>NC_056077.1:2500000-5000000 GCF_016772045.2 Ovis aries | reverse complement strand
CAGGAAAGCTTTAAAAAAAAAAAAAAAAACAACAACAACAACAAACACGACATCCGGTCCCTTCCCAGACCAGTTACATCAGAATCTCCGATGTTTTTCGTCTTGTGTTCTCCTTTTGTTCTATAAAGCTCTGTGGAAGACTCTAATTTACAGCCAAGGCTTGAGACCAACTGAACTACAGGATGTTTATAGTACAAGAACTGTCCTGAGGAGCCGGGCTCCTACCCTCCTCTGCAGTGGCAGTCTGAGAATGACCCAGGGAGTGCCCCGCCAACCCACCCACCAACACACACCCCCGCCCAGGGCTACCTGCTGGGACAGCTTCCAAGACACATCTGAGAGGTACCTGTTGTTATTGTTGTCACTAAGTCATGTCCAACTCTTTGCAGTCCCATGGACTGCAGCATGCCAGACCTCCCTGCCTTTCACTATCTCCCAGAGTCTGCTCCAACTCATGTCCATTGAGTCAGTGATGCCATCCAACCATCTCATCCTCTAGTACTCCCTTCTCCTCCTGCCTTCAATCTTTCCCAGGTTCAAGGTTTTTTCCTATGAGTTGGCTCTTCGTATCAGATGACCAAAGGATTGGAGCTTCAGCTTCAGCATCAGTCCTTCCAGTGAATAATCAGGGTTGATCTCCTTCAGGATTGACTGGTTTGATCTCCTTGCAGTCCAAGGGACTCTCAAGAGTCTTCTCCAGCATCACAATTCAAAAGTATCAATTCTTTAGCACTCAGCCTTCTTTATGGTCCAAGTCTCACATCTGTACATGACTACTGGACAAATCTTAGCTTTGATTATATGGACCTTTGTCAGCAAAGTGATGTCTCTCTTTTTTAATATGCTATCTATGTTTGTCATAGCTTTTCTTGCAAGGAGCAAGCATCTTTTAATTTCATGGCATAGTCACTGTCCACAGTGATTTTGGAGCCCAAGAAAATAAAATCTGTCACGGTTTTCACTTTTTACCCATCTATTTGCCATCCAAGTTTTTGGAATGTCGAGTTTTAAGAAGCACGTGAACACCAAGTAAAGCTCAGTGAGGACTCCTTAGAGTAGCTGGGCATAGCAGTTGTTAATCTGTTTCCATTGCTTTAAAAACTACACTGTATAAATATACTAGTGTTTTCACCCACTTGCTATCAATGACTTAGGGCGTCTGTGAACAATGCTGCCATAAACATTCTTGTACACATCATTTGGTGAACGTATATGTGCATTTCTTGTGGGCAAAAGAACCAGGTACAAAAGAAAGCCCACTGTGTGACTCCATTTATATGAAGCTGAAACGTGTAAAATTAATTATGGAAGTCAGTGCTGGGGAGGGTACATGCTGGGAGGAGAGTGGCCCTGGGTAATGGTATCCCAGGTATATTCTCTCTGTGATAACTCAACAAGCCGTACTCGAGACTGTTTGCCTTTCTGTAGGTATATTATACTTCCATTAAATTGGGGGAGAAAAAAAAGGTTTGTTAAAAGCAAATCACTTGCTGTGCAAAGGCAGGTGCACTGCCAGCTCATGGCCTGCAGGGGGCGCAGAGGCCTCATGAACTCTGTTCTCCAGGCTCCCGTCTGGAATCTCCGGCCAGGCCGCCTTGAAGTTTCCTCCGAAGAGCAGCAGATGCTCTGAGCTCACTGGCCGGAGGGCCCAGAGGAGCCGAGGCAAAGCCTGGCCACACTCACCTCCCCCAGCCCGCAGCTCACCACCCACGGCAGGCTGGAAATTCTGTTCTCAAAAGTTCTCAGCCTCCCAAAGCAAAACTACCCTAAAGAGAGCCCGGAACAGCAATGCTGGGTTCCCAGGCCCTTCTCCTCTCTCCTCCATGAGGCCATGAACACACACAGAGGGGCACTGTGCTCAAGAGTGAGGGCGACCTGGGTTCAAGTGCAGACACTGCCATTGCCAGCTGGGTGACCTTGAACAAACCACTTCACCTCCAATTCCAGTTCTGTTCAAAGAGGAGGTAAAACCTTCTGAGAACCTCATGGGGGTGCGATGCGTAACTGAGAATGTGACCAGCAGCTCTTATTCCCGGGGCTTCCCACGCGTCGTTAGTGGTAAGGAACCTGCCTGCCAATGCAGGAGACGTAAGAGACGCGGGCTCAGTCCCTTCATCGGGAAGATCCCCTGGAGGAGGGCACAGCAACCCACCCCAGTATTCTTGCCTGAGAATCCCATGGACAGAGGAGCCTGGTGGGCTACAGTCCATGGGGTCTCACAGTCGGACATGACTGAAGCGACTTAGCACGCACGTACGCACAGACATCTCTGCCAATCATAGCTAGACACCAGCAGAGAGAGTGACCGCAGAAGGGCAGCTGGAATTCATCTCCTTGGGCCACCCAGCCCCGCCTCCTGGGGAGACTGAGGACAAGCGTCCTGCCAGGCCAGTGGCTGCAGCTCACGGCCTTCTGCTCTGAGAGGTCATGGCCGAGGTCACGCTTATCTTGGCCAGCACCAAGATGGACGGCAGTTGGAAACAGTAGCCCAGGCCTGAGGCTGACCTCCTTCCAGATGCTCTGGGCTTTGAGACATCCTAGGATTCAGCACTTACGGTGCCAAGAAGGTTGGCGGCTATCTGGAATGCCTGGGTCTGGTGGAGGGAAGATACCGGCTTGGGAGCCCTCTGAGATCCACATCCCAACTCTGGTACCTAATTAACTGCAAGGCCCTGAAATAGCTACTTGACCCCACAGGGAGCCATCCATTTCCCGGTGAAGTCAGTCATCCTACAGGATTTACACGAGTGCCCAGGGCATCTGCCACACACTAGGGCTCAGGGGGTGTTTTCCCCACTTCTCAGTGGCTCTGCGTTCATGAAACAGTAGTAATACCAATGGTAATAATACCAGCTCACAGGTGAAGACTCCATGCCATGACATCCGTATGTGCAGGCACCAGTCCTCATTAAGAGCCTTAAGACAAGGAGACAAGGTCATCATCTTACCCAAGGTCACATGGCCAGTGCGGGCTAAAAGTTGGATTTGAACCCAAACCTGTCTAGTCTCAACACTGTGCTTTTTACCCACCTGGCTGAATTAGACCTCAGGCCACCGCCTCGTCCCCACCCGTGGGGAGCGAGCCTCGGACACTGAGGATGTTCACGCCGAGTTCCTCGTCTTCTGTCCTCTTTCCAAGAAAGCGAACAGCTCCCACCTCACCACATGGTCCCTGAGTCTTCACCTTCAGTGCAGAGTCGAGCACAGTCAAAGGAGAGAGGGAAGGAGGTCAGGAAAGAAAGCTGTATGAGGCTGCCAGTGGCCTGCGACCGCCACCGTGCAGAGACGCCACTGACGTCTCCCTGCTCTGCCCACAGAGCCGCAGGGTCAGCCGGAGCAGGAGATCAGGCCTGGCTCTGCTGTCAGCAGCAGAGGGAGGCCAGGTGGATTAGACGACCCCTCTGTACTGTGGCATCCTCATTTATGGAAACACAAATAATGGAGGAAATGGAAACTACCAGAAAAAGGCCTTGCGAGGACTAAAGGAAATGCGTATGTGAAGCACTTGGTGGAGTACTGGCATTGTAAGTCGGCACCTGAGTTTCAGCCATTATCTCATCATCAACAACGCCCGCAGCGCCATCCTCACCTTTTTCATCCTCCTCCTCCTCTGTTATCGTATCACCAGCATCACCCATTATCACCACCACCACCACCACCACCTGTTAACATCACCACTGTCACCATCATCATCCCGACCACCCTCCATGATCGTCACGGACACTATCAGCATTCCAAGGGGAAAACGGTATTGAAAGCGATGCACGCTGAGGGCAAGGAGAGGTGTGGCAAAGCCCAGAAACGGAGTCTTGGACTTTACTCTTAAATTCCTGGAAGCCATTAAAAGAAAAATTTAAGTGAAAAGGAGAAAGTATCTCAGTCGTACCAATGCCTGCTTCATACTCAGAAGTAAGAAAGGTGTGAG
Organism: Ovis aries; assembly: GCF_016772045.2. Lineage (NCBI taxonomy): Eukaryota > Metazoa > Chordata > Mammalia > Artiodactyla > Bovidae > Ovis > Ovis aries. The sequence goes on along the minus strand of NC_056077.1, from coordinate 4,996,075 downwards.
TTCTAGCCAATGTCTTCCCTATCTCCTGGGAGTGACCCAGGTGAAACCACAAGTGGACTCACACTCTCAGAGAGCGAGAGAGAGAGAAAACACTGACAGGCTGGTCAAGTTGACCGGGGAGGAAAGAGACACTCCAGGTACTTCTCTGAGCAGAGCACTGCTCCCTCCAAATCGAGAAGACCTGACCACCAACTGGCAGCTGGGCATCCCACGCGCCTGCTGCCATCTGCCCAAACCTCCTGTCCTCCAGCTTCCCTGTCTGCCCCTGCCAGGGAGTCCATACTTAAAACCACTCACTCCCAACAGGCATGCACTTGAATACCGATGTCTGCCAAGAACATAGTCTCTCAGTGGGCCCCTTGGCTCCTCTCACCTTGCTCAGATGAGACATCCACCCTGAAGGTCAGATGGAGAACAAGAAGCATCATGGAGCCCCCTTGCCTCTCCCTCCAAATGGACTCTCCATCTCGGGCAGCTTCAGGAAGTCAGACGACCCTGGATGGATCTCAAAAGCTGACAGCCCTGCAGTCAGGTCTCTGCCACGGAGACTTCCGAGTCGGGAGGCACTCTGAGTTGCAGAGCATTTTTTATAGGGTTTTAAGTGTTATTACTTTAAAGAATTACTGGTATAAAGCAGTTCCTAAAGGAAATGCTTCAGGGGAGAGAGAAGCATTGTCAAAATTACAATAAATTATTGGGAAGAAGGGAAACTAGCTTGTACTGAATTCCCACCAGGAGTGGCGTACTTGACGCACGCTGCCTCTCTCCTTCTCACAATAATCCTACGACAGGAGAACTCCATTCTGATCGTCTCTCCTGCACGTGGAGAAAAGGAGGTCCAAGAGGATAATAATATCCTTCAGGGCACAGTGTCAGGGGGCAGAGAAAGAAACCAAGCGAAGATTCTATCTCGGTCCCCAACCCACGTCCATTCCTGTATTCCCAACACAGGCGAGCATTCACTTCTCAAGTTCTCGTCTGTGTTTAAGGAAACTCATTAAAGTTGTTTGAGGGTAATGAAGCCTCATGGTTAAAAACCTGGGCTTCAGAGTGAGGCAGCCAGGGCAAGTTACCGAGCCTCTGAAAGCCTCTACTTCCTCATTTATGAAATGGAGACAACCTCCAAGATGGTCCCCAATGATTCCCACCTCTGGGTATCCACATCCTCATATAATCCCCTCCACTTGAGTATGGGCTGAACTCACTCATTTGCTTCCTTTAATTCTAATGAAATTATTCTAATTTCATTCCTAATGAAAGGAATAAAGCAGAGGCAATGAGATGTCACATCCAAGGTTAGGTTACAAAAATCTGCCCTTCTGTCTTGAGTGCCCTCTCTCACTAGCAGAAGCCAGCACCCTAAGAGCTTCCCTTTGGAGGGGGTCCCATGTGTCAAGCAACTAATGTCTCCAGCCAACAGTCAGTGAAGACCTGAGGCTCTACCAGCCTCCTGCGTGAGTTTAGAAATGGCTCCTGCCCAGCAAAGCTTCAGTATGACTGCACTCCTGTTTGACAACTTGATCACAGTCTGCAAGAGATCTTCAGAGGCTTCTGTGAAGTCACTACACAACTTGTGACCCATAGAATCCATGAGATGATAAATGTTTGTTGTTTTAAGCTGCAAAGTTTGGGGGTAATTTGTTACACGGTGCTAGATAACTAATACATTCACCTATATTTGTATTCACTCGACATGCCTGTGCTTTATCAGCAGATCCGAAGACGAATTGCAGCTCTGATCCTATCTGTAGCATTATAAAGACAAATTGGCAAGTCCAGAAGCAGTGAGGTACACTGTATCTCACACTTCAATACCTGGAGTCTGACAGCCAGACAGTCATACAGACAGGAAGCCGTGGGTCTACAGGATGAGATCTGAAGGGTGTGGAAACCAAAGACAGTTGGATCTGAAAGAGCCTTAGAAATTAAGGCAACTCTGGTGTGTTATCGGAGAAGGCGATGGCACCCCACTCCAGTCCTCTTGCCTGGAAAATCCCATGGACGGAGGAGCCTGGTAGGCTGCAGTCGATGGGGTCGCGAAGAGTCGGACATGACTGAACAACTTCACTTTCACTTTTCACTTTCATGCGTTGGAGAAGGAACCCGCTCCAGCGTTCTTGCCTGGAGAATCCCAGGGATGGGGAGCCTGGTGGGCTGGCATCTATGGGGTCGCACAGAGTCGGACACAACTGAAGCGACTTAGCAGCAGCAGCAGCAAACAACTCAGCAGCAGCAGAGGTCTCTGGAAGGCGACTTCAGGCCAGGATGGCCTGCTCTGTGCACAACTGTGGCAAGCTTAGACCGGGAATAGCACCAGCACCCCACATACTCCGCCCTCTGCCCTTGGCAGGCGTCCTGAATCGATCAAGACATTGTTTTTTAGTGAACCTGGGCATGGTCTCTGAGTCCACGTACACAGCGCTTCCAGCCCTGCCTGCAGTCTGCTGGTATTAGCGTGAAAATCAGATTTGGATCAAGGTCTGCTTTGTCTTCCTTCCTGGCTCACTCGCTGAGTTTTGCAACGAGCCGCCCTGGCTCTCTTTCCTCCACAGGCTTCACCTGTGAAAAGTCGCACCTCACCACCCAGTCCTGGTTGGGCTCCAAGACACAGGAGAATCAGCCAAACACACATCTGTCCCTCTTCTCCTCGGCCCAGGAAGTAAACTCTCTGTTTCTAAGTGTGGCGTGGAGTGCTTAAGACTCCTTCAACCTGCAGGAGCACCAGGCACGGGAGAGCCATCCGGGTTCGCAGCCTGAGAAGTAATGAGGCCCGAGTGGCCCAGCCTCAGACACGCCAAGGCCCACCTGGGCCTCGAGTCTCACAGGGGCTAGGTCTCCAAAAGAGATCAGGAAAGATGAAAGACGGCGAAAATGCTGTCCCATGGGCTTGCCGTGTGACACCATCGTGAGAGCTGTAAGTGTAGGCTCCTACCTGGGACGGGCACCCCTGCGGTCACGACCTAAGAGGACAGCTGTTATGGTTGAACTGTGCCCTCTCCAAAATTCACATGTCAAAGACCCGACCTCCTGAACCTAAGAATGTGACTGCACTTGGAGACAGTCTTCAGAGAGGTAAGGTAAAAATGAGGTCACATGGGGAGCCTAATCAACCAGACTGGTGTCCCAATAAGATGAGATTACGACAAACACACACAGGGGGACAGCCGTGCGAGGACATGGAGAAGACAGGGGCCCCAGAGGAAACGACCCTGTGGCACCCTGATCTCGGACTTCCAGCCTAGTTTCTGTTGCTTCAGGCACGCGGTCTGTGGTGAACTCGTTATTCGTTACAGCAGCTCGAACACAGTAATCCAAAGACTAACCAGAAATTTCAGCCTAAGGGAGTACACAGTATCTTCCTTTCCCAAGACACAGCAACCGTGGTCAAGAAGAAAGACACACAGCTGGGTGATAATCGAATCCTTGAGAGCTGAGAACGTGTTTCCATGGCAGTCGTCGTATGGCACAGTGGAGAGATTCAAGCCAGCGTGTACGGTTATCAGCTGTAATCTCTCCGTGGAGCTGGGGAAGGATGCTTAGTTTAAGACCCCCATCCAGCTTTAAAGGGCACCAGTGTAATGAGGGAGCCAAGAGGAGTCAACAGGGTAAGTACCACCAGTGCAAGAGGAACCACAAACCACACCCTCCACTGCCAACAGTGAGTCTTCGAGTGTTTTTAGACTTAATATACTGGTGTGGGGGTGCGTCCCAGGTGGTACTAGTGGTAAAGAACCCACCTGCCAACGCAGGAGACGTAAGAGACACAGGTTCGATCCCTGAGTCCAGAAGATCCCCTGGAGGAGAGCATGGCAACCCACTCCAGCATTCTTACCTGGAGAATCCCGTGGGCAGAGGAGCCTGGAGGGCTACAGTTCAGCATCACAAAGAGTTGGACACACCTGGAGCGACTTAGCATGCACACACACAGACTTGTGTGGGGAACCAGGCTCTGATACTCAATGATAAGGTTACGCATGCAGCTACAACCATCACGAAGGGTACTTTTGAAATATCCATGGGAATTCAAAATGCTCTGATTGGGACTTCCCTGGTGAACCAGTGGCTAAGACTCCACACCCGCAATGCAAGGGACCCAGGTTCCATCCCTGGTTGGGGAACGAAATCCCACATACCACAGCTAAAAGTTCTCATGCCACAAATTAAAAAAAAAAAATACCGAATGCCATAACTCAGACCTGACATAGCCAAGTAAAGAAAAAATTTTTTTAATAAGTAAAGTGCTCTGACCTTTAACTGAGCCATTCCACCATCAGGGATAGATATAGTCTATACATGGATTTCTCTACAAATTTCAACAAGATGTATACACAGTGATGCTCACTGGAATGTTGTTTCTGAGGGCAAATCCGTGGAAACAGCCTACCTGTCGAGATCAAACAAATCATGACACAGACACAAGGTGCCATCTCACGGAGCCATCGAGAAGAGAGGGATAGAGCTGACTGTGCTGATAGAGTAAGGGCTCCAAAATACAAGAAAAAAAAATCACGTCTGAAAGAGTGTGTTCTGTGTGAGTACTTTGGTATCAGTGCTAAAGGCTGCTGTACACATTCACAGACACACTCACACACACATTCACACTCACACACACACACTTTGTAACCCCATGGACTATAGACCACTAGGCTCCTCTGTCCATGGAATTCTCCAGGCAAGAATACACACACACACACACACACACACACACACACACACACACACACACAGCTTCAGCAGGAGTTATCTAGGTCATGGGATCACAGGACATTTTTTTGTTTTCTCCTCTATACTTGTGTTTTGGGGAGACAATGCTGCGGGTGTGGTTTTTTCTAACCTATACGTGATGCACAGAAGAGTGAGGAATTTCCAGATGTGTAACAGGTAGGTATGTGCTTTTTATCTCAACCTTCATGGAACCTCAGAGGGAGATTAGCAGGAAATAACCCATGGGCTTCAGCCTGTGGACAAACGCTTCAGTACACATCATTAGCAATTCTGTAGAGCATAGCAGGGATTTCTTTTGTGTTTCTCCCTTGAAAGGAAACCAGATCACAAGTCGCTCCGTGAATCTGAGACAGCTCCTATCTCTGGGGAGGGCCCAGCCACCTGAGCATCTGAGCAGCCCCGGCATTCCACAGACCCAGGCAGGGGAACCACCTCTGGACTGGAGAGCACAGGGCTTGTGGACAGTGGTCAAGCTCCTGGGGGCTGAGCGGGAAGATGGGGAGAGGGAGACAGAGGAAGGGAAGGGCCCAGGGTGCTGACAGCCAGTCTCTGCCTCTGCACCTGGGCAAAAAGCCTGGTGGGGAAGGAGAGTCAACTGTAGGCTCATAGGATGTTTCAGCAAAGCCAACTTTCTCTGTCCACCATGAATACAGGTAGCAGGGGTGGAGCGGTTCTAAGAAAATCGTGCCCCACCTGCAGCTTGGCCTCTGGGCGTGGCTCTGGGGGAAGGAGGGTCTTTGGAATCAGAGTCCAGAGCTCAATCTAGCTGTGCAGCCTTAGACAAGTCACTTAACTTCTCTGTGCTTACAGTTTTTCTAGGCAAAGAAGCAACAAAGAAGCCTACAAGCCAGTCTACTGACAGCACCAAGATATGACAAGTGCCATAAGGGAAATCAAACAGAGGCTGTGACCTCAAGGAGGTCTCTCTGAAAAGATGGCATTTAAACTGTGACTCCATTTATATGAAGTGAAATAAGCCATGTCTTGCCCAGTGTACGAGCCAGGGCTTTGGGAGGGAACAAATGGTACACTCGAGTTAGGATCAGTTGAGAGGAATTTAATACAGGGGCTGTTTATAAAGGTGGGGGTGGGGGGTAGGGCAGCCACGAGAGACACAGTGCCCTGGGGCTGATAACAGTAGGATTTCAGGCTCTGCCCCCCTGACCCCTTCCCCCACTATCTCTGAGCCTGAACACAGACGGAGAGCGTTGCCTATTGTTTGTTTAGGAATGCAGCAGTCCATGGCAGGGAGCAGGGTCTGTAAATGCCCTGCCCTCTCCTCCCTCCTCCCATAACCTGCTGTGGCTCCCTATTGCCCAAACCCAATCAGAAAACAGTGGGCAAGAGGGCCTGGGTAGTGGTCTATGCAGGGAAGGATCCCAGGACATGGAGAGGGTAGAGAAGAGCAGTGGGTGGATCTGGCGAGAGAAGCGGATGCTCTCCATCCCTCCCTCCCTCCATCCTTTTGGCACATCTGAGTTGGGCTGTCACCTCCGAGTTCACTGGCACTCCGAATCCTGCGTGCGTAAGGCCAATGAGAATTATGCTGTGTATGTCTTATGCATGTCTGCTTGACTTTAAATGCTCAGCGATTTGCTACAGACACACTTCATGCAAGGGGCTCTTGCTGTCTAGAGCTTTAGACGTTCCAGGTAATCGATGATGCTGCAGCTCTGACTCCAAATTAAATAACTGCACATTTATTACCCATTACTGGAAGGCACGCCGGGAACGCTACAGCCAGCGGCCCGCAGACCCGTAAATGCCCACAGCCTTCCCTCTCTCTGTTGGTTCACTCAGATGAGACATGTAGAGACCATCTCACTTTTTAGAAATCAAACTCCCGCTTGCCAGTCTAACCTAAATGGGGATGAAGAACACCGAGGCTTTGAAATGACTCCACTGAGCCGAGCCTCCAGTGAGGAGGTAACATCTGGCTGTGGAATCAGGCATGTCTGGCAGCCTCCAAGGCAAGCAGGAATGCAGAATTTCGGTTCTGTGGGTTGTGGATTCCTTCCTTCCTTTCTACTGAGCCACTGAAGCAGAAAGAAGGGGACACCTGCAAGTGGGGAAGCCAGGCTGGCTTCCCCCGGATGTGCAGTGAGAAGAACAGGGTCTACATTTGGGTTGGGTGAGCTGATGGCCCTTCTGCCTGAGTGGACAGAAAACTTCATCCTAATGGGTGGGGAAGAACAATAGGGCCAGAAATTCCCTTCAGGGACAAGACTCATTGTTTTGCAACTTTGCATCCCTAGTGAGCCCTTTCTGCAATCAGAAAGCTGGTGAAGCACCCACCAGAGGAGCCAGAAGGAATCCATCCAGAGGAATAAGCCCATCGTCAGGGGGAGAGTTAGGTACCAAGTGCACCCCAGCTCCTCCATGTGGAGCCTGCCATTAAGGGGAGCAAGAAGGCAGTGCCTGGGATCAAAAACAATCTAGAGAAAATCAGAACTAACTCCTTGAGCTGTCCCGTCCCTATTCAGCATCTTGCAGATTAAGAGAAACAGTCAGTGCAATTACTTCAATCACTTATGCAAAGTAAGACCAACTCCCAAATTGGAAGTGACAGTCTGGGCCACCTGGTTAGTGCTGAACTGTCCCCAAGCGGGGAGCTGTGCTTTTCCTTTCCGTTCTCTGGGTCTTTGCTCGGTCGTGAGATAATCATAATTAAAATCACTACTCCTTCACCAGCACCACCATCATCATCAAATATACCAAAGTTAAAGCATCCAGGGGAACTTTCCAGTTCCCCTGAAATGGGCTCCAGGGACCGCAGAGAAGCAGGCATCAAGTATCCACATGCTAAGAGATACTTCTCAAAAAAGTTGTATGGTCACAGCATATTATAAGCATAGTAAAGGTGCTGATCAGCCCTGCAGTGAAGATATCAAGTTAGCTTTGTTCCCCGAAGCTTTGACCACCACCGTTTTTTAGAAAATTGCTTTGGGCACTTAACGTCATGAACACCCTACAGATCAAATGTGGGGGACGTGGCTTGATGTTAGTAGTCTCCAACCTTGGTTGTACATCAGAAGTTTTCAAAGATACTAATAGCTGAGTCCCATCTCAGAGTAGATGAGCTACTGATGCTCATGGCAGCCAGCATGTCAACCTGACCCTGCCCTTCTGCTTGAGACCATACCTAGCCCTTCACCACCATCCCCCGAACAGAACCAACATCGCAAAACACTAAGAGGAACCGGACACGGTGCTGAACTGTTCACGAGGTGACGGAAGGGGCAATGTTGCACACAAGCCTGCAAAACTTCCCAACAATTCCCTTTAAAAAAAAATCTTTGATCTTTCCCCGAAGTTTTTTTCCAAATGGCAGCTGCTTTGTTCTCTTTTCCCTTCTCTCATTGTTCTCCCCGCTGGATGGTCTCTAAAAGCCTCTATTATTCTACCAATTCCCTTTGAATCTAAGCTTATAGATTCACTCAAGAATAACAGTAGCACTCTGTTCTTACTCAAATCGCCCCCCAGAGGTCTTGCCCCCCAATCCAAAATAGCTTATCAAAGTGTATTTTCCAAATCTGCACCCACTAAAACATCCTTTACAAAGAGTTCAACATGAACTCTTACAGCTAGGTGGAGTGGAAGACATTTTTATAAGACTAACTGGAGGGATTGGACTGAGAAAGACGAACCAGGAAGGTTGCATTGAAGAGGTGAGATTCCAGTCACCTCGAGGCAAGGATTCATGCAGAGGAAAACAGGAAGAACCCGGAGGGTAAGGACAGGGCCTGCACAAACCTCATCATCTGAGAAAGGAGCTGGGGAGCAGGGAGGAGGAAGAGAGAGGGGAGATAGTGAAAGGATTGTGTCATGATAGATTGAAGGGCTTCAATGGAACAAATGATAATACCAAGCAAGTACCTTGCCCTCACCGTGTGCCAGACACCATTCTAAACACTCCATTTATCTTGCTTTGCTTAAACCCCACAACAACCCAGTGGTGTGGGCACTGTTTTCCCAGTGAGTCAGCAGCTGGGCTGAGATTTGAGTCAAGGCACTTGTCTTCAGGGGCCATTTGCTTAACCACTGCATTAAAGAGTAATGAGCTAGAGCACCGATAAAAACCAAGCCAATTAAGCAGCCAGAGTGACAGGGTTCGGGAGTAAGCCAGACTCTTGCTGTCACAGACAGGCACTCGGACCAAGAGCCTCAGCATCACCTGGGAGCTTGTAAGAAACGCAGCATTTCAGGCCTCCCTCCAGATGTACTGAGTCGGGTTCTGCATCTTAACCAGAGCCCCCCGGGGTTTCCCCGACACGTGAAGTGTGGGTGATGCTGGTCTGGAAGTCGGGGGTATCATCAGTCTAATTGGAAAAGGGGCGCTGTGGACAGAAACGGAGCAGGTAAGAGCCCCCACGAGCTGCTGGGTATAAATATATTTCCACAGCCACACACAGCTGGCAGGTGGCATCTCTGACAGTGAGCAAGACAAGCGTGGCTAAGAGCTAGAACCAGACCCAGGTACTAATGGCTCCACAGCCCTCTCAGATGTGTGACCTCGGGCAAGTTATGAAATGCTGAAGACTCACTTTCACTGTTTAAATTGGAGGCGAAGGACAGTTCCTCGTGGGCTTGCCTAGAAGATTAGGTGAGAAACTCTGTACCTGGTGCTCAGCACAGTGCCTCATACATATTAACCCCTCTGCAAGGATTATCTGTTACTATGACCATATCAACATGATAACTTATGGGCATTAAGCTAGTTCTGAAGTCTCAATTATAGTGGCAATGCCTGGGAACACAAAAAAGGGTGCAGAGAAATGCAAAGTGCAGGTGAGCTCCTTGTCCTTAATTGTGCCTGGATGGAGTTCAAAGATGCATTTCATTCTTGACTTTGACTATTAGAGAAACGAGGGTTACAGCCTCCTTTTCAAAGACGTGAAAAGCGACCAACGTGTAGAATTAATAACAAGATGCCTACCTTCCAAATCAGCAGGTAAGACAAAAACAAATCGAACAGAATTTGCAGTGCCGAGAGAGAAAAAATAAAAGAAATGGCAAGAAAAGTTCTTTCTAAGGAATAACTTTTTAAATGACAGGTGTTCAAACTTACATAATGGCAAATAGACTGAAGATGAACTCCTCAATTAAAAGGCTAAGATTCTCAGACGGGGAGCATAAATAAGATCTATCCATAGACTATTTCCAAGAGACATCTGCATTTCCAAGAGGAAATTTTAAAAGAGTAACAATGAAAAGATGTGCCCAGGCCTTTGGAAACCAAAGACAGATGGAAACCAACACTGATTTTAGAAGAAAAAAAAAAAAAAACCCAAGGCAGAAAGCATTACCCAAGCTCAAGATAGTCGTATATTAATAAAAACTTCAATCTATAACCAGCGCTAGTCAGTAAATCCCCCTTGTAAGTCAAAGAATATGGACTCAAAATATATAAAACACAAACCATGGCCCTTACCAAGAGAAACCAACAGAAGTATGGCAGTGTGGGAGACCTGAACCAACCCATCTGAGGTCAACAAAAAAAGGATCCAAGGCCTTTATTATAAAATGTATAAGGTTTGTCAGATACAGACCACAACTTTATAAGTGTCCAAAAGAGTATCTCAGGAAAATTTAGCCAGACTTGCCCATTTATCAATCCATTCACCCACCCAAACATCTACCCATTCACCCACCCATCCAAACTTCCACCCACCCATACATATATACCTCCACCCACCCACCCACCCAAATACTCATTTACCCACTCACTTACCCATCTGTTCATTCACCTACCCACCCATCCACTGATCCATTCACCCACCCACCCGCCCAATGTGCACTGAGAATCTACTCCATACCAGGTACTACACAAAGTGCCGCAGCTCCAACGGAATAAAAAGGTATGGTTCCTGCTATTAGGAATTTTACAGACCTCCTCCAAGCACAAAGAAAGGTAAGTAGACAAAGTTATTAAAAACAGAGGTGTAAAGATAAACAATGGGGTGTGACCGAGTGTAACAGGAATAATAAGGCGTCAGCAAAGGTCTCAGGTTTTCATTCAACAAGACATGTGAAGACAAGTGAGAAAGACATGGTTCTTGACCAAGCTTATATTTTAGTAAGAGAGTCGAGTAAACAAACACGAGCACAAGAAAAGAATATTATTCCGGATAACGCAGAGTGCCAGGAAGGAGGTAAAAGAGGGCAATAGGAAAGGACGTGAGAGGGGCAGGAAAGATGCTGGTTCTTTGGCCGGTCCTCAGAGGCTCCTTAAAGGAGATGGCATTGGATGTGAGAGCCTCCAAGGTCAGAAAGATGCCTGGGAGCCAGCCCCGGTCAGGGTGCCTGGATATTATTCTTAGAACCATGGGATGCCTCTGGATCTGCCTGGGTACTTTGAGCAGGTAATTCCATATGGTTCTGCAGGGCCCAGAAGACACCTCAGGTTCCCTGGGGAACCAGACACCTTTCGAAGCCAGAGCTACCTATGCCGGCAGGCTTGCAGCATCCACAGAGGCTCAGATGGTAAATCCTACTCTAATTACACTGGTAATTATGAACCGACACTTGCTGAGCTGGAAAGAGCATTCCTCCTGTTAGGAGATGATCGCTGGGAAGCCAGCCCCAGCCACTCAAACAGGGAGGATGCCGTGAATTTACAAACGGCTGATGAAAGGAGGTGAGATGGGGGCACCGGAACCACCCTGAGAAGTAAGTGAGGAGCCTGGACGCTGGGAAGGAGACTCGCCGCCAGCTCTCAAGGCAGCATCAGAAGGCACGAACGCCAGTTGTCGAACCCGCATTTAATCCCTGTCCTGCCTCCAGAGAGCTGGGTGGCCTGGGATGGTAATTTCCCTCTCTGGGTGTGAGGCTCCCCACCTGCAAGTGGGTTTACTGATACCCTTTCTTGCGGGAGTCCACCTGGCACACAGAGGGTCTGAAAACACCAGACCCTTCCCTCTGGGCTCTCCTGCACTCTTGGTCGGAAGTTCTGGAGGGAGGAGGAAGGAAAGAAGGATAAAAGGAAGGGAACTGCCAACTGCTGGGGTTATTATGCTTCCTGGTGATGCTGCAAGGGAGTTAAAGAACCCGTGATAATAAGATTCTCGCCCTGCGTTCCCCATGATGGAGAACAACAGAGACACAGGAACAGAGCATCCATCAGAACTCACAGAGAGGAGGCAGGCGAAGGCAGGTGATCAAAGGAATAAACCCACTGCAATCTGAAAAACAGCCTGCCTGCTTTCATCCATCTGGGAGGTGATGGAAGGACTCACACTCCAGCCAAGAACACACTTTTTTCTACCCAGACCACCCTGAGTGCAGCCATGGGTGTGGCAGGTTTCCAGAACAGACCCCTCGGGGCTCATCAATCTTCTCCTCCGCCTGGCCACATCTCCCAGCTCCTCGGCCCCCACTCTGAGCTAAGCTTTGAGAAATATGCCACTGCCAAGGAGATTTATCCATTTTAAAAGGTCAGAGAATTACTGCCATTGAAACTTGTGCACGGAGCAGGTGTAAATATGCCCCAGCTCCCCCTCGTGCTTTATCACGCTCAGGAGAAGAAACTTGGTGGAAGTTACCTTCCAGGCAGAGCATTTAACTGCTGGGTGCCTGGGGTACCAGGGACTCCCCGGGGCAGGACCTACCTGGCCTTGTCACTTTATCGTCCTCTACCCCCTCTCACCTGAGACGCATCCCATCTCCAGCTTCCTGGGCTGCCTGCAGTGCTGGGGACCTAGAGACTCCCTGTGCAGTTTTGTGCAGCATCCCGCTGGTAGGAGAAGGATGAACAGCTGCCCACACAGAATATGGACCACGTCCCAGTTCCTGCCGGAGCATTGAGAAGCCAGGGCACAGTCAGTTAAAAAACAACCACCTTGACCGTAGACACCAGATCATCTGTCTTGCAATATGCCTCCTTGTGGTTTTACCAGGAAAAGAGAAGAATGGAATGTCATCCTCCCTGCCCCGCCCCCACATAGGAATTCTCATTTTCTCACACCCAACTTAGAAGTTCTCAGCATCTCAAGATGTTCCAAGGACTCTGTGGGTCCAGGAAAGCCCAAACTGTAGTCGGGTTTTTAAAAATCACCACGTGCATGTATGCCTGCTCAGTCGCTTCAGTCATGTCTGACTCTGTGCGACCCCATGGACTGTAGCCCATTAGGCTCCTCTGTCCATGGGATTCCCCAGGCAAGGATACTGGAGTGGGTTGCCATGTCCTCCTCTAGGGGATCTTCCTGACCCAGGGACTGAAGCCGTGTCTCTCACAACTCCTGCATTGAAGGTGGTTTCTTTACCACTGAGCCACTGGGAAAGCCCCCAGATCTCCACGCCCATGTGGAAAATGCCTAAAGGAGTCTGGAGAAACCTGCAGACACAGCTGGGAGAAGCCAGGCTGCAGAGATGCACGGACTTGCATTCAAATTCTATCTCTGTCGCTTACAAGCTGTGTGAGTGTAGGCAAATTACTTCACCTCTCTGGGCTTCCAAACCCCACCTCCAGTAGGAAAAGAGGGATGAAGAGATTTAGTCTGTGCAGGTGCTGTCTGGAGACAGACTAATTCAAGTAGTAGCACACAGCTCACAGCTGATGCCCAAAGAATTGTTATTATTTTGTCAAGCTGACTCTGTCAGCCCTGAGAGACAGAGAGAAAGAGATTGAGTACCCGGGTCAAACAACCTATCAACCAATCAAGTGACCACTTGATCAAGTGGCCCAGCAACTGCAGAGTCTCCACAGTGTAGAGGTCAAGATGCCTCATGGACCGAGGGAGACTGGCCAGGAATGACACAACAGCCCCTCAAGGTGACGGGAGCCTGCATGCCCTCCACTCTTCTCCCACCCCAGTCTTCCCCGGGGCAGTGCCCAGAACAGGACGTGTTACACAGGGCTGACACCCCGAAATGCAGGACAGATGGTGGTCAGAGACAAGGGCCCAGGAGCCAGCCTGCCAGGCTTCAAATCCTAGCAGACACCGGAGACCTTGCTGAGAATCTTTTTCCTCTTGTTATGGATGGCAAAGTTCTCCAAGAAGTTAAACAAAGTTGAATGCAGTTCTTTGAAAAGTTAAACACAGAATTACCACGTGACCATGCAAATCCACTCCTAGGTACATGCCCGAAAGAAATGAAAACTGGTGTCCAACTTGTACACACATGTTCAGAGAAGCAATATTCACCACAGTCAAAAGGTAGGAAACAACCCAGATATCCACCAACAGACAAATGTATAAACAAAGGTGGCCCGTCCATGCAATGGAGCGTTATCCATCCATAAAAGGGGTGAAGGGCTGAGAGGGCCACCACATGGACGAGTCTCATAAACAAGATGCTCAGTGGAAGAAATCAGTCAAAGAGGCCAAACACGGTCGGTTCCGTTTATATGCACTGTCCAGAACAGGCCAATCCAGAGAGAGAGAGAAAGCAGATTGGTGGTTACTTAGGGCTTGGGAGGAGGGGGAAAGGAAAATGGGTGCGAATGGGGTCATCTTTCGGGGTGATGAGGTGGAAGGTGAACAACAATATACCCGATGCCACGAAATTATCCACTTTAAAATGGATATTATTATGTTATATGGATCTCATATCAATAGATTACTTCCCCCCAAAAAACCCCACAGTTCCTCAGACTCTTCTGCCAGTAGCTAGCAGCCAACAGCAGGAGCCTGGGGAACATTGCTCCAAAGGATAGTGATGCTGGGAGGTGGGGAGGGGGCGGCGGAGCACGAGCCCTCTCTAATCACCACTCGAACGACAGAGACCACTGGTTCAGCCTCTCCACGAAGCCTCTTCCAACACTTACCGCATCTCCAGTCCACTTGAGGGCCAGCCACACCCTCTCTCCAATCCCATCTAACAGGAAATTTACATGAGTAATAAAAAGTTGCTGCCTTGACACTGATCTCAGAGAAAGGAAAAAAAGAAAATCCTTTACATCTGTATTAATTTTCCTTCCTGGGTTTTAACTGAAGAGACGAAACAGCATCACGAGGGAAATAAAACCTGCCTTTGTCTGTCTGAGGGCCATGTGGCTTCATTAGAAATTACATTAGTTCCTCATTAAGCAACAATAATAATGTAGAGTTGGAATCAATAAAAAAAAATGCTTTGCCCCAAGGTAGAGATCCATTTTGTTCAATTATATTCTTATAAGGCCACGCTCTGGTGGCTCGAACGCTAAAAAAAAATGTGGCAGGGGCAATGCTGAAGACAGAGGGAAGGGCAAGATTCCTGACAATTACTCTCGTTGCTCCTAAAGAGAAGCCACCTAACCACCCACCTAGAGCGCATCATAGATCAAGGGTGCAAGTGAGCTTTATCTCACCAGCCTTCCCTGATCAATCAGTAGTAACTGTTCTCTGGAAGGGTTGAATTGTGCTATAGATGATTAGAGATGTCTGCCTTGGGCGTGGGATTGGACATCTGCGCCTGGTAACAAGGTTAAAAAAACGGTAGGCTCTGAGCGCTGGCAGTGCCCACCCGTCTCTCCTTAGCCACACCCACTGCATGGCTGGGCTGGGTTTGCACAGTGATAGAAAACAAGAGACGTGTTTAGCTCTTTCCTTTCCACCAGACTTAACAGCAGTCCTAATAAGGACAAAATGAGTACTTACCTGACCCTCGACCAGGCTGTACGGCAGGGACGGTAGCTCCTGCATAAAAAAAGACAAAGACGAGAAACGTTGAGTTTTGCATTGAAAACAACTGCTTTTCCTTTGTTTTCCTTTTTTAAGATTTTTTGATATGGAACATCTTTAAAATCTTTACTGAATTTGTTACCGTATTGCTTCTGGTTTATGTTCTGGTGTTTGGGCCCCGAGGCATGTGGGATTTTTAGCTCCCTGACCAGGGATTGAACCCTCACCCCTTGCATTGGAAGGTGAAGTCTTAACCACTGGACCACCAGGGAGGCCCCTCCTTTGTTTTTCTCTTAGACAAAATAAGAGCGTTCCTTGGAAAGAAATATCTGATCGATTCATTCCAAAGACACTGATGTGGTGCCTAACACATGCCAGATGCCACTGCTGGCTCCATATTTTTCACAATAGACAAGAGGGCAGGCCCCTGCCACCAGAGGGGAGAGAGGAAGAAGGACATAGCAAATAAGGAAGGTAATAAATTACCAGAAATGGAGATAATATCAGGGAGTGAAAAGTCCAACAATGGTAAAAACATATCTATAAAAAAATGGGATGGAGAATGACAGCTGCTATTTTATGCTGAGGGTCAGAGAGGGTTGAGAGTCAGACGGCGACAAGGAGCTGGACACATCTGGAGCAGGTATTTTCAGCGCAGGAACATCAGGTACAAAGGCCCTGGGGCAGGCAGGCTGGAGTCTCTGGGGATGGTCAGACATCAGAGAGGCAGGCAGGGGCCAGATCACATGTGACCCTTGAAGGTCAACACATGGAATTTGGTCTTTTTCTAAGCAGTTCAGTTGACTGTAAGCACATTTTCACCGAACGAAAAGCCACACCCTACTTGGGAGCCCTGGAGAGTCCCCATGCTGTTGACTGCCTCACTCCCACACTGCACTTGTTCTCGGAATGCCGGGCCAGCTCCCAGCACAGCAGGACTCCCAGCTGAGATGAAGGGGAAAGGCGAGTTGCAAGGACATTTTGTGAAATGCAAACCCTAGGGCCAGCCTGCCCCCGAGCCCAGGACATCACTGTCCATGCCAAGTAACCCTTCCCTCCCTTCCTCTCTCCCTCTGCCCTCAGCTCGTGTTTCCACCGTATTTTCTATTGGTCGAGATAGTTTCCCACTGAAAAGGAGAGAAGACACCACATGCTCCCCGTTTCCCCCTCTTAAATCCAGATCAAGCCCCTTCATCACACACCTGTGACCTCCACCAGCACTTCCACGGAAGAGAAATAAGAGAACCCCTTTCCTGGACTCTGCTGGACAAAAGAAAATGCCCTGGCACTGGCTAGACCCAATCCCCAGGCTTCACGCCCAACAAGCTATGGGGAGCTTAATCAAGCCAGTACCTTAAAGACAAAGAGAGGGGACGTTCAGCCCAAGGTCTCGGGTACAACAGAGCTCTTCTCACAGCCACTGAGAAGATAACATTCCACTGTGACCTCCCACCCACCCCCGCTGAACTCCAGGCTCCCCACCTACTTCACTGGGTGGTCGTGGGGATTAAATACCACACACCCAGTCCACAGACGGCACTCATCAGAGACCCCAGTCTCAAGAACTGTTATCAGCCCAGACAAGCATTTCGTGCCATAAGCATCTTTGCCACAAGCATTTTCACCACAAACATTTTCACTGCAAAACTAATTGACCATGAGGCGATTTGCTGTAAAAGATGAAATAACAAAAAACTAAAGAGGGACATTAAAAAGGACACAATGAAACAAGAAAAATGAGGAACAAAATTTAAAAATTTATTTTGAAATACAAACTGCTGCACACATGTACAAAATGCATGTAGATATATGCAATGGAATATTATTCAGCCATAAAAAGGACACATAATGTCATTTGCACAGACACGGATGGACCTAGAGCTTATCATACTGAGTGAAGTAAGTCAGACAGAGAAAGACAAATATCAGAGGATATCGCTTACATGTGGCATCTAAAAAAACTGGTACAAGTGAACGTATTTACAAAACAAAATAGGCTCGCAGATGTAGAAAACATGGTTACCAAGGGGGAAAGGAGCAGGGAGAGGGGCAAACTGGGAGACCGATTGAAACATGCACACAACACTATATACACTACACACAAAACAGACAACTAACAAGAAGCACAGGGAACTCCATTCAGCACTCTGTAATGACCTATATGGGACAAGAATCTGAAAAAAAAAGTGGACAGTCACTCCAACTCTTTGCGACCCCACGAATTGCAGCACGCCAGGCCTCCCTGTCCATCACCAACTCCCGGAGTTCACTCAGACTCATGTCCGTCGAGTCAGTGACACCCTCCAGCCATCTCATCCTCTGTCATCCCCTTCTCCTCCTGCCCCCAATCCCTCCCAGCGTCAGGGTCTTTTCCAATGAGTCAGTTCTTTGCACCAGGTGGCCAAAGTATTGGAGCTTCAGCTTCAGCATCAGTCCTCCAATGACTATGCAGGTTTGCCAAGATGAATACCCTATAGCAGTTGTTTTCATGAGTGTTGGTTGCCATGATATCGTTTTGAAGACACCTGATGCATATTGGAGAGGGCATCCATTCCCTTCTCCAGGAGATCTTCCCGACCCAGGGAGTGAACCCAGGTTTCTTGCATTACAGGCAGATTCTTTACTATCTGAGCCACCTGGGAAGCCCAGACGCCAGGACGCATGCTTGTAACTAAACTACGTGTCACTGCTGTTTCTTCTTGGCAGACTGACATGTGTCCACTGGCAAACACTCCAGGTTCTACTGGAAACATGTGTCCAACTCTGCTCCTTCGAATCATGAAAGGATTTGCAAACTAGTGTTACCATCTTCTAGTATAATACGTGATTTGGCTTTGCATCATTTCACACTTAAACAGTAAGTTTTATCTATCAAGTACTTTCTATCAAGTCGATGTACATATTTGTTACCATTCGCTGTTTTAAGACAACCGTCTACTCATCACTGTTTAGACCATCGTGAGGGCTGAGATTGATGAAAGACAAAAATGGGCGGCCTGCATCAATGGACAAATGAAACTGTTAACCAGTCATTTTATCCTTTATGGCAAAATCTCCCTACAGCCAACTAGTTATGGGCGAAAATGTTTGCAGCAAAGGTGCTTACAGAAAAGAAGATTTAGGACAAAAATACCCAGAACTGCTGCTCGTATTTATTATCACTGTTGGTCAAGTTCACACACCACAGATTAACAGTGAACATGGGGGAGGAGCAGTCAGCACAGATCGTCCACATGAAGAGGAATCTTCGGGGACATGAAGAGCTAGAGCCGCAGTTTGGAAGCAGGTAACTCACAGAATAAACGTTGAGCTGTTTTTCCTACCCCCTCCCAAAGACTGTTAGACCAGGCAGGACTATGGTGTTTTTCTTTCCCGTTTGCAAAGTACAACAAGGGGGCTCGTCCTGCCTGCCTGTGTGGAAAGGCACAGATGGGGTAGATCGCCTGCCTTCTCCCTCATCGGTGCCTGGTCCAGGGTGCAGGCTCAGGTGGGTCTCTGACCTCGGCTTACAAGGGAGGCAGTTGGCGAGAGGGCAGGGGTAAGGTGGAGCCCAGGGTCTATGTGTAAGGGGGTGAACCAACACAGACCTTTCTCTCGGGGTCTCAGAACCAAGCCCCGTGCATACTCTGCCCAACCTCCCTCCCCTATGTTCAAGCCCTCCTTCTGTGCCTCCTCCTTCTCTGGGCCCTTCTCTTCCTTACCCCCTCACCTCCGTTAGACGCTGTAAAAGCTTGGTTCTCTTTCCTTTTTTCCCTCTGCCCACCAGAACTGTGCACAATATTGGAGACACAGTAAGACGCACAAACGGACACGGTCCCCGAGGGCACTCAGAGTCAGGGAGGAGGAGCAGACAGGAATTCGGGAATCACAAACACAAGTGAGGCCACAGCTCTGAAAAGGAGCTCATGGGGGCTCCCAGCTTCTCACTTACTCCTCAGTGCCCACCACCCCCTCCCACCCAAACAGCTTCACTGCACAGCCCATCACTCTCTCCCCTCTCACCTTCCGTAAACCCTCTTTAGTGAGTCTTAAAGCTCCATCTGTCTCCTCTCTGACATCCTTTCCCAACGCCCTTCGTCCTTCGGGCTCCGCTTCCTACCCTATCCGGGGAACTCCAGTGTCCTCTAGGACTCGCCTCTGCAAGCACACGACACCCCCTCCCTTGGGAGCATTTACGGTCCCACCCAGACCTCAGCCCCCACCTTCTCCAGGCCCCAGTGTGCGTGTCTGGTCATGGCTGCCATCCTGAGGTCCAGACCCAACAAACTGGCTGTCCTCTCGCTCTGTCCACACGGGCATCCCACTGACATTTCAACATCACGCGGGCCAAGCTACACGCCCCTCGTTTCACCAGCTGTGCCTCCGCCATCTCCCGGGTTGGAGAAGCACTTCCCAGCTCTGCCAGCCCACGGAGCACACGGAGCCCGAAGCCGGGGCGCCTCCTCTCACTCAGCTCCATGTCCGGTTCCTCTTGATCCACAGCAGCTGTGTCTCTTGCACTGCGCCCTCCTCCCTGGTCTGGTTACCGCATAATAACTGCATAATAATAGATACTTCAAAGCTTCTGGACAAGTCTCTTTGTGCTACTGAAAACCGTTTGGCTGAAAGCAAAGGACCAGCAGGACCATTTGGTCAAAATGAATATTCTACTGCAGTTGCTTTTTTCTGAGTGCTGGTCATCTCATTGTGCCATGATGTGGTTTTAAAGAGTTTTTATGCCTCTTTAGCCACTAGGAGCTGTTTATTCCCCCATATTCGGAGTTTCATATTATTTTGTTTGTTTAAGGAATCAAGACCTAGTATTGCCAGGCTCGGCTGTAACTAATGGCAGACACTGGGCAATGAAAAGAAAGAGTCTCCTATAAAAATATCATTTATAGCATTCATCTAGATAGCCTCACATAACAGTCCCTTGAAAAGCAATGTATGTGCTGCCCCTGTGAAAATCCATTTTGCAGCATGTGTGATCCTGGAAAGGTACGGTGTCCGTCGAGTCTATACAAATCAAAATCAATGTGATTTTCCTCACCACTCTTTTCTGAATTATAAATTAAGAAAGCCCCTACTATTCACCAAGCTCACCCCTGAAAAAAAAAAAAAAACAAATTAGACATGTTCTTCTTCTGGTCTTTTTCCTAAACTTGCTCAAATATACCTGCCTATGTATACATATACAGATGCCCACAATATACACTTTTTAATTTTAAAAAATGGGTTGGTGCTATAGATGCTGAACTAAATAGTTGCTTTTTATAAACTTAACAATAGAGTATGAACATTTTTTCCAGACAGCTCATGTAGAATGGAGTTTCTTGATTTCAGCACTGTTGAAAATTTGGGCTGGAAAAGTCTTTGTGGTGCGGGGCTGGGCTGTCATGCACATTGGAGGATGCTTAACAACACGCCTGGCCTCCATCCACCAGGACTATATCCTCTCCCCTACAGGCAACAACCAAAAATGTCTCCAGACACAGCCAAGGGTCCCCCCAAAGGGGATCACCTGCTGAGAAGCCCTGGGGTGGAGCCATCACTTCCTTTTTTAACAACTGCATAGAATTCTGTTCTATGAATGTATTGTCGTTTATTTACCTATTCTTCAGGGCTTTCTAGGTAGCGCTAGTGGTAAAGAACCCGCCCGCCAATGCAGGAGACGTAAGAGATGCGGGTTTGACCCCTGGGTTGGGAAGATCCCCTGGAGAAGGGCATGGCAACCCACTCCAGTATTCCTGCCTGGAGAATCCCACAGACAGAACAGCCCAGCAGGCTATAGTCCATGGGGTCACAAAGAGTCTGACACGATCGAAGTGACTTAGCACACACACATGCCTATCCATCAACATTCAACATCTACTTTAAAGGAGTCAGAGGGACTTGATGGTTAAAAAAATATTACAGCGTATAAAGAGTCATCGTACTTCATCCTTCTCATAAAATCTGAACGGCTGTGCATCTGGTTTGTTTAAAACAGACAGGCACTCCATTTAGGCAGCTCTATGAGTTTCTTTTATGTTTGTTTCTATGATGTAGGCGTTGTCGGAATTCTACCCTATGTCAGAAAGAGACGGATGATCTTCCAAGCCGTGATGGCGTGGGGAGGTGACGCTCTCATCCACCGTTGGTGGGAGGGCAGCCATCAGTACCAGCTTTCTGGTGGCTGAGCAATCAGGCAAAACTGATCAAGAGCCATCACTCTGTCTAACTATCTATTTCTTGTTCAGCAAAATTAGGTGGACAGCCACGGTCAGCCCCTCCTCTTCTCTTTAGCCTGGATGAACTCAGTAAGGCTAGATGGCTCTCAAAGATAAATGCCTGGCTCTTCTCAGAAAGACAATTAATGAGCTCTGAGACTGCTTAAACGGAGATGAAATGTGAGATTAACAGACGCAGGGCCATCTATCCACCCTGCCACCAGGCTCTCTCCTTTTCCCTGCACTGTTTCATTAGACACCGCCAAGGAAACCCACCGAATGCACCGTGGCTATCGGGTCTATTTTTGAGATAATTACAATGTGCGGGCTTGGATCCACTTAGAGGCAGAAATATGGGCCAGAGAAGGATTAAGGTGAACTCTACCCCTTTCTCCTCTGCTGAAGATGCCCCCACAGGCTTTAAACGGAAGAGAAAACCACATGAAACTTTCATCAGAGCCTGGTTGGCTGCTGCGGGAGCTGTAGGGCCCACGGTTCTGATTCTGAGCAGTGCCCAGTGCAGTAATGAGGCACTGTCCCCCGCCGCAGGCTCATCTCCCCACCTACCCCCTCTACTCGCCCATCTGGGGGTGGAAGGAAGTGGTGAAGGAAGGAGTGGGGAATGAAGGAGAAAAGGGAAGAGGGGGAGAGAGGGGCAGAGGGCAGTGCAGAGCAGGATCCTGGTGTTAATGATCACACCACTCTCTCTCGGGAAGCTCAGAGGTCACTCCTCCACGCAACTGGACCTATTCTCTGCTCTCATGACCCTGCAAACAGGAAGACTGGGACGAGGTGAAGTCACCTCTGAGCCAGCCTACCATCTCCTGTTTCCTCCCCAGCCTGCCATCTCCTAGAAGGCACAGCAAGAATGCAAACCTGCAGGAAAGGACCAGGCTTGCTTGCATCGTCTCCATTCACCCCCACCCGCCCCCCCCACCCCTGCCACCCAGCAGAGCATTTCTGCAGACACTCCTTCCATGTCATCTGTTTCATGAGCAGAATTTCCACCTCAACATTTGAGCTTGTCCTTCACTCCCCATCCTGATGATGAAAATGACACTGGGACATGAAGCAACAATCCTCATAACAGCTGCTACACGATACCCAAGCAGGTGACACACTTTGCTCCTGCAGCGGGATTAGAACCTGGATTGAACTTGGTGCTTTTCCTCGATGCCTCTCCTTATATAAGACTTTCCATCAATCAGAGGCCTCTTCCTTGCCTCCAGGAAGATTATGGTTACTTTCTGATATCCAAAGGCAGCTGCCAAGCCAAGGCCTATAGAACAATCTCGCCCCTTTGAGGGAGGTCACATAACCCAGGATAAGCAGCCCCAGCAACACCTGGAAAGAGCCTTCCAAGAACAGCTGCCCCAGGACCATCGGTGGTCCAGAAGGACTCCTACTGCCCAGACGGAATCCCTTCTTCAAAGGAGATTTACAGACCCCTTAAAAGATGGACAGGGGTGAGGAAGAGAGGTGGTAATGCTGTGGAGAGAACAGTGGCAAACCCCCCTCCCCCATCAAACATGAATTAAAATATTTAACCCTCACAAAAAGATCACATGAAAGGTGAATATTATCGTGTCTGATTCACAGAGAATGAAAACAGAGAAGCAAAAGGTCTCAGAGTCCCCGTGGTTGGTGAGCTGGGATTCAAACCTGCTTCGTCCACTTCTAATTCCAGGTCCTCTCCTGTTCCCAGATTCTTTCACATACGTGAAAGGTCATGCTTGGCCTTGTGCAGAAGGACACACGCTTGCCCTCAGGTAACTTCCAAGTGACTCAGGAAAGCAAAAAAAAATTATTTAAGCAGAAGTGGAATATCATAACAGGCGAGGAACAGAACACTCTAGATGAGGGAAGAAAGCCTGTCAACTAAGTCTCCTGGAAAGCAGATGCCAAGGGGGTGTCAGGTGTGCAAAAGGCTTACTGGGGAGTAATGCCTGAGTAGGGGCTCAATAGTGTCCTCCCCCCAAAAAATATGTTCAAGTCCAATCCCCCAGAACCTGTGCATGTGGCTTATTTGGGAAATAGTCTTTGCAGATGTAATCAAGGTAAGATGAGGTCACACTGGACTAGGGGGCCCTACATCCAAAGTCAGGCTTCCCTAGTGGCTCAAACGGTAAAGAATTCACCTGCAATGCAGGGGACCTGGGTTCAATCCCTGAGTCGGGAAGATCCTCCGGAGAAGACAATGGCAACCCACTCCAATATTCTTGCCTGGAGAAGCCCATGGACAGAGGAGCCTGGTGGGCTTCACTCCACGGGGCTGCAAAGAGTTGGACACGACGGAGTGACTAACACATAAATCCAAAGACAGTGTTCTTAAGAGAGAAGAGGAAGGTGTGAGACAGGACAGACTCCGAGAAGAGGGTGATGTGAAGACAGAGGCAGAGACTGGAGTGAGACAGCCACAGGCCAAGGAAGGCCTGCAGCCACAGAAGCTGGAGGAGACAGGTGGGGTCCCTCTCAGAGCCTTCCAAGGAGAACCGCTCCCTTGACCTTGGACTTCCGGCCTCCAGAAGCCGAGAGGAGGAAATTCTGCTGCTTTAAGGTGCCCAGCTCATCATCATGCTTCACTGCAGCCACAGGACACTGACACAGCTGTGAGAGGAGAAGGGAGGAGGCAGGACAGGACAAAGGAAGCTGTCAGGAGGGGCTGCAGACCTGACCGTTTCCGGCTGCCCACCGGGGACTCCGGACTCAAGCGCCCCTTAGAGGAGTCCTGCGTCAGGCAGAAACGGCCAGGCCCGAGGACTGCAGCCATGCAGTCAACGGCTGGGGCCAGGCAGAGCAGGGCAGCTCAGGGACTGAGGCGGGCCTGGGGTGCTGACGCTGGAGGCTGTCATCTGTCCATACTGCTCAGAGCTAGGTTCAGTCCCTTCTCAAAGGGAGGGTTCTGCGTCTGCCATAGCGTGGACCCAGAAAGGACAGCATCACAGTTCCACTGCACTTCTAAACGGCCCTACGAGCAAGAGAGCCCCAGCTTGGAGGGACCATCCTCTGTTCTGTCGCCCGGCTGCCTCATTCATTTGTTTACTCACTCACTCGCTCACTCATTCACCCCTTCCCTCACTCACTCACACATCATTCATTCCCTCATTCACTCCTTCACCGCCCCGCTATTTCCTGGGGCCTGCGTCCTGGCACTGTGCTTGCTGAACTGGCAGTCCACAGGAGCCAGGGGCACTTCCTGAGCTCTGGGGCTTGCATCCAAGTTGGAGACACAGAGCACCTAAAAGGTGCTATTAGGTGAGGTTGGAGGGACACGTGGGTCTAAGTTCCAGCATGTTCCCTTGTTGTTAGGAGAAAGGCAACCAAAATTCAAAATTCCTTAAAATCCACGAGTCCATTTTTATTAACATCAACCTGTAAGCGCCTCCTTCAAGAAACAGCAAAGGATCAGAGTTAAGAAAGTGATCACTCTGCCCATGATCACCCCACCAAGACTAAAAGCCCCTGTGCACATCTCCCAACCTCTCTGAGACTCACCTGTGTGAGGGTAGAATAAGAAACATACCTGTTTCATTGGTCTCTAAGGAAATGAAATGAGATAATCCACACAAATTCCTTAGGACAATACATGGTAAATAATGTTTAGTCTCTAAGTCATGTCTGACTCTTTTGCAAACCCATGGACTGTAGCCCACCAGGCTTCTCTGTGCACAGGATTTCCCAGGTTTTCAGGGAATAAGAGATGGGGGAATTGGAAAGTTGCTGGGCAAGACGTACGAACTGGCAGCTAGAAGATGAATAAGTTCTGGGGGGTCCAATATATGAGATTGTGATTACAATCAACAATTGTTGTTTAGTCACAAAGTCGTGTCCGTGCAATCCTATGGACTGCAGCCCACCAGGTTCCTCTATCCGTGGGATTTCCCAGGCAAGAATGCTGGGCTACCATTTCCTTCTCCAGGGGAATCTTCCCAACCCAGGGGTCAAACCTGCATCTCCTGCATTGGCAGGTGGATTCTTGACCACCGAGCCACCAGGGAAGGCCTTGGTAAATAACAGAGGCACAGTAAATTCTATATCCCCCTCCGCCTCTCCTCTCCTCGCTCCTCCTGCCGTCAGACATCAACTATCCCTGTGCAGCACTGCCCTCCGAGCCACACCACCCATCTGCGAGCCCCTGTGGACTCTTGCCTTTCCCCTTGTTCCTATGGACTCTAATAAATCAACAGTGACACAGAAAGCAACCATACACAGTTAGCACATGCTGGGAGGTTGTGCTAAAGGCTTTGTAATCCAACTTTGAGGAAGAGCATCTAGTATTCAATTTTTAAAATGCAATATATATTTAATGCAATATTAATATTTAACTCACTTAATGCAATATTTAATTTGATATCTAATGCAAATAAAAACAGTAAACAGATTTATTAATGATTTACACAAGTGCTTGCCTATTCTGTTTTTAAAGTGTTTTTCCGCCTAGAAGACAATTTTCTACCCCTCAGGAATTAAATACAGAAGGGCTTTCGAGCTAGTTCCTGTACGTGGGTGGGAGTTGTCATCCTGTAAGTGAGCTTGGTCAGCAAGCAGCAGCCGCGGCTCTCACGTACTCTCACAGCTAATGAGATACCCTCTGTGCTGGACTCTGGGCTGAGCTCTGGTTGAGAGACAGAAGGGGGCATATGCTCTCAGAGGACAAAACAGAGTAGGTCTACTTCTTCCACAACCTTTCAAATCTGTTCCCCAAAATAAACGTAACCCGTGAAAGGTGCCAAAGGTGACGACAGATAAAGTGAGCTTCCCTAGGTCTCACCCTTACATGAACCAGACAACCCACCACAATGTTGAAATAGCCTAAACGTCCAATGACAGGGGACAGGTTAAGCGAAGTATATCACAGTCATACAATTCAACATTATGCAACCTTTGGAAATCATGCTCCAATGTTATGTTCAATGACATGAAGAAATGGGCTTATGCATTACATCTTTGTAAGTGTCAGAGTACACAGAATAATCTGCTTGTTTTAAGCACATGGTTGCAGGTTTTCTTAGTGACATATGCCACAAAATTAGCGTTTGTTTTCTGCGCATTTTCAATTTCTTTTATATTTTGCTATATTCTCCATTTTTCCCATAGTGCATATTTATTGCTTTGGTATTCATAACATTATACACATAAAACTTATTTCATCCAAATAATACCCAATGAAAACACTAGAAGCTTTGGGTTAATGCTATGAATGGTCCTCCCTAATTTGAGTGACAAAGTCAAGGGCTAATTACTTTCCAAGACCAATAGCCTTTATTTTAAGGACTTATTTCTCAAGACCAGGGCTCTCTGGCCAAGCGCCCTAAACCCTCATCCCTAGGATGCATCTAAGAAAATTTCTATAGTATTGAACGTGTCACTGGGCTTCTTCTAGATGCTTGTATTAAACTGGGCAAGGACACAGCTCAATTAAAGAATAAATGATATCATTTGGGGGAAAGTTGGCAGTAAATATAAAAAATCCAGGACAATCTTTCCAGCCGGCAAAAGGGCATTCAAAGTAAGAAAGGACACGGGTGAACTCCAGATTGTTATCAGAACATTACGTTTGTTTCAGAGTAAAAATGAAGCCAATGGTGACTGAAATCCTTTTGTTAAAATCTCAGAAACGCCAAAGAGAAAAAAGAAGGAGAGTGCAACAAATTAGGAGTTTGGGATTAATAGATACAAACTAGTACAGAGAAGCAACAGGATCTGCTGTCTGGCAAGAAGAATTATAGCCATTATCTTATAATAATCTGCAACAAAGTAGAACCTAAAAAAATACTTAATCACTGCGCTATACACCTGAAACTAACATAATCCTATAAATCAAATTACTTCAATTTTTTAAATCTCAGAAATATTTAAGGTGGTGCCTCCTAGACCATTTCAGTCGAACAAAACCCCATCTGAGGATCTTATGGAGATACTAGAAGACAACTGGTTTTCTGAGGATATTAAGTGGGCTCTTCCACAGAGGCCCCCCCAGGGGGCCCAAAGACAGAGGACTTATCTCAAAGAAATGGGAGTGCCGTTGGTCAAATGACACAGATAATGAACTGACACATAAGAAATCCACAGAGTTTTTAAAGTACTTATACCAGCTTGGACTAAAAACAACTGAGATAGTACTAATAAAATGAGCCCTTCAAACCCCCAAGGGCTTCCCTGGTGGCTTAGATGGTAGAGAGTCTGCCTGCAGTGTGGGAGACCCGGGGTTGATCCCTGCATCAGGAAGACCCCCTGGAGAAGGAAATAACAACCCACTCTAGCACTCATGCCTGGAAAATCCCATGATGGAGGAGCCTGGCCGGCTACAGTCCAGGGGGTTGCAAAGAGTCGGACACAACTGAGCGACTTCACTTTCACCTTCACTTTTCAGACACCCAAACTTCTATGGGTAGAAAGAAAGTTGAAAAATCTACTCAGTTGCAAGTATAGCCTATTTCTTATGTGGGAAAAAAATAGGTGACTCCAAGGTCAGAATCAAGATCTCAGAGGATGGAGCCAAAAGCCACAAAAATCATTTCCAGAGACCTGTTTTGAAACTTAGCCAAGAAAAGGTCCTTTTATGCCAAGCTGAATATCAGAATTACTAGGGCAACTGACTGCTATGTTTTCCCTTTTTTGAATGAGAACTTTCATTACAGTTATCCTACAGTTGTCTCATCATTTATTATCGGGTATCGTGGGGGAGTAGATCATTTGTCTCTTCAGTTTACAGGTCTTCAGATCTAGAGGAACTATATCCAAGGAAACCAACTCAAGGCTCTTCATCCATATCTAGACCTTAAATAAATTTTACGAGATCCTTGGTGTTAAGCCAAGCTTGATGGTGTAATGGGAAATAGTGTTAAGAGGCCATGGGAGAGTCAAGTATATTTTGCAGGTGAGATAAATGCAAATAATTTACAGCCAGTTAACATACTGGGCTTTGTAAACATGGCCCCAAGTCCTTTAACACCCTACTGAGATAAAGGATCTGTCTCCCTTGAGTCTCTAGCCCACTGGCCAACCTTAAAGACTTCAGACTTTCCAAGCTCCATAATATGTGAGCCAATTCCTTTTAATAAATGTCTTATCCTATTGGTTGTGTGCAGTTCAAGCCCAAAAGCTTTCTGCTATTGAATTCCCTCTTGCTCAGTGTAGGGTTTGGGTTCTACTGAGACCTTCAACTGATTGGATAAGGCCCACCTACATCATGGCTAGCAGTCTGATTTACTCAAAGTCCACCAATTTAAAGGTAAATATCATCCCAAAATACCCTATCTCAGGAAAGCTCAGAAGAATATTTGACCACCTGTCTGAGCACTGTGGCCCAAGTCAAGCTGACGCACAAAATTAACCACAACACTGGTCCAAACATCTAACCCAGAGGTCAGACGTCTAATAAAATAGTTATTGTTACGTGTTTCTAAGTTGAAGGTTGATTGTCATACAGCAATGCAATATTAGAACACCCCTTGGAGACATCGCTTTAGGAAAAACCCCAGTGTTCTCCTGGCTTGCTGCAAGTAATAATAAATCCTTTCTTCCTCTAAAATAAAAAACAGAACACCCCTTGATACAGACTCCTACAGAGGAAGGCATGAAGGACTTTGGCCAGGCAGCTCCGTAGCTGAAACCGTGGGAGTGTGCATTCACTCCGTGAGAACACTGCATTTCACTAAGTCAGCAAGGACAAGGAATAAAATTCAAACTTCCCATAAAACCCAAGTTCCTCACACAGCATGGTATCACCCCAGCCCACCTCTTCAGCCCATTGCCTATGATTCTCCCTTTCACTTACCCTCCTGGAAAACACCAAACACTTCCTGTTCTCTTTGAACACGATGCTCTTCCCCGCCTTTTTCCTACTTGGGAAGTAAACTAAAACAGTTTGATCCCTGACCACTCTATCTAAGGAAACCCCCCAGTGAGAGACAGGATAACAAGTCCCTTCCTCCTTCCGTATGAGAACTTAACCTTCAGTTAACTTCCTTACACTGTCTCCCTGGTAACCTAATTAGCTGAGATGTCAATTCTATTACCAAGCAACATTACCCAGGGTATAGACGACCTCTCACTGGTATGCTGCATCTGGCATGGGAAGGGCTATCAACGGACTACTAGGCCTGATGGGATGCCATGCCTTGGACCTCACTTCTCTGTAGTAAGATGCTCCTTGCAGCGTTTCTGAGGGCTCTGCCTGTGGTCCTGTGACAAGAGATACTGGCTCCTGTGACACAGGCATCTTCTAAGCCAGGACAGAGCCACCCCTGCCCAAGGTGGAGTCATCTCCTTGCACTGGAGTGATGCTGCACGGACCACTGAGGAGGAGGAACACCTGGTGTTGCCCTAGCAACCAGCTGGGTTTCCCATCCTTTATCTTCCTAGACTTTGTGATGCTAAGCATGAAGCATGGAATTCTTATGAGTCTGAATGTTTAGCTGAATCTTAGAAGACCCTTGGCTCACCTCCCTCTCCCATTATTCTCTCTTGTGCTGCCCTATTTTCGCTTCACCGCACCTTTCACACTTAATTTACTAATTACCCGTTTGTTTATTGACTGGGGACTTGAAGAGGTCAAGGGCCATGTCCATCTTGTTCACCACTGTAAACTCAGCACTTACACTATTGCTTGTCACATAGTAGGAGCTTGATAAACACTCTATGGGTGGGTGGATGGATGGACAAAATTAGAGGAGGAAGTTGCTAGAAAGTTGTAAGAGACAAAGTAAACAGAATCCAAATCACAGAAGGTCTTATTTGAAGTGCTCATGCATGAGCAGTGAACTACTCTAAGGACCTCTAAGGAGGATGCAAAAGAATTTCAGGTAAGGAAGAGTAAAGTATATGTGTATGAAACGGATGGCTGACGAGGACCTGTTGTGTAGCGCAGGGAGCTCCGCTTGGTGCTCTGGCAACGTGAGAAAGAGTGGATGTGTGTATGCATATGGCTGATTCCGGCTGCTGTACAGCAGGGGCTGTCACAACACTGTAAAGCAGCTATACGCCAACAAAAAATTAATTTAAAAAGAAAAGTAAAAGTATATGGCTTACATTGCAGAAAGGTCATCCTGACAGCAGTGGGGACTCGGGGAGGAGAGAAATGAGAGACTCGGGAGTGTGTATGTGTGCTCCCGTAGACGTGTCTGACCCTCTGTGACCCCATGGACTACAGCCCACAAGGCTCCTCTGCCCAGGGAATTCTCCAGGCAAGAATACTGGAGAGGGTTGCCATTTCCTTCTCCAGGAGATCTTCCTGACCCAGGGATCGAACCCAGGTCTTTTTGCATCCCCTGTGTTGGCAGGCAGGTTCTTTCCCGCTAGCGCCATCTGGGAGGCCTGACATGAGAGACAGAACAGTTAGAGGAGTATTATGGCTAAAAGTCCTGGTCAGAGGCAGTGGGTGAGGAGGATAAAGCAGTCTCAAGAGTCATTTAGGAAGCAAACTCTGGAGCACTCAGTGACCAAACTAGACATGGGAGGCAGAGAAATGGAGGAATCCAGAGGGGCCACAGAATGGACACTTAGGAGTCTGGACCCATGTGGTGATTTTAACATAGAGAGGGACTCAGAATGGGCAATGGGTCCAGGGGTGGGAGAGATGGTGAGTCTGACCTTCCAGCAGAGGTGTCAGCCGGACAGTTGGAGCCAGGAGATAGGGAAGCTGGGCGTCAGCACAGATGGAGGTAGCTGGCCTCCATTAAACCCACCCAGAAAGCGTGGAGAGTGGCATTTTAAAAGGCCAGTGACAACTCTCGGGTAGTCTGCTGCAGAAAGAAAAGCTGAAGAAAGGCGTTAGGACTGTAGCCCACCAGGCTCCTCTGTCCATGGAATTTTCCGGGCAAGAATACTGGAGAGCGGGGTTGCCATACCCTTCTCCAGGGGACCTTCCCAACCTAGGGATCAAACCCAGGTCTCCTCCACTGCAGGCAGATTCTTCACCATCTGAGCCTCCAGGGAAGCCCAGGAAGGATCCTGCATGGGGTCAGAGCAGACTGAGAGAAGATGCATGCCTTGGATTCCTCCTGACACTGAGCCCCTACATCTATCATGGAATTGATTTCTTTCTTAAATAATAGTCATTTCTGTTTGCATCTAATCTCTCTAGAGTAGAATTGTTTTTTAACATCGTTGAGTCCTCTTAAGTCCAGCACAGAGTAGGTACTTAATAACCTCTCCGCATCTGAACTGTCCCAAGAAGGGGAGGGGAATCACTAATTAGTTTCAATCCAGACTAATTGCTTTTCTAAACTCTCATATAAATCTGACTTTTAATAGGTTCTGAGAATCGATGTTTCATTATTTTTTGCCGCAGTGGAGTTTATCCCTGTTGATGGGTCATTACAAATCATCGCTCTCTGAGAGGTTCCCTTCCTATCTCTCATTTCCTGATCTTTCAGCAGGGTATCTTTGTTCTTGAGAGTGAAGGGGTAAAAAATTAAATGGGTCTTGGAAATTAACAACTGGGACCAACCAGACCAGAGGAAGAGACGCTTTGGTTTTCTCAAGGAGCCTACTCCAGACAGAATCCTATCACTCAGAAGGAATAAATGGAAGGCTGTATCTGGGGTCTCTGTCAAACAGATATTTTCGGTATTTATCTGTCATTCAGTGAGCGTCCACTGTACACCAGATGCTGGCTGAGCAATTTACGTGTGACCTCATTTAACCATCACAACAGTGAAAGGCACGGACTATGGACCATAGACAATGATGAGTCCCATTTTCCAGATGGGAACACTAAGGCTCTGGGAAGCTGAGGAGCTCACGCAGGTCACAGAGCTATCACGTGTCACACTCCTGCCTCACAGCCTGTCTACACTCCCACAAAGCATGCTGTGCATCTTTGGTGCGTATGGCTCAGCTCTGAATCACTGGGACCTCAGAGAAGCCCACCTGGAAGTTGCAAGGAGTCCCAGAGCACCCCCTACACAAATGTCACCCTGGAGTAAGCATTGCGGCAAGCTTCCTCCTGACTCTGACCTCAGACAACAATCCTTTCTCTTCTCCCTGGCACCAAAATTCCCCCCTAGAACTGTTTGTGTACAGCCAAGCAAAACATTGCACCCTGGAGAGCAAAGAAAGATCTGATGCCAAAGAGGCCTCTCCCACAGTCCGATTTCAACCACAGCAGGGTCTGAGCATGAAAGAACCATCAGAAGGGGAGCTCCAAACTGGCTCAGACTCTCTCAGCTGTCTACATGCCGAGGCGGAAGGAATCAACAAGCAATAAACCTGCCTCAGCCATCTCACCAGAAAAAAAATAAGGGTTAGTCATTCAGTCATTTCCAACTCTTTGCAACACCATGGATGTAGCCCACCAGGCTCCTCTGTCCATGGGATTCTCCAAGCAAGAGCACTGGAGTGGGCAACCATTCCCTTCTCCAGGGGACCTTCCTGACCCAGGGATCGAACCCAGGTCTCCTGCATTGCAGGCAGATTCTTTACCATCTGAGCCACCAGGGTTAGCTCCCCTTCGCAAAGCTCAGGGTCAGTGGATGTAATCAGGACCCAAGGCAGTAGGCTGGCCGCTCGTTATTCCACTTGCATTTCCTTTCTGGGTGAGAGTGCCAGGAGGGAGATAGCAGAAGCTGCGGTGGCTGGGGATCCAGCAGGGGCAGGTTCAAACCCTGCCTCCTACCCAAGCCTCAGCTCTCTCACCTGTGCAACGAGGTTCATTATAGCACTCCTGCCTCCTTCGATACTCGGAGCTAATGCCTGGAGGGCACATATTTATCCCGGTGCCTCGTGAGCCATGCGACCTCAGCAAAGGGTTGTTGCTGTTTAGCTGCTCAGTTGTGTCCAGCTCTTTCGCGGCCTCACAGACTGTAGCCACCAGGCTCCTCTGTCCATGGGATGAGGTTCCCCTGGCGTGAATACTGGAGTGAGTTGCCATTTCTTTCTCCAGGGGAAACTTCCCAACCCAGGGATCGAACCCACATCTCCTACACTGGCAGGTGGATTCTTTATCACTGAGCCACCTGGAAAGCCCAGCAAAGGGTAGCTGTTACTATCTTCACAGAGATTGCAAGTACAGAACTATGCAAAGGTGTAGATAAATTAGGAAGGAAGATGTAAAAAGCCTCTGGGTGGCCCACGTGCTTCCACTATTTTCAGCTCCATGTTAGACTATGTAAGGAGCACACAGCAGACCTGCCCAGATCCTGACTCTCTCCACTCCGTCCCTGTGGATCCTGGGCAAGTTACTTAACCTCTCTAAGCCTCACAGAGTTTCGGGTCTAGTGTGAGAGAAAGGTAGACAAATAATGATGCAAGAAAACGTGTAAGGAGAAAGTGAGATGGGTGCTCCTGTGGGAAAGGGAAGGAAGGCAAAATGATTGTGAGTGTGCAACATAACCGAGCAACCTGGGGGTGGACTGCCTGCCCGGGGGAGGGGCAGCAGTGCTGGAGACTTCTCTGAGGAAGCTGGGGTGAGTCAGAGGCAGTCAGGTAAAGAGGCTCGAGGGAGCATTTCAGGCAGAGGAAAGTCACATGCAAAGGCCCTGTGGTGGGAAGGAAGATGGCCTGGATGCAAGTTCCAAGCTGAAATTGGAGGGGCAGACAGCAGGCAGACCCTGCCGGCTTCGGGAATGAAGGTCTGAAAGGGCAGCACTTGATTTAGCTTTTAGCTCTTGATTTAGCCCAGGTGCCTAGAGCCATGCCAGGCACATCAATGGAGCTCAAACGATATTTGCTGAACCTAAATGCCCATCAACAGAGGAATGGATAAAGAAGCTGTGATGCATATACACAATGGAATATTACTGAGCCATAAAAAGGAATGGAGCTGGATCATTTGCAGAGACGTGGATGCACCTAGAGACTGCCACACAGAGTGAAACAAGTCAGAAGGAGAAAAGCAAATAGTGTACATTAACACATATATGTGGAATCTAGAAAAATGGTACAGATGATCTCACTTGCAAAGCAGAAATAGAGACACAGACACAGAGAACAAACATACAGATGCCAACGGGAGAAGGGTGTGGTGGAGGAACTCGAGACTGGGGCTGACATATATACACTACTGACGCGTGCCTGCAGGCATCCAACTCTGAGACCCTGCGGACTGTAGCCCACCAGGCTCCTCTGTCCATGGGATTCTCCAGGCAAGAACACTGGAGTGGGTTGCCGTGCCCTCCCCCAAGGGATCTTCCCAACTCAGGGACCGAACCAGCATCTCCTGCGTCTCCTGCTTTGGCAGGTGGGTTCTTTACTACTGGTGTCACCTGGGAAGCCCATACAATTGATGCCATGTATGAAATAGGTAACAATGAGAACCTACTGCATAGCTCAGTGCTCTGTGGTGACCTAAACGGGAAGGAAATCCAGAAAGGAAGGGACGTGTGTATACATACAGCTGATTCACTTTGCTGTGCCAGAGAAACTAACACAGCCCTGCCATGCAACTGTACTCCACTAAAATTTAATTTAAAATAAGCAAAAAATTAAAATGAAACATCAAAAAATGTATTTGCTGGACTTACAAAGTATGAGCTCATATAGTTTATTTTTAGCAAGTCAGCCACCTAGAGGTGGATGTACCTTGCGTCCCTTTGACCCGTGGTGGGTGGGCAATGCCAGAGGGGGGTCAGGGCATCTAGACTTTCACCAGTCATGAGGAGCCACTGCCCAGGGGCTTTAATCCAGCCTCCTGCTGGGCCAGAGGCGCAGCAAACACGGGTATGCCATGGCGGGCCTTTGAAAGTGAGCAGCTTTCTTTGTGAGGTGATTTAAGGAAACTCTACACTTAACAGCCCACATAAGAGAGATGTTTCTTTCCCAGCTGTTCATTATATTTCAATGAATAGCCCCATTTTGTGGTAAAATGTCCCCAAAACGTCTAACTCGGGTTTTTTGCCTCTGCAACACAACACGGCATTTCCCTTCTCAGACTCAGTTAAGAGTGTGGGGTCGGGGAATGACTTAATAGGAGGTGGCCCTGAGACCTTAAATTGGGTCCAGTGGCGGGGGAGACACAGTGTCTGTGTCTAATATAATATCCCGCAGAGCTGAAGAAATGGAGGTGTCATTCTCAGAATCTCAGAAGACTAGGCTGTCCCTCCTGACAACCTGAACACCCCCTAACTTAGGAACCTGAGGTCAAAGGGCAGCTACAGTCCACAGTTTAGGAACTGAACTCCATCACACATCACTTCCCATGGCTGCCATGGGAAGACCTCATAAGACCCCGTAAGACCTCACCACCAGCCTGAACTCGCTGCACAAAGGCTGAGACCTGACCCAAAGGGAACAAGTCCATTGGACGGCGGGCAGCCAAGCAGAGTCACTCTGTGCAGAACGAGCAGGAAGAGGCCATAGTCTGCGTGGATGGCTGATGAACTGAAAAGTCGCTGCAGCAAAGGGTGGTGGCTGCCACTTTGGCCCTGTGCGTCCATGTACTGGGCACAAGAGACTCAACAGTGAGCAAGGCCAGGTGGCCCCTGGCTGCAGAGAGAAGGGGTCAGGGGTGGGGGGATAGATACATTCTGAGAGAAACCGACGGCAGGCTGCACAACCCGGAGAGAGAAAGGGGCACAGAGAGGGCAAGCCACAGACCTAAGGCCACACAGCTGTGCCCCAGCCAGGATTCGGGCCCAGGCCTAACCCCGGCCTACTGAGTCCTTGCAAATGCACACACTGGTCTCTGCAGGAGGACGGCAGGATGAAACTGCTACTCTTGTTGTTCGGTCGCTAAGTCATGTCTGACTCTTTGCACCCCGTGGACTGCAGCATGCCAGGCTTTCCTGCCCTTCACTATCTCCTGGAGTTTGATCAAAATTGTGTTCAGCAGGTCAGAGATCAGCCGAGAGATATCTGCTGTACTTGCAGCAGCATCTTCTTTGTCGCTAATGACAGTATGTTTTCTTTGGGATTTCGCCTTGACTGACTGCGCAGATGTGCCAGGAAATGTCCCAAAGGCTCGCCCCACTTATCCCAGTGATCCTCCCATTAGAAGTCTATGTGGGAGTCATTATTAACCTGCATTACAGATGATACAGCCACTCCCTGGTGGAGCCAGGGTGTATGCCCAGGGCTGTATGCTGCCCAAGACCACACAGCTGCCTGGGACATGACTTTCCCACTGGACTGAGCCCAGCAAGAGGTCAGCAAGGCTGCAGGAAGGGAGAGAAGGGACCCCAAGGACGTTTCAGGAGATGAAGTGTCAGCTCACCCAGGGGACTATTTGGGGAGACGACCAGGGATGCTCAACAGGCTGAGGTGGAAGCTTCCAAAATTCTTAGAGATAGGTGAGGACAAAAAAAGGAAGTAACAGGTCTAGTTTTTGCTTCTGAGTCTTGAGAACTCCCAGATTTTTCTATAACTGCTAACACCCTCCATGCTTCTGTCCACATCCCTGTTTGTATTTTCTGAGTGTTTCAAGGCCACTGCACTCTCTGATGCTTTGCCAACGGAAGCCAAAAACCAGATCATCATCCCTTTTACCTGACAAATGTCTCCACTCGAGTGTCAGGTACTCAACTTCTATTGTCCCCTTGATGTAAATCATCAGTTGGAATTGTTATATTTGTGGCAAAATTTGTCTTCCTTCATTCACCATTAGTGTCTTATAAGGGCACAGTACAAGCCTAGACCAAGTGGGTCTTGCCCAGGGTAAAAATTCATGTTCAAAACCCTTTACATCCATCAGCAAAAATCAATGTGATTGTCAATGGGTCTTTCACTTGTTTGGGCAATAAAGATTCGCTAAATGTTTTTACTCCTCACATTTTCATTCAAAAAAAAAAAAAACTGTAGGAAAGATATTTTATTCTGCAGATGACAGAACTTCCCATGTTTAAAAGCAATTTAGCATATAGTAATGGTCAGAGTGTTCCTCATTAAATAGTCCAGAAACATTTCATGGAAATGATCCAAACTAGCTGAGTTAAATGGATAAAGACATAGCACCCTGTAAGCATGAGTGTTGAATAATCGGTTGGTGTGTTCAGGAGACCCACCAGGGTTACTGAGACGATACTGCAGAAATTGAAGGATGAGTGCAGGGCAAGTCATGAATATTTTTCTCCTCTTTTGACTGTCTCCATGTCAGGAAATTCAAAATTTCAGGAAACAGATATTCACTGATGAAGGAAGGATTCAAGACATTTGTAACTGAATGCTTGTTCTGAAATCTTTCATCTATCCAACGAATTCTGACTGCCTCCTAAGTAGTAGACACTATGATGGTCCTATAATACCTGCGTGCTAAGTCACTTCAGTCATGTCCGACTCTTTGTGACCCCATGGACTGCAGCCTGCAAGGCTCCTCTGTCATGGGATTCTCCAGGCAAGAATACTGCAGTGGGTTGCCACGCCCTCCTCCAAGGATCTTCTGGGCCCAGGGACCAAACACTTGTCTCTTATGTCTCTTGCCCTGGCAGCCAAGTTCATTATCACTAGTGCCACCTGGGAAGCCCATAAGATGGTCCTAGGGATACCCTTAAAGGAGAGACATGACTCCCACCCTTAGAGAGCTCGCAGCTATTGGAGGCACGTATAGCAAAGAGAAAACGGCAAATTTTATGAGCATGCATCACACAGAGACACAGGAGAGGGGGAAGGAGAAGTCGGGGATGAAGTCCTTCCATCAAACACCGTGTCCTGTCAATTCTCACTTCTAAATGTTTCCCAAGTGAGTCCTCTTCTTGACACCTCCCCTGATGTCACTCTAGTCTCAGCCACCAAGTCACTCTACTTGGACTACCATAACAACTTCTTAAAGAGTTTTCAGGCTTCCCTGGAGGCTCAGTTGGTAAAGAACCTGTCTGCTCATATGGGAGACACAAGAGGTGTGGCTTCGATCCTGGGGTCAGGAAGATCCCCCTGCAGAAGGAAATGGCAATTCACTCCAGTACTCTTGCCAGGAAAACTTCGAGTTGTCAAGAGTCAGACATGACTGAGCGTGCATGCACAAAGACCTTTCTGGAATCCATTCTGGTTCCCCACATACACCCCCACAGTGCTACCAGCATAACCCAGAAGGGCCTTCAAAGGGTACATCTGATCACCCACCACCATCAACCTCTGCCAATAAAAAGGAGAGGAGGCTGAAAGAGGAGAAAGAGGAGCTGGAGAGGGGAGGGTGCTTTCCCAGAGGCAGCCCTGAATTTCTGGGAACTTTCTAGCATGTGATTCTAGGCAAGTGCCTTCAGCCTTCCTTTCCTCAGCTACAAACTAAGGCTAAACATACCAGAGGTTGGGCTAAACAAAATTCGCCAATATTCAGCTCTTCCTGACTTACAACGGTGACAGTCTCACGTGGCTCCACGGGATGCCTCCATCACAGAGCTGCTGTGAGATGAAAGGAGATGAGCACGGCACCTGGCACACAGGGATGCTCCTCGAACACTGACTGTCGTTCACTTCCTGATTCCTCCCTCTGCTCAGTCCTACCTTCTCGCTTTGCAAAACCCCCTCTGGCCATCTTGTGAAACCAGGCTGCCAGCTCCATGGGCATCTGGGTTGGAGGGGCGCCCAGTGGCCTCCTTCTCCTCTCGTTACAGCCCATCAGTGGAGCGATCTTTATTTCTAGCCACTTCTGCAGAGCTGACATCTGCCTAGCACAGAGGAAAATTGTTTCTGCCACGTCCTCCAATAAGAATGATTTTCTTCATGCTCCGTTTGTCTACAACTGTCTTTCCGATCATTCTCACTGTTAGCACATGGTCTACATGGTTGAAATTCAGCCAGAGGAGCAGGGTGAAATTTATGGTCTACTGACTACTGAAGCTCCAAGCCATCAGATTTGAATATAAATGTTGGAATGAGGTCATCAGAAGCAACAGGTAGCAAGACAGCCAATCTGCAGATTTGCATGGCGCAAATCCATACTTTAATCCGCTGCCAATTAAAAATATCGATCGGACAACTATGTTAATTAATAGAACACAGAAATTCTCCCAGCCTTTTATTTTGAGATTATAATTTTTGATGGAGTTTCAAATGCCTCGATGTCACTATTAACGTCAGCATTTTCCCAATAATGCTCTGCTCAAACAGAACAATTCATTAGTGCTAAAACCAATTTACTGGAATGGGCTGAGAATCGCCTCGGTTTTCTCTATTAATGTAGTACAAGATGAAATATTTCATGAGCCGCTGGTTGACATGCTTGACACTTCCTCTCATACTGCTTAGCTCACTCAAGGTGGAAAGTCTCCATTCGGAAAATGAGATGCAAGGGACAAAAAAAAAAAAAAAAACAGGACTTTAAAAATGGTGTACTGCCCTTCAAAATTGAGACAGTATCCATCGATATTTTCTAATGAACTTACCTCTTGCAAGGTAATCCTCAAGATACATGAAATCTTTGAAGCAAAAGGCTTAAGATGGTGCCTGACTCAGAGTCATTGTTAAATAAATATTAGCTATTAATTGGGGGAGGCAGGAAGATTAGAGAGGTTGAGATCATAGACCACAAGTCACATGATGAAGTCAAAACCCATCCCTGCCATGTCTTAGGAGATTTAGAGAAAACTCTCCACGCGTGAGGTTTTCTCCTAACTCTGAAATGGGCATTATTTTAGCCTATTATTTTATTAGTTTCCCGAGGCTGCCATAACAGGTTATCGCAGACTTGGTGGCTTACAACAGTAGTTTACTCTTGCACAGTTCTTTCTGGAGGCCAGAGGGTCCTCTGAAAGCTCTAGGGGAGAATCCTCCCTGGCCGCTTCCAGCTTCTGGGGCTCCTTGTGTCCTTGGCTGGGGGCCACATCACTCCAGTCTCTGCCTCTGTCTGTTTATCTCCTCAGAAGGACATTGGATTTAGGGTCCACTCTAAATCCAGGATGATTTCATCTCTAAATTATTAACTAATTATATCTGCAAAGATTTTTATTCCCAAATAAGGTCACATCCCAAGGTTCCAGGTAGATTTGAATAGGGGAGGGAAGGGGGACACTATTCAACCCACTACAGAAGGGATGATATCGTATGCCTTGTGGAATGGCAAGGAGGATTAAATTAGAAAATTGTACACATGGTGCTTGGCCAGGAGTTCACATACAATGCGTATGTGTTAGTCGCTCAGTCATGTCCAACTCTTTATGACCCTATGGACTGTAGCCCACCAAGCTCCTCTGTCCATGAGATTTCCCAGGCAAGAACACTGGAGTGGGTAGCCATTCCTTCTCCAGGGCTCGAACCCAGGTCTCCCACATTACAGGTAGATTCTTTACTGTCTGAGCCACCAGGGAAGCAGGGTTCAGTAAAAAGAGCTAGACTTGGGGCTTCCCTGGTGGTCCAGTGGCTAAGACTCCATGCTCCCAATGCAGGGAGCCCGGGTTCAATACCTGGTCAGGGAACGAGACCTCACATGCCACAGCTAAGACCTGGCATAGCCAAATAAATTTTTTTAAGAAAAAGAAGAAGCTAGTCATAGAAACAGATATTCTAATGTACACTTCCCAAACCGACTTGGCTTTAAAGAGTTGCACATCCTCTAGGAAGCACAGCCATCCTCGCTTCCCTTGGTTATCTGGTTTTTCTCTCCCCACTTTCATGCCCAGTTTGGGTCATTATCATCACATCAGCAGTTTACCTTTGCCGTCTCTCCTCTAAATGCCCTGCAATGCTTCCCAGAGACACCAGAGGGGGCTGTCCTACAGGCAGGTAAGTTTGAGAGCTCATGGCCCTTCCTGTGGTAATACCCATCCCTTCTCAGCTTCCCAGAGCCCCCAGGACAGAGCCTAAGCTCTCTTGACCTCATGATCCGACCCTGCCTCCCCCATCAGCTCCGGCTCCACCTCCAGTCTCCTTCTTGAATGTGTCCCCACTAAGTCATGCTCTACTTTGCACTCTCAGATAAGGCGTCACCTCCTTCAGGAAGCCTTCCTGGTTTGAGCCTCCAGGTCTGAGCTGAGTGCCTTGTTGTGTATTCCCTGTCTACTTCTATCAAAAACCTCTGTGTGTGTGTGTGTGTGTGTGTGTGTGTGTGTGTGTGTGTGTGTGTGTGTAGTGTAGTGTAATTGCTTGATTACACGCCTAGATCCTTGGCCACAGGAAGAGTTTCTTACGGTCAAGGATGGTGTCTTACCATTGTGTATTCCCAACACCAAAACTAGAGCCAGGCTCAGTGTGGAAAACTCAGTGAACAAAAGAATCAACAAAAGAGTTCTCACAGCTCTACCTACAAGAATCTGACAAATATGAGATTGAAATTGTGGGTGTCATTTAATTAGGGACCCACTACCTGGTTTTCTTGTGGCTCAGGGCATAGCCAGAAAAGTCCAAACAACATGATCAGAATGATGGCCCAAATCAAGGCATCAGGATCCTGGAAAAGACTTGAATATTCACATTCAGTCCGTTCGTGGAAAGCTATATCTATACTTGCATACACACATACACAAGGAGCAAGTAGGAGTTTGCTGCTTGGGAGGACTATGACAAAGTGAGTTGGGAAAATGTAGTCTTAACCAGGACTGATGCTGAAGCTGAAGCTCCAATACTTTAGTCACCTGATGTGAAGAGCTAACTCATTGGAAAAGATCCTGATGCTGGGAAAGATTGAGGGCAAGAGGTGAAGGGGGCGACAGAAGATGAGATGGTTGGATGGCATCATTGACTCGATGGACATGAGTTTGAGCAAACTCTGAGCAAAGCATACAGGGAAGGACAGGGAAGCCTGGCGTGCTGCAGTCCGTGGGGTCACAAAGAATCAGACATGACTGAGCAACTGAAAAATAACAACAACAAACCAGCCTTGTGACCTCTGAAAAATCACTGAACCTCTCTAGGCTTCAGAAGCCTCAACTATTAAACAGGTGGGTCAGTCTAGAAGACTGACTCAGAAGCATCTCATTCTGTGCCTTTGAAATTCACATAAGTGCCTTTGAATTCATCCCCACCACCCACACCAACAACTAAATTTTTCAAAAAAAACATATGCTCAGCTTCCTCAAAAAGAGATCCATTTGTCATGTGGTCCCTGGCCAGGTAGAGCATGGCCTCCAGCCAATCCTGTTGCTAAACCATAACCTCCAGAACTTTGCAGGGATAAAATATTGACTATTTACCCAGAGCCATGGAGAGTTCCAATTTGGCCTCAGCCAAAAAGCTCCTGGAGAAAAATGAACATTGCGCATTCACTGAACTCCCCTGCAAGTCGGAAAAAAAAAAAAAAAAAAAAACAACCCAGAGACCCTGGTTCTTTTAGATTAAGGCTAAAATAACTCAACTGAAATTTTTTTCAACTGCACACAAGTCATCTTTGTCTCTGAAGCCTTATCTGTGTTCTCCAATATTCTGATACTTGGTAAGAATTCTTTCTAAAGCACTGGGCTACATTGACAGGCAGGTGTCCTCTAAGGAACCTGAAGGGGAGTATCTGATGGGGAGGGGACTTTGTGCCTGAGATCAAAGCTCGGGCCAGAGAACCGAAGGTCCCAGGATTACAGGGTAGTGGGAGGACCAAACACGATGGTGGTGTGAACAGATACTGCATCTGCCAAGCGTTGCACAGTTTCCCAGTGGCCTTATTACACATTTTTTCCAGTGATATAGTCAAACTTATATCCAACATGACATTCACTCGAGGAGGATAAATCATTCTGAA
This sequence comes from Ovis aries, assembly GCF_016772045.2. Taxonomy (NCBI): domain Eukaryota; kingdom Metazoa; phylum Chordata; class Mammalia; order Artiodactyla; family Bovidae; genus Ovis; species Ovis aries. Next base: position 4,953,023 of record NC_056077.1, on the reverse strand, counting down.
TTTTTTATCATCTCCCCATATTATTGAACCAATTTAAATACTATCAAATGGTGGTAATGGCCAAACTAATATCTTCAGCTCTGGCATTTATCCTGAGCTACATAATACGATTCCCAGCTGCCAGCTTGACATTGCTGCTTGCATACCTGCTCAGAGAGTGCAAAGCCTAAACCAAACTCTCCATTTCCATCTCAGCCCCCACCCCAAATGCACACTCTTCCCGTCTTTCTCATCTCAGCGAATGGCACCACTCTCCCCGCAGCCGCCCAAGCCGAAAACCTCGAGGACATCCTTTTCTGTGTCTGCTCATCCCTGGTGTCCAGTTCATCAGCAAGTCTCACTGGTTCTGCCTCTAAGACGTATAAGTCGGGTATGTTCTCCTGATTCAAACCACCATGGTCCGTGGTACACACAAATAATGGAATATTACTCAGCCATAGAAAAGAACAAAACAATGCCATTTGCAGCAACAGGGACGGACTCATACTGAATGAAACACATTAGACAGAGAAAGACGACTACCATATGATCCCACTTATATGCGGAACCTAATAAGAGGTTACAAATGAACTTCTTTATAAAGTTTATAGAGTTTATTGACTTATTTATAAAGTTCAAAGAAATGGAGTCACAGATGTAGAAAATAAACTTGTGCATACCCAGGGGCGGCAGGGGGTGCCAACTGGGAGATTGCGATTGACATATACACACACTATATAAATACACAATAGACAACTAATAAAGACCTACTGTATAGCATAGGGAATTCTGCTCAATACTCTGTAATGGTCTGCATGGGGAAAGAATCTTTAAAAAGAGTGGATATATATGTATATGTATAACTGATTCACTTTGACGTATAGCAGACACTAACACATTATAAAAAGCTATACTCCAATAAAAATTTTAAAAAAGAACTGCTTCAGGAGCCTCTCAACTCAACTATTTCCCCCTTCCCTTCTCCATCTTCCATCTTGTACCCTAGAACCAAAATAATCTTTTATAAATATGAACCACGTCATGTTATGTGCCTTCCTGGCTTAAAGGTCTTCAGCACGGGATTCCCCATCACATGTAAAATCCAGTCCAGCCTCTGCACCGTGGCCTCCAAAGCAAGGTGGGTTTAGTCCCTGACTACCTGTCCAGGATCCTGCTGGCTCCTCCTCCTGACTCTGAGGGCCTGGCCACACTGGTCCAGCCCTAGCTCACCCAGATCGCTGCTGCCCAGCCTTTCCCAAGGCTGGCTCCTTCCCGACCTGCAAGCTGGGCTCAATGTTATCTTCTCAAAGAGCCTCCCCTGGTCGCCTATCCACAGCAGAATTAGGTGTCCTCATTGCTCTTGATCACATCATTCTGTTTCCTCCACAATATTTAATATCATTGGAAGTTAGCATAATTATTTATTGGGCTTCCCTGGTGGCTCAGCAGTAAAGAATCCACCTGTAACGCAGGAGACTCAGGTTCAGTCCCTGGGTCGGGAAGATCCCCTGGAGGAGGAAATGGCAGCCCACTCCAGTGTTCTTGCCTGGAGAATCCCATGGACAGAGGAGCCTGGCGGGCCACAGTCCACGGAGGCAGACCCGACTGAAGGAACTGATCATGCACACACACACTTATTTATTCCTTCCTTCCCACCTTCCCACCCGCACGCCTACTAAAACACTAGCTCCAAAACAACCCGTCCTGATATTCTGATCACCTCCCATTGCTGAGGGAGGGACCCTCATCCTCAATGATATGGGACCCCTGGCCCTGGACAGGGGAGCGCCACACATGTGCTCACCACTGGAGGAGGAAACCTGTGTAGTAACAGAGGGTGGGGTGCCCCCCAGTTCCTGCAGAGGACGTGATGGGCTGGTTGGAATAATTTTACAGGCTGGCAGGGAACTGAAGACTCTCAGGTGGAGGATGGCTGGTCTGGCTGGTGGGGTGGGGGGCATTCCCTGCTGGTCAGGGGCATATCCGACAAGAGCAGGGGAATCCAGGGGGGGCCTGGGTGGCTCGGAGATGTCCAGGCAGCTCTTGAAACTTTAAGCTTTACCATACACCTACCACTGGTTTATGTCCATTGCCTGCAACACTGCCTTTATAAACACTGGACCGATGAAGGAACGAACCCCAAGCGACAGGCCCTCCCTCTCCCCCACCTCTGGCTTGACTACGCGGACACTTCACAACTCAGAAGGTGGCTGAGGTGGCTGGGTGGGGACTACAACTCTGCTTCCCTGGGCTGCCCCTCCTGTGAACAGTCTTCCTTCAGTTTTATCACCTAACCGGCTTTGTTTCTTTTGCATTCCCTGTGGATCAGAAGCGTAAAATCCATAAAAGAAAAGATCAATGCAATCTTTTATTTAAACTACAAATGTACGAGTGTTATGGCTGAAGCATGAGTCTTCTCTCCAAGAACCTGTTCAACGTTTCCATTTATTTTTCATCTGAACCATTTCATTCCCGGTACTTTTACAACATGGAGACTTGGTCAGACTTTCTGTCTGAATATTCACCCATTAGCACTAGAAGGGGGAAAAATGTACATGCAAATATAATGTTCAAAAGCCAATGAACAATGCCCTGTCTTCATTAGCGCTTCTAATGTATATTTCAGCGGTTCTTCTAATACTTATTTTTAATATGAAAGAAGGGCATGCTCATTAGAGAAGACTTGAAAAATACAGAGCATAAGAAAGAACAGAATAATTGCTCGCAGCCCCACCATCCAAATTCAGCCATTGGGGGATATAGTTTCTTCTGATTTTTTTTCTAGGCATAATTATCTTTAACAGAGCTAGATTTTTACAACATTGTGTCTTATTTTTAATTGATATCAGAGTACCACTATTTTATATTAGACTCCTTAACCTCAGCATTTTTAACGACAGTAACAGTGCATACACTGGATGGACCTGATGTCCTAGCGATTCACCTGAGGCTGCACGTTTGCGTTGTTTGCAATTTAGGTTGTTGGCAATGTGAAACCAGCACTGAGCACATTTTTATTCGTAAAGCTTTTCTATTTAGGATGATTTTCTTCTGAGAAATTCTCAGACTCTCTGGACTAATGTTACAGATATCTTTAAGGCGTTTGATCTGTATTATCAAGTTGTTTCCCAAAAGAGATGTGGAAAATTACTCTTAAAAAAAAGAAAAAAGAAAGAACAAAAGGGGTTTGCTTTTAAGCAGAGTGACATTGACTTTGGTTCTCTCTCTTCTGTTCCTAAGGATTTTTTGACATAATTCAAAAGAATCTTTCAATGCCTTACTTCCCATTTCTTTCCTATGAAATTCTCACCCATGAATTTCCATTTATCACCACAGAATCCTGAGTCAATGCATTTTCCTGCTACAGTGTCTAAAAGTTCACAATCCAGCCCTGCAATGTAGGCAATAGCTCAGGCTGCAATCCCAGATGCCAGATTTAACCAATCAGAATGCCTGTCTCTTGCAGTCTTGTAAGCATGACACTACAGCCGTTCCTGCCAGCAACAGGGGTACGTACATATCCAGGGCAGAAAACTCAACATGGAAGAACCGACTCTTGAGATTGACTTGGCCTGCAATGAAATTAAAAATTCAGTTCAAAGAGTTTAAGTGATCCGAAAGAACTATTTTCTTCTGGTATTTCAAATATAGCTCTGTCTTAGATGCAAAAAAAAAAAAAAGATGAGTTCTGAGGATTCCTTTATCTTTTCAAAAAAAGCACTTCTTAATAATGGAGCCTGAAAGCAAAGAGCTTAGAGGAGAGAAGCCCAGGCTTTTGTACAAGTCTGAATCACTCAGCTAGGCAAAGTGATGGGAATTTCTGACCCTGAGCCTTCTGCAGCCCTGGACCCATCCACCAAAACCAGTGCCTACACCTTGAAACCAGGGGTACTGAACTACCAAATGGCCTCTTTTCTCCTGACATTGTTGAAAAAAAGCAACACAGGGCAGCCTAAGTCACAAGCCACTGTTTGAGTGATCCCGGGTGGAGATCAGAGCACAAGCCCCTTCCCAGACAAAGGAGGGAGGAAAGTATTGGGCCTTCTCACACTGCATTCCCCCCACTTGCCCTCTTTCCCACCCCTGCCAAACCCAACCTCCACCTCCTTCAACCCCCCTCCCCCTGCAAGACTGATCCTGCAAAGGAGATTTTTTAGTTTGTTCTCTAGTTAGATCAGTTCAGCTCAGTTCAGTCGCTCAGTCATGTCCGACTCTTTGTGACCCCATGAATTGCAGCACACCAGGCCTCCCTGTCCATCACCAACTCCCAGAGTTCACTCAAACTCACGTCCATCAAGTCAGTGATGCCATCCAGCCATCTCATCCTCTGTATGAACCTTTAAAACATTCCCTGTGAAGGGCAGTCTAGAGCCATGCGCCAAAAGCCTTCAAAGAGCTTCAAACTTCTAAGGAAATAACCTAAGGTATGTACCCAGATTGAGGCACCAGGGTTGGCCAGTGCGATTCTTGCAATTTTTGTCAATTCCCAGTTGACAAAAACAGAAACAACCAGAAATGGAGAGCTGGCCGAATAAATTGTGTACCTGTGTCCATACAGTGGAACGCCACGTGATCTCTAAAAAGTAAGTGACAAAACACTCAGCGGTTAAAAAAAAGAAAAGAAAAAAGAGGCCCTGGGTGTTGCCTGTGGGGGCACCCAGAAAAGGAGCCTGAGGGGTCCAATTTCTGACCCCAGTGGTGGCGGGGGCTTTGTCAGCCTGCCTAAGAGAAAGTCGCTCAATCGTGTCTGACTCTTTGCGACCCCATGGACTGCAGCCTGCAAGGTTCCTCTGTCCACAGCATTCTCCAAGTACTGGGGTGGGTAGCCTTTCCCTCTTCCAGGGGATCTTCCTGACCCAGGGATCAAACCCTGGTCATCCACATTGCAGGTGGATTCTTTATCAGCTGAATCACCATGGAAGCATGTCAGCCTGCCTACTCTGGCCAAAAAAAAGCTGTATCTCTGAAGACTGCTAGAGTTGGCGGGGGTGAAAAAGGGCCAGCTTTCCACAGGCTCGGGCACAGGGAGCACCTCTCGAGCCCAAGTGACCCTTCCAGCCTCACACTGGCAGGGAGAAGTGACCTGCTCCTTGGTGGATAGGAGTTCCAGCCCCGCCTTCCCAGCTATGAGTCCCACTTGTCCCAGACGTCCCAACCTGGAATTTCCTTAATTGGAATCAGTGTAAAGTTACTTTAACAGAATACTGCTACTTTGGAAAATGTTTTAAAGCCCAACGCACACTGTATCTGCCTTACTTAGTCACCTGGTAATTACTGCGGCAGGAAGATTTACTGATTGGAAACTGTCAAATGGTGTTTGCTTAGTGGTCAAGAATCTGCCTCCCAATGCTGGAGACACAAGGTTTGGTTCCTGAGTCAGAAAGATCCCCTGGAGTAGGAAATGGCCACCCTCTGCAGTATTCTTGTCTGGAAACATCCCATGGACAGAAGAACCTGGAGGACTACAGTCCGAGGGTTTGCAAAGAGTCAGACACGATGTTGCAACTGAGCACAGCTATCTAAGAGCCCTCAGTTCACTGTGCAGCCACCTGCCACAGGAGACAAGTTCATTTAATAAAGATTAAATATTACTGTTTTTAAAAGCAGGAAAAAAGAAATTATGTCATTGCTTTGGCCTTAGGAAGAGACTGGCTATTTCAATATGGTAGCTTGAAGACACATGCTTACCTTCTTTTACTTCCCAAATCTCATGAGAGCAAGAATAAATGAGAAGTCTATGATGGTGCTGGGCCTCCTTGGTGGCTCAGATGGTAAAGAATCCACTTGCAATGTGGGAGACCTGGGTTCGATTCCTGGGTTGGGAAGATCCCCTGGAAAAGGCCATGGAAACCCACTCCAGTATTCTTGCCTGGAGAATCCCCATGGACAGAGGAGACTGGTGGGTTACAGTCCATGGATTCACAAAGAGTCAGACATGACTGAGCGACTAAGCACATGATTGTGCTAAGGACTGGAAAGAGGAAGGTGGCTTTGATGGATCCTACCTGTGTCCCAACTGGTAGTGATGGAGTTCACTGAACACTACTGGAATGGCATTTGATTAAAGAAACTGAGCCCTCTCCATTAGGGAGATCCAGTCTTCCTGTCCCTCATGGGAGCCCTGTTCATGCTGGCACTGGGGAACGGATGACCAGACTCCTTCCAGTTCCACTCTTGCACATCCTAAATCAAAGCCTGTCCGACACACACACACACACACACACCACGATCAGCTCTCAAACCATGGGTGAGGTCTAATGGGGAAACAGACTCACACTCAACATAGGAAACCCACCTCGGTGTCTGTAAAGAGACATTCCCTTCTCTCGAGGCCAGTTGGATCATTTGTCCTGCAGTAAGTATCCTTAAGTGTTTTTAAGTTTCCTTAAATCAATCTACAGGCAAAGTTTGGATGACAAGGCCAATTACAGGAGGAACAGAAATGTTATAAACCCTGACAATGAAAAAGGAATGGAAAAAAGTATTAGGGCCCTAACCATTTGTTCATCTTACTTAGTGGGTGATCAAGAGTTACAGTGCAACAGAGATTAAAAAAAAACAGAGGCTGAGGATTGTTATTCAAAGGTATGTGTGTTTCTTAGTTATTCAGTTGTGTCCAACTCTTTGAGACCCCGTGGACTGTAGCCCGCCAAGGCTCTTCTGTCCATGGAATTCTCCAGGCAAGAATACTGGAGTGGGTTGCCATGCCCTCCTCTAGGGGATCTTCCTGACCCAGGAAGCGAATCCCTGTCTCTGCAGCTTCTGCAGTGCAGGCAGATTCCTGACCATCTAAGCTATCAAGGGAAGCCACATTTAAAGGCACAGAGGTAACCAAGAGGATGTCTGATATTAATGACAGAAGGACGAAACCTGAGGCTAAGGAGACAAGAAGGGAATGTGCAAGGTATTACAAGTGAGCTGAAGTCCTCATTGGTCAATAGACAGATATTTGTCTGGTAGAGTCAATATTGAGAGAGTCAATGGATATGGCATTTTAAATTGGGAAGGAGAAATAAGGGTGTTGGTGCACGATTCAGAGGAACAGAGGTGGCCATCAGAACTTAATACAGAGTGCTCCAAACCGTTACCTCCAGTGTGTGGATCGAGGGTGGGGGCGCGTAGGAAAGTTTTTCTTCTAAAGCAATACACTCGTGCACTTCTTGACTTGCATAGCACAGACATGTTATATAAAGTGAAAAGTGAAAGTGTCAATTGCTCAGTCACGTCAGACTCTTTGTGACCCCATGGACTATAGCCCGCCAGTCTCCTCTGTCCATGGGTTTCTCCAGGCAAGAATACTGGAGTGGGTTGCCATACCCTTTTCCAATGCATAAAAGTGAAAAGTGAAAGTGAAGTCACTGAGTCGTGTCCAACTCTCAGCGACCTGATGGACTGCAGCCCACCAGGCTCCTCCGTCCATGGGATTCTCCAGGCAAGAATACTGGAGTGGGTTGCCATTCCCTTCTCCAGGGATCCTCCCGACCCAGGGATCTAACCCAGGTCTCCTGCATTGCAGGCAGATTCTTCACCGTCTGAGCCACCTCCAGCGTGTGGGTCGAGGGTGGGGGCTCATAGGGAAGTTTCGCTTCTAAAGCAACATACTGTTGCACTCCTTGACTCCCATAGCACAGACATGTTATATAACAACAACACAATTTTAAAATAAAGCTTTGACACACAGGACATACATCAGATTCTCTGCCTGTCTGCAGGTGGGAGTCAGCTGGGGCCAAACTCCGATGCCTGAGCACCGCACTCCCCCCAGCTCAGATTTCAGATCAGATGGGTCTGGGGTGGGCCCAGGAATGGCTCCGTTTGAAAGCTCTCCTGGGGGACTCCAATGTGCTGCCAGAGCTGAGAACCACTGCCTGCTAAGAGCAGTATTATCTTCCTCCTAATGTCTTCCATCTCCTAAATATCCCATCCATCCATGCAACAGCTATCTACTGAGTACCTCCTGTCCAGACACTGGGGGTCAGGTGGTGGACAAGAGCTTTACCAAGGGACTCACTGTGCAGAGAGGATGGTGCAGGAAGTCATTCAGCAAATGACTCACTCATTCATTCATTTTTTAAAATTTAAATTTATTTATTTTAATTGGAGGCTAATTACTTTACAATATTGTATTGGTTCTGCCACACATCAACATGAATCCGCCACGGGCCTACACATGTTCCCCATCCTGAACTCCCCTCCCACCTCCCTCCCCATACCATCCCTCGGGGTCATCCCAGTGCAGCAGCCCCAAGCATCCTGTATCGAACCTGGACTGGCGATTAGTTTCTTATATGATATTATACATGTTTCATTCATTCATTTTAATCACGGCAAATGCTACACAAAGAAGAAAGGGTATGAGAAAACAATGCGTTGTTTTTGTGCATCTGGAGGAAATGGATGATATTTTTAAATCCATCTTTTTTTTTTTAATCCCTTAACGACTCTGCCCCTCCCTTTCCCAGAGACTGGAGGTCAACGGCTCCGTCCTTCCTGAAGACGCCATCAGGAGCTATAATTCCATCTCCAAGCAAGGGCTGGAATCCTGCCCCTTACGCCATCATGAGCTACAGCCATAAAATCCGTGTCCTGCCACCCTGGCAACTGGCCAGAGTGACCGCATGCTGCATGCATGTGGCTTAAATTCTCACCCCGGCAAGAAGTGGAAAGAGCGGACAGCAAGCATGCGAGGACCTCTCACCCCCAAAAACATGCCTGCCTCTAGTGAGGTTCTGATATGACACCAGCTTGCAGTCAGGGTTTCTTTTTGAAATTTCCACGGATTCCTCCCCAGCCATAACAACCATCCTAGAGAGCCAAGGAAGCAATGAAAAATATGGATCTCATTAATCCAGGGATAGCTAAAGGGGGCCGTCGATAAAGTCGGGGCTCTGGACATCCACAGTCACCACCCCCTGACCCGCCGTGTTCTCACTTTGAAAAAAGCAAAGTGATTCTTTTTGTTTTGCCAGTTTATTTTTGCTGGAGGGGGGAAAAAAAGGCAGCGAAAACTAAGAAAAATCTCCCTGGTTGTAAACTACAAGTATAAAATGGGAAATCAGAGAAAATCAGCACCCTTAACTTAATCCAGAACCAATAAAGAGCAATAGAGAAGGCTAGTGACCAACAGTAAACACAGGTACGTCCTACAGTTGACTCGCAGGGGCCGGACAGAGACCGAGGCGGCTGGGAGCTTGCCGCCAGGGCTATTACAGGCTAATTCGGTTAGCAGCAACGGACAGGCTCCTTGTAGCGAGCACCTGCCTCTTCCCATTTCATCTCATTTTTATCGTAACCATGTTTTTATTTTCACAGGCCAATTCAATTCTGCCCCACGCTTGCAAAATTGAGTTTTTCAGATTTATGACACGAAAGCTTTCAAGTGGTCGTGATGTCCAGGCTTCCTCATGCAGATCCCCACAGCCCTTCTCTAGATCTGAGACCGCACGGTCCTACAAGAGGCTCCCTTTCCCGGAACCCCAAGGTCTCGGGGCCACAGAGGCTCCAAAAGAAACATCTCTATTCCCTTCCTGAGAGAACCATCTGTGGCCATAACTTCCCTCCTTTTCTCCCCCCTCCCCATGCCAATCGACTGTAGACACTTCCTGTCCCCAAACTCCCTTGATTATTATAACTCATCCAGGACTTAAGAGAACTGTGGCCCTGGGTGGCAGAAGGTGCTGCCCCCTAGAGGGAGCTCTGGGAATTTGTGGGGTTGATCTTGGTCGTCAAGGTGATTCTGGGGACCCATCTGGCCTTTAGGGAGCAGAGAAGCTAGGGACAGACCCACACACATTGTCCTGTACAACTCTGGATCGGCCACCAGACAGCCTCAGTGGAAAATGAGAATAATAACGAAGGTTGTTTAAAATTATCTTCACTTACAGGACTTCCCTGGTGGCCCAGTGGCTAAAAGTCCACGCTCCCAAAGCAGGGGACCTGGGTCCAATCTTCAGTCAGGGAACTAGATCCCACATGTGGCAACTGAGAGTTCCCCACATGCCACAACTAAGACCCAAATAAATAGTAAATGCATAAATATTTTTTTAAAATCATCTTCACCTAGAACCTAACTCTATTTCACATGTAGATGCAAAGTATGTTTGCACTGCTGAAATATACACTGTTCAGACATGACAATAAAAGTTTGTACTTTATGCCATCTAGAACTTGACCAACGGCTGCTCAGTATTTTGGGGAGTCAAGTCACCAAGAAAAATACAACCCGTGTTTCCAAGTTACAGGACAACAGGTCAGCATTGGTAGATGTCACAGTCAGAGTAGCTCAGAATACCTATGCTTTCTTATATGCTTACAGCATTCTGATGTGGCTCCCATCCCAAACATCATTTAAAGAAAGGGCATAACTACTACTCATTTGGACGTTGTCATCTTAAATCCCAATATCCATTAGAAGTAGATTTGAGAGCAGTTGTTCATCATGTCTCCGCCATAATTGATCATTTACATATTGAAGTACCTCCTGATTATAAATCACTTTCCTTCATTTCTCCTTTATAGTGGGGCAAGATTTCTTTTGATGCTGTGTGTAAAGGTGAGTTTACACACCTTGCACACCTTTATATTCTTCAAGATAGGAAAGGGTTGAGGCAGTCTTTGTTCTAAAACAAGGGCCTCACAAACAGCGCGCATTGCTTGCATGTGGACACTTCGGCCAGGTAAGGCTGGCCCTGGGCTCTGACCACTAGGCGCCCGGAGTCACCCTACCTGAAAGTCCAGATTTCACACCTGAAGCTGGGCTTGCCCTTTGAGACCAGGACAGGCTCTTGAAAATCGCTTTCCACTCCTGCATGTGCTGCCTCCCCTGGCCTATGCCCAGCCCACCCCTCCATCCTCACCTTGCCTCCCCGGCTCACCACACCCTAGCCACCTCTCCCTCTGACTATTTGTCAAACACTATGCTCCTTCCGACTCAGAACCTCTCCATAAGCAATGTCCCCCTCCTGGACTGTTCCTAGATGAGTGAGTGAGTTAAAGTCGCTCGGTCATGTCTGACTTTTTGCTATCCCATGGACTGTAACCTGCCAGTCTCCTTTGTCCATTGAATTCCCCAGGCAAGAATACTGGAGTAGGTAGCTGTTCCCTTCTCCAGGGAATCTTCTCAACCCAGGGATAGAACCCAGGTTTCCTGCATGACAAGTGGCTTCTTTACCACCTGAGCCACCAGGGAAGCCCGTTCCTGGCTAGCTCCCATTGTCCCTCAGCTATCACCCTCCTCGACAGGCTTCCCCTGACTCTCAAACCCAGGTCAGGTCCTCCCACCTGCCTGCATTTCTTGCAGAGCAGTGGCCACGACTGTGATACGATTATCTGCATGACGTCTGCCTTCTTCCACAGCGCGGTGCCCCGTGAAAGGGGCTTCCTCCTACTTTCTTCCTCACTGCGTGTTGAAAGTGTTAGTCACTCAGTCGTGTCTGACTCTCTGCAGCCCCATGGACTGCAGCCTGCCAGGCTCCTCTGTCCTGGATTCTCCAGGCAAGAATACTGGAGTGGGTGGCCTTTCCCTTCTCCAGGGGATCTCCCTGGGAGATCCCTGGGAGGGGATCCCTTGGAGACCCAGGGATCGAACCCGGGTCTCCAGCACTACAGGCAGATTCTTTACCATCTGACCCACCAGGGAAGCCCCTCCTTCCTCAATGCATCTCCCTAAATGGATGGTGACCAATCTATAGTTGATGCTCAATAAATACTTCCTCATGTGTGAAACCCAAACTCACTATGCAAAGTTCCTAAGATAATAACAGCCTTCTACATCGCTGTGTGGTCGGTGCAATGGAAAGCTGCCCCAGATGCCCACTGGATGAAGACTTTCTGGAAAATCTTCACAGGGACACTGGCCTCCTGAGCAGGGAGCTGGGTCTGCTCCCATCACTGATGTAACCCCGGCAGCTGACACAGTGTGTGGCCCAATAGAGCCCCAATAGATACTCATCCAACCAACTGATCAACCACCCAGGCTAGATGCTGGCACTGGTTTCTTATGGATAACACCAAAATTACAGTGCAGTGGGGCATTTGAGATGGTTTCCACTGCCCATCCCAGGCAGGGCTGAAACTTCCAGGCCTTTGTGGCTGCCCACACCTCATTGCCATGGTCTCTGTGCAGGACCATGGACTACTGACATGATCACCCCACCCTTGTCAGAGATAACACCTGCTGAAGTCCCCAAGAACCCCCATGCCCCCCAAATCCTCCTGAAACCCCCAGATGACTGAGTCTAAGGATCCTTGCCACTTTGGAGTTATCCTTCAATAAATGCCCAGAGCCTGAGCATCTGAGCAGCACAGGGATTCACGGGGGAGACTGACCCCAGTGCAAGCAAATCCTAACACAAAGGACCAGGAGCCACAGAGAGCTCGATACACACCCTACCTCCTGCCTGCTCCCCAGAGCCACTGCCTTAAGCAAAGAGATTACTGTGGGTAAATCATTATGAAAAGGCTCCTGCTGGAGACAATGAAAGAACAGAGAGAAAGCAGTGCTTCGGCAGTCAGACAGGGGCAGGAGGCTGATTTTCCTGGCTCCTCCCCACCCGGAGAGCCAGAAGTGCCTAAATCCTTCATTGCTAAGCAGATCCTCCTCAAGACTTCCCATTTTTAAAAAAAAGCCTCACACTGATGGTGGTCCGGAAGCAGAGGACACCTCCTGCTTCTCTCTCACAGGGACAAGCCAAAAACAACCTTGTCGAACAAACAAAACACTGAGGGTCCAGAAGAGATGCTTCTGTGTAACTGTGTCTGGGCATATGGTTCTCAACTTGGCTACCCTCCCAAAAAGTCATACATCACTACAAATTGTTATATGGGCGTGTGCTAAGTCATTTCAGTTGTGTCTGACTCTGCAACCCTATGGACTGTGGACTCCCCTGTCCATGGGTTTCTCCAGGCAAGAATACTGGAGTGGGTTGCCATGCCCTCCTCCAGGGGATCTTCCCAACCCAGGGATCAAACCCAAGTCTCTCACATCTCACTGCATTGGCAAGAGGGTTCTATATCACTAGGGCCACCTGGGAAGCCCACAAATTGTTATATATTGAGTTCTATTCAATAGAATAGCAGAGACATCACTTTGCCAACAAAGGTCCGTATAGTCAAAGCTATGGTTTTTCTAGTAGTCATGCACAGATGTGAGAGATGGACCATAAAGAAGGCTGAGCACTGAAGAATTGATGCTTTCAAACTGTGGCGCTGGAGAAGACTCTGGAGAGTCCCTTGGACAGCAAGGAGAACAAACCAGTCAATCCTAATGGAAATCAACCCTGAATATTCATTGGAAGGACTGATACTGAAGCCGAAGCTCAAATACTTTGGCCACCTGTGAAAAGCTGACTCATTGGAAAAGACTTTGATGCTGGGAAAGATTGAAGGCAAAAGGATGAGATGGTTAGCCAGCATCACCAACTCAATGGATGTGCATTTGAGCACACTCTAGAAGATAGTGGAGGACAGGAAAGCCTGGTATGCTGCAGTCCACGGGGTCACAGAGAGTCAGACATGACTTAGTGACTGAACAGAAACAACAGAATTCAACTTCTCTTGAACCCACCAAGCTCTCGGCTTCCTCTCCACCTGGTGCCCCATCTCCCTAGATAAATCTTCCCAGCTCCTCCTCTCCCATCAAGTTTCAGCTTAAATATCACCTCCTCCCAGAAGCCTTCCCAGACCTCCCTCTCCTGGTCCCTCTATCTCAGCAGGCTGTCTGCTTCCTTCATGGCTCTCAGGATAATCTGAAAGCTTTTAATTGAACTGCTTGACAACGGTCTTGCTGCAATTTCCCTACTAGAATGCAGCCAGCAGCGGGGCAGGAACCATGTCTCTCAGTCACCCTAGAATGTTGCTGGCTCAGCTCAGTGTCTGGCACTTCACAGGCACCCACTCAGCTGTGACTGAGTAGAGGACTGAAGCTCTGTTGGGGACACTTGCTACTTAATCCAGCCATGTAGTCATCCACGTATTCACCCTTATAGGGGTAATCACGCTGTGCAGGGGCTGTGCTGGGTGCTCGAGCCACATTGTGAGTCATTCCCTGAAGCCAGAAGAGACAAGCCCACATCTGTTTGGCTCAGGAAGTGTGCCCAAGGTTGTTTCTGAAATAGGGACAGTGCAGGTAAGGCGTCCCACCATGTACATACACACACACACATACACACACACACACACACTCAGGAAGCCTATTGCAGCCCCCAGGGTTCCCCCGCTTCTACTCTCCAGGAGACAGCACCCTCAGGCAAAACCGCCTCTGCAGCCTAACAACATTGCAAACCCCTGAGTCCCACAGTGTCCATGCAGAGGGCAGCAGCTTCTAGTCAATGGTTTCCACTCGGGCCTGACTCTACTTGTGCTTGTTAATTTTAAGTGTTAGCTTGGCTGGACCATGCTGTCCAGATATGTGGTCAGATGTTATTCTGGATGTTTCTTCTATGAGGATGTTTTGTAGATAGGATCAATGTTTACATCAATGAACTTTGAGTAAAGCAGATTGCCCTCCATAACGTGGGTGGGCCTTGTGCAATCAGCTGAAGATCTAAGTAGAACAAAAGAATGGCCTTCCCAGAGCAAGCATTCTGCGGCAGATGGCTCTTGAACTCAGACTGCACCATCGGCCCTTCTGGGGCTGCAGCCTGACAGTCCACCCTGCACAATGCGGGCTTCTCATCCTCCATCAGCAAGTGGGCCAATTCCTTAAGACAAGTCGTTTACACACACATGTACAGGGAGAGAAAGACGGGCACACCCTGCTGGTTCTCTGGAAACCCTAATACCTCTCAAGGGCTCCAATCTTCCCTCCAGGTCACAACTGGCCCTGGACACATCAGGAAGATCGGGAATGCAGAGAGGGGACAGCTGGCCCCAGGCCTGCACATGACACACTCCCAGGGAGAGACAAGAAAATAGGGAAGCACCCATGAGCAGAGGCGGGGTGCTGAGGGGCCCTGGGACTGGCCCCAGCTGGATACCTACGTGGATTTCAATACAGGCATTAACCACTCACTCAGGCGTTAACTTGGGCCAGTTTCCTCATCTGTAAAAAGGGATTATTTCAGCTTCTGGGCCCTTGAGTTGCTTGTTGCCCACCTGTCCTGGCCCCCATCTCCAGAACTGTCTGATGGTAATGGGGTCTGAGAGGGCACCTCCTCGCAAATGCAGAGCCCTTGGCTGGTGAGTAGCCGCTCCCCTGGGGTCAATCAGGAGAAGTTTCTCTGCCCTCCTCCCTGGAGCAAGAACAGAAAAGGCTGCCGGGTAGTTCTCTGCTCTCCAGAGAGCCCACATTAGTAGCAAACAACCCGGTAAAAAACCATCTCAGGACTCAACGCCGAGCAGGTAACAGCCGCTTCCTCCAGCAAAGAATTCAGTAATGAAAAGAGAGAAGCGTGTTTCTGCATCATCTGCAGCCCGGAGCACCTTGCTGACCCGAGGAGCTCCTCCCACAGACCTTCCGTTACTCACAGCTACCCTAGCAGCTGCTGCAAACACTGGGTCCAATTTGAGTCTTTTAGGTTCAGTGTAATTGCTTCTTTTACCTGATGGTTTTAAATTAGCTATTCCTTTCCAAAGAAACATACAGCAATTCTCTTCTTTACAGATGTCCTAATCAGATCAGGAATTCGGGGATACTCCACACACCCCTATGAAGGTGTGGGTCCCTATAAGTTCCCTCAGACCCACAGCAAACCAATTCCTCGGGTGGGACCACAAAGTAAGTCCTCCTGTGTGTGTGTGTGCTAAGTCACTTCAGTCATGTCCAACTCTGCGTGGCCCTCTGGGCTGTAGCCTCCTAGGCTTCTCTGTCCATAGGATTCTCCAGGCAAGAATACTGGAGTGGGTTGCCATGCCCTCCTCCAGGGGATCTTCCCGACCCAGGGATCGAACCAGCATTTCTTTACATCTCCTGCATTGACAGGCAGGTTCTTTACCATTCGCACCTCCTGGGAAGCCCCTGAGCCACAAGGGAAGCGCCAAGTCAGTCTACATGTGTCCTAAATGGAAGTGGGTGATTTTGGAGTCATTATAACTTCATCTGTTAAGAAGGGACTCACTTCAGGGAAAAAGAATCTTTGAATTTCACTTGAACATTAAATCAGTTTTAAAGAAGTGAGGAGGCACAAAGGATTTCGCTTTGGCACTTTAAGCCTCACTGCTTTCTGCCAGCACCACTCCAGTCCTCACACCCACCACCTGCCCTCTTCTCCCACAGGTGAAATGAATTCGGTTTGCATTAAGGCCCAGGAAGGCATGCACTGCTGCACCCAGGGGAGGTTTGGGTTTGGGATTCCTCAAGGAGCAAAAAAGCATATCATTAAGAGCTGGACTGAGCTGACTTGTGTCTTACCAAACCCTCTTTCAGGAATGAGGCAAGGAGTTTCAAGACCAGCTGCAAGGGGTGGATAGCGGAAACATGAGTATGTGGTTTCACTCCACGTATGCACAAATGTTCCACGGAAGCCCTTTCGTGTCTCTCTACTACTCCTGCGCAGACCCCCTGCTCTCCACAAACACTGCTCTGCTCAACCAAATACATTTGCCATACTCAGAAAGAACAGACATAGTCTCCGCTTCTTGCATGTGGGGACCACGATGAAGCAGGGGAATCCCACGGTTGACTCTGCACCAGGGTCCACTTTGATAAGGAGCACCACTGCATCCTCTTTTCCTGGGAGCATCATCAATGCAACAAGAGATTTGGCAGCTGCAGCAGGGAAGGGACCCCATCATGCAGCAGGTCAGGGGCCCAGACAACACTGACTGTAGACCCTGGACCCACTTTCCTCTCCAAACCCAGATTCTGGCATGGCGTGCATCTCCCCACTTGGTGCAGTTATGGTCCTTGAGAGCATCAACTCTGCCCCAGTAAAGCTAACTGAGAGTGCTCCACAGTAAGAGTGTGCCTGCGTGCTAAGTCACTGCAATTGTGTCTGACTCTTTGCGACCTCATGGACTGTAGCCCACCAGGCTACAGGCCTGGGATTCTCCAGGCAAGAATACTGGAGTGGGTTGCCGTGCCCTCCTCCAGGGGATCTTCTCGACCCAGGAAATGAATCCCATCTTCTACATCTCTGCACTGGCAAGCAAGTTCCTTACCACTAGCACCACCCAGGAAGCCCAGCAGGAAGAGCACGGGGAGAGAACACTTTACACAAAATTCCAAGGGACAACTCTATAAGGCTTTATGAAATTCAACCATCTACTCTTCTCAAAGACTCAGACAGCCCTTTCCTCATAGAAAGCATTCAAAATAGAAAACTAGTTTCACTTGGCTAGCAAAGAGATGTTTAGTTTCTTTACCCATCTGACCAAAATTTGCAGAGTGTCCACTGTGGGCAAGCCATTGTGTGAGAAATCCAGATGGATCAGAACCTGATCCTCATGGAAACGATGCTCCATCAGCGGGGGGGAAAAAGGGGGGGCATGAGCAAATAATTTCAAGCCATCATCCAGTAGGAGATGAGGTTGCTAAGATGGAGATAGAGATGTTTACTGCCAGCATCTCCTGGGAGAAAAAGGCAAAACCAGACCTGAGGAAAGTCCGTCAGAATTCTAACCTGCCTGATGTAAGCACCAGCAGCCCCAAAAGGCATCCTGAACCTCCATGAAATGGGATTTTGCACAGTTGGTATTTTTAGAAATTTCTCATTCCTTTTTGCAGTCCTGATTTGGCACAGAGAGATGCACACCTTTTACTCTCCAGACAAAAGAAACACAGGGCTTCCCAGGTGGCACTATTGGTAAAGAATCCACCTGCAATGCAGGACACACAGAAGATGTGGGTTCAATCCCTGGGTCGGGAAGATCCCCTGGAGGAGGACATGGCTACCCACTCCAGTATTCTTGCCTAGAAATCCCATGGACAGAAGAGCCTGGCGGGCAACACTCCATGAGGTCACAAAGAATTGGGCAGGACTGAAGTGGCTTAGCACAGCACAAAGAAACACAAGTGGAACTTCAAGTTACACGGTAGAAAACCCAGAAGGAAAAGTTGTGAGCACATGACTTCATGTGACCCTGTTCCGTAAGTGCAGAATGGACACATAGCAGGGGAAGAGAAAGGTAATCCTGGTGTGGCCATTGCCTCACTCCCCAAAGAGCCAGCCAGGGGGTCCTTACCATATACCTGGGGATAAGGCTGGCCCATGCTGAGTCCAGGCTGCTGCTGGACAAAGGCATGTTTTCACTGCAGGTCAGTTTTTGAGGGCTTTCTCCATCATTTTTCAGCTCTGTTCCTAGGGAGCTAGCATTAGCAAGAGTTATCACCCCTACTTTATAGACATGGGAACAAATGTACCCTTATTTCCTACATGGAAGGCAGCACAGTGCACTGATTGGGACAGTGGACTCTGGCCCAAGACTGCCTGGGTTCAATAACCAGCTCCACTGCTTCCTGGCTCTGGAGTCTTGGAAAGATGCTTAACCTCTCTGTGCCCCTGTCCCCCCCCATCCAGACCCACAGAATTGCCAAAAATGTCAAGCACTGAAATTATCATCTGGCAATGTAAAACCTCTCCATAAATGGGAGCTATTGCATTGCTAAGTCATTTCAGTCATGTCCCGCTCTTTGAGACTCTATGGACTGTAGCCCAGCCGCTTCCTCTGTCCATGGGATTCCCCAGGCAAGAATACAGGAGTGGGTTGACATTTCTTCCTCCAGGGGATCTTCCCAACCCAGGGACCAAATATGCGCCTCTTTCGTCTATTGCATTTTTTAGCGGGTTCTTTATCACTAGTGCCACCTGCGAAGCCCAAATGTGATCTATTATTTTACCCACCACCAAATAGGTTATGCTGCTTTCCAAAATCACATTAGGTAGTGGCGGACTTAAAAAACAGTCCAAGTTTCATATTGCCCAACTCACTGGATTTTTTAAATTGAATTCTGCTGCTTCCTTTCAGTCCTCCTTTAGAGGAATATGGTAAATCGCCTCTCCTATGCACAGGCTCAGCCATGCTTGTACAACATAAAGGCACTTTCCGACCACAGATGTTTGGTCACCCGACTAAAACTGAGCCAATCTGATTCCCTAGAAATTTGGAGTTGAAACAAGAGTCTGGTCTTTCTGGCTGCTGTCTTGAACGGGGGCCACAAGAACTTGAGAGCTGTTGATGGCAGCTGTTTCCTGTCATATAGACAAGAAAATGACAAGTCAGCCTTCGCCAAGAGAGGAGAATGTGCTCAGTGCACAGACAGCAGCAGTGATGCAGGATGGAGGGAAAGAGGGGCAACCTGGGTCCCCAGGAGCTCTGGTGCTGGCTCCTCAGACCGAGCTGGCGCCCTGACTTCAGGGTTCCCAACACACTCCCTGTAGTGACAACAAAGCCTGTTCTTTCCTTAGGCTACCACAGTCTGGTTTCCACAGTTGCAACCAGAGTCCTCAGGCATACTGGAGACGCCCAATTACCTACTATGTGTGCACAGCCCAAGAGTCACAAGGATCAGGAGATGACAGTTAGCGCTGAACAGGAGCAGATGCCTGGGGACCTCTCTGGACATCAGTCTCCTTTTCCCCTGCCTGTGGCATCATTAGAAACAGCCTAAAAGTCCTGGAAAGAACATTAGTGTGGTGAAAGAGTGTGAAACTAAAGTCTGGGAGTCCCTGAGGAGGCAGTGTGACCTCAAAGAAAGGTTATAAGCACTAGAATAAAAATATCCACTGTGTGACCTCAAGAAAGTTACTTAGTCTTTCCGGGCTTCAGTTCAGTTTAGTTGCTCAGTCATGTCCAACTCTGGAGAAGGCAATGGCACCCCACTCCAGTACTCTTGCCTGGAAAATCCCATGGGCGGAGGAGCCTGGTAGGCTGCAATCCATGGGGTCACTAAAAGTCGGACACGACTGAGCAACTTCACTTTCCCTTTTCACTTTCTGCATTAGAGAAGGAAATGGCAACCCACTCCAGTGTTCTTGCCTGGAGAATCCCAGGGATGGCAGAGCCTGGTGGGCTGCCATCTATGGGGTCGCACAGAGTTGAAACGCCTGAAGCAACTTAGCAGCAGCAGCAACATGTCCAGCTCTTTGCAACCCCATGGACTGCAGCATGCCAGGCCTCCCTGTCCATCACCAACTCCCAGAGATGACTCAAACTCAAGTCCATCAAGTCAGTGAGGCCATTCAACCATCTCATCCTCTGTCATCCCCTTCTCCTCCCACCTTCAATCTTTCCCAGCATCAGGGTCTTTTCCAATGAGTCAGTTCTTTGCATCAGGTGGCCAAAGTATTGGAGTTTCAGCTTCAGCATCAGCCCTTCCAATAAATATTTAGGAATGATTTCCTTTAGGACAGACTGGTTGGATCTCCTTGCAGTCCAAGGGACTCTCAAGAGCCTTCTCCAACACCACAGTTCAAAAACATCAATTCTTCAGTGCTCAGCTTTCTTTATAGTCCAACTCACATCCACACATGACTACTGGGAAAATGATAGCTTTGACTAGACCAACCTTTGCTGGCAAAGTAATGTCTCTGCTTTTGAATATGCTGTCTAGGTTGGTCATAGCTTTTCTTCCAAGGAGCAAGCATCCTTTAATTTCATGGCTGCAGTCACCATCTGCAGTGATTTTGGAGCCCCCAAAAATAAAGTCTCTCACTGTTTCCACTGTTTCCCCATCTATTTGCCGTGAAGTGATGGGACCGGATGCCATGATCTTAGTTTTCTGAATGTTGAGTTTTAACCCAAATTTTTCACTCTCTCTTTCACTTTCAAGAGGCTCTTTAGTTCTTCGCTTTTTGCCATAAGGATGGTATCATGTGCATACCTGAGGTTTCTGATATTTCTCCCAGAAATCTTGATTCCAGTTTGTGCTTCATCCAGCCAGCCATTTCGTATGATGTACTCTGCATAGACGTTAAATAAGCAGGGTGACAATATACAGCCTTGATGTACTCCTTCCCTGATCTGGAACCAGTCTGTTGTTCCATGTTCAGTTCTAACTGTTGCTTCCTGACCTGCATACAGATTTCTCAAGAGGCAGGGAAGGTGGTCTGGTATTCCCATATCTTTAAGAATTTTCCACAGTCTGTTGTGATAAACACAGTCAAAGGCTTTGGCATAGTCAATAAAGCAGGAGTAAATGTTTCTCTGGAACTCTCTTGCTTTTTCAGTGATCCTGCAGATGTTGGCAATTTGATCTCTGGTTCCTCTGCCTTTTCTAAAACCAGCTTGAACATCTGGTAGTTCATGGTTCATGTACTGCTGAAGCCTGGCTTGGAGAATATTGAGCATTATTTTGCTAGCATGTGAGATGAGTGCAATTGTGCAGCAGTCTGAACATTCTTTGTCATTGCCTTTCTTTGGGATTGGAATGAAAACTGAACTTTTCCAGTCCTGTGGCCACTGCTGAGTTTTCCAAATTTGCTGGCATATTGAGTGTAGCACTTCAATAGAATCATCGTTTGGGATTTGAAATAACTCAACTGGAATTCCATCACAACCACTAGTTTTGTTTGTAGTGATGCTTCCTAAGTCCCAGGCCCACTTGACTTCACTTTCCAGGATGTCTGGCTCTAGGTGAGTGATCACACCATTGCGGGTATCTGGGTCATTAAGATCTCTTTTGTACAGTTCTTCTGTGTATTGTTGCCACCTCTTCTTTATATCTTCTGCTTCTGGGCCTCAGCTTCTCAGTAAATGAGGATATGGTGTCTGTGAAGTCATATGGGGGTTAAGGAATGTAAACTGCCTACATATACTAGGCATGCTTTAAGTACTAATTATTGTTATTATAGGCTATAAGCATTTATTATGTCAATATAAATAAAATTGACATCCCCAAATGTTATTTTATTACATATAAACATATCCATACATAATAAATCATTGGTCTTAATACGGTGTGGAACACCCAACTAACAGGAAAAGCGAAAACATTGCTCAGTGAATATTTTGACCAAATCTGTTTTTTTTAAAAAAAAAGTCCAACAGCAGGGCACCAACAGCCTCAGCAGATACCACACGCTGCTAGGCCTCCCTGAATGCCATTCAAAGATGCCTGGATCCTTGGACAGAGAGGAGAGGAGGGACTAGATGGGGAAGCACGGAACTCTCGCCACCAGCAGCTTTCTCTCATGCTGGCTTGTGCATGACTGTGGACAGCAGCCCGCCAGGCTCCTCTGTCCATGGAATTTTCCCTGTGAGAATACTGGAGTGGGTAACCATTCCCTGCTCCAGGGGATCTACCAAACCCAGGGATCAAACCTGGGTCTCCTGCATTGCAGGCAGATTCTTTATCATCTGAGCCACCAAGGAAGTCTGATAAACCACACAGCCCTTCATCAAACTCTGGGTAATTGGGGCTTGCATGGACAGGTTATAACACGTGTAATACCACAATTAGGTGGTATTAACTTTCAGTGCAATTCAGCAGATATTCACTGAGCACTTAGCACTGTGCTGAGTCACTCCCGAACTCCTTAGTTCCTCAGCAATTAGTGAATATTGAACACCTTCTAAGTTAAAGGCACACAGTGGGCAAGTGAGACTAGAGGACAAGCAAATGCATGTAGCTGAAGGTGGCTAGTGGGCCAGAGCAGGACCAGAAGGACAAAGAGAGGCACAGGGCACCCCCAGAGAGTCAGGATTAGTTGAACTGCCTGAGAAACGGGAACTGTAGAGCACCTGAGCTGTGGGTAAGAGCACCCAGAAGACTTCTCAGGGTTATCAGAAAACTTCATTTTCTTTCACAAACTACTGTGATATGGTTGAAAAAAAAAACAGGACACCCAGTCCGAGTGAGTCAGGGCACTGTAGATCCATAGGATAACAAGAACCCTTCCTGCCCAAACCAGGCCAGATACAGGAACCTGAGACAGGATGACGGGCAAGACTGATGAATGACCAGGCCCAGTTTCACAAGATGAGTCCAGGAGCTGCTCAGAACCACAGCCATCAAAGGAAGTGGGACAGAACAACATCACAACAGCTTTGCACGGCCAGGATGAGCCGCCCCTGGGCACGGGGAGGGGTGGGGAGGGACTCGGAGCAACAGCAGGCCTGGCGTCTGCAGAACCCTTACCAGGACACAGCGGGGAGCTGAGGTTTCTGCTCCCATGATGCTTCTTATGGGACGATAATGGGAGGGTCCTTTATAGGAGTGGGCCAGTCTGTATCAGAATGGTGGTGGTTACACAGATCTATGCACGGGAGAAAACAGCATGGAACTACACACACATACACACAAGTGCCTGTAAAACTGGAGATAACTGAAGGAGGCCTGTAGGGCAGTGCACACACTGTATCAATGTCAGTTTCCTGGCTGTGACACTGCTACACGCTGTCACTCCTGGGGCATGCTGGGGGAAGGGGTCACTGAACCCCACTTACTGTTGTTGCCTTCCTGAGTGTCTACAGCTGCTTCAAAATAAAAAGCTTTTTAAAATATGCTCCTCATTGCCCTCACCTCTTCCCCTCCTTCTCCTCCTCTTTCCCCTCCCCCTCCTACCCTCCGCCTCCTCATTTTCATCCCCTTTCTCTCTCTCCCTCCCTGTGTGCTCAATCCCTCAGTCGTGTCCGACTCTTTGCAACCCCATGGACTGTAGCCCGCTAGCCTCCTCTGTCCACGGGATTTCCCAGGCAAGAATACTGGAGTGGGTTGCCGTTTCCTACTCCAGACACTCTTCCCAACCCAGGGATCGAACCTACATCTCTTATGTCTCCTGCCTTGGCGGATTCTTTGCCACCTGGAAAGCCTGCTCACTACTGAGGATGATCTGACAATGTCACCAGGATAAAAAGGCCTCAGTGGATTAGAACAATTACCCTGTTCAGTGGGCTTCCCCGGTGGCTCAGACGGTAAAGCGTCGGCCTGCAATGCAGGAGACCCGGGTTCAACCCCTGGGTTGGGAAGATCCCCTGGAGAAGGAAGTGGCAACTCACTTCTCTAGTACTCTTGACTGGAAAATTCCATGGGCAGAGGAGCCTGGTGGGCTACAGTCCATGGGGTTGCAAAGAGTCGGATACAACTGAGCGACTTTCACTTCCCTGTTCAGCACTGGGCTGTGCCCACCTACATTGTGTTACAGGTAGGAGTGGTTATTACGCTGGGCTGCACTTTATAAGTGGAATTCGCTCTGTTATGTCTGACTCTTTGCAACCGTATGGACTGTCCATGGAATTCCCCAAGCCAGAATACTGCAGTGCGTGAGTTGTTCCCTTCTCCAAGGGATCTTCCTAACCCAGGGATTGATCCCAGGTCTCCTGCATTGCAGGCGTATTCTTTACCAGCTGAGCCACCAGGAAAACAACAAGGGAGGCACTTTATAAGAATTTAATATATATTCCTCCACGCTTCCATATTATTTGCAGGACTCGTCAGAACCTTGTTGCATTGCCAGATGGATTTCCGTTGTAACTTTCTTTACACAGACATTGACACAAATTTACCTACGGGGTTAAATGTAATCACATCACATGTACCAAGTTTATCTTTTCCGTGCCATCTTTTCTTTTGCCTTTTTATGGGTGAATTCCCCCTCCAGGTCATCTACGAACCCCCTAGTAGTACATGTGACAACCTAGAATGCCTTGTTTCAAATTCTGCTCTCTTTGCAAATAAGCATGCATAACAAGTCATAGGCGTACACACATGGTTGCTTTTATGCGCATTAGAAAAAGGATGTTATAAGGTGGCGCTAGTGATAAAGAATCTGCCTGCCAAGGCAGGAGCCGCAGAAAACACAGATTCGATCCCTGGGTCGGGAAGAGTCCCTGGGGAAGAAAATGGCAACCCACTCCAGTATTCTTGCCTAGAAAAATTCCACAGACAGAGGAGCCTGGCGGGCTACAGTCCATGGGGTCGCAAAGAGTCAGATAGGGCTGACATGCACGCATCGGCAGGATGACTGATCCCTTTGTGGTAACATGTTGTCTGAGCTTCATGTAATAACATTCTTGGACCTTTCGGCATTCTTTACTCACTCAACAGTACTTCAGAAATACCCCGTCAACACAACTGGCATTTTCTTGATACATTCTTTTCAAGGACAGAAAAGGTTCCCTAATTCATTCATTAATTTACCCATTTCTCCAAAGTGATCTTTCACAGTCTTTCCCTCCCTCTCTGCCTCTGCAAACAATGCCACGTTAAACATCCCTGGACATATATTCTTGCTTAGGTTTATGCCTTCAGTTTCGTGGGCTGGATTTCCAGGAGTAACAGAGCTCAGTAGAAAGGTTCGCGCATTTTCATTTTAACTAAAAGCTACAGCCTGCTTTTCAAGGAAACCCTTCACTTCCTGGCAGCAAGGTATGGACATCCTTTCCCCGAATTTCGACCTGCAGCAGGCAGTCACTTTATATTTTGGACTTTCCGAAGGACATAAACCGATGCTGGGTTTTGGTTCCTGCATCACTAACTGTGAGTGTGCTTGAGTTGTCTGTTGGCCATTTGAATGTGCTCATCTGTCAGCTGCCTCCTCCTGACCATTTTTCTAGTCAGCTTCTTAAGCTTGTCTGGATGACTTCTAAGATTCCCTTGCATATCCTTGGCATAATATTTTCCAAGTCTATGATTCATCTGTTGACTTTATTTATGATATGTTTTGCCATTCAAATGTCTTTTTGAATCATTAAGAACTGAATCTGCCTGACTCTTCCGTATGTCTGTGTGTTCCCAGGTTCTGATAGACGGGGCAGGGTGTATCTTTCTTAGGCTCACTGGGGCAAGAAGCTGATCTCCACTCTCCCTCCGGAGCTTCACTTCTCTCCTTGGGACCATGATCTACCCAGGGCCCATGGCATACTGAGCTTGCGTTGTTCTCCCTGCTGGTACTCCGAAAGCCAAAGACCGCGCCTGCATCCAGCCACCCACAGGGCCCTGCAGCCATGTGACTCAGGATGGATTAGTGTTGATAGCACAGGAGAAAGAAGTCAAATTGGACCTCCATCTGTACAGCACCCCATTTTTTAAATTTAAGGAAAAGGCAGATGCAAAGTCTATATGAGGGTTGCGTATGTGTGTGTGATAAATTCAGCAGAAATTCACCAACAAATCTTCCCTGAGTTTCTAACTGGCTTCCAATAGAATGGAAGCGTGCATATTGAAGGGTTTCTATTTTCCTTACTATCCCCTGTTTACCTAAGGCAACCAAGCCATGTTAACCAGAGGTAAAACATGAACTTTGGTGGCACAGTGGTAAAGAATCTGCCTGCTAACGCAGGAGATGTGGGTTCGATCCCTGTGTCGGGAAGATCCCCTGAAAGGGGAAATGGTAACCTGCTCCAGGATTCTTGCCTAGGAAATTCCATAGACACAGGAACCTGGCAGGCTGTAGTCCATGGGCTCAGAGTCAGACACGACTGAGCGCCTGAGCACAAACATGCACAAAACATAAACTTACCTTGTTTATTTAAATCTACCTCAGTGCCCCGATCTACACCTGCATTATGCAAATTTAGGTATGAATCTGACCAAATCAGTCCCAGTATGTTAGTCTGCTGTGGCTGCATAGCAAATTCTGGTAACTCTGGCATTTTAAAACCACACCCAGTGATCACCTCACAGGTGGGGAGTCCAGGGGCCTCCACTAGGCCCTCTGCTCAGGGTCCCCCAGGTCTAAGTCACAGTATTGGCTGCCCTGAGCTTGTATCTGTGGAGAACTGGGGATGATTCTGCCACCCAGTTCACGCAGGCTGACATTCCTGTGGCCCTAGGACTGAGGTCCCTCTCCGCTCCGAGATGCCACCCGCACTCTTTCTGGCCCTGCGGCATCTCCAGCCTGACTCTGACTTCAGCCAGATGCACTCCTGGCTGCCTGGGGCTAATCCTTCCCACATTGCTTGCAACACTGTACAATTGGCACTTGGCGCAGCTCTTCCATAGCACGTGAAGTCGCTTCAGTCGTGTCCAACTCTGTGCAATCCTACGGACTGTAGCCCACCAGGCTCCTCTGTCCATGGGGTTCTCCAGCCAAGAATACTGCAATGGGACGCCATGCCCTCCTCCAGGGGATCTCCCTAACCAGAGAGCAAACCCACTTCTTTTATGTCTCCTGCACTGGCAGGCGGGTTCTTTACCACCAGCGCCACCTCTTCCATAGACGGGGTTCTATTTCGCTAAGAGACACAGCACTACTCTAAGTTCTCCATCAATAGTGAGGGAGGAAGGGATGGGAGAAAGGAATAAAGGAGACGGAATCATAGGAGAAAGGGTGAAAAAAAAGGGCAAAAGGGAGGGGAGTAAGGAGGTACAGGAGGTCGAGCAGGACCCTCTCCTTGGCTTATAGAGCCTGACTGGTTCACCTTCCCTCATGCAGGCAAAGCCCAAGCAGTCTCTGATGGCCCCTCTTTCTCTCTCTGTACATTTTTTAACTTACTTTTATTTATGTATTTTTGGCCACAGTGGGTCTTCATTGCTGCACTGGAGCTTTCTCTACTTGCCACGAGCTGGGGCTACTCTTCATTGCAGTGTGCGGGCTTCTCATTATGGTGGCCTCTCTTGCAGAGCACGGGCTCTGAGGCACACGGGCTTCCGTAGTTATGGCTCCTGGGCTGTAAAGCTCAGGCTTGGTAGTTGTGGTGAAAAGGCTTAGTTGTTTTACCACATATGGAAGCTTCCCCTGTGTAGTGTACAGAGGGATCGAACTTGTGTCCCCTACATTGGCAAGTGGATTCTTATCCACTGTATGCCACCAGGGAAGTCCTCTCTGTACATTTTAACACCTGCAGAAATCTCTCCAGAATTCATCTCCTGGTCTCTGGGCTTTGGTCTAACCCAGTCTCACCCAGTCATTACCTGTGGCTTGATCATGTCGGACCTGATGCCTCACACTGTGCCCCGGCTCCACCGGCTTCTCCTGGGAAGCCTCCTGAGCTCCCCCCCTTGCACCCCACTGATACCTGTGGGCCCACCCCACCTCACTCCCTGCCATGACCCAGGGCCAGACCCCAGCCCACCCACTCCCACCCCCTGCATTGCCACAGTTTCCCAACACCGGCATCATAAACAGATAACATCTGCTGCGTTTGCCACTAAGCTACTGACCATTTACTATTCCTGCATTTTTAACTGGGCCTAGAAGGTTTCGGTGCAGTGACATCATGTGGGATATTCGAGGACATTTCTGCATATTTTATTGATCTTAGTGGGGAACACCTGGCGCTCTCTGAAGACACATTCACATCTATGCACCTGTCCATTATGTATTAAGTGCCTGCTTCATTCCAACCAGGCAGTCCTCCTGCAAATGGCAGTCCTCACCAGATACGACCTGAAAACACCTTGCAAATAAGATCCCACCTGTCCAATCCATGCTTGCCCACCTGCACTCTGTTAGGGTTCCTTCTTCATCTCAAGCCAAGAGGGCAAACTCCATGATTGATGAGACCTGCAAAGAAGCCACAAGCAAGGTAGGGAATGGGCACTTCATTAACCCCGTTCTTGATTCTCACCATGCTCCTTCACCACCAAAATCTTAATTCATTGTCAGAAATGTGCTTTCTATCCCTTGGTGGAAGAAATAATGACTTTGTCAATCACTCCTCTTTTGCTGGACTTAACTGAATTACCTAAAATGTCAAGATAATGTCTCCCCAGCCTGTTTTCACTATGGTACTAGTTTCTTCTCATTAAATTATGCTCAGATACATTGATTTCCTTCAACAGGGAGTAATGGAACCCTGCCAGAAATTAACACTAATCTTCTAATTCAGTAAGAATAAAATATGTGACTGATTTAATCTTAATTAACAGTTCACAAAAGGCTGCTTAATGTCAGGTGGCATATGCATCTTAATTACACAGCAGTGCTATTGCTGTTTCCAAGATAAGGTAGGGGTCTTTCAGGATTCTGTAGGGTTGGTTGTGTGTGCTTTTTCTCTTTTGTTCCGCAGAATCTTCCTCCTTATTACCCCTCCATCATTGTGGTTGTTAGTGGGTTAGGTTTACATGCAAACACTTCTATTACTGGGCTTTCTCCCACGGGTCATTCCTTTATTTCACCTGAAGGAAAGGGATGGAGTCTATTAGATGGGGTAGGTTAGGTTGTGCTACAATAACAAACATCCCTCAAGTCTTAATAGCCACAGAATTTATTTACTGCATGCTACACGCTCATGATGAGTCAGCCGGAGTCACTGGTCCACCCTGTCCTCACAACAGAACCTGGATCTACAGAGTATCTTAAATGCTGTTGCCACTTTCTATGGGCAGTGGGAGAGAGAATATGGGAAAGGCTGTAAAGTCTCTTGAGCCTTTTGTTCATGTTCCACTGGCCTAAGCCAAGTTTCTTGGTCCTGCCTACACTCATATGCCAGGAAGGAAGTTCAGTCCAACCATGACCCCCAAAAGAGGAGTTCAAGATCCAATCCTGAAGACAACCAAAGAAAAAAGACACATTACATCCAGGGAGCCAAAGATAACTATTTAATTTATTTATTTGTGCTGGGTAGTTGTGGCATGTGGAATGTAGTTCCCTGACCAGGGATAGAACCCAGACCCCTTGCACTGGGGACTTGAAGTCTTAGCCGCTGGACCACCAGGGAAGTCCCAAAGATAAGTATTATAAGAGGCCTCTAATTAGAAACCACACAATCCAGAGGAACATGTAGAGACAATCTAAGGTGCTCAAAGAAAACAAACCAAAAAAAGGAACTGTCAACTCAGAATTCTATACCCCATGAAAATATCTTTCAAAAATGAAGGCTTCCAGTCCAGCACGGAAGGAGCTTGAAAGTCATCACTCTCATCCAGACAACAAGGGGGGGGAAAATAAGAGAAAATCCACCATTCTTCTTAGATCCATCAGAGAATTGAGGTCAAAAGATCCATCAGAGAACTGAGGTCAAAAGAAGAGAAAGAGAATACGTATAAGCAGCTCCAAGGATTAACTATAATGTAGATGCTAACAGCAGAGAAGGCAATGGCACCCCACGCCAGTACTCTTGCTTGGAAAATCCCATGGATGGAGGAGCCTGGTGGACTGCAGTCCATGGGGTTGCTAAGAGTCAGACACGACTGAGCAACTTCACTTTCACTTTTCACTTTCATGCATTGGAGAAGGCAATGGCACCCCACTGCAGTACTCTTGCCTGGAAAATCCCATGGATGGAAGAGCCTGGTGGACTGCAGTCCATGGGGTTGCTAAGAGTCAGACATGACTGAGCAACTTCACTTTCACCTTTCACTTTCATGCATTGGAGAAGGCAATGGCAACCCACTCCAGTGTTCTTGCCTGGAGAATCTCAGGGACGAGGGAGCCTGGTGGGCTGCTATCTATGGGGTCGCACAGAGTTGGACACGACTGACGCGACTTAGTAGATGCTAAGAGCAGGGTCTCTGGGGTCACGCTTCCTGCATGTACACCCTGCTCCACTGCACATAAATGCGTGGCTTAGTCAGATAACATCCTTCCAGAGCCTCAGTGTCCTCATCTGTAAAGTGGGAACCACCATGTCCAGGGGGATGTTGTCAGGATTCAATGAGATGCTGAACACCAGTGGCTGGAACAGAGCAAAGACCACATGTCAACTCTTATTTAAGGAGATGTACAGGTGTTTTCCAGGGAGAGTTAAAATTTGGTCCTGCCCTGCATGGCCACAGTTGAGCCTCCAGTTTCTAAGACTTTCTAGAGAAACCCCCCATCTGCAACATCAATGCATTCCAACTCTCAGTTTCGCCACAGTGGTCCCTAAGCACACACACATGCACACACACACACACACACACACACACACACACACACACGGGAGGGCTCAGCATTTCACCTTCTGAATGCCCGGAAGCCCCTCCTACAATGCCCTGAAAGTGAAAGTGTTAGTCGTTCAGTCGTGTCTGACTTTTTGTGATCTCATGGACTATAGCTTGCCAGGCTCCTCTGTCCACAGGATTCTCCAGGCAAGAATACTGGAGTAGGTATCCATTCCCTTCTCCAGGGGGTTGTCCCAAACCAGGGACTGAACCCATGTCTCCCACATTTCAGGCAGATTCGCTACTGTCTGAGCCACCAGGAAAGCCCTTTGCCCTAGGAACCAACAAACAAATGGCCTTGCGTCTCAGCCTTCCAGGGAGGTGTGGGCATTCTCATGCCACTGTCACCCTCTTCGCCACACCACACCACATTTAAATGACTCTCTTCATATTTTCATTTAAGCAGAACCACTTTTTTAACATAGAATGCCTTGACTTTTAGAGGAAACTTTTATCACTGCTGTAAACTGGAAAGCCAGTATCATCTCAAGTGAAAACAAAAGCAACGAAAACAAACAGCGATACTGACTTCTGGCAGGGCACTATTTGCCTGCCAAGCCTCATCTCCTAAGTGTTTTCTGTTAAAGGCATACCCACCCTCAGTGAGGAGAATCGGTTCTGGATCCGGGCTCCAACACAGCAATCTTCGTCTACGGCTCAGTCACCCTGTGACTAGACATTATCTCAAACGTCTGACCTTCAGCTTGCTCGCTTGTAACATGGGCAAGATGAATGGGGCCAAATGTACAGCATTGTTACAACGACTGAGACGTACAACCTGGAGGATGAGACATACGGCCTAACACATGGTAAACACACACCGAATAAAAGCTATGAGACAGAGAGAATGAAAGTCTCCACCAAGGGTAAAGAACAGGCACGGATTATTTCCTCAGATCCCACACTCCTTCCACAAAACATAATCACAGCCTCCACTGGCTCCATAATCCCCTCCAGGAATGCCACCCAGGACTTTGATTGCAACAAGATACCCCAACCTTTTTTGCCACCTTGTATCCTGTCAGTTGCCCAACTTCATCCATGATTTTCAAGCAGTAATTCTCTGCTCTGACTGATGATGAATGAACAGCCAGAGGTCATTTCAAATTTCAGTGTTCTAAGTCGGAAGACTTGATATCATTGACTCCAGTGTGGATACTGGAGGAAGCTATGGGGTCTACCTGTCGCCTCCAGCTAAGTTCTCTGTAATTCAACACTAGCTGGAAGCAATGATTTAAGACAGAATGCCCCGGGTGGCCCCCTTGACCAACCCTCATCCAGGACCCTACCCTGCTAGGCAGAAGCAGACAGATGCCCACTGCAACCCTTCATTCTGTTGGTCGGAGGTAATAAATCTCCTTTCGTCAGCGACAAGTCGCTTTCTTGCTGTAGGCGAGTCCTTCATTGTTTTAGGCACTATGTCGTGCTTCACTGTTTTGTGACCCTCATGGACGGTAGCCCACCAGACTCCTCTGTCCGTGAGGTTTCCCAGGCAAGAAAACTGGAGTGGGCTGCCATTTCCTCCTCCAGGAGATCTTCCAGACCCAGGAACGAAACCCCAATCTCCTGAATTGGCAAAAGGGTTCTTAACCACTGAGCCACCTGAGAAGCCCAGGCAAGTCCTTTATAAAGAGGAAAATATCAATCCATGGTGTGGGGGGGGTGGAAGAAAGTCCACTGTAATATAAAGCTAGACGCTAATTCCTTAGCAATTAAGTGGTAACTGGGAAAGCCTGTGCTTTAGAGCAGAGACCACACCCACCGCATGACAACACTCTCTATTCCCCTCCAGGGAAAGACCCGACACTCTGCCTTCACCAGCCTCTCAAGAGGTGATACACAAGCCAGGGACATGCCTGTTCATTCCCCGAAATCTGAGCAAGCACATCTGGACCAAACAGTGGGGAAGTCAAGAGCTTGGGGACACGGGTCAGCACTCACCTTGTGCTTGCTCTCCCCAACCATAGCTATGACCGCCACTCACCATCACTCTGCATTTCCACACCCTTGCTGGCTTCCTGGGGGCTCTTTTCGTATGCTGCAATGACTTTTCTGTTGGTTGTCTCACCCACCATGGAGGTCACTCCGTAAGGGAAGAGATTTGCTTTTCCTTTTTTTTTTTTTTTTTTTTGGCCATGCCGCATGGCATGTGGGATGGCAGTTCCCTGACCAGGGATCAAACCCAGACCCCCTGCATAAAAAGATCAGTCTTAATCACTGGACCACCATGAAAGTCCCGAGATTTGCTTTTCTTGTTTGACCATTTACTTCCCAAAACCTGGAACAGGGTCTGCCACAGAGCAGGTATTCAGTTATGTAAGGGCTGAATGAGCCAATGAATGAATGCCCCAGACCAGCACTGTCCAATAGAACTTTCTTCAACGATGCAAATGCTCTGTGTCTGTGGAGTCCAGTGTGGTGGCCACAGCTGTTGGCCACATGGCTAGCCCAGTGGTAAATGATCATTGGGGATATGACTCCTGCAATTGAGAAGCTGAGTTTCCTCTTTTATTTTAACCAATTTAAATTTCAAAAGCCACAAGGACATTTCAGATACTGTATTGAATGCTGCAGTGGCAGACCAAGGTGAAGACGGAGTCCCTTCAGTAGCAAGAAAGAGGGAAGAAAGAACAAAGCAAAAAGAGAGAGAGAGAAAGCTGCATGGCGCTCTCTGGGGAGTGCTGTGGACACCATGTCAATGTTATAAGAAGCTCTAACAGTTGGGGCTCTTGGTAGAAAACGCCACTATTTTTTTCTTCTTAGTTAAGAGGCACCCCACTTTCTGGAGCATGAAGCAATTTGGCGGCTGCACTAAGGACTCCTGAGGCTCAGGGACCAGAAATGAAGAAACTGTAAGCGTCGTGATGGGAAACATCAATAGCACAGCCTTTCTTCTACACACCCCCCTGGGGCAGCCTTGCTTCAAAACACACACCCTGGTGGCGCTAGCCAGAGCTGTCGCCAGGAAGGCTCTGCCAGCTCCACTCCTCCTCCTTCCACGGGGAGCACGGGGGCTGCGCTGTTTCAAGGGGAAAGCGGTGGTCCTGGGTGGGCTGCATCTCTTCCCTGGGGCATTCCAGCAACCGTGCTGCTGGGCACTCCTGGACCCCCCCCCCAGGAATGTGAAGTCCTGGAGGCAGCAAGGCCAGTAGGCTCTGAGTGTGTTCAGGTGTGAGACCTGGGGCGAGCTGCTTGACCTCCTTGACCTCTGGGGATGATAATTTCCACTCTGCAGAGGGCTGTTAGGGACCATGAGTCAGCAAATGCATGCAAAGCCCTTAGCACTGGGGAGAGTGAGGGCTTGGTGTTCCTCGTTACATCAGACAGCCTCACTGCCCTGCCCAAAACTCTCTCGAGGGACCGTCTTGCCCATCCCTCCGTACTCCACTCCTCTCTACATACGTGTGAAAAGTGTTAGTGGCTCAGTCATGCCCGACTCTTGGCGTGACCCCATGGACTGCAGTCTGCCAGGCTCCTCTATCCACAGGATTTCTCAGGCAAGAATAGCGGAGTGGGTTGCCATTCCCTTCTCCAAGGGATCTTCCCAGCCCCTTCCCAAACCCAGGTCTCCCGCATTGCATGCAGACTCTTTACTGCTGGAAGCACCAGGGAAGCCCCTACATGTGTGTAACAAACCGTCCATGTGTGTGCTGTGTGGAGCATCAAGCAATAATATTTGGGATTTCTTAGGACGACAGCATCTACAATCCTTGAAAACACAAATTACCCTAAAACAGTCACAAGCCTGTGATCACATCAGAGTAAAAAAATAACAATTAAGGATAATAATAACAACCACTAATAGGTACTGAGTACTTGCTATGGAGAAGGAAGTGGCAACCCCCTCCAGTGTTCTCGCCTGGAGAATCCCAGGGACGGGGGAGCCTGGTGGGCTGCCGTCAGTGGGGTTGCACAGTCAGACTCGACTGAGGCGACTCAGCAGCAGCAGCAGCTACGCACCAGACATGGCACTGAGAGCTGCGTACACAGTGTTTCCTAGACTCTTTAAAACCACCCTGAAGTAGTGTTGTTCCTAATTTACAGACGATGCGAAACCAGAGACGGGTAGTCACTTCCCCGAGTCCTCACAGCAATTTAGAGGCCTCCCAGGATTCACACCAGGTCTGTGTGGGTTCAGGGCTCAGGCCTTTGACCTCTGGACTCTGTCAGGCACTGTCAGGCTGTGTTACCTCTACAACGCAGACTTTCTCAGATGTACGCAAGGCAAGAAACTCCTGCGCATCTAGGTGGAAAGTGCCCCACAGCTTTCACGCTAACTAGAAATACTGACTAGATAGTAATAACCTCCGTGCAATCTTGCTGGTTTACCAAAGAGCAGGAATCTCTGAGGAGGGTTGAGTATTAGTTATCTATTGCTACAGTAACAAATTATCACAAACTTGCTCTCTTAACACAAGTTTGTTATCTTTTGTTGTTGTTGTTGTCCAAGCGCTAAGTCCCGTCTGACTCTTTGTGACCCCATGGACTACAGCACACCCAACCTCCCTGTCCCTCACTCTCTCCTGGAGTTTGTCCAAGTTCACGTCCGTTGAGTCAATGATGCTATTCAAGCATCAGCCTCTGCCACCCTCTTCTACAGTCCTGTAAATCAGAAGTCTGCAATGAGTTTCACGG
Organism: Ovis aries; assembly: GCF_016772045.2. Taxonomy (NCBI): domain Eukaryota; kingdom Metazoa; phylum Chordata; class Mammalia; order Artiodactyla; family Bovidae; genus Ovis; species Ovis aries. The sequence goes on along the minus strand of NC_056077.1, from coordinate 4,917,727 downwards.
GGCAAAAATCAAGGTTTCAGCCAGGCTGCGCTCCTCTGGAGGCCCCAGGGGAGAAACTGTTTCTTTGATTTTCCCAGCTTCTAGAAGATGCCTGCTTTCCTTGGCTCATGATCGTTCCTCCATCTGAAGCCAGCAGAGTCTCATCTTCCAACCAGTCCCTGACTTCAACCTTCCTGCCTCCCTCTTATGAAGACTCAGTAACTTCATTAAACCCACCCAGATAATCCAGGATATCTCCCCATCTGAAGATCATTAACCACATCTGCAAAGTCCCTTTTGCCAGGTAAGACAAAGTATTTACATTTTCCAGAGATTAAGAAGCTGATGTCCTTGGAGGCCTTTTTTTTTTTTTTTTTTCTGCCCACCACAATCTACCCTTGGGCCCCAGAAGACTCCTATACATCAACATGCAAAATACTCTCACCCCATCCCAACATCCCCAAAGTGTCAGCTCATTACAGGGGGAGGGAACCACGGCTCACTCTTAATGACCGCTTGCTATATGTTACCCCATTAACCTTCATACCAACCCAGTACACAGATAAGAAATCAAAGGCTCAAAGTGGCCAAGTGATTGGCCCAAACTGAGGCAGGCTTTGAAATCAGGTATAATTGATTCACTCTGAACTGAGTTCAAATACTGTCAGTACTTAAACAGTTGGAGTTGGGTTTTTGTTTGTTTTCATTTCGCATCTTCAGGTCTTTGTTGAGGTCTGCGGGATCTAGTTCCCTGACCAGGGACCAAATCTGGGCTCCCTGCATTGGGAGAACTGAGTCTTAGCCCCTGGATCACCAGAGAAGTCCCTGAGGTTGGGTTTCAAAAGTAGACTGAATTCAGAAAGTCAGAAAGGAGAGGAGAGGGCATTCCAAACAGGAGAAAGGGCTGGCTAGAGTAAAGGCTTGGAGGCAGGAAAGCACACTCCAGGTGCAGGAGTCCACAGATGGGCTTGGTTTGACAGGGACAGGGAGCTTGTGGAGGGAAGGAGCAGGGACAAGACTTAAACATGCACGTGGAAGGCACAGTGAGGATCTTGAGTGACGAGTGGCAGGGACGGATCTTCTCCTGCATGAACGTACAAGAACCAAATCTCAGATTGTGCCACTCTGGTTGCTTTTCAAGAGCTGCTTCATGAGGATGAGACAAGACAGAATTTTGAACTAGTCATTCTGTGCCTTTCTGTTTTACATCTCCCACTGGTCACGGAGACACATACTTTTTACCTCTCCAGATTGGAATATGAGTTTCGTGAGGGCATGGACGTCTGTTTTATTCTCTGCTATACTCCCAGCACTCCGAACATCTTGCACATAATAAGTTCTTGATAAATACTTGCTGGGCGAGTACAAAGAGAAGAAAAAAAAAAAAAAAGTTCCCTTCTTTAAAAAAAAAAACTTTAAAGAGGGCTCTTGATGCTACCTAAAAATCCATCATTTGGAAGTTCTAAACTTTTGATTTGCAACACGATAGCTTGTGGGAAAAGAAAGAGCCTCTTAGGACTTAAAAGTCCATAAAAGCAAATTTGGAAAGTATCAGCTAGACTGGAAGAGAGTAGAGAAGGGGAGGAGATGCTACCGAAGGGGCTTAGTGGGGTTTCTGAGGGGACCAGACCTGGGGGTAGGGGGTACATGGGGAGGAGTCAGTGTGGAGAGGCGGCTGAACTCTGTCCACCGGCTCCAAGGATACACAGGGAGGCCAGCCAACGCCTCCTGTCCATCCCTGGCCATTTTTGAAAATTAATTATTTTGACAGGAGGCTAATTACTTTATAATATTGTGATAGTTTTTGCTGTACATCAACATGAATCAGCCACAGGTATACGTGTGTCCCCCATCCTGAACCCCCCTCCCACCTCCCTCCCCACCCTATCCCTCTGGGTTGTCCCAGACCACACTGAAGCATCTATACTACCACATGTAACATAGATGACCAGTGCAAGTTCGATGCGTGAAGCAGGGCATCCCTGGGCATTTAAACAGACTTGTCCCGTGTCCCCTGCCCTGAAGATCTTGTGACTGTGGCCTGTGCCATCTGCTGAAGGCATCCTTCCTGCGTCCTCCTTCCTTCTGCCATGGACGGTCCAGAAGAAGTTACATCCACTCCACCGAGACCCTTTGCACAACCCCATCCAAATGCCAACAGTGCAGGATATCCGCAGGTCTTAGCTACCCACCCAAAGCTGGAAGGACTTTCCCTGATATCTGGAGGACTGTTCCTGAGGAAGAGATATTCCTCGGAAACCAGGCTTGAGCGAGACAGGAGAGGAGCAAAACCCACTCCCACCACAGAGCACAGTCTGCAGCTTCAGGCCCTGAACAGTTCAGATGCTCTCCACACCCCAGGGGCCTCCCGTTCTGCCCACAGCCTGCCTTGCTTTTTCAGAACATGCATTTGAACACCATGAGCAGCAGAAAATACACCACCGTTCTCCGCAAACAGAAGCCGTAGCGGAAAATAAAGGAGAGAAACAGAAATCTGTGCCAAATCAAAGATAATTCACTGCATCAAAATAAGCAACCGCGTTAAACACATTAGCACACAGAGTTCCCACTGGGGCCACATGGGGAGGCAGAAAGGGGCCCACAGCCCTGCCGTGATTTCAGAACAGTTATTGTACCGCAGGATTGTGCTACAGATTTTCAACTCACATGGTGGTTCTGTGCGGTGATCTTCCAGAAATGTGTATCTGATCCCATCAAACCACTGCTTCAATGACTCCCAGAGGTCTTGGGACAAAGTCCAGAGTGCTTGGTATGACACCCACGGCTCCATGTAGGCCAGCCCTTCCCAGCTTCCCTCCTCTGTCTGCACATGATGGTTAAATTTTATGTGTAAACCTGACTGGTCTAAGTCATGCTTAGTAAAACACTTCCGGGTGTGTCTATGAGGATGTTGCTGGAAGAACTGGCATCTGAGTCCATAGACTGAGCAAAGAAGATCACCCTCACCCACCAGTGAGGGCAGATGGGCACCAACCAATCCATCTAGGCAGGAAGAGAGCAAACAGCACTGAAATGGTGAATTTGCTTTCTTGCTTCAACCGGGACATCCTCCCACCCTCGGACTTCAGTGAGCCTGGTTCTTGGGCCTTCAGTCTCAGACTGGGACTTACACCACTGGCCCCCCTGGTAATCTGCCCCACAGCCATAAAAACTAGCATATCATTTGTTGTGCTTTTCCTTTGTTTAAGCAACACATACACGCATACACGCAGACTCCCTGATCCTACAACAGAAGCCTGCACCCCTGTCCAGCCTCATCTCACCTTGGTTCCATCTCCAGCCCCCATGTCCTTCCCCCTACCCTGCAAGACTCGAGCAAGACCAGCTTGCTTCCATCTGCTCTTTCCTCTTTGTGGACCTTTCTTCCCGCCCACCCCACGCACTGCCCTAATCTATACACAGTTGGGTGTTCTTATCCTTAGACGTCCTTCCTCAGAGGCATCTTCCCAGTGCACCTGGCTAGAGTCATGACCAGGCTACTCTCTTTTACTCTGCTCCTTGGCACAGTACGTTCCACTGACTCACCCGCCCTGCAACTGCACGTGAGGACCCAGGAACCAGGCATGGAATCATTTGAGTGAAAGCAACCAGTAGGGTTTTCTCTTTTCTCTCTCTCTCTCTCTCTTTCTTTGTTAATTTTTATTAAGGTATAGTTGCTTTACCATGTCGTATTCATTTCTGTTGTACAGTGAAATGAATCAGCTGTATGTATACATATATCCCCTTTCGGACTTACGTCTCTTTCAGGTCACCACAGTGTTTTAAGGAAAGTTCCCTGTGCCACAGTATTTTCTCATTAGTTACCTATTTTACATATAGTATCAATAGTGTATATGTGTCAATTCCAATCTCCCAATTCCTCCCACCCACCACCTTCCCACTTCGTATCCATATATTTGTTCTCTACGTCTGTGTCTCTATTTCTGCTTTGCAAATTAGATCATGTATACCATTTTTAAAAGTAAAGTGAATTAGAATAGAAAATATCAGAGCACTTTTCATACACTGCTGTCCACATAATGAAAATTTAATGAAACTTTTGTTTCTGTGTGTCTATGTATGTGGAGACACAATATCAAATTAATTTCTTAGCGTGGGATGAGTTCACAAAGTTTGAGAAATACTGCTCTGATATTTTTATTGTTCTTTTTTGCTTGTTTGCTTACGGCCTCTCTTGTTTGCCATTGAATTGCCCAGTGCTTGAGGGTGGTTGGCACTTAATATATGTATATTAGATGGATGGTGGAGGGGACGAAGGGGAAAAAAGAAGGGCAGAAGGAAGAGGAAAGAGAGACTAAGCCATAGCTTGCTCAGGACGCTCAGAGCTGAAATTAAGCCTCTTGAAAGGGCCTGTTTAAAACCATATACGACTTTATGGCAGCTCAGCTCCTACACTAGAAACAGGAAGTAAAATACACAACCATTGGAAGCAGGAAGACAAAACCATTACTTGTAGCTCATATAACTACCCAGTGGGAATACCGCAGGGAACCAACTAGAAAATTCTTAGAATTGGCAAGAGAGCAAGAATTTAGAAAAACATGTGGGTAGTAGAATGAAGATAGAAAATACGGGTGGTATAGATGGTGGGGGAAGAACACGGGCTGGGGGAAGGTTGCTAGGTGGGTATCTTCCATCTGTCTCCATGCCTCCTCTCCTCTCCTCTCCACCCGTTCTGGAAGCGGGTCCATGTGGACTGCATCGACGGGCCCCTGGATCTCTAGCTTCTAGTCGGGTTTAGCCAAAGGAGAACACCAGCAGAATGTCAGAGGGAGGGAAGCCAGCTTGCAGTATTCACTCCCCAAGTCCCTTCTCTCCCAGTGCCCTCTGATAGGCTGGGTACTGTGCTGTGTGCTTAGTCGCTCAGGCGTGTCCGACTCTTTGCAAGGACTGTAGTCCACCAGGCTCCTCTGCCCATGGGATTCTCCAGGCAAGAATATTGGAGTGGATTACCATGCCCTCCTGCAGGGCATCTTCCCAACCCAGGGATCGAACCCAGGTCTCCCGCCTTGAAGGTGGATTCTTTAGCATCTGAGTCACCAGGGAAGCCCAGATAGGCTAGGTATTCCAACATGAGGTTCCAGTTCCTGTGAAGGGGGCCCTCTCCACAGGACTCGCCCTTCCGTGTTCTCATCTTTGCTGCCTCTTCTTGCCTCTTCAAGTTGGGGTGCAAACTGCCCCCTATTAAAGGATTCTCTAATGCCTTATGATTTTCCTATAGTCTCCCTACCCCAAATCTTGGTAAACAGTCCATGTATAAACTCGCTTTGAGTTACCCACCTTGAGTCTTTTGTCTCCAGCCAGAACATCAACCTACATTGGGTGTGAGGGTTCCATTCCCAATAGCAATAAAAATCGATGAAACAGAAAGAGAGAGTGAGAGAGAAGTGAAATAACAGTCAAAAATGAATTGGACCTGCACAAGCTTGCCTGGGTGGGAAGACTAAATATGTAAAGAAAAATATCAATTCTTCCCAAATTAATGTATAGGCTTAAGATAGTCCTGATCAAAATTTCAATTGCTCTTATGGGAAGACTGACAAAACTACTCTGAAATAAAGAATCATGACAACAATGCTTAAGAAACAAGCAAGAGTGCTTAAGAACCACAATACAAAGGAGGACAAATGCAAGGAAGATATTTTCTATCATAAGCCTTGACATAAATACACTAAAATTGTGTAAAATAGATAGCTAGTGAGAACCTGCTACATATCACAGAGAACTCAACCCGGTGTTGTGTGATGACCTAAATGGGTAGGATGGTGGGGCAAGGTCTATGACAGAGGGGACATATGTATACTTATAGCTGATTCACTTCACTGTAAGCAGAAATGAGTGTAAAGCAACAATAAAAATTAAAATAAACAAAATAAACTAAAATATTATTTTAAGTAAAATAATAAAAGTAAAAAAAAATAAGGCTCCAGCCATGGGATCACGTGAGAGGTGGAAGAGTTGATGGGATGAAGTATAGTCATGCCTGAACCATACCACAGCACAAACAGAAACATCTATCAGATATTAAAGGAGGCCTCACAAGCTCCTCCAGTGGGATAAGGAAAACTACTCACAAATCAGTCTCTAGAAAATTGGCTGTTTGTGGGAATACAGCCCAGTTAGATCCCCAGACATACATCAAAACAAATCTCAAATGCATATAGGATTTAAAATGTAAAAACCGACCCGTAAACACTTAAAGAGAATCTAGATACATTTTTAGCTGATGTTAAGAATGGAAAGGCTTTTCAAAGCATAAAATCAATGGGTGAAAAAAATCACCATGAACTGATTACCTAAAAATAAAAAAAAAAATCTCTATTTCAAAACCATAATAAACTCAATTGAAAAGCAAATGACAAACCTGGAAAAAATCCAAAACAACTATGACAGATTAGGAGTATCTTCTTTAATATACAAAGACTCCTTCCAAAATCAATAAGAACATTAATGCCCCAGCAGAAGAAATGAGCTATGGACATGAATGGAGAATTCACAGGAAAAAAAATATATAAACAGCCAATAACACATGAAAATATGTGTTTTTTAAAAATAAGTTTAATAGCACTTTTCCTGTATCAAGCTGGCAACATTTTTAAAAAGACTTGTTGGGAGTGAGGGACACAGTGGGAGGCAGAGAGTGATATTTTTTGCAACCTTCCTTAAAAGCAATTCAGCAAAATACACTGAGAATCCTTCAGAAGTTTATATGGCATTATTTGCAATGGAAAAGAAATCAATTGGGAGTTTAGGATTAGCAGATGCAAAATATTATATATAGGATGAATAAACAACAAGGCCTTACTGCACAGCCCAGGGAGCTACATTTAATATCCTGTGATAAACCATAATGGAAAGGAATATGAGAAAGAATATATATTTATAACTGAATCAGTTTGCTGTACAGCAGAAATTAACACAACATTATAAATCAACTATACTTCAATAATTTTTTTAAATAAAAATGTTTCAAAAGGGGAAAAAATCAAAAATGCCCAAGTAGATGGGGAAATTACAAATAAATGATGGTCCAGCCACAATATGGAATATTATGCAAGTATTACATTTTCTATTCCCAGAGACTTTTTAATGAGAAAGGGATTTATTCAGGAGGTAATGCTTTTTAATCAGGACCAAAAACCTACCTTACGGTATGATATCAATTTTGTTTTAAAAGAGAATTGTATGAACATTGGAAAAAGTAAATATCATGCTTTACAGAAATACATATAGATGCAAAAAAAGAGAAGCAAGCAGTACATGCTGGTTCCAGGTGATGGGCAGATGGTGGGGAGGGAGGCATGAAGGGCAGGAGTCATGAAGGGCAGTTGGATGGAAGTCCTTGTCGAGGACAAAGCTCTTGTTTGGGGTGGGAGTTCTTATTACACTTCAAAAATGAAATAACTATTAAGATAAACCATATGAGATTGCTAACAATCAACTGCTTTTGATCTTCAAAAGTGGCAGAGTGAATATGCAGATGACAGACAGACAAAGCTGGCCACAACTGAACCAACACTGAGATTATGTCATGACTAAGGGCTGTGATTAATTCAATTTTAAGAAGAGAAAGATTGGGGAGGCAATTCAGTAAAAATGTTAGTGGTACTCATCTCCCAGTGGGATGATTAAAAGTAATTATTCTTTTCTCCTTTATTTTCTACCTCTCAAATTTTCTGCCAGGAAAATGGAATATTTTACAGTCTTTGAAATACATGTCAGTTTCCTCGCCCTTCTATCCTGCTCTAATATCCAGCCCTGGCTCAAGAAGACAAAAATCACGGTTTGAGCCCTTGACCCCACCTATGGTTAAGGTACAGATCCTGGAGTTGTATAGTGATTATTAATAATTAAGTAAAATTGGCAATAATATCATGATTATTGGCCATGCATATGCTCTATTTAACTCACCGACTCCTAATCACCTGTGAAGGAGGGACTATAATTGTCCTCTTATTACAGATGAAGAAACTGAGGCTCTGAACAGTCAGGTAGCCTGTCCAAGGTCACAGAGTGAGCGAATGGCAGAGCTGGGAGCTGGACCCAAGACTCCAGAGACCCCTGCCTCTCCTGGCATGCAGACCTGCTAGTCTCCTAAGGATAAATAAAAAGCCAAAAGCGTTTATTCTTATCAAACAGCAAGTCAGAGAGGCTCTGAGGAAGGGGCTAATCCCCCAGAGAGCAGCTGTCACCGAGGCAGGGCCCAGAACATGGGCTGAGAAGGAGAGCGCCCCGAGCAGAGAGCAGAGTGCCATGTCAAACACCAACTGCAGCCGCCTTTCTGGTTCAGGGCCTCGCCTGTGCAATGAAGCATCTAATAGGGTCCCTGGACACTGTGAGTCATGCCCGAAACATTTAACTTGAATCAGACTCAAATTCGATTCTTCAGAAATGAGCCCAGGGCTCTCAGGGTGCTGCTGCTCTCCAGAGTTGTCTTGAATATCCTCCCATGAACCCCTGGCATCATCGCTCACTCCAATCAGGAGACCAGAGTCCCCAGCCTCCTCCCCTCCACCCTCTCTACTCACTCCCCTTCCGCTGGCTGCCCCTCAACACTGAATGTGCCTCCTATTTTTGCACAGCTGTTACTCTGTCCCCTGGTTCCTTCCCAACACATGCAAATACACACACACCCCCATGTGCAAACACATGCACACTCGTACGTGTACATGCACGAACATGCATACATTTGTCCAAGCTACCATTCTTCAAGTCTCAGCCTGCATATCAGGAAAACAGGAAAGCCTCTGTGATATTCTTTATCTGAGTCTGGGTCAGATCTCCCTACAACAATCTCTTACAGCACTGTGTGGTTTTCCTTTGCAGCTCTGACCACAGTTTAAGTTAAATGTTTCCCTGGGAAAATGTCTATTTAACATCTGTCTCTCCCACCAGGCATGAGTTCCATGGGGGCAGAGACCCTCTGCCTTGCTCACTAAGCACATAGTACATATAGATATGGTGCCTGGAAGCCACTGAAGCATACAAGGAGAAAAGGAGGTGTTGCACCCATTTGAAAGATGGAGACACTGATCCCAGCATGAATCAGCAGTCACCAGGGCTCAGCCTCCTAAACCCTGGGAGGTGACAGACATTTAATTCATTCACATTTGTTAAGGACATTTTCAAACACACACAGAAGAGTGAGCACCACCAGACTTCATGCGGCCGTGGGTCAACTGCAGCCCATTTTCTGCAGTTCTTCTCTCATCTGCCCATCCTTCCCACTTTGGTTGGTTGGCTAGTTTTCTTAGGATATTTCAAAGCAAACCCCAAACATTATGTCATTTACTTATAAATACTTCCTTGGTTATTCCTAACAAGGAAGAGCCCATAACCATGACATCACTGTCACCTCAACTTAATTGACAATGATTCCTTAATAAAATCAAATAAGCTCAGGTCTCAGAAAAACCTTTTTTAAAAAAAAAATTGGTTTGATTTCTAAATGGATTAAAGACCTAAATGTAAGACCAAAAACTATAAAACTCCTAGAGGAAAACATGAGCAGAACACTCAATGACATAAATCAAAGCAAGATCCTCTATGATCCACCTCCTAGAGTAATGGAAATAAAAACGAAAGTAAACAAGCGGGACCTGATTAAACTTAAAAGCTTTTGCACAGCAAAGGAAACTATAAGCAAGGTGAAAAGGCAGCCCTTAGAATGGGAGAAAATAATAGCAAATGAAACAACTGACAAAGGATTAATTTCCAAAATATACAAGCAGCTCACACAACTCAATACCAGAAAAACAAACAACCCAATCAAAAAGTGAAAAAAAGACCTAACAGACATTTCTCCAAAGAAGACATACAGATGGCTAACAAACACATGAAAAGATGTTCAACATCACTCATTAGACAAATGCAAATCAAAACTACAATGAGATATTACCTCATACCAGTCAAAATGGCCTTCATCAAAAAGTCTACAAACAATAAATGCTGGAGAGGGTGTGGGGAAAAGGGAACACTCTTGCACTGTTGGTGAGAATGTAAATTAATATAGCCACTATGGAAGACTGTACGGAGATTCCTTAAAAAAGCTAGACATAAAACCACCATATGACCCAGCAACCCCACTCCTAGGCATATACCCTGAGGAAACCAAAACTGAAAGAGACACATGTATCCCATTGTTCATCGCAGCACTATTTACAATAGCTAGAACATGGGAGCAGCCTAGATGTCCACCAACAGATGAACGGATAAGGAAGTTGTGGTACATACTCATGATGGAATATTACTCGGCCATAAAAAGGAACGCATCTGAGTCAGTTCTAATAAGGTGGATGAATCTAGAACCTATTATACACAGTAAAGTAAGTCAGAAAGAGAAAGATAAATATGGTACTCTAACCCATATACACAGAATCTAGAAAAATGGTACTGAATTTATTTACAGGGAAGCAGTGGAGAAACAGACATATAGAATAGACTTATAGACATGGGGAGATGGGAAGAGATGGTGAGATGTATGGACAGAGTAACATGGAAACTTATATTACCATATGTAAGACAGATAGCCAACAGGAATTTGCTATATGGCTCTGGAAACTCAAACAGGGGCTCTGTATCAACTAGAGGGGTGGGATGGGGAGGGAGATGGGAGTAAGGTTCAAAAGGGAGGGGATATATGTACATCTGTGGCTGACTCATGTTGAGGTTTGACAGAAAACAGCAAAATTCTGTAAAGCAATTATCCTTCAATTAAAAGATAAATAAATTTTTTAAAAACTGGTTTGATTTCTGCCATATGTCAACATGAATTAGCCACAGGTGTATATCTTCCAGTGGTTGTGTGTGTGTGTGAATCAGGGTCCTAAGAAGGCCCACACATCGCATTTCAGTGGTGAATCTCTTAAATCTCTTTTCACCCGTAACAGTTCTTCTCCCGTTCTTCATGCCCTTCATCCTTTGGTGAAACTGGTTCATTTGTCCTCCTACATTTTATTTGCAGGAATGACTTCCCTGTCTTGAATTGATGCCTGTAGCAGGGACCTAAGGTGGGGGGTTGCTGACAAGGCATCTTCCCCCTGCCAGGACGCCCGGGGCAGCGTCCTGCCCTCTAGACTCTACACTTATCACCCTCCTTACATCCACCCTTTGTTTCAGGCCAGCTCAAGGCAGAGAACAGCCGTCTGATCCTGTTCTGACAAAGTGAATCCCAACACTCCATCTGGGAACTGTCCACAGTTGGGACCCAGAGACCCGACAGCTCCAGAAGGTATTAAGCTCCTGGGTGTTGAGCACCCAGATTAGAGAGGACACGGTGGAACCAGAGGAGGTACAGGGTTTCAAGAAGATGCCCTTGAGAATCCTCCTCTTTCCTCTGCAGCCTGGAGAGTTAATCCAGGGGTGGGTCTAAGTGACCAGATGTCTGAAGTCTGACTTTGCTCCTACTCTGGATACTGATCCCCTAAATGTTCTTACCTAGATGGCCCAGAAAACCTAGACACCTTGGTCCTTACAGGCAAGAAGCTGGTATGAGCTACAGAGGGGCTGGGAGGCGGAAACACGTCCAGAGCTGTTGACAGGACTCTGGCCAGGGAGGATGCAGACTCCCTTCCAGCTGAGGAGCTCTATAAATCACGGTGCAAGTTTACCTCTTTGAGACAAGTGAGTCCAAGAAATCAATCTACTCTCTCTGCTGGAGTCTCCAGACTTCAAGGAGATAATAAAACGTTCCAACTAAATACAAATCACATTTATCTTTGGTTTTCCTAGGTGAAGCTGAGATCCAGATGAGCCCATGACTGCAGGGGCACCAAGTGAAGGATTTTCACTCGTTAATTCATCTGTTCAGCCGCCTACCAACCATCCTGACTGTCTGTTACAAGGTCAGGTCTAGTGGACGTAGGGATGATGACAGTTGTGATGACATCTAACCGCATTCACATTTCACCACGTGGTGTCACGCTAGATTCTTTGGATGCTTCCTTTCATGTACCCATCACGATGAGGACTGCCCGCTTAGGGTAGATGCTGACACACTTATTGTATAAGTTCTCTCTGCCTCGTCACAGATTCTCATAAATTTAAAATGACCATATTCGGATTTCCGTGGCAGTCCAGTGGTTAAGAGTTTGCCTTCCATTGTGGAGGGTGCAGGTTCAATACCTGGTCAGGGAGCTGACATCCCACATACCTCATGGCCAAAAATACCCAAAAAACATAAAACAGCAATATTGTAACAAATTCAATAAAGAATTTTTCTTTAAATGCTCCACATTAAAAAAAAATTTTTTTTAATAATCTGCCTCATAAAACAAAAGAATTGATCAATGATTCACCAACGGCAGGAAGCCGAAATAGTCTGGATAGAATCAAGATTCAAACCTTAGTGCTTTTGATTTCACATATTGTGATCTCTTACTGAACACAAACTTTTCCCCACACTCTTCCCTTTGTGGCTCAGACAGTAAAGAATCTGCCTGCAATGTGGGAGACCCAGATTCAGTCCCTGGGTCGGGAAGATTCCTTGGAGAAGGGCATGGCAACTCACTCCAGTATTCTTGTCTGGAGAATCCCACGGACAGAGGAGCCTGGTGGGCTACAGTCCATGGGGTCACAAAGAGTCAGATATGAGTGACTAACACTTTCACTTTCTTTCAAAATGAAAATACAGGTATTGTATTTATTTTTTTAAGCGGCATATAAATGGACCTACACAATTCAAAAATATTAAAAATAGAATAAATCAACACCATTTAATATCTCACAGTTCCTGTAGGTCTGAGCACAACTTAGCTGGACCTCTACGTCTGGGTCTCACCAGGCTGTGACTCAGATGTCAGTGGGGATGTGGCCTCATCAGAGACTCAACTAAGGAAAGACCTGCTCCCTCACCCCCTCAGGCTGTGGGCAGGATATACTTCCTTGTGGCTACAGGACAGAGGGCTTCAGCTTCTTGCTTCAGAGCAGCTTGCTTTTTCCAGGGCAGCAAGTCTGCTGGCAAATGGAGCTTTGTAGAACATAACATAATCATGGGCGTGGCACCCCATCTGTGAGTTAGAGGCAGGTCATGGGTACCACCCGCACACAAGGGGAGGGCACCCCACAAAGTCAGGAACATGAGGAGGCCGAGATCATAAGGGCCACCTGAAAGTCTGTCCACTTTGTGTATTACACAGACCAGGAAAGAGAAAAAAAAAAAAAACTCAGAGGGCACATAACACTTCCTTTCTGTCTCAGAGCCAAGTGGAGGACCTGGAATTGGAAGCCAAGTTTAAAGCACTTCAAGGCCCATGATCTCATCCATAAGTGCATTATTCAAAGAGGCATCACTGCCCTTAAGGAGTCATGGTCTGCCTCACCTACAGTAGAGACAGTAACAGATCCTGCTGATCCAATTTGGCAAGAATCTGACAGATGAGTAAACAAAGAGCTTGGTCTGAGGGGGAGATCGGCTCTGCCAGGGACCCTTTGTGCCCGGTAGTAAGATGAGTTAGATCAGTTGAGAAGAGATGTGAGAGAACACCGAGCAGATGGAACGAAAATTACAAAAATGAAGCAGTCTGAGTGCGATTGAGGTCTTAATAAAATGAAAGGCTGGACAGGACCCGACAGGGAAAGGGCAGGCTGGAGACAGGCTGTAAAGAGTGTGGACCTCTTCCACCTGGAGTGGAGAGGGCCCTTACATCTCTGACACCATAGTAGCAGCAGCGGTACCCATCACATGACGGATGTTTAGAATTTGTAGTCACACCATGCAGGATGTGAAATCTTAACGCCCCAACCAGGGATTGAATCCCTCCCACCCCCTGCAGTGGAAGCATGAAGTCTTAACCACTGGACCGCGACGGGAGTCCCTTACGTGATGGGCTTTTAAACTTTAAAAACCAAGAGGTTTGACCAGCAACTTGAGAGTGTTCTCTTTGGGCAAAGCTACTCTTCGCTGATCTAATAGTTCTCCAGAGATCTTGAGAAACGTGCTCCTATCATGGCCAGGCTACTTAACTCTTGGTTAGCAGGGATGCAAAACCATGCAGCAGGCTCAGGAAGTGACGGGAACAAGGCCTGTGATAGTCCCGGAAGGAACAACCTTCAGAGCAGCCCACCTTGGCCACCAATGCCAGCAGCACTGCCCGCTAGCTTTGTGTTCCAACAGCTCAGGGCCTAAGCAGGCAATTGATACCCAGATTTTGGTTGGAAGGACTGACTCTGCTGCTGCTGCTGCTGCTGCTAAGTCACTTCAGTCATGTCCGACTCTGTGCGACCCCATAGACGGCAGCCCACCAGGCACCCCCGTCCCTGGGATTCTCCAGGCAAGAACACTGGAGTGGGTTGCCATTTCCTTCTCCAGTGCAGGAAAGTGAAAAGTGAAAGTGAAGTCGTTCAGTGTCCAACTCTTCGCAACTCCATGGACTACAGCCCACCAGGCTCCTCCGTCCATGGGATTTTCCAGGCAAGAGTACTGGAGTGGGGTGCCATTGCCTACTCCTGATTCCATTGAGAACCAAGTCAAAGAAAGGTACACGTCAAATCCAGCTGGACTTTCTTTCATCTCCTCTTTGCCGGGAACAATAGTGTAATTAATCTATCATTGGTTTGGATGGTGTTATTCCTTTATTGGCTTATTAAGAGATGTTATCCTGTATGTTATTGGTTTGTGAAATATTATTATTATAAATCATAATTCCTACAGAGAATCTGTGACAAATAAATTACTGGCAAAGACAGCCTCAGTCTCTGAGCATAATTTGCCCTGAACAGAACATGGGGGCACAGTGCCTCCTGCTGCGCCAAGGAATCCAGGGAAGGCAGAGAACGGAGAAACACGGGCTCCCTGGAAATTCTTTAAAAGACACTGTTAAACTCCCTGTGCTAAGGGAGAAAGCCAGACCCAAAAAGATTTCCTGGTGGCTCGGATGGTAAAGAATCCCTGGATTGGGAAGATCCCCTGGAGAAGGGAATGACTGTCCACTGTAGTATTCTTGCCTGGAGAATTCCATGGACAGAGGAGCCTGACAGTCTATAATCCATGGGATTGCAAAGGGTCAGAAACAACTGAGTGAGTAGCATTTTGACTTTCAAAAAGATTCCATTTACATGAGGTACCTAGAATAGGCAGATTCATAGAGATAGAAAGCAGAATGGTGGTAACAAGGGTCTGAGTGGGGGAGGGGCAGTGGGTAGCATTTAATTAGTGTGGGGTTTCTGTCTGGAGTTGAGAAAGTTCTGGAAATGGATAGTAGTGACACAGCATTGTAAATGAACTTAATGCCACTGAATCATACACTCAGAATGGTTAAAATGATCATTTTTATGTTGTGTGTATTTTATCCCAGCTATAAAGGGGGGAAAGGCCCTTTCCTTTTGGGAAAGGCAACAGGCAGGCGGAAGGAAAAGCACAACTGAGCGTTCTCCAAACGCCGGCGCCCTGTCTGCTCCCCTCCAAGGGGAGCCACGGTCACAGGACAAAACCCGCAGGTGCCAGCTTTCAGAAAGAGCCATTTATCAAAAGTAACAGTCTAATGGATATCCCTGGTTGTCAGCTCCCTACCCACTCTCTTCCAACTTTGTCAAAATCAGAAACTAGATGTACTCGCTTAATGACTTAAGGGGCAGGAATAAAAGCAGAGAAGGGGAGGGTTATCTCCTTGCAAACCCTTCCCACAGCGCTGCCCTGCCTCCCTTAGACATATCCAGGCAGACAAGTATCGCCACACTCTTTGAGGAAGCCAGGCCCAACCCCCAAGCACTCATTCAATTGACTGATTGAGTGAATAGCTGTGGGGCTTCTAGGTTCTTTCTGTGCCAACGCTCAGGGCCAGAGACTCAGAACAGCCACAGCCTGGAGCTCAGAGTCCAGGGGCTGGGGAGACAGGAAGAGAGCAGAGGCCATTCCCACACAGAGACCACAGATCCAGGGCCCTGCCCTGATCACTCTCCTGGATCCTGGGCTCTCTCTCCAGCTGACTTTGTACCATCTGTCCCTGAAGCCCTAACCTGCCCCTCAGGGTTACAGTGTCCTGCTCGACAACTCTTCAGTGCTCCATTATATTTGCATGAAAGAATGAGATGAGCCTGGCCCATGTGTTGCAAAATGAGTAGATAAAGGCAAGGTTATAAAGGCTGTGGACACGTGAACTGGCAGGCAGAGGAGCGTGCAGAGTCCATGAAGTGTTTCCGCTGTCCACACAGGCTCTGGGGGTGATTCCCCAGCCAACAGGCGCTGGATGAGCTATATTTGTTCACGTGGATTCATTTGTTTCTGCACCTGCATTTGTTTCTCTCCCAAAAATATAAAAAATGAGGATTGAGGGAGCTTCAGAAACATCTTGAGACAACATACAGAACAGACTTATGGATCCAACAGGGGAAGGAGACGGTGGGAAGAATTGAGAGCACCACCAAAATACAGAGATTATCACGTGTAAAACAGAAGCTAATGGGAGGCTTCTGCACAGTGCAGGGAGCTCAGCCTGGTGCTCTGTGACAACGTGGAGGGGTGGGATGGGGTGGGAGATGGGAAGTGGGAGGGAGTATCAAGAGGGAGAGGGTATCTGTATACCTATGGCAGATTCATGTTGATGTACGGCAGAAACCAACAAAACATTGTAAAGCAACTATCCTCCAGTTAACAAGAATTTTAAACTGAAAAAAAAAAAAAGGCAAATATTGAACCAATTAAAAATTTAAAAGATCAACTAAAACAAAACATTCTGAGACATACTCCACCCCAAGCGCACTAGACAGAACAATAAGCCTCAAAGACACCACTATGGTTTGAACTGTGTCCCTCAAAAGATGTCCAAGTCCTAACCCCCATACTTGTGAACATGATTTTATCTGGAAACAAGGTGTTTGCAGACGACCAAATCAAAGTGGGGTCCTTAGGGTGAACCCTAAGCTAATATGCCTGTGTCCTTATAAAGATGAGAAATCTGGAAAAGGAGACAGATGTGTATAGAAGAAAGATGATGCGAAGGTGAACGGAGACCATCCTCAGCAAGCCGAGGAACCCTGGAGACCAGCAGAAGCTGGAGGAGAGTCATGGAACCTCTTCCTCCTCGGCCCTCACAAGCAAACAAATACCTGCTGACACCTTCATTTTCAGCCTTCAGAACTGTGAGAAATAAATTCCTGTTGTTCATAAGGCTCCCAGTTTGTGGTATTTTGCCAGAGCAAGCAAATTAGTACTGAAAAGTGGGGTGCCACAGTAATAACAAATAC
Source organism: Ovis aries (assembly GCF_016772045.2). NCBI lineage: Eukaryota > Metazoa > Chordata > Mammalia > Artiodactyla > Bovidae > Ovis > Ovis aries. Next base: position 4,900,546 of record NC_056077.1, on the reverse strand, counting down.
ATAAACATGTGGGAGTGGCTTTGGATGTGGGAGATCAAACCGTTCAATCCTAAAGGAAATCAACTCCGAACAGTCATTGGAAGAACTGATGCTGAAGCTCCAGGACTCTGGCCACCTGATGCAAAGAGCTGACTCTTTGGAAAGGACCCTTACGCTGGGAAAGATTGAGGGCGAGAGGAGAAGAGGGTGACAGAGGATGAGATGGTTGGATGGCATCACTGACTGAATGGACGTGAGTTTGGGCAGAATTTGGAAGACAGTGGACGACAGAGAAGCCTGGTGTGCTGCAGTTCATGGAGTTGCAGAGCCGGACGTGACTGAGTGACTGAACAACACGTAGACACTAGCAGAGTTTTGAAAGGCAGGTGTACATGTCTGTGAACAGACCACTGAGGGCATTTTGGTTGGAGCTCAGAAAGAAAAGGGAGAGTTTTACAGAGACCCTCCACCTTCACAGAGAATAACTAAGGACTCCTGACAGAATGTTGGTAGAAACATGGATGGTAAGAGCCATTCTGACGAGGCCTCAGACAGAAATGAGGAACACATGACTGGAAAATAGGAAACTAACGGAGAATTTATTTCCTTAACCCTTTCCAGCTTCTAGAAGCTGGCTGCATTCTTTAGCTTGTGGCCCCTTACTCCATCATCAACTCTGGCAGCGGCTGGTAGAGTCCTTCTCACATCACATCACTGTGACTCTGATTCTCCTGCTTCCCTCTTCCCTGTTTAAGGACCTCAGTGATTTGGGCCCACTTGGATAATCCAGGATAATCTCCTCATTTCCAAAATCAGACAATTAGTAACCTTAATTTCTTCTGTTACCTTAATGTCCTTTGCTGTGTAACATAGCATATTCATAGGTTGTAGAAATTAGGGTGTAGACACCTTCAAGGGGTAGACACCTTCAAGGGTCATGATTCTGCCAACTATATCAGATCTCTACTCCTCTACCCCTCTGAAAGAACTTCAGCCTCCCTTGCAGCTAGATATGTGCAGGATATTATGTATCCTGTGTGTGGTTTTTGTTTGTTTGTTTTGTTTGTTTTTTGGGTTTTTTTTTTTTTTTGCAATTTCCAGAAAGCCTTCTTAAAAGGAGAGGATACTCCCTTCATTGTACCGCTTCAATTCTACTATCCAAAATCAGATGTGATGGCTGGAGCTGCAGCAGCCATACTGGGCAAGGACAATAGCACCTCATAGGCATGACAGAATAGATAGCTGAAAGGAGCCTGCATCTGTGATGACTTTATGGAGTCACCACATCAACCTAGAGGGTCTGCCTTGCACCTGTTTATATGTGGTAAAATAAAAGTTTGTGCTTAAACCTCTATGGGGGTGGTGGGGGCAGTTTCTCTCACAACAAAAAGAACATCCTCAACATTGTAAATCAACTATGTGTGTTAGTCACACTCAGTCGTGTCTGACTCTTTGCAGCCCCGTGACTCTAGCCCACCAGGTTGCTCTGTCCATGGAATTCTCCAGGCAAGAATACTGGAGTGGGTTGCCATTTCCACAAAAATTTAAAAAAGAAAAGATGGGGATGGTGAGAAACCAAGAGAGGGTTTTGAATGGAGATTCAAATGAAACAGATAAAAAATAAAAATGAACTTCCTTACAGATTCTGAGGATGAAAACATTAATTTTTTCATGTATTTTTCAACATGTATAAAGAGCCTACTGAGTGCAAGCGGAGTGCTAGATGATGGATATACAAACAGAAGCCTGCCACGGGCGGGTCCTCGGACCCCGTGGGTTTATGGCTTCAAGGAGAAAAAGTTTAAACGTAAGTTGCCACACAGTGTGGTACTTGCTCCTTAGAAATAGGACAGGTGGGTTGGGGAGGCTTCAGCTCTGTCTGGGAAAAGAAGGAAGGGGTAGCTGGTAAGGGGGAGAGAGCCATCCGAGTAGCAGGAACATCGTGGACAAAGGTCCAGTGGGGGAGACAATGGCACATCAGCAGGTCAACAGCCAAGTGGGCAGAGTGGGGAGGGCAGGACCAGCAATTTCCGGGGAAAGTAGCAGAGTTTAGATGTGTGATGCTAAAGAGCTTGGCTTGTATGCTGGGGCCACTAGGAAGGACCAGCTGGGAGGCTGAGCAGCGAGGGGACAGGTATTAAGTATCTGAGCCCATTTTCCTGTTCCTGTGAGCCCCCCGTGACCCAAGTACTCTCAGGACCCTTCCCCACTCCCACCCTCCCCAACCCCCATCCCACCCCCCATAGGTCATTCAGTGAAAGAGGAAGAAGCCCTCACCCCCTCAGGCTTCCAGAACCTAGTTCTTGTCACTAAACCTTCCACATCACAGCTGCTGATTTTAGTTCCTATTTAAGTCTCCCGTTGGTAGCTTTGACCTCTCAGTTGGTGATTATTAATAAACCTAGATAAGGCCAACAACTTTTGACCCCCACCTCCTCCCCCCTCCAAAAAAACCTGCAGATTTTCAAAGTTCAAAATAGGATCTATAAATGATTCGTCTTGGCAAACACAGTCCCTCCCCTAGGCAACGTGAACTGTTGGCAGCAGCTTAAAAAGAGGCATTCATTTCCTCCTCTCTTTGCATCTGCGGTTTAGATGTGCAAAAATATGGTTCAGCATTTTTACTCTAACGCAGATCTCACCACACTCCTGCCCCCACTTGTCTCGCTGGCGGAGGACGAGGCCAATCAATCAGGCATTATATCAGTCAGGCTCGCCTGACAATTTCAATAGTGGTGCTGATTGAAGGATTCACAGAAAACAGACAAGGTCATTGCTGAAGTGCAGGGTCAAGGGTGGCCATAACAAATAGCCCATTAAATGGGATGGTACTCACCTCTCTTCCCTGAGCAAAAAAAAAAAAAATACGGAGAGAAGCTACAACCATACAGATAATGGGATGGAGTGGTGAGGAGCCTTCCAGCAAATTGTCATGTACATGTCATTTTGGCTTGTAAAGGACACTGGCAGCCCATTAGGCAGCTGATCCAGGTAATTTAAGGGGGAAAGCAGCATGGCTCTTTGAGGACAGTGTTCTCTGATTCACTTTCTCTGTGTCACTTTATGGATGAAGACCTCCTCACTACCTAGCGTCACTGTTGGTAGTCTTAAGCATGCTCTGCTCAAAGGCTGGTTTTGATAACCCATAAAATGCACCAGGGGTCAAGGGAGGCTTTGATTCAGTATTTTTAGTATCTTTGGGTAACACTGTATATTCTCTCTACCTGCAAGTTGGACATTCTCAGGTTGAGAGAATATATAATATTTATATGAGCACATGTGACTATAAAGGCTCTGAGAAGGCCTGCAGAAAAGCATCATCGTAGCCTTAGAAGTAACAGCTAGGTATCGAGAGTGACTGCAGCCATGAAAATAAAAGATACTTGCCCCTTGGAGGGAAAGCTATGACAAACCTAGATAGCATATTAAAAAACGGAGACATTACTTTGCCAACAAAGGTCCATATATTCAAAGCTATGGTCTTTTCAGTAGCCATGTATGGATGGAAGAGTTGGACCATAAAAAAGGCTGAACACCAAAGAACTGATGCTTTTGAATTGTAGTGCTGGAGAAGACTCTCTTTGAGAGAGTTCCTTGGACTTCAAGGAGATCAAACCAATCAATCATAAAGAAAATCAACCCTGAATATTCATTGGAAGGACTGAAGCTGAAGCTGAAGCTCCAGTACTTTGGCCACCTGATGTAAAGAGCCAACTCACTGGAAAAGACCCTGCTGCTGAGAAAGACTGAGGGCCGGAGGAGAAGGGTGTGGCAGAGGATGAGACTGTTAGATAGCATCGCCAACTCAATGGACATGATTTTGAGCAGACTCGAGGAGATGGTGAAGGATGGAGGAGAAAGGCGTGCTGCAGTCTGTGGGGTCGTAAAGAGCTGGACACAACTGAGCAACTACACAACAACAACAGCAATCCAGTGGCCTTGCCACTTTATACTGTGTAAGCCTGCAGGCTGTAAGAATCAAGTTAGATGGGAAAAACACGGAAAGCACACTGCCCATATATGGTGAGCATATAACACATATGTACTAAAACAATAATTATTAATATTGAACCCAGCGTTTAATACAATTGACTATCCTATCCATTTCTCAGGCAACACCTTCTATCGCCTATGAAACTGGTTTTCCTCAAAACACTATTTGGGAAAGACTAGAACAATCTCTAAACCTTAATTGAGGTCTCTGAAAATTAACCCTGTGTAACTCATCTTCCCAGTGCCTGAGGCCCAGTCTAAAATATCCTGAAAACATATGTTGAAATCAATTTGGAAATTTCAACATGTTTCCTTGAGCACCAGCTCAGCTGATTCTGGGAACTTAGTGTGAAGTCTTAACCCATTTCACAGATGGGGAAAGTTAACGCCCAGAAAGTTTAAGAAACTTGCTCCACATAATCATAGTGCCCATCTGTGCTTTGTCTTCGATAATTCTCCTACTGTTTTTCAGTGTGTACACAGTTGGTGCTTCATCGGGGCCAGCTGCTCCCGCGCTGGCATTCTGCTGTCCTGGTTCAGCAGAGACTGACTGAGTTCTGGCAAGCGAGGCGCTGCCGGCTCAGATCTAAATGGCTGTCATCTTTCAGGCCAAGCACCTTTTCCTTCCACCCCACCTTCCTGGAGGGCCTAGAGCCTGAATGAATGAACACAGTCTACTTTTTGCCTCAAACCACCGCCACCGCCCCCTGCTCCTGAGCCCACTTGAGGAAGACTCACATCCATGTACTCTGGCACCACGTATCTACTCATGGATTTCAGATTCCACCAGGCCCTCAAGGTTGCATGAAATCCTTCTGTTTCCCTAAGAATGAATGAAGACATGTTGGCTGTATCTCTGTGGCTTTGGAAATCCAGCTATTTCTCAGCAGTTGGAGTGTGAAATTAGGCAGATGGAACATCCAGATAACGGACGGTGCTGCATCTGGAAACCGTGGCATCAAACAGACAGTCGGAGCTGGTTGCTTTAGTGCGTGGGCAGAGAAGGCATTAATTCCAGCCCATTCCTGACTGCTAAATGCAGGCGCGCAAAGCAGAAAAGAGCATGAACCCTGCAATCTTTGGGCTCAGATCCCACCCCTATCACTTATCCTCTGTGTGATCATAAATGGATACTTAAGATTTGGGTTTTGCCCATAAAATAGGCATAAAATACCTCCAAGAAATGTTTGGAGGATTCAGAGAAATAAACCACCGTGGCACATTGCAAGCACTCAATAAATTATCTGATGTTTGCTCTTTAATATTCTTAAACATAAAAAGACACCCAAACCCTTGCCAACTGCATCAGAACATGGGTTTTACAAATAATTAAATGAGGTCAGCGTGATTTCATTGAAGGTTCTCAGGCAGCTTCCGTGATAAATAAGGCAAATTTTTACAGGCGCATCTATTAAACCCTTAAATTAGTCAAACATAAGGAAGCACACTAGAAAAACACAGACTAGGAGGTGAATCCTGCTTGCAAATCAGAACAGTATAGAAATGGCCACAGATTGCAAATCATAAATTCCATTTTCCAGAAGTTCTGTTATACGTAGATACCAGAAGGCAAATAAAAGCATACTTAAAGATGGTGTTGGCAACATCTGTTTTAAAAAAAAAAAGACCAAAATGGCCTGATTTCACAGCACCAAACTCAAACAAGTGGTAATATATAATATCAGACCCCAAATTTTTCAATGCGTGCTGAATAACGACTGAATAACTGCTGCATTAGACCCATTCACGCATTTAAAAAGAAAAAGCTGTGACTCCCGCAGTCACTGCATTGGAGATGATTCTTTCAAATACCACGTGTCTCCATTAGCCCTTAGATGGCCTGAGTGTCAATATGACATCTCCAAGATGCCCTGGAAAAAAGCCTGAACTTTTGGGGTAGGGGGGGACACAACCCAGGTTAGAGCTGATGTTCCCAGTTGTGGGGCGGGGGATAATCTTACCATCCCAGGGGCATTTGGCAACATCTGGGGACAGTTTTGATCATCACAACTGGGGGAAATGGGAACGCTACTGGCATCTATTGAGTAGAGACTAACACAGTAGAGACTGGATGCTGAAAAACGTCTTAGGGTCCAGGGTATTGTTGCTGTTGCTACTGTTTAGTCACTAAAGCATGTCCGACTCTTTTGCAGCCCCACAGACTGTAGCCCGCCAGGCTTCTCTGTCCATGAGGACTTCCCAGACAAGAACACTGAAATGGGTTGCCATTCCCTCTTCCAGGGGATCTTTGCAGCTCAGGGATCAAACCTGAGTCTCCCACATTGGCAGGCAGGTTCTTTACCAACTGAGCCACCGGAGAAGCCAGGGACACAGGATGGCCTCTGCAAAGAGTGATCAGCCCCAGACGTCAGCAATGCTGAGAGGGGGAAGCCCTGCTCTGGAGTTAGCCAGAATGCTGTTTTTTCTTCAGTTCAGTTGCTCAGTAGTGTCCGACTCTTTGCAACCCCAAGCACTGCAGGACACCAGACTTCCCTGTCCATCACCAACTCCCAGAGCTTGCTCAAACTCATGCTCATCGAGTCGGTGATGCCATTCAACCATCTCATCCTCTGTCATCCCCTCCTCCTCCTGCCTTCAATCTTTCCCAGCATTAGAGTCTTTTCAAATGAGTCAGTTCTTCGTATCAGGGGGCCACAATATTGGAGTTTCAGCTTCAGCATCAGTCCTTCCAGTGAATATTCAGGACTGATTTCCTTTAGGATGGACTGGTTGGATGTCCTTGTAGTCCAAGGGACTCTCAAGAGTCTTCTCCAACACCACAGTTCAAAAGCATCACTTCTTCGGCACTCAGCTTTCTTTATAGTCCAACTCTCACATCGATGCATGACCACTGGAAAAACCATAGCCTTGACTGGGCAGACCTTTATTGACAAAGAAATGTCTCTGCTTTTTAATATGTCGTCTAGGTTGGTCTCATCTCACATGCCAGTAAAGTAACGCTCAAAATTCTCCAAGCCAGGCTTTAGCAATACATGAACCGTGAATTTCCAGATGTTCAAGCTGGTTTTAGAAAAGGGAGAAGAACCAGAAATCAAATTGCGAACATCTGCTGGATCATTAAAAAAGCAAGAGAGCTCCAGAAAAACATCTATTTCTGCCTTATTGACTAAGCCAAAGCCTTTGACTGTGTAGATCACAATAAACTGGAAAATTCTGAAAGAGATGGGAATACCAGACCACCTGACCTGCCTCTTAAGAAACCTGTACACAGGTCAGGAAGCAACACTTAGAACTGGTCATGGAACAACAGACTGATTCCAAATCGGAAAAGGAGTACGTCAAGGCTGTATATTGTCACCCTGCTTCTTTAACTTATATACAGAGTACATCATGAGAAATGCTGGGCTGGATGAAGCACAAGCTGGAATCAAGATTGCCGGAAGAAATATCAATAACCTCAGATATGCAGATGACACCACCCTTATGGCAGAAAGTGAAGAAGAACTAAAGAGCCTCTTGATGAAAGTGAAAGAGGAGAGTGAAAAAGTTGGCTTAAAGCTCAACATTCAGAAAACTAAGATCATGGCATCCGGTTCCATCACTTCATGGCAAATAGATGGGGAAACAGTGTAAACAGTGGCTGACTTTATTTTGGGGGGCTCCAAAATCACTGCAGATGGTGACTGCAGCCATGAAGTTAAAAGACGCTTACTCCTTGGAAGGAAAGTTATGACCAACCTAGACAGCATATTAAAAAGCAGAGACATTACTTTGTCAACAAAGATCCATCTAGCCAAGGCTATGGTTTTTCCAGTAGTCACATATGAATGTGAGAGTTGGACTATAAAGAAAGCTGAGTGCAGAAGAACTGATGCTTTTGAACTGTGGTGTTGGAGAAGACTCTTGAGAGTCCCTTGGACTACAAGGACATCCAACCAGTCCATCCTAAGGGAGATCAGTCCTGGGTGTTCATTGGGAGGACTGATGTTGAAGCTGAAACTCCAATACTTTGGCCACCTGATGCAAAGAGCTGACTCATTTGAAAAGACTCTGATGCTGGGAAAGATTGAGGGCAGGAGGAGAAGGGGATGACAGAGGATGAGATGGTTGGATGGCATCACCGACTCAATGGACATGGGTTTAGGTAAACTCCGGGAGTTGGTGATGGACAGGGAGGCCTGGCGTGCTGTGGTTCATGGGGTCGCAAAGAGTCGGACACGACTGAGTGACTGAACTGAGCTGAACTGAACTAGGTTGGTCACAGCTTTTCTTCCAAGGAGCAAGCATCTTTTAACTTCGTGGCTGCAGTCACCATCTGCAGTGATTATGGAGCCCAAGAATATAAAGTCTCTCACTATTTCCATTATTTCCCCATCTATTTGCTGTGAAGTGGTGGGACTGGATGCCATGATCTTCATTTTTTTAATGTTGAGTTTTAAGTCAACTTTTCCACTCTCCTCTTTCACTTTCATTAAAAGGCTCTTTAGTTCTTCTTTTTCTGCCATAAGAAAATTTCTGCCATAAATTTTCTTAAGATTTTTTAACGTATTTATTCATTTATTTCTGGCTGTTGTGTATCTTTGTTGCTGGGCACAGGCTTTCTCTAGTTGCTGTGAGCGGGGGCCTCTCTCTGCTATGCCGTGGGGGCTTCTCACTATGGGGGCTTCTCTTCTTGCAAAGCATGGGTTCTAGGCACGCAGGCTTCAGTAGTTGTGGCACATGGGCTTAGTTACTCCAAGGCATGTGAGATCTTCCAGCACCAGGGATCGAACCCATGTCCCCTGCCTTGGCAGGCGGATTCCCCGCCACCACACCACCAGGGAAGCCTACCAGGATGCTTTTCAGTGGCGTGAGACTAACGGGCCATTTAACCTTTCCAAGCCTCACTTCCCTCATTTGTGAAATGATGGGAACATCATAGAACCCTCCTCTTAAGGTTGCAGAAGGTTTTGATGAGATATTAATAATAATAATCGCTCCCATTCAGCAACCTCTCACTGGGAACCAGGCACTGAGCCAAGAGCCTATATGTGAGTTATTTGATTCAACATGTATGACAACTCTATAAAGTAAATAACATGGCTACGATTTCGCTGCTGGGGGAGGGGGCAGGCTTCAAACCTCGGCAGTATATGTCTTGACCTCTTCATTCATTGTGCAGTCCACAGACTAGAGACCTTGCTAGAGAAGTAGAATCTAAGGCCCCACCCAGTCCAACAGAGTCTGAATCTGCATTTTGGGCAGATTTCCAGGTGATTCATGTGCATGTCAGAGTTTGAGAAGCAATATGCTAAGGACAGTGCCTGGCTCCTTAGTAAACCCTAAATAAATGTTCATCATTTGCTCTGTCATCGCTGTTCGTGGCCTACAGAGAAATCTGCTAAAGTCGGACTCCGACTCATAACAGACATGAGTGATCTCATGGAGGAACCTTGTCAACACCAGGGACCCCCAAGGGCACCGGGTCTGCCCTGCCCTTTAGGAAGTCTCTCTCGATGTGGATGAAGTCTAGCTGTCACAAGGGGGAAGAGCAGCCCTTCTGATTCCTCAGCCATCATTCTTCCCTCCATGCCTCTCTCCTTGGCTTATCTATTTCACACTATGGTGTGAGTGACGCACAGCTGCCTCTCCCAGGGATACTTGCAAAACTCAAATCAAGAACCCAGAGGTCTGGCAGCAAACCTCAAGCACTAAGCTGTGCCCTTCTTGCATTGGCCGCCTCAGGGGCTTTAGAGGGTGACATCAAAAGGCACACTCCATCTCTCTAGCTTTGTCTACTTTTAAAATTATATAAACAATGCATGTGCATCCTCAGTGTAAAATAGTCAAATTATACACAACTGTATACAGTACAAAGCAAAAGTCCTTTCCATCAGAGAAGCCATCAAGGGTTCAAAGTAGAGACTCTGGACCCAGACTGCTTGGATTTGGATTCCAGCTCCACTCCTTAATAGCGGTGTGTCCTTGGACAACTTACTTAACCTTTCTGTGACTCAGTTTTCTCATCTGGGCCTCAAAGATCGGTTCAAGGATTAAATATGACAATGCCCGAGAGATGCTTAGCTCAGAGTCTGGCACACATTATGTGTTAATGATCCCTGTTGCTCCCATGTCCTTCCCCAGAGGAAAGCCCTATTAAAGGCTTGGTGTAAAGATTTCCTACAAATGGGACTTCCCATATGGCTCAGCGGTAAAGAACCCGCCTGCCAGTGCAGGAGCCACAGGAGACATGAGTTCTATCCCTGGGTCAAGAAGACCCCCTGGAGAAGGAAACGGCAACCCACTTCAATATTCTTGCCTGGAGGATTCTATGGACAGAGGAGCCTGGCGGGGTATAATCCATGGGGTCTCAAAGAGTCGGACATGACTCAGCAACTAATCGGGCAGGCACACACCCTAAAAATACAAGTGCCCTTTGGGCATAAAGATGACCACACTGGACCTTGGTTCTGTAACTTGCTTTACAGTTGAACTAAACCATGGGGATATTTTAATACTAGTTACACAGACATATCCCTCATTCTCCTTAAGAGCAAGCATCCTTTGGGTGGATGCACCAAAGTATACTGAACCATTCCCCCTATTGGTGGGCATTTAGGCTGTTCCCATTTCTCCCTGGTGGAAGTGAACTGGATATGCAGAGGCAGCCGAGCTCTGAGCACGTCAGACTCGGGAAGCAGCACAGCCAGGAAGCAGAGCCAGGCGGAGGACGGGCTCATCAGCGTCTCTGCCAAGGACGGGAAGGATGACGACAATCTGGGGCACACTCAAAATAAGTCACTGTCCCCAGCCCTCCCCAAACTGGGAAGTGCATCATTACTCTCCTGTCGGCTTCCTGTCACAGCTGGTGGCTGTGCCGCCCCCAAACCCCGAAACCTCCCACTAACAGGCCACACCCAGGCCTCCAGGTTTATATCAGCAAGGGCCCTCCTCCCTGTAACTTCTCCCTCCTACAGTGCCCCAAGTGCTCATTCTCCCGGGACATACAAGATGCCCGAGTACAGAAGTTCCAAGGCTTGATTAACACAGGACACTGAAACCTTACTCAGAACCCTAACTGCTAAAGCAGAGGCCTTGGTTGGACAGAGCTGGGTGATCAGAGAGGTAATGGAGAGCCTCATCTTCTGCCCAAGACCCCCATGGTCCTCTGGAATGCAACTGGTAAACCCCTTATCTGGTCTGATCTGTTTTCCAGATTTGGTGGCTAGAGCTCATGGAGGGGAAGTAATTCAGCAAAGGCCACACAGAAAGTAAGTAGCAGAGTCCTGGCCTTGATATCCTGACTCCTGACTCCCAGGCCACTGTGCTTTCTGCTACCCTCTGCAGCTACTCTAATGTTTGGGCTTGTTTAGACTAGGGTGTGAATGAATGCCTATCAGAGATGATTGTCTTTTCATGGACATTTTTCATGAGAGCCAGACTTCTCAACCCCAGAGCCCAAGTATAACCTCCAGAATAAAAAAGCAGATATTCCTGGATCAGGGGTTTCAGTGTGCAGAAGCGAAATATCAATGAGGGGAAAAATTATAAACATTGTTTTTATGTTTTAAAAAATGATAGAAATCAGAAATGAATATACAATTTACTGAACTTGTGATTAAACTAGAAAGTTCAAATAAATCTTGCATGACTGATGGTGAAATTGTCGGATGGCATCACCAATTCAATGAATATGAACTTGGTTAAACTCTGAGAGATGGTGAGGGATAGGGAGGCCTGGTGTGCTGCAGTCCATGGAGTCACAAGGAGTCGGACACGGCTTGACAACTGAACAACAACTGTAATCAGTGCCTTCAGGCTAATCCTCTGGCTCTAGCCCCTAATGACATGAAGTCACTTTCCTCTGTCACTGAGGTACTTTGGTGGAAAAATTTGAGAAACCCTGAGCTAAAGGAATGACTCTCTAATAGCAAAATTATAGGCAGCAGAATAAAGGAGAGATTTCCAGTGGGTGGAAGGTCATCCTAAGCCCCTGAAATCTCAGGTATAACATCCACTCTACCTAATACACAATTATAATCGCAGTAAACATTTATTGAGCACTTACTTCATGCCCACCACTATGTGAAACACTTCATGAGGACGAGTCAGCACTAACATCATCTCCCATTTTACAGACAACAAAACTGAGGCTCTGCAAGCATACATCACCCAAATCTCCCAGTTCATCAGTGGTACAAACAGGATCCAAAACCCCTTCCAGAAGGATGACCAGCCATCCCAGTTTAACCAGGACTGTCCCACTTTGAGCCCTAGAAGTACCACACCCTAGAAATCCCATGGACAGAGAAGCCTGGATGGGCTACAGCCCATGGTGTCTCAAAAGAGTCGGACACGACTTAGCAACTAAACAACAAAACTTGGAAATACCGAATTCCCAATCTAATTGGGACAGCTGTTCACCCTAGTGGAGGGCTGGCTTGAGGCTGCTCAGAGAACAGAAATGCTTACTGTGAATGGTTAATTTTTTTGCTAAGGGGTGCCTTTGGCAAAATTCCATGGGGTTTTCCCTGGGGAGTTAAGAGAGGTGCTAACTGCTGCTTCTGAGCTGGGTGGGATAAAAATAATGACTGCAAGTGTGGATGCAGGCACTGAAGAATGAGAGTTCATCTGAGTGACACATTTCTGATGCATTGAGTGGGGTGACCAGCTAGCCTTGTTCTGCCAGGGACTTCCCAGGTTTAAGCTCCAAAAGTCCCTGTGAATCACTCCCTCAGCCAAGGCAAGCCAATCACTAACCCTACTTCCCTACCCACCCTTATGGCAGAAAGTGAAGAAGAACTAAAGAGGCCCTTGATGAAAGTGAAAGAAGAGAGTGAAAAAGTTGGCTTAAAGCTCAACATTCAGAAAACTAAGATCACGACATCCGGTCCCATTACTTCCTGGGAAATAGATGGGGAAACAGTGAAAACAGTGGCTGACTTTATTTGGGGGCTCCAAAATCACTGCAGATGGTGACTGCAACCATGAAATTAAAAGATGCTTACTCCTTGGAAGGAAAGTCATGACCAAACTATACAGCATATTAAAAAGCAGAGACATTACTTTGCCAACAAAGGTCCATCTGGTCAAGGCTATGGTTTTTCCAGTGGTCATGTATGGATGTGAGAGTTGAACTATAAAGAAAGCTGAGCTCAGAAGAATGATGGTTTTCAACTGTGGTGTTGGAGAAGACTCTTGAGAGTCCCTTGGGCTACAAGGACATCCAACCAGTCCATCCTAAAGGAGATCAGTCCTGAGTGTTCATTGGAAGGACTGATGTTGAAGCTGAAACTCCAATACTTTGGCCACCTGATGCGAAGAGCTGACTGATTGGAAAAGACCCTGATGCTGGGAAAGACTGAGGGCAGGAGGAGAAGGGGACGACAGAGGATGAGATGGTTGGATGGCATCACCGACTCGATGGACATGGGTTTGGGTGGACTCCAGGAGTTGGTGATGGACTGGGAGGCCTGGCGTGCTGTGGTTCATGGGGTCGCAGAGTCGGACACGACTGAGCAACTGAACTGAACTGAACTGAACTGAACTTCCCTATTAGAAGCTGTTGCTGAATATTCCAGAAAATGCATACGACTTTAGCAACTACGTGTTCCACATCTCTGTCTCACTTAAATTTATTTTCCTTTAAATTTTTTTTTTTTTAGTTTTCTTCCCCACTCAAATTGGCAGGCAAAGTGACACTGTGAGCTGTTGTCTTTCTCACCGTGAAAGACTATAGAGAAAAAAATCGTAAAGGTCACAGTGCTTTTAAATGAGTCTTCTTAAAAAAAAATGAAAGAAAGCAAAGAAAATTGCCTGAATGGGTTCCTATTAGTGGGAAGTAAGAAAAGGTTCCAAGTGCAAAACTGTTCTCAAGAGAAAGCATGTTGACCCTGTTACTGTATTTTAAACTTATGTTTAAAATGTTCCCTGAATGTTTCAAAAGTCTCTTTTTGCATATTTATTTTCCCTTCCCTGCTAAAAGTCAGCGTTAAGAGCACTTAATGACTAACAGGGAGACAGGTTCCCATCTTCCGTCCCCCTCTGACGCTGCTAAATCCTCCCCAGGGCAGCAAGCCCCGTAGGGAGACAGGCGGCCCCACCATGAACAGCCGCCCATCTGCATTCATCTCAGCGCTCCCCTCCCTGCCTTTCTCCCCCTCCTCCCCACTCCTTGCCTCTCCTTCTCCCTCCCTTTGAACAGTCCCACACTGGCTTTCTTCCAATTCTAGCTTTTCATCAAGCTCCCCCTGGCCTCCACAACTTTGCACTTTCTGCTCCCTCTGTCCACACACTCCTCCCCTTGTGCGTTGCCTGACTGGCTCCTTCTCCTCCTCCAGGTCTCGGCTGGTGGGCACCCATCACCTCTCTCGAAAGGACACCCCACCCCCTACTCCCCGCCAGCTCCGCTTCCTCCAGGCACGCACTCTACTCCTTACAATTACTTCATGTTTGTTTGTTTAATTGAACTATATTAGTTTTGGGTACATAACCCGGAGACTCAATGTTTCTATAGACTGGTCAGTTGTTAAGTCGTCTCCAATTCTTTTGCAACCCCCTGGACTATAGCCTGTCAGGCTCCTCTGTCCATGGGCTTTCCCAGGCAAGAATACTAGAGGGGGTTGCCATTTCCTCCTCCAGGGGAATCTCCCCAGCCCAGGGATGGAACCCATGTCTCCTGCATTGGCAGGTGGATTCTTTACCACTGAGCTACCATTTATAGATTACAAACCATTTCAAATTATCGTAAAATATCGGCACTATTCCCTGTGACACACAATGTACTTTGTAGTTTATTTATTTTACATGGTAGCTCTTACTTCATAGGTTCGATGTGTGCGTCTCCATCACCAGGCCTTCTAGTCTGTGGTCCCAAGAGAATGCAAGCTCGGTGAAGGCAGGCACTGTGTCATTGCTCACATTTGTACCCCCAGGGCCCGTCGCTGAGACTAGCAGACACAGCAGTGCTCCATGGAGATCTGCAAAATTGCATGATTGAGTGAATGGCTCCCAGCCTCCTTCCCGACCTGCTCTGTGGATGGTGGGTGCAGGTAGTTGATCCCAGAGAGGAGAGGGAGGCGGGGAAGGGAAGGAAGCCAACACACGGAATGTCATCAAGAGGACTACTGATGCAGTTTTTCCAAGCAGTTATGAATGGATGTGAGAGCTGGACCATAAAGAAGGCTGAGTGCCAAAGAATTGATGCTTTCCAATCGTGGTGCTGGAGAAGACTCTTGAGAGTCCCTTGGACAGGAGGGAAATCAAGCCAGTCAATCCTAAAGGAAATTAGTCCTGAATATTCACTGGAAGGACTGACGCTGAAGCTGAAGCGCCAATACTTTGGCCACTTGATGTGAAGAGCTGACTCACTGGAAAAGACAGTGATGCTGGGAAAGACTGAGGGCAGGAGGAGAAAGGGACGACAGAGGATGAGATGGTTGGGTGGCATCACCAACGCAATGGACATTAAGTTTGAGCAAACTCTGGGAGATAGTGAAGGACAAGGAAGCCTGGTGTGCTGCAGTCCATGGGGTCACAAGGAGTCAGATACGACTGAATGACTAAGCAACAGCAACCAATGCGGGCAGGTGGGGCTCAATCAAGGGAGTCGGGAGGAGAATGCAGAACACGCCTCAGAGCTACCTGCTCCCCTGCCAGGTGCAACACCACTGACTGAGAGCTGGAGCCCCGCAACAGAAGATGAAGCCAAATAAATAATAAGTACATAAATAAATGGGCTTCCCCTGGCGCTAGTGGTTTAAAAAAACCCATCTGCCAGTGCAGGAGATGTAAGAGACTCGAGTTCGATCCCTGGGTCAGGAAGATCCCCTGGAGGAGGGCATGGTCACCCACTCCAGTATCCTTGCCTGGAGAATCCCATGGACAGAGGAGCCCAGCGGGCTACAGTCCATGGCATCGCGAAGAGTCAGACAGGACTGAAGTGACTTAGCACAGCAGACAGGTAAGATTTAGAGCAGCGTGGTGTGGGGGTTGAGAGCACACTCTTGAGTTCCAGCCAGCGTCCACTCCTCACCAGTTCTGGGCTTGAACAAGTTACCGACTCTCTCAGAAAAGGTGGATAATGTAAGTCCCACCAAAAGGGCAGCTGTGGGCTTTGGACAAGTTCAACTCCAGTAGATTGAAGTGTTCATTGTAGAGCAGGGGTGGGTGGACTACAGCAGGCAGACCAAATCCACCCGCCCGCTGCCTGGTTCTGTAAGTAGGGTCTTGGAACAGCCTCGGCCCTCAGTTTACGGACAGTGGCTGCTTCCACATTACGAGGACAGATCTGAGTCATGGGGGCAGGGGCTGGACAGCCCCGCAACGCTGCAGATATTTGCTATCTTGTCATTTACAGGAAAAGTTTACCAATGCCTGGCACACTGCCTGGCATGTGGCTACTGGTGTTTAATGAATATTGGATATCACAGTATTCGTATTATTTGCATTCCTATTAGAATTTGTCAGGCGTTGTGCTAAGCACTTCACGTGTGTTATCTTATTTTCAGTCCTCATAAGGCTGAACGTTGTGAACTCCTGTTACCCCCATTTTACAGACGAGGGCAGTGGCCAGGAGTCTCTGCCTCACATGACTCTCCCCCTTTTACAGGGCACCCCTTCCCCGGTCACTGTCAGCAGCTCCAGACTCTCGGGCTGGGAGCCTGGAAATCCTTTTTGACTCCTCCTCACACAAGTCCTGGAGACCCAGCCTCTGCACTGTGTGACCACATCCATTCCTTTCCTGCCATTCCCCTCGCCCTTCCCACTCCCTTCACCCACATTTCCCAAAGCGGGCACGTTGGTCCCCAGAAAAGGGGTTCCACAGTCTATTAACTTTGGGAAATACCCAAGTCATACGCCTTTCCCCAAGAGTCACAATGAACATTAACGTGGAAAAGGCTCTGAGAAGGCTCCTCCAATGAGATCTGTTCGATTCTTTGTAACCCAGCATTTGGGACTTCCCTGGTGGTTTTGTGATAAAGAATCTGTCTTCCAGTGCAGGAGATGCCAGTTCAATCCCTGGGTCAGGAAGATCCCTTGGAAAAGCTAATGGCAACCCACTCCAATATTCTTGCCTGGAGAATCCCATGGACGGAGGAGCCTGGTGGGCTGCAATCTGTGGTATCACAGAAGAGTCATACATGACAGAGTGGCTAAACAACAACAGCAACCCAGCATTTAGAAAACACACGTGCTACACAACCCTATTTTTTCCAACTTGAAATCTGTTTCCACGCCAGGACACAGACTGGGAGCTGCTGCCAACATCTCTCATAATGTCAGCCCCTCTGGAATTCCTGACCAGGCTCTCTTCCCTGTCATCCATCCCAGGAATTCACAAACTTCTTCTGTGAAGAAGTGAATATTAGGGAGTATTTTCGGTTTTGTGGGCCAAGAGGCAAAACTGAGGATAGCACATCAGTACTTATGTAACAAGACAGGAAACACGTTTCCGTGTACTTTTTACTGGCAGGATTCAGAACTTCATTGATG
This sequence comes from Ovis aries, assembly GCF_016772045.2. Lineage (NCBI taxonomy): Eukaryota > Metazoa > Chordata > Mammalia > Artiodactyla > Bovidae > Ovis > Ovis aries. The sequence goes on along the minus strand of NC_056077.1, from coordinate 4,883,140 downwards.
AGCACTGAAATTTGAATCTTGTATGATTTTCACGTCACAAAATATCATTCTTCTTATTTTTTTTCCATCAACTTTTTAAAAGTGTGAAAGCTGATCACACACAACAAGGCAGTGGGTGGAATCTGGGGAGCGGCCTGTAGTTTGGCCAGCTGTGACCTCCCACACAGCACCGAGAAGTCACATCTCCTGGAGTCCAGTGCCTAGAGCATCTGTGCTGAAGGACTGTTCAGAGACTCTGCTTGCCTTTCCAGAGTAAGTACCAGCCTACCCCAGGCATTCAAAGCCTCTTAGCCTGACCCCCACCAATCTGTTCAATTTGATATCCCACCTCCCCATCTTCACCCCCACTGTGTTTTATCCAGTTAATCTTACTCACTGTTCCTTATATCCCATCCTTCCTGCTCCTATGTCTTTGCTCACACAGCTCCCTCCTCCTACAATTCCTCCTCACAGTCTCTGCACATACAAACTCTTATCCTTCAAGGACTGATTCACAGGCCACCTCCTCCAAAAAGCCTTCCCTGATCTTCACAAGTGGAACTGACATTTCTTTCTTCTCAACCGCTAGGCCTTTTTATCTGCACATCACACAGGGCTCTGGTCACTATCTAGCTAAAACAGCGAGTACATGTCTCCCTGACCCAGTAATCTGTGCATGACACAGCACTTTGAAGCTGCAAAAATGGGTGCCTGCGACTAATTTCAAAGCTGGGGGTTTCAGGGGTGATGATTCTGCCAATGATTCTTCTCAGCCTCCTCCCCACTCCATCCCTTCCCCCACTTGCCCCATGAAGGCCCCTACAGAAATGAGGAGGGCTGGTATAAAGACAGGAAATATATTTCTTTAAACTCCAAAACACTTGGAAAGTTGAAGTGGAAAAGGTAGAGCAGAGGTTGGCCCGAGTCTAGGAACTTCTTCCACTGGCGGTTCATCTCTCCAGCTTTGGAAGTGTAACGAAGTCAAAATCACAATAATACGTAGGAAATAGTGAGTATGCCTAAACTCCAGAGGGATTCTAAAATGGTATCGTGCAGGTCAGCATGACCCAGCCTGAGGAGTGTTCTCATCTGCTAATCTCTCCTCCCTGTGTAAGATAAAGCGGTTGAGCTAATGAGACATGACCTGGATCTTAGGGGAGAGCTATCAGATGGGCATGCAACAGCCTTCAAGAACTCAACTCCACGACTCTGTACAAAACCCTTCCTGTTCCGACTGACAAGAGAATAGGAGCTGAATCTCCACCACTTCAGCCCCCTGATGCAAAGAGCCGGCTCATTGGAAAAGACCCTGATGCTGGGAAAGATTAAAGGCAAAAGAAGAAGACAGTGGCAGAGGGTGAGATGATTAGATAGCATTACCAATTCAATGGACATCAGTTTGGGCAAACTCTGGGAGATGATGAGGGACAGTAAGCTTGGTATGCTACAGTCCACAGGGTCGCAAGGAGTCGGACCCGACTTAGCAACCGAACAACAACAGGAGGGTCACACCACAGCAGGCAGATCTGAGCCCAGCTCCCCACTCTGCCCAGAGCATCACATCCAGCTCCACCGCACACAGAAGCACGGGCCAGCCTGTGGACCACAGATGGAGCAATCAGAGCGTCAGCGGCTGGGTCCTGTCCAGTTTCTCTCTTTCATCCGCATGCCCAATTTGTAGGTCTCACTCCCCACCAGCACTACCTTTTTCAGTGACTCGTATTAAGAGGGCTTCACTTGGCTGACTCCCATGGGTGGATGCAGGGAAAGCTGAGATGAAGTTCTGCAGTTTATCACAGTAGCCCACAAACCCTTCTGATCCAGCGTGCCGTCCCCAGCCAGTCTCAGCTGCCGCCAGTGCAGCCTAACCCACGTTAAAGCTGCTTTAAAACGTGTTCACAGATGCCCTGAAAGGAGACAGCTGAGGTCAGCACCCAGGCCCACCCCCTCTGGCTTTCACGAAGCCACATCCTGACAGATGTGGCCACTTCCAAGGGCAGCACTGCTGGCCATTTAATCCATGGAAAACCTGAGCGGAAAGACCGGGCTGGGAGGGAGCTGTAACAGGAAGGGGAAGCTGGAGGGGGGCCAATTAGCCATCTTTGCCCTCATGGAGTGCCCTCTCCCAGCTAATGGCACCCACAGCTCACAACGTCTGGCACCAAGGATGCACTTGGATATTTGAATAACTAAAGACAAAGAAAGGAGATGAAATCCGTGACAGTGCCAGAGACCTCGTGCTCAGGGACTGGGTCTGTCTCCGGGGCGGTTCTCCAATGCTGGGCTGTGCTGAATGAGGGGCACACAGTGGGTCCATCTCAGGGTTCTATAGAAGTGATGCTCTGAATGTCACCCAAGGGTGGGCAGGGGAGTGCCCAGGAGCTCCATGAGGAGGTGAAACGCCAACAAGAGCAGGTCTTTTCGTCTCGTTCCTTCCCTGCTGTATCTCTAACACGTAGAAGAGTACCCAGCCCAAAGCAGGTGCTCAGTAAGTTGAATGGATGCACAGAAGGACCCCTGAGGAGGTCCAGAGCCACACTTCCCACCACTATGATCCCACCACATTGCTCTTGCTTACATGATCCATCTTTTATATCCCATTATTTTCAATGACCATTTCTATGAGCAGAACCTTCCTACCTAACTAGAAGAGAGGGTAGGATATAAGGGAAGGAAAAGGATGACAGACAACCAAACCCAGGGTTCTGACTGAGACCCATCTTCCAAGCAGGTATGCTCCGAAAATACCTGTAATTCTCTTAAAGGTTGGTCCAGCTTCCTAGGAGAGTGGTTCCCCTGGAGGTCAGGGAGGATGAATTCTCAGCATTGGGACTTTGTAAGTGTATGAACACTTAGGCGCATTGCTGAACAATTCTACACCTCAGTCTCCTCCCTGAACAGGAGGATCACAGCACATACCACTGAGGGTGTCCAGGCCTTCAGTGAAGCCACCCACGCAGGCACTTTAGCATGCTGCCTGACACAGAGCAGGTTCTCTGTAAATGTAAGTGACCGGTGGAAACACGTCTACCTGTCAGTTGCTTGTCCCTGGTGATTTCAAGAATCCTCATTGACCTTACAAAGAGAAAGAGGCTGGAGTATAGGTAGAAACTAGTTGTTCATTTAAAACTTGAGCCCCAGTGTTCTTTGCTTCTTCAATGCTCTTGAGAGTATGCAAGGAAGGACTTTTTCTGGTGGTCCAGAGGGGTTAAGAATCTGCCTTGCCACGCAGAGGACGTGGGTTCAGTCCTTTGTCAGGGAACTAAGATCCCACATGCCTTGGAACAACCAAACCTGTGTGCTGCAACTAAAGAGCCCGAGGACCACAACTAGACAGTCCACTGTTATTGCTGATCAGTCGCTCAGTCGTCTCCAACTCTTTGTGACCCTATGGACTGCAGCATGCCAGGCTTCCCTGTCCTTCACTATCTCCTGGAGTTTGCTCAAATTCATGTCCATTGAGTCGGTGATGCCATCCAACTATCTCACCCAACTGTCTCCTCCTGTCCTCAGTCTTTCCCAGCATCAGGGTCTTTTCCAATGAGTCAGTTCTTCGCATCAGGTGGCCAAAGTATTGGAGTTTCAGCTTCAGCATCAGTCCTTGCAATGAATATTTAGAGTTGATTTCCTTTAGGATGACTGGTTTGATTGATTTCCTTGTAGTCCAAGGGACTTTCAAGAGTTTTGTCTGACACCACCGTTGGAAAGCATCAGTTCTTTGGCACTCAGCCTTCTTTATGGTCCAACTCTCACATCCATACATGACTGCTGGAAAAATCGTAACTTTGACTAGATGGACCTTTGTTGGCAAAATGATGTCTCTGCTTTTTATATGCTGCAACTAAGACCCTATGCAGCTAAACAAATAAATATTTTTAGAAACATCAGTAAAACAAAAAAGAACATATGAGGAAGGTGGGCTAACGTCACAGCCATAAGATTGAGGGTAGAGGCCAGAGAAACCCTCCCAGCTCATATTACTAAAAATGGGACTGCACTGCCATGGGATGGCCTTCCTTGATGACAGACAACATACCTGGAGGTCTAGGGAGGGAGAAAGAGACCCCAGAAGACTCTGAATTCAACTCAAAGGGAAGAAATCAACACTAAGACCTCCTGCTTGGAGAGGTCCCATGGAACCATGGCACCAAGAGTCAACTTCTTCCTGCCCCCTGTGAGAGCCAGATTTCTTTAGAGGAAGAGATTTGGGCTTTGATTTCTTAAACAGAATTCAGAAATGTGCACAATGGTGAGAGTTTAAAAAAAAATGTACTGCAGCTTGTTGAATCATTGGAAATAAAAGCTAAGAGTTGCTGAATTAGATTATCCAATATGAAGGAAGCATACTTTCATCTAAAGTTCCTCTAAATAGATGTTCTTTCCCCTTGCTGTAAAGGTAAGCTATTTCCCTTATTATTCTTTACTCCAGAAAAACAAGGAAGAGAGGAGGGTACACACGCCCACACAGATCAGCTGCCTTCATGTTACAAAAGCAATTCTTATCGGCATTAAAGTTGCAACAGGCACGCAGAAGATACTGGGAGGTTTTCCTTGTACAAGAACAGAACTGAGAGATGAAAATGCAGTCACAAGCATAAAGAAAGTTATTATGAAATCTGCTCAAGCCTCGTGTTTCTCTAGTGATTCAAGATAATCGCATTAGTGGCTTCAAACCTTATACAGTGACATCATTCAACAAGATAGCTCCCAGAGGTTGGATATCAGAGCAGGGAATTACCATCTGTCACACGTCTGTGACAGACCTGATGGTCTGACCTGATTTGTTCCCACCAGGAGCTCATGTGGGTCTCTCTGACTGTGGTCACCTTTCTCGCTTAACGATCCTGGCTGACTACGAAGGACCCCCATAGAACCCATAACCTCTCATTGGAATAAGGGATGGGGAACTCCTTACGATCCAAGGTCAAGTGAGCGAGGTGTTGATCTTCTCATTGCTCAGGGTCTGTCATGCAAAGAGCAAGTGGGATAACCTCCCCGCATCTCACAGACTGGTATGAGCCTCACTAGACTGGAGGTAAAGTACTGCTATTCAGGAAACAGGCCCAGGTTGGCTAACCTGTTGTGCTTCTTTCTGGATATGGGACGCTGCTCATTTCCAACATCATGATAAAAATGGCCTCTAACTCTTGGGGTGGTTGTGAGAATTACATGAAATAATGTATGTAAAGTATTTAGCACAATGCTTGGCACAGAGCAAGCATTTAATAAACATCAGCTAGGAAGGTTGTTATTAAAATTTGAAATAATGCAGGAGCACCCATGAGGGAGGGTTTGCAGCAATCTAATACTCCCATGACTCTATCAGTGTCACTCTGGGCTCCTTCTTCACTGCTGTCCATGGAGCAGATGTTCATGGGGCCCATACCGCTCAGGCCAACTCAGCTGTCACAGCAGCTTCAGCAGACAGTTCCCCCCACATTCACTGGCTCCCTTCTCCAGCCCGGGTGCATGGTCAGCCTGTGTTTTGGGCAGCCTGGGGGTTGCAGAGTGATACCCCCTGGAGTGCCCTCAACCAGCGAGAAATGAGAACAGCTGGGCCTCAGACAGGAAAGCTCTTAGGGGTGTCCTGGGCCTTCCCCCAGGGAAGGGGGGCGGCGGAGCACAGGCTGCCCTCAGAGGGAAGCTGCTCACTGGCCTCGCTCATTCCCCCTCCTCCCCACCCTCTCGTCATGCTGTTGCTTGCTATTCAGTCGCTAAGCTGTGTCAGACTCTGCAACCCCACGGACCGCAGCACTCCAGGCTCGCCTGTCCTCCACTAGCTCCCAGAGTTTGCTCAGATTCATGCATTATTCTGAACAGCATCGGATTTCACTTCCACCACCAAACACATCCACAACTGAGCATCGCTTCTGCTTTGGCCCAGCCGCTTCATTCTTTCTGGACATGGGATCACCCCAAATAAACCCCTGCATCCAAATCCTGGTCTCAGAATCTGCTTTTTGAGGAACCCAAACCAAGACAAGCCAAATGAGGCTCCCTCTTCCTCGGCATCTCTGAGCTTCTATGCAACCCCATTCATCAACAAAGCATAACAGAGGGACCTCCTTGGGCGGTGGCGTTTGACAGATCTGGGTTCATATCCCAACTCTCCCACTTACTAGCGGTGCAAGCAAACTAAATCCCTTCTCTGAACCTCCATCTCCCCGTCAGAAAAGCAATACCAGGACTCCCCTAAGAATCCGCCTTGCAATGCAGGGGATGTGGGTTCAATCCCTCATCAGGGAGCTAAGATCCCACATTGCCTCAGAGCAACTAAGCCTTCAAGCTGCAACTAGAGACTGTGCACCAAAATGAAAGATCCCTCACGACACAACAAAGATCCCATGTGCCACAAGTAGGACCCAACGCAGCCACATCAATAAATGAATATTTTTTTAAGAGAAAAAAAAAAAGGAAAGCAATACCTATCTCATAGGGCTTTTAGGGAGGATTCTGGCACAGAGTGGGTTCAATCTCTGTCGCTTCCTACTACCTGGTTGGAGCATCCTAAAGAGAAGTAGGTACCCAAGGTTTTCAAAAATGCTGGGAGACCTTGAGAGCTTGGCTCAAAGGAATGAGTGCCAGTGAGTGCCATTCCAAGGATTCACTGGGGAGACATTTTTAGACAGAGAGCGAGGTGACTATCATCACAGGGAGAGAAGCCTTCTCTAGGAACATAAAAGGCTGGTCCCACTGCCAGACCCTTAGCACCTGGGGCCAGAGAAGCTGGTTCCTTGGCCGAGACCACACTTGCTGTTGGCAGCCAGTAATTGGAGCTGGAATGTTCCTTAGGTTTTGCCAAGTCGATCGGCAATTGATTTACTTTTCTAGGAAATGAGTGACAGCTGCAGAATAACTTGTAAGTCTTCAGGAGGGAAGGAAAAAAAGCACAAAGCAGCGGTTCTGTGCCCACCCTGCTCACCCTGGGGGACTGCTGGTGTCTTCACGTCTCAAATCAGCACAAATCCAAGTCAAAACTTAGCACTTGGTTGGAACTTCTGGAAGGAGCTGTCCTTAAATAAATGTGAAGGAAGCTTAAAAATTAATAGAGGTATGGGCAATCTGAGCACTGACATTTTTCAAAACGCCCTCCAACGCTTTCCTAATTAAGGGGATCTGGCCGCCAGCTTCTGCGTCTGGTAACCTGAGTCGGGGAATTCCTGAGTGAGAAGGAAGACCTACCAGCTCTAGGTTGGGGTTTTTTTGGGGTTTTTTTCTCCTTCTCTTGGATAAACCAACAGTGCAACTGTGAATTCACTTGTGGACTCTCTGGATGAAGGCTCTGACTAGGATGACAAAGGAGGCCATTTGGGAACTATGAGTCCTGGGGAGAGCTCCATGCATATGCATGGCCCAGCTGAGCAAATACCTTGCAGAAAAGTGAGTAGACAGAATCACTCAAGCAACTGAGAAATGGAAGTTTCCTGGGAGCCCATGACTGCCCAAGGGAGGTACCCCTGCCTCTTCTGATCCTGGTGAAATAGCCATCAGACAGACAGGTCTCTGCCCCAAGGACAGGCACATGTAGGGGGACAGACAGGCAGACAATCAGCAGGCAATCTCCTCCTGTGTACAGAAGAGCCACAGTCCCAAAGCATAAGGTGTTACCTAGTCTTGGGGGTCGGAAAGGTCAGATCCGCTGAGACCTGAAGGGTGAGTTCTGCAAGGAGGGAGAAGAAAGGAAAACTGTTCCCGACAGAGCAAAGAGCCTGCTTGGAAGCACTGAATTCCACATACTTTGGAGGATCTTAAAGAATGCTCTCATGACTGAAGCTGAAGAGGGAGGGCAGAGTTAAACAAGTTAACTTCTGCACTGTGCCTGGCATGTTGTAAGCTCTCAGTGTTAACTGAGATACTGACTGTGGTGGCATCTTTACTGGCTCTGCTCAGGGGTGCTGTCTGGACACGCTCCATCTGTTGTTAAAACTGCTCTCAGAACATTGAGATGATTCCTGTGGTCACTCATGAACTGTGAGTCGGACAGAGGCCATCCTGCAGCCCCAGAAGTACCTTCTCTGTGCCTCAGCGGCCTCCCTAGCTCTGCGGGTAACTGGGATGTCCCTTCTTTTTTTTAATGAGATTCAGTGTCCTCAGGGTCTTACTGAGGACTACATCTGGGGAGACAGCCTCTCAGTAGCTCTGAGGAAATTTCTCCAAAAAGGTAGGGGAGGAGTACATATGATTTTTTGATAGTTTATTTTATATTCAAGTATAGAGAAGACTCTTGACAGTCCTTTGGACTCCAAGGAGATCAAACCAGTCCATCCTAAAGGAAATCAACCCAGCATATTCATTGGAAAGGACTGATGCTGAAGCTGAAACTCTAATACTTTGGCCACCTGATGCAAAAAGCCAACTCACTGGAAAAGACCAAAGATTAAGGACAGAAGGAGAAGCGGGGTGACAGAGGATGAGATGGTAGGATGGCGTCATCAACTCAATGGACATGAGTCTGAGCACACTCCAGGAGATGGTGAAGGACAGGGAAGCCTGGCGTGCTGCAGTCCATGGGGTCACAAAGAGTTGGACACGACCTAGTAACTGAACAACAGATTGCCAATGAACAATGTTGTGATAGTTTCAGGAAGACAGCAAAGGGGCTCAGCCATACATAAACCTGTATCCGTTGCCACTAAACTCCCCTTCCAGGACGGCCCTTCTTGATCAGGTTCAGCAACGGTCATCCATCATCCCAAGCCCAGGGCTGGACTCACAGGTTGTGCAACCTGAGTGGTCACACATGCTCCACTGCTGCCTTCTAGAAATTCTTCACTTTTAAACAAGAGGCCTCACATTTTTATTTTGCACAAAGGAACAAAGCTATTTCCTTCTAGTATACCTTTGGGGCTGTTTTATAACCTGGCCCTCTGGGCAGCTACCCAGTTGGCCCACTCCTTAACCTATTTCTGGGGCCAAGAACTGCTGGGATCCCTGGACAGCAACTGTGCTCATGTTTACAGCTCTTCTTTTCACCATGTTGGGAAATTTGGCAGCATCAGAAGCCAGAAGCTCATCACCAATAAAAGTAAAAACACCGGACCTGTATTGTGTGTGTGTGTGTGTGTGTGTGTGTGTGTGTATGCTGTACTCAGTTGTGTCTAACTCTTTGCAACCCCACAGACTGTAGCCCAACCAGGCTCCTCTCTCCATGGGATTTCTCAGGCAAAAATACCATAGCAGATTGCCATTTCCTCCTCCAAGGGATCTTCCCAACCCAGGAATCAAATCCATGTCTCTTGTGTCTCCTGCATTGCCCGGCAGACTCTTTACCAGTAACATCTAAGAAGCCCATGGACCTGCATAGACTTGGGTCCAAATCCCAGCTCTGCCTCTGACTCACTGAGTGACCTGGGTAAGGCACTAACCTCTTCTCAAGCCTCCATTTCCTCTAAACCTCTAATGCTGAAAAGGCGTCAGAATCCCAGGACTGTCGTGGAGGAATGAGCCCAGGACACAGTGTGTCGCACACGTAGTTAGTGCTCTGCGCTCACCACCAGCCTGTCTTGAGTGGCCACTGTCTCTCCCCACAGGGTGTGTGGTCCTGGCATGAATATCCGTTGGGATACACATCTCCTCATCCCAGAAGCCGAAAGGGGGCTCTGGACACTTCAACCACTAAATCTTCCTCATGAGGTGCTTGTACCGCTGGGGAACAGGCTATAAACTATGCTGATCATACTCCTGTCTAAGTGAGCTGGAGTGATAAAGACGGAAGACCTGGGAGCACACTTCCATTGATTTTACTATCCACTGATCCCAGACAAGACTGCTGGGCCATGTCAGCTGTGGAGGCCTTCTGGATAGACCTTCTGGAGCTGTCTCCAGCCTTCCCTTCAGCCCTGGGAGCTCCCCTGCATCCTTCCAGTAAGCCCCCTTCTTTCTTACATTAGTCACAGTGGCTACTGTTGCTGGCAGCCAAACACTGTAACTCAGACACCGCTCACTCCCGGGGGAGTGCGGCAGACATCCAGATTGCCAACTCGCTCAGAGCATCACAGCCCAAGGCAGCACAGAGCTGATCACTGGAGTAAAGGAGGATGTGTTCCCTCCCAGTACCTGTGCAGGTAGGAGACATGTGTGTACCTAGCCCAAGGACCAGCCAGCCCAGGACCCTTCCTCCCATAGGAAAATACTTAATGGGTTGAGTCTTGAGCCGGAGAACACAGCCAACAGGCAGGCGTGCTCCCCGAGCACAGGGCCCGGGACTCTGCAGCAGCAGCCTCAGGAGGGAGGGGGTATATATATAACAATTACGGAGTCAAGCTGCAGTACAGCAGAAATCAGCACAACACTGTAAGGCAAGTTTCCACTAACTAAAAAATAAACAAAATTAATTTTAAAAAACAAGATCTCTGTTACCGGCTAAATTGTGCCCCACCCCACACACATACACAAATTCCCATGCTGAGGTCCTAACCTCTCTCGTTACTTCAGACAGTGACTTATTTGAAAACAGGGCCGTTGTAGACATAATTAGTTTAGATGGGGTCATACTGGAGTAGGGTGAGCCCTATTGACTGGTGTCCCTCTGAAAAGGGGAACTTGGAGACGACAGGCACACAGGGAGAACAGGATGTAAAGATGAAGGCACAGATTTCAAGCTAAGGAGCACCAGAGACTGCCAGCAAACCAGCAGAAGCCAGGAGAAAGGCATGGGACAGATTCCTTCTTCCTCACAGCTCTAAGAAGGAATTAGTCCTGCCGACACCTTGATCTTGGAACTCTAGCCCTCAGAACTGTGAGATAATAAATTTATGTTGTTTAAGCCCCAGAGTTTGTCTGGCAGTCTTAGGAAACTAATAAAGTCTCCTGGCAACTCTTCATGTATCCCAAACTCATTATTATTATTGTTACTCATTGTCATTTTTATATGATTTATATCCCATCTCATTCCATTAAGGATTTCAAACACCATTTAAACAACAGATGAAAAATACACATATATAAAAAGAAAAAGTACCAGGAAAAATAAAAAATGAAATAAATCAAGAACAGAGGGTAAAATGAGACCCATGAAGTCCTACCCAATTACTAAGTAAACCACAAATTGGACTGTAAGCTTCCTGTCAGGCAAAGCCAAAACAGAAATATGATCAAGCTGAATGCCGAACAATGTTAAGATAAAAGGATGCTGAGAAATCCAATGGGTCATGTTCTCAACAACACCTCTGTAACAAATGGCATAACAATTTTATAAAGCAAAAGATTTATCCAGAAAGTCACTGCTGGAGTCAGGATTTTCCCTTGGGATTCCTGCATCCTATGTGGTGTTCTTTCTTGTATTCATTCAACAAACCCTCCTTACACATGGCTCGTGTGCCAAGTGCAGGGGATACAGTGATGAACAAGACACAACATGGCTGCCAGAAGCCGATGACCTGGTCTCTGTAATCTAGCGGGAGTGGGGTCAGACGTATAGACGATGATCATGCTCTGAGACAACAGCTGTGGGTCCACAACCCCAATACAGAGGTCCTCCCTGGCACCTTGTGGCTGGGAATCTTGGTTTCAAAGAACAGAAATTCCCCGTGATAACTCACAGAAAAGTTGCTGAATCAGAATCTGCATGTTTACAAGATCTTAGGGGGTTCATTAAAGTTTGAGATGCACTGCTGTGGGACTTCAGAATTCTCTTTCTCTCTCTTTCTCATGCGCACGCGCACACACAGACACACACACAGACGCACACACACACACACACACACACACACACACTCATTCCGATCTCTACTGGTCACAAACCAAGCCACAGAGCCCTGAATGACCCTCTAACCATGTCAGCCAATGCCACCATACAGCTGCCCAGCTCACGCTGACAAGTGGCTCAAGTGCAAGAGTCTGAGAAGCTCTCCTTAGGTGGGGTTGGACTCTCCACTCCTTCCAACCTTCCCTGGTACCTTCCAAATCAATGAGATTCCCTGAGGTTTGTCTTGTGGGCAGAGCTGCACTCAAAAGACAGCATGCTCCAGAAAGGCAGAAGTGTCCTACCCAACGGGGACATGCAGATAAAGGGCTGGCACACACACGTTGCATAGAGGATGAGGCCTGGAAAGCAGCTCGAGATTAAAGAGAAAAATACTAACTGTGCAAATGCACTGAGCCCTTCTCCGCCAGGCCCCACACAACATGTACTGCCTCACTCCGTCACCACAGGATCCCTGTTGGGGGAGGTGCCACTGCAACTCTACCCTACAGGAGAAAACGGGTTGAGCAAGGTGAGACAACTTGCCTGCGGTCACGCAGCCCACAGGGGGTGCAGGCAGAGCTGTAAATCAAGTTTATCACTTTTCATGGTTAGACCAGGTTACTGAGAGAGGGAGACTGGAAACCAGTGCAGAGAGAAAAGGTGGGAGGTGCAGAGTCAGTCCTAAGGTCTGACGAGAAACAAGGAGACTCATCCTTCAGTGCTCAGTGAAGTGAAACTCGTTCAGTCGCGTCCGACTCTTTGCAACCCCATGGACTATATAGTCCATGGAATTCTCCAGGCCAGAATACTGGAGTGGGTAGCCTTTCCCTTCTCCAGGGGACCTTCCCAACCCAGGGATCGAACCCAGGCCTCCCGCACTGCAGGCGGGTTCTCCAACAGCTAAGACTACGACGGGCACCCACGGCCCCGTGTCTGTCCTGCCCCGTGCACACCCTCGGTCTCACCACCTCCCATACTGCTCTGGGCTCATGGGTCCCGCAGCTGCTCCCTCCAGATGCTAGTCCCTCTGGGACCAGGGGCTGTGTCTGTTCACCTCACTCCCCCAGCACCTGCAGCCATGCAGAGCTGGGTGTGAGCAGGAGCACAGCATCGCCAGGCGTCCCATGCGGGTGCTCAATGGTCCACGTGGCATTCTGGCCCTCAACAGGAAATCAGTTTCCAGCCTGGGTTTCAAGCAAGGAGTGACTCTTTCTCACCGGAGTGACTTTAAAATGCCTTAACATCAGGGATAATGTCACACGCTGACATCATGCATCTCTTGATGTGATGCACCAAGAAGGACACGGCATGGCTTATGCAGGAATCCAGCCAAAATGGCTCACCTGAGTCCAAGCAAGAGGCAGCAAATGGATAAACCCATCCTGCATTTGCAAGCAGGGCATTCTGGCAAACACCTGACCTGGACTGTCCACATTAAAATTGTGGATGGCCTGAAACACAGATACAGACACACACACATACACACACATGTACATATATACACATGCATACCCACACACGTACACCACTCACACACAAACACACATACATATTGTTGTTCAGTCGCCCAGTCGTGTCCGACTCTTTGTGACCCCGTGGACTGCAGCACACCAATAATACATATAATTAAATTTCTCAAGTGTGGTCGTTGCATTGTGGTCATGTAGAAGAATGCTCTTGATTTGAGGTGATACGTGATCAAGTTCAAGTGTCATAGTGTCTACTAGTTATTCTCAATTACTTTAATGAAAATTGTATATGTGCATGGATGTATAAAGAGAGAAGTACAATGATGGAAAATACCTGACCCCTGGAGAAGGGTATATAGATACTCATTAAACTGTGTTAGCAACTTTTCTACAGGTTTAATATTTTTGAGATAAAAAAATTGGGTGTGTTAGCAACAAAATCAAATGGAGACCCATCTAGAAACTTCCCTGGGAAGACAAAACCAGTTTAGTCACACAAGCAAAATTTCTTTTAGCTTATTTTGCAAGACTAACTTGACCTGGGTCATTTCTGGCTTGTGCCTCTGGAAATCATGAGTGAAACTTGAACTGTTTCCTGAGGTGAATACAAGGTGACCACTGGCCAATTCCCTATCATTTAATAAAAGCTTAATATTATAACCAATCACTGTGAAGAATAAACCACCACTGCTTTTTCACTAATAAGCTACTTCAGAACAATATATACCCCTGAGCCTCATTCTACATGTTAGTTGGAATGCTCTTGGTTTGCAGAGTCTTTTTGACATGTGCACAATAAACTTGTAGTAATTACTACTTTGGTGAATCACTGGTTTTGCTTCTGTTATTTCTAAACTTTTGATGAGAGAGATGCCTAGAAGTGGAATTGCTGGGCTATATGGTAACAGCATGCTAAAGTTTTTGTGTTTTTTTTTTTTTAACTCCAAACTGTTTTTCCACAGCAACTGTACTATTTTCTATTCCTACCAGCAACTCATGAGCATCCCAGTTTCCCCACATCTCCTCCAGTGCCTGCTAGTGTTCATCTTCCTTATCACAGTCAACGAAGGTCTGTCTGGTCAAAGTTATTTTTCCACTAGTCACGTACAGATGTGAGAGGTGAACATAGAGAAGGCTGAACGCTGACGAACTGATGATTTCAAATTGTGGTGATAGAGAAGACTCTTGAGAGTCCCTTGGATTGCAAGAAGATCACACCTGTCAATCCTAAAGGAAATCAACCCTGAATATTCATTGGAAGGACTGATGCTGAAGCTCCAATACTTGGGCCACCTGATGTGAAGAGCCAACTCACTGGAAAAGACCCTGATGCTGGGAATGATTAAAGGCAAAAGAAGAGGGGCCAGCAGAGGAAGAGATGGTTGGATGGCATCACTGACTCAATGGACATGAATTTGAGCAAACTCTGGGAGATAGTGAAGGACAGGGAAGCCTGGTGTGCTGTAGTCCATGGGGTCACAAAAAGTCAGACACAACCTAGCGACTGAACAACAGCAACAAAAAGAGCCATCCTAGAGCTATCTCAGGGTGGTTTTGATTGGCATTTGCCACATAGACTGATGATGCTGAGCATCTTTTCATATCCGTATTGGCCATTGGTATAGCTTGATGAAAACAGTTCAAAACGGGACCTTGATGATGGTCACACAACTCTGTAAACTTACTAAAAATCACTGAATTATGTCCTTATGTCGAGTGAGTATGTAAAGTATACTTCAGGCTTCCCTTTTGGCTCCTGGTGGTAAATAATCCACCTGCCAACGCAGGAGACACAGAATCGATCCTTGGGTCGGGAAGATCCCCTGGAGAAGGAAATGGCAACCCACTCCAGTATTCTTGCCTGGGAAATTCCATGGACAGAGGAGTCTGGTGGGCTACAGTCCATGGAGTCACAAAAGAGACACGACTTGGTGACTAAACAAGAACCACAAAGAATATTTCAGGGAAGTTTTTTTCTTAAGGAGAGGGAAATAAATCAGTCAATACCATTTCCGTCCCAGGAGAAGTCTACAAAGCACTGATAACGGCAGTGCCCCAGTAGCTGTGTTCTCAGACACCAGTGATGCCCCTGAAGGAGCAACAAGGGGCATGCAAGCTGGGTCCCCAGGCCTGGGAGATGCAGGGGTCCAAGCTGACTCCCTCCCTCAGCCACCGTTGGTAGCGGGAGGGTCTTATCAGCTCCTAAGTCCACAGGCATAAAGTTAGCTGCACACAAGTCCCGCTAGAGAGCAAAGGCTTAACCATGTTCAACAAAACCTTATGTCATCATCATAACACCTTGGGTTAAACGTATGTCATCACATGTAAGCTGGGGGGCTGTGTGATCATCCTGAGCCCCATCTTTTATGATATTTATTTGTTTTATTTTGTATTTGTCTGCTTTGGGTCTTAGTTGCAGTGGGTGGGATCTTTAGCTGCAGCATGTGAGATCTAGTTGTTTCCTGACCAGACATCGAACCCGGGCCCCTCCTCACATTGGGAACGTGGAGTCCTAGCCACTGGACCACCAGGTAACTTCCCTGAGCCTCATCTATAAGAATAGTTTGACAAAATGGTTAAAACCCTAGCATCACATAGTCCCGAGTTCAAGTCCTGCCTTTCCCTCCCACTAGCCATGCGACCCTCAATCACTTCTCTGAGCCTCACTTTCCTTATCTCTAAAGGGGGTATAATCAATGTACCTACTTTATAGGGTGGTTGGAAGATAAAATGACACCATGCACATTAAATTCTGGCTCAGAGCTCGATAGATAACAACCACCATCATTTATTGAGCTAGTACCTGGAAGGTGCTTGGAGCCATGCCTGGACATAGTAAGGGGAAATAAATCAGTAACCCAAAACTGACGCAGTCAAGATCCTGACTCACATCATGGGCAGAATCAGGGCAGCAGGCTCCCCTGAGAGACGCTCATCCTAACAAGGTGTGAGCCTGTCAGGCTGTCCTGCCCCCACCAGCACAGTACCTGCTTCACGGTTGTGCTGTGCTGTGCTCAGTCACTCAGTCGTGTCTGACTCTTTGTGACCCCGTGGACTGTAGCCTGCCAGGCTCCTCTGTCCATGGGGATTCTCCAGGCAAGGATACTGGAGTGGGTTGCCATGCCTTCCTCCAGGGGATCTTTCCAACCCAGGGATCGAACCCAGGTCTCCCACATTGCAGGCAGATTCCTTACCATCTGAGCCACCAGAGAAGCCCAAGAATACTGGAGCAGGTAGCCCATCCCTTCTGCAGGGGATCTTCCCGACCCAGGAACAGAGCTGGGTTACTGCTTAACAAATGCTGGGTGGATGAGCAATGGCTTCTGATACAGACCTAAACAGCAGCTAATGTTTCTGTCTTTCTCAACACATGTGGGGCAGTCTCCTGAGCTCATTTATTTCTCAACCACAGTCCTGCAAGGCTGTCCATGTTACAGAAGAGATTGAATTTCCGGCGGATAGAGCAGCTTGCACAAAGTCACATACATTTACCAAATGCAGAGGTGACATGAGAACCAAACAGTATTGGACCCAAAACCACACAGGTCCCTTAACCATGGCACAGTCCTGGAGGCACCTCACTTCCTATCCCCACAGTGTGACAGGCAGACACACTCCACGAATCATGAATCATTCAGAACCAAGAGCCATTTACCAGAACCTCCCCCTGGAGGTCAGAACCCACAGCCGACAAGATGCTTTGAGCCCTATTTCCCTCCAAAGTTATGAGCTTCCTGTCAAAACTCAAGAGCTGGTCTGAGTTTCTCATGACAAAAGGACTCCCAAGTTATTCTCCTCACCAGACAGCTGCTGTTTCCTAGTTAATCCTTTTTTTAAATTAATTAAGCTATTTTAATTGGAGGATAATTACTTTACAGTATTGTGATGGTTTTCGCCATACAGCAACATGAATCAGCACATGTGTCCCCCCATCCTGAACCCCCCACCTACCTCCCTCCCCACCCCATCCCTCTGGGTTGTCCCAGAGAACCAGCTTTGAGTGCCCTGCCTCATGCATCGAACTTGCACTGGTCATCTATTTTTGTTTCCTAGTTAATTCTGACAGTGAGTACAGACATTATGCACACACAGAGAAACAAAACCCCCTGAAAAAATTATTTTTCTTGAAAGTTAAAAGATCCCACTTCTACCAGGGGCTTTCATTTCCTCTCGCTCAAGCGGCGGTTCTATTAAAGCCAAATTACAGCACAGAAATGACTGTGGAGTGTACATCAGCAGATCAATTTATTTAATTAGCCTGGGTAATTATAGAGGAGTGAAAAATGCCTGGTGGTGGGAACGAACGCAGGGTGAATAGGAACTGGAGGGCGCGACACGTGTGCTCCCGGCCGGTGAGGGCTCTGCGGAGCAGGCTGCTCCCCCAGCCTCTGAGCAGCGCTGGCGGCAGCCACGGAACAGCTCTGCTCCCTGGGTCTCTGCCAGACCCAGAGATCCACAGGGGTGGTTTCCGAACCAGTCACAGGCTGGGAGGTTTTCTCTTCATTCTTTCTGTCTTGTGATCAGAACAGAAAAGGTCCACCCTCTTAACAAAATTTATGAGCACAATATAGTATCAATAGGCACCACGTTATAGAACAGATGTCTAGAACTTACTCATCTTGTGTAACTGAAACTTTCTGCCCACTGAATAGCAACTCCCCATTCCTCCTCCCCTAGCACCTGGCAACCAGCATTCCACTCCATGTAACAGAAAGTGGGGTCCAGCTCCTTGCCACTCAAAAGCCAATAAAGAGACAAGGTCAGTGGAAAGAAATGTTTGCTTCCTTTTGGAAGCTGGCAACCAGGCGGACAGGAGAGGGCAGACTCAAGAATCCACCTGCCAATGCAGGAGACTTGAGTTCGACCCCGGAGTCAGGAAGACCCCCTGGAGTAGGAAACGGCAACCCACTCCAGTACTTTTGCCTGGGAAATCCCATGGACAGGGGAGCCTGGTGGGTTACAGTCCATGGGGTCACAAAGAGTGAGACAGGACTGAGCAACTAACAAACACACAGACACACACACAGCTCCACTAACAATCAGTGGGCAAGAGGTTTTAGAGACAGAGGGAGGGGGTTACATGCAGAAATAACACACTCAGCTCTGACAGTCATCCTGAAATTGGCCATGCGGTGGCCTGACTAGTGTCCTCTTGATGGTTCTCAGTACAGTTAATCTTCAGTTCCAGCGATGGCTTATTCCCATCTCTTGAGGGCAGTTCTCAGAATTGTGGTGATTTATGTCACGGCTACAGCCTGGTCATCATGCAGTTAACTTCTTCCACCTGGTGGGGGTTCTAGTATCTATAAGACAGCTCACAGGACATGGCTCAGAACATTACCTATAGCCCTCAAAAGGAATAAAGGTCTTTGACTATGCTTACTTACTAAACTATTACTGTTTTGTCCTTTTTGATTATTTTCCTTTGTTTCTGTATTTTCTCACCTCTCTGATTAAACATACTCTTTGGCTAAAACTCTATTAGTCTTTGCCCTGCTTCCTTCCATATTCCAAGGCCAAATTTGCATGTTACTCCAGGTGTTTCTTGACTTCCTACTTTTGCATTCCAGTCCCCTATAATGAAAAGGACATCTTTTTTGGGTGTTAGTTCTAAAAGTTCTTGTAGGTCTTCATAAAACCATTCAACTTCAGTTTCTTCAGCGTTACTGGTTGGGGCATAGACTTGGATAACTGTGATATTGAATGGTTTGCCTTGGAGACAAACAGAGACCATTCTGTCGTTTTTGAGATTGCATCCAAGTACTGCATTTCAGACTCTTCTGTTGACCATGACGGCTACTCCATTTCTTCTGAGGGATTCCTGCCCGCAGTAGTAGATATAATGGTCATCTGAGTTAAATTCACCCATTCCAGTCCATTTTAGTTTGCTGATTCCTAGAATGTCGACGTTCTCCCTTGCCATCTCCTGTTTGACCACTTCCAATTTGCCTTGATTCATGGACCTGACATTCCAGGTTCCTATGCAATATTGCTCTTTACAGCATCGGATCTTGCTTCTATCACCAGTCACATCCACAACTGGGTATTGTTTTTGCTTTGGCTCCATCCCTTCATTCTTTTTGGAGTTATTTCTCCACTGATCTCCAGTAGCATATTGGGCACCTAATGACCTGGGGAGTTCCTCTTTGGTATCCTATCATTTTGCCTTTTCCTACTGTTCATGGGGTTCTCAAGGCAAGAATACTGAAGTGGCTTGCCATTCCCTTCTCCAGTGGACCACATTCTGTCAGACCTCTCCACCATGACCTGCCCATCTTGGGTTGCCCTGCAGGCACGGCTTGGTTTCCTTGAGTTAGACAAGGCTGCAGTCCTAGTGTGATTAGATTGACTAGTTTTCTGTGAGTATGGTTTCAGTGTGTCTGCCCTCTGATGCCCTCTTGCAACACCTACCATCTTACTTGGGTTTCTCTTACCTTGGGCGTGGGGTATCTCTTCATGGCTGCTCCAGCAAAGCACCGCCGCTGCTCCTTACCTTGGACAAGTGGTATCTCCTTACTGCCGCCGTTCCTTACCTTCAACGTGGTAGAGCTCCTCTAGGCCCTCCTGTGCCTGCGCAGCCACAGCTCCTCGGGTTGCTCCTCCCGGCCGCCGGCCCTGGCCTCGGGCGCGAGGCGGCCTCTCCCGGCCGCCCCTGACCTTGGACACGGGGTATCTCCTCCCGGCCGCCACTGGCCTCAGACGGGGTAGCTTCTCCCAGCCGCCGCCCTGACCTGGGATGCCAGGTGTCTCCTCCCGGCTGCCGCCCCTGACCTTGGACGCGGGTTAGCTCTTCCCTGCCGCCACTGACCTCGGACACAGGGTAGCTCCTCTCAGCTGCTGCCCCTGACCTCGGACGTGGGGTAGCTCCTCTCCGCCGCGATTAAGTGCGCCGGCTCGCCGCCGCCTGCGCTTAAGTGCGCCGGCTCCAGAGAAGACTCTACACATGGGCATCACCAGATAGTCAACACCGAAATCGGACTGATTATATTCTTTGCAGCCAAAGATGGAGAAGCTCTATATAGTCAACAAAAACAAGACCAGGAGCTGACTGTGGCTTAGATCATGAACTCCTTATTACCAAATTCAGACTCAAACTGAAGAAAGTAGGGAAAACCGCTAGACCATTCAGGTATGACTTAAATCCCTTATGATTATACAGTGGAAGTGAGAAATAGATTTAAGGGCCTAGATCTGATAGATAGAGTGCCTGATGAACTATGGAATGAGGTTCGTGACATTGTACAGGAGACAGGGATCAAGACCATCCCCATGGAAAAGAAATGTGAAAAAGTAAAATGGCTGTCTGGGGAGGCCTTACAAATAGCTGTGAAAAGAAGCGAGGCAAAAAGCAAAGGAGAAAAGGAAAGATATAAGCATCTGAATGCAGAGTTCCAAAGAATAGCAAGAAGAGATAAGAAAGCCTTCTTCAGCGATCAATGCAAAGAAATAGAGGAAAACAACAGAATGGGAAAGACTAGAGATCTCTTCAAGAAAATTAGAGATATCAAGGGAACGTTTCATGCAAAGATGGGCTCAATAAAGGACAGAAATGGTATGGACCTAACAGAAGCAGAAGATATTAAGAAGAGGTGGCAAGAATACACAAAAGAACTGTACAAAAAAGATCTTCACGACCCAGATAATCATGATGATGTGATCACTCATCTAGAGCCAGACATCTTAGAATGTGAAGTCAAGTGAGCCTTAGAAAGTATCACTACGAACAAAGCTAGTGAGGTGATGGAATTCCAGTTGAGCTCTTTCAAATCCTGAAAGATGATGCTGTCAAAATGCTGCACTCAATATGCCAGCAAATTTGGAAAACTCAGCAGTGGCCACAGGACTGGAAAAGGTCAGTTTTCATTCTAATCCCAAAGAAAGGCAATGCCAAAGAATGCTCAAACTACCGCACAATTGCACTCATCTCACATGCTAGTAAAGTAATGCTCAAAATTCTCCAAGCCAGGCTTCAGCAATACGTGAACTGTGAACTCCCTAATGTTCAAGCTGGTTTTAGAAAAGGCAGAGGAACCAGAGATCAAATTGCCAACATCTGCTGGATCATGGGAAAAGCAAGAGAGTTCCAGAAAAACATCTATTTCTGCTTTATTGACTATGCCAAAGCCTTTGACTGTGTGGATCACAATAAACTGTGGAAAATTCTGAAAGAGATGGGAATACAGACCACCTAACCTGCCTCTTGAGAAATCTGTATGCAGGTCAGGGAGCAACAGTTAGAACTGGACATGGAACAACAGACTGGTTCCAAATAGGAAAAGGAGTATGTCAAGGCTGTATATTGTCACCCTGCTTATTTAACTTATGTGCAGAGTACATCATGAGAAACACTGGACTGGAAGAAACACAAGCTGGAATCAAGATTGCCAGGAGAAATATCAATAACCTCAGATATGCAGATAACACCACCCTTATGGCAGAAAGTGAAGAGGAGCTAAAAAGCCTCTTGGTGAAAGTGAAAGAAGAGAGTGAAAAAGTTGGCTTAAAGCTCAACATTCAGAAAACGAAGATCATGGCATCCGGTCAAATAGATGGGGAAACAGTGTCAGACTTTATTTTTTTGGGCTCCAAAATCACTGCAGATGGTGACTGCAGCCATGAAATTAAAAGACGCTTACTCCTTGGAAGAACAGTTATGACCAACCTAGATAGCATATTCAAAAGCAGAGACATTACTTTGCCGACTAAGGTCTGTCCAGTCAAGGCTATGGTTTTTCCTGTGGTCACGTATGGATGTGAGAGTTGGACTGTGAAGAAAGCTGAGCGCCGAAGAATTGATGGTTTTGAACTGTAGTGTTGGAGAAGACTCTTGAGAGTCCCTTGGACTGCAGGGAGATCCAACCAGTCCATTCTGAAGGAGATCAACCCTGAGATTTCTTTGGAAGGAATGATGCTAAAGCTGAAACTCCAATACTTTGGCCACCTCATGCGAAGAGTTGACTCATTGGAAAAGACTCTGATGCTGGGAGGGATCGGGGGCAGGAGGAGAAGGGGACGACCGAGGATGAGATGGCTGGATGGCATCATGGACTCGATGGACGTGAGTCTGAGTGAACTCCGGGAGATGGTGATGGACAGGGAGGCCTGGCGTGCTGCAATTCACGGGGTCGCAAAGAGTCGGACATGACTGAGGGACTGAACTGAACTTGGCTAAAACTTTTCCACAGACAAAAGGCAGATGGAGGACATGCAGGGGAAGGACCATCGGGTCCTGCTCCATTTCATCTGATTCTGTGAGTCTGACTATTTTTGGTTCCATGTAACGTGGAATCATGCACCATTTGTCCCTCTGTGACTGTTATTTCACTCAGCATAATGTCCCCTGGATACATGTTGTCACAAAGGGCAAGAATCCCTTCTTTTTGAAGGCTGAAGAATATTCTATTGTAGACCAGTATTGAGGAGAATGTGGAGAAATTGGAACCCTTGCTCCCTTGGTAAGAGTGTAAAATCCAGGTGCAGCTACTTGGAAAACAGTACTGAGGTTTCTCAAAAAATTAAAAATAAAACTACCATGTGAGCCAGCAATCCTACTTCTAGGTATTTATCCAGAAGAAGTTAAATCAGGATCTCAAAGAGATGTCTGCACCTCCAAGTTCACTGTAGCATTCCTCACAACAACCAAGATACAGAAACAGCCTGAGTGTCCATCCACACATGAAAGGGTTAAGAAAAGCAGCAAGGGTGGGAATTTTCACAAACTGTCCCTCTGCCCAGAAAGGGAGCCTCCATTCTTAACCAAGGCTCAGAGAGCACACATCCATTAGATACACTTATTCAGTGCCTGCTGTTTGCATAATTACTTGTTCCACATCCGTCTTTATTGTCAAACTGTGAACTCTGTGTGAACAGGGACACAGAGGGGTTAAGGAAAAGTGAGGTGTAAGCTGCCAACCTGAGTCTGAACCCAAGCTCTTCCTACACGGGTGATCATGGGCAAGTTGCTAACCTCTGAGTGCTTTGGTTTCCTCATCTGTAAATGGAGCATGTGTCTACCTCATGAGGCTGTTGAAATAAAATATTCTTTGCAAAATGCTTAACACGGTGTGTAGCAAATGGTAAGTTCTTAGCAACTTTTGCCTGTTAATTTTGGTCATTAGTATTATTCCAATACACATCCAATAAGCATTTATTGTTGATGGATGGATGGAGGATGGAATAGGATGGAATGAGATGGGTAGGTGAGTAAATGGATGGGTGGATAAACGAATGGGTATATGGATGGCAGATGAAAGAACAGATGGACGGGGTGAGTGGGTGGGTCAATGGAGGAATGAATGGGGAATGGGACAGAATGGAATGAGAGAGATGGTGAGAGGATGGATGGGTGGGCATATGGCTGACTAGGACAGTATATGGGTGAATGGAGGGATGAATGGGGAATGGGATAGAATGGAATGAGAGAGATGGGTGAGAGGATGGATGGACAGGCGTATGGCTGACTAGGAGTGTATATGGGCAAATGGAGGGATGAATGGATGAGTGGGTGGGTGGATGAAGGGTTGGGTGGGTAGGTAAGTGGATGAGTGAATAATTAGTAGTTTTTTAAGTATATAGTGTCAATAAGAAAACAAACTGATCCTTACCTTCAAAGATAGTTATCTAGACCACATATCTTAGTACTTTGTTGCTTATAAAGCACCATATTATAGTCTATCTGACATAGGCTAACAGTTCTATTTTAGAGGATGAAAGTATGGCTCAAGGAGGGTGCTCATTCAACGAGTATTTATTGAGCACCTACGTGTCACACGCTATTCAACATGTACAGATCTGGCATCAAACTAAACAGACAAAATCCCTGCCTCCACGAGGCTTTACTCTATTTTGGAGAGACAGACAGTAACAGGCAACTAAGGAAAACACACATGTGAAGAAACATGCAGGAGGAAGAGCAGTTACTAGGTGCCAGGAGGCAGTTTCTGGTTTTTAATAGCACAGCCAGCTAAGGTCTCCCTGAAGAGGTGCACTTGAGCAAAGACCTGGAGGAATTAGAGAGCGAGCCCAGTGGGGAAGAGCTTTCCAGGCAGAGGGAGCAACCAGCCCAAGGGCAGACACCCGCCACCAGTGACGGCGCTTGCCTGGCATCCAGTCCTGCTCCAGGTGCTGAATGGGTGATCAGGCATTCAACCCTCACAGCAGCTCCTAAAGAGGTGCCGTTATCACGCTCGCCTTGCAGATGGGAAGACCGAGTAGCAGAGAGACAAGGTCACCTGATGAAAGAGCGAGGACTGGGCTGAGGCGGCTCGGGTCCAGAGACTAGGCTCTGTGCTGTGATACCTCTGACAAGGTGAGGATCACATCTCAGGAAACAGCAGAGCCAGGACCTGACCCACCCTCCCTGGCAGGCCGTGTTCCACTCCACTTCAGTGGGGAGATGGCAGGACGTGCACGCAGGGAAAAGCAAATGACAAACGCAAGGGCCAAGCAGGAGCACCAGACCAAGCAGGGCCTCGGGAGCGCCTGGTCAAAGGGATGAAAGGTCTCTGCTCTGGCTCTCTCCCCTCCCCTTCTCATCCATCACTTGACAGACATCCGATGCAGCCCCTGAGAGGTGGTTCAAATGTCTTCAATTCCCCGTAATTCACTACAAAATTAATTCCTCCCTCTTTTTTTAAATCCCATGACCATTTATATGATGATAACGATTTAAATCAGATACTTTCTGAGCACCGAAGATGTGCTGGGCATGTGCTCACTGATTCTCATCACAGCCTTCCACGATGACACCGTTTTTATTCTTCATCTTACAGCTGGGCATCCTGAGACCAGAGGTTGCAACCTGCAGGAGGTCACACAGACAGTAAGGACCCAACTCAGGATCTGACTTCCATCTGCCTCAAGAACCCAGGAGTTCTGCCGACATAACACAGTTTGCCAAAGTGGTCTGCATGCTTATCTGTCTCCTCTGCCACACTCTGGGTTGCTGGAAGGCATAGAGTCTTTGAGTTTCCCAATTCCAGCACTGATTCCAAAAGGCACCAATCAAGCATTTGGTGGCTGTCCTCTAAACCACATTTTTTCACATGTCTTGAGAGAAGCGAGTTTCTCTGGTAGTTTCACACGGGCATAATTAGCAGGGCTTCTCCCACACAATACGGTGGGGGAGCTTCCAGAAGTTCAAGCTCTCCTAAAATATCTCCCAGGAGCCCACTCACCATTCAAGTCCAGGAGACCCCTTGCTAAATCATGAACCCGGAGGGGGGTGGGGTGGAGTGTGATGTGCTAGCCCATCAGCTCCCAGCCAGCTCTCCCAAACATTGGAAGGAAATTCCTCCTCTGACTGAGGGGCTAAATGCAGACAGTAATTAAATTTTCCTAATGCTCCTGCTTTACACAAACAGAAATCCTCTGCTGAGAGTCAGGGAGACAGAGCTGTGCTTCGTGGTTTGGGAGCTGTAGTCCCTCAAGGCTGTCTCAGCCCTCAGCCTTTGACAGAATCACTCAAAACCTGAGATTTGTCACATGGCAGATTTGAGTTTCCAAAGCCAGAGCTGCTAAGCCTCCTCAAGTTTCCAGAGACGGTGCAGAGCCCTTCCTTTGGAGCTGCTAGTCACCCCAGGCATCAGCAAAATAATGGTGTTGGGGGAAAGGGTGGATAGGAACAAAGCAATCAGAAGGGGAAAAACTATGCTTGTCCAGTAAGTCAATGTGTACCGTCTATCCTGAGCTTTGGAATAAAAATGAAGACAAAGGCCACACTAAAGGCCATAACCAGCACCCTGCCCACCACCAACCTCTTTTCTATGCAGATGGTGGGGATAAGACATGGCATATTCTCTTCTCAAAAGGCCAGTTCAAATCTCACCTGTTTCAGAATGACCTCCATGACTCCAGTCCTGACCAAGAGCCTTTCCCTTCTGAAGACTCTTCTAGACAACTATCTTAGCAGCTCCACTGGGGTGCCTAACCAGCCTCTCAAACTGACATGGTCCAAACTCCATATCCTCCCCCAGATGTCCCTCTTCTGGCCCCCTCTATCTTCATAAACGGGGCCACCATTCACCTCCTGGCTCGAGCAAGGACAGCTGCATAATTTGCAGGACCGAACGCAAAATAAAGTGCAAAAACCTCTGTTCAGAATTACTGTGAATTTCAAGATGTCAGCACAGAACAGTAGACCAAGCACAGGGCCCCTGTAAGTCCTGGGCCCAGGCCACTATACAGAAATTGCATGTCCATGAAGCTGGCCCTGGGCTCAAGCAAAAAATTCCTATGAGATATCTCAGCTTTGCGCCCCACCCCATGTCCAACCTATCAGCATGTGCTGTCAGCCCCAATTCTAAATACATACTGAACCCACCACTTTTCATCAGCTCCATCATGACTGCCTCATTCTAGCCACCACAATCTCTCCTGGACAATACTGCCGCTACCTCCTAAGGGAGCACCCTGGTTCTCTCTCATCCCTCGATAGTCTAGTCTTCAAATAGCACCCAGCGCCACTGTTCAACATGAATCAGGCCATGTCATTCCCTACGTAAAACTCTCCAACTGCTTCCCATCCAGCTCAAAGCAAAACTCAACTCCTCGCCGTGATCTAAGAAGGCCTGCATGGTGTGTCCCTCGCCAGCCTCTCCAACCTCACCTCCCCATACGGTTCTGTCACTCTCTCCGCTTCAGTTACCCTGACCTCCTTGTTGTGCCTCTAATCCACCAGGTTTGTTTTTCCCTTGGGGTCTCTATACTTGCCGTTCCCTCCACCTGGAACAATCTTTCCACAGACATTCATGACTGTTTTTGTTTATTTGGCTCCCTCATATCACACAGATCTCTGCTCAACTGTCATCGTTTCTGAAAAGATCTCCCTGAAACCTTGTCTAAAATAGCCATACAGCTCCCTCAGTTTCTTCCCACTCATCCAGCTGTACTTTTCTCCTGAACACTTGTCACCACCTGGAATTATATAATGTGCTTGCTTTTGCTTGTGTGCTGTTTTGTCCCCCACTCTAAAGTAGGAATTTGATCTGTCCTGTGTATGCATCTCTGTGTCTTCAGCACCATGGAGAGTGCTTGGCACATGAACCATTCTGTGTGAACTGATTAATCATTGGACTATTAGGTGCTGCTGTTTAAACTATTAGGCGCTGTTCCACGTCTATATGCTTGATTTATACCAATTTTAAATTCTCCAAGCCAGACTTCAACGGTACATGAACTGTGAACTTCCAGATGTTCAAGTTGGATTTAGAAAAGGCAGAGGAACCAGAGATCAAATTGCCAACATGTGTTGGATCATCAAAGCGAGAGAGTTCCAGAAAAACATCTACTTCTGCTTTATTGACTATGCCAAAGCCTTTGACTATGTGGATCACAACAAACTGTTCAAATTCTTCAAGAGATGGGAATACCAGACCACTTGACCTGCCTCCTGAGAAATCTGTATGCAGGTCAGGAATCAACAGTTAGAACAGGACATGGAACAACAGACTGGTTCCAAATCGGGAAAGGACTACATCAAGGCTGTATATTGTCACCCTGCTTATTTAACTTATATGCAGAGTACATCATGAGAAATGCTGGGCTGGATGACGCACAAGCTGAAATCAAGACTGCTGGGGAAAATATCAATAACCTCAGATATGCAGATGACACCACCCTAATGGCAGAAAGTGAAGAGGAACTGAACAGCCTCTTGATGAAAGTGAAAGAGGAGAGTGAAAAAGCTGGCTTAAAGCTCAACATTCAGAAAACTAAGATCACGACATCCGGTCCAATCACTTCATGGCAAATGGATGGGGAAACAGTGGAAACAGTGGCTGACTTTATTTTTGAGGACTCCAAAATCACTGCAGATGGTGACTACAGCCATGAAATCAAAAGACGTTTGCTCCTTGGAAGAAAAGTTATGACCAACCTAGACAGCATATTAAAGAGCAGAGACTTTACTTTGCCAACAAAGGTCTGTCTAGTCAAGGCTATGGTTTTTCCAGTAGTCACGTATGGATGTAAGAGTTGGACTATAAAGAAAGCTGAGCATCAAATAATTGATGCTTTTGAACTGTGGTGTTGGAGAAGACTCTTGAGAGTCCCTTGGACTGCAAGGAGATCCAACCAGTCCATTCTAAAGAAAATCAATCCTGAATATTCACTGGAAGGACTGATACTAAAGCTGAAACTCCAATACTCTGGCCACCTGATGCAAAGAACTGACTCACTTGAAAAGACCCTGATGCTGGGAAAGACTGAAGACAAGAGGAGAAGGGGATGACAGAGGATGAGATGGTTGGATGGCATCACCGACTCAATGGATATGAGTTTGAGTAAACTCCAGGAGTTGGCAATGGACAGGGAGGCCTGGTGTGCTGCAGTCCATGGGGTTGCAAAGAGTCGGACACAACTGAGTGACTGAACTGAACTGAACTAGTGGAATTTTCCTAGGGGCAAGGGCCAGTACACATCTCTAAAACCTTTACATCACTGACCTCAATTCCACCCATAAACTAGATGCTTCGAGAATGTGCTCATTGACTATTACCAAAAATTTCTCCAGGAGCTGAGGAATGACAAATGCCAGCACTCCCAATTATGCGCCTGTGGCAGGCATCACTAATACATCACAGAATTCTTTCCCACTAAGCCTAGACACAGCCTCAGAATCCTTCTCAAAACAGCCTTCCGGGAAACCTTAACTAATAATCAAAGTTCATGCTTAAAGCAACATTTTTAGCACCATCATATGATCTCAACGATAGGAAGAAAAAGATTTGAAAATCACTACTCTGGTCCGATTGTCTCCCTCCACCCCACTTTTTAATGCATAGTCTACTTAATAGTCTGAAGACAGTACATTAATGCAGCCACACAGTGTACTCTGGGTTTATGGGCAAACACAGAAAACCCTGTATGTGGGAAATTGCCTTTTGTCATAATTCAGTCTAGAGTAAGTTAGACCTTTGCAGAAGAAATGCACTTAAAACAGGGTACCAGGAAAAAGAAGGACAGATTAAAGCTCAGATTCCTTTGTTGTTGTTCAGTCGCTCAGTCCTTTCAACTCTTTGTGACCCCATGGACTGCAGGTCTTTTACTGTCTCCTGGAGTTTGATCAAATTCATGTCCGTTATTCTAAGGTAATTCAAATCTAGTCCCATGTTGATTTAACTGACACTGCTCACTGGGTAAACAGGCCATTTACCTTTCTCCACTCATTTCTTAACAGCTTGAAATTTAAATCTGGCACCACCCCCAAGGTCTAATGTGATTCCCAGGGTCACCTGAAATTTGGGGTATGGGTCCTCACCCTCAGCCTCCTATCATTCTACAGCCTCCTTGGGTCCTGTGGCTTCTTCTCAGTCCCCAGGCAAGGAAAAGTCTCCCACTTGGCTCCCAAAACATCCTTGTCTTAGCTTCAAGGCTACACACTGGAAGGTTTGTTATCACCTCTGACCCATTTTCTCTGGCCATTTTTCTCTGAGGACTCACTACCAAGGCTGGCTCTAGCCTTTGGAGACATCTAAATTCTTCACCAAAAAATAACTTGAGATTGGTCTCTTAACGATCATTGCCTTTGCTAAGGTCATTTTAGTTGAAAGTGACAGATGTAAACATAAACCAGTTTAAACTCACAGTTTATTATAATATAATGGGATCTTCCCAACCCAGGGATTGAACCTGGGTCTCCTGTATTGCAGGCAGATTCTTTACAGTCTGAGCCACCAGGGAAGCCCAACAGTAATCATAACACACTAAATATTACAGTAACATCCCATCCAACCCAGTGGCAGGAGGAGCATGCAAGACTCCAGGGGTAGCTGTCACCACAGTTACTCTCACCATCTCTCTGAGATCAAATGACCTTAGTTTCTGCTTCTCTCTCCAGGTCTCCTTCATCTTCTTTCTGCAGATCAGTTGTCCCCACCTCTCTCCTTGACAAGAAACACCCAACTCACAGCTCTCAAGTTCACACAGAGAAGCAATGGTAGAAATTAACAAGCATGCCTAGTTCCCAATTATAAATTCCCAGGAGACAGAATCTGACTAGTCCAAATTTGGTCATGTGCTCATCTCTTATCCAATCAGCTTTGGCCAACTTTTTCTGCATGGAGAAAAAAAAAAAAAATGACTACCAAGGCCTACCATGAGGTTTTCTGTTCTCAGAGAAGAGGAACTGCTACCTGAGAAGACTCTTCAGAAAGGGTTAGTACAGTGGCCAAGTACAAGTACAGTGGCCAGCACCATCATCTCCAAAGCTTCTCGGCCTATGTCACACTCTTTCCTTAAAAGAAGGCTATAAATTATTTATATTCTAAAAATGCATCCCCCTTCTTGCCTTCCCAGTGATTCTATCTTCAGTCAGCAGGCCACTTCTGTTTCTCAACTATGTAGTCAGGCACAGAGCTCATGAACCTAAAGAAAATTCCATCTCCTCCAGAATCATATTATCAATTTATCCATTAACTTACATAACAAAGGAGTAAGATGATTCCCAAACCAGATGCTCAAGGATATTTATTAGGCAAATATTTATTGAGTACCTAACTCTACACCAGATAATGTTCTTGGAACCAGGCTACAACAAAACGAACAGAGATATTAGGTTGCATAGTCTGATGAGGGGCTATTTTTAATTTCTGCACTCACTTATGCAAGAAAAGAAAGCCATTAAAGGGTCTATAAACTAATCCATGCATGCATGCTAAGTCACTTCAGTTGTGTCTGACTCTTTGTGACCCTATGGACTGTAGCCCTCCAGGTTCCTCTGTCCATGGGATTCCCCAGGCAAGAATACTGGAGTGGGTTGTCATGCCCTCCTCCAGGGGATCTTCCCAACCCAGGGATGGAACCCACAGTTCTTATGTCTCCTGCATTGGCATGGGGGTTCTTTACCACCAGCACCACCTGGGAAACCCCCCAAATAATCCATGCACTTAGCAAATCACTTTGTCTGAAGACATTCTGAAATCAGAATGAACTGGTTAAATCTGACATTCATCAATGTCCAGGAGCAACCCCCAACCGCCCCAGGAAAGGAGAATGATCTTTAGGAAAACTCACCATGACACATTTACAAAATAGAAAACACGCACCTTAAACACATCCCAATGGGCCATCATTCTGAAGTGGTAAAAGGAGAGTTTCTTCAGACCCAGTCGATAGCCCCCCAGCCAAAGCCCAGTGAGGGGAGGTTCTTCATCACCTGAGCCATCTGCTCCGTCTAAACCCTGGACTGTCGAGGCAGCCGCTGGCAGGTCAGCCATCTCCTCGGCTCTGCAGGGCACTCCTCTGCTCCTCACCCACGAGAAGAGCAAATAGCAAGAATCTGGCTGCCTTTCTGAAGCTAGGCTTGGAAAAAGCAATTAATTTGGTGCCTCTTAAATCTCCCTGTACTCCAGCAAGGAAGGTACTTATGGTTGTAGGACTCAGCCAGTGAGAGAAGAGAAGCCATCTCATACATCCCTGGCGGAAGGAGGAATCTATAAATCCATTAGGTCTGGCATCTGAGAAGATAAAGCAGTCTTTTAGAAAGCCGTGAGCATGTTTAAAGTCCACCTGAGAGTTGTGAGTGAAGGCAAGGCTGGCCCAGGAGCACGTGCCTATAGGAGGGGCCGACCCGTCCACACTCTGCCAGCTGCTGGAGACAGCTGCGCCCTACAGGAGGGTGACACTCCTCTCTCAGCCTCACAAATGAGCCATCACTGCCCGTCCCCAAGGGCAGCCAAGCACACCTGCTTCAGAGAGGAAGGTGAAGACAGAGGTTGCCTCCCTACCTGAGAAGCTGCAGGACCAGGGGTGACGCTCTCCACAGTGCTAACTGATGACGGTCCACATGTATGGAGACCAACTGAGCATGGAGAAGAAATGGCACCTCCGTGCATGATCTCATCCAGCCCTCAGAACAATCCCATAAGGGAAGTCTGATGTCACCTCTGGTTCACAGATAAGAGAACTCGGCACTCAGAGGGGTGCTAGCTTGCCTAATGTCACACAGACAATAAGGAAGTCTCCAGGGCCTGTCTGAATTGAGAAACTGTACCCCGAGTCACTATCTGGAAATGCCCAGGAAGAAATGCCCACCTCTAGCCTCCCTTGTTAAGTCGCTAAGTTGTGTCTGACTGTTTGTGACCCCATGGACTGTAGTCTGCCAGGTTCCTCTGTCCATGGAATTTTCCAGGCAAGAATATGGAGTGGGTTGCCGTTTCCTTCTCCAGGGGATCTTCCTGACCCAGGGATAGAACCCACATGTGCTACACTGGCAGGCAGATTCTTCATCACTGAGCCACCAGGAAAGTCCCCTAAGTCTTGCCCAATTCTGGGGTCTCATGTGTTGCCCCTCCTGTCAGAGAGTAGTAGCACAAGCATTCTGGTCCTGGTTCTCAGGGTCCCCGAGATAAATATCCAGCATCTTAAAGGAAAGACAAGCCCTGACCCAGGAGAATGCAGCAATAAGAAGTTCACACATTGGGCCACACATCCTTGGGTTAACTCCTTTCTGTGGTACCTTGCGAAAGTCACTTAGCCTCTCTGAGCCTCAGTTTTCTCACCTGTAGAATGGGCCTAATGATAACCTATACAACCCAATCTTGTTGGGAGGGTTACATCAAACAAGGAATGCCAAGACCTTGGCAGAGTGCCTGGCTTCAAGGAAGAGTTCATAGATGGTGAGATATTATCATCAACATCATGATCAATACCCCAGAATTTTCACAGTCTGAGGACACCCTACGAAAGGATCTACTCACTCACTCGTGCAATAAACACCGGCTAAGTGCCAGGCAGTGTTGCTGAGTCCTCTGGACACAGCAGGGACTGAAGAAGATGCAGGCTCTGCCCTCACCAAGTTCACCATCTAGTGGGGTGACCCCACCTCAATAAAACACAAGTGTTTTTCCATTTTGTCTCCTAATCTGGTCACTCATGTACAATGGAGAAAACGGAGGTGACAGCAAAGTCACTGCCATCAGGGTATTTCCCCTTCTTCAATCTAAACCCCTAGAACGCCCAGGAGCCCTAGAGCTTCACCTCTGTCCCACCCCAGCAAGCCATCCAGTCAACAATTCAGCCAACACATACACAAAAAGACTAATGTCTGTGAAATACAGTGAATTCCTTTGAATCTGTAAAAAAAAAAAAAAGGAATTCCTTTTTAAATGGTAATAAGGTAAACTGGCAGTTTTAGGGGGTAGAAAACAACCAAAAAGGTAAGAAAGTTATAAATCCTGGTCTCAGCAAGTTTGTGAGGAAACGGACACTCCAAACACTGTTGGTAAGAGCAGAAATTGAAACAATTTTTGGAAGGCACTCTGACAGAGCTTACCAAAAGGAAATTGTACAAACCCTTTGATCTAGCAAAATAAGTCACTGGGTATCTATTCTATAAGAAAATTAAAAACAAGTGAACAGAACTACAATGCTCTTCATTAGAGCCTCATTTATAATAGCAGGAACAAAATTTAAAAACAGGCTAATATTTACCAACAGAGGACTGGTAAAACAAAGTTAAGTGTGTTTATTCACACAATGCAACACTATGCAGCTGTTTTCAAAAATGCGTCAAGTTCTTTAAGAAAGAAGACTACAATTCAGTATATTGTTGGAAAAAGCAAATGGTGGAATAATATGGATGATACCAGCTTGTTTTTGTAATTGTGTGTTATGTTGGCACAGAAAAAAGTCTCGAAGGACCGTATAGAATTGTTAGAAATAGTTACTCTGACAAGCGGAATTTGCTGGAAAATAGGGCTGCCATCTATGGGGTCACACAGAGTTGGACATGACTGAAGTGACTCAGCAGCAGCAGGGATAACTTTTAGTTCTTACCTTCTACATTGCCGAATTTTTTTTAAAAAATTACAAATTAATATGCAGCAATCACAATTTGAAAAAATATCTTTAGTAAATTTACTAAAAACTATTGAATTGTACAGTTAAAACAGGTTAATTTTATGGCATATAAATAAGGGACTCCCCTGGTGGTCCAGCAGCTAAGTCTCAGTGCTCCCAACACAGGGGGCCCATGGGCTTCCCCGGTGGCTCAAACGGTCAAGAATCCGCCTGCAGTGCCATAGACCCGGGTTCAGTCCCTGGGTTGGGAAGGTCCCCTGGAGAAGGGAATGGCAACCCACGCCAGTATTCTTGCCTGGAGAATCCCACGGACAGAGGAGCCTAGCAAGCTACAGTCCATGGGGTCACAAAGAGTCAGACGTGACTGAGCAACTCACACATACACAGGCTCGATCCCTGGTCAGGGAACTAGATCCCACATGCTGCAACTAAAGATCCCGCACACAGCAACAAAGATCCCACATGCCGCAACTAAGACCCACCACAGACAAATAAATAAATATTATTTAAAAAAGAAATCATATATGTGTTCAATGTTCAATAGGTAAGGTGAAGTCGCTCAGTCATGTCCGACTCTTTGCGACCCCATGGACTGTAACCTACTAGGCTTCTCCGTCCATGGGATTCTCCAGGCAAGAATACTGGAGTGGATTGCCATTTCCTTCTCCAGGGGATCTTCCCGACCCAGCGATCGAACCCGGGTCTCCCGCATTGCAGGCAGACGCTTTAACCTCTGAGCCACCAGAATAATAAATAAGATGGAAGCAATCCTGGCCCTCAGGAAGCTTGTGATGTCATGGGAAACCTTTCACTGTATTAAAATTATCTTCTATTATATTGTTTTATTCTATGTGCAATCTTAGCTACATAAGATATATACTGGGAAATAAATATGTATCTCTTAAGCACACGGCCATGCTTGGCATACTAGGACATAAGAAGACACAGAGGATAATAATCACACCTGACTCCTGAAAAGCACACCTCAATTCCCAAAGATTCCCTGACAACCCAGCAGGCATCCAGTAAGTAAGGCATCACCCCTGCTCACAACCTGGGGAGACAAACTCATCAAAGGTTTTGCCACTGGGATGGGAAGAAAATCACATCCCACTTAGATGTCACCAGCACCTCCCAGTGAAATGCCAAGTGTGTGGCCCAGAGAACAAGCTCATCGTGGACACAAGGACCCCAGGAAACCTCAAGGGAGGAGGCTCAGGGGCTGAGAGGGGTCTGTCCCAAGAGGAATGAAAAAGGAACGTCTGTCCTGGACCAAAACGCGTGGAGGGCCTCACATTCAGACTTTTGATATCGGCTCCAAGTTCAATTATATGCAACCACCAAGATCAACAGACAGTGTTGAGAGAAGAAACGATTTCATCATCCAACCTTAGCCTGTGTCCTGTTGCCAGACCACACTCTGAACTGACTTTTCCTTAGGAACCATAAAATTACACTGTAAGGAGAACAGTTGATTGCGTGCATGTGTGAGTGTGCCCGAAGTTTAACTTAAAATACACCATAGTTTCTTTAATCCCATTTAAAAATTATTTCTTCTCCTTCCTTCCGTCTCTCCTTATTTCCTCCCTTTCTTCTTCTTCATTAATTTACTAGAATCCTCCAAACCTAGACATGGCCCAGACA
The DNA here is from genome assembly GCF_016772045.2 of Ovis aries. Lineage (NCBI taxonomy): Eukaryota > Metazoa > Chordata > Mammalia > Artiodactyla > Bovidae > Ovis > Ovis aries. Next base: position 4,847,563 of record NC_056077.1, on the reverse strand, counting down.
CTTTTATTCGTGTTTGTTTTGCTCAGTTATGTCCGACTCTTTGCGAACCCATGGGCTGGCCGTAGCCTGCCAGGCTCCTCTGTCCATGGGAATTCCGAGGCAAGAATACTGGCGTGGGTTGCCATTTCCTCCTCCAGGGGATCTCTACCTTATTCTTTATCACAGAGCCACCTGGGAAGCCGGGCCCAGACACTGCCTGACCCCTGTGAGGAGCTCTAGGCCTGAGGCAGCCCTTGAGAGGGGAGAAGGGCACACACTTAGGGACTTGGCTCCTCCCTGAGGAGCTCTCGGGCCCCTGGAGGCATTTTTGCATCTTTGGAACTTCTAACCAAAACCAGAGGAGTCAGAGAAGATGTAGATCCAGTGAGAAGCATCTGTTTCATTGTTTACATAGTCAGGGAATCAGCAAACTCATCCTGTGAATGGCCAGACAGGAGATACTTGAGGCTCTGAACCAGATGGCGTATGTGTCAATCACTCAGCTCTACCCTGGACTTGAAAGCAGTCATACATGACATGCAGATGAACGGGTGGTGTGGTTGTGTTCTAATAAAACTTCATTTTTACAAAATGGCCTCAGATCAGATTTGACTGACATATCATAGTTTGCCAACCCTTGGGTTTAATGCTCAATTTAACCTTTTTAATGTGCTTTACTGCAAGAAAGCCTGTCTCTACCTGGCCTCTTAGAAACAGGAAGTAATAGAGCTAGTTTATTTACACCCACCTGGGGGTCAGGCCATAACTATAAAGAGGTTGATAACAAAGGGCAGGTAACACACATAGAAATGAGACTCTCCGGGATTCCCTGGCTGTCCAATGGCTCAGACTCCACATTCTCACTGCTGAGAGCCCAGGTTCGCTCGCTGGTTGGGGAACTAAAATCCCACAAGCCTCATAGCAACGGCAAAAAAAAAAAAAAGAAAAAGAAATGAGACTCTGGATGATCTTAGTGGTAAGTTAAAGGCACCTTATATTAGTTTGATTAAACAGTTACAGATTAATTCTCCCCTCCCCTTGATATTCTTACTTGTTACATTTCATTGCATCTATGATGTCGTCGGTTTTAAAATGCAGTATTATTTTAGGAACCATCAAGAGAGACAAAGCACTGACAATTAGACTGTGACATGTCACTGCGATTTGAGACACATATATATAAAAATGAAGGGGGGTGGCGGTGCATCTTAGAAGCACTGAAATATGGCACATTCTTCCTTGAATACAAATTTAGTGACCCAGGCTTACATCTTCTTTTTTAAACAGCTTTACTGAAGTATATTAATAATTCATGCACCGTACAAGTCACCCCTCAAAGTGGAAGATTCAATGGCTTTTAGTATAGACACAGATTTATGCAACCATAATCACAACTAATTTTAGGATGTATTCAATGCCCCCAAAAGAAACTCCATACTCCTTAGCCATCACTTTCTAGTTGCCCCATACCCCTAGTCCTTGTTGCTGTTTGTTGTTTTTAGTCAGTCACGTCTGACTCTCTGCAACCCCATGAACTGTCACCCACTAGGCTCCTCTGTGCAAGGGATTTTCCAGGCAAGAATATTGGAGTGGGTTGCCTTTTGCTCTTCCAGGGAATCTTCCTGGTCCAGGGATTGAACTCGCATCTCCTGTACTGGCAGGTAAATTCTTCCCCACTGAACTGCGTGGGAAGCCCACACTTAGCCCTAAGCATCCACCAGTCTCCTCTCTCTCCATTAACTGATGAATGAATAAATACAAGATGATGAAATACTATTCGACCATGAAAAGAGATAAAATTCATGCATGCTACAAATGGATGAACCCTAAACACATGATGCTGAGTGAAAGAAGCCAGACGCGAAAGGCCACATGGCATATGATTCTACCTAGATGAGACGTCCCGGAGAAGGCAATGGCAGCCCACTCCGGTACTCTTGCCTGGAGAATCCCATGGGCGGAGGAGCCTGGTAGGCTGCAATCCATGGTGTCACAAAGAGTCGGACACAACTGAGAGACTTCACTTTCATTTTCATGCACTGGAGACGGAAATGGCAACCCACTCCAGTGTTCTTGCCTAGAGAATCCCAGGGACGGCAGAGCCTGGTGGGCTGCCATCTATGTGGTCACACAGAGTCGGACACAACTGAAGCGACTTAGCAGCAGCAGCAGCAGCAGCAGCAGCAGCAAAGATGTCCAGAACACATCTCATTTTTTGTGTACTCAATCCCAAACTAAATTCTACAATGAGAAACAGTTATGGAGCCATGACATCATATATGCCACTCACTGGTTCAGAATCAACCTATAGCCTGCGAAGAGAAGATGAACGCTATAGTAAACCTCAGTGATGAAAGTAACAGAAGGCAGACTGAAGAGGGCAGGAGAGGTGGGAGGGAATGAGGAACACTCCTTTCCTTGCCTTGCCCAGTGTAGAGTCAAGAAATACTGCCTGGTGTTAATAAAAAAAAAAAACCAGTGTGTTGTTTCAAGCTATAAAATTAATCATTAGAAGAGGGAGAGAGACCACGTGCCATGACTGGAGAGTTCATGAGCCGCAACGGGAGAGCCGACGTGACACGACAAATATCCCTCATACCGCAACTGAGACCCGATGCAGCCAAATAAACAAACTAAAAGATGAAAAAGAGAGATAAATATGGGGGTGGGAGGAGACGTATAGGACAGGACGTGAGCTAAGGCTATAACTTTCATTCAGTTATTCCTATTCATTTCATTCATTTCACAAATATTTATCCTGAGTTGGAGGCACAAGGTGCAGGGTCAGTTTAAAAAAAAAAATTAATGATAAAGAAGTAGGAGCATAAGCATTGTTTAGACCCACGGAGGGGACCTCCAGAACAAGTAAAAGCAGAAGGGGTTAAAAGCAGTTACTGAGGAGGAAGACGATGGTTGGAGAATGTACAGGTGGATGGAAGGGGCATTTTACTTTCGATTTTTTCACTCCTTCATATCATTTGAGTTTTTATCACCATCTATAGGTGTTATTGTTGTAATAAAAGAAAACAAATGTACATTTCTACATATACTATTAAATATGTAGTAACATATAATTATATGTAATAATTATAATATATAATTATACATTCTACAATCATTAATTATAATATATAATCAATTTCTTTGGATCTTAAATGCTTTGCTGGCTTCTAAAAGCCTCCTGTTAAGAGGATGGAGGAAGAAATGGCACCCCACTCCAGTATTCTTGCCTGGAGAATCCTGTGGACGGAGGAGCCTGGTGGGCTGCTGTCCATGGGGTCACACAGTCGGACACGACTGAAGCGACTTAGCATGTTAAAAGGAAAACGTTCCTGAATCGGTGACAACCTAAGTGTCGTGTGCATGTTCGGCCATTCAGTCATGTCTGACTGTTTATGACCCCGTGGACTGTAGCCCGCCAGACTCCTCTGTCCATGGGATTTCACAGGCAAGAATACTGGAGAGGATTGCCATTTCTTCCTCCAGGGGATATTCCCAACCCAGGGATCGAACCTGCATCTCCTGCATTGCAGGGGGATCCTTTACCACTAAGCCATCCAGGAAGCCCCAAGTGCTGTCATGTAATACCTGAAAGTGGCTCTGCTCAAAAGGAGCCAGAAGAAATGTGGAGATTTGCAGGACTCAGACACAAGGAGAAAGGACATCCCAAGGACACCCTGCTCCCAAGTCCATTTGATAAAGGCTGACCCTGGTTTGGGGTTAATTTGAGCCTTTATTTTATATTCAGAGACCTAAAATCCCTCGACTAGGACCTGACATCATGGGGGGAAAGTAAGAGTTCCCACCTGAAGGTTGCAGAGGTGTTTTGATGGAAGGGAGGAAGTTGTAGATCCCACTAGGGTAACAGGGTGGTATATGGAGTAGCCATGATTATAGCCTGAGGGTCAGTGGCTCCTCCTTCCAGGAGGATGTCTCCTCAGTGACTCCCCAGAGGCCGTCACCTGAGCTGCTGAGAGCCTGTGATGACTGCAGTCACAGCTCCAACTCTTCATCCTGCGGCTTTGTAGCTTCCTCACTAAAGAGGGTGAAGTTTATTTCTCCACCCTTGACTTGAGTTTGGCCATGGGACTGGCTTTGGCCAATGAAATGTCACCAGATTTGATGTCACCAAGGCTTGAAAAGAGTCAACGTGACTGGGCTCTGCTACTACCATGAGAAGCACACACCAGGGCTGGTCTGCTAGCTCCAGAACAGCCCAGGGGACAGGCAAAGGTGTGGAACAGAACAAATCCCCAACCAAGCCACATCTGGATGACCTCACCCCTACTGGACCTTCACATGCATGTGGGAGGAACTGGAATCAAGGCATGGCCTCTCTTTCTCTCTCTGGGGTCACATGGTCTCATCTCTACCTGGGTTTCACATCTCCCCCTCTGATTCCTGGATGTAGGAATCTGATTGGCCCAGCTTGAATCTGGTGGCCAGTCTTGGGCCAATCAGCTGAGGCCAGGGGGTGGGCCTAAGCAGCCAACTGGCAGCTCAGCACCAGCCTGGGACCAGACAGGACTAAGAAGGGCCAGATGTTTCTGTTACACCTGCCATGTCCAGATGTGGGGCTTGTGGACCTGGGAAATTATGTTTGACTGAATTAAATAGCTAAGAAATTCAGAATCACATTTATTTAGATCCTGAACAGTATTACAAGAATCTGATTGGTATTTATCACTTTTATTTAAAAACTGAGGCTTCCCGGAGAGCTCAGCTGGTAAAGAATCCACCTGCAATGAAGGAGACCCCAGTTCAGTTCCTCGGCCAGGAAGATCTGCTGGAGGAAGGATAGGCTACCCACTCCAGTATTCTTGGGCTTCCCTTGTGGCTCAGCTGGTAAAGAATCCGCCTGCAGTACGGGAGACCTGGGTAAAACTAGCCTGCACACTTCAAAGTTATTAATGTCAACTGGTTTGACCATTAACCACTGTTTGAGCCTTATCATTAAATTTTGTCACTAACAAAAATAAATAAATTGCCTAGTAAAAGCTCTGTGGTCTGGGTCTCTGGGCGTTATCAATTCTTTGCCATCAAGACAGTTTTCTTTGAAGGCGCTGTGTTAATTTGCTAGGGCTACCGTAACAAAGCATCACAGGCTTGGGGCTTAAATAACAGACATTCAGCTTCTCACAGCTCTGGAAGCTGGAAGTTCAAGATTAGGGTGTCAGCAGGGTTTTCATGATGAGACCTCTCTCCTTGGCTTGCAGACAGCCACCTTCTCGCTGAGTCATCACACCATCTTCCCTCTGCGTGTGCCTCCCTGGTGCCCCTGTGTGCCCATATTTCCTCTTCTTATGATGACACCAGTCAGATCAGCTTAGGGCCAACCCTAACAGCCTCCTTTTAACTTAACTACCTCATTAAAGGCCCTGTCTGCAGATACAGTCACACTTGGACCCTGGCTCACGAGTTGGAGCTTCTACATATAAATTAGGGAGGAACACATTCAGCCCATCAGGCTCTAATTTAGCTGAGGAATCACTGGTCCTGGTGCCTGACTCCTAACCAAAGTCGGACAGTGTTTGCCTCCTTTCTGGTCCCCATTCAGGGCCTTCAGCTCTTCTGAAATCTCTCTCCCCAGCCCATAGGAGTCTCCTCATTCCTAGATACAACAACAGGCAGGAAGATGTGAACCCAGGGAAGGATGACACCGTTCCTAAGCTTCACTTCTGAGCATTCCCAGTCACAGACCACAGCAGCTTAGGAGGAGTTTTAACTATGGATAAAGCTGCCAGTGGCTTTATGAGGGGTGCTAGGAAGGAAATTATCTTCTTGGATTTCATTTTGGTTTAATGAGTTTAGAGACTCTCGTTCTGCAAAGTAGGGCAGCTCACAGCTGAGACCAGGGATTTGGGTAGGGGGACGCAGCTCTGCTGTTTCCAAAGTTAGGAGGCTTGCGCCCCTGCATAGGGCGGGGAGGTGGGGGGGAGGGTGTCTGCCAATCAGGGTCCCAGAAACGAACTGAGAAGGCCGGGGTATTTCTGAGGGCTAAAATTAAGCAGTGACAGCTGCAACGTTAACATTCGCGTGTTTCAGAGCCAGGCAGTGTCAAGACTTGAATTAAACCAGTGAATGCTCTTTTAATTGGACCCAGCTTGAGATGATTCTGATCATTTCCTGGAACCAAAAGCTTATGTCCTATTTTAAACTCGGACTCTTAAGAGAGTGGTCTTCAAACTTCCTCCAACTTCAGGGTCCTTCGTAACCACCCAGGAAACTGTGGGACATGCAGATTCCCCGTGTCCCCAGGCCCTACCCCACCCAGGCAGGCCCAGATTCTGCAGACTGGGGCAGGATCTCATTAGCACTAGTGCAGGGTCTCATCCCTAACTCCTAAAGGAAATCAGTACTGAATGTTCATTAGAAGAACTGATGCTGAAGCTGAAGCTCCAATACTTTGACCACCTGATGCGAAGAACTGACTCACTGGTAAAGACTCTGATGCTGGGAAAGATTGAAGGCAGAAGGAGAAGGGAATGACAGAGGATGAGATGATTGGATGGCATCACTGACTTGATGAACATGAGTTTGAGCAAGTTCCAGGGGTTGGTGATGGACAGAGAAGCCTGGCGTGCTGCAGGCTACGGGGTCACAAACAGTCAGACACGCCTGAGCAACTGAACTGAACTGAGGGTGTGTTGATGTAGGGGGTCCATAACCCAGACTTTCAGAATCTCAAGATGAAAACTTACTCAACGACTGCTCAGAATCTGCCATCCCCAGTTCTTTCATAAGGAACAGTAAACGTTCTTCTCCTGGATCAGGCTCCTGTCCCCAGCATTTCCTATTCCCTGCCCTCCTTTGACATTTTCCGCGGCACTTAATCACTCTCCAACCTACTTCAACAATCAAGGTCTCCCTGCTTCAGAATATCTGCTTCACAAGGCAGTAATTTTTTTGTATTTGTTCACAATGGCACCCTCAGTTCCTCGCACAGTGCCTGGTACATGATACTCTCTTGACATTGCTAGATGAATGAATTAATTAATATCTGAGTCCATGCTGTGCTTTCTGCTGATATATAATATTAATCATCTAGATGTCTGATGTTAAAATGGAATTAGCAGATAGTGCCTAACAGGCAGAAAACTTTCTTGTATCAATATTTTCCCTCCCCCACCTGCTGCCAGACACCATCATCATCAAGGCTGTACAGTTCTGAATTAACAGACTGCTTCGAAACATTTCTCTCTTTAATGGAGATGGATTGCCTTCACTAAACAGACATGCCTACAGATGTCATCAGAGCCACAGTCCTCTGAAACCTGGCCAGGAAGAGTGAGGGCTGTCTGCCTTTCGTTTTTTGATGTATCATCCAGAACTGGGGTGGAAGGTCTGGACATCAGGAGGTCTGTCTGCTGCTGCTGCTGCTGCTGCTAAGTCGCTTCAGTCGTGTCCGACTCTGTGCAACCCCATAGACGGCAGCCCACCAGGCTCCCCCGTCCCTGGGATTCTCCAGGCAAGAACACTGGAGTGGGTTGCCATCTCCTTCTCCAATGCATGAAAGTGAAAAGTGAAAGTGAAGTCACTCAGTCATGTCCGACTCTTAGCGACCCCATGGACTGCGGCCCACCAGGCTCCTCCATCCATGGGATTTTCCAGGCAAGAGTGCTGGAGTGGGGTGCCATTCTAGTCACGGCCAATTTCGAATGCCAGGGAAGAGGGAAAGTACTTACTGAACAAATAAATGTAAAACATTGTCCTTCTGAGTTCCTATAACTTCTTCCTATTCTCAACTCTGTGAGTGGGCCTCAAAGTGCTCGGAAGACACTTGGAAAATTACTTTGTTATTGTCAGTGCTGATAAGACCTTTGTGTGAGCCTGTCTAAGTCTGCCTGGTGGGAGAATGACCTGACTCCCGTGTCTATGCCAAGGCTTATAAATTTTGAGACTCTGCTAGTCACATTCTCCCTCTCTGAATTTACAATATCCCAGGACCCAGGGGGCCCAGGACCAGAAGCAGAGTGAGCCTTGGAAAATGAAAAAAGGTTAAAAAGGAGTTCAGAGATGCTATACCACAGCTATCAGAGTAACGAAAATAAAAGATACAGGGGCTTCCCTGGTGGCTCAGTGGTGGGGAGTCTGCCTGCCAATGCTGGAGACACAGGTTCGATCCCTGGTCCAGGAAGATCTCACACGCCATGGAGTAACTAAGCCAGTGTGCCACAACCATCGAGCCTGTGCTCTAGAGCCCGGGAACCACCACTATTGAGCTCACACACCCTAGAGCCCATGCTCTGCAACAAGAGAAGCCACTGCAACGAGAATCCCACGCACCACAAGAAAAAGTAACCTCCCCTCATTGCAACCAGAGAAAGCCTGCACGGAAGACACAGCACAGCCAAAAATAAATAAATAAATAACATTATTTTTAAAATAAATACGAAGTGTTGACAAAGATGCAAAACAGCTGGAACTCTTATACATTGCTGATGGGAATGTAAACCAATACAGCCCCTCTGGAAAACCATTTGGCATCTCTTATAAAGTTAAATAGGCACTTACAATGGGACCTAGCAATTCCACTCATAGGCATTACCCTAGGGAAATGAAAACTTATGTTTATATAGGAACTCGAACACGGATGTTTTAAAACAGCTTTATGCACAATTGCCAAAGATTGGAAAAAACCCAAGTGAGTTTCATCAGGTGAATGGATTAAACTATGGTACATCTATCCATGAACACAATACAGCAATAAGAAGAAATTATGGATATATTCAACAACGTAAGTACATCCCAAAGGTGTTATGCTTATGAAAGAAGGTAGTCTGAAAAGGTTTACATAGTATATGATTTCATCCTCAAAAAGTCAAAACTACAGGGACAGAAAGATTGGTGGTTGTCAGAGGTCACAGCTGTGGGGGAGCATGTGGCTACAAAGGGGCAGCCCTAGGAAGTCTGGAGCGTGATGGAACTGTCCTGCATCCCGACTGAGGTGGTGGCTACATGAATCTGTGCATGCGTTAAATTATATGGAACGATACAGCCGCCCCCCAAAAAGTAAATTTTACTGTGCACTAATTTTAAAAAGAAAGAAAAATGAATGTGGTAGAAAATTTACTGGATTGGACTAACTTTAGTTTCCACACGACTGTGCAAGAATAGGAGCTTGTCAAATAAAAGCGAGTACAGATACACAGAATCGAGTGAGTCTCATGTTCCCACATGCCAGAGCCATGACTGCAACTCGTACCTTCTGTAAGCAGCTGGGAAAGGGGTGGGGGGAGGATACCAAGCTCCTGCCACTGGTCCAGGACCCGGGTGCTGAACAGAAAGACTCTGCGCTCAGCAAAGAGACTCGACAAGAACGGGGGCATGTGCGTGCAGCTCCGCCAGGGCTCCATGACCCACTCCTTGTCACGGCAAAGGGAACTGCGTAACAATGAAACTATGAGCCATGCCGTGTAGGGCCACCCAAAACGGACAGCTCACAGTGGAGAGTTCTGGAAAAACGTGGCCCACTGGAGGAGAGGATAGCAAACCACTCCAGCATTCTTCCTGCCAGAACCCCATGAACAGCACGAAAAGGCAAAAAGATATGACACCAGAAGACGAGCCCCCCAGGTTGGAAGGTGTCCGCTGTGCTACTGGGGAAGAGTGGAGAAATAGCTCCAGAAAGAAAGACACACCCGAGGCACACCTGCCACGCCCAAGACAGGGTATATAGGAGAGCGCTTCGAAAATGTAATGTGATGGGATCCACAAAAATAATACAGTATCTATCAGCATCAAGATCCAGATGCTGGGAAAGATTGAAGGCAAGAGAAGGGGACGACAGAGGATGAGATGGTTGGATGGCATCACTGACTCAATGGACATGAAAGTGAAGGTGAAGTCGCTCAGTCGTGTCCAACTCTTTGTGGCCCCATGGACTGCAGCCCACCAGGCTTCTCCATCCATGGGATTCTCCAGGCAAGAGTACTGGAGTGGGCTGCCATTTCCTTCTCCAGTGTATGAAAGTGAAAAGTGAAGGTGAAGTCGCTCAGTCATGTCCGACTCTTTGCGACCCCGTGGACTGCAGCCCACCAGGCTTCTCCATCCCTGGGATTCTCCAGGCAAGAACACTGGAGTGGGGTGCCATTTCCTTCTCCAGGGGATCTTCCCAACCCAGGGATCGAACCCGGGTCTCCCACATTGCAGGCAGATGCTTTACCCTCTGAGCCACCAGGGAAGCCCTTGATGGACATGAGTTTGAGTAAATGCTGGGAGGTGGTGGAGGCGGTGGGAGCCTGGAGTGCTGCAGTTCACGGGGTCACCAAGAGTCGGACATGACTTAGTGACTGAACGACATCAGCATCACAAGATTCAGTGCCCAACGAAGGGGTTCGGACTAAACCAAACCAGAGCTCGCACACCATCCTGTCTGGCGCCTCCCACTCACTCGTCCCGAGTCTGTGGGGACCCCAGTGATAGCAGGTCTCCACAGGGCCATCGGCAAGGCTGCATGTGAGTGGCTCAGGCAGGATGAGGATCTGCAGAAATGCTGAAGCTCATCAGCTGGCTTCTAAAGCCCTGGTTGGCTTATTAACATACAAATAACTGAATTTTACTTTTCAGGGCTTCCAGCACAGCCATACTAATGAAGCTATTGCTTTAAAAGTCCATTTCCTCTGAAATATCTAATTAATCTGATGCTCACAAAGGTGCACAGAACAATGCGTCTGCCGAGCCCGGTGGGGCGGAGAGAACGAGGCAAGGCTGCTGACGCGGGGACAGATGTTTCGGGGGCCAGGGGACCTGACGATTAACGTGAGTGAGGCGGGAGGGAAGGGCCAGTGCAACAGTGTTTTTCAAACTGCAGGCCATGACCCATTCACAGATCATGAAATCAATTCAATGGGTCACAACCACCAGCTCTTATTAATTAAATGGAAAAATAGGAAGGGGGCGAGAAAGGAATGGAAGAATGTGAATTAGGTATAGTAAAGGTAAGCACTGTGTGAAATCACACCCTATATACACCTATATATACATGGACTGGCTTCCCAGGTGACTCAGTGGGTAAAAAACTTGTCTGCAATGCAGGAGATGTATCCTTGGGTTAAGAAGATCCCCTGGAGGAGGGCATGGCAAACAACTCCAGTATTCTTCCCTGGAAAATCCCATGGACAGAGGAGCTTTGCGGGCTACAGTCCATGGGGTCACAAAGAGTCGGACAGGACTAAGCAACTGAGCACACAGACACAGATACACGGCCTGAGTGACCGAGAAAGTGCGTTTCTTGTAATTCACACATACACGCACGCGTATATAGCAGTTGGTCGTACGCCAAGTTTGCTCCAAGTGTTTCAAGAACATTAAGCCATTTCATCCCTATAAGATGGGTATTCCTGTTATATTTCGTGGCTCAGGAAACTGAGGCACAGAGAGGTAGAATGACTTGCCCAAGGACACCCAGCTAGTGGATGGGGATTCAAGTCCGTCTGACTTCAGAGCTCACAATCTTCAACAAAACTGCAGGTCCCCAAGGACACAGTTCAGGAGAGAGGGCCACCTATGCACGCTGGAATAATGATAGCTAGCAACAGTCGCTACCATGGGAATGTGATTCCTACTCTGGCTGTTCTCCACGCATAGCTGCATCTAACCCGCAAACTAAATAAAATGAGGAAGGCGCTATTGTTACCCTCATTTTTCAGAGCATAAACGGAGGGTCGGAGGGGAAAATGAAGTGATTCACCCAAGGTCACAGAGCTAATAAGGGAAAGAGTCGGAGGAGGATCTGAGCTGATCCTCGAAGGATGGGGTAGATTAGACACTCAAGTGTCCCCGCTGCACATAAGCTCTGAGAGAACAAAAACTCCTGAGCAGAGCTTTTCTGACGTGCTGCGAGCCTCTCTGCTTAAAAGGGATGGCTCAGCTGGAGACCGGCCTCACTGGGGGAGTGAAGGATGCCTCCCAAGACAGGAATGGTGCCGTGGAGAGAAACAGCTAGACGCTGAAGTGAGCTGCCACCACTCACACTTCCCAGGGAGCTCAGCCCAGCACCAGATTGAGGGCTCACCTACCCCTACCCCCAAGGGTGCATGTGCACACACATGAAAGCCCATCCAGCTCCACCGTCCCCAGCAGCAGTGCACACTTGGATGAGTTACGGCTGTACCTGATAGGAGATCTGAGAGACGCCTTCCACCATCTACCCTTTTGGAGCTTTTTCTACTGCTTCTTATTATGTTTTTATTATATTTTTTTCCTCAGAAGCTCCCAGAGCTGGGGGGGGAGGGGGGGGCGGGGTGGGAACCAAAATGCTCTTTGTTAAGGGCAAAACCAGATCAGGACATTTTAGTGAAGAGCCTGAGCTTCAGAATCAGATGTGCCAGGGTTCAGGCCCCACTTATGTTCTGGGGCTGGGGGTCATATGCCTCACCTTTCTAAGCCTCAGTGTCTTCCTCTGTAAAATGGGAATAACCCAGGACCCACAGCAGATGGCAGATATGGTAGCAAAGCCAGAGAAAGCCTACAAAGGGCTTAGCAGGGTGGCTGGACACAGGACACTCCGTGGGTGACCAGTGATTAGCATCCACATCAGGAAGCTTAACCATGTGTGAGGTCCCTGCCGCCTTCTGCAGAGGCCACCCTGGGGGAAGTCAGGCCCAGAACCTTGGTCCGATTCTGGTCATTGCACAGAGCAGCACGTTGTGCAGATTCCCTTCTGTCGCCAGTGATCCAGGTTTCCGCTCACCCAAACCACCACCGGGAGTCCCAGGTGCGGCTGGAGGACCAGCTGCGGTAACCACTACTTCTGTTATCTGTTGCAGAATAACGAACCACCGCAGAACCTAGCAGCTTAAAGGAAAAGACCATCTCTGATTTCTCACTACTTTAATCCAGTGAGTATCAACCAGGGTTGGGTTTCCCTGGTGGCTCAGATGGTAAAGAATCTGCCTGCAGTGCAGGAGACCAGGTTTGATCCCTGAGTTGGGAAGATCCCCTGGAGAAGAGAATGGCAACACACTCCAGTATTCTTGCCTGGAAAATTCCATGGACAGAGGAGCCTGGAGGGCTACAGCCCATGGGGTCGCAAAGAATCAGACACGACTGAGCAACTAACACTTTCACTTTTTCATCAACCCGTGGCAACTGTGCCCACACCTCTCCAAGTCCTGGGACTTCGGCAGTGTCTGGAGGCACTTTTGGCTGGGGGTTGTCACAGATGTCTAGTGGGTAGGGGCCAGGAGTGCCGCTCAACATTCTGTAATGCACAGGACAGCCCCCATGATGAGGATGATGTGACCCCAAATGTGGAGAAACTATGTCCAGTCAAAATGCATCCAGTCCCCAATCACTAGACACGAACAAGTACAGTTTCTCTGTGACCCAAGACACAGGATCAGCATCTGAGAATCAAACCTCTGGCCACGGACAGAAGGCCCCTGGAGCCACAGTGACGAACCAGAGACAGAGCACCCCCTGAAGCAGCACCAGGGAGGACAGTGTAACAGGGGGCTCAGCTGTACTTCACACCCCAGAGCCCTGTCATGCCCAGAGCTTCCTGGTGACTCCCTGGAGTCCCCAGCCCACTCTATCCAACGCTTGGGGCATCAGGCTGTGGCCCCACTATGGAGAGACTCCAGGCCACTTCCTGGCAGTCACGCGAAAAGAGCCATGACCATACCTGCCCAGAAACATCATTCCTGCGTCCTCTCTAGAAAGAGTCGGAGCTAAGGCGTGTTGGGGCACCTCCCTCCCTCCCTCCCTCTCAAGACACATTTCACAGGCGCTCCAACAAAAAGTATGGCAGACTTGGTGTCTGTGAGACGTGATGAGTTTTATGGAGACTCTCGAGCCCCATAAAAGACTTCCAAGAAAAATAAAGGAGTCTTTGGAGGGCCTTGTTCTTGGACCTACTGCTTTCTATTCTGGGCTTTCTGTAAACTCCAGCAAAGCACTGAACTTGCTCAGCATAATCGCTCCTGCTCTGAATAGATACTGGTCGCTCCCTACCCACACCGATGCATTTTCCACTCCGTGCCTTTGCCTGAATGCCATCCCCACTCACATGTAGGGGTTTCCCAGGTGGCACTGGTGGTAAAGAACCCTCCTGTCAATGCAGGAGACATGGGTTTGATCCCTGGGTCGGGAAGATCCCCTGGAGAAGGAAATGGCAACCCACTCCAGTATTCTTGCCTGAAGAACCCCCAACAGAGGAGCCTGACAGTCCTTGGGGTTGCAAAAGAGTCAGACATGACTCAGTGACTAAATAACAACAACTCAGTTCAGGCACCATCTCCACCAGATCCTTCTCAGAACCTCTAGAACTGACTTTCCCCTGTGCTCCCAGAAGCTCTGTGCACACCTATGCTCACCAAGCCTCACTTCCTTTTCCTTTTGGGCACAAAATTCAGTTTCCTGTTGACAACCACCCCAGGGCCACTCTTAGTTCCACCAAGGCACTCACATTCCTTGCCACGTGGCCACCACCAGCCACAGGGGGTTCAGTCTTTCTCATGCTTCAAGTCTCTGATGTGTCCATCTGCAACCAGAGGAAACTCTCTGCTTTTAAAGCACTCACATAGATCAGGCCCACCTAGATAACCTCCCTACCTTAAGGGCAACTGATTTGGGATCTTAATCTGCAAAATCCCTTTACTGAAGTAGCTGATTGGTGTGTGAATGACCAGGAGAAGGGGTATGGACAGACATCAGGGGCAGGAATCTTCAGGAACCGTCTCAGAATTCTCTCCACCACAGTGAGGACTCTCAGTCTCCCTTTTGGCTTTAAGTCAACACAAATTCCAACTAAGTAATTCCAACCCCAATTCACAGAGTAAAGATATCAGGAAGGATTCGTTTACCCCTAGTGGGAAAATCTGAGGCCCAATTCAGGAGCGCTGGCCAGATTTAATAACAGTAGGTGGAAATAACCTAGTTAAAGGGCCTTAGCTGAAATCTAGACCTACGCAGATCCACGTTAATTTCCCAAAATGTGACTCTGCTCTTTTATATCAGGGTTGAAGGCCCAGGACTGCCTTCACAGACCAGCCCTCTCCTGCCTCTTAAAAAGCAATATTTTCAGGGACTTCCCTGGTGGCCCAGTGGTGAAGACTTCATGCTTCCGATAATGGAGGCCCAAGTTCAATCCCTGGTTGGGGAACTAAGATCCCACATGCCATGCAGCATGGCAAAAAAAATTAATTAATAAAATATTTTAATTTTAATTTTAATTTTTAAAAAATTATTTAAAAAGCATTATTTGCATATAGAAAGTAGAATAGGAGTTACATAGCACTCACTGGTAGTAGGGAAGAGGAAGGCGGAAACGGGAGTTCTTTCTTAATGGGCACCGAGATTCTACTTGGGATGAGAAAAATCATTTTGGAAATAAACAGTGGTCATGGTTGCACAACAGTATGAATGTACTTAATGCTACTTTACACTCAAAAATTATTTAAATGGCAAATAATATGTTACATGTATCTTATCACAATTTTTTAAAGTTTAAAATAAAAGGAAAAATCAATATGGCATCTGACAAAGAGGAGAGAGGGAGAAAAAGTGTCCGTGAGTTACCACTGATCTGAGATTCACAGAGTGAATAGGAGTTACCTGGGTAGAGAGGGCATGTCTGGTAAAGAGCAGCAGATGCTAAGGCCCTGTGGTACAGGTGGGTGATGGTTTAGTCGCTCAGTCATGTCCGACTCTTGCAGCCCCATGGACCGTAGTCCACCAGGCTCCACAGGGCTCCTCTGTCCAAGGGATTCTCCAAGAAATAATATTAGAGTGGGTTGCCATTTCCTTCTCAGAAGTACGGTTCAATCCAGGAGACATAAGGCAGCCCGTGTGGCTGGAGCAAAGAGAGAGCAACGGGAAGGGTGCACAGACGAGCTCTCTCATGGCTCGAGAAGGAGAAACCTAGAGAGGAGAGGACTTGAGGCAACAGGGGCCAGGAGGCATCTGTCACAAAAATCCCTCCTTATCCACTAGCAGGTGACTCTCCAAACTCAGGTGCCTGAGCATGTATGACAGGCCTTCTTTGCGCTCTGGCTTCAGGTGCTTCTGAAGGTTCTAGACGATGTGAAAGCAGAGAGGGCTGGACATCCAGTGTGACCATCTGTTTGCTCTTAGCGGAAAGACAGAAGGTGCCCCCAACCTCATCTTCTGAAAGGAACAACACAGGATAGCAACTCAACACAGTTACCTCCTTGGTGCTCTTCAAGAACACATTTATCAGCAAAGCACACTTAAGAGGACTTTACATTTCCTGCAAAAGCACCCTCTGCACTTAACCAATGGAATCCCCTCTAAACGCACATCAGGCATCATCAAGACTCTTGTCCCCTGACATTGCAAGGCCCCTGAAACAGAGGGAAGTCACCCCAAACACCTGCAGAGGCAGCTCCGGGCCCAGCTACACAGAGATCACTCCCCAGGAGCTGCTCCAGGAAACCCCAATCATTTCTACTTCTGGGAACTGAGGAAAATGGTAGTGGTCCTTTCAACACTGTTTACTTAGATCTTGGCAGATAGGAATTCCGAGCACATCCCTCTGTCTCCATTTAATCACCAGAGATGACGGTGTCCCTTGGGGCAGCGATGGTGGAATTAAACATGGAAATACTCATCCTGACTTGAGATATCTCACCTGGACAGACGGGCAGCCTCCCCGCTTTCCACAGCAGATGGGCCACGTTGAGAGTTCATATCTAGTGTCTCCTGCTCCACACATCAGAGTCATTGGCCTCATCAGCCCCCAAGCGCTGCACACAGCTGTCACCCACCCTTCTCACTTTACACATTTTCCACATGGTTCCATCATGATTCACAAGGCTCAAGAATCCAGATGAATTTCCCAGGCAGATAAACCAGCTTCTGATACGACCCACACTGCCCTTTCCAGGGTGCAACATGACTTCTGTGGGCCTGAGGCACTTCTGCCTTCACGGGCTCCTTTCCTCCATAAATACACATTATTTTCTTTGTTGTTGGTATAAAGATGAATATATCACTATCATATATTTAAATTTTTTCTAAACTTTCTCTTTTCTTCTTCTGATTTTAAAAGAAATTAGAATATTTTCAGAGCCCCGGGGCTTCCCAGTGGGTGCTAGTGGTAAAGAATCCACCTGCCAACGCAGGAGACGAAAGAGACTCAGGCTAAATCCCTGCATGGGGAAGATCCCCTGGAGGAGGGCACGGCCATCCACTCCAGCATTCTTGCCTGCAGAATCCCATGGACAGAGGAGCCTGGCAGAGTAGAGTCCATGGGGTCACCAAGAGTCAGACGCAACTGAGGTGATTTAGCAGGCATGCACACTCCTGCTGTGCCTCATGGAGAGGTCGGCCCTGGTGCCTCCGATCTCCAGATGCCCCCACAAGATGGGACTGCCCCCAGCTGCTCCAAAACCAAAGCCCGCACCATGGAGCTGGGGCTCTGGGGCCCCACCTCCCCGCATTCTCCTCGGGAGCACTCTGAGCTGCAGCGCCCACATTTCCCTAACGAACCACAGGCATGTAGCCACCCGAGCACTGGTTTCCTATCTGGTCAGCAGGATATATAGCCTAAAGTCAGAGTGGTGGCTGGGACATCAGCTCTAGTCAGTACCAGCTGTGTGACCTTGGCCAAATGACCTCACCTCTCTCTCCAGCCCACCGTGTCCTTGTACTTCAGTGAGGAGAACAAAGCACACACCTCACCAATTCACCAGGAGGGTTTAATGAGAGAAAAACCAAGAAAGTGCACCATGAACAATTTATGTAACCAGCGGTGCGGTGAACCCCTCCCTCTTGAAAATCTGATGGGAGCTGTGACCTCCAGAGGAAGGACACCCAAAGCGCCCCGTACATCCAGGGGAATTCAGACCATCACTACCCACTCCCACCTCTAAAACCCACCCACCCATCCATCTTGGAACCCATGGACCACAGAATTATAAGCCTCTGCTTAGACAACCCTCTTGGCTCTTCAGGAAAGGGGTCTGGTGAAGAAGGTAAGTCCGACCGAGACTCATTTCCAGATTGCTGCTGCTGCTGCTGCTGCTAAGTCGCATCAATCGTGTCCGACTCTGTGCGACCCCATAGACGGCAGCCCACCAGGCTCCCCCATCCCTGGGATTCTCCAGGCAAGAACACTGGAGTGGGTTGCCATTTCCTTCTCCAATGCATGAAAATGAAAAGTGAAAGTAAAGTCGCTCAGTCATGTCCGACTCTTAGCAACCCCATGGACTGCAGCCTACCGGGCTCCTCTATCCATAGGATTTTCCAGGCAAGAGTACTGGAGTGGGGTGCCATTGCCTTCTCCCATTTCCAGCCTAATCTCTCACAGATCAAGAAGGGCACTAATGCTGAGTCCCAGCACTGTGGGGACAGCCATGGCCAAGGCAGCCTTGTCACCTGGTCCTTGCTCCCTCATCAACCGCCATCAGGGTGCCACCCCAGAGAACCACCGGGAGGGGAAGGGCCCCCTACCCCTGCATTGTAGTGGATGGAGCATCAGGCCCGCATTCGAACCTCAGCACCCAGCTGTGCCTGACTCCAAGCAGTTAGCATCGCTGCCAGGCCTGTGTTCCCGCATCTCTAAAGCCAGACAGTGGTATCTGTCTGTCAGGGTGGCTGTGAAGACAGAATTAAACACCTTACGGAAGAGCAACTGGCTGGGCACCCAGCACAAATGGAAACTCACTACCGCCTCACTGGACCTGGCTCCTGACACACCCAGGGAGGCGTCACTCAAATTCACCAAGCACATGAATGCCTGCAGCTCCCGAGCTGGGGCATGCTAAACGGAGCCACCCGTGGGAGAGAGGCAACGAGGTGGTAAATCCATCCAGAAATTGTGCGGTGCCTGCTCTGTGCCTCCCTATGCCGAGCTTGCATCTGAAAACACTCTCTGGTTTTCTCTGTTCAAGAGCCCTTATGAAGTCCAGCGCATCTCGGCCACTCCCTGAAGCTCAGTGCCGGGCTCTGTGAAGGGTGACGCATCTCTCTCTGGGCCCCAGAGCCCCCTCAGTGAATCTAATATATCCCATGTCATCTATCATTTAAGCCAGGTCTTCCCAATTTGGAGAAAATCCATCCTAAATATCAACAGTCCTGGTAGATGCCTGCCTGTATGTTCTGAGATGTGGCTTGAAGACCTTCTCCCACCCCAAGTGAGATCCACTCACAACATATGTACCTTACTGAATCAAAATATCCTAAACCTGCTTTCCACCTTGGCGATTCTACCTGGACATTTTATGTAATGAAGTACAAGTTGACACTGCGTGTGACTCATATGGGGTTGCATTCATGTAGCCTCTCAACACTTACTAAGCATCCTCTAGGTATTGGACACTATCCAGACCACCGGGAAATCCAGAAGGTAACAGGATATGGTCCCTGTCTCGCAGGGCTCATGGCTTGTTGGGGAGGACAGGTGTGTGCAGAAGTTATCACATTACTGTGGTAAGGAGCATGTGACTATGGGAGTCTTGAGAAGGAACAGTTTCAGAGCTCTTTCCCGAGAACAATTCAGGCTTGCTGAAGCTGTGTCTGGATTGATAACAAGAAGGGGCCATGGGACTTTCCTGGTAATCCAGTGGCTAAGACGCCTCATGCCCAACTCAGGGTGCCCAAGTTCGATCCCTGGTCAGGGAACTAGATTCCTTAGGCTGAAACTAAAGACCGTGCGTGCAATAGCAAGGATCAGGGGTCTCAAGTGCTGCAACTGAGACCCAGTCCTGCCAAATAAATTAAGATTTTTTTTTTTTTTCAAAAAGGAGGTAACTATTCTCTCTGAAGGGGGTAACTTGTCTGTGTGTTTCTTCTGAAAAATGATGCCAACCACCAAACGAGCTTACAGACGTGCTTTCACCAGTAAGACAGCCCTGCGTGAGCATTCCATTTGCTCCGCATCGTCACCAACACTTGTTCTTGTCAGTGTTTTCCGGTTTAACTCTCGTGGTATGCATGCAGTGTATCTCTTAATGGATGTAATTTACATTCTCATAATGAGTAACGATATGGAGCACCTTTTCATTTATACTTATGATGATACAGGTTTTTGGTTTTTTGTTTTTTTTTTTGGTAAAGCGTTAGTCGTTCAGTCATGACTAACGGACTGACTCTTTGTGACCCCATGACTGCAGCCCACCAGGCTCCTCTGTCCATGCGATTCTCCAGGCAAGAATACTGGAGCAGGTCGTCATTCCCTTCTCCAGGGGATCTTTCCGACCCAGGGGGTGAACCCAGGTCTCCTGCATTGCAGGCAGATTCTTTACTGTCTGACGACCAGGGAAGGCTTTTTTTTTTTTTTTTTTTTGGCAAAATGTCTGGTCAAATCTGTGCCCACTTTTTTCCTATGGGTTATCTTTCTCTAGATGAATTTGTGGGAGTCCGTTTCATATCTCAGATATGAGTCTTTTTATCAGATAAATATATGGCAACGCTTATCCTCTGTGCCTGCATCTTTTATTCTCTTGAAGGTGCCTTTTGATGAACAGAAATTCTTAATATCAATAAGACCCAATTTATCAATTTTTCTTTATGGCTCGTGTGCTTTGTTCTAAGAAATCTTTGCCTACCCTAAGGTCATGAAAATATTCTATGTTACCTATTAGAAATGTTACTTTAAAGTTCCACATTTAGATCTAAAATCCATCTGGAACTGCTTTTTGGTTTATAATGTGACGAGTCAAGATGGATTTTTCCCATATGAATAACTAGTGGACTCCAGGTCATTTACTGAGAAGTGTCCTCTCCCACTGCTCTGTGGCGCCTCTTTGATATAAATAAAATATCTGCATGTATGGGGAAAATAATAATGCAAACTCCAGATATGAGAAAAGAAGTGATAGATGATGGCACAGTAGGAAATTAACTTCTCAGGTCTAGCGAGATCTTGCTATTTACAGACAATATCACCTTAGGTGAGCACCAACCCTCCTATTCAAGCTTCCCATGAATTGGGAATTGAGTCTAAGCACACAGTGGTATGTGGGTGTGGTCTCTGCCCACAAATTTCTAACCCAGCCAAAATGACACTGATAGGTACATTTTCCTCCCTCATTCTACTGGTGAGCGAACAGAGATTCACAGGTGCTAGATAACACGCCCAAGCTCACTAACCTTGGAAAATGTTGACACTGCTGCCTAATCCCCAATCCACGCTTTTCACCTCTGCCCTCTGCTGCTCATGCCTGGGCAGGTGGGGAAAGTGTCTGGAGAGGAGGTGCCATTGGCTCAGCAGTAAAGAATCTGCCTGCCAGTACAGGAGACACGAGTTCAATTCCTGGGTCGGGAAGATACCTTGGAGAAGGAAATGGCAACCCACTCCAGTACGCCTGCGAGAAATCCCACGGACAGAGAAGCCTGGCAGGCTGCAGTGCATGGGGTTGCAAAGAGTTGAACATGACTTAGCAACTAGACAACAACAACAAGGGAAAAACAGGAATAGAGCACGCATGATTTTCAGGTTCCCTATCTGCTCAAAGTGAGCAGACAGAAACCAGCATTCACTCGAAATCGTAGTATCAGAAGTAGAAGTCCCAGCTCTAGTTTAAATTTGAAAATGGCTCAAAGGAAGATGTCCGTGATACAAAGAAAAAAGTCAGGCAGATAAACAAAGTCTTCAGGAATCAGATAAATTATGGTCTTATATATCTATGTCCATATTGCCTGTATGGACATATCTATGTCCATATTGTATAATTTAATAAAATTGCTCTCCTCTGTTTCATCACTTTATAAAGTCACACCCTCCTCATATATAACCATTGAACGTGAAAGTATTAGTCACTCAGCTGTGTCCAACTCTTTGCCACCCCAGGCTCCTCCATCTATGGGATTCTCCAGGCAAGAATACTGGAATGGGTTTCCATGCCCTCCTCCAGAGAATCTTTCTGACCCAGGAATTGAACCCACTGCATTGCAGACAGATTCTTTACTGTCTGAGACACCAGGGAATGGCATACATAATCACTGAAAAGCATTAAATGATATTACCAAAATGTAGATGGCTCAGACAGTTTAAGAGCATGACGAAGCATTATGAACCCCTAGGTAAAGTTCAGGATGAATGAACCCTGATGATATTCACTGTGGCATATAAGCACTAAGTTCTATCTAGCTTTATCTGACAGTAGTGTCATCAATCACTAGATTATACCTAAGTGAAAATAATAATACAGAGAGAGACACACAGAGAGACAGAAATTGCGAGAGCCTTTTTTTAACCTTAAGTGGAACTTCTGGTTCAAAACAGCAGACTAAGTACACGCATTCCTCTCCTCCTAAAAACCCGTTAAAATGACAGTGAAGGAATTTTAAAAGCAATAGATCTGCAAAAATTAAAAGAGGAGGAATCATGGGTTAAAGACAGATTTTAATAAATCCTTGGAGGAGTGTGGTGAGGAAGTGGGAAAAGGAAGCAGGGTAGGAAAATCTCCAGCAAAGACAACATGAGAAATGAGAGGGATCAGCCACCCAGGAAACCAATCTGCCTTCAGAAAGCCCAGAGAGCCTGAAAATCTGAAGTCCAGCGAAATCCCCAACATCCATCAGGGAAATCCAAGGATTACAGAGGTACGGTGTACACTGGACCAGCAGAAATCTTAGAAAAGTGTCATCAGGAAAAATAAAAAAGACTTTGACCATATATGTAACATAAGAAAAATCTTGAAAAAACATTTAAGAGACAACAAAGACAAATAGTTTGAAAAAAAAGGGGAAAAAAAGGCAACTACAAACTCCAGGGAAAAAAGAAATAAAATATCATCTTAGTATAGCTCTGAAAAGAACACTGTTTACAAAGCCAAAATAATTAAGTTCTATTTATTATTTTTACTATATATAGTAAAGATGACAATCTGTCAAAGTTGAGAGACGAGGCAGTATGGGATGGAAATGAAATGAAATCTCATCTAGCAAACCCAGAAATCTGAATTAATAATAACTGAAGTTGATCAAGAACCATAGACATACCCATAGTTTCTGAGTCATGGTGCTAAGTCCCACCAGGGGCTTGACACTAAAAGAATTCAAGGTTATTATTGCCTCTGGGCAGTGAACCAAGAAAGAAATAATTTTTTGTTCATTATAAGCCTTTTTGTATTGCTTTATGTTTTTATCTTTTTAAATTTATTTTTAATTGGGAGAAAACTGCTTTACAATGCTATGTTGATTCCTGTCATACAGCAACACAAATCGGCCATAATTATACATATAATGGGCTTCCCGGGTAGCACTAGTGGTAAAGAACTGTCCTGCCAAAGCAGGACACATAATGAGAGACAGGTTGAATTCCTTGGTCAGGAAGATCCCCTGGAGCAGGGCATGGCAACCCACTATGGAGAATTCCATAGACAGAGGAGCCTGGCGTGCTACAGTCTGTAGGGTTACAGAGAGTCAGACACAGCTAAAGCGACTTAGCACATATATATACCACCTCTGTCTTGAGCCTCCCTCCCCTCCCCGCAACCCCACCCCTCCAGGTTATCAAAGAGCACCAGGCTGGGCTCCCGGTGTTATACAGCAACTGCCTAGCCGCTATCTGTCTTACCCACGGTGGTGTATATATGTCGGTGCTACTTTCTCCAGTTGTCCCCCCCATCTCCCTCAGCCCCCATGTCCACAAGCCCACTCTCTATATCTGAGTCTCCATTCCTTCCCTGCAAATAGGTTCGATACCATTTCTTTTACATTCCATATATACGCATTGCTGCTGCTGCTGCTGCTAAGTCGCATCCGTCATGTACAACTCTGTGCGACCCCATAGACGGCAGCCCACCAGGCTCCTCCGTCCCTGGGATTCTCCAGGCAAGAACACTGGAGTGGGTTGCATTTCCTTCTCCAATGCATGAAAGTGAAAAGTGAAAGTGAAGTCGCTCAGTCGTGTCCGACTCTTCGCAACCCCATGGACTGCAGGCCACCAGGCTCCTCTGCCCATGGGATTTTCCAGGCAAGAGTACTGGAGTGGGCTGCCATTGCCTTCTCCGTAGATATATAAGCGTTAATATACAATATTTGTTTTTCTCTTTCTGACTTCCTTCACTCTGTATAACCGGCCCTAGGTTCATCCACCGTCACTACAGCTGACTCAGCCACCAGAATGACCGTGTAAAATTGCTTGCATTTCAAAGGCAGTGTGACAGGAAGCAGGACACCGCTGCGCTGTTACGCCATGTATGCTGCCCAAACCGTGCGCTGCCCAAAACAAGAAGAGCTGAACAAAACAAAGCAGCGACCCATGTCTGGGAGAAAAAACTAATCGTGCGATACCATTCCAGCACATTCTAGTCTACATTTTGGTCTTCTTTCTCCTCATTGTTGGTAAGAGGCTGTGAACTGGACTGTTTCCAGCTAGTTACCCATGTTGGAGAAGAAATTTAAAAAAAAAAAAAAAAACTATGAGAAGAAAGCAGGGGAGAAAGAGCATTTGTGAATTACAGCTGCCCAAAAAAAATAAATAAATGGCCTAGCTGGCCTTATTTGTGAAGCATAATTGCCTTTATCATATGGACGTATTCTTTCCCATTTTCTTGGTATAAAATTTTTATTAAACTTAAATGTCTTTTTTGATAATGGTGTGACTAAGCCAGTGGACTCACATGGGATGCTCTTTTGGGGTCCTCCTTAACTTTTTCAGATTCTTAACCCTTTTTAAACTGTTTTGGAAAAATGAAAACAAATAAAATAACTTGTATTTTAAGACCCTTGGGCACAGTGTCTATGTCTGAGATCAGGTACGTGTTAGTTAATGTACCAGAAAGTCTGGAATAAATACTCCACACCATCAAGGGGGAGGAGGGAAGGGGTACCCTCAGGAAAGGGTGAGGTGAGGAGAAAAGAGAATATACACCTTTCTTCTAAGAACTTTTCTGCTCTTTTCGTTTCACCCACAAGTAAGTGTTACTTTTGTGATTCTATTTTAAGCGGGTGGCGGGAAGGATGGTGCCAGGATACGGAACAGATTCAAGAGAAGAGAGAAAAGGTCTGCACACCTGAGTACCCAGGAAAATCCCCTGGTCTGAGCACAGAAATGAGACTTGTCAAGCACCACCCTCGACCCTGCCAGGCATGAAGTGCAAGCAGAGTAAGGACGGCGACTAGCCTGGGGACCCACCGACTGAAATTCAATAAGCGAGTAACCAGCTCCATTGCCAAGCCTCAGGAACAGCCGGGTTTCTTTCTTTTTTTCCACTGAGAAGCTTAAGTGGAAGTGAAAATACTAATTTCATATTTCTGTTCCAACCAGCCAACTGAGATTCCCAAAGTTTTGCTGAGATGCCAGCCATGGGAGAGGCGAAATAAGCCTCACTCCCAGTGGCTGCTGCTTCTCGAAATGATTCTTCTCACTTTACACCAAATTATCTTGCAAACCCCGATGATAGGAGAGAATATGGAGGAGATTAAAGGCTGTTTTGACCCAGCAGTGATCTGATACTTCGCCTTGAGGTCTTGCAGAGAGCAGCACAGAGTGGGGGCTGCAGCTGACAGAGAGAGAGCATAAAGAATCCGCTAGTGCAGGGCAGCACAGGAAAGGCATG
This sequence comes from Ovis aries, assembly GCF_016772045.2. Lineage (NCBI taxonomy): Eukaryota > Metazoa > Chordata > Mammalia > Artiodactyla > Bovidae > Ovis > Ovis aries. Next base: position 4,822,109 of record NC_056077.1, on the reverse strand, counting down.
CTCTCTGGGAAATGACCCCTGCATCTGACTTAACCTTTTATGATAAATCTCCCATCATCACAATTCTACAAGGTCCCTCCCTTTCAAAAAAGAGTGTCTGGTAAAAGCTTATATCCAAATCAGCAAAGGTTCTAAATCGTCTTTACGATTCCTTCTAAAACTTCAGTGTAACTCCCTGTTTGGGCTTCCCAGGTTCCTCAGTGGTAAAGAATCCACCTGCCAATGCAGGAGACATAGATTCAATCCCTGGGTCAGGAAGACCCCCTGGAAAAAAAGAATGACACCCACTCCAGTATTCTTGCCTGGGAAATCCCATGCACAGAGGAGCCTGGCAGGCTACAATCAATCCATGGGGACACAAAAGAGTTGGACACGACTTAGCGATGGAACAACTCCCTGTTTAGAATCTTAAACGGCTGTCATCACCAAGAGAAAGAGCATGAGCCAGATTTGTACATACAGTAACAACAGTGGCAAACATTTAGCACTTACTGTATGCCAGACATTGTTCTAAGCATTCTACAAACACTAACTCAGTTATACCTCATAATAACCCTATGAGGGAAGGACTATCATGATCTCATTTTACAGATGAGAAAAAAATTAAGCCACAGAGACACTGGGTCGTTTGTCCAGGGTCACAGAGATAAAAAGTGGTTCAGCAATTTGACTCTAGAGTCTCCATTCTGCCTCTCAATACTTCCACTTGCACCTCAAGCCTAAAATGTCCTGAATGGACTCTTGATATCCTCCCTATACTATCTTCTCCTTTGTTGTTGCTGCTGTTCAAGTTGCTCTGTTGTGTCTGACACTTTGCAACCCCACGGACTGTAGCCCATCAGTCTCCTCTGTCCATGGGACTCCCCAGGCATGAATACTGGAGTGAGAGCCATCTCCTTCTCCAGGGGATCTTCCCAACCCAAGGACTGAACCCATGTCTCCTGCCTTGGCAGGTGGATTCTATACTACTGAGCCTCCAGGGAAGCCTCATCTTCTCCCTTCCCTCTCCCCGCAAAAAACTTGTTTCTTTCTAAATCTTCCCACCTCAGGTGATGACAACACCATGCTTTGTATTAGTTTATTTTATTTTTGGCTGTGCTGGGTCTTCATTAGTGTGGGCAGGCTTTCTCTAGTTGTGGCGAGCCAGGACTGCTCTCTAGTTGCGGAGTGCAGGCTTCTCGTTGCAGTGGCTTCTTGTCGCTGAGCACAGGCCCTACAGCACGAGGCTCAGTAGTTGTGGCACACAGGCCCTAGTTGCCCACAGTATGCGGGACTTCCTAGAGTAAGGGTCAAACCCATGTCCCCTGCTTTGGCAGGTAGACCCCCAACCACTGGACCACCAGGGAAGTCAGACAAATCCATCCTTAACTGCTCAGACGCAAATCCTTGAAGGCATCCTTGACTCCTCTGTTATTTTCACATGCTCCACAACCAACCTATTAGGAAAGCCCGCCTTCAACATCTACCTTCAGAATACACTGAGTTTTACCACTTCTTATCTCCTCCAGGGGCCTAAGCCACTGTAATCTCTCTGAATCATGCCATTGAGAGCCTCCCCATGGACTTCAGTTTACACCATTCTGACTCCCAAAGTGAAAGTCCGAGCAATCACAAGGTCCCCTGAAGCCCTTCAGTCCTCCTCATCTGGTTCTCACCCTTTATTCTTTCCACTGCAGCCACACTAGCCCTGTTGCTCGTCTTTTTTAAAAACCTTTTATGTTATACTGGAGTATAGCCAACTGAAAATAATGTTGTGATAGCTTCAGGTGGACAGTGAAGGGACTCAGCCATACATACACATGTACCCATTCTCCTCCAAACTCTCCTCCCATCCAGATCACCACATAACATTGAGCAGAGTGCCCTGTGCTAAACAGCAAGTTCTTGTTGGCTACCCATTTTAAATGGCTGATTCATGTTGATGTATGGCAAAAGTCTTCACAATATTGTGAAGTAACTGTCCTCCGATTGAAATAAATAAATTTAAACATATGTGTGTGTGTGTATACATATATATAGCAGTGTGTTCATGCCCATTCCAAACTCCCTAACTATCCCTTCCCCCATGCTTCTTGCTAGCAGCTGTAAGCTCATTCTCAAAGTCTGTGAGTCGGTTCCTGTTTTGTAAGTTGCTGGGAGCCAGCGTGAGGAACTCTGCCCATGGCAAAGGTCATGAGGAAGGAGGCTCGGCATACGCAAAGGCAGGATCGAGCCTCAGGAGACCTCCTGTTCCCGAGCACCTACCCCCCAAAACCAGAGTCTGCCTGCTTTACTGTGTTATGCTTTCCACCTATTCTTCTGACATTAATAGGGGGCTGTCCCCCCACCACCTTTTTCTGGAAAAAGTTAATTTAGAGCTTTTAGATAATAAGTCTCCTCAGCATAATAAGAGTGTTTCAATCCAAAAACCCCTCTGATGGCTTTCTAGCCTGCCTGCCAGACTCGTTACAGCTGCACATGTGATTGTTTGCAGCCTCCCCACCGAGAGAGGTACAGGAGCTTAAAACATCCTAGGAATGCAGGGGCTTCTGAGGAGTCAAAATCATTAGAATAGGACTGATTAAGGGTTTCATTTGTTGAGCCAATACTTGCTGCCAAATTTTCATATCTTTTATTTGCTGATATAGTTGGCATGTAGAAAAAACAGGTAGTAGCCCTGGTATTAGCAACATTAGATCTTTGAGTTAAGTACTTGCTTTGTTATAACCCACTGCACCTTTGTTCTGCAGGAATGTAACTTTATTTAGTACTTTGAGGGTGATGCAGATTAAAGAAAAAACACTTCAAGGGAAAAAAGAGTTTTCTGGTTGATAGACATTTATCTAGAAAGAGAGCCATAAAAATGTTAACAGGCCTCTTGGCCAGAAGATAATGTAAACCACCTGAGACCTTTTGTATACGGGAAGATATGCAAAAGGAAAGCCTGGTCTCAATAAGGGTCAGGACTGTTACCCCTGCATAACTCTGCATATTCCATTATTTCTTTATGTATAACTTGGGGAATATAAGCTGCTTTTGAAAATAAAGTTGTGGGTCTGGCACCAATGCTTGGCTCCCCCATGTCGTTCTTTTCTCCCTTTCTTGGCTGAATTTCCATCTGGAGCATGGAGGCTCACCGTGTCTACTTATTTGCCCTGGCTTCTAAGACCCACGTGAGAGGGAGGCCAAGGCAGGGCACCCTCTGCTATTCAAGCGGGCGTCGGTGGCCTACGTAGAAGGTGCAAGTTCCTTGTCTTGGAACTTTATTGGTTTTCCACGTAAACCAAGTTATTCAGCCTCTTTTCTCCACTAATTTTCCTACTACACTATTCTTTCCTAATCTCTCTTTATATTTCTAAATAAATAAGTTTCTCCTCGCTGACTCCATCCCCGCTTCAAATTCCCTGGATCCACCGCGGATGGACCCCAGCAGTAAGTAAGTTCATCTGTATCATTTCTTTTTAGATTCTGCATATAAGGGATGTCTTACCATACTTCTCCTTCTCTGTCTGACTCACTTCACTCCATACGACACTTTCTAGGTGCATCCACGTTGCTGCGAACGGCACAATCTCGTCCTTTTCTGTGGCCGAGTGATATTCCACCGTGTATACGTGACACATCTTCTTGTCCATCCCTCTGTCGATGGACATCTAGGTGGCTTCCATGCCTTGGCTATTGTAAACAGTGCTGCAATGAACATTTGGGTGCATGTATCTTTTCAGATCAGGTTTTTCTCCAGATGTATGCCTAGGACTGGGACTGCAGGGTCCTTGTTGCTCTTCTTGAACACAACAGACACGTCCCTACCTCAGGCCCTTTGTACCTGCTGCTGTCTCTGCCTGGAATGTCTTTTCCTGGTTATCAACACATCTCACCCCCTCATCTCCTCCATGTTCAGGTACCATCATTTCATCCTTGACCATCCTGCTGACACTGAAACACCTTAACCCTGCAATGTACTACCCACCCTCTCTGTTTTATTTTTCTCTGGAGCACCTATCACCCAGAATAGGACCTAACATAGAGTAGCTACTGTAATATCAATAAATATGTCTTCAATTGGTGAATAAGTTAAACACCATTTCTGACAACAAATTCCATGCTTTTTAGGATGCTGATAAGTGCTATTTTTTAACTTTTTCATTTTGTATTGGGATATAGCTGATTAACAAACAATGTTGTGACAGTTTCAGGTGAATAGCAAAGGGACTCAAGAACTACTTTTTTATAGTTAACTAAATTATGCACATTTTTCCACTCCAGTAGTAAAGATCCTTTAATGATCTGAGTGTGCAGTATTTCCCAATTTTTTTTTTTAACCTCAAAACTCTTTTGTCAGATTAGTGCCTCTTGGAAAATTCTAGGCTAAAGAGATATAGTGGGCCCTAACTGGAATAGGAAAGTGAGAGGGAAAGAATTCTGTTCAGGAAGGCAAAGATGGTTCCTTTCACATGCCAGCTGCAATTCCTTGATGTCCTAGAGCAGTGCATGGAGGACCATCGTGAAGATCTGACCAGGACGGAGGCTGGGATTCATTAGTGATGTCTGCACAGAGCACAGCATGAGGGGACAGCATCACGGGAATCTGCCTTCCCAGTGCACGGGCTTTACTGACAAGTCCAGAAGGATCAAGACATGGGATTTCCCTTCTCCTTGTCTATGGCCTTTATTTTCACAAGAGAGGAATTTCACAAGAAATTTCTTGTAAGGGCAAGAATATGGAGAAGAAACATTTAATAAAATCTCATAGGCCGCAACACCAGACTCTAAGCGCTGCTTTGTTTTGCTAATCAATAGAGTAAAGTGTGGTCTTTAAAGAAGTCAGGGGAAACATCTACAGATACAGCACTGAGGAGAAAAATAGCACCCTAATGTTTACTGCCCTAATCAGCTACCTTTTGTACAAGCAAAAGCACCCCTGCTCGCACCATGAAAGATAAGCAGGTGTTTAGAGGCTCCATGGACTTCCCTGGAAGCTCAGCTGGTAAGGAAGCTGCATTGCAGGAAGATCCGCTGGAGAAGGGACAGGCTACCCACTCCAGTATTTGGCTTCCCTGGTGGCTCAGCTGGTAAAGAATCTGCCTGCAATGTGGGAGACCTGGGTTCGATCCCTAGATTGGGAGAATCCCCTAGAGAAGGGAACAGTTTTGCGCACTCCAGTATTCTGGCCTGGAGAATCCCATGGACTCTGTGGTCCATGGGGTCGCAAAGAGTCAGACACAACTGAGAGACTTTCACTTGCACTTTAGAGGCTCCATGGGAAGAATTCCTGCCAGGATTACTGATTCATAATAGAAGCCCATGCAGTGCGGGGCTCAGTATAAGGAATGCTGATTTCTCTTCGATACAAACCCTGGCTTCTGTAATCCAGTGCTGCAGATAAAACGAGCCCCACGCAGACTCAGACACATCGCACCCACTTGGTCCCAGACTGATTCAAGTAAACCAGCGTTCTTCAAGGCCGCCAATTCAGACAGCTCCATGCAGTGCAGTAACCACCCAGTCTCCATCCATGTGCAAGCCCACCTGGAGGATACCACACAGTGCAGGTGGGTCAAAACCTCCCTGTGAAAAGCAAAACTCCTCCAAATCAACAAGCAAAATGACTCACTGGAAAAAAAAAAAGAGAGAGAGAAAGGACCTGAGGAAGCAAATTTCACAAAACTAGATCCAAGCTGCCAATAACTACACAAAGGGGTTCAAATTCATGGGGAACAAGCGAAATGTGAATGAAGGCATCTCTCTATATTGTTGGAGAAAAATCCTTTCATCTGGCTAACCTCCACCCATCCTCCAGGTCTCAGCTGAAACTCCTCTTCCATGAAGATGTTCTTTTCTTCATAGCTCTCATCCCGTTATGATGGACATGTGTGTTTTAGTTTAATTTCTGTCCTCTCTACCAGCCCACGAGCTCCACGAAGGCAGCTACAATGTCTGACCTACCCAATGGCATGTCCTCAAGACTTAGAAGAGCACCTGGCGGAAGCTGGTGCTAATAAATATCTGTTCAATGAATGAAGTACCATCAGCTCTTTGCAGCAGCTCTGGGACAGGATTTTGCATCCGTGTTCACATCACCAAGACAGCCTTCCCTTGGAAAGTACATTGAACTGAAGGGCACAGCTGTTTCCTTCCACTCCTGCTGCCCCAAAGGGAAAGAGGCCAAAAGGCTGTTCCAAGCCCCACACACCTATCCGGAGATAAACGCAAGAGGATTACCTAACACGTTTCCACAGGAGTATCACTGGGGGAGTTTAATGTTCCTAAAAGGTGTAGCAGAGGATGCTACCGAAATGTAAATTCTCCCAAAACTTAAGCCTTTAAATTCCACTGCACAGGGGCTGTCATAAAGTAATATTTTGTGAGCTACAGATTCCAATAAAACTCACTCTGAGATGATGAAGGCTTTCTTGGTAGCCTAAGGGCTGGTGTATGAATAATCTGCCAGCATTATGCTGTGTCACTTAAATATTCCTTTGGAGATTTGTCAGAAGAAAATTTAAGTAAAATTAAAGTTCAAATGGAAATGAAAAATTAAGTTATGATCAAAGCTATAATCTCATATTGGATTTTTTAAAAGCTGTAGAGAAAAGTCCCGTTAAAGATTTCCTGGTTTGTATTTATGGATCCAAGCAGAGGTATTCCCACTGTACCCTGCTTAAAAGGCTGATGTGCAGAGTCTGGGCCTCCCCCTTTATTTAGATGCTGAACCTGCTGCGGGGGGAAACAGCATCTCGGTTTCTACAGGCAATCCAATTTTAATCATTTTTGCTTTATTGGAATTTTCATAGGAGTCCAGGTACAAGAGGTTCAGAATTAATCTAAGTCATAAACAAAGCAAAAATGGAAAGGAATAGAGTGAATGATAACTCAACACCTATAAGTCATGGTTCTTTTCTCCTAAAATAAGCACCATGGTGCGGGATAGCGGAGGGGACCAAAGCACTGTTTGCATCCAAACCCCTTAAAGTCAGAGCATGTCTGAAGTTTATCTAAAACACCGGCATCTGTGACTCCCACAAACAGCTTTTCTCTAAAGTTTCAGAATATTCCCTGCCACTTATCAAACTGAGGGAAGTAGCTGTGATGGAAAGAGATGGTGACAGCAAGTAGAAGTCTGGAATCCCCTGGAAAGAGACCCAGCTTGACATGGAGCTGAAATGCATGCTCCCAAATAAAGCATTAACCATAGACTGAGCCCTGTGTGGACCGTCCACGTAGAATGCACTGCCAGTGTGACTCATGGGCTAGAGCCTCACAGAAAATCCCAGGGAGAACAAGGGTGATATCCAGTGTGCCCTGTGCTGTGCAGATCCATCAACACCATGATGATCACATTAATGAAACTAGTGAATTATCCTCTCTAGTCTAGACTAACAGCCTCTCAGACTATAAGCTTATGGCAGGTTTTTTCCTGATCAAAAATAATAAAGATTATTTTCTAACTTGAAGTTTTCTTATTAAGCAAAAGAATACTTCAAAGTACACAGAAACTATAAAACATATTTGGTTAAGCTAAAAGAAGGTGAGAAAGGAGAAATAGAGGAACAAAGGACAGAAAATGCAAATAAAAAATAAAACCCAAGAAAGCAGACTTAAATCTAAATCATATGAGTAACTGCATTAAATGTAAATAGTCCAAACACTCCTTGTAAAAGGCACAGATTGACAGACTGAACTAGAAGGCAACATCGATTATATTGCTGTTTATGAGAAACACAAGCAAAAGAGCAAGAAAGGATGTGCAAAATGGAAGCGAGAGTCACTTTGTAAACCAATCTCCAAGGTAAGATCCCATCACATTTTCCATATTCTATTCACTGAAAGTGATTCACAAGATTCAGCTCATACTCAAGTGATGGGGATTACACAAGGATGTGAATACCAGGAGGCAGATACAACTGGGAACCATTTCAGAGGCTGTCAAACAAAGCTAGTGAGGGTGATCAAGGGGGGAAAAAGAGAAAACACAAAATACCAGTATCAGGAGTTAAAGAGGTGGTATCAGTACAGATCGTATGGATATTCATAGGATAATAAGGAGATAAAATGAAGAACATCATGTCAACAATCTAGATGAAATGGACAAATTCCCTGAAAGACAACAGTACCAAAACAGAGAAAAAGAAGACATTTAAAATATAAATAGCCCTATAGGGCTTCACAGGTGGCACTAGTGCTAAAGAATCCGCTTGCCAGTGCAGGAGATGCAGGAGACATAGCTTTGATCTCTGGGTTAGGAAGAGCCTCTGGAGTAAGAAATGGCAACTGATTTCAGTATTCCTGCCTGGAAAATCCCATGGACAAGGAGCCTGGCAGACTACAGCATGTGGGGTTGCAAAGCACCAGACATGACTGAGCACACACACACGCATAGCTAGTAAACAAATTGAACCCACAATTTAATATTTCCCAACAAAGAATAGACCCAGTCCCAGATGTCTTCACTGGTAAATTCTATCAAACATCTAAGAAAAAATAATACAAATATACCCACACTCAGAAAATGAAAGAACATTTCCAGTTAATTCTACAAAGCCGGCCACATACAAAACAGCAAAAGCAAAACCACATACCAATATTCTTCATAAACATTGATATAAACATCCTCCGTAAAATATTTGCAAATCAAATCCAGAAATATATAAAAGGGATAATGCAACAGGAACAAATGAGGTTTATCTCAGGAATGCAAAGTTGGTTCAACATTCAAAATACAATTAGTGTAGTTCATCACATCAAGGAAAAAAGGAAAATCATGATTTTTCTCAACAAGATTTAAGAAAAACACCTTGCAAAATTTAACACCCATTCATGATTAAAAAAAAAAAAAAGACTCAGCAAACTAGGAATAGAAGGAAACTTCTTCAATATGATAAGGAGCATCATTTTAAAACTTATGCTAACATCATACTTACTGGAAAACAATAAATGCTTTTCATTTAAGATAAGGAATAAAGCAAGGATGTCCATTATCACTTCTTTTACTCAGCATTTTGCTGGAATTCCTATTAGTGTAATAAAGAAAGAAAAATAAAAAGCATAAAGATTACAAGAGAAAGAAGCAAACTGTCATTATTTTCAAATAACATGATTGTGTACGTAGAAAAATCTGTAAATCTATAAAAACTTCAACATAATTAAGGAGTTCCGCAATATTTCTAGACATGGAATCAATATATATAAGTCAATTAAATTTTTATATACTAGGAACAATTGGAAAATAACATTTTAAAACAATCCCATTTAAAAGAGTATCAAAAGACATCAAATAACTAGGAATAAATCTCAAAGATTTATAAGACCTCTACAATGAGGATTACTGAAAGACAACCAAAATAAAACAGATATAACATGCTCACGGATTGGAAGGTTCAATATTGTTAAAGCATCAGTCTTCCCCAAACTGATCTATATATTCAATGCAATCCCAAACATGATCTCAAAAGAGTTTCTTATGAAACTCAACAATCTAACTCTAAAATATATATGGAAACACAAGCAACCTAAAATAGCCAAAATAATCTTGAAAAAGAGAAGCAAGATTGAAAGGCTTACACATCCTGCTTTCAAGACATAATATAAAGTCATATTAACAAAGATAGTGTGGTACTGGCATAAGGATGGATAATAGATCAATGGAACAAATTAGAGAATTCAAAAATAGACCCACACATATAAGATTAATAGGCCTTTTATAAAGACACCAAATCAATTCAACGAGGAGAGGAGTGCTTTCTTAACTGGTGGCAACACAACTAGACACCCATACGGGAATAAAAGAAACTGACCTTTACTTCACACCAAACACAAAAATTAATTTGACATAGATCAGAGACTTAAACACAAAGTTGAAATGACAAAACTTCTATGAAAAAAAAAAATAGGAGAATATCTTTTGTAATCCCAAGGGTTAGCAAAACTTCTTAGACAAACACAGAACACACAAACTAAAACAGAAAAAATGACGAATTGGAATTCATCAAAATTTTAAGTGGTGTTGCATCAAAGAACATCACTGAGAAAATGACGAGACAAGCCATGGACTGAAAGAAAATGCTTGCAACACGCACGTGTGACAATGGAGTGTTACCCTGAACGTCTAAGAACCCCTGCAAATCAATGGAAAAAGGTGAACAACCCCATTGAAAAATGGACAAAGACTTGAACATAAACTTTCCAAAAGAAGATAAGGAAACAGCCAACAAGCACAAGAAAATCTGTTCAAGCTTATTTAATCAACCTTATTTGGGAAATGCAAATTAAAACCATGATGAAATATCACTTCACATTGGAGGAGATGGCTGTAACAAAAAAAAAAAAAAATGACAATAGTAGATATTGGTGAGGCTATGGGATAACTGAAACTCTCCTTCACTGTTTATGAGAATGTAAAATGGTACAATGACTTTTGAAAATGCTTTGGCAATTTCTTACAAAGCTAAGTACACACCTACCCTATGACCCAGCAATTCCACTCAAACACAAAGCAATTCCACTTTGTATTTACTGAATGCAAAGACTTGGAATAATTGTTTATAGGAGCTTTATTCAGAATAGCAAAAAAACTGGAAACAAATACCCACCTACTGGCAGATGAATAAACAAATTATGGACTATTCATAGAATGGACCACTGCTCATCAATAAAAGATAAAAAGAGAAAGACTGATACATACAATGTGAATCAATCTCTAAAACATTTTGTTGTGGGGGGAAAAAGGCCAGGCAAAAAGGAGAACATATTATACAATTCCACTTATATGAAGCCCAAGAACTCACAAACTTAATCTATGGTGATGGAGATCAGAACAGTGGTTTCTCCTAAGAGGTGATAGGATGGTATTAGCAGGGTCATCAGGGCCTTCCTAGGGCTCTGAAAACATTCTACATCCTGTTTGGCATGATGGTTACATGGAGGTACACAACTGTCAAAATTCATCAAGCTTAAGATCTGCGCTTGATGTATGCTTTTCGAAAATCAAGTAGAACACACAAATTCTGATTTCTCTAACGGTGCATTCTGCAGTATATTGAATTTTTTCAACACTCCCAGTGTCATTTTTGTTTCATTTTTGCCTTCTGATTTCTGAGTTTCTTCCAACAAGACAATCCCTGGCATACTATGCAGTCTTCATGAATGTGTCTGGCCATGCTATATAGAACTGGACTCTCACATATCAGTAGCAGAAGTCTTTGCTTTGGGGAAATCTAGAAATCCAACTCTATGATTTTGAGACTTATTTACTGTTAACACTCCCTCAAGATTTGATCTTACTATTACTTCAAAATTAAATACACTGCCTAACCCTTACAAATAGCTGTGAAAAGAAGAGAAACAAAAAGCAAAGGAGAAAAAGAAAGATATAAGCATCTGAATGCAGAGTTCCAAAGAATAGCAAGGAGAGATAAGAAAGCCTTCCTCAGTGATCAATGCAAAGAAATAGAGGAAAACAACAGAATGGGAAAGACTAGAGATCTCTTCAAGAAAATTAGAGATACCAAGGGAACATTTCAGGCAAAGATGGGCTCAATAAAGGACAGAAATGGTATGGACCTCACAGAAGCAGAATATGTTAAGAAGAGGTGGCAAGAATACACAAAAGAACTGTACAAAAAAGAGTTTCATGACCCAGATAATCACGATGCTGTGATCACTCACCTAGAGCCAGACATCCTGGAATGTGAAGTCAAGTGGGCCTTAGAAAACATCACTATGAACAAGGCTAGTGGAGGTGATGGAATTCCAGTGGAGCTATTTCAAATCCTGAAAGATGATGCTGTGAAAGTGCTGCACTCAATATGCCAGCAAATTTGGAAAACTCAGCAGTGGCCACAGGACTGGAAAAGGTCAGTTTTCATTCCAATCCCAAAGAAAGGCAATGCCAAAGAATGCTCAAACTACCACACAATTGCACTCATCTCACATGCTGGTAAAGTAACGCTCAAAATTCTCCAAGCCAGGCTTCAGCAGTATGTGAACAGTGAACTTCCAGATGTTCAAGCTTGTTTTAGAAAAGGCAGAGGAACCAGAGATCAAATTGCCAACATCTGCTGGATCATGGAAAAAGCAAGAGAGTTCCAGAAAAATATCTATTTCTGCTTTATTGACCATGCCAAAGCCTTTGACTGTGTGGATCACAATAAACTGTGGAAAATTCTGAAAGAGATGGGAATACCAGACCACCTGACCTGCCTCTTGAGAAACCTGTATGCAGGTCAGGAAGCAATGGTTAGAACTGGACATGGAAAACAGACTGGTTCGAAATAGGAAAAGAAGTACATCAAGGCTGTATATTGTCACCCTGCTTATTTAACTTATGTGCAGAGTACATCATGAGAAACGCTGGGCTGGAAGAAGCACAAGCTGGAATCAAGATTGCCAGGAGAAATATCAATAACCTCAGATATGCAGATGACACCACCCTTATGGCAGAAAGATAAAAAGAACTAAAGAGCCTCTTGATGAAAGTGAAAGAGGAGAGTGAAAAAGTTGGCTTAAAGCTCAACATTCAGAAAACGAAGATCATGGCATCTGGTCCCATCACTTCATGGCAAATAGATGGGGAAACAGTGTCACGTTTTATTTTTGGGGGCTCCAAAATCACTGCAGATGGTGATTGCAGCCATGAAATTAAAAGATGCTTGTTCCTTGGAAGGAAAGTTATGACCAACCTAGACAGCATATTGAAAAGCAGAGACAGTACTTTGCCAACAAAGGTCTGTCTAGTCAAGGCTATGGTTTTCCCAGTGGCCATGTATGGATATGAAAGTTGGACTGTGAAGAAAGCGGAGCGCTGAAGAATTGATGCTTTTGAACTGTGGTGTTGGAGAAGACTCTTGAGAGTCCCTTGGACTGCAAGGAGTTCCAACCAGTCCATCCTAAAGGAGATCAGTCCTGGGTGTTCTTTGGAAGGACTAATGCTAAAGCTGAAACTCCAGTACTTTGCCCACCTCATGCAAACTGTTGACTCATTGGAAAAGACTCTGATGCTGGGAGGGATTGGGGGCAGGAGGAGAAGGGGACGACAGAGGATGAGATGGCTGGATGGCATCACTGACTCGACGGACATGAGTTTGGGCAAACTCCGGGAGATGGTGATGGACAGGGAGGCTTGGCATGCTGCAATTCATGGGGTCACAAAGAGTCGGACACGACTGAGTGACTGAACTGAATGAACTGCACTGTGTTACACCTTTAACTACGAAGGCTACAAATCAGCCGCCAACAGTATATTTTGTTTAACCCACACAGCGTTTTTTAATTTGAGCCAACATGTAATAATTAGACATTTTCACACAAAATCCAGACTTCCATATTTTTTTAAACCATCAGCAAATTCAGCAATAAACTGGTGCTAAAATATGGCAGGCCTCTTTTCAAAGGACGGTTGATCACTTTTTTCACTTAGATACATTTCTTTTTAAAGGACTCATTTACTACTATGCCTGAAAAAAATAAAGTCAACGGCAACACAATATTATTACTCAGTTTTAGCTGGATACTGTTGGCTACAGAAGAGGCTGAGCTATACCCTGCTCTTTATGTTTAAAAGGGAGAGTATAAAGCATTTAAGACATTTTAACACCTATAGAGTTTGTTTTTGACACAGTCATAAAGATGAGAGAATTAAAAAGTACAAAACTTTATCACACTGTGACTGAACCATTGTTTAATACCAAGTCTGTGCAGCACCTTCACTCAGCTAAAGATCTCTCTGTACGCTAATACTAACATCAGTCCAGAAATGAGAAACACAACCACAAGTCTAAATAAATTCCTCCACCAAACTCTGAGCCCCTCGAGGAATAGGGATACATCTTACTGATTTTTACATCCCTGGAACCAAGCACAATATCTGGCCCAAAAAAACATTAACATATTTTTTTCACTAAATGGACTCAATGAGCACTGAGTATATAAACATCTCTCAAGCAGGAAACTGGCCTGCAGTGGAGAGGCAGACTTTCAAAACAGGAAGGGAGCTCCCTCCTGCTCTTCTAGTGAAGAGCCCAAAGTCAGAAAGAGACCAGAGTTACAGATGCCTTCCAGGACAGAGTCCCTCAGAGATATCTGAACTTAGGTAAAGATACCGCTTCTTATAAAACGTCACACCCAACTTTAACGCCCAGTTAATTTCGTTCATGTTCCAGACAAGTCAAACTGGGGAAAGGATTACGAGTTCCAGGTTAGGTCTCCAAGAAGGGATAAAAGAGATTCTGTGATGACGGCATAGGAAGATCTCAGCAGGAACTCTGGGGCCATTGGAGGGAGGTTCCTTTCATATCCAGGAGACCAAAGACCGGGGAAGGGGGGGGGGGGGGGGGGAGTGAGTGTGTGTGTGTGTGTGTGTGTGTGTGTGTGTGTGTGTGTGTGTGTGTTCAGTCGCTAAGCCGTGTCTGACTCTTTGTGTCCCGATGGACTGCAGCATACTAGGCTTCCCTGTCCTTCACTGTCTCCTAGAGTTTGCTCAAATTCATGTCCATTAAACCAGTGACGCTATCTAACCATCTCACCCTCTGCCTCCCGCTTCTTTTGCCTTCAATCTTTCCCAGTATCAGGGTCTTTTTCAAAGAGTTGACTCTCTGCATCAGGTGGCCACAGTACTGGAGCTTCAGCTTCAGCATCAGTCCTTCCAATGAACATTCAGGGTTGATTTCCTTTAGGCTTGACTTGTTTGATCTCCTTGTAGACCAAGGGACTCTGAAGAGTCTTTTCCAGCACCACAATTCAAAAGCATCAGTTCTTTGCCACTCAGCCTATTTTATGGTCCAGCTCGCACATTCATACATGACCACAGGAAAAACCAGAGTTTTGACGATACAGACCTTTGTCAGCAAAGTGATGTCCTGATAATATTAACATAGCAAGTAGTGCGGGACTTCCTTGGTGGTCCAGTGGCTAAGACTCCACACATCCAGTGCAAGGGGTCCAGGTTTGATCCTAGGTCAATGAACTAGATCCTATATGCTGCAACTTAAAAAAAAAAATCCTGTGTGAAGCTAAGACCCGGAGCAGCCAAATAAATAAATACAAATTTTTTAATTGGTAATAGTGATGATAATAATAAACAATAAATAATCCTCTCACTTAATCTTCACTAAAATCCAATCAATGAGAAAGAAAGGCCCTGGGTCCAGCAGCCTGCAAAGAACTGAACGCCACCAACAATCACAAGGACTGGAAAGCAGACCCATCACCACTGGAGCCTCCAGATGAGGACGCAGCCCAGCCAACCCCTCACACTGCAGCTTGTGAGACCCTGAGCAAGGGACCCGTCCACGCCCCCTGCCTAGACTCCTGACCAAGAATCTGTGCCCTAATAAATGTGTGCTATTTTAAGCCACCAAGTGGGTAGGTGCAACGAACATAAAAACAGGCTTACATAATTGACAGAACTAAGGAAGATGGAATGGTATCCCACTCCAGTATTCTTGCCTGGAGAATTCCACAGCCAGAGGAGCCTGGCGGGCTACAGACTATGGGGTTGCAAAGAGTCGGACACAATTGAGCGACTAACACTTTTACTTTTCAAGGAAGATGCAGAACATGGGATTTGAACCTGATTTCAGACTTGGCTCTCAGCCTCCCCAGGGAGACCCAACCTGAGAAGAAAGTGATGCAGGGCTGTGATCACTCTCCGCCTTCTGCCCAGGAGTCTCCCATGCATATGTCAAGCATGAGAGCCCTGCTGCCTGCACGAGATGTGTTTTTGATGAGGAAGGGAACATCATACGCTCTCCTGCTTCACTGAGAGCTCCGTGAGACAGGGACTACCTCTGTCAGGTTCAGGCCACACCCACAGGGCGACGGCTTAGTGCCTGATACGTGGAGCGGTGAACAGTGGGGAAACCTAAGAGTTTACAGCAGTAGTTCTCAGATCACTGTGCACACAACGGCTGCCTGAGGTGCTTGTGAAATGTGTACCACCCTGGGCCCCACTTATAAGATTCTGACTTGACAGGGCAGAGCTGGGTTCAGAGAAGCTACACAGTTAGAAAGGATCCCGGGGCATTTGGTACAGCTGATCTTTAGACCAGAGTATAAAAATTACTCCAAAAACGTGAAGGAAGATGGAAAGGCAGAGCCGTGCCAGAGGCTAGAAGTGAATACAAGTATAACATGAAAAGGTCGATTCAAGGAGGCGAGTCTTAAGCAGGAGTTCTCAGCCCAGGCTGCACATCAGAAGCACCTGGGGGCTTTTAAAATCCAAATCCAGGCTCCACTCCCCAATCATCAATACTTTAGAACCTCTGGAGGTAGAACAAGAGTGCCAGGATTTTTTTTTTTTTTTTGAGGTAAAATGCATATAATATAAACGTCATCCCATTAAAATGTACAGATAATTCAGACAATTCTGGCATATTCATGGTGTTATGCAACCACCACCTCTGTCCAATTCCAAGATATTCTCAAAAGGAAACCTCACACCCGTTAGCAGTCCCTCCACCCTCCCTCCAGCCCCCAAACTGCCTCCAAACCGGAGAAGGCAATGGCACCCCACTCCAGTACTCTTGCCTGGAAAATCCCGTGGACGGAGGAGCCTGGTAGGCTGCAGCCCATGGGGTCGCTAAGAGTCGGACACGACTGAGCGACTTCACTTTCACTTTTCATTTTCATGCATTGGAGAAGGAAATGGAAACCCACTCCAGTGTTCTTGCCTGGAGAGTCCCAGGGACGGGGGAGCCTGGTGGTCTGCCGTCTATGGGGTCGCACAGAGTCAGACACGACTGAAGTGATTTAGCAGTAGCAGCCACCTTCCCTCCAGCCCTCAAACTGCTTTGTGTCTCACAGGTTTGCCTATGTTGGATATCTCATATAACTACAATATTATACAGCGTATATACACAATAATATATACAGTGTGGTCTCCCAGGAGGCACAGTGGTAAAGAATCTGCCTGCCAATGCAGGAGATGCAAGAGACACAGGTTTGACCCCTAGGTCAGGAAGACCCCCTGGAGTAGGAAATATCACTCCACTTCAGTATCCTTGCCTGGAAAATTCCATGGGCAGAGGAGCCTGGTGGGCTACAGTCCATGGGCCCGCAAAAAGTCAAACGCAACCGAGCACGCACAATGTATACAATAGCCAAAAAGCGGAAACAGCCCAGAGGTCCATCAAAGAATTATGAGAAACAAAATGTCTATCCCTGAGGCGGAGCAGAATTCAGCCATAAAAAAATGAATGAATTCTAATATATGCTACAGCCTGGATGAACCTCGAAAACACTACACTGAGTGAATGAGACATCAGTATTTTTTTTAATCTCCCAGGAGATTCCAAGGCCAAGGTTAAGACTCCCTGGCCTAAGCCAGGCTGAATTAAACAAGGCAGTCGGGAGAGGAGGGACATTTCACTGAGGATGGCCATGTGTGGATACCCGGCCAAGGCAGGGGTTGGGGGAGGCGTGAAGACGGCAGTACGTGGGGACACACTTCAGCTCCTTCAGGTCCTCAGCGAGTTGATATCGTTGTGGGTTTTCTAGCCCTGGAACACAGGATGCCAAGGAACCCAGGGAGAGGCCATTTGGAAAGAAAATTCATGCAATTTTTCCTTGAGGTAAAGAATCTGCCTGCAATGAGGGAGATCTGGGTTCGATCCCTGGATTGGGAAGATCCCCTGGAGGAGAGCATGGCAACCCACTCCAGGATTCTTGCCTGGACAATCCTATGGACAGAGGAGCCTGGCGGGCTGCAGTCCACGGGGTCGCAAAGAGTCGGACACAACTGAGTGATTAAGCACAGCACAGCACATACAGAGACCAGCTTCGATCCCAACCACAGTCTCAACCGAAGCTCCCAAATTCCTTCTGAAATGTGACTTGCCGCTTCTGGAAAACCCAGAATTCTGCCCCAGAGTCAAAGTGGGACACCCCAGAGTTCACTTAAGGGGAATGAGCTTCCAAAAACAACCTTAGTGCAGGTACCCAACCGGAATCACCCCCACCTGCCTTCCTTTCCCAACCAGGGGAAGTGATGGTGCTAGTGCTCCAGAGTCTATTTGCACCAGGTTTTTATGGAAAATATGGTCATGTCAGTCACAGGAAAAACAAATCACAGCCCACGCTGGAGCTGCAACTTAATAACACGGCTGAGCATCAGTGCAGGCTTTCCACGGCAATATCAAACCTGAGAGAACCAGCAACAAGCTCCCGGCAGCATATCCGCCAAATGATTTGGGAGAAAAAAACAGCAAAGGCGCTGCTTAACATTGCCTTCTCTGCATGAAAGGGTTTGGTTGGCAACACCAAATGAGTTCATTGCTGGGGTCTTTCAAATCACAGCAAGCTGGGTGTGGATGGACCATCCTCCTACAGCTGAACAGAAGTGGATTTAGGCCAAAATAATAATGGTGGCGCAAATCTGAATACAGTCCACTCCCCCACAGCAATCCAGATTATTTTAACATGTTCTCTCAGTGTCATTTGTAATTTCTCGCGAAAGCAAACGAACATCCCCCTCTGTGATGAATTAAAACAAAGAATTAATAAGTTCAGGACACAGGGTAGGGGGTGGGAGTTGCTGACAGTATGAGAACATACTGCAAATGGCACTTCCAAGTCTAGACTTCATCATAAAGACCAGCACTCCTGTTTGCAGAAGAAAAGACTTTGATGCTGGGAGGGATTGGGGGCAGGAGGAGAAGGGGACGACAGAGGATGAGATGGCTGCATGGCATCACTGACTCGATGGACGTGAATCTGAGTGAACTCTGGGAGTTGGTGATGGACAGGGAGGCCTGGCGTGCTGCGATTCATGGGGTCGCAAAGAGTCGGACACGACTGAGCGACTGAACTGAACTGAACTGAACTGAGGCTTCTTAGACTCGAGGATCCAATTAGGAAAGCTTTTCGTTTCACATCCTTGCTCTCCAGACCTCCTCCCCACTCAACCCACCTTCAATGGCCAAGTGCTGCTTGCTGGTTTTACCTCCTGAATCTGTCTGGAATCCACTCACTGCCCAGCCAGCCTCTGGCATCATCATAAGTCAAGCCCACAGTCTCCACCTGTTTGATCATGCATGTGTGCATGTGTGCCAAGTCACTTCAGTCATATTCAACTCTTTGCAACCCCATGGACTGTAGCCTGCCAGCCTCCTCTGTCCATAGGATTCTCCCGGCAAAAATACTGGACTGGGTTGCCATGCTCTCTTCCAGGGGATCTTCCCGACCCAGGGATCAAACCTGTGTCTCTTCTATGTCCTGCAGTGGCAGGCGAGTTCTTTACCACTAGCACCACCTGGGAAGCCCTGTTTGATCATAAACACATTGAAACGGGTCTCTCCATTTCTCCTCCTGTTTCAATCTGTCCTCACCCAGAGGCCAAAGGAGTACTTTGAGAATGCACATCCAAACAGATCACTCCCTTCTGATGGCTCCTCGCTTAATCTTTGTGGGTCAGCAATCACGCAAGCCCATCTGTGCTGAGCAGGGTCGTCTCACTCCATGCTTACGACAGCACTGTATTCCACCAATGGGCAGTTGGGCAGGATGCCCGCAGTGACAGGGTTAGTGTGTGGTCCCAAGGCCCCCACAGGAGATCTGCGAAGGCCCACCTCTGCCTTCCCCAGGTCCTCTTCCTCTTCCCTGCCCCTGCCTTCCAGGCTCCAACCACACGAACCCCGTCAATGTCCCTCAAGTTTGCACCATTCCCTTCCACCCCAGGGCCTCCAAGTACAGTGTCCCTCACCCTGAAGTGCTGTTCCCAGCCTTTCCTACCTGGCTGGCACTTTCACCCTCCAGGTCTCCCTCTAAATGTCATCTCATCAAGGAAGACTTATTTTTTAATATAACAGCTTCACTGAAATATTAATTCATATACTATACAATTCACCCACTTAAAGTATACAATTTAATGGGTTTTAGTATATTCACTGAGCTGGGTAAGCACCACCACAATTTTAGAACATTCTCATCACTCCCAAAAGAAACCCTGTATCTATGAGCAGGCACCTCCCACTGCCCTCATGTGCCCCCACCCCCAGCCTCTGGCAATGACTAACCTACTTTCTTTCCGTATGGATTTGCCCATCACAGACATTACATATAAATGGAACCAAACCGTATGCAGCCTTTTGTGCCCATTTTCTTTCACTGAGCCTCCTGTTTTCAAGGTTCATTTATATTCGAGCATGCATCAGTGCTTCATTCATTTTTATGGCCAAATAATATTCCACTGAATGCAGAGACCACATTCCATGTATACATTCATCAGCTGATAGACGTTTGGATCCCTTCCATCCTTTGACCATCATGAATAGCGCTGTTCTGATGTGCCTGTTCACACTTGTGTGGGCATGTTTTCAAGCCTCTTGTATCTATACTTAGGAGTGGAATTTCTGGGCCATAAAAAAAACTCAATGCATAACCTTTTGAGGAACTTCCAGACAGTCTAAGGAAGGCTTTCCTGACCCTTTGCGACTGAAGTTCCCTCCCCTTATTTGCATATTCTCTTCACAGCCTTTACTTCTCTCTCCGAGCAGTTGTGACAAACACATCAGAGATCTGGCTAACTCTCTTAATGCCTGTACTTCCTCTGGACTATCAGCCCAATATAAAAACAATGTAACCACTTGCTTCCTTTCACAATTTGTAACAGTCACATTAAAAAAAAGTAACACCAATAAAATTAAATGGGTGAAAGTAATTTTAGTATTACTTATTTGACCAATTATATACAAAATAACATTTCAGCATCTAGTAAACATTTTTTTAAATGGTAATGAAGGGCTTTCCGGGTGCCAAGACTGTGCTCCCAATGCAGGAGGCGCCTGTTCAATCCCTGGTCAAGGAACTAGATTCCATATGCCGCAACTAAGAGTTTGTCTGCTGCAATTAAAGATCCCGCATGCCACAGCGACGACCGAAGACCCCTAGTGCCACAACTAAGACCCATCACAGCCAAACAAACAAAAAAAAATTTTTTTAATGGAATAGTAATGAAACACGTCTCATTATTTTTTATACTGTCTTCAAAATCTAGGGTGTATTTTCACTTCCACACGTCACAGTTCATACTCACCCCATTTCAACTGCTCGGTGCCTATCTCAACCCCAACGTGGCTAGTGGCTACCTTACTGGGAGGTGCAAGCCTAAACTTCTCACTCCCTGAAGGCAGGAACCCTGTCTGCTTTTTCTAGTTATCATTTCCTCAGAACCCATTACAGTGTTTAGGATGTATGGTGTCACAGGCATCCCGCGAATATATGCTGAGTACTGAATAAATGAATCCAACCCAACCTCCACTCTTCCAAAAAAATTTCAAAAGTTCACATAGATCCATCTGGTCTTTTCCAGCAACTTGAATATGTTACGAAAAGGCAATGTTCCTTATACTTTTCTATATATTCATTCCATTAATTTTTGAGAGCTTGACATTGAAATTCCAACTAAAAATCTTAACTAATCTACTTTAAAAAATAATTTTAATATATAGTAGAACTATACATAACTTTGTTCTGTATTTTCCAAGTCTCCTGTAAAAGTGTTATCATACTTTCATAATTTAAAAAATTTAAAAATTTTAAAGTGACAGTGAGATGTGGCAGTAGTACCTTGGGTCACAAGGACCTTCCACTCTTCAGAAAAACAGAGGTTTTGTTGAAACCAAAACCAATTTAATAAAGAGTTTTGCTTTTTTTTTTTTAACATGACTGTGGTTTCTTTTGTTTCATTTTACGATGTGTGAACCATTTTGAAAGGGCAGAGTGACTGTCTGGGGAAGCCTATTTAATTTCTTCCCTTTAGTTTAAAATGTTGGCTAATGTTATTACAAAAGAAAGTAGCTCCAACAAGTAGGTGTGTGCGCACACACGTGACTCATGAGTCCGTGGGGCAAATGAATGCAAACGCAGCTTCCTAATAGCCAGCCTTCTTTGTGTCATAGAAATAATTACCAGCACGTAAAAGCCTATATATATTCAACCATTCTCACTTCCTGCAAAATTCAAATCTACAATTGATTTTCTTTCCAGGCTCCCAAAACCAGCTTTGTCAAAATTACTCAGGAATGGAATGAGGCCAAGCATTGCCCTTCGGGGACTGAGGACAAAGCAAGTCAGCCATTGACGGTGCAGAGCTGGCCACATGCAATTACACCCAGACCTACGGGACAGCTATGCCCTGCAAGGTCCCTCCCCAGCCAGGTCCCCGATGCCTGGGCTGCAGCCAAAAGCACTCGGGCACAGGTGCATTAAACAAGTATTTATTGGATTTTATTGGTGGTTAGAGGGTTGTAGTCGATTACAGTGCATTAATGGACCCAATTCTTCACAATGCCCTAAATCCAGGCTCTTTGCCATATGATTTCACAGTTCTTCTCACTAAAGAGTCACTGTGTTCTCTCCTCAACACTTGATGCTGGGTTTAGTCGTGGGTCTCGCCTTGGTCCATGGAATGTCAGTCTGTGATATGTGACCAAAAGCTTGCAAAGTGGGTGCTCCATCCTTATTGCTCTCTTGTCCCTTTCCATCACCATGAGAACACACCCGGGCAAGCTTGCTGGTCCCAGGAGAAAATAAGAGACATCAGGAGCAGAGCAGAGCTTCTCAGATGCACCCAGCCTAGATCAACCACCCCTCATCTGACCTGCAGATCCACAAAAATATGTACGTTGTGTTAAGCCACCAACTTTGGGCTTTCAGCACTTTTGTGGCCCAAGCTAACTGGTACAAAGACAGACAGCTCTTTGTGGGTCCTCCAGCTGCCTTAACAGCATGGACTGGAGCACTGCTTCGGCCCTGACACTACCCGTCACCTACCCGGAAATCGCTTATTCCTTTCTTCTTCCTCATTCACAGAGCTCCTGCTTTACTCAGGTATAGGATTGCCTTGTTTCTTAGAAGTGCCGGCCTCAGAGAATGAATCGTGATTGGTGTAAGTAGGGTTTTCGCAAAGTACTGCCTGAGGGCCAGATCCAGCCCACTGCTTTTGTAAATAAAGTTTTATTGGAGCAAAGCCATGCCCATTCATTTATGAATTGTCTGTGGCTGTTTTCATGCTACAAAGGCTGAGTTGGGTGGTTGCAGCAGCAGTTGTCTGATCCAGAAAACCGACAATATGACCACTTTTCAACAGAGAAAGCCGTGGTACATATATACAATGGAGTATTACTCAGCCATTGAAAAGAATACAGTTGAATCAGTTCTGATGAGATGGATGAAACTGGAGCCGATTATACAGAGTGAAGTAAGCCAGAAAGAAAAACACCAACACAGTATACTAACACATATATATGGAATTTAGAAGATGGCAATGACGACCCTGTATGCAAGACAGGAAAAAAGACACAGATGTGTATAATGGACTTTTGGACTCAGAGGGAGAGGGAGAGGGTGGGATGATTTGGGAGAATGGCATTGTAACATGTATACTATCATGTAAGAATCGAATCGCCAGTCTATGTCCGACGCAGGATACAGCATGCTTGGGGCTGGTGCACGGTAATGACCCAGAGAGATGTTATGGGGAGGGAGGTGGGAGGGCGGTTCATGTTTGGGAACGCATGTACACCCGTGGTGGATTCACGTCAATGTATGGCAAAACCAATATAGTATTGTAAAGTAAAATAAAGTAAAAATAAAAATTAAAAAAAAAAAGAAAGTTTGTTGTTCCCTAGTCTGAGGCTTACACCCTCATGTTATTCAAACTCCCCTTAGCCAGTGATTGGTTTAGGACTGGACCCAAGATTCCATTCATCTACTGAGGGCTGATGTGGCTAAGATACAGACAGTCTGCTGGGGTTTTCTGGGAGACGCTTTAATACCGAAACATTCAGGGATATGTTGTATGCCGTTCTTCTTGCCTTTGTCTGCTATCACGTGAGGACTTCATGTTTGGGTTGTGGCAGACTCTGTGACCGTGGGAAGCAAGATGAGAGCATTACAGGAAAAGCAAACAAGGAGGCCGCTGTCTTGAGCTATTCATTCTGCAAACCCTTGGAGTAGTCTGCCTCTTGACCTTAGTGTTTGAGACAATTGTTGTTCAGTCACTGTTTGCAACCCCATGGATTACAGCACACCAGGCTTCCCTGTCCTTCACTATCTTTCAGAGTTTGCTCAAACTCATGTCCACTGAGTCAGCGACGCTATCCAACCATCTCATCCTCTGTCGCCCCCTTCTCCTCTTGTCTTCCATCTTTCCCAGCATCACGATCTTTTCCAGTGAGGCAGCTCTTTGCATCATGTGGCCAAAGTATTGGAGCTTCAGCTTCAGCATCAGTCCTACCAGTGAATATTCAGGGTTGGTTTCCTTTAGGATCGACTGGTTTGATCTCCTTGCAGTCCAAAGGACTCTCAATAAACCTCTGGTGTTCAAGAAGGGTGGACAACCACTTACTGGTTGGTTCTGCCAGGAAGGTCTTGTCTTACTCACCCCCAAAAGCCTGGAATCTGTACAAGGGACCAAGGAGGTGAACCTGCCGCCACAGTTTAGGCAGCAGAACCCACCTAGCAATATGTGCACTGGGTCGGGTGGAGTCAGCATTTCCTGTCACTCCAACCAGATCAACGTGTCCTCTCACAAAAGGGGCAGAGAGAGACACGGAAGCCCCTCTCCCAGTTCATCCCCAAGGGGATAAAGGTGATGCCAGAACCTCCCCGGTCTATGGACAAAACAGGAAAACTGGGGAGAGTGCTGGGCAGGAGCGAACAGCAGTGGTCTGCAGGTTTGGGGGGCTCTGGTCTGCAGACCCAGGAGGAAGTGTGCTTCTAGACACGGGCTTTAAGAAGGAAACCTGGAGTCACGCCTGCGGCACTCTCCTTTCCTCCAAGACAAAGGGAACACATTTTGCTCCACCATGCAAAGGTGTAAGAAATGTCACATTCCTATTTCTGTAACTCCAGTTAAATCTGCTCTGAGTCCCCACACGCCTGGCAGGTGGGGACTTTGGTCTCATCGTTATCAGGGCTTCTTCTCCTCTGTGAGTTTACATAAGAACTCTGGGCTTGCACGCTGTTGGAAAGTCAGGCAGGACCTAGGTCCCTGGAGATCAGCACTGTCGCATCCACAACTGACCCATAACTTTCGGAGGCTGTCTGCCGCAAGCAGCCTGTCGTATGGTCATTCTAACTGACCACAGATTCAGTCGCAAGAGACCCTCCCTGTAGCAGGTCTCCACTGCACATGGGAATTCCAAAAAGCCTCCTGTTAATCTCAGCTTCCTCACTTTCTCACCTGAAAACACAAACGCTCCTCTCCATCACCCCAAACCTTGATGGTAAGTCGGCTAAATCCTCCTCCAGGGCCTCAGACACCAAAGCTCTTCATCTTCCCTCTTTGGGGAGACAATGCAATGGTATCTGAGATCTTCAGAAGCACAACGGTGGCCTCTCTCTTTGGTGGAGGGCACGGGCTGGGCCGGGGGTGGGGGGCGGCGGGGGAGGGTGACAGTGGGAACTACAATCACTTGTTCAAGTGCTGTATATCACCACTAGATCCCCAGGGTCTGGCACACAGTAGGGGCTAAAAGGACAGCACTTAGTAGGTACTGTTAGAGTCTGTTGAACTGAACTCTTGAGGTTAAAGCTATCAGCAGAAACCAACCAAGCAACAAAATGGAAAACCAACTCATTAAAAAATATATTCAAGTAATCATGGCTTTGAGCTCTGAACACACAGGGCACCAGCCCAAGTTTGGGCAATTTTAATACAACCACCATTTTGCCTCCAAACAAACTGGCATCAGCTCCAGAAGCCTCTCTCTCGGCCTCTTAAATAGAGCCAGTTTCTCCTCCTTTAAGTGGCAGCATTCCTCCTGGGTTGCAAAGGAGCAGTGTTCACCCCCACTTGCCTCCAGCCAAGGACAGCAGCCAGCCGTCAAAGGCTCGATAGCTGAGCAGTGTATTTTAGAGAGAAACACAAAATCATGTCTCATCAATCTGTAAGTACCACCACTTTCCAGAGCACAGAGATCCTGTCTGTGGGATCCTCCACAGGTCAAGCACTGACTTGGCTCAACTACACACTTTGGGGATTTTTGCAGGGAATAGTGAAGGTGCTTAAGAACTCAGAGTTCCCAGAGCAATCCAGGAGGGAGGAAGGGTGTGGGAAATGCAGAAGTGAAAGAAAGCAAGAGAGTTGGTGAAGTCAGGCCAAGACCAAGCAGGGAGCACTGTGACTCTGCCCTTGGCCCCAAACCTCAGCAAGTCAACAAAATACAGTCACGCTTGGGGCCAATGGTTTATGGTCTGGAGATGAAAGCAGATGGGGCCAGGGGGGAGGGTGGGTGTGGTGGGCAGGGGCAGCAGACATGGACGCAGATGCCCAGGACTCCAGGGAAGCTGTGAGGCACAGAGCCCCCACCCAGTCTCAGCAGAAATCTCAGGTAGGGCTTCAGGCATCCGCGGACCACGGCATTTGAGGCCTTGAGAGCACTGGCTCCTGAGTAGATGCTCCTAGTACATTTTCCAGCTCGACCACTTCCTAGTGGGTGTGTAAACAAGTTACTCAAGGGTTTCTAAAACCTCAATTTCTTATCTCTAAAGCAAAGGACATATCCTCTACCTTGCTGTTTAGTCACTGTGTCCGACTCTTGCAACCCCATGGACTGTAGCCCACCCTAGTCCACGGGATTTCGCAGGCAAGAATGCTGGAGTGGGCTGCCATTTCCTTCTCCGGGGCATCTTCCTGACACAGGGACTGAACCCAAGTCTCCCGCATTGGAAGGAGGGTTCTTCACCACTGAGCCATCATGGAAGCCTGCATTGTCTACCCTGTAAGGAAGTTATTGTGTGGGTTAAGAGGAAGTGAGACTGTTCCAGCAGCCTATTCTAGTTCCAGAGCCTAGAATAGGGCAAGCTCTCCATAATATGAGCCTCCATCAGCTGACCCCTAGATCTCAGAGGACAGAGGGTTCGCCACAGACACAGTGGGCCCCAAATCAGGCTGAATGGTGGAATCTCTTGGGGATATGCGAGCCCTAACCAAGATCAACTGAGGCAGAATCACTGGAGGTAGGGCCCAGGAGTCTGTATGTTTTAACATAATCTTCACTATTTATCTATTTTTGGCGAGGCAGCATACGGGATTGAACCCATGCCCCCTGCAGCAGAAGCACAGAGTCTCAACCACTGGACCGCCAGGGAATTCCCAGGAATCTGTTTTTTTTTTTTTTTCTTTTTGGGAATCTGTATTTTTAAGCCCATCTAGTGGAGAAGGAAACGGCAACCGACTCCAGTGTTCTTGCTTGGAGAATCCCAGGGACGGCGGAGCCTAGTGGGCTGCCATCTGTGGGGTTGCACAAAGTTGGACACGACTGAAGCGACTTAGCAGCAGCAGCAGTGATCAATAGAATTGCAACTTGCCTTCTTTTGGTTTTTTACACTTTACACTTTTCTCCTTTCAATTATTTTAAGTATATACTCACAGATACACACAACAATTACCACAGTCAATTTGACAACATCTCATCACATCAAAAGGAAGCCCCATATCCTTTAGCTCACCCTCCACCCTTGGTCCCACACCCCTGGCTTAAGCAACCACTAATCTACTTTCCTTCTCTATACATTTCCCTATTCTGGACTCTCATATTAATGGAATTGTATAATATGTGACCTTTTGTGTCTAGCTTCTTTTATTCAGCATAATGTTTTCATGGTTCATCAATATTATAGCACGTATCAGAAGCTCACTCCTTTTATGGCCAAATAATATTCCATTTTCATATATAAGTTTTTGTGTGGACCTATGTTTTCATTTCTAAACAGACCTACCTCCAAGTTAAGATATACAAATGGCCAATATGTACATGAAAATACACTCAACACCCTTGGCCACTGGAGACATGCAAACCCTAACCACAGTGAGATCCCACTTCACATCCATAGGATGGCTAGAATCACAAAGCCTGCCAGCAGGGAATTCCCTGACAGTCTAGGGGTTAGGACTTTGAGCTCTCACTGCTGAGATCCCAGGTTCAAGCTCTAGTCAGGGAACTAAAGTCCCACAAGCCAGAAAAAGAAAGACTGCCAACAAGGGTTGGTGAGGATGTGGAGAAACTGGAACCCTCACACACGGCTGAAAAGGAATGGAAAATGGTGCACCCACTCTGGAAAACAGCCTGGCCATCCTTCAAACAATTAAACACAGAGTTATATATGACCCAAGATTCCATTCGTAGGTATAGATCCACTTGGGCTCTTTTACTCTGTGGGAAATGAACCATCAGTACTTGGCAAAAACAAAGACAGGAAAAGAGAGACAAGAAGGAGTTGCGAGCACAGCCTTCATGCAGGAGCTTGCGCTTGCTTTCCTTGATGAGAACATCTCACTTTGATGAATGATTTTGGGGTTGAAGACACAAATATTCATAAAAGATAGCCCCGGGATGACTTCATCAGCTGCTCACCAAAGAAACCACTGTCTATTCCAACCCAGGAGGAAGACGTGCTGGGTGGGAGCTGCTGAGCTATGCTCAGTCTGACCTCTATACTCTATGAAAGATGGAGATGATTTTCAAGAGTAACATGAACCATATTGAATTTTTTTTGCTTTGCTCACTGACTTGAGAATCTCCTGCATAAGGTCTGGCATGCCTGTGCTTTTTATTGCTTCAAAATAAATTTCCAGTTCAGCATAGTCGAGAGATGATATGCTAAGAAACAAATCTCTCAAAAAAAAAAAAAAAAGTCTAAGAATATAGGCATAATTATACTGCAGAGTTAACACAAATTACACTGGTATATATGAAGCACAATACATTTTCATGTGTAATTGTTTTTTAAGCCCTTCATTCTCAAATAGGCTGCAGGATGAGGTCTCCAAGGCCCTGGGTTCTCATCTGATTTATGTTATGGTAGAGTCACCTCTGATGGGTCTACGTTCCAATCATTTTTTTATCCTTTTTCTTCAAAAGTTCTCGGCACATGGTGGTTCTGTGTATGTTTGCTGAATAAACCATAGACAAATGACAACTGGGAATTCTGGAAGCGCAGTCAGGACTCCAGAAACTGTGGGTGTCTCCAAGACACTCCGGCTGAATTCCTCAGTCTCACCATGATTTTCCGTCTGAACTTGAACCCTATGCATGGCCTTTGTTACAGAACTCCTGCACAGGACAGGCCCCCTCGGCAGGGAAATAATCTGACCTAAAAGGTCAATAGTCTTTAGGCTGAGAAACCCTTATGTAAATAGAAACACACGCTATATACATGTTTGTACTCACGATCAATTTTAACCCTTTGATTATGATCACTTAAAAGAGAAACAAAAACGTCATATGGAGGCGGGTAGAATCCCAAACAAAGAAAACCCAGAGTTGCCCACAAATCTGGTGTTTTTAGAGCTTGGATTTGATTTCAGTTCTTTTTGTCTAGTTTTTTGACTGATTTTTCTTAAAACGGCATCCATTGGGCTCAAGGCCCTAAGATTCCCGCAAAGATGAGGTTCACATGGGAAATTTGCACACACCCACGCAGGTACACACTGTCATTTGCATGCAGACATCCACCCACAGACACACACACTCGAAGACACACACACCACCAAAGACAGAGAACAAACTTCACCATAAAAGCACAGTCCCACAGAAGAGCAGAAACTCGCCCTTTTTCCAGGGGGACGTCTATTTCATTGGTCTAATTCAGACCCCGATGGTCAAGCTGTTCCTAAGCCCAGTTCTCAGTCTTCCCCCTCTAGGAAGGGGAGATGGATTTTTCTTCCTTCAATCAAGAATATAGATTTTTAAACACTTCTGCATCTCAAAGCAGGCTGCACTTCCTAAGCTGCACATATTGATCAGCATTTTATTGTGAGTTTTCTTTCAGCTGAACTGGAAAAAATATAATCTAATTATGTCCTTAGTGACAGTTGGGAATCAGTCGCACCAAATCCGAGGGGGTGTGTTTGTGTGATTGAGGTGTTTAATTTGGGGGACAATGAAGCGGAAGCCATGGCCGTGTTTTAACATAATTAGCACAGAATATCTCTTAAGGACTGAACTGAAGCTGGAAAAGATTCTGCCCATAGAACTGAGTCAGGGTGGTCTGAGCCCCTAGAGACATTTAAGCATTAACATTTTACCAACGTCTCTTCAAGAGTCCCAGGTTGTGGCATAGGAAAGACAGAAATACTCCAAGTCTTGGCTACGATTCTATAAAGAGAAATAACCTGGGCTTGTAGATACTCCACAGTGTGGTTCTCTAAGCTGCTGACTCCCAGGTTGTTCTATTTCTTAAGCCAATAAAATATTTTTATTAATTTGGTAACTAAGATAAAGTTGCCCTTTTTTAGAGGGGTAAAGAGTTACGAGGGCTTCCCTGGTGGTGGTAAAGAATCCGCCAGCAATGCAGAAGACCCAGGTTCGATCCTTGGGTCATGAAGATCCCCTGGAGAAGGGATTGGCTACCGACTCCAGTATTCTTGCCTGGAAAATCTCAAGGACAGAGGAGGCTGGCACGTGATAGTCCATGGGGTCACAAAGAGCTGGACACAACTGAGCGACTAAGCATCCACGCATGGTACAAGGAACATCATTTGGGGACCACTGCTCTGAGCCAGGTGATAAAAAGGCCCCAAAAATAGAGCACGGAGTCCCTAGAAAGATCTGACAGAGCCAGACTGCTCACATTTCTCACCATCAAGGAGCAGACACTCACCAGGAGCATCTACACATCCAGCCTCAAAGGGGGCTATATAGCTTCATTGTAATGCCCTCGTTTTGATCCTCATCATCACTGCAAGGCCGTTTGGTCTCAGGATCTAAAATTCCCACTGTAACTACGTTCTCCCGTCTGCCTCCCCACTCCCACACCTTCTCTCTTCTAAATTCAGTCTTCACAACCTCACCGCCCCTTCTTGCTTTGCCTTCCTCATCTAGCCTGGACCCTACACTCATCTTCAGCTTCCTCAGTTTCACTTCAGTTTATTTTTCTTCAATTATATTCATGCACCATTAAATGTAGTACTTTTTCTTTAAAAAAAAAAATCCCATTGTGTCTGATTAGAAGTGTCTGTCCATCTCTCCACCCGTCGTTCCATCTGCACACAGGGTGAGTCTGGGATGATGTTCACTTTATAGGAAGGAGGTTTATTTCCTGGGGCAGTAAGATTTGAGATGATCTTTCTTTCTTTCCTATACTTCTCTGTATTCCTTGAATTTTTTAAAGCACCTCTTTCATTAGAAATAATCAAGGAAAGGACTTCCCTTGTGGTCCAGTGGTGAAGACTCCATGCTTCCACTGCAGGGAGCACAGGTTCAATCCTTGCTTGGGAAACTAGTATCCTCCCCATACTGCATGGCATGGCCAAAACTTTTGTTTAATGAATAAGAACTTAAATATTAAACAATCAAAGTATTTTTATATCTACTCTGTGTTGCACTTATTCACATACTCATCTAATCTCCCTACTTGATTATAAACTTCCTGAGTTATCTACTGATGCTGTGGTCCCAGCACCAGAGATTCTGATTCAAAAAGGTGGGACCTTGTAAACTGTAGGCCTAGAAACCACCCCAAATGAGTCCCTCACAGGTGTTCTAAGGGCATCATTCTGAGAAGCACTGATACAAAAGGAAGAACCCTCAAGAAGTTTTTTCCACAGTTTATTTTCAGCCCTGAAAATATTTATTACAGCCCTGCCTCTGTGTGTATTAGTCACTCAGTCGTGTCCGACTCTTTGCAACCCCAGGGACTGTAGCCCATAAGGCTCCTCTGTCCATGGAACTCTCCAACAAAACTCTGTAAAGCAATTATCCTTCAATTTAAAAATAAATAAGTTTTTTTAAAAAGCAAAAAAATATATGGATAATAAACATATTTTTAAAGTTCTTAAAAAAATAGAACACGGGAGTGGGTTGCCATTCCCTTCTCCAGGGGATCTTTCTGATCCAGGGATGGAACCCAGGTCTTCTACATTGCAGGTCGATTCTTTACCATCTGAACCACCAGGGAAGCCCTCCTGTCCAGCATAGGAAGCAACTGAAATATTATGTAATCCATACCAATTATGGTACTGATTGTGTGTGTGAGGAATTCAGAAATGGTTTCATCAAGGTTGAGGATTGTAGAAAAAGGTTCCTCTTTTGGATGCCAAGTTCCACCTCACACACAGTGGTAACTAAAATGGTAACTAAAGCTTTCTCCAGCTTTGTATTCCATGTTTTTTTTTTTTAATCATAAATGAAGTGTATCCATCCCCAAACCAAATCCCAGTTACTTACATACATTTGTACAGGAGATCTGATAGTACCCACTCTGAAGGAGAAATCAACACAGCTCCCATGGTGGGGTGAAACGGAAGTGAAATTTTGAGTTCAATTAGTGAGGATGACAATGAAACATTTCCCAGGAGGTGCTTTCGGCAGCTCTGCCCATCCACAACCTCACTCCATCTCACGGCAAAGCCTTGCTTAAGCTGCACTGGCTTCCATTAGAGTAAATCACACTGACTCACAGAAAATGCAGATGCGAGACAGAAAGGTGCTTTTAACAAAGGTTCACATCACACACAGACATACACACAAGCCTCCCTAGAGCCTGACCCCTTTCAGCAAGCAAACCCGCTCCTCTGAACACCTATAGAAACCTTGGTTCACTGATGCAAACGTGAGAGAGAACCCTGACATCAACGAGCTCACAGTCCAGGGGGAACAAACAAGCTTGAACGCAAGTGAGGATAAGACAAGATGGAGTAGAAGAGTCCACCTTGACATTTAAACAAAGCAGCACCATGGACTAGTTCCCAAACTGGGTCCCTGAGGCAGAGCCAGGCCTGCCCAGGAGACACCTGGGAGCTTTTGTAACCAGAGATCCTGGCTGAGCCTTTAAGCTTCCAAAACTCTGGGCATGAGCTCCAGGAATTGGTATATGTAATAGACATCCTCCCCCGCATGATTTTGGTGTTCCTCAGGGCTGAGAAATGTGGAACTATGGAGAACAGCAAAGAAGGCACTAATATAAACCCACAAATGTTGATTTCTGTGCAGAACACAGTGTTAACAGCCCGAGTGCATGATCCCTGATACTCAGAAAACCACGTAAGGGAAGCATTTGCGGAATGACTGGGTGTTACAGGTCAGAGCCAGACGCCTGCAAGACTCAAACCCTGCCCTGCTGGTCAGCCCTCTGCCTACAGGAGCCCAGTGGGAGTCTCCCTGCAAGTTTTAATACAATGCAACCTATTTTCCAAGGTCACTGGGGCCCGGGATGGTAAACAATCTGCCTGAGTTCCCCCAGCTGGTAGCTGTCCAAACCTGGGGTTCAAACCCAAATCCATCTGACTCCAAAGCTGTTTCCACTTGCTTCATCCCCAGAGTTGTCCCAGTTATAGACTGACTGAACACACCCAACAGTCACTTATCTTTTTAGAAACTGTCTCAGGTCCCACTTTTAATATTAGATGAGGGCTATTTCTTACAGAGTAACCCTGTATCGAGAATATGAAGCAGTTCCCTCGCTTAAGCTCTTACACAGACAGACTCAGGAGTCCAGGGTCCTGGTCCCTTTTCTGCACCTTCCTTAGTTTTCCCCACCCGTAAAAACAGCAACCACAATCTTTTGACAGATTCCCTCTGCCAGAGGAGACAGGGAGGAAGGGTGAACTCCATTCGGTTTTTGAACAGACAGCTTCAGGGTTAATGATGATTCCACAGGATAGAAAATATCAGTCACAGAACACTTTGCATTCAAATAGAATGTTTTCATTTTCAAAGAGCCCTCACTTACCATCTCATCTTATCCTCCTAACTGTCCTGAAAGGGGAGCAGGCTTGATATTCCTAACCTCACTTCCCAGACGGAAGACTGAGGCATGGGCTTTCCTGATGCCAGACATGGGGTGTGATGAAGGTGAAGCCGACCATCACTGCCAGCCCCCTCACCGCCGAGTGCCTCCTAGATCTGGCGGACTTTTGGCAGAGGAGACCAAAGGGCTGGGTCACTCAACTCTGCTCTCTGAACACTCCTTTTATTGACGAGGAAAGTAAAATCTTGCACTGATAATTAATACAAATTATGGTTATAACTGAAGCCTGATGAATTGGTAACAGTTGGAGAATCAATAATCAATGCCTTGGTGGAGTCTCGCTGCTGGCATTCCAGGTAAATTTCACCAAAGAATCTTCATCAAATTTAGCAGCCTTGTTACCCAGTCCAAGCTCACCCAGCTCACCGCACGACAGGCCAATGAATCCAAGAGATGAGGTGTTGAGGCAAGGAAAATGACTGTTTGGAGAGCCAGCTGACCAAGAAGATGGCAGGCTAGCACCTCAAAATAAACATCTTATCAGGGTCTCTAGATGCCAAGTTCTTTTATAGATTAGAGATGAGGGGAGGTGAGGAAGCAAAGTAGAGAGGCCATTAATCTTGCAAACATCTCCTAGAAGGGCAAGCCTCAGGCAGGGGATGTGTTAATTTCTTCCTTCCTGCTGTCTACAGGTGGACAGGGTTCTCAACAAAGGCACTGTTGTTTAACAGTCAGGCAAAGGGGCAGGATTCTCTGAGGCAAGCCATTCGGTATGATTATACTAAGAAAAACAAGTCAAACAGTTCCAACATGGAGTCAGAATTGGCTTCTTCTCTGCAACAGCCTCATCAATTATTCCCCAACCATGAGGAGAAGGAAGGTTTATTAAATACTTGAAGTTCACCTGGGCAAACTCAGACCCTTTTGTCCACTTGGACCTGACCCTCAGCCCTGAGACTCACTCAGTCCTCCAAGTCAGTCCTTCTTCCAGCCTTTGGATTAACCCCAGTGACTGCCCACCCAACAGGCAGCTTCACCTTATTTACACATCCTCTATTTTAAGCCTTTCCTTCAATCTGGCCTTCACCAAAAGCTGGAGAAGTTATTGACAAAACCAAGTCATCCTGGGTAAGGGATGGGAATAAGGGAGGAGGCCTCACTTATGGGATCAAGTTCTAAGCAAACTTGAAGAGGGAAAAGCAAACTGAACATCTACCAAGGGAGAGAGCATGGATTTTGCGTAACTGAAGCTAAAGATGATCGGGGGGCTATGGCAGACCACAAGATCTAAATACGATATAGATTCCATCCTCCCACACGAACAACTATGCTTCAGATATAATGAAGGCCTTTGCTAAGGATAAGTCAGAAAGATGGGGCATTCTATGCCACAGTAAGGAAGTCCATTGACAAATATGTTCCAACATCATCTTCCAGAGGACCCCTGGGATTCTGCTAACACAAGGCCTACATATTCTCTCCCATTTCTGCTGTTGGAGAGCTGTCATAGTTAAGAGGTGGACAGTGTGCACCCAGTCAGGTGAGCATATGCTAAACACCAGAGATACAGTGGGAACAAAGACAGCGTGGCCCTGCCCTCACGGTGATCTTAGTGTAGAAGAGGGCAGATATGCATCATAGAATCAGGCCAAAAGAAAGAGGTGTATCTAGTTGGGCCCAGACCTAAACAGAGAGACAGCTGGTGCTAAGACAGGTAACAGGGGGGCAGGCTTCCCTGAGGCAATGGTGACTCAGCTAAGAAATGAGATGTTTACCTGCTGAAGGGGAGGCTGAAAGAGCTTTCCCAGGCATAGGCAGCACATTCCCAGGATATGCAAAGGCCCTGAGGCAGAAAAGAGCACAGCAGGGGTACAGGAGCTTTAAAGAGACTAAAGAGAGCAAGTGGGCATGCAGGCGATCGTAGCGCCTGCCCCACAGAGGAGCTGCAAGGAGACCGAGGCCTTGTCCATAACAAGTTCAGTAAAAAGATTAAGCAGTAACACAGAACAAGGTTCCTTCCTGGATTTTCCCATGAAGAGATGCAGGACTCAGAGGCCCCTCCAACGAAGGTCCTCCTTGACAGGCCCCCAGCCAGTTGGATGCAAATTCACCCTCTGATCACAATCAAATATCAGGAACCAGGCGGAAGCTGCCTAGGGGGAAGAGGCAGCTTTCTTCCCGAGCTGTGGTCGGCTTCTACGGTCTTTCAGATGGAAATCAGGCAGCTCGTTGGACCGAGAGCAGAGCCTCGCACCCCTCCCGGTGAGAGAGCTGATGAATCAGGCGCACTAGTGGATCGATCAACCCATGCCTGTGAGCAAGTTTATGGTGGCAATGAAGGGCTGTATTTGTCTGGCAAAACACGGGGTGGTTTAATCTCCAGGAGGAGTGTCTGTCGGCGCAGGTTTTCTGGAAGGCAGGAGCGGGGCAGACGAGGCTTCCGTTTCATCTGCAGGCCCCTTGCAGAGGGAGCTGGGGAAGGCTTTGCAGCCATCTGGCACACTGTTTGCATCTCGTCTGGCTGGGCGGCTGTGCTCCAAACAAGGGTGGATGGGGCAGTTCTTGCCCTGTGTTTGGAGAGGAATAGGAGGGAACCAACAGAGGTGGGGGTAGGGGGGCAGGTGCAGGGGAGCAGAGCATCCAGCCCCACAGACTCTGGGCCACTAAGCAGCCCTGGAGAATCTTCCCAATTCCTCCCCAACCTCGTGCCTGCACACTGGCCCTCCTGTGGGCACATACCAACACATACCCACATCCCCCAGAGCACTGCCAGACGGAGCAAGTGGAAGGACAGGACACCATTCACACTTGAATTTCAAATAAACAACAAATCATATTTTAGTGTAGGCATGTCCCAAATATTGCTCTGGGACATACTTATTCTTTAAAAAAAAAAAAAAAAAAAAACCTGTTAATTTTAAAGTCAAGCTTAACTAGACCTCCTGCATTTAATCTGGCAAACCTAGTCCTGAATAAACAACCCAAGACTTGGGTACTCACAGAGAAGGTCACACACACACAGGAACACCAACATACGGGCACACACATGTACATGCACGCATACAAGCCCACGTGCCTCAGCGTCCAAGGCAAAAGGGAGTTCAAAGGTCAAATTGTGGGTGCTTACCCCCTACACTTCCTTGTCTTCTGGGTCTGGGCTCAGAGCCACCAGAGTCCCAGCCACCTCGGGGTCACCTGGAACCCAGGACCAAGCTACTGCGGGAGATGCCCTGAGGCAGCAGGACACTCACTGACCTGCCCCTGCCTGGACTCCAGTGTAGAAGACACCGCAGAGCCCTGTGGGCCTTGGCAAACACAGCAAGGGGCTGAGACTGGAGGTTCATCAGGGAGCCTAAGCTGGGGAATCCACTGATGAGCCAATTTTTTTGTCTGTACCTGCTGCCTGCACCCCAATCTCTGCCCCCACCAACCACACACTGAGAGTTTACTGAGCAGCTACTAAGGGCCTGGCATTGGACTCGACACCAAAGACATACCTACCCCCCGTGAAGTCACAGCCCAGCGCGCTGAAAACTCAGTGATGACCTGCCTGGCACCGGCTGAACGTGCGCAGAGAGCCAAGCGTACAGAAGCGGTGCTCATTCCCCGAATCCTCCCAGCAGCCAAGGAGGCAGCTGCCACTGTTCTCTGATCCCCGCTTTACCGTTGAGGGACCTGAGACCAAGAGAGCTGGAACAGTTTGCTCAAGGACACGTGGGGGGAAGCAGCAAGACCTGGAGGAGGCGAAAGCCAACCTTGGAACCTGCAGTAACATAACCAAGAATGTTCAGGAAAACGAACCTTCCCACCTGCCAGTCAGAAGCCAGGGTCCTGCCAGGAGGGGCTGGAGGGTCAGCTGGGCCCCCAGGGGTGGCAGGGTGTAGACTGACCCTAACAGAAGTTAGGCGGGCAATGCCATCTCACCAGTGCCCCTCAGGCTTCAGAGGATGACCCCCACTGAGGACAGCACCTGTGAGCCTCAGGGTGCTGAGGGGGCGAGAAGATATTTACACAGGATGCAAAGACCCAGGATGCGCAGCAGCACCGACGCCCCCCTGCCCTGGTTATCCTGCCCCTGGGAACGTCCTGGAGAAGCACAGGCACAGAACACCAAGCAGTGTGCGCCAGGATACTCACCACAACACATGAGCAACGGGGAGGAAGAAAGAACCACTCAAAGACCCATCAGTCCAGGGTCAGCCAGGAGCATCCACACCGCAGAATA
Organism: Ovis aries; assembly: GCF_016772045.2. Taxonomy (NCBI): domain Eukaryota; kingdom Metazoa; phylum Chordata; class Mammalia; order Artiodactyla; family Bovidae; genus Ovis; species Ovis aries. The sequence continues at coordinate 4,784,218 of NC_056077.1, read as the reverse complement.
ACTGCCATATGAGTAAGGTGGGGCCCAGGGGCCTTCATGAGATGATGCCAAAGACACACCACTGAGTGAAAAGGAAGCTCTTCTAGACATTAAATGGAGAATTATCATGGCAAATAGACGGGGAAACAGTGGAAACAGTGGCAGACTTTATTTTTCTGGGCTCCAAAATCACTGCAGATGGTGATTGCAGCCATGAAAATTAAAAGACACTTACTCTTTGGAAGGAAAGTTATGACCAACCCAGACAGCATATTAAAAAGCAGAGACATTACTTTGCCAACAAAGGTCCGTCTAGTCCAGGCTATGGTTTTTCCAGTGGTCACGTATGGATGTAAGAGTTGAACTATAAAGAAAGCTGAGTGCAGAAGAATTGATGCTTTTGAGCTGTGGTGTTGGAGAAGACTCTTGAGAGTCCTTGGACTGCAAGGAGATCCAACCAGTCCATCCTAAAGGAGATCAGTCCTGGGTGTTCATTGGAAGGACTGATGCTGAAGCTGAAACTCCAACAGTTTGGCCACCTGATGAGAAAAGCTGACTCATTGGAAAAGACCGTGATGCTGGTAAAGATTGAGGGCAGCAGGAGAAGGGGACGACAGAGGATGAGATGGTTGAATGGCATCACTGACTCAATGGACATGGGTCTGAGTGGACTCCGGGAGTTGATGATGGACAGGGAGGCCTGGTGTGCTGTGGTTCACGGGGTCACAAAGAGTCGGACACGACTGAGCAACTGAACCGAACTGATCCTATTTGTATTTTTAAAAGATTAAAATTAAACTATATATGTGCAACTATCCGTGCCTGAATACACAGAGAAAGGTGTGGAAGGGTGCATGTCAACTCCCCACTCCTGGTGTCACCTCTGAGAGGCAAGACTGAAGAGAGGCAGACAAAAGAGTTGCTTGCTCTTTGTTTTCTATGTATTTGTGTAGCCAAAATTCTTTACAGTGAGCAAATAATAATGTGTACTGCTAACAAGCAGAATAAAGAGCAGGGAATTATACTCATACCGTGTAGATGCTTTCATCCAGCCCGATTCCTAGAGGCCAGAGCTTACAACTCCACCAGGACAACACAGAACATGGAATCAAAAAGTGAAATGAAAAGGGCAGTAGATTTTCCCTCCCAGGCATCACACGCCTTCCAATTTAAGCCAACACATCACCAAGTCACAGAGTTTTCCTTATCCAGGGACACAGAGCACAAGACCCGGAGCAGGCACAAGCCCTGCCTAGGTTTCTCCTGGAAGGAGGTCTGACGGGCAAGGCAAGGCACGTCCGCACGCAGTCAGGGGTGGAGGGACCCGGCCGGAGGGGCCCACAGAGCCAAGGAAACCCAGTGGGCAGCCCTTTCACCCTCCAAAGGTCTTCAGAACCCAGAGCTGCATGGAACCCCTGAAAGCCTATTTCTATGATATCCTGGAACACAGAGAGAGGAGGCAGGGAGGAGGAAACGCGCAGGATTCACAAAGCCCAGACACACGTGGAGCACACTGATGGTATCTGCTCTTCTCTCTGCTTTCGGAAATCCACGCTTTCTCCCTTGTGACTTCAAGTCCTTGCTTGTGCACGTGAGCTCTCCTCTCTGTCTGTCTGCCTCTACCCTCTGTTTGGAGTTCCTCCCCTGCAGGTCTGCCCGGGCCCCCTCCCCCTCTGCTGGCACTAGTGGTAAAGAACCCGCCCGCCGATGCAAAAAACCTAAGAGACGCGGGTTCAATCCCTGAGTCAGGAAGATCCCCTGGAGGAGGGCATGGCAATCCACTCCAGCATTCTTGCCTGCAGAATCTCATGGACAGAGGAGCCCCTACAATCCACGGGGTCGCAAAGAGTCGGACACTACTAAAGAGACTTAGCACACATGTACACACCCTCCCCCTCTGACCACACCCCGCCTGGGACACTGGCTCCAAGGTGGTGAGGTCTAGGGGTCAGCTGTGGCAGAGACTCTCCGGAGAAGGAAAGACAGGAGCCTTGTGGACTTGTGAGTAACCTGACAACTTTCCCACTGGAGCTGATAAGGGAAAAGGCCAGCTCCTCCTCTGGGCAGGGCTCTTGTTGGCCTCTTGGGGGATCTGTGCTGCTGGTCAGAAGTACTGTCGCCTCCACATGAAGTTGCCTGCAAGGAAAGCAGTTCAGGAAGCCATGTGTTCTCAAAGAAAAAAAAAAAAAAAACGGAATTAAATGTACCATCTGCTTATTAGCAAGAGATTTTGAGGCAGACGCTTAAATATGCATGCCCAGACATTAAAAAACTTGGGGGTAAATGTTAATTTCAATAACCCAAGTTCTTGTGCTTGCAAAAAAAAAAATCTTTCTTTTCTCTCAGTGATTTGGAGGCTCTGTACCCCACAGCACCAACAAGACTATCTCAGTGGACTTTGGCAGCTGTGTAAAGTGGGACCCCAAACACTCGCTGGGGACCCGTCTTAGAGGGATGCTGCCAAGTCTCCATTCCCTCCCTCCTTTCTCATCTCCATCCAAAAGTCAGACAGCACTAGGCGGCTATCTGGCCACAGGGATAAGGAAAGCCCACTCAAAGCCTCAGTCCTTACCCTGACACCAGAGACCCAGAAAGGTGAGAGTAGGGTAGCTGAGTCCCTCTCCCTCTGGATTCCCACCAGGTGAGCCCTCGTCACAAACCCAGCCCAGGACACCATCAGGGTGCAAAACCCTTCACCTGAGATTCTCAGTGTAAATATTTTCAGCTTTGTGGGCCATACAGTCTCTGCCCCAACTATTCAACTCTCCCATTCTAGTAAGAAGGGAGCCACAGACAATATGCTTGTGAATGGGTGTGGCTGTGTGTCAATAAAACTTTATTGACAAACACAAGTGGGGAGGGCAGCCTAGGCCCATGGACCAGGGTCTGTCTCCTCTGCTAGAGTAAGATCTCCAGAAGAACAAAGACTGATCCATCCTGTAGACCAGCACCCAGCCTGGCACCTGGTACGTAGGAGCTGCTCAAATACTTGAAGAAGGGATGAGAAAGCAAGTGGCCCCCAGTGCAGAAAGGTGAGGGCTCCCAATGGTACCCTCTTGTGCCGGGGAACACACCAGGACAAGGCTCTCCACCAAGGCTGGGTCCTTTTCCAATGGAGCATCGAAAAGTGACAGCTCTGTGTTTAAGAACACAAGGCTTTGGAGTCACACACACACACAAACTAACGTTTTCCAAGAGTGTCAAGGCTGGGAGCGTCCTGTGTTTCATTGCACACACCCCAGCTGGGTTCTGAAGTGTCTAGACTTAGGGTGAGTCTTTGTACCCCCACCCCAGTTGGCCTCCATTAAAATTCCGGCAAGAGCCAACAAGCATATGAAGTCCAGTGGGCTCTTTTCAACACAAATGACCCTTGTTCTTCTCCCCCATCTGTCTGTGGAGCCACCCGTGCTCTGCCTGCTGGTCCTCTGACCCTTCTCCTCTCATCATTCAGATTTCCCAGGCTTCCACCAAAGCCTCTTCTTTTGCCACTCCTCTCTCCTCCCAGTCAATCTTGTGTGTCCTCTTCGCCTCAACTACCATCAACACTGATGACCTTCAAGTCTGAATCGCCATCCCCAACCCATCTGTCCATTAGATGCTGCCCCCTGGGTCTCAGAACAACCTCAGCCAGAGCCTAGAGTCAGATCCATGGTCTTCCCTGCTTTTCTGGAAGCTGACTTGACGCTGCATCTTGCTCACTCCCATTACCCAAAAGATCCTTAAGTCCTCTGAAACAGATCTCCTAAGGTACACAACTCAAGGTCCTCAATTCAGGCACACAACTCCACCACTGTCCAGGCCACCAGTAAAGCAGAGACTCCTGTCCCAGTGCCCAAACTGGTCTCTCTCCTATTCCTTGAGCTCCAAGTCATGTTCCAGAGGACACAACGGAACGATGGCCATCCTGATGAAATTTTTTAAATTAGGAGGACCCTGGCCTGCAGTCTGAATTTCCCCTGAGAATCCCAAATCGAGTTCCAGTTTGTCAGCACTGGGGTTAAATCTTTCTGAAATGATTAAGGCCAAGGGCAGCACAGTGCACCCTCAAACTACTCCAGGCACAGAGTCATCCGCCTCCCCAGGCTGTGAGGCATCGGAACCATCTAGTATGTGCCTCTCTGCTCCAGCTGAAAGGAATGTCCTCCAAGCTTCTGCCCTCCCCCAGGACCCTCCACCATCTTGCACCGCACTCATGGTCCCTGGAGGATGAGGAGATCTCCTGCCATTTCCCACTCCAGCACAGCATTCCGCAGACGCGTGCCTCACAGATTACAGAAGAGCTGAGGCAGACACACCGTGCTCCAGTGGGCGGCCATGTCTTCATGTCAGCTTGAGAGATCGTTGCCAGGGAAATATCTATATCTCGGCAAAGAGAGCTTCCACCCTGCAGAGTCCAGCTGTGCTCAAACGGGAATCCTGAAACCCAGATGTTGGTCCAAATGCCCTGCCTCGGCAGCTGGCTTTGGAACTCTCCACTGTGGGCGCACACCCTTAGTGCCACCTGCCCTGCCTGCCCACAGCTCTGCCTCGCTGGGATCCTGGACCCCGAGAACCAAGAAGGAAATCAGGGGGACCCGATGAGATGCTACCTGAACCCAATCTAAGGTTCAGGTGAATGGTATACCCACCCCCCCACACCCTGCAATTACAGGGCTTTCCAAGTGGTGCTAGTGGTAAAGAACCCATCTGCCGATGCAAGAGACATAAGAGACATGGGTTCAATCCCTGAGTCGGTAAGATCCCTTGGAGAAGGGCATGGCAACCCACTCCAGTATTCTTGCCTGGAGAGTCCCATGGACAGAGGAACCTGGCGGGCTACAGTCCATGGGGTCACAAAAGAGTCAGACACGACTGAAGCAACTTAACGCACGCATCCTGCTTTATACGTCACCAGTGGTTAAGGGGATGGGGATGGAGTCTGATTCACTCAAATAACTTAGAATGGAGACGACCATTTGTTTTGTGCTTTTTGCATGTCTAAATGCTATGCCAAGCATTTTCTATTTACTAACTTGTTGTTTCATCAAAAGCATATACAACCCACCACTGAGGTTATCCCCATTTTATAGATAAGAAAACTGAGGCCCCTGGAGATGGTATAAATTTATCAAGGCCACAGAGCTCATAAGTGGTACAGCAGGAACCCAAACCCAACTACCACACTGTGAAATATTTTTTGCAAGTGTAGACTTGTGCCTCTAAGCCAAGGTGATTTTGCCCGCCTCTTCCTGGGTTGTCACATTTGGGGATAGGGTATCAGTGCTACCCTCTGTGGGTAGAGGCCAGGGATGCTGCCAAGCAGCCCAATCATACACAGTGCTGCCCCACCACCACCATAACAGAATAATCTGACTCCAAATGTCAACAGCACAGCGCCAAAGTTGAGATACCCCGGTGCAGACCCTCACCAGAAAGAGGGGACAGATCTACAGTCTGGCTTCACCCCTACAGGGAGCCTCATGCTGACAACAACCTTCTGCTGCAGTCTCAACCCCGGCGACACTTTTTTTAGTCACGACATGCAGCATGTGGGATCCCAGTTCCCCCACCAGGGATCAAGCTCAAACCTTCTGCATTAGAGAAATGAAGTCCCGACAACGGCCCCAGCAGGGAATTCCCAACCCCAGGGACTCTGGAGCAGAGCTCATCAGGGAACTTCAGGGAATCCGATGAGCAATTACTCCTGAAAGCTCAACTCTGCCCAGCAACAACCCAGAAATCTATGCCAAGCTGCCTGATCATGGGAAGAGCTGAACAAACACCTGGGGTTGATAACCAATTACATAGGAAAGACTTTTCTCTCCTTCCAGGAAGAGCTATAGGTCAGACTCACCCTGGGGTCACTCTAAAGGAATCAATAGTTCAATTGTCATCACCAATAGAATGATACTTGGATATGTTCTTTCTATAAAATTCTATAAGTAATAAAAAGAGAGAGAGAAGGAATCAATAAAGGCTCTCAGGGGACCAGTTCTTCAATATCTCCTCAGCATCACTGGTCTTAGAGGGGGCAAAAGGAGTCTGTAAAACTTCTGATCCCTGGTGGGGGGGTCAGCCCTCACGAGTCGCATACCTTCCTTCCACCACACGTCCAGCAGGACCTGGGTGCTGAGGCCTCCTAGGGCTCCAGTTTAGCTCCTAAAAGCATCCCCTAGCAAACCAGCAGAGGATGCAACCCCCTCCTTAAAGACAGGGGCTGAGTCCAGGAGCCACTCTGAGCAACAGCCAGTCACACATAAACCTCAGCCATCCGGGACATCAGATACAGTGATGGGAAAGGGTATTTTATCCTTAAAAGCATCTACATACAACACAGACAGGGAGGTGTTGCCCGTGCAGCTTCTGCAGAGAAAAAGCCCAGAATGATCTGCATCCAAAAATAATCTGCTATCAAAGAAAAAGGATGTTTTTGACATTTTGGCCAAGCTAATGGTCTACACAGACAAAATCTCATGAAAAAGCATTCTGTTTTTCTTGATCCATTTGGACATGGTCTGTGAGTGAAGAAACGGTTCTCTTCCTTAAAGAAATAGCTGTTCCTGGCACCAGCCTGAAACTGCTTCCAGGTTCTTTAAAGAGAATATTCTTATAGATGTGGAAAAGGAGAAATCTGTCTGGTGGGCATTCTGGGCAGCCTGGACTTTGGCCAACCTTTAGACTTAAAAATCAAGACAGCATCTTTATGAGGGGCCACTGTCCCCAGAAGATCCGGGTATCCCATGGAACAGGGCCTGGTGACATATGCTTTGCACCATGGAGGCCATTAAGGCTCAGAGAGGTTAGGCAACTTGCCCCAGTCACTCAGCTAAGGAGAGCCATAACCAGGACCCAAACCCGAGTAGTCTGGATCCAAACCCACATTCCTAAGCAGCCCACTGCACCTGGTCACTCCATTCCATTCTGGTGTCCTGGTTTGGGGCAAAGTTCCATGTGAAAGAGGGAGGTGACAGGGGCAGGGAAGGGCTTCTGACAGTGGAAGTTTCATGGCACTGCACGGCCCCATCATCACATCTCAGACGCGGGACCTCTCCTCTCATCACACCGCAACGCATCCCTTTCCATGACGTGTCCCGGAAAACCTTCCCCAAATATCATCCTTCTGGCATCACAGAGAGAAGTTCACCTGGTTCTGGTGTCCAGGTGGCTCACGATCTGAACTCAATCACAGGCATGGGAGGCGAGGGCTTGGGAGCAACTCCTGAGAGCAGCCCCCTCCCCGAGTCAGCCGGGCTTTGACGCAACCCAGTGAAGGGGAGGCAGACAGCTGACGCTGGCGAGGATTTGGGAGAAACAAGAGGACCTCTTCCTTCTGGGGCTCACTAGTCACCAATCAAATTTTTAAGGTGAGCTCGGCTGAGCAAGTGGTTGGAAGAAACAAAAAGGTCAAACCCATTATCAATTTCAAACTCTCAAGGTGGCAGCCCTCGCCAAAAGGACAGCCGTCCGGCCAGCCCTCATTTGTCCTCCAGACATCTGTGACCCCCAAATGTGAGGTCCGCCTAGTCACAACTGGAAGATTCAGGAGAGGAAGCAAAAAGCAGGGGCCAGGGAGAGGGGGTCAAGCTGGTCAAGGAACTCTGTCCCACACACACCTAGTGACTCACATATCCACGTACATATGCAACAAACCACCCCAAAACGTTCCCTCGGCCAGTGGGTACCAGAGCCAGGGCACCCCAAGGGGATGCACAGAACTTTGCTTCACTGTCCTTCTCTGGAGAGATGGGCAGAGAAGAGTGACTCCAAACTAGGAAGCCTTCACCTGCCTCCTCTCTCAACTCTCCCTGCCCAGCCAGCCTGGAGAGCGGTGACAGGAAGACGGGGGGTGGGGGTGGAGGCAGGCAGGGGGCTTGGTGAGCTGCCACCAGTGCACGCGCTGACTGGGCACGGTTTTCAGAGCCTGTGCCCCATACTTCCCACCCAAGCCCCTTACCAGGTGGAAGGCGACCAGCAAAAAGTCCCAGAGAGACGCCTCAAACCGCTCTGCCCAGGATGAGGCTGTGCAGGGTGAGGGCTCCTCAGAGTAAAACCCTCACCCCCCACCCCCGTCTCCTTTCCCTTCTGGGTACCCCCAGGACACAGAGTGCCCCTCCCTTTTCGAACAACCCCAGAGTCCACGGGTCTCCCAGCCAGCAACAACGACGACGCGGCAGAATTAGCAAGTCGATCCTACATAAACAAGAAGGGAGTTGCCACCAACGACGGGGCATCTAGTTTCTCCGGAGGTCCCCACAAGCTACCACACCGCGCCCGCACGCAGGAGTTGCTGCCCAATTACCAACTTGGAGCTGACCGCCGACGGGGTGCAGCCCTGCCCCCACCCCAGCCCCTACCCCGTCCCTCCTGCGCCCCCGCTCACTTACGCCTCCGTCCTCGACACCTGTCTGGGTCCCGGTTTCTTCCCTGCCGAGACGCGGCGCGTCTTCCCCTTCCTCCCTCGCCGCGCTTCCTCCTTCCAGCCCCAGCCTCAACCTCTTCTCCTCCGGAGGGGCGTCCTCCGCCTCCCGCCTCTGCCGGCCATCCCTGCCTCTGAGCTTGCCCGTGTCCTCGGGGCTGCTGGAAGGGCTGGCCATGGCTCAGGAGGCTCTGCCTGCACTTGAGGGAGAGGAAGGACCCAGCAGCCTTCCGAGCCGAGCGGCCTGTCAGTGGGAGACCGGGCTTCTGAGCGCGGGCTCGGTGGGTTCGCGCGGCTGGGCTCGGAGCTGGGCTCCTCCGCGGACCACTCCTGTCTCTCTGCCGCCCCCTGCTGGCTGCTTGCGGACACAGCGGGCACGCGTGGACGAGGCCTGCGCGGGTCTCACCTGCCCTGGGGCCAGCCAGGCCCGCTCAGAAAAATCCTGGCCACCCCCCACCCCCCAGTTTGCCCACACGGACGGTCTCCCTGCCTAAGGAAGGGAAGGGAGAAGGGACAGACAGACGTCCACTTCTGCAGCGCCCTGCGACGATGGACACCCTGGTCCTTGGTACTGTTCTGCATCTTGAACGGTTTGGAGGTGGCTGGAAAATTGAGGCTGCTCAAAATACCAGGAGAATTCAGCCTGGAGAATGATGACCATATTTCAAAGCTGTGCTTATCTATCAAGGGTGTTTATTGAGCATCACTATGAACCAGGCCTGGCGCTGGGGGGGAGGGGTGGTGAGGGATGGTCTGCAACAGTGCCCATGGCAGATACTGTCTCTGCCCTCGTGGAGCCCAGTGCAAGGGGGGTGGGGGGAGGTGGTGACTGGCTGACATTCCACAGGACTGCAAAGGAAACGTGCTGAGGAGTGTGCCAGGCGCTCAGTCGTCTCCAACTCTTTGCAACCCCATGAACTGTAGCCCACCCCCCAGGTTCCTCTGTTCATGGGATTCTCCAGGCAAGAATACCAGAGTGGGTAGCCACTCCCTTCTCCAGGGGATCTTCCCGACCCAGCGATCAAACCTGGGTCTCCTGCATCGCAGGATGCTGGGGAGAGAGGAGCCTAAAACAGCAGCACCTCAGAAGGTCTGGGGCTGAGCAAGGGGCAGAGGAAGTGAACCCTAAATGGAGGTGACCCAGATGAGTAGTTCTCAGCCAGGCGAAGGGTGTTCAGGCAGAGGGAACAGCACATGTGAAAGCCCAGAGGCTGGGAGGGAGGCAGCAAGAAGCCTGTGGGGGCGCAGGGGGGTGGGCGAGGGGAGCACGGAGTGGTGGGTGGAGAGGTTGCCGGGGACGGGGCATGCAGGGCAGGACCAGGTAGAGGACCACTGGGGGGCTCAGCACAGCGGCAGTGCAGACGGACCAAGGGAGGAGACATTAGGAGACATTTTGGAGTGATGGGCTGATAAATCTGAGTGGGCCCCCAATGTTCCCTTAGCACCAGAGTGGGGCTCCCTCCTCAGCTGCGTGATGAGTTGAGCTGGGAGGTATATTCCAGACATTTAAGTGTCATACCCAGTGTCCAGAACAGGCTGAATGAGCGTCAGGCTCCGACGTGTCCTGAGCTTCCCCAACCAAGAGCTGAGACCATGTTGCACTTGCTTGTTAATTTTTTTCTGCCACTAAGCTCCTGCAGGCAGTGGCTGCCTCTGCCTTGTTCACGATTTTATCCTTAAAAGGCCTTCACGGTGGGTAGCACACAGTAGGTGCTCAAGAAACATTCGTAAGATAAGTAAATGGATCTGCTCCCACCCAGGGTTCTCTGTATCCTGCGCGTTCCCCCTCTTGCTTCAGCTCCTTCCCTGCTCTTCCACCTCTTCCCTCTGCCCCAGCACAAGTAAAGCCCTGTTGTTTTCCCCAGTACAAAGGAGGAGACTGCAGCGTAAAGAAGGCACTCTACAGTGGGAACGGCCGCCACTGAATTGGGAAACCTAGATGCATTCCAGAATGGCAGAGGCCAAGAGGCAGCTCTCAGCCATCAAGGCAAATGGTCGTGGGCTGAGTCAAGGCGTAAGTCAGGACAGTCCGACTCACACAGAGCTGCAGCAGTGGCCAGTCAAGCATGGTGATCCCAGACGTGATACAGACGGCAGCCCACTGAATTCTTGGTTGGTCTGTGCAAGCAGAGGAGCTCTAGGTCGAGGGAACGAAAGCTTAACTTGAATCATAAAAACAGACGGTCATGACCCCTCCATCAATTCCCAGACTTGAGCCAGTCTACAGACTCCAGGAGGCTGGGTCCCCTTGAGAAGGGACCTTGATATACTGCCAAAAATATATACTCTTAACCCTTCTCCCAGCCTTTCCCAAGGGGACCTACGCCTTTTATCAGATGGACTATGTGGGGAAACAAAAACAGACATTTCCGGGTCCACTGATCTGACACTAATTCCAGGAGACCCCATCACTGGATTGGAGTCCACGAGAAAGAGCAGGGTTTATGCAGGTCAGACGACCAGCACAATTTCAGCTCCACCATCTCACGGTGGTCACAGGCGGTCGCCACACCCATCCTGTGGGTACTAGTCCAGTGGCAGAGCTGGGACTCAAATCCAGGGTGTCCAGCTTAGAGGCTGTGCTCTTAACCACAAAACAGTGCGGCATCTCTAGGAAGAAAGTATTGACTATAATTCAGGATTTCAGGCCCCAGGCCCCACGCCCAGCCCAAGGTCATCGTGTCAACCCTATTCTGTGCAGTATTCGAAACTAGGCAGGAAAATTAGGGACAATCAAAAGGTCACAGGGCCTGACATCAAAAGAAAGGGCATGGGTTTACTAAGCCAGGGGAGCTGAATCCCCGAGGGACCGCTACTCACCTCCCTGGCAGTCTGACTAGATCTGATGGTCAAAGTGGGAGAAAGCCCAGAACAAAAGTAAGCCCTTTCACCGTCTCACCTGAGAAAAGGTCTGTAAATTCTTTGGGAGGCCTTTCAGATATAGACGAAACCAGCAATAAAACAAGCTCGGTGACTTGGACTGCAAAGAGATAAAACCAGTCAATCCTAAAGGAAATCAATCCTTAATATTCACTGGAAGGAGTGATGCTGAAGCTGAAGCTCCAATACTTTGCCCACCGGATGCGAAGAACTGACTCATTAGAAAAGACCTTGATGCTGGGAAAGACTGAAGGCAGGGGGAGAAGGGGATGACAGAGGATGAGATGGTGGGATGGCACCACCGACTCGATGGACATGAGCTTAAGCAAGCTCCAGAAGATGGTGAAGGACAGGGAAGCCTGGAGTGCTGCAGTCCATGGGGTCGAAAAGAGCTGGACACAACTGAGCCCCTGAACAACAATGGTGATGGAAACTATGGGAAGTTATGCACCATCTGAAGGAAGATACACCTTCTGCATTGGCAGGGTCTTTGGAAGGCCATCCTAAGCTACACACCCACAGAAAAGGTGCACCTGACTCCAAAGGGAGCCTGGAAAGGCAGATTCCAACACAAAGATTCAAATGCAAGTACTTAGTCCAGGAAACTGGTTGAGGATGTGGGATGGAGCGGGGAAGGCCGTTTATAAGGCAGACAAGTTACCACTGTGGACCTAGAGCTAATCCAACTGGGAGAAAGTATAGCCAGTGCACCTCAGAGTTATCCTAGTGGGGGGTGCGGGAGCTGGGTACTCACTCAGTCTTGACTGACAGCTACCCCCTGGAGGTTCCTGACTCCCATGTACTTCTGGCAAAGTGATGGCCACGGAGCGCCTCAGGCAAAGGCAAGTCAGCAGGTACAGCAGTGCTGAGGGCAAGGCATGTGGGCAAGGGCACCAACAATGACCTTGCAAAGCCCACCTCTCTCCTTTGGCAGGTTCCAGTGATGCCTGGATTCACACTCTTCCATCATGGGGCTTAGGGAGCAGATTAGCTAAGCTGGGACTTTGGTGGCAGAGATTGACTGGAGTTCTGGCTTCACTCTTAATCACATAACCTTAGGCGGGAAAACGGACCTCTGGGAGCTTCGGTTTTCTCACCTGCAAAATGGGTGTAATAGTACCTTATGGGTTATTGCGATAACTTAACAAATTGTGCGTATAAAGCTCTTAGCCTAACATACAATAAGGGCTCAAGTAGAAAGTGTGTTTATTGGGACTTCCCTGGTGGTCCCGTGGGTTAAGACTCAGTACTTTCACTGCCCGGGCCTGAGTTCAATCCTTGATGAAGGAATTAAGACCCTGCAAGCTGCATGGTGCAACCGAAAAAAAAGAAAGGCAAAGGAAGGGAAAAGAAAGGAAGGGAGGAAGGAAGAACGAAAGACCAAAAGAAAGGGAAAGAAAGAAAGGAGAAAATTTAAGCACATTTATTAATGTCATCACTTGTGTGCTTTTCTTACAGGGAAGGCAAGGCTGGCCCCGCAGCTGACAGGCCCTGAGGCCTCCAGATGCAAAGGTGGAGAGAAGGAGGGAGGCTGAATAATGATGAGAGTTACAGGCACCGTCAGGAAGCCAGAGGCAAGGGCCAGGGGTTTGCGACATCCCACGCTGCAGCCAGGTCAGCCATAAGAAAGTGCGAGTCTGACCCCTTCAGCTGGTGATAAATCAGCGCATGGGAAACATCCACCCCATGGCTTCCCTGCTCTGATCCCTGTTGTCAGCACCTAGCCATCTGAGAGGTGGAAGGAGGAACCCGGCGGTCAGGACCACCCTCTTCCCACTGGCACCAGCCTTAGGTTGTTAGCTGAGCGCCAGGGCCCCATCAAGATGAGACAAACACCCTCCTCAAGCTCTCATCCACCCAGGCTTCCGGGGCACTGATCCTCCCATAAGGACGGACCCTCCATCCAAGGCACTGCTGCCTCCTCTCCAGCGAGAAAGGGGGTGCTGACCCCTCCAAACCCAGAAGTGCTTCAGGCAATTGACCCATATATCTCCTGGTGCCACCTACACATCATCCACAGCACGTTCACTGGCTGTATGAACCCCCAAGGCCCCCCCATGCTAGCCATGACCACCAGCATCAACCAGGACACCCAAGGTACTGAACCGAAAAGTCAGGATTTGTGCTGTTCTGCACCACTGCTGAGAATCCCGTCTTACTCCCCATCAGCGGTCACTGGGGACAGCTGTCTGTCTCCTCCACACTGTACCCCAAGTCACCATGCATGTTTGCTCATAGACTCTCGGCTTCTACTTCATTTGGAATGCACACGTATCTGTGTGGCCTGCACCCATAATTACACAGGTGCTCATAGGTCCTACCAGGGCCATCAGTGAGCTTCCCACCAGCCCAGCTGTAAGGACATAATCGCGCTGGTGGTTTATTCTTAACTGTAACGTTTTTGTTAAATATCACCAAGATGCAAATGACAGTCCAGGAAGTCACCAGGTTCCAGGTTCAAGAACATCTCTCTTCACCTTTGTCACGGCTCACCTTTAATTCTGGGACATGACTGGATGTGTTTTTCTTCTCCTCCCAAGGAACATCACAACCCAACCCTTCATCTGCTTAAACAGCTCACATACAAGATTTCAGAGGCCCTCTCCTAAGCCCCCAGCACCCAAATTCTTCCCTCCTCAGCTCTGAACCAAACTGGTGAGCAGGCATCTGCCTGGAGAGAATGCAAACACCAGACTGGACGGATGTCAGCGTTTATCTAGACCATTCCTGCCAGCCCTTCCTACAGGCACATGCATATCTGTCTTGATGAGCCAAACCTCCTCTCCTCTTGTTCTTACTAAACGGGTACGTGCTGTGTCCCATTGTTTGCTGCCATGAGGTGCTGATTGCTGCAAGAGCCTTTTAATACACACACAACACTCAGAACAAAGACGAATCCCTGCCTTCTCTCTGGCACAACTGCGCCATAAATTGCAGAGTTTAGAGAAGAGAGCTTCAGAGGCAGCGCCCACACAGCCTGTGCGAGAGAGGAGAGAGAGAGAGAGAGAGAGCCCTGAGAGCAGGGGGGCAGCCCCCTCCCCAGCACCGTCATCTTGAACCTCAGACAGGGCCACAGGGCAGAAACAGGAGTGAGCACGGTGAGTCCTGGGGCTGGCAGAGGCTGGAGCTTCTGGGCAGACACACAGTCAAACCCACTGGGCCCCTAGGACTCTCGACAACCTCACATCATCATCTTGATGGTGAAGGGCTCATTTTTGTGTGTCATTTTTTTTTTTCCAGAAAACTTTATGTAATTCATTGTGCGGCCGTGCATGTGCTCAGCTGTTATCTGTCTCTTTGAGACCCCATGGATTGCAGCCTTCCAGGCTCTTCTGCCTGTGGAATTCTCCAGGCAAGAACACCGGAATGGGTTGCCATTTCCTACTCCAAGTTCATTGTGCAGAGGGGAGATTAAAATGAGTTTCTATGGGCCACGGGTTAAAAACCCATAAGGGCTCAGGAAGTATTGAACCAACTGAGATTATATGCATGTGTTTCTGTTTCTCTGAGGAATATTCTGAATTCAACTTGACAAAGGGTTTCATAATCAGCCCCCGCTCCAAGCCAAGGCAAGAACCACCAAAATGTGCCTTCATTTCAATATTTAATATTACCTTGATCTTGACTGTGACAGGGAAAGGAGAAAAAGGAGAAATGTCATTGTTTGGGGCACTGATGTGAACCGCTCAGAGACTGAAGACAGAGAGTAAAAGTTACCTCCACATGCCATCCAATGGTAAGAGTTTATGGTAATAATATTAGTCAGATAATATGAATAGCTGACGTTCCTGAGAGCTGATATTCTAAACTGTTCTAAACACTTTGTGTATGTTAACTAAATAAATCTTCAGCCCACTGAAGTGCTTATTATTTTTATTATTACTATCACCATTTTACAGATGAGGAAGCTGAAGGACAGAGCTGGAACTTGCATCTCAGTTATCTTCCTTGAGCCCATGCTCTTAACCATTCAGTGACACCACCTCCAGAACCTCCCAGTGATCACTGTAACTGTAAAGTCAAGCTGACTTGACTGTTTAGCAAAGACCACAGCATGTTCTGTGATCATTTCAGGTTTAACATTAGCAAAAGCATCATCCTTAGTTCTGTGTTCAAACACCACTCCCCACCCAGAAGCGTATACATTCATGTTGGTAACAAAACAAGAAGAAACATAAAGATTTAAAATTTAAAAAATAAAAAACTAAAAATTAAAAAAAAATAAATAAATAAATAAAAATAAATTTAAAAAAAAAAAAGAAAAGAAAGCTCACCCAGGACCACAGTGAGTGATGGAAATAAGGTTTTAACTCAGGTATGTCTGTCTTCTGAGCCTGTGCTCTTAGCCACCTGCCCAACATCTCACCCTCCTGTAATGAAATGCTCTGGCTTAAGAGAAGTCAGTGAGGCCCCTGGAAGGTCCATGTGAGGCATAGGAGGTACACAGCAAGCCCCTGGCCACCTCCAGAACATTATACCAGAGAAAACCAAATAGCAACCATGTGGGTTAGAAGACACCCTTGATTAACCAGACAGAGGAGGAAATTCCCCATCTCTTGGAGTGAGTCTCCTAAGACAGAAGGGAAGTATCTTTCATCTTTCCTCCCACACTGCTGCCAACATTCAAACAAGAGGCCCGGTGGGCAAGACCACCTGTGTCTGCGTCCAGCCATGCCTCTAGACCTAGACTGTTTTATGAGCATGAGTGAAATCAATTTCCAAGCAATGCTTCCAATGCTGAGTAGAATTCATACCAGTAATAAGTACCACTGTCCTTACGCAGATACACACTCACACACACACAGACAAAATTTAAGAATCTTGAGGGAGTGAATGCTTGCAAAAAAGATACATGTTATCTCCCTGTCATGGAGCTGTGGCATCTGACCCCTCATCTACACCTAGGTACAATCCACCTCTCTGTCCCTCCCCCTCTCCCTCCCTCCCCCTCTCCTTCTCTCCCCGTCTCTCCCCCTCTCCCTCCCTCCCCCTCTCCCTCCCTCCCCCTCTCTCTCCCTCCCCCTCTCTCCCCTCCTCCCCTCCCCTCCTCCTCTCCTCCTCCCCTCTCCCTCCCCTCCCCTCTCTCCTTCTCCCTCCCTCCCCCTCTCTCTCCCTCCCCCTCTCTCTCCCTCCCCCTCTCCCTCCCTCCCCCTCTCCCCTCTCTCCCCTCTCTCTCCCTCCCCCTCTCCCTCTCTCCCCTTCTCCCTCCCTCCCCCTCTCCCTCTCCCTCCCTCCCCACCATCCCTCTCCCTCCCTCTCCCTCTCCCTCGTCTCTCCCCCTCTCCCTCTCCCTCCCTCCCCCTCTCCCTCTCTCCCACTCTCCCCTCTCCCTCTCTCCTCATCTCTCCCCCTCTCCCTCCCTCCCCCTCTCCCTCTCTCCCCCTCTCCCTCCCTCTCCCCTTGTCTCTCTCCTAACTCTTACCTCACTTCCTGCTAGGCTTCCTCCTATTTTTATCAATACAGAAACTCTGATAACCCGAGCCACGTACCCCTTTTCTCGCTGGTGTCTCCCGGCTTTCCCTCGAAGCTGGACCTCAACTTCAGCACCATGGCCAGAGCGAAGCTCCCCTTCCCCTCAGGGCGTGGATGACAGACCTCCAATTTGCCCTCTGACCCCATCAGTCCCTCTCACTCCCTCCGGCTCTCCCTCCCCCTCTCTTCCTCTCTCCTACCCTCTCCTTCTCTTCCCCTGTACCTAAAGCTGTTTGCACACATGCGGTGATGTCAAAGTTTTGCCCAAGGAGACAAGTTGCTATGACAGATACAGGGACACAGACCAGCTGGCCAAGAAAACACAGCTTGTGTGGGTCCTAGACACAAGCACCACCTGGAGATATACCATGTCTTGACTCTGTCATCTGACTGATTTGGACACCAAAGCCCTGTAGAAGGGATAAACATTGAGGACCACACCACTCTCACCAGCCTCAGGACACACTCACTCCAAACGTGACATTTCCATCCCAGTTCAGAGCAGGGAAAACGCTGAAGAATAAATGGGCTAAGAAGTGAGCACTCAGGGGATTTCCCTAGAGGTCCAGTGGTTAAGACTCCATGCTTTCAATACAGGGGACGCAGGTTCAATCTCTGTTCAGGGGATGAAGATCCCCCATGCCTCACAGTGTGGCCAAAATGAATAAGTAAAATTGTAAAAAGAAGTGGACACTCGGGTTCTTCCTCACTGCCCTCACTTGCTACCCTCTCCTACTTGCAACTAAGAAAGGAGAGTGTGTGTTGTGTAAGCCCAAGTGTGTGTGTAACGGGCTCTGTGTACGTGTGTGCTGTGGGGGAAGCAGGACCGATCAGGGAGAGAGGGAGGTGTCCGTGAACAACTCTGGCAAATAGGGTGGGAGGTAGGCCAGATCTGAGAGCACAGAAAACAGCAGATGTTAACCACCTGGGGAGAGGTTCATTACCCTGTGAAAATAATCCTAAAAGAGATGACATTTTTGAGCAACTGACATAGCTAGGCACTGTTAACTGCTTTATATGCATCATGCCCTCTAATGAGGACAGCAACAATGTGAGGTAGGCACTATTCCCGTTATACAGACGAGAACTCAAAGGCTCAGAGGTTGAGTACCTTGGTCAGAGTCACACAGCTAGTTAAGTGACAGACAGATGGAAGCATGAGCGTAAAAAAGGCAAGAGAAATTTGGTGTAAAGGGAAGAAACTAGTCCTACGTAGAGAAATTCAATTAATTTGGGTTTGGCAAGCTTGGAAATTATCTTTTCCCCTGTCTTCCGATCTCAAGAAAGAATTTTTATAAAGACAAGGCTGATGAGTTCTTCCCCGTGTGTTTGGAGTACCAGAGAAAAGGAAAGTGACAGATCAAAGCATGGCTGGTTGTAGTTGGAGAAACAACAGACCTTACTGTCAGGGTGTATTTTTTTAAGCCAGGACATTAACACAGTGATGCAAACAGCAGTGGGCAAGGGAACTGGGAGACTTGAATTTGAATCTGGCTCTGCTGGTAACTTGCTGGGGCCTCTGGGTCTTAGCCTCCTCTCCACCCACCCTCTTACTGCCAAAAAGGAGGGGCTCCAACCAGGCTATCGTTCCAGCTGCTGAGCTCATGCTCCCAAAAGGTGCCCCAGAACAAGGCCTCCTTCCTTTCAAAAGAAAAAAAAAAATTAAAAATCCACAGCAGCACTGGTCCCTCTTGCCTTGCCCAGGAGATTAGGGATCAGGGCATCCCCAGATACCATCAGGGACCACATCTGATGACTCCCCCAGGAAAATGCTTGCTGAGCCTGTCTGGAGTGCCAACCGCCCCCCAGTCCCCTCCAAAGCCAGCCACACACCCACCCCACTTCAGGTGCTAATCTATCAGCCGGGTTTCCTGGGGAAACAGAACTCATTCTTAAGCTCTCTTTTATGGCTTTTACCCAGAATTGATTTGAATAAATCAGTCTAATGCTCTCTCTACAATGGAACCAATTGTAAAAAAAAAAAAAAAAAAAATCTTTATTTGCTCAGCTTTAAAAGCAGGTTGGAGCTTTCTTCTTCCCATTCCTGGGCTGATGGAAGAAAAGGAAGCACGTATATTAAATTTAACAAAGGAGGAGTCCTCAAAAGGTGAGGACCCAAGACCCTCCCAGAATTCCCAGGCAAGGAGGTCCCCTGCAGGATTCATACCTGGAAAAGGAAACCAGAGAAGACCAATTGGTGTTTATCTGCTCCTGATGCTAATACCTTCATACATGTTGTGTTCAGCCAGAGGCTTGAGGAAGCGAGGCTTCCCTGAAAGCTCCTGTTTTCCTGGCTCTTCCATCCTCTCTCAGAAAGGACACAGAAAAGCTTAACCTCCACTGAGTCCTGCCAATGTGCCGGGAGCTGCATCAAGTCTCAAAGGCACCTCCGGTTCCGGGATCCCAGGGATGAGGGCTTTATTTCTATCCTGCAAATGCATCCAAAGCCTTGTGTTCCTCAGGACCTTTAACTGTGCTGTCTGAAGTTCCCACACTCTGCAAGTCTGGCTCCTTCTTTCTGTTCCTTAAGCTCTCTTCCCCAAGGCCACCTCATCCTAGGAGTCTTACCCCAACACACCGGAATAACTGTTGCTTTCTCATGGACCATCCTGTTCTTTTTCTCCATGTCACTTGATAGCATAGAAGCAAGACACTGCTTTGCTTAAGGATGAAAGTTTGGGAGCCAGGGACCTGAGAACGAACCCTCTCTTCTCCTCTTATTAGATGTTAACTTGGAGAAAGGCATTTTATTACTCTGAGCCACATTTTCCTCACCTGTAAGATGGGAGTTATGAAAGCACTCACCTTTAGAAATGTGCCTGGCAGGAGGTAGCACTCCATGAAAGTTTGCTGTTACTTGTGAAAATTCTGAAAGAGATGGGAATACCAGACCACCTGACCTGCCTCTTGAGAAACCTGTATACAAGTCAGGAAGCAACAGTTAGAACTGGACATGGAACAACAAACTGGTTCCAAATAGGAAAAGGAGGATGTCAAGACTGTATATTGTCACCCTGCTTATTTAAATTATATGCAGAGTACATCATGAGAAACACTGGGCTGGAGGAAGCAGAAGCTGGAATCAAGATTGCTGGAAGAAACATCAATAACCTCAGACATGCAGATGACACCACTCTTGGCAGAAAGTGAAGAAGAGCTAAAGAGCCTCTTGATGAAAGTAAAAGAGGAAAGTGAAAAAGTTGGCTTAAAGCTCAACATTCAGAAAACTAAGATCATGGCATCCAGTCCCATCACTTCATGGCAAATAGATGGGGAAACAGTGGAAACAGTGTCAGACTTTATTTTGTTGGGCTCCAAAATCACTGTGAATGGTGATTGCAGCCATGAAATTAAAAGACCAACCTAGACAGCATATTAAAAAGCAGAGACATTACTTTGCTAACAAAGGTCCGTCTAGTCAAGGCTATGGTTTTCCAGTAGTCATGTATGGATGTGAGAGTTGGACTATAAAGAAAGCTGAGCACAGAAGAATTGATGCTTTTGAACTGTGGTGTTGGAGAAGACTCTTGAGAGTCCTTGGACTGCAAGGAGATCCAACCAGTCCATCCTAAGGGAGATCAGTCCTGGGTGTTCATTGGAAGGATTGATGTTGAAGCTGAAACTCCAATACTTTGGCCACCTGATGAGGAGAGCTGACTCATTGGAAAAGACCCTGATGCTGGGATAGATTGAGGGCAGGAGGAGAAGGGGACGACAGAGGATGAGATGGTTGGATGGCATCACCGACACAACGGACATGGGTTTGGGTGGACTCCGGGAGTTGGTGATGGACAGGGAGGCCTGGCATGCTGCAGTCCATGGGGTCACAAAGAGTCGGACATGACCAAGCGACTGAACTGAACTGAACTGTGTTGTAACTGTTTGATGCGTATCTGTGTGCTCCAAGAACACGGAGCTCGGTCATCCTGTTTCTGATTAGAGCCTCAGGGCCGAGTTCAGTGCCTGGCACATCCGGGTACTGAAAAGATATTTGTCAAATGAACAGAAATTTTTTTTGTTTTATGTTTACTTCACACAGACTTTAGAGCAACAAGCAGAAATGGCATTTTTTTTTAACATTTTACAGATGGAAAATGAACACTGAAAACCTTGATTGATCTAAGCCTGGACAGTCAGGTATCCAAGCAAGGCAAGAGCCCATGCGGCCAGCACTTTTCCCACCAGAGGTCAGGAAGCAGAAACCTGGGACTGCCTCTCTCCCTCTGGCACCTGAGGCCACCACACCTCGGCAATAAGGAAGTCATAGGTCAGTTCAGGCCCACGGAATAGGCTTACAGGGCTGAGGCAGGCTTGCTCCCCCTGCCCTTCCCAGGGGATCTTGAAGAG
The DNA here is from genome assembly GCF_016772045.2 of Ovis aries. NCBI lineage: Eukaryota > Metazoa > Chordata > Mammalia > Artiodactyla > Bovidae > Ovis > Ovis aries. Next base: position 4,763,145 of record NC_056077.1, on the reverse strand, counting down.
CTGCAAGGATCAGGCCCAGGGCTCTGGCCGATGGTACAAGAGGGTGGCAGAGGCCCTGGTGTGGGGGCTGAGGGCTTAGGGCTCAGAGGATTCTCAGAGGCCCTAGTGTAGGGGCTGAGGACTTAGGGCTCAGAGGATTCTCATGGTCAAATGAACACATGGAGCAGGGAGGCACACTCACAAAGCAGACTGGCCTTCACACATCAAGCAGATGTAGGGACCGCGTATACTTTTGTTCACTGCTACCTAGCCCATGGGCTCTTGGCAAAGGACTTCCCTTGATAATTACTAGTTGAATAAGTGAGTGAATAAGCTGATAGTTGAATAAATGAATAAATGACAACAACAATAAAAGCCTTCGTTTGTCCACCTTCCTCTCTCTTCCAACTCCTGACTTGGAGAGGCTGAGTCTCATAATAGCTAAGAAGGCGTCCTGTGACCCTGCGGGGGTTCAAATCCCAGCTCTACCATTTCCCAACCGTGTGACCCTGAGCAAGTAACCTAGCCCCTCTGTGCCTCTGTTTCCCCATCTGTGAAATGAGGGTATTAATTGTGACTTCCTAGTGAGACTGTGAGACTTAGATGAATTCATATGTATAAAGCACTTGGAAGTGTCTGGCACACAGCAAGCACTCAAAACAAGTATTAGCTGTTATTACCATACAGGCTTTTCTCTGTATGTTTATTATTTTCAGCCTTTATTTGATTTGCCTCTTGCTATAAGCTTTCGTGAGCCCTTTTGGGGAAGAAGCAGAACACAAATCAATTTAATAGATGAACTACTCAAATATAACATTTACAGGGTGGACTTAATCTAACAGGTTTTCTCCTAATAAGACACAGTTGCAAATTAAATTGTCTAATTTGGTAATATCTTTCAAAATGTTAAGTGCTCATACCCTCTGCCCCAGAAATCTCACTTCCAGGGACTGATCTTGGAGATACGTTCACATGAGTGAACCAAGGTGGCGTACAAGGAAATTCACTGCAGCATCATTTGAGAAAGCAAACAGCCAGAAACAGCCTACATGTCCATGCATGGAAGATTGGCTAAATGAATTTATGGTCTAGCCTAAAGCACGATGTATGCTGCTACTAAAAAATGGAGCAAAGTTTTATGCATTGACATGGAAAGATCTCCAAGATATATTGTTTATGAAAAAAAAAGTTGCAGAATTGGAGAGAGGTTGACTTCATTTGTGTCTCTAGGTACACACACATACACAGACACACAGACAAGTGCACAAACAGATGTGCGTGTACACACACACACTCACACGCACCAATCATTATGCACATTTTAAAGATGAAGAAACTGAGGGACTTCCCTGGTAGTTCAGTGGCAAAGACTCCTCGCTTCTAATGCAGGGAGCCCGAGTTCAATCCCTGGTCAGGGAACTAGATCCCATATGGTGATGATACTGTAGTTGCTAAGTTGTGTCCAACTCTTGCAATGCCTTGCACTGGAGCCCACTAGGCTCTGTCCGTGGGATCTCCCAGGCAAGAATACTGGAATGGGTTGTCATTTCCTTCTCCAGAGGATCTTCCTGAGCCAGAGATCCTGAGCCAGTCTCCTGCCTTGCAGGCGGATTCTTTACTGACTGAGCCACCAGGGACACCCCTAGATCCTGCATGTCACAACTGAAAAAGATGCCACGCGCTGCAACCAAAAGACCCTGCATGACGCAGTAAAGAATAAAGATCCCATGTGTGGCCGCTGAGACCTGGCACAGTCAAATAAATAATTTTTTTTAATGATGAAGTAACTGAGTCTCAGAGCCCTAAGATTCCACGGCTGGGAGATGACAACCTACACTCGCCCCCTCTCTGCCTAGTGACGGAATCTCAGCACAGATCAGAGCACAGCTGCAAGGAGCCATCCTGGCAACAGATAAAAACAAGCTGAAGCAGCCAAAAGTGCTGACACTGAGCAGTGTGTGCGTGCTAAGTCACTCCAGTCGTGTCTGACTCTGCAACCCCATGGACTGAAGCCCCCTGGATCCTCTGTCCATGGAATTCTCCAAGCAAGAACACTGGACAAGGTTGCCATCCTCCTCAGGGGATCTTCCCAACCCAAGGATCGAACCCAGGTCTCTCTACATCTCCTGCACTGGCAGGCGAGTTCTGTACTAGCACCACCTGGGAGGGCTTCCCTGGCGGCTCAGATGGAAAAGAATGCAGTGTGGGAGACCTGGGTTCAAAGATCCCCTGGAGGAGGGCATGGCAATCTTGTCCAGTATTCTTGCTTGGAGAATCCCATGAACAGAGGAGCCTGGCGGGCTATAGTCCATGGGATCGCCAAGAGTCAGACACGACTGAGCACAGCGCCGCCTGGGAAGCCCATTGAGCAGAGTCTGGGGGTATGAACCGGCTCTTTTCTTCCTCTGCTAGTTCCAATGTCTTGCTATTTCTCTCTCTTTCTGACCTCAGCATTTGGGATAACACTTTTCTAAAAACTACCATTCTCCAATACAGAAGTCAATAAAATAAAAAGGTAAAAATAAAAAAAAAAAACAAGCAAAATGTAGTATATGAACATATGAAATATTACTCAGTCTTGAAAAGAAAATAGAATTAACACATGCTACAACATGGATGAAGCTTGAGGACATTATGCAGTGACATAATCCGGACACAAGAGGACAAATGTCGCATGAACACGCTTATACGAGGTTCTAAGAGCAGTCGAATTCCTAGAGTCAGAAAGTAGAACTGTGATGGAGGGAGGGGAGAGTGGGAATGAGTGTTTAATGCATAAGGAATTTGGGAAGATGAAAAAGTTCTGGAGATGGATGGTGGTGGTGGCTTAACAATGTGAATGTAATTAACGCCACTCCACTGTACACTTAAGAATGATTAAAATGGTAAATTTTATGTTACATCTATTTTACCACCCAGAAAAAAAATGTGATTATGCTATTCTCATAAACCACATAGAAAATCCATGTAGGGAAAAAACCTGAGGGAGAGGAGTAGGACCAGGGTTGGCACAGAGCCCAGCTGTAAGAATCCACCAGCTCATCCCTCCCCCCAGGTATCTCTATCCTACCCACCGTCTTCAACCTAAAGTAGTTGGTTGAAACCTTTGGTTTTGATTTTCTTCAAGAAAACATCTCATCCTAAAGTCAGCAGATCCATGACAATTATAAGTTACTTTCAAATTTAGTCAATAGATCAGATGGAGGAGATGGCGGCTCCATGACAACACTCACAGGTCCCAAACTGACACTCTGCTGCTCTGAGTATATTTTCCACATGACAGGAATTTACACCCGGCTATGGGGCCTGGCTTGGGGTAGCTTGAAGCATATGTAGCTTCCCCTCATGACGTCACCCTCAAAAGTTTCAGGCCCTGTCCCCTAACCCACTCGGGTTCACTCAGTGACTGGTGAGGTAGACTCATCCAGTCTCCCTGAAGCTTGTGTTAGTTAGGTTGCTTTTGGAGTCAAGTAACAAAAAAATCTGGACTTGAGCTGGTTCGCCCAGTAAAGAAATGTGTTTTCTCATACAAGTGGCAGGCCAGAGGGACGGCAGGGTCCAGGTGCTTTATGCACCTGGATAATTCCATCAGGATCTTGGCTCTTTCCGTTTCTCTCCTCTGTTGTCATTTGTTGTTGTTCACTCACTAAGTTGTGTCTGGCTCTTTGCAACCCCGTGGGCTGCAGCACGCCAGGCCTCCCCAACCTTCACCATCTCCCAGCGTTTCTGACTCTTTGCAACCCCGTGGGCTGCAGCACGCCAGGCCTCCCCGACCTTCACCATCTCCCAGCGTTTCTGACTCTTTGCAACCCCGTGGGCTGCAGCACGCCAGGCCTCCCCGACCTTCACCATCTCCCAGAGTTTCTGACTCTTTGCAACCCCGTGGGCTGCAGCACGCCAGGCCTCCCCGACCTTCACCATCTCCCAGAGTTTCTGACTCTTTGCAACCCCGTGGGCTGCAGCACGCCAGGCCTCCCCGACCTTCACCATCTCCCAGCGTTTCTGACTCTTTGCAACCCCGTGGGCTGCAGCACGCCAGGCCTCCCCGACCTTCACCATCTCCCAGAGTTTCTGACTCTTTGCAACCCCGTGGACTGCAGCACGCCAGGCTTCCCCGACCTTCACCATCTCCCAGCGTTTGCTCACATTCACGTTCACTGAGTCGGTGATGCTATCTAACCATCTCATCCTCCGCCGCCCTCTTCTCCTTTTGCCTCTACCAACCTCAATCTGCACTTCCTCCTGAGGCTGGTTCCCTTCCTGGTCAATAAAAAAATTAAATAACTAAAATGCTGTTGACTTATGTACCCAGGAAGCTTGAGGGAATGATCCTAGCTTCATGCTCAGCTGGATCCAGGTTCAAATAGTGTCATCGGGGCTCTCTGTATCGCTCTCTCTTCTTATCCCTCACCTCAGCTCTGCTTTACTATCAGACAAACTTGATCCAGGTGGACACAAGATGGCAGTTCACAGCCTCTAGCCTACATCCCAGATACAGCTCCCAATGCCAATTTATGAAGAAGTGTCTTTCCCCAAATCTATAAGAAAAGATTTGTGGGAAACCATGATGGGCCCCTTTCTTATAACATGCCATTCCTGAACCCATCAATAGCCTTCTAGTTGGACGAGCTTGAGTCACATGACTACTTTGGACCAGAGGAATTCCAGCCAGGGTAGAGGTGTTGGCCTATCTTTCATACCCAGAGGCCAAAAAGCATGATCTGAAGAAGCTAGGAGACCATGAAGGGCTCTAAGATAAGCATCAAGTTATGCTCCAGGACCCCCAAACCACAGCTGTTCCCAAAGTCCAAAAGGACAGACAACTGGGTGAGCCCCTTGTTTGCTCATCGGTATTGATTCAGTAAAGAAAGATGTGAGCTCCAGGATCTCTTGGGAGGCTGCCAGACAAAGAACCATGTGGTTTTTAAAACTCCTCTTGGAGCTCACACTCATGACAAATGCAATCATGGTTCTATACATCTGGCATCAAGAGACAGTAATCTTTCAGCAAGTTTGAAATCTCACTTGGTGTATTTTTTCTCAGCCTTATCACTAGAACTTCAAAGTTAACCCAAAGATACTCCTGAGTTAGTAGGAAGCTCAGCAGTATTTCTTTCCTGACAGATCTTTGAGCTCCAGCTCCAGCGATCTCCGGGAACACAAGGTGACTCCTCGTTGGGAAAATACTGCATTTGTCCCTTCCATAGGAAGGGCTGTTGCCCACCATATGGAGTGAGGCTTTTCCAAACCCAAGAAAGAAATATGTCCCCTTTGCTCCAAAACCCAAGAAGAAAGTAAAACACAGATTCTCACAAATAGGAGAGGGTTGAATTGTGTTTGTTATTTTCAGCTTCGAAGCAGCATTGATTACCTCTAGACGAAAAAAAAAAAAAAAAAAGAGTTCCATTTCTAATAAACAGTCACTCCACATCAGATTTATATACTTGAGCTTAAAGGAAGCCAAGTAAAGTTATCTGTTCTTGTTGTACCTGATTAACCTCAATACACAAATCCTACAAATCAATAGTTAATTAAAAATGTGGCAATGCCTCTGTAGTTCAGTTACCTCATCCCTCTGCAAACACTACCCACCTTGTATATTATGCAGCTAAAAGCCACGTGGGCCACCCTCTAGGACAATGTAGAACTGTACATACAAGAAAATAAACATATTTCCAAAATATTTCTACTTGGGGACTTCAGATGTCATTTTGGGGCTGTATTTGTAACTCGAGGCTTCCCATAGAAGCTGCCTTGGGTGTTCTGCAGGCTGTCCAAGCCTTGGAATCACCCTTATATGGACACGAAGCCCATATTCTCTGTATAGTCAAGGTTTGTAAAGATACTCCCGTGGCGATTTGAAGTACTGGGTTTCCATTTTTCAAACTGTCTCTGGGCTGAGAGCCTAAGAACTCACCCGAACCTCATATTCACCCACGCCTTCTAAGCTAAAAATAATCAAGAACAATAAGGCAAACCTGATTTATTTGTCATTTCCTGGTTACTGGTAACTCTTTGTTGGGTTTCTTTGTTTTTCACTTCACACTCTTTTCTGCTATAACTAAATCATCTATTTTGGGGGATAAATGTATGGGTGCCCTACCTTATTCCAAAGGGGAATTGGAATGGCTAAGAAAACAGTGCAGTGGGGATAGCTTTGCCAGAACCACGCACTGAAGTAGACTCAAGTCACACACTGATTTCACAAGTGATTTCCTCTGGTGGTCCTGCCTATGCTCCCCCACCACCACCATCAGCCTTCTAGTAACAGGCGCGTCCACCCCTGCCCCTGGACTCAAGTTGGGCCAGCCATAGTATCTCAAACCCCCGGCCTGCAGGTGGACAAGCAGCCCAGGAGAGTCTATCATAACCCCTTCCTGGGAGTTTTCATACTGAAACTGGAAAGAAGAAGCCAATTTTCTTCTTGGTGACAAACCATCAGAACAAATGGCCAAGACACACCTGCCAAGATCCCCATCATACACAAAAACCCCATCCACAGTAGGAGGAAAGAAACTAAGACACAGAAGTGAGAGATGGAAAGAACACGGACAAGAGAGAGCTGCTCCGCGGTCTGGTTATTTCAGCCAGCACGTTCCCTTTTCTGCTTCAGCGAGTCAAATGCTTAAGCCTGGAAAAAATACCTCATGAGGAGATGAAGACAAGACACCCACCCCTCTGGCCTTTACTGCAATCGATGTTTATATACTTTAACCTCAGTCCCCAACGTAGGTGACAGAATCCAAAAGACCAAGAACCTCAGCAGCCAACAGCAAAGGCTGGGACTTCCCTAGTGATCCAGTGGCTAAGAATCCATGCTCCCAGAGCAGGGGCCCCAGGTCCAACCCCTGCCCAGGAAACTAGATCCCACACACTGCAACTAAAGAGCCCACATACCACAGTGAACATCGAAGATCCCATGTGCCACAGCTAAGATGCACAAATAAATACAGAAAAAAAAAATTTTTTTTTAAAGAGCAAAAGCTGTTGGTTCCTGCTCCTCCATCCTCCTGGGTTGCAGGAACTGGAAAAGATTTCACTAGTTTCTATAAACCAAACCCTACCCAGGATCTCGCAGAGAGGGGGACCTGACCACTTCTCTTGGATTGCCTGGGTTAGACTTTCAAGAACAGGAACTGGGCACTTGGTGGGCACCCTTAGCCAATGGGCTACCTAAAAGAAGCAGAACTGTGGGAGGCAGGGAAACAAATTGGGTCTCCAAAGAGTCTAGGCAGAAGGAAGGGATCTGATCTGGGGGGTGGAGTATCAAAGAGAAACGGGGGGCCTTTGGGAGGACTGTCCATGGAGATGAGATAGTGGTTGTAGCCGTTTTATAGGAAGCCTGCAGCCTCAGAATGGGCACTGGAGACGGCAGTGCAGTTTGGACAAATGAGCTCAGATCATCAGCAGTGGCTCCTGGAAGCCACCGTGCAGATGGAGAGTTAACTGAAGTGGTCCTGAGATAAGCCAAGAGCACCCACCTGCATGCCCAGCAGATGACAGCCTTCTCAGTTTTTACTAACAATAATTAACATGTTTTGAGCACTTTCTAGGCACCAGGAACCACGGTAAGAGTTTAGCAGGCATCATGTCGATTATTTCTTGCAATAAGCCTATGAGGTTAAAGATTCCACTTTTATCTCCATTCTACAGGTGGGGACTTGATTTCACCAAGTCAATGGCACAGTCAGGATTCCGAATGAATTCTTTCTGATTCCAAAGCTAAGATGCCAGGGTACCCTTCTGCCTGATCCTCCCAGTTCTCCTCCAAGACACTGGACTCTGTCGCTGACACCCACACCTTCAGGCCCAGGACAGCACCTTTGCTCCAATTCTCAGGCCACCAAAATTGGATCAACTGATTCAAAACTGCAATTGCTGGCTCTACGACCATGGCTGGACCACTCTGGATTGCATCAACCCCCACCAAAGCCTGCCTACATTCCCCACCGTCTCTTTACATAGTAATGAGAATGATGGGGTTCACAGCCCACTCGTTAAAGTTGACTCAGTTCCCCTAGCCCCACTCTGCTCAATCTCCCTGCCCTTCCCCATCAACCCACCCCAGGGAGGCCCAGAACACCTCATGGTCAAATCCACCTATGTATTGACAAAGGGTCACAATTTCCCATCTTAAGTTCAGAGCCAAGGTCTGTGCACTGGGCACAAATGAAACAATGCTTTGGATTATTTCCAACGAAATGAAAGTAAAGAGCAGAGAAGAAATGAGGGAGACCAGGCCTGACACTGCACTGAGTCCCATAAAATGACAAATGCTGTACACTCATGTCAGGAAGCCAAGGCTATAAAAGCCACAAGTGAATTAGGAAGGAGGCCAAAGCAGTGATGTCATGTGAGAACACTGCTGCCTCGCAACAAGGCTGGTGCTCACTTCCTGGTCAGACAAGTTCTCAGACCCTGACGGTGCCACTGACCAGGAGAAGGTGGGGGAAAGGCAGAAATGCATCTCAAATGAATTCTGGAGTCACTGCTTCTCTCAGGGAAGCCAGGGTGATCAGGGAACACAGCCTCCCTCTCCGCCATGAAAAGCATTCCAAAACAGATGTGAGAGTGGACATTTGTCGGTCTGCGGCCAACATCCCCATGAGCATCCTGTCTGTCACTGTGTACAGCCTTGTTGTTGTTCAGTTGTTCAGTCGTGTCCGACTCTGTGACCCCACGGACTGCAGCACACCAGGCTTCCCTGTCCTTCACTACATCCTAGACTTTGCTCAAACTCATGGCATCATCACGAGTCAGTGATCCCACCCAACCATCTCATCCTCTGCCACCCTCTTCTCCTTTTGGTTTCAATCTTTCCCAGCATCAGGGTCTTTTCCAATGAGTTAACTCTGCATCAGGGGGCCAAAGTATTGGCGTTTTAGCTTCAGCATCAGTCCTTCCAATGAATATTCAGGACTGATTTCCTTTAGGATGGACTGGTTGGATCTCCTTGCAGTCCAAGGGACTCTCAAGAGTCTTCTCCAGCACAATTCAAAAGCATCAGTTCTTCAGGGCTCAGGCTTAAAAAACTACATAATTTGTTCAGAGCTCAACAAGAAAGGCTTATTTCTTCTCTTCACAGTATCAGCTGGGATGACTTCAGTGGGAGTGGAGGGGCCATTCTCAAGACAGCTCATTCTGTGGCTGGAGAGTTGATGCCAGTGTCAGCTGAGAGCCCAGATGGGGCTGTGAGCCAGAGGCCTCAGCTCTTCCACGTGGGCCTTGCCATGGGCTGCTTGGTGGCTGGGTTCCAATCATGAATTTGCAGAGAACTTAGGCTCCAAAGTCACAGAGAGCTATTGCCGCTGTGTCCTATTTGTGGAAACAGATTCGAAGGTACTCCACCTCCCCATGGGGGTATGACAGGTTTCTAGAAGAATCCCTATGATGGGAGACAGCACTGATATTACTACCACCACAACCAACAGGGTATTTCATGACTTCACCAGGCTGTCCTAACTTACAAAGTGAAAGTGTTAGTCATTCAGTTGTACCTGACTCTGCGACCCCATGGACTGTTGACCGCCAGGCAAGCCAGTAACTTACAAACCGACTTTAAAATAACCACTTCAACCAACCACCGACAAAGACCGCAACTAAGAGTTTTAGAAAACCACTGGACTCAAAGAACGGAAACCAGAGACAGTAAAAGTCACTCATGAAGCAGGCTTAGAGAAGGAAAACTCTCCAAGATATTTACATATTTTCACTTCATTTCCCTACAATGCCTGAAGCTCTACTCATTAGAAACTCATTTGAGATAACTAGTAACCAATTAAAAAATGCAAACACCTCGGGGTCTAGCCTGAGTCCTCCAAATGGTCGTTTAATTGTGATTCATCAAGGATTTCCTCCTGCCCCCTGCTGAGAGGTAGCTACAAGGGGAGACTGGAGAAGAGTAACTGTTGCTAAAAGCCCTTACAGATAGAGACCTGGGTAAAGGAGCAAGTGGAGCTCAGCAGAGGATGTAGGGAGGTAAGTTTGCTTATGCATCAGAACAAGCACCCTGGTTTGGGGCTCTACAACTGATGCTTTAGAACTATGATGCTGGAGAAGACTCTTGAGAGTCCCTTGGACAGCAAGGAGATCAAACCAGTCAGTCCTAAAGGAAATCAACACTGAATATTCACTGGAAGGACTGATGCTGAAGCTGAAGCTCTAATACTTTTGCCACCTGATACGGAGAGCCAGCTCTTTGGAAAAGACTCTGATGCTGGGAAAGATTGAAGGCAGGAGGAGAACGGGATGACAGAGGATGAGATGGTTGGATGGCATCAACAATTCAATGGCCATGAGTTTGAGCAAACTCTGGTAGACAGTGAAGAACAGAGAACCTTGGCGTGCTGTAGTTCATGGGGTCACAAAAAGTCGGACACACCTGAGCAGCTGAACAACAAAATATAGCCCCAATCAGGCTGCAAGATCCGTCACTCCTGGTAGGTCAAGTCACTTTCCAAAACACCCTGGCACAGCTGTGCTGATGGCCAGCTCCACTGGCAGCCGGTGGAGCCACGACTCACACTGTCACCACTCCCCCCAGACCTCTCCTGTGAGCACTTTGAATCAACACAACAGGAATGGACTTTTGCTGCAGGCTGGCGTATGCTGCCAAGAGCATGGTCCCTCTCTGCTCAGAAAGGAAAACCCTCCAGCTGTTCACACCTGCAAGAGGCCACAAGAAAATATTTTTATTCTGCTATAGCCATGAGGCTGGACACATTTTCTCCAAGGGGTGCGTTTCTCTCTCAAGAGTTAATTTGCACTCTGAGGTACCATCTGTCTGTTCTCCAGCTGACTTTTCAAAGCATCGCTGCTCCCTAAATAGTCACCAGCCCTGCCCTGCAAGCCCCCAGGTGATGTTGAACTCAAGTGAGAAAGCAGGAGGTTTCAGGGGAATTCCATTAGGCATCTTAGAATCTCAGTATGTGATGATTTTTTTTTTTTCCCCCAAGCTCTGGGCCAAACCAGAGGTTGGGAAAAATTCCTTACAAAGATTACTTGTTTGTAATCTGCTTTGGTGTTGGAAAGTGCTAGGGTAAGGATCTGCAGGCAGTGGAAAGGGGCCCCTGACTGAGTATCAGGTGGTTTTCTGAAATACTTCCTCCATCAGACAACCCTGAAGTTAAAGACTAGAATGTGATATACGAGTTCTGTAGGTGATGAGGCAAACGGTGGAAGACTCTTCCACGCGGAGAACCAGCATATCCAATGACTGAGAAGTGAAAAAGTGTTTGAGGAGCTGAAAGAAGTTCATATAATTGTTGGAATAAGGGGTGAGGAATGTAGAAGTAAGCTGGACCCAAACCAAAAAGGTTCTGATCAGCCATGTCCATCGTGTGGACACAGGGAGCCAGAAGGCGCCCTTAAGCAGAGGAGTAAAGTCCTCTTTGTACTATAAAAAGAGGAATCTGGGGGCGCCCCTGGCAGTCCAGTGCTTAAGACTCTGTGCTTCCACTGCAGGGGGCCCAGATTCAATCCCTGGTCAGGCAAGTAAGATCCCACATGCTGGGGTGCGGCCAAAAAAAAAAAAAAAAAGCAGAAATCTAAGACTCCCCTGGTGGTCCAGCGGTTGAGTCTGCCTGCCAATGTAGAGAGTCTTCCCTGGTCTGGGAAGATTCCAGAGACTATGGGGCAACTAAGCCCTCACACAGCAACTACCGAAGCCCATGAACCACAGCGCCCATGCTCTTCAACAAGAGAAGCCACCACAATGAAAAGCCCATACACCGCAGCTAGAGAGCAGCCCTGCTCGTCACAACTCGAAAAAGCCTGTGCGCAGCAACGAAGACCCAGCACAGCCAAAAAATAAAAATAAATAACTGAAAGTTTTTAAGAAGAGAAATCTGGCTAGAGGACGGATAGGAAGGCAGGATATCAGGTGGGAGGCTGCAATAATCCAAGTGAGATGAGATAATTGGCCGAACCAAGGTTGTAGCAAAGTGGATGGAGGAGAGAAGGTGGATTAACTTGACAGAGGTGGGGTTGAAGGAAGAATGCAGGATGGTGTCTAAGCTTTTTGGAAGCGTGATGGTGGGGTGAGTTGGACCTGATGAACCCAAGCATAAAAGGAGGTCAGGAAAGGAAGGGTAAGCTGAGGTCAGTGCAAGAGGGACATTCAAGTGGAGGTGACTCAAGTGCTGTTTGATACACAGAGTAGGTCACGCAGAAAGTTCCAGAAGGTAAATAAAGACTAAAGTGTTAGGGAACTGTTGACCAAAACCACCCACCTTGGCCAGGCACAATGATGACCACTTATGTGAGCTGTCTCACAAGAGGTCCCAATAGGGAACATCGCACTGCTGCAAAAACTAACGCGGAGAATTCAGGAGTGGGAGGAGACACCAGGCCACATATTCTACCGACTTCCCAGAATCCTTCTCCCTGGGATCCGTCTTGGCTGAGAGATGCTCTCACCACCAGAAAGGACCCTGAGTCAGACCAAAGGTGTGACTAGCAAGATAACTGGCCAGAGACAAACCAGAAACTAGCCCCATTACAATAAAACAGACAGACAAAGCAACCTGAGGCTGTGAGCCACGTGGCAGAGCAGTTCTCCTGGTTTCCCTTACCCTGCTGCCCTCCCCAGGCACCCCTTCCCAATACGGTCTTTTTTTTTTTTGTCATTGTATGTTTATCCTCGGACAATTCATTACCAAGTGTTAGACAAGAGCCCACTCTCAGGCCCTGGATGGGGTCCCTCTTCCTGCAACAGAAGGACCCTGGGAGTAGGTGATTCCCCAGATTAAGGTTCAGAGGAATAAGAATAGAACCCAGGGGACAGGTGAAGGGACCTGTGATTAAAACCAACCAACCTTCAGATACCTTCCCCAAAAGACCCACTGATTGTCGGTGTCCTCAGTATGACTTAGTCAGGACCATATTTAAATATCATATTCAAAATAACTCAAAACATTTAATCCTGCCTTTTTTTAAATTAAATCTGAAAAACAGGAGTTCAACTTATTGCACAGACCCTGAAGCAATTTTCCAGCAAGTGTCTATCAAACAAAAATCTGATCTGACTCAAAAGGGTGTCACATCAAGTGTAACAATCCAATTCCATTGTCTGTAAGAGCCTTTCTGCCAGGTACAAGACCCTAATCCAGTTGAAGTGATTTTCCATTGATTAACAGGCTGGGAATACACACGTTGTTGGTTTTCTGAGATTCCTTCCCTCTGTCTTGATGCAAGCTGCGTATAATTTTCACAGTCAAAAAGTTCCCAAACGTCAAAATAAAAATGACGCTTGGTCACTGGGGAGGCAGAGTATAGGTCAGTGACCTTGATTATTTCTTAACTGTGAGGAGCCATTCATGTTAGTGAATAAGCAAATCTGTTTGCATAACCAGATTTTTATAGCCTACTGGGAATAAAGGTTTTCCTAAGTGGATGATTTGTACAACGATAGCCTTTGGGTCTCTGATGGTACAGCTCTGATGAGGAAATGTTCCTTTAATTATGTGGAAGGCCAATTACCATGTTATAGCCACATTGTTCTGCAGATTGCATACAATTTCACCACTTCCATAGCTTCAGCACTATAATTCTAGAGAAAATGCAGGCACCAAGAAGACACTTGAGGCACATTATGCTGGAGATGAAGATGTTTTAGCGAATTCAATTTAAGCTACAACATTAAAGTTATTTTGTTGAATAAAACATAACGCAATAATGAGCTTGTGTATGTCAACTCTATAGTGGAGGTAATAATAGCTCAAGAGAGAGCGTCCTCTCTCTCCTTTTTCATGCTCATTAGAGTAATAGATAATGCTATGGAGAGAACCTTGCTGTAATATGTGCTTCATCTCAGGTTAAGTGTGTTTCTTGCAACTGTACTTCATGGGGGGGGGGGGCGGGGGACAGTAAAGGGACTAATTTGGGAGCCATTCACATAAGTGCTACTACTTGGTATTTTTTATCCCCTGAGATTTCCTGTTCCTGATGCCAACTAGGAACGGATTTTCTTGAAAAGCGCAGATTAATCACTGTCTTTTGCTACTCAGCACTGGGAGGTTTGCAGAGAGAAATGTAAGAAATCAGTAGAGTGGAGATGGGGAAGAACATGATGGCAGAAAGGCGAAATGATTGCAGTCTTGATCTCAATCCTGCCACTTAACAGTGGAACCAATAACTTCCCTTCTAGAACTCAGTTGTTCTTGTCTGTGAAATGGAGGAGTAGGAGGGTCTTCAAGGCTCCCTCAAAGTGCTACCATTCCACGATCACATCCTGAACCCACGGGAAGACTGCGTTTCCCAGCCTCCCTTGTGATTACCACGTGACTACATTTCCACCAGCAGAAATGTAAGAAATCATACGTTGCTTTTGAGCCAAGGTAATGAAAAGCAAGTGTGGGTTCTCCATGCTTCCTCTGTTTCCCATCCATATGGCTACAAGAGATGGCAGATTTACAGGATGGAAACCTCCAACATCTCTGAAACACTGTTGGAGAAGGGCCACCAAAAGAGCCCCTGACTTGCACTGGACTGTGATACGGGTGATAGTAAATGGTTATTGTGGGAAACCTCTGACTTTGCAGGATTTCTTTGTCACAACAGTACTGTCTAGTGTTATCTTGACTAACATATAAGGTTCTGAGAGATCTGAAGACAGAGGAAGAAGTTAGACTTCAATTACACTGCTAATCTCGACATATTTAAAAATTAAACAGATCATCCTATAAAACAGACCATCCATATTTCTTTTAAGCATGCATGGCACATATGCAAAATATTAAGCACATATAAAACCATAAGAGAAATCACAACCAACCCCCGTAATTGGCATGATACAGATGACATTTTCTGACTATAATGCAGCAAAATTAGAAACTGACAGAAAAAAAAGACAGTTAAAACACAAGCATATAGAACAGGCTTTTGGACTCTGTGGGAGAGGGAGAGGGTGGGATGATTTGGGAGAATGGCATTGAAACATGTATAATATCATATAAGAAATGAATCGCCAGTCCAGGGTGGATGCATGATACAGGATGCTTGGGGCTGGTGCACTGGGACAACCCAGAGGGATGGTATGGGGAGGGAGGAGGGAGGGGGGTTCAGGATGGGGAACACGTGTATACCTGTGGCAGATACATGTTGACGTATAGCAAAACCAATATAATATTGTAAAGTAATTAACTTCCAATTAAAATAAATTTATATTTTAAAAAACACATAAGCACACATTTGTAAAATTAAAAATACCCTTCTGAATAATCTATGAGTTAAAGAAGAAATCACATTAGAAATTACTAAATATTTCTAACTGAAAGACAACAAAACTATATGTCTTTTTTCACATGGACTCATTCAGCTACTCGGCTTTCACTTTCATCATGTCATTCTAGGAGGCAGTGGTTGCTTTATTTCAACCCTACCTACTCTCATAGCAACTTGTAATTGATAAGAACATTCTTATTTCTTCAAGAGAGCTAAACACTGAGCTGCATTGCGCAGCAATACAACCCCATGGTTGGGGAAGGAACAGCGATGTGTTACTGGTGGGCAGGACAGCAGGGGCGGGGGACGGTAAGCACGCACATATTTGCACACTTGTGCTGGGACAGACACAAACGCTCCCCCTGGTAGCTCTTTTGCTATGTTGAGCATCCAGACAGAAACTAAAAGTCAATCACTGAGCTATCTCAACACTCATTTTAACTTTTGGCAGCAAGTTATAACTGAGAGATAGAAAGAGACAAGAGTTAAAATAATGTATGTGTGTTCACGCGTGCCCAGTTGCTTGGGTCGGATCCGACTTTTTGCAACCCCATGGACTGTAGCGCTCGGGGTTCCTCTGTCCATGGGATTCTCCAGGCAATTCTACTGGAATGGGTTGCATGCCCTCCTCCAGGGGATTCTCCCAACCCAGGGATGGGATCAGCATCTCGTGCATCATTCTTTACCCACTGAGCCACCTGGGAAGACCAAAATAATGTACACACGTGTGTAAAAGAAAATGATGAAACCAATTGTATATTTATTCCTCTTTAGCTCTCAGGTCAGTTGTCCTATCGTATACCAAGGGGCCACATACAAACTTGTTCCTGGAGTAGCGTCCTCGCTAGAAGCCACCACACAAGCTAGCCTGTGGGGCAAGCACATGCTCGTGGAACCATGTGCAGGAAGGAGCTTCAGAAGGTGCTTCCCTCCGGGAAGGAGGGATATGGGATCAGGTGAGATGGCTTGACTGTATCTGTGATGTTGTTTCTTAAGAAACCAGAAAAGGTCTGAACCAAATATTGCAAAAGTTATGTTGTTAATCGGTGTATTATTTCCTTATTGTCTGGGGTTTTTGCCTGCATGGGCTTATTACTCTCAGAAAAAAGGTGCGAAAATTTGATAATGTGAAATACCAAAGTTCTGGTGTGTGACAGGGAGGGCTCTCTCCTGCTGATAACATGTGGACACAGCAGGTCAAAAGTACTTTTTTATTGTTCTGGAGCCGCTCAGTGTCAGAGTTCCACAGCAGTGGGCTGAGTCAGCTCGTTCTCAGCCACTCAACCTTCCAGAACATCATCTCTGCAAATCTGCAGTGCAACGCTGATTTCTGAGATCACCCTCTGGATGAAAACGAACCACCTCTGGGGGTGGGATGGGATACCATCCCCACAACAAACAGCAACAACAGTAGAAGCCCAGGCTTTCCCGGGTGGGGGCGGGGGGTGGGCCCTGTCCTCGGAACACAGGTGTTCCAAATGTAACATCTGTGAAGGACTGGCCTCTCTGTTTCGTCCCACACAGGAATCTCGTTAACAGATGTTCCCATGTTTTACTATACAGAGTGAGGTAAGTCAGGAAGAGAAAAACAAATACCGTATATTAACGCATATGTATGGAAGCTAGGCAGATGGTATTGACGAACCTATTTGCAGGGCAGCAATGGAGGCGCAGACATAGAACAGACTTACTGTCATGGGGGTCGGGAGGGGGGAGGTGCGTACCAAGGAGGAGGTGGGACTAACGGAGAGAGTAGCGTGGAGATATAGACACTAACATAAAGAGAGAGCCGGTGGGAATTTGCTGTGTGAACCAAGGAACTCAAACGGGGCTCTGTGAAAACCTAGAGGGGTGGGATGGGGGAGGAGGTGGGAAGGAGGTTCCAGAGGTAGGGGGCATAGGCACACCCACGGCTTATTCATATTGATGTATGGCAGAAACCAACACGATACTGTAATTATCCTTCAATTAAAAAATAAATTAAGAAAAAAGAGAAAAAAATTCTACCATGTTTAAAACTTTAAAATCTCTCCTTTGGCATATATGATGTCTGGGTTTTACTTCTGTATAACAGAGGCTACGGAGGCGGGAGCAGGGGCAGGGTCGGAGGGGCAGTTGTAGATAAAACAAGGTTGGCCACAAGCTAGGAATTGTTGAATGGCATCATGGTTACACAGCAGGCATTAAACTACTCTACTTTTTATATATTTGAAGTTTTCTGGAATAAATTTTTAACCACTTTAGAGCAATTTGGAAATAACTAATAAAATCACACTCCCTTTGACACAGCAATTCCACCTCTTGAAATTCACCAGATATATTAGCAAAAGTGCCAAATAAAGTGTTATTCCTTGTAGCACTGGTTCTAAGAGCAAGATGCTGGAAACATGTTGTGTTCTTCAAGAGAGGATTGGTTAGGGATTTCCCTGGTAGTCCAGTGGCTAAAACTCCATGTTCTCAATACAGAGGGCCCAGGTTCGATCCCTGGTCAGGGGACTAGGTTCTGAATGCTGCCACTAAGAATTCAAATGCCAAAACTAAAAAAATTCCATGGGCCGAAACTAAAAGATCTTGCATACTGCAACTAAGGCCTGCAGCAACCAAATAAATAAATATTCAAAAAAAAAAAAAGAGGCGGTTAGTTAAATTATAGCCCATCAAACAATGGATTAGATCTGTGCAACAGATAAAAGGTAAAGAACTTTCTAGGTCCTGACATGAGACAAACTCCAAGAAAAAATGTCATGGGCAAGATAATGTGCCCCCCAAAAAATGTCTATGTTTTATTCCTGGAACCTGAAAATATGTCCCCTCACGTGGTAAAAGGGATTTTACATGTAGGATTAAGTTAAGGATTTTGTGATCAGGAGATGATTTTGGATTATCCAGGTGAGTCCAGTGCATCACAAGAGATCTTATAAAAGGGGGAAAGAAGGGTCAGAGCCAGAGAGGGATCTGAGGATGTTACGCTGCTGAGTTTGAAGGGGCCCTGAGACCAGGAACACAGGTACCTCTAGAAGATGCCAAGGCAAGGCAGCAACTTGGTTTTAACCCAGGGAGACCTGCTGGGCACTTGGGGCCTCCAGAGTATACAAAAAATAATTGGTGCTCTTTCAAGTACTAAGTTATAGCAGCAGGAGGAAACCAACACATCATGGAAAAAATAAGATGCAAAACAGGTTTACAGCTTCATTTACAGGAGATGGTATGTAGAGGTGTAGATATAGTTTAAATATACTTTCTGGAAGGAGACAAGAAACTGATTGCCTGTGGGGAGAACTGGAGGCAGAATAAAAGGGATGGAAGTGGGCCTTTTCCATGTGTCCCCCTAAGTCCGTTCAGAATGCCCTAACAGGATCCATAGGCTGGATGCCTTACAAACAATAGAAATTTCTTTCTTGCAGTTCTGGAGGCTAGGAAGTCCATGGACAAGGTGCCAGCAGATTTGGTGTCTACTGGCTCAGAGACAGGTGTCTTCTGGCTGTATCTTCACGTGGCAGAAAGGGGTGAGGGGGCTCTCTGGGGTCTGCTTTGTAAGAGCACTAGTTCCATTCATGAGAGGTCCACCCTTATGACCTAATCACCTCTCAAAGGCCCCACCTCCTAATCCCAGCACATGAGGGGGGTAGGGTTTCAACATATGAAGCTGAGGGGCGGTGGTGCGAGACGGGACACACACATTCAGCCCTTTGTATTAATACCTTTTTGAGTTTTGTACCGCTTGAATGTTTTGGCTAGGGAAAATAATAAAATTTCAATTAAAATAAACTTCCCTAGGGAGTTCCCTGGTGATCCAGTGGCTAAGACTCCACACTCCCGGTGCTGGGGACCCCGGTTCAATCCCTAGTCAGGAAATTAGATCCCACAGGCCACAGCTAAGACCTGGTGAAGCCAAACAAATAAATTTTGTTGTTGTTGATGCTGTTTTTTAATTTAAATTTATTTATTTTAATTGGAGGCTAATTACTTTACAATATTATATTGGTTTTGCCATACATCAACATGAATCCGCCACGGGTGTACACGTGATACACCCCATCCTGAACCCCCCTCCCTCCTCCCTCCCCATACCATCTCTCTGGGTCATCCCAGTGCACCAGCCCCAAGCATCCTGTATCCTGAATCGAACCTGGACTGGCAATTCGTTTCTTATATGATATTATACATGTTTCAATGCCATAAATTTTAAAAAAAGAAAAAAAAATTAAAAGCCTCCCTCTATTACCATGACATGCAGATTTTCAAGGTTTGGATTATTTTTACATGTATAATAAGCTCAAGAAGCATGGAAAGGCGCGATCAACTGCTCAGTGGGCGGGGCTCCTGGCTGAGAAACCAACAAAACTAGGAGGAAAGTCTGGCCAGATTTCATTGACTACACAGCATTCACCAGCTCTCAAAGGGAGTTGGTCAGTGGCCCCTTTCAGGACTGACTTGGGATATTTCTCCCAAATAATAAATAAGCCCGCCCTACAGACCTTCTCCAGTCTCCTCAGGGCTCTTCTCCCTCCCCCAACACATCCCCAAATGGCAGAAGGAACAATGCCAAAGACACCTTTCCTGGAGTCTGTTCTTCCGTGCTCCACGTGGGACATAGCTAGACTCTGCAACACCCCTGTTCGACCTAAAAAAGTTCTCAATTCCCCTGATTTTATATATCAGCTAGGAGGCTTCCCAGGTGGCGCAGCGGTAAAGAATCTGCCAGCCCCTGCAGGAGACGCAAGAGACAAAATTTCTATCCCTGAGTCAAGGAAGATCCCTTGGAGTAGGAAATGGCAACCCACTCCAGTACCCCTGCCTGGAAAATTCCGTGGACAGAGAAGCCTGGCAGGTTAAAGTCCATGGGGTCACAAAGGGACATGACTGAGTGACTGAGTGTGTGAACGCACACACACAGGGGACCAGTGGAAGACTGTAATAGTCCCAGGCAAAAATGCTTCCAGACCTAAAATGATTAGCTTTATGGAAGTTATTATGCAAATGTATGGCCATTTCAAAGCTATTCAGCCTTGTAAAGGCCTAGCAGAGAAAGAAGAGTCGAGTTGGATTCAAAAGTTTTTGATTATCCAAGTTCACTCCAATTCTAATTTGAATATTAAAATGCACTACAATTATTATGTGACCCCCGTACCCTCAGATCTCTTTGAGCCTTACTTTTATCATGCTCAAAATCAGGGTGGTGGAGAGCTGACTAGAGAACAAAGGTCGGCCTAGTGTTATCAGTCCCTGGGGGTTTTCTCTCCCCTCACCTTTGCACCTGGACCACAGCATCAGCCTGATCACTTGTACAACTGAGAGGAGGCAGCTGCAGGCACGCCCAAGCTCAAAGACTATGAGCTGGGTCCAGACTGGAGCTCCTCACAACCCAGAAATAGACAGGAGAACATTGACTCAGCACTTGCTACCAGCCGGACATACTTCAAAATATATTACTTGTGTTAACACATTTATTCCTCTAGGCAACCCTATGAGACAGATATTGTTATTACTAACCACTCTGCCAAATGGGGAAACTGAGGCACCGCTGATGCTTGGCACCACTGGGCCTCCATCCAGTGATTCAACCACTCACCCCATCATCTCCTGGACCCATGTATGTTTCCCCTCTAAAGCAAGTAGATCTGGTAATTTGGGATTTCCTAGGTATGACATGAACATATCCCACGTGGATGGACAAAGGTTTGGACAGAATTAGACTGGACCCTTGAAATAACCTGATGTCGGCCTTGGCCTGGACTTCCCTGGTGGCTCAGATGGTAAAGAATCTTCCTGCAGTGCAGGAGACAAGGGTTTGATCCCTGGGTCAGGAAGATTCCCCTGGAGAAGGGAATGGCAACCCATTCCAGTATTCCTACCTGGAGAATTCCATAGACAGAGAAGCCAGGCGGACTATAGTCCATGGGGTCACAAGGAGTCAGACATGACTGAGAGACTAACACTTTCACTTTCTTCACTTCAACCTTGGCCCTGACAATGACAAAGTCAAGATCTTCCTGGATGAGTCCAAACCCTGCCAGATGAGTCCTGGACCCCACACCCAGCAAATGGCTTGGATGTGATGGTCTCATTCATTTTGGAGTAAAGTCGCCTCAAAACCAGCAGGACCAGCCAGCTGCTCACTTGCCACCCTCACGTGCTGCTCTTGGCAGACAAGAAGGAATTTTTAAAGACTAATTACACATTCTTTTTTATTGGTGCCATGTCTGTAGTATTTGCTGTCCCCAGCTGGTGCCACAGTAGGTGATATAAAAAGATGTATGAATAATGTACACAACAGCTTCAGAGTCATCAGAGAACCTTGCTGCCAAAACAGAGAAGGCACGCCGAGGCTGAGATAATGGATTTGAGAGGGAAGTGAGAGATATGCATATTCCTGCTCGGTTTTCCCTGAAATCTGTGGGCTACCATCAGCTTGAGGATGAGCAAGTGGGATCTGCATCCAGCCCTAGGGAAAGCTCCCATCAAGACAGCACAGGGTATTCAACGCAGCAATCCCACATCCGGAAATGCAACCCACCAAAATACAATCGCTGGTGTGCAAATATTTATGGACAAGGGTATGCATTTCAGCACTGTTCTAATTTTGCAGGGAAAAATAACAAAAGTTACTGATTTAATAGGGTTTCTCCAGAAAGACCCCCTCTTGGGACAGGAGCCCTCCAAACAGAGGCTGCCTTGTAATGAAACAACCCCTGATGTGAGCAGATGCCCGTCGGTCCTTATAACAAGATGATAGTGCTTTCCTGCACCAGGGTAACTGAATATAGGGAAACAGAAGAGCAGAATGTGTCAGTTGGAAATTTATTTGGGAGAGTTGTGGTATGGGGTTGTTGGTCCATGGGTAGAGGCGCCTCCTCCACTCTTTCTCTCTTAGCTTCACTGACAGAGGTTGAGCAAGAGAGATGTTTGCTTTCCCAGCCTCCCTTATAGCTAGGGGCAGACACGTGACCCAGTCTTGACCAATGAGATGCAAAGGGAAGTCTCCTGTGAAAGCTGTCTCCCCCTTCATAAGAAAAATAATCTCATTTCATCTTCTCCTTCCTCCTCCTCCTCTCCTTCCTCCTCCTTTTTCTCCTTCCCTTTCTTCCTCCTTCTCCCTCTCCAGCCCTTTTCCTCGTTCACCTCCATCTCCTCCTTCTTCTCTCTCTCTTCCCAGACCTTCGAATGGAGCTCTATAAAAGGTTTCCTGCTTGAGCCACAGCAGCCATCTTATAACCATGAGGAAAAGGCCCAGAGAATTGCAGAACCCCCAACCCAGAGCCCAGACATCATGAAGCTTCCAAACCATCCCTAGAAACACCAACCTCCAGGCTTCCTGAGGATCTTCCCCATCACGTGCTAGGCTCTTGGTTGCTTCAGGGTGAATGTGTCCTAACTGCTCTGTGGCCTCGCTGCCACAGAAGCACCCATTCAGCCTCAGAAAAGTCCTAGCGTTTTGCCTGGGCACTTGGAAATATCAAGACAATCCCTATGGTAGGCTGAAGAGTATCCTCCCCACCCCCACCCCCACCAAATAATCACATTTACCCCAAACCTCAGAATATGACCTTATACGGAAACAAAGTCTTTGCATATATAATTCAGGTAAGAACTGAGATAAGGTTTTAGGGTGGGCTGTAAATCCGATGACAGTGTCCCTCTAAGAAAAGGACATACAGATATTCAGGGAAGAAGGTCATATGAAGAGGGAGGCAGGGACCGGGGTGGTACAGCCACAAGCCAGGGAATGCCAGGAGCCATCGGAACCTAGAAGAGGCAAGAAAGACTTCTCCCCTGAAGTCTTCCAAGGGGCAGGGCCCTGCCAACCCGGATTCCATGCTCCTGGACTCAGAACCATGAGAGCATATTTCTGTTACTTTAAGCCCCTCCACTGTGGTGATTTGAGGCAGCAGCCCCGGGAAGCTACAACATTCCAAACTGTTCCGTGTCCCCAGCACCTGCTGGGACCCACTGGCGAAACTGTTATGCCTCCTGACCAGGCCGGGGGTACGACCACCTCACCCCCACCCACGGCCGGCAAAGCTCCTCCCTTCCCGCTTGCTCAGACTCACTCCTGCCTCCGCATTGGGCCTGCGATGGCAAGAGGCAGCAACACAGTGAGCCTTCGCTTTACACAAGTCCAGAGAGTCTGAGTCCTCAGTATAAGGGCCCCTTCCCAGGAGGGGCCTTTCATTTAATTCACGCTTACAAGTAGAAAACGTTCCTTTCCCTAGATTACACAGAACTGAGAAACCTGTTGATGGGAGACTCGATAAATAAGTGACGCTATGTTTACCAGTAAACATTACACTGTAGTTAAAAAGGAGTGAGGTATAGTGAGATATTTATAAATTCAGTAGTATACCATTTGGGATTTTCTTTAAAATAATATGAGGAGGGGGGAAGCAGATGGAGGGAATATTTAGATGAAATATGCTTGGCCAAGAGCTGATCATTGCTGAGTTGGGCACAGGAGGATTTATCCTACTGTTCTACTTTTGCATGTGTTTGAAAGTGTCTGTCATAAGGATTTTTTTTTTTAATGAGGTACGCTTTCTGCATTGTCTTAGAGGTTGATGATATATTCTTATTTTAAAGAAGCAGCAAATTGAAGAATAATATGTGCAGTAAAACCCCACTTATTTGTGTGTGAGTACTTTATATGACTAAGTGTGGAGAATCATCTATAATCATTATTACAGGTAATAATTACAAGCTGTATAATGATTTAATTATGAAATTTATAAATTCTGTAATAATCTATATGACAAACCCAGTAACAGTGATAAAATTTGGCCCGCCGTTGTTCTGTCTCAAATCACCATTTCTTTTCCACAACAGCACGTCTCAACTCTGTGATGACACAAAGGCCTGTGCATACTAAAACTCCATGGATATTTGCCAGGCATGTGGCCTCACTGCCTTGTACCTGTGGAGCCCGAGAACTGGCTGAATTCACCAAATGAGTAAGTGAGAGACGGGACCCCAGGAGACTCTGAAAGTTTATTACCATTCTGGAGCAGTTGGTTATTTACTTTTTTAAAAAAATAGAAATTCTGCTCTTGGCAGAATAGCCTGTGGGCTCAAGTGCAAAATTATAACATGAAGGCAGACCTTGGGAGCCGCCCAGACAGCCGCAAACAAGATCACAAGCTCAAAATCGATCGACACAAAACCCCTGCAAGCCTTCCCACCAGGAAAAGTAGGTTTTGACAGAAGCATTTTGCTGGTACCCAGAGGTCGACTCACAGGGGTGGCAGAGGGGAGGAGGAAGGAAGGCAGTACTTAGGTCAAGAGCAGTGGGGTCGGGGGGGCTCCACCAGAAAGGGTCTGTTTTGCCAGGGAGTTGCTCTGCATTCAGCCCAAGTCATTATCAAACAGCCTGGACACAAGTGAGCCAGGCTCCAGGTAGGCACACTGGCTCAACACAGGGTGTGGTGCCTGACATCAGGGTTCTTCCCTTCCCTACCTGTATTGTAAGTTTAAAGATGTCCACCCTCTCAGCTGGAGGGGTGGAGGCGGGTGCGGGGTGTGGCAAGAGAAGACCAGAACTCGCCCAACCCAACACACACCGTACACCCACCACTGCTTAAGTCCAGGCTGAGAGCTTGGGCATTGGCGCCAACAGACCTGGGCCCCAGTCCTGGCTGGGCTCAAGTAGCTTTCATTCTCTAAGCCTCCACTTCATCTGTAAAGTGGGGCATGATGATTCCTACTGGGCAAGGCTGATGTGAAGATTAAATGAGATTATATGCTTAAAATTAAATGAGATGATGTCCTAGAAGCAGACCCCTTGGGATAAGGGTTTGGCAGAGCACCAAAGAATTGATGCTTTTGAACTGTGGTGCTGGAGAAGACCCTTAAGAGTTCCTTGGACTGCAAGGAGGTCAAACCAGTCAATCCTACATGAGATCAACCCTGAATACTATTTGGAAGGACTGATGCTGCAGCTGAAGCTCCAATACTTTGGCCACCTGATGTGAACAGCTGACTCATTGGAAAAGACCCTGATGATGGGAAAGATTGAGGGCAGAAGGAGAAGAGGGTGGCAGAGGATGAGATAGTTGGATGGCATCACCAATTCATTGGACATGAACTTGGGCAAACTCCGGGAGATGGTGAGGGACAGAGAAAGCTGGTGTGCTGCAGCCCATGGGGTCATGAAGAGTCAGACGTGACTTGGCGATGAAACAACAGCAAGATAAGTGGCTAACCTGGGAGACGATCTTCAAAAGCACTGAATGGGGAGTGGGGATGCAAGACAGTGGAGAAGCCAATACAGGAGGTACGATGAGCTGGTCCCTGTCGTGGGAAACTGAGGCAGACGACCTGGAGTAAGGCTCGGCATCTTGTCTGCTGAAGGGAAAGGAAGCTGGGTTGTGTAAAGAAGCTGCCTGCATTTGGCTTTAGGATGTTCCCGGCGTGATAACTGTCTAGTGCATCTGGTCTACCCCCTGAGTGGCTGAGCAAGCAGGTGGTCATGGGAGCAAGAAGCAGCTCAGTGCTCACAGGAGTGCCTGCAACAGCCACATGCTATAGCGAGCAAGAGAGCAGACTTCAAAGCCGGGCTGCCTGTGGTGGATACCTGACCCTACCACCTACAAACTGTGGGGCCTTGAGGGAGTAGGGGAGACAAGAGACCCCAGCTGGTAACCAGGGCTGGTGACTGAACATAAGGACATGAAGGTGAGCAGCAAAGGTCACTGCACTGGGCCACAGTGTTCACATAAAAACATCAACCCAGTGATCCTTGAGAAACATGAGTGCTTGGTAATGTAAAACACAAGCCGAAGCGAGACAACAACCCCACAGACATGTAGAAAGGATGCTGTGAGTCACCTACAGCACTGATTCTCTAGAATCTGTGCACCAGGGTCATTAGGGAGGGTTGATAAAATGCAGGCTCCTGGGCTCTGGCACCAGAGATTCTAATACAGCCAGTCCCCGGTGGGGCCCAGGAATCTGTATTTTTAGGAAGTTCTCCTGGTGAGTCAATACAGGTGGAACACAGGACCCCATTTTGAGAAGTAAGGTGCTAACAGAACAAAAGTTTTCAGATCTCTTGGCAACACTACGTGGGTAAGAGATGCTTCCAAGAAGAGATCACTACTCAGCTTTTAAAATGAGCATGTACACGTGACCAGTCAATCCGAAAGGAAATCAACCCTAAATATTCATTGGAAGGACTGATGCTGAAGCTGAAGCTCCAATACTTTGGTCACCTGATGTGAAAAGCCAACTCTGATACTGGGAAAGATTGAGGGCAGGAGGAGAAGAGGACAGCAGAGGATGAGATGGTTAGAGAGCATCACCGACTCAGTGATCATGGATTTTAGCAAACTCTGGGAGACAGTGAAGGACAGGGAAGTCTGATGTGCTGCAGTCCACAGGATCACAAAGGGTTGGACACAGCTGAGGGACTGAACAACACCAATATGTACAGGTGAACTCACATGATATCCATGCACACATCAACACCACCAACAGTTTGGACTTGGAACACCAGTTGTGTTGACTCAACAAAATAAATGACTGTGTTCCTGACATACTCAGAAATTATCAAAGAACAATTCATGTTCCACCACCACCACCACCAATTCTACCCTCCCCAAAACAAAACCCTTGAGAATGAGCCAGGGTTAACGAGGCTGGTGGTTATCTGCTGAGTAACTGCTAGCCACGCAAGTTATACTGCCTGAAAGTGGATCCAGTTTTTCCAGGAATGCAAGGAAAAATGTTTTCATGAGAACAGCCAGATGCCACAGGCCTGGGTCAGAAAGAGAGACAGCCGCGTTTCACCAGGACGAACTTGGAATTTGGTCTGGGGAAGGTAGCCAGCTCTCCAGACACCTTTGTTCGCTGTCTCAGATTCACTCTTTTCCCACTCCATCTCCTGAGCCAAAGGCAGCAAGAGCAACTTCTCCAAACCTTTCTGTCAGCTTGAGCGATGACACTCCCTAGCCCCTGCTTCTGAGAGTGAAAGTAGTTCCCCCCTTGCCTGCTTATCCCCCCATCCATCTCCAGACAGTGGGCAGACAGGCCACGTGCAGTGCATGTCAGAGCTGAGGAATTTCCCCTCTGATGTGCACACAGCCTCAAAAACTTTGGTCCTCTGGCCAGCAGCCATCAACACACCTACTCAGGATCTCGCCAGAAATGCAGAACCTCAGCCCCCTCCTGCCGACCCCCACACCACAGACACACTGAATCAGAACCTGCATTTTAGCAAGATCCTCATGTGACTTGTACAGAGAAGGCGATGGCACCCCACTCCAGTACTCTTACCTGGAAAATCCCATGGATGGAGGGGCCTGGTGGGCTGCAGTCCATGGGGTCGCGAAGAGTCGGACACGACTGAGCGACTTCACTTCACTTTTCACTTTCATGCATTGGAGAAAGAAATGGCAACCCACTGCAGTGTTCTTGCCTGGAGAATCCCAGGGACGGGGGAGCCTGGTGGGCTGCCGTCTATGGGGTCACACAGAGTCGGACACGACTGAAGTGACTTAGTGGCAGCAGCATGTGACTTGTAGGCACACGTCAAAGTCTGGGGTCCTCACTGTCCTCGGAATAAGGCCTGGAGTCCTCTCCATGTTCAGTGACCCTGCCTCAGAAAGCTTAGGGGTCAGGGGGATAAGGACCTACCTGTCTCCATGAGAGTCATTCTAGGTCTCCCTGGAGACCGCACCCAGGTCTTCTCCAGCATATGTTTTCTTCCATATTAACAGGAAATCAGTCATTTTTATACACTCCCCAAACAAACAGAGCTGTGTTTGGCAATTTACATAGATGATTTCACTTACTTTTTTTTAAGCTCCTTTCAACTGTATTGTATTTATTTCTATATTTGGCTGCGTCGGGTCTTAGTTGCAGCACGCAGGATCTTCGTTGCCTCATGCAGGATCTCTCATCGCTGCTCACAGACTCTCTAGTTGCCGCTCATGGCCTGACTTGCTCCTGGGCGTGTGGGAATCTTAGTTCCCTGACCAGGGGTTGAATCCACATCCCCTTGCATTGCAAGGTGGATTCTTAACCACTGGACCACCTGGGAAGTCCTGATTTCACTTACACTTCTGTCATGAGGTCTCAGACCGTTAGACCACAGTCCAGGGCTGCACATCTGTTGGGTTTCGCCTGCACAGTGTTCTTACATTTTTGTTAACAAGCTGCCAATACTTTTAAGTGAGGATTTCCACGTGCTTTTAAAACTCTGATTTCTAACTTCTACTGAAAAACCAGACTACGTGGCACAGTCAAATGAAGCTGAGGGGTGGCCGTTGCTCTAGGTTGGGCCTCTGTTTGCCCCCAGCTCCACCAAACCCCCGAGGGCAATGGTGTCATCAACTCCCTGTATCACATTTCTGATGTTCATATGGCGCTCCTCCTTGGGGAAACTGGAGGAACACGTCTACCCCCTTTCACATTCCACCCATCTGTGTCAGTTTTCCATGGCTGCTGTAACAAACAAGTTGGCTTAAGACAACAGCAGTTTTTTCTATCACATTTCTGGAGGCAGAAATCTGAAATCCAGGTGTCAGGAGGGCTGGGCGCCCCTCTGAAGACTCTAGGAAAGACCCCTTCCTCACCTCTTCCAGCCGCTGGTGGCTCTGGCGAGCCCTGGTGTCCTCAGCCTACAGCGGCTCCAGACTCGGCCTCCATCGTACATTCCCTTCTCCCTGTGACTCTGTGTCTCCAGACCTAAACCTCCCTCTCCTTCGCCTTCGAGGGCACAAGTCATTAGATTAGAACTCCCTGCTCCCAATCCAGTGAGATCTCACCTTAACCTGATTGTTCGGTCACTAAGTCGTGTCCAATTCTTTGCGACCCATGGACTGCAGCACACCAGGCTCCCCTGTCCTTCACTATTTCCCAGAGTTTGCTCAAATCCATACCCACTGAGTCAGATGCTATTTAACCATCTCATCCTCTGTTGTCCCCTTCTCCTTTTGCCTTCAGTCTTTCCCAGCATCAGCGTCTTTTCCAATGAGTCAACTCTTCACATCACGTGGCCAAAGTATTGGAGCTTCGGCTTCAGCATCAGTTCTTCCAATGAATATTCAGAGTTGACTGCATCTGCAAAGACCCTATTTCCAAATAAGGCCACATTCATGAGTGCCAGGTGTTAGGACTCAGACATGTCTTTTCAGGTTAGT
The DNA here is from genome assembly GCF_016772045.2 of Ovis aries. Lineage (NCBI taxonomy): Eukaryota > Metazoa > Chordata > Mammalia > Artiodactyla > Bovidae > Ovis > Ovis aries. The sequence continues at coordinate 4,733,812 of NC_056077.1, read as the reverse complement.
GCTCACGGCTAATCACACTCCCCTCCACCTCAGTTCCTATCCTTCCCCTTGCCCATCCCAGTTGCCCACCACAACCCTCAGAAGCCCTGCTCTGTCCCTTGAGCCTTCTCGGAGATGCTGTTCAGCATTCCTCCTCCTGGCCCCCATCTCAGTCCCAGCCTAGCCATCACTTCTCCTGGGAAGCCTTCTGACCCTCAGTCCCCCTTTAAGCGGCCCTTGTCTTTTCCCAAGTCACACACCGTGTCTTGAGGCTGCGTTTCAGAGTCTCTCTCCTACCACAGTCTGTAAACTCCGAGGGAGTTTATCCACTATTTCCACTCTAGTGTGCAGCACTCTGTGAATGTGTAGCAGTTGCTCAGATGTTTGTTAAATGAACGAATAAGAAACAGAACGAACGGGAGGGAGAGCGTGAGGAAGAAGAGGGGCTGACAGTAACATGTGTCACAGCTCAGACTTACAAGGATGGATGCTGTGGCAAGAGAACCTTTAAATAAGATGCCTAGACTGTCAGGAGCAGCTCGGCACTTTTTATTTCCTCTCTTCATCAATACTGCCCCATCTCGCTGCTCGATCCTGTCTCATCAACATTTATCAACAAGCTCGATGATAACACGGGCTTTTGCAATTGTTTCCCGGCTCCGAATTTTAGTTCATTTTGCAGGCAGCCCATTTAGCATCGGGCGAGGACAAACGCTTCTTCTAATCTGTATCCCACAAGCGACACGGGATTTATCACTGTCATTCCCACCCCGGGCTGGCCCTCCCTCCTCCTTTGGAATTCTATCGATCTGAAGAATCCTTCATAATCTAAGCTGATGCTCCATCTTACTCTGTCATACCACCTTTTTCGTTGAGAGAGGGAGGGTCCGCCTCCATCCTGCCTGGCAGTGATGTACAAGAGAGCGATTCCCGTTCCTTCTGTGGGACAGACATTGGCAGGTACTGAGTACATTTCAAAGAGCAGAAGGAGCTGCATTTGCAGAGGGGAGGGGGGGGGGGCTCTGGAGACAATCCAGACATCCCCAGGGGTTTCCTCCCCTGCAGTGCCATTAGCGGAGCTGTGAGCACCTGCCACAGGCCCAAAGGGGTCTCGGAATGACCATCTCAGCTTGCTCCCTGGCAACGACCTCATTACACTCAAGCTTTCGCTGAGAAGGATCTAGAGACCTCAGGGTGAGTGGCTTTTTGTGTCTAGCCGACCTTGACTTCTATATGGCTTGTTATCAAGTGTGCCCCACGGCCCTGTAAGCACAGAGAGACTGCTTTTCTGCACAGGTGACTGGTAATTTGGTTCTTGGCACCTCACACCAGCTTCTCTGAGCCTCCTCCTGCAGAACTGAGACAGCATTTGTGTTGTTTCAGAGAACCTCTGACATCTGGTAGATTCCCCCACTTAAAAAAAAAAAAATCACCACTTAAAATTCGTCTTCTCTCTGGGTTTTATCCCATCCAAGACTTATTTCCCTCGGCCTGCAGTCTGTGGAGCAACTGGGAAGAAGCACACGGTGCTGCTCTATCCCTGTGGTCCCAGCTGTTCCTCAACTGCCTCTCTGATCATGGCACCTCGTGATTCCAACTCACGGCCGCGAGGTCCTAGATAGGGAGGGGGAGGGCTGGGGGGCGGCACACGCTGCCTCAGGAGGAAGAGAGAAAAAAAGACTCTAAACAACCAAGCCTTACCTTGGTCGTGGCTGGATGGGAGACTGTAGCCCCAACAAAGCCGGACAAAGTTCTCACACTTCAGATAAAGTTTCTCACACTTGCCTCTCAGCCTCCTCCATCCTAGCCCGACACCGGGCTCCCTCGAACTCTGGGAGGCACTTAGCTGTTTTAATCCCTCCTCTCCCCTCCCCCACATCTGCTCATCTGGGAGGAAGGAAGCTGTGGTAGGCAGAATTCTAGGACGGCCCCAAGATTCCCACACTCTGGTGTCCATAGCCTGTATAATCTCTCCTTGAGTGTGGTCAGACTCTGCGATTAGGTTACATGGCAAAGGGGAAGGGATTTTCTGATGCAATTAAGGACCCTGATCAGTTGACCTGGAGCTAAAAGAGAGACCATGAATGGGTGGGCCTGACCTAATCAGGGAAGCCCTTTAGAGCAGGTGAAGTTTCAAAGAGATCCACCCCCTTGGCCTTCAAGGAGAAGCAGAGAGTGATGCTGCGAGCTGCCTGTGGAGAGAGGGGCAGCTTCTAGGAGCTGAGGGCCTCAGACCCACAACCACAAGAAACTGAATCTGGCGCACAAACTGAAAACACTTAGAGGAATAGCCCAGGCCTCAGATGAGACCCCTGCCTCAGCTACACACTGACTATAGCCCGTATGACCCAGTTAGGTCCTGCCCAGGCTCTTGACCCATGGAAACAGTAATGTAAAAAAATATATATATATATATAGGTGCTATTTTAAGCTGCCGAGTTTGTGTTAATGTGTTGCCCAGTAATAGAAATTTAATACAGAAGTAAACTAACCCTTTTGACCATCGGTGGAAGTTACTTCCACTCCCTCTTTTTATCTCAGCTCTGAAAAATGGATGCTTTTAACTCCGTTTGTTGCAGATAAGTCTGAAGCCCAGGAAAGCGATGGAATTTACTGAAGGCCGCCTTGCTATCTGACACCTGAGCTAGAACTCAGCCCCAAGCCCAGCAAATAAAGTCCACAGTGTTTAAGACACCCACTAAGTTTTGCCCCTCCCCCTCAGCCTTGCTCTTCAGAAACCTGTTTCTTCAATGAGAAATCTCAACCAAGAGTTTCAAGGTATCGTACTCTTAATTCTGACAAAGTTGAGTAACCCCCAGATCAACAACAACAGTAATCAATAGTACTTTGAGCCCATTTGTCTCCGTCACTGGGCTATCCCCTCAGGGATAGATGGTATTATTACTGTTCTTGTTGTTAACCTCCACATTACTGATGATGCCTGAAAAGGTAAAGGAACTTGCCAGAGGTCACACAACCAACAAGCCGTGGAAATAGCACCTGAACCCAACCCGCCTTAACCATCACACCAAACTGTCCCCCCACAAACCTCTCAAGCCTGACATTCTGAACCAAGTGGGCGCCTGATCATAGCTTGGAAACACACATATCTTCTGAAGGCTAGTGGATGACAATTTGCTCCAAACGTGTAACTCTGCTCAGCCTTAACGTGACAGCCTGGATGGGAGAATGGATACAGGTGTGCGGATGACTGGGTCGCCCTGCTGTGCACCTGAAACTGTCGCGACTCTACTCCAACATGAAATAAAAAGTTAAGGGAAAAACTTGAGGGGACTCACAAATAAGGAACCATATGTAAGTGAGTTCTGTGTAACTGAAGAGCAATGAGGCTGTTCACAAATATTTTGGCTCTCCTTCCAGGCACGTGGAAGTTGGGCGTGACCGTGTGATTTTTTTTTTTTTCCAATAAAACAAGAGCAGACGTAACGTGTGTTGTTTCCAAGCGGAAGACTGTGTGATTCCCCTGCACTAGTGATCAAGGAGACACACACAGATGCACCATCCATCAGCCTGCAGCCCTGAGTGTCTAAGAATGGACGGATTACCCCCTAAAATGCCTAGATATACGCCAGACACGTACCATGACCGAGAATAAAACTTGGGACACTGAGCCACTATGCTCTGGGGATTGTTGTTACAGCAGCACAAACCACACCATCCTGCCTAATACACTGCCCTAAGTAGGGCTTCTTGCCAAAGACTAAGACAATCTTCGAGTTGATGACAATGTGAATAACAGAGCAAATACCAATAAAATCCGCTACTTTGTCAGGCTAATGAACCCAAACGGAGCCAACAGACATAAAAGCAACAAATCATCAGACTGGAAACAGAACTGTCAAAAGAGGCACAACTGACTAATTAAGCGATTGGCGAAGAACATCAGGCAAGACACAGATGTTGTCATCATCATCATTTATTGTATCCCCAATTGCACATAATGTCTGACGAAGGAAAACACCAAGTGTTTAATCTCATTATCTATAGTTCAGAGAAGCAGCTCTCCATTTTATTTATTTATTTTTTTTACCCCTTCACTCTAGATTTCTTTATTGGGCAACTATCGTGTGTCAAGCACTGCGCTGGGTGCTCTTGCTAAAACGCTGAACAGGGTAGGCATGCCCTCACCCTTGAGAAGCTTATGGGCTATTGGGGGAGACAAATGAAACCATGCAGAGTAGCAAGAGGCTGAGGTGGAGAATAATAAGGAGTCCGCTTTATAAAGGGGGTCAGGAAAGACCTCTCTATGGAGTGGACATTTTTTTAAACATGTATTTACTTATTTGGCTGTGCCAGATTTTAGTTGCAGTACATGGGATCTTCGTTGCCACGTGTGGGATCTTTAGTTGTGACATGCAGGATCTAGTTCCCTGACCAGGAATCAAACGTGGGCACCCTGCATTAGAAGCATGGAGTCTTAACCACTGGATTGCCAGAGAAGCCCCTGGAGCAGATATTTAACCTAACACTGAAAGGATGATCAGAGGCTAGTTTAGGGAGGAGCAGAGGAAAATCATTCCAGGCTTAAACAACAGGTCCTGGGGTAGGAAAGTTTGTTGGGTCCAAAGAACCAAAAGGTCAGTGTGACTGAGAAGAATAGGAAAAGGAGAGGAGGCGGGGAGAAGTGGGGAGCTGGGCAGGAGCCTGCAAGAGGCCCAAGGTCTGGATTTTATTCTCCACACAGTGGGAAGCCAAAGCAGGAACCCTAAGATCCCGTTAGCTTCCAAGTGGAAAATGGATTGCTGAGGGTTGAGAGCAGGGGCAGGAAGACCGGTTCCAAGGCTGCTGCCATAGCCCAGCTGATATATGATGTCCTGGGCTAAGACAGTGGCAGCAAAGATGGAGAGAATGGAAAAGTTGAGATCAAGTTCAGAATCACAGGACTTGGGGATGGTGGGGAGAGGGGGAAAGAGGACAGTGCCTGGGTTACTGCCTTGAACAGTCTATGTGCTATTTAAGGAATGGGAGACACAGCTGGGGCCCAGGGCACGAGGGGAGGAAGAGCGAGGGTCTAGCTTTGGTGACTTTGGACATGTTAAGCGTGAGATGTCGATGACTGACAAGGAGGGAAAAGGCAAGAAAAACATTGGATGCATAAGCTGGTGACTGAAGGAGAAGTGTGAGCTAGAGATGGACCTTTAGGAGTCATCGGCCAAGGATTGGCAGGTTAAGCAATGGAGGTGGATGGACCCACCTAGGAGCAAGTCCAGAGGGAGAAGGAGAGAGTGTCTGGACTAGGCTGTGAGAATAGCCAACAGGTGAGAGGTGATTATGTTGGACAAGCAAAGACGTGATCCGGTGCCATCCCCCTCCCTCCCAACCCTGCAACATGCCAAGATGTGGCTCAGCCTCTGCGGACTTCCAACGAGCCCCCGGGTATCCCTCTTTCTTCTGAGACCTTTCCCAAAACCTCCCTTCCACACTTAGTGAAACAGGATTCTCAACATATCTGCCTTCTCCTCCCCCATCCAACCTAAGCAAAAACTTTTGAGTATGAGAGGAATAAAGAAGCCTTCAGCGTCTGTTCTGCACCGCTAATTCCATCAGATTTCTCGTTATTCACGCCTGGCAGTCTAATTTTCTTCATTCGACTCTCCCAGCACAGTCATCGCCTTAATTATTGACCTTTTCACTCTTCTCGCACCACCCCTTCCTCCGTCTTCGTTCTCAGAAAGTTCTGCTTTCACAGTTATCTCTGCTGGTTCCTCACCTGGGGATCGAAACTGTTTTCTGTGGACAAGTCGTCCCCGTTTCCAATCTCAATCAGACAAGTCAGAGATCTCTGTACATCAGACATTAAGTTCATGCTCGACAGGCCATGCCCCTGGTTTCTTTCAGCCCATGGGTGAATAGGTTTACATCCTTCTCGGAGATGTCTCACCGAATTTTCACAAGGTTGGAGTGTCACCCTTACAAGGGTGACAGTCGCTCCTGCTCTCTTTCTCCTGCTCAAAACACAGCAGGAAACAGTGTTACATCATCACATCTATAGAGCACGTGCCTTGTTCTCAGGGCCACATCTTAGGAGGGGTGGACAAACTAACAGGCATTCAGAATATGATTGCCACAATGGAGAAGAAAATCAAAGATACACCAAAGAAGCTCGAAAGAGTTAGAGATATTAAGTCTAGACAGAACATGCTGGTGAGGAGTCAGGAAAATTGCGAGCTACCGTTTTGTTTTGTTTTTTTTACAAATAAAATTTTATTGGAACTTAATAGCCACGTCCATTTGTTTACATATTGCCTATGGCTGCTTATCACGCTGCGGCGGCAGAACTGAGTAGTTGTGACAGAGATTGTCAGGCCTGCAGGGTCTATCTGGGTCATCACAGGAAAGGTTTGCCGACCCCTGCTCTGGAAAGAAAACGGAATGAGAAAAGGAAGGAAGGAGGGAGGGAGGCAAGAGAGAAGAGACAGAATATGGCTGTATTCCAAATATCTACTGTAAGAAAGAGGAATTTGATTTCTTTAGCATGGCCCAAGATATCATAAAGAAAGCTGAGCGCCGAAGAATTGGTGCTTTCGAATTGTGGTAATGGACAGGGCTCTTGAGAGTCCCTTGGAGTGCAAGGAGATCAAACCAGTCAATCTTAAAGGAAATCAACCCTGAATATTCATTGGAAGGACTGATGCTGAAGCTGAAGCTCCAATACTCTGGCCACCTGATGCGAAGAACTGACTCACTGGAAAAGACCCTGATGCTGGGAAAGACTGAGGACAAAAGGAGGAAAGAGCAGCAGTGATGAGATGTGAGAGGGCATCACCGACTCAACGGACATGAGTCTGGGCAAACTCCAGGAGATAGTGAAGGACAGAGGAGCCTGGTATGCTGTAATCCATGCGGTCGCAAAAAGTTGGGGTGACTTAGTGACTGAAAAACAGCAACAACAAAGATATCAAACAAGGAGCAACAGATTCGAAGCTACAGGACAAGAGTTCAGCCTGTCCTTGCTCACAAGGATGAGCTCTCCAGCTGGCAGGACTCCACACCCGAAGGGCTGCCTGGAGCAGTGAAGATGATGTCACTGGGTGTGTCAAGTGGACTAAGGTCCCGCAGAGGCATGCAGGTTTAGCTAGAGATTTTGCTAAAGGAAGCACGCAAGCTGAAGAGGTTTGGAAAGGCAGGGTGAGGTTGGAGAAAGGGCTGTGGCTACAGACAGCAGAAGGGGGAAATTATGGGGAGCAGGGAGAGTGAGGCAGCCACAGAGTGAGGAACTTTACGAAAGAGGCTTAACCGTGCGATGTAAGACATAATCTCTTTGGGACTTCCCTGGTGGTCCAGTGGTTAAGAACCCACCTTGCAATGCAGGGGATGAGGGTTTGATCCCTAGTCCAGGAACTAAGATCTCACAAGCCTTAAACCTGCATGCTCTAGAGTCCACAAGGCACAACTATGGCTCCCACATGGTCCAACAAAAGATCCTGCATGGTGCAGGAAAGATCCCATGTGCTGCAGCCAAGACCTGGCACAGCCAAATCAATTACCTGATTTTTTTTTTTAATGACAATCTTTTCTATGTTCTCCCAAAATCTTCCGTTAAAGGAATATTAATATTTTTTCAATGCTTCTGGGGTTGTATTTGTGAAGATTTCCAGGAGTGGATGAAATGTGGCATTTGTCTTAAGGAAACAGCATATTAACCCAAAGAGACCTGGGTCCCTTCCCGCTGAACCAACCCTTGCAGGTAAGTCACAGAGGCTGGGAGGCCATTCAAATCCTGCCAATCCTGAGGCTGAAGGAGTCTTTGAAAACATGATCTGGCTTAACACTAGCACTTTGCAAAACACTCAACATGAACCTTGCCGAAGTGAAACCACAGGAATACCTTTTTTTTTTTTTTTTTTAACTTTTCTTTCATTTCAGATCCTTCTTTGGAATTTCCAGGGCTCAACAACATGTGAAAGATTCCAGAAAGCAAAATAATTCCTGAGCTTTGGAATTTCCCTGAGGATAGTCCAAACCTGTGAAAATTTCACAGGAATTCACCCCAAACCCATACAATGGACAACACTTAGAGGGAACTGTAAAACTATAGACTCTGGGGGACTACGATGTGCCGGTGCAGGTCCATCAAGTGGAACAAACGCACCACTCGGTGGGGATGTTGGGCGTGGGGGAGGCGGTGCATTCGTGCAGCAGCGAGCATGTGGGAAACCTCTGACCCTTCCTCCTAACTTTGCTGGGAGCCTAAAACTGCTCTAAAAATGTTGTCTTCAAAGAAAATGTTCATAAAAGTTTCAAACAAAAAGGACATTGAGGACATAAGTTGGCTCTGAGTTGGATCCTAGGAACTCATAGATCTTCATCAGATGGGATCTGTGTACCCGACAAGTTCATACCCTCGTGGGCTATTTCTATAGCACCCAAAACTTAGTAACTTTGAACCACACCATTTACTATCTCTTGTGATTCTGTGAGTTGGCTGGGCATTTCCTCTGCTGGCTTTATCGGGGCTCACTTGTACTGGAGGTCCAGCTGGGCTGGAAGGTCAATAATGGCCTCACAGATGTGATTGACAGATGGTGCTGCTAGTGGCCAGGAACTTGGTTTTTCTTCATGTGCCCTCTCATCCTCCAGAGCCCATCTCCACCTGGCTCCTTGAGCAGGAGAGTCAGGGCTCACTTGGTGCTGCCTGCCGCGAGAGCAAAATGAAGGGAAGCTTGAAGGGTTCTCAAGACGCAGGACCAAACGCCAGACACCATCAGTTCACCTGCGTTCTGTTGGTCAAAGCAAGTCATCGCCAGTGCAGGTTCAAGAAGAGGGAAATAAACTCCACCTCTTAATGAAGAATTTACAATCAGAGTACAAAAAGGCATTTCTGCGGTTTTGCACTCACCTTTGGAAAATACCTAACACACCCACACACTCCTTTATGTGCAACCATCCCTCCAGATACATCTGTTGCCAGCCAGACCCTGAGCTGGACAGTACTCAATGGAAGAAAGAGATGAGAGTGTCCTGCATGCCAGCTCTCCTCTTGCTTGACTTCAGCCCCATCGTAAGCAGACCCCATCAGAGTTTACATCCCTTGAGAAGCATAGTAATTGATCTCTGGATCAGTTGGTAAGTATTTGAATCTGCAGCAACAGCCTGCCCATAGTAAACAGTTCAGCCTGTGCTAGGTTTTTCCCTGCTGCTAAATCAAGCTGAGCGAACCACAGTGTGGTTTTATATCCAAAGAAATGTTCAAAGCCCCCAATCATCAACAGGTTTAACAGGATACATCTCCTAATCCTTTCCTTTCATCACAGATATCTCTCTCTCTCTTTTTTTTTTACTTCAGCCTACCACCCTCCCTTCTATTGAGATTTTCATCTCTTCCTACCATAGTCACATGGCTCTGGTGGGGTTCACAAAGAGCTGGCCAGGACTGAAGCAACTTAGCACACATGTTCCATGTCCTTACTTGACTCCACCCTCCCCCACCCCCTCACTTCCCAGCCCCCATGCAGTTGATTGGTCCAGGGATGGCAATCTGACTCAAACAGGCCAATCAGAGTTCTTCCCTCAGGTTTCTTTTTCCTAGCTAGAACTGGGAAAATACAGTCATCCTCTGTGATGACGTGAACTATGGAGTGAGACAAAGAGGAACTTCTGTGGCCACACTCCTCACTTTTGGAGAAAGCCAGTCCCAAGCAAGAGGAAACTGAGGTGATATGCAGACAAAGTCAGACACAGAGATGAGGCGAGAGATCTGGGGTGTGAGTCCCTGGAGCCAAGCTGCGACCCTGCCTTTCTGCAGAGTGACTTTCGCGACCTGGGAAATTACAGCCAGAAAGGCCGCATGCAGATGCCATGTCTGCAGCCCATGGGCATCAACTGCTCTAGACCTACATACACCCCAGGCTGAAACTCCCCACAACGGCCTTCTTCCCTGCCTCGAGTCACTTCCCCACTCCCCCGTGGGTGCTCCCTGGGGATGGGCCCAAATAAGCCACTTGCACTCCCATCCTTGTTTCAGGATCTGCTTTGAGGGAAAACGAGACTAAAGCATGGTCCCTTTTCTTACCTACCCTAGTAAGAGGTAGGTTTTTGTCATTTGCAACCAAGAGTTCTGACCATTACCTTCTGCTGGATGATTCCTAAAATGTGTTTGGAAATTTCCTCATCTCCATTCCAGTGACTATGTCATAAATATGTTTTTTTCTTAACAAAGTTTAATGGGGTTTCAACCAAAGTTTCAAAAAATGCACTGCACTTCTGTACAAATTCCCAGTGACTGATACAAATGTCACGCAAAAGAAGGTGAGGGTCAAAGATAGCTCTACTGGGCCAGCAAAAAAAATCTAGTCCAAGATGGCACGGGCGGGAGGTGTTTCCAGAACTGGAGGGCCCTCAAGCCTGCATGACCCGCAGCTGAGTGCTAGAACAGCTTGAAAACATAGTGGCCAGGACGAGATTTGCCCTCTCCTCCATATCTCATCCTCCACCACATCCAAACTGCTCAATAGACATTTGCTAAAACAGATGATGGACTTACACCTTCCAAACTAGAGTTCAACAAAAAGAAAGCAAGATATCAGCGCTGTGACAACAAGCATCACAGTGGCCGCCATTAGAATTCTCTCTAGCCAGCGTCCTCCACCAGTCTCTGCTGATTGCACCAAAGGCTGCACTTTGGGGAAGACTCAGGAGACATGGTGGGTTGTTGCATGACTGCTGGCTGTTTTGTATGTGTTTTCTGTATTTCCAGAATGTTAAGATGTATATGGATTGTTCCTAAAAGGGCCCAAATGATTAACAAACAATTCTCAAAGGGCCAAACTACTCAGTACAAATATTTCACATTCCCTCCAAGAATCTACACACCAAGGACTCAAGATTCTCTTTGAACCAAAGAACGCCTGGCCTGGGACAGTCCTGATTCCCAGCATCAACAGCAGCTCTCCTCCAGGCCTGGCTTTCCCAGAGCAGCATACGTTGTTCTTTGCCACCAAGGATATCCAGGGACACAAACTAAAGATAATGATGCTTTATTGGCCCTCAGTCATCTGTCCTTTCCATGTGCTGGAAGGAGTGCCAAGTCCAATTTGTCCAAGCACAAAATAGCATCATTGGCATCATTAGATCAGATATGGAAGCTATCAGTGGCAATTCATTATTGTATAAAAAGTAAACAACATTTAACCAGTACTTAACCAGTACTAAGGACCAATGTAAGTGCTTTACCTGCTGCATTAACAGGATAGACTGTTATATCACAGTAACAAATTATCCCAAAATCTCAGTGGCTTGGCAACAGAGGCTGACCTCTCACATTGCACTTCCACCATGGGTTAGCTTGGAACTATGATCTGTTTGATCACTCAGAAACCCAGCATGATGGAAATTCTGGCATCTCAACCCAAGGCTTCCACAGTTCCTGTGGCAGCAACTGACAGGGTGAGGCAGTTATGCACCAGTCCTTGAGAGCTTCAGGCTGGAAGCCATACACGTGGCTTCCACGTGAAACACAAGGGCCATGATTACAAGGGGGATGGGGAGTGGCGGGGGTGCGGGTGGGGGCAGGTGGAGATCCCATGAGCAGTAAGCAATCATGTCAACATACATCATTTCGCTGGCAGCTCATGACTTCAGGAAATATATCATTATTCCTTTTGTACGGAGAAGGGAAGAGAGGCACAGAGAGGTGATAATATTTTCCCCAGGTGTAAAACGTAAGCCCAGAGCAGAGCTGTGAGCCCAGCCCGCAGGCTGCAAAACACTCTCAGCTGCTTCACTGCACACTCATCACAAAATTCTATAAAATTCCATCCTAGAGCAAAACACCATGCTAATTAATAAGAGAGGCCAAGTTACGCAAATACAGAGTGGAGCTCTCCTGATGCTCCACCTCCTCACCCCAAAAACTCAACCTAAGCAAATGCCTGGATCAAAATTCTCAGGCAGTTTCAGGAAGAGGGAAATGGGTCACCTCATCTGGGTCTGATATCCTGCCTGCAGTCCACCCACATCAAGACAAAAACCTTCTGAAAACTTCACCCGAAAACCTGGGCAGACTGTCACCTCCTGTCACTGGAAAGTCCACTGGTGACAGCTTTATACAGCTCACAGATCCTTCAAAGCAGAAAAGGTAAATGTCATCCATGTACTTGTAGAAGGTGGCTACAGGCAGCTCTGTTAGGAGACGGTTGTCACATCCAGATGAGCACCCGAAGTTAGATGTTACCAACAGGCTAATTCCTCCCAGCCTGCGAAACCCAAATCTAGCGCCACCTCCTCCAGGGAGCCCTTCTCTGTCTGGCTTCCCCAGGTGAGGACCCTCTCCCTGTGCTCCCAGCCCCAATGAGCACCTGTGGCAGGATTCCCCTTTATGTGTCTGCCTGTTCCCTGGACTCTGAGCCACACAGGCAAACTCTGCATCTAAGCTTGTGTGTATCTGTCACCTAGCATATATCACGTGCGTTCTCAGTCACTAAGTCATGTCCGACGCTTCGCGACCCTATGGACTGTAACCCGCCAGGCTTCTCTGTCCATGGGATTTTTCCAGACTAGAATACTGGAGTGGGTTGCCATTTCCTCCTCCAGGGGATCTTCCTGACCCAGGGATTGAGCCCACGTCTTCTGTACCTCCTGCACTGGCAGGCAGATTCCTTGTCACTGAGTCACTGCGGAAGCCCATGGCACATGGAACGTGCTCAGTAAATGTGGGGTGGAGGGATAGATGCTTAAGCCTGTTCACAGCCATTTGTTCCCTTGGGGAATTTTATATCCCTGTGTGCACCAAACATGTAGCCAAGTATTAAAAGGACAGTCACAGCCTCACTTCCGCTGGGTGGCCTTGGAGAGGTTCTATAGCCTCTCTGAGCTGCTTATTCAGCTACAAAGTAAAAACTGCCTCATAGATATGTTGTACAAATTAAATGGAAAGTGGGGAGTATTCAAACAAAAGCTCATATGCAAATGTTCACAGCAGCACTATTCACAACAGCCAAAACGTGGAAGCCAAGTGCCCATCAGCTGGTGAACGGATGTATAAAATGTGGAACATCCACACAATGGAATATTATTCGGCCATAAATGGAGTGAAGTACTGATGCATGCCAGTGCGCCACGAAAGAACCTTGAAGACGCGGTGCTCGGCAAAAGAAGCCAGACACAGAAGCTCAGGTGCTGTATGACTCCACTTACTTGAAGCGTCCAGAATAAGCAAATGCAGACAGACAAAAAGCAGATTAGTGGTTGCTGGGGTCTGGGGGAAGGGAAGAATAAGAGACCGCTAACATGCATGGATGAAAACAGCCTGAAACTAGAGAGTGGTGAATGCGAATGGCCTAAAGGTCAGCCCTGTGAATGTCGCTGAGACTGTCCACTTTCAAGTGGTTAGAATGGTAACCTTTATCTTTTGTGTATCGGACCACAGTGATTTTTTTTTAAATTCTTATGGGTAATGTTCAACTTAATAACCTTTCTAGAATTTCAAAAAACAAATATTAAATGGGATAGAATAGATGATGTACGTACAGTTCCCAGACCTCGTGGGCATGCGATCCGCAGCGGCTGTTTTCATAAGGAACAGTCATTTGTTCTCCCTATAAAAACAGGCTGTATCGAGTAAAGGAAAGCACCAACCTAATTTGTTCTCCAAATGTTCACAACAGTGGGATCTGTACGCGCCCAAGCCATCTCGCGTGGCTGGCCTCTTCCCATCACGGTAAGATGCACGTCCTCCTGAGCGTTGTCACCATTCCAGCGCGCGGGGCCGGGGCATTAAGCATATCAGGTGTGCAACCCCCACCACCACCCGCCTCCAGAGCTCTTCCGTCATGTCAGACCTGCGCCATCTCATTGGGTTCCGGGTGTTCTGATCCACAATAGAGCTGGGACAGAATTATCAATGTGGACTTTGCTCAACCGCAGATAAAACAAGGCAGAAAACGGGAGCAGGCTGTGACCCCGGCGGTGAGAGCGTGGGAGGCACTGGGACATGACAGGGCCCCAGGCCCTCGCGCTGCTTCTGCTGCTGCTGCTGCCCGTCCTGCTGGGCTGGGCCAGCGGCCACCCCGTCCCCAGGACGAAGAGCTTCCACAAGCTGCTGCTCATCTCCTTTGACGGCTTCCGCTGGGACTATGACCAGGACGTGGACACCCCCAACATGGACCGCCTGGCCCAGGAGGGGGTCAAGGCCAAGTACCTCACGCCGCCCTTCGTGACCATGACCTCCCCGTCCCACTTCACCACCATCTCGGGTAAGCTCTGCCCCGCAGCCAGGCCACTGTGCCAGCAGAAGCCTGGCGTCCGCCGTTCCCTGAAACAGAGAGCAGCTTCTCTGGCACCTCTGGGGAGACTGAGGCAGCCCATGCGACCTGGGATCACTACCCTGGAGGAAGTGCTAGCTTAGCATGCCTGGGGATACACAGGGTTGTTTCTAGAACCCGTGGCCTGCAGACAGGATGGGGACCGCAGCTGCAGACTCCAAAGGCATCTCCCCGATGCCCTAGGCCCACCCTACCCTCCATCCTGCCTTTCATATCATGGCCGGGGATCTTGTATACAGTAAATCATTAAAAGAGTTTTATTGAGAATAATAAAATATTAAAGCCTAAAGTAATCAGTTAGATCAGGTACTGCTTAATGCTGGTACACTGGAGGGACATGTACGATCTTTGAAGAGAAGTTAAATCTTGTCTTTCAATGACCCAGAAGGTCCCCACGGCCTGGCCCCTGACCTGCTCGCTCCGAGCCTCTCTCATCTCTCTTCCTCTCACAAGCTTCCCTCCAGGTCACGAAGGCCCCCTGCATGTGCCTCCAACCAGCCCCCACCTGCCTCGGGGTCTTGCCCAAGCTGGCCCCTCCAGCTCACCTGGGGCATGCGGGTCACTGGGAGAGACAGACATCAGAACAGTAAACACAGACATAGATGTCATTACAAGCCAGAGAGACACCAAGACGGAAGAAGGCAGCAAGGGCAGAGGGACTTGACATCAGAGAGACAGGAAAGGGCTCCTGGAGGAAGGTGAGCTGCCCGTGAAGGAGATGTTGGGGGACTTTTTGGCCGTCTGGTGGCTGAGACTCAGTGCTCCCAAAGCAAAAGGCCTGGCTTCATCCCTCGTCAGGGAATTAGATCCACATGCTGCGACTGAGAGCTTGTATGCCGCAATTAAAGATCCCCATGCTGCAAGGAAGATCAGAGATCCCATGTCCTTCCCTGGTGGCTCAGTGGTAAAAAGTCTGCCAGCCAATGCAGGAGACACGGGTTCAATCCTGGGTCCAGGAAGATCCCCCAGGCCGCAGAGCAGCTAAGCCCCTGCACCACAACTACTGAGCCTGTGCTCCAGAGTCAGGGGCTGCAACTCCTGCGCCCACATGCTGCAGCTACTAAAGCCCGTGCGCTCCAGAGCCCGTGCGCCACAGCAAGGAAAGCCACCACAATGAGCAGCCTGCGTAGCAGTGAAGACTCACCACAACCAAACATGAAGAAATAAAAAGAAAGAGACCTCGGGAGTCCAGAGGCAGGAAAAGTGTTCCAGGCAGAGGGAACAGCACGTACGAGGTCTCTGTGACAAGAAGGAACGTGATGGATCCAGAATGCCAGTTGCCACTAAGAAAAGAGATTCCAGTCTAAAGAGGCAGGGGAGGAGGCAGTCAGGATGCGAAGGGCTCGCCTGTAATTAGACTAACAGTAGCTTCCATTTCAAATGTGAGCCTGATGTCAGGCTCTGTGCCACAGGCTTTGCCTTGGGTATCTTCAGGACAACACTGCAAAGCAAGTTTTCTCATCCACAGGTGAGAAAACAACTCCACAAGGCTGAGTAACTGACCAGCCACATGGTCAGAAAGTGGGGAGGAAGAAGCCAGACTAGGAACCAGGGTGGCCCTGGACACACGGAGCTGGTTCTGCTCATTCTGAACTGGGAATCGGCAGACCCCTCTCGCAGGGCAGGGAGGGGCGCTAGTAATGTGAACCTCACCCACACACACACACCCAGAGAACCACTTGCTAGGGTCCAAGGGCAGCTCTGGGAACCTCTGACATAATGGGCAAACTGCTGGTGCCTTTTTGCTGGGATTTCCACCCAACTCTCAAAGGGACCCTTGAATCAGAAACTCGAAAAATAAAGCTAAGCAGCCACTCAGAGGGAGATTTGCTGAGAGGGATTTTCCTACATGTAAACTCTTCCAGACGCAAGTCATTCGGGAACCATTAGTACCAGGAAGCAGGAACGAAAGAGCACTTTTCTCTACTCCCCAGCGGCATTAACTTCATAACGCTTAAAGATCTCCCATGGGCAGATTCTGGGTCCTTGAGCGCTGAGAATACAAGGGGCACAAAATATTGTAAGGCATGCTCACCTTTTACTGACCCCCAGAAGGCTTTTGATGAGATGATACACACGGTGAGAGCAAATTTTTTTAAATTATAAAATCATGCCAACACTACTGCCAGCAGGAAATGGAAAACTTACAGCTTCAGTGGAGCGTAATTTGCAACATCATATACATTACAAACACACAAACTTTCTTATTTGGCAATTCTACTTGTAGGACTCTATCCTACCATTACTAATTTGCTTGGTGGAAAATGACGCACATACAAAGTCATTCATTACATTAGTTTGCAACAGTGAAAGAAAATAGAAACAACCTATCCATCCAGAGGGGAGTGGCTAAATAAAATAATGGACATGCATAGAATGACATACTCTGTCACCTTTAAAAGAAAAACTGAGAGGGATTTCCCCGGCAATCCAGTGGCTGGGACTCTGTACTTCCACTGCAAGGGGCACAGGTTCAATCCCTGGTCAGGGAACTAAGTATCCCACAGGCTGCACAGCATAGCCAAAAATATTCTTTTTTTTTTTAACTAAGAAAAACTGAGGAAGCTTTTTGTGTCTGGTAGGAAGTTATCTCCAAGATGGATTAAGTGACAAAAGCAAGATGCAAAGAATACGTGTAGCATGCATATGTGTGTGTATACATGCATATTTTTGCTAATAGATGCACAGAGAACCTCTAAAGAAATAAACAAGGAATTGGTAACACTGATTCCTCCAGGAAGGGGACAGAGTGGAAGGGAGACTTTGGATTGTACATTCAGCGTACCTTTTGGATCTTGGACCATGTGTATGTATTGCCTATAAAGTACTATAGGTCTATAAAATGCCTATTACATAAATTCACCACTTTATAGAAAAAAGCATGTTTTTCTATCCTTCTTATTTATAACCAACCTGCCACTTTTTGAGGTGGTGAACAAGTCACTGCCTTAAAACAGGTTTTGCAGCCTCAGCACTGTTGGCATTTGGGACCAGACGGCCCTCTGTAGTGGGGACGGTTCTGTGCAGTGTGGGATGTTGGGCAGACTCCTGGTGTGCATCATCTAGGTGCCAGGAGTGTCTCTTCCTCCCCGACAACCAAGAATGTCTCAGACATTGCCCAACACCCACTGGGGGACAAACTGGCCCTCAGCTGAAAACCCCTGTCTTAAGTGACTTAACCACAACCTGGCTTACAAAAATGCTCAGCAAGTACCACAGTCACCATATCCTTCAATTCTCATAGCAGTGATAAAAAGTCAGAACAGATGAGATATCCAAGGCCCATGAATGCACAAATCTTTCCTGAGGTCCCACAGCAGACCTTCTGCTGAGGGGCAAAGCAGGACCTGAACTCCGCCCTGGATGGTCCCTGACACCGGTCCTCTCTCCCTACCTTTAGCACGCCTACAGCCGTTTGGTGTTCTTCCTCCTAATTAAGTCAGTCAGTCAGTCAGTTCAGTCGCTCAGTCGTGTCCGACTCTTTGCGACCCTATGAATCCCAGCACGCCAGGCCTCCCTGTCCATCACGAACTCCCGGAGTTCACTCAGACTCATGCCCATCGAGTCAGTGATGCCATCCAGCCATCTCATCCTCTGTCGTCCCCTTCTCCTCCTGCCCCCAATCCCTCCCAGCATCAGAGTCTTTTCCAATGAGTCAACTCTTCGCATGAGGTAGTCATCCCAAACACCTTTGAATGTTGCACATACTCAGAGCTTCCGGGCAGCAGGGAGACATCCTGAATATGTCGTATTAATGACACAGAGGCCACCCTGGACCCAGCAAAAGCACCCGCATCTGTCTTCGTGAGCTGAGCTCAAGCCGACCTCTGTCTGACTCCACTGTGGAAAAGGATCATCCGTAATAGAAAAAAATAATGGATAAAAATTGGTGTTGCCAGCACCCGAAGACCTCTTCAGATTCCAGGGGATAGGCCTGACACAAAGTATGATGAAAGGGGCTCTCTGGGCCCAACGACTAATTAACTGGAGTTCTTACAAACACCTCAGGGCCAGTTAAGTCAGGAGAGGGGTGGGGAGACGACGCCGCTGTCCTGCTGCTCAGCTCAGCTGCACCGGCGGCTGCTCCCACGTGGGCTCCACGGAGCCCAGAAAGGCAAGCAGCCACTCCTCCAAGCTTCCCAGACAGAGGCCAAGAGATTAGAGACCAGGCGGTCCCAGGCAAGGAGTGCGGCAGGGAGAGGCCGTGGCCCAGCTGTGAGACGTAGCTGACTTGTCTGGTGAGGTCAGAACTCTGAGCAGCAGGGCCTCCTTGTGCCTGGAGCTGTCAGGTGTGTGGTATCTGGGCCCTCATCCCAGACCTAGGATCCCTCATCAGTTGTCCTGATGCTGGTGGAGAAAGTCTTCCTGGAGAGTTTGTTAGGACTGTATTCATCCTGTCAACTGACGAATACTGTTGGAGCATCCCTGTGGAGCCGAGCAGGGTAGACGATGGTCAGCTTCCCACTAACGTGTCTCCAGAGTCTTGCCCTCTTTGCAGGGCTTGACGCACACAGTCCCAGGCTCCCGCCCACTCTGTTCCCAAACTCCACACATCTTTTGGGAGGTTTCGCTTCCTTCTCGCTGGAACTCCACCAGAGTCAAGGACAAGGAGCCCCCTCCTTGGCGATCCTTCTGCCTCTGGGCTTCCTTTCTCAGGGAATCAGACAGGAGAGATTTGTTCTTACTCCCGTGTGTCCCCCTCAAACCTTTCTCTACACCCCAACTGCTCCGTGGCTCCCATAAGAGGCTTATATGAAACCCCAAAGCCAAAAGGAATCTCTGATTTCTCCAGTTTCTCCCATGGGATCCTTTCCTCGGGACATGAAAACAGAAATCCTGACTGCTTGAATGAAGGGAAGACTAAAGGAGAGAAGTCTGGTTTTTTTTTTTTTGTTTTTTTTTTAATATTTATTTGACTGCGTCGGGTCTCAGTTGCAGCATGTGGGATCTTTGAAACTCACTGTGGCATTGCAGGATCGTTTGCGGCAGCATGCGAACTCTTGGACGCGGCATGTGGGACCTAGTTCCCTAACCAGGGATTGAACTCAGGCCCCCTGAGCTGGGTGCATGGAGCCTTAGCCACTGGACCACCAGGCAAGCCCCCAGAGAGAGGATTTTAAAAACAAAGCTGGCTGTTAATTTAAAATATCCCACCTCATTATCACTCCACGTCAGAAGATCTTTGCATCCTTACAAAGTGTGTGTTTTTCCTCCAAGTATTTCCCCCCCGCACCGCCTGCAAGTGGGACTTCCAGGCAGGATGGAGGCTCCTAAGACCTGGGTAACATTCTTCCTCTAGTCCCGCGGGGCCAGGCGCTGGGCAGGGCTGCATGTTGATCGAGCTGCTTCCCTCTCTCATTGGAAGGGCTGTTACTTCCTCCAAGGTAGCTTTATTCTTTCCACCTGGATCCACCCTGCTCCTTTCATCAACCCCCACCTCCTTGAATACACACACACACACACACACACACACACACACACCCAGTGGTCTTGGCCACAGCACCTAACCATTCCTTTAAATGGAACGCCACATTGGTTTTCTATGGCTGCATAACAGCCACACAGGACTGCTGCTGCTACTGCTGCTAAGTTGCTTCAGTAGTATCCAACTCTGTGAGACCCCATAGACAGCAGTCCACCAGGCTCCCCAGTCCCTGGGATTCTCCAGGCAAGAACACTGGAGTGGGTTGCCATTTCCTTCTCCAATGCATGAAAGTGAAAAGGGAAAGTGAAGTCACTCAGTCGTGTCTGACTCTTAGCGACCCCATGGACTGCAGCCCCCCAGGCTCCTCCGTCCGTGGGATTTTCCAGGCAAGAGTGCGAGAGTGGGGTGCCATCGCCTTGGACAACACCCATTTATTTTCTCTCAGGTCCCGTGGTCAGGACTCTGAGCACGGTTGACTTTAGTCCTCTGCTCAGGGTCTCACAAGGCTGCAGTCAAGGTGCTGGCTGGGGTGGTCTCATCTGAGGCTCGGGGTCCTCTCCCAAGGTTAGGCAATTGTTAAGAGACTTCCTTCCCCGCAGCTGCAGAACCCAGGCAGCTTGTTCCTTCAAGGCCAGTAGGAGAAGATCGCCTCCGGACTCTCTGCTAAGAGCGCACCTGCTGAGGTCAGGCCCAGCAAGGATAATCACCTCTGGATTAACTCAGAGTCAACTGGTTAGGGCCCTTAGTTTCTCTGCAAAATCCCTTCAACTTTTCCATGTCCACTGGTTAGAAGCCAGGCACAAGTCCCACCCATGAGCAAGGGAAGGGAATTCTACAAGCGTGTATATCTGGGGCATCAATCCCGAGGCCATCTTAATTCTCCCTGTCATGAGTAGGTCATGGTTGGGACTCAAACAACTGGTGGGGGGTGGGGGAAGCATCGGTCTTTGTGGAAAGGTGACAGGTAATAGGGGATGGTGCCCCAGCATGGAGCCCCAGAAAGCCCCAGAATTATAGTCTAATCCCTAATGCCAAAGGGCACACTGACTGACTGTGGAGGCCGGACTACCCCATATCACAGTCTCCACATCCACAGGAGACCCTCTCTGTTGCTTAGACAAAAGTGATGGTGATGATGGTGATTCTGAAGAAGGAGGAGGAGGAAGACATCTAATTTGAAAGTACATATACTAATCTCCTAGGGCTGTCATAAAAAAGCACCACCAAGCCATGTGGCTTAAAACAACAGAAACTTATTGCTTCATGGCTCTAGAGGCCAGAAGTTTGAAATTAAGGAGTCAGTAGAATAATAAAGCTATGGTTTGTTTCCAGTAGTCTTGTACATACATGAGAGTTGGACCATAAAGAAGACTGAGAGCCAAAGAATTGATGCTTTCAAACTATGGTGCTGGAGAAGACTTGAGAGTCCCTTGGTCTGCTAGGAGATCAAGCCAGTCCATCCTAAAGGAAATCAACCCTGGATATTGACTGGAAGGACTGATGCTGAGCTGAAGCTCCAATATTTTGGCCACCTGATGCAAAGAGCCAGCTCACTGGGAACGACCCTGATGCTGGGAAAGTTTGAAGGCAAAAACAGAAGGGGGACGGCTGCAGATGAGGTGGTTAGATATAGCATCACCAACTCAATGAACATGAATTTGAGCAAACTGGGTGATAGTGAAGGACAGGCATGCTGCAGCCCATAGGGTCGCAGAGAGTCAGACACAACTTCGCAACTGAACAACGATCAAGAGCGATACTCTCTGAAAGCTGTAGGAATCCTCTGTCTCCTCCAAGCTTCTCATGGTTTTCCCATGATCTTTGGCATTCCTGGACTTGTAGTTACACCCCTCCAGCCCTCCATCCAGCCCGTGGAGTTCTTCCTACGTCTCTGTCTTCATGTGGCTGTCTTATTAGGACACCAGTCACTTGGACTAGGGACATACCCTCCTCTCTAATGACCTCACCTCTGCAATGACCGTTTCCAAATAAGGTCACATTTTGAAGCTCTGAGGTTTAGGACTCCAAAATATCTTTTTTGAGGAGCACAGTTCAAAGCCATATTCCCAAGATCGACTCTCCCGGCACCGGTTTGCTTCTCAGAACCAATCTCTGTGGCCAGGGGGATGGAATGGTGCTAAGCACGTGCCCACACCCAGGTCAGGGTGGGGAATGGCAAGCCTGACGCAAACCATGTCACCCATGGGGGACTAATGGGTCCCAGGTGGAAAGTCACGGACTGTCATCGGAGAAGCAACGGAAGAAGGACTGGCATGAACCTCAGGGATGTACCACCCAGCCTGGGCCCCGTGGTGTGGGGATGTGGGGTTGCAGTCAGTGACCCAAGACCGAGTCCCAAGAAATCCCAACTCCGTCCATGGGTCTGTCCACAGGGCAGGAGTGCCCAGTGGATTCAGTGACCACACCTCCCAGCTCTGTCCCTCTGTGTCCCTGAACTCTGTCATAGTTTCCCTCAGACCGTGCTGAAATGAAAAGCCATTCTCTGGGGGCAAGCAGCTCATTTCGCTAGTTTAAATCACACAATTCCCTCTCTCTCTCCAGAAGCCTGTACTTACTGCTCCATCACTGGTAATGACAATGAACATTTTCTGCAATCTCAGTTTTTATTGCAAAGTGATTGAGGACCAGCAAGATTAAGTTATGCTGCTGAAACCAAGGAAATCCCGCCAAGCAAATAGTGGGTGGATAGGAAGTCTTATGAAAGCATGCATTTCCTCCCCCAAGGAACTGACTGAAAATAAGAAGCTAACACCACCACATTTCAGATGAAAGCCACAATACTGTAATCTGACAATTTTAGATCTAGTCAAATGGATATGGCCTGGGGGTGAAAGAAGATGCTCTATAATGAGATGAAAGTGAAAAAGTGGGAAGTGTTAGTCTCTCAGTCATGGATAACTCTTTGCGACCCCATAGACATTAGCCCGCCAGACTCCTCTGTTCATGGAATTCTCCAGGAAAGAATACTGGAGTGGGCAGCCATTCCCTTCTCCAGGGGATCTTCCTGACCCAAGGACTGAACCCAGGTCCCCTGCATTGCAGGCAGTTTCTTTACCATCTAAACCACCAGGGAATGAAGGTCTAGAATAAAGCACGTGAGTTCCACATTTCCTCTTTTCTTGAAAGGACACTCAACAGCATTCTTAGGGCCTCTGGCAGCCAGAATAAAAAGTCTCTCTCAGTCCCAGAAGCACCAGGGCAACCCCAAAACTGGAGCAACCACTTATGGCTTTGTGGACTCTGTGCTGCACAATTTTGAGGGGGTTGTTTTCATTAATATTATATGGACGGTGCCCCCTGGAAGTGTGCAAGGCACCACTTGCACAAATGAGCAATCACATTCTATCCCAAAATCAACCTATGAGTAAATATTCCTCATTGATACGCAGTCAATCGTGAGTCCACCTCTCCTTCATGGGGCAAAGCAAAAAAGTATGGCCAAAGGCACTTGGATGATTTCTTTTTTTTTTTTTTTTTTTTTTTTTTGGTGTGCCAAGTCTTTGCTGAGGCATGTAGTTCTCTGCACAGGGATTGAACCCAGGCGCCCTGCATTGGTAGTACAGAATCTTAACCACTAGATCACCAGGAAAGTCCCCACTTGGATGATCTTTAAGACTTGATCAGGGCTTCTCATTGTCCTGCTATTGATATTTGAGGCTAGATCACTGTTTGTCTTGAGGGGTGGCCTGTCCTGTGCATTGTAGAGGGTTTAGCAGCATCCCTGGCCTCTAGTCACTAGATTCCAGCAGCATCCCTCTCCTAGTGCCTGATGTTCCTTAGGAGGTAAAACCACCCCCTCATTGAGAACCCCTGAACTAGAAGTGTAATATGCAAATCACATGTAAATCAGAGACCTGAAGGTCATATACGTGACACTGTAGCCAGTGGACAAAAAAGACCGAATGAAAGAGGTAGGAGAGGTAGGGAAAGAGAAAGGAAATCAAATTCCTGCTGCCGGTAACAACACAAGCCCAGCAGATGTTGCTGGAAACCCAGTCAGATGATGCCGTAAACCGTCATCAGCTCCCATCCTGCTCCCCTGGAAACAACAGTCTGACGAAAACGTCCTGAAAGCCAACAAAACCCACAAACATGAAGACGCAAAGCAAAGAAAACCACAGACTGAGATAGAAAAGCTGTCCCTCCAACACCAGGCATTTCCACAAGAGGATAAAAGTGGGACTCATGGGGAAAAAACTAAAGATAAAGGATGGCTGGGAAAACAAGGCATTTCCTAACTTTTCATTGCGGAAATTTCCAACTTGCAGAAAAAGTAGAGAGAATCTCACAATGAAGCTCTGTGTACCCAGCACCGAGCTGCAAAAATGTGTCCACATTCCGCCTCACCTGTCCTCCACTGTCCCCACCCAAGGCCCTGTCTTTCCTCCTTCCTTCTTTCCTTCCTTGAATCTTTTAAAGCAAGTTTCAGACATCAAGTCACTGCATGCATGACACATTGGCATGCCATTCTATCCTAAGCATTTGGTTTGTAGCTACAAAGCTTCCACTTCATATTTAACAGATTTGACATGAAGAAACTAGAATCCTTACAGGTAGAGAAGAGATCTGATTGTCACCATACAGTTTATCCTACTAGAGCTTCTCAAATTTGAACGTGTATATGAATCATCTGTGCTTCCCAGGTGGCTCAGTGGTAAAGAACACACCTGCCAGTTCAGGAGACACAGGTTCAATCCCTGGGTCAAGAAGACTCCCCAGAGAAGTAAACGGCAACCCACTCCAGTACTCTTGCCTGGGAAATCCCATGGTCAGAGGAGCCGGGCAGGCTACAGCCCCTGGAGTCGCAAAGAGTCAGACATGACTTAGCAACTACACAACAACAAGCTCCTAGATGCTCCCAGTGCCGCAGATCCATGCATCACACAGAGGAAGTGAAGTCGCTCAGTCATGTCCAACTCTTTGCGACCCCATGGACTGTAGCCTATCAGGCTCATCCGTCCATGGGATTTTCCAGGCAAGAGTGCTGGAGTTGATTGCCATTTCCTTCTCCAGGGGATCTTCCAGACCCAGGAATTGAACTCAGGTCTCCTGCATTGCAGGCAGATGCTTTACCATCTGAGCCCGAAGGGATAACCCAAAACACCAGAGCAGTGAAGCAAAAAATCATGACTGCTCGGGATCCCAAGGCCTTGAGTGAGAGAAGAAGCTGGGACCACTTGAGACTGAGGACTCAGGTGCATTGGTTACCTGCGGCTGCTGTAACAAAGAACTGTAAACTGGGTTGCTTAAAGCAACAGAAAGTCTGGAAGCCAGAAGTCCAAAATCAGGGTGCCAACGGGCCAGGCCCTCTCCAGAGGCTCTGAAGGAGAAGGCTTCCTCGCCTCTTCCACTTCTACTGGCTGCCTGCACTCCTGGTGTGTGGCCACATCACTCCAGTCTCTGCCTCTGTGGTCACATTGCTTCCTCCTCTTCTATCTGTGCCTTCTTCTCTTCTGCCTCTCATAAGGACACTTGCTCTTGCATTTAGAGCCTATGCAGGTTGTTTTTGTTGTTCAGTCGCTAAGTCCTGCCCAACTCTTTTCAACACCATGGACTGTACCATGCAGTCTTCCCTGTCCTTGGCTATCTCCCAGAGTTTGCTCAAACTCAAGTCCACTGAATCAGTGATGCCCTCCAACCATCTCATCCTCTGTTGTCCCCTTCTCCTCCTGCCCTCAATCTCTCCCAGCACCAGGGTCTTTTCCAGTGAGTTGGCTCTTCCCATTAGGTGGCCAAAGTATTGTAGCTTCAGCATCAGTCCTTTCAATGAATATTCAGGGTTGATTTCCTTTAGAATTGGCTAATTTGAGCTCTTTGCTCTCCAAGGGACTCTCAAGAGTCTTCTCCAGCACAATTTGAAAGCATCAACTTTTTGGTGCTCAGCCTTCTTTATGGTCCAACTCTCCCATCTGTACGTGACTACTGGAAAAACCATAGATTTGACTATACAGACCTTTACTGACAAAGTAATATCTCTGCTTTCTGATATGCTGTCTAGGTTTGTCATAGCTTCCCTTTCAAGGAGCATGCATCTTTTTAATTTTGTGGCTGCAGTTCACCATCCACAGTGATTTTGGAGCCCAAGAAAAGAAAATCTGCCATTCTTGCCACTCTTTACATATCTATTTGCCATGAAGTGATGGGGCCAGATGCCATGATCTCAGTTTTTTGAATCTCCTCATCTCAAAATCCTGAACTGAATTACATCTGCAAAAACCCTGTTCCCAAATAAGGCAGCACGCCTAGGTTCTGAGAATAAGAATATGGACGTATCCTTGAGGAAGAGTTGGGGGGGGGGGGACCATTCAGGCCACTCCACCAGTATGAAGGGAAAATGAATTGAGAAAAAATGCAAAACAGAGGACAGATCCCATTTCTGTGACAGTGGCCGGTAAGGCAGGCCAAGGGTAGAACTGGGTGCTAACAGGGTTCCCAGACGGAATGCAAGTGCGGCTGTCCACTGCCAGCTTCTTGAAGAGAGAATGTTTCTGTTTCTGACAGAGGATGAAAGGAAGAGGTGGGGGGTGAGAAAGCTGTTCTCTGCTGGCCTAGTTACTGAGGAATCGTGCCTCTGCCTTCGGGCCATTCTCAAGTCCTGTTCAGGGATAGAATGATTTATTGATGGTCATAATTAAAAAGCAATGCCAAAGAAGAAGCAGTCAGCACTTTTCATCTGCACTTACACATGAGAAAGAGCAGTTTACTAAAATGGACGCTAGGGTCTTACTTCCCCGTCCAGAAAAAGGGCTGCCCTTGTGGAGTGCCCTGCTGGGGTCAAGCCTCATGACTGCAGCATGAGTTGAAGAGGTTTAAAATTTTGAATGGTACACTGAGCCACCTGTTCTTGTCCCCAGCAATTTTATTACAGGTCCAGTGGATCATCCATGTGGCACTCTGAGTGTGTAGACTTCGGTTGAGTGTAGTTTTGAGCCCCACTGCGGGTTGTTTATCCACCAGGGTCTTGGCTGTAGGTCTGACTGAGCTTGTCTGCTCCAGACTGGAGCATGAGTTGATTTAAGGTGGTTGATTGACTTCATTTAAAGGCTGTTCTTCCTCATTGATTTCATATCAGCTGGTTAAGAAGACCTTTCTTCTTTGGTTTGGGGAATGTGAACTTAATGAAGTACTGGACCCCACAAATCGGGAGGAAAATGAAGATATGTTTATAGCTTAATATGGTAGGTTGGTTCAAAGGAATTACTGACTGACACACAGTAGGTCCTTAAAGTGAAAGTCGCTCAGTCATGTACGACTCTACGCAACCTCATGGACTATACAGTCCATGGAATTCTCCAGGCCAGAACACTGGAGCGGGTAGCCTTTCCCTTCTCCAAGGGATCTTCCCAACCCAGGTCTCCCACATTGCAGGCGGATTCTTTACCAGCCGAGCCACAAGGGAAGCCCAAGAATACTGGAGTGGGTAGCCTATCCCTTCTCCAGGAGATCTCCCCTACCCAGGAATCAAACCGGGGTCTCCTACATTGTAGGCAGATTCTTTACCAACTGAGCTATCCAGGGAAGCCCAGTAGGTCCTTAAAATATCGTTAAATAAATGAATGCATGACAAAGTGTGTCTATGCCCATACAATCTATTGGCAGATAGTTACTGTTGCACCTGAAAATTTATGGTAGGAATTGAGCAAATGTTTGGGGGCATGCGTGTATGATGAATCCCTACAGCTGTGTCCGACTCTTTGCAACTGTAGCCTGCCAGGCTCCTCTGTCCAGGGGATTCTCCAGGCAAGAATACTGGAGTGGGTTGCCATGCCCTCCTCCAGGGGATTTTCCTGACCCAGGGATTGAACTCACGTCTCTTATGTCTCCTGCATTGGCAGGAGGGTTCTTCACCACTAGCGCCACCTGGGAAGCCCCCTGGGGGGCAGTGAGATGCTCTCATTGAATATATTAAGTTATGCATTTTAATTCCACTAAAGGTTTATTTTATAGGTTTATTTAATGATTTTAACTATTCTTTATAGGCTTATTTTCATCCCACTACAGTAATTTTTTTCCCAAATTGAGTTTGGACTAAATCAAGGTCTGCTTCCTACTTGTTCAGTTAGTACTGGCCGTCTATGATTGGGGCAGAGGGTGGGAGGGAATTTGTTCAATTAAATCCAACAAACATTTGTTGACTGCCTACTGTGGGCAAAGGTCTACGCTTTGTGCCAGGGAGACACCAAAATGAATGAGGCACAGCCCTACTCTCAACCACATCAGGGAGTAACAGCTGTAAGAAACAGAAATCCATTCATACTAGCACAAGGGAAAGGACCGCAAGGCGAGGCTCTTCATGGGCAAACTTTTGATCATGGGAACCAAATTAGAGGCAACCGGGAAACAGAAACTGCAGTTACAGAAACCAAACTTCCTCCTCTGGCTCTCAGAAGCCCTGTGGTCTCTCATCTGCCTCTTGGGCTTTCTTGTCTCTGCTTCCCTCACTTGTGACCACCTTTCTCTTTTCACTCCTGGTTCATCGTGGGAGACAGCAGAGCCTACCACCAGCTGATTCGTTACTGTGTCTTTTGGTTCAAATTTTAAGAAAGAGAGAATTGGGTTTCTGGCCAACCAACTGAACAAAGGGAGGAGACTTGGGGCAAACACGGAATACCTTGACATGTCTGTTAGCAGGGCCTATTAGTAGAGGAATTCCAAGAAAAAAAAATAGCTGTGAGTATTAGAAGCACCCAGAACACATTCTATTTTTAACTCTCTCCCGCCCCCTAGAGTATAAATACCATGAGACAGTCAACCACAGTACTTGGTTCAAAATATCTGAGAAGGGGAGAAAAGAAGGGATAGACTTCAACTCTGGTTTCCTAAGCCATATTTGAGAAATAAATACACATCAGTCCCTGAGAACCAGGCGAAGGAGTTGAAGGTAGCTGGGTTCACTCTGAGACCTGAAACGCTCAGCTGGGTGACTTAGCTGCACCCTGCCGCAACGGATACAGTGTGGGAGTCTGCACTGTACCCTAATTAGAGTGTAATTAGCAAGCAGCAGGAATCCCATTCACTAGAAGAGCTCATCCTACTTCCTGTTTCACTTGCATAATTACCTTCCTCGCCAGACACTGAAATGACAGCGATGACAGACTCTCAGAATGATGGAGCCTGGAAGGCCCTTGGAAACCATTAACCCCGCTCGTTCTACAGACAGGAAAACTGAGGTCTGGAGAGAGATCAAGGGCTCACAAGCCCAGCCATCCGCTCCCCACGCACACACACTCCACTCGTGCAGCATCGTGGGAAACCAGCAGGCTCTGGAAGTCTAGGCACAGACAACGGCGTTTGCTGCCTTCACGCAGTATTCCCAGCCAGGCCCTCCCGATTGTCTCCAGAGAGTGTGCGTGCTCGGTCGCTCAGTCATGTCCAACGCTGCGACCCCATGGACTGTAGCCCGCCAGACTCCTCTGCCCATAGGAGTCTCCAGGCAGAATACTGGAGCAGGTTGCCATTTCCTACTCCAGGAGATCTTCCCAATCCAGGGATTGAACCTGCGTCTCTGTGTCTCCTGCATTAGCAGGTGGATTCTTTTCAACTGCGACACCCGGGAAGCCCCAGAGTATAAAGCAGAGAAAATGCAATTCAAGTAAAACCGGGGTGGCTGCTCCTGGCAGCCGCGTGTTTCCTAGCTTCCCCTCTCCTCCGTCTTCTTTTGCTCACGTTCCATAATTGGCCTTTGACCAGGGTAAAGAGGCTTGAGCAGCGAGAAGGAGGAACCTACAGGGCAATGGAAACCTCCGCTGGGTGATGAGTGGTCCCCAGCCACTGGTTGGGTTGCCTTTAAGTGTCAGGGAGGGAATAACCCAACCACTGCAGAGCTGATTCCCTTTGTACAATTACTTGGAATGAGCCATGCCACAGAATGGAAGGGTCATCCTCCCTGAGCTCATTTTAGGTTAGTTGTTTGAAACTCAGGTAATATCATTTTGAGGGGGAAATGGATGCTATGATTGGTTAGCCTACTTAACTGATGTTCCAGGGCATGGAAGCCAGAATTTGTAGGGTGTAGGAGGAGACAAGTTTCTGTGCCTGCAGTGTGTGTGTGTGCATGCTAAGTCGCTTCAGTCGTGTCCGACTCTGTGGACCCTAGCCCGCCAGGTTCCTCTGTCCATGGGATTTTCCAGGCAAGAATACTGAAGCGGATTGCTGGGCTCTCCTCCAGGGAAATCTTCCGGACCCAGGGATCAACCCACGTCTCTTGCATCTCCTGCACTGACTTCCTGCAGTCCCTCCTCCCATGTCCTCCTCGTGGCTCTAGACACCCCACCCCCACATTTCCCCAGATACCAGAATGATCCGAGGGCTCCCTGGTCCCTTAGGGAAGAGGATGTGGGGCTACAGTCAACCCAGATTTTGGAGCAAGGGGCAGTCTGTTGGAACAAATCCACATGCCTGTGTGAAGGACTAACAATCCCTGAACCAGTGGTTCCGACTTGTCAGTGTGCACGCAAACCACCAAGAGAGGTTGTTAAAATGCAGACTCCTGGCCCCCACCCACAGCTCTATGTTCAGCAAGGATTAGAGTGGGGACCAAGGAATCTGTGTTTTTAACAAGCAACTCAGTTGATTCGAACATTGATGGTAGTCAATACCGTGGAAAAACACTAGAATGGGTGAAATGGTAGGCATTCGTAATTCCACGTGATTTGCTCTTTCCTGGGTGAAGAGTCACATAGAACAGGATTCAGGATATTATAGGTTTTTTAAAAAAATAAAGGCAAAAGAGAACTCCCTGGGTGTCTATGTCTGTGTTTCCATGTCGTCTGCTGCGATGACATGGCTCAGTCGTCAGGAAGCTGTAACAAGAGGGCTCCTGGTAGATTTCAGAAGCCTTCCATTATTTATTTGTGAGGCTCCAAAGATTCTTGCCCATGCGACCTCTACCTGCTCCTAACAGAATAATCTCACTCATGGTATTCACAGGCTGCAAAGCTCAACATCATCAGGCATTCGGGAAATGCAATTCAGAACCACAGTGAGTTACTCACACCTGCTAGGCTGGACACCCACTCCAGTATTCTTGCCTGAAGAATCCCAGGGATGGGGGAGCCCGGTGGGCTGCCGTCTATGTGGTCGCACAGTCGGACACGACTGAAGCGACTTAGCAGCAGCAGCAGCAGCAGCTAGGCTGGACATAATCAAAAAGAGGAAAACAGCAAGTGTTGAACATTGCTAATGGGACAGTAAAATGATGCAGCCACTGTGGAAAATAGCTTGGTAGTTCCTCAAAAAGTTAAACATAGAGTTGTCATATGACCCAGCAATGGTACTCCCATGTATTTACCCAAGAGAATTGAGAGCAGGGTCTCAAACAGATACTTGTACATGAATGTTCATAGCAGCATTATTCACAGCAGCCAGAAAGTGGAAACAACTCAAATGTCTACCAACTG
This sequence comes from Ovis aries, assembly GCF_016772045.2. Lineage (NCBI taxonomy): Eukaryota > Metazoa > Chordata > Mammalia > Artiodactyla > Bovidae > Ovis > Ovis aries. The sequence continues at coordinate 4,702,706 of NC_056077.1, read as the reverse complement.
ATGGATGGATGAATAAACAAATTCTGGTCTATCCAGACAATGGAATATTACGCAGCCATAAAAAGGATTGGAGTATACATCCATGCTACAGTGGGGATGAAGCCAGGAAACATGAAGCTCAGCGAAAGAAGCCAGACACAAAACACCACAGACTGAATGAGTCCATTTCTATGATAGAAAGCAGATTAGTGGCCACCAGGAGGTGTGGAGTGGAGCGCTGCAGAGTGACTGCTAATAGGCAGAGTCCCTTTCAGGGGTGATGAAAATGTACTAGAACTAGAAAGAGGTCCTGGTTGCACAACACCGTGAATGCACTAAATGCTGCAGAATTGGTCACTTTAAAATGTTAACAGTTTTATGTCACTGCTGCCGACGCTAAGTCGGTTCAGTTGTGTCAGATTCTTTGCGACCCCATGGATTGTAGCCCACCAGGCTCCTCTGTCCATGGGATTCTCCAGGCAAGAATACTGGAGTGGGTTGCCATGTCCTCCTCCAGGGGATCTTCCTGATCTGGGAGGAATTCGACCCTGGGATCAACTTCATGTCTCTTATCTCTCCTGCTTTGGCAGCCGGCTTCTTTACCACTGGTGTTTTATGTGAATTTTACCTGGGGGTAGGAGGAGCAGGGAGTTGTAATTAAACCTCGCAGGTTCCACCCCCAGCTCTGCCACATGACCTTGAACAAACTCTGTGCCTCCATTTCCAGCAAAGAGTGAAAGCGATATAATAGTTCCTACCTTGCAGGGCTATTGGGAGCTTCACATGAGCTAATGTTTCCAAAGTACTCGGAAAAAGTGTGTGTTGTATATGGCATTCTGAAGGAGATCAGACCTGGGATTTCTTTGGAGAGAATGATGCTAAAGCTGAAACTCCAGTACTTTGGCCTCCTCATGAGAAGAGTTGACTCATTGGAAAAGACTCTGATGCTGGGAGGGATTGGGGACAGAAGGAGAAGGGGACGACCAAGGATGAGATGGCTGGATGGCATCACTGACTCGATGGACATGAGTCTGAGTGAACTCCGGGAGTTGGTGATGGACAGGGAGGCCTGGCGTGCTGCGATTCATGGGGTTGCAAAGAGTCGGACACAACTGAGCGACTGAACTGAACTGAAGTGATCTGGCTTAATGGTGAACGTGTGCCATGATTCCCTCACACAGACCCTACCCCTGTTACACATGCAAATCAAGGCTTTTTCACAAGCACATAGCAAGTTCAGAAGCCAAGTCAGGAGGGGAACTGAGCTCTCATGGATTCGAAGTCCATGCTCTTTACCTGTCAACTGTCTGACCTAATCCCTAACCAGGAATCTTGACACCTCTAGGCCCCAGTCCCTGGCAGCAGCACAACTTACTTCTGGTGACCCCACGCCTGGCTGGCTGTCAGGCCTGCCTGCAAGGCAGAAACAATAAAGCCACAACTGGTTTTGCTTCTTCCCCATTGAAAGCCTTGGCCTTGGCCACCCTAGGGGGACTTTACCCATCAGCAGTCTGGCAGTGACTCTGACCCAGCAGAGAGCATTTCCCTTCTCTGTGCTCAGAACCACAAGCCCCAGTCACAGCCTGTCCTTCTTAGTGTGGACATGGGAGGAATCATCACTGTCTTACGATCAGCAGGGTTACTCAGAGGCTTCATTGTCCCAGGAGGAGAGAGGCATGGACCCTCAGCTCTCCCCTTGAACCTTTCAGCTCCCCTTTAGACTGACCCTCACGTGCAGTCCCCTTTTCCCTGGTACAGTGTAACAGCACAGGGTTTTCTCCCCAAATCTGGTTCAGTCCCTATGTGTTCAACAGCAACCTAGCTTACTCATATGCCCCAGTACCTGCCTTTCTCCCTTAAGCAGAGAGAAATAAGTCTGCCTCCATCTACTGACATGTCTAGAAACCCTTCCTGGGACTTCCCTGGTGGTTCAGTGGTTAAGACTCTGTGCTTCCAATGCAGGGGGCATGGGTCCAATTCCTGGTCACGAAACTAAGATCCCACATGCCATGTGGCCCCCCAAAAAGAAAATTTTTTAAAACAAACCAAAAAATTTAAATCCTTCCTGATTCCCTTGGTTCCCTCAAACAGCCAAGCCTGTGGGAATCCTGGGAGAAACTCTGGGATGTTTGCCTGGACTCAAGCCCACTGGAGATTCCAGGTCATCACAAGCCGATGAGGAAAACCATCCCACAGGAAATGTCCCATTCCCAGACTTAGCTTCTGGACACAGAACAACCTGAGGAACTTGGCCTTCCTGTGCCTTGCTTCCCACCTCCCTCATCAGCTTCCACAGCCAACACCAACTTCCCCCAGGACTGTGAGGTCTGTTCCAGGAAGCAGATCCAATCTGGCAGGTCTGAGATATAATGACCCTTCCTTCGTGGCTGCCAACGTTTGCACCTCAGAAAAACAAGTCTGAAGCCCATAGGGTCAGCCCTCAGATTAAGTAGGCCAACCGGAAGGATGTTGGGAGGGGCCATCTTAAGAACACGTGGACACCCCCGGCAGCAACATTCATAGAACTTACCAATACCTTCCCTCCTTTATTCACCCCCAAGGTCGCTGGATCGAAGATCACGGAGTCATTCACAACATGATGTTCAACACAGAGACACTCTGGAAGTACTCCTTCAAGACCACACAGAACAAGACTGAGTGGTGGGACAATGGCGTTCTCCCCCTCTGGATCACAGCCCAGAGACAGGTATCGCCAGAACCCCTGGGCTGACTTCCTGGGACGTCACCTCTCATTCCTAGGCGTGTTGTGGGCTGGGGGTTGGGGGTGTTAGAAACTGCGTGGTCTTGGGCAGGGACTTAACCTTTCTAAGCTCCTATTTCCCTAAATGTGGCACAGGCATCATCATAATGTGCTCATTTAATGGAGCTGCTGTAAGGATTGAATACAATGTGTTCTTTATGCATAGCTCAGCAAGTTTTAGCTGTTCTGGATGGATAAGTCCCCATGAGGGCAGAGTCGGCTCGATCTCAACTGTCCCTCCAGGGCTCATAGGGTCTGGACCCAGCCACTCTTTAATAAGTATCTCTTCTCTTGCCTCTGGCTTAGGCATGAAAGCCCTTAGGAACGAAGCTGACCACTTAGTGCATGAAAAGCTCTAATGAGAACATTCACTTGCAAGGAATAATATCCCAGCACCCCATTCACTATTGCTTCAAAAAGGCAAAAATCAGTTGTACTTTGAACTCCAAGCTCCAAGCCTATTGCCAGTCTTGTGTTTTCCCTGTGAGCTTCCAAAGTCATCACTTCAGAACAGATCCTTCTCCTCTTCCCCCAAGACACCAGCCTTGGCTCCAAGCTTCCCTGAGTCCTGACCCTTCCTCTCTGTGCTCCAGCCCACGCTGTGCATGCTACATGGCAAAGGGGCGTGACTGCAGCAGCTCAGAACACAGGCTGTGGACTCTGACTCCCAGAGCAGATCCAGCCAGCCCCACCCTTCTCCCGCAGCCTCACCTCGGGCAATGACCTCTGCTCTCTGCTTCATTTGCTCCCACCCTTGGAATGAGGGTTGTCAGACTTCGTGCTTCACAGGCTCATTGGGAGGATTAACTGTGATAACGCACGTGAGTTGCTTAGCGCTCACTGCTCGAAATGATCAGTCACTGTCATGAATGGAAGCTGAGGCACTTTAGCAGGACTTCATCTGGTCACTAGAGCTTTAGGCCAAGACTACCCAACAGAACATTCTGTGATGATGGACATGTTCTATTCTGCATGGTCCAATATGAAAGCCACGAGCCACAGGCGGTAATTGAGCCCTGGAAATGTGGTGAGTGAGACTGAGGGACTGAATGTTTAGTTGTGTTTCATTTTCATTAGTTTCTATTTAAATCTAGATACTACACAGGTGGGACTCCCATACGGGACAATACAGCTCTAGAAGAATCACAGGAGGCTGACCATGACCCTTCTCTACCTCAGGTTCATTTTCTCCCCCTATTTGTTGTACCCTAGCTTCCTTCCCCGGAGAAGGCAAGGGCACCCCACTCCAGTAGTCTTGCCTGGAAAATCCCATGGACAGAGGAGCCTAGTGGGCTGCAGTCCATGGGATCACTAAGAGTCAGACACAACGAGAGACTTCACTTTCCCTTTTCACTTTCATGCGCTGGAGAAGGAAATGGCAACCCACTCCAGTGTTCTTGCCTGGAGAATCCCAGGGACTGGGGAGTCTGGTGGGCTGCCATCTATGGGGTTGCACAGAGTTTGACACGACTGAAGCGACTTAGCAGCAGCAGCAGCTTCCTTCCCCGATCTGTCACATTTTAAAATTTTGATGAATAGACCATGCAAATAAACTCTGTCCTTCTAATAAAAATAACATCCATAACACTCACTATGTGCCAGCAACTGATTTAAGTGCTTTACGTATATTAATTTATCACAACCCTGAGGTGGTGCTAAGGTTATGCCCCTTTAACAGATGAGTAAACTAAGGCACCAAGTGACACCATAACTTCTCAAAGTCACAAAACTAGTGAGAGGCAGGGCTGGGATTAGAACTCACTCTGGGTGCAGCAACTCTTTAACTCTAACCATGACATATTATTTCTTCTGTGGCCAAAGCATTTAGTCATGGACTTCAGAGTGATGCCTATATCTGCCAGGCTGCTAAGAATGTCTGTAAAGCCCTGATTAATTCACTATTCAAAACCCAGAGCCTCTCTCGCTATAGAATTTGTTCACTGGCACGAGGCTTCTGGTGGCATTCTCCCTTCCTGGCACTTTCTTATGCATGGTTCTTGTCTCCTTGTCATTTATTTGCAGGACTTTTTTCCTCCTGCTCAATTCATAATCAGAGTGCTTTTCCTCTTTACTGAATTCATAAGTGGTTGTGCAAAATGAGGATCTGGTGCAGGGCCAGGCAGCTGACAACACACCACTCGTTTGGCAAGCAAATGTCAAGTTGGTGTATCTCATCCTGCCCAGGAAGGGCCATTCAGCCAACTCCCTGAGGAGCTGGCACAAAATCTCCTGTAATCAGAGCAAGCCTGTGGTCCCAGGTCAGCACCCCGCCCCTGCCGAAACAGGGTGACAGATGCCAGACGCCAAGGGGCGGGCACATTTGCATTGCCAGTGGGGTTGCAGGACAGCGGCCCGCCCTGTATCCATCACTGGGAAAATCCATCCTTCTTCTGAGTCTCTTCCAGGCAGGCTCTGTGGATACTGATGCATTAACCTTTAATAGGACTAAAATGTTTTTCTTCAGTGACACTAACGCTGCCAGAGTCCATCAAGGTCCATAAGAATCAGCGTCTCTTGGCAGATGATGCCTATGAGATAGGATTCTCAGCCACCTTTGCATCCAGTCTCCACAGTCCATGAGTGTATCCTCACACCAGCGGGACTTCCCTAACAGTCAGGCTATGAATGGAGAGGCTCCACTGAAAGCAAGTTGGGACTTTTTTTTGGCCTGCACTAGATCTTAGTTGCAGAGAAGGCAATGGCACCCCACTCCAGTACTCTTGCCTGGAAAATCCCATGGACGGAGGAGCCTGGTGGGCTGCAGTCCATGGGGTCGCTAAGAGTCGGACACAACTGAGCAACTTCACTTTCCCTTTTCACTTTCATGCATTGGAGAAGGAGATGGCAACCCACTCCAGTGTTCTTGCCTGGAGAATCCCAGGGACAGGGGAGCCTGGCGGGCTGCCGTCTATGGGGTCGCACAGAGTCGGACACGACTGAAGCGACTTAGCAGCAGCAGCAGCAGGGTCTTAGTTGCAGCACACGTGATCTTCACTGCATGTGCAGGATCTGCTTTGAAGTATGCAGATCTTTAGTTGCAGCATGCTGGATCTAGCTCCCTGACCAGAGATCGAACCCAGGTCCTCCTGCACTGGGAACACAAAGTGTTAACCACTGGACCAGCGGGGAATTTCCAAAGAGCAGGCTGGAATTTCAAACAAGCTCCTGGGATAACTGAACCTGATCAACGACTAAGGTGTTTCACCAAGTTCAGAAGTCCTAATTCTCAGAGAAAGGCAGGCAGCTATGGATGGGAGACCCGGGAAAGTGAAAGTGTTAGTTACTCAGTCGTGTCCAACTCTTTGCAACCCCATGGCTGCAGTCCACCCGGCTCCTCTGTCCATGGGATTCTCCAGGCAAGGATACTGGAGTGGGTTGTCCTTCCATTCTCCAGGGGATCTTCCTGACCCAGGGATCAAACCCAGGTCTCCTGCATTGCAGGTGGATTCTTTACCACAGTGCCACCTGGGAAGCTATGAAAACCTAGGGGCGTGTTTCTCCTCTTATGGAGGAGACAGAGAGTATTAAGTTGTGAAATGGTGTGGGTGAGATACTCATGTCTACCAAGAGTCTGTAACTGCAGTTAGGCTGCCACCAGGAGGGGATTTGGAGAGACGGTGGGGAGGGCAGCTAAGGTTCTCAGTGTCAGCCAGAGCTCCTAGACAAACGCTTCCAAACTTGGAAAAGCTGTGAGAAAGAGGGTGCCAGCAAGTTTTGCTTAGAAGAGCATTAATAGAAACATAATGCATCCCAGCACTGGTATGAATTGTGTCTCCATCACGCATCATAAAGGTTCTAAGAATAATACTCCGACCTCCAAAAGGGCATGGGAGGGGGTAAAACACAGACTCTTGGCCCTCTCTATTCCTTCTGTTCAGTGATGCCTCCAGAACACAGAAGAGCAATGAAAACACTCAGAACCAATGTATGATTTCAAATATTGGATTGGTCAAAAAGTGTGTTCAGGTTTTTCCATAAGCTATTACAGAAAAACCCAAATTTTTTGGCCAGCCCAATACATGGAGTCCATATCTTTCCACTCAGTCATTCCCAAGAACGCGTAACTAACTCCTTTCCCTAAACCACTAAACATACTCTCCATCAAAGTACAATGGGATGAACACTTCAGGGGCCTTCCTAAAACCTATGCACCTTGGTGACATTAATGCTGTCCACTAAAAGAAGAGACAAGACAAAACACAAAACCAAACTGAAACTCTTTCACTAATGATGGGTTCTGAAGAGTTCTATAAAGTGTTTGTTGCTCAGTCGTATCCAGCTTTTTGCGACCCTATGGCCTATAGTCTGCCAGGTTCCTCTGTTCATAGAATTCTCTAGACAAGAATACTGGAGTGGGTAGCCATTTCCTTTTCCAGGGGCTCTTCCCAACCCAGGGATGGAACCCAGGTCTCCTGCATTACAGGCAGATTCTTTACTGTCTGAGCCACCAGGGAAGCCCCGAAGAGTTCTGTAGATTCTATACAAAAGCCAACACTCAGGCTTTGCCCTAAGAAGTATCAACTATTGTTTTAAAGCAGCAGCTTAAGAGTAATAGCCACACTGATGCAATAGTACACTAAGGAAGAATAATGCACCTAATAAAACTAGCGATTTTCCAATTGCTATTGCTTCTGGAAACACTGATTATGCTAATTAAAGGGTAGAATAGTAAATACCCACTCTTTTGCATCCAATTAAGTGCTCAGATTGCTTCTCAGAAGTATTTGTTGAAAATAGCACTTTTGATTATCGTAGATCCCAAATAAACAGAGTCAAGTGTGTGTGTATGTATGTGTGTGTGTACACATGCTCACATATATATTTCTCTCTGGAGCTCATTTCACAAAGCATCATAAATCCTAAAATTTCTATGGGACCAAGTGAGAAAAACCATAGCTTCCTAAGACTACAGCTTGGATGCCTTTAAAGAAAGAATATGTGTTAAGAATATAGCACGAGAAAACAATTTCAAGTTGGGAACATCTGAGATGTAACAGGCAAATACCTAGGAACTTAACTAATATGCAGTGCTGCCTAAGTCCCTCACAATGTCAATGTCAGCTTATTCTAAATAATAAAATAGCCAAACTGTGTTCTACAAAACGTTAGAAGTTTCATCCTTCCAGTCAATCCATACTTGAGAGCAAAGTCAATTTACACTTAGAGTTAAACAAACTACCATTGCTAAAAACTGAGAATTATGTCTAATGCCAATCAGAAATGCAATAAATAAATATTAGAGGATTTGCAAGTTAAAGCAACCATAGAAATTCTATTATCAGAAAGGAAAATGTGTTACCTGTAGAGGTTACAAATAAGATACTAGAACCCAAAAGAGAAAGCATTTCTGAAACTATTTCCATAAGTTAATCAAGAGAGAAGGTGGGTTTCCTGCCCCTAAAAGGAGATGTGATTCATGCATTCATTCAGCATGCACTTAATCAGCAGTCAGCACTTAAGTCTGAACCAGGCCTGTCCTAGGTCCCAGGAAAAATGCACTCAACAAGAACAGCCACACTTTCTAGAGGAGGGAATTAGATAGTTTTCAAAGCAAGCAAATTAAGGTAATTTCAGGTTGGGGAAAGTGCTTTAGAGAAAATAAAACTGGATCCCAAAATAGGAAATGAATGCTGGAAGGCAGAAAGGACAATATTTCACCTACAGCTATGGACAGCAGAGTTTCTGGAACTGTGCAAAGCGCTTAGTGTTAGGACTTCTTTCTTGGGTCAAGCTTCCTAAAAGCAGAGCCTGAGGCAGGGACGTAGTACACGTAACATATGGAGAGAGAGCTCTCAGGAGACGGGAGTAAGGAAAACTGACGTGGCAGGAGAAAGAGCTAAGTGAGATGTGTCCTCTGCTGGACACCAGCTTCAGCCTGATCCCCCAGGAAGCACAGGAACATGAATTGCACCCCCATGTTATCCCACCCTGAAGCAGGCTTTATGTCCTGCTGCCGGTCACTGGCCGTGGGCTCCTGAGGATAAAGGAGCAGTATAGGCTACCAACTCAGGTGAGGCAGATCTGGCCACTTGGCAACGGGATTTTTCCAGAACACGGAGGAACAGCGAGACATTAGCAGCTACCCTCACAGAAATTGATATGGGCGCACAGGCCCAATAAGGGGATCTGGATGGGGCCCCAACGGCATTCCCTACAACCTCCAAATAGCTTACCTGCCTCTCTCTCTCAAACGGTGCATGGTAAGTTTGGCATTACTCTTGGTTATACTTTTCTGCCCAGTCGTACACCACATAGCCATGACCCAGGTGCTAATACCCCACAGTTCTTCCCATAATTTATTCCCTATACCAAATTGACACCATTACAACAGCACCCTCTCTTGGCTCTCAGTTCAGTTCAGTTCAGTCACTCAGTCGTGTCCGACTCTTTGCAACCCCATGAATCGCAGCACGCCAGGCCTCCCTGTCCATCACAATCTCCCAGAGTTCACTCAGACTCACATCCATCGAGTCAGTGATGCCATCCAGCCATCTCATCCTCTGTCGTCCCCTTTTCCTCCTGCCCTCAGCCCTCCCAGCATCAGAGTCTTTTCTAATGAGTCAACTCTTCGCATGAGGTGGCCAAAGTACTGGAGCTTCAGCCTCAGCATCATTCCTTCCAAAGAAATCCCAGGGCTGATCTCCTTCAGAATGGACTGGTTGGATCTCCTTGCAGTCCAACGGACTCTCAAGAGTCTTCTCCAACACCACAGTTCAAAAGCATCAATTCTTCGGTGCTCAGCTTTCTTCACAGTCCAACTCTCACATCCATACATGACCACTGGAAAAACCATAGCCTTCACTAAACGGACCTTTGTTGGCAAAGTAATGTCTCTGCTTTTCAATATGCTATCTAGGCTGGTCATAACTTTTCTCCCAAACTTTTTAGTAGAGCTCTTGGCTCTACTAAAGCCATTGAACTGTAGAGAGTCTTTCAGAATATCCATATCTTGGGTAATACAAGAAGAGTCACAGAACAGCCCTCAAGTTAACAGCCAAGAAGGAAAGTAGTTGCTCCCCAAATAAGCAGGTCAGTCATTTATGGAACCAGAAATGTATCAAGTGCCTAGTATGTGCCCAGTCCTGGTTGAGGAGCTGCTTTACAACATATTTAGTGAGATGGGTCCATCTTATTGTTAACTAGTTGGTAAGTGTACATAAAATTATTTTATTTTCCTAACAATTTTACCAGGCTTTATCCAAAAAAATGTTTTTAAAACCTTTCTGCTGAGGAGCATTATCACTTAATACTTTCATGACTTTGAAATTACTCGTGTTGCTAACACAGCCTCATTTTCAGTCTGAAGACTCAGTTCCACTCATGGTAAAACCTTGATCTCAGATATGAGTCAAAGCTCTGATCCCCAGCACACTCCCTACCCCACCACAGACTCTCTGGTGGCCCCAGCTGCCTGGGAAAGAAGGAGCGTGACCCATGGTCCACTCTTTCGAGCCCCCACCCAACCCCTCTTTCCCCGGTTTACCCACTGGAGACAAGGAGAGGGAAGAGACAAGCAGCTCTTCCCATGACGGCTTTGAAGGAGGCTTTGAAGGAGGCCAGGGCTCTTCTTCTGTTGGCTCTAATCTACTGCCCTGCCTGGTTTCCCACAGCGTGACAGACAGGGTGAAGGTGGCTGGGCCACTGACAACAGTTTCAAGGTCAAGCAGCAACCCCAGGCCCTGGTCAGGCCTTGCAAGATTCAGCCACATGTCATGGATGACCCACCACCTTCCTCGGACGTTAGGAATCCCACGCTCCCTGTTGCAGCCATTCCTGCCATGACCAGAGGCTCCAACCTCAGCTTCCTTCTGCAGGCTCCAACCCTGGGGTCTACAGGCACATTTCAGTTCCACCTTCAGTGCCCCTCAGGAGACAGAAACTGGAGGAAATGATCATTGCCCCTCTTTACCTGACCGTGCGGTTGGGCCCAATGCTCTTTGTTCCTCACCAGGAAAGATAAAAGCTGAGCTCACCGAACGCTTACCCATGTGCTCCATGTGCATTTAGTCACTGCAACCACCCCACGAGGTGGCATCAACATCCCCACTTTACAGATGAGGAGACAGAGGTGGAGAGCATTTGGGTAACACACATCCAAATGAAAGAGAAAAGATAAACCCAGGCAATCCAGCAATAAGCACACCTTTAACTGCTCTGTTGTCTGCCGCTGGGTCCGGCACCAAGCAGACATCTGCACAGGGAATAAGATGACAGCCTCCGCTTTTGCAAACATCCCAAAGTCTATAAACATTAGAGATGGGAACAGCTAGGCAGATTCTTTCATCTCTAACAGCCCCAGAGGGAGTCCCCAGGTCTCATCTCATTGGCTCTGGCTGGGACACGGGCCCAAGGCTCAACCAACTGCTGTGGCCAGGGGACACAGTGTCCCCTGACTGGCCAGCCCAGAGCCAGACCCCACCTCTGGAGCCTAATGTGGAACCAACATACCCTAAACCAGACATGGAGCAAGAGCAGGGAGGAGAGCCTCCAGGGGATGTCAGATGCTCCAAACCTGCAGACGGAGTGGGCGCTGGGCAGGCAAACATATGGACACACTGGGGAAGGCTTGTGGTGGCTTGTTAGGTCTAGAGACAATGAAAAGAGCGCCTGCCAAGTGCCCACAATGCCCAACACTCTATCTTAAAGCTACCTGGATTAATCCTCAAGAAAGTCCCATCAGCTTCTTGGCATTTTACAGGTAGAAACACTGAAACACTATGAGATTAAAGAACTCACTCACCATCGCCAGTTTAGAAAGTGCCATTTCTCTCCCAATCTAAGGAACTTTTTTATTTTTCATTTTGCCATCCCAAATTGGAACACACCTTCCAGTCACTGAAGTGTCAGCGGTTTCACTGGCAGCATTTTTCTTTGCAGAAGTGCATAAAATAAGGGCACGTCTCCCAATTATCAGTGTTTTAGATTCCAGGAGATCCTGGTAATGCCAGGAATGAAGCCCAGTCCCATCTGCCTCCAAAGCCCACATGTTTTCTATGCATGTTTCTGGACTGGGGCAGGGCTGCTGACATGTTGGGCTTTGCACATGATGAGAAAGACAGAAGAAACGGCTCTAACAGGCTTTTATTCTTGCACTTGCAGGGGAGGAAAACAGCGTCATTCCACTATCCTGGGGGAGGCGCCAAGTACCAAGGGGAGGCTGTCCAGCGGTCCCTGGTGGAGTCGTACACCCACCCCAATGGCAACGAGACAGAGTGGAGACAGAACATTGACATCGTCATGAACTGGTTCACCAAGGAAGACTTTGACTTCGTGACCCTGTACTATGGAGAGCCGGATAACGTGGGACACCTCTACGGACCCGACACAGAGAAGAGGAGGGCGATGATTCAGCAAATCGACAGAACCATCGGGTACCTGTTGGAAGCCATTGGGAGGCACAGCTTGACTGAGCACCTCAATGTCATCATCACGTCAGACCACGGCATGACCACCATGAAAAAGAAACCCAACATCACCGAGATCCTCCTGAGCAACTACATCAGCTTCAAGGACTTGGTCCAGTTTGACATTGTGGACTATGGTGGCTTTGGGATGCTCCTGCCCAAACCGGGGCAAGAGGAAGCCGTTTACCAAGCGCTGAAGAACGCTCATCCTCACCTCAATGTCTACAAGAAGGAGGAATTTCCAGAACGCTTCCATTTTGCCAAACATGAGCGGGTCCTGCCGATCGTGATGTACGCCGACTCTGGTTATAGCATCAGCGGGGTGAGTGGATTCTAAACCAGAGTCCATCTTGGTTGTGGAAGGCAGCCAGTAGGGAAGGACTGTTCTGAAAAAAATTAAAATATAAGGGCATGCATGATGAGTTAGTAGTAACCCACTAACCCAGCTCCCCACATCCCACCCTACCCACCCTGCTCCATGTTACCATTATGCAACGATAATGACATATATCTCTGACCAAGGTTGTGTCTAGGGCTGTGTTAAAAATTTAACATGAGTTATTTCATATTTGGGCTTCCCTGGTTGCTCAATGATCTACCTCAATGCAGGAATTATAGGAGATGTGGGTTTGATCCCTGGGTCAGGAAGATCCCCTGGAGGAGGAAATGGCAACCTACTTCAGTATTCTTGCCTGGAGAATCCCATGGACAGAGGAGCCTGGCAGGCTATAGTCCATAGGATCATAAAGAGTCAGAAACAACTGAGCGACTGAGCACACACACACACATTTTATTTTTGTTTTCCTAACAACCCTAAAGGTTGATTCTCTTATCTTCCCTTTGTAATGAGGAAGAAACCAAAGCTGGAGAGGAGTGATTTGGTATTAGAAATGTAAGGCTGATGTACAAACCCAAGCCTATGTGTTGGATCAACAAGAGATTAACACCCCTCCCTCCCCCCAAAAAACACCTTCTAGTTCCTATTTGCATATAGTCAAAAGAAAAAAGGCAACCCTAATCACATAAAAATTTATACACAGATGCCCATGGCAGCTTTATTCATAATAAACAAAAGGTGGAAACAACCAAAATGCCCATCAACTGATGAATGGATAAACAAAACAGGGTCTAGCCATACAGTGGAATACTATGTAGCCATCAAAAGGAACTGAAGTACTGAAACACATTATCATTTGAATGAACCTTGAGAACATAAGGCTCAGTGAAAGAAGTCAGATAGGAGAGACCACATATTGTATGATTCCATTTAAATGAAATGTCCAGAATACACAAATCTATAGATATGGAGCATAGATTGGTGGTTGTCTAGGACCAGAGGAAGTTGTAGGGAGATTGGGGAGTAACTGCTGAAGGGTATAGGCTTTCTTTTTGGGGTGATGGAAGTGTTCTAAAATTGATTGTGATGATAGTTTCACAACTCTGTGAATACACTAGATACCATTGAATCGTATACTTTAAATGGATACATTGCGTTGTATATGAATTATATCTCAACACAGCTGTTATGAAAAAAGAAGAAGTCTAAAGAAGAAAATACCAAAATCAATGCTAATTGTGAGACATACATGAGGTCTTTTTTTTTAAACTACCAACCAGTAATTCATGACAGAACAAAGTTTAAGTGATGTTTCAATATCACATGACAGAAGACTGTCTCAGGTACAACCTGAAGAATCCTTGTCTAAGGCTATGAACAGAAGCCAAACATCATAATTACATTTGCAATCTGTATACTCTTAGGTTGCTGAAAGTCCAGAGTATAACAGGTCTGGGAAAGCTCATAAGGTTATTGTTTAATATTGGTGGAAACATTTACAGTAAAATGCAAAACTTAACTGGTATTTTGCAAGCCCCCACATGGCCGGGGGCAAAGGCCCTGCCAAGAAGTTTCCATAGCACTGACCTCTTTGTAAACCTGGTTAATGATGTCACAGTTTGAGAGGGATGATAAGACATTTAATTGGACAGTCATATTCCCAGCATGACCAACCAGATAGTTTAAGGGATGGGATGCAGTGATCAATTTAATCTTCTGGCAAACTGTCTGTTAGACCGATAATCTTTTGTGTCTCAATGCTCTAATTGAATCCACTGCTCATATTCCCACCCACCTGCCTGCCTTGATGTGCAGAGCAGAGTGGGTGTGACTCTTCTCTCTTAGGATTATGGAGCTTGCAAAGAACATGAGGGCATTACTGGGATCACTTAACTGTTCTTAACAGGCTACCCCATGACATCAAGTTCTTCCCAGGTGGCACAGTGGTAAAGAATCCGCCTGCCAATGCAGGAGACACAAGACATGGATTTGATCCCTGGGTGGGGAAGATCCCCTGGAGTAGGAAATGGCAACCCTGCTCCAGTATTCTTGCCTGGGGAATCCCATGGACAGAGGAGCCTGGAAGGCTACAGTCCATGGGGTTGCAGAGCTGGACATAACTGAGTGACTGAGCACAAGAGCACAGCATGGCCTCAAATGCCTTTGGACTGGTTTCTTTAGCCAGGTGAGGGAGCCTGAGCTGGGCAGACAGGCACCAAGACTATGAGACCAACTTTTCAATACACAGAAATCACATGTCTGACATGCCAGAGTATCTGTTGGTCCCAAGAAAATAAGAAAATATAAACAGTGCTGTGGTGTGACTGATGTTACCTTGTCACTTGAAAAGGGGTCAGACAAAAGTCTGTCTAGTACTCATTAAACAATTACCTACAGTCCTGATACCCTCCTCTTTAATCCTTCTCTCCCCGCCCCCCACAAGAAAAATATACGCAATTTTGTGCCATAAGAAACAACATACCTGGGGACTTTACTGTTGGTTCAGTGGCTAAGACTCTGAGTTCCCGATGCAGGGGGCCCAAACTCAATCCTTGACCCCACAAGCCCCAACTAGGAGTGTGCCACAACTAAGACCTGGCGAAGCCAAATAAATAAATATTTTTGAAAAAGAAAATAAATGCTCCTAGCTCTAGACCCAGTCTGGGTTCAAATACCTACTCCAACATTGGCTACTACATGACTCAGGGTAGGTTATTCATCTGTAAAATGGCAGTGATGAGGATAGAGCCTTCACTTTATAAAACATTCAGAACAGTTCTTGGTGCACAGCAAGCCCTCTATGTTTGCGCCTATTAGGACCGTCAGTGTTACTATCTTATTACTGTTTCTAACATGTGTGCTTTTCTTTGAAAAAGAAAGTGTTAGTCACTCAGTAGTGTCTGACTCCTTGTGACCCCACACACCAGGCTCCTCTGTCCACAGAATTCTCCAGGCAAGAATACTGGAGTGGGTTGCCATTTCCCACTCCAGGGTATCTTCCTGACCCAGGGACTGAACCCAGGAATCGCAAATTGTGGGCAGCTTCTTTACCATCTGAGCCACCAGGGCAGTTGTAAGCTTTATTCTCTTCCTTAAAGATCTTCCATTCCTGCTCCTCTCTGCCACTGCAGAGAGCAGTGTCCTTCCTTGTCATTTAAACACTCAAAGATTTCCTGGATCTAACAACTATGGAATTAACTAAGGGGCAATTTTCTTTCAGAGGACTGGAATCTTAAATGACTGTTTCGTTGTTATTATTTTTCAGCGAATTATACTATATTTCAACAAAGGAGATCATGGTTTTGATAATGTCTACATGGACATGAAGACTATATTCAGAGCTTTTGGGCCTGATTTCAAGAAGAATCACCTGGCTGAGCCTTTTGACAGCATCCACATCTACCCCCTCATGTGTAAGCTCCTGGGGGTTACCCCTGAGCCCCACAATGGCTCCCTGGCAGTCACCCAGGAAATGCTGGTAGACACTAACAACCAGCAAACAGGTGAGACACAAAAGCCACCACCAAGAGATTGGTAGTGTGGCCTGTTGTCCTGAGATAGAGAAGATTCAAAAAGGGGTTTTCTGAATGGGGGAAATATCAAACAGAACAATCCTGTTTCCTGGCAGCTTCAGTGCCCCCAGCACAAGATTATCATCAGCAGCTGTGAACAGGTAGCAGATGAAGGAGGAAATCCCTCGCTGTGTTGGTGACATTTTATACAGTGCCTACGGGGCAAAAAGGAAGGCTCTCCATAAAGGAAACCAGGCAATAATCCTTCTGAGCCTCAGAAAGCATGTAGAGTCTGCCCCTCAGATGCCCCTTGTAGATTCTGAAAAGCGGCCTTCCTTCAGCAACTCTGTGCATGCTGGTACCCAGAGGAAGGCTGCTCACAGGAGAGGAACAAGCTTTAGTGATCTTCTCAGGGCTAGAAATGGGGGCAGGGGTTCCTGTAAATGAGGTTGAGAATCCTTAAGACTTCAAAACACTAAATCGCAGTGATATAAAGGAAGAAAGGAAGCATCTCTGGGAATTCGGCTGTTTACAAACACTCACCAGCATTTCTTCTGTGGGGAGACTTAGTGCCCAGTGATTTATCAGATGCTTAGAGCAACTACGCTCAATTGAAATGGAATACAAGGAACAGCTCCCTGCACTCTTCCCTTCTGCCAAGCCACTACCCACATCTTCCCTAGTGGCTCAGACGGTAAAGAATCTGCCAGGTAAAGAATCTGCCCGATGCGGGAGACCTGGGTTTGGTTCCTGGGCTGGGAAGATCCCCTGGAGAAGGAAATAGTTTCCCGCTACAGTATTCTTGCCTGGAGAATACCATGGACAGAGAAGCCTTGCAGACTACAGTCCATGGGGGTCACAGAGTCGGGGACACAACTGAGCAACTTGAAACTAGACCCACAATCTTCATGTGAATTTACTATAAACAGGATGTTCTGCAGAAAACTAAATGAATGACAATTCTCTAAGTTATTGAGAATTTCTTTTTAAGTTTTAGAGTTTTGCTACAACTCTTTGGCCCCTACACCTGCCCCATATGTAATCCTGGGAGCCTGGGGTGAGGTGTGTTTGATCATCCGTTATTGATAAGCAGGACATCCCACCAACTGATTTTCAGCAAATTGGCTTTTAGCAAATGGGTCATTTGGCAAAGTGGTCGTTAGGCAAATGGGTCATTTGGCGAATAGGTCATTTAGTAAATCAGCTTTCAATGACTTGTCCTATGAGATTTCTCTACAGTGAGCACTTTCTTGGGTTAAATGTACATTTCATTTCCATAATTAATATTCACCAGTGCCTGGATAGGAAACTTCCCAGAGACCCAGGAGCAGCCTCTTAATCAGATCATTTAAAACTATCTGATTTTTTATTAACAGGAGCAGAGATGAAGAGGGCATCTGCTCTCCAAAACACAGCAATCGGTCTCACAGTTGTCACAGGAGTCCTTGTGGTTCTGTTTGTCGCTAGTGTGACATTCACAGTCTTTTGTCGGAAAAAGATGTGAGTAGTCTGAGAGTTTTCTGTGGTTGATCAGCGCACACTGTAATAACCCATTTCAACCACTTTCTGAGTGTGTCAGGGTCCAGCACTTTGAGGACCCAACAACCAGGGATATCTTTGTGAACTTGCAGTCTGGGCAGTGGTACAGGGACCAGGACTCAGAAGAGCCCCCAGCTTAGTTTGATCTCAAAAATCTTGATTTTTAACAAAGACTCCATTTTCATTTTGCACCGGGCGCCAAAAACTATGTTCCAGTTGCATTCGTTTCCCAGGATTGCCATAACAAAGCACCACATACTGGAATGCCTTACAACAATAGAAACTTGTCTTGTGGAACTGGAGGCTAGAAGTCCGAGATCAAGATATTCACTTGATCCCTCTGAAATGTGTAGGGGAGAAGTCTTCCTGGCTTCTACTAGCACCTGTTGGTTGCCAGCAATCCTTGGCATTCCTTGGCTTGTAGACACAATCTCTGCATCCACCATCACATGGCCAACTTCTCTCTGAATCTGTCTTCATATGGCATTCTCTCTTCTTAAAAGGACACCAATCATGGAATTCACAGCCACTTGTATTCCAGTATGATCTCCTAACTTAATTACACCTGCAGAGACCCTATTCCAAATGAGGACACATTCCTAAGTACCAAGAGTCATGACTTCCAACACATCATTTCGGGGGAACACAGTTCAACCCATAGCACTGGTCCTGCCATCAACAAAAGCACTCGATGGCCCTGGTACATTGCTTTCTACATCTCCATAGTTACATCAGGAGACTGAGCCTCTCACATCCCATGTGACACTCAATCCTGACCATGCCTCTGCTTTCAAAGAGCTCCTGTCTCAACAGTGTGGAGGCCTCCTGAACACCATAAACAGCCTAAGGAAAGTCAGAACTTTACTTAACCTTAACTCCATTACAAAGCCCACATTTAATGTAATTTATATTTGAACTATAAAATTTTCCTATAAGTTGAAACATGACCTATAAATGTCTCTATACCCTGAAGCAACATTTTAGAAAGAAATCAATTGGTCCTTTTCTGCAGAAACCATTAGCCATAGAAGAGAGAAAGGAAAAACCTCAAGGTACTGATTGAATGGTCACTCCCACAGCATAATTTCTAAAAGATAACCATTTCATATAGTTAAAATGTATTGGTTTTTCATCATCCACCATCACCATCATCATCATTATAAAAGAAAGTCTCAAATCCAGAAGTTGAATCTTTACTATAGTGTATGCATATACGCATGTCTTCTGCCACTGAAAGGACTGTTTAGATATACCCTAAAGCTTCTCTCCACATCAATACCACTGGAATTTTCACTTTCTATGTTCAATAGCAGACCTAATCTTCACTAACACCTCTACACACCACATCTGTGAGGTCCATAGGCCATTACAAATCCCTTCAGTGCCTTGATCCTTCCAAGCTCAGGTGTGAGATATATTACCTATGACCTTTGTCCCTCCCAAAAGCCCACAGACAAAGATACAGGTATCGTCTGTGTGCAGGTCAGTGGTGTGGCCCACTCAGGGGCCTTCCACAATCTGCCTCCCATCTATGGTGTCAGGGAGGCTAGACAAGCCTAGATTTATTAATATCTTAGTATAACATCATGCAGCATCACTTACTCTGGTATTGACCCTGTATGACCTTTGGTTCCTCAGAGGAAAGATAATTAATAGCTATTATGTGTGTTAATAGAAAGCTTGGTATTCATGGGTTTGACCCATTCCCATTGGTTTCCACTCTCCACTGCAGGCAGAGAGCTGACCAAAACAGCACAAGTGAGCCAGTACGCATGACCGGGCTCTAACATCGTTCCTTCAGGACCAAGATCCAATCATCTTACGTCAGATGTTTCTACCCCAGGATGCTGTGACTCAGGATTTATGCAATGTCTCAGACCCAGAAACCTTTAAGTCCTTGTAAAGACACAGTGATAACCACAGTTCACACTCTTTACTTCAATCAACTGTTGATGGAATAAAAGACAATTTTTGTCAGATCCTGTGCTCACATGGTTCTTGTAGAACAGATATAAGAGAACAAACACATTCAATTAGAATTAATTTTCCTCTCTTGTTCTCATAGCTGAGCAGGGCTCAAGTGTTTCTCATCTGAAAGGGGTAATAAGACTCATCTGTCCCCATCAGCTGCATTGTGCAAGTATATTTAACAAATTAGCTCCCAAGATGCTTCCAAATAGAGTTATTTCAAGAGATTTATGAAGGTAAACTTATTAGATTCTGAACACAGTTCAAACTCCAGGGGCAGCACCAGTGCCTTTCACTGTCCTGCTTTTTACTCAAGACATAATACGGTCAAATGGAAGTAACTTTTTTCCTTTTCTTCCCCATCCCCACCTGTGTACCATTCTGACTCTTCTTCCAGATCCCTTTCCCTGCAAAGTCAAAGTTCCCACTGTAAGCCCCCATAGTTCCATGTGCTCACTGGCACTGTATATATTGCCATTGTGCTTCTATATTTATTTGTGTGATAATTAGTTCAATACCTATTTCCCCCATGAAACCCTGAGCCCCTGGAGGGCAGGGAACCACTCCTGGTTCTTCTCACTGTTGCATCCTCAGTGCCTGATAGTACCAGGCACATGAGGTGAGGTATTAGTTGCTCAGTCATGTCCGACTCTTTGCGACACCATGGACTATAGCCTGCCAGGCTCTTCTGTTCATGGAATTCTCCAGGCAAGAATAATGGAGTGGGCTGCCATTCCCTTCTCCAGGGGATCTTCCCAACCCAGGAATCGAACCTGGGTCTCCTGCATGGTAGGCAGATTCTTTACTACTGAACCACCAGGGAAGCCCTACCAGGAACGTAGTTTATGCTTTAAAAGTATTTGGTGAATTAAAGACTCTGTGGGTTAGAGACAGATCCTAATTGGGGTCTCTGGGAGCAAGGGTTCCTATCTGTGTTGGGAGAAATCAGTGTAATCAGAGTAATCATGGTTAAACCCATCACACCTATAAGCCTGCCTCCACTGTTCAAGTTCACTTTATTTGATGCTACAAATGATTTTCACGTACCCCCAAGCCTAAACAATAAAATGTTCACCCAGGTTGTTTTCCAGGAAGTTGGAGTCAGCTGTGTCTAGCTCAAGTCAGTTAAGACTGATTAGGACCACCAACCCTCCAACTGGGCATGGGGGAGCTTGGTGATCTTTGACGTCAGAGGGTCAAAAACTCCACCTTCAGAACCTGCTATTTTTTGAACAATGGTCTCATGAAGAAGCCTATAGTTTAGTTGCCCTTGCATGAAACAACTATGACCTCACCTTTTACTTATTTCCAATCACCTCACTCCACGCCCACCTTGGTGCCAAACCACCCTGCTTCTTTGGTCCATAAACACCCCACAGCCCCTCCCCTGCCCGTGCACAGGGAGGCAGATTTGAGGTTTGTTTCCTCCTATCGAGTTGCTGCCTCATGAATAAATCCCTTCTCTGCCTCAAATCTCAGCGTCTGGCAAATGAGTCTGGTTGGGTAATGAGGTGAGCCTCCTAGCTGCACCCAGGGCCTCCTCATCCCTCTCCCGCCCTCAGAAATATGGCCTGCCCACGGTTCCCACAGTAGAAGTTGTTTCAGGAATGCAGCCTTGAGAGAGCGAGGCGCTGAGGAGACACTGGACCACGTGCTGACTGGACCCTGTGAAGGCCTCCACATACACTGTTAGGGTTCTGTCAGGAGGCTGTGGGGGTCTATTCACCTTGGGTGCCCAACACAAGCCTCTTAAGCAAGCTCCCTCACGTATTAAAACTGCCACCCACCAACCCGGAGCGGCCTGCTGTCCTCTTCGGTCTCTCCTAGCCCTCCGTGTACGGGGCAGGGCTGAGGTAAATGTGCAAACCAACACCTTTACCTCAGCGCCCTTGGCCTAGGAGAGGAAAGGGCAGCGTCGGCCTGAGCCCACAGGCCCTGAGGCGACCCTCGCACCCGAGGCTGGGCTTGAGGCTGAAGTCCCAGAGGATTCGGGGAAGGGATAAGATAAGGCTCAAGGGACGACGCTTCTGCCGTAGGGCCTTGCCAAGAAGACTCGAAAAAGTGCTGGAACAACGAGGATTACCTGGCCCTTGGCTAGACTGAACGCTCTCCCGGGGAGCCCTCGCTGCCCCGCCCAGCGAAACTCGGCGCTAAATTCTGACTCCGCCCCACCGAAGCCATGGCCCCGCCCCTTCTGCCGTGGCCCCACCTCCAAGGACCAGAGCCCACATCCAATTTCCCCTCGACGCCCCGCCCACCACATCACGAACCACCGGCTGAACTGCACCGCCTCCTGAACAGGTTCCTTCCTTAAGCCCCGCCTCCTGAGCTCTGCGCCCCGCCTCCCAGGGCCCCGGCGATGCTTGGCCCCGCCCCGAGCCCCACCCCGGCCCCGTGCGCCCGTCTCGAGCCGCCTCGAATCACAGCCCTGCTCCCGCTCAGTCTCCCGGGCAACGCCGCGGCGCCGCCCCACCATGGCGCCGGAGGAGAGAGCGGATGCCGCGCGCCTGCTGTGGGGTTTCGAGCGCCGCTTCTTGGCGGCGCGCGCCCTGCGCTCCTTCCCCTGGCAGGTGGGCGGCAAGGGGCGCGGAAGGTGGGTTGGGAAGCACCGGGGGTGCGCGGTGAGCGGGGCTCCGGACTCACACCCCCGTCCTCCCTGCCACGTGATGGCCCCTGCTACCTCGCTGGTCCGAGCGGCACGTCCGGTCCCCCGGGATCGCCGGGGCCGCGCGGGCTGGTGGCGAGGGGGCAGGCGCTCCACCGGCTCGCCCTTGGGCCCACCCTGCGCTCAGCCCTCAACAGCCTCTTTCGCTGGACCCTCGCCGCCATTCACCGCCTTTGCAGACACAGCCCCACTAATTGGAGGAATGTGAGATTTCCTCCCAACTCCCCTTTTCTTTGGGTTTTTTAGGGTCATGGTCAGTTGGTTATAAAAAAAAAAATGGTTTTTTAGCGTGTTACCCTGGCCATTGGGTAACAGTTGCTGCTGCTCGTTTAAACAGCCAGCATGCTCAGGACAGCGGGAGATCACGCTGTGTTGAGTTCAGTGACCAGGTCACAGGCCCTCTCGGGCCTCCAGCTTTTCATGTGGATCAGCAGCTTTGGACGAGTCCTCTCAGAGGCAGCTGATGGAAGAGGCAGGGAGGTACAAAACAGTCCTGAAAAGAGACAGAAGAGCTCACATCCCTGCCCTAGGGACCTGCCATTTGCACACAGGCTCAGGGCCGGGGTAGCAGCTTTATTCTGCCAAGGCAGGGGCTCTAATAACACTGTGTCCTTCATAGTTCACGTGTGGTGAGCTCACTGGGATGACTCAGTTTGGACACAGAGTCCTCCCCAGGTCTGCCCCGTCTTAAGAGGGGAGGTCAGTCATCTGTGTTCTTTCACTGACATAAATCATTTGGCATCCTAGGAGATCATTTCCCGTTAGAAAGGAATATGTACGTTTTTTAACCCAAAATTTAAACCTTTGTAATTGCATCTGTGAGGCCCCATGCGTATCACCTGTAATTGTTTACAGTGCTTACTCTTCACCAGGCCCATGCTAAGTGCTGGCATAGCTCAGCCACAGCACCCATGCGGTGGGGACTATTCCTGTCATTGGTTTGACTAGAAAAGAAGTCAGAGCTCAGATCTGAGAGACAGCCTGCCAGCTCTGAATCCTGGGCCGACCCCACAAGCTGTGTGACCCTGGGCAAGTGACTTTGTCCAGGGACGTGACACAGGAGCTGGGGCCTGCGCAGTAAAGCAGCCCGCCTGCCACGGGGAGGTCTCAGGGAGTCCATCAGGTGTTAGGGCCGTGGCTCCCCCCGTAATTCCTGGCCGACCAGTTGAGTCACAGAGCTGGTCTGTGAGACCCAGGTGAGACTAAGCTGTCATGGCTAATGCAAACCAGCAGCCTGTCTTCTGACATTTTCTGTGACTCATCCGGGTGTAACTCGGGACTTCTCAAGGTCAGGCTTTCAGCTGCCTGTGGCTTCTGCATCATTTGGCCCCAGGTCCCTGGGGAGAGATCACTTAGCACTTTGCCAACATGTCCTATTGCATGTTTCATGTTGCTGTGATAATGCCCTTGAGATTCGTTTCTCTCTTACCGCCTCTCTCTCTTTGGATAGAGCCTGGAAGAGAAACTAAGAGACTCGTCAGGCTCTGAGCTGCTGCTGGATATTTTGCAGAAGGTAAGAATCACAGAATCCCTGGAACACATCGCTGGCCTGATTTCCTGGTGAAGAGGTAACAGAAGCACCCTCGGTACGCATGTGACCTTTAAAAAGAAAGACGTTGCATCTGGCGTGACCAGCTCAGACAACGTGGGCTCTTTTGTTTTCTTAGATAAAGACATCAGAATACATAATACGCTGCATGAGAGGAGGGAATCTGGGGGATGTTTTTAAAACCGTCCACAGAGGAAATGGGGATGACAGCTGTAGGTACATCTAGCCTTTACTCGCTGCTCAGAGACTTTCTTCTTTGCATTTAAAGGGAAAATAAACAGGCACGTCTTGCCCACCGGGTCTTTTTCTAGTTGTGGGTGGGCCCCTGCTTTTTGGAGGTGGGGTTTGGATATACCAAGGGGTATATCTTAGTCTTGGTATGACAGAACCGTCACACTGTTTGGCTTATAAACAATAGGAATTTCTCTCTCACAGTTCTGGAGGCTGGGAGGTCCAAGATCAAGACTCTAGCAGATTCAGTGTCTTGTGAGGGCCCACATCCTCATTCATGGAGGGCTGTCTTCTTGCCATGTCCTCACATGGCTCAGAAGGCAGAGGGAACTCTCTTGAGGTCTCTTTTATAAGGGCACTAATTCCACTTATGGAGGCTTTACCCTTATAGTATAATCACACCCCCAGATCACGCCCCTCCTGATAGCCTTGGGTGTTGGAGCCAACATGTTGATCTGGGGTGGACACAGATATTCGGCCTGTAGCAGGGTATTAGCGTGAATCCACGTGCTCCATGTTCCTGCCCAGAAGGGGCGTTAGAAACACTGCCTGGACTGTGCCAGTGTGGTTCAGTCACTAAGTCGTGTCCAGCTGTGCAACTGCGTGGACTGCAGCGTGCCCGACTTCTCCTTCCTCCAGGATCTCCTGGAGTTTGCTTAAATTCATGTCCATCAAGTCAGTGATGCCATCCAGCCATCTCATCCTCTGTCGTCCCCTTCTCCTCCCGCCTTCAGTCTTTCCCAACATCAGGGTCTTTTCTGATGAGCCGGCTCTTTGCACCAGGTGGCCAAAGTATCGGAGCTTCAGCTTCAGCGTCAGTCTTTTCAGTGAATATTTGGGGTTGATTTCGTTTAGGATTGACTGGTTTTGATCTTGTGCCACTGTAGTGGAGAAATATTTTTAGGAAAGGGCTGATACCTAAAACTCTCTCCAATGCATGAGGATCACCCAGGGCTAGAAATCCAGGGATTGGGTAACTGGGGTTTGCCCCTGTATTCACTTGAAGCCCATGGGAGACTTAGGACGAAGTCTCACCCACAACCCACACTGTGCTCCTTCTCACAGACCGTGAAGCACCCTCTGTGCGTGAAGCACCCACCATCAGTGAAGTATTCCCGGAGCTTTCTCTCTGAGCTCATCAGAAAGGTCAGTGATGGGCACTGTCCATCTGGTAACCAGGCAGCATCTGGGACCCAGCTGGCTCTTCAGAGGTGGACTTTGCCTATTGGAGTTCAGATCCATCCTGTTCTCTTTTCCTGCTCTGCAGACCCCTGTAGAGCAGGGGGCTCCCATCAGTGAGACACTGAGGCGGGGCGGGAGAAAGGGAGAGGCCAGGGTCCTTCCTGTCTGCTTCCAGAGGTCTCCAGCAGTGGCAGCATCTCTGCTGTGGTCCTGCTCCCCCCACCCCCCGCCCTATGGAACCTTCGCAGTCCTACCAGGCAGCCCCTGAGTGTGGGAAACCCCACCTGCTCCCTGCTGCCCTCCACTGCACCTCACCTGCACCCTCTCTACCCCTCTCGGAGGTCCCCCCAGCTCCCCCCAACCAAGTGACCTATATTAAGTCAATCACATCCCAAATCTCCCCTCCAAATGTGATGAAAATCCTCCAGCCATTTTTACAAGTCAGAGTAAAAGTGAAGAGGTGGAACCTTGGTTTGAATCACAAGGGTGGACTTAAGCCTCCTGTGAATGCTGTCTCCCTGCCCGCCCCCAGCATGAAGCTGTCCACACAGAGCCGTCGGACGAGCTGTACCAGGCGCTGGCCGAGGTCCTGACGGCCGAGGAGCCCACCCACTGCCACCGGAGCTATCTGCTGGTAGGAGACCCACGCCCTCCACACACACAGTTAATTCAGGGTCCCGTCAGCCTCATGTGGATTCAGTCCCTGGCTCTTCCGCTCTGTGGTCTTAGACGAGGTCAGTTAACCTTCCTGGGCCTTGGTTTCCCCACCTGTAAACCGAGCTCTTCGGCAGATAACACCTCTCTTCGGGGCGGCTGGGGTTAAATTAGGTAACACACATGAACTGCACAGCAGTGACCTGTTGCTCAGACCTTAATAAATATTTGACGGATAGATGTGGGCTTCCCAGGTGGCTCAGTGGTGAAGAACGCGCCTGCCAGTGCAGGGGACGTAAGAGATGCAGATTCGATTCCTGGGTCAGGAAGATCCCCTGGAGAAGGGCATGGCAACCCACTCCAGTGTTCTTGCCTGGAGAGTCCCATGGACAGAGGAGCCTGGCGGGCTGAGACATAGCATGCATGCGCTCCTGTTACTGTTGTAGGATGGCAGTCTCTCCCTGCTGTCCACTGCCACCGTCACCGGCCTGGTAAACGCTGCGGCCTCTCGGCTGGTCGTCTGGCTTCCTGCCCCACAGACATCCATCTTGCACACAACAGGTTTTGTTTTGCTTGTTCTTTAACCTTTTATTGTAAAACACAGACACAAAAAGCCATGCGAAGAACTAGATTATCGGATTGCTGCAAGGCGGCCACCGTGGTAACTGCCAGTCTAGCCGAGGACTTTGGCAGCCAGCCCACAAGACCCCCATCTGACCCACCTCCATCCCAGCCCGCCCTCCCTCCCTTTCAGAGTCGTCACTCGGAGGTCTTATCGCTGCCCCGTGCACTCAACTCTAGATGCCTGCACTTAGTCTTGTCCATTAACAAGGTCTGGCTCAAAACCTGCCTTCATCCACAATTCCGCCAGCCCCTTCTCTTCCTGGTGGTTTGGGCTGGACAGCTCTGTGCAGGCTGGCTTTCGTTGCACACACGTGATGCTGTTCAACCTGTTCCTCTGTCCTCTGTTCCCCACAAACTGGAGGCTGGATTCGGAGGCCCACTGGGACGCTTGTCTGTTTGATCCCTTAGCAAGAACACTGCAAGGGTCCCGGAAGGCTCATCATCTGTTTTTAACCGCTTCCTGGTAGCACTTACGGATGCCTTAGACCTGTTAATTCATTGGAGGATGTAAAAGAGTGGCTTTCTGAATCATTTTGTTTTCATTAGCTAGAGAGATTTTGTAAGGAAATACCTCCTCTTGGCCGTACTTGGTTATGGAGGAAAGGCTGGATACAGCCTTGACTCTTCCCCTTTAAAGAGAGTGAACTGTGCTCCTGTCATTCCCTTAGGGCTTCAGTCCGCTGCAGGTCATGTCACTTTGTTGCTCAGTCGTGTCCGACTCTTTGCAACCCCATGGACTGCAGCACGCCAGGCTTCCCTGTCCTTCACTCTCTCTCAGTTTGCTCAAACTCATGTCCACTGAGTCAATGATGCCATCCAGCCATCTCCTCTGTCACCCCCTTCTCCTCCTGCCTTCAGTCTTTCCCAGCATCAGGGTCTTTTCTAGTGAGGTAGCTCTTCCCATCAGGTGGCCCAAGGATTGGAGCTTCAGCATCAGTCCTTCCAATGAATATTCAGGGTTGATTTCCTTTAGGACTGATTGGTTTGATCTTGCAGTCCAAGGGACTCTCAAGAGTCTTCTCCAGCACTGCAATCCAGAAGCATCAATTTTTCGGTGCTCAGCCTTCTTTATGGTCCAACTCTCACACCTGTACATGACCTCATGTCCATATAGTCAAAAGTCCGTATAGTCAAAGCTAGTGGAGAAACCATAGCTTTGATTAGATGGACCTTTGTTAGCAAAGTGATGTCTCTGCTTTTTGATATGCTGTCTAGGTTGGTCATAGCTGTCTTTCCAGGGAGCAAGCGTCTTTTAATTTCATGGCTGCAGTCACTGTTCTCAGTGATTTTGGACCCAAGAAAAAAATCTGTCACTGCTTCCACTTTTTCCCCTTCTATTTGCTATGAAGTGATGGGACCAGATGCCGTGGTCTTAGTTTTTTGAATGTTGATCTGAAAGCTGTAAATCCAAACTCAGGGGTGTCAGCAGGGCTGATTCTGAGACTGCGAGTGAGGGGTGTACTCCAGGCCTGTCTCCTTGGCCTCAGACGACCATCTTCTCCCTGCATGTGTGTCCTGATGTCCTCTTCTTACAGGGACCCAGTCAGATTGGAGTACGGTCCCTTTATGCCCTAATTTTAACTTGATTCCCTCCGTAAAGACCCCATCTCCAGGAGTTCCCTGGCAGTCCAGCGGTTAAGACTCTGTGCTTTCACTGCCGAGGGCCCAGGGTTCGGTCCCGTCAGAGAACTTAAGATCCCACAAGTCACACAGCATGCCCCCCCCCAAAAAAAAAATGCCCCATCTCCAAAAAAACATCATATTCCGAGGTGCCAGGGGTTAGGACTTCACCATACAAATTTGCGGAGGAAACGATTAAACCCGTGACAATCTTAATTTCTTTTCGATTTTTAAAATTTCACTCCTTTTCATGTTCTTTCTCAAGCGTTTCCCTGGTGGTTCAGACAGTAAAGAATCTGCCCGCAATACAGGAGACCCAGGTTTGATCCCTGGGTTGGAAGGATCCCCTGGAGAAAGGAATGGCAGCCCACTCCAGTACCTTTGCCTGGAGAATCTCATGGACAGAGGAGCCTGACGGGCTACTATCCATGGGGTCACAAAGAGTCAGACGTGACTGAACGATTAAACTCAAGGGCTTATCTGCTTTTATGTTTTATTTTTATTCTTACGTTCCTTCGGGCAGCCTTTATTTCTGAAATGCTGTTTTCTGTCATTTATCACACACTTCTGAGTGTTTCTAGTGGACTTACAGGCCTCACCCCAGAAGTCTCACTGCCCCCACTGCCAGAGCAGGCCGATTCCCTCCTAGGTGGGCGCCTGGGCTTTTCCAGCAAATGCCTGTTGGCTTGGGTCCTCCTCCAGCCCCGTTGCCTCCGTCTTCTGTCCACCGACACGCTGAGCACACAAGGGTTGTATCACCCGCCTGCTCAGAACCCGCCAGTGGCTCCCATCACATTTCGACTCCAATCCTACTTCCTTACATGGCCCCCGAGGCCCCCCAGGCCCGCCCTGGCTGCTGGGTTAGTAATTCTCTCTCCTGGTTTCCGCCCAGCCTTCGGGTGACTCAGTCACCCTCTGCGAGAGCACAGCCATCGTGTCTCATGGGACCACAGGCCTGGTCACGTGGAACGCCGCACTCTACCTGGCCGAGTGGGCCGTGGAGAACCCAGCGGTCTTCACTCACAGGTGAGCTGGAGGCACAGGGCCGGGACCCAGGAGGGTCTGCTGCCAGGCACTTGTGGACACAGCACCTTCTCCCCATCTCCCAGGACGGCCTTAGAACTTGGCAGTGGAGCCGGCCTCACGGGCCTGGCCATTTGCAAGACATGCCGACCCAGAGCGTATGTCTTCAGCGACTGTCACAGCCGCGTCCTGGAGCAGCTTCGAGGGAACGTCCTTCTCAACGGCTTCTCGTTGGAGCCAAGCATCGACGCCTGGGCGCAGCACCCGGGACCACATACCCCAGAGGCAGAGCGCCCCCGGGTGGCGGTGGCCCAGCTGGACTGGGACACGGTGACGGCACCGCAGCTTGCGGCCTTCCAGCCAGACGTCATCCTTGCTGCAGGTACCGCCCAGCTCTCAGCAGGGACGCAGCAGTGGACGCCGCCTGGTGGGAGGAATGGCGGGACCTGGGTTGCTTGGGCCTCTGGGATGATGGCACAGCGCAGGGCGTGCCTCCTGGGGACCCCGAGGCCACAGCTGCCCTGTCCGAGACCGAGGCCATGGGTCCTCCCACGCGAATGGTCCCTCCTAGGGAGGAGCCAGCTCTGCCCAGCAAGGCATGCGATGAACAGAACAGGCCCCAGGCGCCAGACCAGCGGGACCAGTCTTAGCCAGGCCACAGCCCAGCGGCCAGACTTCACATCCCTCTCCAGCAGCCTGAGGGAGGCCTCTCATCCAGAACAAAGATGAGAAAGCCAGACTAGCCCCAGGGGGCTGGCCCTGCCTACACCCCTGTCTTCAAATGAGGACGGAAGTGGCCGTGGCAGCCTCGTCTTTCCAGGACCACGGGCAACGACCTGATCCTGACTCCTCTGTGTGCCCTGGGCTGGGTCGGGGAAGGGGTTCTGGGGGCCCCACATCTGCTCCATGCACACCTGTGCGTCTCTGAGGCCTAGGGCTCTGCTTATATGCCTCTGTTCTGGGTCCACGAAATGAGCCCCACAAGCAGGGCCCACCCATTTCTGGAGCCCTTGAGGAAAGTGGCGTGTGGCCTGGCCACCAACAGGCCCGTCCTGCTCCGCCGAGCTCACCCAGGCCGTCGGGCCAGTGGTGCTGCCCTGAGACCCAGGCTGGGGGCAGCGGAGCACGCAGTCTAAGCAGTGCACCCCGCGGGCCCAGCTGGCGGGCAGGAGGGGCCCTGTCCCCACAGGAAGGAAACCAGAAGGCTGGGGCAGAGTCAGGCCTGCTTCATGAAGCATCTTCTAAACGGGCCGCAGGCAAAGATTGAATTTTTTTCTTGTAAAGGAACGCCAGTGAGTCCTGGATATTTTTCACATGTTGTAGTGTCTTTCAGTAGCCTTTTTGCTCTGCTGAGGTTTTCTGTTTTTACCCAACGTCATTTTCTTGCCGTCCAAGAGCAAAAGCCTAATTAAACCGCTGCTTTCCGGGCCTTCATCTCCAGGTGTCGGCACGGAAGCCCGCATCCTGGGGAGCCCTTCCAGTGACCTGGGTTTCCGTTACAGATGTGCTGTATGGTCCTGAAACGGTCCTCTCCCTGGTGGGGGTCCTGCGGAAGCTCTCCACCTGCCGGAAGGACCAGCGGGCTCCTGATGCCTACGTTGCCTTCACCATCCGCAACCCGGAGACATGCCAGCTGTTCACCACGGAGCTGGGTGAGCCCCGGGCCCCAGGCCAGGCTGCTGTCTCTGAGAGGCCTGCAGGGTCACTGCACTGGCCCCACACAGAACTCCAGGGAGCACAGAAACCAGGAAAGTAAAAGAAGGGGGTGGTGACCTGGAGACAAACCAGGAAGACCCAGACCACGGTGTGCGGGACTGACACCTCCACCCTCTGCGCAGGAGGCAGCATGGGAGGAGGGGGGCAGCTTATGCAGTGACCTCAGACGCCAGAGAGCAGCAGTCCTACTGTGTGTTTGGGGGTCCTGAGAGCCTTCAGTCTTTGTCTGTGACATGGGCAGGGCGGTGGGCACCAGCCGGCATCAGGGTGGATGGGAGCTGGGCCACCGTCTCCGGGTCCTCGCTGTACAGCGGAAACATCCCCCTCAGATGTTAAGCAGGGGCCCTCGGGGAAACGGCGGCCACCGCCACTGGATCAAGCACACAGCAAGAGTCGGGTGCCTTAGAGAAAGGGGGTCTGCCTGACTCGGCTGCAGGGCAGGGGGTTGCTGTCCTTAGACCTGACCTGTGTCAACCCCTCTAGCACCTGGTGGGGGCATGGGGGTGCTGTCATCCTGTCTCACCCAGAAAAACACCGGGGTGCGGGGCGGCTAAGTAATCATCCAGGCACCCAGCTCGCTGTCTCCACCCGCCACCCCATGACACCCGCCCTGCAACCCCCAACCATGTGCCAGGCGTCGTCAGGGCTTCCCACACAGACCAGACAGCCACGCAGAGCCCTGCGCCAGCCCCAAGCCCACCCCCAAACCAAGCAAAGCCCTCCCGCGGCTCCTTCTGCCAAGAGAGATGACCAGTGCCCACCCCCATATACCATGTCCCACTAACGGGTGTTAGGCCTCAATGAATAACGGAGTCCTTTTTCAGATGCTTACAAGAAAAAATATCCATGCTGTATTTTCTAATACAATTTTTTTTGTATGTATTTGGCTACTCCAGGTCCTAATTGCAGCACGCAGGCTCTCTAGTTGTGGTGTATGGGATCCAGTTCCCTGACCAGGGGTGGAACCTGGGCCCCCTGCATTGGGAGCGCAGTCTTAGCCACTGGACCACCAGGGAAGTTCCCTCCAGACTTTAAGTGAAGAAATCTGAGTACTGAACAGCATATACAGTATATACCTACACTGTAGGTGCTGTGTGTGTATATATATATGCGCAGCATATAGAAGGAAATGGCAACCCACTCCAGTGTTCTTGCCTGGAGAATTCCACGGACAGAGGAGCCTGGTGGGCTGCAGTCCATGGGGTCACAGAGAGTCAGACCCAGCTGAGCGACTCACACACATGCAGCATATACAGCCCATTTTTATTTTTAAAAATGTTAATACACACATGGGGCAATTTCATACTTGCTAATTAACATTATTAACATGTTATACTTGGACAGCAGGGTCATGAAACTTACACAGTGCATCTAGTATTTCATTTTTATAAATACTGATTTTTCATTCATAAAAAGCTGATGACAAAACCACCCTTGCCGGGGACTTGTCAGACATCTGTGCTTACAGAGAGGATGTAATCCCCTCTGACACAGGCCCAGCCTCTGAAGGCACCAGGCTGAGCGGTCAGGCAGACGTGGGTTCAGACCTCAGCTCCTACTGAGCTGTGCCCGGTGAGAGGGTAGAGCACAGAGGCAGAGAGCAATGGGGAACCGACAGGGCCGTGACCTCCAAGGGATACACACAGCCCAGTGGGCGGACGCACGAAAGCTGGCTGCTGTGAGCTGCTTGCCAAGGGGATTCCTGGTCCCACCCTGGAGGCTGGTTCCGGGTATCTGTCCCAAAGCCCCACCCTGATAGGATGGCGTCCCGCCCCCAAGCTCCAGCACCCTAAGATGTGTCTGTTCTGTTTCCAGGCCGGGCTGGGATCCCGTGGGAAGAGGTGCCTCGTCACAACCAGAAACTGTTTCCCTACGAAGAGCACTCAGAGATGGCGATTCTGAAACTAACGCTGTAGCTTTTCCAGATGGTTCTGAAGGACAGCCTGAAAATCAGATCACTGTCCTGGAAAGAATCTGATAAAACTTCCACTGGACTTAAATGTTTGAAGGATGTTAAATTCTGAATCCAGAACCATAAAGTGTTCTAACAAAATATAAACTGCTCGAGAGTGTGGGTACCCCTCTCTGCCAGATTTCTTATTTCTTAAGCAAATCACTAA
This sequence comes from Ovis aries, assembly GCF_016772045.2. Classification (NCBI taxonomy): domain Eukaryota; kingdom Metazoa; phylum Chordata; class Mammalia; order Artiodactyla; family Bovidae; genus Ovis; species Ovis aries. Next base: position 4,669,822 of record NC_056077.1, on the reverse strand, counting down.
GTCAGAAGTGAAATTTTTGGCTCAGACAGAAGCATTTCATTTGTGCAGATAAAAATATACCAAGTGTGTTTTCCCCAACCTGGACACATGTCCCTCACAGAGCAATGCTGCATGTGGGATACATCCTAGGGTCCCCTTGTTGGGGGGGCAGGGGTGGCCTGCGGTGCCTGTTTTCAAGGCAGGAATCAAAATATTAGGGACACGCCTGGGCAAACGCAGCAGGACCCAGAACTGGGATCCTGAAGGTGCTACAAGCAAGTAATGGGAAAGTCACTTCCCTCCTCACAGACTGAGGGGGAAACACTCACAGAAGAACAAGGAATTCAGAGCCTCCCAAGAAGAAAGCTGGTTGAGCCAGCTTCCCGGGCCACCAGCCCGATTACCAACAGTGGCTTCATTCCCCAGGCAGTGCCCACTGCTGTCTTTCCAGCGGCTGTCCACCAGGCGGCGCAGCCATGAGGACAGGAGTGAGCGGCTCCTAGGAAGGAAGGGGAAAGGCGAGGGGGTGGGCGTCCAAGGCGTCCCGCATGGGACACCTCACTGGCCCGAGGGGTCATGTGTCCGAGATCAAAGGGAGCACTGTCCGCTCCCAGCTCTCATCCCAGCGGAGCTGCTCTGACTCCCGGAGGCTCTTGCGGAACTGGTGCAGTTTGCCAGCAGGATCAGGAAACTTTGAGAAAAGCATCTAAAAGAGATGAAAACTTACCTCATTACCACTTCCCGTTCCCCACCCCAGGCCCCCCACTCCGAGCTGCCGCTGCTCCCCCTTCCCAGCCGCACCCCAAACCCAGCTGCCAGACATCGCCCCCTCAACCCTGTCATCCCACTGAAGCCCGCCCTCATCCCCAACACCTGCAGAAACACCCATGTTCTGGGGTCTCCAGCTTCCCCACCAGGCCTGGCTGGTAACCCTTCTCATCACCTCTGACCCCCATCGCCAACCCAGCAAGCCCCGCCTTCACCGGACTCAGGGGAGCCCTCCAGGCCCAGCTCACTCCACCCGCTACGGTTCAGACCTGACGGCACAGCCAAGTGGCAGCATTCACATCCACATCCCGTGACCTGCGGTAGCCCCCACCCCTGCTCCTGCTAGGCTCTGCTCCCGCCAGGGGCACCACCCCCTCACCATCTGCCCAGCACCCTCCTGCCCATATGCTGAGATCCAGGCAATGCCTGTGTTCTTGCCAACCTTCCTAAAGTGTCTGCAAATGCCAGCCTGTGGGACACCTGCAGCCCTCCACTTGTCTTTGTAAATAAAGTTTTACTGGAACATAGCCATACCCCTTCATTCACAGACTGGATGCTTTCACAACAGAGTTGAGATGTTTTGACAAAAGACTATGGCAAAGTCTAAAATACTTTCTTTCTGGGCCTTTCCAAGGTTTCTTGCCTTTGGGCTCCATTGTCAAGAATGATGTACTGCTTTTTGTAATTTGTAGTAAGAAATAAGTACCCTTGAAGACACCCACCCATCTTGCAAGGCTGCTCCAGGAAGCGCCCCTCACGCCTCCCTCTCCCTCCTCCAATCCATATCCCCTTGAATGGCACACGGTCCACCCAGCTCTAGCGTCAGCTGTGTGGTATGAGCTCCGTAAACCCAGGCGGCAGGCAGGGCGAGCCCTGATTCCCTCAGAGGCTGGGGCCCAGCCTCTGAGACTGCCACTCCCGCAGCGCGCCCAGCCCAGGCCCACCCACCCAGCTGCAGGAACAACAAATCTCCGAATGCCTGCGAGCCCCCGAGTGGGGCAGACAACGCCACCTGTAGCTGAATTGCCAGCTCCTCCGAGTCCTCGAAGACCAGCCCATTCTCCTCGTGTTTCACAAGCTCGTGTAAGCTGTAGAGAGAACGGCAGCGGTGTGAGAGCTGTCGGGGCGGGCGGGGGGAGAACGGAACTCATCCCACCCTCGGGCTAAGCTGGGGGTCAGGAACAGTCTGTCCTTCCCTTCAGGGAGCTTGTCCTTAGACTTGGCGTCTGAACTGAAGAACGACCTGGAAGGACACGTGTTAGGAATTCAAACTGATCTGGGGAAGGAGAGGCAGTGAAGGGCATTCGGACTTTTGTGCCGTGTGTGCTCTTCTTGGTGAGCTCTGTGTTCTGTTTTTTTTCCTTAATTCTACAGCAGAGAAATCAGGTAAAGGGCAGCCGCGCTGGAGGCAGGCTCAGAACTGATCAGGGGCTGACCCCAACATGATGTGACCCCGGAGTCTAACATCCTGGCTTTCCCATTTAGAAGCTGACCCCTCTGCTCACGGTGGGGCCACTGCACCTAAACCTCTTCTAACACTGACCTCTCCTGCCCATCTTTTCCAAGAAGAGCGGAGACAGAAATAGACACATCCAGCTGACTCGAACCCAACTACATGAGCTGAGACAAAAGGGACAGAGAGAGAGATAAGTCCCCATCAGTCAGGCGGGCAATTCCAGCCACCATGTCACGCTGTGAGCACACACCCCCAGGGAGAGTATCTGATTCATCATTTTCACTCAACATCAAAGTGGAAGCCACCCCATTTGGTGGGGGCACAGCCCACCCACGGGTACTATAGGGGCTCCTGTTCCCTAGGGGTGGCCGAGCTGCACAGATCAGAAGCGGCACCCTCCCAGGAGGTTCCCCAGGCAATTCTAACCAGCCACCCAGGTGCTGATTTGAGAATATAACCCGGTGGAACTGTGTTTTTCACTCCTACCACTGAAATTTCACGGCACACACTGGCAGGCAGCATCCAAACATGTCCACCACCTTCATGGGTAGGTCCAGGCCGCTGGAGGACCGGTGCAGGCAGACGCCCAGGTCTGCAGACCCTGCAGGGCGAGGACGAGAGTGAAGGGGCTGTCAGCATCGGCCGTGCCCCCAGTGACCACACATCCCGCAGGCCTGTGGACCGAGGCCTGTGGGGAGGAGAGGAAAGGGGCTAATCACACCCTCAACCCCGCGTACAGACGCCTGGAGCTGGCCAAGTGGCCTGGCCTGAGGCAAGGACGCGGGCGCTTCCCACCTGCTGCTCCTGGCTGCTCCGCCCTTTCTGAGAACTCCCGGCCCATCACCAATGTTTTTATATAAACGGACCCTCTTAGCAATTACTGCTTACTGAGTTCAGAGTTTCTGCTCGGGATAATGAAAATGTCTTGGCAAGACACAGTAGCGGTGACCACATAACACCGTGGACGTAATTAGTGCCACTGAACTGAACACAATTACAAAGTGGGGAAATGGCACGTTTTTGTTTGTATTTTATCACGATAATTACAGAAAGAACCCAAAGCAGATCCAACATAAAACCAGCTGTCACTGTGCAGACAGACCCAAGGAAGCACCCTCGAATCACTCAGCACCCTGGGAACTCCTGTCTGCAAAGGAACTTCCCGCCTGAGATGGATTATTTAGATGCTGAGGTCGATCAGCACTGAGCCAACAAGCTCTCCCCGAGGGATCAAGACGGCAAGAGGCGGGCGGCTGTCCTCACTGCCTAACAGTCCGCACTGTTGAACTCTTGGTCTCTGCACCGCCATTACTTGGGAAGTGGCCCTAACCCAGCCCAGCCCGGCTCTTCTGCCCATGGGAACAGCAGGACCGAGCTGGAGGGTGTGGAGCCCCAGAGCACTCAGACGTGACGCTGGCAAACAGACAGGGAGGAGCAGACACACCGGGAAACTGCCTCGTCTCCCGGAGTCCAGCCAGGACCCATCCCAACCGGAGGCCTGCGTGTGGCGGGCCCCTGAACAGAGAATGGCTTTAAATCTTTAAAGAGTTATAAAAACAGGGAATATGCAAAAGAAGCTGGCAAAACATTTACCATCTGGCCCTTTTCAGAAAAACTGTTCCCTGCCCTCGGATTATTTGTTGCTGTTTAGTTGCTAAGTCAGGTCTCTTGTGATCCCACGGACTGCAGCCCGCCCAGCTCCTCTGGAAATGTCCATGGCACTTCCCAGGCAGGAATACTGGCGTGGGTTGCCGTTTCCTTCTCTAGGGGATCTTTCCGGATCAGGGATCGAACCTCTGTCTACTGCAATGGCAGGCGGGTTCTTTACCAAGGAGCCCCTGGGAGGCCCACTGCCCTCGGGTATCCCCTGTAAAGCCCTCCCTCCTCCCAGAGGCCTCCCGCCAGACACTCTCACCCAGAAGCAAGGGGTAGTCCTCAGCCTCCAGCCACGGGGTGCAGACCTGGATGTGCCGGAAGCACTTCTGACAGATGAGGCGGCTGTAATAGTCCTTCAGAGGCCCTTTGCCTGGCAGGGGAAACACAGTCACCCACTGGGTACCCCTCCGCCCTGGCCCATGGCCCCAGGCCTGGGAAGCCCCTGCGAGGGCCTGCAAGGGCGTGAGCAGCAGGCCCACACTCAGCAGCTCCCATCAGGCCCCAGCCAGAAGCTCTCCAGAAACACCTGCCCAGGTGTGTGCACCCTGACACACACAGCCCTTCCCCCAGCAACCTGTGCCCAGGGAACCTCAGGCTGGGAATGTGTCTGGGATAAACTCTAGCCAGTCACCAGAGTACCCACCGAGACAGATTCTCACACAGGTTGCCCCCGCGCCCTGCCCAGGACCCCCAGGCAGCACAGCCTGAGCGGTGGGCCCCTGCCACCCCTGGGAGTCCGGGGACCAGGAGAAGAGTGTCCAAAGCAGGGCTGCTGGCCCAGGGCCCTCCTCCTCCAACCAAACCTCCTCTGCTTCTCTCTCTTCACTGGGAAACAGTTTTACCCTGGACAGTGGACTCTCATTTAAAAAGAAAAAGAAAGAGGGTGTTCCTGGTGGCTCATGGTCAACAATCCACCTGCCAAAGCAGGAGACGTGGGTTAGATCCCTGGTCCAGGAAGTTCCCACGTGCTACGTAGCTACTAAGCCGTGTGCCACAGCTACTGAGCTTGTGCCCTGGGGCCCCGGGGGGCAGAACTACTCAGCCCTCACACTGCAGCTACTGAAGCCCACGGGCCCCAGAGCCCGTGCTCTGCATCGAAAAGCCGCCACAATGAGAAGCCCGTACGCCGCAACTGGAGAGCGGCCCCTACCCCCTGCAACCAGGGGAAAGCCCGCACAGCAACGCAGACCCACCACAGCCAGGAAGAAATAAGTGAAATCATTTTTTTTAAAAAGGCTCAAAAACCACTGTGCAATGGAAAGTGCAGTATCTTTGAGGTCGCCCTGAGGTTCAAATCTAGACTCCGTGGCCTGCTGTGAAGTCCCTGTGAACTTCATTCAGCCTGCCCCTCTGTTAAGCTGGCAGAGAGAACCACGCATCGAAGAGTTAGGCTGAGGATCAACGAGACAGCAAACATCACAGGCCTGACATGGGGAGGGCCTTCTGTCCCCTCTAGTGACTCATCTAATACAGAACAGGGATGCTCTCAGGTGGATACCTGTTATGACACAGACCAGAGAAGGGAGGCTTTCTCCACTGTCAATCAAGTGTTCAAATTCTGCATTAAAAAAAAAATAAACACGTGATAACCAAGATCAGGCAGTCGGGTGAGTAAGGGGCAATTGGGAGGGGTGGAGGGCAGGGTGCTGCTCCCAGCCACGCAACCCTGGAGGGGATGCTTCAAAGCCGGGGGTCACTCACTGACCCAAATGGGGACCCAGGCCCGCCACCGCCACCCTGTGTCATCAGGCTGGCCCACCCAGTGGCCCTGGACACTCTGCTGAGGACACCACACGAGGCCTGTGAGCATCCCGCAGCTGAGGACACCCCGGCAAGCCCAGCTCCTGATCACAGGCACACACCTACTTTCTAATGCTGCCAGCAAGATGGAGAAGTCTTCGTCCTCTACAAGAAAAGAGAACTGAGTGTCATGGGTTGGTTTCTAGGTGCTTCCCCCACCAGCTCAGTGCGCTCTCCTTTCCCATCAGGGCCCCAAATACATGGGGGCGCAGGACTGACACTCGTAGGAGCCCCAAGTGCCCGGGAGGGTCCTGAGACCTGTCCAGCTCGTGCTGCTGACCAACAGGGCCGGCCGCCCGCAAAGACGGGTCACCGCTCCACTCAAGGCATCCCGCTCCGTGAAGGCTGACCTCTCCGTGTCCGGGTCCGAAGATTCTGAGCTGAAGGAGTGGAGAGAGCCGGTGAGCTGCCACAGAGCAGGCTCTCAGGCCCCGCGACAGCCGTCTCCCGCTGGCGAGGCCCGCAGGCAGCGGTCGGGGTGCAGCCACAGCCGAGTCACCAGGTGATCCAACCACCTGGGGCCTGGGTGCTGACCTGCACCCACTTTCTCTCTTTATCCCTATTATTGACGTGTCAGCAGGCGCTGAGCCCACAACAGCAGACAAGACCGACTCAGCCCTGCCTTCAGGGGGCTTTCTGTTCTAATCACCGTGTCAACTTAAGATGAGGATGCTGTGACCCCCTGTAATGGCCCCCAGGTTACTGAACAAAGACCAGGTGTGCAGAGAGCCACTCACAGAGGCTCTCCTCACCCTCCAGGAGGTGCCCAGAGAACACACAGGTGCACAGACCCTGCCACAGGGTCAGGAACCCTGGCAGGTGGGTAAGGACACCCACAGCCTAGTGCAGGGCAAAAACCTCCTTAAAGGGCCGAGGAGTAAACCCTGTAGGCTTTGGGGGCCATATGGTCTCTGTTGCCAAGCTCAGCTCTGCTCTTATAGTGCAGAACCAGCCACACACGATATATAAATGAACCCACGCACCGCATTCCAATAAAACTTTACTTATAAAAATAAAGAGAGCAGGCCTGCAGTCATAGTTTGCCAACCCCTGGTCTGATGGATCCCCAAGTCAGCAGCGAGCATAAAACAAGGCACCTGAAAGCCAGCTGAAGACGGCAGACTTACCGGGCCCTGAACACAGGGTAGGTGTGGCTCAGCTTCATAAAGAGCTGATGTTGCAGGTCCAAGGGCGTCTCTTTAAAGAATGATGCTGGCTTGTCATACACGGTCACGGCTCTGCAATGAGATCGTTAGGGTGGCTGTAAGGAGGGGCAAAGAAAAGACCTAAAGAAGAAAAAACCCAGAAGGATCCAGAAGAAGGGTGCTTGGAGATCCAAGTCTCAACAGTAAACTTCAGAATGACTTGGAGAGGGACTTCCCGGGCAGTCCAGCGGTGAGGGCTCTGCACATCCAACGCAGGGGTCCTGCGTTCAGTCCCTGGCTGGGGTACTAACATCCCACCTGTCACAGAGCATGACCAGACAAAACAAAAAACCCAGATACACAGTTTTTAAAAGTCCAGTTAAAAAAGAATTACTTGGGAGAAGCACAGAGAGAAGGTTCAACACCAAAACAGCCTGGACCACTTGGCTGGCTGGCAAAAAAAACTCCAGCCTCCTCCCCGCTCAGCTCCCCCAAACCAGCAACCACTCCCCGGACCCCCAGGAACTCCCAGTGCCTCGCCAGCAGGACACAGCAGCTGGGAGTCACGGCGCTGGGAGGGACCCCTACTTGATGCCCCAGTTCTCAGCCAGGTCGTCCTGCATCGCGTTGGTCACACACAGGTTCAGGTGGGACAGGCGTCCGCAGAGCTTCTCGTACCTGAAGAGAAGTGTCAGTGTTCAACCTGGAGCCCTGGGCCGAGCACCACCACCCGCCACCAACCGGCACAGGACTCGACACCTTCTGATATCAAAGAGGCTGCAGAGCTGGGGTCTCTCAAATCAGGTCACTGGCAAGGTGCCTTCCCAGTGTTTTCACTGAGTTCCACCACCTATACTATTATTTCTTTCGCACCTTTCTTTAAATCAGATTGCTTTTCAGCTTAAACACAATTACTTTCGGGAGAAATCATATCATCACTAGGGAAGGGAAAATCCACTTTCTCCTGCCATAAAATGAAGGAGAAATACAATAAAGGCCTCATCATTAAATCTCAGCCACATTGCACTGTTCCCTGCAAAGGCTGTGGGGCTGAGGCTCACTCCCACTGTGTCACAAAGGGAGCTGAGCAAATGTTGTGCGTGCAGGGTGCTAAGTCGCTTCAGTTGTGTCTGACTCTTCATGATGCTATGGACTGTAGCCAGCCAGGCTCCTCTGTCCATGGAGATTCTCCAGTCAAGAATACTGGAGTGGGTTGCCATGCCCTCCTCCAAGGGATCTTCCTGACCCAGGGATCAAACCCACGTCTCTTAACATCTCCTGCGTTGGCAGGCATGTTCTTTACCACTAGTGCCACCTGGGAAGCCCTATCAAATGTCAGAAAGGCATTATCAAGAGATTAGTTCCACACTGAGACATGAGCCCTGGTGACTGGGAAGAACTGAAAAAGAACTGGGAATGAACAGGGTTATCGAATGAGTGTGTGAACCAAGGCCTGTTCCTCACTCAGGATGCAGAGAGAGCTCCGAAGTCCGTCCTGGGAATGGAAGGTTGGCGCTCGCACTTATCAGCGGTGCGGCTTGTGGCATATGGGCCCCCAGCCTCAGTTTCCTGGTTTGTAAAAGAATAGCAATCACGGGACGCCCTCACTGGGTGGCAGTGGAGTCTGGATGGGAGGAAGGCTTGGGCTGAGGCCGTGCAGACAGTGCACGCTGATAGCCACCGTGACTACCACCCACGAACGACCCATCAGGGGAAAGGCTGCAGCCGGCCGATGGCTTGCGGCTGCAAGTGCACACCGAGGCAGGCGGTGTAACTCGGGCTCAGAACCCAGCACTGGCTCAGCCACCCGGGACCCTGTGCAAGCCTGCTGGGAACAGGACTTCTAACACAACCAATATGTCTGGCAGGCTGTGGTGGTCCAAGGCCATTTGTGCTGGCCATAAGCGGGGTCTACAGAACCAGAGGGAGCACACAGCTCTCCCCAAAAACTGAGGGTGTATGTCCTCGAGATGAGGCTGAATTCTATCCAGGCAAGAGATGTGCTTGTGTTTATAAAGCATAAAACAAGGACGCCTGGCAGAGAACCTCACAAAACCAGAGTAATCTGGGGAAAGACGACTCGCGCTCATGGAAACATGAGTGGCATGGTTTCTGCCAAATTCTGAAGCAACCTTCCTGCCAAGAACACGGGACACAGAATCTGAGTGACACTGTACCCTTTGAGGATTTAAACTTATTGCAAAGTAAGTAAATGAAAGTGTGGATTTGTTAAAGAAAAGAACATGGCATTGCTTCCTCCTGCAAGCGCAACCTGCTCCTGAGGCCCTTCTTCCTTCCCCCTAGCTCACAGACGGTGGCCCACACCCCCAGCTGTCAACAGCAGCCCCCACTTTGCATCTGGGGATCTGGTCTGCGTGCCAGGGACCCCAGCTCTCTGGCTGAGCACTTGTCCCAAGCCTGAGACAACAGGGTATTGAAGCGCCCCGGGCTCAGTGAGGGTCAGAGGACACCAGGTGAGCAGAAGTCAGGCTTGCTCTCTCCACAGAGCTGGATGAGATTCGGATGGGAGCAAGGGGCTCCCAGAACCTGAGAAACACCTCCAGAGGGAAGTGTGGGAAGAGAGAGGTCCTGATGACACCCTTTCTGAGCTCAAAGTTGGCCCTTTCTCAAGACTTCTCAGTTTCATGGGCCAACAAATGCCCTCCTTTGCTCAGGCCTGTTTTTATCACTGGTCACGAGCATCACCCAACACCCAGCCTTGCCCTCGCCCCTACAGGGCACACAGGGGACCAGCTTCCCCAGGTCTCTGCACTGGCCCTCCTTCCCATTACAGTTTGGAGTCAGTGACTGCATCCTCCTTCCAGAACCTCACCACTTGGCCAGCAGAACGAGGGGGTGGCTGGGGCCATGTACCAGACCCATAATGGAGTAGCCGTAGTTGTGCCAGTCGACGACAAGCTTGCTCCCGCAGAGGCAGCCTGCGAACCAGCAGACCGCAATGGCGGGCAGGCCCGGAGGGTTCTAGGAAAGAGAGACATGAATGAAGCAGAGGAAACCAGACCATGGTTGAGAATAAACCAAGTGAGAATAACGTACATGGCAAAGTGTCAATTCTGTTTACAGAGCTCTTGAAAATTGATAAACAGAAGACCCCTCTTCTCCACCAAAAAGTATGCTGCTGCTGCTAAGTCACTTCAGTCGTGTCCGACTCTGTGCGACCCCATAGACGGCAGCCCACCAGGCTCCCCTGTCCCTGGGATTCTCCAGGCAAAACACTGGAGTGGGTTGCCATTTCCTTCTCCAGTGCATGAAAGTGAAAAGTGAAAGTGAAGCCGCTCAGTCATGTCCGACTCTTAGCGACCCCATGGACTGTAGCCTACCAGGCTCTTCCATCCACGGGATTTTCCAGGCAAGAGTACTGGAGTCAGGTGCCATTGCCATCTCCGACCAAAAAGTATAAAAAGTCATAAAAAAGAAAGCTGATCAGATGTCCATGATGGTCCAGTGGCCAAGATTCTACATTCCAATGCAGGCAGCCTTGGTTTGATCCCTGGTCACGGAACTAGATCCTACACGCCACAAATAAGGCTCAGCACAGCCAGACAAGTAATTAAAAAGAAAGAAAGAAAGGAAAATTGATGAACATAAAAATTCCAAGAGCACTGATACCCAAGGAGACAAAAAAACGGAACAAGGAAGTACCATTTTTCACCTGTCAGAATGGAAACAAAACACTTATGATACCTGGTGGTGGTGAGGATGAGAGGGAAAAGGCCTCTCTGCTGGGTAGGGGGATAAAATGACCCAACCTTCTCTAGTACTATCCAGTAATCACATTTTAAAGTACATGGACTCTGACCAAACACTTCCCTTACTAGGAATTTATCCTAAGAGAGAAACTGGACCCATGCAAAAAACATATGTTCGCTGATGCTCTTTGCCACTTTGCCAGATATATTTAAAAAAAAAAAAAAAAAAACAGGAACAATCTGAGTGCTTATTAAGATGATACTAAATAAATACATCAGAGAATATATCACATTGGGACACGATAGTCAGTTAAAAGAAGGAACTTTTCTGTTAAAAAGCAGTGCTAGTAAGAGGCTAAAACCGTAACTTCAGAGCTAGAATGAAGACCTAGTTCAAATCCTGACTCCAGCCACTTCCCAGCTGTGTGATCTCTAAGTGTACATAACACGAGAACCTATTTCTTAGGACTGTTGTGAGGAATTAAATGAGATAGTGCATGTAAAACATTCAGATACGTGATAAGTAACTATCTGCAATGACACTGAGAAACAGACAGGATGGGTATCATAAACCGGATGGACACAGACCACAGGCTCCTACTCAAGTGTTTGAAGATTTATATACACATACATGAATATGCAATTCATTTACCAGTCTGTACATGTTTAAGACTGGAAAGTAAAGAAAACTATTAACAGTGGTTCTCACAGCGGGAGGCGGGGCTGACACATACCTGGAGAAAGACGTAGGCTGCTGGCTTCGTGCACATCAACTTCCACAGCAAGTGCACTGCCTGGAATACAACTTTGACTCCGTACTGGAGAATGTGAGGCCCAACTGCAAGACAGAAAACAGCTGTCGCTAGTAAAGGCTGTTGGTGTTTAGTCACTAAGTCGTGTCTGACTCTTTGTGACTCCATGGACTGTAGCCCACCAGGCTCCTCTGCCCATGGGATTTCCCAGGCAAGAATACGGGGGTGGGTTGCCATTTCCTTCCCTGTGGGATCCTCCCCAACCGCGGACTGAACCCAGGTCTCCTGCCTTGGCAGGCAGATTCTTTACCAGTGAGCCACCGGGGAAGCCCCACTAGTAAAGGAGTTCTTGGTAATTTGCAGATTCCCCCGCCAAACACACACACACACACACACACACAGAATCTAGAGTTGAGTGCTTCCTACCTGCAAGTCTCTGAAGGTCCGTCAGTCTCACAATCTGAATTCTGTCACTCTGCAAGAGCTCATCATGGGGTTTAGAGTCTGAAAAGAATGTCCCCTTTAATGTGCTGGACAAGACAATCTAATGTAAAGTCTGATGATCCCTGCCCCACTCCCCACCATCACCCTAGACTGAATAAGGAAGAGTGTTTTGGAAGGTAAGACTTTCCAAACCTCTCTGTTCCTCAGTAGCCAGAACAGAGAATGAAGCCAGTTCTTGTCCAGACTTCTCTAGACCAACCACAGAAGGGGGCCCGGAATCTTATCCACTTTCACTTAACACAACGCCAGGCACTTAAGTTGACCTAGGTTCCCTGGATGATAGAATTATCACATCCCAGGGAGACCTCTAGGAAGTCCCACTCCCGCCCCTCATCCTGGGGTAGCAGAATCTAAGCAAGCACCTGAGGCAACCAGTGCTGTTTCAGCTTTCCCCTGATATGGGCTCTGTTTAGAGCTACCTTCTGAAGATGTCAACGTGGGGGAAGATGGAGGAGCAGACACCACTGCCCCCTCACACTAAGGGAAAAAGCTCAACATGCTGAGAAAACAAAACATCTCCTGCCTGCAGAGCTCTGCACTGAGGGTGAGGAATGGAGACAAGCTGCCCGTTGGCTCAGACACAGCCTCAGAGATGTGCTTACCAGCACTGGCCCTGGGGTCACACCCATCTGAATTCCAGTCCCATCTTTCCACTTACTAGGAAGAATAAGTACGACTATGCACTGAGTTCATTTAGCTTAGCACAGTCCTGGCATATGGCAGGCGCTCGGGTAATGCTGACTGTTCCTAGCTCTCTAGGAACATCCAGGCTGGGGCGGGGGTTGGGGTGCAGAAACCTGGCAACAGCTGTCCAGGCCAGAACAGTCTCGGAGGGCTGCCCGAGGGAGGAGAGAGAGAAAGCGGGCGCCCCCGCCGCGGCCATCCCCCCGCCCCGGGGGGGCCAAAGCCGAGGGTCAAAGGCTGACAGAGCAGCCTCCCTCCCGGGGCCGGGCACTCACTGCAGAACCCGAGGAGGGTCACGGAGAAGCCGCTCTTGGCCAGGGACAGCGCGTGGTACTGCATGCGGGGGCTGCGGCCCACGTCGCCCAGCACCACGACAGTAACGTGGCGGGCCGCGCGCCCCCGCCGCCAGTGCTTCCACGCCACCAGCAGCAGCGGCGGCAGGAACAGGCACAGCGTCAGCAGGGCCACGTAGGAGGCGGCCATCTTGGCGGGCCGGCGCCCGTCACGTGACCGCGCTCCCCGCCGGCCGGGCTCGCAGTGCGCAGCCGCAGACCGAGCCTCCGAGGTGGGCGGAGACAAGAGAGGCGGGAACCTAGTTTCGTAAGCGGGGGTCCGCGGAACCTCCGAGGAACCCCTGGGAGCCAAGCTTTAGTGGTATTAAGGTAAAGTCGTTATTATGTAGGGAGCTAGGAACATTTTTTCTTTCTTCAGATTTCTAAGATAACTTACAATATAGTGAAATAACAGTTCGTTTGAACCGTGTATAATGTTAAGGAAAGGGGCAAGATGCCAGAACGCATAGCAGCTGGTTCTATCATATAAAAATCAAAACGACCCTTAATTGCACGAAGTCTATGGGGTGATCTTCTTTGGAGGATCAGGGAGTGAGTTGGGGTGGGGGCAGCTGGGAGCTGGTGGGGAGGCATACCGTGGTCTGTTTCTCGATCTGAGTGCTTGTAAGGCGGGTGTGGTCCATTAAGCAGCGAACTTACCCGTTTTTCAGGATGTATCTTGTGCTTGAGGTGGCGCTAGCGGTAAAGAGCCTGCCTGCCAATGCAGGGGTCTGTAGAGATGCAGATTCTATCCTTGGGTCGGGAGGATCCCCTAGAGGAGGGCAAGGCAACCCACTCCAATATTCTTGTCTGTAGAATCCCATGGACAGTGGAGCCTGGTGGGCCACAGTCCATAGGGTCGCAAAGAGTAGGACATGACTGAAATGGCAGCACAGCACATGTTGTACTTGAATAAAATGTTTAAAATAGAGAAAAGGAATTCCTTGACGGTCCAGTGGTTGGGACTTTGCCGTTTTGCTGCGGAGAGCTGAGGGTTCAATCTCTGGTGGGGGAACTAAGATTCCACAAGCTGCATAACATAGCCAAAAAAAAAGAAAGAAGAAGAAGAAAAATAAAATAAATATATATAGAGAGAGGAAAAGGACAAGGAAGAAAGTAAAAACCATAATGATGTTCACTATCCATTGAAACGACCCTGATTCTGGGAAAGATTGAAGGCGGGAGGAGAAGGGGATGACAGGATGAGGTGGTTGGATGGCATCACCGACTCAATGGACATGAGTTTGAGTAAACTCTGGGAGTGATGGATGGTGAGGCCTGGCGTGCTGCAGTTCATGGGGTCGCAAAGAGTCGAACAACAGAACTGATCCATTGTAACAAGGGAAAGTTTCACTAACCCTCCTGTCTCACCCCCCATGGTAACCACACTAAAGAATTTTGTGTGGGTCTCTCTGACAGCGTTTTGATTTTAAAAGGCATCCCCTTGAAGTCACCCCACTGCCCTCATCTTGGGAGCTGCCCCAGAACCCACAGAGTCAGGCGCAGGGACCACCTGCTCTAGGGGGTCCCCCCTCCACCCACTCACATGTTGGACAAAAAATCAACACAGCACCTCCTCCCTCTATGAGAACCCAGACAGAGCAGCGCCAGGGACCCTAAAACCCAGCTCAGGATGTGGCATGTAGCTCATTTGCTTCTCACAATAGCTCTGTGACTCCTGAAGGTCACATCCTTAGTGAGTGTGTGGCAGAGGCAGGGCTTGAAACCCAAGCAGAAGAGGGTGAGGAAGGAGGAGTAAATATGTGTAGATGGAGGGATGGGCTGTCTGCGGGCAGCCTCAACCCCCCAGTTTCCAGGGAGGCCCCGCCTTCAGTTGTCTTGCTGGGGTCACGAGACCGGAATACGGACCCCGCCCCTCCAGGCACCATCTGTGGTAGGACCGGACCTACCCCGGCCTCAGGGGCTCCTTGATGTTGAGCACATCCCTCTCTGTCGGCTGGCTTTCCTGACCTGTAAACTAAGGGAGGGGGACTTTACACCTGAGAGGCCCCCTCTTGTTCTTATGATCTAAGAGGTTAAGGACCAGGCACCCCAGCTGCAACAAACCAGGAGCAAACGCCTTGTCCTGGAAGATGAAACCCTGACTGGGGAAGGCGTTTGGATCGTTTCTCTGGAGAGAGAGGAACAAGATGCCACACCAACCCGGCCTGCTTGTCCTGCTTGCCCACTTGGCTGACATCACGTGTGAAACTCAATCCTTCTGTAGGTCAAGAGGGTATTGTTTCCCTTCCAGATACCGAAGCTGAACCCTGGCGGTATTTCCCAATGGTTACATGGACTCCGGCGTGAATCCTGTACCACCCTAGCTGTGAGACAGTGGGTCATAATAAGTCATTTACCCCCCAGAGCCTCAGACTTTATGGTATAAAAGAGGACAAGAATGGTACCCACGTCAGGAGTTTGTTGTAAGGATTAACAGAAGTGATGATGGTGACAAGCTTCTCCTGGAACAGTTGTGCTCAATGGCACACCCAAGAAAGCAAATACTGGTTCTTGAGAAATAAAGAAAACCTTATGCTTTTTTTTTAAGCCATTTCTGCATGAAGCACAGATACAGGGATCTCCCTGATGGTCCAGTAGCTAAGACTCTAAGTTCCCAATGCAGGGGGCCCAGGTTCGATCCCTGGCCAGAGAACTAGAGCCCCCATGCCACAGCTAAGAGTTCACATGTAGCAACTAGAGATCCCACGTGCTGCAACCAAGACCTGGAACAGCCAGAAAAGTCAATAGATATGTGATGTGTGCGTGCTCAGTGGCTCCGTCATGTCTGACTCTTTGCGAGCCCATGGACTGCAGCACGCCAGGCTTCCCTGCCCTTCACCATCTCCCAGAGCTTGCTCAAGCTCATGTGCATTGAGTCGGTGATGCCATCCAACCATCTCATCCTCTGTCACCCTCTTCTCCTGCCTTCAGTCTTTCCCAGCATCAGGGTCTTTTCCTGCCTTCAGTCTTTCCCAGCATCAGGGTCTTTTCTGATCTGAAGTCGGCTCTTCAGATCAGGTGGCCAAAGTATTGGAGCTTCAGCTTCTGCATCAGTCCTTCCGATAAATATTCAGGGTTGACTTCCTTTAGGACTGACTGGTTCGATCTCCTTGCAGTCCAACGAACTCTCAAGTCTTCTTCAACACCACATTTGGAAAGCATCAATTCTTCAGCATCAGCTTTCTTTATGGTCCAACTCTCACGTCCATACATGACTACTAGGAAAACCATAGCTTTGACTATATGAACCCATTACTTTGTCAGCAAAGTGATGTCTCTGCTTTTTAATACACTGTCCAGGTTTGTCAGGGAGTCCCAGGTGGCACTAGTGTTAAAGACCCTGGCTGTCAATGCAGAAGATGTAAGAGACCCGGGTTCCATCCCTGGGTGGCGAAGATGCCCTGGAGAAGAAAACAGCAACACACCCCAGTATTCTTCCCTGGAAAATCCCATGTAGCCTGGCAGGCTACAGTCCATGGGGTTGCAAAGAACTGGCTTTCCTTCCAAAGAGCAAACCTCTTTTCATTTCAAACTTATTTCAAACAAAGCAAAATAAAGCCAAACTAACTTTGCAGTTGCTCGATCAGAGATGTAGCCTGTGGGCCTAGAGAGTCAGGGGTGAGAGGAAAGGATGGTTCCTCTCCCCAGCCTGCAGACAGCTGGCTCCATGTGCAGGGCTGGCCTGACTGTGAGGCTCTGACCCCTGCCTCCCCGACCCCACCCCACCCCACCCCCATCCCCACAATCAGTCCCTGGTAGCCGCCCTTTTCCGAACCCTCTGCCCAGGCCATTCCAGGCTACAGGATCAGCCCCGCCTCTCCTCTGCTTCTCCTGGGGTGGAGGGGGAGGAGGCGGGAGGCGGGCGCGTGGGGCGGGCCGGCCCGGGGCTGAAGCACTCCAGCAGCCTCTCTCAGAAGACCAGCCATGGCCAGCCCAGGGCTCCCGCTCCTGCTCTTGCTGCTGGCGGCCCCGCCACTGCAGCCCTCCTGGCTGCCGCCGCCAGGTACCCCAGAGGGCAAGGCCACCATCACGGGCTTCATCCTCTCTGCGCTGGACAGAGCCACGTCCTTCCTGAAAAAGAGGCTGCCCGAAATCAACCTGGACGGCGTGGTGGGGTTCCGGATGCTGGAAGGTGGGTGCACTCTGGTTGGCCTGGACTGGCCACCGAGAAGGCAGTTCTCAGCCCGTCACCTGCCTGCTCTGCACCCCGGGACCAGCCCACCTTCTGGTCCCCAAATACGATGCTCTGACTATAAGGAAAGAGGGGCAGAGGGCGGCTGGCCCCTTTTAGGGCGTCTAGAGACCCTATGCAATCAGTTAATTTTTTTTTTTTAGAAGCAGGAAGGATTCAGAGGCCACTCAAGAAAAGATTTGGAAATTATTATTTTCCAGGGAGGAATGATTCATTTGACAATCCCTCCCTCCTGACATGCCAGGGCTTCCCGACGGCTCAGTAGGTAAAGGATCCGCCTGCCAATGCAGGAGACACAGGAGATGCGGGTTTGCTCCCTGGGTCGGGGAGATCCCCTGGAGTAGGAAGTGGCAACCCACTCCAGTATTCTTGCCTGGAGAATCCCGTAGACATAGGACTCTGGCGGGCTACAGTATTTGGGGTCACAACTGGGCTATTAAGCACACCCCCTCCAGACATGCCAGGACCAAGGCTAGCAGAAGGAGTGTGCCCTCCCCGGCTCCCCCTACATCCATCCAGAGCGGCCTGCAGGCTCCGAGAAAAGAGCCAAGTGTTTGTTCAGCTTTGAGGGATATAAGATCCCCGAGGAGGAGGCTGGAGACAGGCCAAGGCAAACAGGTGGCCACTCCCCACACTCACCAAGGGTTTCAGGGAGCCCCTCCCTGACCCCAGCGACAACTCCCGGGCTCTGGCTGGCCCCACTCCTGTGTCACCCCATCTGTGTTGCCACAGCAACTTTCCCCACACCAAGACTCCGATCCCAGCAGGCGGTGGGGCTCTGGGACCTTCTGCACTGTGTCCTTGTGGCCTCCCCACGCCGCTGACCCCCACCCCCAGGCTGCATCCTGGAGACCCTTAAGACCCTGGTCCCCTCCCCTCCAGGCCAGGATCAGGGTGGGGTCTCCTTCATGTAACCCTGGTCCCGTCTTATAACTCCTCTGTTGTTGAGTCACTAAGTCCTGTCCGACTCTTTGTGACCCTATGAACTGCAGCCCACCAGTGTCCTCTCTCCACAGAGTTTCCCAGGTAAAAGTACTGGAGTGGGTTGCATTTCCTTCTCCGGGGGATCTTCCCCACCCAGGGATCAAACCTGCATCTCTGGTGTCTCCTGCATTGGCATATGTGCGTGCTAAGTCACATCAGTTGTGTCCAACTCTTTGCAACCCTAGGGACTGTAGCCCACCAGGCTCCTCTGTCCATGGGATTCTCCAGGCAGGAATACTGGAGTGGGTTGCTGTTTCCTACTACAGGGGATCTTCCCAACCCAGGGATCGAACCTGCATTTCCTGCATTGGCAGGTGGATTCTTACCACTAGCACCACCTGGGAAGCCCCATTGCTGCACAAACTGCCCCAGGATTTAGCTGCTTGAAACAATTATCTCCTGGGTTATGTTCGTCAGGAATCCAGGAGCAGCTTGTCCGGGAGGTTCTGACTCGGGGTCTCGTGTGAGGTTCCCATCCAGATGGTGGCCAGCACTGTGATCATCTGAAGGCTTCCCTAGTGCTGGCAGACCTGCCCCATTCACACACAGGCCTGGTGGGTTGGTGCTGGCTGGCGGCCGGAGGCCCCTGTTCCCCACCACGTGGGCTCCTCCAGGGACTGCTTGAGCATCCTCATAGCTCAACAGCCACTTCACCCAGAGCAAGTGACCCAAGAGAGAGCTGGGCAGAAGCCTCAGTGTCTCTTACAACCTAATGTTGGAAGTCACAGGGGCTCCCCAGGTGGCTCAGTGGTAAAGAACCCGCCTGCCAAAGCAGGAGATGCAAGAGATGCAGGTTGGATCCCTGGGTCAGGAAGATCCCCTAGAGGAGGGCATGGCCACCCACTCCAGTATTCTTGCCTGGATAATCCCATGACAGAGGAGCCTGGTGAAGAGTCGAAGACGACTGAGCGACTGAGCACACGCTTGGAAGTCGCATGTTGCCATTTCCCCGGTTTCATGTTGGTTTCACTGATTGGCCCCATTCCAAGCAGGAGGGGGCCGAAAGGATGGGCCCTCCTTCTAAGGATCCTGCCTGCATTCTCAACCTTCCTGGGAGAGAGAGGGGGGTTCACATTCTGGGAGGGGTCCAGTGATAAGAGATTGCCCATCGATCTCCTGGGTCCTCTCTGCTTGGGGCTGGACAGGCAGACACTGATCTAGGAGAGCAAAGGGTCCCTCCAGCTGCTTCCAGCTGCCTCAAGGGGGTTCCAGAATGCGGCAGCAGATACCACACATGCAGGGAGAAACAGGAACAAGCCCAAGGACCTAGGATCACCACGAGGTCAGGTTGGGCTCACCTGGTCTCTCTGAGGATCAGCAACCCTCCTGGGACTCTCCATCTACAGGTTCAGCCAAACAATCTAGAACAAGGCTTCAGAACTAGACTGCCTGATTCAAGTTCAGAGAGGGAGCGGAGTTGGGGGAGGGGTGTTACGGAGCCCATCATCCCGCCAGACTTGCTCAGCACCCTCCTTAAAACTTGTCCACTCTGCTCCACGCAGTGCCCAACCTGACAGCAGCTGCCCTACCTCGTCTCACTTCTCAGCTCTGCACTGAAGCTCCCCCTCACATCTCCTCTCTTTCTGGCTACCCCATGACCTTCTCTTCCAGCCACCCCATCCTCTCCCGCCCCTTCTGGGCCACTACTAGTCCACAGGGCACCTCTGTGAGAATTAGAAAAAGGTACCACCTTTCTCGAGTCACTTGACTGACATCTGCTGGAAAATTGTCTTAAAACATGTACAAACCCATGATAGGAATGTGTGTTGCACTTGTGCAGTGTACAACCTGCTCAACTGTACACAACAGTCCTCCACTCTGCAATCTGAGTCTCTCCCTCATTTTTTCCTCCTGGACCACAAAGCCTAAGTCTCCATAACAAATAGTAATAGGTAAACATTATTAAGTGCTTTTTTTTTTTTTTTTTGCACTCTGGACAATGCTAAGTCCTCTATACACATTACTGCTAAGTTACTTCAGTCATGTCCAACTCTTTGCAACCCCATGGACCTCAGCCCACCAAGCTCCTCTGTCCATGGGATTTTCCAGGCAAGAGTGCTAGAGTGTGTTGCCATTCCCTTCTACAGAGGATCTTCCCAACTCAGGGATTGAACTCGCGTCTCTTAACGTGTCCTGCACTGGCAGGCAGGTTCTTTACCACTAGTGCCATGCATTAGCTCATTTAATCTTTATAACCCCATCTCCAAGAAGTAAGGAATATCATTACTTCCATTTTACAGATGGAGAAAGTGAAGCAGAGAGAAATTAAATGACTTCCTCAGGTCACCCAATGAGAAAGCATTAGAGACAGAATCTGAACCCTGCCCCCCTCCCCCAGAAATCAAGCTCTTAGCCACCACCTTCCCTCATTCTGACCACCACTCCCCGCCCCGCCAGTACCCAGCTGAGCTCCACAGAGGCCTAATTTCCAATAAACTCAGCAAATATTTTCCCCTCAAGAGCTGGAAGAAGCAGAGAGGCTCAGTATGCATTATAACTGGGAGTATATTTTCCTGTCCATCTGGTTTGTCCAATGTCCAGATGAATGAACTCTGCTTCCCCTTGCAGTGCAGCTCAAAGGCGTTCAGGAGAAGTGGGCACAGGACTCCCAGCTGCAGCCACTCAGCCTGCGTGTGGGCAAGCTGGTGGAGAAGTTGGCTCCTCTCCTCCATGATTCCATCTTCTACCTCAACCTGAGTGACCCCGAGTACCTGAGACGTAAGAGCATGGGTGGGGTCCTGTTTCTTCAGGAGCACAGACAGCTTCTGGGGGCGTCCACTGAAACCGCCTGGTATAGCTTCAGTCAGTGTCAGGGAGGCTCTGGGAGGACCTGTAACCAGCTGCCCCTGGGGGGGTTTGGTCATCCTTGACTTCAGCTTCAGATGGCCTCTCCCACCCACGGAGGGCAGGTGGAAGGTAGGGAGCGGCTGTCCCTCATTTTTTCAGCTCATGTCCAGGCTTGGGGGCAAAGGCTCATCCCAGACCAGAGGAGAGGGAGGGTCAAGATCTAAAACATAATCTGGCCCTTTGCACAGCAAACTGTGCATCTTGCCAGTATCTTTCTTCTCGCCCTAGAATGCAGAGCCTCTGTCTCCTTGTCAGCCTGGAGTCATCCTACCAAGGGGCCCCTCCCTATAAGCCCTGGCCTGAGTTGTTTCTGGGTGGGGGCTGTAGGGGGTATAAACTAGCTTCTTATGTGGTCCAGCCCTGCCTCCCAGGCTCCCTGTCCCAGGTCCAGGAGGGTAGGTGGGGAGATAACTGGCCCTCCCGAGCATCGGCCTGCTTCTCTGAATGTGGGATGCTCCACCCTCTCCCCTGGAGGAGGAAATGGCAACACGCCCCAGTATTCTTGCCCAGGAGATCCCATGGGCAGAGGAGCCTGGCGGCCTACAGTCCATAGGGTCTCTAAGAGTCGGACCCAACTTAGCAACTGAGCATACACCCTCTCCCAGGCCTGGTCCCTAAGACCATCCCAGCCTGGCTCATCCTGAGGTCAGTTCTGTAAGAGCTCCATGTTCTAATAGAACCAAAGGAGGCAACTAACCCTTCCTAGAAGCTTCCATGGGGTGTGGTGGATTTACTCAGAGCCTGTCCCAACATGGTTCCTAGTGATTAAAAAAAAATCAGATAAAAAGCTTTCTGAATATTTCAAATGCAGTGCTCAACCCTCAGGCAATGCTCAGAGCCCTGAAGGCACCCGAGTGCAGTCAGGGCTGCCAGGGGAGGGACAGCCAGTTCCCAGGCTCAGAACCACAGGAGCCTGGGGGTGGTTAACCATGGCATAGCTCACCACTCCTGTGTCTCCCCCTACTCCCTCCTCTCTACAGAGTTCCACCTGACCATCAAACCTGGGTTTTGGAAGCTTCCACGTGCCTGGACTCACACTGAGGCCTCCATGGTCTACCCCACTTTTGAGCAGGAGGACTCCTTCTCAGAGGAGCTCAGTGACTTGTGCCTGGTGCAGCTGCTGGGAACCGGGTGGGTCCCCTGGACCTGCCTCACTTCCTGAAGACCCCAAAGCACCTGCCTTCCGCCAGTCCTCCAGTCCCACTTGCTTCCCAAAGCCCCAGCGCTGTGCTGTGCCAAGTCACCTCAATCATGTCCAACTCTTTGTGATGCTATGAACCGTAGCCCACCAGGCTCCTCTGTCCATGGGATTCTCCAAGCAAGAACACTGGAGTGGATTGCCATGCCCTGCTCCAGGGGATTTTCCTAACCCAGGGATGGAACTTGCATCTCTCATATTTTCTGCATTAACAGGCGGGTTCTTTACCATTAGCACCACCTGGGAAGCCCCCAAAACCCCAGGGGTTTGGGCAAAACTAGGTGCCAGCTCCCTTGAGAGCTGTTCCTTGTCCCACCCCCATCTCTGATTTGGCCCCCACCTCCATCTGAGGCTTCCGGCCCACTCCAGACACCCACCTCTATGCCTTGCACCTCCCAACTGACTGGTCTCCCCACACCAAAGGGGTCTTTCCAAAAGGTGCATCTGAACACCCCACCCCAGTGTGGAGCTTCCTTGTTCTCAGGTAAAGCCTCAACTCCTATGCCCTCCCCTGCTAGCTCAGATGGTAAAGAATCCGCCTGCAATGCAGGAGACCCAGGTTCAATCCCTGGGCCAGAAAGATCCCCTGGAGGAGGAAATGGCAACCCACTCCAGTATTCTTGCCTGGAGAATCCCATGGACAGAGGAGCCTTCTGGGCTACAGTCCATGGGGGTTGCAGAGAACTGGACACGACTGAGCGACTAGCACTTTCTCTGCCCTCCCAGGTCCCCAGGGTCCTCTGGTCAAGCCCCTGGGGCCTCTTTTCAGACCCTCAGATGCACCTGTTCCCTCCCACTGCAGGCCTTTGCCCGTGCCCAGAAGTCGCCTCTGTGGGATCTCTTCCCCTCCCCACTACCTCACCCCAGCCCCTGTGCTTAAGTAACTGCTCACAATTAGGCCAGCTCCAGTATCCTGCTTCCAGAACCTTCCCTGACCCCATAGCAGGAAGCTGACCTCCCTCGGCGGACCAGTTCTCCTTGCCAGGTGCAGTTCACGCTTGTTTTATGGTTCTGCAGAACAAATGCAAACTGCATCCACCTAAGAGAACAGGTTCCAAAAAGCAGGACAGGGCTGTAAGTCCCAGAAAGAAGGACTCAGCCTTGTTGAGCTCACCATTTTATCCTGCTGTGCAGAAGGCTTGGAGGAAACCCTCCAGGGCCAGCCCTAGGTGCAGGGACCCATGGAACCCATGAGCAGAAGAGGCAGCAGGTGCCCAGGCCCCGTCATCTCAGCATCCTTCAGAGAGGTGTTTGGGCCAGGACACAGTTGGGCTGGCAGAGTGGCTCTGCTGCAATGGGGGACCTGCCCCGTCCCTTCTATGGGGCAGGCCTGGCACACGGGGTGTGGGAGGGACAGCCCAGGCCCAGGGATCTGCTGTTTAGGGCAATTCTGGGAAAGATGGTACTGGGGAGTCCCACGGAGATATGAGATGTCACAGCCCCTGGTGGCTCCCCCCAACCCAGGACAGCTCCAGTGTCACCTCACTGTGCCAGAGGGACCGATTCAGCTGGTCCAGAAAAGGACACGTGTTTATCTGGCTCAGCTGTGAACCTGGACCCTGCTGGGGGCTGTAGTAACTAGAGGGGGAATCAGGACCTGGGAAGGCTCCAGGCCCCCAGGCTTTATTCAGGATGCTTTTAACAGCCTGGAACCACTTCTCCCGCAGGACAAACAGCAGCCAGCCCTGCAGGCTCTCCAATTTCTGCAGAAGCCTCATGACCAGGCCTGGCTGCTCTGGCTACTGCCTGTCCCACCAGCTACTCTTCTTCCTCTCAGCCAGAATGGTAAGTGCCAGGCATAGGCCCAGCCACAGCCAGAGGAGGAGAAAAAATGACCAGAAGGCACTCTTGACAGTGTGGTTTTTCACGTTCACACCAGGAAAATAAGTGGGTTTTAAACCTGTGCTTCAGACCTCAGGAGTGGGAAATTGCATGCCATTCATTGGGAGTGAAATCCAACCAAAGTGGGGGCGAGGTTGGAGGTGGTAGTGTTGAGGTTCTGTTGGACAAAGAGCTTTGCATGCTGAACTGGATCACAGGGCATCAGCGAACCAGAGAAGGGCTGGGAGAGGAGCCGCAGAAGTAACTCAGTAAACAACAGATGGAAAAGGTCTTAGAACAAAATCCGTCGCTAGCTGCTTCCAGAAAACCAAGCCAAGACCAGAAGAGATCCACCATCCCCTCCCTGTGCCCAACACTCTTCAACCCCAAGCACTCACATTTTGCTAAACACTCATTTTATTTTATTTTGGCCTCACCACATGACTTGCAGGATCTCAGTTCCCTGACCAGGGACTGAGCCCAGGTCACAGCAGTGAAATTACAGAATCCTAACCACTAGACTGCCAGGGAACTCTCGCTAAATACTCATTTTAAACATATATTTATTTACATACAAAGCAGAGCTTGCTATCTCTATTCAAAAATGCTACTCAATGCTCAGAAATTCTTAATCAAGAAAGGATTGTTGATTTTAATAGCTTTTTTATTATTATTTATTTGCACATTGTCACAGCCCAGTGTTTTTATAAATACAATAAAAGCCAAATTACAAGGAAAATTGTTGTGATGATTAGATTCAGCGGATAGAAAATTAGTCTGACGTATTGCTATAGCAGTTTTTAAAGCCTGTTCTCATCACCCGTCCTTCTCTCCGTGTGGGGAGACCGATATGCAGCCTGGGCTCTTTTTTGTTTTTGTTTTTTAATTGGAGGATAATTGCTCTTACAATGTTGTGTTGGTTTCTGCTGTACAACACAAATCAGTCATAAATATATGTGTGTGTGTGTGTGTGTGTATATATATGTATGTCCCCTCCCTCTTGAGCCTTCCTCCCCTCCCCCCATCCCACCCCTCTAGGTCATCACAGAGTACCAGGCTGGGCTCCCCGTGCTATCTATCAGCTTCCCACTAGCTATTTATTTTACACACGATAGCGTATATATGTAAAGGCTCCTTTCTCAGTTTGTCCCACCCTCTCCTTCCCCGGCTGAGTACACAAGTCCCTTCTCTATGTCTGCATCTCCATTCCTCTCCTGCAAACAGGTTGATCAGTGTTATTTTTCTAGATTTCCGTATGTATACATTAATATATGATATTTGTTTTTCTCTTTCTGACTTACTTCACTCTGTATAACAGGCTCTAGGTTCATCCCCCTCACTGCAACTGACTCGCGTTCATTCCCTTCTGATGGCTGAGTAATATTCCATTGCATATTTTCCACACCTTCTTCAGCCACTCATCTGTCGATGGACGCCTAGGTTGCTTCCATATCCTGGCTATTGTAAACAGTGCTACAGTGAATGCTGGGGCACGTGTGCATTTTTCGGATTGTGGGTTTCTCAGGGTGTATGACCAAGTAGCGGGATTGCTGGGCCATATTGTAGTTCTATCCCTTGTGCAGCGCTGTAGCTGTCTGCTACAGCGTGGTTAGGCTGGAATCAGCTTGCAGTGACAGCGGCTAACAGCTTTAGAGAGCCCCCTGGTGTCCGGCACTCCCACCCACGCCAGCGCCCCTCTGGTGCAGCACCCAGCGGCCTCACTTTCTTCTCCCCATGAAGACCCTTGAGGATCATGATAGGTTAACTTAGGTGGTAGAGGTCGCCCAGCTCCTAAGTGGCTGAGTCAGGACTTGAACCCAGCTCTCTCCATCCCCCGGTGACTAAGCCTCCCATGGCTGGGAGCGCAGATGGGGAAGAAATTTGGGGAAATAGGAGAAAGATCTGCTGTCAAAGGCAGCCACTTGCAAAACCATTTCAGAATAGCAGGTGTTTCCCTGTGACAGAGCACACATCTGCTGTCTCTCTGTTTGTTCCCCCAGAGGGGGTGCTCCAGAGGGCTGTTCCGCCAGAGCCAGCACTACATGAACGTCTTCTGTGCCAACATGATGGACCTGAACCGGAGAGCCGATGCCATCGGATATGCCTACCCAACCCGGGATATCTTCATGGAAAACAGTGGGCCCCGCATTCTACTCTAGGAACAGAGCTGCAGGGTGTCCCTGATTTCAGGCAAACACACACACACAACACAGCGCAGGGCTGCCAGGCTTGGCAAATGAAAATACAGGATACCCAGGCAAATTTGAACTTCAGATAAACAATGAATACATTCTTAGTATATCCCCAACACTGCATGGGCCATACTTAGCTCTTTTTTTATTCATCATTTTTTTGAAACTCGAGTTTAAGTGCACATTCTGTATTTTTTCTGCCACTGTTTTGACTGCTTCCTGCCCCCAAAAGCTGACCCAGGGCTGGAGTTCTGCACAGACTGGCCGACTAGGTGACTGGCAAACGGACCCTTAAAGCCTGAGAGAGGAGACCGAGAGAGGAATCCCTGGTGGCTGCTCCTTTGCTTGGGTGTCCAGGCCCCCGACTGACCCTGACTCTTGGGCAGCCCTGACTGAGGCCCTAAGTGGAAGCAGGGCTCGGGTCTGGGGGCCCCTGCTCACCAAGGCAGGCCCTCAGGGCTGCCTCCTTCCAGCCGCTGTGCGGTTTGTTTGTGCACTGGGTCTTCATTGATTTTTTTTGGCAAGGGCTTTCTCTAATTGCAGTCAGCTGGGGCTACTCTTCGTTGCGGTTTGCAGGCTTCTTCTTGCAGTGGCTTCTCTCGTAGCACAGCACAAGCTCTAGGGATGAGCTTCAGTAGTTGCAGCTTGCAGGCCTTCAAGCACAGGCTCAGTAGTTGTGGCACATGGGCTTGGTTGCTCCAAGGCATGTGGAATCTTCCTGGACCAGGGATCAAACTGGTGTCCCCCACAATGGCAGGCAGATTCCAATCCACTGCACCACCGGGGAGGTCCCAGCCACAGTGTTGAGTGCCCACCTCCTGGTGCTGCTTCTCTCTAGTAGATGGCACCATGGTGGCCTTGGGAAGGGGGAAGACATGGGCCTGGGGCAGGGGCAGGCCTGCAGAGGGTCCCCTGTCTTTGCTTCCAGTTGTGTTCTGTGGGATGAGTGGCTTCTCCGACTTCTACAAGCTCCGGTGGCTGCAGGCCATTCTCAGCTGGCAGAAGCCGCAGGAAGGATGCTTTGGGGAGCCAGGTGAGCTGCACTTCCTCCCTGACTGGGAGCGGGGTTTGGGGGCGGGGGGGTGCTGGGCTTCTAGGCCAGGTGGGAAAAGGATGCAGTGGTGTTAGGAATGTGGAGAGAGACGTGGACCATGCGTGTCCACGCACTCACGTGCACACAGACACACATAGGTGTTGGGGATGTGGCAGCAGACAGGTGCTCGCAGAAACTTCCGGTAGTACCTCCAGATTCAGGAGGCTTGTGTTGCTTGAGGTGTTGTGAAGAGGAGGGAGCTTAGCCAGTAGTTATTTCAGTGTTTATTTAGCTGCACCTGGTCTTATTTGCCACACATGGGATCTTAAGTTGCAGTGTGCAGGATCTTTTTTTAAGTTGTGGCAGGTGGGACCTAGTTCCCTGACCAGGGATGGAACCCAGGCCCCCTGCATTGGGAGCTCAGAGTCTTAGCCACTGGACCACCAGGGAAGTCCCAGCCAGTAACGTTTAAAAATCCATCGACTCCATTTTACACCAGAAACTAACACAACATTGGAACGCCATTATACCCCAATTGAAAAAAAGAAAAACAGAAATACAAAAAAAAAAAAAATCCATCTTGAGAAGTTCACCTTTTACTCTTCTCCCAGCTGCTGAAGATGAAGAATTACCTAAAGCCATTCAGTACCAACAGCAGTTTTTGAGAAGAGTGAAGAGGCGAGAGAAACAGTTTGCAGGTAATGAAAATACCCAAGGGACCTTCTTCTTGTCAAGAGGCCCTAGAAAAGATACACACAGCTCACACTCCAGGCAAACAGGCCCCCAGCACCACCGAGGGGCCAGACTGGAGGGTCTTTGTGTTTGGGAGCTGAAGGGAAGGGTAGGAATTGATGATGCTCTCCTCTTTGAAAGTGGGGAGTCCAGAGATGCTGTCTCCAGTGATGGGAACATAAAAGAGATGTTTAAGTGTATTTTACACTGAACGTCACAGAGGTAAGCCCTCTTGATCAAAGCCTAGTCAGGAAAACAGAACCTCATTGGGAACTTCAGCAGAGGGAATTAAATATAGGGAACTCATCTCAGAGGTACTGCAAGAGCTGAAAACAGAAAAGGTAAGGGAACACAGAGGTTAGCCACTGCAGGATGCCCCCGTCCTCCCTGGATGCAGAGCTGGAGGGACTGTGGGAGGAGCAGAGCGTGTGGAGGCTGGATGCGGAGGAGAGGGGGCGGGGGCGGGGGGAGAGATTTCTCCCCTCATCCCACCTGTGCCTGCCGGTGGTGGGCAAGACAGTCTGGTAAACGTATTGAATAGTTTGGAGGAGTTGGTGCACTGGGATTTGGAGCAAAGAAGGGCAGAAGGGGGATCTTTGAGCCAGTGGACAAGTGACAGGCACGGTCCTGGGGGCCACATGTCCTGGTGTTCCCAGTTTACACCTGCCATCCTGGAGCCCTTTTATTTATTTTTTGGCTGTGCCACATGGCTTATGGGATCTTAGTTCCCTGACCAGGGATCCAACCAGGGTTCCTGGCACTGAAAGCCTACAGTCCTAACCACTGGACCTCCAGAGAATTTCCCTGGAGCCATTATGAACAGCGCCCCCTTCCCTGGCAAATGTGTTCTAGCTGAGATGAGTTCGCTAGGTAGTCAGTCCATCAATGTAGAGAAACAAAAAACAGGCTATGACTATTAATGCATTCCAGGTGGTGCTAATGGTAAAGAACCTGCCTGCCAATTCAGGAGACAGAAGAGATGCAGGTTCGATCCCTGGGTTGGGAAGATCCCTGAAGAAGGGCATGGCAAGCCACTCTAGTGTGCTTGCCTGGAGAATCCCATGGACAGAGGAGCCTGGCGGACTACAGTCCATAGGCTCACAAAGAGTCGGACATGACTGAAGCCATTTAGCACACACACAAAAAGATTTCTTTTATAATTATTAATAAAAAATAAAATAACTGCAAGGCAAGAGCAGGAAGGGAGGTGAGCTGGCCAGCACAGAGACGTCCAGCACACACTGGGGAATGATTCCAACAACTAAACGTCTCACAAGGAACTCCACCACGGCTTCACCATCTACCTGCAAGTGACAAGAGAGGACAGTGACGACGGGTTTGTTTTGTAGCTGCCACCAAAGGCTGGGCTGGTGGGGGGTAGAGTTCTCAGGAGACCTCCAGGGCCCCCTGCCTTGGCAAGGTCTGCCTGACCCAGGGGCTGGGGCTGCCTGTAGCCAGTGGTAGAGGAGCCGCTGTGCACTTCTGGAGAGCTCGCTGCTCCCTGGAGACTGACAGCTAGACATTAGGACCGCCCTGAGGGCTGGAGAGGGAGCTGCAGAAATCCTACAGCCTGAGTTCCTTCCTGGGGCCCCTGCAGATTGACCAGCAGCCCAGGAAGCTGGGAGAGGCATGTTCCTTCTTTCACTTATGACATGCACACCTGTTGACTAAGGGCACGGGACTTGAAATCAGACTGTCTGGGTTCAAATCAGCTTTTGCTTTTCTTTGCTGTGGGAGTTGCTCAATTTCTCTGAGCCTCAGTTTCCTCATCTGTAAAATGGGAACCAAGCAGTGCCTCATTCATAGGGGATTTGGGGGGTCAATTTCAGATCATCATGCAACGTGCTTCCCACGACATTTGTCCTTTGAAGGTCGCCAGTGAGCATGGATTGCAGGGTTAGTAATTAGGCTCCTTGAAGTCTGCATTCTCTCTCCCTCAGAGGGGCAGTCCCTTCTCCAGAGGAAAGTAAAGTCATGGCTGTCTTCAACCTGCTCAGAGACTAAAGGTGGACAGCTCATTTTGAGCTCAGAAGACTCATAATAAGAGGCCATTATAAATAATGTCAAAGGAGCTCCTGGCCCAGGTTGCTGTTTGGACAAACATGGGACCAGGTAGGCCCCAGGCAGGACTGAAGGAGGCTGTCAAGTAGAAGAAATGAGCTATAGTCTCCAGGGTTGGGATTTCTGCTCTGCTCCCAGAGTGTCTGTTTCCCCATCTGTGAAATGGAGCCATTGGGTGCTGTTCTAGAAGGTCTCATGCAGGTCCTGAGCTTAGGGGAAGGTGGAAAGAACTAGACCAGGATGTGGCCTCCAGGAAGGGGCTCTGGAGCGTGAATCACAACCTAGAGTAACCCCTGCCTGTGTAAGGAAGTCTTTCCGACAACACATAACCTCCCAGATGAGGTTCCAACTGGCTGAAGACATTTCTTCCCAGAGGGAAGACTTTAGCAGCCAACATTCATGGAGGTTGGCAGGTGGGTGCCCAGTCCTGCAAGGGAGATCTGGGGACACCAGGCTGGCTGGGAGAAGGTCTGAGAAGTTCTCACAGTGGAGCAGTGGCTGCCTGCTGTGCCCCCCTCCCAGGACTCACAGCGGGACCTCTGTCTGTCTCCCCAGATGGCTGCTCCTCCCACAACACAGCCATGGCTGTTGCAGCCCTGGGTGGCTTCCTCTATGTCCTGGCGGAATACCCCCCGGCAGAGGGAAAGCTGCAGCCACCCACGATGACACCACCCAACCAGCACTGACACAGTTCCACGCCTGCCACCACCAGGAAGATGAAGCCCACACCTTTAGTCCATCGTATCCTGAAGTCCTGGGGTGCAGGTCACATCCTGAGGCAGAAGCAGCTGAAGCAAAGAACCCAGGGTCATGGCTGGCCCCCTTGCCCTCGGGGAGCCGAGCCGGGGAGGTGGGGCCGGGATGGACCCAGGTGTGGGAGCAGATGAATAAACGTAGAGTGCAGCTGAGCTGGGCGTTGGGTCTTGGTTCTCAGCCTTTCAGACTTCTAGGGCTCCGATTCGGACACACCTGAAGTGACTAGCACACACACACATTACACTTATAAGGGAGTGACAAACATCTAAGTAGGGAGAAGAGCAAAAGTCACCTGCAACTCCTGGTTGATTGAGAACAGGGGATTTCCCGGAAGTTGGCAGCAGACCAATGTTTGCTGGTGAATTTTTGGCAGCTGAACACTTGTGCTGGCTCCTGTGTGGCTTGTGCATTACAGAGGCACCAAAAGGCCACCGTAACCCGGGATGCCGCCTTTGGCTAGCTATATAGGACATTATGTGGACAACTGGAAATATCTGAATGTGACCTGTGGGTTAGTTAGTAGAATTCTATTGGTATGAACCATCCTAATTTTACTTGACCAGTGCTTATGTAAGAAAATCCTCACAGAGGATACATAAAGTGTTAAGGTGCGATACATAAAAAGTGTCTAGGTGATGCTTCATGATGTCCACAGCTTGGCTTGAAATGGTTCCAAAAATGTGTATTATGAATGAAGCGCAAACGGGAACAATCGGTAAAGACAAATAAAAAGTACACAGAGGTTCTTTATACTACTTTGTCAACTTTCCCGTAGACTTCAATATTACAACGTAAAACGTCCCCGCCATCCCAGAACCCCGCCCCCTCTAAAAAAATTAACGCAGCAAGTTATCAGGAAGATATCTCGCGATATCCGAAGCACAAATGCTTCAGAGCTAAGAGCTGCCACCCGAGCTTGGTCCTGGATCACGTGGGGTAAGCTCACGTGACCGGAGGTCCGAGTCCAACATGGCGTCCTCCATGGGTCGCTTCCTTCTCTTCTTCATTGCGCTGCGCGGCTTCCTACTGGAAGCATCCGGCGACCGCGGCTCGGGGTGAGTACAGCACTCGCGGGGGCAAGTCCGGTTGTGGCGGGGGCGGTCCCCCAGACCGGGGCACAGCACTCCGAACTCTTGTGTGCCCCCCAATCCCCGCAGGGCCTCCCGCGACGACGACGTGCTCCTGCCCTACTCCCGCGCGCGCGCGCGCCTCGCCCGGGACTGCACGAGAGTGCACGCCGGCCGCCTGGAGCACGAGAGCTGGCCGCCGGCCGCCCAGGCCGCCAGCGCCCACCGCCCCTCCGTGCGCACCTTCGTCTCGTACTTCGCAGACCGCGCGGTGCCCGGTCACCTGACGCGAGCGCCCGAGCCCCTGCGCACCTTCTCGGTCCTGGAACCCGGCGGACCCGGCGGCTGCGCGTCGAGGCGCCGCGCCACTGTGGAGGAGACGGCGCGGCCATCCGGCTGCACCGTCGCCCAGAACGGCGGCTTCTTCGGCATGGAGACGGGCGAGTGCCTGGGCAACGTGGTGAGCGGCGGGCGGCGGGTGAGCAGCGCCGGGGGGCTGCAGAACGCGCAGTTCGGGATCCGCCGCGACGGGACTCTGGTCACCGGGTGAGGAGGCAGGGTGTCCGGTAACTGTTTAGGGCAGAGGGCCTGAGAGTCGAGAGGTAGCCGTGCCGCTGTGTTCAAGTCGCCTAACCACGCTGAGCCTCCGTTTCCGCATCTCCAGGAAGGGGAAGGTAGTACCTTCCTTGTAGTCTATTCGTCTTCCAGTTTGGTATGCTGCTTGCTTTGTGTCGGTCTGTGTGCTGTGTACCGGGGATATGGCTGTGAACAAGCAAACAGTCTTTGCCTTCAAAAAAGAACACACATAGCCCCCAATCCTAGTGAAAAATTAAACAAAATCCAGAGAGATACTGAAGTTAATTTAAATTCTATATAAGCAGTGAAGCAGTGAACAGGATGAACTGACTGTAAATAGAGAGTTGAGTTTAGGGAAGGTAATCAGAAAAGACTGGTCTGAGAAGGTGACCTTAAGCACATGAGAAAATTAATGTGAAATTTAATCACAGGTCAACCAGGGTCAAAACTGGAGGAAGAGCATTGCTGCCAGAAGGGACAGCAGATGCTAAGGGTCAGAGGTGGAGAGGGGCTTGGTGTGTGAGAGAGGGAAGGAAGGAGGAAAGTATCAGAGGAGAACAGAACTGATTTTGGTCACTTAAGAGCTTGCTCTGACCCTGCTGGACACTAAGCAGGTTGAGCCATAGTGGAAGCAAGGAGGCCAGTTAAGACGCTGTTGCAGGCATCAGATGGTAATTTGGCTGGGGTGACGGCCTGAGAGATTGAGGG
Source organism: Ovis aries (assembly GCF_016772045.2). Lineage (NCBI taxonomy): Eukaryota > Metazoa > Chordata > Mammalia > Artiodactyla > Bovidae > Ovis > Ovis aries. Next base: position 4,636,866 of record NC_056077.1, on the reverse strand, counting down.
CTACAGGTGGACTTGAGATCTATTGGGGTTGGTTGTTTCTGTTAAGTGACGTGTAGACTGGGATATGTGGACTGTTTGCAAAGATTGCTTCTAGGACCAGGCAGGTTCCTGGACATCAGGAGGAATCTAGTAGCCAAGCAGGGGGTGGGGATGGGGAGCCCCACTATGCACAGTTTGCCGCTGCTGTTGACTGAATCTCGCTACTTCCCTGTGTCCAGATATCTGTCTGAAGAGGAGGTGCTGGACACTGAGAATCCGTTTGTGCAGCTGCTGAGTGGGGTTGTGTGGCTGATTCGCAACGGCAGCATCTACATCAATGAGAGTCAGGCGGCTGAGTGTGAGGAGACCCAGGAGACAGGTGGGAAGGGGACACTGAGTACCATAAGATGTGGGTGATGAGTGGGGGTGTTGGCAATAAGTCTTTTGAAAACAAGGGTGGTAGGGGAAGTCTTTCCACAAGTACCATTCTAAGTATTGGGAATCCATGGGGATCCCTGCTTCATGAAACGTATAAGAAAGGAAATATATAGTATACTAAAAAGAAGTGGTTAGTGCTAAGACAGAGGAAGTTGGAGGAATGGAGCTATGAACAAGGCAGTAGAGGAGTGTTCCTAAAATGTCTGTGGACCAGCAGCATCAGCATCACCCAGGATCTTGGTATAAACACAGAACTTCATTCCCTCCCCCTCTGCCTTGAAGCTACAGAATCAGAATCCCTGGGGTGAGGTCCAAGAATGTGTGTTCTAAGGAGCTCCCTGGGTGATTCTGATTAACGTTGGATTTTGAGAACCACTGAGATGTGAAATACTGGGGCAGGGAAGGTCTGCCATGGCCTAGGTGTTTAAATGGACTGTTTTAGATTATACAGTCAGGGAAGGCTTCATGGAGGAGGTGGCTTAGCTCAGAAGGAGCAAGCTGTGAGAAGAGCTGGGGAGAAGCCCAGTCCGGCCAGAAGGAACAGAAGGTGTCTGCAGGGAATTGTGGGGAGACCGCCAGGAGATGGGGTAGAGCAAGCAGCCCAGGGAAGTCACGCCAGGCATCCGTAAGGCATTTGGAGTTTGGACTTGGGACAGTGGAGGCCATTGGAGTGTTTTCACCTGGAGGTTGATCTTGCTTGATTTACACTGAAGAACAGCCCTTTGCCCGCTCTGTGGAGATGGACTGGGGCGGGGTTCGGGGGCAGGCAGATAGCTGGGTACACAGACCTAGAGGTGCAGAGTGGTGTCAGACTGGCAGGAAGTGGCAGGCAGAGCCCAGAAGGCCTCCCGAAGGGCCAGGCGATCAGCCAGGCTGCGTCTCCTTCAGGTTCCTTCAGCAGATTTGTGAACGTGATCTCAGCCAGGACAGCCGTGGGCCACGACCGGAAGGGGCAGCTGGTGCTCTTGCATGTGGATGGGCAGACGGAGCAGCGGGGGTGAGTCCTGCTCTGAGGAGCTTCAACCCACCATCAGCTGCCCTTCTGACCCTCAGATGTTCCCTGGGGATCTTCATACCCACCCGTCCCCTATCTTCCCACAGGCAGAGGGTCCCTAGGTCTGTCCCACTTCCACGAACTCATCACCTTCCACACATTTGCTCTCAGTTTCCTTGACTTAGGGCCTCATCTCCTGAGCTCTGATTGGGGTGAAAGGAAATCATCGCAAAGTGTCTACTCACAAAGCCAGGAGTAGACCTGGGTCCCCATTCTAGCTCTGCCGTGTGCTGGCTCTGTGGCCGTGGACAAGTTACTTGGCCCCTCTGAGCTCATTTCCTCCTCAATAAAGTGAGTGGCTCTGCTGCTACTGTGTAACGGATTGGCACAGGCAGCTCTGATTTATTAGGTTGGAGCTCTATAGATCAGGAGTCGGCGGAGAGCGGCGGTGCTCAGCCAGGTTCTCTTGTTCAGAGTGTCTCACAGACAGCATCCAGTTCTTGGCCAGATAGGGGGCTTATCTGGAGCTTCTGGGAAAGAATTGTCTTGGCAGCTCACTCAGGTTGTTGGCAGAATGCAGTCCTTGGAGTTGTAGGACTGAGGTCTCTGCGTCATTCCTGTCTGGGGGCCCCCGCACTCATGAGGCCGCCCACTTTCCTCCTCATATGTATACTCTCCTGTTGTATATCTTCAGGGTCCAGAGGTGTGTCAAATCCATCTAACCCCCTCGTATTTCCAGTCTCCCTCACTTCGTCTTTTGCCTTAGCCTGAGAAAGCTCTCTGCTCTTAAGGACTCCTGTGATTCTGTTGGGACCACCCAGATCATCCAGGACAGGGTCCCCATGTGTGGACAGTTGTGCTGTGTATCGTAACACGATCATGAGGCTGATCTCTGGATACAGTCATAGCTTCCAGAGATTTGGACAGGGCACCTTGGGCAGGGGGAGCACTTAGAAACTTGCCTGCTGTAGCGGGTGTGTGATACTGTCCACTGTGGAAAGTAAGATGCACTAACCCGGAAGCAGATGCCGCAAGGTCAGCAGTGCTCATCTTGTGCCACAGCATTAACCTGTGGGAGATGGCAGAGTTCCTGCTGAAACAGGACGTGGTCAACGCCATCAACCTGGATGGAGGAGGCTCTGCCACCTTCGTGCTCAACGGGACCTTGGCCAGTTACCCTTCTGATCACTGGTAAGCCCACCAGAGCCCCCTTGCTGAGGTCCAAGGCCAGGCCTGTTCCCGGCTGTCTCATTCAACAAATACTGAGTGCCTGTCTTTTGCCAGGCTCTGGGGGTCCAGTAGAGAAGCTGAGATCCCAGCTTCCTGCTGCTTACAGGAAGTGGTATACATAGTGTACCAGCCCTGCCCGGGGCCAATGGAAGGGGCAGGTGATGATCAGGGAAGACCTGAGGATAGAGAATCATGAGCTGAGAGCTGGAGGGTGTGGAGGTGACTGGGTCCAGAACAGTGTGTGCAAAGGCCCTGGGGTGGGAAGCACCTATAAAAGGCTGGAGAAGAGATGAAGCGAGGCAGCCCTCAGGCTCTGCAGCGGGTGGTCTGAGGGGTGGCCAGCACCTCAGCCTCTCTTCACACTCCTGTCCTCCTGCAGCCAGGACAACATGTGGCGCTGTCCCCGCCGCGTGTCCACCGTAGCGTGTGTGCACGCGCCCCGCTGCCAGCCGCCAGACTGCAGCGGCCACGGGACCTGTGTGGAGGGGCGCTGCCAGTGCACAGGGCGCTTCTGGCGGGGTGCTGCCTGCGACGAGCTGGACTGTGGCCCCGCCAACTGTAGCCAGCACGGGCTCTGCACGGAGAGTGAGTGGTGGCTCTGTGGGAGGCAGCTCCGGCCCGGGTGCCCCGCTCTCACGGCCCCGGCCCGGCCCAGTCCTCACCCGGCTTTCTTGGTCTTGTCTTGGCAGCTGGCTGCCGCTGTGAAGCTGGATGGACAGGGTCCAACTGCAGTGAGGGTAAGCGCCCCCAGGCCAACCTCCTCCCTGGTACCTCTTGGGGCTCTCGGGCGGGGGTGATCGTGGGAGCTGCAAGCCTCAGCTGCCTTTATCCCCGCCTCCTGGTCTACTAGTCTCTTCGCTCTTGTCTCACACTTTCGCCCCATGTGTAAATCACCATGTTAGTGACCTGCAGCTGCTGCAGCAAGAGTCCACTAACTCGGGATGGACACAGTCCTTTATTCTCCCACAGTTCTGGAGGCCAGCACTGCATAATCAAGGGCTCAGCGGGGCCGCGCTGGCCCTGAAAGGTCCAGGGGAGGGTCCTTCCTGCCTCTCCAGCTCCCGGTGGCCCCAGTGCTCCTTGGCTGTGGCTGCCTCAGCCCAGTCTGTCTCTGACTTCACAGGCACAGCCTCCTCCCTTGTCCGGGGCCAGTCTTCCTCTCCGTTATCTTACATGGACCCAGGCCTCTGGGATTTGGGTCCATCTTAAATGCAGGAGGCTCCCCATTTTGAGATCCTTAATTGCATGTGCAGAGACAGTATTTTGAAATAAACTCACACTCACAGGTTCTGGAATTGGAAGCTGTCTCTGGGAGGACACAGTTCAGCTGTGTCCTGCAGGACTGCTGTCACCTGTGGCTTAAATCCTTAGCGGCTGTCTTTGGCACTGAGTGGAGAGTCTGCACTCCCCAGCATGGCCTGCCAGGCTGCGGGTGCTCCGGCCACAGCCCCCTGCACGCCCCAGATCAGGCCCTCGGCAGCCCCCCAGCCTGCCGCTTCAGTCCTCCGCTGCTGCTGCACTCGGCCCCCTCCCTCCAGCGCACGCATCCCCACTCGTCCTGCGACGCGTGCCTTCTGGCTCACTGCCTTCCTAGACCAGAAGCCGCTGCCCAAGCAGAGCAAAGGCTCCACGAGGGCGTGGCCTCAGCCCTGCCACATGGCACGTTCTCCAGAACTGCCTTTTGGGAGAACACGTGAACCAGCAGGGCCCCTGGGGGTGATGAAGATGCGTTTGCAATCCCCTGGGCCCCAGCCTGGGATGGGAGGGCAGGGCCAGGTCTGGCAGAGACGACTCCCTTCCCCACCCCAGCTTGCACCAGTGGCTTCTTCGGGGAAGACTGCGCCCAGAAGTGTCAGTGTCATAATGGAGCCACCTGTGACCCCGTGCAGGGGGCCTGCGCCTGTCCCCCTGGCTTCACTGGAGACACCTGTGTGCAGGGTAAGCAGGAAGGTGCCCTGAGTCAGCCAGGAGGGAGCCCCACCCAGGGGGTGCTCCTGCGTCAGCCCGGCTCTGTCCACACCCGGGCGCATCCTGACAGTGCAGAGAGAGGCCTGGCCACCGGGGCCCCACCGCTGTCCTCCTGGCTCCTCCCCGCAGAGTGTCCGCTCGGCTGGTACGGGCCAGGCTGCCAGAGCCCCTGCAAGTGTGAGCACCAGTGTCCTTGCGACCCCCAGACTGGCAACTGCAGTGTCAACTGGTCACCCACCCTGAGCAGCCTCTTCTCCCAAGGTACGGCCCCTCCCAGGGCCCGCCTGGGAGCAGGAGAGGGCAGACCCCTCTTCTCCCAGCCTTCAGCCTCCCCCTGGCCTCTTGCAGTGAAGGAGTGTTTCCCACCTCCTGAGGTCACTGTGCGGGCAGGAGAACTCTCCCTTCTCACCAGGTAGGTGCTTCAGTGGGACCTGGGGCAAGGGCGGGAAGAAAACCCCCCCACCCCTCCGCCTTTGAGGTATGGCCTCTGCTCAGGGCCCAGGCAGGGCTAGGAGGTGGCTGCTGGGCACCCAGGTGACAGTTCTCCGGCGTAAGTTCGGGGAGAGTCCCAGCTGATGCAGCCACCTGAGCCGTCCAGGGAGACGCTGAGCCAGGACCCTGGCCACCTCCGCAGTGGAGTCAAGGGGGCTGGGTGTGGCCTTGTTTTCTCAGCTTTCAGTGTAGAAGCCTGAGCAATTCATGTCATTTCTCTGGCACCTGGGGGTGTTCACCCCTTGTGTGGGGTCTTTATTTTCTAGCGCAGGTCTTCAACTTGACGTCCAGGTAGGGGGTGTGTATTAGAAGACAGAGCTGGGCTCAAGAACCAATGCTGTGGGTCTGGGAGCCCCCCTTGGAGAACCTCTCTTCATGATTGTCCCTCCCATAGCCCAGGGCAGTGCCTGGCCCGCCCCCTCGAGGTGGAAACCAGGTGTCAGTGTGAATGAAAAACCCCTTGGCCTGGAGGCAGAGCCTGGGAGCTCATCACAAAACTCAGAACCCCGGTCCTTCCTGGAGATCCTGACGTGGTGCTTGGGTGAGGGCTGGGAGGAAAGCCCGGGAGGTGTGCTGGAAAACGCACCGGCGCAGGGACAGGGGCGCCCAGGAGCCCTGCACCCCGAGCTCAGGTCTCAGGTATGAGACCACGGGGTCCCGCAGCAAGGGGAGGGGAGCTGTGGGGGCCTGAGGGACAGGCTGCAGTCCCCACCCTGGGCAGCCAGCTTATGTCTGCTGCTGCATGAGGATTTCAGACCAAGATTCACATGAAGGAAGAAAGATGACTGAAGGACCGCCCCCACCCCGCCAGCTCCCTGCCTGGGAAGGAGGGGTGTGGGTCCTCGCTGCTCTGTCTGCTTTGAGGATTCTGGAGAGCCCAGCCTCTGTTGCCAACATCCTCAGGAACCCAGGATGCAAAACGCTGCCTCTTGGGGTGGATTAGGTCCCCAGCTGTGTGTTCTGTGCCCTGTACAATGTGACATTTATTAGCAGCATCTGAAACTCAGGGAGGTGCATGTCAAAATCTGTTTTTCCCTGCTGCTGCTGCTGCTAAGCCACGTCAGTCGTGTCAGACTTTATGCAACCCCATAAACGGCAGCCCATCAGGCTCCCCGTCCCTGGGATTCTCCAGGCCAAGAACGCTGGAGTGGGTTGCCATTTCCTTCTCCAGTGCATGAAAGTGAAAAGTGAAAGTGAAGTCGCTCAATTGTGTCCAACTCTTAGCGACCCCATGGACTGCAGCCCACCAGGCTCTCAAATAAGGGCTTCCCTGGTGGCTCAGACGGTGAAGTGTCTGCCTCCAATGTGGAAAAGCCGGGTTCGATCCCTGGGTCGGGAAGATCCTCTGGAGAAGGAAATGGCAACCCGCTCCAGTATTCTTGCCTGGAAAATCTCATGGATGGAGCCTGGTAGGCTACAGTCCACGGGGTCACAGAGAGTCGGACACGATTGAGCGACTTCACTTCCTTCACTTCACTTGAAATACCAGGCAAGGTGGGGGCCTGATATCAGGCAAGGTTTGTCCCACATAATAACTGTCCGCGCTGCTTCTGAATGTGTGTGGAGTACGCTCCTCACCCCTGCAGGCCCGTTTGCTTCCCGCTGTGTGGTCCCTGGAGGCACCTGATCCTGTGCTCCTGTTCTGGAAGAGTAAAGTGGGGGAGGGGGAGCCCCTCCGGCACTGCCCCAGCCCGAATCGCATCCAGCACCCCTGTTCCGGGTTCTCTCCCACCCGCAGGACCACCTGGCTGGCCATCACCTTGGCCCTGGCGTTCCTCCTGCTGATCAGCACGGCGGCAAATGTGTCCTTGTTCCTGGGGTCGAGGGCCTCGCGGAGCCGGCACCTGGACGGGGCCTACGTCTACCACCCGCTGCAGGAGGTGAACGGGGAGCACCTGGCCGCCGAGAAGGAGCAGCTGGGTGACTCCTGTAACCCCTTCAAGGACTGAAGCCTCCCACTGCCAGTCGTGTCCTATTCCCGAGGCTCATTTCCAGGAGCTCTGGCTTCTGCAAGAGGAAGTCCCAAGGCCACCGACACATCTGGGTAGTCGTGACCTGGGTGCCAAGCCAGGCTTCCGACAGCAACGTGCCTCAGCCCCGCGCCTGGCTGCCTGCCATGGCACACGCAATCCAGCACTCCCGGAGGGCCTGCCTCCATCCCCGCCTGCCTGTGTCTGCTGCTCATGGGGCCTGCCCCCCCGGGCCTGCCCGCTGCTGCCAAAGAGCCTCCGCCTCCCGGGGCCGGAGCCGCTGCCAACGGAACTCGTGATGACCGTGCCGCAGCCAAGTGGCAGGGTCCAGCCGTTCCCCTTGGACGGGGGTGGACTGAAGAGACGATGGCCACATCACGGGACCCTTTTTAAACAGACCTCATCACCAAACTTGCCCACTGAAATGGTGTTTCCTGTCGAAGGAAGCTCCTTAGAAGAGAGGAGGGGTGAAATCATGTTTACAGGCTCTCTGTTTGGCCCTGCCACTGAGAGGGGTTTTTTTACCACTTGAATAAATTGATAAAAATAAATTGATATAATAAAAGAACCTCATCTGAATTAGCAGTCGTGGACTTGAGGGGCTTCTAGGCCTTAACACGTGGGGGACTGCTTAACCAGAGTCTGAGTCATGGGCACATCCAGCTCCCTGATGCATTTTGTTTAATCCAGAGGTTTCCCAGGTGGTGGTAGTGGTAAAGAACCCGCCTGTCCAATGCAGGAGACATAAGAGATGCAGGTTCTGTCCCTGCGTCAGGAAGATCCCCTGGAGGAGGGCATGGCGACCCACTCCAGTATTCTTGCCTGGAGAATCCCATGGATAGAGGAACCTGGCAGGCTACAGACCATAGGGCTGCAGAATCAGACACGACTGAAGAGACTTAGCACACACACGCAGGGGTTCTCACTTTCAAGTGTACTTGAATCACCTGGTGGCTCAGCTGGTAAAGAACCTGCCTGCAGTGCTGGAGACCTGGGTTTGATCCCTGGGTTGGGAAGATCTCCTGGAGAAGGAAACAGCTACCCACTCCACTCTTCTGGCCTGGAGAGTTCCATGGACTGTATAGTCCATGAGGTTGCAAAGAGTCAGACACGACTGGGCGACTTTCACTGAGTCACCTGGAGAGCTTGTTATACATGTAGACTCTGGCCTGGAGCCGAGCTCCAGACTCCAGGTCTCACCAAGCTCCCAGGTGATGGCTGTGAGCATCTGGACAGCACTCTGTGAGTTTGCACTGTGTGTTTTAGTAAAATTTAGTTACCAACAGTTACAAGTCAAGAGATTCACAACTCCAGATTTCTGGTTTCTCTTTGAAAAGAGTGAGAGGAAGACTTGCAGTGGTTAAGAATCCACCTTGCAATGCAGAGGGCGCAGGCTCAGTCCCCAGTCAGGGAACTAAGACCCCACAAGCCAAGGACCAGCTAAGCCCACAGGGAACAACTACCGAGCCCACACACCGCAACGAAAACTCCCTCCTGATGGAGTGAAGCTTCCCCCGTGCCGCAACTAAGGCCAGATGCAGCCACAATAAGCAAGTAAGTAAATATTTTTTAAAAAGCTTGACATCCCAGCATCAGAGGACGCCCTCAGAGGCAACAAGATAAATAATCCAAGCCAAGAGTGGCCGGTCCCCATCTGTGTCCTCTCCAGCTCATTGCAGCCCCAGCGGCTGGCTTCCCTTGACTGTGACCTGCATCCTTGTGAGATTAGAGCTTGTAACTTGTGGCCTCAGAGGGTCTTTAGGAAGTGCCTGGCGACACCCTGCCTCGTAATACACCCCGCTGTGTGCTTGGCAGCTTTATGCAGAGGGTACATGGAGGGAGTTGCTGCTGCTCCCAGCAGGTTCTCAGGTAGATCCAGGCACGTAGTGGATTCAATGTTTGCATCCCCTGAAGTTTGTATGTTGAAACCCTGACCTGCCGTGTAATAGTGTTAGGAGGTGGGCTGTTTGGTTTCATTAAATGAGGTTTAGATGAGGTCGTGAGGGTGGTGACCTTATAAAAGGAGACAAGAGAGCACCCTCTGCAACATGACACTCACAAGAACGAGGCCACGTGAGCTCGTGGTCGAGGGCGGCCGTCAGCAAGCCAGGCAGCGGGCCCTCACCAAACGTACTGTCATCTCAGTCGTGTCCAACTCTTTGCAACCATGTGGACTATGGCCCTCCATGTTCCTCTGTCCGTGGGATTCTCCAGGCAAGAATACTGGAGTGGGTTGCCATACCCTCCAGAGGATCTTGCCAGGGATCAAACCTGTGTCTCCTATCTCCTGCTTTGGCAGGTGGGTTCTTTACCACCTGCAAAGCCCCATCAACTGTAGTGGCATTTAGTGCTGAACAACAAACCAGCCCCAAACTGGTGGCTTAAAATAATAACCAGTCATTGTTCCTCAGGAAAAATAGTAGATTTTCATGCTTCTAGGGTCACCTGGGTGATTCTCTTGACTTGGCCTAGAATCAGTGAGTCCATCTGGGCTCACTCAGGTCTCTGCCATCCACTAATTGGGGCCTGGTCTGGAGTGACCACAGCTGCAGACATAGCTCTAATACCTCATCCTCCAGGGTTAGGTTCAGACTTGGGGTCAAGGTGGAGACAGGGATCCAGGCAGAGATGTGAAGCTGCTTCTTGAAGCTTCACCCCTTGATGAAAAGCTGCAAAGGGGCATGAATGCGGGAAACTGACTGAGCCCATCGCTGCAGATGAGTTGCTGTAATATGGGTCTAGTTTCATTTTTTTTTTGTTTTGTTTTTGGACCATGCTACATAGCTTGCATGATCTTAGTTCACCAGTCAGGGATTGAACTCTGGGCCCACAGCGGTGAAAGCACCCAGTCTTAACCATTGGACTGCCAGGGAATTCTCTAGTTTCACTTTAGAAAGGAAGAGTTTGGTTCAGAGAAGTGGAATGTCAAGGCCAGCTCCCAACCTCTGAGTTCCTGCAGGGATGTGTCTCTGGATCTGTGAGTCTGTCTCCCCACTGAAGATGGCAGGTGGACAGCCACCGTGCCAGCCTGTGATGTCCCCTACAGGGAACAGGAGGCTTGGGTCCTACAGTGCTGCAGGCCAAAGTGATAGAAGTGGGGGTGATGGAAGACCCCTGGGCACAGAACTTGGAAGGTGGACTAGAAGTCCTGGAGGTCTGACTGGGAACCTGGAGAGTGCTCTGTGCTGGGCAGTTGCCATGGTGACAGGTATCTCAGCCGCTGGGCTCCTCCGTATACAATCTGAGCATCTGGAGGGACCCCAGAAAAAGATTCTGATCCTGCAGTTGCTGGGTGGGTTCCGCAGTCCTGATGCAGCTGCTTTCATTGGATTCTCGAGGGGTCTGTGTCCTGCCTCCAGAACTCTTAGGGTGCTTTCAAATGGTGCTTTTCGGGGACCCACATTTCTCAGCAGTGCCTTGGTGGGCACTGAAGGGAGGGGAGGGAAATGGCCTGGGGAGAAGTTAGAGAGCCACCCAGCGCCTTTCCTTCCAACTCTTTCCAGCTCCTTCCAGGCTCTGCCCAAATTCTCACAGGAGCCCCTTGCACCATAAGGCCTACCTCTTCTGCGGAGGCCCCTGGCCTTGGAGGAAGAATTGGTCCCAGAGGCAGCCCTCAGGCCACAGGGAGGCAGGTTGTGTTGCTCTCTGCTGTCTTCAGACCCAAACCCCAAGAGCCTTCCTGGGAGGAGACCAACGTCATCAGGGCCCGCGGCTCAGACCTGACCCCAGCTCGCCGGCCGCAGGGAGCTCTTTCTGATCACCCACCAGGCCCACGGGCGGCTGGCTGTTCCTTGGAGACCCCTCACCCACAGCACCGGGACAGCATGAAGAAGCGGGAGGGATGAGTGCAGTGGGCCTGGCTGGTAACCGCAGCCAAGGTGGACAGGGGGCCCATCGGGGCCACAGGAAGCATACCTCTGCACCCTCAGCTGATGGCCCTTGGCCTCCTGCTCCAAAACAAGGGACCCTTCCCAGAATCCTGTGACACCTAGTGGCCGCCAGGACCCACCTCTGGCTCCCAGGGGAGCTCGCAGGAAGGATGGGGGGCACCCTAGACAGGCCCTGCCCACTCCTGACATCAGGACTCAGGTGCATCTCTGGGACTTGGGCAAAACCCAAGGGAGAGGGGAGAGCGGCTCAGGAAGGTGGATAGCAGGGCCCTTGCCTTCATCTGGACACCTGGCCAGGAGCCTCCTGCAGCCCACCCCCACAACTCGGGGTTGAGTGGGGCCCTGAGGCCTGTATTTAATGTTCTGATAGACAGCACGTGTCTGTTCTTGCACTATGTATATGCAGTGGGTTGAACAGTGTCACCCGAGAATTCATGTCCACTCAGGACCTCAGAGTGTGACTATGTGGAAGTAGGGTCCTTGGTGGGTCGTGCCCATGTGCTTGCTTCAGGATCTTAAGAGGAAATCATTCTGGATTTAGACTGAGGCCTAAATGCAATGACTGGGGTCCTCGTCAAAGACACACAGAGGAGAAGCTGCGTAAAGACAGGCAAAGGGACTTCCCTGCTGGTCCAGTGGCTGAGACTCTGTGCTTCTAGCGTAGGGGGCCTGGGTTTGGTCCCTGGTCAGGGATCTAGATCCCATGTGCTGTAACTGAGTTTGCACACTGCAACTAAAGATCCCACACCAAAACTAAGACCCGGAGCAGCCAAAAAACTAAATACATATTTTTTTTAAAAATTGCAGAAGCAGAGACAGGAGTGATGTGGCCACAAGCCAAGGAACACCAGGCATCCCCCAAAACTGAAAGGATCCTTCTCTACAGCCATGGGAGGGAGCCAACACATTTATCTCAGACTTGTGGCCTCCAGACTGAGAGAGGATCCATTTCTGTTGTTCTAAGCTACCAAGTTTGCGGTAATTTGGTTTGTCAGCACTAGGAAACTGATACAGTATGTCTGTGCTTCTATATTAAACATGGGATTTTTTTGTGTTCCCCCTAATTTCTCCAAAAACCAATCTGCAACCCCTTGAGGGTAGTGTGGTCCCTGTTAAACACGCTCTTGAGTCTTTTAAACAACAGCTGAGTTATTCTTGAACAAACCCAGGGAAACCTCCTAGGCAACAGACAACAGAGGGGTATCCAAATCTAAAACGTTTAATGCTTCTGGTCGGAGCAAACACTCAGGTGCATTTAATGCTTCCAGTCGGAGCAAACGATCAGGTGAACAAGGAATGCCGTGTTTTCCTGGCTGAGACAGACTGTGTGATCAGCTCACTTTACAGGGGGAGAAATTCCAGACACAGGCTTGGGTGGGGTGGGAGGGAGCCTCAAATTCCCCTTATTTCAACCTGTGGGGAGACCATCGTATAGCCAATTGAGGGAAGCACTACTCGGAATGAGGCCCTTCTAGACAAGTGGACGTGCCCGGAGAATGCAGTTTCTGCAAAGGGAAAGCCAGAAGGCAACAGCATCCATGCTTCCCTCCAGATGCATGGCGAGTATGATAGTGATGGGTGTTCTCACAGGATGGAGTCGGGTCTTTGGATGAGAAGCATTAAACTATCAGAATAACCACCTACTTTTATTAAGAGCTTTCCGTGTGCTGGGCGCCGGGCCCAGGACTTCAATCCACTCTCATTTCGTCCCACTGCAACCCAGAGAATGAGGTAGGCACTATTCTATCCCCATTTTACAGATGAGGATGTTGAGGCACAGAGAGGTTAAGTCACCTGCTGAAGGTCACACAGCTCGTGTGAAAGGATGGCTGGGCCTCGAATCCCACCTTGTTGAAATTTTAAGACTCAGGCTCCTAAACTCAGTGCCTGGGCAGGTCCTATTGCTAAAGGGTCATTTGTGTCCTGGCCACAATAGGCTAATGAACAAGATGGAGAAAGAAGCCATACCCAGGGGGCTTCCAGCCCTGAGGTTTGGGGAAATTGAGAAGCCAAGAGCTCAGCATCTCCTTCCTTGGATTTTTAATCCCAAGCCTCTGAAGGGTTAAGAAGGGTAGCTGTTGGTTGCTGATGCTCCAGCACAGGAGGGAAACCGTAGCAGATGCCAGTGTGGCCACCTGCTGCTCCTTGGCCCACCTCTCTTTCTCCATTGGGTGACTGGCCCTCCCCCACCCCTCTGTGGCTTCTGGAAGAAATGTCAATCCCAGGGCTCCCAGCTGCTCAGCCAATATGTCCACAGGAGTGACCACATGACCTGCTTAGGGCCAGTCAGAGCCTTCCCTGGGATTTGAGATGGAGAGTCTCTCTCTGCCTTAGAAACGGAGAGCCCTGTGGTTGTAGGCTAGGGGCTGCCAGCAGTCACTTTTCCCTCCAGCTGAGGAGAGAACAAGGTCAGCATGCAAACTGACACAGAGGCAAGAGGCCTAGGCGAGGCTGAGGATGGGCACAGGAGCCTAAGGCCACTGAGGGCTCCTGGATGCAGCCATACCTGCAGCATACCTGAAGCTGCGCATCCCAGCTACTGCTACCCTTTGGTGCTTAAGTAAGCCTGTTTGAGCTGGGGCTTTCCTGAGGGAGATGAGGAGAGCAGGCTCTCAAAAAGAGAGGCATAAGGCTCCTTACTGCTCCTGTTAAGGCAAAAACCAAAAACACTAAAGGCAGGTCAGATCAGACTGCAGGATGCCAGTGATGACCTCTGACCTGTTACCTGTTTGCAGGCCCAGGGAATGAAAGGAGAAATGTCCTCAGACCCATGCCCCTCCCATGCAGGAACTTAAGGAGAGTCTTTCAATATTGCAGCTGGTACTAAGGATCAGATTTGCCCCCAGTGCATAAAGATAACCAGAACTGCTTCATCATTGCCTGGAATTCAGCAAAAACATTGGGCCTTCCACTGGGGTGGTCAGGATTAGACCTTCCAGCCACATGCTGTGAAAATGCTTTTCACGTCCATGGTGGGTGGCTCCCCACAGAGAGTGGAGCCTGTAACTTATATAACTGCTCGCCAGCATATCCTGGGACCCAGGGCATCACTGTAGGCTTAGATGCTAGGGTGTACACCCATCATTTCTGCTTCTTAGGGAGGGGAACCCTAAGAGTCTTGGAAGAACCCACCTTGTGCTTTTCAGACCAGGTGGTGGGGACAAGCATGTGGTCTGGGCGGGCCCTCACTGTACCTCCTCCCCAGTGATTGGTCCAGACTGAACACAGACCCTGCAGGCCAATCAGTGTTCTCTGCTCCCCGCTGGCAACCGTGATTGGTTCAGGGACTACCCTGGGACTCAAGCAGGCTGATAAGACTAAATTCTGGGAGGCTGGATGGAACTTGGTCAGGAGACAGATTCTCTTCTGCAGCTGAGCTGCGGGAAAGGGAAAGAGGGAAACTAACAGTGCCGGGGTCGCCTGAGAAGGAGGCCACCCCAAGGAAGCTGGACCAGAGATGGAGGGGGGCACTGAGCCCGACAACTTCCCTGAGCCCCTAGACATGAATGGGGTCCGCCCACCCCTTGCCTTTTTGTACTCGAAGCCCGGTCATAGATGATTCTGTCCTCGACACCCCAAGAGCCAATGGGGGCCTCCAGATAGCCCAACTTTGGCAGCGTCCAGACCCAGGGCTGCAGGCCACACAGCCTCGTGGACACATGGGGACGTGGGAGGCGAGCAGGCTGCCCCACGGGGCTCGGTCCCAACTACCTGGACACTAGGGAGCTGCTGTGGGATGGTGCCGAGGAGGAGGAGGTGGCGGCGCTGAGCTGAGAGAAGCGGCTGGTGCAGGATTCCAGGCTGGACATGGAGCCCCTAGGGAGGAAGGACACACACGTTGCCTTCTGGTGGTGACCCGGCCCTGGGGCCACTGGGAGCGGTGGGAAAGCTGAGGATGATGCCAATGAAGCCCCAGGGCTCTTCCCACAAGGCTGGTAACCCTCCCTGGGTGCAGAGGGCAAGTGCAGAGGGAAAAGCAGGTGAGACTGTGATGAGACGTGAAGCCTGGCCCACTGCCTTGCAGGGCCTTCCTTCCCAGGCGAGCCACCCACCTCTGAGGGGCTTCACTGACCCAGGGGCCCAGCATGGCCCAGAGGGCACCCCGTCATCTCCAGCCTCACCCCTCCGCCTCCTTTCAGCTCCTCCAACACCCGCCTCCCCTGTCTCGGGACCTTGTGTCTGCACCTACTGCCGGAAGCCTTTCTCTCCCACCTACTTTGTCCAGTCAAATGCCACCCAGACCACAGAGCAGCACCATCCAGGGGACATTCCTGTGATGACAGACGCGTCCCATAACCGCGCCTTCCAGCACGGCTGTCATGGGCCATGTGGGGCTGCTGGGCACTCGAGATGCAACTAGTGTGACCAAGGAACTGAATTTTTAATTTTATTTAGTTCTAATCGCTATGTTTAAATTGCTCTCTCTGGCTAGTAGCTGTCGGGTTGGAGGATACAGACTTAGGGCCTAGCTCCTCAAAGTGTGGTCTGGGAACCAGCAGCGCAGCGTCTCCTGGAGCTTGTTGGAGATGCCTCAAGAGCTAAGCCATCTGCATTTTGACAAGCCCCTCCCCCACAGCCATGTGACCATGTGCGCATGGCCTAGATCTCAACTCCAGCGTCACTTCCCAGAGCCTCCCCCAAAGCCCTGCACCCTCGCCCGCCCTGCGCCTGCCTTGGTCCTGGGCTCCGACAGCTCTGTGTTCAGGCCACCAGCACCTCCTGGACTGTGACCGGGGGGCGAGGACCTTCCTGGCATCATCACCGCTCCTGTGTGGCTATGTGGTCTCCTGCTTCAGGATGGCGGACCCCGTCTGCCTGGCCCCTCTAGGACCACCAGTTGCTCACCAAGGGCAGCCTTGACCTAGGACTCTCCCGAGGCTATTGAGGGTCAGGGCAGCAGGTTCCCCCACACTGACCAGACAAGACAGGCTGGCAAGCAGTTCCAGCCCACCCCTTGGCCTCCGCTTGCTGTCCCGGAGGCAGCAAGTCCCTGATACATGTGTCTACAGGTCTGAGTCCCTCTGGGCCTCAGTCTCTCTCCCCCCCACTGAGGCCCAGTGGCCAAAACAGGCCATCTCCCAAACAGGGAAACACCACCCTTTGACACACTGTGGGGTCTCCCTCTGGGGTAAAAATACTGGCTCAGCATTTCCTTTCTTTTTTCTTTTGCTCATGGCCTGTGGGCTCTTAGTTCCCTGACCAAGGATTGAACCCAAGCCCTAGGCAGTGAAAGCACAGAGTCCTAACCACTGGACCGCCAGGAAATTCCCGGCCCAGCATATCCTGTGCTGGCTACACGTGCCCCTAGAATCCCTGCAGCTCCACCTGGGATGTAGGTCCAGACCTGACATCCTCTTGGAGCTTCAAATCTACTCCATGGTAAAGAGTCGGACATGACTGAGCAACTGGACAATAACAGAAGAATTTGAAGCGTCAGTTTTAGAAGGAAACTGACACAGCCATGTCATAAGGCAGGATGCAAAATCACATTTGTTTTTAAAAGATAGAACACAAGCTGTGGCCGGTTCATGCTGATGTATGGCAAAAACCATCACAATATTCTAAAGTAACTATTCTCCAATTAAATAAATTTAAAAAAAATTTTAAGATAAAACACAAGGCCTGGAAGAAACCACTATTGAGTGCTTACTGTATGCACAGACTTCCCCCACCCATCTTATCCTCAGGACAACTGCATGACGTAGGGGATCCAGTGGTCCCCGTCTAACAGCTGGGGCTCAGAGAAGTAAAGTGACTTGCCTGAGGTCACAGAGCAAGCCGGAAGTGCTTGGAGGTCTTGACCTCCCTGTCTCTCTGTCAGCAACACTGGGGGAGAGTTGTCTGTGAGCCATAACTCTAGAATGTTCTAGAGCAGTCCAAACCCAGTTTGATGGAATTCTAGGAGTGAGGGAAGGTACAAATAAGAGGGCTCAGGCCCCTCTTCTCCCGCCCACCCAATCAGTCTGGTGTGTTGGGCCTCTGTCTGGGGTTTCATTTGAAGGGAAGTTTCTGCAGCTGAGGCTGAAGCAGAAGAGTGATACGATCGCTCATGATAAGGGGCTGAGCCACTGGGAAGTTTATCAGTGCCCACGTCAGAGCCCCAGCCCAAGAGAAGCTCAAGGGCAAGTAGAGGAGGTGAGTGCAGTGCCCCCAGCCTGGAAGGAAGGGACCTCGGGCGTGCTGCAGGCCTGGCCCGGCGGTGGGGGTGGGGAGTCGGGGGGCCCCATACCTGAAGTCCTCAGACGCCAGCACCTCGTAGTAGTAGAGCAGTTTGCACCTGGGGCCGGGGCTGTGCAGGGCCGTCAGCACATCGTCTACGCCCGGGAGGCTGCAGGCCACGTGGGCAGGGGGGCTGTGCACTCGCCACTGCAGCAGGTAGATGCCAGGCCACCGGGTCACGTGGGAGCCCTGAAACACAGCAGCCAAGCCTCAGGCCCCGGTCCGCCCGGGGAGGGGGGCCCCTTTCTAAGCCAGCCCGCCAGCAAATCCTTCCTTTTGGCGTGTCCCAAAGTCACCTTTGCTTCCCCTCTGCTGTTACCCCATATCCATGGCAACTGAGAGCCTCCCTTTTAATCTGGCAGGGAAATCAGGGCCTAGGGGTTGCAGGAACTACAGAGGTGTGGTTTGGTTAAAAACCTGGATTTTCTTGGGCCTTCGTCCTGCTGAGTGGGATTTGCAAATTGAGGAAACCTGGAGAAAGGGGTGTATGGGCTTCCCAGTTGGTTCAGATGGTAAAGAACCTGCCTGCCAATGCAGGAAATGCAGGTTCGATCCCAAGGTCGGGAAGATTCCCCTGGAGATTCTAGCCTTGCCTGGAGAATCCCATGAACAGAGGAGCCTGGCAAGATGCAGTCCATGGGATCGCAAAGAGTCAGACATGACTTAGCAACTGAGACTACACACACACAGAGGGAGCTTAAAGGTGTTTACAGTTTGCTGAGGGCGGAGGGACAGCCAGATAGGAGGGTGTCAGTCTTTATGAGAAGAGCAACTTTGTAAAAGGGCTGATGCTCAGTGGGACCCGGGGGCAGAAGATGCTGGTGTGTGATGTGACAGTCATCTGTCCAGTTCTCCTATGACACCTCCAGCAAGATCTCCACTGCTCACCAGCGCGCGCACGCATGTGTGTGTGTGTGTGTGCGTGTGTGTGTGTGTGTGTGTGTTTGGGGCCAGTGATGCTGACCTGCACGCACCATGGAGTGTGGGGGGAAGGTGGTCAGCAGGGTGGCCCAAGTTCTGGTGGCATGTCCCCAAGTGCTGTTTCCAGACCTACAGTCTCCCTGCTGCGTGGGTGCTAAACATGACTGCGCATCAGGAGACCAGGCAGACGTGAAGCAGGCAGACACCAGGCCAGCGCCCAGGGCTTCTGAGCCCGCCCACGCGGCATGGGGCCAGCAACCTGCATCTCTGACAAGAGTCTCAGGAGGACGCTGAAGCCGGGGCCCTGGGGTGCCAGGTCTCAGACCTGCCTGCATCTGTCTTTCTCCCCCACTGTCCTGCAGGGTCTCTGAGGCCGGGGACCGGGTCCAATCTGTGCACTGCTGTTCCCCCAGAACCCTGGCATGCAGCAGACACTCGGTCCTGCGTGATCGTGATGAATGAATAAATGACCCAAGAGATGACCTGGATGCTCTCCCCCTCCCGGCAGATGAGGGGGGCCTCCACGCAGCTGAAATCTGCACCCAGGGCCCAGCCTCTGTCCGTCAGCTGCCCGTCGGCCCTGGCCCCAGGCTCCCGGGGGCTGGGCGTGGACGCCTGCTTGGCGTGGTACAGACTGAACACCACGTCCCCGCGGAGGATGTCGAAGTCCCAGGTGATGACTGACTCCCTCTCCAGAATCTCCACGGTGACCTGCAAGGGGACAGGTGACAGGTGAGGTCTGAATGTCCAGTCTGGAGGGGGCTGGGATGCGGAAGTCAGCTGCAGGTGTCTGGGTGCCCACCCTGGTCTCTATTCCCCACCCCAAGTCCAAGAATTGCTCGGGACAAACAGATCCACCTCCGTCTGAATCACCTGGGATGATTCCCTGTGCCAGAGTGACCACAGCCAATGACAGGCTGATGTGTGGGTACCGAGGCCAGCCCCCTGCACCGCTCTCCCCTCGGATCAGACTGGGCTGGACCACGGCTGCAGCCAGCTCTTGGCTTAGCTTCTGTCCCTAGTAGTAAAGAACCCGCCTGCCAATGCAGGAGACGTAAGGGATGCAGGTTCAGGAAGATTCTCTGGAGGAAGAAATGGCAACCCACTCCAGTATTCTTGCCTGGAGAATCCCATGGACAGAGGAACCTGGCGGGCTAGTCCATAGGGTGGCAAAGAGTTGGACATGACTGAAACGACTTAGCACACACACCACCCTCCTTAAGGGTTTCTCCTGAGGCTGATCCTCTACAAGTCATGGGCACAAGAACCCTCATCTCAGTCTCTGCTTCAAGGTCCCTGACCTAAGATGACACCCAGCCCAGCGGGCCCTCCCAGGCCGGGACCCCAGCACCTCGTGGGGGGCCCCGCGGAGCACGCTGGCCGAGTGGTACGTCTCTCTCCACTGCCGCAGCTGGTCTTCATCCTCCTGATCCTCTTCCGTCAGATACAGGGACTTGGGGACCAGTCCTCCTTCAGGGACATTACACTGGGGGACAAAGACACCGGGTGACAGTCAGGGCCCAGCCAGGCCTGGCTGACCCAGAGGAAGGCGCTCTATGACCCCTGAAACCACACTTACAACATGCATACAGAGCCTGACGATCGGAGAGACCTGGCAAGCTTGGCAAAATTTCTAGGAAATGTCTCTCTCTCTCTCTTTTTATTTTTTAACCCTGACAGCATGCAGGATTGCTCTTTGAGATTTTATTCATTTTTGGCTGCACTGGGTCTTCACTGCTGTGTGTGGATTTTCTCTAGTTCCATCGAATAGGGGCTACTCTTTGTTGCAGTGGCTTCTTTTGTTGCGGAGTTCAAGCTTAGTTGCTCTGAGGCATGTGGAATCTTCCCAGATCAGAGATCAAACCCATGTCCTCTGCATTAGCAGGCAGATTATTAACCAGTGGACCACAAGGGAAGTCCTGTTTGAGATTTCTGCTGGAGAAGGGAAAGGACTGCCCTCCCACATCAGATGAGATAAGGGTCACCCCCTGCCTCACCCCCAGGGGGAGCAATAAAAAGGGTCTGGGGGCACCTCTCCTGGAACCTGTTGCCTGATCATCCCTTGCCGTGTAGCTGTAAGTTGGGAATAAAGAAGTCCCTTTGGGTACACTAGCTCCTGGGTCCAGGCCGCTGGCACATCTGAGTCTCCTCCCCTTGCAGGAGAGGCTGCAAAGTCAGCAGCTAAATGCTAACTTCTGCCTGGCAACCTACTGGATGGGGATTCAGAAGAGTAAGCCCTTGACTGGCCTGGTCTCTGAGCTTCCGGGAAACTTCAGCTTTGCTTGAAAGCATCAGCATAAGGTCCCTCCTTCAGAGAGGAGTCACCTCTCGTAAGGGCAGCTTCTAAGACCAGCTCTGCCTCCAAAGAGTCAACAGGGTCCTCCCCAGCTCAGAGCATGCACAAGGGGTCTGCCCTCCCCCAGCCTTCTGCCACCTGCGGCCACGTCTCCCTGAGGCCACAGACCATCTCCGCTGTGGGCGCGGAGGGCTCACTGGGGCCTCACCAGGCACTCTCCCCCAAGGAAGTCAGGAATCACATCTTTGTCCAGATAATCAACAAGGCCTCCGGGGCCCTGGTAATTGCTGCCGCTGTAGATGAGAAACTTCTGCCTGGTATTCTCGTTGATGAAGGGGCTGATCTGAAACGGGGGAGATAAGGCAAGATGGAAAGATTGCTTTTTAATTGAGGTGTAATTCACAGAACATAGAGTTAACTATTTTATTTTATTATTATTACTTTTTGGCCACCTTGCAAGGCTTGCAGGATCCTAGTTCCCCGACCAGGGATCAAACCTGAACCCACTACAGTGGAGTTCCAAGTCCTAATCACTGGACTATCAGGGAAATCCCAGAATTAACCATTTTAAAGTGAACAGTCCTCTGGTATTCAGTTCATCCACTATGCTGTGCAGCCATCACCTCTAAATCCAAGACATTTTCATCCCCCCAGAAGGAAACCCCAGATCCGCCAGCAGTCACTCCCCTCTCCTTCCCCTTCAGGCCCTGGAAACTGCCAATATGCTTCCCGTCTCTATGATTTGCCTGTTCTGAACATTTCACAGAAAGGGAATGCCACGACGTGTGGCCTTCTGTGATTGGCATCTTTCACTGAGCCTCATGTTTTCAAGGCTTATCCACGTCGTAGTGTGAACCAGAACTCCCTTCTCATGGCAGAATAATATTCCATTGTGTGGATAACGTGTTTTGTTTATCCAGGATGGAAAGTATTTCAGTACTGAACTCTAAGCTGCGTGTTAGTTGGTTTTTCACAGTGTCCCAGGGCTGGGGTGGTGTTTGACTCAGTGAATAGTTGGGGAAGGCAGGGCAGGAAGGAGGGAGGTGGATAACCAGGCGCTTGGCAGACCAGAGCACAGGCCAATGCCGCAGGCAGGAGATTAATGGGGAGCTAGAAATCCCACTTGGGTGGGTCACACTGCTTCAGACCCTATCCCGAGAGGTGGTCCCTGTGGGCCCAGCAAGCTGGTTCTCATCTGCTGCGGCCAGTGAGGGGTGGTGTAGGCACTGGGAGGTGGGTACTGCTTTCCCCGCTCCCTCCTTGCTCCAGTGCTCCTGGAAGTACCCCCTCTCACCTGTGCCAGCCCTCACGGGGCTCTCGTAACAAGGACATCCCTTCCTCTTGTCTGTCCGGGGTGGTCAGGGCCTGCAGCAGTGGCCAGCCCCTGGGGCCGCTCCATCCTGCCCACCCTCCTAAGAGTGGGTCACACCCCCACCAGAGCCAGCTGGGTGAGTGCTGCTTCTGACCAGGGGTTGCGGAATCTCAGTTCCCCGACCAGGGATTGAACCCAGGCCATGGTGGTGAAAGCCCAGGACCCTAACCACTAGGCAACCAGGGCACTCCCAGAAGGGGTGAACTTTATGGGAAATGAACTAAACCTTAGTCAAGCCGTTACTGAGAAAAACTGACACAGGATCACCGGACAGGCAGATCCCAGAGGGACCCTCTCCCATCTCAGGCTCCTTGCTCTTTCTCACCAGCGTCCAGAGCACGGGGAAGACGCGGGGGGCTCGCACGATGAGCAGCCGGCCCAGGGTCTCAGGGTAATTGCCCTCCACCACCTCGATCATACGCAGCAGGGCCTTCACCCCTGGCCGCCACAGGTGCCGCAGGCTAAGACCCTCCAGGTCCACCAGGCAGGTCCAGGAGCTGTGGCAGAGAGGCCCACCTCACTCCACCTCATTCTGCCACCCCCACCCCTCAGAGCCCCCAGCACCGTCCGCAGGGACCCAGGGGCCCTTGGACAGGGACGGACGGTGAGTCTCAGTGAGGCAGCCGCTGGGGCAGGGACCGCAGGACACTCTCGTGGGCCCTCCCCCCAGGAGGGAGGGCACATGGCATGGGGGTTCTCAGCGTGCACACCAAGGCTGGAGTGCCCAGATTCAAGTGCCTGAGGGCTGAATGATGTCGGCAGAGTCCTCATCAAGACGTCAGCAATGTGTTACTAATAATTGTTGAAAAGAGGTGCCTGCGTGCTAAGTCGCTTCAGTCCTGTCTGACTCTTTGTGACTCCATGGACTGTCTCCTGCCAGGCTCCTCTGTCCATGGGATTCTCCAGACAAGAAAACTGGAATAGGTTGCCATGGCCGCCTCCAGGGGATCTTCCCAACCCAGGGATCAAACCCAGGTCTCCTGCATCACAGACAGATTCTTCGTCGTCTGAGCCGCCAGGGTAGCTGCGTCACCACTGGTGCTGGTGCTGGTTTAGTCACTCAGGCGTGTCCAACTGTTGTGCCCCATGGACTGTAACCCGCCAGGCTCCTCTGTCCATGGGATTCTCCAGGCAAGAATACTGGAGTGGGTTGCCATTTCCTTTTCCAGGGGATCTTTCCCGCCCAAGAATCGATCCCGGGTCTCCCAAATTGCAGGCAGATTCTTTACTGACTAGCTGTGAGGGAATCCCTGGTATCCCCTCTGAAGTCATTCTTTTTGATAAGCCATAAGGAAGCCCTAGGGCCTCCCAGGTGGCACTAGTGGTAAAGTACCAATGCAGGAGACGCAACAGACCTGGGTTCGATCCCTGGCTCGGGAAGATCCCTGGAGGAGGGCATGGCAACCCACTCCAGTATTCTTGCCTGGAGAATCCCATGGACAGAGTAGCCTGGCGGGCTACAGTCCATGGAATCACGAAGAGTCGGACTTGACAGAGGCGATTTAGCATGCATGCAAGGAAACCCTAGAAGTGTTTACAGAAGAGAAAGCCCCAGCTCAGAAAGGTTAAGTGCCTTTGGGGGGTGACACCCCTGTGAGGACTGGCGTGGGAAACTCCACTCAGGAATAGGATTTGGGGGCAGCCAGAGGGGGCAGTGGGTCATTGGATGAGCTCTGACACCTGAGAGGTTCACCTTCCTGGGAGACAGCCAGGGTGGATCTTGGGGGTGGGAGAGCTGACCTCAAAAAGCCAAGTCCAGGAGGCTGCGTGGCACAGGCAGAAAACCCATGAGCCCAAGCCAGCCGGGACCAAGTTCCAACCCCAGCTCTGCCCCTCCCCCGCTCAGGAGCCTTGGATGACGTCACCACTCTCAGCCTTGGTTTCCCCCTCCATAAAGAACAAGGACACCTTGCCTCATTAGGGTCACTGTAAGAATTAGGGGAGGGCATCTCTGTGAAGCATCTAGCAGGCATCCATGCCCAGTGAACCTTGGCTGTTTTTACTGTTTAGGAGGGAGTGCCCCCACCCCCCCAGCCCGAGTTCTTGCCTGATGGGACGGCCAAACTGCTTCGTGTTCCCTTCACACCGCTTCTGTCCTTCCTCGTTGACGGAAAGAATCTAGAAGGCAGAGAAGCGGCTGGCAAACGTCCTCTTGGTGCTCCGGCCGTGGGCAACCCCGGGGTGGGGGCTCCCAGGAGCGGGGACCCCAACTCACGTGCTGCAGCAGCACCTCCTCCCCCACGGCCTTCATCAAGCCCTTGGTGTCCATGTGGCCCAGACGCAGGATGTACAGTGGGCGGCCGTCTTTGGGGTGGGGGGAGGGAGGAGGGGACAAACCGGAGACAGAATTACGTAATGCTTAGGATGCGTTATGCTATACGTGCACGGTCAGCCGCTCAGTCACATATTGTTATATATATAACACACTATATATATCGCGAAAGTCGCTCAGTCATGCCCAGCTCTTTACTACCCCACGGACTGTAGCCCCCCAGGCTCCTCTGTCCATGGAATTCTCCAGGCCATAAAAATGGAGTGGGCAGCCACTCCCTCGGAGAAGGCAATGGCACCCCACTCCAGTACTCTTGCCTGGAAAATCCCATGGACGGAGGAGCCTGGTGGGCTGCAGTCCATGGAGTCGCGAAGAGTCAGACATGACTGAGCTACTTCACTTTCACTTTCATGCATTGGAGAAGGAAATGGCAACCCACTCCAGTGTTCTTGAGAATCTCAGGAACCAGGGAGCCTGGTAGGCTGCCGTCTATGGGGTCGCACAGAGTCAGACACGACTGAAGCAATTTAGCAGCAGCAGCAGCAGCCACTCCCTTCTCCAGGGGATCTTCCCAAGCCAGGGATTGAACCCAGATCTCCTGCATTGCAGGCAGATTCTTTACCGTCCTTCTGTGCCACTAGGGAAGCCCATATATAACATACTATATATATTGTATATATATATATATATATATATATATATATATGAAGTTTAATACTTTATACATATTATATACATACAATTAATTCTTATTATTTGCAGTAGTTAATTTCTATAAAGTCACCTCAAATACTGAATCAGGAAACACAGAACCACTTCTACTGGGGGAGACAGGAGGTTAAGTTCCTGCCAGCCTCTGGCCATGACATTTTTGTCAGTCGACCAGTATTAACTTTGTTTTGTGTGTGTTTCTATTTGAGGACATCTTGTTTAATTTATGTTGTTGATTCATTAGTAATTCGTGCCTGAAAGGAGCTTATCGAACATGAATTTTCTCCGTAAGGCACATCACACCTTCTTGCACTTAGGAGCACAGCACTTTCCCATGACTCAAAATCAACACACAAAAAAAGCACAAAATGCAAAAACACACAAAAAAGTAATGGCACTAAATAGACTGCAGAAAGGAGACTCATTGGAGGAGGAGCTGAAGCAGGGAGGCAGGACTGTTAGGCCTCAGGTGGGAAGGGACGCACACTTTTGGTCACTCCGTCCATGAAGGACAGTGAAAGCACCTTGAGCATTGATCTGTGGGTTAAAAGTAAATTTTAATGAGCAGGCAAATTCACAAATACAGAATCCATGAAGAACAAAGATCGACTATATATTGAAAGCAAGTGTGCCAACCGGTTTTTCAGGAGACTCGAGCACTTGCCCTGATCAATACATATGAATTTTTAACATTTTAATTTTGAACAAGGACATCAAAAAGTGTAACAGGTGCTGGCTTCAATGGCACTTTCACTTTGAAAAGCCCAGAGACGATATTTGTAGTGGATTGCCCCAAAATTCATGTCCATCCACAACCTCAGGATGTGTCCTTGTGTGGAAATAGGTTCTTTGCTGGCATGATTAGTTAAGGATCTCAAGATGAAGCCATGCTGGATCAGCTTGGGCCCAGGAGAGAGAACAGAGAGATACTGAGTGGGGGGGAGGGTGTGTGAAGGCAGAGGCAGAGACCTGGAGGGAAGGGGAATGTGGCCCCAAGCTGAGGAATGCCTGGAGCCACCAGAAGCCAGAAGAGGCAGGAAGGATCCTTCCCTAGAGCTTTCAGAGGGACCACTGCCATGCTGACACCTTGCTTTTAAACTTCTAGCCCCCAGAACAATGAGAGGATGGATTTCTGTTGCTTTCAGCCACCCAGTCTGAGGTCATTTGGTACGGCAGCCCCAGGATACTGACGCAGTATTCTGCAGACAATAAGTAATGATGCGCTGACCCTGCCCCGGGAGCACCATCTCATCTCAAGCCCAAATGTCAACCCCAGCTCCGCCTCACACTGGCTGTCATCTCAAAGGCATCTCCAGATGCCCAGGAGAACCAAGACGAAAAGTAACAAGCTGCTAAAAGAAGAGGGGCATTCAAAGCACATTCAGTGGTGAGCCCAGCGTGCCCCCCGCCCCGTCATGCAGGTAAAGGGACGCACCTATGTCCTGGTAGTGCCAGCCCCCAGCGTAGAACTCCTCCAGGAGGGCGGGGGGTCGCCAGGTCTCTAGGAGGAGATCCACCTGGTGCTGCTTTCGCCAGCTCAAGGACTGGCACAGCATCTCGCGGGCCCGGTCCAGGTGGAAGTCTCGAGCCCGCAGGAAGCGAAGGATGTGTTCATCTTTGGGGATCTGAGGGGAGAAGGAGGAGAAAGCCCTTAGCAAGGTATTCCCTAAACTGCGCTTGTCACTTGTAATTCGGTCGTGTGTGTGTGTGTGCACGCAAGCACATGTGCACTAATATTGTGCCCATTTTACAAATAAGGAAACAGCAGACAGGTTATATCCCAACCCAACACTAAAGTCATTCCCTTGTCTGCCTGCCTAGTAGGGGGAGGGGAGGGAGGGCAAGCAATTCATGACGAGGCTGGAAGCTCTTATTCAACAGAGCTGAAGGTCAGGATCTACATGGTGCACCATGATGTTGGAGGCTTTGAGACTAAAGGCAAAGTTCATGTGCAGTCAAAAACCAACCCTCCCAAGTCATTAAATCTCTTAGTGAGGGGGCTTCCCTGGTGGCTCAGTGGTGAACAATCCACCTACCAGTGCAGGAGACATGGGTTCAATCCCCAGCCCGGGGAGATCTCACGTGGCACGGAGCAACGGAGCCAGTGTGCCGCAACTACTGAGCCCGTGCTCCAGAGCCCGGGAGCCGCAACTACTGAGCCCATGAACCGAAACTACTGAAGTCCGTGCGCCCTAGAGCCCATGCTCCGCAGCAAGAGAAGCCACCGCGATGAGAGGCCTGCGCACTGCAGCTGGAGACGAGCCCCCGCTCGCCTCAACTAGACAGAAACCCGCGCAGCAACAAAGACCCAACACAGCCAAAAATATAAAACTTAAAAACAGATTGTTAAGATGGTAAATTTAAAAAAAATCTCTTAGAAAAGAACAGCATGCATGGTTTTGTAAACGTAGGGCTACAGAGCAGTGACTGGGCTCCCCGGGGGACACTGGCACGGTCTGGAGCCAGTTTTCATTTTCACAACTCGGGGAAGAGTCCCTGTCCTCTCATGGGTGGGGGCCAGGAATGCTGCTCGACACCCTATGTACACAGGACAGCCTCCCATAAAGAGCTGCTGCTGCTGCTGCTAAGTCACTTCAGTTGTGTCTGACTCTGTGCGACCCCATAGACAGCAGCCCACCAGGCTCCCCCGTCCCTGGGATTCTCCAGGCAAGAATACTGGAGTGGGTTGCCATTTCCTTCTCCAATGCATGAAAGTGAAAAGTGAAAGTGAAGTCGCTCAGTCGTGTCCGACTCTTCGCGACCCCATGGACTGCAGCCCACCAGGCTCCTCTGTCCATAGGATTTTCCAGGCAAGAGTGCTGGAGTGGGGTGCCATCGCCTTCTCCACCATAAAGAGCTGCCCAGCCTCAAATGTCAACTGTGCCGAGACTGAGAGACACTGCTGTCAGTGCTATGTACAGAAGGCATGAGATGGGATATAATAAAAAGAAGGTGAGATAGAAGTGTCCGGCATTGCTAACCACCCAGCCTTGCGTACCTGGCCCATCCTGCCCACCCCGTGCCCAAGGCTGAGAGGCTGCAGCCCCGGCCCCCACCTACCTTGCCTTTATGGGTCTCCTGCAGCCAACGTCTCAGCTGGACCAGGCAGCTCTCCTGCCTGGGTGTGAGATGGCCCAGGCACCTCTCAATGTAGTCCGCGTCCAGCTTGTCCCCTGGAGGAAAAGAGGGGGTTCAGAACAAGCAGGAGACACTGCTACTGTCTAACCTTTCTGGAGCCCTCGCCTCACTGGCCGATTTCGAATCTGAAAGGTAGCTCCATGTGTAGGGCAGTCCTTTCACCAAGGAGCTGTTGGTCTTCAGATCTTCTAGAGTTTGCAACCCATTTGCAAGGCGATCTGAAAACTCAGGCCGGGGCATGCCTGGATCTCACCGTGGTGAGTGATATGCCCCTTTGACTCTCGGAAATCAAGATCATTCCTCCCTCTGGGAATGTCAGTTGGAGCTGCCTCTTCGGAAAACAGTGTGGAGGATCCTCAGGAGACTCAACGTAGGATCACCATATGATCCGGCCCCACTCCTGGGCACACACAGAGACAGGACTCTACTTCGAGGAGATACACGCATCCCAGAGTTCACTGCAGCACTATCCACAACAGCCAAGACATGGAAACAAACCTAAACGTCCATAGACAGACGAACGGATAAAGAAGATGTGGGGCATGTATACAACGGAGTATTACTCAGCTGTAAAAAAAGAACAAAATAATACCATTTACAGCAACAGGGATGCAACTACAGAACATCATACCAAGTGAAATGAGTCAGAAAGAGAAAGACAAGGGCTTCCGCAGGGGCTCAGTGGTAAAGAATCACTTGCAGTGCAGGAGCTGCAGGAGACGAGGGTTCGAGCCCTGTGTCAGGGGTATCCCCTGGGGGAGGATTATGGTAACCCACTCTAGTAAAAAAACAAAGACAAATAAAATATGGTATCACTTATATGTGGAATCTAAAATATGGCACAAATTAAGTGAAAGTGAAGTTGCTCAGTTGTGTCTGACTCTTTGCAACCCCGTGGACTGTAACCCACCAGGCTTCTCCGTCCATGGGATTCTCCAGGCTAGAATACTGGAGTGAGTTACCATTTCCTTCTCCAGGGGATCTTCTCGACCCAGGGATTGAACCTGGGTCTCCTGCATTGTAGGCAGACGCTTTAACCTCTGAGCCACCAGGGAAGCCCTATCTACAAAACCGAAACAGAGGTAGAGAACAGACTTATGGTTGCCAACGGGGAGACAGGGAGGAAGAGGGATGGACTGGAAATTAAGGGTTAACATGTGAACTATACTATTTATTTTTGTGTTTATTTAGGCCATACCACGGAGAAGGCAATGGCACCCCACTCCAGTACTCTTGCCTGGAAAATCCCATGGACAGAGGAGCCTGGTAGGCTGCAGTCCATGGGGTCGCTAAGAGTCGGGCACGACTGAGCAACTTCACTTTTGCTTTACACTTTCATGCACTGGAGAAGGAAATGGCAACCCACTCCAATATTCTTGCCTGAGAATCCCAGAGACAGAGGAGCCTGGTGGGCTGCTGTCTATGGGGTCGCACAGAGTTGGACACGACTGAAGCGACTTAGCAGCAGCAGCAGCAGCAGGCCATACCGTATGGAATATTTGGCTTCCTTGGTAGCTCAGCTGGTAAAGAATCTGCCTGCAATGCAGGAAACCTGGGTTCATTCCCAGGGTTCGGAAGATCCCCTGGAGAAGGGAACAGCTACACCACTCCAGCATTCTTGTCTGGAGAATTCCACAGACAGAGGAGCCCGGCGGGCTACCGTCCATGGGGTTGCAAAGAGTGAGACACAACTGAGCAACTTTCACCTTCATGTGGGATCTTAGTTCCCCGAACAGGGATGGAACCCATGTCCCCTGCACAGGAAGGCAGATTCTTAACCACTGGACCACAAGGGAAGTCCCACTGTTATCTGCTCTTAACTACTGGGGTGGCAGATGCTGGCATGGTGAGGCATATGGGCATCTTAGACCCTCCGCACTTGGTGGAGATGGTCCATAAAGAGCCGGCTCCATGGGCACAGCCCTTTCTCCACATGTGGAGGGTGCAATCAGAAAACAAATGGAATGACTGCAAACCCAGCAGCAGGACCTAGCATTTCCCCCAGAACGAAAAGAGCTCAGGGCTGGTGGTCATGACTACCACACCAGTAGGCACCTGGGTAAATGGACGCTGCGAGGGGAACCACCCAGACTCTGCAGCCCCTCAGAGTGGTCAGAAGTGGAGATGCTGCAGATGGGGAGAGGGCAAGGCGGGGATGAGGGAGGAAACACGAGGGAGGCAGGAGATACCAGCTTCCTTCCGGCCTCCAGGAAGATGTGAGGCCCTTTCTCCTGAGCACAAAGGCTCAGTGGTAGAGAGCGTGGAAGGGGCAGGACCCTGCCTCCCACCAGCCATCCTGAGAACCAGCTCTGCTGGTGGACAGCACAGGCAGAGAAGGAAGGGGAGGCCTGGTGCAAAAAGGGGAGGGTATGGGGCATGACCTGCAGAGTGTACACAGTAAGGGGCAGAAGAAGTGCAGGTATTGTATAAATTTTAATATTTTAAAACCACACGCACAGCAGCAGCCAGCTAGGGCACACAGCTGGTGCAGGATAAATACTGGTTGAATGAATGAATTTTGTTGTCCCTAAACACAGCCCCCCACATGTATTTTTGGTTACATGGTATATCTCTGCATCAGGCAAGCCCTTACACTTCAATGGCCCCAAAGAGAAAACAATCATTGTGAGCATTAGTGCATATGGTTAAGACTGGATTCATGAGGCATGTGCAATTTTGTGTCCCAGGTATTTTCCATTAACAAATTATTGTGAACATTTTCCAGATCAATAAAAGTCAGAAATATGACAAAGGACTAATTGCCTTAACATGCAAAGAATTCAAAGCAATAAGAAATTGATGAGAAAATGGGAAAATGGATATATGACCAAAAAAAAAAAGGAATTCACACACAAAAATAAAAGAAGAAGAAAGGAAAGAAAAAACAGTCACCAAACATGAAAAAATAAAACTTGACCTCACTCATACAGAAGAACTGATCACTAATTCACCAGTGGTCAGCCTTTGCCTTTCAGAAGTTTAAAATATTTACTAATCGTCTTGGGGTAGTGAAGGCAGAAATAGATACAGCTACTCATTTTCGGTGGAAACATTGATTAGTACAACCTCTTGCAGGCCTAATTGGTAAATCTACAAAAATTTTAGTTGCCTGTAACATTTGACTCAGCAAATCAACTTTTAAAATTATATGCCATATACATGCTCATGCAAATATTTTTTAAAGCCTTAAACACAAAGCGGTACCACATTATTTGTATTTAAAAAGAGAATGGAGGGACTTCCCTGGCAGTTCAGTTACAACTCTGTGCTTGGGGCTTCCCTGGTAGCTCAGAGGTTCAAAGAATCAATGGATATAAAGGCAAAAATAAACAAGTGGGACCTAATTAAACTTAGGAGCTTTTGCACAATGAAGGAAACTATAAGCAAGGTGAAAAGACAGCCTTCAGAATGGGAGAAAAAAATAGCAAACGAAGCAACTGACAAAGAATCAATCTCAAAAATATACAAGCAGCTCCTGCAGCTCAATTCCAGAAAAATAAATGACCCAATCAAAAAAATGGGCCAAAGAACTAAACAGACATTTCTCCAAAGAAGACATCAGATGGCTAACAAAGACATGAAAAGATGTTTAACATCACTCATTATTAGAGGAAATGAGGTACCATCTCACGCCAGTCAGAATGGCTGCTATTAAAAAGTTTACAAGCAATAAATGCTGGAGAGGGTGTGGAGAAAAGGGAACCCTCTTACACTGTTGGTGGGAATGCAAACTAGTACAGCCACTATGGAGAACAGCATGGAGATTCCTTTAAAAACTGGAAATAGAACTGCCTTATGAACCAGCAATCCCACTGCTGGGCATACACACCAAGGAAACCAGAATTGAAAGAGACACGTGTACCCCAATGTTCACCGCAGCACTGTTTATAATAGCCAGGACATGGAAGCAACCTAGATGTCCATCAGCAGACGAATGGATAAGAAAGCTGTGGTACATATACACAATGGAGTATTACTCAGCCATTAAAAAGAATGCATTTGAATCAGTTCTAATGAAGTGGATGAAACTGGAGCCTATTATATAGAGTGAAGTAAGCCAGAAAGAAAAAACACCAGTACAGTATACTAATGCATATATGTGGAATTTAGAAAGATGGGAATGATAACCCTGTATGCGAGACGGCACAAGAGACACAGATGTAAAGAACAGACTTTTGGACTCTGTGGGAGAAGGCGAGGGTGGGATGATTTGAGAGAACTGAAACATGTATGGGAAATAGATCGCCAGTTCAGGTTTGATACATGAGCCGACTGTGAGGGATGGGATGGGGAGGGAGGTGGGAGAGGGGTTCAGGGTGGGGAACACATGTACACCCGGGGCTGATTCATGTCAATGAGTGGCAAAAATCACTACAATATTGTAAAGTAATTAGCCTCCAATTAAAATAAATGAATTAATTTTTTTTAAAAAAAGAAAGAGTCGCCTGCTGATGCAGGAGATATAGGTTTGATCCCAGGCTGGAAAGATCCCACATGTCTCGAAGCAACTGAGTCCATAGGCCACCACTACCGAGCGGGATCTCTGGAGCCTGTGCTCCACAACAAGAGAAGCCCCCGCAGCGAGAAGCCGGTGCACCGCAACTAGAGAGCAGCCCCCGCTTGCTACAGCTAGAGAAAACCCCGGGCAGCAACGAAGGCCCAGCACAGCCAAAGCAAATAAACAGAACCAAAAGACTTCGCACTTCTGCTGCGGGGGGCACGGGTTCAACCCCTGGTCGGGAATACATGCTGCACGTTTCCATGGTGCGGTGTATGTGCTGGGGCGGGGGCGGGGGGCGGTGTGCAAATAAAAACAATTTTAAAATAAAAAGGAATGGAAACACTCTACATGCCCATCAATACAAGACTAGCTAAATAAACTAATTAAAATAATAAACAATGTTTATTAACAAATTATGGCGCAACCACACCACAAAATACTGCAAAGTACCAAGATACATGCACTGATACAAAAAGTTGTTCCAGCAACATTAGTAACTTTTTTTAAAAAGCAAATTATCAAATGGAATGTATATATACTCTCATTTGATCAATGTAAGTTCCACGTGTGTATGCGTATAAAAAGTGTGTGTTTGTGTATTATGTATGTATATGTGCCTAGACAGCGTCAGGAAAACTTTCCATAGAGAGGAAAGGAGTCTTACTTCCTACTTCACATCTGAGCAGTTTGAATTCTTCTCTACCACAATCATGCATTCCTCATTTAATTTAGAATGCTAATAAAACCTGAGGAAAAGGCAGATCAACCCATTCCTGATGGAGAAATGAGCCAGTCCTGGTTCTCGGGCTGGAGCAGAGAGAGGGTAAAGCAGTTGAGGGAGGGAGGAAGCTGAGCCTGTCCCAAAGAGGGCCCCTGGCCACCCTCCCTACCTAGCCCCTCCCAGGAATAAGCAGGCCCGTGGCCCCCAGGGCAGACCTGACCGCTGCCTGAGACCTACCGTCAGTACTGACTGACTCGGGAGCCAGGTCCTGGGCACTGCTGGGCCCACAGACCTCCAGTGAGTCGGGCTCCCTCTGCTCAGCCTGGGAGGGGTCATCCTTTTCTCGGGCGAGGGCAGGCGTCCACCGGGGAATGTGAGAGGTGCCCTGGGAGATGAGCTCGTTCAGGTAATGCTCGATCACCTCCTTTCCCTGGAAGCCAGAGACACATCAGTACCGCAAAAGCCGGCCAGGGAGTCACCCATCACGGGAGTCACCTGTCACTGACTCCCACCCCAGCCCAACACGTGGCTACAGAGCAGTTGAAATCAGCAGGTCCAAATGGAGAAGTGCTGGGCACGCTAAATACACACTGATTTCCAAGACTTAGATGCAAACAAAGAAATTTAAATAGCCCACAGGTAAGTTTTACATTTGTATATTTTGTATTTTAAAGTATATGTTAAATATTATATATTTATAAATATATTTTTAAATATTATAAAATATTATATATCTTATATTTTTATTTGGCTACCTGATGCTAAGAGCCAACTCATTGGAAAAGACCTGATGCTCAGATAGATTGAAGGCAGGAGGAGAAGGGGGTGGCAGAGGATGTGATGGTTAGATAGCATCACTGACTCATGAATATGAGCAAACTCCAGGAGATAGTGGAAGACAGAGAAACCTGATGTACTGCAGTCCATGGGGTTACAGTGAGTTGGACATGACTTAGCAATTGAACAAATTTTGTATTAAAAACATGGATAGAAACGTAACTTAATTAAAATAAAGTTCACCTGTTTCACTGCTCTAACAAGCCTCTACTCAGTGATGGTCTGAGATCTTTAAACCAAGCACCGCACAAAGTCCCCATCCTAGACCAGATGCTTTCCATGCATCATCTCACATGATATGACTTGATTAGCATACCCATTCTACAGATGAGGAGACTGAGGTTGAGGAAGGTTAAGGGTCTCGGGATTGCAGATCAGAGTCTGCAGGCTCCAAGGTCTGTGCACCTTCCTCCCCATGACCGAAGGAGCCTGCCTCTTACCCTCTTGACGTTGGCCGTGTACTGCCTCATGGCGATCTTCTCCAAGGCACTCTCAAAGCCAAAGAAGGACCGGATATCGAGTGAGGCAGATTGCTCAAAGCACGTCCAGTCTTCATTCTCAGGGTGGACCTGAAAAGCCAGGCAGGGGCGGCAACACAGTCTCAGTGTGGGGGATGACATGCCCTCTCAGGGGGCTCTCTTGGTGACCTGGACCTGGGCAGAGCACACAGTGGGCAGGATGTCACAGCAGTACCAGGGGGCTCTGCCCAGAGAACAATGTGAGGTCTAAACCTTAGAGAAGACAGCCTTCTCAGGAGGGACCTGAAGAAAGTGAGTCCAAAGTTCCAGTCCCTTAAAAATTATACATACACAATGATGGACCTCCCTGGTGGTCCAGTGGTAGGGAATCCACCTGCCAATGCAGGGGACACAGGTTCGATTCCTGGTCCAGGAGGATTTTACTCACCATTGGGCAACTAAGCCTGTGCACCACAGCTACTGAGCCCGTGGACCCTAGAGCTTATGCTCTGCAACAAGAGAAACCACTGCAGGGAGAAGCCTGGACACTAGGGAGTAACCCCTGCTAGCCGCAACTAGAGAAAACTCACGTGCAGTGACAAAGACCCAGCACAACCAAAACTAAATAAATTTTTAACAAAGTATACGTATGTGATATATTTAAATTAATATCTAGTATATCATAAATTATGCATAAATACTATATTTTAAAATGTATTCGTTGTGAAAGTGTTAGTCACTCAGTCATGCCGAATCTGTGACCCCTGTGGACTGTCCATGGAATTCTCCAAGAATACTGGAACGGGTAAGCCATTCCCTTCTCCAGGGGATCTTTCCCACCCAGGGATGGAACCTGGGTCTCCCGCATTGCAGGCGGATTCTTTACCGTCTGAGCCACCAGGGAAGCCCCACACGTAACAATATATGTGTTTATTTCAGCTGTGTCTGTGAACTGCCGGTGTCAGGAGCTCCTGCGTCTTCTCTGACATCTCCCGGGGAGGGCCGGGGCCGCCAGGACCTCACCGACTTCAGGGCTCGCCCGGTGCGTGGGGGATCCAATCCCTGCGGGCAGCCCCTGACTCACCCTGTAGCTGCAGTTCTCCTTGACCACCACGCGGCTCGCGAAGGTCTCGTTGTGCGCTTCAATGAAGAGCGTCCTCTCCTTCCAGTTCAAGACGTTTCTTTGCACGAAGACCACGTGCTCCACGCCTGCGATCTGCAGGAAAGAGGCAGCAGGGGTGTGCAGGCTAGACGTGAGGTGGGGGCTCGGGGCGCGAGTCCCGAGGACTGTCACCACCAGCCCAGTCCGGATCCCTGGATCTCTGAATTCGAGGATCCCCGAACTTGGTCCCCTGCCCGGCGCCAGCCCACCCGCTGGAGCCCGGAGCCCTGACTCCAACCCCTTTCCCCCACTTCCGGGACCCTGGGACTCCCTGTTGGCCCTAGTTCTCTGGACAAAACCCAGTCTCAGCCCAGCCCCCTGGCCCTCCCCTCCCCTGGACCCGGGAGGCCCCCAGTCCAGAACGCGCTCCAAGCACCGACACACGCGTGTCCCCACGCCTGAACCCCGCCCCCGTCCCAGGTCTCCGCCCGCCACGCCCCACCCCGGTGCCGGCCCCTCCTCCGCGGGGTCCCCGGTTCCCCAGGGACCCCCTCCGCGCCCACCTTGCGCAGCAGCCTCGGGGCCTCCACGCGCAGCCGGCAGCTCCGCTCCACCACGTGCACCGCGCCGTCGGCGCTGCGGAACTCGCGCAGGACCTCGCTGCCCAGGAACACCGGGATCTGCGGGCAGGTGGGGAAGCGCTTCTCGTAGGCCTGGGGTGGGGGGGGGGCGTGGGGGGCAGGTGAGCGCCAAGGAGGCCGGGGCGGCCAGAACACCTCCTCCCTCCCCCCAGACCTGGCTGGGCCTTTGTCTCAACTCCAGGACGAGTCATCCAGAGGAGAAGGGCGTCTTCCCTGGGGAAAGAGCGGTGAGCACTGACCCTATTACCACAACGGTGGTCTTAACCTCTGTTCTGGAGCGTGCCTGAGCGCTGATTGGCAAATCACATTTTGACTCTCTGTGTGAAATGAGATATTTTCTGCCCTACAGCTCTACGGGGGAAACAAGCCTTTTCCAAATGCAAATATCTGAGCCCAGGTGACACAAAGCCAGCTCTCTGGAAGACGTCAGGTACTTCCTCCCTGTTGAGCAGCTGGGGAGAGGAGAGGAGACCTTCCTCCACACTGGCCATCTCTTACCGTAAACAAGGGATCAAGGAATTCGTATGTGAATAAAGAGAGCAGGATTGGTCCCAGATAGCTAGATGCATATGAAATAAATTATTTCAGCAAGCCCCGACTCGTCTATCTTCCTATACATAGAAGATCGCTAAATTTCTCCATATGAGAGATTTAGCTTTTCTTAAATTAAGAGTAATTGTTTAATATTCAGATTACCTGCCCCTTGCTGCAAACTTGTATATGGCCTGGCTCCTCCCCCACCTCCTGGGGGTCAGCTCTCTCCCTCTCACCTGAGATGCTATCCCTGGGACTCCAATCATTCCCACAGAATAAAACATTCTCACAGAATAAAACCTAACCCTCAACTTTTAGGTTGCAGGTGTTGTTGTTTTTTTTCCAGTTGACTTACATTTGACTTTTTGCCCTCCGAAGTGGGCTAGTTTGGGGCATTTTAAAAGAAGGCATGTTTTTTGAGGGGGGGGGACAAAAAGATGACAAAACCAACACTCCTTCACAATTAAAAAAACAAACAAGACTCAACAAAGTAGGAATAGAAGGGAACTTGCCCAACCTGATAAAAGGGCACATACAAGAACCGCAGCTAACAACATGCTCAGTGGGAAAAGACTGACACTTTCCCTGAAGATAAATTTGAACTGTGGTGTTGGAGATGACTCTTGAGAGTCCCTGGGACAGCAAGGAGATCCAACCAGTCCATCCTAAAGGAAATCGGCCCTGAATATTCATTGGAAGGACTGATGCTGAAGCTGAAACTCCAATACTTTGGCCACCTGATGAGAAGAACTGACTCATCTGAAAAGACTGTGATGCTGGGAAAGATTGAAGGCGGGAGGAGAAGGGGACCACAGAGGATGAGATGGTTGGATGGCATCACCGACTCAACGGACATGAGTTTGAGCAAGCTCCAGGAGTTGGTGATGAACAGAGAGGCCTGGTGTGCTGCAGTGCATGGGGTCACAAAGAGTCGGACACAACTGAGCGACTGAACAGAACTTCCCCTAAGATCAGGAACTAGGTGGGGATGCCTGCTTTGGATTTAGCCCTCTCCTGGGGGTTCTAACCAGGGCAGTTAGGCAAGTGAAAGAAATAAAAAGCCTCCAGATTGAAGGATGAGAGGCCAGTTCCCTGAAATGCCAGGGTCAGAGCCAAAGCCGGAATCAGGGGCGGGTTGAGGGGTAGGGGCATGCCAGCATCCATGGCTGACAGTATTCAAGCAGGGTTTGCTCCAAGAGCCTGTCACAGCCACGTGGCCCGGAATCAGGATCAAAGTGAACTCCAGAAATAGGCGTGAGCTCCAAAAATAGTGCCGGCATCTGAGGACACACACCTCCTCCCCTTCCCTAGAGGGAGGTGGCACCACCCGGCTCAGAAGGGCAGAGGCAGGGGAGGGGCAGGGAAGTAATGCTTGGTGTCACTCAAGGTCCCACAAGGCCAGCCTAGCGCGCCCTCCACCACGGTCAGGAGGTCAGGGCTGCCTTCATGTGTAGAGGCTGGTTGCTTTGTGCAAACACACCAGGGGTCAGAATAATTCTCCTCCGGGAAGAATGCACAGTGGGGTTCCTGGGAGTCTGGAATCAGAGGGCTGGCAAGGGAGGCCCCCTGAGAACGGTCTCCCCGCTGTACATCTCAGGCCACCTTGAGCTCTCTCTCAGAGGAAGGCATTTTGGACTTCCCTGGTGGTCCAGTGGTAAAGAATCTATCTGCCTTGCAATACAGGAGACAGGGGTTCAATCCCTGGTCCAGGCGATTCCACATGCAGTGGGGAAACTAAGCCCCATGCACCACAGCTACTGAGCCTGCGCTCCAAAGCCTGTGCTCCACAACAAGAGAAGCCACGGCTAGAGAGTATCCCTCACTTGCCACGACTGGAGAAAGCCCATGCACAGCAACAAAGACCCAGCACAACCAAAAATAAATAAAGAATAAAATTAACCAGCAACAAAAAAGGAAGGCATTTATTTCTCCACTGAGGAAGGTGCTGCTTTAAGTAGAACTTGGCATGGGGTCCAGCACCTGGTTTGAAGCCCAGCTCCACCCCCTCCCAGAGGAGAGGCAGGTCTGTCTTTTCTCTAAGCCAGTTTCATCACCTGGAAACTGGGCACAGACCAGATTGAGTATCTCATGCAGAGCCTGGCACAGAGTAGGCACCCAGGATTTTTATTCTCCAGGCAACAGGACTCAAATGGTAGCAGTGCAGGTTTTTAAGAACCAAAAGCAACTCCCCTCCAGGCCCTTCTGAGCAGGGGGTCCAGAGGAACTGGGCTCGACCCCACCTCTGTGATGGGCAGAGGGGTGCTGGCTTTTTTTTTTTTTAATTATATGGAGGGAAAGGAGTGCATGTGTCAACTGGTCAGGCTCAGTTCAGGTTTCTGCTTCCCTGGTGGCTCAGATGGTAAAGCATCTGCCTGCAATGTGGGAGACCTAGGTTCGATCCCTGGGTCGGGAAGATCCCCTGGAGAAGGGAATGGCAACCCACTCCAGTATTCTTGCCTGGAAAATTTCATGGATGGAGAAGCCTGGTAGGTACAGCCCATGGGGTTGCAGAGGCGGGCACGACTGAGCGACTTCACTTTCTTTCTTTCACTTCTTTACCTTCTCATTGGGTGATGCTGGGCAAGTGACTTGCCCTCTCTGAGCCTCTGTCTCCTCATCTGTAAAATGGGCTGGTGGTACGGGTGCCATTAGATTGCATCTCAGGCACACGCTGAGCCTCAGCTCTGCTCCTCCAGCTGTGTGCTTTCTTCCATTTAATCCTCTAAATGATGTCCTCATTTGACGAATGAGGAAACTGGAGCCCAGAGAGGCTAAGTAACTTATCCAAAGTCATACAGTGCAAAATGGTAAACCTGGATTTGAATCCTCGGCTGACCCAGCTCCTACTCCCTCAGGAACCTCTTGCTTAGCAGTTTGGAAACAGCCCAGGGGTTGCAAACTTGCCGATGGCCCAAACAGCTCCAAGGAAGGAGACCAGGGAGGGGAATGACAGGCGGTGAGCTCAGCGCACACAGCCAGCAAGCATCACTGACTTCCTGTCTTAACAGACTCTAGCTGGAAGAGCCCTGTCTGGAGCCCCCAGATAACGCAGGCCCCAAGCAGGAGACGTGCCCTTAGCCACAACCCTCCTGACTGTGAGGGGGAAGGCACTTCTGTTTCAACAATGGTGCCACCCCCACGCACTGGGGAGACCCCAGAACCTAGGGAAGGCAGGGGCCCCAAAATAAGGAGTCTACCCCAGTGCCAGTTCTCCAGAGTCTGAGGCTGTCAGCCAGAGATTCCCTGGGGTTGTGAAGGCTGGCATTGGACACCACTGTTATGGTGACACTTACAGAGAGGGCTGACTGCACCACTGTGTCCTCACGACATCCTGTTGGGATGGAGACCAGTATTCCCCCATTTTACAGATGAGCAAGTTGAGCCTTGAGAAGACAGAGTGACCTGACTCTGACATCACAGGATCGGTAAGTGGAGGGGCTAGAGTGCAGGCCCCATTGACCCAGACCCCAGCCCCGAAAGCCTTGTCCTGCCTCTCAGAGGATGTTGGCTATGTCACAAACGTCAGTGGTTTGGGAATTCTCAGTCTTGCTGGACCTCTGCCTTTGGCAGTTCACAGGGTCTTACAGGACCATCCCTGTGTGCAGACCAGTTCACACAGCTAGTTTTATCCTTGCCTGAGAGCCTCAGATGCTGACCGCTGTCCCCACCAGGGAAGTCTGAACTTCTCCCTGCCAGATGAATGCATGGGGTGGCTGCCACAGGCACACAGGGCAGCAGAAGGATTCGATTTCAGCTCTTCTGCCAAGTGGCTGGAGAGGGGACTCACACCTGCACGCTCAGAAAGGAAGCTGGTCCAA
The DNA here is from genome assembly GCF_016772045.2 of Ovis aries. Taxonomy (NCBI): domain Eukaryota; kingdom Metazoa; phylum Chordata; class Mammalia; order Artiodactyla; family Bovidae; genus Ovis; species Ovis aries. The sequence continues at coordinate 4,596,364 of NC_056077.1, read as the reverse complement.
GGCCCAGAACCCATCGGGACAGGGACAGAAGCTGGGGCAGGCAGAGGCCAACGGACACTGCCAATGAAGGTCTCCCACGGGCTGCCCATCCTGCCGAAATCTACATCGACACACTAAGCACGTGGACATGGGCGCTTGGATTCCTAGCCGGACTCACCCATCTCTGGGCTGGGTAAACTTAGTATATATATATATATGACTGCATCAGGCCTTAGTTTCAGCGGGTGGGCTTAATTTCCCCAGGACATGCAGGATCTTAGTTCGCCGACCATGGATCAAGCCAGCTTCCCCTGCCTTGGAAGGCAGATTCTTAACCACTGAACCACCAGGGAAGTCCCAGGGCTGGGTAACCCTTGAGCATGGCACTTCCTGTCTCTCCTTGTTTTCTCAGTCCTTCAGTTGTGCCCGACTCTCTGTGACCCCATGGACTATGGCCCACCAGGTTCCTCTGTCCATGGGATTCTCCAGGCAAAAATACTGGAGTGGGTAGTCATTTCCTACTCCAGAGGATCTTCCCTACCCAGGGATCAAACCCAGGTCTCCTGCATTGCAGACAGATTGTTTACCACCTAAGCCCCCAGAAAAATCCCGTTCCTTTCTGAGGCTTATCTATAAAAGGGAGTGTTGTGAAACCGCCCAGTGAGTGCTTGGCTGTACTAGTTTCCTTCTTTCCTGTCTCACAGCCGCTGAAGGAAAAGCCATCGGCCCTGAATCCCTAATGCTCGTCACAAAGCCTAGCACGCAGTTGACACTCAGCAGACATTTCACAATGAGTGAGTGAATGACGGGGTAGCTTAGCCAGGAAGGGCATGGACTCCAGGCTTGGGTCCGAAGCTCCGCTCTGCTCCTGAGCAGCTCTGTGACCTTGAACAAGCCTTCATGCTCTCCGTTCCTACCTTCCTTCATTTGTTACAAGCAGAATGAGAAAAGTGTTATAGCTCCCTGAGTGGACAGGGGAATAAAGGAATCGGTTTGGTAAACTGTTGAGAACAGGGCCGGGCACATGGTTCATTCTACAGAAGAATTTGTTCAATAAACTTAAATTTTAAAAAAGAGTGAGAGTCTATAAAATACAGAGAAACTATTTCTGCTAATCACTTGACAGCTGCTTCCTCCTGCCATCCCTCCTTCCTTCCTGCTCTTCCTCATGAAAATTCAAAGGAAGCTGGAACACTGCTTACCCCAAACCTTCCAGAGTAGGGGAAGAAGATGCAAAACGCACCCACGTATTCTAGCCCAATACCTCACCTTTCTTTCCCGTGCAGTGCTCATGCACTGAGCACGTGACCAGTCCTCAGGGGACTTCCTCATCCACTGCAGCTTCCTCTGCAAGCCTGGGAAACCCCATGACCAAGGTATCAATCCTCTCAGCGGCCCCCTACTTTTTAAGAATTGTGATACCATACCATAAATGCACCATACTCATTTAATACTCATACCATACCGTGACACTCATACCATAAAATGCTCCCTTTAAAGTGTACAGTTCAATGGATTTTATTAGAACGTTCACAAAGTCGTGCAAACATCACCACTGCCTAATACAAGAACGTTTCATCACCTGCAAGACAAACCCCGCACCTGGACTACCCTGGGGGTCCAGTGGATAGAGGTCTGCCTGCCAGTGCACGGGACGTGGGTTTGATCCCTGGTCAGGGAAGATTTCGCATGCCGTGGAGCAACCAAGCCTGTGCACCACACTACGGTGCCCATGTGCTCCGATAGCCTGTGCTCCGTAACGAGAGAAGTCACCACTAAGAGTAGCCTCTGCTCACTGCAACTAGAGGGCCTGTGCACAGCAACAAAGACCCAGCACCGGTGAAAAATAAGTTCATTAATTAAAAACAAGAAACGCTACACCCATCACGGTCACTCCCTGCCCAGGCAACCACTGATCCACTTTTTTTTAAGATAATTTTTTATGTAGACTGTTGGGTTTTCTGAATTTGTCACAATATTGCTCCTGTTTCACATTTTGGTTTTTTGGCCATGAGGGACGTGGGATCTCATCTCCTCAATCAGGGATGGACCCTCAGCCCCCTGCACTGGGAGGCAAAATCCTAACCATCGGATCACCAGGGAAGTCCCCTAAATCCACTTCCTGTCTCTCTGGATTTGCCTTTTCTGGACATATCATGTGAACAGAATCACAAAATACACGATATTTGGTATCTGGCTTCTTTCCCTGAGCATCAGGTTCTCGGGGTTCGTCCGTGTTGTAGCCTGTGTCTGTGCTTTATTCCTTTTCACAGCTGCCTAATATTCCCTCGTGTAGTGCTCCCAGCTCTTGGCAGAGCTGCTCAGAGTTGCTGGAGGAGCCATCAGACACCCGATGGCAGCAGCGTCATCTCAGCTGATGAAGGGAAGCAGGCATGGGAGAATCAGGGTGACATCATCCTGGAGTCTTTTGAAATGACTGCTGAATATAATAGATAGAAACAGCTGTGTCCAGATGGCCCCGTAGCTGAGCAACCTGCTGCTATTCTGGTTGAGGTCAGCTCAGGAGACAAAAGGATGGAGACAAAGGGTCAGAAGGACCCTGCAGGGGGCAAGAGCGGGATGTGGTGAAGTGGTGGGGACAAAGCCCTGGGTTTAGAGGCTACCCATGCTCCCTGCCAGCAGGGTGACCTCAACGTAACCTAAGACTCAGTTTCTTCCGGAAAAAAAGAGGATGATGATGACAACGACAATGATATCAACTTCGTGAGGCTTGCTGAGGAGACTAAAGGGAGCCATGATATGTAAGGCATGTCACACAGTGCCAGACACATTTTTCTAAAATGAGCAACAGGGAACCAACAGAGACCTGACTTGATATTTGTACAACCGTGTTGACAACAACATTGTTCACAATAGCCAAAAAGTGGAGACAACCCAAATGTCCGCTGAGGAATGAATGATTAAACAAACCACGGTCCAGCCATGGTCCCATAGGGGAATATTATGCAGCCGTTAAAAGAATGATGCAGGCTAAAATATGGATGCATCCTGAAAACATAATGCTCAGGGAAAGACGCCAGTCACAAAAGAACACATGCTATATGATTACACTTACATGAGATTCCTAGAGTCATCAGATTCATTGAGACAGAAAGTAGAACCGTGTTTGCAGGGACTGGGGGAGGGGAAAGTGGGGAGATAGTGTCTAATGAGAACAGAGTTTCAGTTTGCGAGGATGGAAAAGTTGCGGCCGCGGATGTCAGTGATGGGCGCAGAACAAGGTAACTGCACTTAATGCCACTGAACTGTACCCCTACAAATGATAAATTTTGTGTAATGTATATTTTACCACATTTTTTAGGAAAAGTAAGCCATCTGATGGATGGTTTCTAGCCCCAGCAGATCGGGATTTGCAATAGTGTTTCAGGTCTGTGTTTATTCGTCTGTAGTCAGCATCTCTGTCTCTAGGTTGCTTCCTTCCCCGCTGGATTTCCCAGTGGCCTCGTACGTACCACACCTGGGACACTGTAGACAAACAGCCAATATTTGCTGGTCCCCGCTGCGTTCACAACAGCGGTGCACCCACAGCTGTTGGCCAGTGCGTCCGCACCAGCGAGGCGCAGGGCAGCAGTTCCGTCCGTCTGTCCCAGCTTCCCAGTCCTGAAGCTGTGGCGTGAGGCACCGTTAGCGGGGCCTGGTGGCTATTCTTTCCTGCTTCTGTCCTTTCCTCTAAGGGTGGGGCCTCCTCTTGCCTGGCCTCTCCTGCCCTGGGGGAGCGCACAGCCCAGCCGCCCGGCCCGGCCCCGGGCACTGCTCGCAAGCCTGCTGCAGCTTCTCACCCACTCACAGGTCGCGCTGGGGCAGGGAACTCTCCTGCTCTGAACATGCTTCCTGCCCACGGACTTCCAGGATCACCTGGTGCCCCTGGTGGATCAGGGAGAGACAGGGTGGTAGCGAGGCCAGCCCAGGGGGTCTTGACATTTAACACTAGGTCAGGATGGTGATGGGAGGGAAACGCTGTTTTAGATTTTCCAAGTGTCTCAGGAATGCACCTGGCCTTGGTCACTCCTACTCCCCGCCCTACCAACCCCCCAGCCCGATCTCTCATTTCCGGGATGAAAATCCCTCCTCCAACCCACTTTCCACACCTTCCCAAATCTCCCAACATCCTTAAAGGAACAAACTGAGCCCTGTGGGCTCACAGAGGCCCAACTAAGCTGCATTCATTTCTTCAGAGAGACAAGTTCTGCCCCAGGGGCCTTGGCACAGACGGGCAAGCAGGCTGCCTCTCTCCACCCCTCCCTGCAAAGTGTGGCTGACTTAAAAGGCCTCTGGCTGCTGACCAATGGGCTCTTCTCTGTGTTCCCGGATGCATGCGTGCTTAGTCACGTCAGTCATGTCCCACTCTTTGCAACCCTATGGACTATACGTAGCCCTCCAGGCTCCTCCGTCCATGGAATTCTCCAGGCAAGAATACTGGACTGGGTTGCCATTTCCTCCCCCAGGGGATCTTCCTGACCCAGGGATAGAACCCACGTCTCCTGTGGCTCCTGCCTTGCAGGTGGATTCTTTACACCAGGAAAGCCCCTGTGTGTTCCTACAATGCCCTATTTTTTCTTTCCCAGCTACAAATCTTGCTACATGGTATTGCCTGGAGTGACTCTCATACACACACACACACACACACACTGCAAGCTCTGTGAGGGCAGGAAGGGATCATGTCAGGAGAACCAAGTTAAGACAATGAGAACAAGACAGACAAGGTCTCTGTCTTTCTGAAGCCTAATGAAAAAGACCCATATAAACAAACAAGCAAATTCCGTGTAAAGAAGAAGGCAAGCAAATTAAGAGAATAATGATGCATTTCAGGAAAAGTGCTAAGAATGACGCAGTTTTGTAGCCCTGGCACCTGGTACGATGCTCGGCATACTCTGGAAACTCAGTAAATATCTGTGGAATGTATTCACGTGTGCATTAACGCATGCATTCACAAATGAATGAGGGCCGAAAGCTGACCTCAGGACCCCCTGAAATCATAAGATGACTTTGCAGTGGATCAGCTCCAGTCTCCTAGCCCCAGTAGGAGCCGGTCAGGGCCCTGGAAGCAATCCAGGATGGAAAATGTTGCTTCCCTTAATCTGTTAGCAACGGGCTCAGATGACAGGCTCCAGGGAACTAATTTAAACACATTTAAATAAGGCCTCTGCTGCTTTATTAAAACTACATCTCTAACAATGATTCCCATGGCAACTGTCATTGACCTGGGCTGCAAGGATCTACCTTCAGTAGCTACTCCTTATTAATAACCCATTTGCTAAATTACAAGCTGTTTATCAAGACAAAAGTCCAGGTCTTTAAATATTTTAACACAAATGCTGCCTCTCACCTCTATAACCCTTCCTCCTCAGGATCAGCCAACCTATTGTCCAGGAAATTCTACTCCATGCCATCTTCCTTCTTAAGGTTTGCAGAATCTGAGATGACCTGAAGCCACAATGCTTTGAACCCCACAGGGACCCCTGGGCAGTGGACAGACAAGAGGCATGCAGGTCACTTTTGAAGCCACCTCAGCCACGGGCGCACAGATGTTTACTGAACATCAGAGTCAGAATCTGGAATGTCTGACTGTGTGCCCAGGCTATGGGGTCGTGCACACATGCCTGCTAAGTCGCCTTAGTCGTGTCCCACTCTGGGCGACACTATGGACTGGAGCCCCCAGGCTCCTCTGTCCATGGGATTTTGCAGGTCAAGAATACTGGGGTGGGTTGCCGTGCCCTCCTCCAGGAGGCTTTCCCAACCCAGGGCTCGAACTGGGGTCTCTTATGTCTCCTGCATTGGCAGGTGGGTTCTTCACCACTAGTGCCACCTGGGAAGCCCCTCTGAGGAGCGGGAGACTTCATTACTTCCGTTTCACAGATCAGAACCCAGAGCCAGGGGCCAGCCTGGAGAATCTGACTCGTAACCTCCACCCACTCAGGAGAAGAGCCCAGAGGAGCTGGAAGTCATTCACTACGGCTGTAGGCTGACCAGAGAGTGACCTTCAGAGCGCAGGTAACCAGAGTCCGCTGTCCAAACCACAGTCTTCACGTCCATACAGGATCTCCACAAAGACCCTGCCCCACCTCCAGGGACCCCACATTCAAAGGGACCAGGGATTCTGCCAGCCTTAGATACTAGCTGCCTCCATTGTCTTAACTGTTTTCCTCTGCTTACTGAGAGAATACACGCTCATTGTTCTGAACCCAGTAATACAGACCACTACCAAGAAAGGAAACAGCAAAGATCCCTGGAATTCCATGCTTCAGAAGCAGAATTCATGTCAAGGAATGACACCCATTCATTGAATTAGTTACGTTTTTGAAATGGAAGAGAAAAATAATTTTAAAAAAATAACGCTGGGTCTAGAAAGGTTACCTTCGTATTATTTTATAACCAATTCCACGAACACAGTTTCAGTGGCATGGTGGAATTTCTGCAAAGGGACGTTTTGATTCTCAAGTCAGTTTTGTTAAACAGAAAATCCAGAAGGCCAGCTCGTCTGGTCAGTCGGATGTGGTCAAAATAGCCGAGTTCATCCGAAACTTCCTCGGCATCTGACCCAAACTGAGGGCAAGTGTTCAGCCGAGAAACAATGACCGACATTAAGTGCAGAAAACCCCTTTTGTGCCCACACAGCGAGCAAGTTATGTTGAGCTATGCAGCTATTTTGGGGACAATGATGTTTTGTAAACAGTTGGCAAAGTGGCTTTGTCCGACGTTGGGGTAGTTTGGGGCCATTTTGCTGAACAAGGACTGTATGGAGATAAGGTAACACAGTATTTGAAAAAATACAAATGACAAATTGGCACAACACAGGTGATACATATCTGAAAACGTCTATTTCCTGCTGTACCCACAAGTATTTATCCATCAGCACCTAAAGATTATTAACAGCTACAGGAGTAAAGTGAGCCCTTCGGCCTGCACGTGTGGAACTCAAAGCTGATGAAATATGCTTCACATATTCCACTAGTCTCTTTTTTTGACTGTACTGGGTTTTAGTTGTGGCACGTAGGATCTTCATGCTGGGATCTTAGTTGTGGCATGTAGGGTATAGTTCCCCAACTGGGGATTGAACCCAGGCCCCCTGTCTTAGGAGCACCGAGTCTTAACCACTGGACCACCAGAGAAGTCCTCCAACAGTCTTAATACAGTCTTAAGTGCTACCTTAGTGGACATTTTTATTTTAAAATTCAATGATTGTAATTTTTTTTTTTTTTTTTGAGAATCCTAAACTTACTAAGGGTGGCTCAGTGGTAAAGAACCTGCTTGCCAATACAGCAGACGCAGATTCCATCCCTGGGTCGAGAAAATCCCCTGAAGAAGGCAATGGCAACCCACTTCAGTATTCTTGCTTGGAACATCCCACGGACAGAGGAGCCTGGCAGGTTAGTCCATAGGATTACAGAAAAGTCAGATACAACTTAGTGACTACAACAACAGCAACAGGAGTCCTGTTTAGAGACGGAAGGTGTAGGTTCAGAGAGGTTGAGTAACTTGCCCAAGGTCACCCAGCTTGTCGATGAAACCCCAGGCTTGCCCCTGCTACTTTCCTGACCTGGCATCATCCGCACATCACAGCACAGCATGATTACTCCAATGATGCTTCTTAATCTTTTACGTGACTATAAACATATATGTAGGTAGATTCACAGAAGAGATGTGGGGAGGACACACACAGAGCCTTCTATCCAACAATGAGAGCCACTGGATAGAAGGCTGGGATTAAGCAACCAAGAGTGGGATGAGGAGGATGGGGGTGGACTCTGGTGTTTCTTCCACTTTCAGTATCATCACTGATAACACCATGTGGTGTAATAACAGGGACAGCTGCATTTAGTGAGCACCTACTGTGTGCCAGGCACTGAGCCAGAGGCGCCAGGCACTGTTTCACTGACTCTTCATCACAACCCCAGAGCATCGCCCCTGTTCTATGGAATAGGGAAGCTCCGAGAGACAGAGTGATCACATTAAGAAGGAAAGCCGCAGCGGCCCGACCCCAGCACCTGCCCCGGAGGCTCAGACCTCTGATCCAGGAGGCCGAGGGTGCGGGAGCCAAGTCTACGTCCTGTAGCTCTTCTGAATCCCAATAAACAACTGCTAGCAGGCCCTTCCTGCCCACATGTGCCCCCTCTCCGCCTGGTCTCAGCTTCCTGGAAGGAGAGGGCAGGGGGTGTGAGAGCAGAGGGGGGACATGGCGGGTGCTGCAGCTAAACACAAGGCTCTGGAGTCCCCCGTGTGTGGATCCCAGCCCAGCTCCACCTCTTCCCACTGCCGAACCGAAGACCATCCTTGTCCGAGCATCAGTTTAACGCAGCAAAATGAGAATAATAGGAGCTATTGGGAATTAAACCAAACAATGTATGTAAAGACTTAGCAAACCCTCAACAAAAGGCTGCTGTCAGCATCTTCATTGTATACATACCATTATTATTATTATCAGTACACAAAATGACAGCAGCAGCTTGGCCCCTGATATCCTTTTTCCTGTCAAAGGAGACTGAGATAACAGATGAGCTTCAACAAGGAAAAGGAAGACCTTGTCTTGCTCAGTGTGCAAGGCTCCTAGAAGTTGTGGCAAAAGATGGGATGGCAGAGGGGTCCTGGTTAGAAGCTGGACCCATCGGGTCAGCAGAGTAGCTCGTTAATTCCTTCTGATCTAGGGGTTTGGGGTTTCCTTCTCCTTCCCATCATGGCTGACCTCTTGGGGCCCTCTGACTGTCACACAAGGGGCCCCAGAGTCAGGGGTCACTCACCACCATGACCAGCTCGAATGGATGCTTGTAGACACGGACAGGAGACTGGTACTTCTGCACCATGTTTTCAAAGGACCAGCGGCAGGAGCCGGCCAGGCGGGAGTGGGCGCAGAGCCTGGGTGAGGGCGATGGTGAGGGAGCAGCTCCCTCCAGCTGAAGCAGGAGCCCCGGCCTCAGCTCCCCCTGGCCAGGGGCAGGCCCACTACCCCTCTGGACGCCCCCCCCAACACACACACACATCTCCCCAGCTCTCAAAGCAAGGGGGCCAGTGTGAGCCCCAAGTTACTTCCAGCCAGACCCCCAGCACTTGCCCCGCCCATTACCCAATTCCCCAGACCACACTCGATCCTCAAGAGCAATCAGTATCCCCCAAACTTTCCTCCCTTCTCGCCCCGTCATGCTGGGAGCCAGTAAACTCCCATAAAGCCACCCTGCTGGAAACACCCCCACGATTCATTCGCCCATGCACCCCGCAAGAATCATTGCACTTGCGCTCCCATTTTCCTCCAAGATCCCCTAACATACACACACAGTCTTCACCAGATTTCCCACGCACTGGCTCTGCCACACAAGCACACACATGCACGACTCCCCTCCCACACGAGAGAGCCCTTGCACACGAACTCAACTTTGCACACACACCCAGCTCTGCAAGCACAGTTCCCTAGATGCGCACAGACATTGACACACATGCACACACACAGATGCAAACGCACGCACGCATGCACACCCAAGCCCCCCAAAAGTCCAACTCACCCTCGCCCTCGGAGTCTCCGGGGACGTAGACCCAGGGCTGAGCGAAGCTGAGCCCGCGGGAGTCCTCCGTGGCCTCCTGGCCCAGAGCGCAGCACTTAGGGCGGGGCGCAGCACCGCGATCGCCAGAGAAGTCCGAGCCAGCGATCGCTGATCCCGGGCTGTCGGGTCTTGCACATCCTGCACCCTCCGAGTTGGTCTGGGAGGGGACGGCTGGGCGGGAGCGCTCCAGGACCCAGGACAGCGAAGATCCCAGCCTGGCCTGGCTCCACCCCCGCCCCACCCCCGCCCCACCCCCCGACTCTGCCCCGGCCCCGCCCAGATTTACCTCCGGACAGGCCCCGCCCCAAACTGGCTCCACCCCGTCTTAGCTCCGCCCTTCACTTTACACAGCCTTCTTTAACCGCGCCTCCACCTCGGCCCTGCCTCCATACTGGCCACGCCTCTTGCAGACCCCGCCTCCACCGGGTCCCGCCCCTAAAGCACCCAGCCTCGGGGGTGGCTCAGCCCCAAGGAGACCCCGCCCCAAGGCTCTAACCCCAGTCTCACTCTGCCCCCAGTCTAACCCTTGCCCCTCCCAGCCCGGCTTGCCCCGGCTCAGTTCACGTTTGGCCAGTTCCCTAACGGGCAACCCCCTCCTCCTGGGCTCTGAGCCCAGTCCCTCCACTAGCCACACCCCAGAGCCCTCCTGACCCCGCCGGGGATCTTTCATTCACTTTGCCCGCTTTACAGAGCGCCTGCTGAGTGTCAGGACTTGCCAGGCGCTGGAGAGTTCTCAGTGAACAAAACAGGTAAAAAGTCCTCGCCCTCGTGGAGTTTACCTCTCAGTGAGGGAGTGTGTGCGTGTGCATGCTAAGTCGCTTCAGTCGTGACCAACTCTGCACTCCATGCACTGTAGCCCACCAGGCTCCTCTGTCCATGGGATTCTCCAGGCAAGAAATACTGCGGTAGAGTGCTGTTTTTCCTCATTCAGGGAGTCTTCCTGACCCAGGGATCGAACCCGCCTCTCTTATGTCTCCTGCATTGGCAGGCGGGTTCTTTACTGCTACTGCCACCTGAGAGGGAGAGAGACATTAAATAAATAAGACAAATACAACACTGTGTGTGATGGGGGGAAATGCCAACGTGAAAAAAATAACCAGGGAAGGGATTCAAGGAGCCAGCAGAGTGAGGGTACAATTTAACACACGGTGGACTGGTAGAGTGAAGCCATCATTCATTTTCATTTTGGCTCGCACGCAAACCCTTCTGGCCTTTGCAGGATGCAGGAGACCCAGCATCCTTCCATAGTTCCCCCCTTCCTCTCCCTCTCTGTTTGGCTTGGGGGAGCCAAGAGGCTGGCTCTAGACAGCCTTGTCATCCGTGTATTCATTCATTTGACAGGTACTGAGCACCTACTGTGTGCCAGCACTGTGACTTTATCCATTTGCAAGAGGGAATCGGACAGGCTCACCTGCTCCTGCATGACCCAGAGTCCTAGGCAGGGAGAGGGTGTACTGAGAGACAGCGCTCTATTTAGCAAACGTATCGTTGCCCTTTGTGATAATCAGCCCCTAGCTTCCTTCCTATCTTGCGTCACACTCTGTAATCATCTTATTTACTTATTCATTTTATCTCTTTGTAGCTCTGACCCAGGAGACTGTGAGCTCCACAAGGGCAGAGACCTTATCTATCTTATTCACGTGCCCAACGTCCACGGGATCTTACTGGGGACCTGGCACACTGGTGCCGTGCGTTTTCTTGGTTACGGTTTTCAAGGACAGTGAAGCTGAAGCTCCAATCCACTGACCACCTGATGCAAAGAGCCAACTCATTAGAAAAGACCTTGATGCTGGGGAAAATTGAAGGCAGGAGGAGAAGGGGACGACAGAGTATGAGATGGTTGGATGGCATCACCGACTCGATGGGCATGAGTTTGAGCAAGCTCTGTCGATGGTGAAGAACGAGGACTCCTAGTGAGCTGCCGTCCATGGGGTCCGGAAGAGTGGGACGCGAATGAGCGACTGAACAATCCGGAATGGGAAAGGAGCGCCCCGGGTCCCATGCCTGCCACAAGATGGCAGCACAGTCCATGGCTCCTGGAGTCGCCACGAAGGGGACCGGTCCGGGGGAGATGGGAGCCCCGAGGTGCATCGCGGTATCCAGGGCTCATCCAGGAAACCCCCACGCTCCTCCTGGGCGTCTTGCAGGGCGCGTAGTGAGCGTTCACGCGGTTGACTGTTGTCACAGCACGATTGCTGATTGCCGTTAGCTGGCACAAAGTAAGCCCAGGTTGGAATGCTAACACCTGGAAGGATAAAGCTGAGCGATCGATTCCAAACTCTCCAGCTCCGAAGACCGCTCCCCACACCCCAGCAGGGCGAAGGCTGAAATGCAGATTCCCGGGCACCGCTGGAAGAGCCTAGGAATTGGCTTATTTAACACACTCTCCAAGTGGTTCTTCAAAGTGGACACGCCTGGCAGTGCTGGAGGTCATTCCCAGCGCTGGGGGATTCCAGGACGCTCAGAGGAATTGCGGGCCCTGGGGAGGGGTTGGGGCGCTCGTAAGTGGGGGAGTTCGGCTCTCAAGAGCTCCTCCCAGATGGGCGGCGTGCTCACTGCTCCCAGTACCGCGTTCTGCCCAGACGGAATCTTCCGGGTCACCTCCACGCGTGTCTCCTTTGCCACAGAAGGTGCCGGCTTGGGGGAGCAGGGGCCGGCGTGAGCGATGCAAAGAGTGGGAGCAAGAAAAGCCGCGAGGAGCAGATGAGAGGCCCTGAGACTACGGGGAGGCTCCGGGACTCCTGGCTGACTCCTGGCTGCCGTTGGTGCCGCCTCTGCCCACAACCCGTGAAGACGCCACTGGGGGGAGGGGAATTGGGGGGAAAGAGATGCTGCAGCTGCGTGGGCCCAGGAACTCAGAGCAGGAAGATGGGGCCCAAAGGGGAGGGAGAGCCTAACTGCCCCCTCCTCCAGCCAAGGCAAAAGAATCAGTAACAGCACCACCTGCCAGCTGCTTCCGTCACAGCACCGTTTTCCTATCAGTCATCCCTACCTTTTATTGAGCACTTACTTGGCACAGTGGTGGCTCAGCGGCTAAGAATCTGCCTGCAATGCGGGAGACACAGGTTCCATCCCTGGGTCGAAAAGATCCCCTGGAGGAGGGCATGGCAGTCCACTCCAGTCTTCTTGCACGGAAAAACCCATGGACAGAGGAGCCTGGCGGGCTACAGTCCATGGGGATCTCAAAGAGTCAGACAAGACTGAAGCAACTTAGGACTCACGCAGGCACATACCAGGCATGGTTCTAAGACTTTACAAACATTCAAACACTTAATCCTCAAAAATAGGCCCTGTAGTGATGAAAACGTTTTTGGCACTCCACAGAGGTGGTGGTTGCACAATACTGGGAATGCTCTGAATGCCGCTGAATTGTACACATTGAAATGGTTCATTTTATGTTTTAGAACCACACCTACCCTGAATATTCACTGGAAGGACTGAAACTCCAATATTTTGGCCACCTATGCGAAGACTCAACTCATTGGAAAAGACCCTGATGGTGGGAAAGACTGAAGGCAAAAGGAGAAGACGGAGACAGAGGATAAGATGGTTAGATAGCATCACTGACTCAATGGACATGAATTTGAGCAAACTCCAGGAGATAGTGGAGGACAGGAGCCCGGAGTGCTTCAGTCCATGGAGTCACATGGAGCTACTGAACAACAACCAACTATACCTCGATTAAAACAAACAGCCTTTTCAGGTCAAAACTCTGTTAATTCTCATTTCCCTGGTGGCTCAGAGGTTAAAGCATCTGCCTGCAATGCGGGAGACCTGGGTTCGATCGCTTGGTCGGGAAGATCCCCTGGAGAAGGAAATGGCAACCCACTCCAGTACTCTTGCCTGGAGAATCCCATGGACAGAGGAGCTTGGTGGGCTACAGAGTCGGACACGACTGTGTGACTTCACTTTCACTAAAGACAAGGAAACTAAGGCACAGAAAGTTTGAGTAACTTGCCCTAGGTCACACAGCTAGCAAGGAAATCAAACCCAGGACTTCTTCCCCGAGAGCTGCAGTGGAAGTACCCAAAAGGTGTGATTTTCCCAGCCTGAGCTTCAGAGATATCCAGGCATCCTCGTCAGGACCAAGGAGGTACCAAAAGGTTGGGCTGATCCTATGGGAACACGGGGACATGAAGTCAGTCCCAGGGGCAGGACCTCCAGCCTCCACCTGCCGCTTCCTACTGGCCCTCGAGAATGATTGAGCCACAGCTGCCTATTGTTGTGGTGGATTTTGAAGACTCCAGGAACTATCTCACATCTGTGAATATCTCCCTGCAGTTGAGTGCATGTGTGTATGTGTGTGTGTGAGATAAGGTACACAAAACGGGACTTCCAGGGTAGTCCAGTGGTTAAGACTCTGCGCTTCCACAGCAGGGCTCAAGGTTTGACCCCTTGTCAGAGAACTGTGATCCCACATGCCGTGGCAAAAAAAAAAAAATAATTATAATAATAACATGAAAATTACAAGTTTTAGTCACTTTCTTTCTTTCTCTCTCTCTCTTTCAAGCCAGAGACTTTACTGGGAAGTGGCACCCGGATGGAGAGCAGGAGGGTAAGGGAACCCAGGAGGACTTAGTTATTTTCAAGTGTACAATTCAGTGGCTTTTCGTGCATTCAGAAGGCTGTGCATCCATCACTGCTATCTAGTTTCAGAACATTTTTATTACCACAAAAGAAAACTGGTACCCATCAAAGCAGTCACTCCTTCCTACGCCCCTTCCCCCAGTCCTGGCAATCCTCAGTCTGCTTTCTGTATCACATCTCATTTGTCCTGGGGCTGCTTCTAATCCTGTTCCTTCTTCCTCCTCCCCAGAGCTCAGACACCTCCCAGACTGGGGAACCTCCAAGGTCATCAGGGTCGTTGGCAAGGGTGGCTATGTACAGATGTGCAGGTTGTAGCCTGTGGCAGCTTCGATGGAGCAGAGGCTGAGTCTGGAGTCAGTAGGAGTCGGAGGAGGGGAGCGAGGGGAGGGGAACCTGACCTAGAGGGCTACACAGCCAGACCTCACCCACCTCAACCCCAAGCCCACCCCCAAGTCCAGTCACTTCCACACAAATGCTCTGGGATTCCAGCAGGCATTGAATGTGGAGTCGGAGTCCAAAGGTGAGCAAAAGAGTCGGAGCCCAGGAGCTCTCAGCGAGGAGGAGAGGAAGCGGAAGGGAAGCTGGGTGCCCTAGCAGAGTCTCAGGGCCCTTGAGAGGGGGTGGGGTGGCAGGGGGGTGAGTGGCGGGTGCCGGAGTCCAGACAGGCCTGTGTGCAGGTTCCAGCCCTGTCACCTTCCAGCGCTCCTGCACTTTATGTGGCTGCAGTGTCCCCTCCTTGAAAATGGGGATAATGTGGACATGTTTCAGCCTTCACAAAGGAAGGACAGGTCCATGGATGAACCTTGAAGACATTATGCTCAGTGGAAGAAGCCAGACAGAGAAGGACAAATATTGCATGATCCTACTTTCATGTCATCAGGCTCACAGACAAGGAACGTAGAGGGGTGGCTGCCAGAGGTGGCGGGCTGGGAGGCGAGGGGGGCGGGGGGAGGCAGGGGCAGGGGCAGGGGAGTTAATGTTTAATGGATGCAGAGTTTCAGTTTTGCAAGACGAGGCATTCGAGGAAGTCGTGGAGGTAGATAGTGGGGACGGTTGCACAACAGTGTTGAGTGCACTTAATGCCGCTGAACTTGTACTTAAATGGTTAAGGGACCTCCTAGGAGATCTAAGACTTCTCCTTCCAGGGCAGGGGATGTGGGTTCAATCCCTGGTCAGGGAGCTAGAATCCCATGTGCCTAGTGGCCAGAAAGCCACATCATAAAACAGAAGCGGTATTGTAACACATTCAATAAAGACTTTCAAAATAAAAACGGGGCTTCCCTGGTGGCTCTGTGGTAAAGAATCCTCCTGCCAGTGCAGGAAACATGGGTTCAATCCCTGATCCATGAAGATCCCACATGCCTCAGAGCAACAAAGGCCGTGCACCACGACCATCGAGCCTGCACTCCAGAGCCCAGGAAGCCCTCGTGGCCTAGAGCCCATGCTCCACAACAAGAATCCATCACAATGAGAAGCCCACACTCCACAATCAGGGAGTAACTTCCGCTCACTGCAACTAGAGAAAAGCCCATTCAGCCATGAAGACCCAGCCCAGCCAAAAATAAGAAATAAATTTAAAAAAATTTTAAAGACTTCAAAAATGGTCCACATCAAAAAAAAAAACCTCTAAAAACATGATTAAAAAATAAAAATAAAAAACATGATTAAAATGGTAAATTTCATGCTATCTGTATTTGATCACAATAATTAAAAAAAAATCTCATTGGAGAAGTCGATAAAACAAAATAGTGCTAAATAGTGCCAGCTTGGAGAGAGGGTCCATTTCCCATGAGACTCTGTTGAGAGGGTGGCGTTGAGATGGAAGGGAAAGGAGACACCCACTCCCCAGCCCCTTTCTCTCCCACCTCCGTCATGACCTTCCTTTGGGCCAAAGTCATCTGGATGGTAGGGCAGACAAAGTCCCCTGCAGGGCAGGGAAGAAGGGCCCCATGTGTGAATCCCCCACAGCCACTGTAATGGATCAGCACACTCTTAGTGGCTTAAAAAAAACAACACAAATGGGGACATGCCTGGTGGTCCAGTGGTGAAGAATCCAGATCCCACATGCATCGGGGCCGCTAAATCTATGAGCTCCCAATGCAGGGGACACCAGGTTCAATCCCTGGTCAGGAAACAAGATCTTACCTGCTGCAACTAAGACCCGACACAGCCAAATAAATCAGTAAATATTAAACACATACAAATGTACTGCCTCACCATTCTGGAAGCCGGAAGCTGAAATCAGTCGCTCTGGGCTACAGTCAAGGTGTTGACCACCTTCGTGCCTTCTGGACGGTCTGAGAGGAGACTCCGTTTCCTCGCCTTTTCCAGCTCCTGGAGCTCACGTTCCTTGGCTGGGGGCCACTTCCTCCTTCCTCAAGCCTTGTCGCTCCCATCTCTGCCTCAGTCGGGGGTCCCACGGCCTTCTCCTCAGGCGAGTCTCTGTCCCCAGCCTCCCTCTGCCCGTCTCTCATAAAGACATCTGTCATCGGAAGCAGTGCACGTGGGCTGTCGCCTCTGTCGTGTCTGACTCTTTGTGACCCTATGGACTTTAGCCACCCCGCACCCCCAACCCCCACCAGGCTCCTCTGTCCATGGGATTCTCCAGACAAGAACACTGGAGTGGGTTGCCATTCCCTCCTCCAGGGGCTCTTCCCGACCCAGGGATCGAACCCACATCTCTTATGTCTCCTTCACTGGCATGCGGGTTCTTTACCACCAGCGCCACCTGGGAAGCCCAATTGGATGCAGTGAAAGTGAAGTCGCTCGGTCAATTCCGACTCTTTGTGATCCCATGGGTGGTAGCCTACCACACTCCTCCGTCCACGGGATTTTGCAGTGAAAGTGAAAGTGGAAATGAAGTCGCTCAGTTGTGTCTGACTCTTTGGAACCCCATGGACTGTAGCCTACCAGGTTCCTCCGTCCATGGGATTTTCCAGGCAAGGATACTGGAGTGGGTTGCCATTTCCCACCCTAAATCCAGAATGATCTCATCTTGAGATCCTAAATTTAATTGCATCTGTAAAGACCTTTTTCTCAAATGAGCTCCCGTTCCCAGGTTGCAGTGGGTTAGGACTCGGACTGTCTTCTCTAGGGGGACCACCGTCAGCCCACTGCAGGACCCCCCACCCCGGTGATGTGCTGCCCCTGGCATGCTCTCTACCCACTTCCCTGCTCCTGAATCCCAGAGTCTCTTCCAAAAGCAAAGTCCCTGAACCCAAGCTCTGCTTTCAGGGGGACCTGGGCGAAGATGTTCAGCAGATCAGATGTGACCTCTGCCCCCTCATCGGAGGAGGGATGTAGGGACCGGCTGAGGGAGGGCAGGACTATGATACAGGCAGTCAAAGGTCTAGGAGGGATGAGGCAGGCTGGCCTCTCGATCCTGGAGCCCACACTCCAACACTAGGAGATCAGCTCAGGTCATGGTTCTGCCCACCACGCTGGGTCAGACTAAGGGGCTAGGGATGAACAGCCACGGGTACAAGCTTGACCTCTTCAACAGACCCCAAGGGACCCCCAGCTCCATCCCGGAGGCCCTAACTGCCCCTGCCTTGGAGAGAGGCTATAGTTCCAAGCCACTGATTTCTCCCCCACCCCCCGCCTGGAGCCACCCAATGTGACAGTCGCCAGCCACAGGCAGCTATTTAAATTCATGAAACGGATATGAACATGTCAGATATTTATGTAAATAAAAAATGTAAACAGCAAAATTAAACACGCAGTTGCACGAGCCACATTCCAAGTGCTCAACAGCTACGTGTGGCTCGTGCTGAGAGGACAGAGTATTCCAGCACTTGCAGGAAGTTCCTTTGGCAAGGGCTGCTCCAAGTCACCCCCCAGGGGCCGGCAGAGGCTGGGCCCTGACTCGGGAACAGGATGGACTAGGTGGGCGTGGAGCAGGGACCCCAGGGCCGGGAGGAGGTGGGTGTTTGTCCAAAGCCAGCTTGCGTTGACTCATCACTTCCGAGGCCCAGGCCTGGATGGGGGATTAAGCCTGAGCCAGTGACCAGAGGTTGGCCTGGGGTGGGAAAGGGGTTAGCCTGCTGTGGCTGGGCCTCCTGGGTCCAAGGCAGGAATGTTTGACCTCAGCAGAGACAGTAGATAAACGGCCTGGGCAGGTCCAGACTGGGTAGATAGGCCAACTTGCCGAGTTAGGGGCAGCTCTAGTTTGAATCAGAAATGGTCAAAACATCTGCTGCTTTACTTGTTACCACCTAGACTTCCCTCCCCGTGAGGCTATGGACCCCTGTCTTTCTGACCTCATCTGCCTGTCCAGAGCCTGGCAGTATCATTGTTCCTCTGCCCACCTCCCCACGGATGAGCAGTTAGGTCATTTCAGTTCTCTATTTTTTTAAAATCACAAATAATGCTTTTAATTATTTAGTTTCTTACAGTATTCATATGACGGAAACTGACAAATCCATGTTGTTGTTGTTTAGATGCTAGGGTTATGTCCGACTCTTTGCAATCCCATGGACTGTATAGCCTACCAGACTCCTCTGTCCATAGGATTTCCCAGGCAAGTATGCTGGAGTGGGTTGCCATTTCCTTCTCCATTCATTTCTTTAAAAAAAAATGTGGGGGGGGGGGGCTGTGCTGCATGGCACATGGGATCTTATTTCCCTGACCAGGGGTGCAACCCGCGCCCCCTGCATTGGAAGCACAAAGTCTTTTTTTTTAATATATAATTTTATTTATGTATCTGGCTGTACTGGGTCCTCCTCGCTGCCCAGGCTTTTCTCTGGTTGCAGCAAGTGGCGGCTACCCTAGTTTCAATCCCTGGGCTTCCCATCGCTGTGGCTTCTCTTGTTGCAGAGCACCGACTCCAGAGCACTCAGGCTCAGTAGCTGCGGCTCCCGGGCCCGAGAGCACAATAGTTGTGTCTCACGGACTTAGTTGCTCTGCAGCATGTGGGTTCTTCCCAGATCAGGGATGGAACCCATGTCTCCTGCATTGGCAGGCGGATTGTTTACCACTGAGCCTCCAGAGAAGCCCCTGAAAGCGCAGAGTCTTAACCCACTGGACCACAGGGAAGTCCCAGGTCATTTCATTTCTTTACATGTGGTCATCAGCTTGCTCTTCTATCCCTTTCTCTTCCCAGACCGGGTTGTTCAGGCTGTATCTTGCTAGCTCCTATATCCCCAGGATGGGGCATCAGGTAGGTGCTCCGCAAATGGGAGGCACTCTGAGGGCAAGATCCTCCCCTCGGGACAGGCAAGCCTGGTTCCTAAGGAAATATCAGTGATGGTTGGGAGGGAGGGCCATGATGAGGGAGCCGGGGGTCCCTGCCTCCAGCGAGGGCCTCCAGCCACCCTCAGCCTGGGGTCTGGCTGCTTTCGTCACGGTGTCTTGGGGCCCGGTCCATGATTTTGTCTGCCTGCAGCGCTGCGTCCTTGGGGATATTCGAGAGATGCCGTGATCTCTCCCTAGGGACGTCATACTTTCACTGTCTCCTCATTCCTGCCCTACTGGCTCCCCGAGAGCAGGAACCTGTGTCCATTCTATTCCATCTGTATCCCGAGCACCTAGAACAGGACTTGTCACATAGTAGATGCTCAATAAATATTGAATGAAGGGACAAATGACTCCCTTCTCTTCCACCCCAGTTCTGACTCAGGACCTACTAGCTCTGGTTGGTCCTCCTCTGGGGACCTTCCCTGGGACCACAGTGCAGTGACCCTCTTGATCACACCATTCATTCATTCAGCATGACACTGGGCACTTACTCTGTGCCCGGCACCTGCTGCTGAATGGTGATTGAGGGAGGGACAAGGGTGCTGGCTCAGACTGCAGGGTTTAAATCCTGAGCCCCTTCCTGACCTTCTTGAGTAGGCGCTGAATGCACTGAATGCATTGGAGCTTCAGTTTCCACATCTGAAAATTAGGGAGAGGAAGAAGGCCAGTTTGCCCTCTTTGTTGTGGTTCCACTACTGTGTGCTTGCATCAGAACTTGTCAGATGATACACTTGAAATATATGTACTCTGTTGTATGCCTAGCACACCTCGATGAAGCTAGAAATCACAGTGCTAGCATGCTTCCCTGAGCTAAGGACTTAGCGCAAGGCCTGGCACACAGTAAATGCTCAACAAAAGTTGATATTTTCTGTCATTATTACATGTTTTCAGTTCAGTTCAGTCGCTCAGTTGTGTCCGACTCTGCAACCCCATGAATCGCAGCACGCCAGGCCCCCCTGTCCATCACCATCTCCCAGAGTTCACTCAGACTCACGTCCATCAAGTCCGTGATGCCATCCAGCCATCTCATCCTCGGTCGTCCCCTTCTCCTCCTGCCCTCAATCCCTCCCAGCATCAGAGTCTTTCCCAATGAGTCAACTCTTCGCATGAGGTGGCCAAAGTACTGGAGCTTCAGCTTTAGCATCATTCCTTCCAAAGAAATCCCAGGGTTGATCTCCTTCAGAATGGACTGGTTGGATCTCCTTGCAGTCCAAGGGACTCTCAAGAGTCTTCTCCAACACCACAGGTCAAAAGCATCAATTCTTCGGCGCTCAGCTTTCTTCACAGTCCAACTCTCACATCCATACATGACCACAGGAAAAACCATAGCCTTGACTAGACAGACCTTAGTCGGCAAAGTAATGTCTCTGCTTTTGAATATGCAATCTAGGTTGGTCATAACTTTTCTGCCAAGGAGTAAGCGTCCTTTAATTTCATGGCTGCAGTCACCATCTGCAGTGATTCTGGAGCCCAAAAAATAAACTCTGACACTGTTTCCACTGTTTCCCCACCTATTTCCCATGAAGTGATGGGACCAGATGCCATGATCTTCGTTTTCTGAATGTTGAGCTTTAAGCCAACTTTTTCGCTCTCCTCTTTCACTTTCATCAAGAGGCTTTTTAGGTCCTCTTCACTTTCTGCCATAAGGGTGGTGTTATCTGCATATCTGAGGTTATTGATATTTCTCCTGGCAATCTTGATTCCAGCTTGTGCTTCTTCCAGCCCAGCGTTTCTCATGATGTACTCTGCATAGAAGTTAAATAAGCAGGGTGACAATATACACCTTGACGTACTCCTTTTCCTATTTGGAACCAGTCTGTTGTTCCATGTCCAGTTCTAACTGTTGCTTCCTGACCTGCATACAGATTACTCCAGAGGCAGGTTAGGTGGTCTGGTATTCCCATCTCTTTCAGAATTTTCCACAGTTTATTGTGATCCACACAGTCAAAGGCTTTGGCATAGTCAATAAAGCAGAAATAGATGTTTTTCTGGAACTCTCTTGCTTTTCCATGATCCAGCGAATGTTGACAATTTGATCTCTGGTTCCTCTGCCTTTTCTAAAACCAGCTTGAACATCAGGGAGTTCACAGTTCACATACTGCTGAAGCCTGGCTTGGAGAATTTTGAGCGTTACTTTACTAGCTTGTGAGATGAGTGCAATTGTGCGGTAGTTTGAGCATTCTTTGGCATTGCCTTTCTTTGGGATTGGAATGAAAACTGACCTTTTCCAGTCCTGTGGCCACTGCTGAGTTTTCCAAATTTGCTGGCATATTGAGTGCAGCACTTTCACAGCATCATGTTTCAGGATTTGAAACAGCTCAACTGGAATTCCATCACCTCCACTAGCTTTGTTCGTAGTGATGCTTTCTAAGGCCCACTTGACTTCACATTCCAGGATGTCTGGCTCTAGATGAGTGATCACATCATCATGATTATTTGGGTCATGAAGATCTTTTTTGTACAGTTCTTCTGTGTATTCTTGCCATCTCTTCTTACTATCTTCTGCTTCTGTGAGGTCCATACCATTTCTGTCCTTTATCAAGCCCATCTTTGCATGAAATGTTCCCTTGGTATCTCTAATTTTCTTGAAGAGATCTCTAGTCTTTCCCATTCTGTTGTTTTCCTCTATTTCTTTGCATTGATCGCTGAAGAAGGCTTTCTCATCTCTTCTTGCTATTCTTTGGAACTCTGCATTCAGATGCTTATATCTTTTCTTTTCTCCTTTACTTTTCGTCTCTTCTTTTCACAGCTATTTGTAAGGCCTCCCCAGACAGCCATTTTGCTTTTTTGCATATCTTTTCCGATGGGGATGATCTTGATCCCTGTCTCCTGTACAATGTCACGAACCTCATTCCATAGTTCATCAAGCACTCTATCAGATCTAGGCCCTTAAATCTATTTCTCACTTCCACTGTACAATCATAAGGGATTTGATTTAGGTCATACCTGAATGGTCTAGTGGTTTTCCCTACTTTCTTCAATTTGAGTCTGAATTTGGTAATAAGGAGTTCATGATCTGAGCCACAGTCAGCTCCTGGTCTTGTTTTTGTTGACTGTATAGAGCTTCTCCATCTTTGGCTGCAAAGAATATAATCAATCTGATTTTGGTGTTGACCATCTGGTGATGTCCATGTGTAGAGTCTTCTCTTGTGTTGTTGGAAGAGGGTGTTTGCTATGACCAGTGCATTTTCTTGGCAAAACTCTATTGGTCTTTGCCCTGCTTCATTCCACATTCCAAGGCCAAATTTGCCTGTTACTCCAGGTGTTTCTTGACTTCCTACTTTTGCATTCCAATCCCCCATAGAAAAGGACATCTTTTTTGGGTGTTAGTTCTAAAAGGTCTTGTAGGTCTTCATAAAACCATTCAACTTCAGCTTCTTCAGCATTACTGGTTGGGGCATAGACTTGGATTACTGTGATATTGAACGGATTGCCTTGGAGACGAACAGAGATCATTCTGTCATTTTCGAGATTGCATCCAAGTACTGCATTTCGGACTCTTTTGTTGACCATGATGGCTACTCCATTTCTTCTGAGGGATTCCTGCCCGCAGTAGTAGATATAATGGTCATCTGAGTTAAATTCACCCATTCCAGTCCATTTTAGTTTGCTGATTCCTAGAATGTCGATGTTCACCCTTGCCATCTCTTGTCTGACCACTTCCAATTTGCCTTGATTCATGGACCTGACATTCCAGGTTCCTATGCAATATTGCTCTTTACAGCATCGGATCTTGCTTCTATCACCAGTCACATCCACAACTGGGTATTGTTTTTGCTTTGGTTCCATCCCTTCATTCTTTCTGGAGTTATTTCTCCACTGATCTCCAGTAGCATATTGGGCACCTAATGACCTGGGGAGTTCCTCTTTTGGTATCCTATCATTTTGCCTTTTCATACTGTTCATGGGGTTCTCAAGGCAAGAATACTGAAGTAGCTTGCCATTCCCTTCTCCAGTGGACCACATTCTGTCAGACCTCTTCACCATGACCCGCCCGTCTTGGGTTGCCCTTGCAGGCATGGCTTGGTTTCCTTGAGTTAGACAAGGCTGTGGTCCTAGTGTGATTAGACTGACTAGTTTTCTGTGCGTATGGTTTCAGTGTGTCTGCCCTCTGATGCCCTCTTGCAACACCTACCATTACATGTTTTACGTCACCTAATCCTTTCAAGGCCCTGTGGAGCAAGTATTAAGTGTCCAGTTTTGCAGATGGAGAAACCAAAGTTCAGAGAGTTGAAGACATTTCCCAAGGGTCACACAGCTAGGAAATGGAGGAGTGAGGATTTGACATCTTCGCTCACAGGCTCTTCCCAATTTTACAGATGGAGAAACTGAGGTTCAGAGAGGTTAAGCCACTTGCTTACGGTCACATAGCTGGTTATATGGCTGAGCCAGATTTCAAACCCAGTCTGGTTTCAAGCTAAAGCTTGATTTGATTTTGTATTTTGTCCCCTGTGGCCTGGCCTGTCCATCACTCAGGTCCCCAGGTGCAGGAGGGAATGGGGTCCTGACCTCCTGACCTGGGCCATCCCCAGGAACTGTCACACACTGGCCCCAGAAATGTAGCCCCACCGGTCTGGGCAGCATGGGCCCCGGCAGGGCAGGGAGGAAGTAGGCTTGGTCATGGGGAGGGGAGTTTTGGATTTGGGTTGGGCAGCCTGTCCTGCGGTGGAGATCCCAGGCCTGGCAGAGCCAGTCTGGCCTCAGGACCCCACCCAGCTCCACTCTCTGCCCTGACAGTGTGACCTCCTCACTGGGTGGCCCTCACTGCTCCATCTGAGAGGCCCAGGGATGGGCTTGAAATGAGGCGTCCAGAGATGTAGAGTAGGTTGTGCCGGCAAGCCATCCAGGGTTCACGATGAGGCTCAGGTCTGCAAGATGCTATGAGGGTGCAGTCTGGCTGGGCCAGAGGGGCTGCCAGCCTGTGGGTGAGGCCAGGTCCAAGAGGCCCCTGCTGAGCAGAGGGTTAGCCCCTCCATGGCTGGGTCCTGCAGAAGGGCCAGCGTGGCCAGGGGCAGTGGGGGCTCAGCACCGCCGCTATTCACCCACTGGTCAGGAGCTGTTCCAGTGTTTTATAGCAGACACAGTCATGCAGGTATACAGCCCTCCAGAGAGGGCCAGCAGGAAGGTCATCTGAGCTGCGGATGCTCCCTTGGGGGGCATCAGGGTGGGACTCCCTGGCAGGCAGTGGGGAGGTGGCAGGATGGGGCAGCCTGCCAGGGGCCCCAGGCAGGTTTGGGCCAGAGGCACATTCCTGGGGGATGACTCAGGGGCAGGCAGAGTGGGTGACTCACCGTGGACCCTCTCTTGTCTCTGCTGCCAGCGGCCAGCCTCCTCTCTGGTCCCAGGGGGGCTGTGGTGGGGAGCTCACCGGCCCAGGGCTGAGTGTGAGTCAGCCCATCTGGACTGGATGTCCAGCATGATTTTCCATCCATTGCATTGTTCTGTGAGGAAAGTAAATACATGTTACAAAACACGGGGTGAAGCCGGGCCAGCCCCCTCCTGTCCCCTTGGAGGGCGGGGAGGAGAAGGCCCTCTATGCCACGCCATCACGGAGCACTGGCTCATCCACATTTTACAGATGGGGACGCCCGGTTCAGAGAGGTTAAGCCACCAACCCAAGGTCACACGCTGGGCAGGATTCAAACTGAGGCTGGCCTCAAGCTACAGCCTGTGGGTTCTTCCCCAGAGGGTGTAGACCAGGCCTGCCCATGTGCTGCGTCTCTCTGCTCACAACTGTGTCTCTCAGGGCAGCCCAGAGACCCACAAGCTTTAGCATCCTGGGGGGCGTGGGAGTGGGGTATGTGCTTGTTAACACGCAGATTCTGGGGCTCTAGCCAGACCCACCAACTGCAGTCTCAGGGGCCCTGGAATCTGCATTTCTGAATGCCCTCTAGGTGGGGGTGAGGCCGTACCCCTGGAGATAGGAGAACGGCTGTCTGTCCACAGGGAGGCTGGGCCTCTGCCCTGGGAGGAGAGGCTCCATGGTGAGGAACTGGCCTCCCATCCTGCACACCCCTCTCTCTGTGGGAATGCTGCCCTTCTTGTTTCAAACTGGTTCACCGAAACACCTGAGCCAGCCAGGGAGTGAGCGAGCGCCTCTCCAGCTGCTGGGGAAACAATGATGGCAAACAGGGAGGGTGTGGATGACCCTTCAGATGGGGTGGCCTCCTGGGAGACGGCCGCCTGGCCCAGCTCTAGGCAGGGGACAGGGTTCAGGGGCCAAAGGTGGCCTGGTTGCCAGGGAACAGAATGGCCGGGCAGGTACCATCCCTTCAGGGTGAACATCAAGTCAACCCCTTGGGGAAAGCAAACACACTCCCCAAGCCCCCACCCCACGGCACAGGCAGAGCGGATGAGTCACTTGGCATATGAGGCTCCTCGGAACCAAGCAAATCCCATCTGCCCACAGGAGGATCCACAGGGCCCAGATCCCAGCTCCCACCCCATCTAGCCTGCCCACGGAGTGTCAGGCACACGTGTGTACACACGTGTACACACTCACACACACACACACACACACACACACACACACACACACATATTGCCCCAGCCCAGAAACCCAGATTCTAGAGGCTGGAGGGAAGCGGGATGGTGAAGGACAACTCAGTTCCTCCCCAAATCTACTCATTCTCCCCGAAGCACTTGGGCCAGGCCCAGCTGAGTCAGCCCACGAGGGTGGAGACGGGTGGGGGTCCAAGAGCGTGGGGCCAGAGCAGGCTAAGCCAGGAACCAGCCCAGCTGGCACTGGGCCTCTCAGGGCCTCAGTGAGCTTCCCTGGAAGATAAGAGACCTTCCTCTTGGGAGGGAGGGTCCTTGGAGAGTCAGTGGGGGTCTCTGGGGAGTGTCAACCCGCTGAAGCATATTGGCCACGTGCTGTGTTGCCTGGCATGGAGTCGGTCCTCAATAATGGAGAAATGGTATTAATATCATCAATGTCACATAACATCATCAGTGTCACGGCTGTTATTCAGCAGCTGAGCTATCAGTGTGCTCACCTGGAGGTCCCTAGTTTGGTTTCCTCTTAGAAGCCAAACTTCACTTTTCTAGGTGTGGGGAAGGAGGATTTGGAAGTTGGGAGAAGTCTGGAGTTCTGAAACAGTTTGTAGTTCCTATAATTGCTTGTAACCCTCAGCCCCACGAGCATGGAGCCTCCACCTGCAGAGGTCAACCCCTCCCATTTGTGGGACCCTCACTCAGGGCCTAGGGGCATGCCAAGTGCTTAACACATGGGATCTCACCTAGGAGGCGGATACTATGCTGCTGCTGCTGCTGCTGCTGCTGCTGCTGCTGCTGCTGCTGCTGCTAAGTCGCTTCAGTCGTGTCCGACTCTGTGCGACCCCATAGACAGAAGCCCACCAGGCTCTTCCATCCATGGGAATTTCCAGTCAAGAGTACTGGAGTGGGGTGCCATTGCCTTCTCCGGGGTGGATACTATAGTTGTGTCCATTTCACAGATGGGGAAAACTGAGGCTCAGAAGCACAAGATGACCTGTGTTCAAGCTGCAACACCTGAAAGAGACTGAGAACTCCAGGGCTCCCCAGGCTGCCGCCCCTCACCCCGTCTTTGGAGCCCTGATAAGGTTCATCTCCCTAGGCTCAGCCCAGTTGGCTTTGTAGTTGCTGTCTCTTTGTCTCTGGCCATAGACTATCAGCAACTTGAAGATAGGGAGGCTTCCTTCCTTAACATGGATTCCATTTTGCTCAAATGTTGTATCTTCCATAATCCTTATCAACCAGTATCTTTCAGTCCAGTAAGGAAGACTGACAAGGAAGGAGGTTAACACCATAGAATGTAGTGGACCCTAACAGAGGGGCATGAAGTGGGGAGTGGAGGCAGGGAAGGGTCTGGGAAGTGGGAATGCCGGGCTTGGGTCATTTTGAAATGAGTCTTGTAAAAGTCACTGAAGGACTTCCCTGGTGGTTCACTGGTTAAACCTCTGCATTTCCAATGCAAAGGGTACAGGTTCAATCCCTGATTGGGAAATTAAAATCCCACATGCCACATGGCTAAAAAATAGAAAGTAATTGAAAAAAGACATTGAAAAATTAATCCAAGCACATATAAAAATAATATCCAAAGGAAGTTTTAAAAAATAAGACAAAATCCAAACACTATGAAAGAGCATACAATGAAAATTCATATTTGTTTCCTGAGGGGACTCATGGCTAACAGAGTCTTGTGGATACTTCCAGAAATTTTCTGTACGTATAGGCATATATATTCTCTGTTTCTCTCTCACGCTTTGCTCCTGGCGCCTGACAACGAATTCCACATCTCATTCATTTCCAGCTGCACGGTCTTCCCAGAGTAGATGCGCTCTGGGTTATTTAACCACCTGATCCCCATCCCAGTGGCCATCAGGCTGTTTCCAGGATCTCCTCCCTAGCAACGGTGCTGCCGTGAATGACTCCAATTTACTCTCTAAGGGAAAGGTAACCCAGAGAAGGAAGGAAGAGAGTTTCCATGCAGAGTTGTGCCATAAAACAGGGGGTTGGACAGTATTCCCTCCTGAGCCCTTTGGCTCACTTAGGGGCACAGGAAGGGGTCCAGGCTGAGCAAGTTTTGTCCTGACTTCAGGCCAGGTCTAGACCCCAAGTCACTCCCCCCCCCCCACCACCAAGCTGTGTGTTCTGAAGCCTTGGGCTCCTCCCTGACACCTATTCCCAATGGGCTTGTAGTCTGGACTTATAGTCTCTAGGTCTCCTGCATTGCAGGTGGATTCTTTACCATCTGAACCGCCAGGGAAGCCCAATGCTTGTAGTGGGACTCTAGGTCCCACCCTACTCCCACCCCCGGAGCTAACCTCAGACTTGGGGAGGGAAGTCCCTGCAGGTTGGAGGGAATTGCTCAAGCACTGAGCTGCCTCATGGGGAACTCCCCACCTAGAAGGGGCATCTGAGAGAGAAGCCAGGGCAGTGCCAAGTTCAGAGAGGAGAGAAGGGTTAGGTGTGGCTGGAAGGTCTGTACAGGGTTCCCTATCTGAGAGCTGCAGGCAAGATCCCTCACTCCTGGTTTCTCATAGAGGGGCCAGGGACCACCAGGGGGACTTGCTAAAAGTTTAGACCCCTGAGACCTTTCCTGCGCACAGCCCCTCAATCAGGAGCTGGAGGGGGGTCACACCCCGGAATCTGCATTTTACAAGCTCCCCTGGGGAAGCTGAGCTGCTGCTCCTCCCAGCATCCTTTATCCTTTTTAGGCCTTCAGATCCCAACTTGAGGTTGTCAATGTATTGTTAGTAGTATTAGCATCTGTCTTTCCCTCTCCGTTAAGAGAAAGGCCTTTTATGTTTTCGTTTTGTTTTTCCCTTTTCTCATCAACGTAGCAGAACCAGGCAGCCACGGCTGGGAGAATGCCCATATCTGTGGAATGAGCCAATGAACGAGCCCACTGAAAGCGATAGACCCTCGCCCTCAAAATGTGCATTTGGACACACACACATTTTGAAAGCAACTGTAGGAGGATCTGCAGAGACCCTTAAGCCCACCACAGATACCCCCTAACAAATAAGGTTTTCCCAGAATCTCTGTAAGGGACAACAGATGACCTAAAGCAGCCATCCCCAAACTATTTGGCACCAGGGACTGGTTTCATGGAAGACAATTTTTCCGAGGACGGGGTTGGGGGGGATGGTCTCAGGGTGATTCAAGCACATTACTGTTTGTTTTTTTTTTTAAATTGGGGGATAATTGCTTTGCAATGTTGTGGTGGTCTCTGCCATACATCAACATGAAACAGTCATATATATATATCCCCTCCCTCCCCACAATAATAAACTCTCTCCTCCCAGTAAGGAGAAACGCCTAAATGGAGGTGCCAGGCACTGAACCCGGGGCCTCGTGCATGCTAAGCACACGCTCTACCATTGAACTACACCCCCGCTACTACACTTACTGCGCACTTTTATTTCTATTATTATTACATCAGCTCCACCACAGATCATCAGGCATTAGATACTGGAGGTTGGGGGACCCCATGGCCTACAGGACACTGTTCTCAAATGCTCTGGGGTCTGGGGCAGGAAAAGCCTGTAGGAATCAACTTCCCCATCAACCTCCTTATTTTTTAAATAAAAAGCGGCTGAGGAAGTGACTGGCCTGAGGACTCTGGATGCCTGTGGCAGGGAGTCTGCCTCCTTCCCTCATCATTGCTCCCCATCTGGGCCCTTTGGCATCTCCCCTGAGGACTGGGTGCTCCTCCTTCCCAGCTGGGCTCAACACCCGCAGTGCCCTCCAGAGGGACGCTGAAGGGCTCCCTGCTGTCACGGCCCCACTCTGGCTCAGGGCCAGACCCGGGGTTACTGGCTGTCTAACTGCAGCCTTCTCCGCGGGCACACAGAGCAGCAGGGCCCCAGCGTGACTGGCCTCTGCTGGCACAGATGTAACTTGGCACATGGGACTGTGTGAAGTGTTGTGTGAATGATCTACAGGAATCCCTATGGGGTGGGGTGCGGTTGTTACCACTGTTTGACAGATAAAGGAAACTGAGGCTGGGAGCAAGAGAAGCCTTGCTGAAGAGTCAGCTGACCATTCAAAACAGCAGGATTTGAACTCAGGTAGGCGCACTCTGGGGCTTCCCAGGTGGCTCAGAATCCGCCTGCCAATCCTAGAGACGCAAGTTCGATCCCTGGGTCTGGAAGATCCCCTGGAGAAGGAAATGGCTACGATTTCTTGGCCACTCCTGTGTTCTCGCCTGGGAAATCCCATGGAAAAAGGAGCCTGGCGGGCTACAGTCCGTGGGATCGCAACGAGTCGGACACGACTTAGCATCTAAACAACATCAAGGCGCACTCCCAAGGTCCCTTTTCTCAACTGCTATCGACAGTCCTACCACCTGAGAGTAATTCACTAGCTATCGGGGCATAGAGACCCGTCAGGCTGTCCCATCTGACTGGGGGCCCCACCTGGGTGTCAGCCAAGAAAAGGGAGCCCCGGTGCCCAAGACGGGCATCCGAGACCCGGGTGAGGGTCCTCAGCCTGGGGCGCGTGCGCCAGGCCGGGAGTCAGGGGCGAGGGGGCCGCGGAGCGCGCTCGGAAGAGCCGCCAGTGCGCCTCCGCCCGCCTGCCCAGCTTCTCGAGCGTCCGCGCTGGGAGGTGGGGTGGGATGGGCCGGGTCCTCCCAGGACCCCGTGTCCCCACCCAGATTCCAGGCTGGGCGCCCAGCTCGCTCCAGCGGGGCCGAGGGAGCGCCTGGAAGCCCCGCCCCCCGGCGCCCCGCCCCCCCCGGCGCCCCGCCCCCGGGAAGGTAAGCGCCACCTTCTCGGGAGCGGCGCGGGCAGCCGCGGCCTGCGGGCGCCCCGCCCCCCGCGAGTAGTGACGGGCCGCCGCCGCCGCGCCGCACTCGGGGCTCCCGCGTCGCCGCCCGCTCACCTGCGCAGGCTGCCCGCCCCTCGGTGCGCGCCGGGGCCTCCGCCGCCCCGTGCCCAGCCCGGCGCAGCGACCCGCCGCCCCGCCCGGCCGCCACCATGAACTCGCTCTTCAGGAAGAGAAACAAAGGCAAATACAGCCCCACGGTTCGGACCCGCAGGTGAGGGGCCGCGCTGGGCCGGGATGCGGGGCCCGGGCCGTGAGGGGAACGGCCGGGCCTCCGGGGCCGCGGCGGCTGGGAGGGGGTGCGCACCGCCCTGGGAGCTCCGCGGGGCGGGGAACCCAGCCTGGAGTGCGCGGCGCGCGGGGACGCGGGCGCCCGAGGGCCACCCTTGAGCTGGGAAGCACGGCCGAGGTGGGAATGGAGGTGGGCCGGGGGCGCGGAAGGAAAACACGCTGTTTGGCCCCGGAAAGTTCTAGGAGCCGGGAGAGTACTGGCTTGGGCGCTTAGAGAGCAAGGTACTGAGGTGGAGTCACTGGGGGGTGGGGGTGGGGGTCTCCGCGTCCCGCGGTCGCTCTTGGGCCAGGGGTCCTCGCGGGCTAGGAAGCACCGCCCAGGTGGAGAGTGGTGTGTCCGGCGGACGCTACACCCAAGGCGGGGCGGGGTGGGGGGCGACGGGGGCGAGGGTGTGTGCAGGGACAGAAGCACCGTCTAGGGGCGCACCCACGCGGTGAATTTGAGCTGGAGCGGGGGCGTGTCGGGGGACGTTCACCAGCGCTCCTTGGAGGGGCGCACAGGTGCTTCTGGAGTCGGGGAGGCGAGAGGTGAGGGGACGAATTGGGGGGCGGGGAACGTGCCACCTGCAGCAGAACTTTCCGGCACCTGCCATCCTGCGCTCCAGAGCCTGGTTCGGAGGAATCCGTGGGTGTGGGGTCGGGTTGGGAGAACCCGGGCTGAGGCACCCCTGGTCCACACTCCCTACCCCACCCCGAGGTCTGCGCAGCTCCTGGGAGGGCGGTCGGGCCTTCTCCCTGAATGATTTCTCAGGGGCGTGGCTGCCCCCAGCACCCCCCCGCCAACCAGCGCCGAAACTGGCGGCGTCTCTGAGAGCCTCTGGTTCCCAGGGCCGCCTGGGAAGGGAATGACATGTCTCGATGTGTTTGCGTTGAAACGGCAGCCCACGTCCACGTCTGCTTGGTAAGCCTAATGTATTCACTTAATAACCGGTTTAGGGGAACCTCAGTGGAGATGCTGAGATTGAGGGAGGGGGCAGGACCTCAGACCCTTCCTTGGCCTCTCTCTAGGGAAAAGGAGGCAGGGGCTATAGATGGGAGGGAGCCTTTATCCACAAGGGGCTTCAGGCAGGTGGGGAAACTAAAAAAAAATTGCAGAGCCCACCTGCCCAAGTGTATCCACCCCAAAGTGCCCTCATCTGAGACCCCCTCCCCTGGAAGCAGTCCCTCACTCTCTCCCAGGCCAGGGATGAAGGCGAGGAGACCCTGGCCTGCACTCCCACCCTGCCCCCCGTGGTCCAGCCCAGGCAGACCTGTCTGACAGGTGCAGGCAGCTTGGGCATGGTGTGGAGAGGGTGGGCCCTCCATGTCTTTGTTCAGTCAGTTCAGTTGCTCAGTCGTGTCTGACTGTTTGTGACCCCATTGACTGCAGCAAGCCAGGCCTCCCTGTCCATTGCCAACTCCAGGAGCCTGCTCAATCTCATGTCCATCGAGTCAGGGATGCCATCCAGCCATCTCACGGTGCCCTCACCTGAGACGTAGAGTGTGGGCCCTCCATGCCTTTGAGTTCCAGACTTTTCAGAAACTCCCCTCTCCTGTGACCCCACTGCCCCTTCTCCCCTTTGCCTTGTTTCAAGTTTAGAAGCATTTCTTTCCCTCCCCTCTCGGGATCCCCTCCCACCCCCGCCCCCACCACACACACACACACAAGCCTCCCTGGTCTTTCCCAGCCCCAGGGATTGGGCAGGGCTCTGCGCTCTGCTCCTCAGTGGCCAGGTCCAGCTGGCTCTCCAGCCCAGCTGGGGTCCCGTCCAGTCCCTGAACTAGTCTTTCAGATGTTGCACAACCAGATGCTCCGTGCCAGCCAGGGAGGGCTGTGCTGTTCTCCCCCCACTAAGACCGGGGCCCCTCCAGTCCTCCACCCACATGCACACACCCACACACCAGGAGATGGGCCAGCCTCGCCCTGCTCTCCGCCTCCCTCATCCCTCTGAGCTTCCCCTTCTTCCAGCTCTCCATCCGTCCAGTCCCCCAAGGGCTGGGCTTGGACCTAACAAAAGGTTATAATGAATCTGGACAATCTGGGAGGGTCTTGGCCTTCCCAGCAGAGGGCAGGAAGGAAGCAATTAACATCCTTTACAGCTTCGGGGACTCAGGGTTAATGGGCATGGATCCTGCACTTCGAAATACCCCTGGCCCAAGGCAGCCATCCGCTGCCCCTAGCTGAATGTGTGATCTCAGCTTGGAGGTCTCTTTCTCCAGGAAGCCCTCCCCGATTCTTCCCAAGATGGGATGAGATTCTTCCTTTGGGCCCCGTGGCCTTGCACAGTCACAGCCCTGTGTAGATGCCAGGTGACCGTGGTCTTGCCAGCCCAGCATGTTCCCCTTGGTGGAGACAAGTTCATGGAACAGATTGCAGGGTCGAAGGTAGCCTCTTGAGTGTTACCCAGTGCTTGGCCCTGTACCCATAGCTCTAAGATGCGGTCGCTGGTCACAGGTTGCTGACCCCTAAGTTACTCTTGCACCCTGAGTTTTCTGGGGGCTTCCTCTTCCGTCTGGGGGAGGCAGGGTTGCCAGTGAGATTCAGCATTGAGGTGGTCAGTTGAACACCTCGCCTCTTGTTCCAGAGAGGCTCAGGAACCTCTCTGAATCTGTTTCTTCATCTGCAAGGCAGGCCTGGTACTAATATCTTCCAAGTGGGGTTGCTGGGAAGAGCCAACATAACAATGGAGAGGATTCCGCCCACCCCCTGCAAACCTCCCCCCCCCCCCCCCCCCCCCCCCCTCACCTCCCCCCCCCCCCCCCCCCCCCCCCCCCCCCCCCATTTCCCCAGACTCATAGGAAGTGCCCAGAGTGAGGGTCAGCATCCCTGCCCCCAGTAAAGGGGATTCAGGAGCCAGTACTTGTGACTCGCACACAACCCCTCGGTCGCAGGCTCTGGGTGGCACAAGTGAACAGGAATTCGTGAATGGAGAGCCCCTTAGGAGAAAACCGCCCCTCCCTGTTTGTCAGCCTGGCAGCAGCTGGAACTGGGTGTGAGCCCCGCTGCTCCCGCTGCCCTGGTTTCTGATGACAGGTGTCGGAACTGGTGTTCACACCTGCGCTAATGACAGGGTCAGGCTGCTGCTGCAAGGTCACCAAGGATAGTGTCCAGCTCAGCGGGGAGGGCCTTGAGGGGCCCCGGTCCTACTGCCCTGCTTGGATGCTGAGAGTACAGCCCTGGCCAGTCCTTGCTCTCCAGCTGTGCCACTTGGGGAGAGCTGCTTGGCCTCTCTGAGCCTCTGCTTTCTCAGCTGTGGAATGGGCATAAAAATACTACCTGCCTGGTGATATTGTTGACATGATGATTAAAGGGAATAATGCAGGGAAAGGGTTGAGAATTACAGGAAGCCTCGTTCCACAGCAGCTGTGGTAGTTATAACTGTTGAATACATTTGAGTAGGCACCTGCTATGTAGCTGGGATTGAGCTGAACGCCACGATGGACAGGCAGTGCACTGCACAACTCCTGGGGTGTCATTCCGGGGAGTAGGGGTGGCTGTGGAGGAGACGTTGACAGTCTCTACATTTGATGGAATTTTGCTTAATTACCGCTGTGGTTGCAGGACTGTGTCATGGTAGTGATGGGAACCACTGAGAGTTTGGGAGGCATAGCGCTGGACAGATGAGATTTCCAGCCTGATGGCCCTGTTGCTCCCTGACTGGTCTGAAGTGAGATCTGTCAGGGTTAGGGTGGAGACCTGGATTATCGGGGAGGACTCCCTAGGATGTGTCTGAACTGTCATTGGGAAGGATGGATGGTTAGACCCAGCTCTGCAATTAGACCGAACTCTGCCTGTGTTTGCGTTTGGCAAAGAAATTTGGCCTCGCTAGAAGCCTCGGCTTTCCCTTCAGTAAAATGGGACTAATTTTGTCCCTCTACCCAGACCTCGGTCCCAGTGAGCACCCAGCAGCCTGGCCTCACTTCCTGACCTCACCTAGGCAAAGTCCTACAAGAATGGCCCAGTCCTAATGGGGACATCCTGTGGGGGAGGCAGGGCCCAAGGGTTTGGAGGCTGGTGAAAGGGGCGTGTGTCCTCCTGGAAGCTAGCTGGGGTACCCTGGGTCCCTCGGTGATGAAGAGCATGTCATCCAGGTGTGGGTTCAAGCCCCAGCTTTGCCTCTCCTGAGGTATGTGTCCTTGGGCAGGTCACAAAACACTTGAGTCTCAGTTTCCTCATCTATGAAATGGGAGTGTTTCATCCACAGCAGCCATCAGCTGGTGAGGTTGCTAGTGGCTCAAGTGAGATGATGCATGTGACGGGCCCAGCTCCAGTGAGTGCTCAGTAAGTCAAGGCAGTGACAGTGGTGACTGCACACTGCTGTTGAAGATGAAAAGTGAAAGTCGCTCAGTTGTGTCTGACTCTTTGTGACCCCATGGACTATACAGTCCATGGATTTCTCCAGGCCAGAATACTGGAGTGAGTAGCCATCCCCTTCTCCAGGGGATCTTCCCAACCCAGGGATCCAACCCAGGTCTCCTGCATTGCAGGCGGGTTCTTTACCAGCTGAGCCCCAAAGATGAGGATGGTGCTAAGAACGGGGCTGACTAGGCAGCTGGGCTCCTTCCAGCTGTGGAGGCTGTTGCCCCAGGGGCACAGGAGGTCAGCTGACTCCCATTCTTTCGCCCTAGCATTCAGGTGGACCCCACACACACACCTTAAGAAGACACATGGAGAGACACACCTCCATGCATTGATCAGTGTCGGCTGAACAGCCCGAACAGTCTGCAGGAGGGCCCTGTCAGCAAAGTTCACCTCCCACTCCACGGGTAGCCGGGACTGGAGTGATCCGCCCAGCCGTTTCTCAGCACCTGCTGTGCCCCCAGCACAGACATGTTGTTTTATATATATATATATGAAATGTTTTATATATATATAAAGGATGTTTATGTTTATATATATATAAAGGATGTTTCATATATATATGAAATCTCATTCTGACGCCGAGCCTGTAAGGCTACTGCTGGTATCCCATTTCACAGAGAGGAACACTGAGGCCAAGAGTAAAGGTACTCGCCTTGGGCTCACGGCTCACACATGGCCAATGTTGGGGCCCCTGGTGAAGGAAAGTAGGGCTCCCCACCTCAACCTGGGGTTGGTGCTGTCTCTGGGGACTGCCCCAGGCCAGATGGTGGAGTCACTGGGTTTTGTATCCCTGACTCCGCCCAGCAACCCTTTGCACCTCCCCTCTCTCTGGCTTTGCCCTCACTTGCCCAGTGCTGTTGGCAGAGGGAATGAGACCCAGTGAATTAGATTCAGGACAGAACAGAGCTGAACATGTAACAGTGGCTGCTAATGGTGGCATTTCAGACACAGGGAGCTCCTCTGGAGAGAGGCTTAACTGAAGTCATACCTTTTAGGCAACACTCCTAGGAGAGTGAGGGGCCTCTGGAGGGCCCTGGGGGCTGGGGGAGAAGCTGCCTTTGAGAACATGTCCAAGGCTCCTTGTCAAGAGATTTCTGGCTCCTCTCTGCTCCAGGCAGGACTGTGTCGGGTGTTGCCAGCGCCACCTGCCACTCTCCAGCCTGCCTGCCTGCCCTGACCTGTCTTAGGAATGGGGAGATGGAAATGGCCCCTGGTCTTTGTTCTCTCTGCTTTTGATGGGTCTTCTGTCCTCCTGAGCCTAGGGAGCGAGGCCCCCAGTGCCCCTTCCTGCCTCCAGGCAGACTGAGCCCTGCCCTGGCCTCTAGGCTCCCTGCCTCCAGAGCGGGCAGCCCCGCTGGGGCCCCAGGCCCTGTCACCAGCACCTGTATGCAGGTCAAGAAACAACAGTTAGAACCAGACATGGAACAACGGACTGGTTCCAAATTAGGAAAGGAGTACATCAAGGCTATATCTTGTCAGGCTGCTTATTTAACTTATATGCAGAGTACATCATGAAAAACACTGGGCTGGATGAAGCACAAGCTGGAATCAAGATTGCCAGGAGAAATATCAATAACCTCAGATATGCAGATGACACCACCCTATGGCAGAAAGTGAAGAGGAACTAAAGAGCCTCTTGATGAAAGTGAAAGAGAAGAGTGAAAAAGTTCGCTTAAAACTCAACATTCAGAAAACTAAGTTCATGGCATCCGGTCCCATCACTTCATGGCAAATAGATTGGGA
This sequence comes from Ovis aries, assembly GCF_016772045.2. Classification (NCBI taxonomy): domain Eukaryota; kingdom Metazoa; phylum Chordata; class Mammalia; order Artiodactyla; family Bovidae; genus Ovis; species Ovis aries. The sequence goes on along the minus strand of NC_056077.1, from coordinate 4,559,326 downwards.
AACAGTGACAGACTTTATTTTCTTGGGCTCCAAAATCACTGCAGATGGTGACTGCAGCCATGAAATTAAAAGATGCTCGCTCCTTGGAAGCAAAGCTATGACCAACCTAGACAGCATATTAAAAAGCAGAGACATTACTTTGCCAACAAAGGTCCAACTACTGATTTTTCCAGTAGTCATGTATGGATGTGAGAGTTGGACTATAAAGAAAGCTGAGCACTGAAGAATTGATGCTTTTGAACCGTGGTATTAGAGAAGACTCTTGAGAATCCCTTGGACTGCAAGGAGATCCAACCAGTCCATCCTAAAGGAAATCAGTCCTGAATATTCACTGGAAGCACTGATGCTGAAGCTGAAACTCCAATACTTTGGCCACCTGATGTGAAGAACTGACTCATTGGAAAAGACCCTGATTCTGGGAAAGATTGAAGGGACGACAGAGGATGAGGTGGTTGGATGGCATCACCGACTTGATGGACATGAGTTTGAGCAAGCTCCAGAAGTTGTTGATGGACAGGGAAGCCTCGTGTGCTGCAATCCATGGGGTCGCAGAGTCAGACACGACTGAGCGACTGAACTGAACTGAGGAAGAAACCAGTGGCTCCAAAATTATGCTCCCCCAGAGGAGGGGGCTCAGAGGGTACTAAATAATAACACTGTTTTTGAAAAAAATCTGAAACACTTATGGCTGAGTGGCAACATCAGCGAAGTCTCGGTGGCATTCTTTTCCATACTTTTCTGCACGTTTGAGCTAGGTTAAGAGTTTTCAAGTTTTTAAAAGTGAGGGGTGGGCTAGACCAGGGGGGCTGGCAGCTGATCCAGCCTGGAGGGAAGCCTGCAGTTCTGGATCTGAGTCCAGTCAGCAGGGAGATAGCAGAGAGGAAGAGGGAGCGGGCCTCAGCGGGGGGAGATGTCCAAGGCCTGGGGAGCAAGAATGGAGAGCTCTGGATGCGGAGACTCAGAAGTGCGGGAGGGAACCACGGCCAGGAGCTGGGAGAGGTGTGAACACGTGACAGCCTCTGAGGCTGAGGTGCAGAGGAACAGCCGTCCTGAATTATGACTGTATTGTCCTTAGACAGCAGTGCCCTCATCTGTCTTTTCCAGGTGAGGCTCAGTGTTTTAGAGTCTCAGCGGCTCTGAGCCAGGAACAGATGAGCTGGCTGCCGGGGTGTCCCCTCTGGTCACCCAGCCCATCCTTTCCTGGACAGAGGGCTTGTCAGGTCTTATAAATGCACAGTGGGCTGCTGGCTGGCCGGAGGCTCCGCCCCACCCGCGGCCTGCTGACTCTGGAAGGCTGCGGAGCTGCCGGAAGACAGTCCTGTGCAGAATTCTTTACTGCCCCAGCAGCCAGGGCTCAGATGTCAGACTTGTGGCTTTGAGGGCTTTTCACTTCTCCATGCTGGGATGGGGACTTTTGGGTTCCAGCTGAAGGTTCCGAGTTTGTGCCATCAGGAACAGAGGAGGCTCCAATCCTGCTGCTCTGCATCAGGAACTCGACTCTTCCCAACTATAAACTGGGCAGCAAAACCCCCGTGTTACTGAGACGGAAGCTGAGGCTGAGGTCAGGGATGGAGGTAGAGTAGAAAGAGCCTGGGTTTGGGAGCCGTGGATCTGCTTTCCAGGCCCAGTTGTGCCTCTGGTCAGCTGTGTTGCTGCTGGCCACCTTCCTGCCCCACTGTGGGCTTCATGAAGGTAGGGGCTTTGCAGACTGTGTGGTCACTCCCACACCCCCTGAATGCTGCCTCACGCATAGTAGGTGCTCAGTGAGCAGCAGTGAGAGGTCTGTTTTGAATCTACAAGTTAGAGACGTGTAGAATCATGGAGAGAACTGGAGATGATGTGTGTAAAGGCAGCAGACACATAGTAGGTGCTTCCTATTTGAAGGCCGGTACTCCTGGTCCACTGGTTTTGAACCTGGAATGATGTCCTAACAACTGGGGTTGTCACAGTTGGCTTGCTGCTGCTGCTGCTAAGTCGCTTCAGTCGTGTCCGACTCTGTGCGACCCCATGGACTGCAGCCCACCAGGCTCCTCCATCCATGGGATTTTCCAGGCAAGAGTACTGGAGTGGGGTGCCATTGCTTTCTCTGACAGTTGGCTTGAGCCCCATTTAAATCTTGCAAAAATCTCCAAGACACACCCTGGTGTTACTCAAAGAGGTTTGAACTTCTGTGTGTGTGTGTCTGTAACGAGAGCCCAAAAGCACATGCCTGACATGAGGCCCCGAGGTGGGGAGGCCTTCCCTGGGTGGAAGCAAGTTAAACCATGAAACAGAGCTGTAGTTACTCCCACCAGCAGCCTTCTCACTGTAGAATCTACTTCCCGAGGATTAGTAGACAGTAAATCCCTCCACACCCAGCTAATTATCGCTGAGGTTTCTAGTCGGGAGCCCGTCAGTCAGTCGGCCTGTCAGTCTGGTAATTTTTGGATGTTTTCTGTGTACTGTTCTCTACAAGACTTCCTTCCTGCCGAGACCTGGGAATTCTTCCTCGATCTGCTGGTCTAGCCTCGCAGCACATGACTCTGGCTCGTTTCCTTGTTCCCAGCCCTGCCAGCACGTTAGAATCATCTGAGTTTTGGGACTTCTCTAGCAGTCCACTGGTTAAGACTCCAAGTTCCCAATGCAGGGGCCCAGGTTCCATCCCTGCTTAAAGAACTAGGTCCCACGTGCTGCAACTAAGACCTGGTGCAGCCAAATTAAAAAAAAAAAATTATCTGAGCCTTGCAGGTGATGTCCAGGTCCTATGGCAGACCAGTTAGGTCAAAATCAGTGAGGCGGGGCCCGGACTTCAGTCTTCTGATATGCAGCCGTCAAGCCCGGTGTTTACAGTGCCCTGAGTAAAGGGGCAGTGTAACTTGTCCATAGAGTTATATGTACCTTGCTGTTGTTTATTCGCTAAGATATGTCCAACTCTTCCGCAGCCCCGTGGGCTGCCCATGGTATTTCCCAGGCGAGAATACTGGAGTGGGTTGCTGTTTCCTTCTCCATGGGATCATCCTGACCCAGGAATCAAACCCGTGGGTCTCGCCACGTCTCCCGCTTTGCCGGTGGGTTCTTTACCGCTGAGCCACCGCTGCACCTTGCTCTTGCTTTAAAACAGCTGAAGCAGCAGTTGCCTGGTCTATCGCACGCTATTCTTTTAGTCCCAAGCTTCCTATGTAATTTTATTTTAGATGTGTGCCTTGCAGAATGGCGTAGAGCTGGCTTTTGTTTTGTTTTCATGTTCTCCCCGGGAGTCTTATCTTTTAGCGGGTGAGTTTAACTCATTCTCATTTATTGTACTGACTGCTGTGTTTGGACCTGCTCCTGCCATATATTTTCTATTTCCTATTTATCATGCTTTCTCTTTGTTTTCTTCTTGCTCTCTTCTTGCATTTTATGGGACTGACATTTATTTTCACAATTAAATTAGGATACAAGGCCTGAAGTGGGCAGAGTGGATGAAAATACCCTGACCCAAACAGTCTGAATCTCTGGAATTACAGTTATTGGAGAGCTTTTCTAAATCCTGCCTATTAGACCATAAACTTTTGGACAATAAGGACTTACTTACCTTTTGGTGGAGGTTCTTCTGTGGCTCTTAATTCCAGGATTTGTGTAGGCTGGGGGCTCAGTAAATAAGTGTTGAATTAAATAGACATTTTAAGCATGTTGACAGCTCCAGGGACTTGCTGATGGAGAAGGGCCTGTCCCCAGGGCCTGTAAGAGGGGCAGAGAGATGACAAGGAGTTGGGGGTGTGGTGAAAATTTATTCAGCAATTACTGAAGATCTGGAAATCTTGACGATCTGGAAAGGTGACGGGGGTGGCAACAGTCACCAGCGTGGATACTAACCTTCTGGCCCCAGGCAGGTCTGCCTTCCTCCCCAGTCTCAGCTTATGTATCTGCACGGGAAGCAATAATAGTACCAAGCTTGATGATGGGTTGTTAGGATCAAAGCAGGAACCCATGTCAGACACTGGGGGAGGGCGTGGCCCAGGGAGGGGTTCTGTCATACCAGTTCCTTCCCCCTGCCTGGCCTGTTCAGAGGGACAGGCTGGGAGCCCCTCATGGTGGCATCTTAGGAGAATGAATGACTCAGCCTTAACTACCACCACTGATGGTTACTCAACCACTGGGATTAATTATACTGCTGAAGATGCCAACGAGATGTAAGTCACTATGCCTCCCCTGGGTGGTGAACGCCTTTCTGCTTTGTCTCCTGTCCTTGATCTCTCCCCATCACTTTGTGGAATAGTATTGACAGATGCTGGGATAGGTTGAGGGCAGGAGGAGAAGAGGGTGACAGAGAATGAGATGGTTGGATGGCGTCTCCAATTCAATGGACATGGGTTTGAACAAGTTCAAGGAGATGGTGAAGGACAAGGAAGCCCGGCGTGCTGCAGTCCATTCCGTCACAAAGAGTCAGACACGACGTAGCGACTGAACAACAATATTGACATCCCTCTTGTTCTGAGGAGGTGGCTCTAACACCTCTTCGGATCTTGACATTATCACTTCCTAACAGTGTGACTTTGAGCAGGTTTCTTAGCCTCTGCTATCTTCATCTGAAAAATGAGGAGAGAAGAATTATTCACATGCTATAAAGTGTCTGCTCAATTCAACCTGTATTTATTGAGCCCCAAGCCTGTGCAAAGCCTGGAATTAAAGGCTACAGAAGGGTCCTCCCCTCCCAAAAGATGAGTAAATTCTTATTGTCCAAAAGTTTATCACCTAATAGAATTAAGAAAAGTACCCCCAGTTACCATAAGGGCGTGTTTCTCCCAGGATTGCCAGGTGTCAGGACATGCTGCAGGAATAGGCTGAGCGGGTGATGGGCACCTAGTGAGTCCTCTCAGTGTCTGGCTATGCGTTTCTTCAGTCATTTCCTGCACCTCCTGTGTGTGCCTTTGCGGTAGAGACAGGGCAGGTGTCCTGGAGTGAAAGCCTGTGCTCTCTCAGCCTGGCAGTGTTTAAAGAAGGTGGGGTCAGGGGGCCACCTAGTACCCAAGATGAACTTGGAGGTTCCTCTGGGGGCCGCTTAGGCCCTGGAGGCAGGCAGGACCCAGAAGGGGTTGACCATGGGGAACAGGAGGTCAGGCCCCTTCTGTGGACTCTAGGAGGGGTGAGGCTGGGACAGGCTGGTTCCCAGGAGAGGTGTGGGCTCCTGTGCATGCCAGACATTCCGAGACTGATCATCCAGCTCTGCTCGCACCCACTGAGACAGAATTAACCCCCAAAGGGAGGGACTGTGGACATCATCAAGGACCAGAACGTGGGGACTGACTCAGGCCTGGAAGGTGAGATGGCGCTGGCCAGGGAGGAAGGGCCGTCACCATCAGCCACACCCTGTCCCTGCCGGTTCCCATCTTGACGCCCAGAAAGAAAAAGCATGTTGGGCGTGACCGACAGGTGACAGAACAGTGCTAGGTGGGCAGCGACTGCTGGGGTGGGGGCTTATGCTAGGGCTGTGGCCCCTCAGTAGTGGTATGACCCCCTGGAGGTGGGTCAGGAAAGAGGCCATTCTCCCAGGAAGGAGGGTGGCGTGGCTGGCTCTGGCCCGTGGCCATGGGCAAAGACACTGGAGCTCTGGGGGCCCGGGAAAGGGTGTGGGGCTGTGGTCTGTGTGCTCTGGTGCTGCGCACCCAGGCACCGCGCTCTGCTGAGCACAGCTGGGAGCCCTGGATTGTTTTGAAGTCAGGCAGCCAGAGACCCATAGGTGAGACCTGGCCTTGGGCAGGTGTCTGGCCAGTCTGTGTGGGTCTGGTGGGACACTGGCAGGAAGCAAAGGAAATGACCTTTTTTTCCTCCAATTAATTATTAATTTCCTTGGCTGTGTCAGTTCTTAGTTGCAGTGCACAGGATCTCCACTGTGGCACAGGGTATCTTTCACGGTGACACACAGACCTTCTAGTTGAGGCTCAGTGGCCCCACAGCATGTGGGATCTTAGTTCCCCAACCAGGGATCGAACCCACATCCCCTGTGTTGCAAGGTGGATTCCTAACCACTGGACCGCCAGGGAAGTCCCAGGAAATGACCTTTTATTACGTGGCCCTAGGGTGCTAGTGGTAAAGAACCCACCTACCAATTCAGGAGATGTAAGAGACGTGGGTTCAATTCCTGGGTTGGGAAGATCCCCTGGAGGAGGGCATGGCAACCCATTCCAGTATTCTTGCCTGGAGAATCCCATGGACAGAGGAGCCTGGTGGGCTACAGTCTGTTGGATTGTGAAGAGTCAGACATGACTGAAGTGACTTCGCATGCACGCGAGGATGCTGATAACTACCTTGTGATGCACGCAGGTACCAGGCGCTAATGTTCCGAGCCTCCTCCAGCTTCATTATGGCAGGACTGATGGGCTGCACTCATTGTGGGCTCATCGCAGAGCGGTGTAGGGGCTGCAGAATCACCCAGAACTATGCCATCGTATTTGTTACCCACTTGCCATGTGAGATATGCATAGAACAACCTGAGATGCCCTGCAAGTATAAACCACATGCCAGATGTTGAGGAAAAGAGAATGTAAACTCTCTTTAATAATGTTCTATTGACTGTCAGAATAATGGTTTAGCTGTGCTGTGTGTGTGTGTGTTAAGTCACTTCAGTAGTGTCCGACTCTTTGCAATCCTGTGGACTGTAGCCCGCCAGGCTCCTCTGTCCATGGATTTCCCAGGCAAGAATAGTGGGTTGCCATGCCCTCCTCCAGGGGATCCTCCTGACCCGGGGATTGAACCTGCATCCCTTATGTCTCCTGCGTTAGCTATATTAGGTTAAATCAAATGGTGTATAAAAGTTAAGTTCACCTGTTTCTTTTTATGTTTTTCGCATGGCTACTAGGAAGATTTAAACTACAAATGTACTCACATTCTGTTTTTATTGGACAGTGGTGGCTTTGAAAGCAAATCAACCTAGTCCCCACCCTATCTGCCTTGGGAACATTTTCCACCTATCAGATATGTCTTTCTGTTTGCTACGCAGTCAGTGGATCCAATAACCTCATTGTGCAGACAAGGAAATTAAAGGTAGGCAGGTGAAACAGCACATGTTGTTATTCCAAATGCCAGCAGCTGTTCATTAGATTACTGCTGGGACGAGCTCTGTGCCGGGCACCATGGACACAGCAGTGAGCCAAACAGACCAAAATTCCAACAATCCTGAGCCTTTCTGGTGTGACACGTACGTCCAAGGTCCAAAGTGTTTTACGAGCCTCCTCTCTTTGAACTGTCTCCATCCTCTGGATGAGGCTGATTCTTATTCCCATTTTGCAGATGAGAAAACTGAGGCACAGAGAGGCTAAGGAACCTGCCCAAGCTCTCTCAGTCTCTGTTCTTTCCCTGGGCCAGGCTGACTCAGTTTCCCTCCCTGCAGGCAGGATGGAGAGGAATGGACCAGTTGCTGCAGGGTGACCGGGACAGAGAGAGCTGACAGCAGGAAGGGCTGGGCCGGGCAAGGCAGGTCCCAGACAGGAGAGCGAGCTCTCTTCTGAGCGTGTTTGGGAGCATCGACAAACCTGATCTCCGACAAATGCGCAGAAGTTGGCTGGGGGCAGCAAGGGTCAGAGTGCAAGGAGATGGCTGGGCGTGGCCATTACATTGGTCCAGGCGAGAGGTGATGCTCTTGATCAAGGTGAGGGCCTTAGGGCCAGAGGGAAGACGGACGCACAGGGCTCTCTTCCCAGATGGAACCAGGGGAGGCAGAGGCAGGGGTCTGGGGTGGTCTTCGGGTTCTGCTTGAACAGCTGGGTAGACAAAGCCTCTCCGCCCTGCCCGTCGGCCATGTCCCTGCTGCAGACCAGGTACAGCAAAGCTCATAGTGGAAACCCCCTAAACCCCTCAAATCCCAAGCCTAGCGGCCTAATCCTGACTCCAGACCCAAGAGGGTTCCTCCAGACTGGGGCTGGGGCTGCGCCCTCTCATTACCCGTGTATGTGCACGGCCCCTCCCCGCAGGAGCTGGAGGAGACATTCCCAAATATTGAGGTGGCTTGTGAATTCCCCATGCCCGGGCGAGGTGGCATCCACAAGGCGGAAGCAGAGTGGGTCTGGGCTTGCGTGAAGATCAGTGCGGATGGCCTGGGTGACCCAGGGGCTTTTTTTTTTTTCCCAGCTCCCCCGTGCCTGTGGGTTCTGACATGGGGCCTTGGCTGCCAGCTTTTATCAGCTCCTTAAAAGGAGCCCAGATCCCTGGGTGGTGACTCTGGGTGGAAGCAGAGAACCTGGGCTGCCTGCAAGGTACCACTTTGTACCTGTTCTCTCAGTTAACCATGCCCCAGCCCTGAGAGGTGTGGACTGCCGTGACCCCCAGTGACAGACGGGTGACCTGAGACTCAGGAAGGCTAGGTAACTGACAGCTTAATAAGGCCTGAGTCAGGATCCGGATCTAGGCCGCCTGCCTTTGGTCCGGGTGCTTAACCACCAGGTTATACTGCGGCATGGCTTATCGTGGGAAAGGGCCAGGGGCTCCCCACCCAAAGTAAAGCATGAAGGGGTAATTGGCGGTAGGTGGGGCTGACGGTCCTGCGAGAGCCCTGGGTGCTCTTTCCCCACGTGGAGCATCCGCAGAGTCTGGGTGGCCCGGAGTGCCGCCTCTGTCCCCACTTCTCTGATCGGATTTCCTGCCGGCCCACTGACCAGACTCCACCCCCCTGGGCTTCACAGCACGGGGTTCCAGCCCCGGCTCCCCAGTCTGAAGCTGACCTCCTGGGCTTTGAGCAGCCACCCGCAGAGCAGGCCAGGCTGTGCTTGTAGAGTTTCTAACTCTGGTGATGGAGTGAGGGTGCCCGATGCCCCGTGAGGCTCCCAGGCCATCTCCCCACAGCTCTAACTCCCAGAGCACATCCTGAAGGACAAAGAGACGCCTGTTCCAGGCTGGTGCGTGCAGGCTCAGACCCAGAAAGCGATTGTTTGTCCCAGAGTGTCCTCAAACCCAGTCATGGGACTCTGAGGCAGCCCCAGACGTCCCCCTGGCCGTGCCCTCCTTGCACCAGGAGTCTCATACGCAGACCGGGCCAAGGAAACGGGGTCCCTTTTCATGCCTCGGATGGGACCTGGGCCCTCGCCAGACTCCAGCGTCCTCAGCCTTGGAAAAGAAAACAAGGGCGGATTCTCTGGAAAAACAACCCCTGTCTGCAGGGTGTGACTCCACCTGGCTTGTGAAACCCATTTACCTTGTCTGACCAAAGTCTGGGCTGGGCTGAGAGGACCATTTCTGGAGACAGCCAAGACCTGGGTCCCATTGGCCTTTATTAGTACCAGGTGGGGTCTCGGGCCACAGCACCCACTGCCCAACCTGTCAAGATGGGCATCCCTAGACACACCATCGCCCAGAAAGATCTGCTTCTATAGGGTTTTGCTGGAAAACCTGGAAATCTAGACATGAAAAAGTGAGTGTTAGTTAGCTCAGTCATGTTTCTTTGTGACCCCATGGACTGTAGCCCACCAGGCTCCTCTGTCCATGGAATGCTCCAGGCAAGAATACTACAGTGGGTTGCCATTTCCTTCTCCAGGGGATCTTCCCAACCCGGGGAGCAAACCTGGGTCTCCTGCATTGCAGGCAGATTCTTTACCGTCTGAGCCACCAGGGAAATCTAGAAGGAACCTTTAAAGAAAGAAAACAAAAACAACTGAGTTATGAGGGCTTCCCTGGTGGTCCAGTGGTTAAGCCTCCTCACTGTCTTGCCATCGCAGGGTGCACAGGTTCGATCCCCAGTCGGGAAACTAAGCTCCCACATGCCGCGCATTGTGGCCAAAACATTAAAGAGAGAACAACTGAGCTATGAACTTCGTTCTGCCTGCCCAGTTTCCCCGGATGCCTCGTCCTGTTCCAGGCCCCCAGGTTGCATTCAGTCATCTCTGCCCGTCTGACCGTTCCTTAGTCTGGTCTCTCATGGCCTCGGCAGTTTTGAAGAGGTCTGGTAAGGCGTTTTGTGTTTGTCTGTTGGCTCCCATCCATGGCTTGTGGGTCGTGCGTTACCAGGGAGGATTCTGAGGGGGTGCCATGTCCCCTGTGTTGAGGTGCCTTCTCCCTGGTGGTGTTCACCTTGCTGTCCTCGGTGCTGTGAAGTTCCTGTTTTTTAGAAGGAACCTGCTTACAGCTTCCCTGGTGGCTCAGCCTGTAAAGAATCTGCCTGCAATGCAGGAGACCCAGGTTCCATCCCTGGGTCGGGAAGATTCCCTGGAGTAGGGAATGGCAACTCCAGTATTCTTGCTTGGGAAATCCCTTGGATAGAGAAGCCTGGTGGGCCATAGTCCATGGGGTCACAAAGAGTCGGGCACGGCTGAGCGACTTTCACTCACTTCTTTTACAGAACCAAGCACCACTGGCAAGCGGGGTTCCCCGGGAGAGAAAGGGGGTCCATAGGCACAACCTCATGCACAGATCAGGGAGCAATGTAAGGGCGCAGTTTCATGTGGATGGAAAGGCCTTCGGGGAGTAAAGGTGCATGGGGAAGTGTTCTGTGGATAGGCATTGTCACCACTTAGGGGACCCCTGCAGTGTGCTAGGTGATTAGACCGAATATTTGCTGAGTGTCTCCAGTGTGCCAGGCACTGTTTTAGGTGCTGGTGAAACTGGTGACACCCCACTCGTGAGCTGACATGATGTCTAATCCGCTCAGAGGCTGCTGTAAATCTCTAGCTCAGTCCTCGAACCCCAAAGTGGTCTTTGAAACTTGATTCCAGGGTCCCAGAAGTAACCCTGACCCTCACCACCCACCTCACTTGCCTAGATAGGATGAATCTTGCCCATCTGATGGATGATAAAACTGAGATTCAGAAGCAGAAAATAGCTCTTTCAAGGTTGCATGCGCAGTCACTCAGTTGTGTCCGACTCTTTGCAAGTCCACGGGCTATAGCCCACCCTCCTCTGTCCATGGGATTCTCCAGGCAAGAATACTGGATCTGGTGGCCATTTCCTTCTCCAGGGGATCTTCCCGACCCAGGAATCAAACCCGCATCTCTTGCATCTCTTGCGTTGGCAGGCGGGTTCTTCACCACTGCGCCGCCTCCATGGTGGGGATATTGACCGTGCCGGTGGAACGCCACCTCTCCCGCAGCGTCCTCTTGTTGATCTGTCCCTCGCCTTTCGTGGCGCTGGGTTACGAGGTTACACGGATGGTTAGCGCAGTCAGGATTTGAACCCTGTCTGGCTGTGGACACTGGCTGCTCCCTGTGTGACCTTGGGCGGGTGCCTGCGCTTCTGAGGGCCTCAATTTGCTCACCTGTGTAATGAGCAGGTGGGGCTTGATGACTCCTGAGGCACCTACCAGTGCCGACGGCCACTGCCCTCAGCATCTCTATCCGTGTTAAACTTCTGAGTAAGTGGAGGGAGGCTGGGTGTGTCCCTCCCCCAGCCTGTCACTCAGATCCTCTTCCCTGGTCCCTTCCCTTCTCGGGAGGGGTTGGGGATGGGCACCTCAGCTTTCCTGGCTCAGCCCAGAGATCCCCATCTCCGTGAGTGGGACCGGACTCGGAAGAGGCTGGTAGGGGAGATCTGTATCCAGGCCTCCATCAGTTGGGCCGACAGTCCCCCAGGGGCCGTGTCTGGCTGCCTCAGTGTGGCCCATTAGCTGGATGAAAAGCTGGACTGGCCCAGCCAGTTCTCAACCCTCTTGGGATCTGCACATACACACATACACACACACACACACACACACACACACACACAACATCCACCCCCGCACCCCCCCACCCCTGCCCCTGCAGGTTCCCTACTCACCCGCATTCCTGTTCTCCTGGTGTGGGGCTCTGCGGCTCTCAAGGGGAGCACATGTCCGCTCCTATGGCCAGCTGGATGGCAGGAGGAAGGCAGGACCCTCGGGGGCCTCTCATCTGGGACTCCAAACCCAAAAGGCAGAAGTGCTGAGACTGCTCCAGAGGCATGGGCTTGAATCCCAGCTCTGCCTTGCTTTAGCCAGTGAGACTGTGGCCAAGCGAGCTAATGGCTCTGTGCGTCAGTTTCCCCATCTGTAAAATGGGAGAGCAGTGCTACTTCAGTGGGTGGTAGGATTAATGAGCTCATCTGGATGTGATTTGCTTAGCACCAGCCAGGCACATGGTCAACCCTCTGTGAGGTTTTAACTAGCATCTTCCAGGCAGCTGGGTGTAACCCAGAGCTGGCCCAGCCTCCACGGAAAACAGGATAAAAGCTGGGGACCATTCAAGAGGGTGGGGGCAGAAGAAACATATCCCTGCCACTTGTAAATGGCACTTGCCAATGTTTTTGAGAACAGTTTTGTTGAGACATAACTCGCTCACCATACAGTTCACTCACCGTGCTTGTGCTCAGGTGGTCAGTCGCGTCTGACTCTTCGCGACCCCGTGGACTGGAGCCCACCAGGCTCTTCTGTCCGTGGGAATTCTGCAGGCAAGAATACTGGCGTGGATTGCCATGCTTTCCTCCAAGGGATCTTCCCAACACAGGGATCAAACCCAGGTCTCCCGCGTTGCAGGCAGATTCTTTACCATCTGAGCCACCTGGGAAGCCCAGTTTGCTCATTAAAAGTGTACGATTCAGTTGTTTTGAGTATATTCACAGAATTAATGACCACCACCATAATCAGGGGTTTCGCAGGTGGCACTAGCAGTAAAGAACCTACCTGCCAGCGCAAGAGATGTGAGAGACTTGGGTTCGATCCCTGGGTTGGGAAGATCCGCTGGAGGAGGGCATGGCAACCCACTCCAATGTTCCTGCCTGGAGAATTCCATGGATGGAGGAGCCTGGCGGGTTACAGTCCATGGGGTCGCAGAGAATCGGATGCGACTAAAGCGACTTAGAACAATGCAGACCATAATCAATTTTAGAGCATTTCGTCACCTTAAAAAGAAACTCACGCCCTTTAGCACTCCCTCCCCTTCTGTCTCCTGCCCCTCCTGACTATTAATCTACTCTCTCTTTCTGTGAATCTGCCTACTCTAGACAATTCATGTAAGTGGACCTTTTGTGTCTGGCCTCTTTGACTTAGCCTCGTGGTTTCAAGGTTTCTCCGCACTGTAGCCTGTTAGCGTTTCATCCCTGTTTTCTGTTGTACGGATGCTCTGCGTTTCGTTCATCTGTTCACTAGTTGAACGTTCGTGTTGTTTCCGCTTCCTGACTGCTGTGAATACTGCTGCTGTGAACATTTGTGTACAAGCTCTTATGTGGGCCTGTGTTTTCGTTTCTCTTGATATCTATCGAGTAGAATTGCTGGTTTCCTTGCTTGTAAAGGGGCACACACACCTCCCCTAGAGAGCTGGGGTGAAGATGCTACCGGGGCTGTGTCTGTGGACATGTCTGATGTCTGGTGAAGCGTGTGCGCTAGGTTTCAAGTTACTACAGTGACTCCGTGGTCATCCCCAGAAGACAGACGGAGAGGCTGAGGCGCCTCAAGGCTGAGGCGCTTGCCTGGGACGGTCCCAGCAGTAAGTGGTCCAGCAGGCCTTGGAACCCACGCCTGTCTGACCACACGCTTCCGCCGAGCTGTCCTTTGTTCCCCACCAGGAGCACCAGGTCCATGGAGCTGGCTGTCCCCACCCCACTGCCCTGTGTCCCCTTCCGGTGCTGGGCTTCGGCTGGAGTAATGAGCTGGCCAGGGTGTGGTCCAGGAGGCGCTTTCCTTGAACCCGTCCCAACCAGTGAGGGGCCTGGTTTGGGAGCTGGCCCCTTGCCCTGAGGTGTGGCTGGGCTGGACCCGAGAGGGATAGAGGCCCCCACCTAACCCACACTGCAGGGTCACAGTGGTGCCCTTGGCTGTCACGGTTAAATATTTGGATTGAGACTCACCACGTCTGACTGCTGAGGCCATGGTGGGGTCAGCGGCTGGGGTTGGGTTGAGGGCGGAAGTGTTCACATGTGCCACGTGGCCAGCCCACGCCAAGGTAGGGGGCAATGGGAGTCGGCCCATGGCCCAGCAGCCTCACCCCACCTTACCCAGAGCCTCCATGCACAGTCGCCTCCTCTGAGCCTTCCTGGGTGCTCCACTGAATACCAGCTTTCTCCACCACAGGACTTCTCAGAGCCTTTACTGACTTATTGAGGGGTCGGGTTTTCCTAACCGCCCTGAGTGACAAAGCTTTCATTCCAGGAGCAATTACAGGACCAGGGTTCCTGGGGCCCCACTTGGGAAAAGGCTGCTTCCTTGGTTTTCTTTGCAGAGGGTGTGGCCTGGGTCTCGTTCGCCAAGACCCTAGCCCTCTCCCCTCCTAGCGCCTGTGTATCCAGACCTGGCACAGAGCAGGCCCCCAGGCAAGGTTTGGGCCTGAGCTGGACAGTCTTGCAGCTTCTGTTCGTGTTCCTGTTCCTTCCACCACTCCGGCTTCCCCCGCAGCATCAGTAGCATCTGCAGTGTTGAGTCTCAGACCCTGCCATTGTTCAGTCGCTAAGTCGTGTCTGACTCTTTGCAGCCCCGTGGACTGCAGCACGCCAGACTTCCCTGTCCTTCACCATCTCCCTGAGTTTGCTTAAACTCATGTCCACTGAGTTGGTGATGCCATCCAACCATCTCATCCTTTCTGTCCCCTTCTCCTCCTGCCCTCAATCTTTGGAGTCAGTATATGAGGTCTTTGGTGGAGATTGGAGGTCTAAGTGCCAATCTCAACCACTGCTGGGTAGCTGTGTGACGATGACCAAGTTGCTTTCCCTTTCTGGTCTTTGTTTCCTCCTTTGTTTAGAGAAAACAAGGAGCTGGACAATGATCATTAAGGCTCCTTAAGTATAATCATGAACCTTCGTGAGACTTACAGGGTGCCCAGCTCTTTGCCTGCATAGCCTCACTCCCATTCCTAACACCCAGCTGGGAAAGGCCCATCTGATAGCGGGAAGCAGAGGCACAGAGAGGGACAGCAGCTTGGCCAAGTCACACAGCCCCAGTGCACACCTGAGTCCAAAACCAAGGTCCCCTCCTCTCCCCCAGCAGTGCTTGCCAGGGTGGGCTGTAGTGAGATTTTGCAGGGCAGACAGATACAGCCAGAGAGAAGACAGAAACGCCGAATGAGAAAGCCTTTCCGATTTCAAATCTCTCCCAGACACTCTGAGAACTCTCAGGAGGTCTCAGCTTGGTGCCAGCAGAGCTCTAGCTTGGCTGTGGGGCCTGCATGCCAAGCTCTGCCTTTAAGCAGGAGAGGGCAGGGCTCAGTTTCAACGTGTGCAGGCGGCCAGGTGCCCAGCTAGAACTTAATGCCATCCTCTTATTTCTGTGGAATTTATTTTGGCTATTACCTCTTTATGGCAAAGGCTTTTGGTTTTCTGTTTACAATGGGGAAGCAAGTCCTCCTTTTTAGAAAATTTATTTAAATATAAAGAAAGAGTAGATTGAAAGAAAAGTATCAGGTATTTAATAATAAGACTGCTGACACAAAAACTTGTACCCGAGTGTTCGGAGTAGTCTGAGCCATCATGACCAAAAGGTGGAAACAGCCCAAGTGTCCCATCAGTCGATAACCAGATAAATAAAATGTGGCATAGCCAGGCTGTGGGATATTATGCAGCCATAAACAGGAATGAAGCACTGTCACACACTAGCTACAACACAGATGACCCTCAAAATATTGTTAAGTGAAAGAAGTTAGCCCCATGTTGCACAGAGTAGGCAAATCCATAAAGACAGAAAGTGGATCTGTGGTCGCTAGGGGCCATGGGGTGGAATGGTGAGGAGTGAGTTGCTAAAGGGGGTGGGGTTTCTATTTGGGGGTGATAAACATTCTGAGATTACATAGCAATGATGGTTATACAACCCTGTGAATACACTAAAACCCCTGAATTACGCACTTTGTTTTTTAAATTTGCTTTTATTGTTTTATTTGGCCGTGCCGGGTCTTAGTCATGACAGGCGGGATGGGAACTCTTAGTTGCAGCATGTGGGGTCTCGTTCCCTGACCAGGGATCGAAGCCGGGCCCCCTGCATTGGGAGCGTGTGGTCTTAACCACTGGACCGCCAGGGAATTCCCAGAATTAGCACACTTTTAAAGGGTGAATTCTATGACATGTGAGTTATATCTCAATTTTAAAAAGTGGGAGAACAGAGTAAGCGTGCTCTGCCAACGTGGCAAATAGAAGCACTGGGGTGATGGCCAGAGCAGAGGCTGATTCCCGGAAAGGCGCTGCCTCGCTCTGTGCCTTTAGTGATATCGCCCTGGGGGACAGCCAAGCTCCATTCGAGGCTCACTGGGCAGCTTCCACTCTGAGCTCGGGGCTGGGGACGGCCTGCGAGACTGGGGTGCTGGCAGGACCCCGCCCCTGCCCTCCGGCACCCCCCCACCGCGGCTCACCTCCCCTCTCTCCACCTGCAGCGTCTCTAACAAGGAGCTGTCGGAGCTCATCGAGCAGCTGCAGAAGAATGCCGACCAGGTGGAGAGGAACATCGTGGACACGGAGGCCAAGATGCAGAGCGTGAGTGCCCGCCTCCCACCCGGTGCCCCCGAGATGCCAGCCCCCTGGGGACCCAGGGCTTAGATGACCCCGAGGTTCTCACCTGGGCATGATTCTGCTCCTGGGGGATGTGTGGTCACGTCTGGAGACATTTTTAGCCACCGCACCCTGGGGAGTGCAGGGTCGGGTATCTAGCGATGGAGGCCAGAGATGCTGCTCTGTAGCCTACAGAGCACAGAATGATTCAGTCTCAAATGTCAGAGTGCCCAGGTGGAGACACATTGAAGAGGAGCCTCCTTAGTGCTGTTAATACCAGCTCCTCCACCCCAGACGCCGAGTTCCTGCAGCCATGGGCCCTGTCTGGAGCAGAACCACAGTCTCAGGAGCCAGGCCTTGGCTAGGACCTTGTTTTTGCCACTTAGTGTGTGACCTTGAGCAAGTCACCTTACCTCCCTGTGCACCGGAAGGGGGGAAACCACCACCCGTCTCCTGGGCTGCTGGAGGGATTTGATGAGATTATGCAGGTGGCACTAGTGGTTAAAGAACCCTCCTGCCAGTGCAGATAGACCTTGAAGACCCAGGTTCAATCCCTGGGTCCAGAAGATGCCCTGGAGAAGGAAATGGCAACCCACTCCAGTATTCTTGCTTGGAGGATCCCATGGACAGAGGGGCCTGGCGGGCTGCCGTCCACGGGGCCGCACAGAGTCAGGCACGACTGAGCGCAAGGCACGTATGCGGGTGCCGTGCAGGGCTCCCTGTGATTAGCAGCATCATCATCCTCACTTCCCTACCACCGCCACTACTCAGACACAGGCGGCCCAAATCATTTCCCCCCTCCGTGCCTCAGTTTCTGGGACTGTAAAATGGGGATAACAACCAGCCCGAGCCCAAAGGTTCTCCTAGGGATCCTGCTCCGTGGGCTGGGCAGCCCTGCAGCTGTGCTCACACCTCTGAGCTGCTAAGCTGGCCGTCTCCTCTTCGAATCCCTCCCCACCAGCCCAGAGTGGTTGAGTTCGTACCTTCTTTGTGGCTAGAGAGGGCCAGGATGGACTTTGTCAGTCACAGAGCTGACCTCAGAGCCATTCCCCCACCCCCAGAGTGGGTGTTGCCAGATTTAGCAAATGAAAATACAGGATATCCAGTTCCATTTGAAGTTTAGGATGCACATTTTTGTGGGTGGAAGTGTCTCCCACACACTACTTGGGATATACTTATATTACAAATTATCCGTTGTTTACCTGAAATTTGAATTTAAACGGGCGTCTGTATTTCATCCACATTCCAGGCATGACTAAGAGGCAGTTCCTTAGGAGCTCAGGGGAGTTGAGGGTGGACAAGTCATGAGGCTGGCTGGCCCCACAGTTGGCCCCAGGCCCAGACATGCTGCCTCTCCGCTGACCGCCCAGGTGTCCACTCCCCTGAGGGACACGGGTGGGTGGGGGGAGTGACACTCTTTGGGTGAGAAGTAGGGGACGGGGCCGGGGGGGGGGGGGGGAGCTCGGGAAGGGGGTAGATTGGATGAGAGGGTGCTCTGCTCCCCGCTAGGGTCTCCCTCCCCCAGGACCTCCCTTCCCCTCTCCCCGCCTCCACCCCCCATCTTTCTTTCTGGCCTCAGCCGGCCCTGCCAGCATCCCTCCCTCTGGCCATGCCCTGGCCCTGGTACCCAGTCCCTCTGGCAATTTCTTTTTCCTCCCCACTCTCGTGACTGCCACGGTGGCGTGTGTGCTTTCCTAAATGAAAACAGCTTTTTGGGGTGTGTCCTTTTTTCCTCCTAATAAAAGTAATATGTGTCCGCTACGAACATTTTGGGGCCGATAAACAAGTATAAAGAAGCAAATTAAGATGATTCCACCAGCAGAGAGGAAGACCATCCCCTCACATCTGGTGTCTCTCTGACCTTTTCTGGCCTGTGAGAGTGTGAGGAACAGACCCCAGCGCTCGTCTCATGGTATCTGCTTAGAGTCATGACTCAAAGTAGCAAGGATGTGTTTGGAAGATAATTTTGCATGTTTTCTTT
This sequence comes from Ovis aries, assembly GCF_016772045.2. NCBI lineage: Eukaryota > Metazoa > Chordata > Mammalia > Artiodactyla > Bovidae > Ovis > Ovis aries. The sequence goes on along the minus strand of NC_056077.1, from coordinate 4,540,989 downwards.
GTTTTAATTCAAATGAACAAACTTAAACCAGATTTTGAAGACAGCATGGGCTAATCTTTTTGTCTTTTCCTTCTTTCAGAAGAAAACATCATTATTAATTTTATTTATTTAATGTTTTATAAATAATAATTTAAAACAATTTATTTATAAATATATATATCTTCATTTATAAGTTAAAATTAATTTTATTAAAAGAGAACCCAAAAGTTCTCTTTAATTTTCCTATTTTTTAAAATGGAAGTGAGGTTCACATAGATAAAGTGAAGCATTTAAAGTATAGAATTTCATGGCATTTCATGTTTATGATGTGCGATGACCACGTCTTTCTGGTCCCAAGTTGCTTTCATCCTCCCAAAGGGAACTCCCATGCCCATCTGCCCAGCAACCGCTACTCTGCCTTCTGTCTCTTTGAATATACATATTCTGGATATTTCACAGAAACAGAATCACACAGTGTGTGGCCCTGTGTGCTGCTGTGCTTTCCCTGGTGGCTCAGATGGTAAACAATCTGCCCACAATGCAGGAAACCCCAGTTCAATCCCTGGGTCTGGAAGATCCCCTGGAGAAGGGAATGCCAGCCCTGTCTAGTATTCCTGGGGCTGCCCTGGTGGCTCACACAGTAAAGAATCTGGCTGCAATGCGGGAAACCCTGGTTTGACCCCTGGACTGGGAAGATCCCCTGGAGAAGGACATGGCAACCCACTCCAGGAGTCTTTTTGTACCTATCCCAATTTTTAAATGCCAGAAAAGCCGGAGGGGTTGGAGAACACCTGTAACCTCACCACACAGATCCTACCAGTAACCATCTCCGGGATTTGCTTTATTGATTATCTGTCCGTCAGTGTGGGCAAAATTTACAGGATATGTCGGTCCCTATGACTTTTTTTGTGTACTTAAAAAAACTTGTCTGTGGTAAGTGTCCAAATTTTAAGATTTCACGCTTGTGAGTTTTCGCATCAATCGGTACCCATGGAACCTTTACTCAGGTCAAATCAAAGGACGTTTCCCGAAAGGTCCTGGGGGACCTTCACAATCAATGTCACCCCCCACCCCCGAGGTAACCACAGCGCTGACCTGTCCTCATTGATCAGTCTTGCCCGACTGTGGACTCTTGAACTCCCTCGTGGCATCTTTTGGCTGGATATTCTCTCTCATTTTGGCTGGACACGTTTTGCATTCCCACAGAGTCCCTGCACCTGTGGGAATTAGGAGATGATTAATTTACTTCCTCCTTTTGCAAAATTAATCTTTGACATGGTAATTGCCCAGCAGAGCTTCAGATCAACTGGTGATGATGGAACCGATAAAATTCCACCCAAGCCAAGAACCATGATGTTGTAACTTTTTAACCAGCCAGACCTACCTGCAGTGGGGCAATGGTCCAGCGACTTTGGCCTTCTGCCACAGGTGTCTCACCCCCAAAGCCCCTTAGGGAGCTGCCCCCACCCGTCGCTGCCCAGCCCTCCCAGAGTTGGCCCAGGAAAGACCTGGAATGTGGGCTGGATACCCTCTCTTCCTCCAAGAGGAAGCTGAGTCATTTTACACTATACCAGGCACCATACCACCTCCGTTCACTTCTTTTTCCTTTTTCCGTTCCTCCCTTTTGTGCTTTTTCTTTTTTTTAACAGCTTTATTGAGGCGGGTTTTACAGATCAGAAAATGCACCCTCTTCGAGCACACAGTGCAGTGATTTTTTTAGTAACGTCACCGAGGGGTGCAGCCATTTCCACAGGTCAGTTTCCAAACCTGTAATCCCTTTATAAGCTCCCCGAGGTCCATTGACTGTGGATTCCTGCTCCCATCTGGCCTCTTTTATGGATCTGCCGACTTGGGGCAGTCCCAAGGGGCGTGGCCTTCAGTGCCTGGCTCCTCTCACTTGCTGGTTTTGAGCTCATCCCCATCTGTACTCCCATCTTCAGGCGGCTGAGGGACAATTCCCTGGTCTCTTGGCTGCCTCTGCTGAAACATGGGTTTCTCTTACTGCCATTGCAGAGATGGGGACACTGACCCCCAGCTGGGGGTAGCAAACGGGCCTACGAGGTCCCTTATGTGACCCCCCGCCCCACCTGTGCTCAGTCCAGTCTCTGACTCGTACCCCCTCCGCTCCACCACAACAGGCCTGGCTCAGAGCCCATCTCGCTCCATGAAAGTCTACTAAGTGGATTAACAGGCTGTGTTTAACCTGCTGTTCCCTCTGCCAGTTCATCATTCTTCCCTAAATTATCAGAGACCCTGGGCTCATCAACCCTGAATATTCGTGGAAGGGTTGATGCTGAAGCTCTAATCCTTTGGCCATCTGACGAAAAGAGCCAGCTCTTTGGAAAAGACCCTGATGCTGGGAAAGATTGAGGGCAAAAGGAGAAGGGGGTGGCTGAGGATGAGATGGTTAGATAACATCACTGACTCAATGGACACGAGCAGACTCCAGAAGATAGTCAAGGACAGGGAAGCCTGGCATGCTGCAGTCCATGGGATTGCAAAGAGTCAGACATGACTTAGCGGCTGAACAGCAACAACTGGACTCATCATTGACTGAGCAATTGTACCTTCCAGACGTCCACCCACTCTGCTTATTCTCGCCGTTTCGCTGGCAACACCCCAGTACAGGCCACCCTCAGCTCTCTCCTGGGCCTTGTCATAACACCTGACCGTGCCCCTAGCTTGGACCCTCTCCCCTGAGGAGCCCCTGGAGGAGTCACCTTTAAGGATGGGTGGCACCGTGCCCTGTCCCACCCCCAGCTTCTTCCCCTGACCGTCCTTCCAGCCATCATTTCCTGCCACAGGACCTGCACACAGGCCACTCCCTCTGCCTCCAGCTCTCTTCCCCCTCTTCCTTCATTCTTAGCCTGCGTCACTGCCTCAGGGGCCTCCTTGAATCCCAGAGCCCGAGCTCAAGCAGGGCCCCACGTTCCACCCCTGCTGGGCTTCCTTGGTAAACGCCGACCTGTGCAAACTTTGTCATCTTTGTTCCCTGACCAGGGAGCGAACCCATCTCCCCCTGCAGTGGAAATGTGGGGTCCTAACCACTGGACTGCTAGGGGGTTCCTGAGGTTTATTTGTTGACAGGCCTTTCTGGGGGTCTCCCTCCTCCCTTGGTGGCACAGTGGTAAAGAATCTGCCTGCCAGTGCAAGAGATGCAAGAGCTGCAGGTTCTATGCCTGGGTCGGGAAGATCCCCTGGAGGAGGAAGTGGCAACCCACTCCAGTGTTCTGGCCTGGAAAATCTCACGGACAGAGGAGCCTGGCGGGCTGCAGTCCACGGGGCTGCAGAGAGTCGGACACGACTGAGCGCGCACACACGCTGCCCTCCTTCCTGGGCTGGATGGGCCATGCCTCCCTGTGCACAGCCGTGTCCCGAGCCTGCTCCCTCAGAGCAGGGGCTGGGCAGGGCCAGGGGAGCCCCCCAATCCTGGCTGTGCCCCCTGAGTCCCTGCCCTCTGTCTTCCCCACCCCTTTCTCGTGCCTCTCGCAGGACCTGGCCCGGCTGCAGGAGGGCCGGCAGCCCGAGCACCGGGATGTGGCCCTGCAGAAGGTGTCAGACTCGGAGAAGCTGCTCTACATGCTGGAGGCGGACGCGGCCATCGCTAAGCACATGAAGCACCCCCAGGGGGACATGATCGCCGAGGAGTAGGTCCCCTCCGCTTCCGGTCCTGAGGGAGCCGCTCGGGGTCAGGGCAGGGGGGCTGTAGCCGCTCAGTGTGCAGGGACCCGAGTCGGGGTTTGTGGAAGGCTGATGGTGGGGCTACCCCTAGTTGAACGCTCCATGTGATCCTTCCAACAACCCATTTCGCAGCTAGGGAAATTGAGGCTTGGAGTACTCGGGTCCCCTGTCCTGGTCACAGTGTGACCACAGCCCCCGACCTCCAGGCTTGTGAGTGCGCTGTCCCCTGCCTGATGCCCAGCTGGCTTTCTGAGCTCCTGGCTCTTGCCTCAGCTCAGACGTGGACAGAGCACTGTTTCTGTCGCAGCCCAGCCCTGGGCCCTGCTGGGTGGACAGTGGGCTCCAGGAGCAGCAGACTGGCCTGTTTGTTCCGAAAACCTCTATGGTTCCAGGCGCATAGCGGGCCCTGGGGAAACGTTGGTGGGGGAAGGCAGAATAAAAGAGAGTGGGCAGGAGCAGGCCAGGGTGGACTCAAGGCCACCGTGACCCTGACCTTCCAGGCCACTGAGCAGAAAGCTGAGACTGGGGCCTGGGGTGGGAGCAGAAGCCCCCCAGCAGAAGCACTGTGCCTGCCCCCCAGCCCCGCTAACCAGGGCGGTCTCTCCCCTCCCCGCTCAGCATCCGTCAGCTGAAGGAGCGTGTGACCAACCTCCGCGGGAAACACAAGCAGATCTACAGCCTGGTGGCGAAAGAGGTGGACCCGCAGGTCAACTGGGAGGCGCTGGTGGAGGAAAAGCTGGTACGGCCCGGGCTTCGGCTGGGGTGGGGCCATGTAAGGCTAGGAGTCCCCCCTCCACTGCATGGGCACTGGAGCCCTGCTGTTCCCAGTTATTTCCTGATGTCTGTGTAGTCTCTGAGCTCAAGGCTCAGAGAGGTGCAGTGCCTAGCCCAGGGTCAGCAGATGTGGTGGAGGTTGGGAGCCTCCCAGGATCGTTGGGGTCCTGGTCGACTGGGGGCAGCAGCCAGATTTCTGGCCGGCCGCTGGTCTTCCTGTGCCCTCGCCAGCCCATCTCCACCCCGGAGAAGCCCGGCCACTGGTGTGATCTTGAGCAAGTGACTCCCCAAGCCGAGCCTGTTTTCCCATCTGTGAAATGGAAGCAGCAACCGCAAGGGCCTCTGAGGTTGTAGCGAGGTTAAATGAGATCAGGGGTGACAACCTCTTCCCTCATCCCTCCGGGGCTACTTCACTGCCTCCTCAGCTGGTGCTGTGAGGAGAGCTAAGGCTCCCCGGGCATGGGCACTGAGTGGCCTGCGAGTCCTGGGGCCCCCTGGCCCATGCCCGTGTGTGTCGTGCCCCCGCCTCCCTGGCCAGGACAAGCTGAGCAGCCAGAGCTTCGGGACGGAACTGCCGCTGGTGGACCACCAGGTGGAACAACACAACATCTTTCACAATGAGGTCAAGGCCATCGGGCCCCACCTCGCCAAGGTGTGTGCCTGGGGGGAGGGGTAAAAGGGACCCGGGGGAGGAGGGGCTCCTGCCTGCACCCCCACCGTAACCCGTGTCCTCGGCCTGATCCTCAGGAGCAGAACGGTGAACTCCAGGCCAAGTACCAGAAACTGCTGGTGAGACGCCCCCAGGACCGGGATGGGAGGGGACGGGAAGCCAGGCTGTGGGCGAAGAAGTGTGTGCGGTTAACACTTCAAGCAGGATGTAGGGGGATGAAGGGGGGAGAAGCAGTATCCCGAGCCCCTGCCCGAGAGGCACCCCTGATTGCCCTTTGCTCACAGAAAACCCCAAGAGACCCTATGGATACAGTTTATCCTACTCTTTGCTTCTTAATTCTTTCTTGAGCACCCACTGTGTGCCAAGCACAGTGCGAGGTGCTTAAAAGCAAAAGTTCTCTATTTCTCTTTTCAAAACCTTCTTCTTTGTAACTGCGCATGATGCCTAAATGCTTTCTTGCTGTGGATGTTACAGACACCTCAGACATGAGAATGCAGGGACGGGGACAGGGTAGCCCATGGCAGGAGGCTCTGGAGCTGGGCCGTCTCCCCTTTAGGTGGGGAGACCTCGAGCATGAGCTGCTGAGCCTCAGGGAACCTCAGTCTCCTCATCTGTAAAATGGAGTCACTTCCACTCCTTGGCTTACAGGAAGCCTTCAGGGTTGCCTGAGTTGATGTTGGAGAAGTCCTTTGCGCAGTCATGGGACATGGTCGGCTCCCCCGTACGTGTTCACTGCTGATCTCATTTGCAGAGTGGAATGCAGACACCCCCTCCCCACTGCCCTGTGGTAGTTGGCACCATGACATGTTAAAGACAAAAGCAGAAGCATAGCTGCTGACGTTTATGGAGCACCAACTGTATGCCAGGCTTGGTGCCCTATGAGATCTGTGCTGTTATTCCCATTTTGCAGATGAGTAAACCGAGGGGCTCCACAAGCATGTCTGTTCTGTGAGGGTTTTGTCTGTTTTGCTCACTGCTATATCGCAGGGCCTGGAGCCATGCCCAGCACTTGCATACATGCCAAGTTGCTTTAGTCGTGTCTGACTCTTTGTGACCCTGTGGGCTGTAGCCCTCCAGGTTCCTCTGTCCATGGGCTTCTCCAGGCAAGAACACTGGAGTGGGTTGCCATGCCCTCCTCCAGGGGATCTTCCCAACCCAGGGATGGAACCCGAGTCTCTTGTCTCCTGCGTTAGCCCAGCACTTAGTAGATGCACAATAAACGTTTGCTGAACGATTGAAGGAGTTTGGGAGGATCAGATGACTTATCCAAGGGAGTCCAGCGGGGCAGGAGGTGTGGAGGGAGTCCCTTGCCGGCGAGGCTGCAGCCCTGTCCTTGCCTGCCTGCAGGCGGCGTCACAGGCGCGGCAGCGGCACCTGAGCTCGCTGCAGGACTATATGCAGCGCTGCACCAACGAGCTGTACTGGCTGGACCAGCAGGCCCAGGGCCGCATACAGTATGACTGGAGTGACCGCAACCTCAACTACCCCAGCCGCCGGCGCCAGTACGAGGTGGGTGCTGGGCTCCGGGGGTGCAGGGTGGGGGGCCCCGGAAGGAGCTTGGGGCTGCCCGCCTGGGCACTGAGCCCCTCCACTGCCCTCACTGCAGAATTTCATCCACCGGAACCTGGAGGCCAAAGAGGAGAGAATTAACAAGCTGCACAGCGAGGGTGACCAGCTGCTCGCCGCCGAGCACCCCGGGAGAAACTCCATTGAGGTGCGTGAGCCCCAGGGAGGAACACTTGCTTCAGGCTGGCCTCCAGGTGACCTCTGGTCTGGGCTCCCTGCACTCAGGCAGGCCCCAGGGTCCTATGTCCAGTGTCTGTCTGTCTCTCCACTTTGCCGTCTCCCTTTCCTCTGTCTGGCAACCCACTCCAGGACTCTTGCCTGGAGAATTCCATGGATGGAGGAGCCTGGTAGGCTACAGTCCATGGGGTCACAAAGAGTCAGACACGACTGAACAACTTCACTTTCACTTTCACTTTTCCTCTGTCTGGCCCTGCCTCCTCTTCTCGATGCCCTAGCCCTCGGTCCCTAGACTTCTGAAGCCCATGTGGTGCCTGTATTAGTTTCCTATTATTGTTGTAACAAATGACCACCAACTTGGAGGCTTTAAACAATGGAAGGTTATTCTCTCATAGTTCTGGAGGCCAGAAATTCAGAATCAAGGTGTTGGCAGGCTTGTTTCCTGAGGGCTCGAGGGGAGAATCCTTCCTTGTCTCTTTCCTTGACTCTGGTGACTGCTGGCAATTCTTGGCTTTCCTGCAATTCAGTTCAGTTCAGTCACTCAGTCGTGTCCGACCCCGTGAATCGCAGCACGCCAGGCCTCCCTGTCCATCACCAACTCCTGGAGTTCACTCAAACTCAGGCCCATCAAGTCGGTGATACCATCCAGCCATCTCATCCTCTGTTGTCCCCTTCTCCTCCTGCCCCCAATCCCTCCCAGCATCAGAGTCTTTTCCAATGAGTCAACTCTTCGCATGAGGTGGCCAAAGTACTGGAGTTTCAGCTTCAGCATCATTTCTTCCAAAGAAATCCCAGGACTGATCTCCTTTAGAATGGACTGATTGGATCTCCTTGCAGTCCAAGGGACTCTCAAGAGTCTTCTCCAACACCACAGTTCAAAAACATCAATTCTTCGGGTCTCAGCTTTCTTCACAGTCCAACTCTCACATCCATACATGACCACTGGAAAAACCATAGCCTTGACTAGACAGACACCTCCTATATCCACCTCTGTGTCTTTACATGGCCTTCTCACCTGTGTGTCCTCTCCTCTTCTTATAAGGACACCCTGAATCTAGGATTTCATCTTGATATTCTTAACTGATTATATCCACAAAAATCCTATTCCAAATAAAGCCACATTTTGAGTTCTGGTGGACATGAATCTGGGGAGTACCTTGTAAGATTTTTTTTTAAAGCACCACTTTGGGCAGACATAGCCCCTACTTGTCCCTTGTGCAGTGCACAACCTGTGTGCCCAAACATGGCAGCCCTGCTTGACTCCTCAATACATTCTCCTCTCTCCTCCTCCCACTCCTGGCAGGAACTGGCTGGGAGTCACACCCATGCAGAAGCCAGATGCCCCTCTCCTCTACCCTTTTCTGGTCTGGAATCCTGCCATCCCTCCCCTGGTGTCCCAGATTCCTGCGTGTGTGTGTGCTAAATCGCTTCGGTCATGTCCGACAGTCATTTCTGTTTGCTGCCCTGTGGACTGTAGCCTGCCAGGCTCCTCTGTCCGTGGGATTCTCCAGGCAAGAATACTGGAATGGATTTCCTTGTTCTCCTCAAGGGGATCTTCCCGACCCAGGGATCGAACCCGCCTCTCTCACATCTGCTGCAATGGCAAGCAGGTTCTCTATCGCCAGCACCACCTGGGAAGCCCTGTCCCAGATGCCTGGCCAGCAGCAGTGTGCCCCCTTTCTCCTGGCAGGCTCACATGGAGGCCGTCCACGCAGATTGGAAGGGATACCTGAACCTGCTCATCTGCGAGGAGAGCCACCTGAAGTACATGGAGGACTACCACCAGGTGCCTGCCACCCGGGCCCCATGGGGGCCACCCAGCGCCCACTTGGCTCCCTTGTGGGCTCAGCACCGCTTCCTCGGGAGCCTTTCAGAGCTGCCTTCCCACGCCGCCCAGTGTCTGTGGTTCTCATGGTGGACACGCATGTGCCCTAAGATTGCGGCGCCCTTGTCTGCCTTCCCAGGGGGCTGGGACTGGGGAGTCTTAACTCACTAAGAGAGCGCAGGTGCAGGAATGGGTGTGTGGGGTTTTCATTTGGTATATATATTATATGAAGTTTGCCAGTCTGGGCATTTTTAAGTGTGCAGCCCAGTGCAGTGATTATATTCACAGTGTTGTGCAGCCATTGCCACTGTCTTTCCAAAACGTGTTCACCACCCCAAGTGGAACTTCTGTACCTAATAAACAGTCACCTCCCCCATTCCAACCCCTGATGCCCACCCCTCTACTTTCCGGCTCTTTGGATTTGCCTATTTTAGATATTGCATAGACGTGGACTCACATGATCTGTGGCCTTTTGTGTTTGGCTCTTTCACTGAACATGTTTTCAAGGTTCATCACGAACTGGAACTTCATTCCTTTTCACAACTGAATAATATTCCATCGATCCCATTGTATGCGTAGACCACGTGTGTGTTCTCCATGCGCAGTGTTGATGGATACTGCAGTGTTTCCACTGGAACGTGTTTTTAATAAGACAGCTGCACGTGATTCTTCTGAGCAGGCAGTTTGGGGACATTTGAACTCAGACAACACTAACATAACTAACTCGGTGTCGTAGTATCTCAGTCCTGCCGGGCTGTGGACTTCCCAGGGATCCCAAAATCATGTTCACAGCTGCAGCCCAGGGGACAGCTGTCAGTGAATGATTCCAGAGCTGATAGGCTGAAAAACGGGCACGAGAGTTTCCCAGAACCAAGTAGGGAGGCTTGTCTTCCATGTACTGAGACTTAGAATAATCAGGGTGTTCCCAGCAAAGACAGAAGTGGAATAGAGGAGAACCCTAAGGTTACTGGTGTATGGACATGAAAACAGTGTGTCGTAGAGGTGGCGTTGCATGGATTGGTGAGAAGGGACCCGGTTTCTCCCTGTGAAGCCCCCCAGGAAGGTGGGCTGGGGAGGGTTGGGGGCATCCCCAAGCCTGTGGATTCAGGGTAAGTGGGAGGCCCAGCCCCACCTGGGAGTGGGCTTCAAGTCACAGCCAGGATGAGCCCCAGGCATCCTGGTGGATTCCCGTCCATGATGGGACCCTCTGGTCTCCTCTAGTTCCACAAAGACATGAAGGATGCCCAAGAGCTGCTTCGCAAGGTGGACTCGGACCTGAACCAGAAATACAGCCCCGACTTCAAGGACCGATACCAGATTGAGCTGCTACTGCGGGAGCTGGACGTGAGTGACGCCCACTGAATAGGCCCTTCCCTGGCTCCCTGCCTGCTGCCTGGGGAGGGCTGCGTGGTCTCACCCGGGCACTCCCCTCCACATCCAGGACCAGGAGAAGGCTCTGGACAAGTACGAGCATGTGGTGCGGGGGCTGCAGAAGCGAGGGCAGCAGGTGGTGCCCCTCAAGTACCGCCGGGAGACGCCCCTCAAGCCCATCCCCGTGGAGGCGCTCTGTGACTTTGAGGGTGACCAGGTGAGCCCCTGCCCAGGTGTTCCAGGTGCCCCAGGCAGACTGGGCCCAGATCAGCCTCTTCTCAGGTCACTGAAAGGCCTAAGGGGTGACAGGGCTGGAGGCAGGACCTCAGACGTTTTCAGGAGCCTGTGTTTATCTCCGTCACTGGGGTCACTCTCTGCCAGCACTCTCCACCCCCACCCCACCCCCGCCACATGGTCCCACCTGGCCTTCTGTCCCACCAGCTTAGAGGCACCAGTTATTCCAGCAGATGTCTCAGGGAAGGTTCTCATTGGCCCACTCTTGAGTCATGTGTTCAGCCTGAACCAATCACTGTGGCTGTGAGTGCCATTCTCTCATTGGCCAGACCTTAAGTCACATGTTCACCCTGAGCAGTCAGAGGATGAAAGGAGGAGACTACCTGGGCTGGGACTGCATGGGGTGGGGGTCCCCAGAGGGAAGTCCAGGTGGGTTTTAGGCTGGCAGAGCCTCTCATCTTCATGATGAAACCTCTTGAGGAGTTCCTGAGAGACAGGCTAAGACTCCCCAGGTCCCAGAGTTAGGCAGGGACTGGCTCCCAGCCACCAGCTGTGACAGGTCTCTCCATGTGTCCTGACTGGCCTGTCCCCCACCAGGGCCTGATCTCTCGGGGCTACAGCTACACCCTGCAGAGGAACAACGGGGAGAGCTGGGACCTCACGGACAGCGCGGGGAATGAGCTGACTGCCCCGGCCGTCTGCTTCATGATCCCTCCCACCGACCCCGAGGCCCTGGCTCTGGCTGACAGGTATGGGATAAAGGAGGAGGAGCTGGTGTGGTATGTGGCCGCACCTCCCTGGGCTCCCAGGCCCCATTCACAGCCCTGGGCACCACAGCTGAGCCACAGGGTGCCACTTGTGTCCCACACGTGCACCCCCTTTGGAGGCTCAGGTGGAACAGCAGCAGATCCCGTTGGCCTGGCCAACTTGTGTGTGAGCGTCTGGCTCTGGGTATGTTGCAGAGAGGGGCCTCTCTGCAGGTGCCCCAGGGCCTTGGCACGTGTAACTCCCTCTCCCTGCACGCCAACCCATCGCCCTGTTGACTCAGACCTCTTGGCTTGAATACCCCAGCCCGGGGGCCACCTCTTCTGTGAAGCCGTCCCTGATTGCCCCCTCCCCTCATCTTCCACTCTGGCTCCAGGACAAAAGGCTGCCGCCTCTTGGCTCCCAAGCACCTTCTCCCACCTCGTGTGCTGCTCTCATGAGGCTGCTCTGTGTCTATGTGTCCATCCCACTGGGCAGAGGTTCCTTGAGATTTGGTATACTTTCAGGGTCTTGTTCCCTACCTGGTGCAAAGCAAGCACCAAAGAACTCTGTGTTGAATGAGTGATTCAGGAACTCCTTCATTTCTTCGTTCAGCAGATATGTGTTGAGCATGTGCTATGTACTGCTCCCTTGGAGGAAGCATCGTGGCGGGGAAAAGTTATGAGCAAACAAGACCACTGTAGGTCGTAAGACTTGCTATGAAGGAAAAAGAGACAGAGGAAGAAAGGAGAGGCTGAAGGGGCCCACTGAACCCGGGAGCAGACAGAAACCGGTGTTTCAGCAGAGCCTCTGTGTGCATGTGTTATGTTGACATTTCAAAGCATTTTGAGGAGCTGCCTGACTCCTCGGGGCTGTCTGTTGAGCCAGAACCCAGGGTCCCGCTTCTGTGGGTGGTGGGGGTATGGACCACCTCGGGGTCCCCAGCCCATTTTTTGCTGTCACAGCCTGGGCAGCCAGTACCAGAGCCTGCGGCAGAAGGCAGTCGGGAGCAGAAAGGCGCTCCAGCAGCGGCATGAGGTGCTGAAGGCGGAGAGCTCTGGAGGTGGGTACCAGGGCCACTGCCTGTGGCTCTGGGGGAACGGGGAGGGGGCCCAAATCCAGGGTCTGTGTAGCAGATGGGACAGCAGGGTGGGGGGACACGCTGAGCTGACCCCTAAACACCCCCTAGGCCCCCCACGGCCCCCTGACTCTGACCTCCCTCCATCAGATGCCTCGGATCTGCAGGGCCGCCAGCTACTGGCCGGCTTGGACAAGGTGGCCAGTGACCTGGACCGGCAGGAGAAGGCCATCACGGCCATCCTGCGGCCGCCACTGGAGCAGGGCCGGGCTGTGCAGGACAGCGCCGAGCGGGCCAAGGACCTCAAGGTACCCAGGGCTGGAGGCACGGGCTGGCCCCCTGGGCTTGCCGCGGGCCCTGCCCACAGTCTCATGTCCATGGGGGCTCTGGGTGCTCCATGGGGTCCGCTTGCCACGTGTAATGGGAAGCCATGAGTCGCAGGGAGAGGCGCTGTTCTAGGCTGAGAACTGAAGAGGTGCCAGAGGTCTGGTGTCCCCCAGACATGTCTCCAGGAGAAAGGGCTTTTGATAGAGCAGATGACGGCAGGACCGCAGCCTGAGCAGGTCAGCACCCAGCTGGGAGAGAGGCGGGGCGCCCGGCGGCCCAGGGGCTCTGGGCCGACAGAGCTGGCCCCCTTGCCCTGATTGCAGACCTCAGTTTCTTTAGTAAAATGGGCTGGCTGCCCGCTCAGGGGGTCTCGGGAGGATGGAGCACAGGAACGCCGGCCACAGCTCACCTCCTTCACACACACACACACACACATGCCCCTCCTACACACACACCCCCCCTCCTACACACACACACCCCCTCCTACACACACACACACACTCTCTTACACACACACACACCCTCCTACACACACACACACACACACCCTCCTACACACACACACACACTCCTACACACACACACACACCCTCCTACACACACATACACCCTCCTATACACACCCTCCTACACACACACACCCTCCTACACACACACACCCCCTCCTACACACACACACCCTCCTACACACACACACACACACACACACCCTCCTACACACACACCCTCCTACACACACACACCCTCCTACACACACACCCCCTCCTACACACACACACCCTCCTACACACACACACACCCTCCTATACATACACACCCTCCTACACACACACACCCTCCTACACACACACACACACACACCCTCCTACACACACACACCCCCTCCTACACACACACCCTCCTACACACACACACCCTCCTACACACACACACACACAGTTTCTGGGGTCCTCGGCCCCCTCTGTCGTGGGTGCAACCTTCCCGGGCCCACAGAGGAGGCATGGGACTCACAGCGGTGCTGTGGCCCTTGACGGGGCTCGTGCCAGGGCCGGGAGGGGCTGAGCCAAGGCCTGGTACGGGGTGGGGGCGTGGCTGCAAACTCCTAAGCCGCATGGAGTCGCACCCATCTCGTCAGGGTTCCCTCCAAAGATGAGTAGCACCATCCCCGTGGAGTAGTGGGAACCTGAAGTGCTTGGTGTTACCTGTTGGTTTTCATCAGTCCTGAGTCCCCATCCACTGCATCAGAACCCCCGGGGATGTTCATTACAGACCCCGACTCCTAGGCCGGTGCCCCAGACCCCCAGGCAGCCCCCATCCCAGGGAGGGTGTCCTGGGGGAGAGGGGCCCCTGGCTGTGGCCAACATGAGGGCTCCGGTCCCCACAGAACATCACCAACGAGCTGCTGCGGATCGAGCCCGAGAAGGCGCGCAGCACGGCCGAGGGCGAGGCATTTGTGCGGGCCCTCCCGGACAGCAGCAGCACCGCCCTGCTGAGGACGCGGGTGGAGGACACCCAGCACAGATACGAGCGCCTGGTGCAGCTGCTGGAAGCCGCCCAGGAGAAGTGGGTGCAGGCGGGCAGCGGTGAGGCCAGGCAGGGTGGTCAGGGGCCAGGCCACCCTCCACCCCGCAGCTAACTCCTGACTCATGTCCTCAGAGTTGACATCGCCAACCGCCTGGAGAAGAGCCTGCAGCAGGGTCGGGAGATGCTGGCCACGTATGAGAACCAGCTGGCCCAGGAGGACACAGTGCCCGAGAGTGGCCAGGCCCTAGACAGCAGGAGGCAGGAGCTGGCGGTGAGTGTGGGGACTCCAGGCCCCGGGATCCCCTCGCTGAGCTGCGAGTGGGCTCTAAGGGCTCCCATTCGCCCTCCACCTCTGGACAGTCAAGGGGCCCAAGGCCCAGGACAGCAGGTCTCTCCAGGTTTGGAATCCCAGCCACACAAGGGGTTTGTGGGGCCTGCGGAAATCAGGTGCTGGTATCTGCAAATCAGGTATCAGCGTAGCCACCCCCTCGCCGTTTCTCTGAAGGAGCAGACCTGGCCTCCTGTGCCCAGATGCCCGCCGGGCAGGCCAGCCGAGCAGAGGCAGCTCTGCCCCTCGCCCAGCACCTGCCGTCTTCACGGTGCCACTGGGCTGTTCTAAGCCCGTCTGTGAGCCTGTGGTAGGCCCCTCATTCATGGATCACCTCACAGACCCCTTGCCTTTGGTGACAGCCTCACTGGGAATCCAGGAAGCAGGCTCAGAGGGCAGAGCCTCCGCCGGGGGCCCTCCAGTCCACACACAGTGTCACCGGCCCACGCTGTGCGCCTCAGGGTTTTAGAAGCTGTTTTTCCCGGGTGGTGTTCATTGTCACGAGACGGAAATTGTAGAAGTGACCTCAGGTTTGAGGACCACTCGGAGGCAAAGCCCTGGTCCCTGACCGGGCCAGGCCCACCACCCCCTCTAAGCAGGCGGCCCCAAGCACTCTGGGCCCTGGAGCCCTTGGCCACGGCGCCCGCCACCTGCCTCTCCACCCTGCAGGCCATGGCCTCTGAGCTGCAGGCCCGGAAGGCCCTGCTCAGCGAGGTGCAGCGGAACCTGCAGGCCGCCAAGCAGTGCTCGGGGTCACTGGCCAGCCGCTTCCAGGAGCACTGCCCAGACCTGGAGCGCCAGGAAGCCGAGGTGCACAAGCTGTGCCAGCGCTTCGACGGCCTCTGCCAGCAGGCGGAGCTCAGGTCAGGGGCCGCGGGGCGAGGCTGGGGGGTTGGGGAGGGTGGTCTCGGTGGCCTTGGCTTAGCTAGTCTGCCTGAGGCACCCAAGTAGGATTTCTGTGGACAGCGCTGAAGGCTGTTTATTTTCCAAATAATTGCTGCTTTTTGGGAAAAGCAATACACATACAAAATTTTAAAAACCCACAGGGGTTGTAATGACCAAACCGTTTCCCCCAAGATCAGCCCTGCTATGAGTTTCTTGTGCGTCCTTCCAAAGCCACCCTGTACGAACCAGGGTTGGTAGGAAACGTAGGAACACCCAGCATGTCCTACTAGTTCCCCGTCGTGTATTTTCCTGGCCTGAACAGTCAGGATGTGCTCCCTCCTCCTCTTTCTGAAAGAGGGTCTGTGAAGACTGGGTATTACTTCCTTAAATGTGTGTAGAATTCACCCCGGAAGCCATCTGGGCCTGCAATTTTTTTTTTTTTTTTGTAAGAAGGTTTTTTAGCTACAAATGCAACCTCTTTTATTAGATATTGGACAATCTGGGTCATCTGATGCTTGAGCAGCTTCACGAGTTTGTGTCTTTCAAGGACACGTTGGACACCTCGTCAAGCTGTTGAGTTTTGGGCATGAGATGGTCCATGACATTCTCTTCTCCTTGAAGGGAACGTCCTTGCTTTCATTCCTGACATCCTGTCTTCTTCTGTTGTATTTGTTTCTTCTGTTTTCTCCCCCTGATGACTCTGTCTGGGGTTGATCACTTCACTGACTATTTCAGTGAAACAGCTTTGGCTGCAGTGATCTTCCCGTTTTCCTGTTTCCTGATTCACTGAATTCTGCTCATCATTATTTCCTACTGTAGCTACTTACATTTGGTTCAGTTGGCTTTTCTTTTTCTTCCTTATTAGAAGCTTAGACTGTTGATCTGAGAGCCTGCTTTTTTTTTCTCCCTAATCTAAGCATTTAAGTACATCTTGCTAAGTACTGCTTTCACTTTGTCCCACAAGTGATGTTTTTATTTTCAGTGAGTTCAAAAGATTTCCACACCTCCCTTGTGATTTCTCCTTGGATCTGGGAGTGATTTAGGTCCTGGGATTCACAGTGGGCATCACCTCAGGTCCGCACCCTCAGGCCTGCCTGCCTTTAATGGAGGCCATGCAGTATTCCCACCCAATACTCCACAATTTATCTAACTACTCCTCTTCCTGGTAAATGTTGCGCTGGCTCCCAGTTCAGTTCCCTTTGGTAACCTCTAGAAAGGGACAGCAGGCAGCTCTCGGTGCGACCCAAGCGCCCAAAGGCCTGGCTGGCTTTGCTCCGCAGGGCCCAGAGCCTGCAGAGCGCCCGGGCTGAACACGACGCCTTCTGCAGCGGCCGTGACCGCCTGCTTCAGTTCCTGTCCCACATCCCCAGCTACGAGCCCCAGGAGACGGACGGCCTTGGCCAAGTGGAGACCAAGCTGAACAACCAGAAGGTGAGCAGGCTGGGTGGGAGTCAGCAAACCCCTTTGTGGACGGGCGCCTGGTTGTGGTCCTAGCCTAGCAGGCTCCCAGCACCTGCGTCTCTGAGCTCGAGGACAGGCCCCCCCTCACCGCTCCCTCCCTGGTCCCTTGCATGGGGCCTGGCCTAGAGCGGACCCCTGCCCCCGCCCCCGGCACAGGTCTGCTAAATAAGCGGATCACTGCAGGGTCACTGGGGAGCCCTCATTGGGGGAAACCCCCCTCCACAGCCCAGAGCCCTGGCTCCCCAGAAGACAGCAGGGCCTTGGGGTGAAGGATGAGGAACGGAAAAGCCAACAGCCTGGGCTCAGATCCTGCTCCCACCCCCGGAGCCATGCACCCGCAGTCCAGGCACTGCACCGCTGGACCTCCTAAACTGGAAGTGAGGATGGTGCTCACCTCAAAGGATGTGTGTGGGGAGAGTCAGGGAGATAATCTCAGAAAGACACATGCTTAGCCTTAGCACCGTGCCTGACACCTCCATGCACTCAGTAAACACTGCCATCTGGCAAGGTTTGTTAGCTTCTTGGCCCTTCTTCAGAGGCCCTTAGAACTGCCTTTTGGAACCAACAAACGTAAACAAGGAAGCTGCTCATTATACTCTGTGCTACAGAATTCCAGACTCTAAGGAATTCAGCTACTCTGTCTAGGTTTAGGATTTTTTTTTTCAAGCTTTTATTTTTAAAGTCTCTGTTGTTGTACAGAACCTGCTAGATGAAATAGCAAGAAGGGAAGAGGAAGTGCAGAAAGTCCACACGCACTCCCAGCAGTACCAGCAGGCTGTCAAGGTGAGACGCGACACCCCGGCAGCAGGGCCTCTTCCCCACCATCCCCACCCCCCACCCCCTGGGGGTGTCCTCAGGCACGGCTGGTGGCCGTGCAAACTGGCACCACCTTTTGGGAAACAAGATGGTACCAGGCATCAAAAATCAGAAGGGTTTTATACTGTTTAAAGCAGTAACTCGGGGGAATTTATCATAAAGGAAAAGATGCGAAAAAATGATAATGTGGGATTAACAAAATCAGTATAAAATAAAAAATTATTTCCAATAGCCAAAGAAACAAACTGGAAGTAACCTAAATGTCCAGTATTAGCAGAGGAAACAGCTAGGAAATTATCCAGCTACTTGATGGATGTTCAAGTCATCAAACTGACCCACAGAAGGACTCGGACAGGGTGGCATGAAAAAAAGCTTGCGGTATAGAGTGAAATGAAGACGGCAGGAAGCCACCTTCTCTGGGCCAGGGGCACCCTGGAGGGAGGGAGTGCGCTTTGGGGACGAAGGGGTTTGCGGGCCCGTTTTCTCCTGTCCCGCTTGTCGTCCAGAGATGTGGTTGTGTGCCGTTGATGGAGCAACGGTTCTCCAAACCTCCTGCTAGTCAGAGCAGGGTGCGGCTGAGCGGAAGACCTTCGCGGTCAGCCGGAAGGGGCATGGGAACACTCTGGTCTCACCTGCCCTGGTCTGCCCTTTGCCACGTGTCTCTCACCCAGGACTACGAGTTGGAAGCAGAGAAGCTCAGATCCCTCCTTGACTTGGAGAATGGAAGGAACAGCCATGTGAGCAAGCGGGCCAGGCTCCAGTCCCCTGCCGCCAAAGTTAGGGAAGAGGTGAGCTCCATGGGCCTGGCCTCCTGGGGCTCCCTTCCTCTAGGGAGCATGGCACGCAGGCCTCAGAGGGGCACGCGCAGTGGTATACGGGGCTGGGGGCCCTCCTGGGTGCCAACAGTCTCAGTGGGAGAAGACGATGAACTTATTCTGGGCCGGCGACAGTGACACGCCTGGAAAGACAGCCTGCTGGGAGTCATGGCTGGGGCGGTTCCCCTTGCTCCATGCCGAGTGGGTCCACACACACAGAGGGCTGACGTTAACCTGTTCCTTCTGTACACGAGCACCTTAAGGCTGAGAGACAGACCTGCTCAAGGTCCCTGGGGGTTCAGGCTTCTGACTCTAAATCCAGTTTTCTTTCTCACAGTTGAGACTAGTGGAACTCCAGGTAGGAAGTGGCAACTCTCTTTGGTGTCTCTCCCCCAATGCCAGGTTTTTCTCAAACACCTCGCTCAGCTTGATTCCTGTCTGTCTGCTCTCCTGTAGGAAGCGGCTCTTGCTGCCAAGTTCACGGAGGTTAATGCCATCAACAGACAGAGGCTGCAGAACCTGGAGTTTGCACTGACCCTCCTGAGACAGGTGACGGGTCTCAGGAAGGCATCCTATTGAAAACTACCCCAGCAGCTAAGACACTAGGCTCCCTCTGCCTCAGAGAAACAGAGGTGGCCGGCGGGCATGTGCCCTCGCTGCGAGGCCAGGGCAGTGCCACCCCCATGTCCCCCCACGTCCAGGTGGGTGTGAATCCAACCTAAGCCTCCTGTCCCTCAATCATTTGCTGGGTGCCCAGTAAAAGGTAACTTACTTCTAAAACTCGAAAATGTGTACAACAACATTGTGAGAGCCTGGAAGCGACTCAGTGTTCATCAGTAGTGGGTGGATGACTGAGCCAGGGTCTGTCTGCATGATGGAAAACGATTAAACTGCCGCACGACGAAGTGGTCTTCTCTGGCCACTGCGGATTCTCTCATAAGCGCAGTCAACGGTGCATGCAGACTGGGGGCCACCATTAGCGTGGAAAAGATAAACGCACATTGCACACGAAGATACGTGAGTGGCAGGGGTGACTGCACCCTGTAGGGCACTGGGCTTCCCTGGAGGTTCAGACGGCAAAGAATCACCTGCAGTGCAGGAGACCTGGGTTCCATCCCTGGGTTGGGAAGGTCCCCTGGAGGAGGGCATGGCAACCCACTCCAGTTTTCTTGCCTGGAGAATCCCCATGGACAGAGGCGCCTGGGGGGCTACAGCCCATGGGGTCGCAAAGAGTCGGACACGACTGAGCGACTAAGCACAGCGCAGCGCATCCTATAGGACCAGGACCAGGAGGGACAGGCGGCCTTCACGTCACACCCTTCTGTGGCTTTAAGATGTTTTCCCAGATGCGTTTAAACTAGTGGTTTTAATTTCGAAAGGAAGCCTAGGGCTCTACCAGCCCCGACACTGAGCAGGGGGTGGGGGTGGGGGTGTCCCTTGGGGACCTCAAGACAAGCATTGTGAGCCTTGGCGGGTGGCGAGACGGGGACCAATGGTGCAGAGTCGAACCCTAACCCTGCGTGGTCTCCCCCTTCCCAGCAGCTGGAGGCAGGTGCGAGCCAGGAGGCCCTGCCCGGGAGCAAGCCGGGCCCCGGAGCGGAGGAGACGTGGAAGATTCAGAAGGAGCTGGATGAGGAGATGGAGCGGCGGCAGCAGCTGGAGCACGAGGTCCGGAGCGCCCAGGAGGAGATCCGGGCCCTGCGGAACCAGAGCCCGCAGGAGGCGCTGGTGACCAGGGAGGTGCTCAGGAGGGTGCCGGACCCGGCGCTGGAGGAGAGCTTCCAGCAGGCGCAGCAGACCCTGGCCGAGGAGCAGCACAAGAACCAGCTGCTGCAGGGGGAGGTGGAGGCGCTGCGGCTGCGGCTACGCGCCCTAGAGGAGGCGGCCCGGGCTGGGGGCCAGGAGTATGTAGTCAAGGAGGTGCTGCGCATTGAGCCGGACCGGGCCCAGGCCGACGAGGTCCTGAGGCTGCGGGGGGAGCTGGAGGCGCTGCGGCGGCAGAAGGGCGCCCGTGAGGCAGAGGCACTTCTCCTGCAGCAGCGCGTGGCTGCGCTGGCTGAGGAGAAGCGGCGGGCGCGGGAGGTGGTCACAGAGAAGGAGGTGGTCAAGGTGCGCAACGACCCCCAGCTGGAGGCTGAGCTCCGGCAGCTGCAGGAGGACCAGCGGCGGGAGCAGGGGCTCCGGGAGAAGCAGGAGGAGGAGCTGGGCTTCCTGCAGGACAAGCTCAAGAGGCTAGAGAAGGAGCGAGCCATGGCCGAGGGCAAGATCACTGTCAAGGAGGTGCTCAAGGTGGAAAAGGACGCGGCGGCCGAGCGGGAGGTGGGCGCCCTCCAGCGCCGGTACGAGGATGAGGCCGCCAGGGCCCGTGCCAGCCAGAGGGAGAAGACCGAGCTGCTCCGTAAGATCTGGGCCCTGGAGGAGGAGAACGCCAAGGTGGTTGTGCAAGAGAAGGTGCGCGAGATTGTCCGGCCCGACCCCAAGGCTGAGAGTGAGGTGGCCAACCTCCGCCTGGAGCTGGTGGAGCAGGAGCGCAAGTACCGGGGGGCCGAGGAGCAGCTCAAGAGCTACCAGAGCGAGCTGGAGGCGCTTCGGAGGCGGGGCCCCCAGGTGGAGGTCAAGGAGGTGACCAAGGAGGTCATCAAGTACACGACGGACCCTGAGACGGAAAAAGAGCTCCAAAGGCTCAGGGAGGAGATTGTGGACAAGACCCGCCTCATCGAGAGGTGTGACCTGGAGATCTACCAGCTGAAGCAGGAGATCCAGTCCCTCAAAGAGGCCAAGCCCCAGGTGCAGACCAAGGAGGTGGTCCAGGAGATCTTGCAGTTCCAGGAAGACCCCCAGACCAAAGAGGAAGTGGCGGCTCTGAGGGCCCGGCTGGCCGAGGAACACAAGAAGCAGGTAGACCTGGAACGGGAACGCGCATCCCAGGAGGAGAAGATACAGGAGAAGGAGGAGGAGCTGGCCCAGGGAAAAGAGGTGGTGGTGCAGCAGGAGGTGGTCAGGTACGAGGAGGAACCGGGCCTCCGGGCCGAGGTGAGCGCCTTCACTGAGAGCATCGACGCAGAACTGCGGCAGATTGACGGCCTCCGCAGCGAGCTGCGGCGGCTGCAGCGTCGGCGAGCCGAGCTGGAGCGCCAGCTGGAGGAGCTGGAGCGCGAGCGGCAGGCACGCCGCGAGGCTGAGCTGGAGGTGCAGCGCCTCAAGCAGCAGCTGGCCCAGCTGGAGGCGCAGGAGGGTGAAGCCCGCGAGAAGGTGACTCTCACGCAGAAGGTGGTGCTGCAACAGGACCCCCAGCAGGCCCGGGAGCACGCCCTGCTGGCCCTGCAGCTGGAGGAAGAGCGGCGCCGCCGGCAGGGCCTGGAGCACGAGCTCGAGACCCTGAAGCAGCAGCTGGAGCGCCTGGAAAAGATGGAGGTCAAGGAGAAGGTGGTCCTCTCCGAGAGCGTCCAGGTGGAGAAAGGCGACACCGAGCAGGAGATTCAGAGGCTCAGGGCCAGTCTGGAGGCCGAGAGCCGTGGCAAGAGAGAGCTGGACGCCGAGGTGAGCCGGCTGGAGGCCAAGCTGTCGGAGCTGGAGTTCTGCAACTCCAAGTCATCCAAGGAGCTGGACTTCCTGCGGGAGGAGAACCACAAGCTGCAGCTGGAGCGGCAGAGCCTGCAGCTCGAGGCCCGCAGGCTGCAGTCGGAGATCGAGGTGGCCGTGGCCGAGGCACAGGGCCTGAGGAGCCTGCCCACGGCGGCCGGGGCCGAGCCCAGGGCGCCACTCGACTCGCGCCTGCGGTCCCTGGAGCGGGAGCTGGACGACCTCAGGAGGCTCTCCAGGGACAAAGACCAGGAGATTGAGGAGCTGCAGCGGCGCCTGGGCTCCGTGGCCGTCAAGCGGGAGCAGAGGGAGAACCACCTGCGGCGCTCCATCGTGGTCATCGACCCTGACTCAGGCCGTGAGCTGTCCCCCGAGGAGGCCCACCGCGCCGGCCTCATCGACTGGAACATGTTTGTGAAGCTCAGGAGCCAGGAGTGCGACTGGGAGGAGATCTCCGTCAAGGGCCCTGGCGGTGAGTCCTCCGTGATCCACGACAGGAAGTCCGGCAAGAAGTTCTCCATCGAAGAGGCCCTCCAAAGCGGGCGGCTGACGCCCGCGCAGTATGACCGCTACGTCAACAAGAGCATGTCCATCCAGGAGCTGGCCGTCCTGGTGTCAGGGCAGAAGTAGGCCCACCCCCACCCTCAGGGAAGACACCGCTGGCTCGCCCCTGCCCAGAACCCTCCCCTGGGTCGTCTCTCCCTGGCCCCCGCACAGCTCCCAGTCCGCTCAGAGCCCCGTGTGCCGCCACCCTAGCTGCTGGGCCCAAGCACAGGCGGGACTGGCCCCTGCTGAGCCGTCCCTCAGCCTGGAGAGCGACCCACTTGTCCCCCGACCGTTCACACCTGCAGTGCCTGTCTTCCTCCCCGCCTCTCCTACACTCCTCTATCAACAGACCCCCCGGGACACCTGGAAGCAACTGACATCTACCACTAAAGCACAAGACAGGCAGCAGCCCCATGGGCCAGCCTGTTCCGCACAGCACTGGCCTCCACAGCAGAGCCAGGGAAACTCAAGGTAGGGAGGGCTCCATTCGGCAAAGCCCCAGCCCCCGGGGGCCGCCACCTGCATTCACAGCCCTCGAGATTCCAGCTCAGCTGACTCGCCTTCGAGGCCTCCTGGGGAAACCGATCTGGGCGCTACGCCAAAGGAAGCGCAAAGAAACCAGAACAGCATCTGGCCCTGGTGCTTGGGTGAAGCTTAACTGTTGAGCCAGACTGTCCCAAGAGAACGCACCATCAGAGGACGTGTCGTGGTTCTGTAACTGAAGTACTTTCCTAGTGGACTGTCGCTGGCGGCCTTGGATTCGGTGCCTGGTCCTGCTTATTCTTTCACTGCCACTTAAGACTCCACAGTTGATTTTTTATCAAATGAAATTTGGGTTCTCTGTATCTCATGTATTATGTAAGAAAATGGGAAGTAAGAGGGAACTCTATTTATAGCGTGAAAATAAACACCTGCTGGCTTGATTCTAATTTCATGGAAAGTGTGTTTCTTCCTCTCTTGCCAGTGAGGCTGATTCCCCAGGGCCTGCTTGGCTTTCAGCCAGAATGAATGTTCCCCAACTACCAGCTCCTAAGGGAGACAGAATTACTTGCAAATATGATAAAAAGAAACGCAAAAGAAACAGGAAAGAAAGGATGTTCTGGAAACCTTGAAACAATTTATTGTGTTGCTTTATACAAGATTAACAATTTCCACACCACCCCCAACACCAACATAGTCGCTGCACAAAAGCCACAGCCCTTTCACACTCAAGAATTGCCAGCAAGGGGGGCCTGCAGCGTGGTGGCCGGGACGCCTCCGCCTGCAGCCCTCCTTGCCGTGGCTCAAGTCACTCACTCTTCCGTTACCACAAATAAAGCATCAACAAGGAAAAGAAACCTCATCAACTCCCCATCAAAGAAACGTTTCCCTGAGGCAAGAGGCATCGCTAGATTCCTAAGGAGGAGGGCATCCTGCTCCGGCCGAAAGCTGGGTGGTGCCGGGAGGTGGGGGCGCGGTGGGGAGGGGCACCTGGTGTCCTCCCGCCGCTCAGCGCTCTTGGACGGACGGCCTCTGCGCCGCTCTGAGCTCAGCAATACCAATCTCTTCTTTGGCTCTTTTGCTACTACCTAAGACTAGTCTGTAAACTGGAAACCCAAGTTGCAAAAAATAGATATAGTAAAGGGACAAGGACTCCACTTGGCCCCATGTGACACGTGTTGGTTTTTCTGTTAAAAAAAAGTCAGAGCAGAGGCCTGGCCAGCTGGCTGGCCGCAGTCTTGCTCCCCGGGCAGCCGGACAGCCTCTGAGAAATTGCGAGACACCAAGCGTCATATTCTGGGATTCAGGACCCAAAAGAACTACCCATGTCTCCACACAGGCAGGCGCGCATTCTGAAGAGGCTTTTTACTCTCAACATAAGGGAAATGACTTAGCTGGAACAGTCAGTTCAGACTTCACAGGACAGGCAAGCACCCGAAAATCCTTGAGAAGCAGCTGCTGGCTGAGTGGGGCGCTGCCTCGTCTGTCTCCCAGTGAAGGCAGAACCTGCTGTCTGGAGAGTGCGGACCTCAAGGCCTGCTTCTGCACGGCAGACACTTCCCAGGGGCCTGTTCCCGCAGCTCGGCCTGAGCATGGTTTTACAATAAACTGGAATGTCTACCTGCAGCCTGGAACTCCTCACACCCTCAGCCCTCAAAGAGGAGGAGGAATTCGGGGCTCTGCAGCCCACCTGCATGAACTTGGGAGAAACAAGGTGGGGGCCCTGGCTGAGCTGGGACCTGGGAGGCAGGGCCCGGGTGACCTTCCAGTCAGGATGGCCCAGGTTGTGATATGCAACCATAGAAAACTCAAATAAGCTGGCTCTTAGATACAGACATGTCTTTAAAAAGGTCTTCATCTGAGACCCACTCAGAGGGCCGAGTGGACGTGTCCAGTCCCGCTCCACCATAAAGGCACTGGAATTTTGTCTTCCTAGGAACAACATGAAGTGCGGAGAACAGTCTGATTCTATCCAATGCGTTTAATGGTAAGGATCAAAACTGAGCCAAAAATAAGTGTCTTTAAAAATCCTACCACAATTGTTGAATCTACAAAGGTCTTTTCTCTAAAAAGAGCTTCATTGTCATGTTGAGTGGAGAGACTAGCCCCCACGGTGAGCACACGTTGGGTGTTGTGAGTATTTTTCAGAGAACAAGGTACCTCTCCCAGCTGGGGTGTGAGCCGGGAGGATGGAAAGCGACTCTGACCACCAGGGAGCCCACTGTGGCCAGAAGGAGCCCCCGACCAGTAGGGTGCGCTGAGGTACTCTGGCCAAACGCCAGGAGCTGGGCCACCTGCTCTGCCCCGCCACCAGAGAGCCCAGCCCGAGCCGGCGTGCTCCTTGGCCTAGCGCAGCCCCTCCAACGATTGTCTGCAGCAGAGCCGCGAGGCGCCAAGCACCAGGCTGGCCAGGGCCCCCAGAGAAGCACGGGGCCGCTCCCTGAACGGAAGGCACATCACACGTGCCAAGAGACGCTCCACTTAGCACTCACGCCTTCTCCAGAAGAAAACCAATGGCAGAGCATAGTTATCATCCAACTTCTGAGACCTCCTTGTGCAGCTTCCAGCCTTTGCCCTGAAAATCACAACTTCCTCGGTACACTGGGCCCTTTCCCATGGAGCTGAGAAGCGTCTGAAAAACAGTAAGCAAGAACAGAACATAAGACTCTCAGGGTCTCCTTGAAGGCAGCAGTAACCAAACCTCAAGGGGACCACTTCTGAAATAGCAAAAGTCCCCGAACACTGAGTGTTCTGGGGCTCAAATGGGCCAGACGCGCTGGCAGGCTACCTGCGGCACAGGCAGTGTGCTGGCGCCGGGAGGGCAGCCGCTGGCTGGGTGCCGTCTGTGCCACAAGGCCCGCTCCCATTCCCAGCCACAGCCGCCATCCCGGGGCAGAGCCTGGCTCCTCGTGAGGCCTGTCAGATGCACAGCGCCTCTCCACTGCAGACCTGGGGGCTGGAAGGGCAAGCTCACAGGTGCTCATGTTCTGAGCCCACACGGGAGAAAGCAAAGCAGATACCAGTCAGAGCTGAGACAGCAGAAGGCTTCTCACCGATGACCACTCAGTGTAATCCTACAACACGACGAGTGTCTCAAGAGAGACATTCAAGTGGTCTCTTACAGCCCGGACGCTTTTCAGACAGCCTTTTAACTCCAAGAGGAAAAACAGGAAAGAAACGGTACAAGCAAACACTTTTCCCTTTTTTCCTGAAAATTCCACACATCAGTAGTCACGTTTCCAATAGCATTCCAATTATTTCTGTTTGAGAGTGTTACCAAAAGCAAAGAGAGGCAGTGCAGTCTTTCAAATGCCAGCCACTCTCGCCTGGATGGTTCGGAGACCACCAGTTTGTGGAACAAGTCCCTGCTTTCTCCATAGGAACAGGGAGTAACTGCTGACAAGGCTTAGCCTCAGTTTCTTTCTCTGAAGTAAGTATGTTTCTGTCTGAGAGACTTGCAGTCCACCCTTGCACACGGATGGCCTCTGGCATTCACTGTTAAGCATCAGCCTCAGGATGCCGAGCAGTGCAGCCCCCAGGCCGTGCCTGGAGCAGGTGCAGAGCAGCAGGAAGGGCAGCCGGCCCTGCACTACGTGCACCCGAGAGCCACGGTCCCAGGACGGGGCCAGGCAGACCGCCCACTGGGCACACGCTGGCTCGGGGCGCCTGTGCCCTCTCCTCGCGCTGTGAACCAGGGCTTGCAGGCTGGCCCCTTCTGCAGCCACTGCTGTGTGCAGAGCAGACACCAGGGAAGAAGGATGCTGCTCAGTCCTGCCGTGCTCCCAACCCCCCGCATCAGCCTGGACTGAAGCGCACACTGCTCCTCTCCCGGACACACGCTCCGTGAGGGGTCAGGGTCCCTCCTGAAGCCCTGCCACTGCTACCGGACTTCCCCTTTCACTTACACTAAGGTTGAGTCCTCTGTTAGCAAGGCCTGCAGTGCCCCAGCTAGCCCCTGGGAAATCAGCACCATCACCCTTCCAGTCTTGGTTACACTGAAGAGGAAACACTGAGTTGAGGGCAAGAAGTCCTGAGCCGAGTACTCAGGCCACTGCGCCTCCCTCTGTGATCACACAGGGCAAGGCAGGGGTCAGCGTGGGAGAGACTGCATCCCTTGCACCAAGTACCACAGAGACGCCTGAGCCTCCGACGACAAACCCAGACATCACAGTGACGCCAGAGGGAGACGTCCTTGGCAGCAGAGAAGGCCTCTGATGGAGGGGAATGGCCCGCAGTGCACATGGCACTCTGACCACCTGGAAATTACCTGGCAGGCTCTGCGGGAGGTGGGTAGACACGGCAGTGTGCGGGAGAGGCGCGGCACGAGGCGGGCTGGAGTGCACGCCGGCCAGGAGACCTGAGAGGAGACGACAGGGAGAGGGAACACCACACACTAAGGCCGGGAGCAGCCTGGTCCTGGGCGCAAAGCCGGGGGTGAGAGGGCTCAGCACAGCGCCGGGAGGCCGCCCACGCTCACCCCCAAGACACACACAGGAACCCAGCACGCGAGAGCGGAACCCGTCGGTCAGAGGCCCAGGGGCCCCTCCTGTGCTCCAGTATGAGGGAGAAGGGAGATACCTACTGTGGCCGAGGCCGTGGTGGAACGTCCCGGGGGCAGGGCCGGTGACGATGGCATCCTTGGAGACCCCCGCTTTAGCAGAGGAGTCAGCACTGAAGGAGATCACGTGGAGGGGAAGCTGGGAGATAATCCCCAAGGGGCTTGAGTTCAAGGCCCCAGGGAGCTTGGGACTGCCAGCCTTATAGGATGAAGACAGCAGGTTCAAGGATGAGGAGCCGGTCAACAGCACAGCCCCACTCGCTCCTTTCTGGGGAGGAAGCACAGAGAGGGGTCAGGAGTCCAGCCCCATCCAAGCCCACTCACAAACCAAAGCTGGCACCGCACCGGGGGTGGGTTGGAGAGGGGTACATGCATGTTAGCCGCCCCTCCACTGCAGCCCCGAGGAAGGACCATCGCAGAGAACCAGCACAGAAGGGCTCCCCGAGCAGCGTTCACTTTACAAAGCAGGTATTAATTATGCCTCCTTTGTGCAAGAAAGGAAGGAGAGAGTATCATACATGGATACCAACCAATACAGGGATATAGCAATGTGTATACGTCCATCACACACACAGACACACAGACACACAGACACACAGACACACACACACACACACAGGCATTTACCTTTGGTTTTTACAAAGAAACAGAAAAGACCTAGAAACTAAGGAACGCAGTTACAAGGGCTGGAGAAGGCAGGCAGAGGCGAGTGAAGCTTTGCTAAACACATCTTTCTATCAGTTTGCTCTTTGCAACCACACTATCCTATATATGGGAAAAACGGAGGGGAAAAAAGCTCTCATTCCCCAACCTTCATCCAAACTTCCTGTAAGGCATCACTCGAGGCGAGCCTCAGTAACCAGGGGCCAGGTCACGGCACCTTTGTCTCACGTGTGGAGTCTCCCCAAACCCAGCAGAATCACCCTGAGAAGTACCAGTCTTCCTGGTCATGACATCCCTGTAACTGACCACCTGAGGGCAGGACTAGCTTCACATGCTCGCTTGGAGAGATGACAGGCAGGAGGCCGTGCAGGGCGCATTTCCTGACTCCCTCTGGCCATCCAGATCCACAGCCTCCCTGCAGACGCAGGGCTGCCCAGTCCTGCCCTGCTCGTCCTTCCCAGGAGACTTTTCAGGCTTCCTGGGAGTCTGGCCACCAGAAAAGAAAAAGCCTGAAAACAGGAAGCCCGGTCCTCCTTCCAAATGGCAGGCTCACCGTTCCTGATGCTCACCGTGAGCATCAGCTCTCACTCTCAGACCAGAGCGAGGCCAGTGGCCCTGCCCACAAGGCCCAAGAGGGCAGCGGGCTACAGCAGGACACTCACTGGCAGGGAGGTAGACGATGTCACGCTGCTCACTGCACTGGGCTTCAGAGAGGACGTCAATAACTTGGCCACACCCTGGGTCCCTCCACTAGAATCTCCATTGGGACCACCGGGAGGGGCCACCAGGGTCAACTTCTGGGGTACAGGCGGCTTCTTCACTGCAGGGCCAGGGACAGGTCGGCTGGCGGATTGTCCTGCGGAGGGAGGCTGCAACGCGGGGAGCAGGTTCCCAGAAGCAGGGCTCTGGACCGGCGTTCCTCCAGACGAGGGGCTGCCAGACGACACCCCATGTTTGGAGGCAGAGCCCAGGAAGGGACTGGTCTTGTAGGGAGGTCCTGAAGAGATGGCTGAGTGTGGTTTCGCTGGATGGCTCACGGCAGCAGAGCATGAAGCTGGGGTCTTATGAGAGCTGCTGCTGGAGGCTGGCGTGCCTGACGCTGGCGTGGAAGCATGGAAGCTCTGGCTTTTAGTCGCTGTCTTGACAAGCTGCAGGAGGGATCGGTGACACTGAGGGGAGCCAGGCTTCGGGCCCTGAAGCTTATTAACGAATGGAGCCGGAGGGGTGAAGCTCTTCTGTGGCTGCGTGCCAGCATGAAAGACCTTGACCTGGGGGCCGGGCATGGCAGTGCCCGCCGGGGGCACGTGAGACGTCCGCGGCAAGCCATGGTGCTTGGCTTTCGGCTGCTGCCCTTCCGGTGGGCCCTTGCCAAGAGCAGCCTGACAGGACAGCTCTTTGTAGCCAGAACTCTCTGTTTTTTTCTCCTGAGAGGACTGCCCCAGGGCCAGCGCCTGTTCAGCCAGAAAATTGAGGGGTGACTGCAGAGAGCTAGAGGGTGGAGGGGCAGAAGGAGGGCTGGGCTTTGGAAAGTTCCTTTTTTCTTCTGGACATAGAATGCCCGCGAGCTTCTCTGCAGGCACTTTCACGGGTGCGGGCAGCGGGAACTCTGAGCTCCCAGCAGCCCTGCTGTGCAATACAGCCAGTTCCTTGGACACTGCCTCCAATGAGGAGGCAGAATTATGGACCAAGTCTCCATCCAACGAGTCCTCCAGGTTGACAGGAGCAGGGTGAGCGAGGCTGCCAGATGCCTGGGACGAGAGCTCCCTGCTTGCGGCCCCCACGCCCTGGCCTCCTCCTAGGTGCTCTGAAGGCAAAGCTGGGGGGCTGCCCATCTGGCCTGATGAGACGGACACCTTCTTATCTGGCTTAGCAGATGATTCCTAGAGGCAAGCAGAAAGGCTCGCGTTTATAAACGTCCAAAGATGCCAACTCTGGCCCTGCTGAAGGGGACTCAAATGTGAGAAAACATACAGGCAGCGGGCCTTCCAGTTTGATCACAAAGCCAAGGAGGAAAGGAGCAGGCGGCCTGCATGGACTCAGAAATGCTACAACCCCACCACTCTCTGGCCACGGCTGGGTGGGGCTGGGCTGACCCAGGCATTCTGCCACCGCAACACACACAAGGAAACCGCGTTGTTTCTGAAAAACTATACGACTTGAACAACAAGATGTGCTCCCTTCCAGCCCTGCTTTCACTCTCTCCCTCCTTGGTTTCGTCAGCACCTAACTCCCCTCTGGGCTCACAGTCTGTCCTGTCACTCCCGCCTCCCCAGCACCTGGTGCAGTGAGTCTTAGGGACATCAGAGGAGATCAACAGACACTTAGGAATAACTGATCTGCATGCTCCTTCCCTTGGGCTGTTCAGGGACGATGAGGGGCGCTACAGAGCCTCAGGAATTGGCAAAAATTTTGGTGAAATGGCAATTTTACTACATCGAGAGAGCTCTGCCAACATCAAAGTCATTCCACAGTCTTCAGCCATCGCACTCCCCTCTGCGTCTGTCAGTCAGCTGGACAAAGCCTCCTGCCTGCCAGATGCCAATCCAGGCTCACCTGCACTTGGCTCAGGGGCGCTCTTCCCTAAAAGGTAAAGACAATTCACCAAGACGACCTCATTTAACTCCACAACAACCCCAGGAACTGGCCAGGTAGGTGATGTTTCCTAGACATGGGGCTGGAGGGCACTAGTGGCCCAGGTCAGGTCTCTGTCCTGCAGACCCTAGGCCCCTCCTGTGGGCCAGGCTGCCTCCTGGTACAGCCTCATCTTGAAGAGCTGTCCCCAGACCAGCAAAGCTCCATGAGCTGCCAGAGCATGGGTGCAGAGAGCTAAGAACAGGCGGCACATGACTGGGCAGGCTGACTCACCTTCACCTTCATTTTGCAAGAGGCCATTACTTTCTTCTTGGCCCTGTGCAAAGGAAGGAACACAGCAAAGAGTCAGAGGAGATCCTCAGAGATAAAAATGCCAGTAGTCCTGACAAGTGAAAACATTTAGACACTCACAGAATTGACGTCAGGTGCCCATGGCCTCGTCTGCTCTCCTTAAACAGAGTCCTGGAACAAAGAGACACGGGGAAGTCCTCACGAGCCCCTGAAAGCAGTCTGCTCCCCAAGCCTCCCCACCTCCCTGGTATGCAGGGATTGTCACCCATTAATGTCAGGGGGCTGCTGAGGGGGCCTTACATAGCTGCCTGGCCACCTGAAAGCCACAGAGCTAGGATTCCCCCCAAAAAGCTATGACTCTGCCCCCAGACCTCTCAGAGTGATTCCTCCCCTAAGGGCAAGAGCACTCTCCTTACTACCTGTTCTCATCCCCTTCAAAGGCACAACTTTTCCCAGAGAAGCTCAACAGAATTTTCTTTATGCCCTTCCCTAAGTACTATCAGGAGTCCAATCTACAGTGAGAAGAGCAATTCCACTTGAAGGGACTCTAAGAGAAGGCCTGCTCGACCAAGAACACTCCCTAGCTCCACAGGGAGGGTCCTGGGAACACGCCAAGCAGGAAGCACCAGGTGTGGTCTCCCACCTGGACAACTACACTACACTAGCCGAACCCATCTGACGGAACCACTCTGTAATCTCAGAGGCTGTTCAAGCTTGCAGCTTCCAGGGGAGGACTTAGACGAGTAAACTGTGGTTCATCCTGGCTCTCAGCAGAGGAGCAGCCGCCCAACCCCCACCTGGTGGCCCGCAGCTGCAAGTGTTCCTGGAGCAGCTTGCACACAGCTTGTGGGAACCAGCATGGGAAAAGGACCTTGTCTCCAAAGACCGGGGACCTGTGCTCTGTTGGCCAATCGCTGCTTCTGGTCATGGGGGTGGGAGGTGCAGACACAGGGCAGCAGCCCACTGCTGCTGCACCACTGGCTGAAGCAACTGCCAGGGGATCTACAGGGCCAGGACCCCCGCCGCCGCCGCCGCCGCCGCCGCTGAGTCGCTTCAGTCGTGTCCGACTCTGTGCGACTCCAGAGACGGCAGCCCACCGGGCTCCCCCGTCCCTGGGGTTCTCCAGGCAAGAACACTGGAGTGGGTTGCCATTTCCTTCCAATGCATGAAAGTGAAAAGTGAAGGTGAAGTCACTCAGTCGTGTCCGACTCTGTGCGACCCCATGGACTGCAGCCCACCAGGTTCCTCTATCCACGGGATTTTCCAGGCAAGAGTGCTGGAGTGGGGTGCCATTGCCTTCTCTGAGTACCCCCTTTAACCTCTTCCTTTTTATCATTTTTCCCCCTTTGGAAGTCAGATGTTAAAGACTAGAGCATTAAAAAAAAAAAAACTACATATGTGGGAGAAATCAGAAAGTGACTGCATGTGCCTAGGGAAAAGCTTGGAAAACACGTAAGAATAACACGTTAAGTTCACACCTCAGGCTGATCCTTGACATAGAGACAGCCTATACTAAAAACGAAACACAAAACAAGCAAACTCCAGGGGGGAGAATCTGATTTTCGGAGTTATCACATTATTAGATTCAAATGTCTGCTGTTCAACAATAACAACAGAAAAAACACACACGGTACATAAAGAAACAGGAAATATGGCCCATTCAAAGGAAAACACAAATCAACAGAAACTGTCTCTGAGAAAAGTCCAAATGGCAGATACCCCAGAAAAAAAACAAAGAACCTGAAACAGGACAATGAAGATGATTGAGACTGAGGAGCAGAAAGACAAGACTGAAGAAAAGTAATCAGTCTGAAGGACCCATGGGACCATCAAGCGCGCGCGCACACACACACACCCTCACAGCACGCACGTCCCCAGAAGACAGAGAAAGGGGCCCAGAAGAGTGAAGAAATAACGGCTGAAACTTTCCAAATGCGAAAACAGACAATGTAAGCGTAAATATGTGAATATAAATATCCAAGAAGTGCAAAGAACTCCACATAAGTTGAACCCAAGAGACCCACACCAAACACACGATAATCAAACTTACAAAGGCCAGCGACGAGGGCAGAATACTGACAGCGCCCAGAGACCACTGCAGCATCACCCACGAGGGTCCTCAATAAAGTCACCAGCAGGCTTCTCACCAGAAACTCTGGCAGCCAGAGACAGGGGGCTGACACAGTCAAAGTCTCAAGTAAAAACAGTGTCAACCAGGAACCCTGTATCTGACGGAACTGACCCTCAAGAGTGGGGGAGATGTACATCAACTATACTTCAATCAAAGAGTGGAGGATATCCCCAGGTAAGATAAAAGCTGAAGGTGTTCATGATCAAAAAATCTATCCTGTAAAAAATGCTCATGGGCCCTGAGGGTGAAATGAAAAGACAGCACCTCAAAGTTACATGCACAAATAAAGATCTCAGAAAGGTGAATAGACAAAGACCACTATAGAAGCCAGCATCATTATAACAATGGTGTGTAATCATACTTTTTAAAGTATGATTTAAGAGACTAATACTAATTTAAAAGCTAGTAAATATTATTATGACTTTGGTTGGTAACTCTAAATCTTGTCTTCTACATAATTTAAGAGGCATTTTTAAAACTATTAGTTTATGTTTTAGGGCACACAATGTATAAAAATGTACTTCTGTGACAGCAGCAGAGCTGTATGGGGGCAGAGTTTTTAGATGTTAATCAACTTACAGAAGTATTAGCAACTACTTTAAAAAATAACAATTCAACACTCTAATCAAAAGGCAGAGACTGGCAGAATAAATAAAAAACATGATCTGATCTAACTACATGCTGTCTGTTGCAGCTGCAGTGCTGTGGTCAATTGTGTCCGACCTGGTGCGACCCCATGGACTGTAGCCCACCAGGCTCCCTCGTACGTGGGATTTCCAGGCAAGCTACAAGAGCCAAAGACAAGAAGAGATTGAAAATAAAAGGACTGGAAAAGGTACTCCATGCAAAAATAACCAAGAGAGCAGAGGCAGCTATATTAACATCAGACAAAACAGACTTTAACTCGAGAAAGGTTACAAGAGATATAGAAAGCTATTACATATTAATAAAAGGTTCAGTACAGCAAGAAGACATAGCGATTATAAACATTCATGCACCTGACAAACCTTTAAAATATATGAAGCAAATACTGATGGAACGGAAGAAACAGTTTCACAATAAAAGCTGGAGATTTCAGTACCTCTGCACAAGAGAGAATAATGAGACAGAAGATAAAGCAACAGAGGACTTCATACAATAAACCAATTAGATATAACAGAGAGACACTTTCTCATTTGCACATGGGACATTTTCTAGGATAGATCATATATTAGGCCACAAAGGAACTCTCGGTAGATTTTAAAAGACAGATACCATACAAAGTATCTTCTCTGATCACAACGGAAAGAAGTTAGAAATCAGTAACAAAAGGAAAACTGGAAAACAAAACTGTAAGAAAAAGGCAGATACATTAGACAAAACAACTTTTAACAACATACTTTTAAACGATCAATGGATCAAAGAAGAAATCACAAAGACAATTAGACAATTAGAAAATACTTAAAAAAACAAATGAAAATGAAAATACAACATACCAAAATCTATAGGACAAAGTGAAAAGTGGTGCTGAGAGAGGAAATCTTTAGGTATAACTGCTTACATTAAGAAACAAGGAAAAAAAAAAAAGAAAAGAAACAAGGAAGGTCCTGAATTTTATAAGGAACAGAAAAAAGAAGAACTAAACCTAAAGCCAGCAGAATGAAGGATATATTAATAATAAAGACTAGAGAAGAAATAAGCAAAACAGAGAATAAACAATTATAGGCCTATTTAGACTTCCTATTTTTTTCTGATTTAGTCTTGGTAAGTTTTGTCCATTGGACAAAACTTTTCTAGAAACTTGTCCATTTCATCTATGTTGAAAGACACTTATCCATAGAGTAAAAAGGCAATCCAGAGAACAAAGAAATATTGGAAAATTATGTATGTGATAAGGGATTAATATCCAGAATACATAGTGAACTCTTAAAACTTAGCAACAAAAAAGCACACCAATTTAAAAATGGTCAAAAGACTTGAATAAACACATCTCCAAAGATGATATGCAAATATACAGTTAGTACGTGAAAAGATGCTCAATATCACTAATCACTAGCAAAGTGAACTATGGGGCACCACCTCATATTCATCAGGATGCTTACTACCAAAAAAACAACAACAACTGTTGGTGGGGATGTGGAGAAAGTGGAACCTTGTGCACTGCTGGTGGAAATGTAAAAAGATAACAGCTATCATGAAAAACACTACGGTGGTGCCTCAAAGTTAAATACATCGTCATACAATCCAGCAATTCCAGTTCTAGGTGTACATGAAAAAGAGCTGAAAGCAGGGTCTCACAGAGATGTCTGTATGTCCACGTCCACAGCAGCATTATTCACAATAGCTTAAATGTGGAAGCAACACCAAGTATCATTGATAGACGGACGGATAAGCAAAATGTATATATACAGGAGAATATTATTCAGCTTTAAAAAGGAAGTTAGTTCTGATCCATGCTATAACCGATGAACCTTGAGGACATTATGCTGAGTGCAGTAAGCCAGACACAAAGACACTTTGTATGAGTCCACTGATACGAGGTACTTAGAGTAGTCACAACCAGAGTAGAATGGCGGCCTCCAGGTCTGCGGGGAGGGGAAACGCACAGTTGGTGCTGCTGCACAAACATGTCAGTGTGTCTAACACCACGGAACTGTGCCCTGAAAGATGCTAAAGTTTACATTAAGCATATTTTACCACTCCTCATCCCCAAAATTTTTTTTAAAAAACACTAGTTATAGGAAACTTTCTCTGTCTATTGCAGATACAGTCCATTCATGGAAAGCTATGTAACACAAAGTAGCCTGTTACAAAAGTCTGGCACTTGGCTCTAAGAAGTAGTCACTCCTGCCAGTTTCAAATAAGAATTCTGTTCAGAAAATTAGAATGTTCCTGACATGCACCTGCCTCCCAACTTCCAGTAGGTGCCATTACGTCACAACGGAAAAGGGCATACAGCCATAGAACTTTAGTGGGATAAAGAATGACAAAGACAGAATCCCACAAACAACTCCCTCTTCCCAGGGAGACAGAGAAGCCCCTAGCTTCTCAGGTGAGATGATAGTCCAATCCATTAGCCTGTGACTCCGAGGGTGGGGCTCTGGTGGCCTGGCACAGAAGAATCACTCAAAACATCTCTTTACCACAGGATTGGGCTTCCCCTGTAGCTCAGCTGGTCAAGAATCCCCCTGCAATGTGGGAGACCTGGGTTCAATCCCTGGGTTGGGAAGATAACCTGGAAAAGGGAAAGGCTACCCACTCCAGTATTCTGGCCTGAAGAATTCCATGGTCCGCAAAAATGCTCCACCCTAAGGTCACACTGACTACACTGGCTGCCCACGGGCCCTCACCTGGCCTGCATCCAGCCTTTGGGCCAGAGAGGTTTGACCTCGGCATCCAGAAACGCCTTCACGTAGTCCTCCCAGGACTGGACCTTGCTCTTCTCCAGGTCAAAGCTCTCCAGCTTGATCTTCACCACCTGACAGAGCAGCTCCCTGCGCAGCGGGCAGAAGTCACAACCTTTAAACCACCCGAACGCTCCTCCAAGGTTTCAATCATGTGCTTTCAGCAGCCCTCATTAAAGAAACAGGTTCTAACCCTCATCAGAAACACAGGAACATGCTCAGACACTGGCCCCACAAACCCTCCACTGAGGCAAGGTCCCAGTTTGGGCACACCTGATTTCATCACTCCACTGGAACTTCTTCCGGGGTCCCATTATCCTCCGGCCCCCTTTCTCTTCATCTTCCTCCTCATCAGAACAGACCCGTTCTCTCTGCTCCTTGTCCTTCTCCTCTTCCAGCATCCTAGAGAGTGGGAAGAATTAGGCGGGACCCTAAGGTCACCACAGACCCGCTTCCTCCTGCCTACCGCCCCCCTCTCCAGCCCCCATGACGTCTCAGGAGAGGTGAGGATGCTGAAGGCAGCGAGGGGCGCACTTACTTGGCGGCCTTGGCTTGCGTGTGGGCCTGGCACTCGCCCTGGTACTTGGCCATCTGCTCCGGCATGGCCCTGCCAATGGCTTCCTTAAGTTTCTGGAGTGGCTCCTTCAGACGCCCACCCTGCTAAGAGCAAGACCAGTCATGAGTCTGGTTTACATGTCACTTTTTAGACTGAGGACACACTCTAAGCATAGCCGACCGCAGAGAGGCCGTGCAGCAGCGGGTCGCGCAGCAGCAGCCGCAGCAACTGTGAGTGTGTGCCACCCTCTCCACTGGGCCCGAAGCCACAGGGCTCCCCTGCAAGGTTACCCACCTGCTCACAGAGGTGCAGTTTTCGTGCGCGCTTGACCAAGGTGTCTTTGCTGCAGGGCAGGAAGGAAGCAAGGTAGGCATACACTCCAGAACGGGTCTGGCTGCTCAGCTCCCGGGTCTGCGCCTCTATGCTGAAGAACAGAGCACAGTTACCCACCGCAGCACCTCTCATCTGCAGGAGCCAAGAGTGGGCCAAGCCTTATCTCGCCAGTCACACAGCATCACAGAGCGGCCAGCACAACAAACCTGACGAACTTGACTAGGCAGAGTGCACCACGGTTCTCAGGTCAAAGACAAGACTGAGTCAAAGGTGTCAAGAAAATCGAGTCTCCAAGAGTGCAAGCTCTGAAGTTCTAAGTTTCATAAACAAAGAAAGCATAAATGCTTTCAAGCTGGGAAGTAAGAGTTGCTTGGGATTGACAGTTTCCAGCAGAGCTTCCCCTTTTTCCCCCTACAGTTCCAAGTTCTGTCCCTGACTACACGGTCAAGGAAATTCTCACGCCTGCAGCGTCCCCACTGAGATGAGCAGAATGCGGTCTGTCTTCCATCCCTTGAGCTCCCTGGATCTGGCACACTCCAGGGCACGAACCCCTCACCTGTGCAGACCCTCAGGTGCTCCCTGACCCAAAGGGCCAATCTCCCTCTGTCCTGGCCAGGCAAGGTCCTTCGCTAGAATATCCCCTGGTCTTAACTACAGGTTTCACACATGCAAAACCCTCAGCAGTTGCATAATCAGCTTCCTCTGGTACATGACGCAACCAGGAAAGAAAATGGCAAAGCTGGAGGGCCAGATACAAAGAATCTGGCTCGGATTTGTATGTGTGGGTTTTGGCTTTTTTTTTCTTCTTTTTAATCCAATTCAGACAGTAGGGCGTCCCAGAGGCTGGAGTGTGTGAGATGCGGAGTGGGAGGGTGAGCACTGGCCTCGGAGCACAAGTGCGACTAGGAGGACGACCAGGCTCGCCGAGGAGCGCTCCTGAGGGCAGGGCCCGGGCCTGCACCGAGCCATCTCTCCCCCTCCTCAGAGACGGGCAGGCAGCACGACACCCTCCCCAGCACGCTGTGACGAAGACACAGAGTCCCAACAGCGTCCGCTGCCTCAGGTTAGGATGGTCTAGCAGTTTCTAGAGACAAACAACTGATGTCCCCGCCCCTGACCTCTATTTAAAAAAACCACAATAAAGCAATAGAAACCAACTTTTAAAAATCTCATCGGGGCTTTCTTTTCCCTCAGTTGTACTCCCACCTCCCCAGGCCTGCTGAGCCCTGCATGGTAACAGCAAATGCAAAGAAGCGGAGGATACTCACTCTAGGAGGATGCCGTCAGTGTCCCGGGTGAAGAACTTCTGCCTGCCCTCTCCCTCCGCGGCTCTGGCAGCCTGGCCCACAGCAGACAAGGACAGCCATTAGTGCCTGGCCCCGCACCGCCCGCACACCCACCCACAGGCCTAGAGAACTCCGGATGACAGGCCCGCGCTGAGCCCTGCCCCGCTCAATCCTAATCCAGACTAAGTTAGCCTATGACCGCTGCATGCTCCCCAAGTGGCGCGTCCAGCTCTCTTCACAGGCTGCTGCAGAATCTACGGACAGACAGTCCGTTCTTCCCAGGACTTGACCCAACCATCGTGTAAGAGGGCTGAGCCTTATGTGAAGAAAATTAGTCAAGGGACTCGTGAATCTGATTCACCAGCGAGCGAGCTCCTCAGCCCGGCACTCTAGCATCTAAACGGCGAGCTGTGTTTTCCAGACCATCTACAGCACAGAACAGTCACGAACGTCAACAAACCTGCAACATCTGAAGGCCTTTATTCACCAAAATAGTGTTAGCAACAATAGTAATGTGCTGCTTCAGCGTTTAGAAACCATAATTCTTTGACAATTCATAATCTATTTAGTGTATGCTATCACAAACTCTACTACTCAGACCAGTGGAATGACTAACCCACCTGACGACCTACTAACACAGATATAGCAGGCTGCTACAGTGCTGTGCTTCCCATGAGCGCACAGTTAACAAGAGCCTGGCTGGCCACCCTGGAGACCCCTGAAGCAATCACAGGAGGCAGCCAAGCCACCAAAAGCACAAGAGAGGAAAGCAGCACGCAAAGGTCTGGACCAGGGGTTCTCTATTTGGCCACGTGCACCTAGCGGCCTTCCGCACCCTAGACACATCCCATCGGAATCTCCCGGGAAGGCCTGTGTTCCTTAAAAGAGGCCCCAGGATTAGGACCCACCAAAATCACTCTGGTGACGAGCATGTAGAGGATCAAGAACCACTGACCCACACCCAAGAGGTTCCTGGTGCAAAGTCAGCTGCTCAGTCGTGTCCGACTCTTTGTGACCCGTGGACTGCAGCCCACCCAGCTCCTCTGTCCATGGGATTCTCCAGGCAAGAATACTGGAGTGGGCTGCCACTCCCTCCTCCAGGGGATCTTCCTGACCCAGGGATCGAACCAGCATCTCCTGCATCGCAGGCAGATTCTTTACTGTCTAAGCCACCAAGGAAGTTCACTGGTCCAAAGGCTTTAGGCAAAATAAAATGTCAGGCTCGACATATAATACTGATCGTAAATACAGACAATGAGGTGATTGTCTACAGTGAAATGATCAGTCCTGATCAACCCTTGGGAACGCCAACCTTTCTCTAGCCCCTTAGGCCTTCCCCTCACCACATCCTCTGAGTCCTGTTCTGACCTCCTAGCTCTATCCTGTCTCCTCCACTAGCTCTCAGCTGCAGGCGCGCTCCCAAGTTCCATCGAGAGACCTCTTCCCCCAACAATGTCTCCCCCTCAGCTTCAAAATAACACGTATGCACAAAATAACAAACACAACCTAAACGTCTATCCTCAGCTCTGGACCAGAACTATCAATTATCTCCCTGAATGAATGACCCTGGAGTAGACAAATCAAGTTGTCCGAAATCTAAACCACTCCTTTCTGCTCTTCCTCCCAAGTCCCTACTTCTAACAACAGCACCTCACCCTTCTTAAATCCTCTCACTTTTCTTTAGAGTGCTTCGGGAGGCCTTCCTGAGCCTAGAATCAAACCCAAACTCCTCCACCTGGCAGTCAGGGTTCTCCAGGACATGGCCTCACCATCCTTTCCAGCCCCCACCTCCCACCACATACCAGGTGTCCCTGTTATCCAACACGTTGCCTGTTCTCAGCCCTGTGCCCTGGCTTACCAGAAGGCCATGTCACCCGAGAGGCTGGCCAAGCCTGCTGCTTCCAGTCCTATCCCTACGGGCCCTCAAGAGCCCCTTTCCCTTCCTTAAGTTTGGCAGTCCACTGGACCATCCTGTTGGCCACCCAATCATGACAGCTTATTTCACCCTGCTCTGTCCCACAGCCCGTTGTTTACATGGCTACCACTCTGTACAACAAGCTCGTGGAGAACGTGAACTGAATCTTACTCATCAACATGTTTCCCACAGCGGCCCATCACCTAATAGCTACTGAGTAAAAGTCAGCTGAGTGGGCGATGAATGAACACACAAATGAACAGATTATCACTGCAAGGATGAAAACTAAGAGGAAGAAAAGCTCAGTACCGGACAAAACTTGCAGAGGATGTGAAAAAATTTATTTAGCTCGGCTAGGGGAGGGGCAGAGGCCGGAGATGGCTGGCAGAGAGGAAAGAAGAGAGGGCAACACTGGCGTCACCTGTTACGCTTTATGCTGTCAGGGAGTTTGGAATTCCCCTGTGGCACCTTTAATGTACTGGGATTGTGACTTCAGTTTGAGAAAAAAAAAATGGAGTCATTCTCTCAACTTAGAGACTGCTGGTTACAGGGCTTCTCGGGTGGCGCTAGGGGTAAAGAACCCATCTGCCAATGCGGGAGATGTAAGAGACATGGGTTCGATCCCAGGGTCAGGAAGATCCCCTGGAGGAGGGCACAGCAACCCACTCCAGTGTTCCTGCCTGGAGAATCCGATGGACAGAGGAGCCTGGCGGGCTACAGTCCATGTGTGCTGTGCACAGGCTCGCAGAGTCAGACTCGACTGACGTGACTTAGCACACTGCTAGCTGTAAGATGCAGAAGCACCTTTAGATTAATTAAACCTAATTAACATGCACTTCAAATGCCTGTTTGTCAGACCCAGCAACACCTCAGGCTTCCAATTCTTGTTTGTTTTTGGCCGCACTGTGCGGCTGGTGGGATCCTAGTTCCCTGACCAGGGACTGAACCCAGGCCCCTGACAGTGAAAGCAAGGAGTCCCAACCACTGAGCCACAAGGGAATTCCCTCCAATCAAATTTTCAGATATCAGCCATTTCAGAAGCTTTCTGGCTATATAATTTTTTTTTTTCCTGACGCCTTCTGAATCATGCACAACAGTATCTCTGAGGATCTGGCTTTATGCTGAAGCAGTCAAGGGCTGCATTTTTAAATAAATCTAAATAAAAGAGCCACTGACTATGTAGTTGATAGTTTGCCAGGAAGAACTGAGATCCCACAACCCTAATGAGAAACACCCTTGCTGGAGGCGGTTGTATGAATCAGTTAAATCAATCACTCTGAGATTAGCTAGGAAATGAAATAAACCCAGACAGCCAGATCACGCTGATTTACAATAGTTCCAAGAGCCTTTTAATGAGCTCTTTATTCATTATTAAGAAGAGCCACTTCTAGCCTTTCAGCACCTAGATCACAACTTTATATACTGTACCTGCTTTTGCCGAATAGAGTGAAATCTGGTATGATTTTCTTGACAAAGACCAAAGCAGTTCGTTTGTTCTTAGGGTGCACCGCAAGGCGTGCAGGATTTTAGCTCCCCGACCAGGGGTCAAACCTGTGCCCCCTGCACTGCAAGTACAGAGTCTTAACCACAGGACCACGAGGGAGGTCTCAAAGTTGTTTTTTCCTATCTTATTTTCTGTGAATCGGTGTCTCTCTAGTTTTGCAATGCAAGGGTTCTAACTGTACAGAAGAGTAAGCACTGAGCAGGTAGAAGGGTGGGCAACATGTGTCTCCATTTCTTTTCTATTTTTAGTATCACTATCCTTTCCATTTTATGCTTGAATGAAGAGAAAACAGACACGGGTCATCTGCACGGAGCAGGGTGAGTACCTGCCAAACTCTATCAAGACAGTTACATATCAAGGGGCAACGTTACCTGAGCTTTCCAACCAGCAAGACAAAAGACACAACCAACACATATTAGGAGAAGACAGACAGGGGCAAGGCCTTCAGGTCAAACCATGGGCTCCCTGGGGCCCGTGAACAGGCACAGCAGAGGGGAGCAGAAAGCGGAAAGTGGGCTCACAGCGCTGGAGCGCTCCCTCTCAGAATCTCTCCTTCACACATGGACACTTTCAAATATATTTTTCGAAGTTTTAAGAATAACACCTAGTTAGAAGACAAATCTTATTTTCGCTTCCAACTGCAAAACATTTTTCCCTGGGAGACTGATGCACATCACGTTAGAATCTGCTTCAGTACCATGGGGGACTGCAAACAGGACCACGGACTCTTCCCGTCCCGGGACGGGGCATCCCCATGGGAGGGGGCCGCTAGCTGGTAACTTGCTTTCCCAACACAGTGTAGCAGAGGTGCACACCACCTCAAAGGCTAGAGCATGAGGGTCTTCTGGCTTCCACCTTCACCCTCTTGAGATACTACCCCGAGACTGTCCTGCCCAGAATGAGACGGGAGAGGCCCTATGGTCCTAGCTATCCCAAGGCCCAGCTATCTCACCAGCTGAAGGCAGCCCCGAGAGCCACCACATGTGTGGGGTGGGGTAGGGTGGGTTTAGACACAGTAGCAACTGATACATGTACCCCCTAGGGCCAAGATTTAAAATCTCAACAAAGCACCACAAAAACAAAGCGACGAGAAAAAAAAGAAAAAGAAGGGAGTGAGAAATAAAGTGAGAAACATAAACACTGCCAACGTTAGTTAGATGCATCAAGCTTAATTTAAATAGGAAAATAATGTCCAGTTCAAGATCTAGGACGAGGCTTCTTATTAATGATCCAAAGATCCCCGTGTGACTTTTGAAAATCATGTGTCATTTCTGTGTACACAGGCGTCTTTCCCTGGGAGGAACCTCTGCCAGCAGACTCTCACAGCAGGGCCTGGGGATAGAGCGCCTGTGCACACGTGCAGGCGGCGCCAAGTGCCCCCAGCACCAGGAGCCTTCACAGTGGCATTAAGTCACTTTCTAAAATAAGCCTTCTTGTTCATGCAATCATTAAAAATAATGAGGGCTTTGTAATGATATTTATTAAGTGAAAAGAGCAGAAAACAATTATTCACGACTATAATTACAACTGCATAAAAACATATACACAGAGGCTAGAAAAGAAAGTGAGTTGAAAATAGTTTTCAGAGCGGCAGGATTTTCCCAATTTCCCAAGTTTCCTAATGCTGCCATTGAAGGGCCAGGTGATTGGCTGAAGTAACAGTTTCACACGTGAATATATGTTCAAGCCAGTACAGTGACGTACAGTCACCACCTCCTCACCAGGACCTGAGCCTACCTTACCTACGGGCTCCTGACTTGCCTGCATCACGCCTGAAAGACGACCGAGACTCGGCAATTCCCGAGGAAGGAGAGCCTGCTCGGCATCCACCTGATGGGCTCCACAGAGTAAGGTTTTCTCAAATCATGACCCAATGCTGTTCCACATGGAGCCGCTTTGTTTCCACCAGACTTGTCCATCCTTCCCAAGAAAATGTAATACTGAGTCTCAGTTATCAGACTGGGACACCCCCGCACTGGCAGCAGGGACGCACCCAGAGCCACTTTAACTTTCCTCTAAGGAATGACTGGCCTCTGCCACACACGTCTGACCTGACTCAAGGCTTTCAGGAGCTACAGGATAATCTGATTACATACCACAAGACTGAAAAGGGGTAATATTTTTTTTTTAACATATATTCTGAGAGCAAGCACAGGACAATAAGCTCATACACACGAAGTTCAGATTTAACTACTTCTACCTTAATATCCTGTTAAGACAGACCCTGAATCCTGACAGGGCATAATTC
The DNA here is from genome assembly GCF_016772045.2 of Ovis aries. NCBI lineage: Eukaryota > Metazoa > Chordata > Mammalia > Artiodactyla > Bovidae > Ovis > Ovis aries. The sequence goes on along the minus strand of NC_056077.1, from coordinate 4,496,666 downwards.
ATTTAAATGGGTACATTCAAACAACACTGTGTTCATTCCACAAGGATGAACAGAGCTCTGAATAAGACGTCTGAATTATTTCACATGCCTTGATCAAGTATTTTTTGCAAGTGAGAAAATCATTTGCAGAAGTGGTTAACGTTTTATCCTGCCCTGGTCCTAGTGTATATGAGGACTAGTATACACAACAGAGATTCTGAAACACTGAGAGTCACTGGTTTGAAACCTAAGCTATGGAGTATAAGTGCCCCCAGGGCTGTCACAGTCAGGATGTCCAAGGTGAAATGGTATTTTAACTGAAATACACTGTAACTAATGACCCGTGCTTGGCTTAGCATGGGTATTCACGGACCGTGGAGTTTACAGCCTTTAGTGCTCTAGTACTAGCTCAACTCCCCATCCCCAGGGGGAAAACAGGAGGAATGGCTGCTATTTTCCGAAGACCGTTACTGCTTTTAATGTGGGGCTGTTGGACAGCACTTATGGTTCAGCTCTTCTTACTTATCACCATTCCAGATTCCTATAATCACTACCTAACACTAAACCCAGTGGCAACTAAGCATATGCCCCACGCCCAACATGTCTGCAAACTTCTATGAATGTTCAAAACCTCCAGATTACTAAAGAGATGGATCTCTGCCCCAGCTGCCTACTGCCAACATGAATATATGTCACACAAAAGGAAAGAGACTCTGACAGGCACAAAGGAGAGAAAAATCTCTCCAGAAGCAAATTTTCCAGACGTGAAGGAATCACAAAAGGACAGGCAGAGCTGACCCTGTGCCCTTGCTTGGGGTGGGAAGAAAGCCTGGAAAAGCAGACACTAGGAGCGCCCACTGACTAAGGGTTGCTCTGGGCCATGAGCTGCAAATGGTTCGGGACCAGCAACGATCCGCCCAATCGCTTCCAGGAGAGCCCAGCCACTCCATGTCACCATACCTGAGCCAGCTCCTTAACGCGCTTCTCCAGGGGTGCAGGCAGGCCTTCGGGAAGGGAAGAGGGCTGCCTGAATTCCTGGTCCAGTCCCACCCCAAGGGAATCGCTTTCATCATCCATATCGCGGAAGGGGCTTCCTTCTGGAGACTCACTGAGCAGCTGCTCCAAGTCCAAATCCGTCAGCGAGTCCATGGCGGTGGCCGCCTGCAGCAAGTCATTGTCAGAGGCAGAGCCGAAGAGCGAGAGCAAAGGGTCGGAGGTGCCTTCCAATTCCCGCAAGCCCTGAGCTTCTGCTGATGACACTGCTATGGGCTTATGTTCTTCGTCCCTCTTTCTCTGAGCCTCTTTCTCCTTTTGGAATTTCTTCAGCATCTCTTTAACACTCAAAGCCCCAGAATACTTCTTTTTCTTCTTCTCCTTACTGGCATTGAGGGCTGTAAAGCTGCAAGTAAAAGGGAGAAGTTGGTTACTAAGATTGCAGGACCCCTTGCGAGGGAAATTTCCAGAGGGGCTTTAGCCCCACTCCCAGCACAAAGGTCTCCGGGAACCTCAGCCACAAGTCCACCCCGTCACTCCTCCTCCCTCCTCTTGGCACATGGAGCTCCTCCTTGCTGGGACCGAAGCTTGAGACTGAATACAGGTTAGCAAAACAGTAACACAAAATGCTAAACATCCGATGGGTTTTTTAAAACCACTGCCAGGCTGAAACAAAAGGTTGGAAAAACAGGAGGGGCAAGAAAAGACATTTAAAGGGAGAAAGCAGGAGCAGCAGCAACTTGGAGGGCAGCTGGGGTGAGACCGAGTGAGGCTGAGGAAGCAGGACTGGAGAAGACAAAGGGGACAAAGACAGAGGAGACTGGGGGCAGAGGAGGGTGCTCAGGAGAACAGGAACGGCAGCAGCCACACAGTGACAGAGAGACCCGCCAACACTGACGCGGGGCAGAGCGCACTCTGATGCCCGGCACACAGACTGAGGGCCCCGACAAGGCCGTGCGGCACCGTGAGGCCCGCGGCCCCGCGAGGCTGTGAGGAGGTGGGTGCGCGGCCCGGCGGCCCTGGCGGTGCCGAGTCCTCCTAGCAAAGAAGCTGCTGCCTCTCACCCGGCTTTGGAAAACTTGGACTTTTTCGATTTCTTCTCCTTGTCATAAGTGTCATCTTTTTTCTTCTTCTTTATCTTCTCACCACCTTCCTTCAACTTCCGCTTCTGAGAATTAAAGACAAGGCAGAGTTACACGGCTCCCTAGCTCTGGGAGCAAGTGCAGCACGCAGCACTGGCCTTCTCCGCCCAGGCTACATCCTGAGAGCTGTCTTACTTCCTCCACGAACACAGGATTTCAGCTCAGTCCTTGGACCACAGACCTGCAGGTCAGGACAACATTCCCACTGACAGCGGCTCCTAGGAAACCCGGGCCAGAGGCAACAGAGGCCCTTCTGCAGCCTGAACCATTTCTGTTTTAAAATGAGCTGTGTGGGGGCCTACCTCGCATTTTAAACACCCAGGCAGTCATAGATAGCTTTCAAAATAAGCTTATCTTAGGGCTAACTCATTTTCGTTGGGGTGAAGTCCTCTAATGTCCACAGATGAGATAGAGTAAGCTGGTGCACACGTCCCTCACTCCACACCCGTCACTGCCCTCGTCCCCGCCCTGGGGCCACCTCGAGGAGCGAGTCCCCGCCGAGCCTGCTGGGACACAGGCACGGACACAATGACGGAGCCTCCAGGGTCACGGCACACGTGTGTGAAGGGAGCCGCCAACCTCGGCACAGCTGATGCCTCTCCGCCACTCTCCTGAGCCATCCTAAACCGCACAGATTCAGGCAAGTCACCTACTGATCTCATAAAGTCACGTCAAAAAGCACTTCTGAAGTCCAAAAGCGAGCAATGTTCTAACCTTGGGAGATTTTTTCTTCTTTTCCTTAATGAAGTCATCCTCAGACTCTGACGCTTGTCTAAACTGCAGGGTTCCCGAGTTAATGTAAAATCCTCCATACTTCGTAGTCAAAGAAGCAGGAACAAGCTCATCGTACTGAAGGGGGAAAACAAACTTGGATCAGCTCCAAAGTCTGTGCTACGTCCACAGGTGCAGAGTGCATCTTGACAGAACAGATGTGACTCTGTTCCTCTGTCACATTTCAGACAGCATACTAAGGTATGCTTCAGGTCAGTCACCAATGTCCAAGTTAGGAGGTGTTTTGCACAGATCTGATCACCATATTCGGAGAGGGAACCAAGGCCCAGATCAAGGTGTCACTTCCGGTCCCTTCAGAGCAGCTCTTTCCACTGAAAGGGCACACCCACTGCCTCCACCCCCAGCTCCAGGCACTGTCAGTAGGGGCCTGGGTGACGCACTTCTGGTGGTTTCAGTGGTTTCATTAAGTACTCACCGCCTCAGAGTTATCAATGAAGGAATCAGACTCGTCATAACCATAACCCATATCAATCAAGTCCTGGATTCGGTCTTTTCTACGTTTCTTTCCACCCTAAAATTTAAAACAGATCACATGCTTGTTTTTATACTTGTGATAGGAACATATAACACAAGATCTAAACTTTACACAAATTTTCAGGCCCAGGGTCACAGGACTTTTTTGTTTTTAATACACAGAATTAATTGTTGCCTTGAACTCCAAAAGCTAATGACTAAAGGTTATAAAACACTGGACCAGTCTCTTACACACATCCCCCAAAACCTTGTTCCCTGAAGACCTTTCAAAATAGGACAGATTTGTAAATGCATACAGTGGCCTAAGACTGAAGAAAGAACTAAATGGTCTCATATGCCTTGCATCAAAACACTTATTCTCAGGATAAATTCTACGGGTAAAACCCTCTTAATGTTTATTCATCCATTTAGCTGCACACGAGTTCCTGCCATACACACTTTCTGTACCTTACTGCATTTAATCACTTCATTCTGTTCTCCCCAAGCTCTACACTCGTGTCACACTAGTGTTGATTGGATAAACCACTAAAGGAGTATGAAAATGTCTGAAAACCTCTCCCACCCAACAAGGTTTTTCTGTTGCCCAAGAGAGAAATCTTACATATTTTTCTTCAAATTTCCTAGCCAGGGCCTCCACTTTATGCCTTTCCTTTTCTTCATCGTTGAAAGGATCCAAGAGATCTTTCTTCTGTAAAGAGACCATTCCACAGAAACAAGATTCACAAAAACGTTCCCACAAAGCTATTCATTGTACCTTCACTGACTCCACACTGATAAACTATATAATAAAAACAGCTTTTTCAGAAAAGACAAGGGAAATACATATCACCTTCCCATCCGTGTTTACCTTGTTTGAAAGTAAAATTTCCATTCATGAGGCTCAACAGAACTTGATTAAATATCTACAATCACCCACTGAAGTACTAGGTCCTATAGTGCTCCAAATATGGCAAAGGCAGTTTAGTCAGGGGATGCTCACCCCCGCGTAAGACTGTGTTCCAATATAACTGGTTTCCTTTGTAATACTAAAAATTATTTTATGCATTTAAAAACATTATTCTAAGAAAAGGTCCAAAGGCTTCACCCAGACTTGCAAAGCAGCCACTGGCTCAGAAAGGCTAAGAACCCACTGAGCACAGAACAAGCTCCTGACAGCTGTTCAACCTTACTGGTTAGAAGAGTGCTATGAACTTATTCTTCTCTCAGTGCTGTCAATAGTCAAACCCAAGTTCGTGACATTCCTTTTCCTTGGAAGCCTATCTTGAAGGATCAATAATCTCCCTTCCCTCCCAATCTCAATACTATCTCCAGATATTTTCAAGTAGTTTTCCAAAGTTTATACTGCATAAACCTTTCTATTTTTCCTCAAATTTTCCAGAGTTGGACCTTAAGCTTCCATGACAAGGAATCTTAATTTTAATAAAAGACTTCTGTATCAAATACACTTAAGACTTTGGAGTCTTAAAAAAACACCAAGACTGGACTTTTCCTTCTTCTACAATGATCACATATAACCTAAGTGGTTCAACTAATTTTAAGAAACCCCGCTCGTCTGGAGCAGCACTGGATTTAATGTCCACTTCTTAATGCCCTGCAAGCAGCAGTCATCCACTATTTCCTGAATGCATGAAGGTCTGCCTCTGTCTACACACAGCATCTGGAATGTAAGCTCCTTTCTGCCCAAGCCCTCCAGGGGCTATATTCGCACCAGACTTAACAATTACCACACTGTGACTCCTGTTACTTGTGTGGGTGTAATTCTCCTAAAACATCTACAAGAATGCAAAGTTCCTTTGAGGTTGGGACAGCAGCCTCCCCACCTTCACTCAGTCCTCAGCATTCTAAGCACAGTGCCTTCACATTCTAAGACACACGTGCTAAGTGAGTTAATATATAAATGTGTCAGATTACATTGTGCTTTGAACACTGCAGAGTAGACAGGGTAATTTAGGAGTTCTGAACCTGATGCCAGAAGTGAATCCCCTCAAATTGGATCCGAAGTTCTCTGTGTAAGACCCAAGCATTTTTCTGCAGTTGAGGAGGGCATCTGAACCCCACAAAAGGTGAAATCAGAGCACTGGAGTTCTAATCTCAGTTGACCTACTGATTTAGTTTGAGCCCATAAATAAATAACCAATTCCTGCTACTTTCTCTTCCTCTCAAGGAAGAGGATACTGTTCCTACTTTGGAGAAGAGTTGATGAATGGATGTGAAATTACTTTTTCTCAGCCTACCCACTGGCCCTCATACAACCTGGCACAGACTGAAATGGCTTTCATTCAATCAATCAGATCTTTATTAAGGAAACACATTTTTTTCTAAAAACAGTGGATAGTCCTGCGGACCAAAGGCACCCCAAAGAGCACAACCATGGATCAGATGGAAGGAACATGGCCCAGAGGAGTCAGGCACCTGCATGATTTCTTCAACCCCAGACAGACACTGTGAGCCATGCCAGCCCAACCCCCATGTCCCTGGAGCCAGTCTAGAGACTGGAACGCTGCCAGCACAGGACCCTGCACACGTTTCCCACAGAGACTGGCAGAGTACACAGGCTTACAGCAGGTGCTTACAATAAATGCTCCTGACCCAGCTCCTACTCAAACTGCATGGTTCCACTGACATGAAAAACAGAAAATGCAAAGCTGATCTCAACTATCAGAAATCAGGACAGCTGTCACCCTCGAGGGCTGAGGCAGTATCTGAGGAAGGAAGAAGAAGGGCTTCTGTTGGCCCCCAAATGTTGTATTTTGTAATCTAGGTGCAGGTTACGGGGTGTTCGTGGACAGTCCATCAAGCTGTGCATTTATCACATGTCCGCTTTCATTATGCACATAATTCAGTTTAAAAGTTTATAAAAAATTGTGCAATGTTAATGAATTGCCAAAACATCAGTAATAACTGAAGCTGGGTAATGGGCACATGGGGGTTTATTATATTATTCTCTCCACACTGTACATGTTTGCAACATTGCATACTAAAAACGTAAAACAAGTCTGCCAGGAAAATAAACAGATCATTTAAAAAACATTTTAAGAAATCAAGCTGATTATCAAAAGCCATAAAGGCTGCCCATTTCTGGCAGGGGGGAAAAAACTTCAACAATCCCAACAAAAACAAAACCCACAAAAATAGGTTTCTATCCATCCAAGTAAAGAAACTATCCAGAATATTACTGTGCTTAGAAGAGCAGAGCAGTCTGTGTCTTTGTCTGCCCTTGTATTAGACACAATGAGATTCCCTTGGAAAAGAGAAATGCCCAGCAGGAAATTCCAGCTCTGGAAAAGGCAGGGACTAGTCACACTAAGACGCAACACTTATAGCCTTGGCATGAAAAAATCTGGTGTTTATTCATATTAATTAGCCATAATACAAATTAGCCTTGGATGTGACCATACATTTTCTCTAGCATAAATAAGGAAAATGGTTCTAGAAAGAATTCTAACCCTTCCCTCCAGAGGCAAAACTGGCAGACCATGAGCTTGCTTTGAGGGGGAGGCCAAGCCTCTGTATGCTGCTTCCGCCCTCTGGAACCCTTCCAGCACACACTATCCTGAGCATCAGATCCGCAGAGCGCGCTGGGGATGACGGTGTACCTTGTCTGCGGGCTGAAGTCCTTTCACCTTCCCTCGTAAGTTCTTCACCAGCTCTGGGTAGAAGAACTCTGGGCAACGTTTGTGATCCGGCTCAAAGAGGGTGAGTGTGATCCGAACAGCGGCCGCAGCCGGCTCCGAGTCCTGATGCTGCTCTGCTCCCCCAACTTCCTCTTTTCGGGATTTCTTCAAAAACGCAGGATTCAAAGAACCTGGGAGAGAGGTGAACTGGACCCTGTGGGGCTCCGACATGGCTACCAACAAGTCTTAGCGGGTGTCACTGCATGGCTTCTGTTAATATTGAAAACAAGAGCCAGGTCAAACCAAGATAGTAAAAATGGTGATTTTTTTCGTGTTTAGTTTTAAAATTGAAAAAAAAAATTCACTGTCAAGAATCATCGTTAAATTTATCTTAATTACCATTTACTGCTTTTTTCTGCCTAAATATTATTTAAATATAAAAAACTTCATATAGATATGAAAAGCATCCCAAATCCTATACTCAGAGATAATCACAATTTAGCATACTTCCAGTCTTTCTGTCCAATGCATATTCACTAGATCCTTGACACTAGAGAACCCATGCTGATACAGCCTTAAAGAATCCTCAGAATTGCAAAGGAACATAGAGAAAATTGGTTTTCATTTAATTTATCCAACATACTTTTTTTAAAACTTTGGACTGAGAATAATCTCCTTCTTAAAACCTCTTTGTTTTCAGCACCAGTAGTTTACTTTTATGTAGCGCCATTCTTCACAAAGTTTTCATCAGTTCATAGAGGCTCTGCCCGCCCCAGGATAAGTTTAAGACCACTGTCTCAAGAGCAGTGTGGCTGGACTCACTTCCTCATACCAGTCTTCACTACCCAGACTTGGGCCTCAGCAAAGTGACAAATATCACAGGCCAAAGACCTTCCAGGGGCTTCCCCAGTGGCACTACTGGTAAAGAATCTGCCTGCTAATGCAGGAGACGAAAGACATGCGGTTTGATCCCTGAGTGGGGAAGATCCCTTGGAGAAGGAAATGGCAGCCACTCCAGTATCCTTAGCTGGAAAATCCCATGGACGAGGAGCCTGGCAGGCCACAGTCCATGGGGTCACAAAGAGTCAGAACGCCTGAGCATGCACACAGCATCCATATACATTACGTGTATGTGCACACATGCAGTATTCACTGCGACCATAAGACTGTGACCTATACAACCAGCTAAGGGAATAAAATATCTAAAAATGAAGAGTTAAAATAATTCTAATTAGGAAGAAAAGCAACTGGCAGCAAAACAGGTTGGTTTTTGGCAGCAAAAAACCACCATGCACTAACATGTCAAAAAAAATTCCCCTAAAAGAAACTTCAAGGGCTCCCACGACATCTGTGATGCACTGGATTATAGAAACAAATTCAAGGTGAAGACATAAAAGTACCCACTCATAAAAGCAGGCAAAGTCCCACCATACGAAGAGAATCTGCACACTAACCAATAGAGGATGCAGAAAGGTCAGCTTGGAAGTGGTAACTAGGTCCCTGCCTGACCAGTAGGTAGTTTAAAAATGGAACCTTATCTTGGCCCAAATTTTAGATAGTATGACCTCAGTCAATCTAATGGTTAAAAATGCATCTCGTGGTTGTTATTTTAATTTGAAATCCTTAGAAAAATATAAAATTGAAAGTCTGTTTTTAAAAGACCTGACTTACATCTTTAAGTTTATTAGACTTACAAGAGTTAAGTCCTGGAAAGATTTAACTTTAGGCTTACGAGTTCACTGTTTTAGAAGTTTTAGGTACTTGGGAGAACAAACATATAGAACTTTAAATGCAGTTTAAAACACTCAAAGAAATCTTAATTTTTTTAAAAGTTCATTGTTTATGAGAATTTAATCTATTAAACTTGAACTGTGGTGTTGGAGAAGAATCTTGAGAGAGTCCCTTGGACTGCAAGGAGATCCAACCAGTCCATCTTAAAGGAAATCAGTCCTGGGTCACCAGAAGGACTGATATTGGAGCTGAAATGCCGATATTTTGGCCACCTAATGTGAAGAGCTAACTCATTTGAAAAGACCCTGATGTTGGGAAAGATTGAAGGCAGGAGGAAAAGGGGACAAGAGAGGATGAGATGGTTAGATGGCATCACTGACTCAATGGATATGAGTTTGGGTAAACTCTGGGAGTTGGTGACAACCTGGCATGCTGCGGTTCATGGGATCACAGAGTTGGACACGACTGAGCGACTGAACTGAACTGAATCTATTAAACTAGTGCTTTAACTGAAACTTTGTCAAAAATCAAATTTTTTTTCAAATATTTGAAAAAATCTAAAATGTTTATTTTTATGTATACATTCTTAGATTTATAAACAAGATTTGTTGAAAAAGCTTAAGAGGCTTAAGTATTTAAACACTCAATTGTAAGAGTTGACTCTTAATTCTAAATAAAAGCAAAGTATTCTACAAACGAAAGCACCCCTCTTAAAAAACCTCAACCCAAGTTATCCAAGAAATTCAAGCCTCCTTTTGTATCTCAGATTATTCCAAGGAATGGTACTTTTTGTTGTTTCTATATACCCTCTCAATCATATTTTCAAAATGATTATTGGTGAAATTTAGAAAAACCCACCGAATATTGAATGCTAATTTTGCAATTAGTCTCTTCAATGAATTCCTAGCTATTTTAATGGTTTTCCCTTAACTCTGTTTTTCAAAATAGACTGTCCTATCCTATCACAGAAATAATAACTTTGTCTCCTCCTTTCTGAAAAATAATGTTCTATTTTTGTTTCATGTCTTATTGCATTGGCTAGAACTACCAAGATAATATTAGACAATATATTTACTTATTACCATGTTCCCGGCTCTATCGCAAATTTCCTTAGGGTCCAGTGTGATGCTGATGTACGATTCATAAACTGTACTAAGTCACTAAAAAGTATCCTTTAATTCCTCAAAAATTAAGAGTTCTTAAACTAGGAAGATGTGTTTAATTTTCTTATTTCCTGGAAACTTAAATATGCTTAAAAAAAGATCGGTCTAGTCTCTAAAACAACATGAAATAGTTAACAGTGAATGACAGCTCCTGAAACTAGCTGTCCTGAAACTAGTATTTAGGGGAAGCTGACTGCAAAGAGAAACCGGGCCGCGAGTTCGCTAAAACCCCCCTCTTATAACCAAATACCTTTGGGAGACAGTGTGTAGACCTGCCACCTTTTTTCTTGAGCATAGGATGGCTCAATAAAAGGCCGGTTCTAAGTTAAGTCAACATGGGCCTTGAATTCTTTGGGTTCTACAACTAGAACTGGGGATCTTGAAATTTTTTTTATCTTCTACCTGGGCTGTTGACTTGTAGGCATACGCTGTGCTCAACTGCTGTCCCCACTTCCCCATTGAACGGCTTAGTCTTAACGCACTGATAAACGACACCTTAGCATCTGCCTTCCTGCTGTCAAAAAACAGCCTGCTCCCAACTTCCCCCAAAAGTGTCAAACTACAAGACTGACATGAGAGCCCGGACCCGACAAAGACACGCACCTTTGTCCCCGGCGCGACGCAGCCTACGGCCCCGCGGGTCGCTTTCGTGTCCCCCGCGGCCGTCTTCATGCCGGCCCAAGAGCCCGGGCGGCGGTGCCGCTAGCGGCCGGCCCCCGAGCCATGCCTCCCGGCGCGCCGCCGGCCCGCACCGCGGCCCATGGCCGGGTCCCCGCGCGCCCGGGGTAGTGAGCGGAGCGAGGGGAGGGGGGCGGATCGCCGGCTGTGCCGGCCCAGGAGGAAGCGGAGAGACGGCGATTCCACGTCGGCCGGGCAACTCGGAACCTCGCGGCGGGAAGCGCTGCGCCCCGGGGAGAACTTGCAGCGCGGAAGCAGGCTCGGAGCGGCTCCCGCTAGACGCCGGCCGTTAGAGAGCGCGCCCCGAAAGACCTGTCCGCCCCGCGGGGGCGACCATGCAGAGCCCGCCGGGCGCGGGGCCCCGGGCGCGGGCGGAGCGCTGGCTTCCAGGCCGCGCCAAAGTCCGTCAAGGCAGCTACCGGCGCGCTGACGCGGCCGGCCCCGGGGCCCGCGCCGGACTAACGGCCGTAACGGAAGCGCTGTCGGGGCGGGCGCTGGAGGCCAGGGCCCGGGGGCGGGGCGGGCCGCACGGCCGGCTCCCTCGCTCGTTCCGCCGGCCGCACCGTCGCCGCCGCCGCCGCCGCCGCCGCCGCCTCGTACCGCGGCGCTTCGTTGTCACGAGCCGGAGGGAGGGGGAAAGGAGCCGGGAGTCTCGGGGATCCGGCGCGCGGAGACCGCGGCGCCCGGGTCACGTGCCGCTCGGCCGGCCAATAAGCCCCGACGGGCGCGGTGACGTCAGAGCAGCGGCGTGGCCGGGGGGACGGTCGGCCCCTATCACGTGGCCAGCCTCACTCCAATGGGCGGCGCCGGAGCGAGCTGATGTTCCCGACCGCCCGTGCGTCGGCGGTGGTTGGGTGGTAAGATGGCGGCTGTGAGTCTGCGGCTCGGCGATTTGGTGTGGTGAGTCCGGGCGGCCGGGGCCAAGAGCGGTGCGCTGGGGAGCTGCCTCCCCTGGCGTAGGGTGTGTGGCCCGCCCCGAGGCGGCCTTTCTACTCGCTCCAGGTCTTGGAGAAAGGGCGAGACGAGGTGCCGGCGCAGGGAGTGAAGCCGGGCGGAAGGGGCAGCCTGGCCCTGGGGGACTGAGGCCGAGGGTGGCCGCGGTGGGCCCAGCTCCGAGCACCGAGGCCGCCCGGGGAGAGCAGCGCTCCGCACCCGGACGCGTGGCAGCCCACTGTGAGGAGAGTGACCGGCGCCGCGCGGCTTCCACGGACGTCCGGTTCCTCGCCCCCGGGGTCTGGGCTGGGGGGCTCCCAGGAAGAGCCGGGGAGCCCGCGGGGCCGTCTCGTCTGGGTAAAGCCCTCCGACACCCGCGTTGCGCGACGGAACCCACCTGTGCGGGCGGCTCGGCCCGGGGGTGTCGAAAGCTGACTACCGGCGCTGCGCTTTGAAGAAATGAAGGGAACACTTCTCCATTACAGCCGAAGGCTTGGCAGTGACCGGTGCCTCTCGTTGTCGGCTTCTGTGTCCCGCCCGGACCGAGACGGGAGCCGCCTCCCTCGAGCTGCGCAGCTCGTCTCTTCGACCCGGAGGAAGGGCTTCCCTTAGCGTTTTGTCAAAGCCAGGCTGGTGAATTAAACCAGACTTTGTGAAGGGGAAGTCTTGTGTTTACAGAGCGAGCTGCCCCCCACTCCCGTCACGTCACGGGCAGGCTCTAGACAAACGGCTGTTGGTGGTTTTGTTTTGTCTTTCTGTATTCCTCGTCACCAGAAGGATGCACATACCTGGCGCACCGAAGTCTTCGATTTTTTTTTTTTTTTGCATTGCGTTTCTGAGGAATTTGGGCATCTTGGGCCCAGCTGTGGAAGCCACGTTTAAGAATTCCTTGTTGCCAGCTTTTAGTCTGGCAGTGGAGGGTGAAGGTGGAGGTTTAGGAAAAATAAATTGCATGTTGAGTGTGTTGAAGGAGCTGGAATTGCTTTTCCAGAGCAAATGCTGACTCTCTGTGTTTTCTCTAGGGGAAAACTCGGCCGGTATCCTCCTTGGCCGGGAAAGGTGAGTGTCTTGATACTGAAGGAAGAACGTCTGAAGTTGGCTTTGAGAAGGGGGATCATGTAAGATGGAATTCCCCACAGACTCTAGCATTGAGTTAAACTGGGCTTATTTAAATAACATACTGGTTTTTTGTGTTTCTTTTCTTTAGTATCAGTTTATTTAGAAAAGGCAGTATACATAAACCAGATCTTTTAATCTGCAGTGAATTATTATTTCTTGACTCAGAAGTGGTTTTTGATAAAAGTCTTTTAATCCTGAAAATCCATTATGACTTGAATAGCTTTGCATAAATCGAACAAAAGGAGAAGAAAATAAACTTTCCGGGAAGAAAAAAAATCTAAATGTAGGTTAGTGAAAAGTCAAAGTATTTTTGTCCCGACTAAGTTTAAATTTTCTTCCATTTTACCATATGTGCTGCTCCAGTGCATCTTTGCAGAAGTTGGCATTCCACATTTTGCATGAGGCGATCCTTCATAGCCTTCCAAATGTTCTGTTTTTATATTCTTGCTTGGAGCCCAGGAAATGTCTTTAGACTGTGTCTTTGCAATATGGCATTTGCAGTGCCTTATTTATTCGTCACTGTTGTTGTCACCTGTCTCAACTCTTTTGTACAAAAGAATCTTCAGGAGTGTCCCATATGTTTCTTCACTGATGACAGGGTCATGTTGCAGGGAGTAATACTTTTAAAACGGGGTCATTTTAGTTAGATATTGTATCTACTGAACACTGTAGATGATAGTAGATGTTGGGAACTCTTGGAATATTTGCACATTTCACGTATCTCAGTAGAAAAGCACCAGGTTTGGACATAAACTAGGCCCTGTGTTTGGTTTTGTTTTTTAAGACATATTTCTTTTATTTCATGTTTTTTCTTACCAACTTATCACTGTGGAAAAAAACTTTTTGTTTTCCTCTGTCATCCTGTAGATTGTTAACCCACCCAAGGACTTAAAGAAACCACGTGGGAAGAAATGCTTCTTTGTAAAGTTTTTTGGAACAGAAGATCAGTGAGTAGTGCTCACTAAGAGTTTCACTTTCCCTATGTTTGGGAGTTGCCCTGGGTTGAAGCTGCTTTGTGAATATTCTAATTCGGTCTCCTAATTCAGTCTTATCATGGTCTATAAAAATGGCATATCCTTCTGGTTTCTGCCTAAATAAAAGGTGTTATTCTTATCTCCCAGACATCAGTTGAAAAATAGGGCGATGCCTTCTAGATGTGATCACCTCATTGAGATAGGGTTTCCCATCTCTTATACTCAACGCCTCTCCCCTCCAGGCAGATCCTTTTGTTTTTGTTTGGTTTTCTTAATGGCTGTTTATCACTGGGGTTCAGGCATGAGTTATACAGTGAAAGCTAAAGTTTCTTTTGTCTTAATAAAAATAGTTGTTTAGCCTTGTTCTTGTAAAACTAGATGACTTGATCTAGCATTGTAACAGTAAAGCTTTTTAACCAGATGTGTTCTAGAGTTGAAATCAGGATTGTTAATTTGAGATTCTTTGGTGGGCCATATAATAAATCGCAGCAAAGAGAGGAATGTGTTTTCGTGCTTCCAGTGACTTGGTTAGCTTTCTCATCACTCCATCAAGTTGATTGCCTGGTTCTAGCTAGATGGTTTAATTTCTCTAAGTAATTGTGTTTGTATATGTGGTTCTTACAGGAAAATGTAGCTTTGGGTTTGAAAAGTATATGCTTGTGGAAAGTGATATATGATATTCCATAGGAATATCTCTTATAAATGGTACTCTTCACTAGCAAGTTTTTGTGTCAGAGTGCTCATCCTGGTTTACAGTTTGCATGACATGTCTGCATTCACCATACACACATGTACCAACATACCCAGCCCTAGTGCTTGTCTCAAACCAACTTAGCATCCTTTTGGTGGCAATATTTCAAGGGAGTCACTGGCCCAGAGCTGTGAGAGCCAGAGACAGTCTGGAAGAGGGGATGTTCTGCTAATGCCGTGCACACCACGAGAAAGACCATCGGATGCGTAAAACAAGCGCTGAATGTGCAGCCAGACCCCAAAGAGAACTTCTGGGGAAGCAAGCGCTATGGTCCCTGTCTTCCGGGAACTGAGGTAACAAGACATAAACACTTCAGGTGGGACCAAGTGTAGAAGGAGTAGAATTATTAAAGGATTCTAGAACGAGGAGAAATCGAGAACAGCAAGGAGAAATTTGAACAGGGGTCAAAGGAGTCGTCTTGAAGAGATAGGATTTGGATCAAACTCTGGAGGATGGGCAGAATTTGGAGAGGAATAGTAGGGGCATTCCAGGCAGCGAGGATACCATAAACCACTGGGAGATAAGTTGGACGTGTGGACAGAGAAAGACTTCCTCCCAGAGGTAAAGAACCTGTGCTTGAGGAGAGCAGGGCAATATTGTCGGCCTACCTTGATTAGCGAAATGAAGAAGTCACCAGTCGGGAACACAAATGGGAACTCATAGAAGGTGGAGAGTTAAATAGCTTACAGGGGACCTGAAAGCCATTGTGTTTTTACGATAATTTTTAACACGCTGAAAGTCTAGAGAAATAGACTGTCCCTGTGTATAAATAGGACACAGAAAATGGGAGCTGAGTGTATCTCAGCACTCAAGCACTCAGCCAGGCAGACCAGTGAAGCCAGTGAAAAAGATGTGCTTTCTGGACACAAAAATAGCATGTTAGTGATGGTGATGATGTTAAGAAGTTCTTTGAGGAGACTCATAAGGAAGCGGATACACCATACACGGCAGTGGCTAGATATAATATCTTTAACCTTCTAAACTTCCTTGATACTGTTCTTCATAAAAAGCCATTAAGAGGAGACTAACATGTTAACTTTTTGTGGCTAAGCTGTTGCCTTAGTGAAAGGAAACAAAGGGGAAGGATCTCCAGCAGTTCTCGAACCAGAGAAGAGTTCTTAGTGGCCAGCATTGAGGCAGAGTTTAGATTCTTTGTATCTTCTGAAGGCGAAATCTCCAGATTGTTTCTTAGTAGTGGATTACTTTGGTGACAGAGCTCTGGGTTGTTACTGCTGCTGCTAAGTCACTTCAGTCGTATCTGACTCTGTGCAGCCCCATAGATGGCAGCCCACCAGGCTCCCCCTGTCCATGGGATTTTCCAGGCAAGAGTACTGGAGTGGGGTGCCATTGCCTTGTTACTGGCCTGATATATATTCAGATACCAGTTTCACTTGCTCTGTGATTTGGGCTGTTTGACTTTTAAGCATCTGGGTCCTTATCCACATGTGGGGACAACACTCTACCCTGCAGTTATAAGAAAGTAGCATCCCTTACTCATTGTATTGGTTGGCATAGAGCAGGTGTTCAACAAACATTGGGTTAGGGTTAGATCTCTTACTGAAAAAAAAGTTGATGAGAAGCAGGTGGCTTTAAGTAAAGACAGTATGAGAGAGAAAGAAAGGGACCCTGCCCATGGTAGGGTAGGGTGTGGAGGATCTGTGTTTAAGAAGAGTGGTCTGTGACCTTAGTGGCTTGGAACACAAAATGATACATTATGCCACCTTTTTTTGTTTGGCTGATGTTTTGTTTTTGTTATTCTTTGTTTCTTATTTTTACATTGTTTCACCTTTATGGAAAAGCTACGTTCTTCCCAGCCAGGGATACGGTGTGCTGTCTAGTCTGTCCTCTTGACTAAGTCAGGCGACAGAGAGAACTCTTTAATGTGAAGAAGCAAAAACTGAGGAAAGAACATGAGCAGAATTGATGAAATAATTGACCTTAAGGAGATAAACACTGACTTGATCATAAATCCTCAGGTGTTTTGACAAAGGGCGCTGTGAGTAGAGTAAACATCGTGTGGCTGTCTAGGAGGGCTGTGTTTAGGACTGTGTGTAAGGAGGGCTGTGTGAGATACAGCTCAGACAGGAAACGCAAGTGGACTTTAGGGGTGAGAACTGCTTTGTGACAGACAGAGCTGTGAGTGGCTACGGCAAAAGCTGGACTACCTCCCCTTAATGCCTGCTCCTGCACATCCTGGAGGCTCTGTCGGTTATGGTGTCCTGACCTCGGTGGACATGTTCCTATCTTTTAGAAACCTGATTTTTTTTCTATTCCTCCTTCCAAAACCTAGAAAATTTTGTTTCTCTCTCACTGAAAGAGAGAACCAAGAAGAGAGGACCCGGGAGTGATGTCACCAGGATGGCAACAGAGTTCATTCCTGACTTTGCCCCCCCCCCCCGCCCTCGCAAAAAGGAAGAGAGGATTAGACCTTCCCAGCCAGCCTCCTCTGTGACGGGAAGGACTTAACAAGATGGCCCGATTGCGCTCTCTGAGCCTGGATCGCTGCATGGGACCTGCCCACAGCCCTTTTCTGTTTCATGAAAATGCAGAGGGGAAGAGAACTCCACCATGTGACCACAGCCCAGGATTAAATCTCTGGTGCATGAGGGCCCACCTTGAACAGGTGGTTGCCCGTCAGAGCAGAAACTGAGCTCGGGGTTTCAAAGTTTCTTCAGTGGCCCTGGGTGGCAGAATGGAGGGAGTTCATTCAGTTTGCAGGTGTGCAAAACCCACGGAAAACAAACCAGTTCAAAGAATACTGTGGGCAAACAGTGTAAATCCGTAACAGCTCTTTCTATAGCAGTCTTCACATCTGATCCTCACAACAGCCCTTTCAGAAAACAAGGTAGTTGTTCCGGTTCTTATTTTTCAACAGATACAGAAACTGAGAGCCAGGAAACTTAAGGACTTAAGTGATAATACGTCCGAGGTCCCAGCCTGAAGTTCTTTTTACATCGAGCTAGATATAAGGTGGGACAGGCTGGTTGTGAGGTGTCTAAATGAGTGCTGAAATAGCAGTAACTTGTAGAAAAATCTGTCTCGTAATTAGGGGCACGGCAGGTTGGACCCATCTGAGCATCCCCCTTTCACTTGTTGCCTGACTGACCCACTTTCCCTGCCTCCAGCACCATGTAATGGTTGCAGGATTGAGCCAGGCAGGGAGTAAGAGCCACTGCTCCGGTGTTTGAATTGAGCCAGCAGTGTCCTTCTTCCAGAGCTGGACAGCCGCGATCCTCAAGAGCGCTGGCAGCAGCCCCCGCCCTTCAGGTGAGACGCCCTCCGCGTGGCAGGGTGCCCCGGGGGCAGGGGGCACCAGCGTGGAAAGCAGTGGCTGGATGGTGGCAGTGCAGCTTGAGAGCTTTATCCAGCACTGGGGAATGTTGTCAAGTTTTGGAAACAGAAATTTTCTATGTCTTATAAGCAAGTCTTTGTTGACACCTGTATGATAGGCGTTGCTTGTAATTAGCTGAAATTGTTACCTGTTTTGTGACCTTTTTTGTCTTTTGATTTGCATTCGAGGGAAGGTGTCTTGATTTCTGAATAGTTTAGACTTGGACCTGTAACAGCTCAGTAATCCTCAGCCTCTGTGACTGGTTTAAGCTGGGGGGAGGGGGGCTGAGAGTCATTTACTAAGTACTTCTCACCAAATCCAGATGGAGGGCAAACATACCTGTCTGACCATGTACTTGTTCTCACCTGTGGCCTCTGCCTGTACGCTCTGTCCCCTCTCAGGTCACTGTTTCCGGG
Organism: Ovis aries; assembly: GCF_016772045.2. Lineage (NCBI taxonomy): Eukaryota > Metazoa > Chordata > Mammalia > Artiodactyla > Bovidae > Ovis > Ovis aries. Next base: position 4,478,576 of record NC_056077.1, on the reverse strand, counting down.
AGTCTGCGACATATACGTGAGTGTTTGAGATCATTCATAGACTGGCTTCTTCACTAGGATATCTGTGTAGTCTAGTTTTAATCAAGAGGAAGGTGGGTCAGAATTATGAAAGTGAAAATGTGAGGGGGTTTTGGCCATGTTGGGTCTTTGTTGCTGGGCGGGCTTTTCTCTGGCTGTGGTGTGAGGGCTTCTCACTGTGGTGGCTTCTCTTGTTGCCAGGACTTCAGTAGTGTGACACATGGGCTTAGTTGATCCACAGCCTGTGGCCAGGGATTGAACCCGTGTCTCCTGCATTGGCAGGAGGATTCTTTACCACTGAGCCACCAGAGAAGCCTGAAAATGTGAGATGTTTACATTCATTTTGAGTGTATAATCAGAGGGTGGCTTAGGGGAAGTTTTCTGTTCTCAAACGAAAAGTATTTGTAGGAGGTGTATCAGATTACCAGGGTAAGCTTGCTCTTGGCTGTGTTACAGGCGCAGTTACACCAGGAGCCAGGCAGTAGCTACCCACCTGAGCAGACCTACACAAGGAAGTCATGGGGGAGAGCCCCCTTCTCAGTAGAAATAGCTCGTGTGCTACAGCATGGGCCCTTGTTGTTGATTTGTTGAGGGATATTTTATTTTATTTCATTTATACAGATTTTTAATATTTATTTTTTCATATGGCTGTTGCGGGATCTTAGCTCCCCCACCAGGAGTCGGACCCGGGCCCTCTGCACTGAGTGTGCAGTCTTAGCCACTAGACCACCAGGGAAGTCCATGATTTGTAGTTTTTTTAAGATTAATAGATACTTACGCCCAAATCAAGCTTTAAACCGTTGAGAAAGTTCCATTCCTCCTCTTCCGCTCAAGTCTGGCCCACAGGCATCTAGCTGTACTAGTGTCTTCCGAGAGTGCCTCAGGAGACACTGGGCGCTGATCAGGAAGCTGCCCGTCCCTTCTTCCTCATCTTAGTGCAAGTGCTCGTGCACTCCACACACTGCTCTGTATCTTGCCATGCTCCACTTAGCCAAGAATCTTAAAGGATCTTCCATTTCATTCTTTATAGTGACCTTGCGGATTGCCAGTTAGCTTGTTGTCGGGCATTTACTTCTACAAACAATGTGTAATTAACTTCCATGAATACAGAAGCAAAGCCAGTTCATTAGACACAACTTGACTATTTATGATTTTGTTTGTTTGTTTTTGTTTGTTTTTGACAGCCCGCAGCAAATTGGTTGGAAAAAGTGCAACTCTATCTAGGCATTGGGAGCACATTGAGGGAAATCAAAACTTACAGCTTAAATCAAGCAAAGAAACAGAATGCTCACTTTAAAAACATATAATCAACAGCAGCAACCACAAAAAGCCTGCACAGTCATCTGTTGTTTTAGCCCAGAGGCTAGCAGTCCAGCCTCCCTGACATGCCTGGAAGATTTCACTTACTGAGTAATTATTGAGCGCCAGTTGCATGCCAGTCCCTGCCTGGCTGGCCTCAGTAGGGCCTTACTGAAGCTCCAGTTGAAAAGCACACCCTTTTTAAGGAGACAGAGTTTTGTAATATTGCCTTTGGAGAAAAAATTATTGAAATGGCCAAAGTGAATTTCAGTTCATCGTGCTGCTGGGCTCATGTTTTATTTACTGTTTTTCCAAGATGACAGGATGTTTCTCCAGCAGGAGGTGATTTCTTAGATTAACATTTCTCTTGAAGTCATACTTACACTATCGCTTCTTTCAGCAAACTTATTTTCACTTTTCAAAGATGGTCATAAGAGAGGAAAATGTCATTTTAGTATCTCAAATGCTAGTCTTTATTTAGGATAAATGAACCTTGACTATTACTGTTCTCTTGGCAGAACTCAGTAATCCACTTAAAACGCTTCAATGGAAGATAGGCCTGGGTTCATTGGGGCTTCCTCCACAAATATCCTCACCTTTCCACTTACTCTGAGTCCTGTGTTAGTGTGAGGAGATTGGAGAAGAGGGATTTAGGAATCCCTCTTAGGATTCTTACAGTCCTTTCTCAGGGAGGCTTGATTAAAACCACCTTGTCTGTCTTATGCCAGGAATGCGTGCAGGTCTTAGCAGCTGACCTGAAGCTGGGAGAGGGTGGAGGTCTCTTTGAGGACTGTCGGTCTCTAAGGTCACTGATACTGAGTATCTGTCACCTCAGAGCTCCCAGTTAATCTGAAAGTTTGACTTGCTTTTCATCTGATTGTGCTGGTGGTTTGGCCTTAATGCCGTAAACACACTTGCTGAATAATATGGGATCAATTTAATTCCATTTTTCCTCCTCATAGATTGGACCTATGGGGTCTGTTACATCCAATTTCAGACTTCAGGATGAGTTGGTCACTTGGAAGGTACCTGCTTACCTCGTCTTTTTGGAAACCTGCAGTGAGACCAGCGTCTGAGTCCCCAGTCACTGTTTTGTTGTCACTCGTCTTGTTTACCCACAGATAATATGCCTAGTCTTCGTTAGCAGACTGATGGTTCCAGAGGTTGTGTTTATACAGACCCATTATTACAACCATTAGCACAACACTTGAAGCGCAGGTGGCTGTTGCTGGGTTGGTAGCACTATTTTTATGTGCAGAAGTTAGCGCTTCGACTGTTATTAGTGAGTATTCTCCAGCTTTCTCTAAAGGAAAGAAGCCTAAGTTCATGTAATAGCCCAATTTCTATATCCTTGACCTGACCCACTTTTTCTGAAGGTTATGCTATGAAACCTCTTGAGTTTTACAGGGTAAAATATGTAAGTAAACTCTTAACCTTGCCAAGCCTATAATTCTCTCCATTGTATGCTGTTTTGGAAACTGACCATCATTTAAGGAAACCACAAAAGCCAGTGGGGGCAGATTCATGCACGTTAGTGTGGCAGGCCAGTTATTCCAGGGTCGATGGCTCTTTTCATTCTCACATGTAATGCATTGGTGGTGGGAATCAAAATTTGAAGAGTATGTTCCTCTCCCTTTAATCACAGGCAGAGTTTTATTTCTGAAAGCCTCCTTTTGTGACTGCTGCTCTTGTTCCGAACCGTGTGTCACCTGTTTCATGTGGTTCAGTAGCCCCGGGTACAAGCATTCATGAACAAACACAAGCTCCGAGACTGCAGACGCCTGCAGGAGCAGCAGGTTTTTTAAGCGGTTGCCTTTCTTTAGCTCTCGGAGCATTCCTGAGTCTTGGGATTGACAGGTCATCGGTCTGACTGAGGTTTTTGACTGGCAGTGGTGCTGCTGTGGTTGATAGTGCCAAGAGTCCTGATTTGCTAGCATCCACGTGGAGCCATTTGTGTTGTGTTAGTGAGGGTGGGAGCACATCTCCAGGTCTCCTTGGTCCTGAGCTGATGGCAGAGTGTGTGCGTTCCAGCACGGAAGCCTGGTGGAGGATAGTGGAAACAACCTGCAACAGTGACTTTAGTTGGAGGAGGATGATTTTGGTGGTGGTGGTGGTTTGACTTGTTTCCGGAAAACATACTTTTAGGCTCAAGAGTCTAGGGGGTGGGCAGTGTATGTTTTGAAAACAGGCAGGCCTGTTTCGAAGACCAGTGTAACCAAATGGATACTTGCGCTCTGCTGGGATGAGGCCTTTGATACTTTGTGGCACAAGCAGTGTAGATCATGTCCTTGCTCTGTGTGTTTTCTGCCAGTGCCTGGATCAAAGTGGAACAGCTCAAGCCGTATCATGCACATAAGGAGGAAATGATAAAGATCAACAAGGGGAAGCGATTCCAGCAAGCTGTGGACGCTGTGGAGGAGTTCCTCAGGAGAGCCAAAGGGAAGGACCAGGTGAGAGGCCCCACGATTCTCACTTTGTGCCGACTCCGGACTGGTTATTTTTTGCATAGTAACTAACAGATTAAATATCACGTGAACCTGAAACTCTGTTCTCATGAAATGCCAGTGGGGAGAGAGCTACTTCAGGTCTAAGGCGTCAGCATTTTCCTGATCAGATTGAAACTCCACGCATCTGGTTGACCTTTCTGGAATAGATTGTTGCCCTCAGGAAAGTCGTTTGAACCCAGCAGAAGTCCCTCAGCTTTTGAGTACAGCACAGGCCTTCTCCCCTTTATGGAGGTTAGGAGTATGCCTCTGGGATCTGTCCACTGCCTGAATATAAATCCAGTTTGGGGACTGTGGGCAAATGACCTGAATTTTATTTTACTCTACTTCCCCAAATGATGGGGAAGATGACAGCGGCGCCTACTTCATAGGATTAACACGTGGATGACGCATGTACAGAAAGTGCTCACCACAGGGCACGGCCCGTGTAAATAGGGGTCGCGATGGTAGCAGCCATTGTGCTGGTTATCACTATTATTATTAAACTTACAGACATCATCCCACAGTTCTGCTGATGACAAGAATCGGCGTAATTCCAGTGAGGAGAGAAGTAGGCCAATCTCAGGTGATGAGAAGCGCAAGCTTAGCCTGTCTGAAGGGAAGGTGAAGAAGAACATGGGAGAAGGAAAGAAGAGGGTGCCTTCAGGCTCCTCAGAGCGAGGCTCCAAGTCCCCTCTGAAGAGAGCCCAGGAGCAGAGTCCCCGGAAGCGGGGTCGGCCCCCCAAGGATGAGAAGGTTGGTTCTGTCTCTGTAGCTTCTGGGACTGGTGACTGTCCTTCATACAAGGCAAAGTCGAGCTCTCCTGTGTGCTTCAGCTCCCTGAACGGACGTAGGGCCCCCTGCTTTGTGCTGCCCTAAAGAATTCTGCAGACAGGGAAGGGGCACCGCCTGGACGCACAGGCATGAAACAGGAACACGGAACTCGGGCGTTCAGCCAGACACATGGTCAGGAGTAGAAGGGTCCACTGAGCCAGCGTGCAAGGGCTAAGCAGGAAAGAAGGGAAGGCCTTCCACGGACGAAGGGCACAACCCACATGGGCTTGATGTTGGCGGGCATAGTATCAGTCCTCGTACAGGACGGGGAGGAAGACAGACGGGTAAAGGCAGCTTGTCACTAGGTCATGGAGAGCCTCCAGGTCTGCGTCAGCAGTGTTGTACTGCCATGGAGTCAGTAGGGTGGTGTGAAGGTGTTAGAGCTGAACGTGGAGGTGGCAGTGTGCGCCAGGCTGTGTGTTACAGGGCCCGGCTGGCAGTGAAGGAAGGCTCAAAGCCGATAAGAAGGGTAACATCAGGTGTTCATTCATAATGGGGTTTCCTTGGGCAGGGGGAGGGGGGCGTTAGCAAATACTGAAAGGAACTATGTGAGAAGCACTTCAGAGGAGGAGTTGGCAAGATTTGGTAACTGGTTACATCTAGGGGATGATGAGAAAAGGGGAGGGGAGATGATTTCAAGTCTGTACCTGGAGAAACTTGCCTTTCTTCTGAGCAGAGGAGTTGGCTTTTGGGGCGAGAGGACCGGTTCTGTATGTAATGACATTGAGCGATGTCTAGACTACCAGGGAGGCTTCCAGGAACACAGGACGGAAATGTTGGTGTTGGGGAGCGAATATCTAGAGAGGACATTAGATCCCAGAGCCCTGATTGTGGTTGTCTTGAGGGAAAGCCAGGAGAGAGGAGAGGGGAGGGAAGAAGTTGGCTTTGCAGAGAGAATGCCCACAGCTCAAGGCTGGAAGAAGTGGATGGAGCCGACGAAGGGAAGTGAGGCAGAAGTAGCATACCTCTCACCTTTGTGTGGGTCTTGGGAGCCAGAGGAGGAAGGTTTGAGGTGAAGCAGATAGTCTGTCAGCACACAGGGGAAGGTTGTTAGAGCAGGATCGGAGACTGGAAGCCAGATGGCTGGCACAGACCCGGGATGATGGGGCGGTGACGAAGCGCCGGATGTCAGATGGAGGCGCGCAGGTTGAGACACCAGCGAGACCAGGCAGGGGCGGGAAGAGGGTACTTAGGCACGAGACTGAGCCGAAAGTGTTAGGGTGGCGGCAGCTGCCTCTGCCGAGGCCATGCCCCACCCTCGGACTCCCAGCCAACTTTTGCCAAATCCTTTGGTTTTTCTCAAGAGAAGCTGGAAATACAGATTTTAAGTGAAATATTCCTATTTTAAATGTTAGAAGCTAATTCAAATTTTTACAACACTTCTAAGTACAAAGGAACGTCACTCTGGACTACATTCAGCCTGTCAGCTGCCGCAGTACAACCGCTGCGTTAGAGCGGGCCCTTCTGGCTGTTCAGTGACCCAAGACACAGTAGATGAGAGCAGCTGAGTGGTGGGCACCTCCAGCTAGAGTGAGGGGAGTTTAGAAACTGCCGGGTGTGGGGCATGAAGGACTTTCAGGAGATGTGATCTGGCTTGATCCGATTGAGTTGATTTCCTGCGGACCCACAGAAATCTGGGCTGTCTGGTTTTATCTGTTTTCCAAATGCATGCTGTCCGGCATCTCACACCACGGATCTCACCACCTCCTGTCCTCACCCTGAAGAGAAACAGCTTCTTTGGGGTAAAGGGAGGTATGAAGGAGAGGTAAGGAGGAGGCCCTGGGGTCTCCATGACCTGCTACAGCTGTACGACGGTGGCCAGCTCCCTTCACCTCAGTTTCCTTGTCTGGTCATTGAAGATAATAGTGCCTCTTAGGTTTGTTTTAAGAATTAAATGAGTAACACAAGCCAAGCACATAAGACAGTGCCTGCAACACTATACATCTGACAGACATTGCACATTTATTATTTTTCAGCAGCAGCCTTTGTGCAGTGAGAGTGGTGGTTGTAGTGCACTCCTGGGGGCTGCTGCCAGGCTTACGTGGAGGGACTCTTCTCACACAAGCGTGTGTGTTGCTATAGTGATTGTCATTTGGCTGGCGAGCTCCTCGCTGAAGCAGAGTGTAGTAGTCTAGCTGGGCAGAGCCCCAGATGAGTGCTGTTCTGAGCTATAATCCTCTGTCCCGTGAGGATTAACAGAAAAGGCTGAGCTTGACGGCAGGGGTGTTGATTACGTGCGGGAAGGCGAAGACTGGGTTTGTGTCCAGCTCCATGGGGGAGCCATGCTCAGGGGGTGCACACTCGCCTTCTCTCTGGGGCGCAAGTCCTGAGCGGGGAACTGGGACTCTGGGCATGGACCACAGGACAAAACAGAGCTATCCTGTGAGGCTCTCCTAAAAATCCAGACTCAGACAGGGAATCAGGAGTGGAGGCCTTTGCTCAGTGCTGGGTGGACAGCTGTGTTCCTGCCTTACGCTTGTTCTGTTGTTGTGGTCACTAGGCTAGTGACCGTTTACATTTTAATTAATTTACATTAAACCCAAATTAAAATCCAGTTACTCAAGTCACATTGACCACATGACAGGTGCTCCATAGTAACACGTACCTAGACTGAGCAGATACAGAACACGTCCATCATGCCAGCAGCTTCTCTGGGGCAGCACTGCTCTGGGCTGCTTTGTTTCATTTTGCTCATCTCCGCGCCGGTCTGGAGATCTAGGGATAAAGCTATACAGGTCGTCTGCTCCTGCTCCTCTGCCACGGGTTACCTCTTGTCCCTGTTCCCACTTGCTGTCTCCCAGCCTCGGTGGCCCTCCTGACACTTCACCTCAGCTATCTAGTGGAGAGCTTGACCTGCCGCACTGAGCTCTTGACTCCGTGCCCCCACGGCGCCTGCCTTCTGTCTGGGGGGGAGAATGGACTCGTGGATCCTGACCGCTCCAGGATCTAATTCTGGCTTCATCACTTAGTGGCTCTAAAATGTTGGGCAGATCTCCTCACTGCACCACGTGGCTTCCCTAGTTTCTTTTGAGATACGATGGATTCCTTTTGAAGCCAGTACTGTTTTCCTAATGCTCGTTATGTGCAATAAGGAGTTTCCCCTGTGACCTGCTGATCACACTGCAGACCACAGTTGCCTTTCAGGTTCCCTCCATCCTTGAGGAATTTTGGCCCAGGAACACATTTGTCATTCTGGACCAGAGAAAAGAAGGCTTCCCTCTGTGTTGACAAGGACTTGCCCTGTTTCTCCAGTCATCAGAGCTGTGCCTGGGGAGACCTTGAGGCTGGCTAGGGTAGTTTGGGGTGGAGTGTGACTAAAGCAAAGCAGTGAAGAGGGGCCCCCAATTGAGCGAGGAAGACACCTGCTCCTGAGGCGCCACAGTGTTGTGACCACCTGTCTTTCCCTCTGTAGGACCTCAGCATCCCTGAGTCTAGTACTGTGAAGGGGATGATGGCTGGACCCACGGCCACGTTTAAATGGCAGCCGAACGTGAGCGAGGTAATGACCTCTCCCTTGGGCCATGACAAGCACAGCCTCAAAGCTGGTTTCCCAGCCTGACTGTGTGGTGTGCTTTTCCCGACACTTTTTAATTGCCAATGAATACAGAAGTTTGTGAGTCCACCCTGGCGCAGGCTTGCTGTCAAGTTTGATTTAACTCACTCCAGACCATTTGGCATACCCACTTAACCATCAGGTGTATAATCACATATCCGTGTTACAGGTTTTTGCTTTGGGGAGTAGTGTTGATTTTTACAAAAGTGGGATCATTCTGCAGTTTTTTCCCACTTGGTACTTTATAGAGACACTTTGGTCACGTGCGTGGCTATTATGTTTGGTCACCTGCACGCTGCCTCATCCTTGGCGTGGGTGCGCCCACTGCTCCCCTGCTGCTGGACCTGCTTGTGAAAAGCCCTTGAAAGTCCTGCAGTCGTTGCTTCCTCCTTCCTGTTAATATTAACCCTCTGAGCATTTGGCACCAGGTACGAGGGGGCCAAAATCCTGTGACTGGAGGAGCTTGAGAATTTGGCTTGATCTGCTGGGTCATCTGAAGTGACTGGTGAATGCTGGATTTAAAAATCACTGGTACACTTTTTAATTATTTTTCCACAGTGTTTGGGAGTAATTTATACACCAGCCTGCCAGAAACATCCATTCTTTTCCACTTGAAGCCAGTGTTCCTCCAGTTGAAATGGGCATTGTTTATAAAAGGCTTAGAACCAGAGTGGGAAAAGAGCTTCCAGGTAGTTATAAGCTCAGCTCCCAAAGGTGTGTCAGCCAGAGGAGAGACTGGTTATCAGTAGAAGGGGGGGACCTCTGGTGGAAGATAACTTGTTTTATTCAATCATTTTCTGATTTCAGCCTGTTAAAGATGCAGACCCTCATTTCCATCACTTCCTGCTCAGCCAAACGGAGAAGGTAAGCTTGTTCCTTGAGGTTCTTGATCTTCCGTTAGGAGCTAGCCTGAGGGGAGAGTGCTGGTTCGCTGGAGCCTCACCCTAGTCTGCTGCCTGTACTGCTGTCCAGAGCAACTAGTTAAATTTAAATCACATAGAGGACCACTCATGAATCAGGCATTGTTAAGATTTAAAAGGAACCTAAAGAAGCTTTTAAACCTAGTGGCTGTGTGCTTGAGACATTGGTGGTTGCCCTCAGAGTCTAGGACAGAAAGCCAGCCTCAGGAGCTGGCACGGGTGGCCGCACCCATGGGTGGCCAGTGCTGCTGGATGAAGGCAGTCTTCCATGAGCCCTGGGGGTGGGGGGCGGTTTCCCCAGGTGTCTCCGCAGGGCTGTCAGCTAGGCTGAGCCCTCATAGGATCTGCTGATGGTGTGTGACCTTGGAGTCGACACGTCCGGATTCCAAGGCGAGGTACGCTGGCCACGCCTATAATTTTGGACATATAAACCTCTGATTTTCAGCGTCATCACCAGCAGAAAGCAGCTTGTAGAGCCACGTGAGAACTAGAGTAATGCAAGTTAAGTTTTCATGTGTTGGAGTTCAGCAAAGTTGGACACCAAAAAGTTTTGATCTTAACTTTCCGTTTTGGGTCTCATCTCAGTAGGGAAATAGTAACTAAGACCAGTTAAATGTTCAGTTTAATAAGTGATTTTTTTTCACTCCCTCTTTATTAGCCAGCTGTCTGTTACCAGGCAATCACAAAGAAGTTGAAAATATGTGAAGAGGTACGTAGGTTCTACGCCTCGTCACTTGTATTCTCACCAGGACCTGGCACTGGCAGGCCACCTGACGACCTGTGTTTCCTCCCCCAGGAGACGGGGTCCACCTCCATCCAGGCCGCAGACAGCACAGCGGTGAATGGCAGTGTCACACCCACAGACAAAAAGTAGGGCCTTTGGGGGAGGGCTTCCTTGGGCTCTGGTTATGTGGGTCTGGGGGTGACTTCAAGGCAGCTTCTTAAGGGTTGTATCCCAGCCATTGCTGGGACTAAGTGGAAAGAGAAAGGGAAAATTATAATTCTGAACGATTTGCCTGGGAGTAACTTGGCTTGCGGGAGACAGAAATTGCCCTGTGAATGTACTATGGATTTGCTCACTAGTGAGTCTCCTAAGCTGGGAACACTTGGGTCAGTGGTTCTCAGACCTTCCTGAACCACCTGGAAGACCCTTCGTAAAGCACCAGTTGCTGGGCTGCACCCCTAGAGTTTCTGGATCAGTCGGTCTCGGGTGGACCAGTTCCCAGATGAGTGGCTGCTCATCAGGAGACCACACTTGAAGAACTCCTGACCTTGGCCCCGGTGGGGGCAGGTGGGAGCGAGAAATGAAGGCAGCCTGTTGTCTGCTTTCCCCCGTCCTCCCAGCATACCTGCTGGCTGCCCTCCGCCCCACCCAGACAAGTGGGGAGCCTTGACTGCAGTCCCCAGGCCTTAGGCGGCATCCACCCTCGCCTTTACCTCCATTCTGACGGCCTCTTGTGCTTCTCAGTCGTGATGATGAGGGCTCTTAAGGCAGGAGCATTCTCCTAAATAACGTCTGAATCTCCCATCTGAGTCTTCTGTGCGGTTCTTTGTCAGACTAAAAACACTTTTTTTGTGCTGTTGAAGTCACTTGTTCAACCAGATATATTTGGTGAACTTCCATTGTGGTGTGAAGGAGCTGGAGGCATGTGCTAATTAAAGGAGGAATGGGTGTTGCCCATTAAATCAATGAGCAATGTGTTGGCTTTTTTTTTAAAAAATCCAACTCCAGGCTGAGGACAGAGTCCAGTGTTTCCTGCCATCACTCAAATCCTTTTTTATTGTAAGTGTAAAGCCAGCTACTGAGCAGATTAGCTGCATCGCACCCAGTGCACCTGGTCCACATTTTCTTTGCCTCAGGGACACCGTGAGCAACTGTCAGTTGCCATGTACAAATACATAAACTTTACCCCCAGGTCTTCTGGGTGTCCTGGAACACTAAACAAAGGAAAGAGAATGAGTCGTCATGATTTACAATCCTAGAGGAAACTGGTTGCCACCCAGATAGCTGTGAATAACAGATTATACCTTTGGTGAGGAGAGTGGTGGGTCCCATTTTCAGCATTTGATTCCGGTGACTTAGAGCAGGCTAGACAGAAAACATGAGAGTGTTGTATTCCCGCAAGGGTAGGGGAACCTTTGAGCCCATTGGCAGAGGTGGCTGCGGATATGGCTCCTAGGAGACTGAAGATACTGAAGGATAATGCCGGTCAGAGTGAAGAAGCTGCAGACAACATTAGAGCTGAGAGAGAGAGAAGCTGGAAGCGAGACCGTGAGATAGTAAATGAAGAAAGAGGCGTTGCTTAACCCTGTCTTGTGCAAGGAGAGATATTTGAGCAAGATAAAATCATCCATAGAACCATGTGGCAGCTATGAGCCCCAAGTTCTGGGGCTGCAGGAAAGAGCAAGCGAGCTGTAGCAAGTGCAGGTAAGCAGCACATACTGACCACCTGAGTTTTAGTCACAGAAGGAGCATAACTGGCCTGCAGTTAGAAGGCATGGAGAGAGCAGAGGAGGACGGGCCCAGGTGGAGCAGTGTGGGGGAAAGGTTCAGGAGAAGATTCCACATACCGGGGAAGACTGACTCCAAAGAGCAGGCAAGGCTTTGAAGAGGCGTGGTGAAGCCCATCCCTGCTGACTGCATGAAGAGAGCAAAGGTGGTGCAGAGCCTGAAGCCAGGAAGAGGAGGTGACCACCAGGGTGTCAGCTTGTGCAGGCGAGGGCGGTGGGGGCTCCGCACGTGTGGCGCCTGTTACGTGTCATGGATCCCAGGGTGCTCAAAGTTGGCACCTCGAGGCCTTGCACCTGAGGTGGCTGGTGAGGAACTATTGCATGCGCTGAAGATAAATGTCTGGTTTCTCACTGCAGTGGAGTTGTAAGCTCAGCCCCTCCGTCAAAGCAACAAGGAAATGGTTGGGAAGATTTGCCGTAACCTGTATGAGTCATACTTCTTGCAGTGGCAATTGAGGGTTTAGAAATGCCTGTGTAAACTTATGAGCACTTTTGAACAGGGCCGGAGTGAGAAAAGGCACGCTCTGCCAGCACTCCTGCCAGCTCTGCGGTTGTGGTATCAGCACACTGCAGAGCAGCCTGCCTGGTGGACTGAGGTGAGGATCCCCAGGTTTAAGAGGAACAGAGCCAGGGTAGTATTCATAATCCCACCCTGTCCTCCCCTCCACCCCATCCCCCACTCTGAACTGACCAGTCTTGTCTTTCTAGGATAGGATTTTTGGGCCTTGGCCTCATGGGAAGTGGCATCGTCTCCAACTTGCTAAAAATGGGCCACACGGTGACTGTCTGGAACCGGACTGCAGAGAAAGTAAGCATTCATGGTGGTGCTTCTTGGGTGGGGTGGGGCCTGGGCCTTGGAGTTGGGGCAGCTGAGGATAGGAGTCGCCCTGCTGTCTCTGCTCCACGTTCTGTGTGCATGGAGTGGAAGCCAAGCTCCTAGTCCAGGCAGGGGATGCAGATAAGCCAGCACAGGATGCGATCATAAAAACTCAATATTGAAAATACCCAGAGGTATAGCATGAAATAGAAATTTACCCATCTCTGCCATTACCTGAAATAGATAATAGGAGGTAATAGGGGAAAAAGCCTGTCAGGTTTTTCCGTGTGTGTGTGTGATGAATACATTGATATGGAGAGTGTCCATCAGCAGATCTGCTTCATCCAAGGTAATGGCCATGCTCTGTTGTGTTTGGATTGTGTTAACAACCCTGTGCCACAGACCATTCTGCAGTGAAGGAGCTGTGCTGTATCTGCACTGGCCTCTGTGAGAGCCACTGACCTCATGTGGCTCCAAAACACTTGGATTCATGGCTCATGGACTGACGAATCAAATTTTAAGATTATTTCACTTAAAATTAAGCAGTCCTAGTGGCCAGTGGCTACCACATTGGACACGACAGGTTCAGAAATTGTTAATCTAAGGTGGTCCTTGGCTTCACGGGGCCTGTGTGTGCCATGAAATGGAATTCCAAGTCTTGTGTAATGGAGAGAGGTCATGGCTCCCCTCAAGTTCTCATCCAGGAAAAGGTGAAGAACCATAATCTAAGCACCAGAAAAGTAACGCACTGTGCTTGCCAGGGACAGAGAGACCAGGAGAGACCCAGCCTGTTGAGGAACAAGGCGTGGCTGAGCGTGTGTGTGTGAAGCGATGGGCGAGCATCCCGTGCACGCAGCACAGGGAGGGCGGGAGTGGAGGGAGATGGTAGAGCCGACGGATCTGGATTACAAAAGCGGTCCAGGCAAGACAGGCAGTCCACTTGGCTGAAACAGCCGCTTTCCAAGAATAACAAGGAACTGGTTGGAGAGTAGGGGGAGCCTGGGAGAAAGGACACTGAAGGCTGTTCTGAGAGAGGTGGGCTACAAGTGCTGGGCATGAGGTAGGCATTGTGGGACCTAGGTCAGGAGTGAAATCCCAGAGACCCTGTTGGCAGATATTTTGTGATTCAGGGCCAGGGTAACCAGGAAATCTAGACACAGATAGTTGAAGGACATTGGGAAACTCCAAGTGTATGTGCTCCTTTGATAGAAGTGCCTGTGGTCAGCCTGTTTGCTTGATTAGAAAGCCTGTTATAAACATGGCTATGCCTTTCAGATTAATTTATAAGAAGGCAGTAGAGCAAAGCAGTTACAAATGTGAGTTTGGAATCAGCTGTTACCCTCCTTCTTCAACAGAAGAAAACAAAGTTTAATATAGATCTTTTTAGAAGTTTAAAAGAGTTACCAAAGAAAAAGATGAAAAGGTTTGATACTACTTCCCACAACAGCAAAAAAGAAAATTTGAAAACAAGATTTTGTATCCTTAAAATTTTCCCACTATTCTAACAATTTTTGTGTTTTTCTCTAGTTTGTGTGTGTGTGTGTGTGTGTGTGTGTACAATTGAAGTACAATTGATTTACAATAGTACATTAGTTTCAGGTGTATAGCACAGTGATTCAGTATTTGTACAAGTTATGCTGTATTGAAAGTTATTATGAAATAATGACTGTTTTTCTGTGCTGCAGTATATATCCTCGTAGCTTATTTATTTTATACATAACAGCTTTTAATATCCCCTACTCCTGTCCTGCCTCTTCCTGATTCCCTTTCCTCACTGGTAACCACTAGTTTGTTCTAAATCTGTTTCTTTTTTGTTATATTCATCCATTTGTTTTACTTTTTAGGTTCCATATATAAGTGCTGGAGAAGGAAATGGCAACCCACTCCAGTATTTTTGCCTGGAGAATTTATGGACCAAGGAGCCTGGTGGGCTGCAGTCCATGGGGTCTCAAAGAGTCGGACGCGACTGAGCGACTAACACACACACATAAGTGCAGGTGTAGAGTATTTGTCTGTCTCTGCCTGGCGTATTTCACTAGCATAATAGTATTCTCTAGGTCCATCCACGTTGTTGCACGTGGCAGAACTTCTTTCTATGGCTAAGTAGCATACCTGTGTGTGTATGTATGCCACACGCACACATGGTAGGAGTGTGTGTTCAGCCACTCGTCTGCTGATGGGCGCTTAGATTGCTTCCCTATTTTGGCTTTTGTAGTGCTGCCTTGAACATGTGGGGTGCATGCAAATTAATGTTTTTATTTTCTTCAGATATAAAACCAGGAGTGGTATTTCTTATTAAACAAATAGTTTAATAATGATGTAAAGATTTTTAAATAGGTCACAAGGAGACAGTCAACAAAGGTATTAGATATTTTGTACTTAGAAATACTCAAAATGTATCACACAAAGAAGTTGCTATTTTTGGCTTGTTAAATCAAGTAGGACAAAAGGTTAACATATTAATGGGTACTGTGTTGTTTTTAAATAATGTATTCCATGCTGCTGATCTGATAAAACCATTTTCAGAGCCTGTTTTTTACCCTCAGTTCAGTTCAGTTGCTCAGTCGTGTCCAGCTCTTTGCAACCCTGTGGACTGCAGCACGCCAGGCTTCCCTGCCCATCAACAACTCCCGGAGTTTGCTCAACCTCATGTCCATTGAGTCGGTGATGCCATCCAACCACCTCATCCTCTGGCATACCCTTCTCCTGCCTTCAATCTTTCCCAGCATCAGGGTCTTTGCCAATGATTCCTTTCTTCACATCAGGTGGTCAAAGTATTGGAGCTTCAGCATCAGTCCTTCCAAAGAATATTCAGGACTGATTTCCTTTAGGATGGACTGGTTTAATCTTGCAGTCCAAGGGACTCTCAAGAGTCTTCTCCAACACCACAGTTCAAAAGCATCAATTCTTCGGCGCTCAGCTTTCTTTATAGTCCAACTCTTACATCCATACATGACTTCTGGAAAAACTATAGCTTTGACTAGACAGACCTTTGTCAGCAAAGTAATGTCTCTGCTTTTTAATATGCTGTCTAGGTTGGTCATAGCTTTTCTCACCATCTGCAGTGATTCTGGAGCCCAAGAAAATAAAGTCTGTCACTGTTTCCATTGTTTCCTCATCTATTTGACATGAAGAGATGGGACCAGATGCCATGATCTTAGTTTTTTGAATGTTGAGTTTCAAGCCAACTTTTTCACTCTCCTCTTTCACTTTCATCAAGAGGCTCTTCAGTTCCTTTTCGCTTTCTGCCATAAGGGTGGTATCATTTGCATATCTGAGGTTATTGATACATCTCCCAGCAATCTTGATTCCAGATTGTGCTTCATCCTGCCCGGCATTTTGCATGATGTACTCTGCATGGAAGTTAAATAAGCTAGTTGACGATACACACCCTTGACGTACTCCTTTCCCAGTTTGGAACCAGGCTGTTGTTCCATGTCCGGTTCTAACTTGCTTCTTGACCTACAAGAAGAAGTTTTACCCTACTTGTTGTTTTAGTCATTAAGTCATGCCCTAGTCTTTTGCAGAACTATGGACTAGAGCCCACTAGGCTCCTCCATCCATGGAATTTTCCAGGCAAGAGTTCTGGAGTGGGTTGCCACTTCCTTCTCCAGGGAATCTTCCAGACCCAGGGATCGAACCTGCATCTCCTGCATAGGCAGGTGGATTCTTTACCACTGAACCACCTGGGAAGTCCCTTACATGTATTTGTTGGGGTCAAATACATGTAATAATTTGTATTTATAATTGGGCCAGGAGAGCCATTAGGTAAATTCAGATATGTTTCTCAGTGAGGCAAATAAGATACAAAATCATAGGTCCAACTTATTCTAAGTACTTTTTTTAATGCCCATAGAACAAGGAAGTAGACCAAAATGTTAATGATATATTTTATGAGATATTTCAGGTGATTTTATTTTTTAAAAAAGAAAGAGTTAGTGCTTTTTGCTCCCCCACATCCCACCAGAAGCAATTCAGTAGGAAGTGGCAGCCTGTTGGCCCCAGCCCTGCTTCCCTGGCTCACACAGCACTGGGCAGATTTTGCCACAGCCAAGACAGCCACAGAGAGCTGCGGACAAGTACTGTTCACGTCCCGTTCTTGGTTCAGGAAGCCTCCAGCAGACACTTGTTTTATGCTTCCTGTGGAGCAGAATGTGGAACATGCATCCTCGGCACCAAGTTTGCAGAGATACAAGATTGTCCTTAAGGGGCTCCCGTCCACTTCCCCTTGAGCAGTCAGGTTGCCTGCCTTGGGAGGCCACGCAGGAGCACTGGGTGCTGCATCTCTGGCCTGGCTAGTGTATGTGTTGTGCACTGCCTTGCAGCTCACATTAGGATCTGTGACTTTTGCAGTGTGATTTGTTCATCCAGGAGGGGGCCCGCCTAGGAAGAACCCCCGCTGAAGTCGTTTCAACTTGTGACATCACCTTTGCCTGCGTGTCGGACCCAAAGGCAGCCAAGGACGTAAGGATCCCTCCCTCCCCTCAGCGTCTCAGGTTGTGGCCAGGAACGCTGGCTGGCCTCCTCCCTTTGTCCCCTGCACACCGAGTGAGTGTCTGCATGTGGGGGGTTGGGTGTCCCATTTGGGGGCCGTCTCCCATTGTGAAGGGTGTTTGCATAGACTGAACACAAGACTTCCTTTAATTCAGAACAAAGAATGAAACTGACTGGGGTCCCTGAGGTCTGTGCTGAAATGGTTCCTGACAAGCTCATGTGTTCCTGGTGAGCTGGAAGCTTTGAGGCTGAGTGTGGCTTTGGTCCATGTGCCAAGTTCCTATATTTAGCTATCACTGTATTTGTATGCTTTAAAAGTTCAAGTGCAGTAGTTATCTTGTCGAACTCGTGACTAAACTAATCCAGGTAAATCCAAAAAAGCTAAAAAATAAATACTGGCCTTTAATCTTTTCAATGGGAGGCTTTTAATGAAGAGAAATACATATATATTCTTTCTGAAGGTAAATGGGAACATAACATAAATTCTTCTCTTTCCCTTGCTTATTTACATGCTCTTCCCTTTTGAGCTTTAATAATTAGCTTCTGTTTGGGAAATGAGCCAAAAAAAATCAGCAAGTCTTGACCTTAGGTCTGAGGGTCTCCTGGGTGTCTGGCTGGGAGCCTGGGCTATTGCTCCTCCCTTGTGTCCCCACAGCTGGTGCTGGGCCCCAGTGGCGTGCTTCAGGGGATCCGCCCCGGGAAGTGCTACGTGGACATGTCGACAGTGGACGCTGACACAGTCACCGAGCTGGCCCAGGTAGCAGCCTTGTTCAGGCTGGCCCTCCAGCGTCCTTTCAGTTGGAGCCCAAGACCCAGGCTTACCATACCCCAGTGTGGGTCACATAGTTACTCCAGAGCCACAGCAGAGACTGTGGGATTCTAGCCTGTTTTCACTCTCTGCCTTCAAGTCTACAGCTGGTCTGCATGGCTGAAACAGAAGTGCTTCTTAGCTGGGAGAGGCATCAGGTCCCGTAGCCACTAGCCTTTCAGTTGGAAGCAGTCCAAGCTGCCAGCAGGGTCTTTGTGGTTTAAACAGCTTTCTGCAGTTAGTACTAGCAGAATATTCCCCCACCCTGAGCCTCTAGGCCACGGTGAGAAGATGGTGACTAGTGGCCCATGTGTGTTCAAAGAGTGGCTGAAATCAAAGAAGGGCAGTGTCTGTCCTAGAAAGTGTGGTCGGCCAAGCCGTAGTGTGATCATGTTGATGATATCTTTGTAATGGGAGCCTCTGAGGACCCCCAGCTCCTCGCTGTCTCCTTCATGGGATTCAGGCATCTGGTGGAGGACAGTCTGCTGGCCCTCCCCCAGCATCAGCCCAGTACCTTGGTACATGCGTCTGCTTTGGGGCTCAGTGTGGAGGGCCTAGTGCTCCAGTCCCTGCGTGCTCTTTACTTCCTGCCCAAGACCCTCTTGAGAGGCACAGCCTCCAGAAGCTGTGACTTTCCTTTCCAGGTGATTGTGTCCAGGGGGGGCCGCTTTCTGGAAGCCCCGGTCTCAGGGAATCAGCAGCTGTCTAATGATGGGATGTTGGTGATCTTAGCGGCCGGAGACAGGGGCTTGTATGAGGACTGCAGCAGCTGCTTCCAGGCAATGGGGAAGACCTCCTTCTTTCTAGGTAACATGCCTGCCCACCCGTCAGGCCACTGCAGGCCTGGAGGCTGGGTGGGCCACAACCCCTCTAGACCACCCTGAGGACAGCGTCAGTCCCGCACGGCCTCTCTGCCTGGGGCCCCCGTGGGAAGGTTTCTTTGACTTGCACAGTCAGTGCCTGCAAGGAGGAAGAGCCAGAAGGGTCAGAACCAGTTCTGTCAGGGGCAGGTGAATGGGGCCTCCCCTGGGTGTAGAGGTGGGTCCAGGCAGGGTTGAGGGTGGGCAGAAATCCCTCCCCGTGGGATTCCTGGGATGTGACTGCAGTTCTTTGCCCTGGGCAGGTGAGGTTGGCAACGCAGCTAAGATGATGCTGATTGTGAACATGGTCCAGGGGAGCTTCATGGCCACCATTGCAGAGGGGCTCACCCTGGCCCAAGTGACAGGCCAGTCCCAGCAGACACTCTTGGACATCCTCAATCAGGGACAGTTGGCCAGCATCTTCCTGGACCAGAAGTGCCAAAGTAAGTTGCCTTTGACCACTCTTGTTGTGTTTTAGTTTGGGTTCTAGCTGGGAAGCTGGGTCAAGCAGCCATCACAGAACAGTGTCTTTGGGAGCTCCTTCTGTGTGAATGACACATCCTCTCCAGTCTGGCCCCCAGGCAAAGTGAAGTGAAAGTCGCTCAGTCGTGTCTGACTCTTTGCGACCTCATGAGCTATACAGTCCATGAGGAATTCTCCAGGCCAGAATACTGGGGTGGGTTGCCTTTCCTTTCTCCAGGGGATCTTCCCAACCCAGGGATTGAACCCAGGTCTCCTCATTGCAGGTGAATTCTTTACCAGTTGAGCCACAAGGGAAGCCCAAGAATACTGGAGTGGGGAGCCTCCAGATCCTTTCTCCAGTGGATCTTCCTGACCCAGGAATTGAACTGGGGTCTCCTGCACTGCAGGCAGATTCTTTACCAGCTGAGCTCTGAGGGAAGCCCCATAGGATTTGGGGGTGCAGTCTGGGAACTTGTCTCTTGGGTGTCTGAGGAGTAGGAAATGCTAGGTGTTGAGCCCTGACAGTGCTCCAGATGCTTTTTTATTTAGGATCCTTTTAATTCTTCTGGTGAATGCCTTTCCCTCCTCAGATATCCTGCAAGGAAACTTTAAGCCCGATTTCTACCTGAAATACATTCAGAAGGATCTCCGCTTAGCCATTGCGCTAGGTGATGCCGTCAACCATCCGACCCCCATGGCTGCTGCAGCCAATGAGGTAACTGCAGGAGGCTGTGGGTGGGGCCTGCAGACTTCCCTTGTTCCCTTGCACTGCCCCTTCTGCCGACTTTGCCTTGGCTTGGCCATGTCTGACCTCTCCAGGGGGAGTCTTAGGTTGTTAATTTTAGGCTTTCCTTTTCTGAAGTTGTATGTCTCCTCCAGTCCATGCTGACTTTGCTGGGAATTCGTTGACCTGTGGGTTACTTAAAAGTGTGTCAAATATGAGTAAAAATCCTAAAGGATTTCCTAGATATCGAATGGTTATTGATTTCTAATGTATCTTTGTGGTCAAAAAATACACTCCGTGTGGCTTTTACCTCTTTGCATCAATTCGGACCTGTTTTGTGGCCCAGCAGACGGTCGGTCTTGGTGGGTGTACCACATTCATATTCACTTAAGAAGACTGTGTGTTCTGCAGTGGGTGCTGTGTTCGGCATCTATCAGTTAGGTCGAGATAGTTGGTAGTGTTTTTTCAGATCATCATTACTGACCTTTTTCTCCAGTTCTTTTAATTGCCGAGAAAGGGATGTTAAAATCTCCAGCTGTTATTGTGGGATTATCTGTTTCCCCTTTAATTTTGTCCATTTCGCTTAGTATCTTCGGAAGTTTTTGTTAGTGGGCCTTAGCCATTTATGATTATACTGTCTTCCTGATGAATTTGCCCTCTTGTTATTAAGAAGTGTCCCTGTTGATCTTTGTCTTGAAGTCTGTCGTCAGACTTTCATATGGCCACTATGGCCTTCTCAGGTTTACAGTTTCCATGCGTTCTATCTTTTATTTCAATCTAACAGAAGTATAATCTTTCAGAAAAACAGCTGAGCAGTATTCATCTTTGAATTGCAGTGAGAACCACATGTTGTGAGACACATACATATATACATCATGTGGATTCATTTTAGAAGTTCTCTCTTCCAAGCGCTGTAAGCCGCATGCATTTTTATCCAAGTTAAATAGAGGTCTCTAGTGGCTTTTCCTGTAGAGGCAAAGAAATACAGATACACAGTACTGGGGGGCTCCCTGAGGGTCTAGTGGTCAGGGCTCTCTGCTCCCACTGGTGGGGCCAGCTGAGCAGTGCAGCCAAAAATCAGTGAAAAAACGCAGTGCCGCTCTCTTCAAACCTGCCTTTCCATGGTCGATGATCTTCTGTCCTTGAATTCTGCGTCTCTCTCTCTTCCTTGTCTGTCTGAACATCTGAGTACTTCTTCACTCTTCCAGGCTGCAGTACAGTTTCTGATTCCTCTTGTCGTACCTTCAGGTTCTCTCTTGGCAGTGAAGTTCCTGGCTGTTGTATAGTTTTTCGCTGATAAGTTTGTCTGTAACTGGTTACTTCTGAAGGGTTCTGTGGTATCTTATGTTGGGAGCACTTCTCTGCGAGGTGATTTCCACTTGCCCCTCCCTGACTCTACAGGATTCATGGACTTGGAAACAGACATTTTGGTTCAAAGTGCATCATCTTTATTTTTGTCTTTTCTCTCGGGATTACTGTATGCATCTTAACTTCACGTCCTAGATTGGCCCTGTCGTAAAATGTGTATCCATTTACCACTGCCTTCCTCTCATCCTTGGGAGCATTGTTCCTTGGCCTGGGCACCACTGGCACTTGCTATGGGAGCTGTCCAGTGTATTGTAGCCTCCCTGTCCTCTACCCACTCGATGTGATTGCACCCCCTTGGTTGATAGGAGATGTCTCCAGACATCACCAAATGTCGCTCCAGATGGGGAGCAAAAGGACCCCAGGTTGAGAACCCTTGCTTTACTGTACACATGTCCTATATGTTATGTTTGCTTTGATTTTTAAGCTCACCATTGTTGGAGTGTCTCGCTTTAGTAGTCGTATGAATTCTAAAGATATTCAGAGAAAAGATAAGTTTCTGTTTCTCTACCATTTCCTTTCCTTTCCTTTCCTTTCTGAAGAATTGAATTTCTCTTTGGTATTGTTTCTCGTTCAGCTGGGAGAACTTGCTTTAGCATTTCCTGAACGCAGGTCTGCTGTCAACAATTAGTTCTCTTTTATCTGAAAAAGGCCTTTATTTAGCCTTTGTTCTGAGTTCACAGCTATACCCAAGGTGTAATGGACATCAATCATGATGACTCCAACTGAACTATGTTTAAAAATAGAAAAAAAATACACCTATGTCCAGCTGCATTTTTCAACATGCCTGGACATTGCCCTGCCCTTATTGAACAATGGTTTTTCTAAGTTTTCTCACACTCTTTCATATTCACCTGGTGCCTTTAGAGTGGCTGTTAATTGCCAGGGACCGTCCTAGGCTCTGGGGACATAGGACAGCCCCTTCTCTTCCTTGTAGAGATTACGTTCTAATGGAAGGAGGCACCAGGTAAGCACATAAATGTTTCGACAAGGAAGAACTGCAGGAGGTTAGAATTGTGAATAAAATGGAGCAGAGTAAAGGGATGGAGGTGGCCGGGTCAAGTGGCACAGCTGGCACTTCAGATGGATGACGGGGAAGGCCCTGGAGCTGATGGGGCAGGACGGGGCCGCAGCCTCGGAGCATCTTCAGATGGAAGGGATGTGATTGTAACTACTAACCAGTGTTGAGCCCTGCCTCCGAGCACTTTACATCCCTCAGTCCATTTAACCTTCGCCGTAACCCTGTTAGCCTCCCCATGAAATCAAGAAGCAGTGCTGGAGGCACAGAGAAACTGAGGTACTTAGTCCAAGGTCAGGCCAAATCTGGGAGATCCAGGAGTCACACCCAGACAGCCTGGGCTCCAGAACCTACCCACCTAACCACACCTAGAACCCCTCTAGGAAGCAGATCTGTCTGTAAGTCAGCTCTGTGGCCAGACTAAGCCTGTGTTGTTTTTTTTCCAGGTGTACAAAAGAGCCAAGGCACTGGACCAGTCTGACAATGACATGTCCGCCGTGTACCGAGCCTATATACACTAAGTCCTTGACCCCATCCCACCCCTATCTTCCCTCTGACCCCCTCTTCCTCACACGGAGTTGGGGTCCTGGGACTTAACTCTGGACCAGTCCACCTGTCTCCATCTCCTTTTATACAGACTTTGAGACTTGCCATGAGCACAGCACACAGCATCGCTCCTCCCCTGGAGGTCCTGGAGAGAGGAGGGGTGTCAGCAGGAGTGGCCTGTGGGAAGGCTCTTGAGCTGGGCACTGGCCATGGACTAGGTGGCTGTGTGTTCTCACACACACACCCCACACACACACACACACCACACTGGCTCTTGCCCCAGGATAGAAGCTGCCCAGAAACTGCTGCCTGGCTTTTTTGTTTTCCCTTCTTCCGAGCTGTCTTATCTCAGACCCTTCCAGTTGAGGAACTCGAGTCAGCAGTGAGAACTGGAAGCTTTCGCACTGCTTCCCTCAGAGCAAAGAGGCTGTGGTTTTATCCACTGTCCCCCACTGGATTCCACGCGAAGAGAGGCTCTAGGCTACAATGAGCCAGCAAGACTCTTAAACAGAGGGTCGCATGGCCCCTCCAACCTCAGGTGATTCGCTGATGAGGATTGTCACGTTCAAGCTACCAGTGTGCAACCACCTCTCCATAAATGCCTTTGTGAGCTGAAAAGAGATGGACACAGTCAAGCAAAGACAGGGCTCTGGCTTTCCAGGGAAAGTGACAAACAGCCCACCATAGGCAGGCCTCCTGGAAGCCTGCTCTCCTCACTGCTTTTGCGCGCCTGTCCCAGAAGTCACTGTCACTGTGGAGCCTGGGCCGTTGTAGTATTTGGATATGCATTCCAGCCCTTGGGAAGGGGTCCTGAGGGCAACCACTGAGGAGTGACTGGGGGAAGGGGCTTCCTTCCTGTTTCCGTTACGCCACAGACCCTCCACCTGGTTCTGAAGAACCACTCTGACCCAGGTCCCCTCACAGCAGTCCCCCCTTTTCCAGCCTGTCCCTGCACAAGTCCTCTGTGTTGCCCACCTCTCCATTCGCCTCCCTTCCCCCTTTCCTCCCATGGAGACAGTGTTTCATTCTGTCTGTTCCTCCGTTGGCCCATACCCAGCCTGACCAATGACAACCATTTCTTAGGTTCAGCTCTTGAAACAGAAATGAGTGTCTTCACTTAAGCCAGCAGCTTGGTCTTCGGTGCTTTCAGGGCCCTGGGGTCTGTCAGGAGAGAAGAGGAGATCTAGGCTTGACGTTACCAGAGCTCGCTGACCCTTGGAGGTGAATCAGCATTTCTCCTTGGATAGGGGACCACAGGGGCTTGGAACGTGGCATGAGAACAAGGAGAAGTCGCCTAAAGGATGTCAGTGTTCTCTCCGCCTGCATGGGTTGGATTCTCCAAAGTCAGGCTGTGCGGAAGTTCAGCGTTTGTAGTGCATATACAGTGATAAACACAATTTGAGGTGGCCACGCTGGTGTGTGCCCCTCCCCCTTGCAGCTTTGGCCCTTTTTCCACTGATCAGAACCCAGGATAGGGGATCTCAGAAAACATGGGGATGGGGAGGGCAAGGGAGATGCCTGTGGTTTTTGACACAGTTGTTAATTTCACTGGGATTTTGAATTCTTTTCTGTCTGAACACAAAGCCTGTTCTAGTCCTATAGCGGGACACTGGGGGGTGGGGGTTGGGGAAGATGCTGTAATGAAACTGGTTAGTCAATGTTGTCTTAATATTGTTGACAATTCTGTAAAGTTCCTTTTTATGAATATTTTTGTTTAAGCTATTTCACCTTTGTTTTTTGAGATCCTTCCCTCTTAAGGAGAAAATGTGACACTTGTGAAAAGCTTGTAAGAAAGCCCCTCTTCCACCACCCCTCCCTTTTTTTTCCTTTGAACCTTTAAATGACAAATCTTCTAGGTAATTAAGGTTGTGAATTTTTATTTTTGCTTTGTTTTTAATGAACATTTGTCTTTCAGAATAGGATTGTGTGATAATGTTTAAATGGCAAAAACATGATTTTGTGCAATTAACAAAAAGCTACTGCAAGCAAAATAAAAAACGTTTCTTGGTAACACAACTGTGACCTTGGTAGGGTGGTCTGCGCCCTGACACCGAGCACCACTCGGGAGAGAAGGGGGGGTTGTCCCTCCGGGACAAACTGAGCTAGGAGACGAGACCCGGCGGGAACCAGCTGACCCGGTGGCCAGTAGCCGGGTGCGGCGAGAGCGAGCCATACCGCCGGCCAATCGCCGAGCGCGCCTAGTGCAGGGCGTCCTATCAGAGCCGAGGAGGGGCGGGACGAGCGAGCGCCGCGCCCTGGCGGGTGAACCGCTGCGGATGCTGAAGCCAGAGCTCGCAGCGCCGCGGTGTTCGGCGCGAGCTGGCGTGGGCAGGTCCCCGGCGCTCTCGGGGTTGCGAGCTGGGGGCGTGGCGGGCGCCCGCGCAGCCAATCGGCGGCGAGGGTGGGCCCGGGCGCCGCCAGCTGACCGAGCACCCGCGACGGTCGCTGGGCAGCGAGCGACGGCGATGGCGACCGTGATGGCAGCGACGGCGGCGGAGCGGGCGGTGCTGGTGAGGCGCGCGGGCCGGGCCGGGCCAGGCGGGAGGCGGCCGCGGGCCGGGGCGGCTGACAGCGGGCCTATCCCCACAGGAGGAGGAGTTCCGCTGGCTGTTACACGACGAGGTGCACGCCGTGCTGAGGCAACTGCAGGACATCCTCAAGGTAACCTCGAGGACCTGTGCGGGCGCCCCCTCTCCCCCAGCGCGACTTCCCCCTCGGCCTCCCGCGGCTGCTGCGTACCCGACGCGCGGTGTTCAGACCAGGCCCTGCCCTCAGGCCCCGGACTCAGTCCTAGGACTTAAAAAGCGTCTAACCCGGGGCGCCAGCAGATAATTACCCAGTTCCACAAGCCGTCCTGCCAGGGCTGCGGGCCTGGATTGAGCCCCGGAGTCGGGGAAGCTACCCTTTGAAATTGACGTTTAATCTCCTATCTGAAGGACCCAGCATTTTGACCTCAGCCAAGTCCTCGATCTCTCTGGACCTCCCCTTTGCGAAAAGGAGATAGCAGTACCGCCCTCAGGGCTGTTGTGAAGATTTAAAAAAAACAGCCAATGGAAATACAAAAAAATGCCCAGGCGGTGCCTGATAAGGCTGGAATTACCGGTTGCCATGACTACTGTCTTCTCAGACTTTGCTCCCCACTTCCAAGCTCGTCAACCAAACGGGGAGGGTGTCTCTGGGTCCTCTATCCTGTATGGGACACACAGTAGGCCCCCAGGGAATGTGGAAGGAGCCGGTATGGGTTCAGGTAGGACCTGAAATTGGCCGTGGGGGAGGGGCCCTGGGAGCGGGGCTTATGGAGCAAAGGCTCGGCTGGAGTAGGTGAGCTTGGTTTACCCGACTCTCCTTTGCCCCTCAGGAGGCCTCGCTCCGCTTCACTCTACCAGGCTCAGGCACCGAGGGGCCCACGAAGCAGGAAAACTTTGTCTTGGGCAGCTGTGGGTGAGCCTGGGCTGGGTAGAAACCGTGGTAGGGTTGAGGGGTGGACTTCTGGGAGGAGGGACCCTTGGGGATACCCTCTAGGACTGGTGGCGTGGCCACAGCCCTGCCCTGTGGACTGATTCCAGCTCCAGCGGCCAGAGGATGTGCAGTGGGACAGGCTGGACTATCCTGTGACAGCCCGCGGAGAGGCTGGGGTGGTGGGAGGGGGCAGCTGCAGGTGGTGGGAGGGGGCAGCTGCAGGTGCTGCTCTGACCCCCACGTGTTGTAGCACAGACCAGGTGAAGGGCGTGCTGACACTGCAGGGAGACGCGCTGAGCCAAGCGGTGAGTCCCCCTGCCCCGGCCCCTTCCCATGCCACCACAGCAGCCAACGGGCAAGAGTCAGGGGTGGGTGGGGGGCCTCCTGCTTTAGCTCAGTTCTGCCCCCAACTAGCTGTGTAACTCTGGGCAGGATCCTTGACCTCTCTGGGCCTCAATTTCCTTGTTTGAAAATGACAACAACCCCTGTAACCTGCTTCTGAGGTTGGTGTGTTACTCCTTTGAGAGGTACAGCAAGTGAGGGGGTGGGTGGTGCTTTGCACACGGCACTACCTATAGTCTGGCCCCAGGGTTAGCCTGGCCCCAGACCAACATCTTAACTCTTTCTGCACTTGATCCTGTAGCAGGTGCCAAGGCCTGGGGGAAGGTCCCCCTCCTCCTTGGGTGGGCGTTACGTCCCTTGGCACCTGCAAATGTTCTCCATCTGCCCACAACCACACACCTCCTCCCTCCCAGCAGAAGCCACCTTCCCCTTTCGCGGCTGTTTTCCCTTTCATTTCTTTGTGGTTCCTTTTGGGCCTGAGTTCCTATTTCCTGTTCCCTGTTTGCCCCCACCCAAATGGCCATGTTCTTCCCCCTCTCCCACATGGAGTGGCTCAGACGTGAGCCACCACATACACTCTGCTTCTGCCCCCTGGCTCAAGGGCTTAGAGTGGCCGGCGGCAGGAGGGCATCCTTCTGCCCGGCTTAGCCCACCCTTGCCTGGCAGGACGTGAACCTGAAGATGCCCAGGAACAACCAGCTGCTGCACTTTGCCTTCCGGGAGGACAAGCAGTGGAAACTGCAGCAGGTAACTGGGCCCTTCCCCGGCTGGGGCCCAGGGCACAAGGGCAGGCAGGAACAGGCCCTTGCAGCGCTGAGGCCTCCAGGGCTGGCCGCTGTGAGGCCTTGCGGCTGCAGCAGGCTTGCAAAGATGTCTCCTAGCAGTGCAGCTGGGGTGGGCAGTGCCTGGTCTCCTAGCCTGTCCTGTAATTGGACCTGGCTTCTGCCACCTCCCTCTCCCCTCTCACTGGCCACCAGCTGTTTCCACTTCACGGCCTTTGCTTGGGCTTGTCCCTCTGCCTGGAGTCCACCCCCCAGCTTTTGCCACTGCACAAGCTTCAGCTTAAGAGTTGCCTTCCCTCACCGCCGCCCGCCCCCCAATCACCTTGTTTCCCTGTGAAAGCTGAGCAGTCTATTACCTTGTGCCTTTCCTCTGTTACCCTCTGTCCTCCTTTGGAAAGTGAGCTGCAAGGGACTGGGGACCGAGCCTGCCTCACTGCATCAGCCAGGCCCAGCAGGCGGCACCCACCCCACCCCTGCTAGGAAGATAGATAGGCCCCCTCGGGGTGGGGATCCCTAGGCTGGGCCCCCAGAGACCATGGGTGTTCTGAGGCTGGCACCTTTCCCTGCCAAGGCCCAGCCCACTGACCGCTCCGTGGGCCCTGCTTTTAGATCCAAGATGCCAGGAACCACGTGAGCCAAGCCATTTACCTCCTCGCCAACCGAGATGAGAGCTACCAGTTCAGGACGGGAGCAGAGGTCCTCAAGGTGAGCCACCTCAGGAGTGGGAGAGCCCAGTTCCCTGACCACCGATCGGGCCCCTGGGAAGCTCTGCCCCCACCCTCAGGTGAAGCTGAACGTCAACCCTTCACCTCTCGGTGTACGCCATGTCCTTCCAGCCAGTTGAATGGCTCACAGCCCAGGCCCCATAAACAGATGTGGGTTCTGATCCCAGGGCCTGCACTATGAGCCAGGCCACCTCAAATCCCTTACTTAGCCATTCTGTGC
The DNA here is from genome assembly GCF_016772045.2 of Ovis aries. NCBI lineage: Eukaryota > Metazoa > Chordata > Mammalia > Artiodactyla > Bovidae > Ovis > Ovis aries. The sequence goes on along the minus strand of NC_056077.1, from coordinate 4,450,336 downwards.
CTCAGCACCCTCACCTGATAAAAGAGGGGGATAAGCTGTCATGCCTGCCATCATGACAACACGGGTGACGTTGCCTCTAATAAGCACCCAGTAGATGAGAGCTGCAGGTATTACTACCAGAAACAGAAAAGCTTCTGTATTTAACAAAGTGAATCCATGTGGTGTGAAGGGACAAGATGAACTCAGGTTCTCTGAGTTCACGCTTTAGCCCTGCCTCCGGCTTGCTGTGTGTCCTCGGGTGGTTTGCATGCCATCTCTGGGCCTGATATGAAAACTTGAAACCAGATGGACCAAAGTCCTTTTCAGAACTGTGAGTGTCCTTTGGGGTGTAATGTGCAGCCCAGTAATTCTGCCTTTCCCAGGAGCCAGGTGACCCCAGCGCCCATGGCAGCAGCTGGGTGAAGAGCTGGAAGCAGTGGGCACTGGGGCTCTGAGAGCTTTGCTCCCACGCAGAGGGAGGGGATGAGTCTCCAGACGTTCCACCATTCCCCAGCCGTGCGGCCTTGGACCTATGGAGCTTCAGTTTCCTTCCTCACCTGTGAAAACAGGGCTCCTGTCCACCTTAAGGCCTCAACTTACCCATCCCAGTGCCTCCTCAAGGAAGCCCTCCCTGACTCCTTACACCCACGCTGAGTTAGGGTCCCTCCTTCTAAGCTCCTTTACTGCCTGAACCCTCATGCTCAAAGCCCTTGGCCCCCTGGGACTGACTTCCGGGCTCCTCCACCCCAATTGGACCAGGACCCTGGATCCCAGATGGTAGAACCTTCTGGATGGGTGGTCAGCAGCTCAGATGTCCTGCCCCCACCCCCAGCTGGAGCCCGATCACCCGCATCTTTAGCAAGCCCCCTGCTGCAGGGGTTCAGGGCCTGAGTCTGTGACCCCCAGGGAAGGAATTGGGAGCTCCCATAACTTGGTTCCTTCTGATGGGGCTACCCCAGCACCGCTGTGACCAGCTCTCCTCCCCCAGCTAATGGACGCCGTGATGCTGCAGCTGACCAGAGCCCGCAACCGGCTCACTACTCCTGCCACCCTCACTCTGCCGGAGATTGCTGCCAGCGGCCTCACGGTCAGTGCCTTAGGCCCACCCCTGCTCCAGGAGAGGCGGGAGGGACACAAGGGTGCTAGGGCGTCCTGCAGGCCCCAGATTGTTGACAGAGTTTTCTGTGCAGTTTTCTTGGATTGGGTCTTTGGCTTCCATTCTGAATCCCCAAAATATATCTCCCCCTACCCCTTGGAACCGGGTCACTGGTGTCCAAGCCCAGTGATGCAGTAAGTTACCCGGGGCACTTGGCAAGAATCAGAAGGCCCCAGTCCACGGGATGGGGACTGGGATTCCCTACCAGCAGTTGAAGGGGCGAGGGTGGGACGTGCCTGCTGGCCCTCATCCCCCCTGGATGCCCGGCCCTCCCCCCACAGCGGATGTTCGCCCCCACCCTGCCTTCTGACCTCTTGGTCAACGTCTACATCAACCTCAACAAGCTCTGCCTCACCGTGTACCAGCTGCACGCCCTGCAGCCCAATTCCACCAAGGTGAGCCCCTCACCCAGCCTGCCCTCACCCACCCTGTGGTCTCAGGCCTGACCCCATCTGATGCTTTCTTGTTTAGAATTTCCGCCCAGCTGGAGGTGCCGTACTGCACAGCCCTGGGGCCATGTTGTAAGTATGCTACCTGAGAGGGGTCTCAGGAGCGCCCCCGCCCCTCTTAGGGTAGGGCCCTGGCCCTCTGGGCCGCCCTCAGGGCCCCTCTCGTCTCCCCACAGCGAGTGGGGCACACAGCGCCTGGAGGTGAGCCACGTGCACAAGGTGGAGTCTGTGATCCCCTGGCTCAACGACGCCCTGGTCTTCTTCACTGTCTCCCTGCAACTCTGCCAGCAGCTCAAGGATAAGGTGGGGATATGGGGTCAGGACCGGGCTGGACCTCACCCCGAGGAGGCCAGCCAATCCACGGGCCATTCAGCCCCTTCTTTTGGGATGGGGGTGGGGATGCCAAGGGCTCCTTGTGTGTCTCCAAAGCACCCCCTGATCTTAAGCTCTGTTACACTCTCTGCGCATACCAGTTGGGGGTGGGCCATGATATCACTCGGCAACACTTGTCTTCTTCCGGCCACTTGGCCCTTGGGTGACAGAGGCTACAGCAGGGCAGACCCCCTGGCCCGACCCCTCATCACTTCCTCCATCTCCCTCCTCCCCAGATCTCTGTGTTCTCCAGCTACTGGAGCTGCAGGCCTTTCTGAACAGAGTGCCCAAGAGCCTGTCCCCTGGGAGTGGAGCCCAGGACATCCATCCTCCCTACACCTGCCCCCCGCCCAACCAGAGTGCCAGCCAGGGCCGGGCACTGCAGGCTATTTATTTCCCCCTTCACGCTACCCTGCCTGTCACCCCTGCACAGACGGGATGGAACACTGGATCCACTGGGAGGAAGGGACGCCGGTGGGCTTTTTGTTTTGGATGGGGAAGATGAGGAGGCACAAAGTGTCCTCCAGTCCACATCCTGGCCTCCCGACAGGGCAGGAGCTTTTGGACTTGGGCTGGAACCAGGCTCTCCTTCCTTCCCCCTTCATCTCCTGCCTGGCCCGACCCCTAGGAGGGCGAGGGGCAGCCACATACCTCTTCCCGCTTGAACCTAAGGGGTGGGCTGGGAGGGAAGAAGGACAGAAGCGCCCCTCACCACGAGCTGTAGTGTCCTTGACTGCATTCACTCAGCAGCCCTGGTGGGGCGTCCAAGAAATAAAGATTGTCTGACTTTGCCTGTGAGCCCTTCTCTGTCTGTCTGGGTGGGACCTGGCCAAGGGCCCCTGATAGTTAGCCAGGCCAAGTACCCAGTGACTTGGCCTCTCAGGTACCAAGGGGCTGAGTGGGCTGCAGCATGACATCTAAGGTCTCCTGGTAACAGCCATGCCGGCTGAAGGCTGGGGAACCCAGCAGGCATCTCAGTGAAGCCGTAGGACCTGCACTGCCCACCCTGATGGGACGAGCTCTAGACTCAGGCTTTTGCTGAACGAGGTTTTGTTATTACTCTCCAACAGGGCAAAGACAGGGAGGCAGGCACTGTCCACATTAAGGGTCCAGGTGAAGTTATCAAATCCCTGGGATGGGGTGGATTCCTGCAAGAGGCACAGGGGAGCCAGTGACTTCACTCCTTGGCCCCCTGCCCAACCTACTGCAGCTCCTCGCTGCCCCAGTGCCCACCCGGCCCCGATGCTCGGAGCTCACCTTCTGGGACCCGGAAGAGCAGCTTTGTCAGCAGGGCATGCAGGGGATACAGCTGCCACAGCCGGGAATACAGCCGCCACAGCAGGGAATACAGCCGCCACAGCCGGGAATACAGCCGCCACAGCCGGGAATACAGCTGCCACAGCCGGGAATACAGCCGCCACAGGTGGTGTTGACGACAAACAGCAGCAGGAGCACTATGACCGCTGTGGACAGGACAGTGGTCCAGATAAGGCCCTGGGCCTGGGAGGCTGATGGGGGCCAGGGCTGAGCCGCACTCACCGAAGCCGAAGACAAAGGCGATGGTCCACTTAGAGTGGAAGAGCAGGATCGTCCAGTCCATCTCAGCTGGGAGGCCCTGGCTGCCACCTGCTCCAGCGCCCCCCTGCCCCACAGAGGGCCCCACAGAATCCTGGCTTCACTGGGGCTGCTGCAGGCCAGCCCTTGCACTGTCCTCCCACACCGCCCTCTGGAGCCTCACCCCTACCCTGTCTCTCTCCTGCACCTCTCCTGACCCTGGCCTAGGCAACCCCCTTCCCGCGCGCCCCCTAAAGCAGCCCCATCCCTGGACCCCCACCTGCCTTGGAACTGCCCCAGGTAGCTCCTAGGTCTAGGGAGCACGGATTGCCTCCAGCTTCCAGGTCCACAGGACCTGAGGCCTTAGCAACCTGTCCCGCCTCCCACCACTCCCCCAGCACAACCCCGCCCCCCAGGAGCTCAAGCAAGGGCAGGCCCTGTGCCCCACAGCTGTGCTTCCTGCCTCTGAACCTCCGCGAGTGCTGCGGGAGCAGGCAAGAGGCCACAGGCCTGGCGGCCTCTTCACTCTGGGTCACTTTTTCTCAAAAGACCAGAGTAGAAACCTGAAACAGTTTGGCCCTCAGCTGCTGTTAGCTTCACAGGTGAAAAAAAGACAGAAAAAGACGGTAGTGGGCTGGAGGGATCAGTTCAGTTCAGTAGCTCAGTCGTGTCTGACTCTGCGACCCCATGGACTGCAGCACGTCAGGGCTCCCTGTCCATCACCAACTCCCGGAGTTTACCCAAACTCGTCCATTGCATTGGTGATACCATCCAACCATACCATCCTCTGTCATCCCCTTCTCCTCCTGCCCTCAATCCTTCCCAGCATCCAGGTCTTTTCCAATGAGTCACTTATTTGCATCAGGTGGTCAAAGTATTGGAGTTTCACCTTCAACATAGTCCTTCCAGTGAACACCCAGGACTGATCTCCTTTAGGATGGACTCGTTGGATCTCCTGGCAGTCCAAGGGACTCTCAAGAGTCTTCTCCAACACCACAGTTCAAAAGCATCAATTCTTTGGCGCTCAGCTTTCTTTACAGTCCAACTCACATCCATACATGACCACTGGAAAAACCATAGCCTTGACTAGACGGACCTTCGTTGGCAAAGTAATGTCTCTGCTTTTTAACATGCTGTCTAGGTTAGTCATAACTTTCCTTCTAAGGAGTAAGCGTCTTTTAATTTCATGGGTTAGAGGGATAGAGGGAGGTAAAAATGGAGACAAAGTGGTGAGGGGAGGGAGAAGCAGTTACCTGTCCACCACCCGTGCCTGGGCAGCTGTCTTGTGCCTGGTGGCACAGCTGTAGCCTCCAGGGTTCTCACCATCCTGACCCTCACGATGACCCCGCAAGATGATAGTTAAGGTCGCTTGCATGAGCTCTCTTCCCAGGCGCCTGGGGCCCCTGACACAGCAGCTGGAGGCAGCTCTCACCAACCTCCTACCCCCATAGCAGGGGCCAGGCCATGTCAGCACTTGGGACTGGCTGTAAACCAGGTGGGCACACCTGCTTGTCCCTTGGGCTTACAGTCTTGCTGGGAAAACCTGTTGGCTAGCATTAGGCTCTGCCTGACCCTACATGGGTTCACCTTTGTTTACTGCACTTTCACAGATAGTATGTTTTTTTGACAGATTGAAGGTTTGTGCCACCTTGAGTTGAGTGAGTCTTGTTGGTAGCATTCTTCCAGCAGCATTTGGAAACTTTCATTGTTACTATATTTGCTAGGGCAATCTGTGATTAGTGATCTTTGATGTTGTTTGACATTTTTCAGCAGAGTATTTTTCAGTTAAAATTTGTACATTTAGACACAATGCTGTTGCACACTTAATAGACTACAGTATAGTGCAAACAGCTTTTATGTGCCCTGGGAAACCAAAAAAATCCATGAGAATCATTTTATTGTAGTATTTGCTTTATCATGAGATTCCCACTCCAGAATTCTTGCCTGGAGAATCCCATGGACAGAGGAGTCTGGCGGGCTACAATCCATGGGGCTGCAAAAAGTCGGACATGACCGAGAGACCTAACACTTGCTTTATCGTAGTGGTCTTGAACTGAGAAGAATGCCTGTACGTACATTACCCAGTTTATTCCTCACGGCAGTCCTCAAGTGGGTATATTTGCTAGTCCCCTTTTACAGATGTGTACACTGAGGCCTTGAGAAGTTCACCAGCTAGTTCAGGTCATACATGTAATGTGTTCATTTCCTGTTGTTGCTGTGACATACTACTGTATGCCAACTTAGTGACATAATGCAAGTGTATCATCTTACAGTTCTGGAGATCAAGGTCTAAAATGACTGGGTAGGACGGCTTTCCTCCTGTAGATCCCCCAGGGGAGAATCCATTCCTCAGCTCTTCCAGCTTCTAGAAGCCTCGCACCCCTGTTCCTTGGTTCATGCCCCATCCCCATCCTCACACCTCTGGCTCTGCCCTTCCTGCCTCCCTCTCATAAGCATCCCTGTGATTGGTCCATAGAATCATCTCCCCATCAAAATCCTTAATCACATCTGCAAAGTCCCTTTTGCCACATAAGGTAACATATTCAGGAGTTCAGATAAGAATGTCTTTGGGCACCATGATTCTTCCGATCACACCCAACGAGCAGGGAACTCAGAACCCAGACCCAGGCATTCAAACCCTGGAGCCCTTGACCACCATAACAGAGTCTCCTGTGCTGGGATCCTTGTCTTAAACCCTCCATCCCCACCCCTATCCCATTCTGAGATCTCAGATTGGTGTTGCCCAGGAGCGGTAGCTTTGAAATGACTATTGTAGTGCAAAACGGAAGGGGTGCAGCCACTGTAGAAACCAGTTTCCGCCGGTTCCTTGAAAAGTTACGCATGGAGTTGTCAGGACCTGACAGTTCCACTCCACTCCACATCCACACAGGAACTTGTATGCAAATGTTCACAGCATCATTTTTCACAGTAGCCCAAAAGTGGAAGCAGCCCCAAAATATCTGATAACTGATGAATGAATAAACATGACGTGGCTACTCCATGGGCTTCCCAGGTGTCTCATTGGGTGAAGAATCCGGTGCAATGCAGGAAATGCAGGCAGACTCGAGTTTGATCCCTGGGTCAGGAAAATGCCCTGGAGGAGGGCGTGGCAACTCGCTCCAGTATCATTACCCGGACAGAGTATTATTACATGGACAGAGGAGCCTGGCGGGCTGCAGTCCTCAGGGTCGCAAAGAGTCGGGCACGACTGAAGTGACTGAGCATGCACCCAGGGTCTCTCCATGTAATTGAATATTATTCAGCCCTGGAAAGGAATGAGGCACCAACCAACACACACTATAAAGTGAAGGAACGTTGGAAAGACGGGTCCAAGAAGCCAGACAGAAAAGGCCACACCGTACGTGATTACATTTATAGGAAATGTCCAGAGGAAGGGAATCCATAGAGACAGAAAGTACTCTCTGCCGAGGTCTAGGGCAGGGGTTGGGGAGGGGTTGCTTAGTGGTGATGGAATTCCCTTTTGGGGTGGTGAACGTGTCATGGAGTTGGACAGGGGTGGTAGCTCTGCAGCATTGTGGATGCAGCAAATACCGCAGATCTGTGCAAGGTGAAATGGCTAGCGGGTAATTTGACATTCTGTGGATTTTACCTCAATTGAAAAAAAAAAAAGCAAGGAGGGGAGGTTAAAAACTGTGGTACCTGCCCACCCCTTGGCCTGGCCAGTTAGGCAGGGGCTACCGTCTTCTCCTCTCCCCGCTGACCCTCAGTCTTCCTGTCTAGACCTCCAGGTGCTTCATTTGTTTGTGTTCATTAAAGAAAATCCGAGGTACTCTTGAGTCATCAAAAGACAAAAAATTACCGGTACAGCCCCCACCCCCCACCAAGATCCAAGCAGAGCGATGATGGGGGACAGGCCACAGCAGGACACGTTTCTAACTAGTCAGACCCCAGACTGGGGTCCTGTTCCCAGCCCTAACACCCACCCATGTGTGACCGGAGGCCCAGCCCCAACCCCTCTCTGTCTCAGTTTCCTCATCTTAAATGGGTGTGTGGAGATCTCCCCCATCGGGCCTCTGGGAGGGGTGGATGCAGTAACTGATACAGATGCTCCCTTGGCACAATGACCGCGTAGAAAACTTGCACTAAATCGCCACGTGTTACTCACCCCACCTGTGCGTGCGATCCCCGCCAAGTCTTGGTCGTTTGGATACGCTGGGCTCACCTGCCCTCTGCCCTTTGCTCTGATCACTTTGCCCTCAGCTTTCCCCAGTCCCTGTGGGGCTTCCCTGGTGGCCCAGATGGTAAAGAATCTGCCTGCAATGCGATGTTCGATCCCTGAGTGGGGAAGATCCCCTGGAGAAGGGAATGTCTACCCATTCCTGTATTCTTACCTGGAGAATCCCATGGACAGAGGCACTTGGCGGGCTGCAGTCCATGAGGTCGCAGAGAGACAGACACAACTGAACGACTAACATTTTTTCCCCAGTCCACAAAGCCCAGTGCCTTGAGTGGTCCCTGTGGGCGTCTTCCCACCAGAATCCCACACCACTCACATGTGACACTGCCACAGAAAGTGTTTTCTGGGCAGAAACGCTGATTTCCTTGTTCCCAGAGGCAGATTCTCCTCCCGTGCCAGGTGGGTCCCCATGTCAGCAGCACTGTTGGGTCATCCTCCTCTGTGGGGAGGAGGAGGCCAGGTTCTCTGAGTCCCTCTAGCTGTGGTGTCCGTCGTAGCTTGAGGGAGTTCTCCAGTGGGAGCAGCATTGTGTTCTGGGCAGGCTCTGTCCCAGGCCCCAACCAGCCCCACTCCTGTCCTCCAGGCCCTGAAGGTGACATTTAAGCCTCTGTCTTCCGATATGTGGACGGTAGGAGAGCAGAAGGCAAGGCAGGCAGGCAGGGACAGAGGCTTCTGGGGCTCCAGACAGTGGAGGCGAGTGGGTCGGGCAGAGGGGCTGAGTCTCAGTGAGAAGAATGGGCACGACAAGCCGCCACCTGCTCCTGTAAATGGGCTGACTGGCACACATCCACGCCTGACCTGCTGCTGTGGCTGCCATTGCACAGTGACAGTGGAGTCAAAGAGCAGGTGCAACAGACACCTTCTGATGGGAAGAACTTAAAATCTATCAGTTCAGTTCAGTCGCTCAGTCATGTCTGGCTCTTTGCAACCCCATGAATCGCAGCACGCCAGGCCTCCCTGTCCATCACCATCTCCCGGAGTTCACCCAGACTCACGTCCATTGAGTCCGTGATGCCATCCAGCCATCTCATCCTGGGTCTTCCCCTTCTCCTCCTGCCCTCAATCCCTCCCAGCATCAGAGTCTTTTCCAATGAGTCAACTCTTCGCATGAGGTGGCCAAAGTACTGGAGCTTCAGCTTTACCATCATTCCCTCCAAAGAAATCCCAGGGTTGATCTCCTTCAGAATGGACTGGTTGGATCTCCTTGCAGTCCAAGGGACTCTCAAGAGTCTTCTCCAACACCACAGTTCAAAAGCATCAATTCTTCGGCGCTCAGCTTTCTTCACAGTCCAACTCTCACATCCATACATGACCACAGGAAAAACCATAGCCTTGACTAGACAGAACTTAGACGGCAAAGTAATGTCTCTGCTTTTGAATATGCTATCTAGGTTGGTTATAACTTTTCTTCCAAGGAGTAAGCGTCTTTTAATTTCATGGCTGCAGTCACCATCTGCAGTGATTCTGGAGCCCAAAAAACTATCTGGCTTTTTACAGAAAACATTTGCATACATATGAGACAGAAGATTGCTTGTGGCTTAGAGACTCAGGTGCCAGGAAACAGGCAAGAAAGAACTGAGTGAGGCAGACTTATGATGAGAAGGATCTTACTGGGGAGGCATTAGAGAGAGGTGAGGACTGGGGCAAACTGGAGAGCATGTAGCCCATCTAAAGCGGGCAGCGAGGGACTTCCCTGGAGGCCCAGTGGTTAGGACCCAGCGTTTTCATTGCCAGGACCTGGGTTCAATCCCCGGTCACGGAACTAAGACCCTGCAAGCCATGCAGCATGGCCAATAAATAAATAATAAAGAGGGCAGCTTGAGTCAGCTGTAGGCTGGACCCAGAGTTGCCAGGGATTATAAATCCCTTTGCTGTTCAGTCGCTAGGTCATATCTGAATCTTTGTGACCCCATGGACTGCAGCACACCAGGCTTCCCTGTCCTTCATCCCCCGGAGCTTGCTCAAACTCATGTCAGTTGAGTCGGTGATGTGTCGGTCCATCAGTCAGTGAGATACACCAGAAGTCTACACATTGATGTGAACAAGAAAAGAGACTGTAGGGGTGAGCATGAGGACACAGCTCCCAGTTCTGCCACCTCCTCACTGTGTGACCTGGAACCACTCTCTGGACCCTTACGTAAGCTGGGGCTTCCCAGGTGGCACTAGTGGTAAAGAACCTGCCTGCCTGCCAATGCAGGAGACATAAGAGATGAGCACGTTCAGTTCCTGGGTCGGAAAGACCCCCTGGAGGAGGGCAAGGCAACCCACTCCAGTGTTCTTACCTGGAGAATCCCACAGACAGAGGAGCGATGGGCTACAGTCCATAGGGTTGCCAAGTCAGACACAACTAAAGTGACTTAACACGCGCAGGTCTAGTAACAACACTTACTCCCGTGAAGACCATTGACAGGTTAACATCCTAAGGCTTCTAGAACAGTTGTTAACACAGACACAACACAGAGCGTGTTGACAGAGTGACACCAGCAATGGACAGGCCGAAGAAAACACACACCCAGGTGTGCTTTCTGCTGTCTTCTGGTCACAGGTTTCCTTCCCTGACAGAGAGGTTTAAGGGCATGATCTTGGAAGCCAGAGGAACTGGCGGCAGTCCCGCTGTGCCTCTTACCGGTGACCTTGAGCAAGGGAGTTTCCCCGGGGCCCTGGCTTCCTGTCTGTAGAACCAGGCTGGTGTCATTGTGAGGGTTACAGGGTACTGGCCCAAAAGGGCCCGGAGGCGTGGCTTACCTGTCCCTATCCCCAGCCCCCTGCTGCAGCGGAGCCCTGGGGCGCAGGGTTCAGGGGAAGCAGGTGGAGCTCAGATTCTTCAGTTAACTGTCACCTGTCCCCTCCCCCTCACCACACACACCAGGGTCTGCCAGGAGAGGGCAGCCCCTCAAGGCTCCCACAGGGACCCAAGGCCACCAGGTGCCACACGAGGCTGCCTCTCTCTCTCTGTGCCCCCTCCGCGGGTCCAGACCCTGGCTTTTGCCAGGCTGGCCACACAGCTGTGGGAGCCTGCCTGGGCCCAGGGTTGGGGAGGGACAGATTCCTGGGGCTGGTGCATCTCAGAAAAGGGATTCAGTCTCCCTTGAGAGGCAACACCTCCAGGCACCCCTTGCCAAGCTCCATGGGCCATGGGGACTTAGCTGGGTACATAGGTCAGGGGACGTGAAGCGTGGGAATGTCTGGGAGCAGGTCTCAGGAGTCAGGGTTCAGAGATGAGAATTCAGATGGTCCCCCTCTGGAACCCCAGCAACCCCCTTCTCCCCACCCTGACCCAGATGACAGGCATCGTAGTTCCTTGGCCCCATGGACCCCTTGAGGCAGTCCCCCTCGCCCAGTTCATCACGGGCCTCCAGCCCGAGGACCTTCTCCTGCGAAAGGCTTGGTTACGTGGGCATCGAGGCTGTGCTGGACCAACTCAAGATCAAGGCCATGAAGATGGGGTTTGAGTTCAACATCATGGTGGTGGGTGAGTAAGGGGTCAGGGCTCACAGGAGGACTGAGTCACAGACACCACCCTGTGGGCCTGGACGTGTCACCTCTCGGAGCCTCACTCTCCCCATCTGTAAAGTGGTCCTGACAGTTGTACCTCAAAGGGGTGTGGTTGGTGGAGAAGTGGGAAATGCTGAGTCATGAAAAGACAAAAATCACCCAAGAGGCCCCGAGTAAACCCAATCAGAACATGAAAAGGGGAGGCTGTGTGTGGCAGGAAGTGGGGACACCCAGACTTAGATGGTGGTCCCAGGATTTAATGCCCACCAGTGTGTGACCTGGGCCCCTGACTCCTCACTGCCTCGGTTTCCTCATGGGGTTTAGCACAGTGTCTGCCATCTAGGAGGCTCCCCATGGGTCAGCTGACCTGGAATTGCATTTTTATACATGCAAAATTTGGTGGGTCAAAAGCTACACTTCTCTGACGTCCCTGGTGGTCCAGTGGTTAAGACTCCAAGCTCCCAATGCAAGGGGCCCACCATGTTCCATTCCTGGTTGGGGAACTAAGATCCCAATTGCCACACAGCCAAAAAAATAAATCAATATTGAAAAAAAAAGAAGAAGACAGTTAAAAAAAGAAAACTATGCTTCTCACAAAATAAGCTGGATGCAGTGGAACATAAAATGCCAGATGTATAGCACCAGCGAAGCGCATTTTTCTAAGGAGGGGCGTCCAATAGAAATGTCATGGGAGTCACATCCACAATTTCAAATTTCCTAGCAGCTTCCTTTAAAAAAAGAGAAATGGGAGAGATTGATTTTAATCATCTCTTTTATTTAACCCAATACATTCCAAAAATACTACCATCTTGACGTATAATACATAGAAAACATTATCCACAAGATTGTTTGCATTCTTGTTACTATATCAAGTTTGCAAAATATGGTTTATTCCTTTACACTGACAGTACATCTTGGTACAGACTTGTACGTGACCGTATTGCCGGTAACAATAGCCAAGGGTGGCTCCGACTCTGAATATCGAAGCCCAAAGGACAATTTCGGCTATAGATACAAGCGTGCATCCTGCCCTGTGACGTAGGATGTTTCCTACTGTGGGACAAGGTCCATGGAATTGAGAAGCCAGCCCAGCAGGGAGGATAGGCCATCTACAAGTACAGACAGCATGGAGATTGCCGTTTTTCAGTCGCTCAGTCATGTTTGACTCTTTACAACCCCATGGACTGCAGGATGCCTGGCTTCCCTCTCCTTCGCTACCTCCCGGAGTTTGCTCACGCTCATGTCCATTGAGTTGGTGATGCCATCCAACCACGTCATCCTCTGTCACTCTCTTCTCCTCCTGCCCTCAATCTTCCCCAGCATCAGGGTCTTTTCCAACAAGGTGGCTCTTTGCATCAGGTGGCCAAAGTATTGGAGCTTCAGCATCAGTCCTTCCAGTGAGTAGTCAGGGAATATTCAGCATGAGGGAATCTCACCAAGAGAAGCCAGAGACGAAAGAGCACGTGCTGTGTGATCCCCACGTAGAGCGTGGGTGGGCAGAGCTGCTCCTTGATGGTGCAAGTCAGGAGAGTGGCCGTCCCTGGGGCTGTTAACAGAGATGCGACAGGAGTGGTCTTGGGTAGAACCACGTGTTCTGTCTCTTCACCTGGTGCCGCATCTATCAGCTGTTTCATTTGTAAAAAGGCATTGACCTGCCCACCCGCAGAGGAATGGATAAACACAGTGGGGTCTACCCATCCGGGGGAGTATTATTCAGCCTTGAAAAAGTAGGAAGTCATGGTGCATGCTACGGTGTGGATGAGCCTGAAAGCACTATGCTGAGTGGGAGCAACCCGACACAAAAGGACAAGTACTGCGTGATCCCGTTTATATGAAGCACCCAGGGAATTCCCTGGAGGGCCTGTGGTTAGGACTCAGTTTCAGTGACGAGGGCGTGGGTTCGAGCCCTGGTTGGGGAAATAAGATCCCACAAGCTGCACAGCATGGCCAGAAGAAAAAGGGGAAAAAAGAAGTATGCACACAATAGGCAAATCCATGGATAGAAAGCAGATTAGTGACTGGGGAGTGTGTGACTAATGAATGCAGCATTTTTGTTGGGTTGATGAAAATGTTTTGGCGCTAGAGAGAGATGGTGTTTGCACAGCACTGTGAACGCACTCAGTGCCCCTGAACTGTACACTTTCAGTGGTTAATATTAGTTTTTATTATATGAGTAAAATAATTTTTATTTATTCATATTTTATATAATCTTATATTTTATTTTAAAATTATGTTTTATTTTGTTTCTGCCTCAATAAAAAATGGGGAAGGCATTGAGCTGGAGACTTGGGATAATACATGCTTTTCTGTGTTTATGTTATACTTAAAAAACGGTTGACTTTCTGAAAGAGTTTATTTGAGAGTTTCAGAAACATGCCTAGCCCTTCTGCCATTGTTGGGGCTCTGTGGTTACTTGCAGGACAGAGCGGGCTGGGCAAGTCCACAATGGTGAACACGCTCTTCAAGTCCAAGATATGGAAGTCCACGATGCCGGGTCTGCGGGTGCCCATGCCCCAGACACTGCAGCTGCACTCTGTGACTCACGGTGAGTGAGCCCCCCATCACCCATCCCCACCCCACCCACCCAAGCCCACTCTCTGCCTCTCCGCTCTTCCCCACAGTCATCGAGGAGAATGGTGTGAAGCTTAAGCTGACCGTGACCGACACACCTGGCTTTGGGGACCAAATCAACAATGACAAGTGGTGAGTCCTCAGGGGAGGCAGGGAGGGCCAAGCCCTGGCTACCCTGGCCCCCGCCCCTCCAGTCTCCAGGAAACATCAGGCCTGAAGCCACCTGGATGTGGCATCTTTGGGGCTCAGTTATTCACCTGTACAACGGGTGTGTGCAGTCCTCCTCCCAGGATCATGGGGAGTCAAGTATGTAAAGGTCTTAGCTTGCTCTTAGCTCTCTGATGAAGGCATCGTTGATGAGTATGGCAAGGCAATAGAAGCCCACACTCCAGAATCAGGACCCCTGGGTTAAACTACTTGCCGGGTGTACCACCTGGGCCTGGCTGCAGATGCTCTCTGAGCCTGGGCTTCCTTTTTTGTAACTTGGGGATGACGACATCCCCCGTCCAGAGTTGTTTTAGGCTCTCAAGGAGATGAAACACATTCACACAAGCACCTGGGTGAGGCCTGGGATTCTTCATCCATAGACACCTGGCCTCCACCCCTTCCCCAAGGGACCCCGCTAACCTACACAGCTCTTTTGCTTGAATTGGAAAAAGGCAGTAGCATCCTTCACAGACAGGAGCCTGCATGGGATTCACCCCTACTCAGCCTCATGGCGGGTTGCCTTTGTGCAGTGCACAGACTGCACCTGTGGACAGGGAAGCCCTGTAAGGGCAGAACACCCAGAGGACCTGAGGGGTGGTGGGGGGTGCTCCCAGCAAGTTTCTGAGGCTGGACCATCTCCCGCCCCAGCTGGGACCCCGTCCTGGGCTACATCAACGAGCAGTATGAGCGGTACCTGCAAGAGGAGATCCTCATCACCCGCCAGCGGCACATCCCCGACACGCGAGTGCACTGCTGTGTATACTTTGTGCCGCCCACCGGGCACTGGTGAGGTGGCTGAGCCAGCGGGCGGAGGAGGAAGGGACCCTGGCGTGGGCGTGGGCTGGCACCCGCTCATCGGGCCTTCACCACCACCGCTGCCCCGCCTGAGCAGCCTGAGGCCCCTGGACCTTGAGTTCCTGCAGCGGCTCTGCCGGGCTGTGAACGTGGTGCCCGTGATAGCCCGGGCCGACAGCCTGACCATTGAGGAGCGAGAGGCCTTCAGGCACAGGGTAATCTGGGCGCCTGGGAACGAGTCTGGGGTCAGTGGGGGTAGAGGGGGCAGAGTTCATCTTAGAGTGGGCTGAGGTCATCTGTGTGTGGTCTGCAGATCCAGGATGACCTGAAGACTCACAGCATCGAGGTGTACCCTCAGAAGTCCTTTGACGAGGACATCAATGACAAGATCCTCAACAGCAAGATCCGGGTAGGAGGCCATCTGGGGTGGGGAGGCTGGTGGGACTGTGTCTGGGTGATGCGCTGCCCATTCATTCTTTCCATCTGAAGATTTGTCTCTCTGCAACTTGGGGAAAGTTCATATATTTCTGGCAGACACAAATCTCCACTTGAAAACAAGGTGAGCAAGAAATTGGTCATATCAACAACACCCAGAATGGAAGAAAATGTTCTCAAATGATATATTTGATAAGGGACATGTATCATGAATATAAAAAGAACTGTTACAGATCAACACTAAAAGACAGGTGGGACTTTCCTGGTGGGTCAGTGGTTGAGAATCTGCCTTGCAATGCATGGGACGTGGGTTCAATCCCTGGTCTGGGAAGATTCCACATGCCCCACCCCACCCCCAGGGCAACTAAACCCGTGCACCACAAGTACTGGGCCCACGCGCTAGAGCCCAGGAGTCATAGACGTTGAGCCCATGAGCCACAGCCGCTGAAGCCGGCATGTCCCAGAGCCTGAGCTCTGCAACAAGAGAAGCCACAGCAATCAGAAGCCCGTGCACCACAGCTAGAGAGCAGCCCCTGCTCGCCCCAACTAGAGAAAGCTGGCCCAAAGCAACAAAGACCCAGTGCAGACAAAAATAAATTACCAAAGCAAAGAACTCTTACAAGCCAACAAGAAAAGACAAATAGCTCAATTTAAAAATGGACAAGGAGCTTCCCTGGTGGCTCAGGGGTAAAGAATCTGCCTACCAATGCAGAAGACTCGGGTTCAATCCCTGGTCTGGGAAGATCCCACATACCACGGAGCAAGCCCATGTGCCGCAACTACTGAGTCTGCACTTAGAGCCGGGAGCCGCAACTACTGAGCCCGAGTACCACAACTACTGAAGCCTGCTGACCCTAGAGCCTGAGAGCCACAAGAGAAGTCCAGATGGACAGAGACTTCCCTCGCCATCCATTGGTTAAGACTCATGCTTCCAACGCAGGGGACGTGGTTTCAACCCGTGGTCAGGGAACTAAGATCCCACAAGGCACAGCAAAAGAAAAAGACAATGACAAGTATTAGTGAGAGTGTGGAGACACCACAACTTTCACACACTGCTTGTGGGAATGTCAAATGGTGCAGCCACTTCGGAAAATAGTCTGGTAGTTCTTCAAAGGTTAAACACTGTTACGATATGGCCCAACAATTCCACTCTCAAAAGAAATGGAAACCTTACGGCATTTTAAGACCAAAAAGAGAAAAAAATAAATGCAAACCTATTTTGATATAAAAACTCCTACACAAATGTTCACATAACAGAACATTTAGAATGATCTGTAACAAAAAGTGGAGACAATCTAAGTGTCCGTTAACCTGTGAATGGACAGACAAATGTGGTCTATCCATACAAGGGAATATTCCTTAGCCATCAAATGGAATAAAGTCCTGATAGATTCTACAATGTGGATAAACCTTGAAAACGTGATGTTAAATGAAAGAAGTCAGACACAAACGCCATGTGTTATATGATTCTGTTACATGAAATGTCCAGGATGGGCAAATCTACACAGATAGAAAATAGATTTGTGCTTCCAGGGGCTGGGAGGTTTACAGGGAGTTGGGGAGTGACTGCTAAAGGGTTCAGGCTTTCATTTGGGGTGATGAAAGCGCCCTGGAGTTAGATTGTGGTGACGGTTACACAATCTTGTGAGTATACTGAACTGAACCTCTAAAGGGAAGAATGTTATAGTGTGTAAATTATATCTCAGTAAAGTTATAGAAAGAAAGAGAGAGAGGGAAAGAGAAAGAAAGAAAGGGATGGAAGGAAAGAAGGAAATAACTCATATCTTCATTTTCCCTGAAGCAACCGAATTCCACGTCCAAGCCCCAGTCTCCCTGTCCTTGTGGTACATTCAAAGTCAGTCTGTCTTGTTCCTAAAAAGCACCTGGGTGAGGCCTGGGATTCTTTGTCCATAGACACCTGGCCTCCACCGCCTCCCCGAGGGACCCCGCTAACTCACACAGCACTTTTGCTCGGATTAGAAAAAGGCAGGAGCCGCCTCCACAGACATGGGATTCCACCCTACACAGCCTTGTGGCGGGTTGCCTTTGTGCAGTGCACAAACTCCACATCTGTACGTGGAAACCTTGCTTCCTGTCTAGCCCCCAGTTTCTCCACGCAGTCTCTCTTTCCGCTCCCCACTGGAGCAATGAACAGTATTTCCTGTGAAAGATTCAAAGAGCTTTGACCTTCCACTGTCTGTCCCAAGGCCTGCAAAGGCAGCAGCCTGGTCACAATTGGATTAGAACTGGGGGAATAAAGAAAAGTTTTTCAAATTAACCTCTCAATAAATCATCCAGACATATAACATCTGTCCAGGGTCGAATACTGGCTGGTGCGTAATAAGTGTGCAACAGATAGCTATTTTTAAAATATTTATTTATTTGTATGTGGCTGCTTCGGGTCTTAGTTGCCTCACAGGAACTCCTAGTTGTGGTATGTGGGATCTAATTCCCCAGCCAGGCATCAAATCCAGTCCCCTGTGTTGAGAGCTCGGAGTCTCAGCCCATGGACCACCAGGGAAGTCCCCAACACATAGTTATTATTATTAGCATCAATTTATTTCCTATCACAGCCTAATTCTTAGAAATAAAAACAAACCCCCATACTGCACTTGAGAGCCTAATCTCCACTTGCAGCCACAAATGGACTTCCCTAGTAGCTCAGTTGATAAAGAATCTACCTGCAATGAAGGAGGCCCCAGTTTGACTCCTGGGTTGGAAAGATCTGCTGGAGAAGGGATAGGCTACCCACCTCAGTATTCTTGGGCTTCCCTTGTGGCTCAGCTGGTTAAGAATCCACCCGCAATGCGGGAGACCTGAGTTTGATCTCTGGGTTGGGAAGATCCCCTGAAGAAGGGAAAGGCTACCCACTCCAGTATTCTGGCCTGGAGAATCCCATGGACTGTAGACTGTAGATTGCAAAGAGTCAGACATAACTGAGCGACTTTCATTTTCACTTTCTAGCCATGAACAAGTAAGAAACTAGAATTACAAAAGGGCTTAGAAACTTTCTTTTTTTTGTAGCAAACTTTTTTTGTGTGTGAAGGGCCAGACAATGGTATTTTAGACTTTGCTGCAATTACTCAGCTCTCCCAAAGTAGTATGAAAGCAAAACAGACAAGAGTCGATGAATGGCCAGGGCTGTATGCCCATGAGTTTGACTGCTTTGGTCCAGGAGCCATAGGTTGCCAGCCCCTGGCTTACAATGTTCTCTCTCTCTTTCAAATTTCTTTTATTGAGGTATCATTGATTTACAGTGTTGTGTTAATTTCTGGTTTACAGTAAAATGATTCAGTTACATATATAATTTTCCATTATGGTTACAGGATATTGAATACAGTTCCTTGTGGTATACAGTAGGACCTTGTTTTTATATAATAGTTTGCATCTGCTAATCCAGACTCCCACCCCACCCTTCCCCCACCCTCCTTCCCCTTGGTAACCACAGCTCTGCGTTCTACATCTGTGTAGGTAGGTTCATTTGCGACATATTTTGGATTCCACATATAAGTGATATCACATGGTATTTGTCTTTTTCTTTCCCACTTACTTCATTTAGTATGATACGGCATTGCTTCATTCTTTTTATGCCTGAGCAATATTCCAGTGTGCGTGTGTGAGGAGTGTGTGTGTGTGTATACACACCCCACATCGTCTTTTTCCCTTCATCTGTCAAGGGTGTTAAGCTGTTTCCATGTCTTGGCTGTTGTAAACAGTGCTGCCATGAACGTAGGGGTGTATATATCCTCAAATTCTAGTGCAAAATTGTCTCTTTTAACCTTATAATAACGGTTAAAGGTGATTGCCTTTCCTGTTTCACAGGTAAGAGATAGGATGTGAACGGAATTGACATCACTAATGTACTCTGAGTAACACTTGGTTTCCAAGACTTGTTCTGCTAAGCCCTTCATCATGCTAAGCCCTTCCCAAATATTCAGAGCCCTGCATTGGTCCTATCGCGTCTCCCACTTTACAGATGAGGAAACCAAAGCACCGATCAGAGTCTGTGCCCTTCGACTTCAGACATCTGTGCTCCTCCTGCCGCTTTCTGTCCCCACAAAGGGCAGCATCCTGAGGGTTCATACCTCTCTCTCCACGTCCCCAGTGGAGCCAACCCTCCCATCTTGTCTCCTCCCTGCAGGAGCGGATCCCCTTCGCTGTGGTCGGGGCCGACCGAGAGCACATGGTGAACGGGAGGTGTGTCCTGGGCCGGAAGACGAAGTGGGGCATCATTGAAGGTCAGTTCAGGGACCCTAGGGAGGGCTCAGGGAGAACAGATTGAAAAGCGAGGCTTGGCCTCTTGCCCTTGCCATCCTTACACCCACCAGAGAGCCCGGTGGGGATTTAAGCCCAGAGCTGGAAAACAGGCAGACCTGGGATCAAGTTCCTTTGTGCTTCTGGGTGGCCCCAGGCAAGATACCCAACTCCATCAGTTTCCTCACAGTCAAACGGGTATCATGAAATCGTCAGCCTCATAGGGTGGGTGGAGGAGGAAAAACCACCACTTTGCATTGAAACCTGGCACCCAGGAGGCACCCTATTCATTCACCAGAATTTATTGTGGGCCTACTATGTGCTGGGTGCACTAGGTGCAGTTCCTGAAGGGATACAGTGAAAGTGGGACCCACAAGGTCCTTGTGCCCACAGAGGTGGCCAGACAAGGACAGTGGGGACGCACAGAGAAGGAAACGTGTGGGATGGGGGGGCACCTGAAGGAGCAGAGGAAAGTCCTGTGACTCAACAGCTGTTTATAGGAGCCACCTGTACCAAGGGCTGGGGACACAGCAATGAATGAATGAATGAAGGGGAGGTGGGTTAACACAGGGAGAAATGTGGGGAGGGGCAGGCAGTGGCGGGGGGTGGGGGGTGCAGCATGCAGCAGGCGCTTACTCAATGCTGGCCAAGGGCAGAACACCGAGCAGAGCGCACACTCAGGGTTTGGTGCCGTGTCTTCCAGTGGAGAACATGGCCCACTGTGAGTTCCCCCTCCTGAGAGACCTGCTCATCCGGTGAGCCAGTGGGGAACCCGGGAGGCTGCGGGGGCCCCGGGGGATGCCCACAGCCCACCCCACTGACCTGCTGCCCATCTCCCAGCTCCCACCTCCAAGACCTGAAGGACATCACCCACAACGTCCACTATGAGAACTACCGCATCATCAGGCTGAAAGAAAGCCACGCGCTGCCCCGAGGGCCCGGCTGGGTGAACTTGGCCCCCACCCAGTCCCCCACCCCCACGGGTACCCGGGCCAGCCCCGGGCCTGGGAAGGTGTGCCGGTGGGCCGAGGACGACTCAGACGAGGATTTCTAAACGAGTGCTGGGTGGCCCCTCAACACGCAGCTGTGTATTCGAGCATGTATTAAAGGTGGACATTGCTTTTTATGAAAAGCTGTGCTTTGAAAACAAAAGGCATTTTGTAAATGACTTTGATCTATCCTCCAATAAAAGTATGGTTCTTTCTAAAGTAACAGTGTGAGACCCCAGGCCCTCGGGAGTCTTGAAGACCTGGGAGGGCCTGTCTTGGACAACCAGCCCCCTCTTCTGCCCAGAACCAGGGTCAAGGTCCAGATCAGGCGCTGCCCTCAGCCACAATGCCTCCCTCCCGCACAGGTATCATAAGATGTGACCTGGAGCAAGTTGTTTCTTCTGGTGGGCCTCAGTTTCCTCATCTACAAAATGGGGATGACACTATCCCCACACTACAGTGCTGCTGTGCAGATAAAACGAAATGACTCAGGGAATGTGGCCGCCACCTAGGAGAAACAGTTCTCAGAGGCAACAGGAGAGCACATACCACCAGTCCAGGAAAGAGGCTGTGCCCCATAGGATGTGTGAGCACTTGCTGGGGCTCTCGGGATCCCTGCAAAGGAAATAGACTTCACCAAAGTCCTCACGGTACACCTGAGCTCCCCCAGGGCACAGGCAGGGGGGAGCAGCAGAAAGTGACCCTGGGGCGCTTCAGCCCCAAGGACCCTGGGACCCTGGTGTCCCAGCTGCTGGTCTGAGCACTCCTCATCACCGGGGCAATCTTTCCTGGGGGGAGGGGAAGGTATTCCAAGTGTTACTGAAAGAAGAGATGCGTCCAGCTGCTTACCGCTCAAAAGCCAATACCAGCCAGGCGGATGGAAAGGAAAGTGTGCTTTATTTCAGATGCCAGTAACTGGGGCTGGGGGAGGGCGGATGTCTGTCCAAAGGCTGACTCTCCCCACCCCACCCCCACCCACTGGCCTCCAGTGGGATATGAGCTTTTGTAGACAGATGGAGGGGGCTACATGCAGGAACAGCAGTCAGCTCTGATAGTCATCTTCAGATTGGTCACTGGTGGTCTGACCAGCATCATCTTGGTTCTTTTAGGTACAGTTAATCTTCAGTTTCAGGGTCCATTTGTTCCCATTTCTTTGAGGCCAGTTTTCAGAATTGTGGCAGCTTCTGTGGTAGGTGAAGTCTGGCCATCATGCAGTTAACTTCTCCACCTGATGTTTCAGTATCTATAAGACAGCTCACAGGATGTGGCTCAGAATATTACCTATAGCTCTTGAGAAAGAACTAAAGGTCCTTGACTATGCTTAATGACTACATGATTGTTATTTGGTCTTCTTTGACCATTTTCCTTTGTTTCTGCATTTCTCATTTCTCTGATTAAACTTGTTTTTTGACTAAAGTTTTCCATGGACAGAAGGCAGGCAGAGGACACGGAGGCTAAGGACCATAGGGTCCAGCTCCATTTCACAGGGACAGTGGTCCTGTTCTCTGCTAATGACTTTCCCTCCAGTTCTGGAAGCTCTTGCCATGCCCACAGAGATGCTGCAGTACGTGCCTGGCATAGACTCAGTTGTGAGCCCAGTAACAGTAATGACTGTACACAGATTTCTTCTGCATTTCCTGACCTATATCAGATGGGTAAGGGCGGGGTGGGAGTGGGGCTTCAGCTGACACATCTCGGGATTCCCCAGGCCCAGCAAGTGTAGATGACACTTTGCCCTTTTTTAACTGAAGGACTTTAGCAAGTCACCTGACATCCTAGATTCCACTTCCTCCTGCAGAAAACAGGGACAGTACCCCCAACCTACTCTCCCCGGGTGTGTGAAGACAAGCCTGCTCACAGATGCCTAGGTCCCATAAGGAGCCATTTATCTGAATATTTTGTTCCATTTTATAGGCATGGGGGGTTCCCATTGTGCTGCATGCTAATCAGGTTCATGTCATAATGATAAAGTCATCGTATCAACTAACAATGTTGTTGTTGTTTAGTCCCTAAGTCACGTCTGACTCTTTTGCAACCGCACAGACTGTAGCCCACCAGACTACTTACCCATGGGATTTCCCAGGCAAGAATACTGAAGCTGGTTGCCATTTCCTTCTCCAGGGGAACTTCCCAACCGAGGGATCAAATCCTGGTCTCCTGCGCTGGCAGGCACATTTTCTTGTTAACCACTGAGCCACCAGGGAAGCCCAATAACTAACAATAGTGGGGTTTTTAAAAAACAGGGAGTCACAGATGAAGTTAGTTGCAAAGCAGGAAGAGACCAAGAGGTAGAGACCAAGTATATGGTTACCAAGGGGGAAATTGGGGTGGGTGGGATGAGCTGGGAGATTGGGATCGACATATATACACTACTGATACTGTGTATAAAATAAACTAACTGAGAACCTACTGAATGGCTCAGAGAAGTCGACTCAGTGCTCTGTGGTGACCTAAAAGGGAAGGAAATCCAAAAAAGAGGGGATATATGTGTTGGGACCTAACAAACGCCATGAATAGGCTTCAGGGACTAAGGTAGGACTCACAGGAAGGGCTGAATCATTGCCCAGTGAGGTCATCCCCACGGATGCCAGGACTTGTCTAATCAGCATACTCCCCGTAACCTGGTTTGAGTCTATCAGGACGTAAAAGACATCCCCCTGCAGCCAATAACCAATTAGTAAATACCAGGAAACCCCTGCAGCCAATAAAGATTAGCCAATTAGTAAATACTAGGAAACTCCTGCAGCCAATCAGCCCTTGCCAACTCTCTGTTCTAAAACCTATAAATACTGCTGTAAATCTGGGCTCAGGGCTCCTTGCTCCACTCCACTGCGTTGGATGTGGCGGAAGCCCTAGCTCGAGCTAGAAATAAAACCCCTTCATGCTTTTGCATTGCTGTGGACGTCTTATTCTCTCAGTTTTGGGGACTTGGACTCTGGGCATAACATTTGGGGGCTCGTCCAGGATCCCTTTAACTGGGAAGAATAACACTCTCCCAGTAGAAGGGGTTTCCTCACTAGGAGGAAAGATATCTGAACACCAGTGTTAAGTCTGGTTTAGTCCAGCATAAGGCCAAGGCCCAGCATATGCACTGGAAGGCAGCTGGCTCTTGTTAGGCCTAATCAGAGGTGAATTAGTCATCCTAGCCAGTGTAAGACCGAGGCCCAGTGAGCGTGCTGGAAGGCAACTGGCAGCCAGCATAAGACCGGGGTGCAGCATTCGCGCTGGAAGGCAGCTGGTTCTGTGGGGAATTGGGGAGGAACGTCTCTCCCGACTCTGAATCTGGTGGGCAGTGGATGCCCTTCGGTGAGATGACATTGAGAAGCAAGATAACAGTAACCCGGGATAGACCCAGTTCTGTGTTTTTGGCCGATATTTGCTTGTCTTCTGTCTGTCGCCTTTCTTTGTGTGCCGGCACCATTTTTGGTTTTTTTTTGTGTGTTCATTGTGAGCTCCATCATTATGGGTCAAAGCTCTTCCACCCCTTTGTCTGTAATGACTGACCATGAAGATCGGGAGAGTCAGAAGAAGAAGCCAATACTCCAGGAATCCTCTTTATATCCTAGCCTGATTGACTTAGACACTGAAATCTCACCTCCCCCATATATGCAGCCACCCTTGCCCCCGCAGGTACCACAGGTGTCATCCGTAGAACAAAGGAGGGACCCAGAACCCTCGGCTCCGCCATGGGAAGGGGGGCCGGCCCAAGGAACTCGCGGAAGGACTCGAAGGGGCGGAGACTTGTCTGAGGACGGAAGCCGGGAGGCTCCTTCATCCACCGTGCAGGCATTCCCTGTCCGGGTGGAGCCAGCAAATCCCGGTGGGGAGCGAACATACCAGTACTGGACGTTTTCTAAGGGTGATTTATGTAACTGGAAAACTCAAACCCCCTTCTTTTTCTGAAAAACCCCAAGGTCTTATTGATCTCTTAGATTCTATCTTGTTTACTCACAATCCTACTTGGGATGACTGTCAGCAGCTGTTGCAGGTGCTCTTCACCACGGAGGAACAGGAGCAAATTCTATCGGAAGCATGAAAACATGTTCCAGGAGTGGATGGAAGACCCACCGTGCAGCCCCACCTAATCGAGGAGGGGTTTCCTTTGACGCGACCAAACTGGGATTTTGAACGCGCTGAAGGTAGGGAGTGTCTCCGAGTGTACCGCCAGACTCTGATGGCTGGCCTCCGGGCAGCCGCCAGGAAACCAACGAATTTGTCTAAGGTAAATTTGATAAGGCACGAGCCAAATGAGAGTCCGGCAGCCTTTTTAGAGAGGTTAATGGAGGCTTTCAGGCAGTATACGCCCATGGACCCTCAGGCTGATGAGTCACGCGCAGCAGTCTTGCTAGCCTTTGTTAATCAGGCAGCTCCGGATATCAGGAGGAAGTTACCGAGGATAGAGAGGCTAGGAGAACAGTCAATACAGGATCTGGTGAGGGCAGCTGAGAAAGTGTTTAATAACAGAGAGACCCCTGAGGAGAGGGAGGAACGAATTAGACGGGAGGAAAGGGAATTTAGAGCTAAGGAAAACCGAAGAAATCGGAAAGAGCTGGCTCAAATTTTCTTCGGGGGGATGAGACTGGGACCTGATTCCCAGAAGACTCGAGACACCCAGCCGAAAGGAAGGGAGAAACCAGCCAGACCCACCCTAAAGAGAGACCAATGCGCCTATTGCAAAGAGCAAGGGCACTGGAAAAATGAGTGCCCCAAGAGAAACCTGAAAAAAAGGACTGTAAGAAAAGAAGAGTCTC
The DNA here is from genome assembly GCF_016772045.2 of Ovis aries. Taxonomy (NCBI): domain Eukaryota; kingdom Metazoa; phylum Chordata; class Mammalia; order Artiodactyla; family Bovidae; genus Ovis; species Ovis aries. Next base: position 4,425,131 of record NC_056077.1, on the reverse strand, counting down.
CCTCGGGTATCAACATTTTACATGCAGGAGAAGATAGTGATTAGGGGGGTCAGGGCCCGGCACCCCTCCCCGAGTCCTGGGTAACTATTAATGTGGAGGGGAAACCGGTCAGCTTCATGGTGGATATGGGAGCCCAATACTCGGTCCTCAATCAAAAATTCGGGCCGATGTCCAAGAAGACTAGCTTGGTCCAGGGAGCCACCAGGACAAAAAGATATTACTGGACTACTAAACGAAAAGTGGACTTGGGAGCCCAACAGGTGTCCCACTCATTTCTGGTGATCCTAGAATGTCCAGCCTGTTTACTAGGAAGAGACATATTGTCCAAAGTCAATGCGCAAATTCACTTTGACTCAGGGATATCAGTCACAGACGTGCTTGGACAACCAATTCATGTTTTATCCCTGGCACTGAGAGATGAATACAGACTATATTCACCAAAACCCCCTGCAGCTGTGGACTCAGCTATGCTACAATGGATCCAAAAATACCCTCTGGCCTGGGCTGAGACGGCAGGAGTAGGACTGGCAAAACAAAGACCTCCCATCATTGTTGAATTAAAAGCAAACGCTACCCCTGTGAAGGTAAAGCAGTACCCCCTGAGTCAGGAGGCCCGGCAAGGAATCACGCCACACATACAGCGCCTCCTGAAGGTAGGGATTCTTAAAAAGTGCTGGTCCCCATGGAATACTCCCCTGCTGCCTGTGAAAAAGCCCGGGGGAACGGACTTTAGACCCGTCCGAGATCTTCGTGAAGTCAACAAACCGGTGAGTGACATTCATCCCACTGTCCCTAACCCATACACCCTCCTGAGCAGCTTGCCACCAGACTACATCTGGTATACAATCTTGGACTTAAAAGATGCCTTTTTCAGTTTGCCTCTGGCCCCTCAGAGCCAAGAGATCTTCACATTCGAATGGACTGATGAAGTCAGTCAAACTGTAGGACAGCTGACCTGGACTCGCCTTCCACAGGGATTTAAAAACTCGCCGACATTGTTCAATGAGGCTCTAGGTGAGGACCTCTGTGAGGACCGGACTAGCCACCCAGACGTTGTCCTATTGCAATATGTGGATGACCTCATGCTGGCCACTACTAGCAAGGAGGTATGCCTAGAGGCCACAGGCGACCTCCTTCAGACTTTGGGGACATTGGGGTACCGGGCGAGTGCAAAGAAGGCCCAAATTGCTAAACAGGAAGTCGTTTACTTGGGGTACAAATTAAAACAGGGGCAAAGATGGTTGACTCAGACTATGAAAGAGACTATTTTACAGATCCCCGAGCCAACAACTCCTCGGCAAGTGAGGGAGTTCTTAGGGACTGTTGGGTACTGCAGGCTATGGATCCTGGGGTTTGCTGAAAAGGCCCGGCCTCTATATGAAGGAAGTAGAGAAAATAAGAACTGGACTTGGACTGAGCCAATGAGGCGGGCGTTTCAGGAACTCTGGCGGGCATTGCTAGAAGCCCCGGCCCTAGCTCTCCCTGACCCGGCTAAGCCATTTCAACTGTTTGTGGATGAAAATCAGGGAGTGGGAAAGAGAGTCCTGACACAGCAATGGGGACCTTGGAGGCGGCCTGTGGCATACCTCTCTAAATGGCTGGACCTGGTAGCTGCTGGATGGCCACCCTGTCTCCGTATCATCGTGGCCGCTGCTCTCCTTGTCCATGACGCCGACAAGTTGACTTATGGACAGCACCTCCTGGTCTACACTCCCCATGCCATAGAGGGGATCCTCAAACAGCCACCGGGTAAGTGGATTCCTAACGCTCCCTTAGCCCATTACCAAGCCCTGCTGTTAGATGCTCCCCGGATACACTTTCAGACACCTTGTTTTCTAAATCCTGCTACTCTCTTGCCCATCCCGGAGGAGGATGGGCCTCTCCATGACTGTGTTGAAGTATTGGCTGAGGTAACTGCCATACAAAGAGACCTCAGCGACATACCATTAAAGGACAGTGAGCTGATATGGTTCACAGATGGGAGCAGTTATATAAAGGATGGGCAGAGAAAAACGGGGGCATCATAGTAGATGACACTGGGAGGGTCGTCTGGGCCGAGGCCTTGCCCCCTGGAACATCCGCCCAAAAAGCAGAATTGATAGCTGTGATACAAGCACTAGAGAGGGCGAAAGGAAAAAAGATCACCCTTTACACTGACAGCCGGTATGCATTCGGCACCGTGCATATTCAAGGCCCTATATATAAAGAACGGGGGTTCTTGACGGCAGAGGGAAAAGAGATTAAGAACCTACCTGAAATACGCAGACTCTTGGCAGCGGTCCACTTGCCCCAGGCAGTATCCATAGTACATGTCCCAGGACACCAGAAAGGAGAAGATGCCAGGGCCCAAGGCAACCATGCTGCCGATGTAGCAGTCCACGAGGTAGCCGCTGGATACTGCCAAGCTCATATGCTGGCTGTAGGATTACCACTGCCGGGGATGGGGACTCTCCCCCCAAGCCCCATATACTCCCCCTCCGATTTAAGCTGGTTGCAGGATAACACCAACTGCCCTGCGGGCAAGGACGGATGGTGTTGGGACCAGGATGACAACCTGTTGCTTCCTGCCGACCTGGGCAGACATCTCTGTACCCATTTACATCAAACCACCCATTTGGGAGAGAAAAAGACTTTGACGCTTCTACAAGCAGTGCAGCTGCGGTTTCCCCAACAAATGAAAACCATACAGGACATGTCCGCACCTGCAAGGCCTGTCAGGTGATGAGACCGGGAAAAGGACAGCACACGGGTGTAAGATACCGGGGGGAAAGGCCGGGACAGCATTGGGAGATAGATTTTACAGAGGTAAGGCCAGGCAAGTATGGCTATCGTTACCTGTTAGTTTTGGTTGATACATTTTCTGGGTGGGTAGAGGCTTACCCCACTAAAAAGGAGACAGCAATAATAGTGGCTAAGAAGCTCCTAGAAGAGATAATACCTAGGTTTGGGCTGCCAGCATCTACTGGCTCTGATAATGGATGTGCATTTGTGAGCAAAATTGTTAAAGGACTGGTCTCAGCCCTGGGAACCAAATGGAAGCTACATTGTGAGTACAGCCCCCAGAGCTCAGGACAAGTAGAAAGAATGAACCGGACCCTAAAAGAAACTTTAACAAAGCTGGCAATAGAGACTGGCGGGGACTGGGTAACCCTCCTTCCCTTTGCGGTTTTTCTGGCACGCAATATCCCCTATAAACTAGGTTTGACTCATAAACATATCTGGTCACTGATACGAGAAGTTCATGAGGGCCAGAGTAAAGGAACAATCCCGTCCCATGATATGGGCCTGGGAGATTGGGTCTGGGTTAAGAGACACCAGTCAAAAACCTTAGAGCCAAGATGGAAGGGCCCCTATGTTGTTCTCCTTACCACCCCCACTGCCCTAAAGGTGGACGGAATTGGACCCTGGGTGCACTGCAACCATGTGCGTTGTGCCACCCCAGAGGAACAAGAAAAGGCCCCAAAAGAATGGAAGGCGACACCGCTTCCCACCAACCGCTTAAAAATGAAGCTCGTCCGCCAGCTGGCCTCAGACAAATCCCCCAGACTCTCCTGTTGGTGGCCCTCCTTCTCCACTCCGGAACTGCTGGTGCTAACCCACATCAGCCTGCTAAGATCACCTGGACACTTCGTAATGGACTAACCCATGAGGTACTCAATTCGACTACTGGAATCCCCCCAATACTTGGTGGCCAGATTTATTCTTCGACCTTGGACCTTTGTAAAAAGAACATATCAGTACAGTTCAAGTGATGATGCTGAGACAACACTATCAGGCAATGTCTCAGAATGAAGAGGATTCCTCTCCATGATCAGAGGACAGGGGGGAATGTTGGAACCTAACAAACGCCATGATAGGCTTCAGGGACTAAGGTAGGACTCATGGGAAAGGCTGAGTCATTGCCCAGTGAGGTCATCCCCATGGATGCCAGGACTTGTCTAATCAGCATACTCCCTGTAACCTGGTTTGAGTCTATCAGGACGTAAAAGACATCCCCCTGCAGCCAATAACCAATTAGTAAATACCAGGAAACCCCTGCAGCCAATAAAGATTAGCCAATTAGTAAATACTAGGAAACTCCTGCAGCCAATCAGCCCTTGCCAACTCTCTGTTCTAAAACCTATAAATACTGCTGTAAATCTGGGCTCAGGGCTCCTTGCTCCACTCCACTGCGTTGGATGTGGCAGGAGCCCTAGCTCAAGCTAGAAATAAAACCCCATCATGCTTTTGCATTGGTGTGGACGTCTTATTCTCTCAGTTTTGGGGACTCGGACTCTGGGCATAGCAATATGTACACATATATGGGCTTCCCTGGTGGCCTAGCAGTTAGGATCCGGCACTTTCACTGCCATGGCCCGGGTTCAATCCCTGGTTGGGGAACTGAGACCCCACAAGTCGCTTGCTCAGCACAGCCAAAATTTTAAAAAAACAGGCAAACAAAAACTTGCATTTTATGCCACCTGCACTCTTCCCCCATCACATCTCTCTCCAGACCCTGCCCCATCACCAGGGATAAACATCATCTTGAATTAGGTGTTTACCCAAATTCCACCTTTCTTTACCCTCTACCACCTGTGTTGTTGTTTAATCACTAAGTCATGGCCCATATACATTTAGGGATACCACACATGTATATATTCCTAAATCATACACAGCATCGTTCTGTGTGTTCTTATAATTCATGGAGATGATTTCATTCGGTCACTTGCTTTTTAGCTCAGCATAATCTCTGAGATTTATCCATCCATCATTCTGTTGATCGACACTGAGATTGTTTTCAGGTTTTTATCATTATAAACATTGCTCTAAACACAGAAGCAGTTTTTATTATTTTAAAAATTAGAATGTATTAAGCTATATATTAAGCCTTTATTGGGCTTCCCTGGTGGTTCAGTGTTAAAGACCCCACCTACAGTGCAGGAGACATAAGAAATGTGGTTTCAATCCTTGGGTCGGGAAGATCCCCTGGAGGAAGGCATGGCAACCCACTCCAGTACTCATGCCTGGAGAACCCCCTGAACAGAGGAGCCTGGTGGGCTACAGTCCACAGGGTGGCACAGAATCGGACAGGACTGCAGTTATTTAGCACAAACCTTTAGGCATTTTGTTGCATATTTAAATCACAAGGTTACCTACCCCGGGTGTTACTATCCTCATTTTACTAATGTGTTATTCTTGTCTTCTCCCTCCTTCACCCCAACCCAATCACTCCCAGGGCCCTGTGGACTCTGCTTCAGGAATCTGGATCAGATCCCTCCCTGAGTGACTACCACCATCACCAATATTACTTCAGTTCAGACCTCATGGCTTCCCTCATAGTTCAGATGGTAAAGAATCTGTCTCCAATGCTGGAGACCTGGGTTTGATCCCTGGGTTGGGAAGATCCCCTGGAGAAGGGAATGGCTACCCCACCCAGTATTCTTGCCTGGAGAATCCCATGGACAGAGGAGCCTGGCGGGCTACAGTCCATGGGGGTCCAAAAGAGCTGGACAGAACAGAGTGATTAACACTTTCACTTTCAGACCCAGGAGCTTCCAGCTGGTTTCACTGCTCCCCTCTGGACTCCCCGAAATCTGTATTCCACCAAGCTTCCTCTCCTACCAGGACACTATGCTGCTTAAAAGCCCAAACTACTCCTTTCTCCTGGCTCTTGGGATATAACATTTAATCCTCCTGGCAGCCTTCCAAAGACCCCTGCTTGGTCCCACCTCTTCAGCCTTGTCTTCCAAGGTTGGCCCCCTGTACCGGGACGACACTGGTCTCCTTTCTGTCCTGCAAATGCACCCCGATCTCTCGGGCCTCAGGATCTTTACACTTGCAGTTCTTTCTGTGTGGACCCTTTCCCCACAAATCCCCAGGCTACCTTCCCTTGACACATTCACCCTAAGAGGGTCAGATCCCCTCTCCTCTACTGCTTTGGCAGCATTTACCAAAGAGGTGACTAAACAATTATTTGGGCAATTATTTGTCCAGTGTATACTTTTTTTCTTGGTAGAATGTAAGTTTTATGAAAGAAAGCACTTGCTCATCATTGCCGAAATGCCAGCGCCTAGCAGAGCTGGCGGATGGGATCGCTCAATTGGCAGCTTTAAAAAATATATGTATGAATGGATGAAAGGATTTTGAATGAATTAATGTCCCCCATTCACAGATGTGGAAACAGAGCACGCAAGGGACCAGCAACAACAATGTGGCGCCCAGAGGCTGATGCCCCTTTTCACCTGCCCCTCACCGGGTCACCTCCAGGAAAGACCCTTAAAGCAACATGACACCGGGCCCACTGCAGGTAGCCCTCTTGGCATCTGCCTGAATGGCGCCCCACGACGCACTATGGGAAATGTAGTCTAGTTGTCTCCCCGATGTCAAGTGGGCCTTAGAAAGCATCACTAGGAACAAAGCTAGTAGAGGTGATGGAATTGCAGCTGAGCTATTTCAAATCCTGAAAGATGATGTTGTCAAAGTGCTGCACTCAATATGCCAGCAAATTTGGAAAACTCAGCAATGGCCACAGGACTGGAAAAGGCCAGTTTTCATTCCAATCCCAAAGAAAGGCAATGCCAAAGAATGCTCAAACTACCGCACAATTGCACTCATCTCACCTGCTAGTAATGCTCAAAATTCTCCAAGCCAGGCTTCAGCAATACATGAACCCTGAACTTCCAGATGTTCCAGCTGGTTTTAGAAAAGGCAGAGGAACCAGAGATCAAATTTCCAACATCCGCTGGATCATGGAAAAAGCAAGAGAGTTCCAGAAAAACATCTATTTCTGCTTTATTGACTATGCCAAAGCCTTTGACTGTGTGGATCACGATAAACTGTGGAATATTCTGAAAGAGATGGAAATACCAGACCGCCTGACCTGCCTCTTGAGAAATTTGTATGCAGGTCAGGAAGCAACAGTTATAACTGGACATGGAACAACAGACTGGTTCCAAATAGGAAAAGCAGTACATCAAGGCTGTATATTGTCACCCTGCTTATTTATATGCAGAGTATATCATGAGAAACGCTGGGCTGGAAGGAGCACAAACTGGAATCCAGATTGCCAGAAGAAATATCAATAACCTCAGATATGCAGATGACACCACCCTTATGGCAGAAAGTGAAGAAGAACTAAAGAGCCTCTTGGTGAAAGTGAAAGAGGAGAGTGAAAAAGTTGGCTTAAAGCTCAACATTCAGAAAACGAAGATCATGGCATCTGGTCCCATCACTTCATGGGAAATAGATGGGGAAACAGTGGAAACAGTGTCAGAGTTCATATTTTGGGGGCTCCAAAATCACTGCAGATGGTGATTGCAGCCATGAAATTAAAAGACACTTACTCCTTGGAAGCAAAGTTATGACCAACCTAGATAGCATATTCAAAAGCAGAGACATTACTTTGCCAACAAAGATCCATCTAGTCAAGGCTATGGTTTTTCCAGTGGTCATGTATGGATGTGAGAATTGGTCTGTGAAGAAAGCTGAGCACCGAAAAATTGATGCTTTTGAACTGTGATGTTGGAGAAGGCTGAGTCCCTTGGATGCAAGGAGATCCAACCAGTCCATTCTGAAGGAGATCAGCCCTGGGATTTCTTTGGAAGGACTGATGCTGAAGCTGAAACTCCAGTACTTTGGCCGCCTCATGCGAAGAGCTGACTCATTGGAAAAGACTCTGATGCTGGGAGGGATTGGGGGCAGGAGGAGAAGGGGACGACCGAGGATGAGATGGCTGGATGGCATCACTGACTCGATGGAAGTGAGTTTGAGTGAACTCTGGGAGTTGGTGATGGACAGGGAGGCCTGGCATGCTGCGATTCACGGGGTCGCAAACTCAGCGACTGAACTGAACTGAACTGCCTCCCCGATTCCGGCGTCCACGACGTCCGCTTCCCGCGGGCACCAGCCTCTCGCGAGGCTTTGGGAAGGACGCGCGGTTGTGGATCCGGTTTGCGTCTGAGTTGCTGCACTGGGCGCGCTGGCCTTCGCTGTGTAGCGAGGTACTGTCTCCCTTAGCTGTGCGCTGCGGGTCCTTCCCGGGCGCCGAGGTGAGTTCCTGTGGTCGCAGCCGTTAGGGCAGAGGCGGGAGTCGAACCTGGAGTGCCTCCTCTTGCTGGCCTCTCTTGCCGGTGAGGTCCAGGCCGCGCCTCAGAGCGAGTTCAGTCAGAGTCAAGGGTGGCAGACTGAAGTCAGGCCTCAGGTTGTCAGCATTGTTATTTCGGCCTACAGTGGATTAGCCCGGGACTTATGAACTGGAGTTTGGGAATCAAAAATTTGTGTTCCAGTCTCATTGTCATCGCTTCACAACCATATTATCCTCCATGGGCTCTATACCTAAAACTCGTAGAGCTTCAGGGTTATTATTATTATTATTATTAACATGTGAAATAGAGATACAGCACCTTTGGCGTTAGCAACTTAGGAACAAACAGTGGGAATGGGTATTGCCCGGCGCTCATAAATTGGTGGCCATTATTATTCTTGCATCGGGGAGAAGAAGCAGCAGGCAGGACAAAGAATTGGGGTTGGAAGTTGTTGGGGTCTTGATGAGGGGGATCTTTACTCCGGAGGCCGTTGTCTCCCCAGCAGAGGGTAGGCAAAGGCACTTGGCATCTCTTTCAGAGGCTTAGCCTGAACAACTTCGTCCTTTGGAAAGGAGAGTCTCCAGAGGTCACTTTTGTACAAAGGTCACTTTTTTTCTCCAAAACAGTCTTCTCTGTCAAGGATAGGGAGGTGGGTTACCCTGGACCAGGTGGCAAAGGGTCTCTTCTTGACCAGACTCTACTTGGGCTCCTCTTAACTCTCTTCTCAGCTAGGCCTTGATTTCTGGGCTTCCGTGTTTATTTCTGCATTGTTTGCTTGTGGCCACTTTAGCCAGAACCACCCGCCTCCCTCAACTGAATTGGGTTCCTTAGCCTTCAGCATCCCCCAGGTGATGTCTTGTCATCATGACTTTCCTTCAGCAAGAAACCCTTCTTACCCCTTACGTTTCTTTTCACTAATTTTCCATCCACTACCACCCACCCCCCACCCACCTCAGTCCCCAGCCCTGCACCTTGGCTGTAAGTTCCCACCTTTCCTTGTATTAGGAGTTGGACTTGATCTCTCTCTCCATTGCAGTGTAATAGGGAAGAAACTTTGTAGTCTATTGCAGTCTAAAGGGGTGTTGCCTGTAAGCTTAAATTATCCATAATGGCCCATCTCTGGAAATGCTGCCTTCCAAGTAAGGAGCATTAAGTTCAGATATCTTTGTTTAGGGCTTCCCAGGCCACTCAGTGGTAAAAGAATCCCCATGTCAATGCAGGAGATGCAAGAGAGGCTGGTTCAATCCCTGGCTCCGGAAGATTCCCCTGGAGGAAGAAATGGCAGCTCACTCTAGTATTCTTGCCCGAAAAATCCCATGGACAGAGGAGCCTGGCTGGCTACACTCCATGGGGTCATAGAGAGTTGGACATGACTGAGGACTAAGCACACAGGCACCTTTGTTTAGCTCACTAGAAATATCCTTACCAGACCCACATGTGAATGACCGCAAGAAATTAACACATCCGCTCCAGAGGCTGACCAGAAGCAGGAAATGTTTGATTTTACATCCTCCCCTTTTAGTATAAAAGAAGCCTCAATTCTAACTAAGGCAAGGTGGTTGTTCGGAACACAAGTCTGCCATCTTCTCAGTCTGCCGGCTTTTTGAATCAAGTTGCTGTTCCTGCCCCAACAGTTCGCTTCAGTTTATTGGCCAGTTGTGTGGCGAGCAGTACAAGCTTGGACTTGGTAACAGCAGTGGTCCCTAACAAGTGGCATCAATAATTTCTTTTCTTAGAAGTGGCTTAAGAAGTTCCATTCCTCAACTGTGGCTCTCTGTGTGTCTCTCACAGACTGGCTTTCCTCTTTGTGGTTGGCTTCAGCCTGCAGCAAATTCTCGGAGAGAAGCTAGACATTTTACCTCTATTTCTCTTCCCTAGCTCTGGCCTCCTGCCCTTTTAAGGAAGCCTTTGGAGAAAATACTGAAGCCAAGGAGGTGCTGGCTTCCCTTCCTGAAATGGAGGCCAGATGAATGAATGGTCCTTTGTCTGAATATTTTCTACCTAAAAGAGTAGCTGCATTGCTCTTTCCCTTCCCCCTAGTGTGTTTTTCTGCAAAGCAATATCATCACCGGCATCATTTTTTTTGTCTGTGTATAGACTTACTGGTGGCTCAGATGGCAAGGAATCTGCCTGCAATGCAGGAGACACAGGTTCAATCCCTGGGTCGAAAAGATCCCCTGGAGAAGGGAATGTGGCTGTCCACTCCAGTATTCTTGCCTGGAGAATTCCATGAACAGAGGAGCCTGGTGGGCTACAGTCCATGGGGTTGCAGAGTTGGACATGACTGAGCGACTAACACACACAGGCACACCCCAGAGATACTGACAGTTTGGTTCCAGACCACTGCAAAAAGAGGCTATCACCATAAAGTGAGTCACATAAATTTTTGGTTTTCCAGTGTATATAAAAGTCAGGTTTATATTATACTGTAGTCTGTTAAGTATGCAATCAGTTCAGTTCAGTCGCTCAGTCATGTCCGACTCTTTGCGACCCCATGAATCGAAGCACGCCAGGCTTCCCTGTCCATCACCAACTTGGCTATGGCACCCCACTCCAGTACTCTTGCCTGGAAAATCCCATGGATGGAGGAGTCTGGTGGGCTGAAGTCCATGGGGTCACTAAGAGTCGGACACGACTGAGCAACTTCACTTTCACTTTTTACTTTCATGCATTGGAGCAGGAAATGGCAACCCACTCCAGTGTTCTTGCCTGGAGAATCCCAGGGACGGGGAAGCCTGGTGGGCTGCCGTCTATGGGGTCGCACAGAGTCGGACACAACTGAAGCGACTTAGCAGCAGCAACATGTCCATCAAGTTGGTGATGCCATCCAGCCATCTCATCCTCTGTCGTCCCCTTCTCCTCCTGCCCCCAATCCCTCCCAGCATCAGGGTATTTTCCAATAAGTCAACTCTTCACTTGAGGTGGCCAAAGTACTGGAGTTTCAGCTTCAGCATCAGTCCTTCCAATGAACGCCCAGGACTGATCTCCTTTAGGATGGACTGGTTGGATCCCCTTGCAGTCCAAGGGACTCTCAAGAGTCTTCTCCAACATCACAGTTCAAAGGCATCAATTCTTCGGCGCTCAGCTTTCTTCACAGTCCAACTCTCACATTCATACATGACCACTGGAAAACCATAGCCTTGACTAGATGGACATTTGTTGGCAAAGTAATGTCTCTGCTTTTGAATATGCTATCTAGGTTGGTCATAACTTTGCTTCCAAGAAGTAAATGTCTTTTAATTTCACGGCTGCAATCACCATCCGCAGTGATTTTGGAACCCCAAAAAATAAAGTCTGACACTGTTTCTACTGTTTCCCCATCTATTTGCCATGAAGTGATGGGACCAGATGCCATGATCTTAGTTTTCTGAATGTTGAACTTTAGGCCAACTTTTTCACTCTCCTTTCACTTTCATCAAGAGGCTCTTTAGTTCCTCTTCACTTTCTGCCATAAGGGTGGTGTCATCTGCATATCTGAGGTTATTGATATTTCTCCTGGCAATCTTGATTCCAACTTGTGCTTCTTCCAGCCCAGCGTTTCTCATGATGTACTCTGCATATAAGTATGCAATAGCGTATGTCTAAAAAATGTACATATCTTAATTTAGAAAAATATTGCTAAAATATGCTACCAGCATCTGACAATATAGGGTTTCCACAAACCTTCAATTTGTAAAAAACATAATATATGCAAAGCACAATAAAGTGCAATAAAATGAAGTCTACCTATACATCTTTGTGCCAGAAATAGCCCAGAAATGTGATAGTGGGTTTGGTTTATCTCACACAGGATTTAATTCCATTTTGAGTCTGCATTTAAACTTGGGAGTTTTCACCTAAAAATCCAAATATTTCGATTCTGGGAAGTGACCAAATTGGCAGGCAGTGTTGGGCCTGCGTCTCCCACTGCTTCCCATGGCCTTGCATCTGCTCTATCTGTCACACGGCACTGTTATGTTTCTTGTAGATAGAAACTCTCCACACTCAAGTCACTCTAACACACAGTAATACGGAAGAAAACCCAAGAGGGACGTGTTTAAAGAAAAATGGGAGAGAGCACGTCTTTGTGGAAAGTAAGAATATTCCAGAATGTTTAGTATCTCTGTCAAAAACCCATTTTTACCTTCCTCTCTGACCCTTGTGGGTATTTGAGCAGATGACCCCAGGCCCAGAGTGGGTGATCGTCTGAGGGGGACTTTTGCCATTCCAGGGACTGGTGGTGTTTGTGGGTTCTGTGTGTTACGGACTGAACTGTGACCCCCAGAACTCACACTGAAGCCCTAACATGACTGTATCTGGAGACAGGGTCTATAGGAGGTAATTAATATGAAAAGGAGAGAGAGAGCACCGTTTCTTCCCACCAAGTGCGGGCACAGAGGCACCATCCATGAGCCAGGAAGAGAGTCTTCACCAGGAACCGAATCTGCTGGCACCTTAAGGACTTCCCGCCTCCAGAACTGTGAGATATAAATGTCTGTTGATTAAGCCCCCTGTCTCTGGTACTCTGTTATGGCAGCCCAGCAGATGCTAACACTGTGTTTTTCTCAAGAGAAGCATGTGAATCATCACCCTGTCCTGAGCCACAACTGAGCCGACCTTGGACAGGAGACTTTCCAGACTTGACTTTACATCTCCACGGGTGAGGATTTCCAAGCACGCCTGGTGGTCCTTGCGTCCCTCCAGACGCCAGCCTTTCCCCCTGATGCCGCATCCTTCGCATCCGTCATGCTTTGCACACCTGTTGTCACACATCTGCTTCTCATTTAACGTGCTGACTTCAGGGAGAAGACAGATAGTTTCAAATGCTGGGTGATTCGAGGTGTAAATGGTTATCTCCTGCCTCCCTGTTATGGAGAAGGCAATGGCAACCCACTCCAGTACTCTTGCCTGGAAAATCCCATGGATGGAAGATCCTTGTGGGCTGCAGTCCATGGGGTTGCAAAGAATCAGACACAACTGAAGCAACTTAGCAGCAGCAGCAGCCTCCCTGTTAACTGATGAATCCTCTTGTGTGTCTAAAATTTCACGATGGAACCAAAACACAGCCAGACTCCAAGGAGAGATTTCACAGTATTGCACAGCAAGCACTCTTATTCTTCATCCTTTCTGTTAATGAAGATAATAACAAAACATTTGCTGTTCACTGAGTGCTCCTATGTTTCAGTCTAGGGCAAAATATTTTAATGTACTCTGTCATTTAATTCTATTATAGTAAGTATCCTCTAGGAAATAGGTACCATTAACCCCCATTTATATTATTGTCAGAATTAAGGGGTTTTAAAAAAAACTTTTTAAAATTTATTTTTGGCTGTGCTGGGGCACAGGCTTTCTCTAGTTGGGGTGAGCAAGGATTACTCTTCATTGCAGCTCAAGGGATTCTCATCACAGTGGCTTCTGTTACGGAGCACCAGCTCCAGGCATTTGGATTTAGTAGTTGCAGCTCACAGGCTTAGTTGCCTCGAACCTGGTCTGGTGTCCCCTGCATTGGCAGGCAAATTCTTAACCACTGGACCATCAGGGAAGTCCTGGAATCAAGTTTGTGATAAGATTGGGCAACAGAGTTCAGTGTCTAAAGACCAGATTCCACCCACTTATTTATTTGATTTCTCAGCAAATAGTACGCCTCTACCGTTAGTATATGCCAAGCAGATCTGTTTAGTGTGTTGAGAAAACTAGAGGGGCCCTGCTTGGGCAGCTCAAAGGAGAATCTTGGGACAAGACTACAGTCTTCCAAGAAACAGCTTGCATATTTACTCTGAGTCAAAGCTTCAATTACCTGGGTGGCATTCAAGTTTACCTTAATAAGAGTGTTCTAAGGAGCAGAGTCTGAAGCATGCTTGCCCGAGTTTGTCTTGGCTCTTAAACTTTCCTAGCTGTGTGGCCTTAGGCAGGGCTCTGCACCTCTTTGAGCCTCAGTTTACTTAACTAAAATGTGGGTCACAATGATGTTTACATGATTGTCATTGTGAGGATTTAAGTAAGTAAAAACATGAGCTCCATGGACTTAGGAAGTACTTAAAAAAACATTAGCTTTTATTGTTAGCTTGCAAAGGCCTTAGAAAAAGTATAACAAAACACCAATTACATATCAGTTTTGGAAAACTGTAGTTCTCTGATGACTATCTGATCCAGTTGAATTACGGACTGTAGCCTGCCAGGCTCCTCTGTCCATGGAATTCTCCAGGCCAGAATACTGGAGTGGGTAGCCGTTCGCTTCTCCAGGGGATCTTCCCAGCCCAGGGACTGACCCCAGGTCTCCCGCATTGCAGGTGAATTCTTTACTGTTTGAGCCGCCAGGGAAGCCCAAGAATGCTGGAGTGGGTAGCCTATCCCTTCTCCCAGGGATCAAACTGGGGTCTCTTGCATTGCATGCAGATTCTTTACCATCTGAGCTACCAGGGAAGCCCATAAAAAAACACCCATCAGGTATCAAGTTTTTGTAGTTCTCTGATGACTCTGAGATAATTCAGTTTATCTAACTGTTTGACTTGTACTGAATTGTTAGTCCTTAGTTATTTGGGCTTTAGGAAATTGCTACCACAGATGACTCAGGCTTACAAAGTGCTGGATCACAGACCATCTCTTCCCAACCATAATTAAGTCGTAGGAGTAAGTATGAGCTGAACCAGTGCCCAGTATGTGATTATGGACTGTGTGCCATCCATCTGAAGATGATCTTCCCCTCTGTCTTCAGAGAAGGACATGTGTGAACCTCTCACATGTGTGTACCTCACATGTTGGCCTGATTCCACGAGTGTGAGGCTGCCATTTTATTTATTTTTAATATTTATTTATTCAGCTGTGCTGGGTCTTATATGTGGCATGTGGAATCTAGTTCTCCCACCAGGAACTGAACCCAGGACCCCTGCATTGGGAGGGCAGAGTCTTAGCCACTGGACTACAAGAGAAGTCCTATGGTCCCCATTTTAAGTTGAACTGTTTTGTAAACTCCATAAATGCTACGAAAACAAGCTACATTTATAAGTGTAAATAGTTATATGTGATTATAGATACATGTACAGCAATAAATACTTTTCCTTCAGACTCTACACTGTGCTTGGCACTTTAATGAATTGTGACCCTCTTACAGGAACACCACGGCCCCAGGCATCTGAGATCCACAAATCTGGAGGCCTGCAGGCTTCATCCCAGTATGGTTGCAGGTCATGAGCTGGTGTTTATGGAGCATCTGTTACATGCTAGACATCATCAGAGGGCCTTTACAAGCTCAATCTCATCGAATCCCATCTGTCAGCTCTCAGAAGCTGGAGCTGTGACAATCCCCATTTTACAGATGAGGTAAAAGGTGAGGCTTACCCAGTTACTAAGTGGTAGAGCCAGGATCTGAAACACTGGTTTGGGTGTATGTCAGTGTACATATAAATTCATACTGGTGTACTGGTGTGCATTGGTTATGGAGTGAATGTGTGTCCCCCTCAAAATAGATTTAAGAAAGAAATCCTGGGAAAAGTAGAAATGTATCCTTTAAAACTCCGTTGGACGCAGTCACTGAAAACTGCCCAGAGAGGAGAGGACCAGGACTATGTCAGGCAAGCCTGGTCACCACATGGACTTTGCTGACTTATGTGTATCTGGCCCCGAGGAGATGATACAAGACACAAGGCCAGGGCCCTGCAGCTAAGCAGGAGGCCATTAGAAACTGGAAGGTGTGGGGCAACGTTGAGGATGGTGGTGTCCCCACCCATCTGCCCCTCCAGACAGAGCCCAGCGTGTCTCTTTTGTTTTGCTCCTTTTCCCTGTTCTCTCTTCCTCTCCCGCTACATACCTCTGTGACTTGTTCAAATTTCCCCTTTCCACTCCCCGCTGATTCCTAGAATGTCGACATTCACTCTTGCCACCTCCTGCGGGCAGGAATCCCTCAGAAGAAATGGAGTAGCCATCATGGTCAACAGAAGAGTCCGAAATGCAGTTCTTGGATGCAATCTCAAAAACAACAGAATGATCTCTGTTCATTTCCAAGGCAAACCATTCAATATCACAGTAATCCAAGTCTATGCCCCAACCAGTAACGCTGAAGAAGCTGAAGTTGAACAGTTCTATGAAGACCTACAAGACCTTTTAGAACTAACACCCAAAAGATGTCCTTTTCATTATAGGGGACTGGAATGCAAAAGTAGGAAGTCAAGAAACACCTGGAGTAACAGGCAAATTTGGCCTTGGAATATGGAATGAAGCAGGGCAAAGACTAATAGAGTTTTGCCAAGATAATGCACTGGTCATAGCAAACACCCTCTTCCAACAACACAAGAGAAGACTCTACACATGGACATCACCAGATGGTCAACACCGAAATCAGATTGATTATATTCTCTGCAGCAAAAGATGGAGAAGCTCTATACAGTCAACAAAAACAAGACCAGGAGCTGACTGTGGCTCAGATCATGAACTCCTTATTGCCAAATTCAGACTTAAATTGAAGAAAGCAGGGAAAACCGCTAGACCATTCAGGTATGACCTAAATCAAATCCCTTATGATTATACAGTAGAAGTGAGAAATAGATTTAAGGGCCTAGATTTGATAGATAGAGTGCCTGATGAACTATGGAATGGGGTTCATGACGTTGTACAGGAGACAGGGATCAAGACCATCCCCATGGAAAAGAGATGCAAGAAAGCAAAATGGCTGTCTGGGGAGGCCTTACAAATACCTGTGACAAGAAGAGAAGTGAAAAGCAAAGGAGAAAAGGAAAGATATAAGCATCTGAATGCAGAGTTCCAGAGAATAGCGAGAAGAGATAAAGCCTTCTTCAGCGATCAATGCAAAGAAATAGAGGAAGACAACAGAATGGGAAAGACTAGAGATCTCTTCAAGAAAATTAGAGATATCAAGGGAACGTTTCATGCAAAGATGGGCTCAATAAAGGACAGAAATGGTATGGACCTAACAGAAGCAGAATATATTAAGAAGAGATGACAAGAATACACAGAAGAACTGTACAAAAGGATCTTCATGACCCAAATAATCACAATGGTGTGATCACTCATCTAGAACCAGACATCTTGGAATGTGAAGTCAAGTGGGCCTTAGAAAGCATCACTAGGAACAAAGCTAGTAGAGGTGATGGAATTCCAGTTGAGCTATTTCATATCCCGAAAGATGATGCTGTCAAAGTGCTGCACTCAATATGCCAGCAAATTTGGAAAACTCAGCAATGGCCACAGGACTGGAAAAGGTCAGTTTTCATTCCAATCCCAAAGAAAGGCAATGCCAAAGAATGCTCAAACTACCGCACAGTTGCACTCATCTCACCTGCTAGTAATGCTCAAAATTCTCCAAGCTAGGCTTCAGCAATACGTGAACCGTGAACTTCCTGATGTTCAAGTTGGTTTTAGAAAAGGCAGAGGAACCAGAGATCAAATTGCCAACATCCGCTGGATCATTGAAAAAGCAAGAGAGTTCCAGAAAACATCTATTTCTGCTTTGTTGACTATGCCAAAGCCTTTGACTGTGTGGATCACAATAAACTGTGGAATATTCTGAAAGAGATGGAAATACCAGACCGCCTGACCTGCCTCTTGAGAAATTTGTATGCAGGTCAGGAAGCAACAGTTATAACTGGACATGGAACAACAGACTGGTTCCAAATAGGAAAAGCAGTACATCAAGGTTGTATATTGTCACCCTGCTTATTTATATGCAGAGTATATCATGAGAAACACTGGGCTGGAAGGAGCACAAACTGGAATCAAGATTGCCAGAAGAAATATCAATAACCTCAGATATGCAGATGACACCACCCTTATGGCAGAAAGTGAAGAGGAACTAAAGAGCCTCTTGGTGAAAGTGAAAGAGGAGAGTGAAAAAGTTGGCTTAAAGCTCAACATTCAGAAAACAAAGATCATGGCATCCGGTCCCATCACTCCATGGGAAGTAGATGGAGAAACAGTGGAAACAGTGTCAGACTTTATTTTGGGGGGCTCCAAAATCACTGCAGATGGTGATTGCAGCTGTGAAATTAAAAGATGCTTACTCCTTGGCAGAAAAGTTATGACCAACCTAGCTAGCATATTGAAAAGCCAGAGATACTACTTTGCCGACTAAGGTCTGTCTAGTCAAGGCTATGGTTTTCCAGTAGTCATGTATGGATGTGAGAGTTGGACTGTGAAGAAGGCTGAGTGATGAAGAATTGATGCTTTTGAACTGTGGTGTTGGAGAAGACTCTTGAGAGTCCCTTGGACTGCAAGGAGATCCAACCAGTCCATTCTGAAGATCAGCCCTGGGATTTCTTAGGAAGGACTGATGCTAAAGCTGAAACTCCAGTACTTTGGCCACCTCATGCGAAGAGTTGACTCATTGGAAAAAACTTTGATGCTGGGAGAGATTGGGGGCAGGAGAAGAAGGGGACGACCGAGGATGAGATTGCTGGATGGCTTCACTGACTCAATGGACGCAAGTCTGAGTGAACTCCGGGAGTTGGTGATGGACAGGGAGGCCTGGCGTGCTGCGTTTCATGGGGTTGCAAAGAGTCGGACACGACTGAGCGACTGAACTGAACTGAACTCCCGGCTGAGGCTGACAGAATGGCAGGCTGCTTGTGCTCAGCTTGAGCGCCAGTGCTCTGGACTGGCCCCCACCTTGGTTCTGGTTCCCTCCAAGAGCCTGGCTTTCCTGACCAGCAGCCCAAGATTGTAAGGGGAAAATGCAGCACATGTGGTCCTGCCTTGCTTGAAGCTCCACCACGAGGCTGCCCTGAAATCTGGTGTCTTCCCTTAAAGATATCTCCCACTATGCAGGGGTGGTCCCCAGAAGCCAGGGGGTGGGCAGCCCAGTGTCTTGTTCTGCCTGTGTGCTCACAAGAAAAAGTGGATGTTGGTTGTAGCGGGGGAAGTGAAATGTGAGCGAAAATGGAGAATGAAGCAAGAATGAAGTGGATGGAAAGAAGGAAGCCAGTGGGAGGTGCTAGGCCTGGGGGTGCCAGTGCTGAAGGACTCAGGGTCGTCTGGTGGTTAGTCACTGATTTTATGGAGCTCTTACGACTCACCACCAGGCACACAAGCCTCACCAGATCCTCTACCTGCTCAGAGCTCCCTACCTGCCTACACCTCCCTCCTCCAAGCTCCACAGGGACACCAAAGACTGACTGTCCAGTTCACCTCCTGTTCATGGTGCCTGCAGAGCAGAGCCCAATAAATACATATTTGTTGATCAAATTAACAAATGAAGAAATAAGCAGTTGATAACCAAGATGCACCAAACAAGTAATTTTGTCAGTCTTCATCTTCCAGCCTCTAAAATTGGAGTTAGAACTAAGATACCGGAGTTCCAGCCTCACCCCAGCTCTGCACCTACTGGTTGTGTGTGTCTTTGGGCAGGTCACTGAACCTCTGCACCTGTGTTTTGTTGTTGCTGTTTTGTTACTAAGTTGGCTAAGTTGTGTCCAACTCTTTGGCTACCCCATGGACTGTAGCCCTCCAGGCTCCTCTGTCTGTGGGATTTCCCAGGCAAGAATATTGGAGTGGGTTCCCGTTTTCTCTTCCAGGGGGTCTTCCCGGCCCAGGGATCGAACCCAGGTTCCCTGCATTGCAGCAGGTTCTTTACCATCTGAGCCACCAGGGAAGACCTGCACCTCTGTTTACTGATCTTATAAAACAGGGATAATAAAACCGCCTTTGTTTCAAAGAGGAACCGATTTAATAATTACAAAGCGTTTAGAACAGAGCCTGGCATATACATTGTACTGTGTAAGTAAAGCAGTAGATTTCCAGGGTCCCCTCCACCTCGGGACTTTCTCAGGTCGGGGGAAGTGGTAGAACGGAAGCTGGGAGAATGGCCAAGTAGGTGGGTAGCCTCTGTAGCACTCACATGCGCAGTGAAGGTGCAGGGCTGTTCCGGCCTACAGTGCCTACTGTAGTGGGTAGCCTATTCCTTCTCCAGTGGACTCAGGAACCAGGGTTCCGTGCTCTGCAGGCGGATTCTTGACCAGCTGAGCTACCAGGGAAGCCCACAGCGCCTCGTAGGACCCTAGTCTAACCCAGGGCAGTTCAGTTCAGTTCAGTCGTGACCGACTCTGCGACCCCCGTAGACCGCAGCCCGCCAGGCTTCTCTGAACTGAGCGGGTCCCACCTCGCGGAGCAGAGTCGCTCCCTAGTTCGTTTCTTTGCGTGAAAGTCGGTTCAGCCAATAGTGAAAGGGCTGCGTTACCGAAAATGCCTCCCTTTGGCCCGCCCTCCAAGACCCATCCCCATTCAACAGCGGGCTTGAACGAGCGAGGACTACGTTACCCAGAATGCTTCCCTTGGGCAGCCCTCGCGGCCTTGCTCTCCAGCTCGACGCGCGGCTCAGCCAATGGTCGCTTCTGAGCGTCCGGGTCTGTGTTGCACGGATACTGGTCCTAGTTTCTGGACCGCCTAGACCTCCGTACCCACTGTCCCACTCCTGTTCCACCCCGCAGCACCGGCTCGCCGCGAGCTCCCCACGAGTCGCAGCGCTGTCGGTGAGTGCGGACGCAGGGTCCCCGCTCGGGCTTCTGTCCGCGGCGCTTGATGGAGCGTGGTTCGTGTTCGGCCTCGGTCCTAGCTGTCCCTCTTGCTGAAGGGACGAGACGGGAAAGCGGGTCGGCCAGGGAGTCCTGACCCTGTCAAGACACTGGAGGGAGAGGGGCTGTGGTGGGGCTCTTGGAGCCCGAAATCCGGGTTCAGGTTGGGATAGAATCTAAGCCCTCTTGGACAGGGAGGTCCCAGATTCTCATTACATTTTCAAGGGACCTCGTCCAAAAATGGCAAACTGTGAAAATGAAAACCCAGCCTCTCTAGAATTATGACCGCGTTCCAGGCTCTGTGTTAAAGTAAACCCTTTTAAAACATCCTGTTTAGTCCTCTCAGCAACCTCTTTCACTTGAAGAACTGAGGCCAGGAGATTAAGAAATTCTCCTGGGAATTATGGGGTTAGTAGTGAAGACAGGTTGATCTACTTTAACTGTTTCTTTTGCCAATAAGGGAGAGTTGGCCTTGGGGCCAGGGCAGGGGCTTATGGGCGCAGATGCTTATTCAGCCTCTGTGCTGCACCCCATATGAATTTAACTGTCTCTCCACAGAGCCCTGAAAACATCTTTCCCAGTGTCTGGCCAGAGGTGCAGGGAGAGACAGGCGTTATTTCCAGGCTGGAGAAAGGGCAAGGGCCGCCAGGAGCAATGGCGACCTCTCCTGGCCCCCAGCCTCTGGCCCCCCTGGAGCAGGATGAGGGTGACATCCTCGTCGTGAAGGTGGAGGATGACTACTGCTGGGAAGAGGAGCCCTCCCTGGAGGCGGAAGACCCCAGCCCTGAAACCTTCCGCCAGCTCTTCCGGCTGTTCTGCTACCAGGAGGTAGCGGGGCCTCGGGAGGCCCTGAGCCGCCTCTGGGAGCTCTGCTGCCGCTGGCTGCGGCCCGAGCTGCGCACCAAAGAGCAGATCCTGGAGCTGCTGGTGCTGGAGCAGTTCCTGACGGTGCTGCCGGGGGAGATCCAGGCCCGGGTGCGGGAGCAGCAGCCAGAGAGTGGTGAGGAGGCCGTGGTCCTCGTGGAAGGGCTGCAGCGGGAGCCCAGGAAGCAGAGGCCGCGGGTGAGGTGGGGGGCATTTGGGCCCTGAGGTGAGGATTCGGGGCCCTGCTCCTGAGGTCTGCATTTGGAGGTTCCATGGGCTCTGGGCTGACACTGAAGACCGTAGCTGCAGTTCCCCAGCCTTGGCTAGCGTGAATGCATCTCTTGTTTAACCACTGTAGTCCCCGTTGCCCTTTCTGAGCTATATGGTTTGGTTCCTTAACCCCATCCCAACATACGCAGGTTTTGATGGGAGAGAGGCTGGAGGCCTTTTAAGGCTGGACCTTGAGAGTTGAAAAGATTCCCAAAGAAGGAGGAGCCCTGGGAAGAAAGACCAGGTGCTGATGGGTGCCCTGGTTGGAGCCCCAGTCTCTCCAGGGCCGTACCATTCAATACAGTAGCTGCCATGTGTGGTTTTTCTTATAGTTTAATAAAATATAAAGTAAATTTATAGGTTGTATTTTACCACGTTCCAGAGGCTCAGTCGTCACATGTGGCCAAGTGCTACTTGCTGGACAAGGATAGCACAGATTATGGGACACTTCCATCATCATGGAACGTTCTCCAGAAAGCACCACTCTTGAGCACTCTCCTCCTCCTCAGCAAATTTGGGGAGTTTTGGGGAGTCCCTTACAAATCTCTTCTGCTTGGGTCAGATTGGTTCCTTCCGACTAGATACTTGGCAAACCGCAGGTCACCTTTCTTGCCGCGGCAGTGCCAGTGGCTGCACACTGCTGTTCTTTTGCATCTGTCAAAAGAGATCAGCACCCACCCCACCACCAAAAAAACCCTGACCACAAGGTGAGTCGAATGCAATAAGCAAATCCTGCCTTGAGATGGCCAACAGGAATCCAGGAGCCCTTCTCAGACCCCCGCCAGCCTGGGCGCTTGGGGTCCCTGGCACGGGCTTTCCTCTGCCACTGTGCACCGTCACCTCCGGGTGACAGAGCTGTGAAATGTTAAGCCTGGGACAGGGTCCCTGGCGCTGGTTTCACAGTTCCCCAGGGACGTCTCTTGTCCTTGGTACGGTTACGGAGGTCAGTGCACCCTGAGATCCAAGTTCGTCTGATTCGCCTTCCCTAGAATTAGGAGGTAGATGGTTCCAGAGGGCCTGGAGATGACCTTAAGAAGTGGGACAAGTACAGTAACCCAGACTTCCGAGATGAAAGCTGATTCGGGGCCTTCCTGGCTCAGTCCTTTTGGGAACACTCACGGAAGGGAGGAAGGGTGAGAGTGTGATACGGTGTGATGGAGCGAGATGCAGAGTTTCAGGAGTGGAGCAGGCCTCCCCTTCCCCAGCTTGGAAGCCTGACCTCTTCCCAGGTCACTGGCCTTCTTCCTGGGGGCTAGCTGAAGGGCACGTGGATGGTTGCAGAGGCCATCAGACTGAACAAGGCGGCCCGGTGATGAGGCAGAGTGGGACCAGGGTGCCCATGATGAAGGGTGGGGCACCTGTGGACACCCCCAGCCTCCTGGGAGCTGGCGGGCACATGTCTGTCTGTTATAGGATCCAGAGTTGCTCCCTAATGACACGCTGTCCCATGGGACAGAGGAGTGGTTCTCGAAACACCAGGTGGAAGCCCAGCCAGAGGAGCTGTCCCTGGGGGAAGGGGCTCAGCACTCCAGCCAGCCACCCCCAGCCCAGCTGAGCCACAGGCCAAGAGGAGGCCCCTCGCTCTGGCCAAACAGGGGTGAGTAGCTGCCCCTTTCGAGGAAAGCGGAGCCCTACACCCAGGAAGGGAAAGGGGAAGGACTGCGGCTGGTCAGACCTGCGTGCCTGTGGGGTGGGCAGGCTCCCTGCAGGTGAGTGTCCATGAGGGGTGGCTGGACCTGTCCCGCCTTCGCTGCTGTGGCCATGGGTGGGTGACTCTGTACTCTCTCCCCAGGCCCCACAGCTTCACTGCATCAGGAGACAGCAGCCCTGGCCACATCCATCCTTTCAGCCTGGTCCCAGGTGAACAACTTCCCACTCTGCAGCGTCCCCATGCATCCCATGCCCTTGTTACAGGCACGCTTCTCTCAAGTGGTCAGGTCTGTGGGTTTTCGAGGCGGACCCTCACCCCCTGCTCTCTGATGCCACCTGAGTATCAGGTGTGTGCTGGAGGATTCTGCGGTCCCAGTGGTAAGCTCGGGCAACCGCTTCAAACCAGCTGTATGTTAAAATCTCCTAGGATCAGGGTAAAATTAGAGAATTTTCCCCCAGACCTGGCCTGGAATCCTAATCTCCTTTGTTTGTTTCAATAACAGCTCGGTTGAGGTATAATTCACATACCATGCAATTCACCCATTTAAAGCATACAGTGTTTAGTATATTTACACAATCAAATTTTAGAGCATTTTAATCACCTCCCCAAAATACCCCCCACCCATTAGCAGTCACTCCCCATTTCTCTCTCTCAGCCCCTGGCAGCCCCAGTCTTTCTGTCTCTGTGCATTTGCCTCTTCTGGATATTGTTTGCTTGGGTGTTAATTGTGCTCCCAGGTAACTCTGGTGCTAGACTTGGGTACCACTCGCCTAGAGGCATCCTGAAGTCCCCAGGTCACCCCATTCGGGTCTTGGGGCTGGCTTGAGCTGAGGCAGGGCAGGCTAACTTGTGAACCTGAAAAGTGTTGGCTCCAGTGGGTGAGATCTCAGCAGACGCAGCTGCTCCCTGCAGCACCTCTGTTCATGGTCCCTGGGCCTGCGGCACTGGCACGGAGCTTAGTGGTGACAGTGTCCTGAAAAGCAGGGTCCAGCTGTGCCTGAGCTGAGCTTCGGAAGAGCAGGTGGATAACAGCATGTGGAAAGGGGAAGGGTGGGAAGGGAAAAAGGCAGGGGAAGCAGGACCTTCCGTCATCACACGAGAGGAGGGGATGGGCGAGCCTGCCTGCAGGGGCAGCGGCATTGGCTCAGCGAGCTAAGTTCCCGCAGGTGCCGGTGACCTTGGAGGACGTGGCTGTGTACCTGTCCCAGGAGGAGTGGGGCTGCCTGGACGTGGCTCAGCAGGACCACAGCTGCGACGTGCTGCTGGAGGATGCAGGTGCCGTGGGGAGGCGCTGTCTGACGCCGTGCTGTGTCCCAGAGTGGGCGAGTCTCTGGGAGGGTGCCGCTTCCTTCGGGCTCATTGAGGGTGTGTGTTGGTCTCCAGCACCCGAGGCCCCTGGCCACCTCCCTGTTCAGGACTTTCCCTGGCTCCCGCCACCTTAGGAGCTGCTCTGACAGCTCTCAAACTTTAGTGGCCTGAAGAATCCCTGGGGAGGATGTGAACAGTAGGGACTCGTGCACCCCGTGTCCAGGGGATGGCTGCTTGAGTCAGGGCTGCTCCCTGGCGAGTCTGCTAAGCAGCAGCTGCACGCAGCCTGCACTGCCAGAGCCACCAGGTGTCCTGCTGGCGCCCTGCCTGCACTGACGGCAGTGTGGCGCTTGCCCCATCTCAGGCAGGTGCCCAGAGCTGTCCTGGGGGCCTTCTTTTCCTCCTCCACCACACGGTTGTCCAGTGTCAGTTCAGCCTCTGTGCCACCTCGGCCCCTGTGGGCAGGGCTTCTCTTGGCCACGCTCTGGCTGTCCACGGCCTCTCCTCCCCACCCCATGCTGTCCCTTCTTAGCATGCCCTGCTGCTCTTGACACTTGTTCTCTTCCTGAGATGTTTCCTGAAGGACTTGAGACCCTGCCTTGTATGAGTTGGAGTTCTCCAGAGCGAAAGAACTATTAGGCTGTGTGTGTATGGAGAGATTTAAGGAATTGGCTCTTATGATTGTGGTGGCTGGCAAGTCTGAAATTTGTACAGCAAGCCAGTTGGCTGGAAACCCAGGCAGGACTTCTAGGCTGCCGTCTGGAGGCAGAATTTCTTCTCCAGGAAGCCTCAAGTTTTGCTCTTAAGGCCTTCAGCTGATTTGGTGAGGCCCACCCTCAGTGTGGAGGGTAATCTGCTCCATTTGTAGTCATCTTGATTGTAGATATTAATTACATCTACAAAATAATCTCCACAGCAACATCTAGACCAGAATTTAGGGAATTCTCTGGTGGCTAATGTGGTTAGGGCTCTGTGCTTTCACTGCCAAGAGTGTAAATTCAGTCCCTGGTTGGGGAACGAACATCCTGCAAGCCACATGGCCAGGAAAAAAAAAAAAAAGCCTGCTATATAACCAGACGGTGACACCATAGCCTGGCTGGGTTGGCACAGAAAGTTAATGATCACACACTTTCATTTATATGCTCACTTTTTCCAAACTAAGTGTCTACACAACAAGCAGGGGTGAAGCTTGTCCACCGCCGAGAACACTGGCTTGCTGAGTGTGCAGCTTGCTGCCCCACCTCTCTGTGCCCTCTGTGCTGGGTCTGCCTCCTGCATGTGTTGTAACTCTTGGCCGTTTCCCCTCGGTTATGGTGAGACTCTGACACCTCGGGGCACCTGGTTTCCTTCCCAGAGCCAGGGAGAGCCGTGGGCCCTGTTTCCTCACTCACTTCCTCCTCTCTGAGCAGCCAGTCTACACAGAAGCAGAGCACCTCCCTCTCTGACTTTCAAGGCATTGAGCTTGTCCGCAGGTCCTCCTGACACCCCTTTGCCCTCACGAGGACGAGGTTGTTGCAGTCCTGTGTTCCGTCCCAGCCACACCCACATCCTCTCTTCTCTTTCCCCACGAGCAGGGCTCCCCACGCCTGGGCCCTATCTGACCGCCCTGCAGGGGCAAGGAGAAGGCCTGCGGGACCCAGCTCGAGCAGCCTCGGGGCCAAGGGAGGTCTCTGGTGGAGCCAGTTCAGGTAAGGCGTCTGCAAGGAGATGGCATACCAGATGAAAATCTCCCTTCTCCTGGGCTGAGACCTTGGTGACTGTGTCTGTGGGCTTCAAGCTCAAGGGCTTAGAGCAAGTGTTGGCAGGCTTTTTCCAAAAAGGGCCAGAAGTGAACAGGTTTTAGGGACCATGCAGTCTCTCTTGCCATCGATGCCTCAGCTCCACCGTCCTGGTGCCAAAGCAGCCACAGATGGTACAGAAAGACACAGGCGTGTGTGTGAAACTTCGCTTGCAAAGACAGACTGAGCCCCACCTGAAGGAAAGGCGAGGGGAGACGGGCTTTAGGGGCTCGAGAGGCACGCCCTCAGGGTCACAGGAGAGAGTCCTACCAGCTCAGCTGGGACAGTGTGCTGCGCGCAGGTGCAACGGGGAGCCTGGTCCCAAGGACGCCACGAGGGGCCGAGAGTCGCCCGGCCAGCAGAGCTTACTCTCCGGGGCCTGCACTGTGGGTGGGTTGCACACTCATGTGGCCACTCGGTGTGACCGTCTTGAGGAGCTGCCAGACTCAGTTCTCTGTAAAAGCTCTCCCCAAAGGCCAGGGCGGTGGTTCTGTCACGTCTCAGTTGTACAGACAAGGTGAACGTGAGCTTGAGCCCATGCTTGGCTTCCCTGATGAGCCAGTGTGGGAACAGGAGGGGCCCAGGTGGGGGTGGGGGAGTCTGATGTTTCTCGAAGGGCCTATCCCTCCCCTGTTGAATCATGGGCTTCCGTGTCCTCAAGTGTGGATGGGACCGTCACAGCCCCACCTCACAGGCCTTGATGAGTTGCTGTGTGCTTCTGAGCGTCTGCCCGTGATTTTAGTTCCTGGAGTCAAGCTCTGAGTGATGTGCGCCCGAGGAGGGTGTGGAGAGGGCACTTGAAGACCGCTCTGCATCATCCACCTCACATGGGCCGCCCTGCCCCTGCCCGCCCTCTCCGAGCATCCCTGCCCCCCTCCGCTCCCGGTGGAGCCCTCAGCTGCTGTGCTCTCTTCTGTCTCAGAGCATGGGAGCCATTTGGAGGATGGGGAGGACGCGTCGCTGAGCACAGCGTGGGCCCAGGCGCTCCAAGATCTGGGTCCGGGGCCCGGCCAGGCCAGACCCCAGCGGCCTCAGGACCCTCTTGGGGTCCGGAAGCCACACACGTGCCGCGAGTGTGGCAAGGCCTTCCGCAAGACGTCACACCTGACCAAGCACCAGCGCACGCACACAGGCGAGCGGCCCTACCAGTGCCAGGTGTGCGGGAAGCGCTTCGGCGACCGGTCCAACTGCAGCACTCATCAGCGGGTGCACACGGGCGAGAAGCCCTACGCCTGCGCCGAGTGCGGCAAGCGCTTCAGCCAGAGCTCCAGCCTGGTCATCCACCGCAGGACGCACACGGGCGAGCGGCCCTACCAGTGCCAGCTGTGCGGGAAGCGCTTCAACAACAGCTCGCACTTCAGCGCACACCGCAGGACGCACACGGGCGAGAAGCCCCACACCTGCCCAGCCTGCGGCAGGGGCTTCCGCCGGGGCACCGACCTCCGCAAACACCAGCGCACACATGGCGGGGAGCAGCCGCTGCGCAGACCCCCAGGGCTCCAGGACACGCCCGGGCCTTGGGCTTGATCTTTCGGGGAGCTGCAGGGTCGTTTCATTCCTGGAGTCAGCTCCCCATCTCCGGGCGTCTTCAGACTCTGTTCCTGTGGGCCCAGTGTGAGCAGGAAGCCAGGCCCTACAGGTGGATCAGTGTCCGGGGCTACCACGAAGAACGCACACGGGGGAGCACATAACGGCAGTGGGAATTCTCAGGTTGGGCCAGAGCCTGAAGTCAAGGTGCCTGTGGGCTGCTCCTCCAGGAGGCTCGGGTGGGGTCTACTCCGCGCTCTCCTCCAGGCTTGTGGCCACAGGGCTCTGCCACCGCCTCCCCAGCCCCTTCTGCGTGTCTCCGCGTGTTCTCCTGTCTTGTAAGGACGCCATCATTGGATTTAGGGCACACTTAATCCAGAACGACCTCATCTTAGCTCGTTACATCTGCAAGGACCTGTTTCCAAGTGGAGTCCTGGCTGAGGCTCTGACTGTTGACTTGGGGGACACCCTTCAGCCCACTTTGGGGGAAGCCTTGGTGGCTGCGGCCGCTTGCAGCTTTACGTGTCGCCGTCCTCCCAGGGTTGCTCTTTTCTTCCTGCAACCTCGCCGTGCTTGCCAGGTGTAGCCCGTGGGGGTCCTCCAGCATCACAGTGGTTGGGGGTTCCCCTCGCAGATCCACGGCTGCTCTGTTGGATGGACGGCTGGTGTGGGGATGCTTCCCTGAGACCCTTCCTTCTAACCTCCCCCGCCTGCTGGGAAGTCTGGGGGCTTCCCCAGGAGGTGCCAGGGCTGCCATTGTTCCAGCCCAGGTGGCCATGTCCCAGGATACAGGCTGGCCTTGGTTGCCCCGCTTTGTCTTTCTGATGTGGTCATGCCTCTGATCGGTTCCAATCTGTGGCCTCACGCATGGCTGAGTGGCGCAGTAAGAGGCCTTGTTTGCTGTCGTCACGAGTGAAGTGGTGGGGCAGCTCTGAAATCACTGGGTTTCAGGATGTTCCAACCGGTCACTAGACATACTGTAATTTCTCCACACCCCCCACACACCCGGGGGTGTGAGCTGCTCTGCTCTGCTCCCTTAATAAACAGCGTCTGTCAGTCGTCCTGGCACCTGTGCTCTGTCCTGCGTATTCTCTGGAGACGGGCCACCCAGTTGAGGGATGGGTTCTCCATTCTGGGCCAGCTTGTGGGGCACATAGTGTCACCAACAGCCCACCCGCCTGCCCCTCACAGACTCGCTTCTCATATCGCGTCTGCTGCTGGAGGTGGCTGCCCTCTGCCAGGCCTGAGAGCTGGGCCAATCCAGTGCCTGTTCCCTGACATTCTCTGTCCTGTAACAGGACTTCCCATTCTCCCATTCTAGATGGAAACTGAGACCTGAGAGCTTGAAGCACCTTGTCCAAGGGGCAGGACCCACTCTCAACCCTCGGCCTCCTGGCCTGCTGCTTCAACAGTCAGCAGAGTTGAACTTGGGACAAAGATTTTGTTTTCTGTCACTGTTAGGGAAACATCTTGAGTGAACTTACTGCCACTGAAAAGGGTAGAGAGAGTAGGGGAAATGGAATCTTAAAAACAGCCATTGCAGGACTTCCCTGGGAGTCTAGTGGTTAAGACTGCATGCTTTCACTGCAGGGGGCGCAGGTTTGATCCCTGGTTGGGGAACCAAGATTCTGCTTGCTGCACAGTCTGGCCTTCTGCCTCCACCACCACCCCCCACTCCTGCCCCAATAGTTTTTGCTCTTGAGAGCTAGTGACTAGTGGAGGCTGTGTGCCCAGTGCCTGAGCTCTGACCATGCTGTGTGTGCCTTGGAGTGGAGGGCGGGGGCCTCCACCGTGAGGAGAGGGCCTGGGGGCTCCCAGTGATGGTAGTCTGGCTCCAGTCCCTGCAGGACAGGTTCCCCGAGGCCTCGTGTAGCCTTGGAAGCCAGCTCACATCTGGCTTGTAATGAAAATGTTCCTTGTTGTCAAGAATGGGGGCTGCCGGTGAGGCCCCCGTGGCAAAATCAACTGGAGTCTGTGGCCCTGATCTTGGCTGCCTGTGGCTGGGCAGGGCCTGCTCTATCTTGTGTGGGGCTGGATGGGAAGGGGGCCCTTGCCCACCCTCAGGGCCTGGCAGCCAGTGGTGACCCCAGCTGAACACTGGAACACATCCCCAGGGGCCAAGGGCTGTGCTGGGCTGCCTGAACCCTTGGCACAGGGGGTCCAAGCCGACTGCTCTGCCCTTCCCATGGGGCAGACAGGGCGGAGGGGCGCTGAGACCTTGAAACAAGTTGGAGTCAGAACAGAGTTGTCGCAGAGTAGGGCTTCAGGCTGTTGGGAGCAGCTGGGCCAAGAACTGACGAAAGGACTGAAAATCGGTGGAGGTCGGGAGTAATGCTAGGAAAGGGTTGGTGAGGGAGACGGCAGAGCCTCTTCAGCTCTTGCTGGTCGTCCACGAGGGTAGGCATGGTTCCACTGTCCACAGGACAGTTTCCAGTGTTAGAACATTAATGTTCTGTATTTAAAAGTCAACCCACATTTACTTTGGAAGGACTCTAGAACATGATTATATATGTGCTGCCTTTGTGTCTTGGTTAAAGAAAAAAAGGCAAATTTCAGTCCACCCTTCCATCCAGACATCTGTGTGTGTGTGTGTGTGGTGTGCGTTGTATGTGGTGTGTGTTGTCTGTATGTGTGTTGTGGTTTGTTCAAAACAGCAAATATCAAGGACCCAGAAAATCAAGCTAAGTTTTTCAAGACCTTTTCAGCCCTGAAATTCTCTAAAGAAGTTTTACTTAAGCTTTGTAGTTACAAGAAAAAAAAAAAAAAAAAACACCTTGTATGATGGAAATCAATAGATGCACGTTAAAGAGGAAAAAAATGCAGAAATGGAAAAAGCTGGAAAAGAGCCCTAGTCCCACCGTCAGAACAAATCCATTGTCTCTGTGGTTTCCTCTGGCCGCTTTTGGAGGTTGTGGGGCCGTGTGGCGCGTCTGCTTTATGTACAGGTCCGCCCTGGTGTCCTTGCTGCGAGTGTGGGAAGATGTTCTGACTGATTTCCAGCAGAGGGCTGGCAGCAGAGCCCCAGCTGAGGGGGTCCCTGTGATGCAGATGGAAACGGGAGAGTGAGGGGACCACCAGTGCCTCGGTGTTGGTGTCGAAGGCAAGTCAGATCACCTGCTCACCTCCTCAGACCTGAGGCGTCTGCAGTTGGCCCTGAGGAGGCACCGGGCCCCCTGGGCTGTCGCTGGGACACCCCCCCGCAGGTCTGGTCTTTGTGCCCCTCTCGGCCCAGAGCGTTACGTGTTGCTTCACCCCAGGGCTGGACCCGGCCGGGTCTCCCGAAGCCTGAGCCTTCTGACTGACAGGACTCTCGCCGGCAGGCAGCTGAGGCCGAGCCGAGGCCTCCCGAGATGCCCTGAGCTGCTGGAGGAGCCGACTCTTCCCCGTGCAGTCTCTGTGACACAGGAGACGTGACCGCCGTCAGCGCTAAGTGAAGCCAACCTCCCAGTGCTGTGCCACAATACTGGGGTACTGTGCCCAAAACAGGACACCAGCAGAGGGAAGCCAGGGTGCTTCTGGAGCGCATGCCTAGTTCTCAAGACACTAAAGAATTCACGACTGCAGCCTCCCAGCCCGTGCCGTCACACAGCACGTCAGCATGTTAAAGGCCTCGGGAGGACACCTGTGTGGCACTTCTCAACCCCAGTTTGTCTCCCCTTTCTGTTCCTGGGATGTCCAGCCACACACCACGTGGGAAGAAAGCTGCAGGAGACCCTGACATTCCCAAGGGGCAGAATCTGCGAGGTCTGAAGTCCAAAAGCGACAGAGACTGCCAGAGTGCGCACTGCACATTCGCCCCGCGGCCCTGGGGTAGCCTCCGCTCCTCAGAGACCCACGCCTTCCCTGAACCGGACGTTTCACTTAGTTGACCTGAGCCTTTCCTCTCTGGCCGTTAACCAATCACGTAGTCCCATCCCTACAATATCTCTTCACCTCTGTTGCCATCACTGGCAGGGAGCAGGGAGCAAGTCAATTTGCAGAGCTATTTTTCAGAAAGAAAATGTAATCCCTTCTTGAGACCAAGCTAAGGCATCCTGGGGGTTGTCTGGAGGGGAGCAGGTCAGGCTGGGCTACCCTGCCAGCCTCCCAGAGCAGCCCACACCCTCCTGTGCCAGCTCTGTGCGTGCAAGATGCTGAGAGCAACGTCAGAAATGCGAGCTGGGACCAGGTGAGCATCCCCGCCTGTGACGGTGAGGGGCGCCCCGTGTGGTTACCGTAGCCTGGCTGGGCCCTGCGGGTCTCTCCGAGCTGCTGCCTCTTCCGCCTCCTCGCTGTCAGAGGAGCTGGAGTAGGAGCTGGAGCTGCGGGCAGACGAGAGGTGGGTTCCTCTGGACACGCCCAGTCTACTCTGGCCAGGCGTGGCTCTCGCCAGGGACTTGGAGCGCCCAGGGCTCCCATGTGACCCAGGGCAGGAGGATGGGCAGCCAGCCAAAGCCGCAGGGCCAGTGAGCTTCCTGCAGGTGCTGGAGGGGTGCGGCCAGGGCCGGGTACCCCAGCCTCGGCTCAGCGAGGCACCCCCGACCCTGTGCCCCAGCTTCCCCGCTGCCTGCAGGGAGGGCCTGTGGCTGGGGCCCTGTGGGACTGTGGGCCAGGCTCAGTTCCTGGCTGAAAGCCCTTCTTTAGTGAGCAGAGCTCCCAGGACCTGCTGTCCAAGTCCCCTTCCTCCCAAAGCAGCAGGTCTGCTGCAGGGCTGTCCGCACTTTCTGTACCTCTCCAAGGGCCCCTGGTCCAATGTCTTTGTCGGCCGCAGGTCAATAAATATGGTGGGAGGCTCCGCCGGGTTCCTCACCCGCATGTCCTGGGCCAGCGCCTGGAAGCCCAGCTCCCTGGAAGCACATCTGGGAGGTGGGGGTGGCTGAGTTACTTCCCGGTGGTCACCGTGACCTGCCCATGCTGGGCTGGGTGCCCCAGTGCAGGACCCTGAGGCAGGTCCTGAGAACAGCCCTCAAGATTCAGGCCAGCGCTGTCCAGTGGAACTCTGCGTGGCGGTTCTGTGTCTACTTTCCAGTATGGTAGATGCTCACCAAAAGCTATTTAAACTTGCATTTAAGCTAATATAAGTTAGAAATCCCGTTCCTCAGCTGCACTAGCCATGTGTAGCCAGTGGCACTGACTGGACAGTGCAAAATCCTTTCTACCAGACACATGGGTTGTCAGGGACAGAAGCCTACTTCAGCGAGCTCAGGCAAGAAAGGGAATTCCTGGCTCTCAGACTTCTAAAAAGGGTGGGACCACCAGAGTGTTGGAAGTTGGGACGCAGCTGGGCCTTAAGGGACCCCAGGGCCCTGTCCCCACCCCTGCCCACCCCGCCCCCCAGCTGACCTGGCTGGGGATAGGTGCTTGGGGCTAGCCCAATCAACGTGGCCAGAGGGAGAGGGTGCTCTCCTAGGGAGGATTCCCATGGGGTGGGAAAGAGCAGGTGCTTTGGGGCCTGAGTCCCAGCTCTGCCACTTATGTCCTGGGCAAATCAACCTTTCAGCCTGTTTCCCCATCTGTAAAATGGGGGTAATAGTAATACTGACCTGATCATATTCTTGAGATGAAGAGAAATACACATCAGGTGCCCTGCCCTTAAATCAAGTCACCGTGAATACTAAGAGAAGCTACTACTAGAGAGGACAGGGTCAGGGGTCAACAAAGCCCACCTGCTTCCGGCTTGCCGTGGCTGGGCTCCCCGGGGCATATCAGCAGGCACTCTCCAAGCAGAGGCGGCGGCTGTGGACTGTCTGGCACACAGGAGGCTCAGACGTTCCATGAGCCGGTCCTGGGTGCTGGGCTCGGTGTGGTCTGCGGAGAGGGCAAAGGCAGCTTGGTGGGGACACGGCCCCCACTTTGACCCACTGCAGCCTGAGCCTCAGGACTCCTCGTGTGGACATGCTAGGCTTATGCACAGAGAAGTGCCAGGGGCCCAGCCCACCCTCTGTGGCTCACAACTTTAGTGCGGCCCCCTCCAGCTCAGCAGGGTGAGGGGCCTTTTCTTTCACAAGCAGGGAGCTGTGTGCACCCCGGGAAGCAGGGGTGACCACCCATTCACAAGGTAGTCCACTTCCTGGCTCCTGTCTCACTTGTCAGAGGGAACCATGGTTAATAGTTCTGTGTGTTTTTTCCTTTTTTAAATAGCAACAGGGGGAGCTTCCCTGGTGGTACAGTAGTTAGCCTTTCAATGCAGGGGTGCAGGTTCAATCCCTGGTCAGGAAGCTAAGATCCACATGCCTCCTGGCCATAAACCAAAAATATAAGAAATACAAAATGCAAACAAACCCAAAACAGAAACAAAATTGTAACAAATTCTATAAAACCAGCCCACATCCAAGAAAAATCTTTAAAAACATTTAAAAACGGCAACACGATCACCCTCTATACATTTTTTGGTTGTTGTTATTTTTGCCTCACTAAGCAAGTGACAAGACTTAGCAACTTCACTTTCACTTTTGACTTTCATGCTTTGGAGAAGAAAATGGCAACCCGCTCCAGTGTTCTTGCCTGGAGAATCCCAGGGACAGGGGAGCCTGGTGGGGTCGCACAGAGTCAGACACAACTGAAGTGACGCAGCAGCAGCAGGCGGGATGTGGGATCTTAGTTCCCTGACCAAGGATGGAACCCATGCCCCCATGCAGTGCAAGAGTGGATTCTTAACCTCTGAACCACTAGGAAAGTCCCCCTCTATAGACTTTTTTTCACTGAATATACTTTATATCCTTCTGTGTTGAAACAGATGCGTGATGATAGACTGTAGAAGTGGAATAGCTTAATTAAAGGCTTGTGTGCCTTTAAATGAAGAACAGGGGAGTGGTAAAGAATCCACCTGCCAATGCAGATTCCTGGGTCAAGAAGATCCCCTGGAGCATAGTGGAAACCGACTCTAATATTCTTGCCTGGAAAATTCCATGGACAGAAGGGCCTGGGGGGCTACAGTCCATGGGACTGCAGAGAGTGGAACAGGAGCGAGAGACTGAGCAGATAGCACGCAAACAAATGGATGACAGATTCCGCTACACTGCCCCAGGGGGCGACCACCAAGGCCCTCAACCCTGCCCCACTTGTAGAAGGGCGAGTTTCTGCATATCGTGCTCTAAGGGGTTAAATTACAGATAAAACCCTTTTTAAAAGGAGCCTTTGCTCTGGAACCAGGGGCTGGAAATTGCACCTTTACCTCAGGCCTGCCTGCACTCGCTTTTATGGGCCAGAGGGGCCAAGAGGGATGAGAAACTCTTGGGACTGTTAGGAAACCGCCCAGAGCCAGGCCACAAGCCCAGTGAAGGAGCTACCCCTGGCTTTGTTTGTAAAGAGAGAGGCAGTGGAAGCAGGATTCTGTTTAGGAGCTGGCTGAAGGGGGCACAAAATGCAGGATTACGTGGCTTCCAGAGGGAAAGAGGAAGGTCTGAGGAGGTGGGGAGGAAGGAAAAGGCAGTCACATATATAGTGGGTGGATGAATGCGTGAGTTGGTGGGTGAATGAAAGGATGGATGGGTGGGTGGATGAAGTCTTGCGTCCTGCGTGTGTGGGAAGGTGAGGGCTGAGCAGCACAGAGGGCACAGCAAGCTGCTGAAGTGACCCTGCCCAGCCCACCCCCCATTTCACTGGGAAGCCCTGGGAGGAGCCGCTTGTGGAGATGCACTTGCCCCCCCACCCCACCCCGGGTGCTCAAGGTCAAACCTTGGCCCTGGAGGTGGTCAGCCGCCCACCACGCAGCTCCAGGAGCACCATCTCCCCGGTCCTCTTCTCGCCCAGTCAGACTCAGAAGGACTTGATCCAAATCCCACTCTTCAAGTTCCTGAAATAATTAAAGCAGGCTGCCTCGGGGTCCCAGGGACAGGAATTTTGGATCCACGGAGGCTGTCCCGGGATGGCTGGGGCAGAAACCAGGGTTGAGATGAGGCGGCTCACTCACCTACCCCGGCACACCTACCCCACACATAGGCTTTGCAGAATGAACTACCCCCATGAAGGTGGGTGGGTCCTGCCTTTCTTGCCACCCCCTTTCCTATGCCCTTTTTGGGGCAATACTTCTATTTCTGGTACAAAGACATTGTCTGGCTTGGAGGAAGCTCAGTGTCATTTTAAAATTATTTAGGTTCAGACAGGTTTAGAATGTTGGGAGGTTAGAACGTTTTGCTCCTTTAAGAAACACAGCAGCTGTTGGGATTGGAGGGCTTGGAAGAGGGCTGTGGGGATGGTGATGCAGTGGGCATAGAGATGTTAATCAGGAATTAGAGTGTCCCGTTAAGGCTTTGAGCACCTCCCACAGGGGTTGAGGAAAGAATGGAATTGACAGGATAGAATTGGTGAAAGTGACCTCCAGGTACACTCGATGCCAGTGTTCTCTAGGTTGTTACGAAAACCTGTCAAATAAGGCAACAAAGATAATTTTGTGATGTTTCTATGTCATATGGGGGCATCTTCTAATGAGCCCATCTTTCTCGGGGCGGGCTGGTTTGCGTGACTGACCAGGGCTCACCTGTTTGATAACTTTGTAAAGCTGAGAAATGCAAGGGTTTTCTTTTCCCTCCATTGGAGCAGCTAAGCCCAAAGGTACCGGTTCTGTTGCCCCATTGAGCCTACTGTACTTAGGGTAGCAATTTAATCTCCACATTCCCCACTCCCCTGTTGAACAAAATCCAAGTTTCTCATGATCCCTTTGAACGGCCTTTGTCATCTTGCTGGTTCTCGTGGATGATCTGAATAACAGCATTAACGGGGGCTCACTGTTTGTATGAGAACAAGGGCTTGAACGTTTTCAGATGCTGCTTTGTCACGGTCTGCTCTATCTTCTGTGTCTTCATGGTGATGCCTGGGATTAGTTTTTTCTTTCTTTCTATTTTAAGAAAGCTGGGGACTACCTGCTCCTCCCTGTTCACTGTAACTCTGAGGATTGTCTGTCTGGCAGGTAGGACTTGCCTGCCTGATGGTAGGCCTGGTGCCGTGGGCCTGAGGTCATTGCTACAGACTGAATATCTGTGTCCCTCCAAAATTCATGTGTTGAACTCCTAATCCCCAGTGTGATGGTGTTTGAAGGTGATGAGGTCACGGAGGTGGAGCCCTCATGAATGGGATTGGTGCCCTTAAAAAGAGACTCCAGAGAGCTCCTCCTTGTTCCAAATGAACCAGGAAGCATGCTCTCAACTAGACACCAAATGTGATGGAGCCTTGACCTTGGACTTCCAGATTTCAGACTGTGAAAAATTAGTTTCTGTTGTTTAAGCCCCCTGCCCAAGTCTATGGGACTTTTGTTACCACAGCCCAAAGAGCCTAAGACAGATGTAGTGGGGAGGACCAACACCTCGAGGAAGCCTGGGCTGGGGGCATGCCTACCTGGAGGGAAAGCACGGGCAGACACCCCGGGGGGTCCTCTGAAGGCACCTCCACAGCATCGCAGGCCTTCTCCTTCCCTCGGCTCGCGTCAGGGCAGGCTGCGTCCTGGCTGTCCCAGGTGACTTTGTGGAGGATGTCTTTCTCAATCATCTTCCTCCTCTCCCTCCGCAGGCCTCTGCGGCTGGCTGCGTCCGAGCCTTCCTGGGCCTCTGAGGCTGCGCCCGGGGGCTCTATCTGCAGGCCTGCTTCCTGAGCAGAGCGGATGGCCTCTCCCTGAGGCCCCTGGCGAGGACTCTGGGACACACTGGTGTTGAGGGTCCCACTCGCATCATCATCCTGCCGTGGGGGGCTCTTTGCAGACATCCTGAGAAGAGAGCTGCTCTTGCCGAGGGCCCTTCCTTCCAGAGGGGCCGACTCCTGGGGCTGGGGCCACGCATTCCACTCGCCCCAGGGCTCCACGGCGGATTCTACTGGCACCGCAGCTAGCTATGCAGGAAACAGGTGTCCCTGGTTAGCAGCCTCCAAACATCCCTGGGCGGGGGCGGAGGGGGGCGGGTGTTGTGTGGTAAGATGTGCAAGGAACATAAAATCTGCCATGTCAACCATTTTTAAATGTACAGTTCAGTGGCATTGACTGTATCCTAATGCTGTACAAACCATCCCCACAGTCTATTTCCAAAAGGTTTTCATCACCTGGACAAGAAGCCCTGTGCCTCCCCTCCCCAGCCCCTGCCGAGCTCCCATCTACTTCCTGTCTCTGCAGGTTTGCCTGGCCCAGAGATCTCACAGGCCTGGAGTCACACAGTGTTTCTCTTCTGTGTCTTTCCGCTTGGCTTTGTGTTTCCAAGCTTCCCGTGTTGTGCTGTGTGTCA
This sequence comes from Ovis aries, assembly GCF_016772045.2. Taxonomy (NCBI): domain Eukaryota; kingdom Metazoa; phylum Chordata; class Mammalia; order Artiodactyla; family Bovidae; genus Ovis; species Ovis aries. The sequence goes on along the minus strand of NC_056077.1, from coordinate 4,386,989 downwards.
GGGCTGCATTCCTTTTCGTGGGTGAATTATATTCTGTTGTATGGAGACACTTCATTGTATCCATATTGTCTGTTGTTTATCCAATTGTTCATCCATTTTGTCTGTTGATGGACACTTGGGTTGTTCCACCCTTTTGGCCAGTGGGCACAGGTGCAAGTGGTTAGAGGTGGAAAAGACAACACCCAGGCCTCAACCCCTGTGAGCTGGTACAGGGTCTTCCATCCCAGGTTAAACCATAATTGTATGGAAGAGTAACTGCTGAGGTAATTGTAGAAATGGAAAAAACACGAAATGAAGTGAAGTGGACATGGTTCCAACTGAACTAACCAGGGCGCTTGGCAGCCTTGGCAGTTTTCCTGTTTAGAGTTATTTCAGATGTATTTCTAGGCCTGGCTCGGCGGTGGGGGGCGGGGGGTGGGGGTGGGGGGGGTGACTTCTGGTGTGGACATGCTCTGGCTCCATATGATGACCCTGGGTCAGTGCTTGCACTCAGGACTGTGTGTGGTGAGGGGTCAAAGGGAAGAGCAAGGGGTACAATCAGATAGGAAATCAGGTCCCTGGCCCCAGCTCTAAGTATTCTGGGCTCCTGGGAGCATGACGTGCACAAGGCCAGTAGACGTCTGGTGTCTGAACTCCTTGGGCCGTACCTGGAGAAAGGCCCGGGTGATACTAGACCAGGGGCGTTAACCTCTTTAGAACCACACTGCTTTAAAGCCCAGTGAGAGCCAGGAGCACCCACACCCAGGTTCGTGGTCCCCTGGAGCCTGCCTTTAACAAACCTCAGGAGGAGACTCAGAGGAAGTCACCCAGGCCTCAGCAGGGTCGTCGGCCAGTTCCTCTGACAAGTCTGGAATCAGGGTGGTTTCATTTCGCTGGAAGATGAACAGCTCCTCGTCCTCGCGGTCTGACTGTGGACAGATGAGAAAGGTTTGGGTTAAACAGCCAGAGGCAGAGCCAGGAGGGCCTCAGCTTCCACCCACCTGCCCTGCCCCAGGCTCTCCGACTGTCTGGGGGGACCAGTTCTCTCCCAAAGGGCCTCACTGACACCCATTTCAGAGGCTGATATAGAAATGGGCTCAGCAGCACCACCTGGTGGAGGTGAGATCCAGGGCACCCAGTTCTGGGTTACCTGCCACCTGCTAAGCCCAGTTAATGCCTGGCACAGAATGCCTGGCAGGGCAGTGAGGTGACAGCTTGGTACTTCACTTACATGACACAGAGCTCTCCGGTCAGCATCGTGTCTGTCATGGGAGGAAAGGACAGTGGGGGCCTAGGAAGATGTCGGAAGAAGGTGCTTGCTTACCGAGGAGGAATCCGAGTCCAGAGATGGGAGCTGATGCTTGGCGGCCTCAAGGATGGCGTCCCAGGGGTTGGGCAGCAAGGGCCGCCCATCTTCATCAGGAGATGCCATGGGGTGCCTCTCAGCGTACCATCATCCAAGGAGCCTTGCAGAGCACATGGAGTGAGGTGAGAGGGTCCCAGCGGCAAGGGTCCAGAGCTCAGGGTGCTGATTTTCCAAAGCATATACATACCATCCCTTGCCTTGGGGGAGTGAAGACAGATTGGGGGACCACACACCCCATCTCCCTTCTAGTTGGCAGGTTCCTGTTACTGAGTGTCAGCCACTGTGCCATCACGTACTGTATGTGTGTCTGCACAATGCAGGATGGAGCCACAGATAAATGGATATGGTGATATTTTACAATATATAGATATATGTATTGATATATATGTATTTGATATGTGGATATATGGATATGATGTACAGAATGATACATAGATATATGTATAGATATATGATAGATATACATATAGATATATGTAAACTATATATGTCCAATATAACATAGATACTATTATTATCTACAGACAGAATTTGTATCAAAGTCAGAGGGGATTTCAAGCTACTACTTTTTACTGCCCCCTTACAAAGGAACAGAATAGACATTTTGGAGTCCCCAGAACACTTTTTTTGGAGTTGACACTCAAATTGTCAGGCCAACACACCCCTTTTGTATCCCAGAGTCTTAACAGACCCCCTTCAGGGGTCAAGGAGGCTTAGAATTGTGGGGTGATGGCACTTCAGAGCCGGCGTCTTGAGAGTACTTGCAGCCTGAGAGGCCTCTGTCACTATAAAATGGGAAGAGAACACTCCTGCCCCAGCCCTGGCCCCCAACAAGGGAAGCAGCAGGCGAGGTGAATGGGGACTTTTTGCTTTTTCTGTGCTCACAGGAGTGGGACAGGAGCTTGGTGTACCCTGATCTGGGAACAGCAGGGCAGGTCTGGTATATACATCACAGGATGTTCTCCGGCTGCAGGGCAGATCAGAGGGCAACAGAATCACCTGGTTGAAGGGGACAACCGGAGACTCTTAAGTTCTCCAGGAGGACAAAGTAACAGAGAAAGAAAAGGCATTACAGGTTGCGGCAAGAGCACCTAAGAGCTCAGAGGAGTGAAAAGTACCTAACGTGTTGGGGGAAGAAATTTTCACTTGCTGGAGTTTGCGGTGCAAACGGACCAGACCGTGAAGGGTCCTGAACGCCAGGTTGAGGAGCGTCGCTCACCGAACGGGCTGCCGAAAGCCACACAAAGCAGCAGCCCCAGTCTGGCATAATCCCGACCGTGCCTCCACGTCCGTTTCTTGGCTGCGGCCCGTTAGCCCCGCCCCCGCCCAGCCCCGCCCCCCACGCCCCCGCGCACCGCCCAGTCTCCGGCACCGCCTACCGCCCCGTCTCCGGCACCGCCCACCGCCGGACCGCGGGTTGTTATGACAACTGGACGCCACCGGCCACTCGGGTGGGGCTTTTAAATTCCAAAGTTCGGAAACCGGAAACCATCGCGCGTCCTCCCACCTATTCCCCAGCTTGCTTTCCCAGCCCCCACCCTGTCCACCTCCCAACAATTATCTCGCAGCTGCGGCCTCGGCCTCCGCCTCTCTTCCCGGCCTCGACAGGGACGAAAAGGGCCCGCCGCGCCTCTTCGGTCGTGTTCTCCCGCTTGGGCAGCGGCGCGATTACTAAGGCCGTCGCCGCCTTCGGAATCCCGGTTCATCAGTCTTACATCACTGAACAGCCACATCCTTCCCACCCACCCCCCCCGCTCGTCTTTCGGGACTTGGCGCGTCCTGCCGCTCCTGAAACACGATTGGTTCCCCTGGCCAGCGGAGGGGCGGGGCAAGGAGGACTCCCCCTGCTCATTGGCTGCTGTGGGCGTCACACAGAGAGCCGGGCGAGCTGACCGGAAGGTCCGGGTGCGGGACGGACGAAAAATCTACAGCGCCGGGAGAGGCCGAGGGGGACCCGCGAGCGTCCCGTCGTGCTCCGCGCCGCCCGCAACCACTTCCGGGGCGGGAGCGGGCCGCTGGGTCCGCGCGCTGTGGCGGTGACCGGCGCGGAGGGAGCCCGAGTGGGCGCGGCCGAGGGAGCGCGGCGGCCAGCGGCGGCCCCAGGGCTGCCCGGGGCCGAGGCCCAGCGCGGGGAGGCTCCGCGGCGGCCCGGCCCCTGCCTGGTGCTCGCACCTGCTGCCCGTTCGCGGGGCGTCCCAGCCCTGCAGCTGGTTCGCCGCGGGAGTTTACAGCTCCGAGGATCTTCGCAGCTGAGGAGCCGGGACGGAAAGCCACGTGCGGGGTAAGGTTACTGGGAGGAGGCGTCGGCGCTTGGGTAGTTCCCTAGGTTACCCTCCCCGGGGCCCGAGAACGAGGTGGGGATGCCTGGAGGCAGCGGAAGGCCCACGCCCCGGGGCAGGACGCGGTGCCCTCGGGCTTTTACAGACCTCCTCCCTGTGGGCGTGACGGTCACCACCAACGTCATTTGTTGTTGTTATTTACTTTGGTGTGCTTTAAAAGTAACAGATACTTAGCATTTTACCGAATGGACAGAACGCGAAGGTGGAAGGAAAATTAAAAGATCTCATTCTCAGTGCTGCTTCCTGGAGATAAATTCTAGAAGCGATAAGCAAAAGATTTTCGACAAGTATACGTGATATATACCTGTAGATGACTCTGTTCCTAAGGAATAGCCCGTGGTTTTAGAGCGTCTGGCATGGAGCAGGGTGATAAAGCAGCTTGGTCCCTGGGTATCCACGTTCTCCTTCCATGATTCTGATAGGCTCTCAGCGTTGTGCCTGGTTTCATACAGTTGAAAGTCGCTCAATCGTGTCTGACTCATGGGGTCTGACAGACCTCATGGACTGTCCATGGAATTCTCTAGGCCAGAATACTGGAGTAAGTAGCCTTTTCCTTCTCCAGGGGATTTTCTGAACGCAGGTCTCCTGCACTGCGGGCGGATTCTTTACCAGCTGACCCACAAGGGAAGCCTAAGAATACTGGAGTGGGTAGCCTGTCGGGTCTCCAGCGCATCTTCCTGACCCAGGAATCAAACCGGGGTCTCCTACATGGCAGGTGGATTCTTTACCAACTGAGCGAGCCTCCAATAAAAGAGAATATGGGTCCTACCCTGGAGGAGGCATTTGGAGTAGAAGAGACACCCCCAAAGAAGGCTGAAGGGGTGTTCTGAAAGGAGTGCAGAACTGACTGCAGCTGATTTGGATTCTTGTTCAGGTTCGGCAGCCAGGATTGTTCAGCTGCTGTGGGCAGCAGTCTGCTGCGGCAGGAGCGTGACCATCGCATTTCATCCCCTGGAACTACCAGGAAGGAAAGACCCAAGTGACCCCAGCATCCCCCTCCACCGCGATGTCGGAGCTCAGCGATGAAGCCAGCGAGCCAGAGCTGCTGAACCGCAGCTTGTCCATGTGGCACGGGCTGGGCACGCAGGTCGACCGGGAGGAGCTGGCTGTCCCCCTGGATCTGCACACAGCCGCTTCCATTGGCCAGTACGAGGTGGTGAAGGAGTGTGTGCAGCGGTAAGAGGTCCTGGGAGGCATTCCTTCCTCTCGGATGGTTGAGCGCCACCGCCCAGGTGGAGCCATCAGGAGGCTAGCGAGGCCTGGCCCACAGCTGTAGACGTTTAACCCATGGGTAGATTGTGGACTTCCCTGGTGGCTCAGACGGTAAAGCGTCTGCCTACAATGCAGGAGACCCAGGTTCACTCCCTGGGTCGGGGAAGATCTCTCAGAGAAGGCAATGGCACCCCGCTCCAGTACTCTTGACTGGAAAATCCCATTAACGGAGGAGGCTGGTAGGCTGCAGTCCATGGGGTTGCTAAGAGTAGGGCACGACTGAGTGACTTCACTTTCACTTTTCACTTTCATGCATTGGAGAAGGAAATGGCAACCCACTCCAGTGTTCTTGCCTGGAGAATCCCAGGGACGGGGGAGCCTGGTGGGCTGCTGTCTATGGGCTCGCACAGAGTCGGACACGACTGAAGCGCCTTAGCAGCAGATGCAGAGCAGCATGCCCGGCCTCCCTGCGCCCCCTGGATGTAGCCTTTCCCTTCGCAGTTATGACAGTCAAAAAATGTCTTCAGGCTTTGCCAACCATCCTTTGGGGGCAGAACCTCCCCTGGTTGAGAACTGTCTCTGTGGCTGGTGGGAGGAAGGAAGAGCTGACTTTGGGGTAGGAAGAGGGCACAGATGAGAACAAGAAATTGGAGCACAGAGGCAAACTCAAGGTAGTTTGCAGAGGCAGTGGTCCAGAAAGTGGAGTCACCCCTGAACCCTGTGATGTCCAGGGTGGCGGTTGACTCTGCTTCCTGTCAGCACTCCCCACTCTTTCTCTTGGCCTGGCCACTGGGTTTGGTAAGTCCCACATGTACGATGGCTGGCGTGTCTAGCATGTCTTGCATTTGTTTAGGAGAGAGTTAGATTTGAATAAGAAGAACGGTGGTGGCTGGACCCCGCTGATGTATGCCTCCTACATTGGACATGATACCATCGTGCACCTCCTGCTTGAGGCGGGGGTCAGTGTGAATGTGCCGACCCCGGAAGGGCAGACTCCACTGATGCTGGCCTCCAGCTGTGGCAACGAGAGCATCGCCTATTTTCTTCTCCAGGTGAGCTGCAAGGGTCTCAGGCCACTCGGCAGATAGGGAAGCACTGCAGCATGCTTGGGTAATCACTTCGATTCTTTCAGTGTAATGGCCTGGAGGGTGCCCGCCCTGTGCAGAGGAGACGTGGCCTTAACAGGCATTCTCTGTTCTCTTGAAGCAAGGTGCTGAGCTGGAAATGAAGGACATTCAGGGCTGGACTGCCCTTTTCCACTGCACCAGTGCTGGGCACCAGCAGATGGTCAAGTTCCTTTTGGACAGTGGAGCGAACGCCAACGTGAGGTCATTACCAGGTCGTCCGCAGCCGTGGGAGTTGGTTGGTCACATCTGACTCGGAGGAGGGCAGCTGTCGAGGCAGCTAGAGGCCAAAGTGTGGGAGCCCCTGCCTCGGTGTGGCAGTCTCAAGACCTGGGGTGGAGGGGACAGTGCCGCCCAGCACAGAGGCACAGGGAGCGTCCTGGCTTTCTCACTCACCTGTCAGGTGACACTCGGTGCGGCACCTTAAGCTCTGTAGGCCTTGCTTTCTTTATCTGAAAAGAGGATGGTGGTGCTTATGTCATGGCGTTATTAGAATCACATGTCCTGTCATATGCCAGGGCCTAACATAGCGAGTGGCGCTTAACTGACACGTGTTAAATGCCAGTCCCTTTCTCTTCCCTGCCTTCTGTGTGTGTATATGTATATATCATTCCACATGCACATGTGAAGTGATGCTTCGAATGCACTCCTGAGTTTTTTAAGCTGGAAGTAGTGGTGCTGTCTAAAGTATGTCACCGTGATAATCCTCTTTCAACACGGCATCCACCTGACTCTGCACACCCTGGCTGGTGTCCGCTGGGGTCACACACTGTAGGTGTCCAGCCCATTAAGAAAAAAAGGGCTTCTCATTAAATTGCAGCTCATTTATTGACATTCTGACTTGAGTGATGCTGAAACCTGAAAACTATGTGTCTTCAAACATGAAAACCAGTGGTTAGCTTGCTTCCTGTCTCCTAGACTGGGTGGCACTAGTCAGAGCCAGGGGGTGCTCTGAAGAGGTGAGCGTGCGCCTGGTGCAGTTCAGCTCTGAGTTAAGCATAAGCAAGCACCAGGTACATATGGAAGGGCAGCGTCAGTTCTTAGTCCTGGAGTCCCCAGAGGGTTCCAGGCCTGATCTGCAAGGTGGGGTATCTGGAGAGGTGGAGAGGAGGTGCTTGCTATCTGTGAGCAGTGAGGGGTGATAGCTGCTTTTTGCTGTGGTTAAGTGGAGGCTCAGATCACAGCAAGTGGAAACAGCTGTGAAGGAGCAGAGACGGGAGGTGGATTGTCTTTGGAACAAAAGACTCCGGGCTCGGCGGCGGCGGGGGCGGGGGGAGGGTGGAGGTGTCGCTGTCGCCAAGGTTTTGTCTGACCGAGGTCCCCATGCAGGGAGCCGGTGTGTGGATTCACTCCGCTGATGGAAGCTGCGGCCGCCGGCCACGAGATCATCGTGCAGTACTTTTTGACTCATGTGAGTGAGCCTGTTTATTAGCTTGTAATCCCGTCACAGCAGCTGAGGCATCTTATCACTGAACCATAAACTTTCTCCTACACAGAAAGAACGGCTCTGCATCCGTTTATTCAGCACATTTTTCACTGAGTGTCTGTGGATAACCAGTGCTGAGTGCCACTTTAGGCATTAGGGGTACAGTCGTGAGTGAGTATAGAAACGTACTCTTAAAATAACTTCGAAAATACTGTTATTTGAAAAGTGTGGAAAAAATTTTAAAACAGTAAATAGCACTCATCATCCCATCACTTAGAAAATTTGTACAGAATCGGGAGGCCACCTCTGTTCCTCCTCAGGATGCCCACTGGGTTGATAAAAGACCACCTCTATAGACACCTGCAGACACATGGGTTTATACATTGAACGAAGCGGGATTCTACTGCATGTTTGCTCTGCAACTTCTGAAAAATAACTTAATGTGACAAGACATTGTGCCCTTTCATGGTATTCCACACAGCATCCATGCCATGTTTAGTTAGATCAGTTCCTTATTAGTAGAGTTGAGGTTTCCCCCGTTATGCAGTTACAGGCAGTGCTCCAGAGGATACCTTGGCACACAGCTTCAGCATGCATGCAGTTACTTCTGTATGCGGTATTTCTGTTTTTATAAGTTTTTTAAAGAATTTATTTTTACTTGGAGAATAACTGCTTTACAATGTTGTGTTGGTTTTCTGCCTGTTGTCATGCTCAGTTATGTCCAACTCTTTGTGACCCCATGGATTGTAGCCCACTAGGCTCCGCTGTTCATGGGATTCTCCAGGCAAGAATACTGGAATGGGTTGCTCTTTTATATATGTATGTGTGTGTGTGTGTGATTTTATTTATTTATTAAGCTGTGCTGGGTCTTAGTTGGGCCATGTGGGATCTTAGTTCCCTGATTAGGGATAGAACCCAGGTGGGGTCCCTGCATTGGGAGCACGGGGTCTTAGCCACTGGACCACCAAGGAAATCCCTGGGACGTTGTGTATCATAAAATGTTAACATGCTATCTCTTTCTAAAAAAGAATTTGGGGGCAGTACCTGCACACGTAAGAATCTGGACCAGACAGAAGGCACACACAAGCCTGCCTCCTCCCTCCACCTCAGTCTCCGTCGCCATGCTCTCCCCATGGCTGCTCCCCAGCTTGTTTGTTTTTTTTAAACTGGTCTGTCCTAGCTTGTTCTTCACCAGTGGACATAAAGCTGTCTCCTCTCGTGCGTGGCAGCGTAGTGCTCCCTTGTCGGGTTGAATCAAGTTCTCCAACTGTGGCCTGCAGATGGCATCAGGTCGTCTCTGCCGTCACGCAGCGCCCTGCAGGAGGTCTGTGCACATACATCACACATGTGCGGCCACGTCTGTACAGCTGGGCACGGAAAGCAGGAGTTTTGGATGTAGCCTGAGGACAGCCTTCACTTGGAGGCGGCAAGACTGCTAGGCAGAGAGCAGGTCGCACCAACCCGAGCCCTGTTCACAGCAGTGAGAACCACTGCGAACAATGAAGCGCTTCGAACGTACAGAGTTAACACCAGTATAACCCCCCATGGGTCCAGAGGCAACCACACTGCCCTGACTTTATAGTCTCCTCACGTGCTGTGTGCAGACTTGTTTTACGCATTTTAAAGATTTATATATATAAATATGTGCTTATTTCTGCGATGACTGTCACTCAGCGCAGTGTGGGGCGTGTGGATGGGGCTCGCTCGTATCAGCCCTCTTCTCCAGGGTCTGCAGCTGGGAGCGAGGCTGCTCTGTGGCTGAGGCTCCTAACTCTTCTGTAAACTGTCCCAGGGAGTCAAAGTGGACACGAGAGACCACAGTGGAGCCACAGCCCGGATGCTGGCCAAGCAGTACGGACACATGAAGATCGTGGGACTGATCGACGCCCACTCACCTTCTCTGCCCAAGAGCCTCTACCGGAGCCCAGGTACCTGTGTCTGCAGCCTGGCCTCTGCTGGCGCTGCCTCCTCCCCTTGGGCTGAGGTGGGAGGGACCGCCCAGCTGAGGATGGGCGGGCAGGTGGGAGGAGGGCAGCTCAGACGGGGTGACTCTGGCTTTGTTCCTTGACTTTGCTTGTGGCATTTGTTGCCACGCAGATGTTTCAGTTACGTGTCAAGTTCATCAGTGTCGTGTCGCCTAGAACTGCTTAGAGAGGGGAAGGAGACTGATGTCTGTCCACCGTGCTGAGTTCTGCCTGACTGGATTCTGTCACTGTTGGGAGTTTATAATAGTTTTATTTATTGATTCTCTAGTGTTTTTCCAGGTACACTACCCTAAAACCTGCACATAGAGAAAAAATTTACTACTTTGTTCCGTGATTCTTATACCTCTGATTTCTTGGCTTTCATCACACTCACTCATCCCTCTAGTTCCCTGTTGAATGAGGTGGAGGTAGTGGACTTTCACTTTGGCCCTAATCTTAGCAGAAATGCCACGTTATGGTAATACGCTGGCTTGCAGAGTAAAGTTTGCATGTATGTTGTCATGTTAGGAAAGTATCTATCATTTCCTATATTCTTGAATGTCTTTATGCGTCCCAAATTTTCTCAAAGGTGTTTTTAACATCTATGGAAATGATTGTGAATTTTCTCTTTAGACCTGTTAGCACAATATATTAATGAATTTTCTAAAAGTGAATCAACTTTATATTTTTGGTGTAAATCCTACTTGGCATATTATAATATTTAAAAATTACTTTTATTTGGTTGCACCCAGTCTTATTTGCGGCATGTGGGATCCAGTTCCCTGACCAGGGATCAAACCTGGGCTCCCTGCATTGGGGGCACAGAGTCTTAGCCACTGGACCACCAGGGAAGTCCCTTGTTTTCTTAATGTGGTTTTGCGAGTTGTGTGGATATTCATAACTGATACTGGTCTGTGATTCTCTTTTGTTCTGTCTTTACCAGCTCTAGGTCTCAGTATTAAACTTGCTTCATAAGCAGAACTGGAAGCTCCCCTTCCTTTCTGTGCCCTAGAACGGTGTACATAGCATTGGTCCCACATGGTCCTTGAAGGACTCTCCTGGGACCCTCTCCGGGCCTGGCCTTTGCCCTCGTTTCTCTTGTGTGGTTTTCTTGAAGACCTGCTAGTCTCTGTGTGGTGAATGGGGTGTGCTGAGCCCCTGCACTCAGGTTGTGGCCGCCGGCTCCTCCCTGCCCTCTGGACCGCGCTGGGGCATGGGTTCGCCTGGTTCTGTCTTCCACTGAAGGACAGGGGCTGCGGCAGCTCAGCGTCATGCAGCCACCTTTGCCTTGGCTCCCCTCCCTGAACGTTCACGTTTTGTGGCTCCTTTACCCTCTGCTTGGACGGCCCCAGTGTCCTCCTGGCGGTGTGGATCCTGGAGTGTAAGGGAGAGGTCCACTCAGGGGCACTGCCCCGGCTTGGGGGCGCTCAGGCAGTGGCCGGCTGAGCCTGCAGTGCATGGCTTAGTGAGCTGCTCCCCTCCTGTCTAGGCAGCACACATGGCCCAGGGTCATCAGGGGCTTCTGTCTCTGCCCCAGTCCTCCGGCTCCAGAGTGAGACCCTCCCCAATGGGAGCTTCTACCAATAAGAGGCTGAATTGTGCCCTCTAAGCATCACAGTGTTTGGGAAACGATGAAAAGCTATAAAGTGCTGACAACTGTGGGCACACTGAGCTCTTCGGCTCAGATGGGTGGTGATTTGAAAAATTCAGAAAAACAGCACATGAGCCTTCATGTGGCCGTTGTATCCCAGTATATTGTTGAGGTTGAGAATACACAATTGAGGAGAGGAGGATGGGCTGGACCCCCGTGATGCTCAGCGGTCTTGTGACCCCCCTCACCCCCACATCCCTGTGGTCCCCCGAGCACTGGACCCACCCACTGTGGCATTTCTTACAGGTGACAGCCCAGGAACACTTTGCTTAATTTAGGAAAATCAGTTACGATATTTTTCTTCCAGCTCATTATGAAGATTAGTTTCATCCATCACTAATCAGGCTGTCTGAATCTTGGTGTTTGACCCACAGAAAAATATGAAGATCTGAGCTCTTCAGACGAGTGTGGCCCTGTCCCTCAGCGACAGAGGCCCTGCCGCAAAAAGGGGCTCAGCATCCACGAGGGGCCGCGAGCCCTGGCCCGCATCACGGCCATCGGACTCGGGAGCCGGGCGCAGCAGCCTTGCTACGGTGAGCGCCCCACGGCCCCGGAGTCTGGGATCCTGTCCCAGAGAATGAGCGCTCAGGCTTATGACATGGGGCCCCAGGAAGCCGGGTGCGGGCAGCTGCTTGAGGACTCAGAATGGGTCACAGGGATGGAGGCACACCAGGCCCCAGCTGGTTCTTTGGGCCATCCTTTAAACTTTCTTTCTGTCAGGTAGAATTACAAATAGAACTTTCTCTCCTGGAGAAGTGTCACTGAGCTCAGATCCATTCCTCAAGGGGGTGGGTCTCGCGGGGATGAGAACTGTCAGAAGGTAAATGCACCTGGTGGGCCAGAACCTCAGACCCCAAGTGTCCAGATCCCCTGAGCTTTGTCAGACCGTCTGCTCCTGAGTGCTGAGTGCAGTGCTCTTTAGTGCTCTTGAGACGCTGAGTTCTTGGAGCATGTCGGGGTTGACGCTCTCGTGCCAGTCTGGCCGTGTGACCAGATTCAGGTGTGGTGTCTTGCTCATCAGTGACCAGGCCACCCTGGGAACTCCCTCCCAGCCTGGAGACCATCCCAGCCAGGAGACCATCCCAGCCAGGAGACCACGTGAGGACTTGATTCCCTTTTCAGACCCTTGGGTAGGGGTCCTGGCGCTGGCTGGAAGCTCCAGGCCCACCTCCTCCCAGGGCCGGGGGTTGACCAAGAGCTGGTGCCCCAGGCGAGGGTGCGGGTGGTAGTCTTGTGGCTGGGAGTGCAGGACCCTGGGATGAGGTCTGCTCCTTCGGGGGCACCCAGGCCACCTGTCCCGCCTGTGCTGTGGCGGGAGGCGGGGGGGTGGGGGTGGGGTAGGGTTGACGGTGGGAGGGAGCGCCCCCCCCAATCTCATGGCTGTGGCCTTCCAGGAGATTGCTTTTTGTCTTACATTGTGTGATGGTTTAACTTTTTGTAAGCATGTATATTCTCTTCCCCAGCAGTTAAAAAACATTTTTGAACGATAAAGGTGTAAAGAAGGAAATAAGTTACCCCTGGTCCCACCAGCCAGGCGCTCTAGTGCACACACACTTCCTGTGGGGAGGGGCAAGTGAGGTGAGAGTCGCTCAGTCATGTCCGACTCTTTGCGCCCCTATGGCCTATACAGTCCACGGAGTTCTCCAGGCCAGAATCCTGAAGCGGGTAGCCTTTCCCTTCTCCAGGGGATCTCCCCAACCCAGGGATCGAACCCAGGTCTCCCACATTTCAGGCGGGTTCTTTACCAGCTGAGCCACCAGGGAAGCGCGGGGAGGGGCAAAGTAGGGGTTAAACGCTGAGTTTGTGTCTCGCCTCTCCCCCTCGTTTTCTCACAGGCAGATATACTCACAGGTTATACTACACCGGCTCTGTTAACGTTTAGCCAGAGCTCCTCAGCTTCCTGCTCAGCCAGGGGTGTGTGTTTCCAGCTACAGGAACGCTTTGTGGCACAGTTCTTTGGCCCAGCAATCTGTAAACACAGCTTACGGGCTCCTCTCAGCGTCAGTGTGGCTGGAGGGAGAGGTAGCCGTGCACCAGCTGTTGGGCACACACTTGCCGGGGACCCCCTTCGAGCCTGTTGATGGCGCGGCTTGTCCAGGTTGTAGCAGCAAGTGGACAGTGCCGTCCTGGGGCTCCCCTCCCCGAGGCCCCGAGGAGGAGGTGGTTGAGTGTGGGAGGAAGAATGCCTCCTGCTTCTCCTGTGTGGGGGGTTTACGTGCCCCGTTCTGCCCACAGAGCAGGTGCCTCCGCGGGGCTACGTCAGCTTCAACAGCAGCGATGAGCACCCCCTGGAGGGGGGCGGCCTGTGCTACAGGGACGTCACTTCGCCCATCAACGAGCGGGACGTGGAGAGCAGCAGCAGCAGCAGCCGCGGTGCGCTCCCCCAGCCAGCTGGGCAGGGGAGAGGGAGGCTGCTCCTGAGGAGTCTGGCTTGGGGCCAGGGTCACTGAGCAGGTCCGGGGTTCGGTGCAGACAGGTCTCACCCCTGGAGTGGCGAGTCCTCAGGAGCATCTGAGTGTTCTTGCGCCGCCCGCTCTTCGTGATGCCTGGGTCTACCCGAGAACAGGCAGACGAGTCCTGCTGTGCGTGGAGGGCGCGCAGCCCAAGCAGTCAGCATGGAGGCAGGGAGGGCGGGGGCTGGGCTGGGCTGGGTGTTGCCACGGCCAGGCCTGTGGTCAGGCACTCTTGTCTCCCCTCCCGCAGAAGAGCAGGCCTTCTTTGCCAACCCTGGGGTTGCACGGAGCAGCAGCAGCGAGGGCCTGGCCCGGGCCCCGGGACTCAGCAGCGAGGCCTCCCTGGAGAGCAACGAGGTGACCCTGCCCTGCCCTCCCCTCCCCTCCTTGCCCAGCGTTGTGGGGCGCCTGATGGCTCAGCCAGGTGAGCGGGGCTGGCAGGCTGTTTCAGAGGCACCTGGAGCTCCGTGGGGCCGCGGTGGCAGGCAGGGCTTTGGCCAAGGTTCAGACCTCCCAGTGTCCCCAGGAGGTGAGGGAGTGTGGATGAGGCCAGACACTAGCGGCAGGGCGGGGAGCGGGGCCTGGAGGGGCCAGCTCAGAGCCACTGTAAACACACATTTCTCACCCAGGATTCGGATCATGTGCGGAGAAGCTCGGTTCGCAAACAAACTAAAAGTTACGTGAAGACCAAGAACCGTTACGGCAGCAGCGACAGCCAGTGGGCTCCCAGCGCCGTGGCGCCCTGTGCCCCGGGAGTGAGCCCCCAGACTGACAGGCCCCCGTGTTCAGGGCCCCAGGTAACGCCACGGGCGCTCTTGGATTACTGAGGCGTTTATTGGCATTTTCTGTGGGCCGGCACTGTTGAGAAGGGTGGGGCGGGATTCTCCACACGACCTGGAAGACTACTCAGGCCGAGAGGGTTCTCGCTGGGCAGAGGGGCCCTCCATGGAGGTTCCTGTCTCGTTCCCTGGTTTCCATGCTTATCTCAGCCTCCCTGAGCCTGGGGAGGAGAAACGCTGGACCAGTGTCAGCACTGACGTCAGGTGACAGGGACAAGCTGCACGAGAGGCAGAGACGAGGTGACACTCAGGACTGTCCACTGAGGGTCACTGGGGCCGCCGCAGAAGAAACCCTGCAGGAAGGCTACAGCTGCAGCAGTGCGAGTGAAGAAAAAATCTCTGAGACCCTGGACGCTTTGGTTTTGGGATCCAAGCACTTGTGCATCAAACAGCAGGCATTGGTACTTGCGGCCCGGACCTCAGTGATGCTGGGGAGGCCAGGTTTCGATACCACAGATGCGAAGCAGGACAGGCGGCACTGGGGCCAAACAGAATCAGCCAGCAGAAGCTGTGCGCTGGTCCCAGCAGAAGCATCAGGGGCCATCCTTCCCCAGAAGAGCCAGATCTTCCCAGTTTGATCAATAAATGCATCTGCACGTCCAAGAAACCAAATCAGCTCTAAGTTGGTTAAACTCAGAGCCACACCTGGACACATCACCGTCAGTGTCAGAAACAGTCCTGGAGCAAGAGTCGAGTGGCTCAGCACAGACACGGGGACCTCAAGATAGTCTGTATTTCTCATGTGTCCAAGGGGCCCAGAAAACATGGGGTGATATGTTAACCAGGGATGCGACATCTGCGAAGCCTCTCCCCCAGAGCAAAGGGGATGCGGGGACAGCCCTGGGCAGCGGAGACTGAGGGCCACTGCCGCAGCCTGCCGGGCCATGCTTCCTGCTGCAGTGGCGAGGCTGGCCTGGGAGCACCGACAGGCTGACCGTGTCCCTGGACGCCCTGAGGACACGGAGTGGACAGCCTGGGCTCCCTGACACGCCTGGGGGTCAGCAGGCTCAAGACGGGCCAGGTGCTGAGCGGGAGGACGGTGGCCCCGCGTGCATGGTGGTCCTCGTCCTGCCCACGGCCGCCCGTCCTGACCCGGCCTACTCGCCCCCAGGACCTTGCCACGCTGCTGGAGCAGATCGGCTGTCTCAAGTACTTGCAGGTGTTTGAGGAGCAGGATGTGGACCTCCGCATCTTCCTGACCCTCACCGAGAGCGACCTGAAGGAAATCGGCATCACGTGAGTGTGGGCCTCTGGCCAGCTGAGGTCGCAGACAGCGGGGAGGGGGGTCACCCTATCCAGAGGCTGGCTTCTCCCTGCTGTCAGCTGCCCTCCACTCCAGCAGCTGCTCCCGGCTCGGATGCTGGCAGCCTGGGTCCTGAAGCCCAAGCTGGCCCAGTGGACACCGCTGTGCTCAGGGCACCGGATGCTTCCAGCCTCCACCCTGAGAGCATCTGAGCAGCCCGGCTCCCCGTGCTGTGAGAGCCGGGCAGGGCAAGGGGTCACGACTCCCTGGGACACTTCAGTCCTCTCCCCCAGGGTCTTGGGGGCTCCCCGCCCCCTTCAAGGCTGGGGTGTCTGTAGCGGACAGTCTTGGCAGGATGGCCCACGGAGCCTCCATGTACGGCAGGTGCTGAGCAGTGTCCTCCCTGATGCAGGTTGTTTGGGCCCAAGAGGAAGATGACTTCCGCCATTGCCCGCTGGCACAGCAGCGCCCGCCCCCCCAGTGACGCCCTGGAGCTGGCCTACGCCGACCGGCTCGAGGCTGAGATGCAGGAGCTTGCCATCCAGCTGCACAAGGTGACGGGGCAGGGAGCAGCAGAGAGCATCAGCTGGACCGGTGACAGCTTTCGGGCAGGAGGGGGCGCCCAGGAGGGCAGGCGCATGAGGCACACCTTAGGGCTGGGGCAGGGCTGAGGACGATGAGCCCCCAGACCTGGAAAGGAGGCAGCAGGCGTGGAGGCCAGGGCGGGGGACCCAGCCTGAGGCGCTCTCCTGCCCACTGCAGCGCTGTGAGGAGGTGGAAGCCATGCGGGGCCTGGTGTCCCAGGAGCAGGAGCTGCGGGCCGTGGTGGAGAGCTGCCTCCTGGAGCAGGATGGTGCCCGCAAGGATGTGCACACACAGCTGCAGGAGACCTGGGCCCTTGCCCAGGACGCTGCACTTGTCCTGGACCAGCTGCGGTGAGCGGGTGTCTGGCCCCCCCGCCCCGCCCCGCCCCTCCGCCAGCGCGAGACTCTGTCCCTGTCTCTTCTGAATTTCCCACCAGTGGGTGGTTTTCAGGGTCTCCTGGAGTAGCTGCCACCCCAGGCTGTCCCTCCCCACAGGCAGCAGAGGGGCCCCCATGAGCGGCCCTGGTTGGGGCTCAGAGGGACCCCCAGGCAGAGCCCGCCCCTCACTCCAGGCCCCCTGGCCTTGCCCCTCACCGCTGCTTGGTGTCCTGTCTGGCAGAGCCTGTCAGGCCGAGCTGTCAGCCCGAGTGAGGCGGGACGAGTTCCTGCGTGAGGCCCCCCTGCGCCCAGGCCTCCCTGCAGCAGGTGAGGGCGGTGTCCTGGCCATGGGGCAAGCGGACGAGGGTGGGACGCCTTCCAGGCCCAGGTCTCGCCACCTGTCTCTGTGCTTGTTACGTGGATGCCTCCCCGGTCCCCTCATGCTCCACACCCACGTCCTCACGGTCTCTCCCGGGAGGCCTCGGCTGCTGGCACCGTCCAAGAGGCCACAGCCCAGCAGGCCGGGGCCCTGGCACACTCAGCCCTGGGCCTGGGCCCCTACTGGCTGGCAGCACTCTGCTTCACAAGCGGGCAGAGAACATGCTGACACGCCGCAGGAAACGTGGCTCTAGAGGGCCAGTCCTGTCGCAGTGGTTCAGGGTGCCCAGAACCCACGCCTACCCGGCTCTCTGCTCCACAGACCCCAAAGGCTGGCAGGCCTCCTTGCAGGCCCTGAGCCTCCCCGAGCTGTCAGGAGCCCTGGAGGAGCGAGTCCGGGAGATGGGTGAGTCCAGGGGCTGCAGTCCACCAGCCGTAAGGTCCGCCCTGCCTGCGCCCCAGCTTGTGAAGCCGTGACTGTGTGCTCCCGTCCTCAGGGCGAGTCCTATGCTCGGTGACCCAGAGCCTGGAGAAGCTGCAGGCACTGAGCGGGAAGGAGAGCTGGCGGGAGCCGTAGCCGGGGGACGGTGAGTGTCCGGCAGCCACGGGCCCAGAGAGCAGAGTCAGCGGGGCGGCCAAGGGAGCCCCCTCCACTCTGCCTTTTCCCTTCTCAGAACCGGACGTGGGGTGACTGATCCACCCTGAAGCTGTGTGCCCGAGGACAGGAGGGCAGCAAGTGGGCAGCTGCGGCAGCCAGAGGAGCAGGCCCCAGCAGCAGCAGCAGGCAGGCAGGCCGGGGCCGGTGCAGGGCAGCGAGGCCTGCAGCGAGGCCTGCAGCGAGGCCTGCAGCGAGGCCTGCAGCAAGGCGGGACGGGGCCTCTCGTCATCTCGTCAGACCCGGGCTGAAGCCCAGAGCCGGCAAGGCCACGGGGAGCGTGCCCATGCCCCGCGGAGGCTCGCCCAAGTGGGGAGGCCTGGGGCCCCTAAGCCGCGTAGGCCATTTGTGGGAAAATAAAACCTGCACTCCGGTGGTGCGGGCTCAGTGCTGGCCTGCGGTCCTGGCTGATGAGGCACAGCAAGGGGAGGGCGGCGCTGGGGAGGGCAGGGCCATCTGCCACGTAACAAGCGCAGAGACAGGTGACCTCTGCTGCCCCATCCCTGGCCCTGTGGCAGGACCACCTGTGCACAGAGCCCCTCCCGACAAAGCTACCTAGCAAGTGAAGCACGCCCCAGAAAATAAGAGGAACAAGGTTCAGGTGTTTTATTACAGAGCCAGTGCTCCTGCCCACACGTGCCAGCGCTGCACCAAGGCTCCAAGGCGGGTGCCCAGGCTGGGGCAGGAACCTGCTGTCCTTACCAGCCAGGCTGGTACCACGGAAACCTCAGCATCACTGAGAAGTCTTTTCATACCTAGGAGACCGCCAGTGGCGACCCTCCTGACCCGGCGGCTCCACTCTCACTGCACACTCAGCCGGTGCTGCCAGACCGTCTCCTGGGGGTGCCCGCGGAGGGTGCTGCCAACAGAGGGGGAGGCTCTCAAAGCAGGCCAGAGCAGAGCCACCCAGACCAGGAGAGGGGCGGAAGGCCTGTCACTCTCCATGGAGAAACCACCGGATCAGGCTCATGGCCCAGTGTCCACAGCGGGCAGGGCCACAGTACCCACAGGGAGGTGGCCGCACCCTGCCTGGGAGGGGCAGGCGGCCTGGGCTCCAATCTCAAGGGCCCAGAGCACCAATCAGGCTCAGCCCCAGCCCTCAGTCCCTGGGAAGCAGGGAAAGGACACCTGCGTCTACCCCAGGCCTATAGCCAGGACCGAAGAACACACAGCTTCCCTGTCCCTCCAGCAGCTGCATCTACACCTGGGCCCCATGGCCCTGCCTGTCCACAGGGACCAAACCCAAGGAGGTACCCGCAAGTAAAGCTAACAACCAAAATTCACAGTGTCACACCTAGCTCAGGCTGGGGCTGGCTCAGGGCAAGATGCAGGAAAGACTCAACCCAGTGGTGGGCCTCCTCAAGAATAAAACTGCCCTGAGAACCAACCAGCTTCTCCAGGGCCCTGTGCGTGCACCAACAGGCGTCAGACAGCCCCTGGGCCCCCCGCCCCCTCCAGTCCACAGTGAGATGTGTGGAATGTGCCTCAGCATGGGTGTGCCCAGGCCACCCCCCAGTAACTGCTCAGGGCACTGGAAATGACAAGGTGCCCACTCCCCCAGTCAGGTGGGGCAAACGTAGCACATGCTAGAAGACAGGCCTGCAGGAACACAGCCCACAGGCAGACAGAACTGGGGAAGGGGGGCAGGGGCAAAAGGGTACAGGAGGCACCTCAGGAGGAAGACGGGAGCAGCTTCTCCAGGGCTTTCTTCTGCTTCTCCGTGGCGGCAGCCAGGGCCTCAGCCAGCTTCTCCTCCGGCATCATGTTGAGCACCTTGAGGGCGAACAGGAGCTGGTACTTGGCTGTGCTGATGAAGGCGTTGCTCAGGAAGTTGGGAAAGCCCCCGACTCGGTCCTTCTGGGTGTACAGAGGGACACGGACGAGTCCCAGTACCTGCGGACAGGGGATGAGGGTTGGAACCAGGGCCCTGGGGACGGCAGGGCCGTTGCAGGAGGGGCTGATGAGCCACTAGGCTGGGGGTAAGGCAGCCAGGTTGAACCAGGACATAATGTGAGGCCCTGGCGGGGGTGGGGGGCAACCGGCTCCCTCGGGAAAATACAGCTCCTCCTTTCCCCCAGCGAGTTTCAACCCCTGCCCCCATGCACGTACCCCGCCCCCAAGTCCTAGCCCTCAGTCCCTGGCGAAGCCCCCAGTCCAGACCCCATGCTCCCTCTTCCACCTGATGAATCCCAAACACCCCGTGTCACCCCCAGGCCTTCTAGGCGATGAAACCCACAACTAGAAAGAACCGTCGCGCCCCCACCACGAGAACCCAGACTTCTGTACTCTGCAGTTCACACCCCCCGGGGCAGGCACCGCCCCTTCCCAGCCTCCCACCGATCCCACGCCCCCACTCCCAGGATTGGCAATGGCAGGCAGCAAGGCAGATGGAACACAGCCCCGAGGGCGCCCCGGCCCGCCTCCCACCCTGCCCGGCCCCTGGTCCCTCTCCCCACCCCGAAGCTGAGACAGCGTGACCCTCCCAGCCCGGCCAGGGAACCCTCAGGGGGACGTGTTACCCATCGGTGCCTTCCGCGGGGCCAGAGCCAAACCCCGGGGCGGGGGGCGGGGCCCGGGGCCCGGGCGGCGGCCCCACCTCCAGGCCGTGGTCCCGCGAGTGCACCGCGCTGATCTCCACGGCGTGCAGCTGCTCCAGCGTCAGCTGCCGCGCGTACAGGTGCGCCACGACGCGGTGCGGGCCCTCGGTCAGGTGCGAGCTCAAGTAGTCAGCCTCCGTGAGGCGGAGGCAGCCCAGGCCCAGGCCCAGCACCCGGTTCAGTCCGTCCTCCAGCGACCAGAAGCGCCGGTCCACGAAGCCCCCGGGGAAGCCCAGCAGCCCGTCGAAGCGCATCTGCATCTGCAACGGAGCGCCGGGTCACGGGCGCGGGTCCGAGCGGCGGTGCCCCGTTCCCCGGCCGCCCGCACGCCCGCGTCCTCACCAGCACCGAGAAGCGCATGGGGATGCGGCCGAAGAGCTGACCCGGGTTCGCGGCGTACAGCATAGCGTGGCACGAGTGGCTCCAGCCGGGGCCCAGGCGCATCGCTTCCACCCGACTGATCCGCTTCAGCTCCGGCACCGCCGCCGCCGACATCTTGGCACCAGCACCCGCGGCCCGGACGCCGCCCCTTAAGTGCGTGCGCGGCCCACCCCCGCTCGGCGCGGCCAATCCGCGGGCAGCCGCGCCCCGGCCCCCGCCCCTCCACCAATCGCCGGCGCGCGTCGCGGCACAGCCGTAGCGGCGCCCCGGCGCATCGTTGCGAGGCGCAAGGAGCGTGCGCGGGGGCGCGGCGGCGCGCGCCCCAGCCACCGCCCAATAGCCGCGCGCCCAGAGCGTGCCCCGCCCACGGCCCGAGCGGACCAAGGGTCCCGGAGGCCCGGAGGCCCGACGGCCCGAGCGCACCCGAGTGGAGCGCGGACTCCCGGTCCCCGGCGCGGGGGCGGCGCCCGTGGAGTCCAGGCTCAGCCTGCCCGCCCCAAGAGGGAAGAAGTCTCAAGATCACTTTGCGCCGGGGCTTCCCCCAGCGCCCCTGGCAGCGCCGCCCGGCGGGGCTCCCGCCGCCAGCTCCAGGCTCGACCAGCGCCGGCCTCTGGGGCCTCAGCTGAGCCCTGGCATCACAGGGCGAATCCTCCCCTGCAGGCATGCCAGCCCCATCGTTCTGCCACCGGCTGAGCACTGGAATCCAAGGTTGCTGCCGTCGGCCTGCCTCTAGAAGAGCAGGACAGCGGGGGCCATAGTCCCAGTCCACTCTTAGCGCTGAACTGGGTGGGGGTGCATGCTGAGGAGCCCTGGGGCTCCCTAAGCCCCGCCTGCTGGGGCAGAAGTGATTGAAGTCCCCGGGCAGGGAGCTTCCCAGCTTGGTAGGGTAAGCACACTGAAACTGCCCACCCTGGCCAGGCACCATAGTTCCTGTTTGCAGGAGTTGTTTTAGGACAGGAGGTCCTGGTAAGGAACAGGAAACTAATAAGCCACCACCAACTGGGAGAGTTCGGGAAAGGTCAAAAAGTGACACCACATGTCCAACCACCTCTCAGAATCCATCTCACTGGCATCCATCTTGGCTGAACAAGGCCTGTGCTACCAGGAAGGACCCTGAGTCAGAACAATTGGCCAAAGACAACCTGGAACCTAATCCCATCACCGTAAAACGGAGACTGTGAGCCTCAAGGCAGAGCAGTCCATCCTGGTCTTCCCTTACCCTCCTGCTCTCCGCCCAGGTGTCCCTTCCCAGTAAAGTCTCTTGCTTTGTCAGCAGGAGTGTCTCCTCAGACTATTCATTGCCCAGTGTTACACAAGAGCCCACTTTGGGGCCCTGGAAGGGGTTCCCCTTCCTGCAACAAATAGCAACTCTGGAGGGGACTCTTCTTTGCTGCGACTGACATCCTGACCACTCGGGGTACTCAGGGACCAGCTTGCCCGCCGATGGACCAGACCCAGTGGCTGCAACTGGGACCTTTTTGTCCCTGCTCTCCTCTTGACACGGACAACTGGCCAGAGTGCCCTGACCAGTTAAGGAACAAGAGACTTTACTGACCTTTCTCCCCTTTGCTCTCTCTTTCTTCTCCTTAACCCTTCCTATCCTACTCTTTTTTCCTAGTCCCTTGGTCCTGGAAGCAGGAATCTGGTCAAAGGGCCTCGACCTGAGCTGAGGATTGGAGACTGATCACCTCCTCTTGGCAGAGAACTCAAATTCTAATTCTGTTCTGGTCTGGTTTCTCTTAAGGCCAAGTTCCAGTCCCCCGCTTCTCTGGAAGCCCAGGGTAAAATCCCGTGAGGCCTGGGTATCTGCAGGTGGCAAGAGACGTCTATAAGGCCACCCCTTTTGCCCTTCTCTCCCACCTCCTCCCCCTTCTTCTTTCAACCTGGCTTCCTTTCCTCCCTTTGAAATCTCTGAAGACTTGAGATATTTTGATTTACTCTGTTAGTACTTGGATCTGAAATTCTATGTCTCTATAGGAGGTTTTCTTAGAAACTGTAATCTTGTATTTAAGGGAGTGTTTTATGAGAACTGCCAGGTCTATGTGTGTTTTATATTCCGTGTTCTGATTTGTGATGCCCATTTTGCTTTGTGTGGCTACCATTCGGTTTAGACCTGCTGCCATTCTGTTAGAACTTGATTTTCTTTCCCTGTGCCTTGAGACCAGGGTTCTCAGGAACACCTATCTAGACCATCTCTTAATTCCTGAGACTGAGGAAAAATGGGGAGAAGTCTTTCTATAAACTAGTGAATTTTATATCGTAATGTCTAATGCATGACTAAGTTTAGAAAATGGAGCTAGGTCTTGCCTTGTATCTGTCTGAATATGTGTATGTCTCGGTATATCTTTGTTTCTGGATAACATTTTTGAGATTAATTTGTAAATTAGCTCTATTTAATTGACTTAAAAGTAAGCAGCTTACAAATCAGATAATTCTAAACTAAACGAATTCCAGGTTCACATGAAGTGGGAAATATTCAGTATTAAATTAATACCTGGTAACACAGACATCCATCAATAAGTATAATACTTTTGTACCTAGGTTTCCGTCAGTTTAGTCGCTCAGTCATGTCCGAATCTTTGCGACCCCATGGACTGCAGCACGCCAGGCCTCCCTGTCCATCACCAACTCCCGGAGCTTGCTCAACCTCATGTTCATCGAGTCGGTGATGCCATCCAATCGCCTCATCCTCTGTCGTCCCCTTCTCCTCCTGCCTTCAGTCTTTCCTGGCATCAGGGTCTTTTCCAGTGAGTCCGTTCTTTGCATTAGGTGGCCAAAGTATTGGAGCTTCCTATAGGTTTACTAGAGGTGAAAGAAGACTGTATTCTGATAAAAATTTGTCAGCAAGAAATGTACCTCATTGTGGAAAATACTTGAGGGAAACTAAGATGTGTTTTCAGTAGAAGGTATGAAAATACTGAAAAGAATTATGCATGATCAGGATTTTCTAAAATTGGATCACAATTAGTTGGATAAATGGATTTTGTTAGGAATGACACAGCCACAGGAAAACTGGTCAGAGCCAACTAGGTCCAGTGTGACAGAGTCGACTTTCACTAGCCCTTGAGCCTTGGTATATACACCCACTGTGACATAGCAGCAAGCTAAATGATACACCCATCAGCATCGACTGAATCTGACCAGATGTTCTAAACCCTTTTGATTGATTTTTTTGGACAAAACTTCTTAAATCGAATTCTGTTGAAGTTCTTTTGATCTCTAGTTAACTATGGGGTGCTTCAGAGCACCCCTGAAACATCCCATAGAGAGGTATTAAACTAATTGTGTTTATTTGGTTGGTTAAATTACATGGGAAATATTATCAAATGAGTGATAAATCCTCGCAGGTTATAATGTATGGTAAATATTACTAATATAGATATCCTAGACATTATATGGAGTTCCTAACATTCTGATATGTTCTAGTATTCTAATGAGAAGCCTGATGACTTCACAGACATTAACAAAAGGACTGAATGAACCAGCGAATATGCATTTAGCTTTTATGGTTTCTATCTGAAGAAAATCACAGGTTTGAATCTGTGTTTTTGGGGAGTAGAGGAAACCTTCCCCTCAAACTAATTATGACAAGAATTTGGTAAAATTAGATGTTTACAAACAAATAACAATTATATTTTCTATCTGACTTCTTCAGAAATTGGACACTCTTGGTTTATAGTAACTTTATCAGATGAGTTAGGAAAGTTACCTCACTAACAGGTACAGAAATCTCAAGGAATTTTAAGACCTTGAAAATGGAAGAATTCACCTATATTGTTAGGTGAAATCTATAATAAGATTTTGGCATGACTTTCCCAGTCCTAAAAGGTTTTATTTTGAAAGTTCAGTCTGAGCCTTTAACAGCAAAGTAAAAAGTCTATGATCAATTGGTTATATAAACCAGGTTAGGCCAAATTTTTGAGAGCATAACTATTTTGCAAACTAGCCTTAATTTGGTTATATTTGATAAAAATGAGGGTAACTTTAGGGAGAAAAAGATGTTTCAATAAATGTTAAATCTCAGTTTGTTAATGAAGGTCTGTATCTAGTAAGACTCATTTCCTGGATAGTTCTTTGCTGTTATATGATATTAATGTAAAATGTAATTGAATTCCTAAAGAACACCCTAAGTTTGTTTCTGAAACTTACCTCAGTAATCTGTCTTTGGATAAAGATCAGATGTCTCATGAG
This sequence comes from Ovis aries, assembly GCF_016772045.2. Classification (NCBI taxonomy): domain Eukaryota; kingdom Metazoa; phylum Chordata; class Mammalia; order Artiodactyla; family Bovidae; genus Ovis; species Ovis aries. The sequence continues at coordinate 4,362,229 of NC_056077.1, read as the reverse complement.
CTGCAACCAGGACTGAAGAAGGACATAGTTCAAGGAACTGTCTCCAACCTGGATGGAAGGACCTTTTTATCAGGTACTCTTAACTAGCTCATGCACAGTGAAATTGAAGGGATATTGACTCAGACTAATTCCCACTTCCAAAGGCCCTACAGTGGACTGGTCTATAGAGAGGACAGTTGACCTGATCTCACTTTAAAATGATGCTCAAACAGAGGAGAAACTGGACTACCCAGGACGAGAAGATGACATCAGAGATAAGACAGCTTGCCCAAGATGCTGGACCTGACTAGTATGATCATTTAAAATGTTTTCTTGACTTCTTAGACTTTTGCATATAAATCAAATGTTTTTCTATCATAGGCCTGATCCTATGCTAGTTTTAGAAACAATCCAGATGTTGGGTTTGTGGCCAATTACCTGTGTCTAGTTCTGGGTTACCCTGGTGAATTTCTCTACTCCAAGGTGCAAACTGGTTGACCCTGAGAAAAGACTGGTTGACTTTAAAAGAAAAGAAAAATTATAGTCAGATCCAGGTCACTATTGATAATCACTAGATAGGATCCCCTCACCTGGCCAGTTAATGATGCCTGCTGTGACCCTGGCCGTAAGTTTGAGTTTATGTTGCTCAACATAAATGTTGAGTTTACTGTTGCTCAATTAGAGCAACAAGCAAAGTTTCAGCGAAGGAAAAAACATCTCCTGCAATTATGGGATGGATTTATATAGATAACACCAGGCTATGGTAGTTTAGGCATCCATCTTGGCTGAACACCATGTGCGCCACCAGGAAGGACCCTGAGTCAGAACAATTGGCCAAAGACCACCCGGAAACTAATCCCATCACCATAAAACCTGAGACTGCGAGCCACGTGGCAGAGCAGTTCTCCTGGCTTCCCTTACCCTCCTGCTCTCTGCCCGCCCACCCCTTCCCAGTGAAGTCTCTTGCTTTGTCAGCAGGAGTGTCTTCTCGGACAGTTCATTTCTGAGTGTTACACAAGAGCTCACTTTCAGGCCCTGGAAGGGGTCCCCCTTCCTGCAACAAGCCCAGCACACCAAGTACCTTCCAAGTCAGACACCACAATGCCAAGTCCTGTTGGAGGAAACAGGGTCTCCCCCATCCAACAAGGGAGGACCTGGGGCTCCAATGAAGGGGTTTGTCTGAGGGCACCTGGCAGTCAGTGAGAGCCAGGGTCCCACCCTAGACTCCCACTGTCTCCCACCCAGTGTCCACAACAGAAAACCTGCGGAAGCGGGCCCGAGTTGCTTACCTGGTGTCAGTACTGGAGGAGGTGGTCCAGGGCTCAGCAGCATCAGTGGGGCTCCCCTGGAGTTTGTGGGGCCACGCACTCTACTAGCTGGCCCCAGCTTCATTTTTCTCCCGTGGTGGACACCGATTTGCACCGCAGCCTGCACTCAGAATGGGCGCGCTGTGGCACAGGCCCGGGAGAGCTGTGCAGTGAGGGCAAGCCCCAGGCACAGCGAAGGCTGCCCTGCGCAGGGCTGAGCAGGAGAGTGCCAGAGGGCAGGCAAGGGTTGGCAGGACCTGCCAGAAACTCAGTTGCATTGGGTCCACAGTGGGCTTCCATCCGGAGATGTTGGGGGTGGGGACCCAACAGAGAGGCTTTGGGAGACAGTGAGGGACAGGGAGGCCTGGCGCGCTGCAGTCCATGGGGTCACACAGAGCAGACGTGACTTAGCGACTGAACAGCAACAGAGAGGCTCTCCCCCACCGAGGCCCTCTGCCGGGGTCAGGGCCGGGATGGGGCAGCTTACCAAAGGGAGAGCTCATCAAGGGGAGGGGCCAATTCAGAAGACGCTGCCTCCACGCCGTGCACACGTTAACAGAGGCGGCGGGTTCGTCCGGGGTCAGTGTGTAGGGGGATCAGTGCAGCCCACACAGGAACCCGTGTGACACTGCGCGTCCTCCCACACTGGGGTCACACCCGACCAGGCACGACTGAGGGTGGCAGCCTTGCCTGGAGTAGGGACAGGCTGCCCCAGTCAGAGGGCCCACGGGAGCCACTTGGAACCGAGTGCAGAGGAGCCAGGACCCACCTGACAGGTGGTTCTGGTGGTGGGTATGCCACTTCTCAGCCTTCCCCTACTGGGAGGCTTGCTGGTCCGGGGAGCTGGGACCAGGCAGGGGTTCTGGCTGGGTGCCAGCATCCTTGCAGCCGAACCTAATTTGCTCCCCACAGGACAGCTGGAGAAACCTGCTCCCTTGCCAAGAAGCCTCTGATCGCTCCTAGACTGAAACTGCACCCCACACCCCCAACTCTGATGCTTGGGCCACTCCAAGCAGACACACCAGGCCCACTCTCCAGGCCTGTGTCCCTGCTGGGCCAACTGCTGGGGGGCAGCCTTCAGGGCTCAGTTGGAATGTCTCCTCGGTGGAGCCCTCCCCAGCCATGGGTTAAACCCGCTCCGTCTCATGGCCTGCCAACTCGCTTTCTAATGGTCCCCAGACCTGGGAAAGACTTGGATGACTTGTGTGGCGTCTCGCTGACAGAGGGCAGGCTCCTGGGGGGCCTTGCCTGTTTCGCCCTCTGCTGGCACAGCAGGCACTCAGTTCAGGGTAGCGGGATGAACCGGCGACGGGTACGCTGCGTCACTGGCACACCTGGGGGCCCGGGGCTCCGCCAGCCGCTCAGGAGGCAGGGCTGAGGTCTGAGGGTCCCACCCCCCTTTGCTCTAGGCCCACAGTCAGCATGGTGACAGCTGGAAGAGGAACAGCAGCCGTCTTCACGGCCTCCTGGAAGCTGGAGGTTTGCTGGCATCTTAGACTTGAGGGAACCGGGGCTGCAGCCATGAGCGGGCTCCCATACCACCCGGCCTCCCAGGAGGGAACCTGAGCCCAGCGGGGCTGGGCACGGAGGGAGCGGGTAGGATACTGCTGCGCGGTTTTATTACTATAAATATACAGTAAAAACGAACAAAAACTAGCCAATCAGAGTACATCAAATGACAGCACATGTGAGTCCAAGACAGGCCAGTCTGCACCCTGTCCTGCAGAATCACTGACACCAACACAGATGGTGAGAGGCTGGGGTGCTGACCGCGAGAGGAGTGAGCAGCAGGACACGGCCTCCCCGCCTGTGTGTGCAGGGGTGCGTGTGTGTGCATTGCCACGTGTGCCCCCAGGAGCACATGGTGGCCGAGAGGGGAGGGCACGCAGGGAGCCAAGGGGCTGGGGCAGGCCGCCCCGGCTGTGGCCTCTGCTCACAGGCTCAACCGGAGAGAAACGGGGGCGTCCCCCAAGTGCCCTGGGTGGGGCTGCCAGCCGCCCCGGGACCATGCTCCCTGGGGCAGCTCCACAGGGAGCCAGGCCCTCTCTCGCTGGCCAAGGGCCAGCTCCTGGGTGCTGAGACCCATCCACCAGGCTCAAGGCCCTGCACGGGCAGCCGGTCCGGGGCACCAAGGCCAAGCGCCCCCTTGGCCTTTCTGCTGCCCAGAAAATGTATCTTTAAAAGACGAGGTCACCTCAGATGGGATCCACAACCCCCAGGCAGGTCCCACCACAGGAGCCCCAAACTGAAGGAATCAAGAAGGGACGGTGAGTCACGTCTACATGGCAAACAGAGGGCAGAGAAGCCCAGCGGCCTGTCATGCCCCCCAGGGGGAGAGCAGTGCCACGGGCAAGTGGAACCCCCACCTGGAAGGTCTGGTAAGGTGTGAGAAGCTGCCTCTGAGAAGGCGCCGGGCTCAGAGAAGGGCCCAGACAGAACCCCTGCCAGTGGCCCGGCCCACGGCAGGTCTGGCTGCCAGGCCGGCTGACCTGAGGGAGGCGCCCCAGTGGGGCCAGTGGGGAGGGGAGGCCACACGCACGGTGGGGGACAGGCACTGTTTCCTTCATTGGCTGAGACTCGGCCCCTGCTTCCTTCCCTCCCAGAGTCCCGCGTCGTTCTGACGAGGCTGTGCTTGGTCCGCCACCGAATTCTCCGCTTTGCCACGTCCACTGGCGCCGACGGGCCCCTCACGGGCTTGGGGGCTGTGGAGGCCCATCCGGGCTTCTCATGGGCGACCAGCCCCCCGGGGCATGCGGGGGGAGCCCAGAGCTCGGCGCCCAGGGCAGAAAGCCGCCGTCCTTCATTGTGTACCATCAGCAAACGTTGACCGTAGAAAAGGGGAGTGGGCGGAGGCGACGGTCAGCTGTCCTCTCTGATGGAGGGTCACACGGCCCCTTGGAGCCGGAAACCACACCGCCGTGCAGACTGGAGGGTCCGGGGTCGCGCTGGGATCTTGGCGGAGGTGGGGGCTCTGTGCTGCCAGCCGGGCCAGGCTCTCAGAGCGGGGTAAGCTCAGCAACCCTGGGGTCGGGGCTGGGGCCGCCAAGCGGGGGCCGGGGGTGCCCAGCGATGTGGAGGCTGCGGGGAGTCTCCATGGAGGTGGACCATCCTGCAGGGCGAGAGGGCAAAAGTCAGCGGGCAGCCCACGGGCTCTGGGCTCCCGCAGCCGCCCAGCATGTTTGCAGCGGGGCACACGGCAGGCCGGCGACCTCGGCCAGCTGAGGGGTGCCCACCGCTGGCCCCTGCCCACGCCCGCGCTGAGCTTCCTGCTTCTGCCGGGCCACTGTCCTGTCACCACTGGGTTCAGCTGGACTCGGTGGCCCCGGCAGAGGGGCACATGCAGTGGGGCCCAGGGCACCCCGAGAGGCACCCCCAAGGTGCTATGAACTACCCCTGTGTCAGGCCACCCCGGGCACTGGTGCCCTGGGGCGCCACACCTCGCAGGCCCCAGGCAGCTTCAGGGGCAAACCCAGGTGTCCCTGGGGCCAGCGACAGACCCTCGGGGACCCAGCGAGGGGACTGTCTTCTTAGGAGCTGAGGCTGCACACGGGAAGCCAGCTCTGCCATGCAACCCAGAAGACAAACACGGTTCTCCGCAGCCAGGTCTGAGCCGTTTCTCGCTTCTCGAAGTTTTACCCAAGTGGCAACACTATCTCCCAAGGATGAGGCTAGGGCCAACGTCATAAAAGTGCCAGGTCCGATTTCAGTTGAAGCTAAACACTGTCACAAAAAGCGACCAAGGAAGGTAGGAGAGGTCTGTGGGAGGAATGTCGTCGGTGGTGGACCCCGCAGTCAGGCAGCACGGCTGACTGGGAGGGGGGCCAAGTCCTCCAAGGCCAACAGCCAGGGGCGGGACCCCACCACATTCATCTAGAAACCCTGGGCCATCGAAGGCACCAGATTCTTTCTCTCCAGACTTCCCAGCGGGCTGAGGTTGCCTGGAGGCGGGGCGGGGGTCCCCCAGTGCCTCCCTCTCTTTGAGGTTGCTCTCGGAATGGCTTTCAGTAAGATGTCCATTTGGGCTGTCCGGGGACCACTCACAGGCTGACCCCAGAGCATGCTGGTGTTTCAGGAGGTTCCAGAGGTGGGGGACAGGCTAGTTGTCAGCAAAAGCAGGGTCCTGGCTGGCGCTGAGTCACTGATCCTGGGACCCTTGAGGCTACAAGAGCCTCACTAGGCCACCTGGTCCAGAGGGAAAGTCCTCCGGTTCCAAAGGCTGGTCGGACCCCTCCCCCAAGGACCACCTCTCTGGAGCACCCCTGCTGTGGCCTTCAGAAGCCTCTGGATTCAAAATCCAGGGCCCCAGAGAAGACTTCCCCATATGGGGAAGCAGCCCCCCGCCCCTCGTGCGAAGGCGTCACGTACCGGCTTACTCCTCTAAACCAGCGGAGCAGGAGCCGGGCCCCAGGGCTGCCAGAGGAGGAGAAAGACGGAAGCTCGGTTAGCAGGGTGCTCAGAGGGGCCGCACACTCCAGGCAGAGGCACCGGCACGGGGGACTGAGGTGCAGGCACGGGGGCGGGGTATGATAGGAACAAACGCCATGCGCACGCGGACAGGTTGACTCACGAGACGTGCCGAGCGCGTTTCCGAGAGCGCGCCCGGGCCTGGTGCTAAGGCAGAGGACGCCAGGCCGGGGAAGGACCCGGGCAGCCGGCAGGGATGAGGGGCTGTGCGCAGCGGGGCCCAGCAAGGGCCTCCAGCCCGCGGGGCTGATGGGGCGCTGGGCATCACAGGCCTCTCCGTTTTACGGATTTGCCCACCCCGACTTTATCCTATCTGGCAGGTTACACTAAGATCCACTAAACCACGCTTCCTCCACCCAGAGGACACCTGCAGTTGCTGAAAAGAAGGTACCCCCCACGTGTGGGGGCTCACGTTCTTAAAGCCACACAGTGCCGCGGGAGATGCTCAGGGTCTCTGCTGAAGGAGGAAGCTCGGGGGAAAGAGGCGGCGGCATGGGGTTGGGCGGTCACAAAAGCGGTGGATCCCTGAGGGCCCCAGCCTGCCCCCAGGAGCAGGCAGCCAAGCTAGAGGGAAGCGGGTAGAGGACAGCCCAGCGTGGCCCCCGTTCTGCGCTAGCGTCAAGAACCAAGCCCACCCCGCTGTCTGGTCACGCACCAGGGCCAGTCAGTGGCCTCTGCCACTCTCCCCACCCCGCAGCTGGCCAAGATCCGCAGGAGGTCTGAGACACGCTGGGGGTCCTGACCGCCAGAGGTCCCGTGCCCACTGATGGGCTGGGCCAGCCCTGCAAACGCCTGGACGCTCTGTGGGCCACTCGAGGGGTGAGAAGTAGGGGGCAGTCCTGCACGGGCTGAGTGTGCTCGGGGTGCCCCCCAGCAGCACCCAGGGGCCAGGGTGAGAGGCCGTCGGCAGGATCAGCAGGATCAGGATCCGTTCGAGGCTCCGGGAAGCGGAGTCTCTCCTGACCCCTCCTCCCCACCCCACCCGACCAGGTTTTCACCCTCAGGAAACACCAGGTCCTCTGGAGTCCTGAGTCGCTCTAACAGAGCTTCGCCCGTGGGTTCCTCTGGCGGGGGGGCCTGTGTGTGTCGGTGAGCGACCTGCTGTCTGCCTCTTCATACCAGCACCCCGACCTCCAAGCTCCCTCTGTTTGCACAGGCTCTGCTGCTCGGCCAGAAGCCCAGGGACAAGAGGCCCTTCCACACTGAAGCCCGTCTCAGCCCCCCAGTGCCCGGCCATAGCTCAAGGCAGTGTGGCTCCCGGGGCAGGCGGGGGCAGACAGGAGGGCCTTTCCCGCCACCAGGAAGGAACCAGGCTCTGAGGGCAACGAGGCTGCTCGTCTCGACTCCAGAACCTCAGGTGTAGCGCCCTTACCTGGTAGGTAGACGTCGGCAGGTGCACTGGGCTGGCTGCGGCCACAGGGCTCGGGGCTGCCGTCCTGCAGGACATTCTCGATGGACGGCACGCGGCTCCCTGCGGGGGACAGGGCAGGTGGGGGGCCTGCAGGCAGGAGGTGGTCCGGCCATGCCCCCGAGCCCAGACCCCAGCCCGACTCCCCCGTTCTCCCGGGACCGAGGCAGACGGTCCATTATGCTTTCTTCCTTTTTCCTTTTCTCCTGCCCCCCGACCCCTCTGGGGGGGTATGGGGCTCTGTTTTGTTTTTATTAGAAAAACATTCCATGCCCACATTGAAAAGAATGTCTGCTATCTTCCGAAACGGGCAGGTGGGCACACAGCTCCAGGCCCACAGCGGGGCATTCATGTCGGGGGTGGATCCTCCTCCTTACATGTCAGACCTCAGCTGGGACCTGCCCTGCACTTCTGGGGCCCTCAGAGGGCCCCGGATCCCATGACAGGGCCCTGGAGGCCCCCGGTCCTGGAGCACTCTGCAGGCAGGAAGGAGCTGCCGCCACTGGGGGGTGAAGCTGAGGCCTGAGGGGCAGACGGGCCTGCCTGCACGGTGAGCAGGAAGCAACAGCACTGGGCTCCCGGGGGGACACCCCCTTCCTGGCACCACTCCCAAGGGCCTGCAGGCCACGGTCACCCCGTGACCCTCAGGGCCAGGGGCCACGCAGCTGGGAGGGCTCACGCCGCCAGAGATGGCAGGGTGCTCTGGGGACCTTGACCACACCCGGGCCTCCCCCGACACCAAGCCTGGTGAGTCTCTGTCTCCTTGTCTGATGCGGGGAGGAACCACTGGGACAGCAGAGGGATGGCGTCTCCAAGTCGCATCACCTCCCTGGAGGCCCTGTGGTGGCTTGGCAGGTCCCTGCCCCACCCAGAGCCAGTGCCTGGCAGCGGCGGCTGGGACTAGACCCCAGGGGCCACTGAGTGCTAACGAAACCCTCTTCTCAGGAAGGGCACCAGGATCCCCGCATGGGGGACACACAGGGGAGGGACTGGCTGAGCTGTGCAAGCCCCCGGCCATCGGCCACACCAGGCCCGAGTCCCAGAGGCCCCGGTGGGACCCTGCTGTGGTGGGACAGGCAGAGCCCCAGGCCAAGAGCACAAGGCACCAACCACGGCAGAACCGTCCAGGTGGGAAGAGAAAAAACGGCTGTTGCCACTAAAGGACGGGCAGGGAGGGAAACCGGGTGGCCGAGGGCTATCCTCCGTGCAGGAACTGCGGTGTGTGGTCAGCCAGCAAGGCTCGGAGAACCCTCAGAGGAGCAGGGGCGGAGCACGGCGGGGCTCAGGCCAGGGTGCGCTCACCTTGCTTCAGCGACGAAGTCTCATCCACCGTCTCAGTCATGAAGCTCTAAGACACAAGACACATGCTTAGACCCTGGTGCTGACAGCCAGGCCCCGGACACGGGGGGCCCCACGGCCTTCAGCCCCTAGCAGTGGGGGCTGGGAGGCCAACAGGCAGGCAGAGGGGACAGGGCAGGGGCCTCACCTCGGGGGAGCTGCTCAGCGCCAGCCCCGCCCCGCCCGGCGCGGGCAGAGCCTCCGAGTCGTCCTCCTCGTGGATGGGGGACGACGGGGACCGGAGGGTGCTGGGGACAGAGGGGGCAGAGGACAGGCAGGTGAGCTCAACCAAGCCAGCCCCAGGGGCCCCAACAGCCGGGGGGCCAGCACGGGTGCGCCAGGCTGGGGAGTGCGTGGCAGGAGGCCCCCAGGGCCCGCACAGAGGGGAAGGGAGCCTCGGCCAAAGGACAAGCCCGTGGCCTCCCCAGTCTTTGGAGCCGCTCTGTGACACACAGAAGGCGCTGGGGCTGTGGGAGTTCTACAGAACCTGCGCCTCCTTCATACTCTGCTAGAAAACCCGTGAGCGTCTGAGAAAAACTGAGCCCAGCAGGGCGGGTCACCAGCACCTCCACGGGCGGCCCGGAGGACCCATGACTGACCCGCGGCCAGGCCCCAGGCACATGGCCCCCGGCTCGCAGTGGGGCAGGCGGGGTGGGGGCGGTGCAGCTGGCAGGGCTGCACGCCGCCGCAGGGGGCTGCCGGTGCCCGGCTCACCTGTCAGGGGACTTGCTCCGGGGCTTGCCCTTCTGCAGGCTGCTTTCCACCATCCGATCGATCCCAGCAAGTGGACAGCTGGCCTGCGACAGGCCGTCTGAGACGCCCGAGTAGGTGATCTCCTCGTAGAGGGGAGCCGTGGGAGCGGCTGGGGGGATGGCTGGGGGCACCGCCCGAAGGCCATTGAGCGCCTCGAGCAAGGAGATGGGCTCGTAGCCGGGCGGGATGCCGTCGGCGCTCTGTGGAGGGAGTGGGGGTGAGGGACCAGCCGGCCAGGCGCCCGCCCACTGCCCACGGCGCCCCCGAGACGGTCTGCTCCCCAGAGCCTGCTCTCTGACCGTCCCCCGACCACTCCACCTTCCAGGGTCTTGTCCCCCACCCTCGGGGGGCACCCCTGCCCAGGGAGGCCTCGGCCATCAGCCGTGGCCCTGGACATCCAAGTGTCCATGTGGTGCCCAGCATGGAGGCAGAGAAGGCGTCCAGAAGGCCACCCGCCCCGGCCTCGGCCAGCCCCTGCCTGGCTTTCTGCTCCTGCCTGGTGGGCGCAGAGCGTGGGGGGCGCAGTTAGTAAGAGGAAGGGCCGGAGCAGGAGGGCAGCAAAGCCGTGGGAGAAGCCGCTGGGAGGGCGCGGTCCAGGCCAAGAGGACCCGCTCGACACGGGTCGGGCCCAGAGACCTTCCGGGGCTGCGCAAGCACTGCTGGGCCAACACGGGCTCCCGGGAGTCTAATGGGCCCAAGACTGGCACTGCCCACGCTGGGAGGATCCAACCAACGGGCTAAGTTCAGGGCTAAAGGCGAAGGGAGCGGGAGGCCAGGCGCCGGGGCTGTTAGTTGGGCTGCCGGGGCTGCAGGTGGGACGGCCACCTGCCATCAGCTTGTGAGCGAGGTGAAGGGCAGTGTGCTCTCCTCAGAGGCCCTGCCTGCCCCGCTGACCTGCAAGAGGTGACAGGGTGAACCTGGGGGCAGGGCGGGCAGAGGAGCCGGCTGGGGCTTCCTGTCCTCAGCGGCCACCTCCGGGCCACCTGGGACCATGGTGCCTGCGTCTGCTCCCAGGCTGCCTGCAGGCTCAAGTTATTACTCTAATCTCCCTCGCCCCTCGGAACAGGAAGGAGAAAAGGAAATCTCTGTGTCTAAGCTGACCTTCGGGGACCCTGACTCTCTGCCTTTTACCCAGGGGGGGTGTCCAGGCAGAGGCCCGGCCCGGCAGCTACTCACTACCTGCCCCCTGCCTGCCCCCACCCCGAGATGCAGGGAAAATGAGAGAAATACGAGTGTTGGCCCGCAGGGCAGGGGTGCAGGGCGAGCAAGCGTGAGGGACATTCGCAACAAGAGCGGCAGCCTTAGTTCCACCTCCGACGTCATTCCACTGCCAGCAAGAAAAAAAAGGGAAACAGGGCACTCGGGAGAAAGCAGAGCTGGCGAGAGGGGTGCCGGGGCTTCGTGCCGACAGACCTTGTGTTCTGCTTGTTCCACAAAACTCCCTTCCTGGGCGGGCACGCCGGGACTGGGGATAGTGGGTCTGACAGGTTAAAGGAACTGGACACACTGGCCTGGGGTGAAAGTGCGTGCCCGTTCCGTCACTGCAGTCATCGGGGCACGGGGCAGAGACGAAGCCACGGGGCCAGACACACTTACTGTTTCCCCTTTAGGTTTCTTGCTGGCCAGGGAGGCGGGGTGCGACTTTGATTTTTTAAAGGGACACTGTCAAGATAAAAATCATAGGTTTTACCGCTGCCACCCCCCGTGCGGCGCCGAGTGGGCTGGACGGGGTCTCCCTGGCCTTCTGGCCTCCGGGCAGGCCGGGAGCCAGCGCTTTGCAAACTCTACCAGCCTCTGAGCCGCCCACGGGGACCTGCCTGAGCACAGGTTCTACCTCGGGGCCTGGGTAGGCTGGGCCTGTGCGTCCTCTTGGCACTGGAGGAGCCAGTGCCTGTCCCCAGCGGCCACTCCTGGTTTGGGCCAACCCCCACCCCCTGCCAAGCAGCAGGTCCTGGCTGGGGCAGGCAAGACAGCGGCCAAGCACGCCCCACGAGGGGGCCCAGCTGGGCACAGAGAAGGGAGCTGGAGGCCCCAACACGGCCTGGTCGACTCACTGCCAAGCCTGACTCCTAAAGATGGAGTTAAAGCCTCCGATCGCTCCCACTCAGTGCTGATCTTAAGATTCACTGCAGAAAATGGCTCATGTGGGCTCTGGTACTTCGTGGAAACTGCTCGCGCAGGGAACGTGGTAGAGAATGAGGGCCCCTTACTTGGGATCATAACCTCCAGAGAGGGCTGCGCTAGCCCTAGGGAGCGTGCAACGTTAACCATCCATGCCCTGGGCTGCCCTGCACTGTGGGAGGTGCTTCAGCCCTTCCACAGTGAGAGGGACAAACACGGGAGGGTCCCACCTGACCCTCGGACACCAGGGCAGAAATCGGGAGCAGCGGCAGTAAGAACCCACTGCCTGAGCGCACCCTCCATGGAGCAGCCAGCCTCCTGCCTCGGGGTGGGAACCTCAGCACCGTTCTCCCCACCAGCAACATGGGTGGTGCTGGAGAAGGTGCTCACTGCTCTGAAATAAAGTCTACCGTTAAACGGCCGAGGGCCTGGTTTCAGAGCTGGAAGCCCTGGTGCCTACAGGCCTAGCAGGATAAGCAGTGTGGCTGGCCTGGGACAGTGGGGAGATGGGCATCCTTGCCCCTGATCCAGGGGCACACAGCACCTTAAGATACTGAAAGACTTAAACAGCGGCCCAGTTCTCAAACACTGGGGCAGAACTCGTCACACCTGCTGGCCCAGGGCAGGCACCGTCTGTGGGGATGCCAGGCCGGGCAGTGTTGGCTTGTCTCCCTTTCAGAGTGCTGGCAGGGCCTCTGAGAATCACGGGATCCAAACAACTCAGTCGAGAGCCAAGAAAACAGGCTCAGAAGCTGACAACGCTCAAAGCCAGTGGGGACCCGGAAGCCGGGCCTACCCCACGTCCCTCCTCCATCTTTTGTCTCTCTGCCCACCTCGGCGACCCCCGAACCCCTGCCCCGTCTGTGTGTCTCTCCACACTTCCCTCTGCTTCTCCACCTGCCCTTCTCTCAGCACCGCCCTGTCAACCTTCATCCCCATCTGCCCATGTCTCTGTGTTTCTGTGTCTGTCTCCCTCCCCGTCTCTCGAGGTCCCTGAAGCCTGGTCTAACTCCCCTCGTCCGCTGCAGCAAGGTCTGACCCACGGTTTCTCGGGAGCAGGTGCGGCGGACGGCTGCGGGTGCCCTCCTGTGTGCCTGGGCAGGGGCTGGGAGGGCAGGGAGCAGGTGAGGATGCGCCACTGCCGCCCTTCGGAGGAGAACTCCCTTCCTGAGAGCACACAATGCCCCTGGCTGTCTGGTGTGGTGGAGCAGAGGTGACTGACACCACGACTCAGGCTCAGCCAAAGGTCACCTGCGTCTCAGAACCTTGCTATTGGTAGAAGCAACGTCCTCGGGGCAGCCGGCACTCACGGGGCCGGGGTCGACCCCCCGAATTCAGCCTCACCGCTGCCCCCTGGGACCAGGCAGGTGAGCCAGGGGCCCCAAAAGCTGGCAGGGCACGGCCCTAAGGGCAGAGCCTGGGCAGCCCGCTGCTGCCCCACCAGCCCCACCAGGAGCCCTCTCTGCCCGAACGTGAGGGCGGGGCTTCTCACAGGCCCCCACCCCCGCCCTCTCCAGCTCCAGCACAGAAAGGAAGATGCACTCACAGAATGCTCGTCATGGTCCATGCTCTGGGCCAAAACAGGGCTGAAGGAGATGGGGGACAGGGCCCCCGGCTTCTTGCGCACCGCCCGGATCTGCAGAAGAGCTCGGAACGCTGCGGGGGAGGGAGGGGTTCAGATCACGTGGGGGCAGCACTCTGAGACCCTGCTGAGCTTTGGGGACCCTGACGACCACCCACCCTGCAGTGATCCCGGGAGAGGCCCGGGTCAAGGTTAAAGGAGAAAAAAAAAAGAAGGGAAAGAATATAAGTAGATTCCTCCCTGTAGGAAGCCAGAGGCTCCAGGGAAACATACCACCTTCTTGGAATTGAATATAAGAATGAATCCCTAAAGACCATGATTCTCAGACACGAGGAATTTCAGTCAGTCCAATACAGCTGATGAAACATAACCACCATTATATTTTAGTTTTCAGGTGGATGAAGAATTTGTTTTGTGAAAAGTACAGTAGTCATGAAATAGTACTTGTTATTGAAAATGAAACAAATGATTTAATCACAACAAAAGCCTTCAAAATGCCCTGCCCTGGTCTCCTCTGACTGTATATACAAACAACTGAACGCCTTTAAGCTGGAATGTAATTCACTAAAAACAAAAGTAAATCCAGTTGGGAAACAAAGTAAAATGGCATGTTATTAATCCTTACTGAATGTAAGTTAGGTTTTTTAATATGCTAAACGATTTCATAGGGCAAAGAGCACCTAGTTACAAAGACCAATTTGCATTAAAAAATAAAACACTGGACTTTTTTTTTTTTTTTTTTTATACCAGGCTTCAGGGCACCCACCAGTCTGTGGGATCTCAGTCCCCACCAGGGATTAAACCTGGGTCCCAGCAGTGAAAGCCTGGAGCTCTAACCACTAGGATACCAGGGAACTCCCTGAGCTTTGCTATTTGTAAATCACACTTTCTTTTTCTCTCCCAGGGTTTCCCAAGGCCATGAATATTGATTAACTGCTCTGAAGCATGATTTTAACGTAGCTATAAACTATCCAACAAAAGAGCTTTATAGCGAACAGTCACTGACCAAAGAACTAAACACAACAATAAAAACATGTTTTTACGACCCGAATTTCAAATCTACCCATGCACTGCTTCCGAAAGCAACAATACACCTGACAGCCGCCTATGACTGAAAAAAAAAAAGGGCCATCCTTTATTTATTCAGAGAAAATGTCCCGCAGCGGCCACACAAGGGCGCCCTCACTGCCCACACCCAGCACCCACTGGGACCCAGCCAGGACCCCAGAGACACCAGCAGGACCCACGCCCTGAGGACGCTCCTTCTCTGCTGGAGGATGGATGTTTTACTCAAAATTCGGCCTGATGTGACAACCTTTTCCAGATGCTCCAGGAAACCAAATTTAACTCCGTGATCATTTACACCCAGCACATTTTCCACTTTATTGTTGTGTCTTATCAGACTCATTTGAAAAGACCCTGATGCTGGGAAAGACTTAGCAGCAGCAGCAGCTGGCAAAGATTGAAGGTGGAAGAAGGGGACGGCAGAGGATGAGATGGTTGGATGCCATCACCAACTCGATGGACATGAGTTTGAATAAGCTCCAGGAGTTGGTGATGGAGGCCTGGCGTGCTTCGGTCCGTGGGGTCGCAGAGTCGGACACGACTGAGCAACTGAACTGAACTGAACTGCTGAGTCTGTCCCATGTACTCCTTGAGAAGCTCTGAGTCGCTGATCGCGTCTCGGCAGCTCCCTGCACACACCGGCCGCCAGTCCCTCCTGGACCGGGTCCGACCTCCCCAGCGGTGCTGGCCGTGACTGCGGGGACCTGCCTGTGCCGCCCCCGCCTGCCCCACTCACGCAGCCGGCAGATGGGGCAGTTGCTGGCCTGGTAGCGCAGCGTGTCCGCACAGGAGTTGCAGAGGCAGAGGTGGCGGCAGGGCAGGATCAGCGTGTCCCGGAGGTCAGACAGGCACACCACGCACTCGCTACTGTTGTCGCTGTTCTCCTCATCCGAGGGCTGCGGGGACACGAGGCGCCCAGGGTCAGTGGCTCCCGAGGCCAGAGGTCAGACGCTGGGGACCTTCCCCTCGGGGGCTGCGGGGGCCAAGGGAAGCCCCCGGGGGCAGAGGAAGGTCACCGAGGAGCAGGGCGTCCCCCCATCTACCCCCCAAATAGAGAGGACTCAGGTCTCCTGTTGCCCACAATTGAGGGGGTCTGTGCCCCCACACCCAGGCTCTATGGGCCGCCAGGCTCCCCTCACGGATGTCACACCCCGAGCTGAGCCGCTGCTGTGAGGGGGGAAAGGCCAGGGCCACCTGGGCAAGGTCTGGGGGCAGGAGCCGGCCCGGCGTCCCAGGCTGCCCCGACAGCCGGAGCCCAGTGATGGGAGGAGGCAGCGCATGTGCTGGAAAAAGGACAAAACGTCCCACAGACTCTGATAACTCAAGAATGAAGGAAAAGCGATGGAGCCGGGGTCCTGGGGCCTCCAGGGGAAGGCACGGCAGGGCCCTGGCCAGGATGGGGGCCCAGGCAGGTCACCACCTCCGAGCAGCCAGCGGAGCGCGGGGGGCACGTTGGCCTGGCCTGCCCGTGGGGCCGCGAGCACGCACCTTGGTCTCCTGGTTGTTCTTGTTCTCAATGCCATAGATCTCCTGCAGCAGGTAGCTAACCCGGTCCACCTGCAGGGCACAGCGGTCTCTGGGCACTCACCTCCCCCCGCCCAAGAGCTCCTCTGCAACCCCCAGCCCGACACCCACTCCCAGGGGCCGGGCTCAGGTCCTGGGGGCAGGCGTGGGCGTCCGCTCTGTCCAACCCCCGTCCCCCGCAGGGAACAGATACTGCTGGAGACGGGCAGGGTAAGGTGCCCACAGGAAGCATGGACACTGGGTTCGGCCAGGCCCTGCCCAGCCCGGATGGCGTGGAGCCAAGCTCTACTGGGCCTGGTGACCACACTTTCTGCTCACCTTATCAGGCCCAACCCCACAGGAAAACGACTCTGGACCCTCCTGTCACCCCTCCCGCCCAAGACTGACCAGAGTCAGGCCTCAAGCAGACTACGTTTCAGGGTGGCCTGAGTTGCTGCATTTCCCACCACACAGACCACAAAGACCCTCCTGAGAGCCATGGTGTGCCAGTCAGCTCTCCGAAACCCATGCCTGGACCACCACTGGGGTCTCCTGCCCTCCAGCCACCTCCAGGCGTTGGCCCTGCCAGGGTTCTCTCGAGCCCTCTCTTAAAAAACTGGCCACCGCCAGCCCCGGGCCGTGGCTGACACGCCTGAGCAGCGGCATACAAGGGCAACCTGATCATCAGGGCTCTGGAGAAAGACCCCACCGGGGCCACGGTTAGACTAGCCTCTAGGCTCGGCTCAAGGGGCCCTGGCCTCTAAATCCTCACAGAATGCTCTGAAGCGGGAGGCCACCAGGGGTGATTCTTCCAGGGGCTGGAACATGGAGTTACTGACTCCAAAGAAAGGCCGTACTGGTCTATAGCTCCCATGGGTTCCAAGAGATTCCATCTTTGCCTTAAATACGGATCAAGTTGATTCAAGTCTTTATTCAACACGCAGGTCATTTCAGCAAATTGGAAGGAGGAAGGAGGAAAACTGCAGTGTTTCTTTCCTAATTTCTTCCTTCCTCCCCTCCCTCCCTCCCTTCTCTCCTTCTGTCCATTCACACGTTCAGCCAACGTTTACACAAGACTCAGAACTACAGTGGTCAACGCAGATGCGTAGTGGGTACGCAGTACACGCAGACACACCCAGTGACTCTGACGCTGACTTCTGGAGCCCAGGGCCCACTGCAGCGGTGTCGCCAGCTAATTCCGCAGCAGCCATGGCGGCCTCGCAGAATAACCCACAGAGACCACAGGGTCACGTGTGTGCACGAGTCTCAGATCTAAAGGGCTCCCGGTGTTCCCTCTGACAGACTTACGATTTGCTTCTGCTTTAAAGGCTTCACGGAGAAGCTGCCGTCCATGTGCTGCGGGGGGGAAAGACCCAGACGTTAACCTGGCCGTGCTCAGGCCCACCCTTGGTCAACCCACATCCCCGGCTCAAAAAAAGAAGGACCCCACAAAGACTTGAGAGTCAGGCCAGGGATTCTCAAATCAGCCCTCTGACCTGGCTTCGAAACTACCCGGAGAATCTTCTAAATATACTGCCGCCTCGGTTCCACCCTGATCTACAAAACCCAACTCTCCCTGGGTAGTTAGCTCTCGAGGAGGCTCAAGTTCACCATCAGCCGAGTCCCGACGATGGCGCCTCCCTAGGGCGGGAAGCAGCACTTGGGCTGCAGGAACTGAGACAGGTGGCTCCAGGCCTCAGAGAGCCTGGTCTGATCACGAAGACAGCACGAGGGCGTCACACGCCTGCTTCTGCAGGGAAGCCCAAAGCTCAGAACCGTGAGGACAAGCGGGTCGGGAGGGATCTGGGGAGCCACACTGCTCTGAGCCCACAGTTAATCAATCACAGAACCTGATCTGAGCTCCTGCTCCCCAAACACCCTTTCTGAGTCCACCGAGATCAGCACCTGGCCTTTTTTGAAAGCCTGGTAGGTTCTGAGCGAAGTTTCTAGTATACTGCACCCCAAAAATAAGGCTGTTTCTCACAGGGCTCTAAACGCAAAGCCCAGAACGGAATGTCTGCCAGCGACAGCCCATCTCCGGCCAGAGCAGACAGATGGCTAAACAGTCACCGTTCCCTCCGACCAGGCCAGCCTGAGTACAGCCAAGGGGCCCAGAGAGGGAGAGGGCTGTCCCTGCCCCCCACCAGAGGGGCCTCAGGCCGGCTGACTGACCCCCGGGGGCACCGGGAAAGGCCGGGATCGCAGGGAGGAGCCGGACTCGCACGGGAGGCTCTCAGGGCTGGACACACGGCTGCGGGAGCCGGGGTCCAGCGGGACGTGCAGGTCTGAGCCCGGCGGCGTCGTCGCGTCCTGCTCCTTGGCCACCCGGGCCACAGGCTGATGCTGAAATCTGCCCGGTGCTGGCCAATGTCCACAGGAGGCGGGGCTTGGCCGTGGCCTCTGCAATCAGGGGCCACGCCCCACGACTTCCAGCAGGGCTCTCAGTGCGCAGGCACCCTGTCCCAACACTGCCAGGCCCTTGCTCGCTGCATGCATGGATACACGGAACTGCCTGGCCCCCAGGAACAACACGGCCGGCAAGAGGACCATCCTGAGACCCTGAGACTCCCTCGTGCAGAGTTGGCAGTGAAAGTGACCGTAAGTTCCCCCACTACACACTGAACACATACATGAACAGCCAGGGCCTAGACTCGGGTCTGGGTGGGAAGAAAGGGACAAACACCTAAGCTCAAACACGTGTAATGCCAGTAAGTGAATCCTTCCATGTAAATGGTCTTATTCTATGTGGGCACCCCGAACTCGGGGCCCCCAGGAGGGCGTGAGCCTCACATCTAGGGCCGTGCCAGGCAGACAACAGACCCTCGGCCACCCCGCCAGCATTCACTGGGCGCCTACTGTGTGCAGGACATGACGGTAAATAAGAGGTCAGCAGGGCAGTAAGGAGCAGGACGGGACTTACCTTTTCAAAGGCGGCCAAGAGCACATGGGCGTGGCCGGTCACTTCCACGACTGCCCGGGAGAGAGGAGGGTGGTCAGAGCCGGCCTCCGCCGCCCCGACCCCAGCCCTGGGCTTCTTCTCTCCAGACAGCGCTTCCCCAGCTCACAGCCTGCACGTGGAGCCCACCCCTCCGGGGACCCCGTGGCCCACAGCAGCGGAAGGTGGCGGTTGGCGTGGTCCGGGGGCTGACAGCCTTCGCAGCTCCCCCGCGGGGTGGATGCCAGCACCGCTGGCCTGTCTGCCCTGGGATCCACCCTGGGGGAGCGGGGTCGGCACCGCCCGCGGCCGACGGGGGGCCTAGAACCCTCAGCCTGCTGAGCCACATGGGCACTCTCTCTGGACCGAACCCCCCCGCCCCCGACGGATGGGGTAAGAAGGTCCTTGTGCCTGGAAGGGGTGTTGAGGGGAGATGCCACTCACCGTCCCCCTCATCCACCACGGCCTGGATGACCACTGGAAACACACCCCGGTCCAGGTCAAAGTTCAACTGAGGAGGGAAGGAGGGGACAGTGGTCAGAGCGAGCTGGACGGAGCGGGTGCCCTGAGTGGGGGCATCGAGGCGGTGGGCCAGAGCACGCACAGGCGCCTGTTCCTCTCTGCAGGGAACGGAGTAAAAGGGCACGCCTGTGTTCTGCGTGTAACTCGGGGCCACTGGAGACGTCTGTACCACCTTTTCCAGAACGTCCTCACCCGCCCTCCCAGCCCCCGGACCTCCACACTGCCCACACGTGGCCCCCAACCCTGGACGGTGCCAGAAACAAAAGTGCTCGCGCCAGCCCCCTGCGGCAGGCGCCCCTGACACGGCAGCGTTGTCACAGTGCGTCCGCCACCCGGGGAGGCCTGGCCAGGCTGCACCGTCTCCCACACCTGCTCACGGACACTGGGTTGCGTGGGCCAGCCTCTGCCTGACCCCGGTGCACCTCCAGGCACTGGGTGCCGTGGCGACCCAGCATCTAACCTTGGGAAGAACAGCTCCCGCCTGGCCCAGCAGAGATGGACGCAGAGTGGAGGAGCCCGTGTGGCTGTCTGGGCTTGCGGAAAGGGCTCCCCTCACCGTCCCTCCCCTCCAGCTTAAACCTGCCTGCGATCCCCGCTGCCCACCACACTCCACCCAAGTGTCCACCCGGTGCAGCCCTGTATCTGCGCACCAGTGGGGCGTCACACGGAGCCAGTGGGGCATCACACAGAGCCCGCGTGGCGTCACACAGAGCCCGCGGGGCAGAGGCGCTTGGTGAACACATCTGCCTCAGGGTGGTGCCTGGCGGGTCCCCAGCTGCAGGGAAGCGGGGGGAGCCAGTGCTGGGACGGGGCAGATAGCACGGCCAGGTTCGGGTCTGGCTCTGCAGTGCCAGCCTCTGGTCCCAGTCCTGACCCAAAGACTATGAGCTGGGAGGGCACGCGGGCCACGGCTGGAGGATGGCACGTCCCCAAGCACCCTGGGACGCAGGTTGGGACCACACGTCTCCCCTGGTCCCAGGCTTCAGCTGAGAGCGTAGTTAGCTCAGCAGGGGCCCGCCCGTCCGGATGACATGGGACCCGGCACACAGCCATCCAGCTTTTCATGATTGATGCCAGTAGGTTCCTGATTTTCTTAAGCCAGACTGAGGGGCTTCTGCCGCTTGTGAACAAAGAAGCCCTGACAGAAACCCGGCTCTGACAGCCCCTGCAGCCTCCCTGGTGCTCCTGTGAGCACTCAGAGCCCAGAGCGCACGGCAGCGCCTAGCATGGGACATCTGTCCAACAGAGGGGCGCTGCAAACCCCGGGGGTGACGACACTGGCTGGTCCGGGGCTGAGCCAGCGGACTGGGGTGGTGACGACTGGGCACCTCGACCCCGCCACCCCCCAGACACCAGGACCCGGTTGAGGGGACCCAGGGAGAGTGGGCACCCAGAGAGCAAGAACCACCTCCCCTGAAACTCCTGCTCCCCAGAGCCAGAACCAGGCCTGCAGGGAGAGGACAGAGACATGCGCCCACCCAGAAGGTCTGCGGGAGATGGTTCTTTTCTTAAAATGCTTTTTGTCGAGCCAAATGGCATGTGGAATCTTAGTCCCCACCCAGGGATGGACCCGCACCCCCCTGCGGTGAAAGCACGGAGTCTTAACCACTGGGCCACCAGGGAAGTCCCTGGGGACGTGGGTTTTCAATGCGGGGGCAAGGCTTTCTTAGGGAAAACGGGGGCCAGGTTAGGAGCTGGAGAGCAACGAACACCAGAGGGAGCCCCGCTACACTCTGCTGTCACAGAGGAGCCACCAGACAAGGGTCTGCAAGCCCCAGGCCAGACAGACACGGGGAAATGTGGGAAGGAGAGCGGGGAGGGGAGGGGGAGACGCAGCTGTGACTAAAACCACCAGAGGCCCACAAGGAGCTGGTGGGGAAACTTTGAAGAAGCCCCACCAGCCACAAGGAGACCTGTAGGTATCGACATGGAAAGACCACATTGTGGTCCAGGAACAAAAGAAAACAACACACACGTGCGGCAGGCGGCCACGTGGGAAATCTCTACACCTTCCTCTTACTTTTGTTGTGAACCTAAAATCACTCTAAAAAAGCCTTTAAACAGCAAACTAAAACAAAGATAAATGAAAACACACATCTAAAGACTTGCGTGCAAACATTCACGGCACCATCATTCATGGCAGCCAAAAGGTGGAAGCCACCCCCATATCCATCACCAGCTAGTGAACGGACAAACAAAACGAGGTCGCATCCATCCAGCGGGACGCTATGCGGTCACACAAAGGGATGAAGAACCGACATATGCTACAATGTGGATACAACATGGACAAGCCTTGAAGACGTGACGCTGAGTGACAGAAGCCAGACACCAACGGTCACGTTCATGAGAAATGTCCAGGAGAGACAAATCCAAAGAGACAGGAAGCGGACGAGTGGATGCCGGGGGCTGGAGGAGCGGGGCGGGACTGCTAACGGGCAGAGGGTTTCTCTTGGGGGCAACGATCATGTTCTGGAGCCAGTAAGGCAGTGACGACGGCCACACAAGTCTGAAAACAGTAAATTCCATCCAACCGTACACAAGCTTCCCAGGCGGCGCTGGTGGTAAAGAACCTGCCTGCCAGTGCAGGAGACGTAAAGAGATGCGGGTTCGATCCCTGGGCTGGGGAGATCCCCTGGAGGAGAGCATGGCAACCCACTCCAGTGTTCTTGTCTGGAGAATCCCATGGACAGAGGAGCCTGGAGGGCTACACTCCATGGGGTTGCAAAGAGTCAGACACGACTGAAGCGACTTAGCACACGTGAATATTGTTATAATCTTTAAATAAGCAACCCTGGGGGGAAATGGCTTAAAAGGGAGGACGGCCAGGTCTCGGACACCACAGGCCCACGGCCGCGTCTGGAGGCTCCGTCAGTGTCCCTACTGCAGCAAGGGATGCTCCTGATGCTGGGCGAGTGGGGGCCAGGAACGGTGTCCCCACCAGAACCCAAGTGTCAACAGCGCCGAGGCTGAGAAACCCCGGCATGAAGGAGAAGCCCGGGTTTGGTGCCAGAGTATCTGTCCCGTCCCTAATGCCTGCTGACAATGTCCCTCAGCAGGCAAGGACGTCACGCCAGGACGTGACGGCATGGCTCTGTTCCCCATACAGCCTAACTTCTGGAACCTTCTATTTATGGCAGAGCTGAGCCGTTTCCCAGCTACAGCGATGACTGATGAAAGTTCCACTTAAAAACAATACACGTAACAGAAGGGGGCATGGGCATGACTGCGAGCGGGCGCAGGGCTTCCCTCCAGGTGCTGAGAATGTCCCAGAACTGCCCGACGGTCATGCCCTGTGAGCTGTCTGTCACTGACGTAAGCCTGTGCTGTGTGTATTTTATCACGGTACAAAATGTGTGCAAGGGGCCCTGCCTGGCAGTCCAGTGGTTATGACTCTGCATTTCCGATGAAGGGGGCACAGGTTCGAACCCTGGTCAGGGAACCAAAATCTCACACACTGCACAGCGCGACCAAAGCAAGCAAACAAACAGAACCACATGTAGGGAAAACTGAGCTGATTCCACAGGCTGCACAGCGCGACCAAAGTAAACAGACAGAACCCACATGTAGGGAAAACTGAGCCGATTCCAGGGACTTGTTAGCTGAGGAGATCAGATAAGGAGAGATGAGGGCAGGGTCCCAGGATAGCAGTGCTGGACAGGCTGACTGTCCACGCCCTGGACCCTCCCGGCCACATGCTGACAGGCCAGGGATGTGGTTCCCCGACGCCCCGAGAGAGGAAAAGGGGGCGGCCCCGGGGAGCACTCAAGGCCAGCTTGGCATGCAGCCTCTCACAGCCGCAACCATCCAGTCCCAAAGCCCGGACCGACCATGCTCCACGGTCCAGGCACCTGGCGGGGTCCAGACCCCGGTCAGCAGCCACAGCTGATGCTTACCGACCACTGTAGAATCTGAGCAACAGGCCACTGCACTGGGCCCCTTCCCAGGGCAGGAATGCGGGGCCCAGCCAGGAGGCTCCTTACCTCGTCGTCCTTCCACTCCGAGAAGTCGATCTTGAAGGAGGGCAGCGAGAACTGCTGGCTCACACCGCGCTTATAGTGGACGGTCTCGGACTGCAAGGCTGGGCTCTTGGGGCTGTACCTGAAGGGGCCACATGAGAAAGGACGGTGAGACGCGCTGCCGGGCCCTGAGCCCGCACCTGCCAGCACCCGCTGCCTTCGCAGGCTGGGCTGCACCTCTGCAGGCAGCTTTCATGATTTGTGCGCTTTTCTGAATGAACGGGGGACAAAAAATGCAGTGACCCCCTTCCCCTGCCTCATGCTTGCTCCCGGCCACCTGCTTCTCTGCCCCATCTGCAACGGGGGAAGTCAAGGCATAATCACACCTGTAGGTGCAGAACTGTTTTTTAACACTCAGGCTGCACTCCACCTGCACCCTGCTCACATGCCCGAAACTGTCCCACAGACATCACGGACACAGATGCCGCGTTCTCAGGACCCTGCGCGGGCTCCACCACAGTTCTACCCGAAACTGTCCCACAGACATCACGGACACAGATGCCGCGTTCTCAGGACCCTGCGCGGGCTCCACCACAGTTCCACCCGAAACTGTCCCACAGACATCACGGACACAGATGCCGCGTTCTCAGGGCCCTGCGCGGGCTCCACCACAGTTCTACTCTGACTGAAGGGATCAGACCCCCGCTGGTGGACACCAGGCGGTCACCAGCATCTTACTATTCCAATATCTTGACGATGTGTGCGAGAACATCCCCCAGATAAACTCCCAGGAAAGAACAGCAGGGTCAGGCAGCACACACTCTTCCCATCCTAATAAAACCCTGGCTTCCCCTTCTGCAGGGGTCCCACACACGACCCTCACCTGCCTCCCTCCGCCCCACCCACACCCGCGGTCCCCGGGCCCTCGCTCCATCTCCAGGACAAAGGATACTCTCAAGGATCTTGGCGCGTCTGCTCTGACACTGGCCCTGGGGTGGGGGCGGGGGTGGAGAGGCTGCTGTTATGTGATCAGGGACTCAAAAGGCTGGGCTCTCAGCGCTGACCACTCCACCCCCGACCACATCTGGCCTCCGAGGGGACTCCTCCAGCAGGACAGGGGTGGGTATGTGTCCGCTGGCCCCGCCTGGGGCCCGGCCCTGCAGCATGGAGGCAGCGCCGTGGTCCTGCCTAAGTTGCAGACTTCAGACTCTCAGGGCCAGCGGGACCCTTATTTCAAATAAAACCTCCAACAGCTCAAGCACAGGACACAGACAAAGCAGAGCGCCTGGGCCCGGAGCCGCGGGGGGACTCACGCAGCAGTCCCGTTCAGGAACTCCTCCACTGCCTGGCAGTACACGGTGATGGCCACCCGGGCGTCGGCGTCGAAGGTGAACTCCAGGCTGTAGAGGACGCGGGGCTTCTCGCCGTCCTCAGTGGGGCTGTCGGTGCCATCCTTGTACCTGCGGGGGACGCGGAGCAACGGGGCAGGTGAGCGGCCACGCCTCCGGGGTGTCCCCACCCTGCAGGGGACAGGACTCCCCTCCCCCGGGGGCCCCGGAGGCAGGGGCCTGGCTGCGCCCCACCTTTTGGGGAACGTGGAGGCCATGCTGGGTTTGGAGGACGAGGCCCAACGTCGCAGGGTCCCCCTTCCCTTGCCTCCTGCCCCAGAAAGGGAGGCTGATGAGTCCTCGTGGTTTGGGGACAGCCCAGGCGCCTCTGGTCTCCCAGGTTGGAGGTGGTTTCTCAGCCCCACGAGATCTGGGCTGCATCACCCAGGGTGGTGGGGGCGTCCTGGGAGCTGTGGGGTGCTCAGCAGCAACCCCGATTCCTGCCTGCCAGGGGGCCAGCAGGACCGCCCCCCGCCAGCCCCAGTTGTGACAACCAAGACTGTGCCCAGACCTGGCCCACAGCCCCAGGGCACAGTGGCCGGCTGAGACCCTGGGTTACAGGCTGCAGCGCCACAGGCTGAACCTGGTGGCCCTGCCCCACTGTTAGCCGGGGCAGCTCTGGATTCCAGGCCTGTTTCTGCAAGTGGGCGGGCGGGCCAGGAACCACTATCTCCCAGGCATAGGGCACCCCAGGGGCGGGGCGGGGGGACCCACCTCACGAGCCGGAGGGAGTCTTTGCGGATGTTCACCAGGCTCCTCAGCGTCTTCACAGGCTCGTGGGGTGCGGGCGTGACGTAAGGGAACTAGGAGGGAAAGAGAATTGCAGGGGAATCCAGGGCTCAGCAGAGGACAGAAAACAGGGCTTCACCGAGGCGATGGCCACAGCCCCGCCTGGTCACCCCCGGGCCCTCACGCCGACCGCAGGACAGCGCCACCCTCATCCGCATCCAAGGAATCCACAGGGGATGCAGCCAGCACGGGGCGCGGCTGGGACCAGAACCGCCCCACGGTGTCTGGGTCCCCAGTTCCGGGAAGGACCCTCCGCTGAGTCCCCGGGGCAGAGGTTAGGGCTGGGGCCAGGACAATGGTCAGTACAGATTCTGGCGGGGACACGTGCTCACACACACACACACACACACACACACACACACACACACGCTCTAAGGCTGGCAGTCTCTGGAAGGCGTGCTCACACACTCATACACACACGCTCTAAGGCTGGCAGTCTCTGGAAGGCGTGGGAGTGAGGTCAGTCTTGGAGACAGCACACTGAGTCTTGGGAAATGCTGTCACTGGGAGGCCAGGTACGGGCACCCAGCATTTTTGCATTAGCGCAGGTGACGCTACGGTGGTCTCGAGATGAAAGTCACACGGGAACGGGTCTGCAGGAGGCCTGCGAGCCAGGCCCTGGGTCTGAGCTGAGGCTGCAGAGACACAGAGGCAGGTCCTGCCTGCTGTCATGGACGCGGCGGGGTGTGTGTGGTGGGGGGTGGGCAGCTCAGCAGCACATGGAGGCCCGCCGGCTCTGCGAGTGGGGGGCCGGCGCTCCGGGTCCCAGGCCCTCGACCCCCATCAGTTAAAAGAATCAAGACTCTGTGTCAACCAAAGGCGGCTCCACGGCTAAAACAGCCCACAACCCAGCAGCCTTAGGGGCCGAGTCACGGCTCCTGAGAGAGGGCCCCCGCCTGACCCCTCCCTGGTACTGGGGACCGTCACCTCAGGACACAAGCCCCAGGGCAGGTCCCTGCTCAGCAACCCTCTACGGCCCTCCTCCTCTCGCTTTCTACTCTCCATCCACTGAGCGCTCCCTGCTTCATCGTCTGCACCTCTTCTGCTAAACGGGGCAGGGTCTGTCCCCTGCCCCCAGCCCCTGGGAGAGTCCTGGGCACACGGCAGGTGCCCAACGGTGGAGAAGGAAGGGACAACAGCATGAGAAGTCACTTCTCCGGGGACTCGTGGGGGACTTGCAGAAACGGCGCTGGCCATCTTTCTGCGTTTCTGCTCGGGTCTTGTTTCTCGCCCACTACTCTACAGAACACGGACCTTCTTTTTCCTCTTTAAAGACAGTCACCCGTGGGGCCTGGGATGAGTCTCAGCCGTGTGGCCTCCGGGGGGCCCCGGGCCTCACGCACACGTCTCGACAGCACCTCTGTCCCGTGAGGGGGAGACCTGATACCCAGCGGCAGCTGGTGGCCTCGCCACAACGCCCACGTGCCCAGCCCCCCTGAGACCCACCTGGACCGGACGATTGCCCAGGAAGTTCAGGTCCATGTTCTCTCCAAAGAGGTAACCTTCAGGGTGGGGGGTGTCGAATTTCTCACCTCCCATGAAAAAGTGCGATGCGAAATAGTTTCCTGGTGAAGAAAGGAGACGTGGCTGTAGACGACGAGGCCCAGCACGGCCCACCAGGAACATCTAGGGGCCCAGAAGCTCCGCCTGAAAGGGGCCGGCTCCACACACGTGGCCTCGGCCCCTCCACCGGCCCGGGCGCCCCCACCCCACTCAGGGACTCACCCGGCTCTGACACCACTTCCTTCTGCAGCAGGTTGAGCTCTGTGCCCGGCAAGGACATGTCCCAGCCCCAACCCCTGGCACGTGTGTGCCTGACCTTGTATGGAGATATGTGCAGATGTAAGTAAGTTCAGAGGAGGTCAGACAGGATGGGGGTCCTAAACCCAGAGACACCAGTCTCTAAGAGAAAGAGGGCGAGGTGGACACAGACACAGAGCGGGGCAGGCCCTGTGAGGACAGAGCAGAGGCTGGAGTGAGGCAGCCATAAGGCAAGGAAGCCCAGAGCCGCCGGAAGCCGGGGGACGAGGAAGGAGCCTTCTGCAGACCCTTCAGAAAAAACCAACCCTGTGGACACTCGATTTAGGATCTCTGGCCTCCGGAGCAGTGAACATAAATTCTGCTATTTTAAATCACCCAGTCTGAGGTACCTCATTACAGCAGCCACAGGAAACGAGTGGGCTTCCCTGGTGGCTTAGACGGTGAAGGATCCACCTGCAGTGCAGGAGACCAGGGTTCGATCCCTGGGTCAGGAAGAGCCCCTGGAGAAGGAAACAGCAACCCATTCCAGTATTTTTGCCTAGAGAATCCGGTGGACAGAGGAGCTTGGTGGGCTGTAGTCCATGGGGTCACAAGGAGTCGGACATGACTGAGTGACTCACATACACACACACCCAGGAAACAACACCTTCTCTGACCCCCAGACTAAGTCAGCACCTCCCTCCACCTCAAATCCGAACCCTAAGGACCTTTTTTACCTCGGCACTGACCACAGTTTAAACTGTATGGATCTGAGTTATCTCGTTTCTACCCAACCCCCTGCAGGAGACCTGAGGCTATATATCCCCAGAATGCATGCACGCGTGCTAAGTCGCTTCAGTCGTGTCCAACTCTGTTTGACCCCTCTGACTGCAGCCCACCAGGCTCCTCGGTCCCTGGGATTCTCCAGGCAAGAATACTGGAGTGGGTTGCCATGAATATCTAAGCACTAAACCCACATTTCTTATAAAAATAGATGGACGGAGCCTTGGACATGGGTCAGCTTCAAAGGACTGAGCTCACAGCCTCGCTGGGGGAAAGGCTGAGAGGACCACCTCCTCCAAGCTCTCCGATCTGATTCCTGCCCACTGTCCCCCTTTTCTCTCTGGCACATAAAGAGGCAGGGTGACCACAGGGCCCTGCGGAGTGTGAGCCAGAGGGAATTCTGGGCCCTCGAGCTCTGCTGGGTGCCCTGCATGGATCCCAGTGTCCCTCCTAAGAAACGCAGCCTTGGTTACAGGGGATACAGCCAAGGTTGCCTAGGCCGGAAGGCTCAGAACCAGGAGTCCAGCCTGGTGGCTCCAGCTGGACGTATGAGGCCAGGGTGTACTCCCAGCCCATGTGTGGAGCAGGAACCAGAGTAAACCGCAGTAACGGAAAAGGCATATGGTGGTGACAAGTTAAATAAACGTAACACCCCGGATTTCATGGAGCGTCATACGTGTGTGCTCTCTCGTCATGCCCAGCTCTTTGTGACCCCGTGAACTCCAGCCCACCAGGCTCCTCTGTCCACAGAAGTCTCCAGGCAAGAATACTGGACTGAGTTGCCATTTCCTTCTCCAGGGGATCTTCACAACCCAGGGATAGAACCCAGGTCTCCTGCATCCTACCAACAATGTAAGAAGCTTCCCTTTTCTCCACACCGTCTCCAGCCTCTGCTGTTATATCAACTATATGTGAAAATCACTCAGTCGTGTCCGACTCTTTGTGACCCCAAGGACTGTATAGTTCATGGAATTCAACTATATCAACTACAGAATATCAACTACAGTTTCTAAAATTATGTCTCAAACAAATCCACGCTCTGTCCCCTCTCTGCTGCACGGCCGAGGGACACTTGGCCTCAGACGGCTCGCCCCACCTCTGCCCGAGGGACTCAGACTCTGCCCTACTTACAGGTGTCCCAGTGACCAGGATGACAGACAGATAAACGGCCTGGGAGGCTCCCGGCACCCCTGCACTCGGCCGTTTTCCTTTACACATGTCAGCCGTGGAAGGGCAGGTCAGGTGTAAAGCCTACCCATGTTCATCGTCTCCCAGGATGAGGAAAATCATGGCTGTTTCCATGACGACCAGTGGAGGCGGGCAGCGGACTTCCGGGGTTGCTTTCTGTGTTGTGTGTTCACTTTCACATGTCTGGCTGTACACGTGTGTGACCATCATTTACAAACGAAAATTAGAAACTTAGAAACTTAGTTTCTTAAATGAACTAACCCTGCTAAGGAGCTAGGTGCCAGGACATGCGAAGATCTCCTTGGGATCAGAGTCAAAAGGCAAAGTGCTGGTCAGTGTGGCGAGCGAGCCGGACTCAAGTGGAATGAAAGGGGTGGGCAGGATCCACACCAAATAGTCAGGCATCTTCGAGGAGGT
The DNA here is from genome assembly GCF_016772045.2 of Ovis aries. Taxonomy (NCBI): domain Eukaryota; kingdom Metazoa; phylum Chordata; class Mammalia; order Artiodactyla; family Bovidae; genus Ovis; species Ovis aries. Next base: position 4,332,991 of record NC_056077.1, on the reverse strand, counting down.
GCAGAGAGTGGGAATGTAAACCAGCCCCCTCTATGTTCTCCCCAAAACATCAGCTGTGTACCCACAGTGCTACCAAAACCCAAGCTGATCAGGAGACCACAGTCTGAGACCCCACTGCAGAGTGAACGTTTGTGTCCCCCCGCCCCCCGAATTCACATGTTGAAACCCAAGCCCCAACATGACGGTGTCAGGACGTGGGGCCTTCGGGAGGTGATCGTGTCATGAGGAGCTCTGATGAACAGGGTCAGTGCCCTTGTAAACGAGGCCCAACAGAGGTCCCCACCCCTCCTGCCATGTGGGGACACAGAAGGCAGCCGTCTATGAACCAGGAAGAGGGCCCCCAGACAAGGAATCTGCTGGCGTGCTGCGTTCCGGCAGCCCCAGGGGACGAGGACAGACCCCCGGGCCAGAGCGTCCAGATGTCTGGACCCACGTGTGCGCGTGCTCAGCCGCTCAGCTAAACTCTGCACAGGTCACTTCATTAATATAAACTCAGGTGTAGTTGCAAAGGGTCTGTTAAGATTAAAAGACACCCATTACACAGTATCACTCTTCCCCAAGGAAATTCCAAGGGTTTGAGAAATTCTGTGCCAGAAACAGGTGAAGACCAAACATATATTTATTACAAATCACGACGCCCCTGCCAGGTAAACTGTGATATGGACTGAGACACCCGGGGGCCCTGCTAAGAAACGCAGCTGCCCTGGAACCTAGGAGGCCAGGTGTGGGCTTCACTCAGCTGCCCAGGTGTCTGGATGGAGGGGAGCAGGAAAGGCGAGAAGGCCGGGAACGGTCCGTCCATTCCCCTGGCTGAAAATCCTTCTTGCTTTACCACCGCACAGTTCCTGGCTTGCTGACACCCGCTGCCGTCACACCCCAGCTGGGCCGGCACTCCAGGAGTCAGGAGGGCACTGTCCGCAGAGAGGGCTGACCACGGAAAGCCTCTCCAGGGCCATGAGATCACCCACCAGGTGGGAGACAGCCCCTCAGACTACAGAGGAGCCAAACCCCGGGGCCCACCCGCCACGATCGTCCTGCTCAGGGATTCCCCAGGGTCACAGTCACATGTGTGCACGGAACAGTTCCTCCGCTCCTCACACTCGGGCTGGGGAACTCGGTGCAGCCAAACCTCCTGGGGCCTCGGCATCCGCAGTAACACAAGGCCTCGGTCAACAACACTGGCTTCGGGTGGAGGGCCGCTGGGAACGCCCTGAGGACAGGAGTGGCCAATCGTGCAAAGGAGCTTCGCATGGGTGAGGAGACACCTGATAAACACCGGTGCTTCCTGGCCTCCCTGCCACGTGGAAGCCGTACCGGAGTGGACAGGGTAAGTGAAAAGCTCGCACCCGCCCTCCATGGAGGGAAGAACAGTGAGTTGAGACGGGTTCTGACCAAGCAAAGCCTCTGCTTTGCTGAATCCCCACCTCTTTCGAGGGGAGAGGTCACACACACACACTTCTTTTGTGGACACAGCCTCCACACACGGAGCTGGGCCCCGGCGGCCACCAGCACACTCAAGTCCCAGCCGCTGACACAGCTGGGGGGCTGCAGTGGTCACCTGACTGTGCCGGGCCGTTCCCAGATTCTGCCCCCAGCCCCGGGAGCTGGCCCAGGACCGCAGGACTTGGTCCCTGAGGGCCCCGGGGGTGAAGCCGGCTCTGCGCCTGCCACGGCAGCGCGACACTGAGGCTGGGCGGCCGGGGCTCCGTGGTCTCCTCCTGGCTTCCTGGGCCGGGTTCCCCATCCTGGGTTCCGGAGACCGCCCCCACCAGGCTGTCAGCACACGTCCCACTAGGAGAGCTGGTGTGAGCGCCAGTCTCCAAAGAACTCATAACGAAACAGACAGCACTTAGGAAAATGCTCCTGCCACTGAATGAGAAAAGAGAGGAAATCCAGTATTTTTTTTTAATATGCAAAAGATGCCACAAAAAGAGGAAGAGAAATGAACGGCAATTTATATACAAAAACATACCCAGTCTAAGTAAAAATAAATAAACTAAAACTACCACAAGATATCCACGGCTACTAGTACAAAGAAGAGCGACGTAACAGAATAGAACACACACACACGCACAGGTGAGAATGCAGAACCCCTGCAGCTCTGGTGGGGGTGTGAACGGGCTCCCACCACACTACAATAGCTTTGGACTCTGCACACACACACCTGAGAAGGCCAGACCCACGGCCAGGAATGAAAACAGCCCTGGAGGGACGGGCGTTCAGGGTTGTCAGGACAGACACAGAAAGCAGCGTGGCGGCTGCCAGGGGCTGGGGGAGGTGGAAACGGGATGGAGCTTCAGCCCGGCGGAGGGTGATGGCGGGGCTGGCCACATGGCCGTGGACACGTACTGAATGCCTCTCAAATACACACTTACAATGGGCAGGATGGTAACTGTCAAGGGGAATTCACCACAATTATTTTAAAAAGTGAAAAAGCCAAAGGCACCCAAGGAAATCAGACTGGTGGGCACAAAAACCAGTCACAAGAGTGTCCTCAGCGGCATCACTTGTGAGCCTGAACTGGAGCCCCCACGGCACCCTCCACGCGAGCTCACAGCTGAACACAGAGCAGCACCCACAGGCACCAGGGCGTCACGTGGCAGAGACAGGAAACGCTGCCGCCCGCTCACAGCCTCAGCCTTCGCGTCGCCCGACGTGCAGCCAAGAGCGTCTGCTTCCATTTATACCAAGTTCAGGAGCAGGCACAACTCACCTCCGCTGGAGCCCGAGCGGGCCTCCCACGGAGGAGGGGGCAGAGACTGGGGAGGTTCACCGGGGGCTTCAGGGGCTGCGGCTGCTCGAGTCCAACAGCCCGCTCGCCAGGTGGTGCCCCAGCACATGGAAGCCCCTGCCCTGTGCGTCTCCCCAGTATGCGACACTGTGAACGCGGACATACGTGTGTACACACTGCATGTTTCTGCAGCACTGAACACAGTTCCTCCTTTCGGGTCCTCCTAAAGCACCGAGGGCGTCCGGTCACTCAGGGCCATTGCAGGATTGCAGGGACAGGACCCCCGGGGAACAAAAAGTGGAGGCTATCTGAACAGTGGACTCCAGGGCTGACTGGGGGAGCCAGCACCCTCTCCGGAGGCCAACATCTCAGGCACTGGGCACCCAGGACCAAGCCAACACCGCATGGGATGAAAGGATGAGAAACCACCATTCCCCAGCCATGCCCCCGCTCCCAGCTCAGGGACAGTAGGCCAGTGATCTTTAGATAGCGAGGGACCCCCACTCCGCTCCACATCATCGACTCGTCTGCAGATGGGCAGGGTGCAGGCCGGGCTCCCCCAGCTCCCAGGAGCCGAGCAGACGCCAGGACAGTTGGCAGAACTGAGCGATTCCACTGCTGTTCACTGAGCCCGCACCCAGCGCTGCGGGGGAGGCATGCAAGGCCCCACTGCCCTTCGTTTCACAAAATAACACGGAAACATGAGGCCCGACGCCTGTACCAGACCACACGGAAACACACAGGAACGGCCTACAGACAGGGTCCCGTGCTGGCATCTGGCCACGGGACCCCAGCTGGGGGGTGAGGCAGGCAGCGGTGGCCACCACCTGGCAGGTCATCCAGGAAGTGCAGGGCTTTCCCAGGAAGCTGCCAGGCCTGGGAACACTCGGGCTGAGGCCGGGTCCCGCCCACCAGCTCCCGTGGACTCAGAGTCTGGACTGAGGGGCCCGGGCACCAGAGGTTAACTTAACCCTAGAGGTGTGGACGTGGGGCCTCAGCGCAGGCGACCGGCCCAAGGTCACGGGGCAGCTCAGGGCGCAGGGCCTCTGGACCCCGAATCCAGGGCCCCTCCTGCCATGGCTCCACAGGCAGGAGGCGACCCCCTCTCCCAAGGCGGGGCCGAGCTCCGCCTGTGCCCACCCGGTGCGTGTGGTCAGCACAGCTAGGCCACCCCAACTGTGAGGAAGTGCACACCAGCACCCCTCTGACCCTGGGTAGCCGGGCCCTCCACGCCATGGCCAACCTCCAGGCGTGGGATGAAAAGCCCACTGGTCAGCCGGCCTGCCCAGCACAAGCCCAGGCTTCCTCCCCTGGCACCAGCTGAGGGGGCAGCACAGTGGAGCCCAGGAGCCACGTAAAGGATGCGCGGACCCCCAGAACCCCGAGGGCAAGCGCCACGGCGAACCGCAGCCCCGGTGGGCACAGCGCACAAGCATCCACCACCAAGGCGTCTAAACCCGGCTTCTCCCTCAGGGAGACAGGTCCTTGGATGCCCACCGCCACCTGCAAGGGTTTTTGTTTCCGCTTTTACCTAAAGCAGAAAGGTTCATTGTTGCTGTGTAACAAAAATGTTAACAACTGAAGCTCAGAAGATTCAGCTTCTTTATACAGTTCTTTCAATGACAGAATCCAAACTGAGTTCACATGAGCCAAAGCTCAGAACCGGCTCTGCCATATGAACAGTGCAGGGGGCATGATGCAGGCAACGATGGCACGGAGCTCTGAGTGGGAAGGTGAGACCACTGAGGGCAGGTGCAGCCCCTTCCCCACCCTCGCCCCTCCACCACCAACCTTGGGGCTCCAAACGTAAGCTCACTGCCCCCAGGACACTGATGGGGCCCAGGGATACAGAGAACACCTTGTGTGGAACACCTGCCTCAGTTCTTCCCTTTAGGCACCAACTGACCAGAGTCAGCAAGGCCCCATCCAGAAAGGGCAAACCCGACGCAGGTGGCAGCGGTCACGAGCAGACACCTCTAGAAGCACCAACACAGAGGCACACACCCAAGGCCTCCCGGCATGCACTGCGGGCCCCGCATCGCGTGGTGGCAGGCCCAGAAGTCCATGGAGCCCCAGCTGCCACCCCAGGGAATAGGATGCAGCCCAGTGACTTCTCTGGTGGTCCAGTGGCTAAGTCTCCGAGCTCCCAATGCCTGGGGCCTGGGTTCAAACCCTGATCAGGGAACTAGACCCCACCTGCCACAACTAAGACCCGGTGCAGTCACACAAATAAACCTTGCAAAAAGAGAAAAAGGTGCAGCCCAGTCTGAGCAGCCTGCACTCTAGAGAAGGGGGTGTTTTCTACAAGGCTGGCTGCACAAGCATTTATTAAACACCTGCCGTGTGCAAGCCCGGGTGCTGGGAGACAAAGGGCACAGTCTGATTTCCAGCTCCTTTGCCAAAGAAAACAAAAGTCTAGTGTCACGAGGACACGGCCAAGTTTCAACGAGATAGTCACAGTGCTACTCAGTCGTGTCCGACTCTTTGTGACCCCATGGGCCGTAGCCCACCAGGCTCCTTTGTCCCTGGAATTCCCCAGGCAAGAATACTGCAGTGGGTAGCCATTCCCTTCTCCAGGGGATCTTCCAGACTCAGGGATCAAACCTGGGTCTCCTGTGTTACAGATTCCTTACCATCTGAGCTACTAGGGAAGTCCCTCCGATGAGATCAAGGATGTGAAAATGCTCTGAAAGGACATGCACCTGGTACACAAAAGGTTCAGGTCCGGGGCGTATTTCACATCCACCTGAGGGGCTGGTGGGTCAGGGGGCTGGCGGCCCCTCCTGACACTCCTCCTGGGTGACCCATCCCTACCATGACCTCCCTCATACACCAGGGCAGGGCCACAAAGACACACAGGGCTGGAAAGACACGCGAACAACCCAGGAGGAGGAACAGCCAGCCGTGGAGTAGCAGCCCCCGGCCAGGCGCTCCTGTAGGGACCCTGTGCGCCCCCGGGCCCCCGGCAACGGCACCCTTCTCCCTCAGGGCTCCAGCCAGGTGTCCTAAGGCCTGCTCTAGCCCTCGGCTGGGGACCGGCCACCTGTGTGACTGGGGCAAGGGACAGCAGGGCAACAGCGTGCAGAATTTACCGTCAACTGATCTCCGATGAAGGTACAAAGGCAATTTGATGGGAAAAGAGAAGTCTTTTCAACAAATGCTGCTGAAGTAACTGAATATCCATATGCCGGAAATAAAAACACAAGAACCGAGATCTTGACCTCAAACTATACATTAAAAGAATTAACTCAAACTGGACCACAAACCTTAATGTTTCAGCTAAAACTATAAAATTTTAAGAAAAAAAAAAAACAAAACAAAAAAAAAAACAGGAGAAAAATCTCCGTGGCCTTGAGCTAGGCAAAGATCTTTAAGGCATAATTCCAAAAGCATTAAACATTAAAACAACTGAGGAAGTCCTTGGCAGTCCAGTGGTTAAACTCCATATTCTCACTGCCAAGGGCCCAGATTCAATCCTTCCTTGGGGAATGATCCCACAAGCCACAGGGTGTGGCCAAAATAAAAAAAAGAAACATGATAAACTGGACTTCACCAAAATTTAAAACTTTTGCTCAAAAGACACCATTAAGAAAATGAAAAAGACAACCGCAGACTGCCAGGAAACATTTACAAATCACAGAGCTGATACATGAATTGTATCGTCGTATCCAGAACCCATAAAGAACTTTCACCACTGAAGACAGTGCAACTTCTAAAAAGTGAACTAGCCTAGTAGAGCCACGCCCACCCCGTCTCTAACCTGCCCCCCTATCCCGCACACAAAGGATGTACAAAGGCCAATAAGCACACGAAAAGACCTCAACAGCATTAGTCATCAGGAAAGTGCAAATCAAAACCACAAGATACCACTTCACACCCACTAGGACGGCTATAATTAAAAAGGTAGACAATAATAAGGGTTGACAAGAATGCTGGGAATTTGGAACCCTCACACATTGCTGATGGGAATAAATGAAGTAACCATTATGTTATGGAAAACAGTCTGGCAGTTCCTCAAAAGGTTAAACAGATGACCCAACACTTCCACTCCCTGGTGTATACCAAACAGAACTGAACGCACCACACAAATGTCCACGAATGTTGACAGCGGCATTATTCCTAAGAACCACAAGGTGAAAACACCTCAAGTGTACATTAGCTGGTGAACAGATAAACAAAATGCACTACAGCCACACCGTAAAGTACAATGTGGCTGAGCCTCAAAAACGTCATGCTGAGTGGAAGAAGCCAGACATACACAAAAGGCTGATTCCAGCATCCGAAATGTCCAGGAAGGACTCCTCTAAAGACAGAACACAGATCAGGGGTGGGTGGGGGCGAGGGTGACGGCGGAGCGCGCCTGTGAACGGCACGAAGCAAGGAGATGTTGAGGCGTGATGGGAAGGTCTGAAACTGACTGTGCTGACGGCGTCAGGATCTGTACGCTTACAGAAAGTCACCAGGTTTACAAAGAATGAGTTGTACGGCACAGGACTGATACCACAACAAAGCTGTTACGAGTAAAATAAATAAATACAATGAAAACAAAGTGAATGCGGTTAAATTCAACCTACGTACTGTTACAGTGCGCGCTGAAAGTTCTGAAGTAAAAGAAAATCGGACAGGAGATTTTTAGAGGTCCTCACCCCACCCGACCCCCCACATACAGGTAACCTTATTGCAATAATCATTTCCCTGATACATACCCATATCAAATCATTACACTATATACTTAAAAGTTATACAATGTTATGTGTCCATTATATCTCAATAAAGTCAGAAAAAAAATGGACAGTGTTACAGAGGTGTTAAAAATAAATATTAGCAGGGCTTCTTGGGTGGCTCAGTAGTAAAGAATCCATCTGCCAATGTAGGAGACATAGGTTCAAGCCGTGGACTGTAGCCAGCCAGGCTCCTCTGTCCATAGGACTTTCCAGGCAAAAACACTGAAGTGGGTTGCCATGTCCTCCTCCAGGGGATCTTCCCAACCCAGGGACCGAACCCACATCCCTGGTGTCTCCTGCATTAGCAGGCTGCCTTTACAGCTGAGCCCATACGCCACAACTACTGAGCCTGCGCTCTGGAGCCTGGGAACCACAGCTACGGAAGCCTGAGCATGCTAGAGCCGGCGCTCTGCAAGAAGAGAGCCACGGCAATGAGAAGCCCGAGTCCCCCAACCTGAGAGTATCCCCCACTCGCTGCAACTAGAGAGAAGCCCACGCACCAACAAAGACCCAGCTCAGCCAAAAACAAATTAATAAATAACATTTTTTTAAAAAGTTCTCAAGCAAATTCTAGCTCCCAATGATTCTTTGTCCATAACACAATCAACAAAATTGGCAGAGACCTGAAAAGATAACAACTTTCTCATGAACTGACTGTACAGTCCAGGGGTCCCTAAAAATCTCAACCCCCTTCTTCCATCCCCAGCCCACTCTTGAGGAAACATACTCAAGTCCTGCTTAGGTTGCTGACTGCCTCCCAGAACAAGGTGGCCCGAGAGAGAAGGAAGCAGCAAGGGCAGCCTTTGGACTGAACAGGCCCAGGAGGGCACTAATCTCGCTGGCAGCAAAACCAAGGTGCACATGGCACTCACCTGGGTGCCAGTCCCAGTCGATTAGTTGTGGCTGACTCGGGCGTCCAGGATCGGTAGGGGTGTCTGGACTGATTAACAAGGTCAGCTGCGCAGAATGCAAAAGCAGTGCCCGAAGTGCCTTGCATTTGTGATTTCTTCTCCAAGTACCCAACTGAAGGGACATGAGGTTTGCTCCGGGCCCAGGTGACCACCTTAAACTTATTGCTGGCTCTGCCAAGCCACAGCTAACTGCTATTAAGAGTCTGAATGGATCACCTAATTTCCTCTATAAGCCAACATAGCAGCTAACAACTTGTGAAGACGTCTTAGGTGCTAAGCGCTGTACAAGGATCAGCCCATTTTACAGATGAGGAAACTGTGACCCAGCAGGCTAGGTGGCTTGTCTAAGACCAGGAAGACTCAGCCAAAGCCGATCAGGAAGAACATCGGAGACAGAAGAGGATGACTTCAAATAACCAACTGCTCCATCAGGTCTGGAACGTCAGCCTCCAGGGAATCCCACACCAGTGGGGACTTTCCTGTCCTTGGTCCTGTGCCAGGGACCAAGAAGGCATGGAGACCTCCCATGCCTATCAGGGAACAGGGCTCTCTGGCCTAGCTCTGACTGACCCCAACTGTGCTAGTCCCCACCCTGTTTATTTCTGGTGGTCCCAGACACTTGCCTTCTTTCCCCTTCCACAATGAAAGCAGAGCAGTTCTCCAATTTGAGTGGACAGTCAACTCACTCTGGGAACGGGTTTTAGATGCAGGTTCCTAGGCCCCCAGCAGACCCAGGAAATCTGAGGCAGGGCCTAGGGAACGCACCTTAAACAAGCTTCCCCATGGTCCTGGACATACTCAGGGGAAACCTGGCCTGGGGGATGCCCGCAGGCCAACTAAGAGGCCAAGAAACCACCAACGGGATGCAATGCTGCAGAAGCCTGAATCAAAGGCCCCAGTCTGAAAGTGCCCACAAGGCCCAAATGCCCTGTCCTCCTCCCGGGCAAACGACCAGATGAGGAGATGGAGTGTGAGGAACCCGAGCTAAACCTGCAGGTCAGGCCACTCTCACCATCAGAGGCAAGAGAACAGTGTGTTGGGGGGTGGGGGGCAGTGGGAGGGGGACAGCTGGCCTAGGAGTCGAACTCTTGGTCCAGCTCTGAGACCCTGGTAAAGTCACTTCCTCCCTGGTGGCCCACATCTCTCAGACACAAAAACGGGAAGCTGGAGAACCTGGGAGGTCCTCTCCAACTATCCCTTGGTTCTCCAGCAGGGACTCCCAGCTCCTCTCCCAAGGACAGTAATGCCTCCTTGGGCCCAGGCCCACTCCCCAGCGCCTTCCCACCCACCCACTAAACACACGCGCCAAGCCACAGCAGAGCTAAGCCTCTGTCCAGACGGGACAGAGGGGGTACCGTACAGAACCCTGGCCGGGTCTCCCACCGAGCCACCGAAGAAGGCGAAAACTGGCGATGGAGCGATGTTGAGCCCTGTGACAATGACCACTTTGTATATGCAAGCAAAGCGCCGGGCACGGGGTTAAGTCCTTGCCAGCTGCGCGCCCCCAAATCTCACCCCGGTCCTTGGGGAGGTTTCCTATCGAGTGTTTCCCGGGTGTGCAGCCGTGGGAGAGTGCAGCGCGCAGGGGCGAAATGACTGACCCAAGGTCACCCGGCCGGGCCGCGGCAGTCAGCGCCGGACCGACCCTCGCCCCAGGGTCCCGGTGGAGGGCGCGTGGAGCCCCAGACAGGGAAGCTGCAGGGAAGGCCGCGGAGCCGAGCAGAGCCCCCAGCCCACCCTCCGCCGCGGGGCCCGCGCCGAGGCCCCGCCGCCCGCTGCCCGCCCCGCGCGCTCCAGCCCGCGCGCCTCGCCATCCGCGCCCGGGGCAGGGGCCCGGGGCGGGGCCGAGGCGGCAGTCGGGGCGGCCACTCACCGGACTTTGGGGGGTAGCGATAGGCCGAGTTCGCTTGGATGTCGATGTCCTCCACGCCCGCGATGCGGCGGCTCAGGATGGAGCCCATGGTGGGCGGCGGACCGGGCCGAGGCTGGGGCGGCGGCGGCGGCGGCGGCGTCCTCACGCGGACATGGCCCGGACCAGGCCGCACGGACGCTCGCCCACGGCCGCGGGCGCACGGCCTCCCCGAGCCCCCACCCCCGGCTCGGCCCGGGGCCCGACGCCACGGCAGCCCTTCGCCCCCCCGGGGCGCGAAGCACCTCGGGAAATGGAGTCCCCTCGTAGCAGTGGGGGCCGAGCGGCGGCGTGGAAAGCCCGACTGGGAACTACACTTCCCAGGAAGCTCCGCGCCCGGGCTCTCCGAAGTTGTTGACAAATCCTCCAGGACAAACCAAATGGACCTGAGTCCAGAGGGGAGAGACCATCAACCACCCTGCAAACTATCCAGCCCTTTGCATTCCAAAGCACGAGACTAACATCATAAGTCTTTAGCTTTTTAACAGTTTGTTCGTACGTACACCTTTCGAGGAACCAACGCCTTCCATTCACTCCCTCTTTGAAATACCTCCCTGAGCTACCACGGTTCTCCCCACTTCCCAGGGTTTGATCTCCTGGCCCGGCCAGCAGAGGGCAGACCCTCACCTGCCACCCGGCAAAGAAGAGCTGGGGGTGGAACCCAAGATTGCTTGGAGGAGTGCCCACTTGGGAAGCGAAGCACCTTTTCCAGAACTCAAGGCATCTCTCCGTCTCCATGTCCAGGACAGTTATTTTGAAGACATCAAGTCCCTCGCAGAGGCAGTAAACCTCTCCCCATTTTAGAGACAGGGAAACTGAAGCACAAAGAAGAGAGTGCTTAAGGGTGCTTAAGCCAAGTTCAAAGAATCCAGGTTAGACCCTAACTGAACGGCCAGGGAATTCCCCAACTTTCCATTTGAATAAATATTTATAAATATAAAGAACCAGGGTTAGAGTTAAAGCCTCCTCACAGGTTGTAAGGTACTTTCCAGGCTTTTGATTTGTGCAAAACTCTGTAAGCAGGCAAGTGAGGATTTGTTGTTTTCACCAACTTTTCAGTTGAGAAACGGCTCTTCTGAGAAGAAAGTGGCTTCCCAAGACAAGCCTGTTCTACCAAGAAAGAAGCTGGGGGACTTTTCTGGTAGTCTGGTGCCTAAGACGCGGTGGTCTCAATGCAGGGGGCCCGGGTTCCATCCCTGGTCAGGAAACTGGATCCCACATAGTGCAACCAAGAGTATGCATGCCTCAACTAAAACACTACACGTGCCTCAGGGTAGACTGAAAGATCCTGTGTGCCACAACCAAGACCCTGCGCAGCCAAACAAATAAATTATATGTATATGTATAAAGGAGCTAGGGAGGACAGAGGCTGGCTAGGATTCTTAGATGGTAAATTCACCACTGTCCACATTAAAGTGAGTCTTCACACCTTTCAGGACTCCAGAACCCAACCTTCCTGTTTTCATGGGGCATGGGAAGCCAAAAGTCAAAGGAAGTGAAGGACTTGTGTGATTGTAAGGGAGAGTGCAGGTCTTGGGGGAGCCTGATCTAACTAACCTCTCTGCCGTGCAAGCAAGAACCCTGTTTACTGAGCAGCTACTATGTGCCAGACGTTGGTGTTGAACCCTATCCATGAATTCTCTGCTGTAGGTTCTGTTTTCATTCCCAATAAAACAGAAACAGGAACAGGAAAGAGACTGGCAGAAGCGAAGTATCCCACTCAGTTTGCATAGTAGATAAGTGGTAATAAAGCTGGAATTTGAACCAGGCCACTCCTTTTAATGTCACATTCCCCTGCCACCCCCAGCCCCCATCACCCAGACGCAAGAATGCTCCAGTACCAGATTTCTTGTCTCTTGCTCCTAGATGGGCCTGAAGATACCCCCACTCCATGCGACCATTTTTCCTTCACTTCAAATTTCTTTCTGTTGAATCACATAATGCTGTTCAATCATATATACACAAACAGATAATACCAACACAGCATTCAATTGATCGGTCTCCCTGCTTGCAGGGAGGGAAGGAGCGTATTGTGGTTCCAGATGTTCCCACTGACAAATAATTCTAAGAGAATGTCCTCCCTACAGATTGTGGCCAGGGCAGTCATTTCCATGGGCTGATATTGGATCAATTAAAACACTCCTCTCAATAGAGCTTTGGACTTCAGGTATATTTTTTTTCTGTGCTAATCCACGCCCCAGTGGGAGACGGGCACTTTCTGATTTGATACTGGTTCTACTATCAGCCTCTTGGCTGATTCATTTATTTACTCAACAAATATTTATCATGCAGCTACTATATGAAAAGCAGTGAGCCAGGCAAAGAGCCAGGCAATAGAGATTAAATGGTGAAACCACCAGATACAGAACATCTAGTGAGGAAACAGACACTTCAGGTGAGCAAATATATAAGTAAAATGCAGTGGGTGCTATAGGGGAGTGGCCTGAGGTGCAGTGAAATACTAGGAGAGACCTACTATTGCTAGGGGAGTCAGGGAAGGTTTCTCTGAGGAGGTGACATTTAAGCTAGGACTTGAAATACAAGGAAGAGCCAACCAGGCAAACTCTGAGGGAGTAGGTCAGCCCAGGTTCCAGGCAAGAATAACCACCTGTGCAACGGCCCTGAGAAGCTGAGTAAGATCGATGAGCTCAAAGGCCAGTGCAACTAGAATCTAGTAGGCATGGAGAGTTCAGGGACAGGGATCAGAGGTCAGGCGGTGGCCACATCTCAAGGCCCCTCAGTTATTTAGGGATTTCCTGGTAGCTCAACTGGTAAAGAATCCACCTACAATGCAGGAGACCTCAGTTTGATTCCTGGGTCAGGAAGATCCATTGGAGAAGGGATAGGCTACCCCTACTCCAGTCTTCTTGGGCTTCTTTGGTGGCTCAGCTGGTAAAAAATCCGCCTGCGATGTGGGAGGCCTGCATTTGATCCCTGCATTGGGAAGATCCCCTGGAGAAGGAAACTGCTACCCACTATAGTATACACAAAGAGTTGGACACAACTGAGTCACTTTCACTTTTAGTTAGGCAGCATCTGGTCCTTTGAAACACAAAGAAAGACCCCAGCCACACTTCAGGGCCTCAGAGTGTAAGTCCCTCAAGCCCCTATACTTCTCAAGCATTCTGAGGGTGCACGATCCCTGACTAATTCTAGGCACCCTATGGATGTCTGATAAATACATCTGTGGGGTGATTGAACTTGGAGAGAAGGAGGCTGGGATCCCGGGCCTTCCATAAACTGGCAGTGCCAACTTTCCCAAGAGCCTCAACCGCCCTGGACCTCAGGTAAAAAGAAGGCACTGCTGGAAATGCCCTTTATACAGCCCTCCCACCATCTACTGGCCCCAGCTGTCAGGCCCCATCTGAGCCTGCTAAGAAATCCAAAGTCCACTCTCTAGCCAGTCTGATCCTGGCTGAAAACAAGGTTGTTTTTTCCCTTCCCCACTGTCCCTTGGAAAACAAGTTGGCTGGGGGGCCACAGAGGGCAGAAGCAGGGGCCACAGGGGGCAGAAGGGTGACCTTTGCTCCTGCTGTCCCCCCTGCCCCACCCCAGCAGTGGGCTGGCCTGGAAAAGTCCCTTCTGGGCTGGGCAAGTCTGGGCAGGTACCCGAATGGTGCTCAAATGAGGGTGAGGTACTTACTGCCTCTCTAAGCAAGAAAAGTACCCAGTGGGCCCTGCCAGGACAGCGCCCACCCTCCTGTGCCAGGAACACACCTTGCTGGCCCACTGGGTGCCTGGTCTTCTCCACTGGCTCTGAACACTGTCAAGAGTGTAAGGAGGTCTGGATTCCAGCCTCAGTTTCCTTATCTTTAAAATGGGGCTTGAGTTCCCTACAGTTGTCCAGATGGAAGCACAGAGGTGCTAGAAACGGTGTTTTAAGCACCACAGGCATTAATGCCCCAGAGCAGTCCTGGGAGAGTTATGGAGATTCTACAAACCAGGAAACTGAAGTTCAGAGCCCTCCATTCAGTCCAATTCTGCAACAAGGCGCTAAGCAGGGATGGCTCCCCTGGAACCAGATAACACCCAGAACATCGCCTAACAGTACTGGACCTCTCTACCACCATTTGATCTCCATACTGTTCAGCCACAGTGATTCTAACGCGGATAACGGATCAGATGTACCAAAACCCCTCAATGGCCTTTAACCCGCCATCTCCAGGGTCTGTCCCTGCTTCCTGAAGACATCTTCCACACTTGCAAATTCTACACCTGTCCTAGGGACTTTTGACACACGTCCCACTCCACCCTAGGCACCATCCAACCCTTCTACTCGAGTTTGTTCTCTGCCTGCTTGGGGCCAGGTGAGAGTCAGACACAGTAAGGGCCCAATGAAGAGTTGCTCAACTAATGAAACTGGGGTCCAGGCAGGGCGGGGAACCGGAATAAGGTCAATCAGAGCCGGGGCGACCGAGCCCCGAGCCCCAGCTCCAAATACGCTGGGCCCCCTCCCCGCTCCCCACACACCCGACCGGCGACCTTAGCCGGAAACGGCGTGTGTGCAGCTGTAAACACAGCCCGCAGCCCCCCCAAACCCCAGCGCTCTTCAGCCCCGCCCCCGCCCTCCACGTGATGCACCCCCGCCCGCCCCTACCCAGTGCCCGCCCCCGCCGCTGCCTCATTGGGCAGCCAGCTTTGTTTACCTTATATGGCCAGGTCCTAACACCTCGCGGCCATCCATTGGCCAAGGAGCGGCCTCACTCACTTGACGTCACTCGGGACTGAACGATGCAAATAAACCGGGGCATCCTGGGAATGGAAGTTCGGGGGCCGCCCCGGAACTGGCTCCGAGCGGTCCTAGCGACCGCACACTAAAAGTCGAGATTTCCGGCCAAGCACACGAGATTTTGCGTGGGAAAGTGTGAGCGTCGCGCGGAGGGGTACCTCGGAGCTCCAGAGGCTGCGGGCCTCCCCTGTCAGTCCCAGCCCTCAGCCCTTCCTCTAGCGTTCTTCAGGCCTCCTGTGCGTGGTCCAGCATCGGGCCAGGGAGGGAGGGACCAGCGTCACAAGTGGGAGATGCAGGCTTCCAGTCCACGGGTGTTGGGGAAGGCTTGGAGGGCTCCCTGGAGGCGGTGACTCGAAGTAGAACCCTAAAGGGCAGATTCATTTATTCACTGCACAAGTATTTGTAGGCGCCTGATGGACAGGGAGGCCTGGCATGCTGTAGACCGTGGGGTCGCAAAGAGTCGGACACGGCTGAGCGACTGAACTGAACTGAGTATGCCAGGCTTTCGGGGCCTTACTGCCCTCGTGTTGATGATTTGTGCAAAAATAAGGCGCTTAGTCAACACGGGGGATGCCAACCACACTGGGGTTCGGGATCCTGGGGTCTTGGCCAACAACCAGTGTTTGCGCCCGTGCACGGTCTGTAGCCCCCGCCTCCTGACCACCTCCCCCCCCCCCCCACCCCCCACACCCAAATCGGTGCAGTCACGGCCTGGGCACGCGCCCGTCCAGCTTCTGCACACTAAGTAGGCGCCTAACACTCAGGACACACCCTCGGGCCCGGCCCGGCCCGCACGCCCAGCCAAGCGCGGCGGAAGCGGCGCGGGACTACATCTCCCAGCATGCTGCCCGCGGCCCGGAGCGAGGCGAGGCTCGGTGAGTCAGAGCCGCACAGTAAATATTTGTATTAGCCGGAGCCGGCTCGCTAATGGTGGACGCGTGAGGCGGAGAAGAGCGCCGTGGCGGGAGGCTGGAGCGGGCAGGCGGCGGCGGCGCCATGTCCGTGAACATGGACGAGCTCAAGCACCAGGTCATGATCAACCAGTTCGTGCTGACGGCCGGCTGCGCGGCCGACCAGGCGAAGCAGTTGCTGCAGGCGGCCCACTGGCAGTTCGAGGTAGGCGGCCGGGGCCGGGCGGGGGCCCGGGGCGCGGGGTGTCCGTCCCGCGTGGCGGCGCGTGCTGTGGGGCGTGTGCGGGCGGGTGTGGACACGTGCCGCGGCGCGCTCCGCCGGGCCCGGGCCCGCGCTCTCGGCCCCGGTGTCCCGGCGGCCGCGCGCCCCTGCGTCCGGGCTCCGGCGCGCACACGCGGCGTGCGGGTCAGGCCCAGCAGCGCGGCCGCGACTACGCGGCCCCCGGAAACGCCGCCCGCGCGGGGTGGGCGGGAGGGGCGGCCTGCCCTCGCCGGGTCCGGAATCCCCGCCCCCCACCGCCCAGATTCCCCGGGCGATCGGGTTCCGGGGACCCCTTTTTTGTTCGGTAACGGCCAGGGCGGGGCGGCGCTGAGGCCCCGACGGACAGTCGGCCAGGCAGCCGGAAGGAGGACGCCCGTAGCCTGAGCCGAACTGGGCCCGCGCCGCCCCCGCCTTGGAAGCCCTGAGCCCGCGGGTGGAGCCGTCCGGTGTGTGTGGGTCTGAAGGTCTGCGTGCCCGGTGGGCAGCTCGGCGGCGCGTGTCCACGTACTTGTGCATTTGTATTTACGCACGCGCCACGCTACGTGTGGGCATGTTGGCGTCTGTGTGTGTAAACACTCGGTCCAGCCCGCGGCGCGGGTGCGGGCTGTATGCGCTCCATGTACGCACAGGTCACCGTTTTGCAGACGGTACTCAGACGTGTACACACACGGGTATCCAGGTGGTGTGTCAGAGCCCCATACGACAGCTAAGGGTGTGATCTGTGTACCCCGCTCCGGAGGCGTATCCAGGTGCCCTCCTGTGCTGGCTGCCGAATCTGCCTGCACAGCGCACGGCTTGGTGTACACGGTTCAGTGGCTTTCGGCCAGCTGGGCGGGAGGTGGGGCTGCCCCAGCCTGGCCCCCACCTCCCCAGGCCTCCCTGACCCATAGAGCTCTACTGCCCAGGGCTTGTGCTGCCAAAAGGCCACCTGGCCTTCCCAACTCAGCTGCCCCAGAAATAACCCGGGATGGTATCTAGGGAGGAGGCCAGAGCCCCTTGAGCTCCACCCCTCACAGGTGTAAGGTCACAGTTTCAGTCTGTAGAGTCTGTGCCCAGCCTGGGCTGGGGAGCCTGGTTTCTAGATGGGAAGCCAGCTCAGGGAAGGTATTCCTGGCCAGAGGAGGGACAGGGAGCCTGGGGGCTGTAGAGTTCAGCTTCCTGGGGGGTGGGACAGAGGTCATAATTCCTGCCCCAAGGTTGGGACAGTCTGGGGAGGCAGTGGTCTGTCCACTCAAAGGAATCCTTGCTCACTTTCCCACCAGAGATCTCAGGGGGACCTGAGAGCTAATCCTGGGGTGGTCCTCAAATCACAAGATGGGACACTGCTCGCTGTCTCTGGGCAGGTCCCACCCTGTGGCCTCCGTTTCCTTCGCCGTACCTGGGGCCGCGAGCTGTGAGCTGACCTCTGGGAGTGCAGGGGCAGCCCCCCTTCCCAGCCTGGCAGCCCCACCCTGCAGGAAGCTTCCTAACCTAGAGCTGGATGTAGCAAAACTTGCAAAACCACATTCATGGTAGTTTGCTGGAGTCCCACATCTGCATACACATTCCCCCCCTCGGGCTGGGCGGGCAGGTGTCCGGTGGGAAGCAGCCCTGCCCACAGAGCCTGGCACAGGCCGGCAGTCGCTCGGGGTTGGTGTCCCCTGGTCACTGGAATTGAAAATGTATCTGAAGATTAAAATGCCTGGGGAAACTCTGACCTCAGGATGGGCAGGAACAGCTTGCAGACTGGGGGCTTTGATGGCCCCCACAGTACAAGTCCTGGGCTCCCCGAATCTCAGCTTCACCATGTGTAAAGTGGAGACGTGGGTTGTAGGGAGGTTCTTAGGGTAAAAATGGAGTGTGAACATCCAACCCTTAAGTCTTCCTGGGAGTGAACGGGGTTCCTTGCCTCCACCCCCAGCTGGCAGCCACTTGGGCTGAGAGCTGGCCCAGCAGGAGGCCTGTTTTGGGGTCATATTCTCTGTGATTCAGGTGTTAATGGGGACAAAAGGCTGCTGGGGGAGGGGGAACTGTGTGCTTTAAGTTTGGGGGTGCTCTAGGAAGGCAGGAAAAGGGCAACCGCCTCTCCCTGGAATGCTCACACACTGCAGCTGCCTGTAGCTGCCTGTGGAGCTGCCACTGGGGGAGGAATGGGTTGGTGTCCCTTGGGGCTCCTGGCCCGGGAGGTGTCACAAGGAGGTGCTTGGAGACCGAGGCATTCTCCCCCCCACCGCCCCCAGCTCCCACACCCCTGTTTGGGGACGTTGGGGTAGGGCGTCTCCAGCAGGAAATTCCCAGAATAATTCATTTGAATTTACTCTAGTAATAAAATCCCTAGGGTAAGCCTGGGAGCCAGGCTGGGTTTCTGGGTGTGTTGGGAGGGGGGGAGGGGGCTGACAGCCCTTGTCTGCTGTGGGCGGGGAGCCCGAGGGGGGCAGCGTGGAGGGCAGAGCTGCCCGCAGACCCTTCACATACTTGACGGGCTCCCTCATCCTGCACTTTCGCAAGAGCAGCTGGTTCCCTTATTTTCCTGGATGCCTGTTCTGCGAGGGGCCGAACCAGGACACACCAGTGCTGGAGGCCACCGCCCTGGGGGCCCCTCCCCCCAGCCCCCAGGGCCACTCGAGGAGTGGCTGCCACCCCCTTCCCCACCTGCTTCTCACAGTCCTGGGCGCGAACCCCACTGCAGCCTTCCTCTTGCTCCACCAGTTTGCGGGAGGCTCAGATGACGATAGGAGAGCGAAACCCACAGCACGCTCGCTACTTAATCCCGGCCTGGCCCGGGGACCTCAGGAGCACTGCTGCCAGGGAGGGAGGCTGCCAGCCTCCTAGTCCAGTGTCCCTTTGGTGCAGAAGGAGAAACCGAGAGGCAGGGCAGGGCCAGGCCCCTTGGCTAGCCCAGGAGAGGAGCGGTGGGTTACAGGTTCTCAACATCGGGGTGCCTTTGCCATCCTCTGGTTCATAGACAAGGAAACTGAAACTCAGGAAGGAGTAAGGACTTGCCACCCATGGAGTTGGTGACCATAGGGCCAGAGTCTCCTGGAGCCCTTTCCCCATGAGACAGGCCCTCACGTCACTCATGGTGACGAAACCAGGTAAGCTGGAAGCACCTGGCGGCCAGCTTGCAGGCAGTGTCCTGAGGGTCCTCCCTGCCCACCAGCCCAGGGCTCCACAGCACCTCTCTGGGTGGTGGCAAGAGTGGAGGAAGGCCAGGCCAGGACCACTGGGGTACTGAGGGTAAGCGTGGGCCTTTTTTCCCTACAGACGGCCCTCAGCGCCTTTTTCCAAGAGACCAACATCCCCTACAGCCACCATCACCACCAGATGGTAAGTGTTCCCTGCAGCCCCAGGGGCATCCCTGCGGGACTCTACCAGTTTGGGGGTGGGGGATAGCCGCCCAGGCCTGAGGAAGGAGCCGCTGGGAGGGACTTCTGGGAGCCGGGCAGCAGGCGGCGTGGGCCTGCCCACGTGGGCATCGCTCTGCTCCCCTGTGAGCTCCGGACTGGGGGACCACCCAGGGGTGGGGTGCACTGGGGAAGGGGCCCTTCTGGAAGGGGCACTCACCCCCCTCCCTCTTACCCCCACAGATGTGCACTCCTGCCAACACCCCCGCCACGCCCCCCAACTTCCCCGACGCCCTCACCATGTTCTCTCGCCTCAAGGCCTCCGAGAGCTTCCACAGCGGAGGCAGCGGCAGCCCAATGGCCGCCACGGCCACGTCGCCGCCGCCGCACTTCCCGCTCACCGCCACCGGCAGCTTCGCGGCACCCGGCTGGCCGGCCGCGGCCTCACCCCCAGGGGGCGCACAGCACCACCAGCCGCCGCAGCCGCCCCTGTGGACTCCGGCCCCCCCTTCCCCAGCGTCAGACTGGCCGCCCCTGGCCCCCCAACAGGCCGCCTCGGAACCCAGGGCCCACCCCGCCATGGAGGCCGAGAGATAAGGGAGGCCCCTCCCCCCTCCCGGAGGCCAGGACCCCGTGGGGCGGGGGAGAGGACGTCTCTGCAGGCCCCCTTCACCCTCCTCTGTCTGCACCCCTTTTCCCCGGAGCCCTGGAGGGGAGAGACCGGACCCTTGAGCCAGCCCACAGGCTGCCCAAACACGTGCCCGGCGGCGCAGGTCTTTGGTGCCCCGCTTCCATGGATTCGGTTTCCAGTCACCTGGGTGCTGGTGGACAGAAGCTCGGAGAACAAGCAGCCTTACCCAGAGGACTCGCCCGCCCTGCCCCACTGGCCGCGGGGTCAGCGGAGCATCGCCACGCCGGAGACTGGGCCAGCTGCTGCCTTGGAGCTCCCCAGGGCCGGCGGGCCTAGATCCCCACCCTTGGGAACGCAGAGCCTTCTCAGCATGTGTGCGTGTAGCTGTGTCTGTGTATTTATACGTATGTCCCTCTTCGAGAAGCAACCTAGTTTATGGGGCAGCTGGACTTTGCATGTTAGAGTGAGCCCCCCTCGCCCGCCACTCCTCCCCCCAGGGCCCTGTGCCTCTCCCCTGCTCCCTGGGCAGCCAGCCTTGCTCTTCCCTGCAGAGAAAAGGATTGTGGGAAACTCCAGGACTCTTCCCACCCATCCCCCAGCGCCTGCCTGCTGGGGCTGCCTGCATGCCTCCCCAGAGCCCGGGGGTACCCCATTCTCAGTTCCTTTCCCCCTTTTAACAAAGGAGAAGAAAGAGTTCCAAACCACCACCAGGCTCTGTGGTCGTGCCTCATATCCTAAGCTTTGCTGCCAGCTGGCTCCACGTGGAGGAGGAGGGTGCCAGCCGAGCCCAGAGCAGAGGCCAATCCCCCAGTCCCGCCTGGCTCCACACCGCTCCTGTCTGTCGCTGTCTTTTCAACCACAACGTGCTCCGGAATCTTCCTGCCCACCCCAGGCTTTTCCCATGAAGTTAGTTCCTGCCCTGTGTTCCCAGAACCCCCGCCTCTGTCTGCTCACCCTTCCCCTTGTCCGACTGGACAGATCCCGACCTCCAGGGGCTAACAACTGCCTTCCGGTCTGCCTGGGTTTCACACAAGGACTTTTCTTGCTGTCTTTAGGGCCCCAGTGGCCAGTTGCAGGCTAGACCCTCAGCCCCACCTCCAGCAGCCACTCTGGGTGGAGCTGGGCCCTTCCTTGGGGGAGGCAAAGGCCACAGCCCCCGTGTAAGATAGCAGACATGGATGCAGAGCCTGTGGGCCAGCAACAGGGACTGGATGAGGCTGGGCAGAGTCCAAGCCGCAGCTCAAACCTTCGGTTGCCAAGGAGACAAACCACTCAGGGGCAACAGACAGTGGATCCCTGGCTGCTCCCACGCCAGGCTGGGCAGGCACCTACTCTTCCTGTAAGAGAGAAACTGGGCACGACTCTGCCCTGGGCTGCCTGTACTAGGGAAGGGCGGGCGTCCCTGGGGCAGCTTTGGGAGAAGGCAGCCTAGACCTTGCACCCCTTGGTGAGGCTGGAACTTGGGGGAGTAAGGGGGTGTGGGCCCCCGCAGATGGTCACCAGTGGCCTGACTCCCTAGTCAGGATGCCTACCCCACTCAGCCCATTGGACGGTGCCTGTGGGTGGAGAGTTCTGTTCCAGAAGATCTGGCTGGCAGGTGCCTCAGAACCTGCCAGTGGCAGCTCTGCTGCTGCTCCCCGGGGTCACCACGCAGCCCATTGCTGCCCTGTTTGAGTCTGGACAGCCTCTGAATCACTGGAGACCCACTGATCACAGGACTGACTGCAGCATCCGTGCTGCAGCTGTTGCTCGTGTCCTCACCTTGAAGCCCACCCTTATAATGGCCTTCGGGGGCGGGGGCACAGCTCTGCCTGGGGTGCCTGTGGGGGGAGAGAGGAGGCTGTCCTGAGCTCCTGAACCCTCACTGCAGCTCTTTCGTCCTTTTGGAAGGAAGACAGTTCTCAGGTCACTGAGGGTCAGACAAGACTGAGTGACTCACTTTCACTTTTCACTTTCATGCATCGGAGAAGGAAATGGCAACCCACTCCAGTGTTCTTGCCTGGAGAATCCCAGGGACGGGGGCGCCTGGTGGGCTGCCGTCTATGGAGTGGCACAGAGTTGGACACGACTGAAGTGACAGCAGCAGCAGCAGTTCTCAGGAAGCTGCCACACCCCCTTCTGAGTGTAGGAAAAACGTGTAGAGGCAAGGAAGTGCTTCTGGGAGTCAGTGTGAGCTCCCCAGTGGGCAGATGACTGAGGTGGCCTTACCCACTGGAGCACGCGAGAGGGTGCATGGTCCAGAACGTTTACTCAGGCTCTCCACCCCAGGCTGGCCTTGGGGGGGGGGGGGGGCCTGTGGGAACTGCACCCTCACTCAGAAGTGTGGTCACCAGACCAGCTGGGTCCCGTGGGAGCTTGTCAGAGATGCAAAACGACCTCTAACCCCAGCCCAGACCTCCTGAATCAGAATCTGCTTCGAACAGGATCCTCACGCGCCCTGTGGACATTCAAGGGTGAGAATCCCAACCTGACCAAGCCCACTTCTGTCTCTAGAGGCCCCCGGGGGCTGGGCCTGGAGGCCCCAGGAGGAGGTCCTGGAAGAACTTCAGTTTCCTGTAGATGCAGCTTTTCCAGCGTGGACACTCCAGACACTGAGGCGTCCTGTGCAGCAGCCCTGACCCGCTTCCATGAGTCCGAACTAGTAGCAGCGCCCAGTTAGGACAACTAGTGTCTGCAGGCAAAGTCGCCCCAGTGGAGAGCTGCAGGGCCTCCGGGTAGCGCCCTGGGGTCCCACAGCATTGGTCTTTGGGGTGGGAGACCAATACAGTTTTAAACATTCCCCAGGGCATTAGTAATAAACTTGTGAATGTACTAAAAACCACTCAGTCATACGCTTTTAAAGGGTAAACTATGGCACGTCACTTATGTCATAGCTTCATGTCAAGAACACTTGAAGCAGCTTCCAGGTGATGACTGCTGGAACACAAGCCCCTCGTGGAAAGCGGGAGCCCACTAGACTCGTGACCCTCCGGCCTGTAGAGCACAAGTGTTCCCTGGGCACTTGAGGAGGGCCCAGGAATCTGATTTCTAACAAGGGCCCTGGGAACGGTGGGAACCAGAGCAGGAGGGAGCGGAGGGTGGGGCTGGAGCTTTCCACCAGTGCCCGGACCCTGCCAGGTGTGCTGGAAGCCTCCCACACACCCTCCCTCCTATTCCACTGAGCACCTCCCAGACAGGCAAAGTTCTACAAAAGGGGGTGGGAAATGCGAGGGGAGGCAGAGGCGGGCCCACATAGATGTCAAGCACTCTGGACAGAACTCAAGGGCAACACGGAACCTGGAACTTCAACTTCCCCAACCCTGGAGGCTCAGAAGCAAGACGGAGGAGTCAGTAACCACCTCCCACCACATGTTCAAGTGTAAACTGGCTAAAATGCAAAGATGAGGTACAAACAGAACAGTCGCATTTACAGCCATTCTTAGCTGTCTTTCGGCACTTCCTGGAACCGCCTCAACAACACATGAAGACCAGCCTCTGGGCTTCATCACCACCCACCTGATCACCAGACTTGAGCTCCATCACTTTGTTTCCAAAAATTCCACTCTGAAAACACCATTTGCATCCCAGAGGTTCCTGGGAAGAATGCGATTGGAGCTCTCCTTTCTGAAGAGGGGATGCGACTGCAGATGGGCATGGAGGCCTAGCCCTCCCCATGTGACGTGACGTGGGTGGGCCCTGTGGTTCCATGATTGTGCGTGCGTGCAAAGTCGCTTCAGTCGTGTCCGACTCTGTGACCCCATGGACTCTAGCCCAGCAGGCTCCTCTGTCCATGGGATTCTCCAGGCAAGAATACTGGCGTTGCCATGGGTTGCCATGCCTTCCTCCAGGGGATCTTCCAACTCAGGGATCAAACCCGCATCGCTCACGTCTCCTGCATTGGTAGGCAGGTTCTTCATCTATAGCGCCTCCTGGGAAGCCCGTTAAATGATCAGGCATGGCTATCTTAAGGGTTTTCAGACTCGGAGGCCCCTGGTGTGTGCCGCTGGGCTCGATTCGTTGGCCAGCACTCTGAAATCAGTTTACATGAAGAGCTCCACTTCCGGCTTGCCTTGGACGTTTGTCACATCTGGCCCAAGTTCCCTTAAGGCCACAGCTGGTTGAAGCTGACCCCTCACGGCAGGAGGCCTCCCAGCCTGGCCCTGGCTGGCCAGCCACTCTGGCCACCACGGCTGCGTCTGCCTCACACCTCAAGTCAGCTGGCGTCTCTGAAGGAGATTTGCTCTTCCCCAGGAGCATCTGTGAAAGTAGATGTCCTGCTCTGTGGGGCGAGGGGGGCCTGGAGGGGTGAACGGAGGCTCTGAAACGCTTTCTGCGGGCAGGCAGGGCACCTCCTTCAGAGCTGTGAAGAGAAGGGCTTGTTCTGAGATTCCCCTGGATGGAGGCAGACACTCAGGGCCCCTGAGAACACTGTGGCCGAAGCAGAAAACCACGCGGCTCCTGAGACTGCCCACCCCCAGCCCGGCAGCTGGCGGGGCCGCTGTGGCCCTGGAGGTCTCTGAGGGTCTTTTCATAGCTGGACTCCTCTGAGGACAGATGAGGGCTTTGACTCCAGTTCCTCCTGGTGTCTGCGTCAGGGAGGCCGCCTGGGTTGGCCAAAAGGAGATCTTTTGAGGCAAGGGCTATTTCCAGTTCCTGCATTTGGAAAGGTCTCCGGTTGCTTAGCCACAGTTGATGTTTGGGAAATATATGTATTTCAAGTAAGTCTTAGAAGAACGCAGCTCTTTTAGGGGTGTAAGGGTGCTGGGTCCTGCTGGGGAGGGTGGGGGAGGGCCCATTCCCTGGATGGCTGAGACCTGTCGGCAGCCCAGCATGAGGCACCAGGAGCCTGCTGGCAGAGTTCTGCTCAGCTTTCTGGCCATTTCTCATCTCCTAGGAAATATGAGGTGCAACTATTGGCGGGGGGGCTCAATTTCTATGGATCTAGGAAAAGTTGAGAGCAAAAGGAAGGGGAGAGAGAAGAGAAGCCCTTCTCTGGAGGTTGTGTGTTTGGAGGGTCTCTGCCTAGAGCTCTCGAATCCATGCAAAGTCGGGGCTCAAGCCCGCCAAGGGAGTGGTGCCAGGGAGACCCATGTGCCCCTAAGACGTCCCTGCACAGAAGGCCTTCCCTCCAGTGCCCCTGGTGGCCTGCTTTAGGGTCCTGAAAGTGAAAATCCCTCAGCCATGTCTGACTCTTTGTGGCCCCATGGACCATACAGTCCATAGAATTCTTCAGGCCAGAACACTGGAGTGGGTAGCCTTTCCCTTCTCCAGGGGATCTTCCCAACCCCAGGGGTCAAACCCAGGTCTCCCACGTTGCAGGCGGATTCTTTACCAGCTGAGCCACAAAGCGGGGTCCTGGTGGTGCCTTTTCCAAGGCAAACCATCTTGTTTGGGACACACGTTTGCTGTCGTCGGTTGTGCATACCTTAGGGTGAATGAGTCTGTGGTCTTTGAAAGGAAGAGAACCTTCAGTGACCCTTTCATTTGCATTGGTGGGTTGTGGGGCTGAGTCTGGGGTGCAGAGCAGTTACCATGCAACACCCTGAGGCAGGATCCTCTGCTTGGCCAGAGCCATCTCATCTGTGCCTCTCATGCCAGGCCAGCCCACGTACCTCCCTCTCCACAGGGCTGATTCATCTCAGTCTTTTTTCTTTTGGCTGCACCTCAAGGCTTTGGGGATCTTAGTTCCCCGACCAGGGATTGAACCTGCAATCTTTGGCAGTGAAAGCCTGGAGTCCTAACCACTGGACCTCCAGGGAGGCAAGTTTTAATGTGCTTTTTCACACCATCAAAATAGCCATTATAGGGAATTTGCATTCCTGGAATATTGAAACCTAGCAAATGTTTTTATAAAGAACATATATATATATATATATATATATATATATATATTTTGGCTGCACCACATGGCTTGTGGGATCTTAAGTTCCCCAACTAGGGATTGAACCCAGGCTTTCGGCAGTGAAAGCCTGGAGTCCTAACCACTGGCCCACCAGGGAATCCCCTCATCTGAACCTTAAAACAGAAAGTTCCAGGGATCCCCCTTCACTCGAAGGCAGACCAGGACAGTTGGTCACGCTCCTCCTTGTCCAGTCTGGCCCAGCCAGGAACTGTGGTCCCCCAGCAGAGGAGGAGGTGGGGCACAGGGCCTTCAAAAGTGCCCCCTCTACTGACCCCAACCCAGTTTCACACACTCCCCAAGCACCTTCCCCTGCTGGGGGGTGGGCACCCCCCTCAAGGAGGAGGTGCAGCACCGCCCTCCCATCTGCCAAGGCCAGCAGGTCCCCTGCCCCTGGGGGCTGGAACAGGACAAGGGGGTTTCTGCCCTTCTCCTTAGCAAGGATTCTGCCTCCAGCTCCCGCCTGCAATGAGGCCAAAGGCTGGCTTCCCCACCAGCCCCCATGGGGGACAGAACTGTCATCTTCAAGACTGCTCCTGGCTGGCTGCAGGGGGGCTCACCATCCTCCTCCTTCCCAAGCAGCCAGGAGACCTGTCCCTGGGCAAACAGTTACCCAGGGCCCTACATGGCTCACCCCTCCACCCCTGGGCTGCAGGAGCCCACTCAAGCACTGACTCCATCCATAAATCAAAAAAACAGGCTGGAAGGCAGCTACCAGGGGCTGAGAGAGCAGGGCTTGGCTGCTGTGAGTCCCCACAGGTCGAGGCGGCAGAAGACAAGCCTGACCGCACCTGGCTTGGGTGCTTCCCTGGGGCCCCTACCTCTCCTCTGGCCCAAGCCCAGGCCACAGGGGAGAGGTGCTGGAAGTTGGACTCCTCATACTGGTGTCCGGCACCCAGGAACCACGGCCTCCTGGGCAGGTGGCCAGAGAGCTGAGGCCTTACCGTGTGAGCCTGGGTAAGTCACACCATGGCTTCTGCCCTGGGGCCCTGCTGTGCCCACCACTCAGAGCCAGGACTGCACAGGGCACTATGCCACGGGGACGTGTGTGATGGGGCAGGGGAGGTTTGTCATGATTCTCTGTGGAGACTCAGCCCCAGTGGGGTGGTGGCCAGAGCAGGGCTGGCAGGCCCACCCACCCATGTGGGACGGGCAAGGCCAGCTGCTGCAGAGGGCATGGGGCCAGTCACCCTCATCCAGAGTCAGAAAAGTAAAAGGTTTTATTCTGGGGAGAAGCTGATAAAAATACTCATCTCTGCTATGGGGGTGGGGCCAGGGCTGTACTGGCTGGTATCCCCCAAGGCGGCGTAGGTCACGGGGCTCAGGAAGCGCTTGGCTTCATTTGGACGCAGTCCTCGGAGAAAGAAAAGAGAAGTCAGGTCCAGGAGGGGTGCGTGGGAGGGGAGGCAGGGCTGGGGGACCACTGGGGGTGGGGGGGTAGGCACTCAGCAGCCAGGACACCTTTGGCCACTAGTCCAGAGGATCCTCTGCCATGCCAGCACCCTGACGCCCCCAGGGTGGATCCCCAGGGCAGCTCGCTGCCCCCCACCCAACTCCCTGACTTGCTCCACCACCCCAGGGACTTCTGGTGGATGCTAGGGGGAGGTGTGCCCCAAAACCAGGCAGAAGGAAGCTTTTTTTCAGTCTTTGTGGAATGTGACAGAAGTGTCAGGAAGCATACAAAGGGTAGAGGGTGCAACTGGACAACCTAGGGGTGGAAAGGGAGAAACAACCAAACTGAGAGGAAGAAGCGTGTGTGCTCAGTCACTTCAGTCACGTCCGACTCTGCGACCCTCTGGACTGCAGCCCGCCAGGCTCCTCTGTCCATGGGATTCTCCAGGCAAGAATACTAGAGTGGGTTGCCGTGCCCTCCTGCAGGCGATCTTCCCAACCCAGGCATCGAACTTGTGTCTCGTACATCTCCTGACTCACAGGTGGAATCTTTACTGCTGAACCACCAGGGAAGCCCCAGAGGGAGAAGGGGGACTGATAAACCATCCAGGGACTTCCCTGGTGGTCCAGTGGTTAAGACTCTGTGCGTCTGATGCAGGGGGCAGGGGTTCGATCCCTGGTCCGGTAACTAAGATTTCCCAAGCCCTATGGTGTGGTCACACACTCACAAAACCATCCCAGGGGCAGAAACCACACGGGCTGAGGAACCCACCAGGCAGGTATGAGCGCTCTGCTCTTCATCCCGGGGGCCAGTCACAGAACCCCAGGTGAGCATGCTTTGCTGGTCAGTCCACCAAGCACACAGACAGTGAGCACGTGACCCAAAGAACTAGCAAGACGCCAAACAGGATGGAGCGGTCCTGGAGGATTCCAGGGCTTTTGCTCCAAGTGCCTCGTGGATTAGCCAGAAGTAAATACAAACAATCAGATTCTTTAAATACCCAACTCATAACAGTGATTACTGGTGGAAACAATCAACAGATAGTAAAAAAGCATGCAGTAAAATCTGGTTCCCATGAGAAAGCCAGTCCTGGTAGAAATAACGCTCGCTAAAGAAAATGGACAGCGGTATTGGCTGTGATTGGAACGCATTCTGATGAAACCATTTCAGCAAAATAAAAAGGAAAGTGATTGTTTTTTAAAACCACTGTAACTGTGCTGTATTGAAAATGGGTCAAGGAATTAAATTGTTTTAGTGGAAAATTCAGTCTAGCAAGAAAGCTGTGTTCTCCATGAAATGTAGCATGAGATGGATTGTGTTGTGTGTATCCACAGGCAAGTTACAAGCAGCTACTGGGTCAAAATGAGTCCCTCGTGGAGACCCCTCCCTTAAGCCCAGGACCCCCACACCTCGCCCAGGGCAGTGTCTCTGCCTTGCAGGGGAGGGTGGAGATGCTGGTGGGGAGGGGGCAGGCGCAGGGCTCACGGGTTGCTGGGCTCCTTGGCGGACTGCAGGCTGGCTCGGGACTCAAGGCGCAGGGAGCGTGGGTGCCTGGCAGCCCCTGGGGCCGGCTGGGGGTCCTGCAGAGATGGCGTCAGCGGTGGCAGCAGCAGCATGGGCAGGAGAGACGGAGGCGGAGCGGGCATCGTTGGTGGAGGGCCCGAGGTGGCTGAACCCATGCTGGCGCGGGGGGGCACGGCTGCGGGGGGCAGGAGGGGCAGGAGAGACCCACGATGTGTCCCAAGAACATTCTGGAGAGAGGCTGGTCCGACGGGGCCATCCCCATTAAGGAAAAGAGAATCCCCAAGACTGGAAGTGTTCACCTCTAGTCACCCAGCCCAGGCATCTGACACTTCCTGGGTTGGGGCAGGAGTATCCATCCTGGGGGATGGATAATTTCATCTATCCATCCAAGATAGATGAAACCAGAGGTGGACGAGGAGGAGGAGCAGGGCAGCCCAGAGAGAACGGGGCTTGGAGGCCGGGATTCCCCAGCTCAAGGTTGCTGTGCCTCGGCTCCCCGGCTGTAGCGGCGTCCCCAGCCGGGACAGTAGATAAGGACCGCGTGAGGTGAGAGGGGAGGAAGTGTTCTGTGTGCTGCAAAACGCGCTCAGGTTGGTGATGAGACCTGAGGAGTGGTGACCTCAGCTGCGCAGCCCCGACTCGGCTCTCGGGTCCCCAGCGGAGAAGCCCGAAAGCAATGAACGGGCACCCTTATCCCAGCCCTGCAGCTGGCTGGACTCCGGGAATACAGACACCAGCCCTGGGCCCCAGGGATGGCGCCTGGACCAGGAGACCTGGCTGGAGGGTGAAGCTGGAGCCCTGGATGGCTGGGAGCCCCTGCTCAGGGCACTGGGTGCCAGGAGGCGGTTGCTCGAGGGACCTTCTCTGGACCTCCGGGTCTGGGCAGGGGAGAGATGGGTGAGGTGGAGCCGGAGAGCCTGAGGCTGGAAATGGGGGCCCAGACACGGTACTGGAATCCCAGCTGGGCCAGGGAGTTGGCGGACAGCTACTCACCAGAGGAGATGGCACCAAATAGGGCGCTCGGGCGGGCACCCTCATGCGGGCTGCGGGCCGGGGGATGTGGGACCTTCACAGCTTAGCAGAGAAGAAAGGGGAAGAGACAGGCATGGATGGGAGCGCCCCCAGGGCTCTGCCCACCTGGAGGCCCACATCCCATCCTCTGGCGCCCGCAAAGGCCCTTCACTCCGATGGGACTTGCCTGCTACCCCTACCCCGCCTCTTCACACACCCAACCCCCTCTTACTCATGCAGGGAAGCCCCTTCCTCCCTCCCCACCTCCTCTTGGAGGTGGAGGTGTTAGGAAAGCCCTTTTTGAAAGTAACTCAAGGGCAGGGAGGAGAGAGCCCTTATTCTAGCGTAGACAGATGCAGGCTGCCAGTTCTCAGCGACTCCCACCAGGGCCGGCCACCGGAGTGTCCCACTCCACCTCCCTGTCCTTCATCTTCTCTGTGTGCGCTTTTTTTTTAAAGGTATGTGCGTGCTAAGTCACTTCAGTTGTGTCCAAATCTTTGCAACCCCATGAACTATAGCCCGCCAGGCGCCTCTGACCATGGGATTCTCCAGGCAAGGATACTGGAGTGGGTTGCCATTTCCTCCTCCAGGGCATCTTTCAGACCCAGGGATCAAACCCACGTCTCCTAGGTCTCCTGCACTGCAGGTGGGTTCTTTACCACTAACACTACCTGGGAAGCCCTTTTTTGAGGTAAAATTCACATAAAATTAATTACTCAAAGGGAACACTTTGGTAGCATCAAGTTCATTCACAAGGCTGTGTGGCCACCATACCCAGCCAGTTCTCGAACATCTCATCACCCGCAAAAGAGGTTGGTACCCACGAGCCGGTCACCCCCGTTCTCCCCTCCCTGAGCTCTGGTGACCACGAACCTGCTTTCCATCTTGTGACCTGCCAGTTCTGGACACTTCATAGGAGGGCGTCACACAATACATGGCCTCTGGGGTCTGGCTCCATCCTTCACCCTTTCTGGACGGGGGTCCAGCCAAGCATCTCCATGGCTGGCCTCCCAGACCAGAGGCCAGTGCGTGAGGTGGGAACGTGCAGGGAAAAGAGGCCGTGAGAGCGAAGGTGCTGGAAGGATGAGGGGGTGGGGAGGGGTCACCGACGGCCACTCACCCAGGGCTGGTAAGGACGGCAGCCAGACTGGTGAGGCGCCTCCGCCTCCATCTGTGACCCGGACGCCTCTGCCTACCTCAGCCCTGCCTGTTCTCAGCCCTCCCTGCACTGAGATTTCTCTGGAAGTCCAGCCTCCTGCTGGGGGCACTGTTCACCAGGCACCCGGGGTTCCTCTGGCCTGCCTGAGATCCTGGCCACAATGTGGGCATCGGAGGGGAGGGCACAGGCTGGCGGGACGGCCCTCAGTGGCCCTGCGGGCAAAGGACAGATGGACGCATGAGACCAGGCTGGACCTGCTCAGGGTTCGCATCAGCTAGCTTAGGTTTAGATAATGGGTGTGTCTTGGATTGGGCTTCCCAGGAGGTGCTAGTGGCACAGAACCTGCCTGCTAATGCAGGAGATGTAAGAGACACAGATTTGATCCTGAGTCGGGACATCCCCTGGAGGAGGACGTGGCAACCCACTCCAGTATTCCTGCCTGTAGAGTCCCATGGACAGAGGACCCTGGCGGACTACATACAGTCCATAGCGTCGCACAGTTAGACAAGACTGAAGCGACTTAGCATGCCCAAATATTCTTTCAAGTAACAAACGAGCAAGAAGACAACCTGGTCAAAAAATCCAGCCACAGGCAGGATTTAAAGTGATCCCAATTGCCAGTTAGACTTTGCGGCCCCCAAGCAGGATAAAGCAATGAGGTGTCCTGGTTCAGTCCTGCTTTGTTGCGTGGAACTGGAGGAGAACACATGCTGGGGAGAAAAGCCCCTTGCTCCGGGTGACAGTCTGGGGGAGCTGGGTGGAGGGGGTCGCTGTCTGACCAATGACGGG
The DNA here is from genome assembly GCF_016772045.2 of Ovis aries. Lineage (NCBI taxonomy): Eukaryota > Metazoa > Chordata > Mammalia > Artiodactyla > Bovidae > Ovis > Ovis aries. The sequence continues at coordinate 4,301,106 of NC_056077.1, read as the reverse complement.
GGACGAGGGTGGGGTCTGTATGTCAACCTGGCCCCTCCACCAAAGGCACACTCCAGGCAAGCAGCCCTCACCCGCTCGTTTGTGCAATGCCCCCACGGCTCTTGCAGGGTGAAAGGGCGTGGCAAGGAGTTGGATTCATTAGAGACTTCCCTGGCAGGTCAGTGGTTAAAACTCTGTGCTTCCACTGCAGGAAGCGTGGGTTTGATCCATGGTCAGGAAACTAAGATCCTGCATGCCATGTGTCGTGACCAAAAAGAATAAAAATATTTTTAGAAAGAAAGAAGTTGAGCCCATTCAGTGTTTGCCACCATTGCTGTCATCCTGCCTGGTGGTCCTAGAGGCCTGGCCTGAGTCTCTTTCCCATAGTCTCTTTCCCTCCCCTGGGGCCTGGAGCAGCCAAACCTTGTCCACATGGAGCTGTTAACACTGCAAGGGTGACATGCATGCTCTGGGGGAATACAGGGCTCGAGATGGTGTCCTGCCCCGCTGGATCAGGGCAGGGGCCTGCGGTGGGTTGAATGGCAACCCCCCAAAAGACATGGCCCCCGGAACTTGTGAATGTGACCTTGTTTGAAGAAAAGGTTCCTGCAGATGTAAATAAGTGAAGGATCCTGAGATGGGAGGAGGAAATGGCAACCCACTCCAGTATTCTTGCCTGGAAAATCCCATGGACAGAGGAGCCTGGAGAGGGTTGCAAAGAGCCGGACAGACATGACTGAGCAACTGAGTACACACACACTTCTTGAGGTGAGGCCATCTGAGTTAAGAGACAGAGAGGAAGAGACATGGGGAGAAGCCACTCAAAGACGGAGGCAGAGATGGGAGTGATGCAGCCACGAGCCCAGCAATGCCTGGGCCCACAGAAGCCGGAAGAGGCAGGAGGGCTCCTCCACTGGGGCCTCAGGAGGGCGCACGGCCCTGCCCACACCTTGATTAGGGATGTCTGGCCTCCTGAACTGAGAGAGCTCACTGCTGTCCTCTCCAGGCGCCCTGCTGGTGGTCATCTGTCGCAGTCCCAGGGCACTAAAGCAGGCCGCCATCTTCTCCTGCACACCAGGGCTTAGGCGTCTCATGCTTGTTCTCAAGTCAGTGGAGGCAAAGAGGGTGATGGGGGACACCACGGCTGGGACTCTGTGGCTCCTGGACCAACCCCACTAGGGCAGTGTGTGGAGCCCCTCTTCCCAGAAGGGGAAACCTCAAAGGCGCAGAGAAGGTACCCCTTTGGGTGCTTCTGGCCCAGTGCTGGAGCTGAGTCCCTGGGGTCCCCAGCCGGAGCCAGCTGGAGCCGGAGCCACGACGGTGCAGCAAGCGGAGTGACTCATTCCCCGTCTCCCTCGGGCCCAGCCCTCCCCGACCTGTGACAGTCGGGACACGGGCCTCCCGGCCTGTCCTTGTCTCCTCCTCGTCACGCCCGACCCCGGCCCAGGTAGACTCACCTTCCTGAGTTCCCAGCCGGGCCTGCCTTGCACCCAGCACAGCGCCTTTGCACCAGCTATTGCCCCCAGCCCCTCCCCAGAGCACTCTCCTCCCAGCTGATTCCTTCATCCAGCGAAGCCCTCTTGCCTTTTCAGAGGCCTCAGGACAGCAGCCCGGGACCTCCCCCTTGGACCAGGGTTCCTTGTCACAACTCTCCCATCGCGCCCAGCACTCCAGGGAGGCCCTCTGGTGCCCCTCCCCAGCTGCTCCCCAGTACTGCGCCTGGCACACAGAGCCACGTTTGCCAGTGGCTGTGTGAGGAGCCCCCGTCACAGGTGTTGCCAGCTCTGAGTCCCACCTGCCTCACATGGGGCCTCACGCTGCCCAGCAAAGGCAGACCCCGGGCAGGGGTGCCCAGGCAGGCTGATGCTCCTCACCTGCCAGCTCCTTCTCCGCGCTGGTCAGTGGCCGCACCTTGTCCTTGCTCATCATTCGGCCCTTGTACAGGACCCCGTCCACTCCCAGGAGGTCCACCTCGGCCTGGTTAAGGCAGCCCACGCCCCAAGTCAGGAAGTGTCCACAGGGGCAGCAGGGCCCGCCTCCCCGAGGGTTGCCCACTTCCAGGGGCTGTGGCTTGACTCACAGAGTCATAGTCCAGCAACTCAGGGTCCCCGTAGGGGTAGAGAGTCGACAAGCCATATGGCTTGCATTCGAGGTTGGCATTGTTTCTGGGGCCGTCACCCCAGTCCTGCGGGGGGCCCAATGAGTCCAGGCCCATCTCAGGGGCTCCAAGGTTCTGGAGTTTCTGCAGCTGCTGTTGTTCCCTGGAGGCAGGACAGGGGGGTCAGCAGCCACATGGAGGCACCTATGCCCCAGAGGAGCCTCAGGTTGGGTCCCAGGGCCTGGCCAGTAGCCGGGGAACTCTGGACAGACAGACACCGTTGGGGCAGAGAGCAGAAACTGAGAGCTGTGTTTCCCCAGACCTGGGACCCTGGTCTGGCCTGCCAAGAGCAGGCTCTTAACCTCTGTCTCTTTTTTTTTTTTTTTTTGATCACACCGTGGGGCAGGTGGGATCTTAGTTCCCAGACCAGGGAATCAAACCCAAGCCCCCGGCACTGGAAGGGCTAAGTCTTAATCACTGGACCACTTAACCTCTTAACCTCGTGTCCTCTTAACCTCTCATCTCAAAAGAGAATCAATCGAGGGAGGGGGGCATCAGGCACAGGCCCCCAGGCCTCTCACCTTCACGTGGCCGTGGCTGCTGTTCAGCTATCACTCCCCACCCTCGAGCCTAGGGGCCCGGGTGTCGGAAGCACTCATGAAGCCATGGGGGATCAGGGGCTGAGGAGCGGGGCTGGGGATAGGGGGCCGGCCGGGGGGCAGAGAAACATGAAGGTTGAGGCACCAGGCCTGCCATGCGCTAGCTGTGCCTCAGGCCAGTTGCTGAAACTCTCTGAGCCTCAGTTTCTTCAACTGTGAAATAGGATGATAGCAGAATGACCTCAAAGAGAAAGTGTAAGGTTTCAACGAGGTCCGCGCTGTCAGAGCACTCGGCACAGAGCCTGCCCGGTCACGGTAAGGCCCCCGAGGACCCCGAGGGGTCATGACTTACTTCTCCCGGCAGGAAGCTGGTCTGTCAACCTCGCTCACAGGGGCGTGTGAGGTTTGAGACCCTCCCTCCCCTAACAGTTCTTGGTCCACGACACGCCTGATAACCTGTTCGTTCCTCTCCCCATGAGCACCTCACGTGCCCGTCTGCAGCCCCACTGCCCGGGACAGCGTCCCTCGCCAATGGCTGCGGTGCCCTGGGCAGTCTTTGAGTCTCGGGACTGCAGTTTACGCCTGGACCCCCACCTGCTCACCTCATCTGTTGGCGCTGCAGGTACTCATAGCTGTTGGCGCTGGCCGGCCGCAGCCATGGCAGCACGTGGGTGTTGCGAATGGTGATGAGTTGCCTGTGGGACAAGAGCAAAGTAGGGGGGCGCACGTGGCCAGCAGAGGTCCCAGCTCCCACCTTCTCCTGGAAGCCCGCCCTCAAACGTGGCCTTTCCTCCAGAAAGATCCACAGCGTGGGGCCACCATCCTCTTTGTAGGTCATTGAGAACAAATGTTCTGATGATAAAAGGAAAACTCAGAACGGGTGAGTCCTAGAAATGGGACGTGGGTTGGAGGGTGCCATGGGCTCGGCGGAGGAGAATGGAGAGTGACTGCTGATGGGCATGGGGTTTCCTTTTGCGGTTGGGCCATATTGTCAATGTACTAAATGTCCCTGAATTGTTCACTTTCTTTTTCTTTTCTTTTTTTTTTTAGGCCACAACACCCAGCATGTGGGATCTTAATTCTTCGATCTGGGGTCAAATTTGTGACCCTTCCCTGTAATGGAAGCAAGGAATTTTAACCACTGGATAGCCAGGGAAGTCCCTGAACTGTTCACTTTAAAATGGTTAATTTATATTATGTGTATTTGACCTCATTACAAAAAATTAAAGCATCAGCCTTCTGAGGAGCTGGAACTGTTCTACATCTTGATCTGAGTGGTGGGGAGAGGAAAATATTTTGGAGTTTGAGGTGAATGGGCTTCCCTGGTGGCTCAGATGGTAAAGAATCCTCCTGCAATGCAGGAGACCCCAGTTTGATCCCTGGGTCAGGAAGATTCCCTGGAGAAGGGAATGGCTACCCACTCCAGTATTCTTGCCTGTAGAATTTGATGGACAGAGGAGCCTGGCGGGCTACAGTCCATGTGGTCACAGAGTCAGACACGACTGAGAGACTCACACTTTCATTTGGGGTTTCCCAGGTGGCGCTAGTGGTAAAGAATCCGCCTACCAAGGCAGGAGACATAAGAGACCAGGGTTAGATCCCTGGGTTGGGAAGATCCTCTGGAGGAGGGAATGGTAACCCATTCCAGTATTCCTGCCTAGAAAATCCCATGGACAGAAGACCTTGGCAGTTGTAGTCCACAGGGTCGCAAATCGGACACGACTGAAGCCACTTAGCATGCACACACGTGCACTAAACGCCACTGAGTTTTCCACTTTACAATGGCTGATTTTGTATGTGAATTTCACCTCAGTACATAAAGTATTAGACTAGAAAAACACGTGCAGTCCTCCAGGGTTCAGCTTTCCCTGAGTTTCCTCTTAGCCTTTTCCTCTGGAGTCCACCCTGTTCCTGGACACAGCGGGCAGCAGATGGGACTGGGGAAGGGAGGGGCACAGTACTGCCCAGGTCGGGAGCTAATGGGATCGTGTGCACACAACGGTGTACATGGATGTTCCCGTCCCCGACCACCCCCGAGGTACTCACGGGCTGGTCATCATCTCCACGGGCCGGTCACAGGAGATGCATTTCACCCGTTCAAACAGTTTCCTGGAAGACACCCCGCTCTGTCAGCCGCCACCCCAGCTGGGCCCCATGAGGCCACCCCCGCCCCGGGCAGTGCTTGGGGGAGGCTGCAGGTCCGTCCGTGCCTCAGGGCTGGGGCTTCCCCCCAGATCCCACTCCCGCTGGCCTGGCCCGGCTCAGCTCTGCTCCACTGGCCCCGGCTGACCGCCACGTGGGGCCACTTGGGGCCTCAGTGGGGGATAAAAGTGGGCATAGCTTCTCTCCTCGCCCCAAACACAATGGAGGCCTTCATAACCAGGGAGAGCTACCCTTCACGGGGGACACAGGAGGGCAGAGGAGTGGTCTGAGGACAGAAGCCCCCCAGGAAGATCAGGTCCCTCGGCCGGGGGCTCTGTCTGGATGGGGTGGGGGCCCGGCTCTAGTTCCAGGCCTGCCCAACTGCCCTGTGTGGCCTCGCAGGGGCCCCCTCCCTCTCTGACCCTCTGTCTCCTCATGAAAGAACGTGGAGCCCAGGCCAGAGCGGCCTACCTCTGAGCTCTGGTGCTCCCTGCCTCACCTCCCCCTCCACCAGGAAGCCCCACGTCCCCCTCCCCACGTCCACAGGTCCTTCCTCCCAGAGTCCAGAATCCGCTGGTATACCTCTCTCATTTCCTCTCTGGAGGGAGGGCCGTGCAGCCTCTGGGAGCTGCAAGGGCTGCAGGGGACCCTGTCCCCGGAGGGACTCACCTCCTAAAGCCAGCAGCATTGTCGGGGTCAAAATGGAGGCCTTCAATCAGCAGCTTCCTGACAACTTTCCAGACCTCATCCATGTCTTTCTTCAGATCATCCAAATCGCTGGGAACCAGCTGCCAAAAGCCAAAGGGAAGAGTGTTTAGTCAATTAAGTACACACTCCGCCTCCCTCCAGCAACCTGCAAAGTTATAGAGAGAGTAACAAGATTGATGGCAACCCACTCTAGTATTCCTGCCTGGGAAATCCCACAGACAGAGGAGCCTGGAGGGCTATAGTCCACGGGGTCGCAAAAGAGTTGGACACGACTTAGCAACTAAACAACAAGCAAGATTAACCAAGAAAAGTGAGGTGGCTGTGGACTTCCCTGGTGGTCCAGTGGTTGAGAATCCACCTTGCAATGCAGGGGATGCAGGTTCGATCCATGGTCAGGGAACTAAGATCCCACATGCCACAGGGCAGCTAAGCAACTAAGCCTGCAAGCCACACCTAGGGAATCTGTGCACTGCAATGAAAGATCTCATATGATGCGATGAAGATCCTGAGTGCTGCAACCAAGACCAACTACAGTCTTTTAAACTACACACATACAAAGACCAAAACCACTCACAAGTTGCAAGAATAGTCCAAAGGACACTCCTATATCCACTTAAATTCACCAATTCTTAACATTTCACGATGTCTTCTTTATCGTTCCATATGTATGTAAGTGTTTGTTTTCTGAATCATCTGAGAATAATCACAGACATCACAATATATTTCCTGTACAAAAAGTTAAACGTGGAATTACCATACAACTCAGCAATTCCACTCCTGGTAGTCACTAAATGAACACAGGTGACCATTAAATGATGAATGGATAAATAAATGACCACTCCTGGGTATCTACCCAAAGTCACGGAAAACAGGTCTTCAAACAAAAACTGGCTCATGAATGTTCATAGCAGCATTATTCACAAGAGTCCCAAGGTGGAAATAACCCAAGCGTCTGTCAGCAGATGAACAAACAAAATGTGGTCTATCTGTCTGACCATGTTATTCAGTCATGGAAAAAAATGAACTTCTGATTTATGTGACAACATGCATATGTCAGTTACTCAGTCATGTCTACTGAGTTGCAACTCTTTGCAACTCCAAGGACTGTAGCCTGCAAGGCGCCTCTGTTCATGGGATTCTCCAGGCAAGAATACTGGAGTGGGTCGCCATTCCCTTCTCCAGGGCATCTTCCGGATCCTGGGATCAAGCCCGGGTCTCTGGCATAGCAGGTCGACTCTCTCCCATCTAAGCCATCAGGGAAGCCCGTGTCACAACATGGTCGAGCCCTGAAAACACGATGCTGAGTGCAAGAAGCCAGGCCCTCGAGGCCACATGCTGCGTGACTCATTTATGTCAAGTGTCCCAGATCGGCCAACCCAGAGAGTAGGTTAGTGGCTGCTGGGGGCTGGGGGGAGGGGTGTGAGGGGTGATTGTCTCGCGGGTCTGGGGTCTCCTTTTGTGGGGGATGGAAATGCTCCAGAACCAGAGAGAGGCGGTGCTAACGCAACACTGTAACCAATGCCACAGGTTCATTGCCTGAAAATTGCCAATGGTTGATTTTATGTCATGTGAATGTTCCCACAGTGAAAAATACACAAAGAAAAGCAGAGCAACGAGGACAGGGTCACTTAAACCAACAAACAACTAAAAAGCTCTCGATCAGGAAAAAAATTTAGACACATAGAGAGGAGAAGAGACTAGAATCATGAACCCTGAAATACCCACCATGGAGATTTAATCATTATTAACATACTGCTCTATCTGCCTTTTTTTTTTTTCATTTTTTCTTTTTTCAGCTGTGCTGTGCAGCTTGCCGGATCTTAGTCCCCAGACCAGGGATCGAACTCCTACAGTGGAAGTGCAGAGTCCTAACCACTGGACCTCCAAGGAATTGATGCAGTGTTTGTTTGTTTGTTTTTTTAAGTTACAGAAATCACAACATTCCACCCAAATATTTTAGTGATTTTCTTCAGTTCAGTTCAGTCGCTCAGTCGTGTCCGACTCTTTGCGACCCCATGAATCACAGCACACCAGGCCTCCCTGTCCATCACCAGCTCCTGGAGTTCACTGCAATACCATTATCCCAACTAACATAATGAGCCACAGAAGTCACACTCCATCACTTCTGTAATATCCTGTTGGTTACACAGGTCAGCCCTGTTCAGTGTGATAGTTGGGGAGCGTCTGGGATGTTGACCACCATAGTGTTCCTCTCTGGACAAGCAAAGGGATGTGGCAGGCAGAGGGGGCATCCTGCTGGCCATTTATTTATCCATTCATCATTTAATGACCTGAATTTGATCTAATTTCCAGCTAATTTTCAGAGTTGGAGCAACTGAAACATGGGAAGTCTCCTTGTGTATTGCATTTGGTTGTGACTCCTGAGACTCTTTTAATCTAGAGCAGTTTCTGTCCCACTTTTTTTCACCCTGCCATGGAATTATGGGAGAAAAACAGGTCAGTGGTTCTGCAGATAACTGAGTTACTTCAGCTGTAATTCTGCATTGATTTGTATGATTTTTATGACAAGTGTGTCCCATATCTGTTTTGCTTATCATCGTATCCTCATTAACCAGAGGTACCCAATAGGTGGATGATGAATGAATAAATCCTCACTTTAAAGATGAGAAAACTGAAGCTTGAACAGGTTCTGTAACTCAGGGCACAATGCTGATCATGGCAGGGCTGGGACTCAGACCCCGAGTGCCTGATTCTAAACCCCAGTGCTTTTATCCACGCCAGTCACACCAGCTGCAGGAACCACACAGCACGGAAGGGGCTGGCCTGACCGTTCTTGTCTCTTTATTAGACGGTACAAATGAAGGCTATGACTCCTTATCAACGTTTTCCCAGGGTCTGGCTCAACACAGGTGGTCATTAAATGATGAATGGATAAATAAATGACCAGCAGGATGCCCCCTCTGCCCGCCACATCCCTTTGCTTGTCCAGAGAGGAACACTATGGTGGTTAATGTCCCAGATGCTCCCCAGCTATCACACTGAACAGGGCTGACCTGTGTAACCAACAGGATACTACAGAAGTGATGGAGTGTGACTTCTGTGGCTAAGTCAGAAAAGACATTGCAGCTTCTGTCTTGCTCTCTTGGATCACGTGATCCTGGAGGGGAAACACTCCTTGCCGTGTTGTGAGGCTGCTCAAACAGCCCTAAGGAGGCCACCATGTGATGAGGAAGTGCCAAGTCTTGCTCACAGCCATGTGAGGGCGCATCTTGGAAGTGGCTCTCCCAGCCCTGGTCAAGCCTCTGGACGACGCAGGCCCTGGACAACACCCTGACTGCAGCGTTGTGGGAGGCCCTGAGCCACCCAGCTAAGCTGCTCCCAAATTCTTGACCCTCAGAAACTTTGAACTTTGCTGTCTTAAGGCACTAAATTTCAGGGTAGTTTGTTATGCAGGAGGTGGTGATTAATACAGAGCTCCTCACCTTGGTACGTACGTCTTTGTCCAACTGCTCCACAGCCTTCTTCCAGTCATCCTCATTGGCAACCACCCTGAAGAGCATGCCCTGAATCATTTCATTCAGCTGCATGGCCACTGTGTCCAGGTCAGCCCGGCTTGCCTTGCCTGCCAGGGAGCTCTTGTCGGCCTTCTGGGGAGAGATGGGACTCAGGGAAGCAGGGCTGCGGGGCCGGGAGCAGCGGGGATCTTGGGGAGGTCAGATCACTGTGGTCAGTTGTTGTAGTTTGGGACCCTGGGTACCCAGCCTTGGCTTAAATTCAACCTTGGGGTCTGGCTCAAACACAGCTATTAGATCACAGCCAAGGTTTTCCTGTGATGGAGAAGTTGAGGTATGGTTTTTAAGTTCACTTAACAATTGACACAAATTATAATTCAGAAGGATACATGCAGGCCTGTGTTCATAGCAGCACTATTCACAATAGCCAAGACATAGAAAAAACTAAAATGAACAACCAAAACCGAGAGATGAATGGATAAAGATGTGGTGTGTGTGGCATGGAATACGACCTGGCCATAAAGAACATAAAGACGCCATTTGCAGCAACGTGGATACGGCTAGAGATCACCATACTAGGTGGGTTAAGCCAGAAAGAGAGGGACCTGTGCCATATGACATCACTTATATGCGGAATCTAAACCATGACACAAATGAGCCTGTCTGTGGAACAGAAACAGAATCACAGACCCAGCGAAGAGACTGTGGTTGCCGGGGGAAGGGGGCTGGGAGAAAGATGGAGTTGGAGGTTGGAGTTCGCAGATGTAAGCTTTTATATATAGGATGGATAAACAACAAGGTTCTACCATATAGCACAGAGAACTATATTCAATATCCTGGGATTAAACCATCATGGAAAAGAATATTTAAAAAAGAATGCACATATATGTATATATACTATATACATTGGGCTTCCCTGGTGGCTTAGATGGTAAAGAATTCGCCTGCAATGCAGGAGGCCTGGGTTCAGTCCGTGGGTTGGGAGGATCCCTTGCAGAAGGGAATGGCAACACACTCCAATATTCTTGCCTGGAGAATCCCATGGACACAGGAGCCTGGTGGGCTACAGTGCACGGAGTCGCAAAGAGACAGACACGGCTGAGTGACTAACACTTTCACTGTGCGCATCACTTTGCTGTCCAGCAGTAATTAACACTGTAAAACACCTATACTTCAGTTTAAAACATTGTCACTAATCCTGAGTCACTGACAATAAGAATTGGTGGGACAACTTTTGAGAACTTCCCCCGGACTTCCTATATGATAAAGGTGGAGGGAAGCTTGGGAAGTCTGTGTGCCTGGCTTCGTCCTGGCTGGATGATTCCGTTTCCCTCAGTGGGAGAGCCGGGCTCGGGGTTGGGGATGGGGTCGGGGAGAGGAGTCTCTGCTCACTCACCTCTTTCAACTCCTGCTCCATCTCATTTCGGTCTGCCTTGTACATTTCTAGGTTTCTTAGTTGAGCATAGACAACCTAAGAACAGAGGCGGAGGGATGTCAGTCATCCTCGGACGTCCTGAGGACAGCCTCTGCCTTCAGCCTCTGCCCTAGGAAGGGAGCAGTGGGGGCCAGGTGGATAGCAGGCGGGGCAGCACAGTGAAAGGCTTGGGCTCCGGGTTTCCAGATCAAAAGGGAAGGAACAGGAGGCTTGGGACAAGCTGTCCCCTTGAGGGGTGGCATCATAGAACTTTGCTACACAGGAAAGGAAGGAGGACCGGAGGAAGGAACGCACAAACCAGAGCTGATGCTTTGGGTCCCTAGATGGTTGAGGCAAGCGCATCTCTTCTGATCTGTAATGCAGTCTCTATATCAAGCAAGCACTTATATGCGACACGCACCGTGCCCCGTGTCAGGCGAAAACCCTCACTTCCCACCCCCATGACTCCACAAAGAACCAATTCCCTGCATCAATTCTTCCCTGTCTCCACTGACTGGACCCTCCCCATGACAGGAGCTGCCAGCTTCCCTGCTTGGGAAGAGCCTCGATCTTCTGGGCCATGTCCCCAGCAGTGGGGGAGGTCACTCTCCCCCCAAAACTGGAAACAGGCTTCTACTTCTCCCTTCGTATCTGGTCTCCCTTTCACTCTCAGAAACAGAACCCCCATCTTTCAGCTGGCATCTGGCCACCCAGAATCATGACTGTATTTCACAGCCTCCTTTATAGCTTGATGTGACCACTGAAGTATAAACGAAAGTGAGTAGGTGTTCTCTTCACTGCTGGCTTAGACACAGAGTTAAATCACTGGAGCACCAGCAGCTGTCTTGGACCATGAGGTGACCTTGTGAACCAAAGTCACACACCAAGGAGCTCTATACCAGCTCTGAGTTTCTTGAACATAAAAGAGAAATAAGGGGTTTCCCTGGTAGTTCAGTGGTAAAGAACCTGCCTGCCAAGGCAGGAAACACAGGCTCCATCCCTGGGTCAGGAAGATCCCCTGGAGTAGGAAATGGCAATCCACTCCAATATTCTTGCCTGGGAAATGCCATAAACAGAGGAACTTGGTGGGCTACAGTCCATGTGGTTGCAAACAGTCAGACATGACTGAGCTAACAACAACAAAAAACAAAAGAGAAATACACTTATGACTTGTTTAAGTCAGCTATTTGGGGGTTTTGTGTTATTTGAAGACGAACCTAATTCTAATTAACGCAAAGCCTCTTCACATCCACCTTGCACCCAGGTGGGTCTCAAGGTCTAGTACAGGTGGTGGAGGTGGGGAAGGGAACTCCTGCTTCTGCCTGGAGTCAGGCTTTCCCCTCCAACCCCATGTTAGCGGGGAGCTGACCTTTTGGAGTCATCAGGCCCAACATGAACACTTAGAGCCCCATTTGGCTGTTCCTAATTAAAATCTAGAAATACAGAGAAGCCGGGACCCTCTAACTTCCACTGCCAGGGTTACCTGTTCACAGCGTAGACTAAGGTCCTTCCCAGAATTCACGCCTTCCTAGAACCTGTGAACGTGGCCTTATTTGGAAATGGCTCTTTGCAGGTGAAATCAGTTAAGATGCGGTCACACTGGATTAGGGTGGAACACATGGATGAGGAGGCCACGTGAAGACACAAAGACACACACAGAGAAGAAGGCCACGTGACAATGGAGGCAGAGACTCAAGCGATGCGCCTACAAACCAAGGAAACACCTGGAGCCGCTAGAAGCTGGGAGAGGCCAAGAAGGATCCCCCCTGAAGCCTTCAGACAGCACGAGGGCCCTCCAGCACCTTGATTCAGGGCTTTCGGCCTCCAAGAATTGGGAAGAGTACACGTCTCTAGTTTTAAGTCACGTGGTTTGTGGTTATATGTTACAGCAGCCACAGAAATGCCCAGTAAGTGGCAGAATCGGGATTGAAACCAAGGCCTATCTAACTACAACGACAGGCCGCCTCCCAACTGGCTGGTTACTTTGCCTGAATCTGTTTCCTCCTTGCTCAAACGGCATTAATATCACTCCTGCCCCGAGGAAGCCGAGGGGACTAGAAATGGCATCTTCCTAGAAGATTTAGCATTCGATACCCGTCAGCTCTCAGGTCAGTCCTCTTCTGCACTGAGCCAGAGCCCTGGATATCATTGATCGTTCCAAGAACGGCTTTGGATGTATATAACTGATTCACTTGGCTGTACGGCAGAAACTAACACAATATTATAAATCAACTGTACTCCGATAGGAATTTTTAAAAAAGAAAACAAAAAGAATGGTTTTGGGGATTTCCCTGTTGATCCCGTGGTTAAGACTTCACCTTCCAACGCAGGGGAGTGTGGTTTGATCCCTGGTTGGGGAGCTAATGGTCCTACATGCTTCTTGGCCAAAAAAACCAAAACATAAAACAAGCAATACTGTAACAAATTCAATAAAGACTTTAAAAATGGTCCACATCAAAAAAAAAAAAAAAAGAAGAAGAAGAAGAGGTCCTGGAATGCATCCTGTAGCTTATAAAAGATGCCTGCCAGTTTGCAGAGGGCAAATAGTGTTTTCACATTTCCATACTGAGTCAGAAAGAGTTCTGTTCTCATTCACTTTCCTCCTGTATCTTTTGTGAGAAACGCTCCCAAAGCAGCAGTCTGAGGTGATGGAAATGCTTCCATCTGGATGGTTGCTGACATGGCTGCACAAAGAGGCAAAAATGAGTCGAGCGGCTGTGCTTCAAGCCTGGGCAGTTTACTGTGTGCAAATCATGCTTCGATGAAAGACAAACAAATACTATCATTCCCCCGCGAGAAACACAGAAGGGCCCGGGCGCTGTCTGTCTGCTTGACCGCTGTATCGCGGGGCCCTGGAAGGGTGCCTGGTGTGGAGTGAAGGCTCAGTCACGTGGGCTGAATGACGCAGGGGTGATGGGGTATCTCGTGCCACCTGTTACGTCCAGAACGTTTTCTCCCAGCTTTCCAGGTAGAAGGCAGTGTTGGTGGTGTTTCTTCACTAGCCCCGCTGCTGCAACAGAACCAGGGCGGGTGTCTGCCTCCCTCCTCTCTCTGCTGGAAGGGCTCCATGGGGCTGCTGATGATTTGCAGCCCGTGTTCATTTAAGAACTATTTGATGAAGTGTGCTGTATACAAAGCCCCGCTCCAGATCCTTCCGGGGTCCACTTTTAGAAGCAATTAGCTCTTGTTGGCACAAGGGGCAGGAAGGAAGTCCGGACAAAGGCTGACTTGGTCCATTCAGCCTGTTGGGCCAAACTCCTCTTGAGCTTGTCTCAACGAGGGATCAGTGACAGCTTTCTGGAGGCAGATTCTGAGCCCCCCTCCTCCTCCCCCGAGCGGAGTGGGATGTCATACTGGACCCACATCAGACATGCCGGATGAACTGGCTCTGGTCTCCGACCAGGAAGGGCTCCAGTAGGTCCCTAGGGCACAGCATCCCAGCCTTTCTGAAAAGCAGTGGCTAAACAAGAGCCCAGGGTTGGCAGGAGACGGCGCACTTCCTGATCCTGGTACTCACAAGAGTCTCGGCCCAAGACTGTGTATCCTGTGCCCACACATGGCCCAGGCTCCCTGCTCAAGCTGGGCATCAGCTCTCCTTTGATAAGCTTTCCTCCCGTCCAACTTGCCCTGTGCAGGCTGGCCTGGTCACTCCGTGTGATGACCTTCGGAGGGGAGCTCTGCCCTCCCCTCTTGCTCATCACATCCTAGGGCGTCCCACCAACAGCCCCTGACTTGGAATCGAAAGCCCCCACAGGAACCACCTCAGGTGGCTCTGTTTGGGATTTTGCCTCATTACACCCCCAGGGGAAAAGGTCACCTCCTCCCCACTGGGAAGGACGGTGATCTTTTCTCTGAAATCTGGGATGCCTCCGGGACAAGGCTCAGACCGGAATGGTCCCGAGGACCATCAGGCTGGGGTGGTCAGGGCAGCCCAGCCAGCCCACGGGAGGAGGTGTCTGGCTGAGTGACCCCCTGGGAGGTGCTTTTCAGGGTCCTCACATTTCTCATGTCAGACGCCGTTGTTCCATCCAGTCCCTGTGGCGTGAGAGCTCAGATAATAAGCCAGTTTAGGGGAAAGATTAAAGACCTTTCATTCATTGATTCGTTCAGCACATTTTGAGCCGTCACTCGGCGCCAGGTGGGTGACCCCCAGTGGTGAACGAGACAGACCATGTTCACGTGCTCTGGTGTATGTATGGGGGTGAGGTGGCGGGGTTGGTTTGCTTTTTGTGGCTGTCTACTTCACACACAGTGAAATGCCAGGAGAGTGTCCCTGGTTCCCCTGCCTTCAAGGTATCTGTGAAACCTCTGGGAAGTCTCAATATCCCGATGAGGAATCCTCCCCACTCTGGGCCTCCCAGACCTCCGGACCTTTAACTCATCCAGGCGAATCTGGAGCCTGTTCACTGCCCTGTCCAGCACGATGTGGTGGTCCTTTATCATCTCGATCTGGTGGCCCCAAACTCTCTCAAGTTCTTCCTCCTACACAGAAGGGGACACAGACATCTGAGGCCTCTTCTCTTGAGGTCGCCATGGCCAGGAAGGGACTTGAAGAGGGTACTAGCCCGGGGTACCTTCCAGCCCACAGCCTCCTAAACCCTTGTCGGGGGAACCGTACAGCCGCCCACCCTTGGGAGCCCCGCCCCAGACAGAGCAGATCGGCTTCCTTTCGGCTCCAGGACAGATGGTGCTTCTTCGTCTGGAAGGGCAGGACCTGCCCTGGCTCCAGCCATGGACTCTGCCATCACCTCAAACCATCATCTTCTCAATGCCTTTTCTGGCCAGGACACTGACCTTCATCCTGGATTTCTGGAGGTTGCCAATCTTTTCCTGCAAGATGTCCAATGTTGACCCAAGCTTGGAAGAAGCTCCCATGTTAGCTGAAAGCAAAGGAGTGGGTGGCTGTCGGGGACAGGGATGGGGAAAGATGCTTCTAGAGCTCTATCTGCTTCTGTTACAAAGTATCTAAGATGATGTCTTCCAATAGAAGGAAGCTGTGAGCTTGGGGGCCTTTGAGGTCGTCTAAAATTTTCTAGTAATATCTTTTAAAAGAAAAATAGAAAAATTAGCAGGTGAAATTAATTTAAAAAATATTTTTAAATCATTCTAATCCAAAATTGTACAGAAGGCAGTGATCAAGACCATCTCCAAGAAAAACAAATGCAAAAAGGCAAAATGGTTGTCTAAGGAGACCTTAAAAACAGCTGAGAAAAGAAGAGAAGCTAAAGGCAAAGGAGAAAAGGAAAGATATACCCATTTGAATGCAGAGTTCCAAAGAATAGCAAGGAGAGATAAGAAAGCCTTCCTCAGTGATCAATGCAAAGAAATAGAAGAAAACAATAGAATGGGAAAGACTAGAGATCTCTTCAATAAAATTAGAGATACTAAGGGGACATTTCATGCAAAGATGGACACAATAAAGGACAGAAATGGTATGGACCTAACAGAAGCAGAAGATATTGAGAAGAGGTGGCAAGAATACATAGAAGAACTATACAAAAAGATCTTCATGACCCAGATAATCAAGCTGGTGTGATCACTCATCTAGAGCCAGACATCGTGAAATACGAAGTCAAGTGGGCCTTAGGAACATCACTACAAACAAAGCTAGTGGAGGTGATGGAATTCCAGTTGAGCTATTTCATATCCCGCAAGATGATGCTGTGAAAGTACTGCACTCAATATGCCAGCAAATTTGGAAAACTCAGCAGTGGCCACAGGACTGGAAAAGGTCAGTTTTCCTTCCAATCCCAAAGAAAGGCAATGCCAAAGAATGCTCAAACTACCACACAATTGCGCTCATCTCACACGCTAGCAAAGTAATGCTCAAAATTCTCGAAGCCAGGCTTCAACAGTACATGAACCGTGATTCCAGATGTTCAAGCTGGATTTAAAAAAGGCAGAGGAACCAGAGATCCAACTGCCAACATCTGTTGGATCACTGAAAAATCAAGAGAGTTCCAGAAAAACATCTATTTCTGCTTTATTGACTATGCCAAAGCCTTTGACTGTGTTGATCACAACAAACCAGAAAATTCTTAAAAAGATGGGAATACCAGAATCACCTGACCTGCCTCCTGAGAAATCTGTATTCAGGTCAAGGAGCAACGGTTAGAACTGGATATGGAACAACAAACTGGTTCCAAATTGGGAAAGGAGTACATCAAGGCAGTATATTGTCACCCTGCTTATCTAACTTATATGCAGAGTACATCATGAGAAACGCTGGGCTGGAAGAAGCACAAGCTGGAATCAAGAATGCCAGGAGAAATATCAATAACCTCAGATATGCAGATGACACCACACTTATGGCAGAGGGTGAAGAGGAACTAAAGAGCCTCTTGACGAAAGTGAAAGAGGAGAGTGAAAAAATTGGCTTAAAACTCAACATTCAGAAAACGAAGATCATGGCATCTGGTCTCATCACTTCATGGCAAATATATGGGGAAACAGTGGAAACAGTAACAAACCTTATTTTGGGGGGCTCTGAAATCACTGCAGATGGTGATTGCAGCCATGAAAATAAAAAACGCTTGCTCCTTCGAAGAAAAGTTATGACCAACCTAGACAGCATATTAAAAAGCCAACAAAGGTCCATCTAGTCAAAGCTTTGGTTTTTCCAGTAGTCATGTATGGATGTGAGAGTTGGACTATAAAGAAAGCTGAGCACTGAAGAATTGATGCTTTTGAACTGCAGTGTTGGAAAAGACTCTTGAGAGTCCCTTGGACTGCAAGGAAATCCAACCAGTCCATCCTAAAGGAAATCAGTCCTGAGTATTCATTGGAAGGATTGATGCTGAAGCTGAAGCTCCAATACTCTGGCCACCTGATGTGAAGAACTGACTCATTTGAAAAGACCTTGATGCTGGGAAAGATTGAAGGCCAGAGAAGGGAACAACAGAGGATAAAATGGTTGGATGGCATCACCGACTCAATGGACATGAGTTTGAGTAAGCTCCAGGAGTTTATGATGGACAGGGAAGTCTAGTGTGCTGCAGTCCATGGGGTTGCAAAGAGTCAGACACGACTGAGCAACTGAACTGAACTAAACTGAATCCAAAATAGTATCATTTTGGGAATTCCCTGGTGGTCCAGTGGTTAGGATTCCATGCATTCATTGCTGAGGGCATGGGTTCAACCCCTGGGTTCAATCCCTGGATGGGGAATGAAGGTCTCAGGAGCTGCAGGGCCAAAAAAAAGTATCAATTTAACATGTGATCAATAAAATGGTTAACAATAATTTCACATTCTTGTATTTGTAGTAAGCCCTCAATATCCAATGTGCATTTTTAGATTTTTTTTTAATGTGGACCATTTTTAAAGTTTTCACTGAATTTCATACAATGTTGCTTCTGTATTATGTTTTTGTTTTTTTGGCCACGAGGTATGTGGGATCTTAGCTTCCTGACCAGGGATCAAACCCATGCCCCCTGCATTGGAAGGCCAAGTCTTAACCACTGGACCACTGGGAAGTGCCTGGTGTGCACTTTGTATTTGGACCACATGAGAACTTGAACTTGCCCAATTTCAGATATTTGACAGTCTTATGGTATCCTACTAGATAGCTCAGGCCTAGGGAAATCTCTCAGAGAAGGCGATGGCACCCCACTCCAGTACTCTTGCCTGGAAAATCCCATGGACGGAAGAGCCTGGTAGGCTGCAGTCCATGGGGTCATGAAGAGTTGGACATGACTGAGCGACTTCACTTTCCCTTTTCACTTTCATGCATTGGAGAAGGAAATGGCAACCCACTCCAGTGTTCTTGCCTGGAGAATCCCAGGGACGAGGGAGCCTGGTGGGCTGCCGTCTATGGGGTCACACAGAGTTGGACACAACTGAAGTAAGTGACTTAGCAGCAGCAGCAGCAGAAGCAGCAGCAGCAGCAGGGAACTCTCTCTGGAATTTACTGCCCTTCCAGAAATGGTCCTGAGTAAAACTATGGAGTGTTTACTTCTGGGAGTTCATGAAATGTATTATCCCACAACAAGATGCAAAGACAGGTTTAACAAAAAAGGAGTAGGGTGACAAAAAGTACCCTATATCCAGTTTCAGAGGAGAGGCCATAAAGTGATGTCCGGGGCACAGCTAGGAGGGTATGAGAAACTGCAGCCAAGACACATTTACAAGCTATCTTTAGTTTTCTTAGCAGAAGTGGCAGCTGGTCAGAAGTAGAGTTTGGGCTACTATGACTTTATGTTTTATATTCAAATTCATGACTGTCATAACCTGAGCTGTGCCCTGGGATTCAGCAATTGACGTGGATCTGTTTGGCTGCTTGAAGTTCTACTTTTTCAAGATCTGTGGGACCGCACCTGCCCATCAAGGGTGGTGCCAGATATGGATTCGACTTGGGCTAATTCAACTATTACACTTGGCAGAGAGAACAAAAGCAAGATAAGGATTCAAACAGGCGAGGACAGTGGATCTGAAAGTGGGTTCCCTGGGTCACCAGCAGCATAAGCAGCATCCCCTGGAATGGGTTATAAAAAGAAAGTCCTACCCAGGGGTCCTACCTAGATCAACAAGCCAGATCTGGGGCTGGCCCCAGCAGTCTGTGACTTACCAAGACCCCCAGGGATGCTGGGGCAAGCTTAAGGTTCAGAACTTCTAGGGTAGGCCACTCCCCACCCTCCATTTCCCACAGTGAACATATGCTCATAGTGTGCATGAACTGGGAACATAAATCTATTGGTCCTGTGTGGTCATTCGTGTCCAACTCGGCAGCGCCATGGACTGTAGCCCACCAGGCTCTTTTGTCCATGGGGATTCTCCAGGTAAGGATCCTGGAGCGGGTTGCCATTTCCTATTCCAAAGGATCTTCCTGACCCAGGGATGGAACCTGTATCTCTTGCGCCTCCTGTACTGGCAAGTGGGGTCTTTACTACCAGCACCACCTAGGAAGCCCCCTATTGGTGCTACTACCCCCTAGAACATGACTGGCCTTTAAGGAAATTTATGTTTGCCCAGCTTTGTTCCAAATCCCAAATTGACCACATCATCTGGGGTCTGTTCAGTGCGCCTAGAAACTCTGGGTGATCTGAACTTATCAAAACATTGTACAGCAGTACTGTTTTATGGACAATTGAAAGGGAATTTCCAAGAGTAATTCTGACTTGTGGTTTTCCTCTTCAAGCACCAACTTTAGACTGTAACCATCCCTCTCCCTTAATAGAAGACCTCACTGTACATTCATTGAAGAGAATAGACTAGTAAGAGATTAATGCTAAAGCCAAAGGAATGAATGGCTAACGGTGGTATTAGCCAAGTGGTAACATTTTGTTGGGGTAGCTAAATGGAGAGGAGGTGCGTCTCAAAGGCCACAGGGAGGGCCTGAGCCCTTGTTACCCTTCCAAGAGCCAGGCCGGGCCTACCTAGGTAAGTCATACGCTGCTGCAGGTTAGATGACAGCTGGGCCAACTCTTCTTTCAGGGTGTCGTGTCTGACGGGCATCTGGGCTAAGTGGCTCATGGAATACCTGACGGCCTTCTTCTTTTCTTCAGGAGTCGTGGCATGTTTGGCAGCCAGCATGGCCTTGGACATGTCAGGAGGGACAGAGACAGGAGAGTATGCAGGACAGAGCAAGTCCTCATCCTCCACTTCCAGCAAGTCCTCCACCTCCCCCTCGGGGAAGGCTCCGCGAGAGGGCCCCGCTCCCAGAAATTCTGCAAGCACCCCCAAGGGCCCAGCTGTGGCTGCGGCGGTTGCTACAGTGGCCAATTTGGTGGCAGGGGCGTCCCTGATCAGCTTGGCAGCGGCCTTGGCCGCCCGGGCTGCTGATGTGGCCACATCAGAGGTGTAGGAGGCAGCGGCCGCGGCCGTGAGGGCAGCGCTGGGTTTCATCTGCTGAACGACAGACCAGAATCCCTTAGGGAAGCCTCCTGGCGGGACCTCAGCCCTCGGGGCTCTGTCCAGAGGCCCTCCCCTTTCCACGGAGGAGTAGTCTTCCTCCTTTTCTGAGACAGCTGAGAGCTTAGACATGTCTCCTGGGTAGTACATGGACCGCTGTGAACGAGGCCAAGCTGAGCCCAGCTCCATGGCTGGGGGTGGGGCTCTGAAGCCCTGGAACCTGGCAGGCGGGAAGCCCATTGGGCCTAGGCCAGGCTGGAAGCCCCAGAAAGGCCCAGGGCTAGTCCCGGGAAAGCCTCTGGGAGGAGGCCAGCCTTGTGGTGGTACAGTCCAGGATCCTGATGGTGTGGGTTGAAGGCCCGGGGCAGGTTCCAGTTCAGGGGCAGGCCCAGGTCCGAACACAGGCCCAGGCCCAGGAGCAGGCCCAGGTCCGAATGCAGGCCCAGATCCAGATGAAGGCCCAGGTCCAGGCACAGGCCCAGGCCCAGATGAAGGTCCAGGCCCAGGAGCAGGCCCAGGCCTGGGTCCAGATGAAGGTCCAGGCCCAGGAGCAGGCTCAGGTCTGAACTTAGGCGCAGCTTCGGATGAAGGCCCAGGCCCAGGCACAGGCCTGGGTCCCAATGCAAGCCCAGGCCCAGGCCCAGGCTCTAGCACTTGGGGCTGGTCTGGCCCCTCGGCCCCAAGGAGCAGAGCTTCTTGGGCAGACTCCTCCTCCAGTAGCTGCCCCGGCGCCTGGTACTGCCAGATGGTCTCCAGGAACCTGGGGTGCCGGATGGCCTCTGAGAAGTGGCTGAGACCCCCTCCTCCGCGGTCCTCGGCTGTCTGGGCAACGGCGGTCTCCGAGGCGAGCTCTGAGATCTGCCACAGGTCGGAGTCTCCCAGCAGTTGTGGAGCAGCTCCCTGTGGGATGTGGGGCTGGTCTGGTGGGGCTGCTCCAAACCAGCTCATGATCACCCTGCCCCCCACCCTGTCACCCGTCCCTCCCCAACCCCGGTCCCCCTCCGCCATGTCCTTCCT
Organism: Ovis aries; assembly: GCF_016772045.2. Lineage (NCBI taxonomy): Eukaryota > Metazoa > Chordata > Mammalia > Artiodactyla > Bovidae > Ovis > Ovis aries. The sequence continues at coordinate 4,279,830 of NC_056077.1, read as the reverse complement.
TTACCGGGATGAACATGGCCTCGTGGAGACTGCTCCAGAGCACCAGGTCCTCGGGTTTAGGGATGGTGGTCACCTTGCTCTGGAGAGAAGCCTGCGGATGGGATGGGGAAGGAGGTGGGGAACAAGGGTTGTGAACCCAGAGGGTGCGGTGCTCTCAGCGGCTTCCTCCTCCACACTTGCAAACAGAGGGGCCTTTCCAGACTGTTCTCCTCTTCCCCCCTCCCTGCCACTGCACACCCCTGGGCCTGGAGGGCATGGATCTGGGGTGGGAGGATGGGGCTGGGCCCTCACCACTTCCCGCTGCAGTGCACTCATCTTCCGGTTCTGCCCTCTCAAATCTTCTGAGAAGGCGTCTATTCTTTGTGGACTGATCTGTCAAATGAGCCAAGCCTGTGAGCCAGAGTGTGCAGGGTATGGTCCCGGCCCAGGTTCTTCCCCAGTGCAAATGTAAGGCCTTAGACCGAGAGACCGAGAGAGAAGAACAGGTTCCAAAACAAGCGTTTCTCACTGGGTGGGAAAGGGTTCCTTGGGCAAATAAGTTTGGGAAATGCTAGGCTTAAAAATCATGTAAGGGGTTTCTGTACTGTAGGATGCTGTAGAGCCTTCAGTGGACCAAAGTACATTAAGAATCTCCAAGAAGCAGGCTGAGAAGGCATTGTTGCCAAACAGATTTGACCAAGGATCCTATTTAGCGTTTCATAATACAGTTTCCTCACAGTCCCCTTGCTGCTACAGAAGGGAGCTACCCAGCCCCAAAATGAAATTCTCAGAGTTGCCATGATGACCAACTGTGTACACTGACCTGTACATTAGGGATGATAAGGTAAATGTTGTTATTTGGGGGCGAGTTGTAAAACCTCAGCCACAAAACTAGCTAGAGGGTGTGGAGGTCTGGCTTTTAAGCCCAGATCTGACTCACCAGCTGTGACCTTACATTTCAGGGATTTCACATCCTTTCACATCATCGTAATATCTGGTTGATATCCTTAGGGCTACAGAAGGAGCTAGAATATATGCCTATGCTAGGTTTACTCTACTTTTCAGTGTGAACCAAGTTTTCCAGACAAAGAATTAGTACTCTCTTTCTGCTAAGCTGGTGGACTTTAAGTCTGGAGCTGCCAGGACTTCAGGAGTAGCTGCCTGAGAATGAAGCCAACCGAGAGGAAAGTGCCACTGAAGGAGAAACCTTGAGGTGGTATGAGCACCTTGATCTGGCTATGCCTGACAGCATTCCTGACATTTTTAGTAAATGAGACAATACATTATGTTGCCTAAGGCAGAATGGACTAGGTTTCTGTCACTCACAAATGTCTTTTCACAGTAGGGTGAGGATCATGGTGGAAACTGCAGAGAGTTCAGTGGGATGGGCCAAGTGGCTGGGCCATGTCAGGCCCTTCTCTTGCCCCCATAGCTATGTTCTTTGACTAACAATAGGCTTCTTGGATTTATCTGGTCATCCCAACCGCCAGAGGTCCAAGCAGCATGACCATTATGAGGGATGATGGGGAGGGTCTACCTTCTCAAATACGTCTTTCAGCATGGCCACCTCCTTCCCGAGGGTTTCAACGGAGACCTTGAGTGCATAAATGTCCGTGAGCAAATCCTGCAGGGTTCTTATGGACTGAAGAGGGAGAAGAAAGGAAAATGTGAAGTTGAGTGTAGCTAGCGGAAAAGACAGGAAAAGTGTGGAAGCTCTCTGGTGCTAGTCATGGTTCTTGAAGTCTTCTTGGCTCTTCCAAGGCCTAGGCTGGAACATATTCAGAGGCCATAAAATGACAGTGAAGTCAAGCGTGCTCTGAGCTCTAAGGGGCCTAAGTGGGAAGGGGGCAACCCTGGGTGTGAATGTGTTCAGTAAGCAGGAGTCATTCATCAGGAAGCATCTCATGCCCTTTAGTGAGAACCACCGGAGGATCAACTAGGCAGCCACTGGATTTACATTTTCAAAGGGTCCTTATGGCTGCATGCGTACATTCACCCTGGGAGAGTAAGGGGAAAAGCCAGAGGAGGAGGGAGGAGACTTCAAAGCAAGAGCTAACGGATGCAATACTGATCTTATTGCTCAGCTCCTCCGATGACTGGAGCTGTTCCTGCATTTTCCTAGATTTTGAAGTCTTCAATCATTAAATGGGTATGAAAAAATGTGATAATGTATGTAGAGGGTATAGTGTATAGTTAGGCATTCAGATAACAAAAATAACAAATGGTGAAATGGCAGAAGTCCTTCTTATCTGTGGTGGTAATGGTGGTGGTTTAGTTGCTAAGTCATGTCTGATTCTTGCGACCCCATCCATGGACTATAACCTCCCAGGCTCCTCTGTCCACGGGTAATTACATTAAATGTAAATGGTTGAAACTGAATTACATTAAATGTAAACGTAAACATTAAAAGGCACAGACTGGCAGAATAGATAAGAAAATATGATCCTACCTCATACTATCTAAAAGAGACACATTTTATTATCTATTTATTAATTTTAGGCTGCACTATGCAGCATATGGGATCTTAGTTCTCCAGTAGGGATCTTTTAGTTGTGGCGTGCAGGATCTTTAGTTGTGCCATATGGGATCTAGTTCCCTGACCAGAGATTGAACCTGGGCCCTCTGCATTGGGAGTGCAGAGTCTCAGCCACTGGACATCAGCGAAGTCCTAAGATATAATAATTATAAACATATATACACCTAGTAGTGAAGCCCTAAAAATATATGCGGCAAAATCTGAGAGAACGGAAAGGAGAAATAGTTGAAGACTTCAATATCCCATTTTCAATAATGGATATAACAACTAGACAGAAGATCATCAAGGAAACAGGAGATCTGAACATCACTATAGACCAGCTGGATGTTACAGACATCTACAAGACACTCCACTCAACAGAGGCACAATACACACAGGACATTCTACAGGATAGCCTATACTAAGGCCATAAAACAAAACTCAATAAATTTAAAAAGGATTGAAGTCATACAAAATGCATGATTTTTGTATAACAAAAATATATAACAATGGAATTAAATTGGAAATCAGTAGCATTTGATTTGGAATTTGAAAGTTCACAAATATTTGGAAATTAAACAGCCCTGTCCTGACTAAACAACGGGTCAAAGAAGAAATTGCAAAGGAAATTAGAAACACTTTGAGATGAATTAAAAGGAAACTACTAGGACTTCCCTAGAGATGCAGTTGTTAAGACTCCCTGCTCCCAATGCAGGAGGCCTGAGTTTGGTCCCTGGTCTTAGAACTAGAGCCCATATGCTGCAACTGTGAGTCTGCTCGCTACAACTGAAGATCCTGTGTGCAGCAACTAAGACCCCGCACAGCCAAACAGACAGATAAATAAGCTTTCTAAAAACAGATAAAATGAAAACACAAACACACCAAAACTTATGGGATGTAGCTAAAACAGTGCTTAAAGAGAAATTTTAGCTGGAAGTGACTATATTAACAAAGAAGAAAGATCTCAAATCAACAGTCTAGCCGTCAACCTTAAGACACTGGGGAAAGCAGATCAAAAGAAACCTAAAGGGGATAGGAAAAATGAAATGATAAAGATTGGAGTGGAAACTAATGAAAGAGAAAATGAAGAATAACACAGGAAATCAATGAAACTAAAAGCTGGTTCTTTGAAAAGATCAACAGTAAACCTTTTGCTAGACGGACCAAGAGAAGAAGAGAAGATTCAAATTACTAGAATGAGAAATGAAATAGGGAACATTGCTATTGACCCTACAGAAATAAAAAAAAATTATGAAGGAATACTATGAACAGTTGTATGCCAGCAAATTAGATAAGTTGGATAAGATGGACAAATTCCCAGAAAGACATAAACTTCCAAAGCTGACTCAAGGAAAAAAAATAGATAATCTGAATAGACCTGAAACAAGTAAAATGATTGAATTATCAAAACAAAAACAACACATGAAGAAAGGCCAAGCCCCGGCGGCTTTACCGATGACTTTTATGAAACCTTTAAAGGAGAATTAATACCAACTCTTAACACATTATTGACTAGACGTATTAACGCTACTGGTGTTAGTTTCTGCAAAAGTCCCTGGATCAGTAAGGTGTTAACAACCTTCTCCAGGGACTTCCCCAGTGGTCCGGTGGTTAAGAATCCACCTGCCAATGGAGGGCACACAGGTTTGATCCCTGGTCCAGGAAGACCCCACATGCCACAGAGCAACAAAGCCCACGCGCCACAGCTACTGAGGACCACTTGCCGAGAGCCCGTGCTCAGCAGGGAGAGAAGCCCCTGCAACGAGCAGCCCACGCACCACAACGAAGAGAAGCCCCCACTCACTGCAACTAGAGAAAGTCTGTACACAGCAATGAAGATGTAGTGTAGCTAAAAATGAATAAATAAATAATAGATCTGGTAGAAAAAAAAAAAAACACAACAAACTTTTCCAAAAAACAGAATTCCAAACTCATTCTATGAGGCCAGTATTGCACTGATAAAAATCAAAGACACCACAGGAAAACTACAATATGGATACAAAACTCCTCAACAAAATGCTAGCAAACTGAATCCATAAACATATAAGACAAATAATCCAATTAAAAATCGGCAAAGACCTGAACAGACATTTCTCCAAAGATGATATACAAATGACTAATAAGCACACGAAAAGGTGCTCAGCATCGTTAGTGATAGTCGCTCCGTCGTGTCTGACTCTTTGCAACCCCATGGACTGCAGCCCATACAGTTGATAAATACAATTATCTACCAAAAAAAAAAAATTACTGATACATGCTACAGATAAACCTAAAGATATTATGGTAAGTGAGGAATGGGGCTCAAGGAGGCACAGGAGTGGAGAGTGAAAGCTAATGGTTTAAGGGGGTTCTTTTTGGGTTGTTGAAAATGTCCTAAAACTGTGAAAGTTGCACACGTGTGAGTATACTAAAATCGCTGCATTCTATGTGTGTGTGTGCTACGTCGTTTCAGTCATGTCCGACTCTTTGTGACCCCATGGACTACAGCCCACCGGGCTCCCCTGTCCACGGGGTTCTCCAGGCAAGAATACTGGAATGGGTTGCCATGCCTTCCTCCAGGGGATCTTCCCAATCCAGGGACTGAACCCAGGTCTCATGTCTCCTGCATTGACAAGCAGGTTCTTTACAACAAGCACCACATGGGAAGCCCATTGCATTGTATACTTCATTTTAAACTGAGGTATAGGGACTTCCCTGGTAGTCCCATGCTTAAGACCTCGCCTTCCCATGCAGTGGGTGCAGGTTTGATCCCTGTCCTGGGAGCTAAGATCCCACCTGCCTCGCAGCCAAAAAAATCAAAACATAAAACTGAAGCAATTTGGTAACAACTTCAGTAAGGACTTTAAAGATGGTCCACGTTGAAAAAAAACAAAACTTACATGAATTGAGTACAATTAGTATATAACACTGCTATACACTTTAAATGGATGGACTCTCTGTTATGTGGAATATATCTCAATAAAGCTTTAAAAAATAGCATTTTTGTTTTACCTGGGGGAAATTGTCAACACTGTCTATTGAATAGTATTTATGAGTTATTGTTAATTTTGCTGGGAGTGATAATGGTATGAAGAGACTGGTTTTCCAAGGCCTTATCTTCTGTAGGTGAAAACACGCTTTTCGGAGAAATCCACAAGGACCAGGTGCCCCATCTATGCAGGACTCCTCCCCCTCCCCTTGTCTCTCCAGGTGTAACCAGAAGGACCAAGTTACCTGAGCAGGTATCAACCTCCCTCCCATGGGGAAGTGCAGGGCAAACCCAGAAAAGATGGCCTGGCTGTCCTGAGGGCAAGGGCTGCACCAGAGAGGAGGAAGACTCTTCTCAAGAGGTGCTGGTATCAAAGGCTCAGCAGTAAAGAATCCGCCTGCAAGGCAGGAGACTCAGGAGACGCAGGTTCGATCCTTGCATTGGGAAGATCCCCTAGAGGAGGGCATGGCAACCCACTCCAGTATCCTTGCCTAGAGACTCCCAGGGACAGAGGAGCCTGGCGGGCTACAGTTCTTAGTGTCACAAAGAGTTGGAAATGACTGAAGCACCTTAGCATGCACAGTGGGACCTACGAGTGTATTTATGGCAACAGGGTGAGCCCAAACAATCTTAATAATAAATAACAAACAGCGGCCCCTCATTTTCCCCCGTGGCCGGCCAGCAGGGGTTATCATCACAGATGAGATAACCGAGACCTCAAGGAGACAGGCAGGGTCTTCTGAACAACTTTCTAAAGCTCCTGGTCAGGGCTGCCTGGGAACCTGTGATTCCGGGAGACTCCCTGGCGCCCAAAGTCTGGGTCGGCACCCCCATGGAAGTTATGGAGATGACACACAGTGGGCCAGGAGCCCATGCTTTCTAACTCAGCAGTTCTCGACAGGGCAGTCTGGGCCCCAACGGGCATTTGGCCAAGTCTGGAGACATTTCTGGTCGTCATGACTAAGGGGTGCCCTGTCCTCTAGTGGCCGGAGGCCAAGGATGCTGCTTAGTGTCCTCAGTGCACGGGACACTCTCCACCACAGAGAAGCCCCTGGCCCCAGATGTTAACCATGCCGAAGGTTAGAAACTGCAATCTAAGCCTGCTTAGTGAGGCCCTGCTGTCCCGCTCCCGAGTCCCCAAACCCGGCAGTGTGCTGACCAGGAGCACCAACCCTCATGCCATGCCTGTAGGTCCTCCCAAGCCATCTCTCCAGACGTCCCCTGGGTGCCTGCCTTAGTCTCCAGGGCGCCATTCACCCTGTCTGGGATGGATGCCGGGGCTGGCAGACTTGTCTTTCCCCATAAGGGGTGGCATTTGGTCTGCCAGACTGACTGATGCAGGCGGTGGTGGGGTGGGTGGTGGGGGTATGTTGCAGACTCTTAGCTAAGCAGCCTGTACCACCCTAGAACCAGCTACCATGGCAACCCTAACAATGGGTCACCGTTGTAACCCCAGCATCCTCAGACAGGCTGGGACTTGGTGACATTCTGTAACGGTGGTGGGGATATTCCTAGGTGCACAAGCAGTCCTCTGAGGGCGGCGTGACCAGTTCCAAACCTGTCTACCAGTCCGCTGTGTGAGCTGGCTGGGACATTCTGGGTAATCGTGATTTCTAAAAGCCTTCATCCATCAAGGCAGGCTGCTCTGGAGGGGCTGACACCTCAGACACCACCCAGCTCTGAGGCCTGCACAACCTGCCCTCGGCCACCCCTGCAGCCTGCTGTGTGTCTAGCAACAATTCTTGTCTTAAGGTCTATCTGTCTGCGGTTAGTACAGTCACTTTGGCTCCCTTCTGGCTGTTACCTGTGTGCAATATCTTTTTCTCTCCAACCTGTTTGTCTTTGAAGCAAAGTGCGTCTCTTGGAGACAGCATATGGCTTAGATTATGGGGTTTTTTTTTTTCCTTTCTTTTAACTGCTTCTGCCAATCCCTGCTTTTCATGCATATGGTAAAACACACAAAGCATTACTAAAGTGCACAATTTGGGGGCATTCGGCACATGCACAAGTGTGTACGACCATCACCACTGTTTAGTGTTCCAGAACATTTTCGTCACTTCTAAAAGAAAGCCTGTTCCCACCAGGGCTCAACCTCCAGCCCCTGGCAACCGCCACTTTCTGTCACTACGGACTGGTCTATTCTGGGCAGATTGCCTGTGAACAGAGTCATGCACGGTGCGGTCCTCTGTGCCCAGAGGCTCTCACTGAGCACAGGAATTCACGGTTCACACTATGCCGCTTTGCCCCTCATCTCATCAGCCACCTTGGCCAGAACAGACGTCCAGCTCTGTGCTGAGTGGTTCCCACGCTTTATCTTGCTTAATTGTTGTAACAATCTTGGAAGGAGGAAGCCACGGCCGCCCCTCACCCTTCCGGGTGATAAGTGGCGAGGCATCTCAGCGTCCACATTCCTATGCCTTCCGCTTGCCCACTCAGCACAGGCTGAGTCTGGCTCCCTGTTTTCTAACCCTGACCTCTCTGCGCCTCCATTTCCTCATGTGTAAGCTCAGGATAATGACAGCACCTGCCTCTTAAGAGTCGCTAAGAAGATTGACGGAGGAACAGATGTAGCGCCCGGCTCACCTGGCACGCAGTGAGCTTATTCTCAAGATCACTCCCCCGGGGATGGGGCCAGTCGGGGAGCTAGGGTGAAAGGGAAATGAGGAGAAGGGGCATGAGACCCAGCAAAGTTAGACTGGTGGACTCTGGCCTGTCCTTCTCGTGGCCCAGCGACTCTGGGTTCTAGGAAGGGAGTTAGGCTTGTCTGACATCTCTACAAAACCCTGGCACCGGGGCTCCCACCTTTCTCAGCTTAGACATAAAGCCTGGTGGCCCCTGTGTGTGGATACCGTCTGGGGTGCCTGCTAGTCGAGGCAGCGGGAACAGGCCCCAAGGGGCTCTAATTCTTAGGCACCACCCTGCCTGTCTGGCCAGGAGTGGACGCCTGACCCCAGGTGGGCTGTCTCATTCTCTTACCCAAAAATTATAATCAGAAAACCTGGAGACTAGCGTCTGGAAGCTGAGACGGGTTAAAGCCATATTCAAGATGCAGGTTGAAGTGAAGGCTTTCACCCTATCAGGCCTGCCCACCTACTTTCTTCCTTTTTTGCTGCTGCTGAGAAACCCCTGCATCCCTCAAATAATACACACTCCTTTATTTAAAAAGAGTCTCAACCCAAATGCCTGCCAACAGCTGAGTGGTTAAACCCGATGTTGTCTGTCCCTACAACAGAATACTATTCAGCCATAAAAGGGGGTGAAGCACAGACCCAGGCTACAATGTGGGTGAACCTGGGAAATCTGGGGCTCAGAGAGAGAAGCCAGACACAAAAGGCCACATACTGCATGATTCCATTTATATGAAATGCCCAGATCTGGTAAAACATTAGGGCCAGAGAGCAGGTGGGTCTTGTCGGGGAGTAGGGTGGGGAGTGACAAGGACACAGGGTTCCTTTTGGAGCCACAGAAACGGTTTAGAAGGGGACAGGGGTGGTGCTTGTATTACATTATCAATGAGCCAAAATGCCACATGGTTGTTCACTTTATGCTATGTGACTTACACCTCAATTTAAAAAAGAAGAGTGTTGGGGAGTTAACTGGTCGTCCAGTGGCTAAGACTCTGTGCTCCCTATGCAGGGGGCCCAGGTTCCATCTCTGGGTCAGGGGACTAGATCCTACATGCTGCAACTAAGACCCGAGCAGCCAAACAAATAAAAATCTTTTTAAAATAAAAATAAATTTAAACACAAGAGAGTTAATCTAAGACGTCGTGAAATGGTCCCTCCGTGCAATGGATGTCCTCTGGCGCCCCCGCACACCCATCCTCCGCCCCTACTCAGCGCCCCCAGGAGCTGCCGGCAGGCTGTGCCCTCCACACCCCGGGGTGCTCTGACTTCTGGCCCTACTGTGTGGCCATGGGAGGAAGGGAGGAGAGAGGAGCCGGAGTATTTATTCCCCAGGATCCAACTCTTCCCCAAGGCTGCAGCTCCGGATGGATAACTGTGTGTGGGGTGGGGGGCAGGCGAGCGAGTGGTCCCAGGTGGGTCCTGAAACAGGAGGCCTCAGCTCACCACCTGTTCCACCGTCACAGGCTCTGCACCCTCAGCCAATCCATGAACGTTTCATGCTGTCAGTTTCCTCGCCCGTAGGTCCTATGCTTCCCAGGGGGCTCAGATGGGAAAGAATCCGCCAGTGATTCAGGAGACCAGGGTTTGATCCCTGGGTTGGGAAGATCCCCAGAGAAGGAAATGGCAACCCACTCCAGTATTCTTGCCTGGAGTATCCTGTGGACAGAGGAACCTGGGGGCTACAGTCCATGGGGTCACAAAGAGTCAGATATGACTGAGCAACTAACACTTTCAGTTTCTTCACAGCAGATCCTATAAGTCGATTATTTTTTTCCCCCCACTGAGGTGATATTCACATAACATACCATTTGAAAGTGTATGGTTCAGTGAATGCGTTTAGGGCACTCACAATGCGGTGCAATCGCCAGCTCTCTGTGGTTCTAACACCTCGGCATCACCCCCAAAAGGAAGCCCCGTAACCACTAGGCAGTCTCTCCCACGCCTGCTCCCTCCAGCCCCTGGCAGCCACTCATCAGCTTTCTGTCTCTGTGTATGCGCCCCCTCCAGACACTGTGGCCTTCTTCCCTCTATGCTGATGAAGGATGCAAACCTGGCCACTCAGGTTGCAAACTCAGGTTCCACCTGAGTCCAAAGCCGAATCCCTCCCCATTTAAGGGAAGGGCCTCTCATCGGGGGTGGAGGGGCGGGTGGGGTGAACGCCGGGCAGGAGAGTCAAGGTGGAGGGCTGTGTCTGGAGGCTGGGCGGCTTACCTTGGCCACAGCTTCCTCGTTGCCCTCCACCTTCTTCTGGAGCCTGATCAGGTTCCACAGCTCCTGGGCAGGCTGCCTGGTGCCCTGGCTGCTCTCCAGCAGCTGGGCAGTGGATGGCACGTCCCTCAGCGCGGCCAGCTGGCTCTCCAGCTTGTCCACGCGGCTCACCAGGTGGTCGAAGATGTTGCCGAGCCTCTTCAGGGGGCTGAGGGTGGGTTGGGCGTCCCCTTCCCGTGGCGGGAATGTGATGGACAGAGAGGCTTGGAGGAAGTCCTCATCCCCTGAGAGGTCCTTTTCCAGCTCCGCCATGTGGATGTGCTCCAGGATGCCATGGAGCAGGAAGTGCAGGGCCTTGAAGTTCACCACCCCGCACTGCGGGATGGCGATGTTGACCAGCTCCGAGAACTTGAGCGAGAAGCTCATTTTGCCAGGGTCATGGGCTGGCCCCAGCCAGCCTTCTGGGTGTGTATGGGGACAAGCGGTGGCTTTCAGTGGGCCCTTGGGTGGCACGGACAGGTCCTCAGGCTCCTGGGGAGCCTGCAAGTCACAGTGGTCAGGGAGAGAATGGCCTCTGCCCTGGTTGGAGCTCAGAGCACTTTCCAGTTGCTAGGACACCAGAGAACGTGGGTGAGAGGGTGAGCTTCCGAGAGCCTAGGGTAGGCAGAGTAGCTGCTCAGTTAGTCTCTGAGCAATGTTCCAACAGACCCATGGGCCGTCTTTTATAAATACGCTGTGTGTGCTAAGTCGCTTGGGGCTTCTCTCCACTTGAGATGCGCAGGTTTGGTAGTTGTGGCTGGTGGGCTTAGTTGCCCTTGTGGCATATGGGATTTCGGTTCCCTGACCCGGGATGGAACCTGTGTCCTCTGCTTTGGGAGGCAGATTCTTAACCACTGGACCTCCAGGGAAGTCCCCAGGCTGACTTAATTTAAGTCCTTCAGTTCTGTAAGAGCTGATGACCCCTTCTGGGAAGCAGGCAGGGGGGTGACAGAGAAGCAGCTCACTCCTTGGAAGCCTCTAGAATCAGGACTCCTCCTTGGAGTTAGGAAACCCTAGGTTCCTACTCTGGGAGCCCAACAAACTGAGTAGATGTCAGTTCGCTAGCAGACACCAAAGCAAGCCCTGAATTTCTCCTTGTGTAATTGAAGAGAATTCATGTTGGAGCGGACACTTTTTGTAGCATCAGTGTAAATTTCACATAAACCATCAGTCAAGTATGCAGTTCATGATGGGCCTCCAAAAGTCAATGGAGTCTCTAGGGAAAGACCAGCCTGACTCTGGGGTGGTTTTCATGGTCTGGGTTTGGCAATCAAGGTCTCTGTCTTCAGGATCTGACAACCACTTGCACTGTGGCAGGTGATGTCTGCTGTCCAAAGCCTGAAGTGCAGGGCCTGCTCAGTGAGAGGACCGGACAGCTCACGTGTACGAAAGCGGGAGGTCTAACCACACACAGTCCAGCTAATGACCTCCTGCCCTGCACGCTTCTCTCTAGGTACTGAGATGAGCATCCTGGGTTGACTCCAGCCACCCTCGGCTACAAGGGGGTGCAAAAGAGGAGAGAGGCAGCTTGGACAGGGAACTGGCCCTGGCTGGGGGGGTGGTTCACTCCTGTGACGGTAATGTCCCAGGAGCCCTGACTGACAAGGCTGCTGCACCCCGTGATGAGCTCAAGACCTAACAAGACCAGTCCTGGTCATGCCTGAACTCAGCCAAGAACGGAACGTCGTCCAGACTACAAACACGACCATGTGTGACAGCGGCCTCCCCGGTCCCAACCCGAGGCGTGAGGGGCTCTTCCCTCCTCCCTCAATGGCAGGAGCCACATGCCCTGAAGCCAGGGGCGGCTCCCCTGCACCTCTCCTCACAGGGCCGGCCACGCCCAGCCCACTGGACCCCACCCACCCACTGCATAAGCAGGCAGGCAGGAGCTGCACTCTGGGGTCTCCAGCTCCCAGGCTACCTCATCAGTCAAGGACTGACCCTTGAAGCCAGCAGCGGGCTGAGCCCATGGCGCCTGCCACCTCAGACGGAGGTCCCAGTAATGGTGGATTTAGCTGCCTCTGAGTGGCCACCACGATATCTGGCTGGTACTTCTTCAGACCTGGCCTCTTTCTGGTGCAGCACCTTTCTGCCAGGGTGTAATACCCACCAGGCTTGAGCCGCCCCAGCAGCCCTGCTCAGCCACTGGTTGGTGCCACAGTGGGCCCCTCCCCCAGGTAAGCTACCTGACATTGAGCAACTGTCCACCAGCAGCCATTAGTGGTCCTGCTCAGCCACTGGTTGGTGCCGCAGCGGGCCCCACCCCCTCCCGTATATAACAGGAGCCGGATTTCCACTGAGGGAAGATGGTGTTTTTGAGACACCAGGCTGCCATCTCCTCAGTCTGCTGCACGTGCTCATTCGCTCAGTTGTGTCCAGCGCTTTGCAGCCCTACGGGCTGTAGCCCATCAGGCTCCTCTCTCCATGGGATTCTCTAAGGCAAGAACACTGGAGCAGGTTGCCATGCCCTCCTCCAGCATCTTTGCGACCCAGGGATCAAACCCGCGTCTCTTATGTCTCCTGCATTGGCAGGCAGGTCCTATAGCACTGGCGCCACCTGGGAAGGCCCTCTGCCTGCTAGGTTTCCAATTTAAGTCATCATTCCTGTTCCAACAACTCAGCTCCCGATTTACTGGCCTGTCGTGAGGTGAGCAGACAGAGCTTGGGCTCAGCGACAACCACACGGCTCCTGTGCTGGCTGAGCCGAGTGGCCGCTTCTCAACCAGTTAGACCGTTAGACTGGCTTCGCTCCTCCAGCCTTCCCGATAAGACTGGTTAGCACACCAGTCACAGAACTCCCTGCTTCCCAACCGCACCAGCCCACCCCAACTGCATCACAACACTCCCCACATTGCCCGACAAGGGCTGAATCCCAGAACAAGTCCCTCTGCCTTAGCCCTCCTGTGAGATGCCCCAGGGGGTCCCCACTGTGAGGTTAGACCAAGATTTCTATTTATTTTGGCCATGTGTGCAGCTGATGGGATCTCAGTCCTCCAACCAGGGATTGAACCCGGGCCATGGCAGTGAAAGCACCAAATCCTGACCACTGAACTGCCAGGGAACTCCCCGTAGACTAACAGTTCAGGTGTTACCTACCTTGACATCCTTGGTCTCACAGGCTCCCTTGGTATCCCCTGCTCTCATCAGACATATCCCCACTCAGCAGGAAAGCACCGCCCCCACACCCTGATAGATCCCCCTTGAGTCAGACCAGCTGCACTCCAGCCCACCCTCAGCCTGAGGGTCCTCAATTCCCTACCAGCCCGTGAAATTATTCATACAAGCCCACCTAATAGTTCACCTGCCATAACTAAAACTCCCATACTACAACTATGGATCCTACAAGCCACAACAGAGATCTAAGATCCTGCATGCTGCAACTAAGACCTGGCGCAGCCAGATAAATAATGAATACTGAAAAAATAAAAATCGTGTCACTCACCATAAAATTCCTAGAAGAGAACACGGGCAAAACATTCTCTGACATAAATGACAGCAATGTTTTCTTAGATCAGTCTCCCAAAGCAACAGAAATAAAAACAAAAATATACAAATGTGACCTAATCAAACTTACAAACTTTTGCACAGCAAAGGAAACCATAAACAAAAGGAAAAGACAACATATGGACTGGGAGAAAATATTTGCAAATGATGCAATGGACAAGGGCTTAATTTCCAAAATATACAAACAGCTCACACAATTCAAGAACAAAAAACCAACCCAAGTGAAAAATGGGCAGAACCTAAATAGACATTTTTCCAAAGAAGATGTATAAACGTCCACTAGTAACAATGAAGAGATGCTCAACATTGCTAATTATTCAGTTCAGTTCAGTCCCTCAGTCGTGTCCAAATCTTTGTGACCCCATGAATCGCAGCACGCCAGGCCTCCCTGTCCATCACCAACTCCCAGAGTTCACCCAGACTCACGTACATTGAGTCACTGATGCCATCCAGCTATCTCAACCTCTGTAGTTCCCTTCTCCTCCTGCCCCCAATCCCTCCCAGCATCAGAGTCTTTTCCAGTAAGTCAACTCTTCGCATGAGGTGGCCAAAGTACTGGAGTTTCAGCTTCAGCGTCATTCCCTCCAAAGAAATCCCAGGACTGATCTCCTTTAGAATGGACTGGTTGGATCTCCTTGCAGTCCAAGGGACTCTCAAGAGTCTTCTCCAACACCACAGTTCAAAAAAATAAATTCTTCAGTGCTCAGCTTTCTTCACAGTCCAACTCTCACATCCATATTTGACCACTGGAAAAACCATAGCCTTGACTAGACGGACCTTTGTTGGCAAAGTAATGTGTCTCTGCTTTTCAATATGCTATCTAAGGTGGTCGTAACTTTTCTTCCAAGGAGTAAGTGTCTTTTAATTTCATGGCTGCAGTCACCATCTGCCGTGATTTTGGAGCCCAAAAAATAAACTCTGACACTGTTTCCCCATCTAGTTCCCATGAAGTGATGGGACCAGATGCCACGATCTTTATTTTCTGAATGTTGAGCTTTAAGCCAACTTTCTCACTCTCCTCTTTCACTTTCATCAAGAGGCTTTTGAGTTCCTCTTCACTTTCTGCCATAAGGGTGGTGTCATCTGCATATCTGAGGTTATTGATATTTCACCCGGCAATCTTGATTACAGCCTGTGCTTCTTCCAGCCCAGCGTTTCTCGTGGTGTACTCTGCATAGAAGTTAAATAAGCAGGGTGACAATATACAGCCTCGACATACTCCTTTTCCTATTTGGAACCAGTCTGTTGTTCCATGTCCAGTTCTAACTGTTGCTTCCTGACCTGCATATAGGTTTCTCAAGAGGCAGGTCAGGTGGTCTAGTATTCCCATCTCTTTCAGAATTTTCCACAGTTTATTGTGATCCACACAGTCAAAGGCTTTGGCATAGTCAATAAAGCAGAAATAGATGTTTTTATGGAACTCTCTTGCTTTTTCCATGATCCAGCAGATGTTGGCAATTTGATCTCTGGTTCCTCTGCCTTTTCTAAAACCAGCTTGAACATCTGGAAGTTCACAGTTCACATATTGCTGAAGCCTGGCTTGGAGAATTTTGAGCATTACTTTACTAGCGTGTGAGATGAGAGCAATCGTGCAGTAGTTTGAGCATTCTTTAGCATTGCCTTTCTTTGGGATTGGAATGAAAACTGACCTTTTCCAGTCCTGTGGCCATTGCTGAGTTTTCCAAATTTGCTGGCATATTGAGAGCAGCACCTTCACAGCATCATCTTTCAGGATTTGAAAGAGCTCAACTGGAATTCCATCACCTCCACTAGCTTTGTTCATAGTGATGCTTTCTAAGGCCCACTTGACTTCACATTCCAGGATATCTGGCTCTAGGTGAGTGATCACACCATTGTGATAATCTTGGCCGTGAGGATCTTTTTTGTACAGTTCTTCTGTGTATTCTTGCCATCTCTTCTTAATATCTTCTGCTTCTGTTAGGTCCATACCATTTCTATCCTTTATCGAGCCCCTCTTTGCATGAAATGTTCCCTTGGTATCTCTAATTTTCTTGAAGAGATCTCTAGTCTTTCCCATTCTGTTGTTTTCCTCTATTTCTTTGCACTGATTGCTGAGGAAGGCTTTTTTATCTCTTCTTGCTATTCTTAGAGAATTGTAAATTAAAACCACAATGAGGTACCACACTGGACAAAATGTCCAACATCAAAAAGTCTGCAAATAATAAATGCCAAAGAGGGTGTGGAGAAAATGGGACTTTCATACACTGCTGATGGGAATGTAAGCTGATACAGCCACTTGGCAAACAGTACGGAGGTTCCTCAAAAAATGAAAAATAAAGTTGCCAAATGATCCAGCAATCCTGCTCCTGGGCATATATCTGGACAAAACTATAATTTGAAAAGATATATGTACCCCTATGCTCATAGCAACACTATTCACAATAGTCAAGACATGGAAACAGCCTAAATGTCCACTGAAAGATGGATGGATGAACAGGCTGAGGTACATATATACAATGGAATATTACTCAGCCCCAAAAGAATGAAATAATGCCATTTGCAACAACATGGATGGACCTAGAGATTATCATACTGAGTGAAGTAAGTTAAAGATAAATACCATATGATACCATTCATACGTGGAATCTAAAATATGACACAGTTGAACTTATTGACAAAACAGAAACAGTCTCACAGACATAGGGAACAGACTGGTGGTTGTCAAAGAGGGTGGTGGGGGAGGGAAGGACTGGGCGTCTGGGATTAGCAGATGCAAACTGCTATATACAGGATGGATAAACAAGTCCTACTGTAGAGCACAGGGAACTGTACTCGATATCCTGTGATAAACCAGAATGGAAAAGAATACGGAAAAGAACTCTGTGCATATGTATAACCGAATCACTTTGCTGTACTGCAGAAATCAGCACAACATTGTAGATCAACTATACATCAATAAATTTTTTTTTAAATCGTGTCATTTTTGGTCTGAAAATAAAACATGTTTTAAAAATGAAAGACTCAAAGACGTGGCTGCTGGTGGGGAAGAGGCTGCTTCACAGGGTGTTCTCAGCTTCCTGGAGGGTCTGCTGTCCCCAGGGACCCTACCCAAGAGGGACACTACCCTTGGGTCAGCAGACAGCCGCTGTGAGCTGGCACCGCTCCGTTTTGGTGGCAGAACCCTAACTTAGACAATTTTGGTACAGACGTGTCACTGAGACATTCTCTGAGTGGCTGGTCAGAGCCAGAAGCCAATCAGTGTGATTGGAATCAAACAGAAACATTTTTTTTCCTCCCAAATAAATTGAGGTCAATGATTAAATCAGTTCTGTAAAGTTTCATTCTGCTTCACCCAGACAAACCATTTTTTTCACTGGATAAACAGATAAGAATGGTAACTAGTCTTATCTATAATGGTCCTTTCCGCTCTTGCTCTGGAAAGAACCCAAAGGAGGAAAGGCTTGGGCCACTGGTGGACGGTTAGAGCTTGCGGTGAACGTCTGTACTTTCTGGCTGCCGGGTATCTGGACATTCTGCTTATTAGGGGTGGGGGGACGGTGGGGGATCTCAGGACAGGTGCAGGCGAGCTGCCCCCTGCTCAGAAGCTGAAGGTCTGGGACTTCCCTGGCGGCCTGGTGATTAGGATTCAGGGCTTTCACTGCCATGGCCCAGGTTCAGCCCCTGGTAAAGGCATTGAGATCCTGCAAGTCGCAGGGTGCAGCAAAAGAAAAAAAAAAAGCACTGGAGATTCCCCTCTGTCCACCGAGGTCTACTTTGTAGTTAGATGGGAGAAATCAACAAGGCAACTGCTGTCTCTGGTTCTGAATTTTGAGACCAATATTTTATTTTAATATTTACTTATTTTTTAAAATTTTTTGCTGCACTGGGTGTTCATTGCTGCCCGCAGGCTTTCTGTAGTTGCTATGCCCTGGCTTCTCACTGCCTGCGGAGCACAGGCTCTAGGTGCTGTGGGCTTCAGTAGTTGCGGTACATGGGCTTAGTTGCCCCTCAGCATGTGGAATCTTCCTGGACCAGGGACTGAACCCATGTCTCCTGCGTTGGCAGGCAGATTCTTTCCCACTGGACCACCAAGGAAGTCCGCGATCCCAATGTTTTAAAAAATCTCTTTCAATGTAAATTGGCTCTGGCCTAACGCACAGGAAGCTGCGGGCTAAGCACTGATCTGGGATGGTCTGTGGGATTGCAGTGACTCCACTGCTCCTAACCATGTTGGGAGGCCACTCACCTCCCTGAGCCTCAGCTTTCTCATCTCCTCATCTCACCAGGATGAAGGGCCAATGGACAGGGAAAGGGATTTTATTCAGGGACACTGCACGGTAGGTGAAGGTCCAGTGGCTGGGTCACCAGGTAATGGCAAGCTGGACTTCCTCGCCAGGCTGTCTAGGGTGGCATCTTGGCCAGGCTCAGCTTCCTGGTTCTCATTCGAGCTGAGTTCCCAGCCAGGAACATGGGTTCATAAGTGACCATGACTTCCAATCAAACCTTCTTCTGCTTATATAACATGAGTCAGTTTCTATTGCCTGCAACTAAGAACCTCCAACTGGTCTGAAGTGCTCATTTGTGAGGCTGGCTAAACATAAGGAAACTACAAGTGAAACCTGGTGGTGAGGGGCGGCTGGGTGTCCAGGGGAGGCCACAGCCAAGCTGAGCCTGCATTTGCCGGGTCTCACAATGCCCCTGAGGCAGGAGAGCATGGCCAGTGGGGAGCAGGGGCTGCAGGGTCCACGTATCTTCTTGGGGGAGGTAAACCATGGGTGTGCATTTGCACACTGGGTCTTGGACAAGGCACAGTCCAGCTCTCTTAACAGGACCTCAGACAGAGGTTTCCTGGGACGTCAGGGAGGAGCCCAGAGGCCTTCCAGATGCAATCCCCTCCCTGCACCCCGCCAGCCATCCAGCTCACACCCTTCATCAAGCCCTACTGATTTTCCTTCCTAAATATCTCCCAGTTCCATCCACTTCCCTCCTTGTCTGTGGCCAGCCCTGCGGTCCTGCGCTTCGGACAAAGACCAAAGGACTTGACATGGTCCCCTCGACCTCCAGGATCTCACGCCTGGTGACCTGAGGTGGAGCTGAAGTAATAATGACATAAATAAAGTGTAAAATAAATGCAATGCGCTTGAATCAGCCCCAAACCATCCCTGACCTACTACCCCGTCCATGGAAAAATTGTCTTCCATGAAACTGGTCCCTGGTGCTAAAAAGGTTGGGGACCACTGGTCCACAGGGTTCAAGGCTGGATTCAAGGCTCTTTCCTTTTTTGCCACACCACGTGGCATGAAGGATCTTAGTTTCCCCACCAGGGATCGAACCTGTGCCCCCTGCAGTAGAAGCGTGGTTAGTCCTAATCACTAAACCACCAGGGAATTCTCCCCGACCCTTACCTCTTTGGCCTCCACACATAGCAGCTCTCTCTGTTCTCTGATTACAGCACATTAATTTTTTCCTTTTTTTTCAATTGTGATAAAATACACATAACATTAAACTTAGCATTTTAAGTACACAGTTCCCTGGTGACTCAGCTGGTAAAGAATCTCCCTGCAATGTGGGAGACTTGGGTTCAATCCCTGGGTTGGGAAGATCCCCTGGAGAAGGGAACAGCTACGCACTCCAGTATTCTTGCCTGGAGAATTCCATGGACTATATTGTTCATGGGGGTTGCAAAGAGTCCGACACGACTGAATGACTTTCACTTTCAGTGGCATTAAGTAACTTCACACTGTCGCGTGACCATCATTACCATCATCCGTTTCTAGAACTTTTCTCGTCCTCCCAAATGTAACTCTGTCCCCAGTAAACAATCAAGTAACTCCTCATCCTTTCTTCTCCAGGCCCTGGCAACTATCCTTTTACTTTCTGTATCTGTCAGTTTGAGGATCGAGGTACTTCATGCAGTATTTCTTCTTTTGTCACTGGCTTATTTCACTAAGCATAATAAAGTCCTCAAGGTTTATCCAGACGGCAGCATGTGTCAGAATTTCCTTATTTTTTAAAAATTAACGAATCAATTAATTTCTGGCTGTGCTGGGTCTGCAGTGCTTCACAAGCTTTGCTCTAGCTGCGGCGAGCAGGGGCTGCTCTCTGTCGCCGTGGGACGCGGGCGTCTCACTGGGGTGGCTTCTCTTGCTGTGAAGCGCATGCTCCAGGTCCCGCAGCCTTCAGCAGCTGATGCACGTGGGCCCAGAAGGTGTGTCTCAAGGGCTCTAGAGCACGGGCTCAGTAGTTGTGGTGCACAGGCTGAGCTGCTCTGTGGCATTTGGGGTTTTCTCGGATCAGGGATCGAACCTGTATCTCCTGCATTGGCAGTGGATTCTTCACCGCGGAGCCACCAGGGAACACCCTCCTTCCTTCTTAAGGCTGAATAATATCCCCGTATATGTAAGCCACACATTGCTTATCCACCCATCTGCTGATGGTAACAGACACTTGGGCTGTTTCCATATTTTGGCTATAGTGAATGCTGCTGCTGTGACCATAGGTGTATTTGAAATGCCTGTTTAAAGTTTCTGCTTTCAGTTCTCTTGGGTACATACCCCAAAATGGAGGTGCTGAATCATATAGTAATTGCACGCTTAGTTTTTTGAGGGACTGCCATACTGTGGTGCACCATCCGACATCCCCAGCAGCAATACACAAAGGTTCCGATTGCTCTACATCCACACCACAACGTGCCATTTTCTGCTTTTCTGATTATAACCATTCTAATGCTGCTGCTGCTGCTGCTGCTGAGTCGCTTCAGTCATCCCCGACTCTTTGCGACCCCATGGACTGCAGCCTGCCAGGCTCCTCTGTCCATGGGATTCTCCGGGCAGGAATACTGGAGTGGGTTGCATGCTCTCCCTCCAGGACATCTTCCCAACCTAGGGATCGAAAGCGCATCTCCTGCGTCTCCTGCATTGGCAAGCGGGTTCTTTACCACTAGAGCCACCTGGGAAGCCCAGCCATTCTAATACGTGAGAGGTAATACCTCATTGGGGCTTTGACTTTATTTCCCTAATGAGCAAACTGAGGGAGATAGTGAAGGACAGGGAAGCCTGGCGTGCTGCTGTTCATGGGGTCACAGAGAGTCAGACAGGACTTGGCAACTGAACGACAACAATTAGGGATGTTGAGCATCTGTCCACGTGCATGTTGTTAGCCATCTGTATGCCTTCTTTCACAATATATTTTATTTATTTATTTGGCTGCGGCGGGTCTTAGTTGGGGCACTTAGGCTGTTTGTCGTGTCATGTGGGATCTTTCAAGCGGCGCAGACTTTCTAGTTCTGGTGCAAGGGCTCAGTAGCTGTGGCGCATGGCTTAGCTGCTCTGCAGCCTGTGAGATCTTGCTGGGCCAGGGATCAAACCTTTGTCCCCTGCATTGGCAGGCGGACTCCAAACACTGGAAAAGGAACTGGTATCTGAAAAGAAACAGACACTTGAACACCTTATTGCCAAATTCAGACTGAAATTGAAGAAAGTGGAGAAAACCACTAGACCATTCAGGTATGACCTAAATCAAATCCCTTATGATTATACAGTGGAAGTGAGAAATAGATTTAAGGGACTAGATCTGATAGATAAAGAGTACCTGATGAACTATGGTCTGAGGTTCGTGACATTGTACAGGAGACAGGGATCAAGACCATCCCCATGGAAAAGAAATGCAAAAAAGCAAAATGGCTGTCTGGAGAGGCCTTACAAATAGCCGTGAAAAGAAGAGAAGCAAAAAGCAAAGGAGAAATGGAAAGATATAAGCATCTGAATGCAGAGTTCCAAAGAACAGGAAGAAGCGATAAGAAAGCCTTCCTCAGCAATCAATGCAAAGAAACAGAGGAAAACAACAGAATGGGAAAGACTAGAGATCTCTTCAAGAAAATTAGAGATACCAAGGGAACATTTTGTGCAAAGATGGGCTCGATAAAGGACAGAAATGTTATGGACCTCCTAACAGAAGCAGAAGATATTAAGAAGAGGTGGCAAGAATACACAGAAGAACTGTACAAAAAAGATCTTCACGACCAAGATAATCACGATGGTATGATCACTCACCTAGAGCCAGATATCCTGGAATGTGAAGTCAAGTGGGCCTTAGAAAGCATCACTACGAACAAAGCTAGTGGAGGTGATGGAATTCCAGTTGAGCTCTTTCAAATCCTGAAAGATAATGCTGCGAAGGTGCTGCGCTCAATATGCCAGCAAATTTGGAAAACTCAGCAATGGCCACAGGACTGGAAAAGGTCAGTTTTCATTCCAATCCCAAAGAAAGGCAATGCCAAAGAATGCTCAAACTACCGCACAATTGCACTCATCTCACACGCTAGTAAAGTAATGCTCAAAATTCTCCAAGCCAGGGTTCAGCAATAAGTGAACCGTGAACTTCCGGATGTGCAAGCTGGTTTTAGAAAAGGCAGAGGTACCAGAGATCAAAATGCCAACATCTGCTGGATCATGGAAAAAGCAAGAGTTCCATAAAAACATCTATTTCTGCTTTATTGACTATGCCAAAGCCTTTGACTGTGTGGATCACAAGAAACTGTGGAAAATTCTGAAAGAGATGGGAATACTAGACCACCTGACCTGCCTCTTGAGAAACCTATATGCTGGACATGGAACAACAGACTGGTTCCAAATAGGAAAAGGAGTATGTCGAGGCTGTATATTGTCACCCTGCTTATTTAACCTCTATGCAGAGTACATTATGAGAAACGCTGGGCTGGAAGAAACACAAGCTGTAATCAAGATTGCCGGGAGAAATATCAATAACCTCAGATATGCAGATGACACCACCCTTATGGCAAAAAGTGAAGAGGAACTCAAAAGCCTCTTGATGAAAGTGAAAGAGGAGAGTGAGAAAGTTGGCTTAAAGCTCAACATTCAGAAAACAAAGATCATGGCATCTGGTCCCATCACTTCATGGGAAATAGATGGGGAAACAGTGGAAACAGTGTCAGAGTTCATATTTTTGGGCTCCAAAATCACGGCAGATGGTGACTGCAGCCATGAAATTAAAAGACGCTTACTCCTTGGAAGGAAAGTTATGACCAACCTCGATAGTATATTGAAAAGCAGAGACATTACTTTGCCAACAAAGGTCCATCTAGTCAAGGCTATAGTTTTTACAATAGTCATTCATGGATGTGAGAGTTGGACTGTGAAGAAAGCTGAGTGCCAAAGAATTGATGCTTTTGAACTGTGGTGTTGGAGAAGACTCTTGAGAGTCCCTTGGACTGCAAGGAGATCCAACCAGTCCATTCTAAAGGAGATCAGTCCTGGGTGTTCTTTGGAAGGAATGATGCTGAAGCTGAAACTCCAGTAATTTGGCCACCTCATGCGAAGAGTTGACTTACTGGAAAAGACTCTGATGCTTGGAGGGATTGGGGGCAGGAGGAGAAGGGGACTATAGAGGATGAGATGGCTGGATGGCATCACCGACTTGATGGACATGAGTTTGGGTGAACTCCGGGAGGTGGTGATGGACAGGGAGGCCTGGCGTGCTGCGATTCATGGGGTCGCGAAGAGTCGGACACAACTGAGCGACTGAACTGAACTGAACTGAGTCTGTAGTCTACCAGGCTCCTCCGTCCATGGCATCCTCCAGGCAAGAGTACTGGAGTGGGTTGCCATTTCTTCCTTCAAGTAAAACCAGCTCTTGTGCCCTTTAATCAAGCATCAGTAATTTGCTGTTATCTTCTTTAGGCTTCTATTCTTCCTCTCCCATCTCTCTGCATTGCCAGAGACCCAACCCTTGAGGAGAGGGACTGGGACACAGTGTGATAGAGGAGCCACTGGATCAGAAGGTTAGCAATCAGAGGACCGAATTCTAGATCTGCCCTGTGAGCTTCCCTCGTCATAAAAATGAGCAGTCACTTCCTTGCACCAGGGCCTGTTCTCTGTGTCCTAGCTTGGGATCAGCACAGGGGATGAAGCAGGGAGTCAGATGTCTGGGTGAACTTGGGTGAGTCTTTAATTTTCCTCTGGGTTTGAGCCTTGATTTCCTCATCTGTCCAGTGGATGGGGTTGGGGGTGGGCAGTGAAAAGGCAACATAAAAGAAGGGTTACTAAAGGAGTCAAATGGTATTTATTAAATGCCTGGCATGGTTTTCGACAAATGGCCAGCCTAGCTATTCGACAGATAGAGAAACTGAGGCCCAGAGTGCTAGTGGTAAAGAGTTTGCCTGCCAGTTCAAGAGACATAAGAGATATGAGTCGATCCCTGGGTCGGGAAGATCCCCTGGAGGGGGAAATGGCAATTTGCTCCATATTCTTGTCTGGGAAGTTCCATGGACGGAGGAGCCTGATGGGGTATAGTCCATGGGGTGGCAAAGAGTGGGACACAACTGAGCACACACGCACACCCACTACCAGAGTAGGCAGTGGGCGCTTGCTAAACTGGATGACAGGCGCAAAGCAGATGACATGTGAAAGAGAGCTGTTAACTCCCGTGGGCCGTATTAATGACAGAAATGCAACAAAATAGATGTCAACATTGAAATCATTCATGTGTCCATTTAGAATCTTTCGCAGTTAGGTTCGAAGGTCTGGCAATACCACGTGTTCTCGAGGATGTGACCAGCAGAACCCTGATGCTCTGGGGGAGTGTATGTTGGCAGAAGGACTTTGGGAAACCTTGTGTCGAGATCTACAAAGCTGAACAAAGGAGCACCCTGTGACCCAGCCTCTCCCCCTCACCGGGCACCTGACAGAATTATGCTCACGCCATGCACTGGAAAGCTTGTGACAGCACAATGAGAATAGCCAAAAATTCCCACCTGGGAATAACCTGGATGCCCATGAGCAGCAAAACAGACAAACTTCGGTCTGTTCACACGATGGACTATCACACGACTGTGAGAATGAACGCTGACAACTGTGTAGAGCACTATGGATGACTCATAGGCGCAAGACTGAGCCAAAGAAGCCAGAGTCAAGAGCTCATGCCACGAGAATCCATTTCTATAAAAATTACAGAAAGGAAGAAAGCTAATCTTCGCTGCTACAAATCAGGAGCATGGTGACCCCAGGGTGACCTCGTGCTTGGAAGGCAGTGCAAGTCAGGTCGCTGGGAGGTGGGCCCACTGGCATGCTTGGTTTGTGGAAGCACATCATGCTGCACCTGTTCTTATCGGTGTCAAAGGGCTGGGAACCTGCAACGATTCAAACAAATCAATCACCCAACAGTGTGGGTCCCACAGGGGTGGCGGCTTCCCCTCCTGTCCCATGCAAAGTGAGGGCCTGCGTCCAATGGCTTCCTTTCTCGCCCCTTCGTGCTGGCTCTCGTTACCTGCGGAGGGCGGCAAGGGTGCTGGGGGATCAGCCTAGAGCCACAGGAGCTGGCTCTGCCGGTCACTGGCTCCGAAACTCTGAGCACACCACCTCTCTGCTCAACTTAGGTAAACTTGCACAGGATCCTTGAGAGGATGGAGGGAGGAATGTGCATTAAGAGCTTAGCCTGGGGACTTTCCTGGTGGTCTGGTGGCTAAGAATCTGCCTTGCAACGCAAGGGACATCAGTTCGATCCCTGGTCTGGGAAGAACCCACATGCCGTGGAGCAACAAAACCAGTGTGCCACAACTACTCAGCCAGCACTCCTGAGCCAGGAAGCTGCAGCCTGCACGCCTAGAGCCCGTGCTCCACGACAAAAGAAGCTTGAGCACCACAACGAACAGTAGCCCCCATTCACCAAAACTGGAGAAATTTTGTGCACGAAGACCCACCACAGCCAAAAAATTTACCAAAAAAATAAATACATCTTAAAAAAAAAAAAAGACTCTGATCTTGCAATGCAGGGGGCCCAGGTTCGATCCCTAGTCAGGCAACTAAGATCCCACAAGCCGTGTGTTGCGGCCAAAAGAGCTTAGTGCAAAGCACCTGGTGCAAAGGAAGTCCTCAGTGCTGTTAGTTGTGTCTCTGAGAATGATCACTAGATTGTATTTGAGGCTTTCAAGCCAGTGCGCATCAGCCTGGTGGGTGGAGGCGGGGTGGCAAGGAGGACGCGGAGGACTGTGGGAGGAGAGAGGCACCCACAGGGGCTCAGGCTCTGTTCCAACGAGCCGAAGCCTCCAGGTAACCCTCCTTACCTGGAGTGTTAGATTACACAGCTGTACTCAATTCACTCCAGTTGCCTCCAACCTGTAACAGAAGATACAAAAATAGGTTGCTGCTGCTGCTGCTAAGTCACTTCAGTTGTGTCCAACTCTGTGTAACCCCATAGACGGCAGCCCACCAGGCTCCCCCGTCCCTGGGATTCTCCAGGCAAGAACACTGGAGTGGGTTGCCATTTCCTTCTCCAACGCATGAAAGTGAAAAGGGAAAGTGAAGTCGCTCAGTCGTGTCTGACTTTTAGCGACCCCATGGACTGCAGCCTACCAGGCTCCTCCGTCCATGGGATTTTCCAGGCAAGAGTACTGGAGTGGGGTGCCATCGCCTTATCCGACAAAAACAGGCAAGATGAATCTATTCATAGAAGTTTGGCTGGTGGCTTCCTCCTGCAGGGTGACAGTGAATGGACGAGGGGACAGGGAGCCTGCTGGGGAGAAGAGGTCACGCTCTGTGTCTTGAGTGAGGTTCGTGAAAATGCATCAAGCTCGATACTTAAGATGTTCACCTTTCCTTTGGGTCTCAATGTCAGAATCAGGCCCAATTTTAGCTCTGGCCTAAGAGAACTAAACAAAGAAGGCCAAACACTACCCTGGCCCCCTTGTTCTATAATGCGGGCTCCAAGTCAGGAAGGACAGGCACAGAGGAAGCCACTTCCCCACGTGTGTCATCGTTTTGCCAGCAGAGGGCGCTAGTTCAGAGAGGATGGAGGCACTCTGATTTTCCCCACTATGGGCTATTTTCTGCACAACCTGGGAAGCAAACAGGAAGGTTATCTGGAAGCCCATGGGCTGCTCAGTTGAAGGCCAACAGGAGTTCATCTAGAGCCAGGATGACCTAACGGCAGGGGCTGAAAGCACCCATTGGCCAAAGGCGTGCTGGCCCTAAGGCACTCCAGCTGCCCCAGTTCACTCCAGTTCAGTCGCTCAGCTGTGTCCAACTCTTTGCAAACCCATGGACTGAAGCACACCAGGCTTCCCTATCCATCACCAACTCCCAGAGCTTACTCAAACTCATGTCCATCGACTTGGTGATGCCATCCAACCGTCTCATCCTCTGTTGTCCCCTTCTCCTGCCTTCAATCTTTCCCAGCATCAGGGTCTTTTAAAATGAGCCAGTTCTTCATGTGAGGTGGCCAAAGTATTGGAGTATCAGCTTCAGAATTATCCTTCCGATGAAATTCAGGACTGAGTTCCTTTAGGATCCCAGCTGCCTCAGTTAAGGTAAAATCAGGACTAAGAATAAAGGGCAGATGGCTTCGAAGTTCAGGTGTGAGGTCGGTGGCAGGTGGAGAAGAGGTAGGTTTGGGTGCGTTAGGGAGGAGGGAGTGGTCTGCAGAAAGTGAATGCTCCCCAGGAAAGGGTGGGACAGGCAGATATCCTGCAGGACAGCTAAGGACAGCTCTTGCCACTTCCTGGGAGGGTCGGATGTAGCAACATGTTAAGAATGAATAAATCTACACGGTGGGTATATCGGGATTCATGATTCTCGTCTTGTCACTTCTCTACGTGTCTGAATTTTTTTTCCTGGCTGAAAGCTTTTTTGCTGTTTGTTGGTTTAAGTGATCCTGTCCTCATTGCTCTTTTTTTGTATATTAAAAAATTTTTTTATTTACTTATTTGGCTGCACTGGATCTTAATTGCACCATATAAACTCTTTAGCTGAGGCATGTGGGATCTAGTTCCCTGACCAGGGACTGAACCCAGGTCCCCTGCACTGGGAGCACAGAGTCTTAGCCATTGGACCATCAGTGAAACCCTCTATTAGTTGATGGGTTGTTTCCATTCTTTTGCCTACAGTGAACATTCATGCTATGAGTATGAATGCTATGGACATTAGTGTATGGGTTTTCGTGTGGACATATTTTTCATTTCTCTTGGGTATATTCTTAGGGGTATAATTGCAAGTGACCCTATATTTAATCTTTTGATGAACATTTGCCTTTAGTTTTAAGTCAGATACAATTCAATCATCTCATTTATTCCTTGATTCCTTTAATAGCAAGGGGGAAATGGCAACTTCATTTTTGTGAGTGAAGGAATGGAGGCCCAGGGCATTGAAAGGACAGCAGATACTAACACTTCCATTTGTATAGAGTGTCAGTAAGTGCCAAGATCCATGCAAAGTGACCTAACTGCAGTAAACCAGTCCATCCTCACAACAGCCCCATGAGGCTGGTCTTATATTCAATCCCATCTTGTGGTTGGAAAAATTAAGTACTTTGAACGAGGCCACACAGCCGTACGGTCCAAGACTTAAATCCAGTTCCATCTTAATAAACTTAGGCTTTCAGTGGTGCTCAAGGCGAAAGCGAAAGTGTTAGTTGCTCAGTTAGTCAGACTCTGTGGCGCCATGAATTGTAGCCCGCCAGCCTTCTCTGTCCATGGAATTCTCCAGGGAAGAATACTGGAGTGGGTTGCCATTTCCTGCTCCAGGGTATCTCCCCGACCCAGGGATTGAACCTGGGTCTCCCTCTGCCGTTTGGTGGACTCTGGAGGATCAGCAAATCCCCACCAGCCTCTGGCATGGTAAGGTTTGCCTGTACTCTTCTACTGCACGGGACACTCTGGACCACCCTTGACCTCCCTCCTCTCGGACCCTTCTCAGTCTCCACAATTCTTCCCTCTGGATCCATCCTAGAGCCCGCTCCCTTCCTAATGGGTCTTCCTGCCTCCAGTCTCTGCCCCTTCCTCACTGCCAGAATGCTGTCTAAAGCACAGATCTGGTCACATCACTCAGCTTAAAATCCTCACCACTCCCCACTACGACCAAACAGGGTCAGTGCTACTTGCCATAGACTGGTCCAGAAGACCAGTCTTTCCTTGACCAGCACCCTCCCATTTAATATCCTGTGCAGAACTGCTGGCATTTTCCCAGAGATTCTTGGTGTCACTTCTCTGGGACTTTGCGGGAGCAGTTCTCACTGCCTGAGCGCCCTTCCCCACTTCTTCCACCTGGGGATCTGTCACACATCTGTCAAGTCCCAACTTCAATGTCTATCTCCTCTCAGAAGCTCTCTCCATTGGAGTGCTTCCTCCCTGACTTCGCAAAGCACTTGGTCTTGCAGTCTTCAACACAAGCTACTATATTAGCATCCCTAGCTGGACTGTGCACTTTGAGAACAGAGACTGGGCTTTATTCCATTCTGTGTATTTCCAGGCCTGGAACAAGATCCTGCTTGGTTGAATGAGTAAATGAATAAATGTTTGATATCTACACCGTCTCATACAATAGCTACAAGCTGCATGTGGCTATTAAGCCTATGAGATGCAGCTGAACCGATCTGAGATGTGTAAAATAAGTATAAAATACACTGGATTTTGAAGACTTGGTGTGAGAAAAATAAGAATGCAAAATATCTCACTGATAATTTTTTATGTTAATTAAATATTGAAACAATAATATTTTGCATTGTGTTGTGTGTGTGTGAGCTCAGTTATGTCCAACTCTTTGTGACCCCATGGCCTGTAACCCACCAGGCTCCTCTGTCCATAGAATTTTCCAGGCAAGAATACTGGAGTGGGTTGCTATTTCCTCCTACTCCAGGGGATCTTCCTGACCCAGGGATGGAACCCGAATTTCTTGTCTCCTTCATTGGCAGGATTCTTTACCACTGAGCCACCTGGGAAGCCCAATATTTTGCATATATTAAGTTAAACAGAGTTAATCTCATCTGTTTCTTTTTACCTTTTAAACATAATTAGTAGAGACTTTCAAAACTACATATGTGCTGGTCTCCCCACTTCCTAATTGCTTCTTGGTCTAAACCGTGCCCCGCACAGCAATCAGAATAATTTTTTTAAAGTCAATCAAATCATATACAGTTGAGTTTCATTGTTAGTGGTATTTATGTTCTATAAAGCTGTTGCAACTCCCCAGCCATAAAAAGGAATGAAATAATGCCATTTGCAGAAACATGGAGAGACCTAGGGATGGTCATATTAAGTAAGTTAGAAAAACAAATATCAGGGACTTCCCTGGTGGTCCAGTGTCTAAGACTCCCCATTCCCAATGCAGGGGCCTGGGTTTGATCCCTGGTCAGGGAACTAGATCCTACGTGTTACAATGAAGATCGAAGATCCCACATGCCACACAAGACCTGGACAAATAAATTAATAAATATTTTTTTAAAAAAGAAAAACAAATATCATGATATTACTTATATGTGGAATCTAAAATATGACACAAATTGGGAATTCCTTGGCGGTCCAGAGAATTAGGACTCCGTGCTTTCACTGCCAATGGTGTGCATTCAATCCCTGGTCAGTGAACTAAGATCCAGCAAGTTGCGAGGCACAGTCATAACCAAAAAAGTTAAAAGTAAAATAAACATAGAAAACTCGCAGGCTCATGGTTACTAAAGGGGAAAGAGGGTGGGGGAGTATGAATTAGGAAGTTGGGATTAGCAGAAACAAAGTACTATATATCAGTTCATTTCAGTTCAGTTCAGTTGCTCAGTCGTGTCAGACTCTGCGACCCCATGAATCCCAGCACGCCAGGCCTCCCTGTCCATCACCACCTCCCGGAGTTCACCCAAACTCACGTCCATCGAGTCAGTGATGCCATCCAGCTATCTCATCCTCTGTCATCCTCTTCTCCTCCTGCCCCCAATCCCTCCCAGCATCCGAGTCTTTTCCAATAAGTCAACTCTTCTCATGAGGTGGCCGAAGTACTGGAGTTTCAGCTTCAGCATCATTCTTTCCAAAGAAATCCCAGGACTCATCTCCTTCAGAATGGACTGGTTGGATCTTGCAGTCCAAGGGACTCTCAAGTCTTCTCTAACACCACTGTTCAAAAGCATCAATTCTTCAGCACTCAGCTTTCTTTACAGTCCAACTCTCACATCCATACATGACCACTGGAAAAACCATAGCTGTGACTAGATGGACCTTTGTTGGCAAAGTAATGTCTCTGTTTTCAATATGCTATCTAGATTTGGTCATAACTTTTCTTCCAAGGAGTAAGTGTCTTTTAATTTCATGGCTGCAGTCACCATCTGCCGTGATTTTGGAGCCCAGAAAAATAAAGTCTGACACTGTTTCCACTGTTTCCCCATCTATTTCCCATGAAGGGATGGGACCAGATGCCATGATCTTCATTTTCTGAACGTTGAGCTTTAAGCCAACTTTTTCACTCTCCTCTTTCGCTTTCATCAAGAGGCTTTTTAGTTCCTCTTCACTTTCTGCCATAAGGGTGGTGTCATCTGCATATCTGAGGTTATTGATATTTCTCCTGGCAGTCTTGATTACAGCTTGTGCTTCTTCCAGCCCAGCGTTTCTCATGATGTACTCTGCATGTAAGTTAAATAAGCAGGGTGACAATATACAGCCTTGATGTACTCCTTTTCCTATTTGGAACCAGTCTGTTGTTCCATGTCCAGTTCTAACTGTTGCTTCCTGACCTGCATATAGGTTTCTCAAGAGGTAGGTCAGGTTGTCTGGTATTTCCCATCTCTTTCAGAATTTTCCACAGTTTATTGTGATCCACACAGTCAAAGGCTTTGGCGTAGTCAATAAAGCAGAAATAGATGTTTTTCTGCAACTCTCTTGCTTTTTCCATCATCCAATGGACGTTGGAAATTTAATTTCTGGTTCCTCTGCCTTTTCTAAAACCAGCTGGAACATCTGGAAGTTCACAGTTCACATATTGCTGAAGTCTGGCTTGGAGAATTTTGAGCATTACTTTACTAGCGTGTGAGATGAGTGCAATTGTGCGGTAGTTTGGGCATTCTTTAGCATTGCCTTTCTTTGGGATTGGAATGAAAACTGACCTTTTCCAGTCCTGTGGCCACTGCTGAGTTTTCCAAATTTGCTGGCATATTGAGCGCAGCACTTTCACAGCATCATCTTTCAGGATTTGAAAGAGCTCAACTGGAATTCCATCACCTCCACTAGCTTTGTTCGTAGTGATGCTTTCTAAGGGCCACTTGACTTCACATTCCAGGATGTCTGGCTCTAGGTGAATGACCACACCATCGTGATTATCTTGGTCGTGAAGATCTTTTTTGTACAGTTCTTCTGTGTGCTCTTGCCACCTTTTCTTAATATCTTCTGCTTCTGTTAGGAGGTCCATACCATTTCTATCCTTTATCAAGCCCCTCTTTGCATGAAACGTTCCCTTGGTATCTCTAATTTTCTTGAAGAGATCTCTAGTCTTTCTCATTCTGTTGTTTTCCTCTATTTCTTTGCATTGATCGCTGAGGAAGGCTTTCTTATTTCTTCTTCCTATTCTTTGGAACTCTGCATTCAGATGCTTATATCTTTTCTTTTCTCCTTTGCTTTTCACTTCTCTTCTTTTCACAGCTATTTGTAAAGCCTCCCCAGACAGCCATTTTGCCTTTTTGCATTTCTTTTCCATGGGGATGGTCTTGATCCCTGTCTCCTGTACAATGTCACGAACCTCAGACCATAGTTCATCAGGTACTCTTATCTATTAGATCTAGTCCCTTAAATCTATTCCTCACTTTAGGTCATTCCTGAATGGTCTAGTGGTTTTCCCTACTTTCTTCAGTTTAAGTCTGAATTTGGCAATAAGGAGCTCATGATCTGAGCTACAGTCAGCTCCTGGTCTTGTTTTTGCTGACTGTATAGAGCTTCTCCATCTTTGGCTGCAAAGAATATAATCAATCTGATTTCGGTGTTGACCATCTGGTGATGTCCATGTGTAGAGTCTTCTCTTGTGTTGTTGGAAGAGGGTGTTTGCTATGACCAGTGCATTATCTTAGCAAAACTCTATTAAGCCTTTGCCCTGCTTCATTCTGTATTCCAAGGTCAAATTTGCCTGTTACTCCAGGTGTTTCTTGACTTCCTACTTTTGCATTCCAGTCCTCTATAATGAAAAGAACATCTTTTGGGGGTGTTTGTTAGTTCTAAGGTCTTGTAGGTCTTCATAGAACCATTCAACTTCAGCTTCTTCAGCATTGCTGGTTGGGGCATAGACTTGGATTACTGTGATACTGAATGGTTTGCCTTGGAAACTAACAGAGATCATTCTGTTGTTTTTGAGATTGCATCCAAGTACTGTGTTTCAGACCCTTGTTGACCATGATGGCTACTCCATCTCTTCTAAGGGATTCATGCCCGCAGTAATAGATATAATGGTCATCCGAGTTAAATTCACCCATTCCAGTCCATTTTAGTTTGTTGATTCCTAGAATGTTGACATTCACTCTTGTCTCCTGTTTGACCACTTCCAATTTGCCTTAATTCATGGACGTAACATTCTAGGTTCCTACGCAACATTGCTCTTTACTGCATCAGACCTTGCTTCTATCACCAGTCACATCCACAGCTGGGTATTGTTTTTGCTTTGGCTCCATTCCTTCATTCTTTCTGGAGTTATTTCTCCACTGATCTCCAGTAGCATATTGGGCACCTACTGACCTGGGGAGTTCCTCTTTCAGTATCCTATCATTTTGCCTTTTCATACGGTTCATGGGGTTCTCAAGGCAAGAATACTGAAGTGGTTTGCCATTCCCTTCTCCAGTAGATCACATTCTGTCAGACCTCTCCACCATGACCCGCCGGTCTTGGGTGGCCCCACACAGCATGGCTTAGTTTCATTGAGTTACACAAGGCTGTGGTCCTAGTGTGATTAGATTGACTAGTTTTCTGTGATTATGGTTTCAGTCTTACTTGGGTTTCTCTAACCTTGGACGTGGGGTATCTCTTCACGGCTGCTCCAGCAAAGCGCAGCCGCTGCTCCTTACCTTGGACGATGGGTTATCTCCTCACCACTGCCCCTCCTGACCTTGAACGTGGAGTAGCTCCTCTAGGCCCTCCTGCGCAGCCACTCCTCCTCGGGCGTCGGGTAGCTCCTCCCAGCCGCCAACCCTGACCTCGGTTGTCGGGTAGCTCCTCTTGGAGTTCCTGAGCCGTCGCAGCCTGGCACTCTGGGCCGCTGCCCCTGACCTCGGACATAGGGTAGCTCCTCTTGGCTGTGCTTGTGTGCCATCGCAGCTGCCGGCGACGACGCACAAGTACTATATATAAAACATATAAATAACAAGGTCCTATGGTATAGCACAGGAGAAGGCAATGGCACCCCACTCCAGTACTCTTGTCTGGAAAATCCCATGGACAGAGGAGCCTGGAAGGCTGCAGTCCTTGGGGTCGATAAGGGTTGGACACGACTGAGCGACTTCACTTTCCCTTTTCATTTTTATGCATTGGAGAAGGAAATGGCAACCCACTCCAGTGTTCTTGCCTGGAGAATCCCAGGGACGGAAGAGCCTTGTGAGCTGCCGTCTATGGGGTCACAGAGTCGGACACGACTGAAGCGACTTAGCAGCATGGTATAGCATAGGGAACTATATTCAATATCTTGTAGTAAACCATAATGGAAAAGAATATGAAAAAGAATATATTGTATAACTGAATCACTTTGCTGTACACCAGAAATGAAAACAACATTGTAAATCAACTATATTTCAATTTTTTTAAAAAGTGGTGGGAATTCCCTCACCAGGGAATTGTGGTTAGGATCAGTGCTTTCTCTGCCAGAGTCCCGGTTCAATCCCTGGTCAAGGAACTAAGATTCTGCAAGCCATTCGGAGTGGGAAAAAAAGAAAAAAAGAAAGCAGGAACATTATCTGGGTATATTAAAAATGACCAAAGACTTAGATATTAATAAAAAACTATATCTAAATCCCTAATTACCTGATTAAGAAAAAAAGAAAATAAAAATTGTTCTTAAAAAAGTCACTGTAAATACTGAAATAATGAATACAGTAAGCCCCCTACATATGAAAATTCAAGTTTTGAACTTTCAAAGATGTGAATGTGTGTTTGCACGTTCAGTCATGTACGTCAGTTCACGTGTGTGGCAAACATTGTCACATGCCTGCATCCTCTACAAGTGGCTGTGCTTTACTGTACAGTACTGTATAGAGCACAGTAGTACAGCATCTTTATCTCAAGCCCAGGATGTCCAAAAGCAAGTGCAAAAGTAGCAGTGATGTAGCTATTACTGCTAAGAAGCATCAAGTGATAACAATCGAAGCAAAAGTGAAGATAATTGAGTGGAGCCACAAGAGGAAGAAGTAACTGAAGAACAGAAGAGGGTCACGATGCGGGAAATGGTATGGGGATTTTCTCATTTGAGGAAGCACTGTTAGGGTTTGAGGCACAGGACCTGAACACAGAAAGGTACACAAAGGTTGCAGCAGCCATTCAGAATGCAATCCAGTGCTACCTGGCATCTGTGATGACAAAAAAAGTTACTACCCAGACATCACTGGATTGTGTTCTCAGGAGGGTAGATAGAATTGAATCCAGCAAGGAACCGGAACTTGTGCCATCTGTGTCAGGTGTGAGTGAAACTGCGGCTTGCCCTCCGTCTCCTATTGCTGATGATCCATCAGCTCTGCTATCTCCCACCCCCTCCTTTCTCCAGTCAGTTACTCTTCTTGCCTCTTCACTCGATGCCGGCCCCTGTATACCAGCTGTTAAATAGTATACTACAGTGCTTTTCAAGCTACTGTCCTGTAAGATTAAAAATGTGTTCTTTATTTTTGTGTTTTTCATCTATTATTTGAATGAAATAATTAGAGTACAGTACTATTAGAGTACAGTACTGTATAGCCAATCGTGTCAGATTGGTACCTAGGCTAACTTTGTTGGACTTAAGGAACAAACTGGACTTACAAACTCATTCTCAGAATGAACTTGTTTGTATGTAGGGGAATTACTGTACTGAACCACTGCTCCCAGGGAAATGTAGGGTAAGATTCCTGTCAGCTACCCGTCACAATATTTGCATCAACTAATTAACACATAACCATGTTTTGAGTGTTTCTGTTTAAAAATACTTTATTTAATATATATTTCACTCAATAACACTGACCTCAAGACCAACAACACTATAACTGATGTCTGCATAGCTGACCTAACGTAAGTATTTTCTGTGTAAGATCTTCTGGTACTCAGAAAAACTGAACAGCACGTCAACACCATGCTCGGGGGCCATTTTAAACAGCAGAACCAATCAAAAGCACAAAAATGGGAATATGGCATTAACTATGCCCTCTAGAACTTCCCTGGCGGTCCAGTGGTTGGGACTCCACACTTCCAATGCAGGGGCACCAGTTGGATCCCTGGTCAGGGAACTAAGATCCCACATGCCTCACAGGGCCACACACACACAAAAATTAATTTTAAAAATGCCTACTCACACGCTGAACAATAACAAAACACTTAACGGTATGAGAGCTGAAAGAAGACGGTGTGTTGTCTCATTTAAGCTCTGCTTGGAATCTCCATATCACGCAACCACCATCGTTCCCACCTGGGTTTGTCCACATAACGCCTATGTGCCTATAAAATAAATACTTGTGGAATAAAGGAACACACGTGCCTGGAAGGACAGCAGGTGCGTTTTGCTCTGGCAGATACGGGAGTTGGGGGGGCAGTGCAGGGACGGGGACTGGTGCACCGGGAAGTAAACCTCCCATGATTTTCCAGTCACCTCACCTGACAAAGTCACCTCATCTGACAACCCCCAGGTCCCGCTATGTGCCTCGCCTGGGCCAAAACGCTCGCGCTCGCCTGAGGCCCGCAGGGATAGTCACGTGCGGCCTTGAGGCCACGCCCCCGAGCTGACCTCACGGTCCCGCCCCTCGCCGTGACGCCGCGGGCCTCGGCCCTGCTCCAAAGCCTACCCGCCTCCTTCTGACAGACGCCCGACTACGAGCTTCGGAGGTGGTCGTTCTTGATATTGCGGCCGCCGCCGGTGCCGCGGCGACGGTGAGTCGCCCCGACCATTCTAGACGGCTTCCCGTGGAGTCCCTCGGGAGCAGGGCTGGGCGCTCGCGGCCCTCGCAGGGAGAGGGACGACCTCCGGCTGCGAAGCCCCCTCTCCGCCCCCGCCCGCGGCAGCCGCGCGGTGCACGCCGGGCACTGTGGTCCCCCCTGGCCCGCAGAGCGCGTCTCAAGGGCCTGGAACGGACTGCATCTCCCAAAGGCCTTTGGGCGGGAGGTGGGGTGCGTTGTGCGCGTAAAGCCCCGCGGGGCTGAGGGTCTTGTCCTCCGAGACAGACAATCTGGACTCGGGCTGTCTCTGCGTTCTCTCGGCCTGGGGCGGCCGGCTTGTCGAGGTAAAGGGACCCCGGGGGCGGCGCAGCAGGCCAGTAGCCTCCTCCCAGGACGCCGATACGATCCAGAGCGGCTTTGGGGTTTTGACGTCGTACCGTCGTTAGGCTGGCCGGCCACCCGCGGGACTGCGGTGACACCTTAGCCAGGCCCGGACGGGCGGCGGGCTCGATGCACCAGGGGCTGCCGGCCCGACCCTGGGGTCCCGCCATCATGCCTCCCACATCCTTGCAGGCAAGCTTGGGGAAGTACCACCCCCAGTTTTCTGCAGGGGCTGTTCCCTCAAGGAGAGGGGCTCGGGCGGAGGGTCTCGGTGACAAAGAAGCCTCTGCTGGGCTCCGTGGTGACCTTGGCAGGCCCGCCGGGCCTCGCGCGTCTCTGCCTCCCCCGCCCTCCCCGGCCCGCCTGCATCTGTAAATCTCTGTGCCCGCTTTCGGCCACACATGCTAGTGCTACGGGCGGGGAGGTAGGGGGATGGAGGCAGTGACCTGGCTTGGCTTTGGGCCCAGCCTCATGCCATTGAAGACGTTGTAGTTGAACTCACAGCATCATGCGAGTCCGGGTTTGGACCCTTGAGTTAAGGGTAGGCATGTTTTTGCTTTCTTATAAATGTTCCCAGGTATCCTCTCACGAGGTGTCAGGTAAGTAGCAAGGGGCTGTAAGTTTCTCCATTGTGGACCTAAAGTCCTCTGCGTCAGTCACTGGGGCCCTTGTTCAAAAGGCTGATTAGGGGGATCCACCCCCAGAGGTTCAGATACAGCAGTTATGAGATGTGCCCCAGGACTTTACTTAATAAGTTCCCCAGATAATTCTCGGGCTCCTTTGGGGTTGAGAACCTTTGTCTTAGAGTGAGGAGGGTGGAGGACCTTGAGGATAGTGTCTTCACCAGTTTTGTGTTTCCCGTGGGCTGCTGGGCAGGGCAGTGCCTGGCAAGTGTGACCTCGCTTCTACTGCTTTGTTCCTTTCCTCAGGGCTGATTCTAAGATAAGAGTTGGATGGGGAGAGGCCCACCAGCTCTGCCTTGGCAGATGTTTAATTTTGAAGAATTCCAAATGTACAGGAAAGTTGAAGAAATTTTACCGTGACTGCCCGTAGAACACCATCTAGAATGTCCAATATTTTATTGTACTTTATCACCATTCTGACCATCCCGCCTCATCAGGGTGAGCTGAGGATATCTGTCTGTTTCCCTCCCAGATGGTTAAACACGCATAGCAATCAGTAGTCTAGAGTTCTTCCCCTTGTTTTTTAACTGTCCGCATACTCGAAAGTCCTTCTGTTTCCCATCGCTGAGGACCTGAGGAATCTGGATGGGCCTCTGGAACCAGGAAAGAACTTCATATGTGCTCTTGAAAAGATTTGAAAAAAACAACAGGCAGTGGTGATTCTAGAATCACCCTAAGGACGAACGCATGAACTGTGTGAATGCTACTTCAGGGAACAGAACTGTTTTGAAGGGGAGCTAATGGAAGGTGTCCTTATGGCCAGGTTGTCCCTCAGACAGAGTTGTTAGGAACTGATGCAGGTGGTCAGCTTGGAAGCCATGCTTTCTTGCTCCGTTTGAACCTGCTGGTTCGGTGTGTTTCCTAATGCTCGAGGAGCACAGGGCTGCATAGCCCAGTTAAGCTATGAGTCCCTTGGGCCCAGGTACTTTATTCCACAGCCATCGACACTAATGCTAACCCTCCCTCTTTAGTGATCTGAGGGGAGAGAAGAGACAGGGCCTGGGAAAATTCATCTCCACTCTCAGAAACACTACTGAAAGGGCACAGACATAGTTCTACTCCTATAGGACACAGGGAGGCATGCCAGTTAAAGTCGTGGCATCGTATTTTAATGTCTCTGCCCTAATGAGGAGGGAGGCAGCTGTGCCAGTGAGCAGCCAGCATGCCGTGGGAGCACCGCAGAGGACACTGGCCCTCAGTGGGGAGGAGAGAAGAGGAGAGCCAGGCTGGCAGTGGTGGCGCGAGGCTTATTGTGCTCCCACAAAGAGACTTGGGAGTGGAGTGCACAGCATGGAAGTGGGCCAGTTTCTAGGATCCCACAAACACCTGCAGTCTCCTCCCTGCATAGGCTGGATCCTCCAAGACACATCTCCCCTGAAGGTGGTAGAGGCTGTGGTGCAACTTAGTGCTGCAGAGGGCAGGGGGCACCTGGCCGGGGACCTCTGGTAGGCAGAGCCTCTCCCCCTGGAAGGGGCCACCCACATGAGGAGATGCAGGATCCATCAGCTCCTGAGCCTGTGGACCTACTCCCTCTCCTTCTCTGGGTCATCAGTCTCTGGTGACAATGCTGGGGTCCTGGGACCAGCACTGCGTAGACTCCATAGCCCACACTGGAGGCCTTTTTGTCACTTCTAAGCTGTGCAACAAAGCATCTGCCTTTCCAGAGCTTCATTTTTCCAGAAAACATGTCTTACCACTTTTTTCTGGTACTCCTGATCT
This sequence comes from Ovis aries, assembly GCF_016772045.2. NCBI lineage: Eukaryota > Metazoa > Chordata > Mammalia > Artiodactyla > Bovidae > Ovis > Ovis aries. The sequence goes on along the minus strand of NC_056077.1, from coordinate 4,240,400 downwards.
GTGGGTGCTATGAGGTCTCACGTGGTGTATCCACTGGGTGGTCCAGACCATCCATCATGACACCCAAGGAGGTGTCATGAGGGGCCAGGAAAAGCTGTGAACGTGCTGGGTCCATGTTGTGTCTGTTGACTAAAAAATAAGATGTACAACTTGAGAATTGTGAGTTAAGTTTTATTTGGGGGCAAAATGAGGACTGCAGCCTGGGAGGCAACATCTCGGATAGCTCTGAGAGACTGCTCCAAAGTGGCAGTGGGGGAAGGTCAATATATAAGGTTTTGGTGAAGGGGGAGTTCCACACCATGAAGCACTCAATTTACAGAAGGTTTTTTGTTGGCCATGAGGGTCTGATGTCACCAGGAAGGGATTTAGTGCTTCTCTGGATATGAGGAGATGCAAGGATTGAGGTCATAAAATCTGTCCCTAAAAACAAGCAACTGTCTGAAGACCTGTCCCACCAGATTCCCTGGAGCACAGAGCGCCTCACTCCGACCTGATCTCCCTCAGGGGTTGTTGAAGGTCAGTAGCCATAGCAGCACGGGCTTCAGTCTCAGTGGAGGCAGATGGCAAAGGCCTTTGTTGGTCCCTCGTTGGCAGTGGCCTTGGTAAGTGCCAGTTTGTAGTTGACACGTCCAGTGAGTTTTGATTCAGTCCAGACTCAAATTTGCTCTGTTGTCTGTGTGTTTCCTTCAAGGAGAAAACAGGCCAGGGAAAGTGGAAGTAGGTAGGGAAGGGTGGAAGAGTGGCCCTGGGTGGGGTTTGAGGAGAGTTCCAGCCCGTTATCACTTCAGGAGGAAGTAAGAGGTTGTCACAGCTGAAGTTACCAGTACGAGCAGCAGCCTTGCCGGCTGGGGAGGCAACAGGAGGGAGGTTCCATCTGCAGCGTGTGCTTTGTATGCGCCCTGTGCCCATCTGGTTGAACCCTCACCTGTGTGTGGTCATCGTACTCAGTGCCAGGGCTGCAGACCTAGCTCGAGCACCTCTGCGTCCCCCAGCCGAGGATGCAGCCAGAGGACCAAGTGACTTGCCCAGGGTTGGCACGTAATGGCAGAGCAGGGTCCCAAACCCAGCAGTCCTGAGATGGCAGGCCTGAAGGGAAATGGGGGCTCCCCTGTGAAAATGGCTCCGTGGACCTGACTGTGACCCAAGAAAAGCGTTTCTTTTCTCGTCTGAATATTTGACACACTCGTTGGAGAGCCAGCTTGGGCCTTCTCGATGGAGGCTGTGCTCTGGCCCTGTTGGGGGGGTTAGGCTGGTGGGAAGCCTTCCCTCACTGACTTGCTTGTTCAGCACCGCTGTGCCAGGGGCCGAGTTGTGCCCCCGGGCAATGAGGTGTTCTCCAGCGGGGCCCCGAGAGTGAGGGACAGGGGATCCCTCCACAAGGAGGTATAGGAGAAGCTCGATTTTCTGGAAAGAGGGTTTGGAGCCTGAGGGATGGGTCTTTGGTGGGGGCAGGGTTTGGTTTGTTTGCAAGAGAGTGAGCTACAGTCAGGGGTGTCTGGAGTGTAGTGTGGTAAAGAGGTCTGGAACATACGGCCAAGTCCAGACTTTTCCCTTTGAACCTTGACCTTAAACCTTGACCAGCAGATAAGATCTGAGAGCTCTTTGAACCATGGTGTTCACTTGGCTTGTCTACAGATCAGGGTTTACGGGCAGAGACAGCTCTGGGACACCTCCCAGACATCCATCTTGGGGCCTGGGGTGCTGCTCCCTGACGCAGGGCCCATGGGCTGCGGGCAGAGCTCCCACCTGGAGTATCACTTTGTCAGCTGATACTTGATGTGCTGCCTGGGGCCGTGGAGAGACTAACCCTCAGCACTACCCCTGCCTTCAGGAGCTGCCGGCCTGCCTGGGGCAGCTGGGCCCTTGACCACCGTTCTTTCCTCCTAGTGATTCTTAGTTCCAGTCCTGGAACCCCAGCCCACTTCCTTACAGGGCCTACCTAGGGCTCACCCGGTCCTTGAAGCCTTTCCAGGGCGCCCCCACCTCCCGCCAACAGACTGATCCTTCTCTCACCCGCAGCACCTGCCGTCACAGGTCTCCTTGGGTTTTGCTGAGTATCTTTTGTAACTTTTTCTCAAGTGCAAGCCTTGCCTCCATCTGCAGGTCCCTGAGGGCTGGGACCAGGGCAGTGAGTGGCCTCCATGGAGAGGCCTGTGAAGTGTTGGCTGAATTAAAGGGTAAAGAATGTTAAGTCTTTTCAAGTAGGTAGTCACTTGAAAGAAAGAATAGACTTGGGTAGTAATGGCTCTGCTGAATACAGTTGGCTAATCCCAGAACCAGAGGAATTCCGTGTTGTTCACGTGACCACTTCTCAGCTCTGGCACTTGGGGCAGGCCTTGGTTTCTGAGCTCAGGTTGTCTGTCTACCTGCTCCTCCTGGAGAGCGTGGGGTCCCCACTGGGACCCATTTCTCTGTGGTCCCAGTCACACTGGCTGGGACCTGTGCCTACTAGAGGTGGGGTAGGGTTCAGGACTCGGGGACACACGTTAGCATCCCAGACAGTGCAGGGATCCCTCCGCCTGACTCGCCTTGCGCGTGTGTATAGGCTCCAGTCCTCTGGCTGGGACTGCTCTGGTGCTTAGTGTCTCAGTCGCGTCTGACTGTTTGCAACCCCATGGACTGTAGCCCTCCAGGCTCCTCTGTCCATGGGATTCTTCAGGCAAGTATACTGGGGTGGGTTGCCGTGCCTTCCTCCAGGGGATCTTCCCAACCCTGGGATCAAACCCAGGTCTCCCATATGGCAGGCAGATTTCTTTGCCAGCCCTGGGGGAGCCTCCCTCCTCACCTCAGTCCTGTCTTTTTGAAGGTTCGCCTCAGAAACGCCCTCCCTTCCCTGCTTGTCCTCCCACGGCGGCAGGCCTCACCAGCTGACCTGCTAACGTATTGTACCAGTTTCTGTGCTTCACGGCCCTCCCCCACTAGCTTGTGGACAGCTGTTTCCTCATCTTCAGGGCTTAGAAAAGAGCCTGAGGAGTAGTCCAGGCCTGCCTTTGTGGGCTCTTAGTAATGTCTGAAGACCAGATGTATGTCAGCTGACACCTTGGACTTGGTGATCCCTAGAGACACTTCCTGCCTGAAAGGTGACCTCTAGATGCATGAATACACACATGGCCAAAAATAAGGCAACCCCAGATATAACATGGGTTCCCACTTCCTCAAAGAGGAGATCCAGAATAATTCTGTTCCAAATGGCTTGGGTCAACTCTTCAGGTCAGATGTCCATTTAGAGTGACAGGAATTTAGTTAAGCTTCCATGTACTATTTCATGGAGTGTAATTTCAAATGCTGGTTATATTTGCTCCCCACTGATGTTTCCCAGAGCGCTTTTCCCGCTCTCCCCTTCACCTCTGTGGACATCGTGTCCTTGTTCTGGACACCAGCCCCTGGGGATTGTCAGTGCCGGTCATGTGGGCACCCCTTGCTGCGTGTAGGGACATTTCCTCTGGAGAGTGTGTCCCTGGACTGCTGTGTGTCAGCCTGTACACAGCTTCTTACCGCACTCCCTTTCAAAGGCGGGTTACCATTGGAATGGTAAGGTCCCACCCCAGGAATAATTACTAGTCTGCTGGCTTTGGGCTTTTTTCTTTTCACTGACTCCATCCAGGTGACCTCTAGAAGCATGCCATGCTGGACTGACCGAGGCAGACATTCTTCTCCCGGCAGTGCCTAGTGTGAGAAATGAGACTGCCTGCAACACAGGGACTTTTGTGATGCAGAGACGCTCCCTCCGCGTGCTCCCGAGGGGTGCATATAGGACCTTAGAGCTCATGAGGGCAGAAAGGCAAAGCCTTCTCTCGGGAGTATAGAGATCCACTCCTCCCCGACGGAACTGGGGGACCTGGGCAAGGCCTGGCTGAGCTCCTCGCCTGGGCTGGTGAGGCCAGCAGGCGTTTGTGTCCAAAATAAGACTCTTACAGCCGGGGGACCTTGTAGTGGCCATGTGGCTGGGGTGCACTTCAGGGCCTAGAACCTTTTTCCTGGATTGGGCTGGGTGTCTTGATCTGAGGTAACCAATTAAACTAGAGTCAACTGCAAGGCTGTCCATTTTGCGTCAGCTCGCCGTGGTGGTATAGTGGGGCACAGAGCTGCCTTCCATTTCATGTCGGTTCAACAAAGGCAGATGTAAGGACTTCGTCTTTTTAGGGTTCCACTCTGATTGCCTAAGCGTTGGTTCTTTAGACTCATCGCATTTCTAAAATTAGTCTGCCTTCTGGTTACCGAGCCCTGCCTGTCCAGCAGGTGCGGCTGTCCTGTTTATTCAGTCGTGGTTGCAGCTGCATCTGTTTTTGGCCCTGGCTTCGTGTTCTCTCCTGTCTGTACTTCCTCCTCTGTGCCAGCGGTAGAAGCAGAAACCGAGCTCCTGAGCCTGGTCCTGCCGGGGTGGGGGGCTCGGGGGCAGGAGGAGATCTCTCCAGCTCGTGTCTCGGGCAAGCCCTGTCTCAGTTTGCTCATGCGTCTGTCTGTTGGGATTTTCTCACCCGCTGCCTCTGCCAGGTGACCTTCTGCTGGCTCTCCAGGAGAGGTATCCAAGGCTGGAACTATCTGTAGCCCGCCAGGCTCCTCTGACTTGGGATTCTGCAGGCAGGAATACTGGAGTGGGTTGCCACGCCCTCCTCCAGGGGACCTTCCCCACCCAGGATCAAATGCACATCTCTTACATCTCCTGCGTTGGGAGGCAGGCGCTTGGCCTCACTGTGCACCATGTGGGATCGTAGTTCCCAGACCATGGATCGAACTCGTGTCGCCTACATTGGGAGCGTGGAGTCTTAACCCCTGGGTCGCCAGGGAAGTCCCTTGGCAGGCAGATTCTTTACCACCAGTGCCACCTGGAACTACCCTGGTGGTCTTCATGTCCCAGCTTCACGGGTCTGGATCCCCTCGGTTTTACTAGAGCAGTGTGAAGGGACTTGGCACAGAGAACCGACCGGTGTTACCAAATCCCTACAAAACTGACGGAGAGACTCCAGCGCATGAGTAGGGGACAGCCCCTCCATGCGTGTGCCTCAAGGACAAGTGCCTCGAAATGGACTGAATGTGGGAGAAGGCACAGGCAGTGGGGTTGTCCTCCAGAAAAGCTATGTGCACCCGCCCAATCTGCGGGGCCCAGGTGCCTGTGCCTCTGTCCTGTGGGGTCAGACTTGTTTGCCTCGGCTCCAGCCAGCTTCAGTGTGGCGGACACCCTGTGCTCGTTATTGTCGTCATCATGACGGTTCCTAGAAGTCTTACAGCTGTTTTAGCCCAGACCATTCTTGGAGTCCTGTCTGCCGTTTGATTTTCCTTCCGATGAAAAGCAACCAGCATATTCTCTCTTTTCTGTTTCATTGTATACTTCCTTTCCCACGCTCTGTTGAGGCTCCATAAATACAGCTGTTTGTATGTATGTAAAGCATTGTCTGTGTTTGTGGAACACAGTACTGCCTGCTTTTCTCATCACAACCTCACTGACACAACCCTGTGGGTCTGGGGCGGCTGCTGCCATTTCACAGATGGGAAGACTGAGACTCTGAAGTATCAGGTGGCTAGACGCCTGGGCACTAGCAGGTGAGGTGTCTCCACTTTCAGCCTGACCTGTGCCATCAGGGCTCCAGCCTCCCCGGGGAAGGGCCCAGGCTGTGGTATTTGGGGCCATTGGCTTAGGCTGATGTATCAGTTCCATGGAGCTGTGATATTCATCCCAGAGGAGCGTGTGGGGCTGGTGAGAGGAGCACAGCCAGATGGGAAAACAAGATCTGCTTTCTGGTCCTTTCCGTGTCTTTAGCCCATTTTGAAATGTTTAGAATTCCCAAGGCATCAGATACACCCATGTTCAAGTGTAAAGATGAAGAAATGGTTCGCAGCCACCAGTGATGCTGTCTGGGCTCCTACCTCTAGCAGGAAGGACAATGGAAAAGGGGCAGAGACCAGGATTTCCAGTCCCACCGGTGCTGAACTTGTGGGCTAGAGGAAGCCAAGGCCTCCGAAAGTCCTTGTGGGAGCTTTTCAGGAGGGACCTCTTGTTTACAAAGCCTCAGGCCCAGTGAGCACTGTTTATTGTTAATAGTACTTGTTTTCCTTCCTTGTTAAAATAATCAACTGGAAACGTACCAGTCAGAATCAGTAGATTCTGGCTGCTGTGGGTTGAGAATTGCTGTAAACCAGCTTCTCTGTTTCCCTTAGATACTGAGGTTGGGTCTGGCTGCATTTACTCAGAAACCCAAAATAACTGGTGAAAACAAGTGAGCTTGTTTCTCACTGCAGGGTAGGGGAGGTGGTCAGCGCTGGGAGGGTGTCTCCATGGTCATCCGGGGCCCGGGCGCCTTCAGTTGTCCTCTGCACGGCTTCCATTCCCGAGGTCATCTCGTGGTCAGCGTGGCTGTGGGGCTGTAGCCTTCAGCCTCCTGGCGGCAGGCAGGAGGAGGGCCCGAGGACACGGGGTCCCTCTCCAGGTGAGGCGGCTCCCTTTCGGCACCTTCCAACAATGTCTGTCACCTGTGTGACTCATTGGCTAGAACCGAGTCATGTGGGCACCCGCTGCTAGACGGGCTGAGAGCATCTTCACACAGGTACCACTGCCCTGGTCCTCCGGGGGCTCCCAGGTCTGAGTGCTGCAGGGAAGCCCCCGGCCCTGTGCCTCTGAGGCCGCCCTGAGACTCGACAGCTCCAGGCTGCTGTCTGGCTGTCCACCCCAGGCACAGCCTCCTTACTGAGGCCTGTGACTCTGTCCTGCCGCTGTCCCTGCCCTCCCCCTCAGCCTGCATTGACCCCACCTCCTCCCCCCGCCTGGCTTGCTTGGAGAGATGTCCCCTGACCCCTGGAACGGGTCTGGTCTGCCTGTACTTTGACGGCGTACTTTCTCATGTACCACTGGTCTCGCTGTGTCCTTGGGGTTGGGGTTTGGGGTGTGTCTTTGACTCTGGTCTCCCCAACTCAGTTGTGAGCTTCTGGAAGGCAGGACCAAGCCTCTCTCTCCCTGCCACTTCCCAGCCTGTGCCCAGCACGAAGTAGGTGCTACACAGCAGTCAGCACCAGCAGACGCTGGTTATTCCCAAAAGAAGGACCGTCCACTCCAGCGGCTTCTGTTAAGTGGCCATCACACAGACTGTCCTTCAGCCCGCCCCTGGGGACTTGCGAGAACAGGAGGGTTACGTGGCGTTGCCCGGGGAGCCAGTGGCCATCCCTGGTGAGCAGCCCTCGGGCAGAGGGACGCCTCCAAGAGGGTGGGGGGTGTGGGCAGTGGGGGTCGGGCCTCCAGGAAGTTCTGCTTGCTCACAGGGCCTGAGTGCTTCCGTCTTCTGGTGGACCCCAGGACCCCCCACCCCTCCCAGAGCAGTGGGCGCCTCCTTGGTTCAGCAGACAGGAGCTGAAGACAAGGCGAAAGGCTGCCTTTCTGTTTTCCCGGCAAAGCCCCAAGCCCTTCTGGCCAGCCGCCTAGAACCTGCTTCCTGGGGACAGAGGAGCCCCCCTGGGGCCAGCTGGCATCATGGTGCCGTGGCTGCGGGAGGTGGGGGGTGAGTTCCTGGAGCAGCGGGCAGGCTGGCCCAGCTCTGGGAAACTCGGCCCTGCAGCTGCTGCCTCCAGGGCCCCAGGTGGACACCAGGGTCCAGGCCCAGTACCCTTCCCTGGGCACTGCAGCTGTGGAGTGCCAGGGCAAATGCTGGGAAAGAGAGCTGACCCTTCAGGAGGACTACTGGGCTGTCTTCCTTTCCAGAAGGTGTCTCAGGGGCCCCCAGGTCGGCCTCCACTTGCCGGGCCTCGGTGACCTCTGCAGGCCGGGCGCTCAGGCCAGACTGGGTCACCGGTCCCCAAGATCCTGGGGGACCAGAGCCTGCTGTGGCAGAGGCGGCAGTGCCTGTGTTGTTTTCCTTCCTGTTGGATGTTGTTCATAGTAATCAACCCCAATAACTGGGGCCATTTATTCAGTGTTCTCATGAGCGAGGCCACAAGCTACTGCTCTGGGCAGTTTGCACACACTCTTTATTATAAAACTTGCTCCAGCCCTGAGTGGTAGGTGTGATTACCGACGAGGAAACAGGCTCAGTGAGGTCACACAGCTGCAGAGTGGGAGAGCTGGGTCTGAACTAGTCTGGCGCGTGTGGCAGCAGGTACATCCCTGGAGTGACAGCAGTCCGCTCGGAGGCCCCCTGGGACGGTCCCCTCTCTGTCCCTGTGGCTGTGGAGCCCTGACCTGCTCTGCCTGCAGGTACCCTCTCACCAGCTTGGGGCTCCTCTCACCCAGCAGCTCTTGAAGGGTCACTTGCAGTCGCCTGGAGGGTTCCTGAGATCTTCCGGGGCTGAAGGTCAGGACTGTGTATAAGGACACTCGGAGGTTATTAGTTCTTCTGCCTGTCACCATCACGTTGGCATTCGAAGGGGTGGTACAGCAGCAGTGGGACTTAGCGCCAGGTGTGGTACCCGCTGTGCCAGTGATTGTCGTGGTTGTGTCCCTCCCTGCAGTCTTCACTGAAGAAAAAGCAATAAAAATGACTGAGTGTGTTAGCTGGACCCTTGGGTGCACGCTGTTAATGTTTTGTGTGGTGACATGAGAGGAGGCGCGTGCAGCATGCTGGGTCCCTCAGGGAAAGCACGTGAGCAGCTGTTGGCGCTGTGAGCCCAGCTACTCAGCTGGCGTTTTCATGGAGCTCCACATTTACTTAAAATAAGAGCTGACACACAGACTATAGTTATTCGGACTTGGGGATTCAGGCGACAAAGAGCCTGCAAGGAAAACAACTGACCTTTTGTTTTTGTATGTGTTGCCAGTGATAAAATTTGAGCTTTCAAGTGAAAATGTTAAAATCTTGGAAAACTTGTTTTTGCTGCTGTGAGCTTGACAACTTCCCAGTAGTAAAGACTTTACTGATGGGATTGGTGGTGATACTAACAATGTGATTTTTTTTTTTTTTTTGAGAGGGGCATATCATATGAGATGCCTTGACATTGCCAGACCTACATAATCAGGCTCATAAATGTGGGCCAGAATTTTCCAAATGACCCAGGCGTGCCCTTATAAAACCAGCCATGTGTGAAAGAGCCATTCCAAATACAAGGTAGCCCAGTGATGTTTTCAGTGTAAAAGGGAAAATTTTGTTGTGAAAGATTCGTATTCCGTATTGAAGATAACCATTAAGAACTGTCAAGTTTGGGTGTGGTGTTGAAGAATATCCACAATCAGCTGAAAAGACTATTCAGTCCCTCCCTCCTTTCCAGCTGCTTACTGTAAGAGGCTGGCTTTTCTCATACTTCATCCAAAACATCACAACAGATTGGATGGAGAAGCAGCAGATACAGGCATTCAGCTGTCCTCTCTTAAGCCAGACTTTCTCATTTTATAGAAGTATAGTTGATTTATAACATTGTGTTCATTTCTGCTGTACAGCAGTGAATCGGTTATACATACATATTCACTGTTTTCATATTCTTCTCTGGCTCTCACAGGCTGTTGAATATAGTTCCTCTGCTGTACAGTGGGCCCTTGTTGTTTATCCCTTCGCAGAGTCTGCATCTGCTAATCCCGAGCTCTCAGTCCTTCCTGCCCCTCCCCTGCCCCGCTGGGCACCACAGTCTGCTCTCTGTCTGTACATCTGCTTGTGCTTCATAGGTAAGTTCCTTTGTGTCACGTTTTAGATTCCTCAGTGGCTCAGCAGGGAAAGAATCCACCTGCAGTGCGGGAGACCTGGGTTCGATCCCTGGGTTGGGAAGATCCCCTGGAGAAGGGAAAGGCCACCCACTCTAGGATTCTGGCCTGGAGAACTCCGTGGACTGTATAGCCCATGGCATCACAAAGAGTTTGGACACGACTGAGCGAGTCTCACTTAGATTCCACATGTAAGAGATGCCACATGGTGTCCATCTCTCTCACTTCCGCACTTAGGGTGACCATGTCTGTCCATCCACGTTGCTGCACATCGCGCCACTTGGTTCTTTCTTGTGGCCGAGTAGTATCCCCTTGTGTATATGCACCGCATCCTGTCCATCCACCTGTCGGTGGACATTTAGGGTGTTTCCACGTCTTGACTGTTGTGAATAGTGCTGCTGTGAACATGGGGGAGCATGCATCTTTTTGAATTAGAGTTTTGTCCAGAAAAGAAAGAAAGAGGCATTCCCTGGTGGCTCAGACTGTAAAGTGTCTGCCCCCGATGCAGGAGACCTGGGTTCAATCCCCAGATCCCCTGGAGAAGGAAATGGCAACCCACTCCAGTACTGCTGCCTAGAATTTCCATGGATGGAGGAGCCTGGTGGGCTACAGTCCATGGGGTCGCAAAGAGTCGGACACGACTGAGCGACTTCACTTTCTTTGTCCACATATATGTCCAGGAGTTGGACTGCTGGGTCATTTAGCAACTTTACTTTTCACTCTTTGATGACCCTGCCTGCTGTTCTGTAGTGGCTGCTCCAGTCTACATTCCCACCAGCAGTGTGGGAGGGTTCCCTTTTCTTCACATCCTTTCCAGTATTTGTTATTTGTAGACTTTTAAATGATGTTAAACCAGACTTGTAAAGGGTTTGCGGAAATGTAAAACAATGCCAGTCTTAATTAAATCTTGTTTTGGAAAGTAGTTAAGTTTTTGTTAACATGCAATGAGTTAATTTTTTTAATGAACAAATACTTTTAACAGTTCTTCATTTTTGGTTTCTAGTAAGGTAAGTATTGATAGGTATAACCTACAGAAACAAAATCTTTTTGGTGCCCTTAATAATTGAGGGTTAAGGGGTCCTGAGACCAAAACCTTGAGAACGGCTGTTGTAGCCGGCCCTGGCGGAGCTGCTGTCAGAACGTCCTCCGTCTGGCTGCCGCTGTCCTCCCACTTGTCTCTGTCTCACCCCACGCCCTTCCTCGTCCTCCAGGAACCTGCGTGTGTGTGCTGACGGGGCTCAGCCCCACGCTGCCCTCCCAGCCTTCCTCCAGAAGATGGTGTTGGTGTTCCCTCAGCAGGTGCTGTGTGGGGTGGGGACCCTGGAGGCAGGGTTGGCACCCTCCCCACACAGGGTGCGTGTCCTGATGGCTCAGGCTACTGAATGGAGTTTCCAGCAGGCGATGGAGCCAGGGAGGAGCGCGTCCTGCTGGCCCGGGCCCAGGCCCTCCCGGCTTCCTCAGGGAGACCCCAGGCTGCCTCTGGCCGCTGCCAGTTGGCCAGGCCCTGGCCCTGGCTCAACAGCCGCGTGCTCTGCAGTAAACGAGGAGGAGCTGGAGCAGAGGACGCCAGGGCTGCCTCCCGGGGCCAGAAGTCTTGTGCTTTTAACTCCACGCAGGGGTGTGGGGAGACCTGGCTCTGTAGAAAGTGCCTGGCCCTGTGTCCCACCCCAGAGGCCCCCAGCACCTGCTGTTCTGGGGAAGGCAAGATGAGATATAGCAGGAAATAGGTCCAGAGACAGACAGATTTGGAGACGGGCTCCATCCCACTGTGTGTGCGTGTGCTCAGTCGTGTCCAGCCCTTCTGGACCCCATTCGCTGTAGCCCGCCAAGCTCCTCTGTCCATGGGATTTCCCAGAGAAGAATACGGAAGCCGGTTACCGTATCCTTCTCCAGAGGATCTTCTTGACTCATGGGTTGAACATGCGTCTCCAGCATCGCAGGCAGATTCTTTACCTGCTGAGCCACTGGGGAATCTCACTTTAGGGTGACTGAAATATTCTGTGCTAGACTGTGTTGGTCATAAGTGCAGAGGGGCCTGCCCCCCAGGCTCTGCCATGGCTTCAAAAGGCAGCTGCAGGGTGGGTGTGGAGGGGAGAGGAGACAGGAGCCGGCGGGGCCAGGGGGAAAGCGGAGCCCTGTGGCAGCGCCTGCCCCAGCTTCAGTGTTGGGTGACGCCGGGGGTGGTGCGACGAAACCAAGTGTCATCTTAACATTACAAATCAGTGATTAACAGTATTCAAAGTGTGCGCTGTAAGTCAGCATCATCCTTCACAGAAGGTGTAAAATGTCTATACTTTTTGACCTAATAATCTCACTTCTGGCGTGTTTAGGCCAAGGAAATAATCCAAGACAGGGAAAGAGCATTAGTCAAAGGTGTTGCATTGTTTTATGACAGTAACAAGGAGCCTTCTAAATGATTTAATAGGGATTGGTCAAGCAAACAGGGATGGGCCCCTTTTTGGAAATACTAAAATCTATGATCATGGACTCTTACAGGATAGAGGAGCTATATGTGACACAGTGTTAAAAGGATTTAACTTTATCACAACAGCAACTATATAAAAACCTGGCTGCCTGTGCAGACTGGCAGGGACATGCAGACTGGCTGCATTAGGATGGTATGGTTGGGCAATTGTGTTTTCCTTCAGTTTAATAATTTTATTGACATACAGTAATCTGCATACCACATGATTTCCCCATTTAAAGTGTGCAATTCAGGGACTTCCTGGCGGTTCAGTGGTTAAAACTCTGTACTCCAAGTGCAGGGGGGAACAGGTTCAACCCCTGGTCCGAGAATTAAGATCATGGCTCAGCTGAAAAATTTTCAAGTGTGCAACTCAGTGGTTTTTAGTATAGTCACAGAATCATGCAACCATCATTCCCGTTTTAGAACATCTACAGCGTCCCCAAAGGAATTCCATACTGGCCATAGACCAGCCCCCCAAGCCCCTGGAAACCACTAATCTGGTTTCCGCCTCTGTGGATTATCTGGATTTACCTCATGTACAAAATCATACAATACATGGTCCTTTGTGTCTGGCTTCTGTCACTGAGCATCACGTTTTCAAGGGTCATCTAGGTTGTAGCTGTGTCCGTACTTCGTCCCTTTCCGTGGCTGAATTATATTCCCCTGTATAGATATGGCCAGTGTGTTTATCCACTGATCAGTTGATAGACACTTGAGTTGTTTACACATTTTGGCTATTATGAGTAATTCTGCTATGACCATCCTTGCACAGGTTTTTGTGTGGACATGAGTTTTCAGTTCTTTGGGGTATATACCTAGGAGCGGGATTGCTGGGTGGCTCCTGAAGAACTGCCAGACGGTTTTCCAGAGCAGCTACACCAGCAGTGAGGGGAGGAGAGTTTCCAGTTTCTCTACATGATCCTCATTATTGTCCTTTTCATCTTAGCCATCCCGTAGGTAGGAAATGGTACCTTGTAGGTTTGATTTGCAGTCGCCTTTTGACTCACAATGTTCAGGTTCTTTTCATGTGCTTATTGAGCATTTGTTCATTTTTGGAGAAATGTCTGTTCCCATCCTTTCGCCCATTTAAAAAAACTGACTCATCTTTTCTGTTAATGAGTTAGAAAAGTTCTTTATGTATCCTAAATGGTGCAGGTCCCTAGGATACTTGATTTGAAAGAATTTTCCTATATTGTGTGGGCTGTCTTCCCACTTTCTTGATGGTGTCCTTAGAAGCACAAGTCTTACATTTTGATGAAATTGATTTTATCTTTTTTCACTTTTGTTGCTTGGACTCAGTCCTTCTGGCCCTGCCACTGGTTTGTTACATTTAATATTTAAACTGACTGACTCCAGGCTCCTCCCTCAGCAGGCTTGTTGGGGACCCCCTGTGGCTCTTCTTCCTAGTTCACATTATTTCAGTAAAAAAAAAAAAAGTCTCACTTTAAAATGCTACTAATTTAGGGGCTTTCATGCTGTTGGGGAGTTGAAGGAAGTGTCTTACTAAAGGAGACAGAGAGCAGACCCGGGGCGGGAAGGTGGCCTGCTTCTCCAGCACCAGGTGCTTTTAGTGAGCTTTGCGGAGGAAATGAGGGAGAGTGCGTCCCAAGACCAACAACGCCTCCTTCCTTCTCAACGTCCACTCCCTGACCACACCACTGCGCCGCTGCTGGGGGAGATGCCCTCGGTTTTGATTGTTTCCCTCAGGGCATGTGAACGTATGGGGGCTGCTCCGGGCTGGTGGGGAAAGGATGGAGGACTGGCTGTGGTCCTGGGGGGACAGCAGCTGTTGGGAGGGGAGGGGGAGCTTGGGCGTGGGTAGGGACACAGGATGGCACCACGGCTGCGTGGGGCCAGGTGCCTGGGGCCAGCTCTGCCCTGGTGCTGAGGGCGCTGCCTGTGGGTCTCCCCCTGAAACAGCTCCCAGAGCCCTGCGTGTTCGCCCAGGCCGGCGGTGGAAGGAGCCTCACCTGCCTGTCTCCTCTGAGTACCTGGGATCAGAGGTACAGCATCGCCCGACCCTCCACAGGCAGTCCCTGGCGCGGAGGTCAGCCTGGTGCCCCCTCAGGGAGGGGGCGGACAGGACCCAGTTGGACTGCCCTTGAGACGCCCTAGATGAGGTTCCTGAGCTGCTGGGTTCCGCCCCCTTCACCGGGTCACCCCCCTGCCCTTGGCTCCCACACAGAAGTGTGGGTGACCCCTGAGGCTCGTGTTTCTGGAGATTGCAGGATGGTGGCTCTAGGCTGGGTTACCTTGGCAATGCTGGGGCATCTCCAGGGCCTGGGGGCAGCTGAGTCTGTGCTCCCGAAGGATTGGCCCCGGCCCAGACCAAGCGATGAGACCTGTGTGGGGAGATGAGTGAAGGTGACCTGAGGCCAAGAGCAAGGGACGCCCATGGGAGGAGCCACGGAAGGCCCTGTGTCGTGGGTGGGTGGGGGTAGCTGGGAGCACAGCCTGCACCCTGGTTTCTCCTCCAGGCCCAGGAGAAGCAGCAAAGATGTCGAATGATCCACCCCCTCCTTATCCTGGGGGTCCCACAGCCCCCCTTCTGGAGGAGAAAAGTGGCGCTCCACCCACGCCAGGTAGGTCCCATGCCCTTTGCAGCTGCTGGGAGCTGCACCCCTCCAACAACTAAGCCTCTGTGCTTCCTCCCCCGCTCCGTCCAGGCCGCACCTCCCCAGCTGTGATGCAGCCCCCACCGGGCATGTCGCTGCCCCCTACAGACATCGGCCCCCCACCCTATGAGCCGCCCGGTCACCCGATGCCCCAGCCCGGCTTCATCCCCCCACATGTGAACGCGGACGGCACCTACATGCCTCCAGGTAAGACTGAAAGGAACCTGTCCAGCCCAGCACCCCACGTTGGCAGCTGGGCCAGCCTCTGCTGCCAGCCGGCAATCTGTGTGGGTATTTAACATAAGGGCAGAGGGCTGACTGCGGGTGGACAGCAGACAGGGGAAGGTGCCCAAGAGCACGGCACAGGGAGCTTCTCTGTCCTCTGGAACAGAGACCAGGAAAGGCTGGGAGAAGGACGATGGTGGCCTGGGCCCCGGGCCTGTGTCCTGGGGTGCTAGAGGCTCGGGGATTTGTGCTCACCTTTCCTGGGGGCCAGTGGCCGGCCTGCCAGTGACCCGTCTTTGCTCCGTCTTCTGTTTCCAGGTTTCTACCCTCCTCCGGGTCCCCATCCACCCATGGGCTACTACCCACCCGGGCCCTACCCGCCAGGGCCCTACGCTGGCCCCGGGGGCCACACGGCCACGGTGCTGGTCCCCTCAGGGGCTGCTACCACCGTGACCGTGCTGCAGGGAGAGATCTTCGAGGGCGCACCCGTGCAGACAGTGTGCCCCCACTGCCAGCAGGCCATCACCACCAAGATCTCCTATGAGATCGGCCTGATGAACTTCGTACTGGGCTTCTTCTGCTGCTTCATGGGGTAGGTGGTGCAGGCACCCACGGGGTGGCGCCGTGCCCACCTCTGCTGCCCTGCAGGGGGCTGGGCTCTCGGCCCCTGCCCTTCAGGCCCCTGTCTCTCCTGATGCAGGTGTGACCTGGGCTGCTGCCTGATCCCCTGCCTCATCAACGACTTCAAGGATGTGACGCACACGTGCCCCAGCTGCAAGGCCTACATCTACACGTACAAGCGCCTGTGCTGACGGGCTGGGCCTGGACTCCCCGCTGTCCGTCTGGCCCCCCCGTGCTTCGCCCCCTGCTCTCAGTGGCTCACCTCCCTGCTCCCACTGGGGGTTGGAAGCCGTTCCACTGGCCCGTCCCCTGGAAGTCTTGTCCTCTTCGCCTTGCCCTTCCCTGAGCATCTGACTCTTGTGGCAAAAATTCTGTTGGATTTCAGGCCAAGGGCCAGCGAGTGGTGGGGGATGGCGCTGAGCTTGCGTGCTGCTGGCGTGCTAGGCATTTGTGATCAAGAAGACGAGAGGGAGTGGTCTTCTCACATGGTCCTCCCTGCTGGGGTCTCTTCTCCATTTCTGTACCAGGTACAGGTTTGGTCCAGAGTCTCCCTGGGACCAAAAGCAGCCAGAGCCGTGGCTGGTTCCCCAGACCGGGGCCTGCAGTGGGGCCGAGCCCATAGCCACCGTCATTTCTGATCTGCTGGGCTGAAAGTGGCAGATGGACCCAGGCAGGCCTGAGTTTGTGAATGCTAGAGGCAGGCATGATGGTCAGAAGCAATGACTCTGGCCCTCAGAACTCAGGAATTCTTAACTGCGCCCAGGAATCACCTGGGGTATATAGAGGTCAGCACACCTGCAGGCTGCAGGGTGAGGGACTGGACACTAGCTTGCCAAGAAGCAATTCTCCATGGCCCCTGCCCAGCTCCCTTTCAGCCACACCTCTGTGAAGCCCAGCCTTTGCTGGGGCCAGAAGGAATGCCCAGGAGCTGGGCCATCTGGCTATACCGTGTCCTCGCAGCGTGTGGGCACAGCCTCTGCCTGGAACGTCCCAGGTGGGACCAGAGGTGACAGAGCGGGGCTTCCTTGCGGGCACTCTGGGCTCTGCAGTGCACTCTCCATGGGCCCTCCTCCCGGTGCCCACAGGGCCCTGCACCCCGGCTGGAGCAGCCATGGCACTGGACTGGGGACAGGCTTGGGACAAGGAAGGAGCAGCCACAAGTGGCAGAGGTGCCCCGGTGGCCACCAGCCCTGCCCTGGGCCTGAGCACACACGGTTTCCTGAAGGGTTTGTCTGTGAACTTGCTCCCGTGGACCGCTGTATCCTGCCGCCCCCTGCTGGTCCTGCACAGCCACTGCATGGCCTCCTGTCACTGTGAACCGTGGCCAGTCTCAGTTGATAGTTCCTCATTAAATTGGCCCTTTCACTCCCCTGCCCGAGGCCTCTGCTCTCTTGCCTGGCTTCCTTCTTTTGTGAGGGAAAGAGGGTGGGGGGCCTGCAGGTAGTTGGAAGGCAGCGGGGGTCAAGACCTCAGGGTCTCAGTGCTTCTGCTGAACCCACTACCCAGGGACAATGCTGGTGTCTCAGTCCCTGGTTATACCCACTGGAGCCCAGCCGTGACTGCACCATCAAGCTTCCTTACTGATAATACCACTTGTCTCCACACCACACACCTGCCCATGGGGTCTGCAACCTGGAGACCCCTGCCAGCCAGAGCTCAGGGTCATCAACCCTGTGGGGAGGTACCCTCGCTGCCTTGAGCAGGACAGAGCCACCGGGGCTGAGGCGTCGGGTCTGCGGGCTGCTGGGGTGGGCAGGCAGCTGGGCCCCCACCCCTCATCTGACTTGTGAAGGTGGGTGGGCTTGGTCAGTTACTGGAAAGTGTCCCCACCATTTAATTCTTTTCTGAGTAACACTTCCACAGATTCTCAGTATATAGAACAGGTAATAAACTCCTATTTAAATAAACATTTAAGTTCATTTCTATTTTAGACAGTTATTATATAATACAAGTACATGCTCTTTTAGGTATAAAAAAAAAAGGAAAACTAAAGCACTCCTGAGAACTAGAAAACTGAGGGACCACATGGACATCCATGTCCCTGAGAGGTGGCTCACTGACTGACTGCCCTGAGAGGCGGGTGCTGGGCCGGGACCGGCAGTGTTGGGAGAGCGAGGGGCTGCCAGGCACCAACAAGGATGGTGTCACACCAGAAAGGAGGGAGGCGACTAGCAGAATCCACTTTATTGAGTGCAGAAGCATTTTCACAGGTCAGAGGAGACAGGCCACGGCCAAACTGACCCTGACTTGGGTGTCTGCTTGAGGTGTGAGGACTGGCTGCCCAGGACGGAGCTCCAGGACCCCTGAGGCGAGGCAAAAGCTCAACTTCTGGCTCCTGCCCCCAGAAGTCCAGAAAAGGAGCAGCCCCATCTGGGGAGGCCCCCACCCTCCCACAGCTCTGGGGCCTGAACTTGCTGGCGGTCTACTCCCAGCACAGGAAAGACACCCACCTAGGTGCGGATGCATCAAGGAGAAGGGGAGTGAGCGAGCCTTGGGTCAGAGGTGCAGGGGCCCCGGTGGCAGCGCTGGTCTCGGAGGCCTAGGCCAGCCTGCGACTGCGACTGCTGCCAGGGCCGGGGGGCTCGGGGGGGCGGGCCTGCACCCAGCTCAGCATTTGGCCCGCAGGCAGGATGCTGACAGGCAAAGGCTTCAGTCTCTGGCTTTTATTGGTTGCTTGTTTTCTCAAGGCCAGCATTAGAAAAGTCACCTGAGGTGGCAGTTTGGTCGTGGGTGGAGGCGGGGCGGGCCGGTGGACGGGAGGCGGTGCAGCGTGGAACGGTGGGTCCTTCACATGGAGTACCAGGCCAGGAGGCCGGCAGCCAGGGCCACGCTGGCAGCCAGCAGGAACTGGAGGCCGGGCCTTCGCAGCACGGCCAGGGCTGCTCCAAAGGGGCAGCTGCTGCCTTCCAGGGCACCTGCGCGGCAGCACCCAGGGGACACGCCGTGAGTGGGGGCCAACACACCTGCCCCAGGCGCGCAGGACACGCGAGGCCTACCTTTGTCTAGCTGAGCAGCATAGTACGGGCACTTCCGCAAGTCTCCCTTCCCGTCGTGCACAGGAAGCCCGTCCTGTGTGGGCAGTCTGCTGTGAGCGGGAAGCCGGTCATGCGCAGGGAGCCCGTCCTCCAGGGTCTCTTTGGCTAGCAAGGAGCCAGCCTGGTCCAGTTCATTGAATACCTGCAGATACAAAGGATCAACAGCCATCACCAGCCTGTGTCCCCAGACAGGCTGAGCAGGCAGGGACGGGAGTGTACAGGGTGGACACCTTCCTGATGGGGCACTCTGGGAGGTGTGGCTGCACACGTGCTGCCCAGGCTGAGAGCCCACGGCAGACACCCCCAGGGGGCAGACAGGAGAGCAGAAAGCACTGGCCCCCCACGCCGTGGGATCCCCAGCACGTCCCTGTTTGTGGGTGCTGGGTATTTCTAGCAAGAAACAGGAAGGTGGGAGGAGGCAGCCCTGGCAGGGCTGGCTGGTCCTGAGGGGCCCTCAGGCCTATGCTCAGGCCGGCACTTCCCTGGAGCGGAGGGCAGGGCCTGGGCTCTGGACACAGAACCGGCCTGCCAGACTCGGGCCTGTCTAACAGCTACTTGTAAACTGAATCATTCTCTCTTTGGTTCTCTCCCCAAACTTACCAAGCAGGACTTTTCACAGCAACCTTTGCTAAAAATGGGGAATTCCACATTCCTTCAGACCAGAAGCCTGGGGTGAGAGGGAGGGAGATAGCTCCCACCTTCCCGACCCTTCAACATGCCGGGATGTCACCTTCCCAAAGCACCACACACAGGCTGTTGATCAAGCAGGTTGGAACCCTGACTGGCCTGTCTAGTCGCTAGACTTGCTCTCAGGCAGCCTATCTGTTTGAGGGCACTGATGCCCCTCAAGCGGCTCTGGGGCAGCCCTGCCGGCAGACACCCTCCCTGGCAGTACCTGCATGTTGAACTCGAAGGCCTTGTTGGCCTCCTCCACGATCTTCTCTTTGGTCTCTAGGTTCAGGTCGAGGGCGTTCATCCTGGCCCGGTACAACTGCTTGAACTGCTGTGCGTTGTCCACATTCTCAAACAGGTAGAACTGGGTCCCTTCCCCCGTACTGGGGAGTTTCAGGGCCCGCTGGGCCACCTTCTTCAGCACCTGGCCCCCCGAGAGGTCCCCCATGTAGCGGGTGTAGGCGTGGGCCACCAGCAGCTCTGGTTCGTTCTGCCCCACCTCGTGGATCCGCTCCACGTACTTCCGGGTGGCCTCGGAGCACTGCGCCTGCTCCTCCCAGTGCTCGCCATAGAGATACTCCATGTCCCTGATCAGCGCCTTCTTCCGGTGTAGCTCCATGGGGAAGTACAAGGGGGCAAAGGCTGGGTGGTCCTTGTTCCGGTCGATCTCCTCCTCCAAGGCCGAGTACGTGAAGTACAGCGCGGTGGTGGCCAGCTGCCAGGGGTGATGGGGAGACCATGGGAGAGGGCCAGGGCCTGGGCCAGCAACTCCCAAGCCCACTGCCCACACTCCTGAGCACCCCCTCCACTCCCCACTTTCATACAGTGAGATGTTTCACGTGCGCAGGAAGCGTTTGTTTCTTAAAGGAATGACACGAATTCTCTGGAACACGGACCACTCCCTTTACATTACTACCTTATTCCTTTTAAGACATGAAACCACAGCCTGATGCTGAGAAAACATGGCACGTGGAGGAAGGCTGGGGGGGTAGGCACTGTGGGACTAAGGGCCCCCAACCCGACCCAGTTCACAACTGAGGGCACAAACCTTAAATAGCTCCTTCCTGATGTTGCCTTTCAAGAAGTCCTTGACAAACTGGGTGTTTTCCGCCCGGTCATGTGATTCCTTGGTCCCTTCCTTCAGGAGCTCGGAAAGGTCTGCCATGCTACGGAGAGACCATGTGTGAGTTAGCCTTCCGACTCCAGGCTGACCACTCACCAAGCTCGAGGCAGAGGCTGCTCAGAAACGTGATTCCAGCCTCTCAGCAGGGAGCAAAGCACAGACAGATGTGGGTCTGCTCCCAGGACTCGGGCGACACTCTGGATGACTCTGACACACTCCTCCATCGTGCCTGGGTCTCTCTGAAGCACCCAAATGAGTGATGCTTGGCTTCTGTGCCCACCTGAAGAAACACACACCGCTAACCCTACCAGTGTATGACTTCAGGGAACAGATGACTCTGGGGAACGTGTCTCCCAGGATCCACACCCCTGAGAAGAACTGACCATGCAGCTCCTAGGGTGGCCCAGCTGCCTTCCTCCCACCTTGGACCCACAGCCCCTGAAGAGGACATGAGCCTGGGACCCGGCACAGGAGGAGGGAGTGAGAGCAAGGCTGGGGAGGCACGAGCCAGGACCAAGGCCTGTGCTGCTGAACAAAATTACGTGACAGATGCCAGCGCCAGACAAGGCAGAGCAGGTGCTGGGCAGGGGCTCCTGCGCCATCCACAGTCGTTGACCAGAGCGAGGAAAGCTTGGCCTCTCACGGCCAGTCTCTGCTGGCCTCTTTAGGAGACTGGCTCGTACCACTCACGTGCTGCCAACAGTTTATTTTCAGCAATTATTCCAAGATGTAAAAAGAGAACTTTGCCAATGACAGGGCTATAAGGAGAGGCTGACAATGATGAAGAGCAGGCCTGGGTGGCTGGAGGCTTCAGGTGAATTGCCCCCAACCCAATAAGGAAAGCCCTGGAGTTAAGAGCTGCTCCCACATCTGAGGGATGGGAGACACTGGAAAGGTGCCAGCTTTGCCTCTGATTACCCTTTCTCAACCCAGATGACAAAACGCTCAGAATTCCAGGAAGAAGAAACGGCCAGGAGCACCATCAAATCCCACCACTAGGCGCTCGGAGCAGTGCCTGTCCTGCCTCCCTACGTGGGGCGGGGGCGAGGGTGAGGAGGAGGCGGCGGGCGCGGAGCACCCCGGGGCCTGGCAGCGCGACCTGACTGCACCACGGCCGCCACCGCTCACCTGGTGTGGTTCTCCTCCTCTGGGGCCCCGGAGATCCTTCTCTCTGGCTCATCCAACCCCTCTGAGGCCTCCAGCTCCGCTGACATGGCGGCTGCTCTCACGCCTCTGGTCCTGCAGAGACACGGGAGCAGGGGATGTGGCGCCCGGGGCAGGCACTCCCCAGGCGCCCGCCGGCTCTGCTCGCCCCGAGCACCACCACCAGGAGGCGCCACAGGCCTCAGGGAAGTCCTCATAAAAATGAAGCTCTGCTGTCACGCGGACCGTATCTGCTTTGGACAGAATGTGAATATGGACAGTGGTAACAGCACTGTACTGATGCTGAACTTACTGATTTTTATAACTGCACCGTGGTTATTTATGAGAATGTCCTTGTTTTAGGAAACACACACTAGCGTAGTCACAAGCAATGGGGCATATTACCTGCAACTTATTGTCAAATGGCTCAGAGACAGAGTGTGTGTGTGTGTGTCTGTGTGTACAGGCACATACACTGCCGTGGGGGGACACACGAGTGAAGCACTTGAGTCAGTGCTGACAGTAAACCTGGATGAAACATACACAAGGATTCTATGTACCATTCTTACGACTTTTCTGTATTTTTGAGATTATATAAAAATTAAAAGTTTCCTAAAACATAAAATAACAAAGGAATATGACTTAAATAAAGCAGCTGTGCAGCAGCTCTCAGTGTGGCAGTGAGCGCATTGGAACCAGCCAGCCTGCCTGTTAGAGGCGGGTGCCCTTGCGCAGACAGCATCCCCTCGGAGCAGCTCCTAAGGCCCTTGACGAGCTGCGCTGAGTCACCACGTGAGCAGACTGCCTCCAGCCCACTCCAGACTCTGCCGAGCAGGAGGAAGTGACTCTCGTAGGCCAGTCGATGCCCACTGCCTCTGCGTTCATCAGCCCGGGAGATCTGGTCCTGGAAGACTCGAAGTTCACCCTCCATCTGATGGTGCGGCGGGGGAAGCCCATCTGGGAACAGCAGCACAGCTGCCCCAACACCAGCAGTAACACAGGACCAGAGCTACTATCACTGGGGCCAAATCACGCCAAAGAGAGAGAGACCTGTACTTTCTACCTCAACCAGTGTCTTCTTACTGAGCGTTACTGAGCTCTGCCCAGAAACAGGTGTCTAGGGGGACAAAGTATCATGATCCCTGAAAGGATAAAAAACCACTTCTATCTCAGCCCACAGATAACCACCATTAAGTATGTTGCTACATTTCCTTTCTGAGTTTTCTCTAGATAACATGGCCTTTGTTATCTTTGGAGATATTACAAGGCCTGGTTTTGCTCAGCAGTCTTTCTAAAACTTCTCTCAACTTTAGATTTAGCATTTATACAATGGAATTAATGACAGGAAGGATTAAGTAAGAACACAGAAGCACAGTGCCTGCCACGTGTTAAGCACTCAGTAAATATCATGGGACACTTGTCCCAGGAATGCTTAGAAAATAGCAGAGAGTAAAATAAGCCAGACAAGGCATGATACTATTTCTGTGTGCAATCTTTTTTTAAAAAGGTTCAATTCAGAGAAAACAATGGAATGGGGATTGCCTAGGAGTGGAGCAAAATGGTAAAATGGTACAAATTTTCAGTTATTTTGTGAATAAGGTCTGAGAATCTAATGAAAATGTGGTGACTATAGTTGATAATTGTTGTTCAGTCACTAAGTCAGGCCCTACTCTTTGCGACCCCATGGAATGCAAGACTCCAGGCTCCTCTGTCCTTCACTATCTTCCAGAATTTGCTCAGATTCATGTTCATTGAGTCATTGATGCTATCTAACCATCTCACCCTCTTCTGCCCCCGTTCTTTGCCTTCAATATTTCCCAGCATCAGGGTCTTTTCAAATGAGTCAGCTCTTCGCATGAAGTGGCCAAAGTACTAGCGCTTCAAGCATCAGTCCTTCCAATGAATATTCAGGGTTGATTTCCTTTAGGATTGACTGGTTTGATCTCCTTGCTGTCCAAGGGACTCTCAAGAGTCTTCTCTAGCAGCACAGTCCAAAAGCATCAATTCTTCGGCACTCAGTCTTCTTTATGGTCCAATTCTCACATCTGTATATGACCACTGCAAAAACCCTAGCTTTGACTATATGGACTATAGTTGATAATACTGAACTGCATAACTGAAATCTGCTAAGAGAACAGATCTCGAATGGTTCTCACTTCTTTAAAAGGGTAAATATGTGAGGTGATGGATACGCTTTTTTTAAAGCAATAAAAATTTTTTAATTTTAAATATATTACAATTTTATTGTCAATGATACTTCACTAAAGCTGGAAAAAAGAGGGAACAGAAATAGCAGAATATAGAAAATGGGACCTTCTCCTGACAAATCAGATATATCCTCCTCTATAAAAGTGCTGGTGAACAGTGTGGTGCAGACTGTCAACGACAGACAGGAGCGGGGGTTGGGGAGAGGAAGTGCCTCTAGATGGCGGAACAGTATGAACAGCGCTAGAAACGGGACAGCCACAGAAATGGTGAAAGGCCGCCTCCTGTGTGTCCTCTTTCCTAGGGGTCAAGGTAGACTTTGCCAACCCTGAAGCAAGCTCCACATAGCTTCCCCCAGGTCATTCATACTGACCTGATTTTTTGCCCACAGCTCGAAGCTTGTGGGATCTTAGCTCTAACTGGTCAGAGATCAAACCCAGGCCCTAGGTGAAAGCTCAGAGTCCTAACCACTGGACTGCTAGGGAATTCCCCAGACTTTTAAGAAAGAACATCTGCGCTCCACTCCCTTAGGGACCCTAGGAGCCACAGTTTTTCTCTAACTGCTCAGCAATCAGACCGCAGATAGGAGTGAGTGCTGTGAAGAAAGTTCTGGGCTTCCCAGAGGAGAGAAGGCTGCAATAAAGCCCCAGAGGCTCTAGGCAGGTATGTGGCTATGCTGAGGACACCCCAGGCACTGGAGGCCTGCAGCCCCAGGCTGCTTACAGGAAAAACTAGTATTGGGCAAAGATAGAACAACTGTCATCCGGTTGCCTAGGTTACCAATTGTGGTAACTTAGGTAAACTTCCTGCACCTGATCACCATGGTGCACACAGGGATGGTGTGAGTGACTCAATCTGACCATTAACTGGCCTACTTGATGACACTGCACTCTGGAAGGTGTAGTCACTCGAGCAACAAGGCTTCTGCTTCTCTTCAAAACAGAGGAAGAGAAAGCTGGCTTCTACCAGTGCCCACCTCGGCATTTTTTCCCACAGCAGCACTTTATTTGTGCCAGTACCTCCTCAGGTACACCCTCCACCCACCCTCTTCCACTGGTCCTGCCCAACAGCCCCGAACTCCCGCCTCCCCACTCCCAGGAAGCCAGACTCTAGCCCCTGGGACAGGGCCGCAGCTGTCGGCTTCACTGCTATAGCTCCAGGGCCTGGGGAATAACAGGCTCTCCATAAACACTCGCTGAAAACAAATCAAAGGAAAGAAGGCACACCGGAAATGCTGTAAAGCGTACCACCAACAGCAGGCGCCAGTAGACAGCAAGGCACACTCTGCGGTCCACCACCTCAACAGGTTCTAAACTCAGAACAGGGTTAAAAATTTTTGCTTTGAGGGAAGGGTAGATACCAGTTTATCCCATTCCAGCAGCAATTATACTGAGTCCCCAACGCAGGCTGAGGACTTCCCTGCTGGCTCAGTGGTAAAGAGCCCACCTGCAATGCAGGAGCCACAGGAGATGTGAGTTCGATCCCTGGGTCAGGAAGATGCCCAGAGAAGGGGAGGGCAACCCACTTCCAGTATTCTTGCCTGGAGAACCCCATGGACAAAGGAGCCTGGAGGGCTACAGTCCATGGTGTGGCAAAGAGTCAGACATGACTGAAGCAACTTAGCAAGCAAGCACGCACACAATGCAGGCTGAAAGTGCCATCTGGCAGGAAGGAAAACATTCTCAGGAAGGCTCACTTAGCATATTCACCCCACACGGGCTGAGTTTCAGAAAGAGGGCCGCCTGGAGGCCTGGCCACTAATACTCACGGGAGTGGCTGGGGGGTTGGGTGGGGCAGGGACCGGATGGCGGCATTCAGGAGCCACCTTGTATGTCAGAAACAGAATTCACTTCATTCTCTGAAAAGCTACATGGTCAAACTTGGTCAGGCTGACTTCTACACTCCAATCCTTTCTCTTTGCAGGAACCACTATAATCCTAGAAAATCAAAGGCCAAATCATGAACATGGAACCTTTCTAGACTGCAATCTCTTGTAATCTGTAAGAAGCTGCCCCACCCTGCACCCGACAAAAACAAAAAGATCCCAAAATAGTCCACTGTGGGAAATATACTTCAAGAAGTATTAACAATAAGTAATCTGTACCAAAATGATAAATAGCTATACTATAACATTTGAAAAAAGTCACTCAGCCTAACAATACAGGGCAGGGCTACTTAAACAGCAGCAAACAATGGAATCCTGGCACCGAGGCAACAAGTTGATGGGCAGTACCCAGGCATGAAACCGTCTGCATCAACTTCTTTGTTTAAAATAAGGGGCTGAGACTTCACTTTCCAATACAAGAGGTGTGGGCTCAATCCCTAATCGGGAAGGTAAGATCCCACATACTTCCCAGGCAAAAACCAAAACATAAAACAGAAGCAATTGTTAACAAATTCAATAAAGACTAAAAATGGTCCACATCAAAACAAAAAAAAGCTTAACAAAAAAAAGACCCCAAACACTGACTAGGACTATGGATAACTACATATACCAGTGATGGCGGGAAGGGACTTTGGAAAACTATAAGTATTTGTTGTTTGTTGGACATTTTAGGCGATTGGCTCCTTCTATGCAAAGTGGCTCAATTCTTTTCAAAGGGGGAGGGACAGGCAGGGGACAAGGGGGAGGGGGACACAGAGACAAACAGGAACAGGACTGGGCGAGCCGTAAGTCTCTGTGCTGCCCCAGCCAGTCACCAGCAGTCCCCAGGTCCTTCACTGTGCTCCTACTAATTCCAGAAACGTCTATCTATAGAGGTCAGGCCCTCTTCTTCTACTTCCCGACAACACCGTGACCCTCTGTTTATAAAATCTGCTTCCACGGCCTCGTAACTCCTGTACTCCTAGCCGTTCACTGATCATGACTGGTTTTCACTCCCACACCTGCTCTGAGAGAAACGGCAACACTGTCCTGATTACCAGTGCTCTCTGGTGCGCCTGGCCCAGCAGATCCAGAACACTCATTTCAAAGCCTCTGCCGTGGTGAATGACAGACTCAAGGCTCTAGGGCGTTTTAAAGAACAGACAGGTTCAAAGATGTTAAGTCCTCCTCTACAAACTCACGTCAGCAAACCTCAGGTCAGTCAGCCTGACTGCCAGACAGAAATGTGATCCCCAATCCCTCCCTCAAAGGCACAATGGGGACTTCAGCTGTCACAATTCTTTTCTTCATGCCCATTCTTTTTCTTTGTCCTGGGAAACCACAACTGGGGAAAGGGGCAGGCTGCGGAATTGGCCAGCACGAGAGAGGGAGGAGGGGGAAGTGAGGCGGCTGGAAACAGCATAGCTCTCCCGCCTACTGGAATCCACGGACACCAACTGCCACAGCGCGCAGGATGGAGGCCCATGACCTGAGGGGGTGCTCAGAGAAGACGGTGCCAGAGGGAAGGTGAGGGGCTGCTCCCTCCCTGCACAGAGGCCTCCACTGGACACGGCAGGCCCTGCCTGCCTCGAGAGGGCTGTGTGAAGCTCAGGGTCCACTCCAGTCTAGAACTGGCGTCACAGCCACAAGGGCCACTGTCCTCTTCTCCCTGTTAAGCTGGAAGCATATCCTACAAGACAGAGCAAGACTCCCTCAGACTGAGCTGCTCAGAATCCAACACCATGTTCCAAATCACATACAGCCCAGCGCCCTGGGGGCCTCCAGCTGAGCTGTAATGGATGCTGTTGCATAAATGAAATGCCTACTGATCAGGCTAGCTAAACGAAGAGGGTGGTGAGATAGTGACAATAAGTTATGGATTAAGTTCTAAAATACCAAACAATAAAAATTTTAATTGGGTACTACACCTCTGAGTTAAATGGTGTGAAATCTAGTTTTACTTTTCTTCAGCTATGACTCCATCCCTTCCTCCTCTCCTTCTCCCCACCTCCACCCCTCTCTCTGGTGGTCCGTTTTTTTCTAACTACAGACTTGTTTGTAATTCCCGTGCCTCTGAGCTGGCCAAGGCCATTCTTACTCACTCACAGGCCCCAACGGGGCTGGCACCCTCATTGAGTGGCCAGTGCTGTGTTTTTCCCTGCGGCTCCCCCAGAGTTCACTGCTCCCCTCCCAGGGTCTGCCCCGGAATCCCTGCCCCCGGCTGCTCTCCCCGTATCAGGGCTGGGCACTGGCTCCTGACCTCTCCACCAGGCCCAGTCCACATCCACACCCCTCTGCCCAGCAAGGCTGCTGCTCCTCGCCTCCAGGCCTGTGAGGGCAGGCCCTTCAGGGGCTCTGGCTGCTTTTCGTAGCCAGCACCACAGGTAAGGAGGCCTTTGGCTCCTTCTGTCTTAGGCCTGCCTCTAGTCACTGGTGCAGCTTTCTTCCCACAGCCCATGGATGTGGGGGGGGGTGTGTGTGCACGTGCGTGTTTTCCACTCTTCTGGCTGAACTAATAGCTTCCATCGCATCCACCTCTGTTTATGATCTCACCCCACCTACTTACACTGTGATATTCAGGAGGGTCACGGGTAAAAATGATGCCTCACCGCTCACAAAGATCACGTACAACACACACGTCTTCAGCACATAAATATGAGCATGTGCCCCATAAATGTCTTCAGATGATAAACACAAAACGGGAGTCCAAGGTACTCCCTTTCCTGGGCTATAGGAGCTGTTCCTGCTCTATATCCCCTGAAGGCTTTTCACCCCTCTGTTCCTGTTGAACAATCCCATAAACCAGGCCAAGTCAGTTCTTAATGGTGCCACATACTCTTATCAGGCAGGCCTCAGCAGCTATGAAGAAACGGGTTGTTTACCCATCACACACATTCCTTTCTGAGTATTTATGAAAGAAGAGTAAATTCTAACATGCTACTTATAAGCCTAACATGATCTGGGGGACAAGCAACGCCAGGGCTCCTGTGGAGGCAGCAGGAGGGAGGAAGCCGGGGGCGGGACCGTGCAGCTCTCAGCCTCCCAACCTCGGGCTCTCTCCACGTTTCACCTGTGAAATGGGATGAACACCTACCCAGCACTCAGTACAAGACTAATGCTATTGCTGCTGCTAAGTCGCTTCAGTCGTGTCCGACTCTGTGCGACCCCAGAGACAGCAGCCCACCAGGCTCCCCCGTCCCTGGGAATCTCCAGGCAAGAACACTGGAGTGGGGTGCCATTTCCTTCTCCAAGACTACTATGAAGATCAAATAGATGATGACCATGAAACCACTTTACAACAGATGTCAATGTGCCAGAAGAAACTGCGAATGAGCTGCTTATTAACTTGTCTACCCTGGGAGACGAGACACTTTGGTGAGCTTTTTTCAGACCTTGCTACGACACCAGGCAACTCAACAAGTGGAAGAAGCCCTATTTCTGGATGCACCGTGGAGACAGACTTGCTCTCCTGAGCACTGTTTAAAATCCAGTACTGAGAGGGGTAAGCCTCACACTGAGGGCCAGTTTTGCATCCCATCTGGCAAATGGATGTGAAGAGGGGTGCAGCCTGCTTCCTGCAGTAAACGGCCACTTGACCGTCCCTGCGCTGCTCCCAGACCTCAGGGAGGGCTGGAAGTTGGGGGATAGGAGGGAGCTCAGTGAACCTGTCAGTTTACAGAGGTCACTTCCAGCCTCCCATCTGCTGCTGATTACTGCTAGACCCAGCTCGCCTTCAGGAAGGGAAAGGAAGATGGGCCCTGTCCAAAGGATAAGGTCTTTAGAGTTAGAAAGGTTTGGCTGGAGTTTGAACGTTTAGTAGTTCCATGGCTAGCGGTAAGGCATACCATTCTGAAAGCTGAGTTTCCACATCCATAAAACTGGGTAACAAAACTCTCTCTGCTCCACATTCTCAAGTGTGCTGTGAAGACTAAAGGAGCTAACATGTGTACAAGCGCTTCATGAAACTAACGAGGCTGAAAAGTGCTGATGATCTCTTGAGAAGTTGCTGGAGAAAGCAGGTGAGTGATTCTGAAACACTGAGGAAGAATGTGAAACCTGATGCGTCCACAGGTAATTCTGGGCAGTCAGTTACATGTGAGGACTTGTGACTCAGGCCTTTTCCTCTGCCGGTGTCAGGAAAAGGGAATTCTGTTCTTTCTGAGGTGAGACCTGTGACCGCTGCAGCTGGAAAATTCTCACTGCAGATGCTGCCGGATGCTGGCTGAGCTGGGTGTTGGGAGCAGTGCACAGGGCCGACTCAGCCCTAATCCAACAAAGCAGCTGAGAAGAGGGGCCTCCCAAACCCCTGAGAAGACCACATCCTATAGGTCTTCTGAGTCTATAGAATGAGTGACACGAGGTCTCTGAACTCTGGTGCTGCCACACCTCAGGAATTCTTATACACAAGCTTCACGCCTTTCATTTTGGTTACTGGGTGAATTCAATCCCACAGTTGATTGAATGGATGACTATTAACCTCTTGACAAAGAGCAAGTTCAGACAAGCCATTTTGGAAAAGTGAGGAGTCTAAGGACACAAAGCTCTTGCGTCACATTTATTCAACACACACATGCATATCTGGCAACAAGCAACCAGAAAGCAACTAAGGGCACTAGTCTCTCAGTAGCTTCAAAACCTGGACTCAGGAAGTCTAAGACTTCTCAGGCAGGTTGTGCCCACTGGGGAGTGGTGGGCTCATCTCTAGCATGTTCAAATACAGCTGAGCAAGAACTCAGACACTGCGGCGACACCTGAAACATGGAAAAGAGCAGAGAAGGGGCCGCAAGTCCACTGGCTGCGGGCACCAAGGACGCCACTTCCTACTACAAGACCCGCTCTGTTTCCTGAGTGTCACTGGGTCTTGGGGCTGAGAAGACAAGGCTTTTTAGTCCCATGGGAAGCACCTGAGGGGTAGGTGCTGAAGCCGTGACTGAATTCTAGAACGGTCAGGCTGGGACTTTATAAGAACAAAGCTTAGGCACCAGACATCCACAAGGCTGGTTGTAACAGCCTAAGTTCTGACGAGACTGTGGGTCACCCCTAGGTACAATCAAGCAAAAATTCTTCCAACTTTGGAACAATCTAGAAAGCATGTGTCCTATGGATTAAGTGGTCAGCCACATTTTCTTTCACTCAGGTGCAACAACTGTTACCTGTGACCTTGGCTTCTCTCACAAATGATGACATAAACAGTGTTGGGAGTGGTGGGAAACCGTGGGGGCTTAGGATGCTTCTGCCGAATTTCCACCTTGGAAAACCTAGAAGTGCTATGGCCTTCCAGGTGGTTTTCTCTTTACATGTGTGTGTCCTCTCTACATGCATCATGGCTGACTCCTTTGGAACCCCATGAACTGTAGCCTGCCAGGCTCCTTTGTCCATAGGATTCTGCCGGCAAGGATACTTGAGTGGGTTGCCATTTCCTCCTCCAGGGGATCTTCCCGACCCAAGGATCAAACTGTCATTTCAGGTGTCTACTGCTTTGGCAGACAGATTCTTTTGCCACTGAGCCACCTGGGAAGCCCTTTCCTCTCTACAGACAGACTCAATGGAGCCTCCCAGCAGGGACCAAAGGCCCTCAGGTTCACCCAGAAGAGGGCGGTGCAGAGGAAGACCACCGGACTAAAGTCTAACAGATGTGGACACGCCATGTTAAGTCACTTCTGAGCAGGGTCCCATGACTATGAAGGAACTAAGACCAAGAGAATTAAGTAATACAGCCAATGTCACTCAGAGTGAACAGTCGAGCTGGAACCAAACTCGAGTCCTTCTGAATGCAAGGTGATGCCTCCTGCGTCCACAGCCAATCCTCAGTGGTACACAGAGGTGAAATCAGTATGGTGTCTACCGACAAGACTACTAGCCACATGGAAACTGAGGTTATGTTACAGTGCACTTATGCTCACAGTGGAGGGGTTGGCTAAACCACTGAGTGATACTTGTTTCTTAGTAAGAAAAGTAAGCTCAATCCTATGGTTTCTGAGAAGTAAACGCTCAGGTTCCCATTTGAAGACTATACCGCCCACCCATAACACACTCACCTTGGCTCACTCAGATTACAGGGCAACCCGAGAAGGTTGTCCTCTGGCGGGCCCTACTTTTGTTGACTAGCAGGGCAGGCCAAGGCTGGAGACGGCTGGTCCCAAGGGGGAGGATGGCACCCACAGCCCTGCCTCAGTGCCTGGAGGGAAGCAGTCAGATCTGCCAGCTCCTGGCGGATACTGAAGCCGAGGCTCTAGGCATCCTGACCCCACGGGGAGGTCACAATAGGTAAGGCCCTCAGATTTCTATAGTACCTATTACCATAGAAACTACAGAGAAGTCAGAAGAGCTGGTTTTAAGAATCTGAAAGCGTGTTCTCCACATGTTGAGATCTATTCAGTCCAATCTTCCTGTCTACTGAAAATATACTCTGCCTTGGTAGCAGGAGTATGATGGACAGAAAATACATCAACATAAAGGTCTTATAAAATCAGCAACTCCACAGGCCAAGGCACTGGTCAATCTAACGAGGCGGCTCCTCTGGCTCACCTTGGACCTGTTTGGGACCCTAACATGCTTCCACAGGCCTCAGAGTTAGGTATTATTCTCAGGCATTTTCACAACTGCCTAGACTCTGGCAGTAGAGGGGAGGGGTGGGTGAAGTGGGTGCAAAGAAACAAGCCCTGACCAGGAACTGGTGACTCCCAAGAGGCTGCCCTGTCCTCACAGACTTGCGTCTACGGTGGCAGCGGACCAGCAGCAACAGCTACCGGCCTCTCCGAGAGCAGAGGCTTCTCAGCTTCCCCTGGCTCCCCGTAGGCCCAGCCTCCTGGGGGCAGCAGTCAGGGCCCCAGAGCAGGCAGCCCGCTGCCACTCTGCTCTCTGGTTCCCTGAACTAATAACAAGGCAACAGCTCAAGGAATAGGGGTGCACAACTGTCTTCCTCCCTCAGTGTATCGGGGCTGATTCGCACATGGATGAAAATGTCCCTGAAGAGTAGCCAGGAGCGGAAAGGTAAAGAAAACATACTGCAGGTGATGTGAAAGCATCAGCGGTCAGGTGTGTCAGCAGCCCTCCCTTCCACTCTAAAAAGCCTCTCAGAGTGAGAGCTGACTCACAAGGATGATCTTTAACTCAATAAAATTTTTCTTAAAAGACAACACATTCAGAGACTTCATTGTTAATAAAACTCAGGGGGACAGTGAGGACAGGGAAGCCTGCTGTGCTGTTTATGGGGCCACAAAGAGTCAGACAAGACTCAGTGACTGAACAACAACAATCCACCTGCAACAATCCTCAAAACCACACTTGAAAGGCAGAAAAATCAAGGTGGCAGAGTGATTACTTAACAAAACACCCTTAAACTCCCTTTCTAGACACTCCAGCTGTTCGCTAAAATCTTCTAGGATCCAAGGTCAGAGATAACAGGTCAGCACATACCACATCAATAACCTCAGATACACAGATGACACCACTCTTATGGCAGAAAGTGAAGAAGAACTAAACAGCCTCTTGATGAAAGTGAAAGAGGAGAGTGAAAAAGTTGGCTTAAAGCTCAACATTCAGAAGACGAAGATCATGGCATCTGGTCCCATCGCTTCGTGGCAAATAGATGGGGAAACAATGGACACAGTGGCTGACTTTATTTTTGGGGGCTCCAAAATCACTGTCAGTGGTGACTGCAGCCATGAAATTAAAAGACACTTACTCCTTGGAAGGAAAGTTATGACCAACCCAGACAGCATAATCAAAAGCAGAGACATTACTTTGTCAACAAAGGTCTGTCTAGTCAAGGCTATGGTTTTTCCAGTGGTCATGTATGGATATGAGAGTTGGACTATAAAGAAAACTGAGTGCTGAAGAATTGATGCTTTTGAACTGTGGTGTTGGAGAAGACTCTTGAGAGTCCCTTGGACTGCAAGGAGATCCAACCAGTCCATCCTAAAGGAGATCAGTCCTGCATGTTCATTGGAAGGACTGATGTTGAAGCTAAAATGCCAATATTTTGGCCATCTGATGCAAAGAGCTGACTCACTGGAAAAGACCCTGATGCTGGGAAAGATTGAAGGCAGGAGAAGGGGACGAGAGAGGATGAAATGGTTGGATGGCATCACCGACTTGATGGATATGGGTTTGGGTGGACCCCAGAAGTTGGTGATGGACAGGGAGGCCTGGAGTGCTGTGGTTCACGGGGTCGCAGAGTTGGACGACTGAGCGCCTGACCTGACGTGACCACGCCGCTCTGTCTGGTCTAGCGTCCTCACCAGCGCAAGCTGCCCAGATCTCAGTCTCCCTGTACAGCAGCTGCCGGCAGTAGCTCGGCGTCTGTGTAAACGTGACCAGTATCTAGGTACAGACGCAAGCCATCTGTATTTCAGTGTACATCCAAGGACATGGAGACCAAATCCTTCCATCTCAAAGTTTCTGGAACATGGGCTCAACAAGGCTAACAGCAGCCACACACACACAAGTCCCACCTGCACAGCACAATGCTAATGTGCTGACCAGACACCAGAGGGACTGAGGCAATGACTGAATTGCGTGATGGTCTTTAGAGCTGGCCTACAGTTCAGTTCAGTTGCTCAGTCATTTCTGACTCTTTGTGACCCCATGGAGTGCAGCACACCAGGCTTCCCTGTCCATCACAAACTCCTAGAGCTTACTCAAACTCATGTCCATTGAGTTGGTGATGCCATCCAGCCATCTCATCCTCTGTCGTCCCCTTCTCCTCCCGCCTTCAATCTTTCCCAGCATCAGGGTCTTTTCCAATGAATCAGTTCTTTGCATCAGGTGGCCAAAGTATTGGAGTTTCAGCTTCAGCATCAGTCCTTCCAATAATATTCAGGACTGATTTCCTTTAGGATGGACTGGTTGGATCTCCTTGCAGTCCAAGGGACTCTCAAGAGTCTTCTCCAACACCACAGCTCAAAAGCATCAATTCTTCAGCACTCAGTTTTCTTTATAGTCCAACTCTCACATCCATACATGACCACTGGAAAAACCATAGCATTGACTAGATGGGCCTTTGTTGGTAAAGTAATATCTCTGCTTTTTAATATGCTGTCTGGGTTGGTCATAACTTTCCTTCCAAGGAGAAAGCATCTTTTAATTTCATGGCTGCAGTCACCATTGACAGTGATTTTGGAGCCCCCAAAAATAAAGTCAGCCACTGTGTCCATTGTTTCCCCATCTATTTGCCACGAAGTGATGGGCCCAGATGCCCTGATCTTCGTCTTCTGAATGCTGAGCTTTAAGCCAACTTTTTCACTCTCCTCTTTCACTTTCATCAAGAGGCTCTTTAGTTCCTCTTCACTTTCTGCCATAAGGCTGATGTCATCTGCATATCTGATGTTATTGATATTTCTCCTGGCAATCTTGATTCCAGCTTGTGCTTCATCCAGTCCAGCATTTCTCATGATGTACTCTGCATATAAGTTAAATAAGCAGGGTGACAATATACAGCTTTGATGTACTCCTTTCCCAATTTGGCACCAGTCTGTTGTTCCATGTCTAGTTCTAACTGTTGTTTCTTGACCTGCATACAGATTTCTCAGGAGGCAGGTCAGGTGGTCTGATATTCCCATCTCTTTAAGAATTTTCCAGTTTGTTTTGATCCACACAGTCAAAGGCTTTGGCATAGTCAATAAAGCAGATGTTTTTCTGGAACTCTCTTGCTTTTTCTATGAGCCAGAGGATGTTGGCAATTTGATCTTTGGTTCCTCTGGCTTTTCTAAATCCAGTTTGAACATCTGGAAGTTCACGTACTATTGAAGCCTGGCTTGGAGAATTTTGAGCATTACTTTGCTAGCATGTGTAGGAGCCCAACAAACCCGACCTCAACTATGACTGGCCAAGAGTCCACTGCCACACAGGCCGAGAGGCAGCGCAGGCATGTGGTCAAGGTACAGGCTCAAGTCACGCACCACAGGGCAGGCCCGGGTTCTGCTGCACACCCACAGGGGACCTCGGACCAGTTACTCTCAGAATCTCAGTTTCTCCATCTGTAAGGGTAGTGATAACAGCTCTGCATGGCAGATGTGAAAATTCAGTGAGATAACCATAAAACTGCTGTTTTAGTCTATTATTTAGTTTACTTATAAAACTGCTGTTTTCATTTATTTATTATTTTTAGCTTGCCGTATGATGCTGAATAGTAAACTAAAGCAAGTGTCACTTAAAGTTAACTAATGTTTCTGAGTATTTTTAGTCAAGAAATGGAAAAACCCCTTTCTCTATGAAAGGTCCTGTAAGTAGCATCAAATCTATTCCAGGGTCACAAGCTGAGATGAATGCTCACTATAAAGAACCTGTTTTCATTCTGGTAACATTTCTAATACCAAAAAAGGAACAGAAAAACCTGGGCTTATCTAGCAAAATAAGTTTTGCAAAGAACCCAAAGGAAGATGAT
This sequence comes from Ovis aries, assembly GCF_016772045.2. Taxonomy (NCBI): domain Eukaryota; kingdom Metazoa; phylum Chordata; class Mammalia; order Artiodactyla; family Bovidae; genus Ovis; species Ovis aries. Next base: position 4,204,430 of record NC_056077.1, on the reverse strand, counting down.
TTCCAGAGTTCAGATTCTATTCAGGGGACTCTGAACCTGAGTTTGGTGAAGGCCCCTCCATGCTATAGATGGGTCAGGATCCAGGATGAGACATGTTCTTGTTTCGTTTCTTCAGAGCACCTCATCACTATAAATCAAGGTTTAGGTAAATGAAAACTTGACTTTATATAAATATCATAACTCTCATTTGCAGTTAGTTCTCTTGACAATCAACCCCCACCCAGTGGTTCTCAAGGGGACATCAGTCACGCCCAGAGGGATGTCTGCTTGCGAAAACTGGAGGGTGGGCTGTGGCACCGGCATCTAGTGTATAGAGGCCAGGAATGCTGTTCAACATCCCACAACGCACAGAAAGCAAAAGCACACGTGTGGCACACACACATAACACACACACCAGACCACCACCACCACCAATTATCCAGCCTAAAATGTCAAGGGCACCAAGGTTGAGAAACCCTGCTCTAACCTCTCATCCCTTCATCAGTTTAGAGACAGACAAGAAGAGGTTTGTTTTCACAGTAACCTTCATGCCGTCCATCACACCTTCATCAAATATCCTTTACAGCGATTTCTGGGAAACTGAATTTCCACCAGAAAAGAGAAGAGGCTGTAAGTGGGGCAACTTGGCACTCACTGCCCACAGATGACAGGGAAAAGGGTCACAGTATCTTCCTGGGAAGAGGACTGATTTGTATTTAGCCCACAAGGAGGCAAAACCTTTCAAGCAGGCTCAGTTAACAAAGCCGGGAAGAGGAGAAGCCCCTGACAGAAATGTGTTCACTGACCTCTTGAAAGAACAGAACACAGAACTGGGAGAAAATTGAATCATCGTTTATCAGTCTGGTGTCTGACTGACATGTAGGCTAAAAAGCTCTAATACCAGGTCTGTGCCAGCGAGCTGTCACAAACACTACTGCTCTGGAACTCCAACAGCCTCATTTATAAAACAAGAGGCACGTCTCAGAGAGCTGCAGGGAGGATGGCATTTAACAGAAGGTAAAGGTAGGAAAGACCATGGGCTTCCCCCACCCGTTTCAGACACAGCAGCTCGCATACTCCTCCGAAAATGGACTTGTGCCGCTTCTAAAAATAAGGTCAGATGACAATGAGCTGGATGATCTTGGAGGCCTGATATCACATTAAGAGCCACCTAACAAGCTTTCCATCATCTATTACAGCACTCGTATCCTGCTGCGGCACTTCTTTGTACCTATGTCTTTTTTCCAAATTACAGCTCATTTATCTTTGTGTCTTACTTCAACACAGGGTACCTACCTAATCAGGGTTTGCTGAGTGACTGGATGATTTCCAGAATATGAGGTATTCTCAAAATCGAGGTATTCTCAAAAGCAGATGACAAAGAGAACATTTAAAAGTGAATCCCAGACATAAGAAAATTGGCTGGCTAGTGAGTAAGTATCTTTGAGCACCATATTTACCACAAAAATTTCTACTGATGAACAGTTGCGGGTTGGGGAGGGGAGGTGACACGGGCCTTGTAGGGGGCCTGAAAAAGAAAGGTTGCACTGCATGGTTTTAAACTGCCTTGCTCACATTCCACAGATACAGCTATTAAGAACATACCTTTTAGATTTTAAGGACTCTGAAAGCCTGGTTAAGAATAGAAAACTGCCTTACTTTAAAAAAAAAAAAAGAAAGAAATGGAGGGCTTCTCTTTTGGCTCAGTGGTAAAGAATCTTCCTGCCAGTGTCAGAGACACAGATTTGATCCCTGATCCAGGAGAACCCCACATGCCTGGAAGCAACTTAGCCCGTATATTACAACTACTGAGCCTGTGCCCTAGAGCCCGTGCGCAGCAACAACTGAAGCCCAACTGCCTGAGAGCCTGTGCTCAGCAACCAGAGAAGCCCCTGCAGTGAGAAGCTGAGGCACCGCAACTAGAGGGCAGGCTCTGCTCACCGCAACTGGCGAAATGCCCAAGCAGCAGTGAAGACAGCACAGCCAAAGTGAACAGATTTTTAAAATTATTTTTAAAAAAGAAAAGGAGGCTAGCAGTGTAGGGTGAGGCAGCAGACATAGCTGTACTTTAAAAAAAAAAAAAAAAAAAAGAGGTTCTGGGCTGGGAGGTGAGGAAGGGAGAAAAAGAAGGGGGTAAAAAAAAGAAATGGATAGGCAAAATTTTAATAGTCTAGGTAACAAATGCTTGCCAGCACTGCTCCACCAATGCAGGCATAAAGCACCGCCCTTCCAGCTGTCCACCTCTGAGAACCCTTTATTCCCCCAGCTGGCTTTAGGGAAGGGGTTTCACAGCACTTTTCTTCTCAGGTCTGTTACTCCAGGGAAGGGGGGGGGGGTGGTCAAGCTTCTCTTAACAAGCCCACATTTTTAGAACATTTTGGAGGAAATACATCAAGGCATTACGTTGTTATGGTTACTGCAGGGGAGAAAGCAAAATGCTACAAAAATACCAGTTTACCAAAAAGAAAATTAAAAAAACAAACAGCAGTTTGCCACTGTATAACTGAGCAACTTCCTGTTGTATGAGGCAGCCTCCACGAAATACATGAAGATACATGAAGTGGGTGCCTGTAATTCCCAAGAGGTCTCTAGAACTGGTCAAACATCATTGTAAGCGCTAATCACTACTGAGAAGAAATTCAAATGGCCCGGAACATCTACTGCTGACTAAGGACCTGATTAGGCAATACTGGATGAATAACTAGGGGAAAAGGTAGACAAGATAGGGAGAGCAACTGACAAGAAAGGCAGAAAATCATGTGCTCCAGGGCTTGCTCTGAGGCGTGCTAACGCCTTTTCCCAACCCAACCCTACACTGAAGGCTGATACAGGAAGCACGGACAGTGGAGCATCCACAGTTAGAGCGGGGGGGGGGGGGGGGGGGGGGGGGGTGGGGGGTACAAGTTTGGCCTACTTGGCTGGCTGAGCTCTGGGGAGCTAAGGCACTCACTCTGAAACAGATGGTTGGCATGTCCCACCGCGTGTGCTACGTGACGGCAGTTCTAGGACAGTCTTTTCAGGCTATATGTCCAAAGCAGCAGAGGGAAGCTGGTTCTGAATCAGTCACTGCTCCCGAACCTGCCCAGGGCTCCCTCCCTCTTTCATATCTTGTTTCCAACGCCAGTCATTTCTGAAAAAATGGCCTGACCTTCCAAAAAGCACGTGATTTCTCACCCCGTTCCCAACATTCCTACTTGGCTCTAACTCTAGTGTGGACAGGCACATACTCTAAACAGCTGCACTTGACTACAAGGTCCCCGAGGGCAGAGCTGAGCATCACCCCCACTAGTTAGTAAGTGCATTTTAGCTGTGCCAGGCCTGGCAACCAGATTAGACCACTGTGTATGTGGGAACATGCTGTCCTTTGCACAAGCACTCAGGTATGTCTCATGATACCTGGTGCTGGGTAGAAGGTTGTTTACAAAGGAATCCTTGGGTTTCTGTCTCTAATCTTCCACCCAGTTACCTCCTCATCTGAAGATACAAATTCAGAGATGTGAAGATGGGTAGCAAAGCTATTTGTCAGATTATAATAATCATTACCCTTTAGGGGTTGCAAACCCTTCTGAGAATCAGAGGAAGGCTTCTGACTTTCTCTCCAGGACAATCACAAGTTAAAAAAAAGTTGCCTCATGTGCCTAATACCTCCTGTGTTGAACTTATGCAGATACAAAAGAGATAAATTTGGAGAGAACAGACTCCTTAATAAATAAATACATGTTACCTATGCCATTCCAGAGCACCTGTAGGCCCCTCAAGTTCAGGAATCCCTGTTCTAGACGAGCCTTTAATAAAAGACATTCTTTTTGTGGGTGACATGTTTCCAGTAACTCCCTGAATGCTCATTCACTAATGCTCATTCATTCTCTTCTGTTCCTGCTGTCTTTTAGGCAACCCAGTGGATTCAGTTCAAATGACTGTCTTTTCCATTTCTCAGTTCTTCACTTCCCTGACCTCCCAGAATATTGAGTGTCAAAACAACAATCACAAACCTTACAAAGTGAATTTTGTCTGGCGCCTCCTCAAGATGACTGCCAATTCTTGGTGAACAAGGACCATGGGTTTGTTGTTTTTGTAGCCCTCTCAGTGCACACTACAGAGGCAATACAAGTGTGCCAAGTGGGCAGAGTGCACTGCTTCTCTGTCCTTCTACCTGTAGGCATTTGAACTTGAACGTATTGACTTTAAATCTGGGCATGTGTCCCAGAAAAGTCACATGCAAAAGGGAAGAAAGCATAACCCAGAGCAGCCAATCATCTCACTGTTCCTTTTGGGTGCACCAGTAAGACTTTCTGCAAACACAAAAAGTGTTACAAAGCAAGACAAACATGACACTGAGCACAGACACTTAAGAGATTTCTCTGAGGCTGACAAAAACCCAAGTGTGGAAGAGGAATCAGTTCAGTCACTCAGTCGTGTCCGACTCTCTGCGACCCCATGAATCACAGCACGCCAGGCCTCCCTGTCCATCACCAACTCCCGGAGTTTACCCAAACTCATGTCCATTGAGTTGGCAATGCCATCCAGCCATCTCATCCTTTGTCGTCCCCTTCTCCTCCTGCCCCCAATCCCTCCCAGCATCAGGGTCTTTTCCAATGAGTCAACTCTTCGCATAAGGTGGCCAGTTATTTTCTAATTAGTAGGACACCTGCGATTACTAAGCAAAGAGAAAGACTGACCCTCCCCTTGTCTCCTAGAAAACTGAAGGAGCAAAGGTGTAATGTCACTTCACTATCTTTGCTTTTCTCATCACCTTCAAACACTGCTACCCAGAACCCCCTCACACTCTAACTCCGTTCTGCTCACTGATCCTTCCCCTTCCTCTGCCAGCCCTCCCTCAAGCTGCTCTGGAAATAGTTTCAGATGACAACAGTTCCTCTGCAGCAGCTCCAAGTGGTCTTGCCAGAGAGAACAGCAGATGCAGTACTAAGGAAGGGATGAGCACGCTTGGGCATGTGACATGCCATGTTATCATCCACAAACACTTATAATACTCATGGGGCTCCTTGACTACAAAGAGGCCTAAGAGCTTGTTGGGGATTTTAAGCAGCTTTCAATAGAGAGAGAGAAAAGAGAAACAGAAAGACAACTAATAGAACAGGTGTATTTTACTATAAATGCTAATTGTGCAGTACAGACAATGGTGTTAAAGATAGAGCTTTATGTTCCAGATTTTCCAGGACTGTTCTGACTCAAATATCCTATCTCACTAACTCCTTCAGTATACCTGTATGTTCAGACTATGGGTCCCAGTGTTTGTCATAATAAACAGGATCACCTCAGTGACTGATGAGGCAGGCCAGCCAACTAGATTAAATAAAAGCATGATGGCAGATTGTTCTAATCATGCCAGCAGCTTCCCACAGCCCTCAGGTAATCGTGGAACTGAATATAATACAAGACAGTGAAATGTGAGGCTTCCAAGACTGAGAGAGCTCGCTGGGAGAAAGGTTGGAAGCTGAGGGTATTTAGCAAAAGTCAGGCTGGCAGGGTGCTAGACACTTGTCTCTTTAGGCCATTCTTCCCCAAAGCCCTTTTAAAGTTACTGAAAACTATGTCAATAATTAGACTTACCGATATTCCTGGGAAGGAACAAATCTATTCGTGTGTTGCTCTTGTTGTCCCCTGGAGAAGGAAATCCAGTATTCATGCCTGGGAAATCCCACAGACAGAGGAGCCTGGCAGGCTACCATCCATCGGGTCGCAAAAAGTTGTAAACAGCTTAGCAACTAAACAACAACAACAGAGAGGAGACAGTACCCACTTGCGGGGCCTCTGGCAGAACAGCAGATGGCAGGCACTGTGTGCAGCAATCCATCCTTTCCTGTCACTACTTCTCTGCCTTCCTGCCAGTCTGCTTTCTCTTATGTCCAGGGAGGCCCCAAACAATAAGCACGAGGGAAATTTTAAACACACAACTTCCCAACCCCTAACTTAGTGAAACAGAAAGGTCTGGAAACCCCTTAGATTGAAGAGCAGCATTCTAGGCACCCAAGACTTGAAGGCTCATCAAGTATTAACTTCATCTTTCAGACACAGAAACTGTAAATCAAGGGGTTTAAACATTTTTCTCATAATCAAAAATACTCCACAGTTTCCTTTGGGGGAGAAATGAACCATTTATTTGTCACTCTTTCTAATATAAATTAGTCAGTCAGCCAGTCAGTTCAGTCGCTCAGTCATGTCCGACTCTTTGCGACCCCATGAATTGCAGCATGCCAGGCCTCCCTGTTCATCACCATCTCCTGGAGTTCACTCAGACTCATGTCCATCGAGTTGGTGATGCCATCCAGCCATCTCATCCTCTGTTGCCCTCTTCTCCTCCTGCCCACAATCCCTCCCAGCATCAGTCTTTATGTAAATTAACATGTATGTATATTAATTTAATATAAATTAACATGTATGTATTTGGAAAACATACATGCATATGTAAAACATTATCTAGTGCTGAATAGCTGTTTATGAGTGAAAACAATGGTTACAAACTGATTAATTAGCTCAGTTTTGTACTTAACAATTAATCATTTTGAAGTGCAAACAAAAAATCAGTGTATCTGTAGACTTTCACAGAGAGATGCTTAAGCACATATTTGAAAAAAGAACCCTCCTCAATGAATGCAAGAAGACACACAATTCTGATGCAAATCCTATTCCATAAGCCAACTATTTACTGGAAGGACTGATGCTGAAGCTCCAATACTCTGGCCACCCTGATGCAAGGCTGATTCACTGGCAAAGACCCTGATGCTGGGAAAGTCTGAGGGAAGGAGGAGAAGGGGGCAACAGAGGATGAGATGGTTGGATGGCATCACCAACTTGATCGACATGAGTTTGAGCAAATTCTAGGAGATAGTGAAGAACAGGGAAGCCTGGCGTGTTGCAATCCATGGGGTCCCAAAGAGTCAGACACGACTTAGTGACTCAACAACAAACTGACAAAGCAGCCTTTGAATTACTATTAAAATATTTGCTTAAAAAAACCATCACATAGGAAAATGCATGTTTGCTAAAAGCCTTCTAAAATTACATCAAAGTGACATTAAAACCTGCTCACTGAAAAGAGCCTCATGAATTTAACTGCTGTTTTGAAACGCCTGGTTAAGGTTCAGAATGTTATCTTGTAAGGAAGGTCTGACTATAGATGTGGTTGATATGATGACCCAGAAAGCGTCCTTTGCTCCACTGCAGTCAGCCAAGATCACAATTAAGATGCAGTCCTCTAATGGACTGATTGTAAATGAACTCCCTTTACAATAGCTATGCACCTCTAAAGTATCTACAGTGAATTCCAAAACCATTATTCTTCTTAAACAGAAAGAAGCTGATCATATAGAAAGGATTTATGAATACATGTAATGCATATTCTGTAAACATATATAACACTGTTAGACCAGACCATCAACAATACTGCTAAATTTCACTGGCTCTACAATGTGTAATATAATGGGAGACATTTTATGGTAAATAAACAAAGTCAATATGAAAAAGTAAACCAAACTGGAGTCAACAACATCAGAGAGCACCTAAATGGTCACCAGACTGAAATATCTTCACGATAAAAAACAGAAAGATCCCAGTATAAGCAGTTATATTAATTGTTCCAATTAAAGATATGCACCCCTCCTTCACTGTTGGCAAGAATTAATTGGTAATGGCACTGCTTCTCAGCAGGGCAAAAATATCCTGAGAGATTATTCAGGTTACAACAAAAGACAGTTTTCATCATCTGCTTTTACACAGACAAACCTAACAGATATAATAAAGTTAAAAAGCAAATAACCTTCACTGTGTTCAATACAAAAGGAGATGTGACTCAGATCTCTCAATTCTCCCATTAAGTACTATCAGAATAAGAGACTGAATTAAGTGTGTACTTAAAATTTTTTTAGTTAACTATGGCCAGTAATAAACAAGGAGGTAATTTATGGTTCAAAGTTTTCATCTTTTCTCTCCAAGGAGTTATAGCTAAATTCTAAATTTTATACTGGAAAATTTCCTGGTGGTCCAATGATTAGGACACCACAATTTCACAGTTGAGGGCATGGGTTCCAATCCTGGTTAGGGAACTATGCTGACATATATAATTCCAATATTCAAAATGTCTTCCTCCTAGAAGGATGATATTTTGGTTTTTGCTGCAAACCTGATACACAGCCCAGCTGTTCTCTGAAGAGAGTCAGCTTTTCCAAAGAAACCAAAAAATCAAGGTAGCCAAAGGCCCTGGCTGTTTTGCTTTTTGACAGACTCAACGAGCATAAACCAATGGTGATGAATACTTTACTTTCTGTATTTCATCTTATCCTTGGCATTGTCATTTCTGGAGTAGCTCATACTCCTGACTCTGGAGACCCACAGGCTATCATCTTACTGGCCCAGGCAAGGGAAAAAAGGAAATCCAGTCAGACAATGGGGAAATCACAGATTCTTCCTCTTCACATCCCCAGTCAGATGAAGTCACTCAACGAGTGTGTCCTTCAAATCCCCACACCCTCACCAGTGTTTTGGCTTATCTATGTGAGTGCTCATTTGCTCATTCGAGTCTGACTCTTTGTAACTCCATGGTCTATGGCCAGCCAACGCTCCTCTGTCCATGGTCTTTCCCAGGCAAAAATACTGGAGTGGGTTGCCATTTCCTTCTCCAGGGAATCTTCCCGAACTAGGGACAGAACCTGCATCTGCTGCCTTAGCAGGCAGATTGTTTACCACAGAGCCACCTGGGAAGCCTTTGGCTTAGCTACTGTATTTGAAAACTTATCCCAGTTTCACCAAGTAAACTTGGAAATGACCAACTGAACTATCAGCTTGTGATGTTTTTGTCTTGTGATGTTTCTCTAAAAAAAAAAAAAAAAAGCTAAAGAATAAAGCACAGAATTACTCATTTATATTCCTTATCCCCCTCCTCACAAAAGAAAAACTAAAAATGTTAATGTGGCAGTTAAAATTTTAATCAAAATACCCTAGTTAATGCCATAACAGAAATTCAAATCCATAAAAACAGTGAGTTCCTGTTTCCTTCTACTTGGGAGGACAGTTTAGGGGGAGAGAGAAGACTGTCTAGTTTAACTAACATAAATCCATTTCCACTCTAGGAAAAAGCATGGGATTTGGGGCAGACAACTGGGTACAAGACCACTTATGCCCTTTTTCTGATTGTGGGAGGCAAGTTAAGCTTCTTAATTCCATTCATCGTTAACCCCATTTCACAAGTGGGAAAACTATCAACTCACAAGGTTTTGTTAGGGGCTGAGAGTGAGAAGAGGACGACAGAGGATGAGATGGCTGGATGGCATCATCGACTCGATGGACATGAGTGCGGGTGAACTCCGGGAGTTGGTGATGGACAGGGAGGCCTGGCGTGCTGCAATTCATGGGGTCGCAAAGAGTCGGACACGACTGAGCGACTGAACTGAACGGAGAGTGAGAGGGCTTCCTGAGCTCTAGAGCACTATAGGATGTCTCTCTTTTTTCAACCATGCTCCACCTGGTGCGGGTCATGGGAGCCAATGATACAATATAGTAAGGATGAACAGCCACAGGCCACAGCAACCAGTTCACCAGAAGTCATTAAAATGACAAGACGCTGACAGGCCTTGTGCTAAGACTGCAAGGCGGTCCTGGCAGCTTTTACACGGCAATTAACACACCGAGGGCACCGCGCTTGTGAGGTGACAGGTAAACTCCCTGCCAGACCAACCAGCTGCCCCTGACGTTGGTCCCTTGCAACCTGGAGGCCGCGGGTCATTAGGGAAGTCACGACAGTGACTCAAAGGGCCCTTCAGACAGAGGTGAGTCAGGAGGAGGAAGGTCAGAGCCCGGGCGCGCCAACAGCCCGGGTACGACTCTCAACTCCCGGACGCCAGGCTAGGTCTAGGTCCTCGCCGGCCCAAAGTGGACCGACGTGCTGGCCGGGCGGCCAGAGGCTGCAGGCCCGGCGGGAACGCCAAGTCCTCCCGCGGCGCCCCGGAGGTCGGGTCACCTCCTGTGGGGCGCAGGAGACGCCGGCAGGGGGTGTGCCCCAGGCGGACCGACGCGAACGAGCGGCGCAGGCCTCCCCGGGCCTCCGAAACGCCGTCTGGGAAGCGAGGTCCTCCCTCCTGGCCCCCGGCAGCCCCGCTCGCCGCCTCCAAGCCGCCCCTCGCCCCGGCCCGTCCGGGCTGCCTCAGGCGGGAGCCGGGGAGCAGCGGGCCGTGTCGGCCGAGCCGAGTTCCCGAGAGCCGGAGGTGGCCAGGCTCGCCGAGGAGCCCCGAGAGAGGCCCGGCAGGGCACCGATACTCACCCGCCGCGGGTCCGCTCCGGCGTCCGTCAGCACCGCGTCCGCGCGTCAGTAGGCGACTCGCTCCGGCGCCGCGACCGCCGCAGCCTAGCCAGCAGCCCGACGTGCGCACGCAGAGGGGGCGGGGCCTGCGCAGGACACGCCCCTGCGGCGGGCACGCGGCAGCCGTTCTCGCGCGCTGGTTTGCGGCGGAAGTCGAAGTGCGGGCGGGTGAGTTGTTCCCTTCGTGGGAAGGGGTGTTCAAGAACGCCTCTCCGGGCTCTTCTTGCAATTTATCACCACCGCTTCAGGCTTATCTCGTGCGTTCTCCTCCTGTCCCATCTGTCATTTCTTTAACCATCCAACTGGCTTCAGGACTGATACTGTCTGGTATTGGCAAAGGTGTAGGGAATGTTATAATCGGCAATAGGCATTCTCTTTGATCTAGTACTTCCATTTCTGGGCAGCTTTTTCTAGAGAAACCCAAGAACCCAAAAAGACACAAACAAGCAAGTTCACTGCAACAGCATTTCGGTGCAAACCTTGAAAGAACCTGAACGTCTAGTGGGATGGTGGTGGAGAGGGGCATATCTCCCTATTCAAGAGAGTTGTGCTGGATAAAAAGAAATGGAAGGGTATTCCCTGGCAGTCCAGTAGGAACTAGGATCCCGGAAAAAATAAAAGGGGGAGGGGTGAGGGCAGACACCACCTTAAGGGAGGCAATCAAGTAGAAGGGGATTAGAAAATCAAGTTGTAGGAGAATATAAAAATACATTCAGAGGACTTCCCTGGTGGTCCTCTAGTATGCATTATGTATCTGCATTATGCATTAACCAGACCTCCTCAGGGGCAGAAATACCTGCTCAACCATAAAGATCAATTTTTCTCCTGCCACTGGCCATGAAACTCCTGAGATAATAACATTCCTTTCTCAATCCGTGAGGACTCAGGATGTAGATATCTTAAGGTGGTATTGGGCTGCACCTTACTAATGTTACTAGATATATTACTTCTATTCTGCCTATTTTATGAGATTGAGGTTTCTTGCATTACCAGACCTGTGACTGAACCTTGGATAAAATTAATGACAATTAAACAGCTTGAGGTTTCTTGCATTACCGGATGTGTGACTTTGCCTCAGATAAAATTAATTACAACAACAGACTGGTTCCAAATAGGAAAAGGAGTACATCAAGGCTGTATATTGTCACCCTGCTTATTTAACTTATATGCAGAGTATATCATGAGAAACGCTGGGCTGGAAGAAGCACAAGCTGGAATCAAGATTGCCAGGAGAAATATCAATAACCTCAGATATGCAGATGACACCAGCCTTATGGCAGAAAGTGAAGAGGAACTCAAAAGCCTCTTGATGAAAGCAAAAGAGGAGAGTGAAAAAGTTGGCTTAAAGCTCAACATTCAGAAAACAAAGATCATGGCATCTGGTCCCATCACTTCATGGGAAATTGATGGGGAAACAGTGTCAGACTTTATTTTTGGGGGCTCCAAAATCACTGCAGATGGTGATTGCAGCCATGAAATTAAAAGACACTTACTCCTTGGAAGAAAAGTTATGACCAACCTAGATAGCATATTGAAAAGCAGAGACATTGCTTGGCCAACAAAGGTCCGTCTAGTCAAGGCTATGGTTTTCCAGTGGTCATGTATGGATGTGAGAGTTGGACTGTGAAGAAGGCTGAGTGCCGAAGAATTGATGCTTTTGAACTGTGGTGTTGGAGAAGACTCTTGAGAGTCCCTTGGACTACAAGGAGATCCAACCATTCCATCCTAAAGGAGATCAGCCCTGGTATTTCTTTGGAGGGAATGATGCTAAGCTGAAACTCCAGTACTTTGGCCACCTCATGCGAAGAGCTGACTCATTGGAAAAGATTCTGATGCTGGGAGGGATTGGAGGCAGGAGGAGAAGGGGATGACAGAGAGTGAGATGGCTGGATGGCATCACCGACTCGATCCACGTGAGTCTGAGTGAACTCTGGGAGTTGGTGATGGACAGGAAGGCCTGGCGTGCTGCGATTCATGGGGTCGCAGAGAGTTGGCACCACTGAGTGACTGAACTGGACTGAACTGAAACAACTTGAAACAATTGATCTTATAGATGATTCTAAAAGATTAGTGAATCGCTTCTCAGCCTTTTGGCTAAGATCAAGTGTAAAAGATCAGTGATTATAACAGTGTAACTTTAGATATGGGAAGAAGCAGCAAGCGAGAGCCATTTCCCTGACCATGACCAACGGTAAGACAGGTGGTCCAGAGGCTTATGGCTATTCTTAACAGGGCCCTTTGTCAGCCCACAAAGGGCCCTGTTGCTGCTGCTGCTAAGTCGCTTCAGTCGTGTCCGACTCTGTGCAACCCAATAGACGGCAGCCCACCAGGCTCCCCCGTCCCTGGGATTCTCCAGGCAAGAATACTGGAGTGGGTTGCCATTTCCTTCTCCAGTGCATGAAAGTGAAAAGTGAAAGTGAAGTCGTTAATTGTGTCCGACTCTTAGCAACCCCATGGACTGGCCCTGTTCAGTTCAGTTCACTTCAGTCGCTCAGTCGTCTCTGACTCTTTGCGACCCCATGAATTGCAGCACGCCAGGCCTCCCTGTCCATCAACAACTCCCCGAGTTCACTCAAACCCACGTCCATTGAGTCGGTAATGCCATCCAGCCATCTCACCCTCTGTCGTCCCCTTTTCCTGTCCCCAATCCCTCCTAGCATCAGAGTCTTTTCCAATGAGTCAACTCTTCACATCAGGTGGCCAAAGTACTCGAGTTTCAGCTTTAGCATCATTCCTTCCAAAGAAATCCCAGGGCTGATCTCCTTCAGAATGGAATGGTTGGATCTCCTTGCAGTCCAAGGGACTCTCAAGAGTCTTCTCCAATACCACAGTTCAAAAGTATCAATTCTTTGGCACTCAGCTTTCTTCACAGTCCAACTCTCACATCCATACATGACCACTGGAAAAACCATAGCCTTGACTAGACGGACCTTTGTTGGCCAAGCAATGTCTCTGCTTTTCAATATGCTATCTAGGTTGGTCATAACTTTTCTTCCAAGGAGTAAGTGTCTTTTAATTTCATGGCTGCAATCACCATCTGCAGTGATTTTGGAGCCCCCAAAATATGAACTCTGACACTGTTTCCACTGTTTCCCCATCAATTTCCCATGAAGTGATGGGACCAGATGCCATGATCTTTGTTTTCTGAATGTTGAGCTTTAAGCCAACTTCTTCACTTCCCCTCTTTCACTTTCATCAAGAGGCTTTTAGTTCCTCTTCACTTTCTGCCATAAGGCTGGTATCATCTGCATATCTGAGGTTATTGATATTTCTCCTGGCAATCTTGATTCCAGCTTGTGCTTCTTCCAGCCCAGCGTTTCTCATGATGTACTCTGCATATAAGTTAAATAAGCAGGGTGACAAGTATGACAAGCAGCCTTGACGTACTCCTTTTCCTATTTGGAACAAGTCTGTTGTTCCATGTCCAATTCTAACTGTTGCTTCCTGACTTGCATATAGGTTTCTCAAGAGGCAGGTCAGGTGGTCTGGTATTCCCATCTCTTTCAGAATTTTCCACAGTTTATTGTGATCCACACAGTCAAAGGCTTTGGCATAGTCAACAAAGCAGAAATAGATGTTTTTCTGGAACTCTCTTGCTTTTTTGATGATCCAGTGGATGTTGGAAATTTGATCTCTGGTTCCTCTGCCTTTTCTAAAACCAGCTGGAACATCTGGAAGTTCACGGTTCACGTATTGCTGAAGCCTGGCTTGGACAATTTTGAGCATTACTTTACTAGCGTGTGAGATGAGTGCAATTGTGCGGTAGTTTGAGCATTCTTTGGCATTGCCTTTCTTTGGGATTGGAATGAAAACTGACCTTTTCCAGTCCTGTGGCCATTGCTGAGTTTTCCAAATTTGCTGGCATATTGAGCGCGGCACCTTCACAGCATCATCTTTCAGGATTTGAAAGAGCTCAACTGGAATTCCATCACCTCCACTAGCTTTGTTCATAGTGATGCTTTCTAAGGGCCACTTGACTTCACATTCCAGGATGTATGGCTCTCGGTGAGTGATCACACCATTGTGATTATCTTGGTCGTGAAGATCTTTTTTGTACAGTTCTTCTGTGTATTCCTGCCACCTCTTTTTAATATCTTCTGCTTCTGTTAGGAGGTCCATAACATTTCTGTCCTTTATCGAGCCCATCTTTGCACAAAATGTTCCCTTGGTATCTCTAATTTTCTTGAAGAGATCTCTAGTCTTTCCCATTCTGTTGTTTTCCTCTATTTCTTTGCGTTGATCGCTGAGGAAGGCTTTCTCATCTCTTCTTGCTATTGTTTGGAACTCTGCATTCAGATGCTTATATCTTTTCTTTTCTCCTTTGCTTTTCGCTTCTCTTCTTTTCCCAGCTATTTGTTAAGGCCTCCCCAGACAGCCATTTTTCTTTTTTGCATTTGTTTTCCATGGGGATGGTTTGATCCCTGTCTCCTGTACAATGTCACGAATGTCCGTCCATAGTTCATCAGGCACTCTATCTATCAGATCTAGCCCCTTAAATCTATTTCTCACTTCCACTGTGTAATCATAAGGGATTTGACTTAGGTCATATGTGAAAGATCTAGTGGTTTTCCCTACTTTCTTCAATTTAAGTCTGAATTTGGCAATAAGGAGCTCATGATCTGAGCTACAGTCAGCTCCCGGTCTTGTTTTGCTGACTGTATAGAGCTTCTCCATCTTTGGCTGCAAAGAATATAATCAGTCTGATTTTGGTGTTGACCATCTGGTGATGTCCATGTGTAGAGTCTCCTTTTGTGTTGTTGGAAGAGGGTGTTTGCTATGACCAGTGCGTTCTCTTGGCAAAACTCTATTAGCCTTTGCCCTGCTTCATTCCGTATTCTAAGGCCAAATTTGCCTGTTACTCCAGGTGTTTCTTGACTTCCTACTTTTGCATTCCAGTCCCCTATAATGAAAAGGACATCTTTTTGGGGTGTTAATTCTAAAAGGTCTGGTAGGTCTTCACAGATCCGTTCAACTTCAGCTTCTTCAGCATTACTGGTTGGGGCATAGACTTGGATTACTGTGATATTGAATGGTTTGCCTTGGAAACGAACAGAAATTATTTTGTCATCTTTGAGATTACATCCAAGTACTGCATTTCGGACTCTTTTGTTGACCATGATGGCTATTCCATCTCTTCTAAGGGATTCCTGCCCTCAGTAGTAGATATAATGGTCATCTGAGTTAAATTCACCCATTCCAGTCCATTTTAGTTCGCTGATTCCTAGAATGTCAACATTCACCCTTGCCATCTCTTGTTTGACCACTTCCAATTTGCCTTGATTCATGGACCTAACATTCCAGGTTCCTATGCAATATTGCTCTTTACAGCATCAGACCTTGCTTCTATCACCAGTCACATCCACAACTTGGTATTGTTTTTGCTTTGGCTCCATCCCTTCATTCTTGAGTTATTTCTCCACTGATCTCCAGTAGCATATTGGGCACCTACTGACCTGGGGAGTTCCTCTTTCAGTATCCTATCATTTTGCCTTTTCATACTGTTCATGGGGTTCTCAAGGCAAGAATACTGAAGTGGCTTGCCATTCCCTTCTCCAGTGGACCACATTCTGTCAGACCACTCCAGCATGACCCGCCCATCTTGGGTGGCCCCACAGGGCATGGCTTAGTTTCATTGAGTTAGACCAGGCTGTGGTCCATGTGATTAGATTGACTAGTTTTCTGTGAGTATGGTTTCAGTGTGTCTGCCCTCTGATGCCCTCTCGCAAAACTTACTGTCTTTCTTGGGTTTCTCTTACCTTGGATGTGGGGTTTTTCTCCCTGTTAAGAGTAGCCAAACAAAGGTCCAGATAGTCGAGGCTATGGTCTTACCAGTGGTCACATGCAGTTGTGCATGCTGGACTGTAAAGAAGGCAGAGCACCAAAGAATTGATGCCTTCAAACTGTGGTGCTGGAGAAGACTCCTGACAGTCCCCTGGACAGCAAGCAGGTCAAACTAGTTAATCTTAAGGGAAATTAACCCTGAATATTCATTGGAAGGACTGATGCCAAAGCTGAAGTTGCAGTATTTTAGTCACTTGATGTGAACAGCCAGCTCATTGGGAAAGTCCCTGAAGCTGGGAAAGATTGAGGACAGAAGGAGAAGAGGGCATCTGAGGATGAGATGGTTGGATGGCATCACTGATGCAATGGACCTGAACTTGGGCAAACTTTGGGAGATGGTGAAGGACTGGGAGAACTGGCATGCTACAATCTGTGGGGTCACAAAGAGTCGTACACGACTGGGCGACTGAACACCACCAATAGGGCCTAGTCCAGTAATAGTGCATTGAATGGCCTATCAATGAAATTCTGACCTGAGAATGAGCATTCCTAGTACCAGGGGACAAACTATTCACGAAATGCCTCCTGACTTTGGTTGAAGCTGAGATCAAAAGGGAAGGAATTTTAAAATAAAGAATGTTGCCCACCATCCAGTTCTACAGGAATTGTGTCATTAGTCACAATAGTCACTGACCTACAACACACCCTGAAATGGGGAAGATGGGGATGAGGCACTTTGTGCTCTAGGAGAACTGGCAGAAATGGCCCTCAGGTAGATATTTCCAGGAGAAATTTTTATGAACCGTTTCTTGTATCTTCCCATACTTGGAAATGCACTAAAACCATTAACTAAGATATCTGTTCCTCACAAATAGCAGTAACTTTCTCCCAAGGTGTCTGCTTGATTGCCTGTGCGTGTGTGCCAAGTCCCTTCAGTTGTGTCTGACCCTTTTTGACCCTATGGACTGCAGCCCACCAGGCTCCTCTGTCCATGGGATTCTGTCCATGGGATTCTCCAGGCAAGAATACTGGAGTGGGTTGCCGTGCCCTCCTCCAGGGGATCCCAGTCCAGGGACTGAACCTGCTTCTCTTGTGTCTCCTGCATTGGCAGGTGGGTTCTTTACCACTAGCGCCGTGTAAGAAGCCTGTAACCTGTAAACTTTTCTCAAAATCACACCCTCATCTCTTCAGAACAGTTCTCAGCGCTCAGGTTGACTGGAATAAAAATTTCCATTTCTTTCTTAGATTGGCCATTGTTTAAGTTTTTAGTCAACAATCCCTTTTTTTAATATTTAAAATTTTTTCTGTTTTTTTTTTTTTTTTAACTACAAAACATTATCTTTGGGGCTTCTTGGTGGTCCAGTGGCTAGGACTCCACCCTCCCAATGCAGAGGTCCCAGGTTAGATCCCTAATCAGGGAACTAGATCCCACATGCTAAGACCCTGTGCAGCTAAATAACATTCTTGAAAAACAAACAAACAAATGTTATCTTTCTACACATTTGTGTTTACGTGTGTAAATGCATCCAAAAGAGGGAAGGTTTACACACTAGAATGACAGAGGGATGGGAAAGCTCATTTGTGCTATGTATCTGTACCATTTAAATTTTTTATGAAAGTGAATAATTGAGTCATGCAAAATCAGATTTAAAAGAATGAATCTTGGGACTTTGCTGGTAGTCCAGTGATTGAGATTCTGAGCTTCCACTGCAGGTGATGTGGGTTCGATCCCTGGTTGGGGAACCAAGATCCCACATGCAGTGGAGCAACTAAGCCTGCATACGCAGCTCCTGAACCTGCGTGCCTCAACTAGAGTCCTTGCAAAAGATCCTGTATGCTGCAACTAAGACCCGACACAGCCAAACAAATATTTTAAAATAGATAAGTAAAAGAATGAATTCTAAGACTGCCTGCTGTCCCAAATACGCATACATAAAATTGAACTAAACCAAGTGGCAGTGATTGGAGGAGGGGTTGCCTCAAGGTTCCAATGAGATAACGTGGTCCTAAGTCTGTGCCTGACACGTAGGAGAAGCCCAGAGAAGAGTTTTCACTGTTATCATCATTAGTACATGGGCTGGCTGGACTGACAAGTGCTTTGCAGGAAGTCCTTTGTCAGATATAAGGTCCCACAGGAGGTGCTGAGTCATGGCTGAGCTAATGCCAGTCAGTTGCCAAATCTTTCCCCTTAGGCCTCAGGGAACCTCCAGAGGTGGGTAGCTGGGGCTTGATGAAACAAGACCTTTGCCCAGGCTGCCTATCTGCCCACCCACTTTGGGACAGCTCCCTAGTACCAGCACCACAGATCAGAAGCCGGGGGCAGAGATGCTCTTCTCTGCCACTCACTGTCTGCACTGATTTCCAAGCTTTGGGTTCAATGATACCAAAGGGCATTGGAGTTACTCAAGTCCCAGTGTGGGAGGCTCCTCTCAAACCCAGTGTCCATGACCGATCAGCTTCATGGGCTTGTAACTAGAGCAGTCATACTGGGTCCCCAGGCTCAGAAGGATCTTGGGCTTGGTTTAGGTTCTGCTACCACAGTCTTGAAATTCTCAGTAATTTTAAAACAATGGGTCTTGCGTTTTCTTTTTGCAATGTGCCTTACACAATATGCAGCTGGTCCTGAGACTTTCCTGATGGTCCAGTGGTTAAGACACACCCTTCCACTGCATGTGAAATGGGTTTGATCCCTGGTCTAGGAAATTAAGATTCCAGATACCATGGGGTAAAGCTGAAAAAAAAAAAAAAAAACAAAACAGATTTCTGCAGTTGGTCCCATTGAGGATCTTCTTGGTTGGATTTATTTCCTTAAAGTGGAGACCTCAGAATATCGAGTTTTGTGGCTTAACCCACACAGTTGAAGAAAAGTCCCATCTTTTATCAGAATAATAGGCACTTGGATTCCATTCAGTAAGTTACTGAGTTCCTACTAAATGCTGGACATTGTGCCAGGAAGGAGAGAGATAGAGATAAAAAAAAGACATGGGGCCAACTCTTAGGAAGCCCACAGTCTAATATGGTAGAGACCATGTTGCCAGTGGAATAGAGATGGGAATGAATTAGTAGCTATCCTAGCCTAGGAGTCAGAGAGGGCTTCCTGGAGGAAGTGGTGGTTATGTGATGTGTTAAGGAATGAGTAGGAGTTAGCCCTATCTAAGATGAGAAATGCTGGACTGGAAGAAACACAAGCTGGAATCAAGATTGCCAGGAGAAATATCAATAACCTCAGATATGCAGATGACACCAGCCTTATGGCAGAAAGTGAAGAGGAACTAAAGAGCCTCTTGATGAAAGTGAAAGAGGAGAGTGAAAAAGTTGGCTTAAAGCTCAACATTCAGAAAATGAAGATCATGGCATCTGGTCCCATCACTTCATGGGAACTAGATGGGGAAACAGTGGAAACAGTGTCAGACTTTATTTTTGGGGGCTCCAAAATCACTGCAGATGGTGATTGCAGCCATGAAATTAAAAGACACTAATTCCTTGGAAGAAAAGTTATGACCAACCTAGACAGAATATTCAAAAGCAGAGACATTACTTCATCGACTAAGGTCCGTCTAGTCAAGGCTATGGTTTTTCCAGTGGTCATGTATGGATGTGAGAGCTGGACTGTGAAGAAAGCTGAGCGCCGAAGAATTGATGCTTTTGAACTGTGGTGTTGGAGAAGACTCTTGAGAGTCCCTTGGAGTGCAAGAAGATCCAACCAGTCCATTCTGAAGGAGATCAGCCCTAGGATTTCTTTGGAGGGAATGATGCCAAAGCTGAAACTCCTGTACTTTGGTCACCTCATTCATAGAGTTGACTCATTGGAAAAGACTCTGATGCTGGGAGGGATTGGAGGCAGGAGGAGAAGGGGACGACCGAGGATGAGATGGCTGGATGACATCACTGACTCAATGGGCATGAGTCTGAGTGAACTCGGGGAGTTGGTGATGGACAGGGAGGCCTGGCATGCTGCAATTCATGGGGTCACAAAGAGTCGGACACGACTGAGTGACTGAACTGAAGGTGGTCAGAGGAGGCCTTACAAATAGCTGTGAAGAGAAGAGAAGCGAAAAGCAAAGGAGAAAAGAAAAGATAAAAGCATCTGAATGCAGAGTTCCAAAGAATAGCAAGAAGAGATAAGAAAGCCTTCCTCAGCGATCAGTGCAAAGAAATAGAGGAAAACAACAGAATGGGAAAGACTAGAGATCTCTTCAAGAAAATTAGAGATACCAAGGAAATATTTCATGCAAAGATGGGCACGATAAAGGACAGAAATGGTATGGACCTCCTAACAGAAGCAGAAGATATTAAAAAGAGGTGGCAGGAATACACAGAAGAACTGTACAAAAAAGATCTTCACGACCAAGATAATCACAATGGTGTGATCACTCACCGAGAGCCATACATCCTGGAATGTGAAGTCAAGTGGCTCTTAGAAAGCATCACTATGAACAAAGCTAGTGGAGGTGATGGAATTCCAGTTGAGCTCTTTCAAATCCTGAAAGATGATGCTGTGAAGGTGCTGCGCTCAATATGCCAGCAAATTTGGAAAACTCAGCAATGGCCACAGGACTGGAAAAGGTCAGTTTTCATTCCAATCCCAAAGAAAAGCAATGCCAAAGAATGCTCAAACTACCGCACAATTGCACTCATCTCACACGCTAGTAAAGTAATGCTCAAAATTGTCCAAGCCAGGCTTCAGCAATACGTGAACCGTGAACTTCCAGATGTTCCAGCTGGTTTTAGAAAAGGCAGAGGAACCAGAGATCAAATTTCCAACATCCACTGGATCATCGAAAAAGCAAGAGAGTTCCAGAAAAACATCTATTTCTGCTTTGTTGACTATGCCAAAGCCTTTGACTGTGTGGATCACAATAAACTGTGGAAAATTCTGAAAGAGATGGGAATACCAGACCACCTGACCTGCCTCTTGAGAAACCTATATGCAAGTCAGGAAGCAACAGTTAGAATTGGACATGGAACAACAGACTTGTTCCAAATAGGAAAAGGAGTACGTCAAGGCTGTATATTGTCACCCTGCTTATTTAACTTATATGCAGAGTACATCATGAGAAACGCTGGGCTGGAAGAAGCACAAGCTGGAATCAAGATTGCCAGGAGAAATATCAATAACCTCAGATATGCAGATAACACCAGCCTTATGGCAGAAAGTGAAGAGGAACTAAAAAGCCTCTTGATGAAAGTGAAAGAGGAGAGTGAAAAAGTTGGCTTAAAGCTCAACATTCAGAAAACTAAGATCATGGCATATGGCCCCATCACTTTATTTCCCATGAAGAAACATTGTCAGAGTTTATTTTTGGGGGCTCCAAAATCACTGCAGCTGGTGACTGCAGCCATGAAATTAAAAGACGCTTTCTCCTTGGAAGGAAAGTTATGACCAACCTAGATAGCATATTAAAAAGCAGAGATATTACTTTGCCAACAAAGGTCCGTCTAATCAACACTGTGGGTTTTCCAGTGGTCAAATATGGATGTGAGAGTTGGACTGTGAAAGCTGAGTGCCGAAGAATTGATACTTTTGAACTGTGGTGTTGGAGAAGACTCTTGAGAGTCCCTTGGACTGCAAGGAGAGCCAACTAGTCCATTCTAAAGGATATCAGTCCTAGGTGTTCTTTGGAAGGACTGATGCTAAAGCTGAAACTCCAGTACTTTGAGCACCTGATGTGAAGAATTGACTCATTGGAAAAGACCCTGATGCTAGAAGGGATTGGGGGCAGGAGGAGAAGGGGACAACCGAGGATGAGATGGCTGGATGGCATCACTGACTCAATGGACGTGAGTTTGAGTGAACTCCAGGAGTTGGTGATGGACAGGGAGGCCTGGAATGCTGCGATTCGTGGGGTCGCAGAGAGTCGGACATGACTGAGCGACTGAACTGAACTGAACTGAAGGTGGTGGGAGGATGGTATACAGTCTGAGCTCCGAGAATAGCATAATAGGCTATGGAGGAGGCAATGCAAGGTTATGCAAGATAAACATTCTATTTAGATGACACCTTCACTTATAGACACAAAGGTGTATTTATTAAAATAAGTGCACACATCTTACATATTTTACATATATAAAATACACATTACTTCGTAGGTTATTTCCACCAGTGAATTCGGGAAAATAACACCAGTTTTAGTTTGATTTCCCTGTAACTCCAGTTCCTAGTAAATGTTTATACAACCAGTCAATCAGCAAATATTTATTGAGTGACTACTTGTACCAGGCACTATTTTAGGTGCTGGGAAATCAGCCATGAATGGAGACAAGTGCCTACTGTCATGAAACTGACATTCCTGGAGCGGTTAGTACACATTTTGGAATGAAAGGAGGGGGAAAAAATGCTTTTATCCTAGTCAGCAACAACATTTCAGAAGAGGAGTGAGAGGATCATTTTTGAGTTTTAGTTGAACAAGGAAATATATACATACATACATACATACATACATATATATATATATGTATATATAAAATTTGTAGAATTCCCTAGTTGTCCAGTAGTTAGGACTCTGCTTCCACTGCAGGGTGACACCTGTTCTATTCTTGGTCGGGGAACTATCCCACATGCCTTGGGGCGTGGCCAAAAAAAAAAAAAAGAGAGAGAGCTCTGTTCTGTTAAAAAGAATTGAAACCTGGGCAAGTAGCAACCTCAAGTATGAGTCAGGCATACAAGAACTGAGACAGAGCCTTGGGTGTTAAGAGTCACGAATACAGATTTGTCTGTGGGCGACACCCATATCTCAAAGATCAGATATTCATACAAAATAAGAAGTATTTACTTATTCGTTTTTGCTTGGCGCAGTCGTCACCACCAGCATTCGCCTGTGCAGTCCTCCTCTGCAAGTGCATTTCGGTCAGACCCGATTTACGCAAATACGGTTTACGTAGGCCTCGGGCCAGCGGCTCCAGACCTTCCGCTGAGTTCGCCCGAGTCGGGACGAACCATCTGTGCCCGCGGAGGGGGGTGGCGTGCCCGCGGAGGGGGGTGGCGTGTCCGCTTCGCTCAGTCAGGGCCGAGACGGCGAGGATTCGGAAGCCACGCAGCCTGGGGTCCCTTCATGCAGGATGAATGGGAAAGCATGGCTTTGCCAGGTTGCACCTGGAGCTGAGGGCGAGGGTCGGCCCCACATGTAGGGTTGCATCCCCCCTCCGCGGTGGACTCGCCTGCAGCCCCGCGAGTCCCCAGTTCCCGGACCGGTTCACACCTAGGCCTTCACTGGGAGGTACAGCCGGTCTGGGGGACCCGGGAACGGGTTGCGGGTAGGACCAGGAGCCGGCCCGAGGGGACGGGGGTGGCGGGGTCCCTGTATTTCCCGGCCGGAACGCCCCCTAGGGCCTACGCGACGCGTGCGCCCCTTCGCCCACTCTGCGCCTCTCACTGCCCCTAGACCTCTCGGGACCACACCTTCCGCTCCCGCTCGCATGGCAGACAAGAAGCTGGTGGTGGTGTTTGGAGCCACAGGTAAACGAAACCCCAAAAGGAGGCTCTGGACCCCTTACCCAGGACAGCCCAGGGGTCCGGCTGGCCCCGTCCCCCAGCGCTAGGGGCACCACCCTCGGCAGGCCTCCCATGCAGGTTCCACCCTGCAGGTCTTTCTGATTCTCCGCAGGTGCCCAGGGAGGCTCAGTGGCCCGGACGCTCCTGGAAGATGGGACATTTAGAGTCCGAGTGGTGACCCGGGACCCTGGGCAGAGGGCAGCGAAGCAGCTGAGGCTGCAAGGTGCAGAGGTAGTGAAGGGAGACCAGGATGACGAGGCCAGCATGGAGCTGGCCCTGAGCGGGGCTCACGCCACCTTCATTGTGACCAACTACTGGGAAAACTGTAGCCAGGAGCAGGAGGTCAAGCAGGTGAGGGCAGGCCGCAGGGCATCTGGAGGCCAGGGCAGGAGCCGGGCATCTTCAAAGAGTTCCCAGGTCTCTGCTGGTCCTTGCAGGGCAGCTCTGACTTGTCAGAGAGGGGCTGCCCCCTGCCTGTGAGGATGGACACTGCAGCCATTCCCCTCCTCTTCCATGCAGCCCTCCTAGACTTTGATAAGGGCAGGAGGTGGCTTCTTCACCCAATGACTTAAGATCACCATACTGTTCACCCTTTTGACGTGTACAGCTCAGTGTTTCTTCACGTTTGCAAAATTGTGCCACCATCACCACTACTAATTCTAGAACATTTCATCACCCCCCAAAGAAAACACCACAGCTGGTGGCAGCCCCTCCCCATTCTTCCCTCCCCAGGCAACCACAATCTGCTTTATGTCATCCAGTGACTTCACATTTTCCTAAACAACTCTGCTGACCCATAATTTTCTTAAAAGGTACACATTTTAATTGTACAATTTGATGAAATTTGAAGATAAATATACCCATATAACTGACTTCCCAGTTGGCGCTAGTGATAAAGAACCCATCTGTCAATGCAGGACACGTAAGAGACATGGGTTCAGTCCCTGAGTCAGGAAGACCCCCTGGAGGAGGGCATGGCAACCCACTCCAGTGTTCTTGCCTGGAGAATCCCATGGACAGAGGAGACTGGCTGACTACAGTCTATAGGGTCGCAAAGAGTCGGACCTGGTTGAAGCCACTTAGCACACACACAGCACACATACCCATGCAACTAACATTCTCATCAAAATATGGTGAGGGGCAGGGAAGCCTGGCGTGCTGCAGTTCATGGGGTCGCAGAGTCAGACACAGCTTGGCGACTGAACAACAGCAAGAATCAAAGCATAACCCATCACCATTGTTCCCCAAATCTGCCATGTCCCTTTTTAGATGTTTCATGTTTCCCTTTATTCTGTTTTCCACCCAGCTTCTCTCTGGTCCGTGGCTGTTGAGCCCAGGCTGCTGTGGGAGGGATGTGAGACAAACATACATCTTTTTAAAATTTCCTGGAAGGTGGAGACGCTTGCAGTGGGCCTGTCACATAGCAGGCGCTTGGGTATTTGTCGAAGGTATGACTGGTGCAGCCAAGGTTCCAGGGCTGAGACCCCTGGCCATCGGCTTTCAGTCCTGCCCCGTCCACAGCTCCCCGCTGCCTTGGCTATGGATGTGACTTCCCTGAGCTGGTCTGTGTTTCCTCCCATGTAAAGGGGAGCTTTACTGGACCACTTTGGTCCATAAAGGGAAGCTGGACTGGACCACTGGTCTCTTCGTTTTTAACCTTGAGCCTTCAGTTGCTGTCTTACCTGGAAGCCCATCTCAGAGAGTAGACAAAGATAGCTTTTCTGGTTCATGCAGATCCCGTCAACCTGACCGCCTGCACCATGACAAATGATGACAAGCCAGGTAGCTTAAAACAACAGGAATTCATTCTCTCCCAGCTCTGAAGTCTAGGAGTCCAACAGCAAGGTGTTGGCCCTGCCCTGTCTGGAGGCTTGCCTCTTCCAGTGTCTGGTGATGTCGGATCTCCATGTGGTCACGTCACTCTGGGCTCTGCCTTTGTCTTCACGCAGCCTCTCCTCCCTATCTCCTCTTCCATCTCTCATAAGGACACTTGTCATTGGGTTGAGGCCCCACCAGGGTAATCCAGGATGATCTCAAGTTTTTTAACTTAAAAAATCTCTTCGGAGACCCTTTCCCAAACGATGTGACATTCACAGGTTCTGGCGGATGGGAGGTGGACATATCTCTTGGCCACCATCCAGCACCCTACACAGCCTTGTGAAGCAGGTGGTCTGTCCCCATTTAACTGACAAGGCCAGAGCAGTTAGACCCTTTGTCCTGGAAGGCACAGCCAGGGCGCTGCAGAGCCAGTCTGGATCCCAGGTGGCGTGTTTCGTGTGCTGAACAGCTGAGCCATAGCACTTCTTTAGGGGATGGCTGGGACTCTCCAAGGAAGACGGCACAGCACGGGGACAAGATGCCGTCTGAGCACAGGCAGAGACGGAAAGCCTCTGTGCACCCCCTCCCAGGTGGCACATGGTGGGCCCACCCTGGAAGGTGGGATGACCTGGATGATCTGGGGAAGGGGCGCTAAGGCTGTGTGGCTGGTGGGAGGCTTATAACCCTGGGGTAGAGGATGTGATGCTGAGGGAGCTGCACAGGAAAGGGGGAACCTTATCAGAGCGGTTAGTAGCCTGTGGCTCTTGGCACAGTGGCCTCTCGGGTGGGAGAGCCAGGGCCGTGATCGGGACACACACCCTTCCTCTGAGCTTTGTGGCTTCTCCCTTCCCGCCTGCCCGCCAACCAGGGGAAGCTGCTGGCCGATCTGGCCAAACGCCTGGGCCTGCGCTACGTGGTCTACAGCGGCCTGGAGAACATCAAGAAGCTAACGGCGGGGAGACTGACAGCGGGACACTTTGACGGCAAAGGGGAGGTGGAGGAGTATTTCCGGGACATCGGTGTCCCCATGACCAGTGTGCGGCTGCCCTGCTATTTTGAGAACCTCCTCTCCTACTTCCTGCCCCAGAAAGCCCCGGATGGAAGGAGCTACTTGCTGAGTGAGTGTGCTCCCTCGGGCGTCTGCTGGCACCGTGCGGAGCCACGGTGGCCCAGAGAGCGGGCTTGTCCTCCAAGGGCTCCGGGCCTGAGCCCCAGCCCTCTCACAATAGACTCATGACCCTGCTGGGCATCCATGTCCTGTCCCATGAGACAGGCATGGCCCAGACTTCCCCAGGGAAGATCTGCCCAGTGCGGGGACACCGTGCTGCGTCTGTCGGAGAGCTTTGCAGAAACAAGCGTGGTTCTTTTCATCAGTGAGGAAAGGGTTTGGACGGCTAGGTCCAGTTGTAGATTTCCCAGGGGTAGGAAAGCACTTTCTTCTCAGTGCCCGTCTGCAAATCTACCAGCAGCTTGGGGGGCACTGTGTCCAACCTGTGTCCTGCCGCCAGCAGGGCAGCGCGGGAGGCTCGGCAGCAGAGCGGGGAAGGTCAGCACCCTCCCCTGGCTCCTCACCTCTGCATGACCCTCCCTTGGGCAGAGTCTGGGCCTGGCACCCCACCACCACCCTTTACAATTTGCAGAGCCATCGTCATTCACCTGTGTTCCATCACTGAGCTTGAGTTCATCCCCACAGGTTCCTGGGTAGTCTGAATGGGAAGCTGTGGAAACTTTACAGGCAGGGCCTGGGGGCTCCAGGTGCCTCATCTAGACAGAGCTCTGCCTCTCCCTCCCGAAGCCACACCGCGGCCGGTAGAGTCACTCATTAACACGTTTATCAGCACCCACCCACCATGCAGCTCTGGGCTTGGCCCTGGCCTTGGCCAACCGAGCTTGCTTGCTGGCGTTTGGAGCACTCTCCGTGGGCGTCCACGTCAGGAACTGGGGTTTGCATCCATTCTTGGGCAGAGCGCCTTTCAAAGCCCCTTGCTCTCCTTCTGCTTGTTCCCGTCTCAGGCCTGATGAGTGGCAGGCCTGATGAGTGGCAGGCCTGATGAGTGGCAGGCCTGGAGTTCTCCCCGGCCCGGCTCCCAGGATTTGAACGGCCTGCCGGCGGCAGAGCTCCGTCGTGTCCTGTTTCCTGACTCAGTTCTGCTGCTGACCCTGAGGTGTCTGAGTTAGGCCAGGTGCTGACCTGTGCGCTGGTGGAGACTGACCCCTCAAGAGACACAGGCCAGCACATCCCTCTTCCCCTCCCAGGCTTGCCCATGGGTGATGTGCCCATGGATGGCATGTCCGTGGCCGACCTGGGTCCCGTGGTGCTCAGCTTGCTAAAAACACCAGAGGAGTACGTCGGCAGGAACATCGGGCTCAGCACCTGCAGGCACACGGCGGAGGAGTATGCCGCCCTGCTCACCAAACACATAGGCAAGGTGGTGTGCAACGCCAAGGTGAGAGGCCTGGCGGGAATGCGGTAGCCCCATCCGAGGGGCTTTGCGGGTAGCAGGGGAGTGGCATCCTGGGCTGCCCCACGCTCTGAGCATCACAAAGCCAAGTTCATCCTCAGAGAATGCTGATGTGCTGTTCTCAGGAGGGAAGTGTGGCTGCCGAGTGAGATGTCTGGCTCTGGCAGAGGGCCAAGTGGCGAGAAAAGGCTCCAGGAAGAGGACCTAGCAGGGGCCAAAGCAAGGAGGGAGAGCACGGGGTGTCTTGGACTGCTTGGTGGAGGGGATGGAGGCTGCAGTAGGCCCCATCCGGCCCCTTTCCCTGGCCTGGCACAGTCCCCTCCTTCCCTCACCTACCCTGTCCTGTCCAGACCCCTGGGTTTGTTGTTTCTAATCATTTTGAGAGTCTGAGATATTCAGAGTCATTAAATGACAGAAACCACCCACAGAACACCCCAGACACAAGCAGAGCAGTAAAGGGGGGAGAGACCAGGGCAGGACACGTTTTGGGCTCAGATTTTGCTCCCAGCCCTTAACACCCACCTGTGTTACCAGAGGCCCAGCCCCTGGCCCTTCTCTGCCTCGGTTTCTTCATCTGTAAAGTGGGTGTACGGAGCGTATCCTGTCCTTGGGCTGCTGTGAAGAGTGAATGGAATAACTGATGTAGACACTCCCTTGGCACAATGAATGTTCTACAAAACATGCACTAAAGGGTTGTATATTACTCTAAACAAAGAAAGCCTGAGGCAGTCACGGAGGGTTTGGGAGCCAAGGAGTTAAGGTTCAGTTTGGTCAGGAAAGGGGAACAGCTTTGCTTTGGTGTTTTGAGCAAGAAAGTGACAAAAGCAGAGTCCTGATATGGAAGGGACTGAGATGTTTGCACCTCATGATCTTGGAAGAACTGGATATAAATTGCCCTGGAACAGTGGTTTTTGAAGTTTCATCTTTTTAGTATCAATGGTTTTCAGATGGATTCAGGGGGACAGAGTGGGCACTGAGGTACCGATGCCCCTCTGCTTGCAGACAAGCCCTGAGGACTACGAGAAGCTTGGCTTCCCTGGTGCCCAGGATCTGGCCAACATGTTCCGTTTCTATGCCCTGAAACCTGACCGCAACATCGAACTGACCCGGAAGCTCAACCCCAAGGCCAGGACGCTGGACCAGTGGCTAGAGCAGCACAAAGACGACTTCGCAGGGCTGTAACCCTGCCCACCTCTCAGCCGTGTCTGAGGGGACTGGGGGTGCAGTCACAGTGACCCTCTCTTGTGTTATAAGAAAGTTTATTCTTTAAATAAAGGCCATTGTTCTCACAGATGGCTTCCAAGAGAAAAGCACTTTGTTTCATGGTTTGGGGTTGGGATGGCAGATGCTGGGGCACCAAGGCCATGAAAATTCCAATAGGAAGCGTCAAGTGCCCAGCCAAGTGTGGGGGGCCAAGAGCAACCCCCTCCCAGCCCTGCAGCCAGGGGCGACGTCTGACACCCCTGCACACACACACCCTCCCACCCCAGAACATCTGGTCATCCGCGTGTTCCGAGTTTCAGGGTGGGAAAACCAGCCCCTTCTTCCTCTCCCTTCACCTGCTTCCTGGGCCCCCGGGTGCAGCAGCCTAGAGATGTGGTGATCTCAAAACATGCTGGTAAGAAAGAAACCCCTGAGGGATGTGAGAGAGCTGTGGACCCCAGGCCACGAGAACTGAGCACTGTGGAGAACAGGGGATGCCGTCCACAGCACAGGCAGGGAGGGGAAACCAGGGATGTGACCACCCAGCCCTGCTCGGTGGGCAGAGCCCCCCAGGCATCTGGACGGCTTCCCTTTCCTGTTCACTAGAGATGAGAACCGAAGGCCCAGAGGACACAGCCAGTGGGGAGACTGGTGTCTCTGTGAGCTTGCAGGACGTCCACTGCGGTCCCTACCCTGCTGTGGCCTTGGGACCCACAGAGGCACTGAAAGGATAGCAGGGCCGCCAAATTCATTCGATCTGTTGATTCATAAGCACTTCTTCGACAGCTTATCCAGTGTGCTGGACCCTAAACACAATGTTAACCAGGAAAGTTATGCACCGTGTCCTGAGTCTGGTTTAGCAGGAGAGCCAGACACCAATGTGCAGGACAACTGCAGACCGACATTAGGCTGCAGAGAGCAGGGGGGATGAACACTGGAGGAGGGCCCACTTTAGGGGCACAGGGACAGCCTGAGAGAGCGGCCTCCCAGGACGGTAGGAGGGAGCAGATGTGCTGACACAGGCTTCCAAGCCCACCCGTATCAGCAGAACCTGACAGGTCATCCGTGTCCAGCCCTGTGACGCCCAAGTGCCGTGGGCCCTCTGGAGGGGAGACTCACCTGCTGGAACCCTGACTCATGATGTCGGGATCCAGGAGTAGCCCTCGGCCAGCACCAAGCCTAAGGAAAGCCCGCCTCGCTGGCTCCAGGGTGAGCTGCAGGGAGCTGAGGGCAGAATCCGGCCGGTGCTGGCCATTTCACACCAGGCCTCTTGGGGTAGGTTGTTCACTTGGTACCCCCTGGCCGGGCTGCTATGAAGACTACATGGGGGAACTGGGGAGAAGCAGCATCTAACTCCCTGGGCCCCTCGTGGTCAGGCCTCGTAAGCCTCCAGTGCCTTCCCTGTCTGCCCTCCCCCAGCACTTCAGCAAGTGCTCGCCTCCCGGTCACAAAGGCCCAGCGCCCTAGGGACACCCTCTTGTGTTTCTAAATGGCTCCTCTCATGCTCCAGCCCCACCTCAGGCTGCAGAGGGGTCAGGAGACTGATCTCAGGAGCCAGCTGTGGGAATGAGCCAAACTCAGTCCAGCCAAGCCTCGAGGGGGACCTGAACCTACAGATGCTGCCCTGCCACCTTCTGACCACCGGAGGGAAGAATGCCTTGGCACAGCCGTGAAGATGTCTCACTGGAAAGAAAATCCACTTTCCCCTTTCCAAGTCTAGACTGCTAGTTTCAAAAAACATGGCTTTGGTTGACTTCTCTAGGAGGAAGACCTGAGGTGCCAAGAGAGACGTGATTGAGCCCTCCACCACCATACCCTGGGGTCTCAGATCCTGCCGAGCCCACGCTGAGTCCACAGCAGGTGCTTGGCAAACTTCTGTTCAACGGAGGAAGAGTTTGGAGACTGGCAGGAAGTCTCTGAGCCTCCTTCTTGCCCACCAGGTCTTCCCAGCCTTCCCAGCCTCTTCACCCAATCCAGCAAGTGCCCACCCCCACCTCCACTACAGCCTGCTCAGCCCAGAACCCCGGGGCAGGGCAGTCATGTGCTTGGGGACCACTCCAGCCACCATAGCCCAGACAAAGACCGCAATACACACAAAATACCTTAATATTCCTCTGACAACAATGGAGGAAACAAAAAGTGTCTAATGATGGTGGCGGTGACACTTAGGGACCTGAGGAGGCCACACTGCAGGTGTTTCGAGGTGCGGGCTCCCAGAGTAAAAGCGACACGCTGGATATCACTGCAGGATAAGCTCCCTGCTTCAGGTTGGGAGGGTCCACACCTGTCAGAGTGATACCTGTCCCTCGGCGGGGTTGATGCTGAGGAAAGCCACCTCCAGTCACCCCCAGGAAGGCCAGCAGATGTGGGGTGGCCTGACGGGCAGGTGAGCACCTGCTGCTGGGCCACCTGCAGAGAGCTGTCCGAACTCTTTCAAAGAAGAGATGACCACAATTCAGGTTTTAAATATCTCTTTGCAGTAGATAATCTTATTTACATTGATACAGAATCATTTTACATTCTTAGAGCACACACTAGCAGATGCTTTATTTCAGTAAATTATGGGGGGGAACAGAAAGGACACTAATCAGAAGGGTTCTCCATTAGCCTGTCTCGCCAGAGCGGGGGGATCTGGAAACAGAGGGGAACCTGCGCGTCCCAGGAGCCAAGGCTGGGAAATGGTGCTTGGTCTGGCTGGATGCTGGAGAATCTTCGATTGCTGAAACTGCGCTCTCCTCTAAACAAACACTCGTACGGGAAAAGACAATGATTCTCAGCACTGAATAATTTAAACACATGTCTGACCACAAGTCAGAAGTGAGTGGTGAGACCCAAGGCCCTGATAGCAGCGGGGCAGGGCTGGGGTTGAGAGGCCCTCAGTCAGCCCCAGGCCACACTGGCTGTGGTCCAGCAGAAGGGCAAGAGCCCCACTCATGCCTGCCTTAGAAAAACACAACTCAACTCTCGGGGGACAGGGCCACCCTGTCCTCCTGACGGAGGTCACAGCCCATGTGATCAAGAGTGAACTCTCCAGGGACTGTCCTCTAGGTGTCAACCCAGGCCCTCCAGGCCCCAGGTTCCAGCTGCTCAGTACCTTTGGGAATTAAAACCAACTCCAGCTGAAGGGTGGGTGACACCAGTGGGGTGTGTGCCCCAGGTTCCTGGAAAGGATAACCTGTCAGGAAAGACTCATTCTGGAACGTCCCGGAGGTTTGCTGAGAAGGAAATCAATCACGTCACAACTCGGTGCAACTTAAGGCTTCATTTTCAAGCTGTAAGCATGGCCTTTAATTCTTTAACCACATTCAGTTCCAAATTAAGAGTTTCAGCTCTGCAGGAAGTGTCCAGCCGTCTGACTGCCAGAGCCTGAAGAGGCCAAGTTACCTACCCACGGAAAGGAAACTACCAGCCCTGAGGCTGGCCATGCCTGACTGCCCAGCGTCTGTCCCATATGCCGCGACCTTCTGTGAAGAGCTGCGTGGCCACGTGAGTTCGCTGTTGCCAAGGCGGTCCGGAGGCCTCTGCAGGCAGGGGCTCGGTGCTGCCGTGGGGAATCCTCCCGCGTCCAAGGTGCCCTGGCCACGAGGAGGTGCTGCTGTTCCCTGCCTAGTTCCCAGTGGACCGTTTTCCTGAGCCAAGACACAAACGGGTACAGTTCACTGGCCTCGCAGGAAGGACACGCCCTGTTGGTGAACTTCTGCGGTCCCTGGGAAGGAGCCCCCGCCATCAGGGACCAGCACAAACGAAAGGTGTATCCCAAGACACCATGGTGAGCAAGCAGGACTCCCATCACTGCCCCACCCCACTCCACACTAAAGCTGACATTGCCCTAGACATCCCAGGCAGGACAGGGCGGGGCTAGGGAGATCTGAGTTCTAGGCCTGGCTCTGCTGTGACCTGCCCTCTGTGACTATGGACAACCTGGTTCCCACCATGGCGGGATGCAATGCCCCCGGGAGATGGTGGAAGGAGGGCTGGGGGCTCCAGGAGGTGGTTCAGCCCTGCACTACTGGCCAGCTCCCCTTGGGCTGAGGCTGGGTTCACACCATGCCTGAGATGAGAACCTCTTCACCTCTCGGGGTGGGGGGATGATACTGGCTAAAATGAGGGAAAACAGGGATTCATTAGTTCAGAGGGGCATGAAGGGGAGGAACCTCAGGGGTTTTCCTACCTCGGCTGGGATATCAGGAGGTAAACATTCTCTTAAGTTTGGAAAGGAATCCCTCCTTGTCCTCCCCAGCCTCAGGCCTAGCCTTGCCTCCCGCGGAGCTATCCATGGTGCTGCCACCTGGGCATAAACAGCAGAGAGAACTGGGGTCAAGGGTGCAGACCTCCTCGCAGCCCGCCCCAGGCCCCGCCTGGCCACCCAGGGCTCGCGCTCCAAGAGCCACCAAGCGCCACCCCGAGAGGAGAGGTGGCCGTATCAGGTTGTCCAGGGTTGTCCCGTTCATCAGATGACTCAGCACTTAGAGCATCCCAACTGTTCCCCAAGTCACTGGCCCTCAAGAGGAAAACAAGGAACAGAAAGGGACATCAGGCAGCTGTCCCACCTTAACAACCATAACAAAAAACAGCCGGTGCTGATGCCTTCCAGGCCAGGCTACATGGCGTCCGTACCTCAGTCAATCCTTACGATAACCTTACAGGTAAATTCCAGATGAAAGAAACAAAAACCAGAGGCACAAAGGGGTTAGGTGGCATGACTAAGGTCACAGAGCAAATAAGCGAGCAGGAGGTCTGAGTTCAGACCCAAGCAGTCAGACACCAAAGCCCAGGCTCTGAGAAGGTGAAGAGCATGTGCCGAGAGCCACTGACCAGCTTCCACACCCAGCTAGTGCACACGGACCATCTTCAGGTAGCACCCGGGACCCCAGGACATGTGCGCTGCTCATCTGGGACGGGGCAGCCAAGGGCCCCGTGTGTCACCGGGCAAGCACCTGGCTCCAAATGCTCCAAGACAGGGTGGCCACCCTTCTGTTTTCAGAGGGGCCATGAGACCCCTCTGCACAAACACGGCACGTTAAAGATCGGCCACCCACGAGGCAAGAGGACCAATGCGCTATGAGCTGGACTGGACTCAATGTTTTTCATTGTGCCAGGAAAATTAGCGCATGTCAGTGTGCGGGGGGATGTATATCAAGGGCAATGTGTAGGACAAATGCCCATGTCCCCAAGATCTCAGTCTGAGATGCCTTTGCCGGTGAGAGGCCCACAGCTTCGGGCAGCAGGTCTCCAGAAGAGGTGGGGAAGGTAATCCATGGCTCTTCACAAGGTGATGAATAACCAGGTAACGCTCATTCCATGAATCTGTACCACCTTTTTCTCCACAGGTACAAGCTCCTAGTGTCATGAGCAAGGTCTGGCACTCACCTGGGGGTTCAGTGCCTGCTGGCCTTCCCCCCTCACACTGTAAGCTGGGCGGGGCAGGGACCCCATCTCTCTGGTCATCGCTTCTGAGCACATGGCAAGTGCTTGGTGACCATCAGTGCGAGAAACAGAAGCCAACAGGACTCCAGGGTGACATCTGAGGACTGGACCCACCCTACAGGCAGAGGTGCGGGGTCTACACGCAGTCTGACTACCTGAGCTGACTACACACTCAGACTGAGCCAGCAGAGTGCCTCTTGTTCCACTAAAATGTCTTTTTCCTCATCTTCCTCTTGCCTCCACCCTACCTAAATAAAGGGGCTCAACAGTCAATGCCGTCAGCTCATCAGAGAAGAGACCGCAGGTGGATCCAAGCTCTGGAAGAGGTTCCTGCACGACAGCTAAATGGACGTACAGAGGTCATCACAGGAGTTAATGACAATCCACAAACACAAACAACGAGCCATGCTGTCTCTAAACCCAAAAGGTCACTCAGTAACCTCAGAGTGCCCCAGGCCCCCAGCTCGCTGAGGTTTTTCTGCTTCTCAGACTGGGAACGAAGCCAGGGCCAGCCATTATTAAGGTTTTCAGCAGGGGCTACAGAGAACAAAAATAAACAAGCGATACTAAACCCACCAAAAACGTTTAGGTTGTTTTCCTACAGAATGGTAACTTTTCCAAATGCTTTCCCGATACCTTTCCCGTGGTGAAAGCAAAGACACCCAGGACTCAGTCTGCATCTGCAGTGACTATCTCCACGGGCACTTGGGGGCTATTAAGTGACACACTAGCCTAAGAACCACTGATGACTGCAGGCAACTGCTTCCAGTGTAACTTTAATAGCAGAGACTCAGGCTCTACTTGAATAAGTAGGATGCACCTTAGTACAGACGTCGGGAAAGGTTACTGTGTGCACCATGTCCTCACACGTGGACGGCAAAAGTAACTTTCTTCACAGTAACAAGAGGCTTAACCACACCCAGGCTGCAGACTGACCGACAGTGCATTCCAGTGCTAAGATTCTTAAAAGCCATTTAAATAATTATGTCTGGGAGCCATATTTCCCACTGAATACAATTCTGAAATGACAATGGAAGTGAGTGGAAAAAAAAATAATTCAGGACACTCATTTCACTTTATGAACTCTTCACAAACACATGCAACACATATGTTAACATGATATATTCAGCAAAATTATGTCAATAGAAATTTAAAACGAAGAACTGGCAAAGTGTCTGGCACATAAGAGCCTTTCAATAAATCTCGGCTAAACGAGGGGAGAGGGAATGAGCTAACAGGATGAGAACCGAGGACATTACTCAGAAACTGACTGCAGGATCAACTTCCAATCTGAGCTCTCAGGAAGGGGCTTGATAACAACTGGTGGATAATACCCAACATGCAAACAGTGAACAAGGCCCAGGGTCTCACTCAGAGCTCAGTCAGGAAGACCTCAAGTTCCCCTGGGGGAGGGGCGCATGGCTGAAAGCTGGTTGCAGAGCAAATCTCGCATGCTCTATGACTGTGGGACTATTTGGGACTCAGGAAAAAAACCTAGAGGTGCATAAGTAGAGTTATGTGGAAGAATCATCCCCACTTCTTTTTAGTCCAAGGGATAGTAACAAGAAAATATGAAAAAGTCTATGAACCAAACCACTAAAGTAAGTGCTCACTTTATGCCCAGTTGGCCAAAGACAGAATCTGTGGCAGCTGTTTTTTCACAGAGGACTTGGTCCCCTGGATTTAGGGGAGCTCGGCCAACTCCATGCAAAGGGTGCTGCCACTGGGACTCCCAGCCCTGCCCCAGGGCTCCAAGACCAAGACCTCACCCCCAGCTCTGATCACCTGCTCTGACTGCACACTAATCTAATACCACTCAAGTTCTGAGACGGTGACAGAAAATCCAGGACCCAGACAAAAACAATGTGGTGCAACCAGGAGGCAGCACATCGGGCAGCAGAAGCCAACTCACCCTCAGCACGGCCTGTCCCAGCCCAGCAGGAGGCCCAACTGACAGGGAACAGCGTTTCCTCGGCAGAGCACCCCATCCCAGCAGAGCACCTCATCTGGGCAGAGTACCCCCATCCAGAGGGAGGAGGGCCGCAGCCAAGGGTGCCTGTAGCCAAAGCTTCTGCCCAAGGTCAGAGTGGGGGGCATGGCTACTCACCAATCACCAATAATAAACTGCACTCTACAGATGTTTAAGCTCAAAGTAAACAAGGCGTTTTGTTTGTTCACGGCCCTAGAAGCTCAGAGTTTAGACCTGCTGCACACAGGCAGACCTGGGGTCGTTAAGCCTGCTGCAGCTGCTGTTTACAGGACACTCTGAAATCCAGGGGAAGACTTCTGGGCGAGGAAGACATACATCTCCTTTAGTGGCTACAAGCTGATCTCATGCAGGAATGAGCCCAAGGTCACAGGGCAAGTGGCAGAACCAAGGCTAGAACTCAGGAGAGCAGCCCTAAGGCACAGAGCTGCTCCCTGGAGGGAAGCGTCACAGAACTCACGGACCTCGGCCAGCAGCACGTGCACAGAGGATGAGGGCCGGGGCGGGGGGCCCTGCTGGCCAGCTTTCCCCAGAGTGTGGCTGCCCTGTGCCACTCTGCCCAACGCTCAGCCCCTCTCTTACTACTGGGCCCTCTGGAGACTCCAGGAAGATTCCCCAGTGGAAACCCCAACATGCTTCCAAACCGTCTGCCCTCCCAGGTACTGGGGGGCTCCCACGGGCCGCGGGGCTGTCTCACCAGTACTTGTGTTGGTGACGCCGTTCACCGTCCCCTCCACGTCGGTCTCGTCCTCAGCGTAGCTCAGGATTAGGCTCTGCTGCCGGCTTGTCAGTCTCCTGTGGACCGAGCGCAGTCAGTGTCCGAGTGGCTCCTCTGGGCAGCTCTTCAAAAGGACGTGGACGTGGCCAGTCCCCATGTAGCATGTGGGAAAGGCAGGACCCTCGACCCAGGCACCAGGCACACCCTGAACCCAAGAGCCCACACCCTTAAAGCTTCTGTAATGTAAACCTCTTCAACTACCCTGAGTTGTTCTAAACAACTGCCACTGTGGCCATGGTAAACAGTTTACCAGAGGAATGAAAAGCTGTTACAAGTGTGTGCAGGAAATCAACTAAAGAGAGTGCTGGAAACCCAGCCCTCTGAGAGGAGTCGGCAAGCCCCGTTCCAGATGTCCACAGCTCCCTCTTGGACTTTTCTCCTGAAGGCCAGACATGATACCTGCCGCCAGCTGGTTCTAGATCATCTCTCAGATGGAGGGCGACCCGAGAGTGATAATAAAACCAACAGCAGCAATAATAGCTAACTGCTCCCTATGGGTTATTCATTTCATCTCCCAGCTACTCAGCAAGGTCAAACTTTTATATCACGTCCGCTTTCAGAAGGAGCACCTGGGCAGGACAGACTTAGAGGGAGAAGTAACCTGCCTAAGCCTCAGTGCTTATAGCAGAAGTGCCACACAGGCTGGCGGTCGGGCTCAGCACCTGCCCAGGAGGTGAGAAGTCCTCGACCGGCTCCTGCTGGTGCTGGAAGCTACAGAGAGCGGGTGGGCCTCGCCACACCAGGTGGCACTTACTTTGGAACTCTGATCTTGATGTGAATGTAGTGGTCTCCGTAGCCATAGCTGTTAATCCTCGGGATGCCCTTCCCACTCATCCGAATCTTCTGGTCTGACTGAGTCCCAGGGGGGATCTACAAAGAAAGGAACCTCAGGTTTTCCTCCACCTCCAGCTGCCCAAATGAAAACATCTCACGACATGAAGACAATCTTACTCCCGAAAAGAACTCCATTCAGGTTTCTAGACCAAACCCACCAAACCCCACACAGAAACTGGCTAGGCTGAGTCTACCCTGAGCAGAGCCTGTGACGAGCTTGGGGCCAGGAGTCTGGGGTGGAGAGCCCACAGCAGGAGGGAGGGAGCTCGGGGAGTAGGACCTGGGAGGAGGCAGAGCCAACCCGCGGCGCCACTGAGGCCGCTGCCCAGCCCAGCAGGATGGACATGGCCCAGGAGCTGCTTCCCGGCCGAGTCACACCCAAGGTGTGGCCCACACTCCTCCTGCCTTCCGCCAGGTTGTTCCCAGGTTTCAGCCATTTCCCGTTTTAGAAAAACAAAAAGAGCAGTGAGAACGTGCTTGCACTCTTACCGTCACGCTGATGGTCTCGTACAGGCCCTGTGTTCTGGCGGTGCCCCCGAGGATGGCCTGAGCTATGGAGATGAAGAGGTCTGAGTGGATGTCTGCGCCATCCCTCCGGAACACAGGGCTTTTCTGCACCTAGGGTCAAGCACGGGAGGGTTATTCACGCTCAGAGAAGTCCTTCTGGAGAGCAGACCACAGCCGCGGCTCAGCGTGCAGCATCCAGGGAGACAGCGTACTTTCACCAAAGCGCCCACCTCCCCCAGGCTCCGGGAGTTACAGGGCAGCTTCTTCCTTCACTGCAATGCCACAGTGTCCTCTCAGATGAAGCTGTTCAAGTCTTGAGGGAAATAAAACTAAATTTTGAAAACTTAAAAAATATAAAAATCTTACTTTATTAGAAACACAGATGAAATATTTCACACACATGTAAATCAGCACAAGTAATTACCACACGCTGTACACACAACCCTGCTTAGGTCACAGAAGACCAGGACACAGGTGACTTCTCCCCCTCCTGCTTACCCCTCCACAGTAGCCGCTACGTTTAGTCTGTATCTTTCCTAGGAGCGTCTGTTTACCTTTTCTACATGTTTACATGTCCCTAAACAATACATGACACCACCTCACGTGGTTTGAAACTACACAGATGACCTCATTCCTCGGCCTGCAACCCGCTCGCTCCCTGTCCGTAACTGGGAGCTATCAGGGCGTCTCACAAAAACCTGTGCATCTCCAGCTTCTGCTCCGAGGTGCCCACAGTGCAGCCCCCTCACCAACTCCTCCCGAAGGACAGCAGGCCGTTGGCTGCTGTTGTCTCACCGTTGTAGACGAGGCTGGCACACGCCTTGCCTCCGCCTGCCGCACCTCCTTAGGGCCATGCCTGGTAGAATCGGTGGCAGAGGTGGTACTTCCTCTGTTATCCTTGCCTCAGAAAACTTTGCCTGCACGTCACACATAAATCTGTAGCTCTGGCACTTACTGTCCCCATGAACAATTCAATACATCAATAAAAAATATAAGATGTTTTCTGTATTTTTATGAGTGCTTTGTGGCCAACTTGTAAACACCTTGGGGTAACTTTGTTCTCTCCACATTTAGCACAAAAGCTTAATGTAACACATGTTTAATCATCCCGCTGAGCTGGCCACTACTTGACTAGAAACTTGAACAGCCAGGCACATTCTGTGAAGCTCTCACCTCACCCCTAAGAAGCCTGGGCTGCACCCTCTCCACGAGACCATGGGCCTAAAAGAGGCTGCGCAAACAGAGCACCTACCCTAAATGTGATGAAAATTTCTCGTTTTCCTACAGGCATCCTCACAGTCTGGCCATCCTCGACTCCTGTAAGCAAGAGAACAATTATTTGGGGATGTCTGAAGGCATTTTCTACGCTAGATCTATTTACAACCCACCCACTTACTCATTCCTGTTCCCTGTTACAAGGAACAACACAGTTACCCAATACAGCAACAAGTAAAACAAGTGTAACTTTTCAAAGGTGTGGCATATCGTAATTGATAACCAAATGAAAGCACCTTCCATTCACTTATTCAAGTTTACCAGCAGGTCCACCTAGTATCCCAGTGAGTTTAGAGTCTAGTGGGGCACAGTGCTAAAGAATCCGCCTGCCAATGCAGGAGATGGAGAAGCAGGTTCGCTCCCTGGGTGGGGAAGATCCCCTGGAAAAGGCAATGGCAACCCGCTGCAGTATTCCTGCCTGGAGAGCCCATGGGCAGAGGAGCCTGGTGGGCTGCAGTCCCTGCAATGAGTTGGATGCCACTGAGCACATCCACAGGGGAGACAGTTATTAGCTGAATAACAACACCATGTATCACTACAAACAGAGATAATTGCTTAGAATGAAAAGATCACAGCTCCAAAGGAACATCTAAGCAAATGCTTCCAGAAGGCTCCCCTGGGGATGAGGAAGCTGCAGGCAGCAAGGCAACAAGGGGGAGACTAAGAAGATAGGAGGCTGAGACCAGGAGGGCCTGGAAGAGGAGGCCAATTTTTGGCCCCTGAGAACCGCCACAGGGTCTTCAACAGTGTGAGATGTAATCAGACCACCCTGGGCAAAGACCACTCCAGGAATAGGATTGGTTTGGGGTGGGGGGTGGGGGTCATAGGCCGGCCCTGGGGGCAGAGAGGGTGGCTTTGCCCAGCTGGGCGGACAGTGGGTACAAGGTTGGCCTTGGGACAGAAAGAGGTGGAGGAGCTGCTTCTCGCAGGAGCAGGGCAGGCACGCGAGGTGCCATTTCCTTATGACACACGCAGATCTTAAGGGTAACTGGTGCAGAGGAAAATGCCTGAGACTCTGGTTTCTCCCTGAGTTTCAGCTCCAGAAACAAGGGCAGGTGGCCTCAGCTCCCAGCCCCCATGCGTGGAGGAGCCCAGACCCACCGGCAGGCACGGGGATCACCACCTTCTTCTTCTGCTTAGCCTGTCCTGCTCCTCTGCACACCACACAGGGAGACGTGATGATGGAGCCCCGGCCACCACACCTCCGACACGTGGAGCGCATCACAAAAGGGCCTGTGTTTATGGTTTCCTACAAAGACAAAAAAATGGGACCCTTAGACACCAGTGCACCCTGACAGCAAGGCCCTGGGACCACAACGAGCATGAGAAACGTCTCACCAAAGACCCATATGTGTGGTGTGCGCCTGCACTACAACACACTGCCTGAGCACAAGCTGCAGGAGCTCACAGTTAACCTGACCTAGAGCACACTGCCTCCTGAATCCCGAACCACACCTGACTGTATGAGACTGAAAAATGAGACACTGCCTCTCTACTGAAGGTCCTCAAGCCCCCAGAGCTGAGCAAATCGCTTTAAAGAGAACCCTCTCTTCCCTTTACAAAAGGGACAGCTGGGAAAGAAAGAGGAAAGTGACAACTGGAAGCAACTCCCACTCAGAGTTGCCCCTGCCTGCCCCAAGGGAGGAGCAGCATAGGCCTCTGTCCCCCACAGCCCCCCACAGCACCCCCTTGTCACAGATGCCCATTGCAAGGAGGCAAGCAGCTCCTCTTGCAGCCACCCTCAGCCTAGTCCTCCAGGAGCCTCCTCAGCTCCCAGCCCCTTGCTCAAGTGGGGCCTTATGGTCTGTGGCCACTCCCATCAGCTCTTCACTGGGCAATGGAACTCAGTTACCATTTTCTTGAACTCAACATCCTTGGGTTTTTTTAGGGGATGACGGTAAATTATCAACGTGCTGTTGTAGCAAATCAAAGGATACACAGATATATAAAAAATTAATCTCCCCCTCACCTTGACTCCCAGGGTGACCTGCTCATAGGAGCTCAGTTTGAGGTGTTCTTCCCATGACTCACTCACTCTCTTTCTCACCATAAAGAAGTTTTTAAGTAAAACTTTTACAAGAAGAGTGTATTGCATTATCACTCTGCAACATGCCTTTCCCTCTCACCTTTACGATGCATCATGACCAATGTACACAGACCTCAATTTCTATTTTAATATTTTGGTTTCCATGTTGAAGAAAAAAAATCTCTGCACACAGACACCCTTCAGTTTTACCGTATTATCTCAATGTTCACTAAAGAAATAGAAAAAAGAAAGTCACAGCAATTCAGGACCTTGGAGAAAGGACTTCAGGTGTGAGAGGGAACTGGGATCAATAAAAAGTATCTGTGACAAGAGGCAGTGACTCGATGGTAAAACGATAGCCACAGCAATCTTCATCCTCTCCAAGGGCGCACTCTAGAGGAAAGCAGGCACAATTTTACTTTTTCAGACTAAGCTATAGGATTGTGTACAGGTAACTGTGGACTCCCATCAGTGGACTATTTTTTTTTTAAGCAACTTATTGTTATTTATTTATTTGGCTGCTCCTGGTCTTAGTTGCAGCACATGGGATTTTCAGTTGCTGCATGTGGGATCTAGTTTCCTGACCAGGGATCGAAGCCAGGCTCCCCGCATTGGGAGCTCTGAGTCTCAATCACTGGACCACCAGGGAAGCCCCCCATCAGTGGACTATTATTCAGCCAACAAAGATAATGTTTAAAAGTATTCAAAGATACGGAAAAATGCCTTCATTATAATAAACGAAAAATAGGAAAAATTTCACTATGATTCTCAACTGATGAAATCCACACACAAATAGGCAAAAATACATTCAAAGTCAAAAGACAAATACAACTAAAATCAATGACAAACACTGGTGATCCAGTGGTTAGGGCTCTGCTCTCACTGCCAAGGGTCTGGGTTCAATCCCTGATCTGGGAACTAAGATTCTGCAAACTGTTCAGCTTAGCCAAAAAAAAAAATGAAAAGATGAGAACCCAGGCATCCAGCAACAGGGTCTGGCTAAACAAAAGGGGATTTATCCATATGGAGGAATACGGTGGCCACAGAACAACTGAGGCAGCTATAAATGTAGACTATTTCCCAAACACAGTGAGAAGCAGAAACAAAACTAAACCATCAAGGCACAGCTGGGGCTAACAGTTGTGTTCTATCTTTGGTATGAAAACAAGGCACACACAGACACACATGTCTACACAGACTTGCATCTAGAAAGACAGAAAGGATGCTTCTGGAGAGCGGAATTCAATGGGTAAAAGTCAAGAATGAGAGGCAGATTCATTGTACAACAGCTTTCGATTTGTACCCACTGAATTTCAATGATTTGCATATACAACCTGTTCCAAAACTAGTTAATATAAAACAAAAATGATATTCCTCATCAACAACTGATATGAGACACATCAAAAGTGGGATTATCAGGGACTTGTTTCCTTTTTTATGCTTTTCTTCTATGCACTCAAAGATAACTTCTGTGCCCCCATACACACTTGGCGGTGGTTTAGTCACTCAGTCATATCCGGCTCTTGTGACCCCACAGACTGTAGCCTGCCAGACTCCTCTGTCAATGAGATTCTCCAGGCAACAATACCGGGGTGGGTTGCCATTT
Source organism: Ovis aries (assembly GCF_016772045.2). NCBI lineage: Eukaryota > Metazoa > Chordata > Mammalia > Artiodactyla > Bovidae > Ovis > Ovis aries. The sequence continues at coordinate 4,160,940 of NC_056077.1, read as the reverse complement.
CCTTCTCCAGAGGATCTTCCTGACCCAGGAATTGAACCCAGGTCTCCTGCATTGCAGGTAGACAAGGATTTTATTTTAAAGGTGGGCAGTAGAGAATCTCCCAACCCCCTTCAAGAAAGAAACCATATAAATGGAATACAAACATATTCAGTGGAAACCTACCTGCATTTTAAGCAGATAATATAATCACAGTGAAGGGGGAGAAAAAGAAGTGATCTGAGTAAGCTGAGCACAGTATTTTGGCCATATACCCAAATGCCAGTTAAGCAGGATTGCTTTTTGCAGTGGTATGAGTGACAGTTCTCAAATTACTTTTTGTATGTTATAGGATTGATCACATGAGTAAATATACAGGGTAACCAGAGCCAGATTTCTCTTTGTTAGAAATTAATAATCTCTCTTTATTATTTAGTTTCAAATATGGACAGGCAGGCAGAAGACTAGATAAGCCTTGCGGTGTTGGGCTGAAAGTGGAACTATCAGTTTGAACTCACTGGTTTGTTAAATGGATGCATCAGTGCACACATGTATGCATATATATATACTCTATCACATGAAAAATACGGAAAGACAGACAGGTATCGAACATATGTCTACAAGTGCACATGTGCGTGTGCTAAGTCGCTTCAGTCATGGCTGATTCGGCGACCCCATGGACTGTAGCCCGCCAGGCTCCTCTGTCCATGGGGATTCTCCAGGCAAGAATACTGGAGCAGACTGCCATGCCCTCCTCCAGGGGATCTTCCTGACCCAGGAATGTGTGCTCATACACACTCACATACACACACTTATTTCCTGTCTCAGTCAGCTGAGAGGACCTGGAAGCAGTGACACTCCAGATACAGTGAGTACACCGAGAGCGCAGATCTTGGTTCCTAAATCCTACTAGACAGCTGAAAGCAATCAGGACTCCCTGGAGAAATGGCTGGTTCCAGGATGTGGCTAGGCAAGTGTACAGACGCTGCGACACAGATTGAAGAAGAGCCAAAAAGAGCGATGGGACACGCCAGAAGGACACAGGAGCAGCCAGAAGAGACGTCCACCAGCGCAGCCAGGGGCCGCCTGCGCGTCAGGGTAGCAGTGATGGCTCGCTGAATGGAATAAGAGTCCCTGAGTTCACACTGACACACATGAAGAATAAATGCACGGAGAAGGAAAGAAAGCGCCTCCTTTCAGTAGAATGCCAACTAATAAATGGAGAAAGGGGATTTCTCTGGTGGTCCAGCGGCTAAGACTCTGTGCTCCCAATGGAGGGGCACAGGATCAATCCCTGGTCAGGGAACTAGATTCCACATCACAACTCAGCACAGCCAAATAAATAAATTAAAAAAAAAAAACAAAACAGAAGGGACATTGGAATCAGAAAAATCATCATTTTTCAAGTCACAGTAATAACTGATTTAAGCAAGACTGATTAATGGATGCTGTAAGTACTGGCTATAAGTTTGATGGGACAGGACATTTATATAGTGTCAAAGTCAGTCACAAATTCCTTGTTAATTTCAAAGGAAAAAATATTAACTTTATAATGAACAAACCCGGTGGACAGTTCCTTAACTGACTGGGATCAAATATAATTATCATCGCTAATGGGACAAACTGACACCTCATGACTCCTGATGTGATCCATGCAAAGGGCACTGTATCTCCATGCTGTTTCTGCCAAAAAATGCATGATCTGAATCTTATCATGAGGAAATATCAGATGACCCAACTGAGGGACATCCTACAAAGCAGCTGGTCTGCAATTCTAAAAAATGTCAAGGTCATGAAAGAAAGACTGAGAAATCGTTACTGATTAAAGGAGACTAAAGCTATGACAACCAGACACTATGCAAGGTCCTAGACTGGCACCCTGAGTCTGGGGTCAAAAGAACATGATAAGGACAGATGAAAAACTCTGAGTAAGTAAAGATAACAGAATTGTTTGGACATTAAGTTTCTTGATTTTGAGAACATACTGTAGTTACATAAAAGACCGTTCTTGCTCTTAGAAAATATACACTATAAATGACAAACCAAATGGGATAAAATGTTAACAACTGTTGAGGCTTGGTAAAAGGAATAAGGGAGTGGTTATTTATACTAGTCTTACAAGTTTCAATTATATCTAAAACTTACCAAAAAGAAAAAGAAAAAAAGATTATACTTCAAGCAAAATTTAAGTTCCCCTCCCCCAATTTTAAATTACCAACATACTCCAAAACGTATTTTCAGAGGAGACAGCAGAATTTCCTTGCTCCTTCTGTACAGAGCACTCCTGGGACAATGTGGAAGGTTCTAGATCACAGAGTCCCACCTATTAAAGAGCTCTCAAAGCCCTAGGTACACTGGCACACAGAGAAGAGGAATGGTGGGGAAGCACAGGGAGGCGGCAGAGACAGGAGCCCCAGGGGGAGGCGGGCCCACCAGGCTCACCATGCCGGAGCCACCGCAGTAGTGGCAGTGCTGAACTTTGGTGCCTGGCTCGTTCCCTTTGCCATCACACCGCTCACAGGTGTCAGTGATGTTCACGGTGAACTCCTTGTTGACGCCCTTGGCAGCTTGATTGAACGTCAACTCCATGATGTACTAGAGAAATCAAGGGACCACTGTTATTGCTCTGAAAGTAAGGGAGAGCGCTGGCTGAGAGTTTACAGTTTCTGTTTCTTTTAAAGACTCTATTTTTTAAAGCAGTTTTAAGTTTAAAAAACTGAGAGGGAGGTAGAGATTTCTCTTATACCTTTGCCCCCACACGTGCACAGCCTGCCTACCATGTAATCAACATCACTCACCAGAATGATACATTTTTTTTTAATCAAGGATGAACCTACATTGACACAGCATGACCAGAGCCCACAGTTTACATTAGGGTTCACTCCTGGTACTGGCTATTCTATGGGTCTGAACAAGTGTATAATACACACACAGCTTCCTCATAGAATCATGCAAAGTATTTTCACTGTCCTAAAAATCTTATTCATGGCTCCACCAATTCATCTGTTCCCCTAGCCACTTTTTACTTTATAACTTGTACTCTGTCAAGTCAAGAACAGATGGGACTCAACTGATTCTGCTCTACTCCTCACGATTTTCAACAGATACCTGTTGTGTGAAGGAAAATGGGCTTTTCAACAAGCTGAAAATGTTCACAAATAATATTAGCACGTGGTCCTAACAGTTCAAATGATCCACAATCATAACTTACATTGTAAAACGCTTCCCCCCACCCTTGGGTTCTCTTCTGATAATGCCTGAAACAAGACATAAACATGGAAGAAGCAGGACTGGCAGTGCCTCCCTATGGACCGAGTCTCCTAGAATAATGAGACGGGCTCTACATAAACTAACTACTCTAACTATGGACTCTCAGAGCCACGGGGCTGCCCTGATTAAGCAACTGTAAGAATACAGGAGAACTGAATGTACACATTATTAATGGTTTTTCAAATACTGGAACTACCTGCTACAAAGATGGCTGCCTCCCAATCACCCCATTTAAGCTACTTTATCTTTTTTCTTTGAGAAAGAGAAACTGGTAAAAAATCTGTTTGTGTCACACTTAGCCGCTGAAATTTGAACAATTCTTCAAAATGAGGGGCTTACCTCCTGAGGCTGATTGAACACACTCTGGAAATCACCAAAAGAGGAGGATGAGAACTCCCCAAAGATCTTCCTGAAGAGCTCCTCTGGGTCAACTGTGGGACCTCCTTTCCAGTAGCTCTGCCCAGAGCTGCCGGCCCCGGGGTCGAAGCCAGCGGAGCCGTAGGTGTCGTACTGCTTCCTCTTCACTTCATCGCTCAGGACCTGCCGAGAAAAGCCCAGCAGTTAGTGCCCCCGAGGCTCCTGGGGCCCAGGGCACGGACACCAAGTACAGACAGTGGTGGCGGCCTATCGACATTAAACGTCTTGATCCTGTCAACTGTACCGCGGCTATGTGAACAGCCTGCCCTTAGAGAACACACACAGAAGCACTTAGGAAGAGACAGAACACATCTGTGACTTACCCTCAAACGGTCAGGGGCAGGGCGGGGGATGCACACACATGTGCATGGACACACACACACAGCAGATATACGACACCCTACACACCCCCAACCCCTTCAGCACGGCTGAGTCTGAGAAGGAGGTCCACACTCATGTAACTCTGCCCTTATTCAGCTGCTGTTTCACACCCTCTGCTCTCAGATGACATTCGACACTCCTCCAGGGCAGTGGTGGTTTCTGCTTTTACAACATCCACCATCCCACCAGCCCTCCGAGGGGGAGGTCACCAAACAGGCAAGGAACTGGTTAATCTGACAAGAAGGTCCCAGACCCAGCTAAAGTCCCAGTGACTGGGACTGGGAATACAGATTACTGGGTTCTGTTCTTTGTTGAGATCCCTAGTGAGATCTCATGTGAGCATTTTGGACCTACAAATTTTTTTTTTTCCCTCTTCAACAAGGTGGTCTGGAGGGGGACACGGCCTTCCCACTGAACCTTCTCATGCATCAGGCTTCCAGTGCAGCACGCTCTGACCCACGCACACAGCCGAATGACAGGGACTGCACACACTGGGGGGCCGCGTTACCTCATAGGCCTCTGCCAGCTGGGAGAACTTCTCCTTGGCTTTGGGATCATCCTTATTCGTGTCTGGGTGATATTTCTTGGCAAGCTAAGGGAGGAAATGGTCAATTAGTATGGACACAAGATGATCACTAAAACTGAACCCCAGACACCAGTCACAGCTCACCTCCTTTGCAGCAGTTGTCAGACTTCACAACTGACAGCAATTCTTAAAACAAGATTTAAGACTAAATCATCTCTAACTAGACTTATGATGACGATCATTTCATAGTGTATACAAATGCTGAATCATTATATTGTACACCTGATACTAATGTCAACTACACCTCAATAAACACAACCTAAAAGCAAAACACACACAGCCAGAATTAAGAACATACACTCCATGAACTGTGTTCAGTTTTCAATTCTGATCAAAAGTTTATTACAAAACAGCAAAGTGAGTTTTGGGAAAGGGAAAGAAAGAAAACTATCTCTTCAACTCTGAGATGTGTATATGTTTTTCAACTGCAACAAATCTCTCAACAGAAATAACAATTCTTAAGAACTTGGGGTCCTTTGTGAGAGATGCCAAAGAGTAAATCTGATTAGACTACCATCTGTGTAAAAAGAGGGAAATGACTGGATAGATAAGTAGATATATCTGCTGTATAAATTAGTTTTGGAAGAGCAGACACTAAGCTGGAAATGCTGATTGCTACAGCGGGGAGGGGATGGATGGGTAAGAGAGGTCTTCTCACTGCACACTCCTCTGTACTTTCTGAATTCAGAACAACAGATTAAAATATTAAAAATCCAAACACAAACCTAACTTGGCTGTCCTGGGTACACTGGAGAGCTGAGCAGCTCTAACACAAAGGTTTCCTCCTGGCCACACTGAGCAGTGCTCTGCGACACCTGTGCAGGTGCTGACTGTCTGCTGCAGCTTACTGACGCCTTCCCAGTCTGGGTTTCCCTGGTGCGAGGGCAAGGAGGGCTCAGAGTCCTGAAGCTGAAAGGAACTGTGGGGACGGCCGGCCCCATCCCTGCCCACAGCTGGCTGCTCACTCTGCACCCAAGATGCTGGCCCTCACACCAGCATGTGATGGAAGCACGGCAGAGGCTCGGCCCGAAGGGAGCTCTCAAGGCAAGAAAGTAGATCACGGTGGGTCGCGAGGCTCGTTCCAGGCCAAGGTAAGAAATGCTGATGAGCTTGTGAGATCAAAGAACGGCCCTTTGCACTCAGAAAGACCTGCATTTTAGTCTCCTAAATGCCACTGATTGGCTGTGTGGCCTCGGCAGCATGTCATAACCTAGCCAAGTCTTCTGCCTTGGGGATTAAATGATGTAAACATGAAAAGTTTTTATCAAGGTCCAACCCCAGCAATTGCTCCATAAAGCCTACTTTCTAAATTTTCAGTTTCAAATTACACAACTTTACCCAATTTTTTAATTTTCACACCCCAAAACTTGGATGGTTTCTACTCTCTCTTAAACGAAATCTCTAGTACGTGCTAAGGGCCTCACATGCCCCAATAAGTTGGTCCCAGTCTCCATCTCGCCAATCTTCACCTGCCTTTGCACCAGGTACCTTACCTTCCAGCTCAAAAGGAGAGACAAGCTATTTACTCTCCCAAGATGGAAAAGCTAATCAAAACCACAGTAGTTATCACTTCACACCTGCTAAGGTGGCTTGAATCAAAAAGACAGGCTCTTTGAGGAAGACACAGTCGCCTCTGCAGTGGAGCTCAGTGCCACCTGCTCCTGCTCCTGACTCACCGCTGTACACTCTCGCCGAGGAACAAGGCAGTCAGGAAGCCGCGCCGCACCATAGCCTTTAAAGATACCGGCACGACTCCTGTGGAGCCAGTGGTGGCCATTCACCGGATTAGGATCACCCTCACCAGCCACAACGTGAAGTCTCTGGAGAAGGTGTGTGCTGACCTGATCAGAGGCGTGAAGGAAAAGAATCTCAAAGTGAAAGGACCTGTTCAGATACGCACCAAGACTCTGAGAATAACTACAAGAAAAACTCCTTGCAATGAAGGTTCTAAGACTTGGGATCGATTCCAGATGAGGATCCACAAGCGACTCATTGACCTGCACAGCCCTTCTGAAATTGTCAAGCAGATCACTTCCATCAGCATTGAGCCAGGAGTCAAGGTGGAAATCACCACTGCCGATGCCTATTACAACCTTTTTAATAAACCAATAATCAATTGTTAAAAAAAAAAAAAAGATAAGTATTGGCGAGGATGCAGAAAAATCAGAACCCTCACACACTATGGGTGAAAATCCAGAATGGTGCAGCTAGTCTAAAACAGTCTGGCACCAGAAACAAGTCCACACACCAATGGTCAATTAACATACAACAAAGGAGGCAAGACTATACAATGGAGAAAAGACAGTCTCTTCAATAAGCGGTGCTGGGAAAACTGGACAGCTATATATAAAAGAATAAAATAAAAAGAACCCTCTGTAACAGCATGAGTGATAGTCGCTCAGCCATGTCCGACTCTTTGCAACCTCATGAACTACAGCCCGCCAGGCTCCTCTGTCCATGGAATCCTCCAGGCAAGAACACTGGAATGGGTTGCCATTTCCTTCTCCCTCTAACACCATATACAAAAATAAACTCAAAATAGATTAAAGACCTAAATATAAGACTGGATACTATAAAACTCCTAGAGGAAAACATAAGTAGAACACTTTTGACATAAATCACAGCAATATCATATTGGATCCATATCCCAGAGTAATGGAAATAACAACAAAATACATTAATGGGACCAAATTATACTAAAAGCTTTTACACAGCAAAGGAAGCTAAACAAAATGAAAAGACAACCTACAGAATGGGGGAAAGAGATTAATTCCCAAAATATACAAACAGCTCATATAGCTAGCTCAATATTAGAAAGAAAAAACAAAAATCCAATCAAAAAATGGGCAGAAGATCCAAACAAACATTTCTCCAAAGAAGACAAACAGATGGCCAAAGGGCACATGCAAAGATGCTCAACGTGGCTAATTATTACAGAAACGCAAATCAAAACTACAATAAGGGCTTTGTTCTCGGCAGCAGAAGCAAGATGACCAAGGGAAGGTCATCGTTTGGAAAGCGACGGAGTAAGACGCACACGCTGTGCCGCCGCTGGGCCTCTAAGGCCTACCACCTTCAGAAGTCGACTTGCGCCAAGTATGGCTACCCTGCCAAGCGAAGAGAAAGTATAATTGGAATGCTAAAGATAAAAGACCAAATGCCACCAGGTCTGGTCGAATGAGGCACCTAAAAATTGTATACCCCAGATTCAGGCATGGGTTCTGTGAAGGATTGCACCTAAACCCAAGGGAGCAGCTGTTGTAGCATCCAGTTCATCTTAAGGATTTCAAAGATGAGTCGCACAATAAATGTTCTGGCTTTAAAAACAAATAAAAAAAACTACAATAAGGTATGACACACTGGTCAGCATGGCCATCATCAAAAAGTCTACAAGTAAATGTTTGAGAGGGTGTGGAGAATCAATATCCATCAACTGATGAACAGATAAATAAAATGTAATATACCCATGCAACAGAATATTTGACCATTAAAAGGAATTAAGTACTGCTACCTGTTACAGCATGGATGAACCTGGTAAATATTATTCTGAAGTTAAAAAAAAAGTCACAAAAGTCTACATATTACTTTTCATTTCTATTTCATTTCTATGAAGTGTCCAGAATAGGCAAATCCCTAAAGACAGGAGGTAGGTTAGTGATTTCAAAGGCAGGAGAAAGAGGAGAATGGGGAATAAGGGCTTATGGCGTGAGGTTTCTTTTCGAGGTGCTGAAAATGTTCTCAAATTGATCACAGTGATGCTTATACAACGCTTTGAATAAACTAAAGACCAGTGAGTTCTACCCATTAAAAAAAAGAGAAAGAGAGAGGAGAGAATAGCTACTCAAGCCATAAGCTGTTAGGTCTGGTCTTGATCAGTCCTTGATTCACAAATATTAGGCTTAGCCAAAGTATTTATTTCCCCACCAAAAAAATTTAAAAAAGAAAGAAAGAAAAAAAAAAATCAAGACTCATAGCAAATTTACATAAAAGTAATTTTAAAAACTTCTCTTCTTTCTGGCCACACTGTGCACAACTTGTAGGATCTCAGATCCCCGAGCAGGGATTGAACCCAGGCCACAGCAGTGAAAGCTTGGAATCCCAGCCGCCAGACCACCAGGGAACTCCATGTAACTTTTAAAATTTAAATAGTATTCATTAACCTTATTAAACTGCTGCTGCTGCTAAGTCACTTCAGTCGTGTCCAACTCTGTAGTGTGTCCGACTCTGTGCGATCCCAGAGATGGCAGCTCCCCCGTCCCTGGGATTCTCCAGGCAAGAACACTGGAGTGGGTTGCCATTTCCTTCTCCAATGCATGAAAGTGAAAAGTGAAAGTGAAGTCGCTCAGTCATGTCCGACTGTTCACGACGCCATGGACTGCAGCCTACCAGGCTTTTCCGTCCATGGGATTTTCCAGGCAAGAGTACTGGAGTGGGATGCCACTGCCTTTTCTGAACCTTATTAAACTAATCTTCTTTATTCTGACATTATAGCTTCCCTATGTTTTATGGTATTAAGGTGCTCTTTCTTCCAACAAATGATATTAACAGATTGCACCCAATTATTTCTAACATCTGTATTAGGCAAAATAAAAAAGATAGCATTCTACATTGGCACCCTTGCTCTTTATTTTTTTTAAAATTTTTATTGTGCTGATCAGAGCAAAAGTCTGGAAACCACAGGTTGAGATAACTCACAGGCCACTTCACCAATCAGCCCAACACATTCTGGGATATGATAACGGGAGTTTCACACTTTTTGAGTTTAAAAAAAATAATAATTCTAAATTCATAAACTTTTATCTGAATGCAAAGAATGAGTACTTAAAACTTAGACCACCACATCTACCGATTCAGAAGACTCGGTAGATTCAGAAGAATAGACTTAAATACAAAAACAGCAATGGAAAAAGATTAAAAGAAAATCTCTGGTTCTGAGTCTGCGTTTCCTGAAGCATTAACCAGCGTGGCCTCAGGCATTGAGGAACATGCTCCAACAAAGCCAGCTTTGTCAGCCCACGTTGTCGGCTGCATACAACCCACACATATAGGCACATGCACTGCACGGCTCAAGGTCACCCTAGATTCACACCATCCTTTCTACTGTCTCGCCTCTAAAATCTGGCTTCCACACAGACCTGGTAATAGGCTTTCTTGATCTCCTTCTGGCTGGCGCTCCGGGGCACTCCTAATATCTGGTAATAATCTTCTTTAGCCAAATGGGTGCTCGTGTGGAAGGAGGCAGTACAAACAAAAGGGTACCGTTTCACTCCTGAAAAAGAAAAAAGGAAAGAAAATCACTCTGGGAACGTATTCAACAAATGGAAATTGCGAGTTAAGTGACCAGCCAGGCCACACCTATGAAGGAGCAGAGGTAGGTCATGGCTTTTGGAGCCTGTTCTCCTCCAAGCCTTCTGGAGACCAAACTCACTGCACCTCAGAAATGGCTAAAGGGATTTCCCTGGTGGTCCAGTGGGTAAGAATCCACCTACCAACGCACGGGACATGGGCTTGATACCTGGTCCGGGAAGATCCCACACACTGTGGGGCAACTAAGCCCGTGAGCCACAACTACTGAGCCCACATGCTCTAGGGTCTGTGCTCCACAAGGAGAAGCCACTGCAAGAAGCCTGTGTGCAGCAATGGAGACCCGGCGTAGCCAAAAAACAAAACCAAAAACAGCTAAACCCAGAGTATATGGAAAATACAAAAATCAGAGTGCGGGGTGTGGCTAGTCCTGCTGGACTACACGAGGGCTGCAGCCTCATTACCTCTCTAGAGATGGGGGCTGCACCTGGGGATGACTGAAAATCAACTTCACTCTCCTGTTACACAGCCGGCAGACCACTTACCATATCCCAGGTGCTGGCAGAGACCTCATCTCACTTGAAGCTCAGCAGCTCCCCAGGTTCTCTCCCGCCACCGTGCAACCCTGAACATCTGCTTATGGGGCGGTTTTCAGAGTGTGGTCCCTGAACCAGCAGCATCATTGGCCTCCTGGAAATGTACATTTTTCAGGCGCCACCCAAACCTGAATCCAAAACTCTGGACATAGGATCCAACAAGCCATGTCTAACAAGCCCTCCAAGGGACGATTCTGCTGCGCACTGTGGAGAACCGCTGGGCTAAAGAAATGGTTCTTGGTCTTCAGCGTCACACATCTCTTTGAGAGCATCTGATAAAAGCACTGACCCCTCCCCTAGAAACAATACATATATACAGACGCACAAGGTTAAACAACCCTGTGCCAGAACCTGTGTTGACCCCAGAGCACGTCAGAGCACATGGCAACCCCGCCTCCACGCCCTGCCTTCCTTTCAGGCCTCTTGCATCAGCAGCAGGGAGGCGGCTGATGGGACACAGCTACTCAACCTCCCTCTACTCTACCAACCTGTCACCAAGCGAAGGTGGGGGAGCCGCTCTACAAGCTGCCTCCTAACCCCCAACCCATCCTGTGACAGCTGAAGATGGGGAAGGTGAGGCTGGGGGGTGCGGAACAGGCCAAGTTAAGGCAGAGGGGAGGGGGGGGGCCAAGAAAAAGAATGAAGACCAGGAGGCAGATCAGGTTTTTTAGTCAAAGTTTCCCCTGCCAGAGAGATTCACCAAATTCATTCAGCAAACATGCCTGCCAGGCACTGGGCTCCTTGCAGCAGACAGCAGCAAATCATGCCAAAGGTCTTGCCCTCCAGGAGCTTGCATTCATTCATGATCTCAACACTGGGCTAGGCACTGAGGACACAGACTGAGCAAAAGACTCAAAACCAGTGCCCTCAAGGAGCTTCCAACCCAGCAAGGGCACGTGGGAAGCAGTGTGAGAAGGGATGTTAATGCACAGGAACGCAGAGTGAGAACATAAAGCAGTATCCCCTAACCAGGGCCTCTCAACCCCCACACTGCTGAAGACGGGAGGATCCGATTCCCTGCTGGGGGGTAGGGGGGCTGTTAAGGGCTGAATTGTGTCCCCTGCCCAAATTCATATGCTGAAGTCTTAACCCTCGTGCCTCAGAACATGACTGTATTTGGAAATGGGGATCTTTAAAGAGGACCCTAACAAAAGTCTCAGACTACAGCCTTCAGAACTGTGAAAAAGGTAATCTGTCTTTTTAAGCCACTTATTCTCTGGTACTTTCCTATTGCAGCCTGTGTACTTATTTATATCCTAACATACCTATGTGCTTACTGGAGGATGTGTTAGCAGGATCCCCAGCTACCTAGTTATCAGGAGCACCTCCCGCTCTCAAACAGGTAACTAAAACTCCAGACACTGCCAGTTGCCCCCTGGAGGGCAGAATCACCTGCAGCTGAAAACCAGCACAACCCAGTCTCAGAAGTTTCAGTGAAGGTCTTCTAAGGCAGCTGCTGTTGAGCTGCAGAAATTAATTTGGCTAAGGAGGGTTGGAATCCATCCAGATTTTCGCCTGCAGTCCTGGCGTTGTTTGCAATAGCATTCTCATTCGCTTTCAAAAGTGCTCCCTTGGCAGTTACATCATATGATCACCTTTGGTTTGGAGGGAGAAAGTCCTTGTTCAGCTGTAGGTGCTATGACATAACTAGAGACTCAAGTAAGTGTGTATGGAGGCAGGGTAGGGTAAAGGGGTGGTTAGAGATGATGATGACAATGACAGGTGCTGGGAATAAACAGAAGGGCCTCTGAGTATGTTAGTTGTTGCTGTTGTTCAGTAGCTAAATCGTGTCCGACTTTTTGTGACCCCCATGGACTGCAGCACACCAGTCTTCCCTATCCTTCACTATCTCCCCAAATTTCCTCAAACTCACATCCATCAACTCAGTGATGCTAAAGCTGGATTTTATCCTGAGGACAACAGGGAGCTACTGCAAGTCTTAAACAGAGACTTGATCAGATATGCATGAAAAAGAACTCTCAAACCATTAACCAGGACTAGGAAACTACTTAAAATCTATCTAGGCACAAAAGACAGCCAAGGGTATTGAGCGTATCCAGGAAGGGTGCCGAGATTAAGGATAATCAGACATGAGAACAAGTAAGAAACAGTCAGTTCAGTTCAGTTGTTCAGTCATGTCCGACTCTTTGCGGCCCCATGGACTGCAGCACACCAGGCCTCCCTGTCCATCCCCAACTTTCAGAGTTTCCTCAAACTCATATCCATTGAGTTGGTGACGCCATCCAACTATCTTATCCTCTGTCGTCCCCTTCTCTTCCGGCCTTCAATCTTTCCCAGCATCAGGGTCTTATCAAATGAGTCAGCTCTTTGCATCAGGTGGCCAAAGTACTGGCATTTCAGTATCACTCCTTCCAAAGAAATCCCAGGGCTGATCTCCTTCAGAATGGACTGGTTGGATCTTCTTGCAGTCCAAGGGACTCTCAAGAGTCTTCTCCAACACCACAGCTCAAAAGCATCAATTCTTCGGCACTCAGCTTTCTTTATAGTTCAACTCTCACATCCATAGACGACTACTGGAAAAACCAAAGCTTTGACTAGATGGACCTCTGCTGGCACAGTAATGTCTCTGCTTTTTAATATGCTGTCTAGGTTGGTCATAACTTTTATTCCAAGGAGCAAGCGTCTTTTAATTTCATGGCTGCAGTCACCATCTGCAGTGATTTTGGAGCCCAAGAAAATAAAGTCTGTCACTGTTTCCATTGTTTCCCCATCTATTTGCCATGAAGTAATGAGACCAGATGCCATGATCTTCGTTTTCTGAATGTTGAGTTTCAAGCCAACTTTTTCACTCTCCTCTTTCACTTTCATCAAGAGGCTCTTTAGTTCTTCACATTCTGCCACAAGGGTGGTGTCATCTGCATACCTGAGGTTACTGATATTTCTCCCAGCAATCTTTATTCCAGCTTGCGCTTCATCCAGTCCAGCATTTCTCATGACATATTCTGCATATAAGTTAAATAAGCAGGGTGACAATATAGAGCCTTGACGTACTCCTTTCCTGATTTGGAACCAGTCTGTTGATCCATGTCCAGTTCTAACTGTTGCTTCCTGACCTGCATACAGATTTCTTAGGAGGAAACTAAGGTGGTCTGGTATTCCCATCTCTTTCAGAATTTTCCACAGTTTGTTGTGATCCACACTGTCAAAGGCTTTGGCATAGTCAATAAAGCAGAAGTAGATGTTTCTCTGGAACTCTCCCACTTTTTCAATGATCCAATGGATGTTGGCAATTTGATCTCTGGTTCCTCTGCCTTTTTTAAAACCAGCTTGAACACCTGGAAGTTCACGGTTCACATACAGCTGAAGCCTGGCTTGGAGAATTTTGAGCATTATTTTACTAGCATGTGAGATGAGTGCAACTGTGCAGTAGTTTGAGCATTCTTTGGCATTGCTTTTCTTTGGGATTGGAATGAAAACTGACCTTTTCCAGTCCTGTGGCCACTGCTGAGTTTCCCAAATTTGCTGGCATATTGAGTGCAACACTTTCACAGCATTATCTTTTAGGACTTGAAATAGTTCAACTGGAATTCCATCACCTCCACTAGCTTTGTTCGTAGCGATGCTTTCTAAGGCCACTTGACTTCACATTCCAGGATGTCTGGCTCTAGATGAGTGACCACACCATCATGATTATCTTGGTCGTGAAGATCTTTTTTGTATAGTTCTGTGTATTCTTGCCACCTCTTCTTAGTATCTTCTGCTTCTATTAGGTCCATACCATTTCTGTCCTTTATTAAGCCCATCTTTGCATGAAATGTTCTCTTGGTATCTCTAATTTTCTTGAAGAGATCTCTAGTCTTTCCCATTCTATGGTTTTCCTCTATTTCTTTGCACTGATCACTGAAGGTTTTCTTACATCTCTCCTTGCTATTCTTTGGAACTCTACATTCAAATGGGTATATCTTTCCTTTACTCCTTTGCTTTTCACTTCTCTTCTTTTCACAGCTATTTGTAAGGCCTCCTCAGACAACCAGTTTGTCTTTTTGTATTTCTTTTTTGGGGGATGGTCTTGATCCCTGCCTCCTGTACAATGTCATGGACTTCCGTCCATAGTTCTTCAGGCACTCTATCAGATCTAACCCCTTGAATCTATTTCTCACTTCCACTTTATAGTTGTAAGGGATTTGACTTAGGTCATACATGAAAGGTCTAGTGCTTTTCCCTACTTTCTTCAATTTAAGTCTGAATTTGGCAATAAGTTCATGATCTGAGCCACAGTCGCTCCTGGTCTTGTTTTTGCTGACTGTATAGAGCTTCTCCATCTTTGGCTGCAAGAATATAATCAATCTGATTTTCATATCAACCATCTGGTGATGTCCATGTGTAAAGTCGTCTCTCGTGTGTTGGAAGAGGGTGTTTGCTACGACTACTGCGTTCTCTTGGCTAAACTCCACTAGCCTTTGCCCTGCTTCATTCTGTACTCCAAGCCCAAATTTGCCTGTTACTCCAGGTATTTCTTGACTTCCTACTTTTGCATTCCAGTCCTCTATAATGAAAAGGAAATCTTTTGGGGGTGTTAGTTCTAGAAGGTCTTGTAGGTCTTCATAGAACCGTTCAACTTCAGCTCCTTCAGCATTACTGGCCAAGGTATAGACTTGGATTACTGTGATACTGAATGGTTTGCCTTGGAAACAAACAGAGATCTTTCTGTTGTTTTTGAGATTGCATTCAAGAACTGCATTTCAGACTCTTTTTTTGACTATGATGGCTACTCCATTTCTTCTAAGGGATTCTTGCCCACCGTAGTAGATATAATGGTCATCTGAGTTAAAATCACCCATTTCAGTCCATTTTAGTTTGCTGATTCCTAAAATATCGATATTCACTCTTGCCATCTCCTATTTTGACCATTTCCAATTTGCCTTGATTTATGGACCTAACATTCCGGGTTCCTATGCAACATTGCTCTTTACAGCATTGGACTTTACTTCCATCACCAGTCACATCCACAACTGGGTGGTGGTGTTGCTTTGGCTCCATCTCTTCATTCTTTTTGGAGTTATTTCTCTACTGATCTCCAGCAGCATATTGAGCACCTACTGACCTGGGGAGTTCATCTTTCAGTGTCCTACGTTTTTGCCTTTTCATACTGTTCATGGGGTTCTCAAGGCAAGAATACTGGTTTGCCATTAAAATTAGAAGCAGGAAGCAGATCCATATTTTCTGGATCCCCCACACTGACTGACCCTAGATTTCCTGCAAATATGAAAAGCAGACAGTGTGGGAGCAAGCAGGGACCACTTTCTTTGGTCATATTTGAGAAAAAACAGCAGAGCTAGTGTCTGAGTGCTTCACTGCAGGAGTGAGGGGTTACCTTGACCCACCCTGCCTCTTCCCCTCATCCCCCTTTAATCCAGAAGGCAGAGGTCAGTAGTGGCAAAGGTTCTGGAAGCTGCAGGCTCAACATCATGAGGAGACAACTTGGGCTTGGGTTAAGAACAAGACACAGTAATGTGTAAAACTGAATATAAAGACAAGTCACATTGAACTAGTAGAAGTTTGATGGCTTCTGACACCATCCCAAAAGCATCAGTGATTAGCAAATGGCAACCCACTCCAATGTTCTTGCCTGGAGAATCCCAAGGGACAGGGGAGCCTGGTGGGCTGCCATCTCTGGGGTCACACAGAGTTGGACAAGACTGACGCGACTTAGCAGCAGCAGCAGCAGCAGCAGCAAGAGTTCACTTAATAGATATATTCCCCACCACCCAAGATATGACCAATAAATGTCTGGACCATTTCAGAACAAGCCAGAACAGGATGAGCCTCCAAGTCATTCCAAGAATAGCCAACCTTCCACTCTGGGAGAAGGTGGTTGTGAAGTAACTACCTTCCACTCTGGGAGAAAAAGTCAGATTTAAAGTGTTGTTTTAACATCAGCTAATTGTACTACTGGATTTGCGATGAGATCGCAGACCAATGTCTGGGAGCTGAGTTGATGCCCTAAGATGTGATAGGTAACAGAGCACCACGAAGGACGCTGCCTCTCACACATGTTCAGTACCTGACACAAAACATGCCCACTGTGGGCACTGGGCTCACTTGGGGAAAAGGACAGCTGACCGCGTAGTTCCTCAGTAATGACCCCATGCCAGGCTCAGTATTTAGCGCTTGTCTGTCTCCTTTCACACATACACAATCACTAAAAAATGTTCCCCAAATGTGCGTACGTGATATGAACAAATTTACCTTCATAGATATCTAAAGTGAATTCGCTCAGTCATGTCTGACTCTTAAGATGTCTAAGGAATTATATTTCAGCATAAAGATGCAGGCAAATGCTATTCACAACAACCTTGATATTAGAAAATGTTGGCAAAACCTAAAAATGACCACTTTTGCTCATATTAAGAAATACAGCATGACATCATTTCCAAATCCTGAGGAAACCAGGGCAGACTACTGTGAGGAAATATAGGTAGCAGGAACAGAATAAACAAATGGGATCACCTGACCAAAATCATATCCCATCTCTTTGTTCTCTGCTGTATCCCCAGTACCTAGAACAGACCCTGGCATATGACAAGTCCTCAATAAATACCTGTAAATTAAAATATTTTCAATTAAGGATGAGAAACACAAAAGATTTAAATAATCCACCCAGGTCTCTCTCTCTCTCACAGACACACACACACACACACACACACACACACCACTGGAACCAGTGTTCACTGTACAAGGCAATCACAATTACTGATACATAATGACTGGCTTTTATGTAAGCATTACAAAACTGGATCTTATTAGGACATTATCTTAAGTAAATTACCTTGTCAGGACCCTCTAATTAATCATCTCTGTAAGTTTATAGATAAAATAGCATTTGCACAAATTCTAGGGGGGACACAAACATCTAGCACAACTCAGGCACATAATTAGTGGTTCAATGTTTCCTCCTTCCTTATCTCACTATAAGGGAAATTGCCCAAACACACAGAGTAAGAAACCACCATGGCTAAGCTAAAAAGCTTAATATATGCTAATTCAACATCACCCCCATCAATTACAGAAGCAGCAGGCAAAGAGCAATCACTTTTTAGTTTTGTGACATTCTACAGGTTAACATCTAAGACTCAGTTTCTTAACCTATAAAACAGAATAACAGTGGGAATTCCCTGGCAGTCCAGTGGTTAGGAGTTTTCACTTTCACTGAAGGGGCCCAGCTCTACTCCTGGTTGGGGGACTAACATCCCACAAGACCACCAGCTTGGCCAAATAATAGTACTCGTCTACCTCATGGAAGCAATCCATGCCTCATACATAGGAAGTGCTTAGTAAATATTAGCTTGTGTTTTTATTGCAATAACCAACACACAGTGCTCAGTCCCTAAAGTGTTCAACTCTTCCCGACTCCAAGGACTGTAGCCCGCCAGGCTCTGCCCGTAGGATTTCCCAGGTATCAATAATGGAGTGGGGTGCCATTTCCTTCTCCAGGCGATCTCCCCGACCCAAGGATAGAACCTGCGTCTCCTGCACTGGCAGGCCAGAATCTCTACCGCACTGAGCCACCACGGAAGCCCAACAACCAACATAAGGACCTCTAAAAAACAGTGTGCCCTTGAATTTACACCGTGTGGCAGAAAGAGACTAAGCTCTGAAAGAATAACTCTAGGTTCGGGACAACTCTCCCTTATCTAACTTTATGACCTTGGGCGGGTCAACTCTGCTAGAACCTCAGTTTCCCATTCTTTAAAATGGGGATCATTATCCCCACCTTGTAGGGCTGTCACCGTCAAGTGAAATGAGGTACACAGTGCCCACCGAGCCCAAGAGCCGGTGCTCACCGAATGGCAGTTACCTCTGCCCCGCCGCTACAGGCTAGGAAGTAGAGGGATGAGAAAGGAATTGGGCACGGGAGCACTAGGTGGCGGGAAAGAGGCCTCCAGAAATGTTGCCAGAGAGGTGAAGGTTCACGGCCTCGGAGCGTTTCGTCCCCTCCGCTCGAGGCTCCACGCAGCTCTTCCTCCTTCACCGCTTCTGGGCAGCCATCTGGGCCTCTCTGCCTCCTGCCGGCCCACCTCCCCCGAGCGGTTCCGCAAGTAGGTCAGAAGACACATTCCATCCCGCTACCCCCGTAGCTGGAGCGAAACAAGTCACTCCTTTCCAGGCCTTGGGCGCTAGAGCCTGCCCTCACCTGTGAAGCTGACACCGGGTCTCAATGTCAGCAGCGCCCCGGGACCGCGACCTCCCAGGGAAGGCGGGAAGGTGGTGACGCTCAAATTGCGGCCCAGCGACGCCCCCACCACGCCCCCCATGGGCGGCCGGGCCCCTCTCCCCGCAGCCGCCGGCAGCCGGGGGGTCCCCACAGCCACCAGCAACCAGCGTGCGGAGCGCCGCGCCGCCATCTTGGCCCGGGGACACTGCGCCTGCGCCACCCGGCTCAAGGCGGCCTCACGAGGACGACGCACGCGCGCGGAGCCGGCGTTTCCGGGGGCGGGGCCTGCTGCGGGCACTCGAGCAGGGAGGGGGGGGAAACTACAAGCGTTGCGCGTGCGCATCCGCACCCAGTGCGCTTTCTCGGTCGCTGACTCCGAAAAGGTATTTACTCTAAAAAGTGCTAATTGGTAACTTGGCTTAAGAAGATCCTTCATTCTGTGCTAGACGATCAAAAGTGCATCTTATCTGTGTAAAGACGTGGTTGAATGTAGCCGAATGTAACGGGTCTGAGGGGCCTGGCCGGGGCGCGCGGGGGGGGGGGGCGGACTACAAGTCCCGGCGTGCAATGCGGCCGTACTTCCGCAGATCCCAGCATGCCGTGCGGCTTCCTTCCTCTTGACCCTGAGTCTCAGGTCTTGCCGGGGTTACTCACTCGTGTGCGCAAGCAGTTGCCTTGGTTAACGTATTCCCAGAGCCAGGCTTCACGCTCACTGTTCCTCTGGCTGATTCACCACGAAAAGGACTTGGATCGCTCGGCTCTCTGCTAAGCGTATTTGTCTTCTCCAAACCTGTAGTGAACTTGCCGATCGCGGACTGTGAGCCGAGCTACCCAAAAACGAGTTTAATAAACGTTGTGGGTACCTACACGGTGCCACGCGCGTTCTAGAACGTCGAGGATACAGTGATGACTGACACACCATCCCTGCTTTGTAGGAGCACACAGTGAGGCGAGAGGCATCTTAGCCACTAAGATAACGTGGTAACAATGTTACAGGCACACAGGCGAGGGAGTTTCTCCGACAGATTGAGGGTATTGCGGTGTCAGGGAAGGCATCTAAGAGGCAACAGACTTTGGTGAAAACTGCGCCAGGTTGGAGTGGAGGGGAAGAGTGTTCTAAGTAGCAAGAACTTCAAAAGCAGATGCGAAAATACTTGCCCTATACGCGCTAGCTAAACTTAGGATATATGACTGGAGATAAGTCTAGAAAGAAGAACCTGGCCTGGTTAGTCCTGCAGAGGGGTTTCCGCTTTCACAATCCCACCACCACCGCCCCCCCACCCCAACAATAGAAAGGGAACCTGAGGGCTCCTGGATGGATTTAAGGTGATGTGTGCTCCTTGCCCCTCCCCCATTACACATGACATTTTTGTGTATGTGGTTATTAATGTGGGGAAATATCCATAGCTTTCATAAGTCAAATTCTCCACAGGCGCTAAGATTGAAAGAAGGTTAAAAACCACTGGTCCAGTGAAGAACAGTTAGGAGGCTGCTGTAAACTGCAAGGAATACTTGGGAGTTTGGGCTAGGGAATTCAGAGAACTGAGGTGAGCAAGGGATGTTATAGAGAAACAGGAAAAGATTGATATGGGATGGGAAGTGGGTATAAGTTTGTTTGATATATTCAACAAATATTTAAATGTCTCCAGCATAGTGCTTTTGGGCTTCCCTGGTGGCCCAGACCGTAAAGAATCCCGTCTGCAATTGGGGAGACCTGGGTTCAGTCCCGTGGTTGGGAAGATCCCCTGGAGAAGGGTGCGGCAACTCATTCTAGTATTCTTGTCCGGAGAATTCCCATGAGCAGAGAAGCCTGGCAGGCTACAGTCCTTGGGGTTGCAAAGAGTCAGACACGACTAAGCGACTAAGCACAGCACAGCATAGCGCTTTAAGTGTGGGCTCTGGAGTCAGACTGCCTGGGACCGAATCCCAGCTCTGCCAGTTAACAGTGGTGTGTCCTTTGACAACGTACTTTACCTCTCTGTGCCTGTTTCCTTTCTCTAAAATGGGCATAGTAGTACCAGGGAGTAGTCATACCTCAAGGGATCATCTGAGGAGAGAGTGAGATAATCCGTGTAAAGCCTTCCTACTGTACTTGGCATGTAGTACGTGTTCAGTATGTGCTGAGGCTCTGTGCTAAGCACTGGGACACCAGAGAGAATGCTGACAGTTACTTGCCCACAGGGATCCCAAAACCTAAGGGGAGGTGGGAGGGTGCTGGTTGAGAGAAGTACAGCTTTCAGGAATAAAAGCTGAGAACAAGAGCCAAAGAGATTTTCATTTACCACCTCAGAGTAAGTTAGGAATGAGGGCTCACTAGTATGAAACCTTTGTCAGCCTTGTAACCCTCATTTTTTGGTATTTTAGTCCCCCTCCTCCATCTATTTCCCCATAGTGATTAACAGCAAAGATCCTTCATACAGAAAGTGGGTACGTATTCTTGTTTTAGTGGGTAGCAGGAAGGCTATTTGTCAGGGAGCCTATATCTCCTCTTATGAAGCAGAGTGCCCCAGGGTAGTGGAGTAGGTGAGGGTGGATACTAAAGGAGGGAAGAAAGGCCCTGAACAGAACACAGAAAGCCTCTGGCAAGATTCCCTGGTGAGGGGACCTCCCTGTGATCCAGTGATTAAGAATCCACCTTCCAATGCAGGGGACATGGGTTCAATCCCTGGCCGGGAACTAAGATCCCAGATGCTACGGGCAACTATACCCACATGCCTCAACTAGGGGCAACTATACCCACATGCCTCAACTAGGGGCGACTATACCCGCATGCCTCAACTAGGGGCAACTATACCCGCATGCCTCAACTAGGGGCAACTATACCCGCATGCCTCAACTAGAGACACAGCCAGAAAAAGGAAAAAAAAGACTCCCTGGAGAGAATAGCCTAGGCCTGCTCCTGGTTTCTCTCACTGCTGATCACCATAGAAAAACAGGAGATGATACAATTACTAAGTATGAGTATGGTAGAAAGCTTGGGAAGTCTCCACAGAAGTGGTCCTTGGTTTGTGCTTCCTGAATCAGCCTGAGTCATGGTTGTTTGGAGACAATGAATATGCTCTTTTTATGTTCTTTAAGCAGTGGTCATGCCAAACTAAAAATCCTGGGAAAGGAGCGGTTTGGGGGAAAAAGATAATGAAGTTCTTTTTTTTCTTTTGGCCACGTTGGGTCTTCACTGCAGTGCTTGGGTTTTCTTGGTGTGGAGCACAGGCATTAGGCGCATGAGCTCAGTGGTTTTGGCTTGCTGGCTGTAGGGTGCGCGGGCTTCAGTAGTTGCGGCACAAGGCTCGCTAGTCGTGGCTCTCGGGCCCTGGAG
The DNA here is from genome assembly GCF_016772045.2 of Ovis aries. Lineage (NCBI taxonomy): Eukaryota > Metazoa > Chordata > Mammalia > Artiodactyla > Bovidae > Ovis > Ovis aries. The sequence goes on along the minus strand of NC_056077.1, from coordinate 4,138,918 downwards.
CATACAGGCTTCAGTAGTTGTGGTGCACTGGCTTAGTTGCTCTGCAGCAGGTGGAATCTTCCCGGACCAGGGATCAAACCCTGTCTCCTTCATTGGCAGGCAGGTTCCCATCCACTGTGCCACCAGCAAAGTCTGATAATGAATTATCTTTATTTGGACGTAACAACCTTGAGACATCTACAGGACCAATTTCAGGCAGTCTCTTTCCGGTTCACAAAGAACTTCCTCATGTTTTCTCTCCTGATACAATCACAGCCCTCTAGGTTAAGTAGGGCAGAGGCGAGCCGCATTTTTAGGAATGGACCCTCTCCCTAGCATCCCGCAAAACAACACCAAACTAAGCCCTGAAAAGTGGAAAGACTTCTCCAACGTCACACAGCTTGTGGGTCGGTGAACCAAGATCTTGTAACAGCCAAACCAGAGCTCTTTCCTTTAAACCATGTGCCTTCATAGATTATGATCAATAGTTCCCAGTCATACAGCTCTGGATGGCTTACAAAGCACTTCCTCATGCAGAATATCATTTGCTTTTCACAAGGAAAGGAAGCAGGGCTAATATTTACTACCACCCTCACCTACAGACTATTTCACTGCCATGCAAGTCTTTCAGCTGTGATAAAACACAAACAGATCCTCCCCAGGCTTGTGATTAAAAACTGGGATGAGCACACAGGACAGAGCTACCCACACTGTCGGGCAGAATATGTCCTGGGTCTGTTTCCTCCACCACTTCCCCCCAACTCCCGCTGCCCCCTTCTCCAGTCTAAAGCCAAAAACTTGAGCTCTAAGGAGAAACAAACGTTTTGCAAGAGGCAGACAAGTTGCGCAAGCCTCTCCCCGTCTTCACTTCTCATTTTACTATTCCACTGGGCCCTCTCCGGCTCCCCCGAGTTGAGGAGGTCTGTGAGTGCTAGCAGGGAATTGAAGCATGGTCCACCAGGACATGCCGGACTGAAGGCCAAAGGAGACCAGAGGGGCTACCTCATGATTTCCAGTGGATACTGGCCACCTGAGGTACAAGGGACCTCCCAAGTCCTTGGCTCTGTGATGGAGTGGCTGGTTCTTCTCCACTGTGAGTGAGGAGCCCTTCCAGGGAGGGCAGAAGGGCCTAAGCCTTCAAGGGCAATACAAGCCAGCTCACCATTTCTCTAGTAGTGTTTTCTTTCCTCCCCAAGACTGTGTGTGTGTTAGCTGCTCTGTCGTGTCTGACTTTGTGACCCTGTGGACTCTAGCCCGCCAGGTTCCTCTGTCCGTGAGGATTCTCCAGGCAAGCATACTGGAATGGGGTACCGATCCCTTCTCCAGGGTATCTTCTGGAGCCAGAAATGGAACCCAGGTCTCCTGCATTGCGGGCAGATTCTTTAACCGTCTACCAGGGAAGCCCAAGAGAGTATGGGACAATTCCGAGGAAGTGTGGAGTGTCCTGCCCAGATGTTCCCAGGCCTGACCTCTGCAATGGGTAGCAGTTCCCTGCAGCAGGAGATGAACTGTGTCCTTGCCTGGCTGACCCAGATACTTCCAATGGGACTTTCGTAGTAATGATTTCCTTGAAAGCCCTTTAAACCACAAGTGACTCCAGCTCCCAGCTGAATACCGTTCTGCCCAAACTAGGCTTAAACTTCAGCAGTGTTTTACAAACCTGAGAAATGAAAGGAACTTTTTTTTTGAATATTTATTTAATTTGGCTTTGTGGGGTCTTAGCTGCAGCACCGGGGATCTTCTTCATGTCATGGGGCTTCTTTCGTTGTGGCTCATGGACTCTAGCTGTGACCTTTGGGCTTAGTTGTCCCGTGGTATGTGGGATCTTCATTCCCCAACCAGGGATTGATTCCATGTCCCCCCTGCATTGCAAGGTGGATTTTTATTTATCATTTTCTTTTAATTATAGGGGGATGGTTCCCTATGCCGTGTAGCCCGCCATGCTCCTCTGTCAATGGAACTCTCCAGGCAAGAATACTGGAGTGGATTGCCATTCCGTTCTCCAGGGCATCTTCTTAACCAAGAGATTGAACCTGGGTCTCCCACATTGTGGCCAGATTCTTCATGGTCTGAGCCACCAGGGAAGCCCTGCGAGGTGGATTTTTAACCATTGGACCACTAGGAAAGTCCCTGAAAGGAACTCTGAAATGGAAAAAAAGGGGGGGAAGGGCAGATCACAGATGCTGAGAATAAAACTCTGGATCCCCCAGTGATTAGCAGACTCCAAAGTGCAAAACATCACCTTGAAAATGACAGACTTTTCTATGGAAATGTCGTTTAGTTTGAATTATCACCACAAAAGTTAAAGTGTGTGTTTCTATTAAAATATTCGGGGACTTCCCTGGTGGTCCAGCGGTTAAGATTCTGGGCTTCCATTGCAGGGGGCATGGTTTAAATCCCTAGTCATGGAGCTAAGATTCCCCCATGCTGCATGGTGTGGCCAAAAATAAATATACATAACTTGCAAAAAATCAGAACAAATCACTAGATGTAGGAAGACTCCTGAACCCCAAGACTACATGGGTACACCTCCATAAACAAGAAAATAACAACACAAGCTGCACTGTCATGTTTTTCTCCATTTTTGAAATGTATTTTGTTGCTTAATAGTTCTTTTCCTGTGTTGACATAACTACACATGCCTTTCTATGCCAGCTCCTGAAATGAACATGGCTTATGCATAAAAAAGTGTTTTCAATGTATATTTTAATAAACAGTCATTTCAAGGGCAGATAACTAGATCTAAATAATTTGCTGTTGGCACTGCAGCTGGCCTCATATCTCCCTCTCTTGCAAAAATTCTACTTTACAGAAACCACTGACCTTGCTGAAGATTAAGGGAACACCATGTCAGATACTTCTTTTCTTTAGCATCATAGTATAAAATAAAGATGCATCCTAAGGCTCTTTAATGCTTGTTTGTGTGTGTGTGTGTGTGTGTGTGTGTGTTTGGTTTCTTTTTGCTTGTCCCTTTTCTTTCTGCTAATGTCTCTTCCTGTGGTTACATGAAGCACTTCTGATTTCTCCAGAATGAAGACTTCACTACAACTGGACTCCCAAATTCTTGTTCATTATTAATTACCCTTGGAAATAGGACCTGTGAAATCGACATCATCTTGCCATGCACCTAGCTAACCAGACATCCTCCCTTTGTTGAAATTTGATCCACGTTTTGATAGACTGCCTTTGACGGTGGAGAGGTGTTTTCCAGTGTCCTTATAAGCAAACAGAGAGGTTGGGATTCTAGGATTGCAGAGACAAAGCTAGTAATTCTAGCCCTGGGGGGCTAGAAAGAATCGTGCAGGCTATCAGTTGAGTTTTGCAATCCATGAAAAAATTTATTCTGCTCAAGTCTGCAGCAGTCTTCCAGGTCTGAACTCTCTACTAGAATCACTCTCTCCAGCCAGAATGGACCTGGCTACATGTGGGATGGTCACTCTCTGGGCCTTGATGATATCCCTCTGGCCCTTCCCTCTCCCCTGCTATGGCACTCAAGTTGGTCACTATGGCAACCGAAAAGTTGACATTCTTCTAGTTTTCTTCCACCAGCCCCTAGTTTGTAGCAAGAGTCTCATGACCCAGCACAGCCAGAGTCAGAACTTTAACCCCCAGAGGTAACAAATGGACGTGTTTAGTCGCTCCGCTTTGTCTGACTCTTTGCCACCCCATGGACTGCAGCACGCTAAGTTTCCCTGTCCTTCACTATCTCCCAGAGTTGCTAAAACTCATATCCATTGAGTCGGTGATGCCATCCAACCATCTCATCCTCTATTGCCCTCTCTCCTCCTGTCCTCAATCCTCCCAGCATCAGGGTCTTTTCCAATGAGTCAGCTCTTTGCATCAGGTGGCCAGAGTATTGGAGTGTCAGCTTCAGCATCAGTCCTTCCAATGAATATTCAGGATTGATTTCCTTTAGGATTGACTGGTTAGATCTCCTTGCTGTCCAATGGGCTCTCAAGAGTCTTCCCTAGCACCACAGCTTGAAAGCATCAAATGGACATTCCATGGGCTACAGATATGGGGACCTTAAACCAAAGGAAATAAGCCAGTCACAGAAGGATAAATGGTGTATTAGTCACCTAGATTTGGTATCTAAAGTAGTCAAATTCATAGAAACAGGAAGCAGAATGATAGTTACTAGGGGTTGGGGAGAAGGGGAAATGGAGTGCTGTTGTCTAATGGCTATAGTTCCAGTGTTGCATGGAAAAGTTTAACACTCCTGAATTGTATAGGTAAAAATGTTAAATTTTATTTATTTTTCTTGCCACAATTTTTTATAAAAAGCACAAGCGATGTCTGCAATATTGAAATAACCAACCAACTGAAGACTGCACTAATGGTGCCTTTTGCAAAGCTGCTGGAATTCCAGTGTCTGAAGAGTATGTCATGGGAAAGCTACACTTCAGTGGCTGTCAGCCTGCTCAAAATTTAAAATCCCAGCTCAGTCAACTTAACCTGACAGTCTATGGAGATCAAAGTTCCCTCCTAACTCAGTAATGGCCTCTGAGTGGTCACAGTTTACCTGTGAGAACTGAAAAAAAGAACTTGTATTTTAGGGATCCATGCATGCTAATCGCCAGGCCAAGCTTTCAGAATGACCCTTTAGGCATTCTGCCTCAGTTTAAGCTGTTGTCTGCAGCCGGCTGCGGAAAGCGAGTTTTCACAGCAGCTGGCCGCTGCGGCTGATCATTCGTCTTCCTCAGATCAAAGTCCCCTTTCCAGACTCGCCTGAGCAGGTGTTCTGTCTGGTATCAAGCAGGAAGCCTATTCTGGAATTACAGAGTCAATTTTCAAAGCGAAGAGAAAGGCTTGTGGAATGAATGGCCCCAGGTTTGTTCCGTAACTAAAGAAGTGCTGGTTGTGCAAATTGGCCATTCAAGGGATTCCCCACAGCTCTTATCTACTGCCGTTTCAGCTTATCTGTAATTGATTGATTGCCTACCAGGAGTCTTGGCCCACAGCGCCCAAGGCCTGCGGCCAAGACTTGCCCTTATAAGGGACGCTGAAGGCTCCATTCCCTCCTCCTACGGAGCCCACCTGACCTAAGCAGGGTGGGTGAGAAGCGGAGTCTTTAGGTCCCATCAGCAGGGATTTGCATCAGATACGGGCTCTCCTCTGCTGCCATTCATTATCCCTGTGACTCGGTGCCAGGGGCGCCTGAGAGCGTTCCCTGTCTCCGAAATGGAGCTAGTTCATTTCTGCTTTCCCTCCTCCCGAAGAAGGGCGTGCCCCGAACCCTGGAAAGCCTCCCGGGGCCAAACCCAGCCCACAAAATCGCAGCCATAGTCCAGGGTCCCGCACGCCCAACCCGGCCGGGAGCGGACAGCTAGCCGCACGTGACCTCTCGGTACGCGACTCCAACCCTCCGGCATTGGGGCGTGGCCTCGAGGGGCGGCCGAGTGGCGATTGGCCGGGAGGTGGGGCCTGCGGCGTGCGCGCGGAGGGAGAGGGGGATGGAGGTGTGGCCCGACAGGCCGGAGAGGGCTGCGATTGGCTTGGGGCGCGTAGGGGGCGTGGCCACGGGCGGCAGACCGCGGGTGGGGCCGGAGGCGGCGGGAGTCCCGGCTGCTAGCTGTGCACCTGAGAGCCGACGCCCGGGTCCGCGAAGCTGCACCCGCCGCTGTCCCCGCCGCCATGAACCGCTTCAAGGTATCCAAGTTCCGGCACACGGAGGCTCGGCCGCCCCGCCGCGAGGTAAGCCCGGCTTCCGTCGCCCCTTGCCCGGCGGCCACCCTTCCCCCGCCCCTGGCTCCGCGCGGGGAGCCCCCCGAGCCCGCCCGCCCCGGGGGCGCCCCCTTAAGGCCCGGGTCAGGCGTCCAGGCCGCCCTTTGGCCGCGCGGCGGTCAGAGCCTGGCGCTCCTGAGACACTCTGGGCTCTCGTTGAGCACCAAGGTCCTGCCTCGCAACGGGACCCTCGAGGCGGTGCCGCCCGCCCTGTGGGGCCGAGGCCTGAGGCCTACGAGGCTGCCTGCCTTCCCGGCTTCCGGTCGGCCTCGCCTGGGAGCCACAGCGCCTCCTCCCCGCCTCCTTGATCGCCTCTGCCCGGGGCTGGGGTGCGAGAGAGATGCCCCTCTCTGTCCTGGCCTTGGCGAGTCCGGGTGTGTCACTGGAGAGGGGGAGCTCCTCGACCAGAGACGCGCCCCTCCCTTGGGTTTCCGCCGGCGCTTCCTCTCGCAGCTGGCTTGAGCTCTTCCCCTACTCAGGGTGATGCTGCCAAAGCCTGGGTGGGGCGTGGGAAGCCGAAGCAGGTGGAGGCCAGAGAAAAAGCTCAACCAGGTGGCGGGGGAGTCCCTCGGCCCGCCGGTAAGGCAGGAGGCCTGATGAGGGATGTGCTTCAGAGTCGATGCCAGCTCCGGTCTGCTGTGAAACATGATTTGGAAAGCCTGGGAGGGTCTTCCAATAATGAAGAGGAGAAACTGACCTCTGGTGACCCCATCAGAGGCCATCTCAGGTCAGGGCAACCTGAAGCAGAAGCCTGGTTCTGATTCTCTGGACAGTGTTTCCTGGGCACGTCCCACGTCCAGCTGCTGGAACCACAGTGGTGAACACAACAGCAATTTCCTCCCTCTCTGGTGCTTACAGGCTCAGGAGAGAGACAGACAGCAAGCATGCAGGCAGGCAAGAGCCATGCAAATTTTAATAAGTGCCCTGGGGAACACACACAGTGGCGCTGGGATTAAGATGGAGATGGACCTAGAGGTGGAATTAACCTCAGTAGGGTAGTCCAGAACGTCAGCTGGGAGGAGGTGACATTTAAGCTAAGGCAGGAAGGGTGAGAAGCAGCTGGGCATGCGGGAAGAGTGGGGTGAGGAGGAGCCAGGTGGAGCAAGGAAAGTGGGGCAGGGTGGTTGGAGGGCAGTGAGAGGGAAGCATGATGTCAGATTAGTCCAGAGTGGACCTGCAGAGCCCGAGATCCCCAGGAAGAAGCTGGGTTTTCTTCTGAGTGCAGCAGGGAGCCATTGAAGGGGTGGTCACTGATAGGTTCTCACATTTGCATTTAAGACGGTCACTCAGTGTAGTCAGTACACTTGGAGAGTGTCCTGACCTGAGATGGCCTAGAGTGGACTTGAGGGGCTCAAGTGGACTTGTTCCTGGTGGACTTCAGTCCAGCAAGGCAAGCAGACAGGTGTGGAACTAGAGATAGCAGAGAGAGCTTAACACAGTTTACATGTTAGGGAGATGGGAGGACAGGTGGTCTGTTCTCTTTGTCAAAACTATTGTATTTCCTATCATTGTATTTGTACAGTAAACACGAGTTCAGAGGGAAGAATAATACTGGATGATAACATTTTACCCCAGCAGGTGAACACTGAAATAGAAACTAGGGTGGTGGAGGTGGTTTCCGGGATACTGTCAGCGGGTGGGCTGGGACATGTGGGTGCCTGATGATCATCAGGGGTGCTGTGAGGTGCTAATACAAGAAATATTGGGACCTCACCGAGCTGAGTCTTAGAAAAAGAGTTGCTCTGCTCTTCTGCTGGGGTTGTTAACATTAATGTTTATTCATGGGGGTGCATTGTTTACCTGACTGTAGGACTTCGTGGAAAGGCCTTGACTGTGCCCTTTCTGAGCGTGTGTATTTTCTCTCTCTGGGGCTTGGAGGAGACTCGTACTTGGTGGAGGCCTTCAGTAATGCAGTTGAGGAAGTTGAGTCCATCTATCTTAGATGCTCACTTCTCCTTTCTCTGCTTCTCTCTCCCTTTTAACAGAGTCAGTCCGCACCCCCAGCCAATACACACACTGTCCAATTAGCCCCTTGACTTCGTTCAGCCTGAACTTCTTCTGACATTTTCCTGCCCCTTATTAGAGAACTTATTTAATACTCAAAATTGACCCCCTTATGACAGATTGTTGTTTCAAGGACATTTTTTGTATTTTCTAAGGGACTGTGTGTGGGGACAGGGTTTGATCCAGAGGCCTGCATCTCTAATGGTGCAGCTTTAAGGTAGAGTCTCCCTCCAGTATGCCCTACTCCCTGCTTTAGGCAAAGCCCTAGCCAACCCTTTTTTGTTGTTTTTCTCTATTTTCAGGCCTGGATCAGTGACATTCGAGCAGGCACTGCCCCTTCATGTGGGAACCACATCAAAGCCAGCTGCAGCTTAATTGCATTCAACTCTGACCGTCCAGGTAGGGAGGTGAACATAGATGTGGAGAGTAAGATGTAGTCACCCTACCAAGGGCAGAAGGACAGGCTCGTTGTAGGCCAGCGGCTTGGAGGGACCTCTCGGGGTTCAGAAGTCAGCACCATGAAGGGCCTTAGACGCCTGCAAAGCGGTCAATGTGCAGTAAGCAGATGGACTTCAATTTGGGCATTTGACCGCACACATTGTATAAACGTGTCGGCTGTGGTCTTCAAGAGCTTGGCCTGGGGTGGGCGTGGGGGGCTGTTGCTTTTGTTTCCAACAGTCCCCATATGCAACCCACTCCTCACGCGGGGGCAGCTGGGGTCAATAGGGCGGTAAAAGCTCCCTGTGTTAGTTGCGCCTCTGAAGGTTGCTAGTGATGACTCAGACCTCAAATTGACATAAGCAAGAAACAGATAAAACAGATACCATTTGGTTTGTATAACTAACTTCCAGGGGGTTCAGGCAAAGCTGTATCTCACTGTATCCTGTTCCTCAGCTCTGCTGCCCTCGGGTGACAGCTTCTTTCTCAAGTAGAACTGGGAAGGTGGCAGCTGGTGGCCCCAAGCCAACTACCAGGGCCAAACAGCGCCATCAAGAGACAACTGTGTCTTTGCATAGTCGATGTCGTGGAAGTCTTGTGTGGGGCAGGAACCAAGCCTGGGCCAACCACTCCGTCCAAAAGGATGTGGTCTTACTGTTTTTGGAGGTTCTGGGAAGGTTAGGGTTAGGCCAAGCTTTTGGGTCTCATGTCCTTTGGGAGCCCTGGACAGTAGATCCCCTGTTAGGCCTGAAGTCAGAGCCCCTGTTTTTGTTTAACAGGTGTACTGGGCATTGTACCTCTGGAAAGCCAGGGAGAGGACAAGAGACAGGTGACCCACCTGGGCTGCCATTCAGGTGAGTAGAGACTGGACCCAGGAAGCCTGGAACTCACCCCTCCTGCCCTGGGGCAAGGGATTCCTACTCACCTGGTCCTGCACCCCTGTGGTTGGCTGGGCCCTTCCTGTCACCCTCACTGTGGGAAAGCTGTTGCTGGTTGAGAACTCCAGCCTGGGCAGAGAGGAGGGAAGCTGGTGCTCCAGGTGATCAGGCTGGAAGGAGGCAGATTTGCACCATCCTGTGCTCCAGGCTGATGATGGCTCCCTGTCACCGTGGAAGACTCAAGCCCATGTGGTTCTTAGCCCTCTGTGCTTGTTTGGAGCCCAGCAGATCACCTCTCACAGCAGGCATCCTCCCAGTCAGGCAGGCTGCTGAGGGCCCTCCAAGGAGGGGGCGGGTTGGGCTGCAGAGCCAGAGATGGGCCCTCACAAAGAGAGCTTTTGTCCACCCCTGCAGCTGCTTCTGGGGGCGCCCAGCAGTCCACCTGGCAGCCTGCCCACATCGAGGGAACAGTTTGGTCTTCTCAGGCTGCAGCAGCGCCTCTTCTTTCCTCGTCCAGCTGCAGTGGCCACGGGCCCAGACCCTCTGGCCTGTGTTCCTGGCTGCCTGTTGGGTGGCTTGGGGTGAGAGAAGGGCGCTGATCCTCCATCCCCAGTCTGGGTGTGCAGCTCAGTGTCTCAGTCCTGATGCAGAGGGTGGCAGTTAATAAGATGACGGTAGTGAAGAATGATGGAGCTTTCCGTGGACGCTCAGCACTGTCTTCGTTTTCTTACCCCATCCTTGTTTAAAACTTAAAACAACTTTGTCAAGGTATTGTTTACATACTTATAAACATTGCTTGTTTTATTTGAAGCATTTGATGACTTTTGTTAAAGTTACGGGGTCGGGTATCCCACCATTGAGTTAGAGCATTTCCTTTATCCTGGAAAGACCCCCCTCATGTCCCTTGGCAGTTAATGTGTTTGCCTCAGGCGCTGAAGCCTCAGGCATTCATGGACCTTTCTGCCTCTGCAGCAGGGGCTGCGAGCTACTGTGTGGCCAGAACTGGCCCGCTGCCTGTCTTTGTAAATAGTTTTATTGGAACGCGGCCACACCTCTTCATTGACTTATGGTCTGTGGCTGCTTTTCCCAACAACTGCAGAGTTAAGGAGACGGGTACCGTATGTCCCTCGAAGCCTGAAATGTTTTCTGTCCCGGCCTTCACGGAAAACGTTGGTTGATTTCTGCTCTGTAGACTGGCCTTCTCTGGACGTTTCACATAAATGGATTCACGTTATATGTAGCCTTTCAAATCTGGTCTGTTTCATTCGGCATAATATCTTTGCGATCCATCTAATGTAGCCCATAGACAAATTCTGCTTTTTCATCCTTTTTCATACCTTTCTGAAGTAGGTTTCTGTTTTTATTTTTTATCTGACTGCACCATACAGCTTGCAGAATCTTAGTTCCCCGACCAGGGATTGAACGTAGAACCATGACAGTGAAAACACCAGGTCCTAACCACTGGACCACCAGGGAATTCTCAAGAAGTAGGTTTTTAAATAACCGATTTTTCAGCTAAGAAAACCAAGGCTCAAAGGGATTATTAGGAGCTTAGCGATGCTGGCATTGCTGCTGGCAGAGCCAGAGTCGGAACCCAGGTATTTTAGGCACAGTGCTGTTGGCTTTGTGATTCTTCTTCATAGGGAAGCAGCCCCAGGTTGGAGCTGTATGTAGGGTGGTGAGGGCCCTGTTACTGGAAGCTGGACTGGGCTTCGTTGGTAGATCGTAGCCTCTCTGTGGCTCCAGCTTTTCAGCACCTCTCCCCAAGGGAGCAGCCTTGCCTGGAAACTGCTCCTGGGGGCGCTTCACTCCAGCTCCTCAGACTCTACCCTCGGGGCGCCAGGCACGGCTCTCCACTTTGGGTGCTGGTGGAGGGTTGGGGGAGACTGCAATGATGGGGGTTTTGGCTGCTGCTCTGACTTTGGGGTGCCTTGCCTTCTGGAACACTTTCTGCCTCTCAGCTCTTGGGTGGCGCTTTGGTCTGGGGAACAGAATGCTGGGCAGCATCTGGAGACCATCTCTGCAGGACTGGGCTGGGGGACAGTGGCCGGCAGCATGCTCTGATGTGGGAAAGGCCGCGAGCTGTTGTGCTGAGGTTGTAGGTTCTGAAGCTGAGCTGACTGCCTGACCTTCAGCCTGTCCCCTTCTTAGCTGTGCAGCTCTGGGCAAGTTACTTAACCTCTCTGTCCTCGTGTTCTCATCCTCCACTTGGGAATGAGGCCACAGTGCCATTCTAAGGGTCGTTGTGAGGATCTGGTGAGATGAACCCTCAGGCCACGGTCCTACAGCTGGGCACCCAGATCGGCCGCTGCTCATTCCCTTGGGGAGGCCAGAATCTACACCCAGCCTGGGCCCTGCCCTATCCTGTCAGGAGCCCGCAGGGTTGGGTGGCAGGGATTCTGTGATCAGGAGTCCAGATTGGGGTTTTCCCAGGAGTGCCTGTCCCTGTCCGCCCCTTCTCTTCCTTGTCTTCAGGGTCCGCTGGCCTGGTTCGACAGTGTATCTGCTTGGTGCTCCTTGCCTTGGTGACTTGGGCCTGGCTCACAGATGTCCTGCTCACATCTGAACCAGCTCTACCCCACTGAAGCCCCCAGTCTCACTTTCCTTCTGGGCTCTGGCTCACTCCATGTGCCCCAGTCCCCCTCCTGGTCCCCCCAGAGCTCAGCAGTTCAGGTTTTTCAGTTGCAAGGATCTGAGACCAACTCCAGCTTTCATAAGCCACAGAGGGATTTATTGGGAGACTCTTGTGGAGCTTCTAGAACTGAAGGAGCAACTGGACACACAGGCCTTTGGAGGTCCTGCTCAGAGCTGACCGCTGCCTCCTGGCTGGCTGCTCTCCACCCAGGGCAGTCCCTAAGGTGCCTGTCACTCAGCCTCCTGTTCCGGTCTTATTCCCTTCAGAGAGAAGCCGGCACCTGGGCTTGGGGCGGGTGAGCTCCTGCAGGTGGGCCAGCCCTGGCTTGTCAAGGGGCAGAGAACTCTTAGGTCGGCAGTGCCAGCCCAGCCCCCTCCTGCCCAGTGCCCTGACCCGTGCCACCCTCAGTGTTCTCCAAGGCCTGCTTTGCCCCCTCCAGGAAGCCCCCCTCCATGCTCAGCCCTCCTCTTGCTGCATCTGCAGAGAAGTGCGTGTCCCTATGGTGGTGGGGAGGGTCCATGAGCGCTGAGTAGCCCGTCGTCTGTCCTGTTTGTGATTCCCATGGGAGCTGGCACTTGTTTCTGTTCACCCGAACTAGGCTCTGGATTTTGGGCGAATGCAGGTGCCTGGTGACATGGCGAGCTTCCCACCCATCCTGCCAGTCTCCTGCTGCTGGGCCCTTGGCCACCAGGGGCCACAGGGGTCTGGGCCTGTGTCTGGCAGGTGGGGACTGTGGTGTTGGCCCACTGTCTCTAGAGTGCGCTCCCCTTGAGGATTTCCAGCCTGCCGTCGTGTGGGCAGAGGGTTCAGCCCGGAGGCCCTGGGCTGTGATTCTGGCCTTGGGAGAAGGCACAGTGGATTGGAACAGGACATTCATCCTTGTCTGGCCATGTCAGCTGTTTCTCTCCCACAGACCTGGTCACAGACTTGGACTTTTCCCCCTTCGATGACTTCCTCCTGGCCACGGCCTCAGCCGACAGGACGGTGAGTGGAGCGGCTGGAAGACCTGTTTGAGGCCTCATGAGGCCCAGGGCCCTGCTGGTTCCTAGTCCAGCCCCTCTTGCTAAGTCCCACCCCACCACATCAACTCTCATGCGCCCCTGGGAACTTGCTCTGAGCCACGGCCGTGACCTGTGCCCTGCTGCACGGCTCCTGCAGACAGCAGGGCCCGGGTGGGGTGGTAGGAGTCTTGGAGGGGACAGAGCAGAGCGCCTGGCTCCCCCACTCCCACGTCTTCCCCTCGGCCCCCCAGCCCGTCCCTCCCTTCCCCTGGGGTGGGGGCACCTGGAACAAGGCTGGATGGAGGCAGCGAGACCCCCCGCCCCCACCAGCCCTGGGCTTAGAGACTCACTCTTCTCTGCAGGTGAAAGTGTGGCGACTGCCGGCATCTGGCCAGGCTCTGCCCTCGGGGCCCGGGCTGTTGCTGGGCCCCGAGGACGCCCAGGTGGAGGTGCTGCAGTTCCACCCCACTGCCGACGGCATCCTGCTGAGCGCGGTGGGCAGGGCCGCCAAGGTCTGGGATGCCACCAAGCAGCAGCCCCTCACAGGTAGGGCCACCGCGACGGCCCCTCCGTGGGCAGCCCCGTCTGGCAGCACTTTCTGTCTGTTTGCAATTCCGGTAGTGTGAGTTTCAAGACACGTGTCAGGTTTCACATGTGTGTGATGTATATATGTATATGTAGTTACGTGTGTGTGTGTCTGTGTATTTGTTTGCCTGTGTGTGTATATATAATATATAATTTTACAAGACTTGTTAACAAGCACCCTGACCCTCCCCACTTTCCACAGCCGTCTGTTTTCATCTCATTTGGCTGTTTTTTCTGCTTTCTTCTTCATATGTCTAAATAACTTCCTTATACTGTTATTTCTTGACTTGTGTGTCATTTCAGTTTTGAAAGCAGACTGCTAATTTCTCCTCTAGGAGATGAGAATTTTGCTGTCTTCGCCACTTCCCCCGTCCCTGCACAGTACTGCTGCTTCATTTCCCCCGGTGTGTGTCCTGGTCCATCGGACTGCTCCGACAGAATCCCACAGACTGGGATCATAACTGGGTTGTAAACGTTTACTTCTCAGTTTGGGAGTCTGGAGGTCTGAGATCCAGGCACGGGAGAGGGCCTGGTTCGCAGGTGGCTGTCTCTTCACACGGAGGCAGGGGTGAGGGAGCTCTTGGGGTTTTCTCTCAAAAGAGCACCGAGCCCTTTCATGAGTGTAACCTTATCGCCTCCCAGTGGCCCCGCTTCCAGATTCCATCCCAGTGGGAGTTAGGTTTCAACCTGTGTATCTGGGGGCACACCAACATTCAGACCACGAATAGGCAGTGGCAGCTGTGGGTCAGAATCTTTAGTGTTTGTGTGGTTTTGACCCATCAACAGGGACCCACCAAGGAGCCTAGGCATTTTCTGAGACAGAGTGGCCAAATCCTTTCTGCAGAGTCCTCCTGGACAAGTTCATCCCCTTTTTAGGGGAAAGACGTGAAGCTCAGAGAACTGAAGGACTGACTTGCCCTGCAGGGCTGTGCAGACTGTCCAGGGTTGTGAAGGGTCACCATGGTGGTGTCCCCACCTCTGGGGGAGGGACAAAGGGCCAACAGCATAACGGGTGTCTGAGGGACCCGCCTTCTGACAGTATCAGTTCCTGAGAAGTCACTCAGCGTTCACCATGGAGCCGTCTTGTGCCCCAAGGGACCTGAAATTCAAGGTGCTCCTCACCCCCAGTGTGCTCCTGGTGCAGTTGAGAGCAGCCCGACCTTGCAGTGGAGGTGAAGGCCACCAGGCAGTGTGTCATCAGGGAGTCACCGCAGCTGTAACTTCCGTCTCAGGCCCTTCTTGTCTGCCCAGCACTGTGCTGAGGGCTTCACACGGGGCTGTTGCCGTTCCCGTATAGTAGCTGAGGTTAAATAACGTGACTGAGGCCACAGCGCAAGCGGGTGACAGGGCTGGGATTAACTTGAGGGAGGTAGACCTTGGCATGGTAGTTACCTTGGGCTGCAGAAAGAATTACCCCCAAACCCAGAGGCTTAAGAGAACTGAAAACATTTATCAGCGCCAGGGATTTGGGAGCAGCTTAGCTGGGTGGCTCTGGCTCAGGGTTTCTCATGAGGTTAAGGGTCCCACTGTCAGCGGGGGCTGCTGTCACCTGAAGGCTGGACTGGGCTAGGAGGATCTGCTTTTTAGATGGTTCACTCTCACGGTGCAGGCTGTGGGTAAGAGGCCTCAGTTCTCCCCTGTTGGCCTCCCCGTGGGCTGCTTGATCACCCTCACCACATGGCAGCTGCTTCTCCAGGGGACAGTCCCGGAGAAGCAGCAAGGAGGAAGCTGCTTATGCTGCAGCTTTGGGAGATGCATGCCCTCTGCGAAAAGCCAGTCACCAAGTCCTGCTCACACTCAAGAGGAAAGGGCTTGGGCTGCACATTTTGTTCATGTACATTTTACGTTTGTTTGGCTGCACCAGGTCTTAGCTGTGGCATGTGGGATCTAGTTCCTTGGCCAGGGATCAAACCCAGGCCCCCTGCAATAAGAGCGCCCAGTCTTAGCCACTGGACCACCAGGGAAATCGCTGGGCTGCACATTTTGAAAGGAGGAGGTGTTAGTTTCCTAGGGTTGCCGCAAGTTGAGGAGTGTAACGTAACATTTATTATCTCGCAACTCTGGAGACCAGAGTCTGGAATCAGAGTGTTGGTAAGGCTGATTCCTTCTGAGGCTGCACAGGAGACTCTGGACCAGGCTCCCTGCCCAGTGCTCCTGTGGTTCCCGTGCTCCATGGCCTGTTGATGGCTGTCTTCCCTCTCTTCACAGCGTCTTCTCTCTGTGCATGTTTGTCTCGGTCTGATTTCACAAGGGCACCATTCGTACTGGATCAGAGTCTATCCTAGCATTATCAACTTAACTTGATGATCTGCAAAGACCCTATTTCCAAATAAAGTCACATTCACTGGTGCTGAGGATTGGGACTTTGACATCTTTTGAGGGGAGACACAATTCAGCCAGTAACTGGAGGGATGTCAAAGAATTTGTGGACACATTTTAAAATTGTCATGCTATTCGGGAAGGGAGTGAAGAAGGCCCGAGCAGGTGCCCAGGGCAGGGGTGTGTGTGACACTTCCATGGGCTGTGTGGCCCACTGCAGGGGAATGGGGAGGCATGTTGGTGGCGGGGTGAGCGAGGTGACCCAGGGTCAGGGAGCTGACTGGGGGTGTGGCCTGAGAAGAGTGGGGCTGCATGAAGCCCCACCCCCAACCTGGAGGCCCTGCTGCCCTGGCTTCTGCACAGAAGGCACCCTCCCAGCAGCTGCCCCTTCCCCAGAGTTACCCCCAAGCCAGGCCTGCCTGCACCCGCTTTCCTGAGACCCTCACTGCCTGGGACAGAGTGGGGGGACCCTGGACCCCTCCTGACCTTGGCTGCTTCTCTGCAGAGCTGGCGACCCATGGGGACCTGGTGCAGGGTGCTGCCTGGAGCCGGGATGGAGCCCTGCTGGGCACGACATGCAAGGTAAGGGTGAGTGGTGAGACACGAGAACGTGCCTGCCAGGGCCTGAGGCATGCCCAGCTCTGCCAGGGCCGTCGCGTCACAGGGCCCAGAACCCCAGCAGTACCTGTGAGGCTCCGCGGTACTTGGGGGGCAGCAGAGAACTGAAGCCAGGATGGCTGTTCCTCTTTGCTGTCCTCATTCCTCGGGCTCATACTTTTCTCTCAAAGCCCCCACCCAGTAAGAAAAGCCCTGCACTGGTCCTTGAGGGCTCCCGTCACCACCCTCAGCCAGCCCCTCCTGGCTGCTGGCCACTTTGTTACCGTGGCAGAGAGTTGTGTCAGGCAGCATCCACAGCAGGGCACTGTGCCAGCCCCCCTCCCCCAGGCAGTCAGCAGGCCTCAGGGTCCTTGGTGACGTCAGGTCCTGTGTCCACCATGGCCCGTGCTGGTGGGGGCGGCCAGTGTAGGTCCGAGGATCATAGACAAAAGGATAATTGTGACCCAGGCTGTTTAAAGAGGGGCCAGAGGTGCTTTGAGTGGTTGGAGATGCCAGGGAGGCCTGGCCTCTGACCGGGGCCTGGGAGGGGAGGGCTCCTGGTGCGGGGCCGGGGGAGCGGGCTGTGGCAGAGGGCAGAACCGTGAGCACACCATCACGCTTGTTACTGTAGAAGCAGCTGGAAAGCAGCGGAGTGTTTAAAGCCAGACAGGGTGGGGGTGTGAGGGGAGCGGGTCTGCACCGTGAGGCTCCCTGGCCACAGTGTGGACAGAGCATCTGGCCAGTGTGGTCAGGGGAAGGAAGGAGGGGTGTCCAAAGCAGAGGTGGAGCGACCTTCGGGGGAGGGAAGGAGGAGCCTCCCGGGCAGGGGGCAATGCATACAAGACACAGAGTACCCGAGAGGGCTGGGGGGCGTGTCACGAGGCCGGCTCCTGGGTCGCAGGCTGGAGGAGGGCCTGCCCCCGAGACCGTGGGGTCGGCGGCCCCAGGACGTCCCAGTGATGTCTGCTGAGTCCAGGGACTGGGCTTTGGGCAGCGGTCTGAGCTGAAGGTGGGGGCCTGTGTTCGTGTGGCACCCGCAGGGTCTGAGCTGAAGGTGGGGGCCTGTGTTCGTGTGGCACCCACAGGGTCTGAGCTGAAGGTGGGGGCCTGTGTTCGTGTGGCACCCACAGAGGGACGGGAGCCCCGAGTGGGAGGGAAGGGGTGAGAGGAGGTAGAGGGAGCGGGGAGGGACAGAACCCGTGAGGAGACGGGAGCCCCCGCTGGGGGGAGGGTGCGTCTGGGGAGGAGTCTGCATGGAAGCAGCTGGCAGTGCACGACCTTCAGGAGCCTGTGTGGTGTCTTCTGCCTGAAGCCGCCCATGACGGAAGGAGCCTACACAGGCTCTCCTGGGAAGTGTGGCTCAGGCTTCCCAGGGACAGTGAGGTTGGGGCTACCCTGCTGAGGAGGGGACAGATGTCCCAGGCAGAGGGACTAACACAGTCCTGACAGACACCGAAAGAGACAGGGAGGGAGGAGACATGGAGGCAAGGAGGGAAGGGGATTGTCACAAAGTGTTTCCTTTTGATCACCCAAATACAGTATTTTGCTAAGTCACTTCAGTTGTGTCTCTTTATGACCCCATGGACTGTAGCCCGCCAGGCTCCTCTGTCCGTGGGATTCTCCAGGCAAGAATACTGGAATGGGTTGCCATTCCCTTTTCCAGGGGATCTTCCTGACCCAGGGATCAAACCTGCTTTGGCAGGCAGGTTCTTTACCACTAGTACCACCTGGGAAGCCCAAGTATAGTATGGGGTTGACCAAAACGTGTATCTGGGTTTTTCCATAGGATCTTTTTTTTTTTTTTGCTCCTTAATATTTATTTATTTATCTGGCTGGGCTGGGTCATAGTTGTGGTGTGTGGGATTTTTAGTTGGAGGCTGTGGAATCTAGTTCCCTGACTAGGGACTGAACCCAGGCCCCTGGCACTGGGAGTGTAGTCTTAGCCACTGGACCACCCGGAAAGTCCCTCTGTACATAATATCCACATTACTCTACCCTGCACATTTTTTGTCCCGCGTAATAAACATTTTTTTCTTTTTTTTCTTTCAGTTTATCAAAGATTTAACAAATGTCACAGGAAGCATTTTATCACGTAGATTCGCAGTTTGCTTAGTGGAGGGCCTGCTCTCAGAAGTGTGGATTACTTCCACTTTGTGTCACTGTGTTACAAACTATAACATTTGGATGTATCTCTATAGAGGGTTGTTCTCCTTTGTTCTCTGTAACTTCCTTAGCCTGGAGCAGGGGCAAGACTTTTTCTGTGAAGAGCCTGGTGGTAGAGACTCCAGGTTCTACAGACCAGACTGTCTCCGTCAGCACCGCCTGGTAAAGCGGCAGCCATGGACCGTATGTATATGATGTGAGAGCTGCAGCCTCGTGGCCAGTCCAGCCTGTGGCCTCTGCCCCACGTCCCCTCGGCTTCAGGCCCCCACCCCAACAGCCCCAGGCAGGGTGTCTGGGGAGCAGGTGTCTAGGGGCTGGACATGGGTTATTTCCTGCGGAGCAGCCAGAGGTACCAGCCCTCCCCAGAGCTCACGGCCCAACTGGGCCTGGTGTGAACCAGACCCCAGCGTGGTTGGAGCTCCCAGAGGGGTCACAAATGAGGCTGCAGAGGAATTAATTGGGAGGCAGGCGTGTCTCCCAGGGGTCCTGCCATGTTCAGAGATGGCCAGTGAAGGTGTGCAGCCATGGGGAGGGGAGGGTGGGCTGAGGGCAAGTGAGGATGCGTTTTGAAAGGCAGTAGGCACCCCTAGCATTGGGGGTGACCTGATCAGATGGCGCTCTGGGGGTGGGGTGACAGCGAGGAGCACGGCAGCCTGGGAGGGGGCAGGACAGTGAGGAGTGGCTCCCTGAGGAGGGCCTGCCAGAGCCCAGGAGAACCTAGAGAACCCAGGGAGGGGACGAGAGCCTCCGGTCTGGGGATTGTGTGCGGAGGGCTCGGGGGCTGCATCAGAACCATCCCTGTTGAGACAAGGGGCTCATGCTGTCCCCACGCTGACCGTGTGCATGGGTGTGGGTGGTGGTGCGGGAGGGGTGACTGCTGTGGACCCTCAGCATCCAGGGCTGAAGGCCCTCGCCACCCAGCCTGCGGCCAGGCTGCCCCCGAGGTACTACCCCCAGGGGCTCCCAGACTCCAGACTGGCCTCCTGCTTTGGGGTGGGGGGTGTCCAGCCCCTTCTCCCCAGCAGTCTGAGTTCCATTTACCATCAAAATTGGGCGCGAACTGGGGCAAGTGGAGAGAGAAGATCCATCTAGTCACAGAGCCCCACTTCCCCATCGGGTCCCAAGACGATGACTCAGCTCCATGCCTGCTGGTGTCTTCGTGGGGAGGATTAGTGGGGCCATCCAGCTCTGAGTCTGGTGGAACTCTGGCCCCCTGCACCCGGAGCCCAAAGGTGCAGGGACAAGAAGCAAAGATTTCCCAAGGGCATCGCTGGAGTGGTGCCCGGTGGAGGCGCCCCCCGTTCCCGCCCCCTCAGTTGCTCTGCCTGTGAGGCTGGCCCCTTCCTGCTCGCGTCCCAGCTGCTACCGCTGTGGGAAAGGAAAAGTGGGTGGCCGCTAGGGGGCGCACTGGCCCCACAGATGGCTGGACGCGGCCGGCTAGGTCTGCTTGGCGGGGTGGGCTGCGCTGGTGAGCTCAACGCTGTGCTGGCCGTGCCAGCCCCCAGTGCCCTGTCTGGACCCTGGTCTGTACCTGACACTGGGATTCTATGTTCCGTGGCCCAGCTCCCCAGGTGCCTCTGACCTCTGAGAATTGCTGCCATCACGTCCAGTGCACCCTGGGTTTCCCAGGTCACGGAGCACGTGAGTGGTGGAGCTGGCGTCCTAACCCTGGCCCTTTTGTCTCCATGGTAGGGGGAGTGCCCTTTGCTGCCAGGAGGCCTTCTGCCTTGCCTGTCACCTCGAGATCCAGCGCTGCCCCTGCTTTACCCGCCCTCCTCCTGGCTCCTGCTGCCGTCTCTGTCCTTAGCCTCCACTGGTTCTTTCCTGGCCCCCACTGTCTTTTCTGTGTTTATTGCTGTCTCTGTCTGTGTCTCTGTTTTTCCCCATCCTGTCACTGTTCTTTCTGCCTCGGTCCTGTGTCCCTCACTGGCTGGCCCCATCTGTCTGATCTCTGTCTGTAAGCAAACTCGTCCCGAACCTGAGACTGTGGAGTAGACAGTGCCTCAGGGTTAATCCCTGGACTGTGCCTGGTGCCCACCTGGCACATAGCAAGAGCTCAGTGAACTACGGCCGCAAGGCTGTGCTGGGCGAAACCCGAGAACCCTGGGACCCTGCCAGGTGTCAGGAAGGCCTGGCTTTCGAGGACTCTCCAGGCTGGACTCCTGCCTTGTCCATCTGTGCGCTTGCCCAGTGCCCCCCATTTCTGCCATGCCCTCCCCGCGTGACTTTGTCTTCCCTGCACATCACGTGCCAGCAGACTCCCGTCTCCTCATCTTCAGTCATGCTCTGTGCTCTTCCTCGAATGCCTTTCCCTTTCCAGCCCAAGCTCCGCTTGTCCTTTGGGCTCAAGTCAGGTCTGGTTCCTCCCCAGAGTTACCTGTGACCACCTCTGAGTGGCAGGCACTAGCACTGTCTGCATTGCAGGCACCGGGAGGGGCCAGGCAAGCAGGGCCGGGAGTCATATATCCCCCTCCATCCCCGCTCCATCTTGCATCAGTGAGGTGTACTTGTTAAAGTTAAACCAGTGTTGCTACAGTAACTAAAGCCCGCAGTTTACATTAAGGTTCACTCCACGCACTTCCTGTGGGTTCCTACAAGTGCACGACGTCCTGTGTCCCTCCTTACAGCGTCACACAGGATAGTTCTGCTCCTCTAAGAAAGTGCCCCGTGCTTAACCCGTTCATGCCTGCCTGCCTCTTCCCAGACCCTCAGCAACCACTGATCTTTGTGCTGTCTCCGTAAGAGATTCGACTTCTCCTGGATGTTGAGTGTCACATAGGTGGAATCATGGAATGTGTAGCCTTTCCAGATTGAATTATTTCACTTACCTAGTAATATTCATTTATGTATGGGTCTTCCCTACCTTTTTGCGGACTGATAGCTATTTTTTCAATTTTGGCATAAAAATGCTTATAAAATTTACTACTGTAACCATTCTAAGTGTACAGTTCTCATATTAAGTATTTTACATTGTTCTGAAGTTGAAACTCTGCACCCATTGAACAACTTCTCTTTGCCCCCTTCTCCAGCCCCTCGTAATCATTTTTACTTTCCATACCTAAGAATTTGACTACTTTAAACATCTCGTATAAGTAGAATCATACACTGTTTGTCTTCCTATAACTGACTGACTTTATTTAGCATAATGTTCCTCCGTAGCGTCAGTCGCTCAGTCGTGTCCGACTCTTTGTGACCCCATGGACTATAGACCACCAGGCTCCTCTGTCCATGGAATTCTTCAGGCAAGGATACTGGAGTGGGTTGCCATTTGCTTCTCCAGGGGATCTTCCTGACCCAGGGATTGAACCCAGGTCTCCTGCATTGCAGACAGGTTCTTTACTCTGAGCCACCAGGGAAGCCCATGATGTCCTTAAGCTTCCTCTATATTATAGCATGTGACGTAGTTTCCTTTTTCAGTCTGAATAATGTTTCATTGAATGCGTTTTGTTTGTCCATTCATCGGTCAGTGGACCCGTGGATTGCCTCTGGATCTTGGATTTTGTGAATAATGCTGCTATGAACATGGGTGTGCAAATATTTCTTTGTGACCCTGTTCCCAGTTCTTTTGGGTTTATACACAGAAGTGGAATTGCTGGATCATATGGTAATTCTATTTTTAATTTTTTGAGGAACTGCTTGACTGTTTTCCATATCATCTGTACTGTTTTATATTCCCACAAACAGCGCATAAGGGTTCCAACTTTCCACATCCTCACCAACACTTGTTATATTCTGGTTTTTTTTTTTTAATTAATTAATTCATTTATTTTTGGTCACACCCAATGGCATGTGGAACTTCCCCAAATGGGAGTCAAACCCATGCTCCCTGCATCAGAAGGGTAGAGCCTTAAACTCCCAACCACAAGGGAAGTCCTCTTCCGGGTTTTTTTGACAGCAACCATTCCGTTGATGTGAGATGCAAAATCTTAACCATGATTTTGATTTGTGTTTCTCTGGGAATTAATCATGTTCAACATCTCTTCACATGCTTGTTGGCCATTTGTGTATGTTTGGAGAAGTGTCTATTGAAGTCCTGTGCCCATTTTCAATTGGGTTATTTGTGTGTTTTTTTGTAGTGTGAGTTCTTTCTATTGTCAAACGCAAGGTCACCGAGGTTTTCTCATATGCTGTCTTCTAGAGGTTTTATTGGAGAAAGCAATGGCACCCCACTCCAGTACTCTTGCCTGGGAAGTCCCATGGACAGAGGAGCCTGGTGGGCTGTAGTCTATGGGGTCGCGAAGAGTCGGACGCGACTGAGCGACTTCACTTTCACTTTTCACTTTCATGCATTGGAGAAGGAAATGGCAACCCACTCCAGTGTTCTTGCCTGGAGAATCCCAGGGATGGGGGAGCCTGGTGGGCTGCCATCTGTGGGGTCACACAGAGTCAGACACGACTGAAGCGACTTAGCAGCAGAGGTTTTATAATAAAGGTTTGCATTTTAATGTTTAAGTGTATGTTCCACTCTTAGTTGATTTTTGTGAAAGACGTAAAGTCCACGCCCAGATGGATTTCTTTGCATGTGGATGCCCAGTTGCTCCAGTGCCATTTGTTGCAAAGACTGTCTTTGCTCCTGTGTTGGAGACCAGCTGGCTGTAGCTAAGGGGGTCTGTCTCCGTGCTGTGTTCCATTCCATTGGTCTGTTTGTCTGTCTTGTGTGGACCCACACTGCCCTGATTCCCAGAGCTTTAGGATATACTCCAGACCAGCAGTCCACCACCTTTGTTCTCCTCCTTTCCTGCTGTGTCGACCATTCTGAGTCTCTTGCCTGTCCACATAAAGTTCAGAATCAGTGGGTTGATATTCACAAAGTAACGTGTCGGGATTTTCATTGGGATCATATTGAATCTGTATGTCAAGTTGGGAAGAACTGATATCTTGACAATACTGAGTGTTCCTAACTGAACATGGATTAGCTCTCCATTTAAGTCTGTGATTTCTTTCATCAGAGTTTGGTAGTGTTCCTTGTGTCCATCTTATATATATTTTGTTAGATGTATAGCTAAATATTTCTGGGGTGCTTTTTTGGGGGGTGCTGATATAAGCAATATTGTTTTACATTTCGAATTCCAGTTGTTCATTGCTGGTTGATTGTTTTTTGAAATAAGAAAATATGAACCGTGCTGACTGAAACAAAGGGGAGCCATGCTAAGATGTAAAAAGAAAAAGCTGACCACCTCTCACCTGCCTCAGCCCTGGTTCCCAGTGTTAACACACGTCCCGTACCTGTCAAGACCGTTCTCCTTACTCAGCACTCTTGCAAAACATACAGGAATGTGGTCAGACAAATGGAGGTTTTGTTTATTTTTAACCACAGTAGAATCACACCACCACGAATTACTGGGCATCTTCCCTTCTGCATTTAACAGTTCATCACGGCCAAACGTGTAAATAGTCGGTGGATATAGATTCTGTCCCCCTCCCCCAGTTCTTTATGCACGTGTGTTTGTGTACACGTTCACACACTCACACACGCAGAGCGATTATTCCACAGAAATAAAGCTGTTTAAAGCATGGGCATTTTGTTTTATTTTATTTTTTCTTTTCCTATCTGTTCCCATCCCCACCTTTGGGTATTCTGAACCAGTAACTGCATGCTGAGTGATAGATGGATGTGTAAGCATGCCATCCTGGTTAGACGCCAGGTTCAGTGTAGAAATGATGTTGTCCTGTGAGCCCCTCTAGCCTGGACAGGCCCAGACACGTGTGGCAGCTGGGAACCTCGAGTTTGGTTCTGTGCTTTGGTTTCTGTGTCTGACGGGGGCGTGGGATAGCACAGTTTCGCAAGGTGGTTAGAAAGATGGGGCGAGATCATACGCATAGTAGGTGCTCAGGAAATGTGAACTCTTGTCACTGAGTTCTCTGTTGTGGGCACCTGGGGCTGGCAAGGGGGCCTGCCCCTTGCTGTGAGGAGGAGGAACCTGGGCTGGAGAGGGCTTGTCTGGTGGGTGATGCTTGCCCTGCGTACTGCGGGGCAGGACCATCAGAGCCTGGGGTTGGGGGAGGCCGGCCTACCGGCCCCCAGAGACCCTCCCTGCCCTAATTGTGCTGTTTTCTCTTCTTGACTTTTCCAGGACAAGCAGCTGCGGATCTTCGACCCCAGAGCAAAGCCTGAGGCTGCCCAGGTGAGTCGTGTGGGCAGCAGGGCTGGGATGAGGCTGCAGCAGGCGTGGGCAGGGCAGCCGGCCTCTGGCACACAGGTTCTTCCATGCCCGTGCCCTGGCTCAGGCCCAGCGGGCACATGAGGGTCACCTGGGTGGTGGTTCCTGCTGTTCAGGCTGTTTCTGGGAAGCGTGTTGCGCCTTGGGAAGGTCCAGCTTTGACCACAGGGTGGGGCGCAGCCAGGCTGCCCACAGGCCTTCAGTGGAGCCATCCTGTGGCTTCAGAAAGCTAATTTGAGATGCCAAGTTCCTCTTCTTTGAGACCTTCATCCCCTCCCAGCTTTCCTGGTACTGTCAGCGGAGGTTGGCCACAGAGGAGCAAAGAGACCCAGCCCCTGCCTTCTGCACCCCTCCAGGTCCTGGGCCCTGAGCGTGTTTGGTCCAGTCTCCCAGCCAGCACTGGGGGACCTGCCTGACCCATGGGCCCTGGGCCCTGAGCGTGTCTGGTCCGTGTCTGGCTGTGCACAGGTGTGTGTGGCCCCTCAAGTTCCGAGAGAGAGGCCAGGCCTTGGGTTCATGCTGCAGGCACTGAGCCACTGGAGACTCGTTCAGTCGTTCAAGGGCAGCCCGCTGCCAGGCACAGAATGTTCCACAGTGAGCAACACGGGGCAGTTGCTGGGGGTTTCTCTTGTGGGAGCGCTTTGACACTTCCCCGGGGAGCTGGCTCGGGGCAGAGGCTGGGGTGATGCTGCAGACAGCCTGGGGCAGGACAGGTTGGCCCAGGAGCCCAAGCGAGGGGCCTGTCACCTGTGTCGTGGGAGCTGTCGGGGTTATAAGGCAGCAGTGAGGTGGATGGGTTTACATTTTTCAAAGTTTTTCTAGAAGCTGAGGCGCTGTCTTTCCCAAGGAAGGTGCAGTGCAGTTCAGGGTCCTGGCACCAGCTGGTGGGAAGAGCTCCCCAGCGAGGCCCCAGGCCCAGCACAGATGCCTCAGCTCCGTATCTAGGGCCTGTTCCCCGCCTGAGGTCAAGGCTGAACTACCAGTCTAACTCCAAGCAGCAGAAGCCAGGGGGCTGTATTCCCCCTGAGACATACACACACAACACACAGAGACACACACACATCCACCAGCCTAAACCCAAGCAGCAGTAGCCAGGGGGTGACATTCCCCCGACCCGGTACGTACACACCCACACACAACACACGCACACAGAGACACACACACATCCACCAGCCTAAACCCAAGCAGCAGTAGCCAGGGGGTGACATTCCCCCGACCTAGTATGAACACACACACACAGAGTCCCCCAAGGCGCGCACACACACACACCTTCGCACAGCTAGCTGCAGCTCTTTGTCTAGGACAGGGCAGTCAGCTCCACCTCCAACTGGCCAACCACCTAAAGGAGGCCCCGTCCTGGCAGGTGAGCCAGGCCCAGCAGAAGTGGCTTTGGCCCCACCCTGGCCGTGCTTCCACCCACAAGGCTGGCCCCGGTCCTCCGGTCCTTCGGCCCCATCACCCTGTGACCAGTGGGCCAGCCGTTTGAGGCTCAGGGCAGCCTGAACAGCCGGCCTTCCTGCAGCTTTCTGCGGAACGCCTCCAGTGTTTGCCCAGAGAGAAGGACCAGGCTCAGCTCGAGGAGAGAGACGGGGGCGCTGTCCGCTCAGCTTTCTCTGGTCGGTCGCCCTCTCCTCGCCAGGGTCCGTGCAGGCCCGGCGCCGGGCACCTCCATCCCAGCCCCAGCCAGGCAGCGCCCCTGGCCCGTCCCCCAGCTGAGTGCTTTCCTCCCCTCCGTCCCCCCAGCGAGGGGGAGGCGGCGACGGTGCTGAGGTGGAGATGGAGTGGCCGCCGTCCAAGGGCTGCGAGTTCAGCGAGGCGGGGGGAGCCCCCCTGAAGGGGGTTTCTGGGCTGAGGAGACCTGGGAAGAGCGTGGGTGGCTGCCACCCCCTCGCCGCTCCTGGGCTGGTGCCTGTGCTCGGCCCCTCAGCCCGCGGGCGCGGGGGCAGCGGGGCCTGGAATGCCGCCCTCCGCCCGGCCCTGCCCCCCGCTTCCGCCGGGGCATCTGGCCCGCACCTGGCTTCCATTAGGAAAACCGCTGCTGGCGGCCGGGTCGGCATGAGCTGAGGGGCCAACTCGGGGGAGAAGCCTTCTGGGAGCGCCTCCTCCCGGGATACTCCTCACCCAGAGCGGGCACTGCCCTCCCTCTGGCCTCCGCCCCCCTGTCCCTGGGCCATCCCCGTGGGCTGGGACCTGGGGGCTCCTCCCTCACTGTCTTTTCTGGGCCTGGCCCCTGGCAGCTGGCGCTTGGAGCAGGAGATGCTTGGGCGGCTCCCTCCTGCTCACGCCCCCCGCTTTGTGTTTTGGTTCCATTGATGACGGATTACTGTGTCCTAGGCCCTTGGCATGCACAGGCTCCTTCCACCCTCCTGAGCATCCTGTCAGGTCAGCCCTTTGGTCACTTTTGTCCCCAGGGTCACAACAGCTCACAGCGGAGGCGAGTTGGGTCCATCTCACTCCAGAGCCCCGGGGGTCCAGAGCCCCTTCACTGTGCCAGGGCCCAGAGGGCGTGGCTGAGGCCCTGAAGCCATGGCCGTGCCAGGGAAGGTAGCTGCCGCGGTGAGGGGATGCCGAGGGATGGGGAGGCTTGGGCCGGCCGGCCTGGGCAGGCGCAGTCAGAGGACCCCCGGTGCAGACAGAGGCAGGCCTAGGGGCCAGCATCATGACTGCGGAGGGGCGCAGGCAGGTGATGGGGGGGTCTCACCGCCAGAGAAGGTCCCCTTGGCCCAGAGACCAGCTCAGGGCTGCTCCTCCAGCCGCCCTGCCCCTCACAGGAAGCGTTGCCGTGGCGACAGAGGGGGTTTGGCGGCACTGCAGCAGCTGGAATGCCGGGTATGCGCCCGAGCTGGGCAGGCGCTGCCTGGCCGCAGCCCTCCTGTTCTCTCCTTGGGGCCAGGTGTGGGGGAGACATGGACGGAGGAGGGGGACTCCTCCACCTGCAGGACACCTAGCCATCGGTGAGAGGGGAACCCCAGGGCCTGACCCGCAGGCTTGGCTCACCGTCAGGGGCTCCCTGTGACAAGGCTGGGTCCATGCTGCCGCCTGCCCTCTGCCTCAGGAGGAGAACCTGGGGATCCCGAGGGGAGGCTTCTCCTCCCAAGTCCCACTGAGGTCAGGGGAGAACTTGCCAGGTTTGAAAACGAAAGTCACTTCAGTCCTCTGGGATAGAGGCCTCTCTTAGTTGCTGGGGCTTCCCATGGTCCCTGGGCAGACTGAGCCGGGTGTACCCACAGCAGGCGCGCTGGGCCCAGGCTAAGCTCCAACCTGCCCTCCACTTCTTGGGTGCTGTGCCCTCTGAGGCCCGAGGCGGGGACGGAGAGCCATGGGGCAAGCCGGACCGCCCTGCCCGTCGCCACCTGCTTTCTCAGGGTGACAGCTGGACACCCAAGCTGCCTGGTGGGGGTGGCTCCTGGTCTGGGTGCTGCTGCCTCTGGTCGAGCCTGTCCCCTCGCCGTTCCTCCGTCAGCTCCGTCTACTGAAAACAGGAACGATGGTGGGCGGGCGACTGCCCTGCTGGGTCACTGAGGCAGATGGCTTCCCCTCTCTGTGCCTTTGGTTTCTCCAGGCCTGGAATAGGAAGATGGGAGACACAGGCCAAGGAACGTTCCATCCAAACGTGTGCCTCTAGAGGGAAAAGGCTCCCCCACTGCCCACAGGCTCTGTAGGACCCGGGTGCCGCTGCCGCCTCCCCCGAAACCCCCTCCCCTGAGACCCCCGTGCCAGCTGTGCTGGCCTCCTGAGTCTCCAAGGCCCCACCCTTCACAGATGCCGGTCCCCACGCTGGCTTGTGCCCGTCGATCTTTCGTATTTTAACCCAACTGTTAATCTTAAACCCCTTTCCTCAATTATACTTCGTGTGCCCCATGACCATCCTTTTGAAAAGAGCACGTTGCTTTGTGCCAGACTCACCCCCAAACACTTATGCAGTGGCAAGTCTGTTACGGTGCTCAGGTCAGGAAACTGAGCCACAAGCTGTTGGCTTTCCCCTAGCCAGTCTGACCCGAAGCTCGCGCCCTAACCTGCTGACATCATTGCTTCTATTTGATTGGCGTGGGCCCTTCAGCCTGCACGTTCTGAGTGTGGGGACACTTTTCTGTTTCACTGTGTCCCCAGTGCCCAGTGTCACATGCAGCTCGGATATTCATGTTACAAAAGAACAGATGAGTGAGCAGTCCTGCCTCACCCAGGACGTGACCGTCCATCTGAGAAGTGTCCAGCCCCACCGCCAGCACCCAGCGCGGTGCCTGGCCAGGGAGAGGGCTGTTGAATGAACAAAGGGTGTGCGAAAGCTGTGTGAGCTGTCTGGCACTCCTTACACGGGATGTTTGCACACCGATGAGAGGGCGAGAGAGCCCAAGTGACGCTGATGACTGACCCTGGGGTGCCGGTTCCGGAACTGACCCTCGCCCCGACCCCTCAGCCCATCTTGCGTGAAGCAAGGGACATCGGGCCCCAGTTCTCAGGCTCCAGCCTAACTTCCTGTGCCGACTCGAGCCGGGTGGGAAGGGAGCAATGAGAAAAGCTCCTCAACGACACGGAGCTGTTTCCGACGGGCTCCCACGCCGGGGTCGGCCTCCGCGGGCTGAGGAGGGGGCGCCGGGCCAGCTCCCTTCAGCCGCCTCCCTCCCTCATTCATTCCCAAGGAGATCGTGGGAAGCCTGGAGGAAGCTGGCCACGGTTTGGGGTGAGCTATTTTTGGTAACAGGGTCTTTCGTCTCAGGCTCCAGGGGCCAGGGTGACTGGGAGGGAGCTGTTTGCATTTCCTCTGGCCCCCCCCCACCGGCTCCCCGCCGCCTGGGCCCCAGGGACAGGGCCGCCCGCAGTGTGAACCCGCCTCCCCTCCCCTCCCCTCCCCGGCCCAGGAAGCCTTCCTACTGGCAGCCCCAGCACCACAGGAGGGCCGTGCTCTGCCCCCTCCAGCGACTGTTCCCTGCGCTGGGCACCAGGCCCTCTCCCCGGCCCCCTGGCAGTGTCAGGAGGCAGCAGTAATTCTCGTAATCCCCCGATTTGCACGCTGCTTTGTGGCAGGCCTGTTCCTATCACATGTGGTCTCAGTTGATCCTCGCGACAGCTCTGGGAAGCAGGCAGCTTGGGCCATGAGCCGGGAAAATGAAGTTCTAGGAGGGCATTGGGTCTCAGAGCCCGAGGACGGTGACCGGCAGAGGTCGGTGACCAGCAACCGAGCGCCCCCTCTGGGGCACCCACAGGGATGTGCCACCATCCCGAGCCCCATGGCCACTTCAAGAGGGGCCTTGGCAGTGCACAGGGCAGCCGGACAGAGACTAAGCCCAAGCTTGGTGGCCAGGTTGGCCCTCTGGGTGCGGAGCTGGCCCCAGCTGGCCGCTCCTGCCCTCCAAGGGGCCCTCGGGTGGGTGGACCCCCCAAGGAGGGCCCTGGGGCTCAACGCCATCTTTTCTACCCCCAGAGCACGCCGGCCCATGAGAACAGCAGGGATGGCCGACTGGTCTGGACAGGCACCCGGGAGCACCTCGTGTCCACTGGCTTCAACCAGGTAGGGCTTCTCATGGCCAAACCGGACATACACACCAGGAGGGCAGGACGAGCCCCTCTGGGAGGCAGGGGCCACGGCCGGCTCCAGGCCTGTCCATATACGGCCCTGCCCCTCATGCAGCTGGGTCTCAGAGCCCCAGGGGACCGACGGCCGCTGAGAACTGGCAGATTCCATTTGCAGTAGCTAAGCCTGACCCTGGGAACTGCGGTGAACACCCCCAGGGACCAGAGTCCACGGAGGGCCCCACCCCCTTGTCACCTATGGGTTCTTAAAGGGGCAGGACGTGAAAATCCAAATCCTCCCTCCCTGGCGTGCCTCACCCCCACCCCCCACCCTCGTGACTGCCCTCCAAGCTCTGCTCTGGGGCAAGTGCCCCCGTGCCAGCCCATGTCCTTGGCCCCGGGGTTCCTGCATGGGCCCTTCTGAGCCCCTCTCTGCCCCTCCTTGCAGATGCGAGAGCGTGAAGTCAAGCTCTGGGACACCCGGCTCTTCTCCACTGCCCTCACCTCGCTCACCCTGGACACCTCTCCCAGGTAGGAGTGGCCGGAGCATTGGGTCGGCTGGCGAGTGTCGAAGGCCCCGTGATGTGTATAAACGCGCGCCGCTGGTCGGGGGCAGGCTTCTGCACGGGGGCTCATGGTGTGTTTTGGCCTTTAGGGAGGAGACTGTGACTCAGCAGGTGGGGGACAAGGTATGTGGGGATGCGCTTGATTTTGCTGTGAGTGCTCTGGTGGGGCTGAGAACTGAGACACCAAGGCTCCGATTGAGAGGTAGACGTGGGGTGACGTGCGGTAACATGGGGTCTGGAGGCAGGCCTTGGACCCAGAGGCTTGGTGAGACCCCAGCCCAGGCCCCACGCTGTCACTGGTAGTCCTGGATGAGTCAGGGGTTCGGGCAGTCACTTCATCCGCCCACCCTCCTGCAGGTGCGTGCAGGAGGGTTTACGGTGGTGTCCACAGGGTTCTGGTCGAGCCAGCTCGGTGCCGGGACTGCCCAGGCCTGGGGAGGCCGGCTGAGGGGATCAGGTACAGGGGGCTGGGGGAGGAGGAGGCGGAACCTGGTCCCTGAGCTCTGACTCAGTGTGGCTTGCTGAATCCCCTACCCAGGCAGGGACCCGCAGAGGTCAGAGCTTGGACGGGGCCTTGGTCCTTGGATGTCCATCCAGCCCCTTCCTCTCCCGTTTTATAGCTGGGGAAACTGAGTCACAGATTGCGCAGTGCTCTGCCCAAGCTCCAGGAGCAGGGTGGGCCGTGAAGGGGCAGGCTGAGTGCTCAAGGAGCTCCTGCCAGGGTGGCCCCGCTGAGAGCCCCAGGGAAGGGGAAACGATTGGGGGGCAGAAACCCTCGACTCACATCCTCTCTCACGACACAGGGAGAGGACAGGGAGCTGGAAAGGCCCATTTTTGCAGATGAGGGGGCGAGGGTGAGTGAGGCCCCCCACATTCCTTTAAAGCGCACAGTGGGCGTGAGGCCTCTGCCTGCTCTTGGCCATGGGGATCCCAGGGGTACTACTAGGACCCCTTCCCTGCATGGGAGGACTTAGGGCTCTCAGGCCTCCTGGCTTCGTGTCCAGCAGCCCCTTCCCCAGCCCTGGTGCTGCGCTGGTATCTCATCCCCCAGGCTTCCCCAGGCCAGACACCCCTTTCTCTGCAAGCCCCCCAGCAGAGGGAGGGGACTGGCCCAGCCTGGACAAGGGAGTCCACGCTGACCATCAAGGGCTCCTCACCCCACCACTTCCTGCCTTCTAGACTCCGCCCCTGATCTGTGCTGGTTACCCACCCCCACCCCGAAGGAACAGCCCCCGCCCAGCCCCAGCGTGGCCCCTGGGGGAGTTAACGATGCCCAGACCCCATGGTGCCACTGGCCAAGGCTGACCCTGTAATTACAGCAGTTAAGAATAGCCTCACAGGGCCAGCGAGGCCTGGAATTTCTCAAATCACTCCCAGATGGGCGGCCAGGCCAGTGTCCCGCCCCCTTCATCCCCCAGTCCTGGCCGCTGCCCCACTGGGCCCACGCCCTTGGCAGAGGAGCTGGGACTCTCCAGCCTTCTGCAAAGCTGGTGGACGCCAAGGCTGCATGCCAGCCTCCAGGTCGGCCTGAGAGCTGGTGGGCCCTCTACCCCCAGGCTCCCCAGAAGCCAGAACCCACAGGGGCCCCCTGCGACGTCAGGGGCTGCCGACTGGGCTGAAGGTGGGACTTGTGCAGGGTGTCAGCTGCGCACACCACCTAGGCCTCCACCGCACCCGCTCATTGTCTTTTATTTTACAGATTTTTCACCTTCATTTGAGTAGAACAGTAAGAGCTACAGGAGGCCAGAGAGGGGTCAGGCACATGCCCCTCCCTGTCCCCTCCCAGGGGTCTCTGTCTCTGCTCCCAGCTATGCCCTTCCCTGGGGGCAGCAGGTCCTATCCCTAAGGCTGGGCCCAGGCAGACGGCCACCCCGCACTTCTGTGCAGGGTGGAGGTGGGGGTTACCGTTGGGGCTGACCGAGCAGCTCACACTCCAGCCCTGGAGAGGCAAAAACACTACCTGTCCTGGGTGCCCTGCCCCTGGGCTGGGTGAACAGTCAGCAGTTACCAGCCCTGAGTGGAGGCGAATGGAGGATTTTCTCCAGATGTTACCAGTGCATAAAAGCTGAAGCCAGAGAAATCGATCTTCTGTTGAGGTCACCCTGGGAGTGAGCATAAGGGTGGAGGCTGGGAGCATGCTCTGGCCAGAGGCACCCACCCCACATCCCAGCGTGTTCCCTGGAGACCCGGAGCTTCTGAGGCCCCTCCCAGCTCCTGGAGGCAGGAGGCTGACTGCCCCTCAAGGGCCAGGGAGCAAGTGTCGGCTCTGCGCCCAGGAGCCTCTCCTTAGAGGGACTGAAGGGCACACGTAGCCCCAGGGTCTCAAGGACCCGGTCGGAGGCTGGTGTTTCCCCACCCACAGTCACCCTGGGTCGTGGCTGCCTCCTGGCTGTGCGTACCCCACTTGGTCCCCAGTCGCCCCTTCCTTGCCCAGCCCCTACTCTGATGGGAGGCCCAAAGACCTTTTCTGGGGAGGCTGGCATGAGTGCCCCACCTGCCTCCTGCGGGCCCTGCCACCCACCCCCATTGCCGCCCCACTCACCAGGTTTAGCTTTGCAGCAAAAGCATTCCCTCAGCAGCCACTGTGCTGAGCAGCAGCCCACAGGCCCACAATGGCCCCTTTGACGGGGCCGCCAGAGGGGAGGGCCGGCCTCGCCAGAGCCGTTCCCCTAATGGGACCCAGGCACAGGAAACCCACCTGGGCCGCCGCCTCAGGGGGAGGGCCCCACCCCAGTCCCTCTGCCCACCGCAGCCCCCCGCCTGCCTCTGCCTTGCTCACGCCAGAACCCTCCGCAGCCGATAATTGAATCCAGAGCCTCGCGTGGCCAGCGCTGACATCAACGCCCAGAGCCGCAGGGCCTGTTCCGCAGGCCTGGCCGGGCTGCCTCCTTCCCGCTTGGGTGAGCCCGGGGCCCAGGGGGCCACGACCTGTGTAGGGCGGTGAGCAGGAGCCTGGGGGGAGCTTGTGCGGGCCTCTGCAGGGCCTCCGTGGCCCCCAGGGCCACCTCCCTTCTCGCCAGAGGGTGACTAGAAAAGGTGGCAGCGGGTATCTGTGTCTGTTCCTCTCCCCAAACTCCTAGCACCTGGTGCAGCCAGGGCTGTGCACAGCCTCCCTGGCCCTGCCCCACCTCAGCCGGCGGCTTCCAGGAAAACATTCATAGTGCAGGGTTTCTGGGAAGCCTGTGTCCCCCCAGTGCAGAGAGTAAAGGGGGGTCTCGGGCCAGCAGACCTCCTGCCCGTGGGTGCCGCCTCTCGCAGCCCTGGCTGGGCCTCCGCCTGCTTGCCCACAGGCTTCCTGCCATTTAGGACCTCGCTCCCTCCACCACGGCCCCATCTCTGTGGCTGGAGCAGAAGGCTGGGGTCTCCCTGCCTGAGCCCACGCGGAGGGGCAGCGGGGCCATAGGCAGGGCTGACCCCACCTGGTCCAGGGCCATCGTGGGCCTGGGGGACACGGCTCAAGGCACCCCTCCCCAGAGGAGGGTGGGCAGTGCACTGCTGGTCAGACCGGTCCCCGAGGAGGGACCCCCGGGGGTCTGTGTCTTCTGCAAGCCTCTCCCCAGCCTCTCCCGGGAGCCTGGCAGCTCCTGCTGGGAGAAGATGGGGTCTGGGGAGGGGAAGGCCGCCCTCAGTGCCCCCTGCCCCGAGGCTGAAGCGGCCCCCCACCCCTCCCTGTTCCCACCTGGTCCCCCGTCTCCCCAGGAGGCTAGACCGGGCACCTCAGGTGAGCTGGACAGCCCAGGGCATGCCGACTGGGGCCTTGCACCTGCTGGGAAGCAGGGTCCCGGCTCCCAGCTCCCCGCTGTAGGCCGACCCTGTGAGCCCTCACCCCGCCTCCACGCAGGTACCCTGGGGCTGTGCCGAGAAACACGTGTGTTTCTTTTTATCTTTTATTTTTCTTACAAAAGACCTTCATATCATCATTTGTCTTTAAAAAAAAAACAAAACCCAAAGTCCTTGTCTCTGAGTTTGAAAAACATTTTCCCAGAATAAATGGGAAAGGATCTTTTATAAATACATTTAAAAAAAAAAAAACAAAAGCGAAACTCGTTCCTAAAGCATCTTTCTTTCCAGTTTCTTTTGCTTCTTCGCTCCCCAGGGCCGAGGCAGGATCACCTGCCCCCGTCCCCAGTCCTGCTGTCCCTCCGCTCTCTTTCCCGGGGGCTTCCTTCACTGGCCCCCCAGAGTCTCCTTAGGGTGGAGGGGCTTGGCAGCCCCAGGCCTGTGTTACCAGCACACGGCAGAGCCAGCCCCACCCCAGGGGCTGCACATCGCAGAGGATGAGGTGACCCCGTCCTCCAGACACTCGTGCAGGGGGCCCCTTCGAGGGTCATCCCTGGGCTCCAGCGTCTCACAGAAGAGGAGACCGAGGTCCAGAGATGGGCAGGGGCATGCCGCGGTCACCCAGCCCGGGTCCTGACGTGTCCTCGTCGTCCAGATCTGAGAAGCTCCTCGATGTGGCAGCGGGGCCCCCTGGCCGGTCCCAGCGGGGCCGAGGGCCCGCCCGTGGCGGTCCGTCCCTCCCAGGCTTAGATGTAGGGCTTGGCTGGGAGGGGCCCCTGTGGGCTGGGCCCCGAGTAGCCCATGAGCGGCACCTCGCACTCCAGCCCGCCCGGCGGGGCTTCCCCACCACCCTCCAATGCCTTGGGGTTTGGCTCCAGGGGGGCCTTCACCCCCTCCAGCTCCAGGGGCCCGGCCCCAGGTCCCACTTGCCCTTTGCCCTGCGCCACAGCTGCAGCGGCCCGCCCCCGCCGCACACAGAAGGCCGCCCCGACGGCGGCCAGCACGGCCAGGAGCACGGCGGCCAGGGCAGGCGCGATTAGGAGCGGCAGGTTGCCCTCGCGGGCCTGGGTGACCGGGGCGTGGTTGGAGCGGACAGCTGGGGGTGTGCGGGCCTCCCCGCAGGCCTCCTCGCCCTCAGGCACCCTCCCAGCCCCCAGGGCCCGGACGCAGATGGAGTAGGTGGCGTTGGGCCGCAGCTGGGTGACAGTGTACTCGGCGAGTGAGGCGGGCAGCCGCAGTGTCACTGGCCGCTTGTCGGGGCCCGAGAGGTTGCGATAGGTGAGGCGGAGGCTCCTCAGCTGCACAGCGCTGCCCTGCTGGAAGCGCTGGAGCCCCACCCTCAGGGACGTGGGGCTGGCGGGCTCGATGCCCAGGGGCAGGGGCCGCGGCGTGGCCGGGGCGGGGCTGGGCCTGGGTCCCGGCCTCACCCGGCTCTCGCAGTACAGCCCCGTGAAGCCCTGAGGACACAGGCACTCCAGGTGGCCCCGCGCCCCCAGGTGGCAGGTGCCACCGTTGAGGCAGATGGATGCCGGGCAGTCCCGGGGTGGAGGCACAGGCCCCGCAGTCGGGGGCGTGGGGGGCGGCCGGCTCGGGGCCTCAGTGGCCAGCTCCGTGGGGCGGAGCTGGGTGGGAGCTGGGCTGGAAGGCAGGAGCGTGGGCTCCCGCACGGGGGCCCTCGTGGTGGGTGCCGTGGCCGTGGTGGTGGTGGCCGGGCAGCCAAAGTCGGCATAGTCAAGGTCCAGGAGCAGCCGGCCGGCGTTCTTGGGTGGGAAGTGACAGCGCGTCTCCTCTGGGCTGGCCAAGGTCAGGCGGCTCTCCCGGACCCAGGGGCCGAACCAGCTGAGGGGGCACACGCAGTTGAAGGGGTTGCGGGCGGCTGCCAGGAGCCTCAGGCGGGGGAAGAGGGTGGAAAGCTCGTGCGGCAGGGCCTGCAGGCTCAGGTTGCTCAGGTCCAGCTCCTGCAGGGCCGCTAGGCCGGCCAGGTCCTCCGGCCTCAGCTGGGCGATGCGGGTGTTGCCAGCCAGCCGCAGGCGTGTCAGTCCCCGCAGGCCCCGGACGGCAGGGGGCACACGCTCCAGCTGGTTGTCGGCCACGTCCAGGTCGTGGAGGTTGCGCAGGCGGCCGAGGAGCCCCTCGTCCAGGTGCCGTAGCCCCAGGCCAGCCAGCCGCAGCGCCTCCACGTTGGCGGTGTCCAGGATGCCAGGCTCCAGGGCTGGGAGGCCGTTGTGGCTGAGGTCCAGCAGCAGCAGGCGGGGCAGGCGCAGTGGGGGCAGTGCCCGCAACTCATTATCTTGCAGCTTGAGCTCCAGAAGGTGGTCGAGCGCGTCAAAGGCGCCAGGCTGGATGTGGCGGATGCGGTTCTTGCCCAGGTAGAGGCGCTCAAGGCGGCGCAGGCCGCGGAAGGTCTCGTTGGTGATTTCCCGGAGCCTGTTGGCAGTCAGGTCCAGGTTGCTGAGGTTGGCCAGTGGCTGGAAGACACCCCCAGGCAGGCTGGCGATTTGATTTTGCGACAGGTCCAGGAGCTGCAGCCCCGGCAGACCAGCAAAGCTGCCTGCGTCGAGCGTGGTGATGCCGTTCTCAAAGACGTACAGGCCCACGGTGTCGGGCGGCACGTCCAGAGGCACGGTGGTCCCCTGGCGGGCGGTGCAGAAGACGGTCCGTGGCTGGTTGCACTGGCAGCCGGGTGGGCAGCCCTGCGCCCCGGGCCCCAGGGCTGGCAGCAGCAGCAGTGGCAGGAGCAGGCGCAGGGGGGCCCTGGAGCGCATCTCTGGTCCCTGGGAGCAGAGAGGGAAACGGGAGACCGTGAGTCAGGGGCCCCAGGGGACAGCCACTCCAGGAAGGGTCAGGAGGGGAATTCCCAGCCCCACTCTGCTCCCCACCCTCAGACCCGACAGCACACGGGAGCTGTGAGTCAGGTCCCCTGAGCCGGGGCCGGGCTCCTGCCGCTGCCCCGTCACTCCCTCGCTGTGTGACTGAGTGGTCACGTGGCCTCGTCATGGTATCAGTTGCCATTTCCTGCGCTGACACCAGGGTTCGGTGGGCTGACTGACGCACACACAGGGGGCCCGGCTCCCAAACGCTCAGAGACCACGAACAGCTGGCCTCCCCCTTACCCTTAGCTCCAGCCCTCCAGCCTCTCTGCAGCTCAGAGAGAATACGTGTTGGTCAAAAAGCATCAGGCTCTGTGCCCTCCCCCGAAACATCCCCCCCCCCAAAAAAATAATCTGTGCGGAGGCAGATGGCAAAGGAGGGAGAATGCAGGTCCTGGAGCGGCAGCCCCTCCCGCAGCATCCGGGAGAGACGGGCGGGCAGGCGGCCGAGCGCGTAAGTAGAGAAGCTGGCTGCCCCCGGCCGCCGCCGCCACGCTCCGCGTCCTGCAAGTGAGGAGAGACCACAGCAGGAAGACCTCATGTGGAAACTATGGGATCGGTGTTTTTCCACTTGAGAAGTCAGACCTGCCCAGGACGCAGCCAGCAGGAGAGTTCCTGGGGAGGGGGAGGCAGGGAACCTCGGCCTCCAGGCACCCCCATCTTTGAGCCATGATGACAGAACTAAAGGTGGGGGGCTCTGGCCTCCCTGGAGTGGCCCAGGGTGCAGGTTGGGGGATACAGTTTGCGTGGTGGAGAGAGCACCAAGCCTGGAGATGCTCCAGAGCGGATCTTCCGCCATTTCTCAGGATCCACTCTGGGCCAGGCATGACACAGGAGGGGCAGCTGCCATCCCCACGCGCCAGTGGCACCGAGCGTCACCCAACAGCTCCTCCAGGTGGGAGCTGTTCTCCGTGCTCCCAGATGACAGAAGAGGGGCTCCTGGAGGCGCAGGCACTTGCTGCCTTCACGCTGCCTGGAAATCTGAGCTGGAGCCCAGCTCCTTAACCACGTCCAGGTGCAGCTGGGCCTGCCCTCCTGACGCGGGGCGCAGTCCTGCCCGTGTAGGGTAGCTCCTCCAGCGGCTCCAGCTCCCACTCGTAGCCTGAACTGCCTGAGACAGGATAGGGCCACAGCACAGGCCCCCTTCACTTAGGCTTCTGCAGGGAGCCGGGGGCCACCCCAGCAGCAGTCCCCCCGCCCCGTGGGCCCCTAGACCCCCTGAGAGGCCGGCACACATCTCCTCCAGGTGCCTCCAGCTCACACAAGGGCCTTTTGTGTTGAGGCTCAGCTTCCCCTCCCCCACACTGGCCAGCCTTCCAGCCACGCAGGTAACAGGGCCCCCCGGCCGGTGTGCTGCCCACTGCTGTGCACCGGGCTGCCCTCCCCGGGGTCGTGGGCTCCTGGACCTGAGTCCAGGAGGGGCAGGTGGTCCTCCAGAGGCCGCAATGGTGTCGGGCCAGCTCTGGGTAAAAGCCCGTCACCAGATTGGGCCTGCCTAGAGCCACCCACCTGCAGGGTCCCCTCTGCCCCTTGGTCATTAACGCTGATGACCGCTCTCCGGAGACCTGACCCCGGCCTGTGCCCCAGCCTTTACTCTCTAGGTCCTGTAGTCCTCTCCCCGAGGGGTGTCCCCTTCGGCTTTTGCTTCCCTGCATCCCAGAGAACATCTCTGCTGAGTGAACTATGGGGAAGCTCGGCCCGAACCCAGAGGCCCAGCGCACCGCAGCCCCGTTGGCGCCGTCCCCGGGGGGCTCTGGGCCACACCCAGCTTCCTCCCCAGCCTGGGCCGCTCCACCCGTACTGACTCAGAGGGGCGGGTACGGCCTGGCCACCAGATGTGCTGGGAGCGACCCCCGCCCCCTCACCGCGTCGGGGGTGAGCCACCTCCCCTTGAAGTCACCCTCCTGGCAGAGGGCAGGCAGGGTCAGGACGGGAGTAGGCAGGCTCGGGGACGGGGTCCCCTACCCACGGCCAGCCTGGCCACCCCTACAGCTGCAGCTCCTCTTCGGCCTTACACAAGGTCACGGCTAAAAGCCCCACACTCCAGTCTGGCAGCCCTGGGTCAGGGGCGCTCAAGGTGTGAGGTCACAGACAGCAGGCTGTCTCGGCACCCGTTTCCCCGTCTGTCCATCCGGCGTTTCAGAAAGGACACCTCCCAGGGCTGGGGTGCTTGGCACCGAGGGGCCAGGCATGGTCTATGGGGGCCTGAGATGCATATTGGGTGTGTTTCCCATTCTGCATTGACGAGGGGCCTGGCATGGACTCTGAGCTTCCCTCTATAGTCTGCTGGCCCTTTAATCAGTGAAGTCCTCATGGGCGGGGGGAGGCAGGGATGCTGGGGGTCTGGCAGAGCTGGCGGAGGGTAGGGGGTGGCATCCTCTGCCAGGAAGACCCCACAGGCCACCCTGCCACCCTGCCTCCCAGCCCTGAGGTACAGGGCTGAGTGTTTCACCTGAACCCCACTTCCCTCATCCAGAGAGGGCCTGGCACTGAGGCGTGGGAAGGTGACAGCTCGGGGCCATCAGCTCTGGGGGCTCTGCCACCAGGAACCGATGAGAGGGCCCCAGAGGGTAAAGGCTGACCATGGAGAGGCGATGGTAGGGCAGCCGAAGGTCAGTTCCGCCCCTACACACGTTCTGAGCTCCCTCCTCACCTGTGGGCTGTCTCCCCAGCCCTGCTTCACCTGGACTTGGCTCTGAGCACCCAGGGTTGTGGTTCCATGTCCTCCTGTTTATTTGAAATGGGGAAGTTCCTTTAACAAGTTCTGGGAGCGATCCCGCCCGTCTGGGCGCGTGCTGGTGTGTGTGTGTGCGTTGGGGGCGGGAGCGTCTCCCCGGGGTCACGGCTGCCCTGGCCCTTGCAATTTCAGCAGCTCCGAAGGACCAGGGGCCTGGGCTTTGATATCTGATCTGCTGACTCCAGCAGGGCGGCGGGACCGCTCCCTCTGCAGAGGGCCGGGGGGCGGGGTGCTGG
This sequence comes from Ovis aries, assembly GCF_016772045.2. Classification (NCBI taxonomy): domain Eukaryota; kingdom Metazoa; phylum Chordata; class Mammalia; order Artiodactyla; family Bovidae; genus Ovis; species Ovis aries. The sequence continues at coordinate 4,098,734 of NC_056077.1, read as the reverse complement.
CGACAGCCCTGGGTTGGGGCGTGGGGGGCAGAGTGTCCAGGGCCTGCCCACCCCTCATGGACTCGCCTTGGCCTGGCCCCACTACGGGGCCCGCCAGGGGACTGAGCTGGGGTGGGGCTTTGGGATCCAACTGCCTGTACTGGCCGCCTGGCCCCAGCCCTTTGCTTCAGTTCCCATCTGTGAAGCAGGGGGTGTGGGGTGGGTACAGCCCCTGAGTCTCAGAACTGTTTAGTTTGTATTTGGAGAACATTCTGAGTGGTCTCTAAATAAGTGGGTCGGTAAACATGACGTGCTGAGGGTGTCACCCATGAAACCTCTGCACGCGTGGAGTCGGGGAGCCATGATGCATACATTTCAGCACAGACAAGGCTCCTGGGCCCAGGGTGGGGCCTCCACACACGGGCTGCCTGCCGTGCTTGGGCATGGGAAAGCGGGAGAAGCTGGAGCAAGCAGGCTGGGGCGGTGCTGGGGGCATCTTTCGTTCTAGAAGGGGTGGGGGGAAATGAGCTGTCCTTTGGCCGGCACTTCAGCATGTGATGGGGGGTGGGGAACAGGAGGAGGGACTCTGTGAGTAAGAACGTGGTCATCTCAGCTCTCAGGGACCCAGAGTGTCCCACCCACCCCTTAGTATGGGACACACCTGCAGGCACCTACTCACACACAGGCCCTGGGTCAGGCAGGGACTGGCGAGTGGGCGGGACCCAGGCTCCAGACTTGAGGCTGGAGCGTCTCCCGTGCATATTCAGTGGGCAGGGGTGGGTACAGGCAGACAGCAGCGGGCACACGCCCCTTCCTGCACCCGACACTGCAGAGTGGGTACCCGGGGTCTGGGCTGCGGCTCTGACCCCGCAGCTCCCAGCGCCGGCCAGCCAGGCCTGGCAGTAGCCCAGCCCAGGAGTCTGCCAACCCCCCAGGCAGGCGGGACTGTGCCGGCAGCCAGGACGGCTGGCTCCGGTTTCGCTGACGTGTCTGAGGAGGCTCCGGGTCCGGGTCCAGTCCACCCGCCTCCCCATCCCTAGCGGGCAGCAGCCCCTGGCCCAGCAGGCGGGGGGTCTCGATCCTGGGCCCTGGTGGAAGGAGCCAAGGGGACTGAGCCTCAGGTTCCCCAGAGATAGCCCTCAGGATGAGGGTGGGGGGATCCTCACCCTGCCGTGTGATTAAGCCGGCGGTGGGGGGGGGGGGTGTCACCACCACCTCCAGCTGGTTCTGTTCTTGCTGTGGATAGGGCCTGACACACCACGCCACGACTTCTCCTGGTCCTTTCCCTTCCATCTCCCACTTACAGAGCTTCTCAACTCCAGCTGCACGTTGAAAATCACCAGGAAGCTTTAGAAAAGTTCTAGTGCTCGGACCCCGCCCTCCCCCAGGCAATTTAGTAAGACTCTCTGGGGTGAGAACTGGGCAGAGTTGTGGTTCAGAGAAGCTCTTTGGGTGGGTGGGTCTCCTTGCCTAGCCCGGCCTCACAGATCCTTGAGCAGAGGGTCGCCGAGGCAGGCAGTCTGTATGGCAGTCGGCTCCCTGTTTCCGGAAGCCTTGATTCCTGAGCCGGCAGCACCGGAAGAGCCGGGTCGGCCCCCTCCCCATCCCACTCCACAGCGGGAGCTCCTGGCTCCGGGTGGGTGCTGTCTGGGGCACTGTGGGTGACTTGGGAGCCGCCGGACCTGTCAGCCCAGAGCAGGGAGACCAGTGACTAAGGCCAGTCGCCAGCTTCAGGTAGCCCTCGGGGCCCAGGACGCGCCTTCTTGGTCAGTGCAGGTGCCACCCCGCAGGACACCTGCAGCCCAACTCGGAATGGGCTGGTCTAGATGCCACCATCGGCACGCGCCAGTGTGATGCCACTGGGGCTGGGCTCAGAGACGGGCCCTCCTCACTGCCCTGTCCCCACCCAGGGCCAAGACACCCATCAGGTAGGGCCCTAACCCTGCAATTAACCCTGAATTTGCCAGAGGAAGACCTTAGTCACCAAGGGAGGCCGCCAGCCCCAAGCGAGCTGGGCCCAGGCTGTCTGCAGCCTAGACGGTGTGAAAAGGAGGCAGAAGCCCCTCGCCCAGAGGGGTGCTTGCTCTTCTGATGCCTTCATGCCTGGGGCTCTCGGTCACCCTGCCACAGAGGAGGCCCTCTGCAGGGTCTGTGAGCTGATCGGTGGGCAGGTGGCATCGGTCGGCGGTGGGGGGGGGGACCAGACCACGCGACCCTGCCTCTCACCTCTCACTGCTGCCCCTGCGGGCCCCAGGGCCATCCCAGCCTCTTCTCAGCGCAGGCCAGCTCCCTCCTTCCTCCTTAATTAAATCTCTCAGGCAGCCTCCAAGGAATGTCAGAGCCTTATTGCATTCCCCGGGAGGAGACTGGTGGGGGCTGTCCCCCACCTTAGAAAAAAACCGGCCCCTCGCCTGCCCCCACTTCCAGTCCTAAGGTGGCCTGGTGCGTGTGTGGGGGCACCCGCTCCAGCCTCCTCATACCCAGGGAGGCTGGAATGAGGAAACGCGGGGGAGGCCCACGGGCCTGGCCGCCTGGCCGGCCAGGCGGCCCAGCCAGCTGAGAGAAAGCAGTCCGGCTGCCTCTGGAATGTGGAAACCGATAAAAGGAAGGAGGCCGAGCCCCCGCCCCGCCTCAGGGCACCCCTGCCTGCCCCTAAACACAGCCGTGCTCCGGTCACGCGCGCGCGCAGACACATGCCCACGCCAGACACACGCCCACTGGGCTGTGCTTTGAGACACACACACCCCCTCCTGCTTCTCCAAGAACTCTCAAATTCCACAGCAGTGAGGGGAGCTGGTTTTCTTGGCAGAGCCTTGGGCTCCCTGGCCCAGGGAGGGGACTTGGAGGGGGGCTCCGGGGGGGGACCCTTAACCCCGTGAAGTGGCGCTGCTGTCCCTCCCATGAGCTCAGGGCCTGCCATTGTCAGGGTTGCTTCTGTGGAAAGAGGGCTCACCCAGTCTTCTCTCCGGTCACTTAGGAGAACTGGCCAGCTGGCCTGCTGAGGTGGGAGCTGCCTCCAGGGTCCAGTTGAGACCCTGCCCCCTGATCCCAGGAGCTGCCCAGGCCAGGGGTGGCGTCTACTTTAAAGTCCCCACAAGGACTCAGCTCTCTTTACCTGGGATTTGTCTTGGTGGGGACCAGTGGAGGTGGTCAGGACCCCTCTCCTGCCCAGGGCATCTCCCTGGGGACATCTGCCTGGGGCGAGCACAGGTGTGGGCACTGTCTGAGGGACTTTCTCGTGTTGAACCCCTCCTCCTCCACGTCCAGGGTCTGGAGAGCGTGGTGCCATACCAGCAAGTACCCTGGGCCACCCGCCCAAGCTGACCCTCTGGACCGTCGGGTCCCAGTCTGCAGCTGCAGGACTGGGGAGGTAGGGACAGTCAGTGCCCAGGCCCCCAGCCTGGCACGCGTGTGCTCATCCTCCCTGGGCCGGAGTGTAGGGGGGGCAGATAATGGTCTGGAGGGAATCCAGCTGGGCTGCTCATTACCAGAGCCCTCTTCCTGCCTCTGACACTCTGTTTACAGAAGCTCTGGGGGCTAATTCCCTTGGGAGAAGACCGCAAACTCAGGGGACGGCTCTCCCATCCCCCTGCGCCCGCTTGCCTCAGCCCTCTTGGGCCTTGCCAATAGCTGGGCCCATACTGGACGTCATGGCCCGCTGAACCTGCTGACCCCACTCGGAGGTCACCTGCCCAGCCACCCCTCTGTGTCCCCAATGCCCAAAGTCTAGCCTAGTGGGATGGGACCTCGAGATTTAGTTGACTCGCGACCCCCCCCCCACCCCGCCCCCTGGCCCTGGAGAGGGCCCTGGCCTGAAGGTGGGGCCTCTGGGTCTTGATGCCACACTCCATCCGGGGCCTTACCTGCCCTTGGTGCAGAAGGTGAGCAGAGTGACCCTCAGGGCCACTTCCTCCTTCCCACCTTTCACACTCCACCCTCAGCCCCAACGGGAGGGGTAGTCAGCGACCCTGGTGTGGTAATCGTTAACGAACGGGGGTGAGGCAGAATGCTTGGCACCAATCAACTGGCCTGCCAGTGACCACAGGGGACCTCGCAGCCTTCAGGCCCCAGGGCTGCCAGCCCAGGGACACAATAGATTAGGCTGGCTCCAAGCCACCGGGTTCTCAGCCTAAGCAGAGCCCCTTCCCTGGAAGAGGCAGAGATGGGGCAGCCTAATACCTGGAGTACGACCCAAGCCGGCCAGGCAAGGTCCATACCCGGCTCCAATGGGGCTGCATGCCTGTGGCCCCCATGCTCTGCCCTGAGTGACATGGGCCCTCAGGGCCAAGCCCAGGCCGTGGATCTGCACAGGGGGGCGGGGATCGGGGTTGGGGGTGACCAGAACCAGACTGTGTCACTCCAGGAGGTAGAAGTAACCTAAGACTGTCCTAGCCATCCCCTCAAAGGGGTTTGATTCATAAAACTGGTCATGCCGGAGGGCCCAGCCGTGGGAGGAGGAAGCGAGGGAGGGGGTGTTTATTTTGTCTGCTCGCAGCCCCGCAGGCCGGTGAGCCGCGTACGCGCGCGCGCGCGCGCGCCCGCACCCCAGGCCGTGGAGCTTTCGGCGTCCGAGGACTACCAGATAGGGGCACGGGTTGGGGCGCACGGCGAGTTGGCCCAGGTGATCTTGCAAGGATTGGGGGCCCGCGTGCCCGCCCTGAGTGCGTGTGCGCGCGGCGGACGGGGGCGGTGGTGGGGGGAGGCGGTGGCGGGAGGTCCGCGCGCGTGATCGGCGCGTGTGCACGGCCCGCCCGGGGCGCCCTCCGTTCCCACCCCGCAGCCCTCAAGCCCGGCAGACACTCACCGGGCGGCAGCGGCGGCGGCGGGAGCCGGGCGGGACGCGCCGCGGCCTCAGTGCTTCCCAGCCCGGCTGCCGGGGTCCCGAATCGCGAGGTCCCGAGGCAGTCGGCGTCTGTCTCTCCCTGCCTCGGGCTCGGGCTGCGGAGTCGCCTGGCCAGAGGCGGGTCCCGCCTTAAGAGCCTGGGGGCGGGGCCGCCGCGGGCGGGGGCGGGGTCGCCCCCCATTGGCCGGGGCGGGGCCGGCGGAGACCCGCCTCCTCTCCTGGCCGAAAGGGTCTTCTGGCCGGACAGGCTGGTCCTCACCCGGCCGCCCTCCCGAACAGGCGACTGAGAGAGAGTCGTAGGAGTCCCGCGGTTTAGCCCGGTCCAGTTTGCCGACCCGTGTTTTGTGAAAAAAAGAGCGAATATCGAATGAGACCAAGCGTCCCAAACCTAGATGGGGCAGGTGATTTAAACTCAAGGAATGCCCCCCACCCCCCAGAGCCTCTGGAGACCTAGGGAGGGCAGCCCCGATGACCTGTCCCACTCTGCCAGAAATTGCGATTTTTCAGGGAAACTAGAAATCTGCATTTTTTAGGTGAAATCTCTTTAAGTGTGCTGTTCTTGGTTGCTAATTCCAATTTCAAGAACTTCTGGGAGGCCACACACACAGCCCTTCTGCAAGCCTCATAGGCACAACCTCGATATGCCAAATCTGAATCCTGGGGTCCTTTTGCCTGACCTTTGCTCTGGGCTGCTTTCCCTGTATCTTAGATGGGGGGGCTGAGATCCCCTGTCACAGGAAGGGGATGCGACAGACCAGCCACAGTTACTGGCAGCATCAAGGCCAGATGTGCTGGGGGATGCTGGGCTGAAGGGCCAGGTTGGGCCTCACTGTCAGGAGGTGGGGCCTGACTGCCGCTGACAGTGGCCCTTTGATGGAGCAGAAGGGGAGGGTGCCAGGGGCTGGACTAGTCCAGAAAAATCCCCTGCCTTGGAGGCTTCCAGGAAAACACTCTGCTCTGCCCTCCCCCCCACCCCACCCTCTCGGCGCTTGTGGTCAGAATTGTGCCTCGGAGCCTTTGGGGACCAGCTCAGCTCCTGACTTGCAGCCAGGCTCCAGGACACCCACCACCCCATCCAGCCCAGCCTGCAGCTCAGATCTGGGCCAGCTCAAATCTCGGGGGGCCTGATGGCTTATCCCAGCAGACGGCCACACCAGTTTGGGATGGGGGCAGTTTGAGTGGCCTTTGAAGAACTTGATGGCCCCCAGAAGGCAGGATGGCCTCCATGTCCAGTCTCTAGCAGGGCTAAGCAGAGTTCAGCTGCAACAGTGACCTCCCAGACTTTCCTTTTCAGCTCTGCTCCTCCTCAGGACCTCTCCCCCCACAGGGCTGCCTGCCAGGATGGGCAGGGGTCTGCACCCCTCGTTTTTGTTGTCTTATGTGGATGTGGGGTGTGCCGTGCAAACCCCTGAATGTCCACTTCTAGGTCAGTGGGCAGGCCCTCAGGTGTATTTCATTTGACTCACGTGGGACTTTTTCAAAGTTGGAAGCTACTGGCAACGCTGAAAAGCCCAGTTTTTTCGCATTAGAACTTCCCGGCTTGCCTTGAGCGGAAACTCTCAGCCGAGGCTGAGTGGCCGTTGCTCCCTGTGACCAAGGCCCAGACTCACAGGTCACCTCACCCCAGACTGCTGCACTCCTCCTGCTCCCTGCAGAGTTTGAGTCTGCGGTCGGTACCGTGTGGCTCTGCTCAGACTGTCCCTTTGCCTCTGCCCTTGGGCCCCATGTCCCCCCTGAGGCTCTCAGGGAAGTCTAGCCTGATGCTCCTAAAGGAACAGGACTAGCTGACAGGTCCGGGGCTTCTCGCTTCTGTGACCTGTTCTTGCTGGTAGTGAGATACCGCCTGCTTAAAGCATCCAGTGCCCACCCCCGATCCCGAGCCTAGGCTCACACTGGCCCTGCTCCCGTCCACCCAGAAATTGAAGGGAAGTTCCAGGAGACGCCACCCCCCCCCCCCCAGTCTGTCCATCCTGTCCTCTTTGGGTGTCAAGGCACTACCCTGTCTTAGGACCTAGTTCTAAGGGAGCAAGAGAGTGGGGGTGGGGGTCAGGGCTTGATTCCAGCAAACCCCAGTGGCCAGCCTGGGTGATAAGAATAGAACTGAGGGAGCTGGACTGCTTTGGACCAGTGGCAGTGCCCAGATGTCTAGGTGGTGGGTCTGAGTAGAGTGATGGGCTAGCGGAGAGAACTAGGGGAGGCTTCTTGAAGCTGCTTTTCCTGGCAGACTCCCTGCGGTCCTTCCTGTGTTCTTTGCAGTAGTGTTGGGAAAGCCGGTGGGATTGTTAGGGGCCTACCCCTCCCGACTCAAGGGATGTTTGAGCAAGTTCCGGGAGATGGTGAAGGACAGGGAAGCCTGGAGTGCTGCGGTCCATGGGGTCACAAAGACTGGGACACGACTTTGCGAGTGAACAACAAGCCCTCCCCCACAGGACCCACTTGACACCACCCTTGTTCTCCCATCTTTTGGGACCTGGGTTCAGGCTTTAGACTTTCCATGGCTTTGAGTCCAGAGCAGACCCCCAGACCCAGGTCAAAGCCATTCCTAGTGGCAGGTCCAGATGCCAGCCCTTCCCCCAGTGCCACGGCAGCAGGAGAGATGCCCTCGCCAGCGCTCATGCCCTCTGGCCCTGTGCCAGGCTGGGGCTTGGTTCTGCATTCCAGATCCAAACCTGGCTTGGCTGTCTTTATAAGGCCTGGGGTCAGGCCCGTGCCAGCTGTTGGCCAACCCTCGGGGCCGGGTGCCATGACCCCATTTCCTGGCCTGTGCGACAGCAAGGGCAGGATGCTCCTGCCTGGTGGAGCTGCTCAGGTAGCTCCGCCCGAGGCGAGGAAGACTGGCCTGACCTGTCAGAGAAGCCAGCCCTGCCCTCCATGACTTCCTGCCCCCGCGCCCCTAGCACCTGAGTCAGTGGGCCAGCCAGCCAGGGCCAGTGGGGCCAGGGTAGGGGAGTGGGGTGCCAGGTCGAGCCTTTTCAGGAGGTTGGTTTAGAGCACCAGTGAGCCACCAATGCCAGGGTGGAACTGGCAGGCTGCTGCCCCATTTCTCGCCGTGGCAGCAGCAGGATGGCAAGAGTCCCTGCCCAGCCCACTTGCTCTCAGACTCTTGTTTTCATTCCTCCTGACTGTCTCTACACTGATCTCTGCTCCGCACAAATCTAATCCTACCTTTCTCGAGATGTGTCATTTGCTTCTTTATTGCTCATCTGGCGGGAGGAGGCTGAACTCCCTTCCTGATGCCCCAGGCCTTGCTCCAGGTGGCCTCTGCCACCCCACCCTTGGCCTCAGACCCTCTCTCACCGCCCAGGCCACCAGCCAGGTCGTCCTACTTCCTGTTCCTCAAACAAGGCCATGCGCCTGTCTGCCACAGGGCCTTTGCACGTGCTGCTCTTTCTGCCTGGGACTCCTTCCTTAACCTTTGGGTCCTATGTGACGCCCCCTGCTCTGTGGCCAGCCAGAGTCAGGCCCTTCTGCCCTCTTGCCATGTGTCCTCAGAAAACTCTTCCTTCACGTGTTTGCCTTTGGAATTGCCTATCACCCATTCTGTGAGCTTTTGAGGACAGAGGTGGGGGCCTGTTACACTCACCTTCGGTCCCAGCTGACAGCCCAGCTAAGGTCTGGGCACCGACCAGCTCAACCAGGAATGAATGATGTGAGTGAAAGTCCAGTTAGAGCCGCCAAAGGGACCCACATCTGCCCCCACTGGATCCAGTGTTAAGGCAGGGGATGTCCGAGATCACACGACCACTTTGTTCCCCTGCTCCCCATTCCCCCTCACAGCGGTCAGTGGTCAGATCAGGCCAGAAAGGGCAGTTCTGAGCCCAGTTCGCCCTGCAGAGCCTGAGGTAATCAGAGGCTGTGTTGCTAACAGTTGACGGGCCCCGGGCACTCAGGGAAGCTGTTGGAGACACCCAGGGCCCCACCCAGCTTCCCAGTCCTCCCTGGCTCCCTTCCAGTGAGGGTGGGGGCAGGTGGGCAGCTAGCTGGCAGGGGAGCAGGTGGGCTGGGCCCTTTGTTGCCTAGGTGAGAGCCAGAGGCAGCTGCCACAGCTGAACGACCTCTGACCACGGGGACCACCGCGAGGGTGGCGGGGTTCCATCTGAGTATGAGTGTGTCCATGTCAAGGTTGGGGCTCAGGCCCGTGGGTCCCCAGGGACGTGACACCAGACCAGGAGCGGGAACCAGATGAAGCTGCCTGTCCGAGTGCTCCTGGATGTCTCCCCACCTTCCTTCCCCCTCCTCAGGGCCCGGAAGGCGGCACTCACAGGGCTGGTGGGCTGCCGGGGGCCCTGCAGGGTCCAGGAGAGAAAGGGGAGTAAACCCCTGGGCAGCGACAGGCCATTGGCCGAGAGCGGCAGGGACGCCGGGGGCTTCCAGCCTGGCCCCTCTGCCCTGCCCTAGGGCCCACCTGGGGAATGGGGGGATGGAGAACACGGAGACCAGAAAACAGGGCAGGAAGGAGCCCTTGCCCTCGGCCCCTGGCTCAGGCTCGGGCACAGGGGCTCAGAAGTGCTCCTGAGGGGGGTGTCGGGCCTCCACGAGGCCATCGAGGCCCAGGAGCAGGGTGATCGAGGTGACAGCTCCAAGCCCTAGTGCAGTCTGGGAGCACCCAGCCGACTGTGCCGGGTAGGGATGGAGGGGATCATCGGTTCCGACCACCCCCCCTACCTTCCCCAGCCTGGTGTCTAGGCTGTTGGAGTGAGACCACAGACAAAACCTACATCGGGGGTTGGTGAGGGAGTTTTCCTGGCGCTGCTGAGCTTGGGAGGAGATCACGGCTGAGGTGCAGAAAGTGGGGGAAGCTCTCTTGTGCCCAGGGCCTGCCACAGTCCTGGGGGGAAGCAGCTGGGCAGATAGAAATAGTATTAGTCACTCAGTAACGTCCGACTCCCTGACCCCGTGGACTGTAGCCCACCAGGCTCATCTGCCCGTGGGATTCTCCAGCCAAGAATGCTGGAGTAGGTTGCCATTTCCTTCCCACTCAGGGATCAAACTCAGGTCTCCTGCCTTGCAGATAGGTTCTTTACTGAGCCGCCAGGGAAGCCCTGGGCAGATGGACCCCAGGAAAGAAAGGCTGGGAAGCGGGGGCATGTTGGGAGCACAGAGAAAGTGGGTGGGTGGAGGGTCCCCAGACACCAGTGTGGATGCTGCTGCACCCCTCCCGGCTATGGTCGAGTTTGGCCTGAGCCCCTGTCTAGGGTTGCGACACTCTCAGCCCTGCTGCCACCCCTCGGTCACGGAGACTTGGCTGTATTCCCACGACCGGCCATCTCTCTCCCCCAGGTCTCTGATGCCCCTGCTGGACCCAGACTCGGGGCTTCTCGTCCTGGCAGGAAAGGTGAGGAGAACCCACCCATGTTGGGCCAGATCTGGTCCTGACTGGCAAAGTAGAGAGTGTAGGATGCTCACCGCCCCCACACAGAGGGGGAGCTGGGACAGTGCTGCCTGGGCTCCAGCCCCTGCCAGGGGCTGCGGGCACACAGTCAGGGTCACAGCCTAGAGTGTGAGCTGCCCGAGGACGAGGCTGGGAATGGAGCAGACGAGCACCCAGCAGGCGCTTGTTATACTAATCGCCAGGGGGCATCACCCCAGCTCGGCTTAGCGCTTAGTAGGCATCTGCCGTGGTGGTGCTGTGACTCAGTCCTCGGGGAGGGACGGGGCGGCAAGAGTGGAGCCAGGCAGCCCAGACCACCAGCACAGTCAGCATGCACTCGGGTGGGCTTTGTTGCAGGGAGAAAACCAGCTCTACTGCTATGAGGCGGCCCCCCAGCAGCCAGCACTGAGCCCGGGTAAGCCCTGCCCGCCTCCCCCGCCCTGCACCATCGCCCACTTCCCCAGCCTGCCCTGACAGTCCTCCGCCCACCGTGTCCCTGCCAGTGACCCAGTGCCTCTTGGAGAGCACGCTGCGGGGGGCGGCACTTGTGCCCCGGCGGGCAGTGGCCGTCATGAGCTGCGAGGTGCTGCGAGTGCTGCAGCTGAGCGACACGGCCATCGTGCCCATCAGCTACCACGTACCCCGCAAGGTGAGAGGTCCTGCAGGAGGGGCTGGGAGGGCCTGGAGTGGGGGACCCTGAGCTCACCAGCCTGCCCCTGTCTGCCGCCAGACCATGGAGTTCCACGAAGACCTGTTTCCGGACACCGCAGGCTGTGTGCCTGCTTCCGACCCCAGCACCTGGTGGGCGGGGAGCGACCAGCAGGTAAGGCTGGGGCCTGGCTGACAGCCCCTCCGGCCATGGCTGGCACTCAGTGGCCCGGTGTCCCCTCCCCGGGCCCTCACCTCTCCTGCCTCCACTGTGGACCTCTCCCCACAGGTGCAGAGGGTCAGCCTGCACCCCGCCCGCCGGGCCCACCCCAGCTTCACTTCCTGCCTGGCACCCCCTGCAGAGCCCACTCCTGCCACAGCCCGGCCCGCAGGGACACCTGTGGACGACGCGGGCCCCAGCGTGAGTATCAGCAGGGGGCGTGGGTCTGGGCAGGCCACACGCTGTGGCCCACGGGTGTCAGAAACTCGAGAAGCAGAAGTGAAGAACCCCAGTGTTTTCAAAATCGTGCAAAATGCCTAGGAAGTGAGACTTTCACACACACACAAAGAAAATCTAGATTTCTAGCCTCTCTTGAACAATCCTGACCGCTCCGGGCCCGCCTTCCCACAGTCAGGAGCCGGCAGCTGCCACCCGCTGCCCCGTGAGCTAAAGCTCGGCTCACCCATGTCACCTCCTGCCCCGTCAGTGACTGTACTCCCAACCCCACATCGCGCAGTGGGGATTCTCGCCCACCCCGGTGTCTCAGGGTGATGACCCCAGACCCTGGCAGACCACCCACCCACAGGGGGCCTCTGGCTGACCGGGTGCTTCTCCCCCAGGAGGGCTTTTCCTCCCCACCCAGCTCGCTGACCTCGCCCTCCACGCCCTCCAGCCTGGGGCCCTCACTCACCAGCACCAGCGGCATTGGCACCAGCCCCAGCCAGCGGTCCCTGCAGAGCCTGCTGGGTGAGCGTGAGCCCCTAGCACAGGTGCCCTGGGCCACCCCCCACCCCAGCCACCCTCCTCTGCACCCCAGTCCTGACTCCCCTCCTATACCAGTCACTTCCTTGTGGGGTGAAGTGAGTCTTGATGGCCTGCACTTTCTGAGATCTGGGCGGTTGTGTTGGCCGGACCAGCAGAAGCTGGGGTCCTTTGCCAAGGGGAGCAGGCAGCCCAGATTCAGGGCTGGACCAGGTGCCCCTGCAGGACTTCCCAGGGTGGGCAGGCCAGGGACCGTCACCTCACGTGGCTCCGTATCCCTGCTGCCCCCTGCACCCAGGCCCCAGTTCCAAGTTCCGGCACGCTCAGGGCACCGTCCTGCACCGAGACAACCACATCACCAACCTCAAGGGGCTCAACCTCACGACGCCTGGCGAGAGTGACGGCTTCTGTGCCAACCAGCTGCGTGTGGCTGTGCCCCTGCTCAGCAGCGGGGGGCAAGTGGCCGTGCTGGAGGTGAGGGCCAGCTCCGCCACGCAGTCCCCATGTCCCCCTGCAGGATGCTGAAGGCGTCGAGTGCCCATGCCAGCTCACCTTCTCTATGCTCAAGCCGTGTGCCAGGCAAACCTCCCAGTGTCCCATGCTGGGGGTGCCACTCTTATCCCCGTCTTACAGATGAGAGTGGTGAGGCACAGAGAAGCTTAGTGACCCATGGGGTCACATGACGTGTAAGTGTGGAGCTGGGAATCAAACCCAGGCCCCCTGAGCCTCGAGCCTGAGCTCTTCCCACTGCTCCAGCCACCCCCTCACTTCCTGGGGGCCTCATGGTTGGCACTTGGGGCTCAGAGCACAAGGTGACTGAGCAGAGAGCTTGGGCATTACCCAGGGGGTCATCGGCTGCAGACGGTGAGGCCCAGGCATGCTGCTTGCCCTGCAGCCACTGGGACCGGGCTCTCTTGCCTGGTACTGATGGGCCTTGGGGTGGGGGCACCTCCCACAGCTACGGAAGCCTGGCCGTCTGCCTGACACTGCACTGCCCACGCTGCAGAATGGGGTGGCTGTGACCGATCTGGCCTGGGACCCCTTTGACCCCTACCGCCTCGCCGTGGGTAAGGAGGCTGGGCTGGGCGCTGGGCTTGAGGAAGGGTCCCGGGGCCCCAGATGGGGTCAAGGGAAGCCTGGGGGCCTTGGGCCAGCAGTGACAAGCCTGCTCACCCTGCAGCCGGGGAGGACGCCAGGATCCGGCTGTGGCGGGTGCCCCCCGAGGGCCTGCAGGAGGTGCTCACTACGCCCGAGGCAGTACTTACAGGTGATGGGGGCCTGGGTTGGGGCTGGGGGGTAGGCAGAGGCTCCTGGGGGACTCAGTGTCACCCCACGCCTCAATCCCAGGCCACACGGAGAAGATCTATTCTCTGCGCTTTCACCCACTGGCGGCCGACATACTAGCCTCCTCCTCCTATGACCTCACCATTCGGATTTGGGACCTCAAGGTCGGAGCCGAGCGGCTGAGGCTGCAGGGCCACCGGGATCAGGTAGGATAGTTCTGGGGGGCAGGTGCCCAGCCATGGGGCAAGAGGCTGCTTCTCACGTTTCCACCTGCCCCCAGATCTTTGGCCTGGCCTGGAGCCCCAACGGGCAGCAGCTGGCCACTGTCTGCAAAGATGGGCGCTTGCGGATCTACGAGCCCCGGGGTAGCCCTGAGCCCCTGCAGGTGAGCAGGATGGGCTGGGGGCAGCCCTCAGACCCGGTGGGGGTTCCGGCCGGGCCTCATATGCTGTATCCTAACAGGAAGGCCCAGGGCCCGAGGGGGCCCGTGGAGCCCGCGTTGTGTGGGTGTGTGACGGTCACTATCTCTTGGTGTCAGGCTTTGACAGGTGAGGACTCTGGGATCACCATTCCCATCCCCAGACCTCAGCATCCACTGTGCCCCGTCCCCAAGATACGCATACACCTGTTAGGTGTGCAGAAGCTGTCCCCACACTCACTTATTGGATGGATAGTTGAGTGGATGGGTGGATGGATGGATGGATGGATGGATGGTGAATGGATGGTTGTGAAGATGAATGGATGGGTGGGTGGGTGGATGGATGGTTGGACGGATGGATGGTTGGGTGGATGGATAGATGGATGGGTGAATGGATGGTTGGGAGGATGAATAGATGGTTGGGTGGATGGTTGGATGGATAGGTAGGTCAGTGGATGGATGGTTGGATAGATGGATGGTTGGATGGATGGATGGGTAGGTGGATGGATGGGTAGGTGGATGGATGGTTGGGAGGATGAATGGATGGGTGGGTGGGTGGGAGGGTGGATGGATGGATGGTTGAGTGGATGAATGGGTGGATGGACAGATGGATGGTTGGATGGATAGGTGGGTCAGTGGATGAATGGTGGGGTGGATGGATGGATAGATGGATGGGTGAATGGATGGTTGGGAGGATGAATAGATGGGTGGGTGGGTGGGTGGATAGATAGATGGGTAGTTGGGTGGGTAGGTAGGTCAGTGGATGGTTGGATGGATGGATGGATGGGTAGGTGGATGGATGGTTGGGAGGATGAATGGGTGGGTGGGTGGTTGGATGGGTGGTTGGATAGATGGATGGTTGGGTATCCACCCGAATAGATAGATGGATGGTTGGATGGATAGGTAGGTCAGTGGATGGATGGTTGGGAGGATGAATGGATGGTTGGGTAGGTGGATGGGTGGTTGGGTGTGTGGATGGGTGGGTGAGTGGGTGGATGGATGGTTGTATAGATGGATGGTTGGGTGGGTGGATGGATGGGTAGGTGGATGGATGGATGGGTGGATGGACAGATGGATGGTTGGATGGATAGGTGGGTCAGTGGATAGATGGTGGAGTGGTTGGATGGGTGAATGGACGGGTGGATGAGAGGGAGAGAGATGAGGAAGAATCAACTGGGGCCCAGAGGGATGAGATCTGTCCCAGGTGCGAGGAGCCCATTCCTGGTGGGGACCAGATGAAGCACACAAAACAGAACCAAGCCTCCTGGAGAGGTCCAGGGGAAGGGCATTTGGTGCTCTAAGGGGAGGATCGGGGTGGGGGGTCTCCTAAGAGAGGTACCTCTGACCTGGGTCACAAAGGGACTGGTACCCACAGATCCGGAGGAGAGGGCAGTGGACTCTGGTGGAACGGCCCAAAGGGTGACAGCCTGGCTGGAGCAAGGGCCCTAGAGCAGAATGTTGGGGAAAAAAGCCCAGACATGCTGGAGTCTTTGTCATGCCTGCCCCGGGCCCCTCCCGCTCTGAGGACCCACTTCTGTCCCCCTGCAGCCGAAGTGAGCGCCAGCTCCTCCTGTATTCAGCCAAGGCCCTGGCTGGTGGCCCCTCCGCAGTGCTGGGGCTGGACGTGGCTCCCTCGACCCTGCTGCCCAGCTATGACCCAGACACCAGCCTGGTGCTGCTCACGGGCAAGGTGGGTTGGGGAGCACAGGCGTGGGCTTTGGGCAGGTATCGGGGGGAAGGCACCTGAAGCTAGCCACTTCACTGCCGCCATCCCCCTAGGGCGATACCCGCGTGTTCCTGTACGAGCTGCTCCCCGAGGCCCCCTTCTTCCTGGAGTGCAACAGCTTCACATCGCCCGATCCCCACAAGGTGAGCCGGCGCGCCGACTCTGGGTCTGTCCCCAGGCAGGACCGCGGGCTCTCCGCCCTCTAGTGGCCACATGGGCAAACTGCATGGGCCCATGGGACCTGCGGGTCACCAGGCCCTGGCTGGCAGGGTGTGCCGGGCAGCCTCCGGACCTGGTTGTTAAACTCACCCATTACTGAGAATTAAACTACGTAAGGTTAAGTCTTATGAACCCACAAATAAGTTGCATTAAAGACCAAGGCAATAGATATTTAATTTATCACTTCGCAGTTATTTTGTTTGACTTCACTGTTACTGGTGCTGTCGAGGTTACTTAATCTGCGGGCCCTTGTCCGCCAGAGCTCTATCCCGAGCTGTTACAGCACTTCTTCCTGTATCTGCATTCCCCCAGTCACATTGTTGGTGTGAAGCTGGCCAGGCGGGCAGTTTTTACACCGTGGAACTAGGCAAATGCTACAAACCAGGGCATTTTTCCTCCCAAGAGCTAGTTTTTAAACATCACACCACCGTCCAGGGCTAGGCCTTGCTCCTGGAGGTCCTAAGTGAGAGGTCCTGGGGGTCCGGGTGCCAGCGAACTCTGGACTCCAGCATCAGCTGTGGTTCAGCTGGTAATCAATCTGCCTGCAGTGTGGGAGACCTGGGTTCAGTCCCTGGGTTGGGAAGATCCCCTGGAGACGGAAAGGCTACCTACTCCACTGTTCTGGCCTGGAGAATTCATGAACTGTAGTCAGTCCATGGGGTCACAAAGAGTCGTTCGCGACTGAGCGACTTTCACTTTCTCACACTCCCCTGCCACCCCAGGGATTCATCCTCCTGCCCAAGACAGAGTGTGAAGTGCGGGAGGTGGAGTTTGCCCGATGCCTGCGACTTCGCCAGACCTCCCTGGAGCCTGTCGCCTTCCGGCTGCCCCGAGTCAGGGTGAGCTGGGGATGCAGTATGCCAACGCCCAGCCCCGCCACTCCCCGGCCCCTGTCACGGGCTTTGGGGCCTGGCTGGTCTTGTTGCCAGACTGCCCCACCCACTGCTCTGTGGGGCATCTGCGCCCCTTACTCTGCTGACATTCTGAGCCCCGTAGAAACCTCAGACTGGGGTCCTGGGTCTCGCCATGCCCGCCTGCCCAGTGGAGGCCTGTGTGCCCTGGGCCTTTGCTTGGTGCCTCAGAGCAGCCCCTTCCTCCATCGCTGCAGAAAGAGTTCTTCCAGGACGACGTGTTCCCCGACACCACCATGAGCTGGGAGCCGGTGCTCAGCGCTGAGGCCTGGCTGGGAGGTGCTAACGGGATGCCCCAGCTTCTCAGCCTGCAGCCCCCCGGCATGACCCCAGGTAGGATGAGGGCCTGGGCGATGGGGGAGGGGAGGACAGAGGGGAGCAGGTGGGGGCTGGAGAAAGGGGCAGAAGGTCCAAGTCTGACCCTCCACCCCTGCTGGCACTCAGGAAGCTCTGGTGTTCCTAGGGACAGGTGGTTGTACTTTGGACTTGGTCTGTGAGCCCCTAGACGGTAGCGCCCAGGGTCTGTGTTTCTATCAGAAGCCCCCCGCCCCAAATGTGCATGAGTACACTCACACAGCCTGGTGCCGAGGGCAGGCCACGTGAACCGAGGGTTGGGTAGCTGTGAGTGCCACCTTTGGACTCTCTGCCACGGAATCTCCTATCGGCTGGAACCCAGGGGTCGGACCAGGAAGCCTGGTCCCAAGGGGCCTCTCTCCTGCCTGATGCTTGTCCCTGGTCCCACCCCAGTGAGCCAGGCCCCCCGTGAAGCCCCTGCCCGGCGGGCCCCCTCCTCAGTCTACCTGGAGGAGAAGTCAGACCAGCAGAAGAAAGAAGAGGTAGGCGGGGAGAGGGCTGGCCGCAGCGGGGGAAGGGGTCCTGGCTGCACATGGCGCAGCCTTTCAGCTCTCTAGTCCAACCCCGACTGGGCCAGGAGCCAGTGTCACCCATCTGTCAGTTGGACAGCTTGATGGGGAGGTCTTCCAAAATTCTGAAACTGACCGTCATAAGGGGGTGGGGCTCAGGAAGCCAGGGAAGGGCAGGGAGAGGCCCTTCCCAGGCCTGGCCCTGCCCAACCCAACCAGACCCAAGTGCACTTGGGACCTCTGTATACAGAGACCGCCATTCACTTCCTGCCTCTTGTCCCGTCCACCCTGTCCCCAGCTTCTGAGCGCCATGGTGGCGAAACTAGGGAACCGGGAGGACCCGCTCCCACAGGACTCCTTCGAAGGCGTGGATGAGGACGAGTGGGTGAGTGGACTGGTTGGGGGGCCAGCATCCTGTCCTGTCCCTCCCCGACTCACGCCTGCAGCCTGCTCACCCATGCCTGCCTCCTGGGCCCTCCCGACTCCCCTCCCTGCTTCTTGGTTCATCTCCCCAGGACTAGCCTGCGCACCAGCCGCCTCTAGCCTCACCCTCCACTGCCACCTCCAGGAAAGCCTGGTGCCCCCGTGCACCTCACATCTCTCCCTCAAACTGGAAGCCACCTCCTGGCCCTGGCACACCTCATCCCAGAAGCCCTGGCTTCCTTTGAGTCTTGGGCATTTCCACGGCCTCTGGGCTCTGCTGCAGTCTCCATGGGTTGTCCGCATCTCTGCTCTTTCTGGAACTGGGCGCTTCGCCTCACTGCCTGCTAGCATGAGGAGCCAGGGGCATAGGGGTGGGGAGGGGTGAGGGCTCAGGGGCATGTCCCTGGGCAGGCTCTGGGCTCCCTGTCCCCCCTTCCTCTGACCTGGGCTGGTCCCAGCTTGGGCTGGCTTTGCTCAGCACCTTCAGTTATCACATGCCGTCCCATCTGGCCTGCTGCCCCAGTTCCGGTCAAGGGTCTAGGGGGCTGGCCCCTCCACCTGGCCATTTGGAGCAGCTCCAGCCTCAGGGGTCTGGGACCAGTCACCCTGCTTCCCAAACTTGAAGCCAGGAGAATGGGTGTCACAGAGCTAATAGCCCAATTAAAGGGGGTGTGAGCCCCACAGGGACTGGCCTGCACGTGTCCTGGATGTTTTCAACAATTAAACTTTTCTAAGCTGGTCACCCTGGTGCCACTGTGGTCTCTTGGCTGGCTGGAAGGGGAAGGGGAAGGGGACAGCGGTAAGGGTGACGGTAGTCTGGCCCTGGGCTCCACCTGGTCCCAGGCCTCACTCTGCTCCTGCTGGGAGTTCATTCATTCTTCCGACACATGGGTACCTGGCCAGGTTCTCTCTGGATGGCAGCTCCGGTCATGAACGGGAGAGACAAGGCTTTTCAAGGCACTTGGCACAGTTTTAGTAGGCAGAAGGGAGCCAGACTGTGCTCAAGTTCGCAGATAGACAGTGTGTAGAGAACTGTGAAGTAGATAAACTTCATGAAAGGGAGCCCCTGGGATGCAGGGGGAGACCGTGGTCAGGGTCTGAGAAGTGACGAAGCTAAGAGATAACTCCTGAGGGTCACAGAGCCCAGGAGAGAGCCCTGAGAAGAACGTTTCAGATGAAAGGAAGGGCGCTGAGGGAAGACTGCATTTGGAGACTCAGGAAAGGAAAGAAGGGTGGTGGTCCAGAACACGGTAGGAGGCAGCCGGACTCTCGTTCATTCAACAGGAATGAAGGACTTCCCTGCTGGCCCAGCAGTTAGGAATCCATCTGCCAATGCAGGGGACATGGGTTCGATCCCTGGTCTGAGAAGATTCCATGTGCTGTGGAGTAAATAAGCCTGTGCATCACAACTGCTGAGCCCATGCTCCAGAACCCATGCAGGAGAGTAGCTCCGCTCACCGAAACTAGAGAAAGCCTGCGTGCAACAAGAAAGACTCAGTACAGTCGCCAATAAAAATTGTTTTAAAAAGCTACTCTTCCAGGTGCTGATGCCCAAGAGTAGAGAAAAGGAGAAAAGAGGTCCACATTCTAGTGGGAGGGAACAGATAAATGGTATAATCTGATAGAATGTGATAAGAGTTTCAGGAAGAAAAAAAAATAGGGATCAAGAATGGAAGTTTAAACCAGACGTGCATGCATGTTGAGTCACTTCAGTCGTGTCCAACTCTTTGCAACCCTATAGACTGTAGCCCACCAGACTCCTCTGTCCATGGGATTCTCCAGGTAAGAATATTAGAGCAGGTTACCATTTCCTTCTCCAGAGGATCTTCCCACCCAGGGATCAAAGCTGCCTTACTTACATCTCCTGCATTGGCAGGTGGGTCCTTTACCACTAGCACCACCTGGGAAACCCATATAGTATGATTCCATTTCTGTGAAACACCCAGAAGAGACCTTCATTGAGGAGACAGTGAGTGGTCACTAGGGACTAGGGGAGGGGGAAACAGCTAGTGACTGCTTATAAGTATGGAGTTTTAAGCAGGGAATGAAAATGTTCTGGAACTAGTGGAGATGGTTGCACAACTCTCTGAGTATACTAAAAAGCACTGAATTGTGAATTTTGAAGGGGCGAATTGTATGTGGTATGAATTATCTCCCAATAAAACTGGTAGTAGTAGAAAAGCAAAGAGGAACTTTCACTCCACGGTTTACACTGCCAAGGCCATGGGTTCAGTCCCTGGTGGGAAACTAAGGTCCCCTAGGCTGTGTGGTGCGACCGAAAATTTTTGAAAAAGCAAAAGAATGGAGTACAAGTTGCAGCCCTGGTAGGGGGTCAAGGTGGCCTCGCTGAGAAGGTGACATTGGAACAAAGACTTGGAGGAATGAGAAGAGCCCTCCTTCCTAGACAGAAGAAACCTGAAGCGAAACAGATTTTTCCTTTTTTTAACTAGTTTATATATATATATATATATATATATATATATATATATAAAATTAATAATTTATTTATTTGGCTGTGTCGGGTCTTAGTGGCAGCAGGTGGGATCTTTCTTGTCATGAGGGCTCAGCAGTTGTTGCCTGGGCCTAGTTGCCCCTGTGGCATGTGGGATCTTAGGTCCTGGACTGGTGTGCTGCAAAGTGGTGTCTGCTGCAAAGTGGATTCTTAACCATTGGACCACCAGGGATGTCCCTGAAGCCTTTTTTGAAGTTTTCCTGTCTTCTTAAATATTGGTGAAAATTTAGCATCTTACTCCTTACCACGTTTGTGAAATGTATGTTTATTCTGTCTTTTAAGTCCCAAATACTTTGGCAAAATGAGGGGAAAAAGTATCTCTCCCCACCCCCGATAGAACAGGCCTTATTCTTTGTTCCTAGCACCCCAGGGTAGTCACGGGGGCTAAGGTGTCCTGTGTCCTAAGCCTCTGGAGGTTTCCCCGGCGCCTGAGGCTGAGGCAGGCCCCACCCATAGCCCCGCCCACAGACCTTAGGTCTCCGCCCACGCCCCTGCGCTTCTATGGAGCAACGCGCATGCCCTGCGCATGCGCTCTTCGCAGTCTCCCTTGACCTTTGACCCTCCGGCCGCCCTTGAGCCGGGGCCGCGGGGCGAGGAAGTCGGAACCTCGGACTCCTGAACCTGAGTGGTCGCCATGGTGAGACCCGAGGAGCGGGGAAGAAGCCGTTTCGAGTACGGGGGCGGGGGCCGGGCCGAGGAGCTCCGGCCGGGATGCAGGCGCCGCTCGCTCCGCTGTATGCCCGGCGGGAAGCCGGGACTAGGCGGGGGTCGCCGCCGGGAGCCCTTCTGCGGGCGCTGGCGACTTCGGGGCCCGGGGAGAGCCGTCTAGCTGGAGGGCGAGGCGGGCCGGGGAATACCGAGCAGATGCGGTCGCCGCGTGCACCAGCCTTGTGCAGGGGGTCCTTGCTCGATTCCCGAGCTAGTTGATGGTGTCGCCCCATTATTGTTCCCATTTGAAAGCTAGTTAATCGGGCTGCGGGACTTTTCACGAGCAAGTGGCAGAAGTGGGACTTGACCCTGCGACACCGATAATTGAGCGTATCTGCGGTATCATCCCGAGCCAGCCCACAGATCTGGCCCACCCTGGTAGAGTCAGGTCACCTGGGGACCTTTAACAGTGCAGAGTCCTGAGGTCTATCCCCTGATAGAGGATTGTTCCCCAAGTTATTGAGGCAGTGGCTTTGAGGAACCACTTCTTAACTGATCGTGATAAGGTGAGAGCTTTCAAGTGCCAGGCCCGGAGCCCTGGGGCTTATGTAGGTTCTCATTTAATTCTTAAGCAGGTACCCTCGTCTCCATCTTAGAGGTAAACAACCCGGAGCTCGGAGAATCTGACTTCTCCGGGGTCTCTCGTCCTGGTTTTAGCTGATGCTACACACACAGTGGTTGTTCTTGCCTTGTAATAGTCACTCCCATTTTCTGAGGACCACTCCCCACTACCCCCCCCCCAAACTGGGTCCCTCACAGATGTTCCTGCATGGGACTCAGTCAGCCTTGAGGGACCGAGTGAAAGGTGGCCCCCAAGGAGTTTGTACCTTAAAGGAGAAAGGCAGGGAATCCATAAAATAGGACAATATATTGATGGGAAAAGAAAGACAGTGCAGAATGGGTTGGTAGAAATGGGGGGAGCCTGGGAAGGTTTCACTCCAGGAAATGGGGGTGATGTGAGCTTTGTCTTTATTTTTGGTGGTGGCACGTGGGATCTCAGTTCCCTGACCAGGGATTGAACCTGTAACCCCCTGCATTGGAAGGATGGTGCCAGCTGTGTCCAAGCCAAATCTCGAAGGATGCTGAGGTTTGACAATATTGGCATAGGAAGGAGGGTATTCAGTGGGTTAGTAGGTATGGCGTTTGTTGGGGGTGGGGTAATGAAAACGCTATGTGCAGCTCAGTGAAGATCCTATTTGAGAAGAGTGACCCGAGATGTGTGAATTCAGAGCTACAGAAACTATGGAGTAAAGAAGTAGGGGAACTGACCCTGGAGTCAGGGAGTAAAGGGTCTGCCTGTAGTGCGTGCGGTGGAGAGTGGTGAGGGAAGATAAAACCAGAACCGTTCTTTGTAACCAGAGAGAGCTGGGGGGTGGGCTGTATTGGCTGCAGCGGCAACAGAAATGGGGGATTGTGTGTGTGTGTGTTGTGGGAAGGCCAGAGCCCTCCTTCAGCAGAGGGAGTGGAAGGCATTGGGAAGCCCTGTCAAGTGTCGCATTCATTCACATATGTACTGGGCACCCACTGGTGCCCGCCACAGCCCGTGCCCTGGATGTGCCCTGGCAGATGTGACAGTCCTGGTCCTGACCTCCTCCTGCGTGGTTGTGATGTGCGCAGCTGTTTGCAGGCGCCCTGGGCAAAGACAGCCTCCTTTCTATCCCGGTGTGTCCTTGATAAGAGGGTGGGTCCATGCTGGCTCGGCTCACCAGCCCAAGGAACTGCTGTGAAGGGAGCTTTGCACGTCAGTCTGTCCGGGTCCAGGTTCCCTTCTTGATGTACTTGACATGGGACAAAGCACATTCCCGAGTGCTCCCCAGCCCCCCACGCCACCTGCGGTCCTTTGCCAGCTGCAGGGCTCTGGTCCCGCATTGGGCTGTGGTGTTCC
Source organism: Ovis aries (assembly GCF_016772045.2). Taxonomy (NCBI): domain Eukaryota; kingdom Metazoa; phylum Chordata; class Mammalia; order Artiodactyla; family Bovidae; genus Ovis; species Ovis aries. The sequence continues at coordinate 4,075,962 of NC_056077.1, read as the reverse complement.
CCGGACAGGGAGGGCAGTGCAGACGTGTGGTGATGCAGGCTCTCAAGTGTGGCAGCAGGAGGGGAGGTCCAAGGCCTGGCGGGAATTCCTGGCCAAGGGAATCCTCGGAACCACTGGCAGGCCTGTCAGCCTCTCTGTCCCTCAGGCAGGACTAGCTGTCCATCTCAGAGCCTCCTGCCCCACGTGGGAGAGGCTTCAGGCAAGCCGGGGTGGGGGGAAGCCAGGTGAGACTTTCCCACCGGAAGCGCATCCTCCTGGGCCTTTTCACCTCAGCACCTGCAGCCTTGCCCCTCCTCTGACCCCTGGCGAGTTTTCACAGAGCTTTGCCTTCTGGTGTGAAATATGGGGCTTGTGAAATCCAAACTGACTTCTCCTTTGGCCTGGAACCACACCCACCTCACCCATCAGGGGGGCCCAGCAAGGCCAGTTCCGGAGTCCAGGTTCCACTGGGATCTGACAAGCCCGTCTTTGGCCTCTGAGTTGGGTCCTGCCCTTCTGTTGTTCAGTCGCCCTCCCTGCCGACCCTATGTGAGGTGGGCAGCCTGGGGACACCACAGCTGAGAGCACGGGCTGTGGGTTTTCTGCCCATCTTCCTCCTGGGTGCCAGTGGTGTGTCCTCAGGTTGGTCACTAAACTTCTCTGTGTTTCCCTGTCTCGAGCTGTCAGGATCAGATGGCACAATAGATAGAATGTGTCCATCACAGGGCTCGACACCCTGGCTAAGTTATTGTTGGACACCAACACTTGGAGGCGCCGCGTGATCCGTGGTGACCCGCAGTGAGCACTCGCCGGTATCCTTCATGCGCACTTGTGTACCATTTCACATGCATGCGCTGTCTGTTATCCCTAGTCACAGTAAGGTCTGTGTTTCGCGTCTCAGCCACACTACTCGTCTTGCCTCACAAGTCCCCCAGGCTCTTGGCTGCTCCCAGGCATCCCCTACACTCTCCTAGTCTGGGCTTCCCCTGGTCCCTCTGCCTGAAAAAGCCCCCGTGTTACCATCATGATCCTACTTGCCCGGGAGGAGTGCCCTCACCCCCCAGAGTCCCCACATCCTTCCTGAGGGTTCTCCTCCCTCCGTTGACTGTGCCCACCTCTGGTCCTGCTTGATGCCCCACTCGCCTCCGTGGGGCACTGGACCACGTGGTCTGAGTGGAAGCCTCCCACTCTGCATGGCAGTGGGGATTCCCTCAGGGCTGGGTCCTGTGTGTCTAACGCCCTGGCACTGACTCTCAGGCGGGGTTTGAGTGAAGCAGTGAGCCAGTGGAGGAACGGGGGCCGAGGGTGGAGCGCATTTTGCTCTCTTGTTGTGTCGAATGGAATGGACTTGAATAATGTGAGGAGAATCAGAATGGCCCTGCATCTCACCACCAACAGATGAAGGCTGGACCCACCAAGCTCAGATGCAGAACTGGCAGTGAGTCCGGGACCGACCCCGAGTTCTGGCTCCCAGGCCACGTTGCCTTGGCTCCTGTCCGCTTTGTCCGAAGGCTGAGAGAGTTCCATCTCCCTCTGGAGGACTCTTTCGGGTACCTGCCCCCCAAAACTCAAGACTGCTCTCCTGTGAGCCTCCAATGCCTCCCAGAGCAGAAGCTTGTATCAGGTGCCGGGAGGAAGTGGCCTGTGGCTGCCGTGCTGGGGTCCCTTGCCTCAGCCTTCCAGCAGCCTTGCCACTCGGCCAGCACCTCCAGGGCTCATCTCCGGGGCCCTGAGAATGCAGCCACTAACAGGTGCCTTCTTTGCCCACAGGCCAAGTACCTGGCCCAGATCATTGTGATGGGCGCTCAGGTGGTGGGCAGGGCCTTTGCCCGGGCCCTGCGGCAGGAGTTTGCAGGTAAGCTTGGGTTCCTGTCTCCCTGGGCTGGGAAATCCTGCTTGGGTGAGATTTTCCCTGCAGTTGTGGGCCTCTCCCTCACGCTGGGCCACCTGTGAATGCAGGGACCCCTTGTGGGCTGGGTTCTGGCAGCTTGGGTGGCCTGGGACACTTCCTGTAGGGGGCAGTGCTTGATCTTGGGACATTCCCAGAGAAGGGAGACCTGATTGACGCGAGCATCCGGCCAGGAGTGGGCACACTGGCCTGCCTGCCTGCCTGTTTTTGCAAATAAAGTTTTATTGGAACAGCCAGCCAGAGTCCAGTAATTGCAACACAGACTAATTGACCTGCAGAATCTAAAATATATTCTCTGACCCTTTAAGGAAAAGTGTACTGGCTCCTAAATCAAGAGGTCACCCAAGGCGGCCTGCTTCAGTGGCCTCGGTGACCACAGGGCAGCCAGGTCTCATCTGGGCTGCCACCCCTGCCCGCAGCCTCACTCTGCTACCCTAGCAGCCTAAGCTCCCCGACTTGTCGCATGCCCGGGGTGAGAGGGTGGGGAAGACAAGGGACAGGGTCATCTCCTGGTCTGGGCCGGAGACCTGATGCCAGGTTTGACCAGCCCCTGCCCCGTCCTCTGGTGGGGAAAACCTGTCCTCACTTGCCTACCCACCCCTGGAGGAGATGCCCCCTGGCCCTGCCCATCTCCTCCCGCACCCCCTGATGGGGATGAGCTGCTCCCTGGGAAAGCCCAGGGTCGGGCGCTCAACCGCATATTCACACAGCCAGCCGAGCAGCGGCAGACGCCCGGGGACGTGCCGGACACCAGTCTGCAGCCGCCTCCAACCTCTCAGGCCTCAGCCTCCAGGAGGCACAGCAGATTCTCAATGTCTCCAAGCTGAGCCCCGAGGAGATCCAGAAGGTAAGGCACCCCCGGCCGGCTTGGAGATAAGCCGACCACAAGTGGGGAGAAGGTGGCAGGCTGCCAGCTGATGGGGGGAAGGAAGGAGGCAGGAGTGGGGGCCCTGAGCGCGGTCGGCTGGGACTCGAGGAGGCCACCGTTTGTTGCTCTGCAGGCCACAGAGGCGGAGGCACAGGCTTTGTCTCATGGGCGCCTGTCCGCTTCTCCACCCCTTAGCGGCTCCCAGCGTTGGAACGCGCTGAGGGGCGAGCCCTTTCGCTTTCCTTCTTTGTCATCTCCTAGCTTCCCCCGCTTCTGTAACCAGGGACTCACCGTCTCCCCTCCTCTGCAGAACTACGAACACCTATTCAAGGTGAACGATAAATCCGTGGGTGGCTCCTTCTACCTGCAGTCAAAGGTGAGCACGGGGGGAGGGCGGGCTGGGGCATCCCTCGCTTCTGGGCGGTTCAGAGCTTGGCAGGAGAAGGGTGCCCAGGGCTCAGGGGGCCCCCTGAACGGCCAGTCCCTCAGGGTTGCCAGTGGGGCTGGGTCGACCTGGGCCCTGTGTCACCCTGGATGGTGGCCCCCAGCAGCCATGGCCTGGAAGAGCCAGGACTGCTAGCTGGCGGGGTGCTGGAACCAGCTCCCTGACCTGCCCACGGCCCTCCAGGAAGCCAGAGCAGGACCTGGGGAGGGAGAGGGTGCCCAGCCTAACTGTTTGTGACCCCCTCCCCAGGTGGTCCGAGCGAAGGAGCGTCTTGAGGAGGAACTCAGAATCCAGGCCCAGGAGGACAGGGAGAAACAGCAGCCACCTAAAACGTGACCGCTTGGTTCCTCCCGCCCACCCGTCCGCCTCTAATTTATAGCTCAGTAATAAATGTCTTTTCCGCATTTCTTGAGTATGCATGTCCAGATTCCAGAGGCAGGCCTCTCTTCCTGCCAGCTGTGGGGCTGTGCAGGGAAGAGAGGCGGTGGTGTTCGCCCCCCCATGGTCTGGCCTCTGACACTTGGCAGGGCCAGGGCAGGCAACCAGTGGTCGCGCCATCACGCATCAGACGGATGGGCCACTCCCATGCTGCCCTCAGGTTGGCCCTGCTTGCCCCGCTGTGGACAGGGCCCCAGCTCTGCCACAGGCCTCCCTTTCCTGAGCTGGGTTGGGCGGTAGCCCCTCAGTAATCTGGGGAGTCAGCTCCAGGATACAGCTGAGGAAGAGGAGCCTTTGCCAGCCTGATGGCCCCGAGGAGGCCAGGGAGCCCGGCACCTCCCAGAGGCAAGATGCTCGTGGCGGGTGCGGCTGAACCCACGACATGTGTTCCAGAACCTTCCATCTCAGCACCTCCTGTCCCATCCAGCTCCCAGCAGCAGACAGAGAGCTTGTGGCACCCACAGGGTTGGAAGGAAACCCCAGAACAGGGCCTTGGCCTGGGTTGGGGACCCCAGAGCCAGGCATGGGCGGCCGGAGGTGGTCTCCCATGCGAGGCCCAGCTCCTGGCACATCTAAGACAAAGCATGTTTGTAACTCACTTTTATTTCATTTCTTTATAAACTTCCTCTCACATGGAGGAATATATTGTTATAGTCATTAGCTTATCTCTCTTTTCTTTTTTTAAACTCTATGCTAACAGCAATGGAGCCAAGAGGAGGAAAAACAAGCTACGATAGAAAGGCACTTAGAACCTGTTAGAATACTGATATCCTGGAATGTGCAACAGACCGACAACAACGACACGTACACCGGCCTCCTCGGGCCTGGTCTATCACCGAGTCACATGCTGAGCTAATGTCGCCTTCCTATGCCCTGTTCCTCTGCTCCTGGGGCTTGAGTCCAACCCCTCGCCCCAAAGGGGACTTAAGGCCTGGGGCCCTTCTTGGGGTGAGGGGCCTGGGTCCGGGGTGGGGCGCGAGGGAAGGAGACCAGCTCCCTCCTGCTCTGCTTGTGGCCCCTTCAAGGGGCAGAGCCAGCGCTGCGGGCCTGTCAGCGGGCTGGGTCAGGGTGACCCCTCTGGGATAGAAGGGCGGTCCAGGAAAGGGCGGGTGAGCAGAGAAGCAGCAGGGAGACCTCAGAGCTGCAGGGGCCCAAGGGTCCCCCTGCGGCCCCACAGCTCCCCCGTCCTGCAGCTGGGACGTGGAGAGTGTGGCCTAGGGCAGGGCCAAGGCCAGGACCCCCTAGACTGAAGCTGGGCCCCCGACGGGAGGAAGCACGAGGGCCCAGGGTGGGGCACGAGACAAGCTGCTGCCCCGTCAGGGCCTGGTGGGCAGAGCCTGGCCCCTGGGCTGGGGAGCAGCCTGGGCTACAGGGGCACGTGGAGGCCCCGTGCCCTGGGCTCCCCTGGTCCCTGGAGGGCAGGGGCTTAGTTCGGAGAAGCCAAAGGAAGCGGGCCACAGGGCCAGCTCTCCCCTCTGGCTTTCCCTGCCCCCACAGCCTCCGTGGCTGCCTCACTGCGCCTCATCCCTTGTTGAGCCCAGGTCCTTCATCATCTGTCCTTAGCCACTAGGACGCTCCCATGCCCAGCACCAGCCTGGAGCCCCCTCCTCTGCACCGGCTCTGCCTTGACGCCCCCAGAACAGAAGCCGTTGTCTTGGCCTGGGGTTGTCCCTAGCCAGCCTCCCCCATCCCCCGGTGTGCAGGGTCCCAGGCCAGGCCCAGCCCCGCCTGTTCCCTGAGCTGGGCACCTCTCCCGACTCAGGGCTCCCTGAAAGCAGAGGGATGCAGGGGCAGACGAGCGGCCAGCCAGCCCAGAGCAGGGACCCTCGCCTCGGGCAGCGCGTTGGCCACTGCAGACGGCACGCAGTGGGGGCAGCTGGTCAAGCGGGCCTCCCTCCCTCAGCCGGGAGGCGCCTTGTCATGGGAGGAGGTGGCTTCTTGCTGTGGCTTAGCTGCGGCCTGCGTCTGTCTTGCTCTCCCTCTGGAGGGTGGACCAGAGGGAGAGGGGTCAGGAGCCTCCAGAGCAGGGGCCCAGTGAGTAAGCAGGATGGGGTGGGACCTTGATCCCAGGGGGCTCCTCCCAGCTCACCACTGAAGCGGGTGGGAGGGAGTCTGGTGCCAGCGGGGAGGGCCAAAGCCACCCCCAGCCCCACCCCCACTGCTGGGTCAAGGCTGGCAAGTGGGCAAGGGAGAGAGGGTGACCTGCCCAGCTGGCCACGGGATGAGGGAGACAACCAGAGTGGGTGGGGGGCGGGCAGGCATGGGCCGGAGGTGAGCCAGGCCTCAGCTCTCAGGGGCACGGCTCTCCACTGGCTGGCAGACTTGTTTCCCCTCCTCAGGAGCCTGGGTGCCCACCATGCCCTTCTAGCACCATCCTTGCTGCCCAGGGTCGCCCCCAGGGCAGGAGGACATTATTGCTATTTCGCAGAAGAGTTTCTGTTCGTCGTCAGGGGCAGGCAGGCAGGCAGGGCTGGGAGCTGCTGACTGGGCTGCAGGTGGTCAGTGTCCACCGAGTGGGTTCAGTTCACCACGGCTGGTTTGAGCAGCACGGAGCCCGGTGGGATGACCACCCAGCCGGGGGCCAGCGCCTCTGGGCTGCTGGCGGCCGAGTTGACGCCCGTGGACAGGTCCAGCACAGTACCTGGCAGCAAAGGCAGGCCGTCGGGGCTCGGCCGGGAGCGGCTGCCCTCAGTCCTCTCGAGGGGGGTCTTGCGGCCCTCTGAGCTCAGGGCCCTGGCCGGCACAGCCCCACGCCCCTTCTCCCCCTCAGCCTTGCCGCCAGCGGAGCCAGCGAGGAGGGAGACCACGGGCAGGCCCAGTCCGCCGGCCCCAAAGGGCGAGGGCAGCAGCGGGTTCTTGGCCAGATTGAGGGGCAGGACGGGGCCGGGCAGCCCAGGGCCCATGCCCCCCGCACCCCCAGCGCCCCCGCCGTTGCCACAGGCCAGGGCGCTGAGGTCCAGGGGGCCGGGGGCCAGGGGCAGGGGCAGGCCGGGCAAGCCAGGGCCGCCGAAGAGGGCGGCGGGGTTGGGGATGATGATCTGCGCCCCGCTGACGTAGGGGCTGCCGTCGGGGGTGGGCAGTGGGGGCTTGGTGGGCGGGCGGAGCTGCAGGAGCTCGTGCTGCTCGTGGGACACAAAGTGGCCATGGGCCTTGATGTGCTTGCGCAGCGAGCTGGGGTCCGTGTAGCGCTTATGACAGCCAGGCATCTTGCAGTAGTAGGGCTTGTCCACGTAGTGGGTGCGCGTGTGCTTGAAGCGGTCACTGGAGTTGGAGTAGCGCTTGTTGCAGCCCTCATAGGGGCACACATACGGCTTCTCGCCTGCGGGGCGGGGCGGGGCCTGCATGAGGGTCTTCCGCAGGCCCAGGCCAGCCCCACCCACCCACTCACCCAGACAGAGACCTCTCCAAGACCACAGGCTGTCTGATTCCGGGCAGCCGTGTCCCCAGCACCTACGCAAGCTCTGACTCCAGTGGCCTGGCTGTATGTACCCTCAGCCTTGGGCCTGTGCTTCAGGCTGTGATGACAGTGACCCCTTTCACAAGTAATGACACATAGACCCTGCTGGTGCCTGGCTCACAGTGAGCGCACAGGGGTGCCCTTGACCCTGACTTGGCAGTGACTCCAGGCTTATACCAGTGCTTCCCTGGTGGCTCAGACAAAAGAGAATCTGCCTGCAATGCAGGAGACCAGGGGTTCAATCCCTGGGTCAGGAAGATCCCCCAGAGAAGGGCATGGCAACCCACTCCAGTATTCTTGTCTGGAAAAATCCCATGGACAGAGGAGCCCGGGGGTCCCAGAGTTGGCCACGACTGAGTGACTAACACTTTCACTTCACTTTCACCAGTGGCTCCAGATTTACTAAAGGGCTGTCCCCGCCGACCAGAGCTGGCCAGAACCCCACAAGGCTGTGAGCTTTTGAAAGTACCTCGAGTATAAAATATACACCAGAGGGACTCCCCTGGTGGTCCAGCGGTTAAGAACCAACCTTGCTATGCAGGGGACGTGGTTTTGATCCCTGGTCAGGGAACTAAGATTCCTACATGCCTCAGAGCAACTAAGCCTGTGTGCCACGACTACAGAGTCTGCACCGGCAACGAACGATCTCTCACGATGCAACCAAGACCTGAGGCAGTCAAATAAATAACATACACCCTGGAGTCTGCAGACTTTGTGGGAAAAGAATTTCAGTGTCCCATTGATGTTTTAATATTAAAATGATTGCATTTTGAATACACTGAGCTCAAGAAAATGTATCATTGTATTAATAACTCATCTCACCATGTATTTCTTTGTACTTTTTTTTTTTTCCGGTGAGGGTGATTAGGAAACTTAAGACTAGGCATGTGGCTCTGCCGGCCAGTGCTGGCCCTACTGTGCGTGCCGGGGTCCATGAGGGGCGAGCGGACACGCCACAGTCAGAGGGGGAATGAGTCGACAACCACACGGACACAGTGCCGAGCGCGACGCAGGAAGACGTGTCTGTGCCCCAAGAGCGGGTGGGGCGGGTCTCCCCCTAACAAGACAGGACACCCCCCAGCATGTGGTGCTTGGGAAGGGACGGCCACACAGTGGGGTGTGCGCCCGTCCCCTGGCTGCCGGGGGCCCTCACCTGTGTGTGACCGGTTGTGGATCTTCAGGTTCTCCAGGCGGGAGAAGCTCTTGCTGCAGGTGGGGCAGCGGTGCGGCTTCTCGTTGGTGTGGGTGCGAATGTGGATAAGCATCTTGTACCTGCTCCGGGGGGGAGGCGGGGGGGAAGGGGGGTGGGGAGCACGGCTCAGCCGCTGGACACTCGGGCCCCCCTTCCTGCCCCCTCGCCCCCCCCTCACCTGGCGTTGAAGCCGCGGCCGTGGCGGGCACAGCCCTCCCAGTGGCAGCAGTAGCCCGCGTCCTTCTCGGGCTTCACGTGGTAGTCGTTGACGTGGTCTACCAGGTCTTGGAGGAGCTCGAAGGGCTGGTTACACTGCGAGGCCAGGAACGTGCTGAGCCCGCGAGGGGGCCGCCCGCCCCGGACCCTGCCCCGCCCAGCTCCCCGCTCACCTTGGCCCAGCGACACACCAGCTGCTTGGGCAGGGGCAGCTCTGGCGAGAGGCACTTGTCCTTGGGGGTGGTGAGGAAGGAGGAAGCAGGCAGATGCAGGGCCCCCCCAGAGCCCAGCGGCAGGAAGAACTGGAAGGAGCTGGGGACACCGTCCAGGTAGCGCAGAGGCTGGAGGTCCTGGGGGAGGCAGGAGGCAGAGCAGGTCAGCAGCTGCCCGTGGGCCCGCTGGCCAAGACCCCTGCCTGCCTGGCCCATCTCCCTCTGTCCAGGGGCTGAGCAGTGCCCCACACGGGGCATGTCCCAGCCCCAACTTCTGGTACGTGTGCACAGGACCTCTGTGTAAAGAGTCTGTGCAGATGTAAGTTTAGAGGTCAGGCTGGTTGGGGACCCTAAACCCAGCGACCAGTGTCTCCACAAGAGAAAGAGGGAGATTTGGAGACACACACAGAGGACAGGCCACAACAGAGGCAGAGAGACTGGAGTGACGCGGCCACAAGGCAAGGAGCGCCTGGAGCTGCCAGAAGCCAGCAGCGGCCAGGGAAGAGCCCTCCAGAGCCTTGGGAGGGCACACAGCCCCATCAGCACGGTGATTCTGGACTTCAGCTTCCAGAATACACTTCTGCCACTTTAAACCACACAGTTTGTGGTCCTTTGTAACAGTGGGCCCAGGAGGTAAGTGCACCGTCTCGAGAACGCGCATCTCCCCCTTACCGGGCCGGTGGGCGCTGTTGGCAGGTCCCCGTTGCCCTGGCGCTCGGGGGACAGCGAGCTGCTGCCGTTGGGGGAGTCCAGCCCAGACGGCGGCGACAAGCTGAGGTCTACCAGGGGGGCTGCCGAAAAGCGTCCCTCCACCTTCTCGGGGAACTTGGGGTTCAGCAGGAAGCCTAGGACAAAGGCAGGATTTGGGGGTACTGGAGCCAGGAGTCCTGGCGGGCCAGGACTTCCCGCCCATGACTCCTCCACTGTGACTCGGAGCAGATGCCAGCCATGGCACCCCCATCCCCGGCCACCCCGGAACCCAGGAATCAGAGCCTCCACAGCCGAGAGGTGTGACGATTGCCACGGTGGGAGCCTGGCCATCAGTTAAGACAGGAAGTACTCATTCTTCAGATGGGGGTGGGCTGGCACACAGGGTAAGTAACTGAACAGGAACTTGAATCCAGGGCGCCTGGCTCCCATCACAATGTCAGGTAAGGACTTTACTCACTTTCCCCCCAGTCCTTTTCTGCCTCAGTGCCCCCTTCTGTAACATGAAAGGTTTGGGCTGGGTGGCCCAGCTCAGATATGGTAGATCCGGTTTTCAGGGTCCCCATTCAGAAATGGAGTGGAAGACCTGAGCTTCAAGTAACCCCCCCCACCCAGAGAAGCACCCGCTGGGCTTGATCCCCCGTCTGCCTGGTTGGCCGACCACACCACCTCAGAGCCCAGACACAGGGCCACAAGGCCTTCTGTTACTACCTGTGCATTCCCTGCTGCCCCTTAAAGCTCCCCCAAATCCACCCAGAGGCCTGTCTGTACTAGCTCTGCTGAGCCAGCTTCAGGAGCTGGGCTGGTCAGTCCCCTCCTCCCAGGGACAGTGATGAACATGCAGAGATGAACTGCTGGGAGGGTGGGTAGACAGTGTCGGGATGGGGGGCACCCTAAGTGAGGCTGTGAGGGGCTGCAGCTGCGTCCAGGTGAGCCCATCAGGGGACATTTTTCCTATCACCAGGGCTCCGAGATCGCTGCTCTGCCCCGGGCGTGCAGTACCTGACGGCGGGGAGCCCGGGGAGCCAGGTGTGGGGCTGTCGTCCGCCAGACCGAGTTCCCTGTGCAGGGCTCGGTGCCGGGCTGCGCTCAGCGTCCTCTCCCGCTTCTCTCTCGCCGCTCGGAGCTTGGTGATGCTCAGCTTCAGGTCAAGCGGCTCGTCCAAGGAGTGCATGGTGCTGGGGGCTGGGGGGTGGAAGCGGCGGTGGCAGGCAGCGAGGGGTTCTGGAGCTGGTATTCAGGCAGGAACCTGAGAGCGAGCAAGAGCTGTGCTGTGACACTGGGACTCCAGACTCATCCTCAGGCTGCACTCACTACAGCCCAAAGGAGCGGAGAGGCAGTGTGCACAGGGCAGTGTGAAAGCTGTCTCCCGGGCACAGAGACCCTCTCGGTGGCCCCGGACAGCAGGTATATCAGACACAGACAACCACCGACCTGGATCTAATGCACTCATCTCCCGTGAGGCTTTCTGGGAAGCAAAGCTCACAGGGTCCAAGCCTGCCATGAACCGAGCTTTAGGGACGGCCTCAAGCTGCAGAGCTAGGCAGTTGCACAGCCTTCAGATTCAAGGCCAGATCTTCTCCCTGGAACTGGCCGGGCAAGTCCCAAAGGTCATTTCTGACTGGGTGGGAGGTGATGCCTGGGACACATGCCTGATTTGAGCCAGAAGACCCAGAACCAGGCCAGAAGGGCAATGAGTGTCCTCCCAGATAGCCCTCAAAGGGCCTAGCTACTGACCACTGGGCCAACCACTCTAGGCAGCCCCCTAGGAAACTCCAAGAGAATGAGGCCCAGAGCCTGTCCCAGGCAAGCCTTGCAAAGCACAGCCTGGTCCCTAGGGTTGGGCGGACAGACAGGTGGCCTTGCGTTCCAGGGCGGAGGGCCCCACCAGCTGGGGAGCCAGAGGCTCTGGGCTACCACCAGGGGGCAGCTGGGGACTATGGCCCAGCCACGGCCAGGATAGGGAAAAGTGATCAGCTGTCTAGTGGTTAGTAAAACACATACATACATAATTTTTTTAATAGTGATGATACTCTTATTTTGATTGGTACATTTTCACCACTTTCTTAGAATTTCTCAACGGCATAACATTCTTCACGTAAAAAAACCCCAAGAACAAGGTCAACTCTTCATTCCAAATTCCAACATCATTTTTCATGGCAGCAAACTTCACATGCTGGGAAATGCTGTTTCCTTGTGTTTGTTCATTGAGATGATTGCATCCTGACAATCTATCTGCCAAAGAAGATAATCCCTGCCATTCACCAACTCCAGCTCTTCACAATTTTATACAGAACATTCCCAAGACCACCACATGGTAAAAGACTTTGTATATTTCACTAGTATGTGTGCTTGCTGAGCTGCCTGGAGCTTTCCACAGAGCAGGATGGGGACCCATGTTCCCAGTCATCTTCTCCAGGACAAGCCCTGAGGCAACGCTAAACCAGCCTTGCCCCAGCTCCAAGCATCCTCTCATCCATCTCCCAGACAAGACCCTGTGTGCCCACAGGTCACAAAGTCCTCACTTAGGGCCCTCTGCTTCTGAGGACACATCCCAAGACCCCAGCACATGGCAAAACAAAGCTGGAGTCTGAGCCTGGGGAGGGGGCTGCATTATCACAGTATTGGTAGTTGCACTTGGCCTTGGGACCGAAATCTGTGACTTGACTTGTTCCCCCATCAGGTGGGAGCTGGCAGATCTGTCTGGATGAACCCGCATGCAGGGCATGCATAGGTCAGGAGTTCTCAGTGACACTGGGGGCTGGGACCACACTGCCACCTTGTCCCCTTAGGAGCTCCAGTCCTAGACAGGCAGGTGGGTGGGTGACAGTGATCAATGGACCTGGGCCGCTCCACTCTTCTTCTGTCTGGGCAGGGAGCTGCCCTCTGCCTGACCCACCCCTCAGTGATGTCTGTCTGTCTGTGTGTCTGCTTGTCCCTCCACCTGTTTATTTTTAGACACAGGCCCAGTCCAACCTCCCTGAAGCTCCTCTGTGCTGGGAGCCTGGAAAGGGAGGAAGGAAGTAAATATTTATGCTGATTAAGAATTCAGGAGCCAGGAAGGGCTGGTGGCCTGGTCCCTCAGCTGGCCTAGGGCCACAGGCCTCCCCACAGCCTGTCCCCCGCCCCCCACCCGATCTCTTGGAGGAGACCACAAGGGCAGGATGGTTTGGGAACTGGGAATTCAGACTGACACTGACTCTCAATGGCAACACTGCTCAAGTAACGTCCTTTGGCACCTGCCTACTGCACCCCACCCCACCCCAGGTCCCTGCCAGAGGGGAACCAGGGAGACACCATGGGTCACCGCATTTCGGAGACTTGCAGGAGACACTGCCTCAAGCTCAGAAAGGAGGACCCCAAAAGGAGTTAGTCTCCCAGGGTGAGGCTGGGACTCCAGCACCAACTGAATCAGCAGACCCAGTCCCTAGAGACCCCACCCTAAGCCCCCTACTTCCTGCTACTGGTCCTGCCCTGGGAACAGGGGTTCATTCTGATAGAGCCAGAGCAAAGCCAGGAGACCAAAACTGGTCACTCCTAGAAAAGGAAGAAGGATCAGCCCCCAGAACCCACAGCTCCCAGCACTCCCCTACCCCAGGCTGTCCCCATCCATCCAGGGGTAAGACGCCTGTGACCCTCCTTCCTGCTTTGACCATGATCAACCTGGAAGTGTCCCCTTTCACCCCCCACAGGCAGGGGGGTGGCCAGTTCTGGGCTCGGGCTCTGCTCTTTGTTCCCGGGTTGGATGAAGGGGGGCAGGCGAGAGCTAGTGTCACCTCTCTTGGGCCTCAGAGGCCCTGAGCGGGACGTTACCCGCGCCAGAACCCCGGGACTGGCGCGGCAATCACCCCCCTGGAGGCCGGCTAGCCAGCCATCACCCGATTGATTTTCGGGGGTGGGCGGGTGGACATGCGGTGTTTGTTTTCCGGATAAGGGCAGGGACCCGCCTCGCCGAGAGCAGAGGCAAGTTTCTTAGGCAGCGCGGAGCCCAGAGAGGGCCGGTGCCCAGCGGGTGCCACACGGAGCCTGGCTGCAGAAGCCCCAGCCCAATTTCCCGCTAGTCGCGAGGTGACCCCACAAGCGCCCTGCTACCGCGGGGTTGCGCGATTCCCTGATCGCTGGAGGGGGCGGTTAGGGAGGCGGCGCCGAGGTGGCCGCGCGGCCGGGCGCCGCTGCTCCAGCTGCGAAAGGAACTAATTAGGGCGGAGGGAGCGGGAGGAAGCGGCGCGGGGCGGGAGCGCGCGGGGACCACCGGGGCGGCGGGGGCGGGGCGGGGTCACCCCGAGGGTGGGCCGCGCTGGCCCTCGGGGGGCCGGCCCCCGCCCCGCCGCGCCCGCCGGCCTGGCGCAGACAATGGCCGCTATTGTGCGCCCGCCTGCCGCGCGCAGACGGCCCCCAGCTGCAGCTCCCGCAGCGGCCGGCCGGCCCTACCTGGCGGCGCGGCCTGCCCCCGGCCGAGGGGCGGGACGAGCGCGCGGCGGGGCCGGCCCCTGGGGAAACTGAGACCCGGGGGAGGCCCCGCCTCCGCCAGGTCCCGCGGCGAGGGGCGGAGCGCGGACCCTAAAGAGGGTGGGGGCGCGGTGTCTTTATCTACCACGTTCCCACCATGTGCCGGGAGCCATCTGTGTGCCCCGGACCCTCTAAAGCCGCTTCTGCTGAGCACAGATGAGGAAACTGAGGCTCAAGGTCACCAGGCCAATAAGAGCCGCTGGCAGGAATCTGTCCTGGAGAAAGCCCCTCGTCACTGCTTGGGAGGGGCCCGCTGGCTGCCCCGCAGCCGGGAGAAGTGCGGGTGTGGATGCAGGCGTTGAGCTCGGCACACCCCACTGAGAGGCACGCGGGGTCTCCTTGCCAAAAAGAGGATAGGACCCGCTGTAAGATGGCCCCCACCGTCCCGCCCACCCCACAGCTGCGAGGAGCCAGGTGAGTGGAAGCCAAGATAGCAGTGTCCTCAGGCAACAAGAGGCACACCCCTTATTCCCAGGTGATGGGGGTGTAGGGTGTGGGGGCGTAGTCCTGACTCTGCCCTTTGGTCAGCCATGACCTGTCCAACCTAGGACTTGGGGACAAGGGCCCAGGAGGCAGTTCTCAAAAGTCCACGTGGCTTTCTTGCTATGGAATGAAAGCAGAAGCAAGTCCCTGGCTTCCCCTGTGCCCATCAGCTCCCACCTGCTCAGAGGATTCCCCTTGCGTCTGGTACAGGGACCAAAACCATCAGCACATAGGTCCTATGGGGGGAAGCTGAGGGCCAGGAAGGGACAGCGCTCGCCCACATTGCACAAGTGGGTGGCAAGCCTGGGACTGGAAGCCGAGGACAAATATCACCACCATCCCCCAGCTGTTGATAGTCGGGCAATGTACCAGCACCTGTTTAAGTCAGGTGCGGTTTCATCCCCATTTTACAGATGCAAAAACTGAAGCTCAGGGAAATGAACTGTCCCGGGTCACACAGCTTGTCTCTAGCAGAGCCGAGTTTCAAGCCCAGGTGAACCCAGAAGCCATGTTCACCCATCGGTACCCCAGGGGACCCTGGATGTGGGAAGGGGCAGGCAAAGGAGCTCTGGCTTCCCACCCCTGCCTTGCCCATGGGTTTGTGGGAGCTGCGTGCCGAACCCCGGAGGGGCAGCAAGCAGTGAGTGGGCGCTGGAGGGGCCGACTGTTGGGGGGCCCACAGGAAGGCTTGGAGAGCTGAGGGCAGACGTGCTGCCAAAGCAAACAGCCCCACAGCCCCGCATTCCTGGGAACCGCTGCTGCACCCTGCTCTGGCCAAGGGCTCCGCCCTCCTCAGATGCCCAGCGTCGGGAGCTGAAGGCAGGGGCAGGCTTCATCTCCTGGGACCCACTTCCTAAGCAGGCTGCAGAGCAGGGCTCCAGTATGGATCAGACCACCCAGTCTCCAATTTGGCTCTGCCATGTCCTGCCCACGTGAGTCAGGGCAAGTCACCTCCCAGTCTGGGTCTCATTGTCCTTATCTCTAAATTAAGATGACAATAATACTGCAGGGGATGGCACCCCACTCCAGTATTCCTGCCTGGGAAATCCCATGGACAGAGGAGCCTAGTGTGCCACATACAGTCCGTGGGGGTTGCAAAGAGTCAAACATGACTGAGCGACTAAACACACACACAATAGTGTAAGACACCCCCCTCCACTGGATTTTGGGGAGAAATCAATGATGCCCATCCAATGATTACTTTAGTGTTCCCCCCTGTTATATAATGTTCAGCACCTAGAACAGTGCTGGGCGCATAGTAGGTGCATAATTAAACTTGTAAATAAACTGTCACCAGCACTTGAGTCCCCCAAGTCTTTGGCCAGTTGGAGGGCTGTGAGGACAGAGGGGACCGGCCCTCCTGCTGTACCCACAGACCTAGAGTCTCGCCCTCACCTGGGAGTACCCCTGCTTCAGCTGAGGACACAACTAAACAAGCTTGCGCCCCGGAGAGGGAGGGCTGCAGGCCCTGCTGTCCCACAGGGTGGCCCCAGCTGGCCCCAGTGCGCTTCCAGAACCTGACTGCGTCAAAGAGAGAGCGCTGGGAGGTCCCGGACAGTCTCTGAGCAGCCTGGAAGAAACAGGCCTCCTCCCAGGACCCAGGGAGGGGCTTATCCTGAGGGCTTGCCCGTGCACGTCCCAGGAGAGGGCCCAGTGTGGGGCAGACAGTACTTCCGGGAAGAGTGTGGGGTTTCGCCTTTCCTGGGAACCTCCAGATGGGAAAGCAGACCCTGCCCTCACCCCAGAATGGGTGCTTAGCCAGCACACAGATTGGCGGGGGGGGGGGGGGCAGCTACTCCAGGTCCCCTGGAGGCTAGACCCTGCCCAAGTGGGAACCAATGGCCCCTAAGTGACACAGCCAGGGCCAAGCTCCCTGCTCAGCCATAAAGTCCTTGGGAAAGCTCCCAGCTGGGCAGCACCTGAGCAGAGGTGCAGGCTGGCAGCCCCCACTTGGGCATGTACCCAGAGTCACCTGGAACAGGGCAGGGCAACCCGCTCCAGTATTCCTACTTGGAGAATTCCATGGACAGAGGAGCCTAGCAGGTTACCGTCCATGGGGTCGCAGAGTCAGAAACACACATGCCCTTGCATGCCCTTGTGGCTCTTGCTAGTGGCTTATGGACCTTAGGGACCCAGAGTCTGGTTATCAGGTCCCAGTCTCCCAGCCACCCCTCTGCAACTTGGTTTCCTCATCAGGAACACAGGCACCATGGATAAGGTGCCAGCTCATGGGGCAAGCTTGCCTGGCACCTGGCACACAGGCGGTGCCAGCAACTGGTAGCCCTGAGGATTCTTGTTCCCAACCCTGGGCTGGGTTGGGGGGGGCCCCACACATTAACTCCAGGGTCACCCCAATGGGTCAGGCACCACTGCTGCTGGAAGGCCAGCAGCTGGCTCACCCACGCCCCTCCCCAGCTCCAGCTCCCTAGGATCCACACTTCCCTCCCCAGCGCCAGCAGGGTGACACCAGAATGGGGTGGGGGTGCAGTTCAAACACAGACAAACACACCCATCCAGCTCCAGGGCCCAGCCTGGCACAGAGGCCTCCCCTGGCCGGGTGGCTCCAGGCCCATCAAGGCGGGCCCCCGCCCCCTGCTGCCTGCCCGCCTGCAGCCACCTTTGCACAACTATGTCTGGTATTTTCCTGTCTGCCCAGCTTTGGGGGGAGGTGGTGCGTGGGGCTGTGAGCACTGCCCGCACCTGGGCCTGGGCCAGAGGGGAGCCCGCCAAGCAGCCCCCAAGCCCAGGGCCGGGGGGTGAGGGGGGGCACGGGTGGAGAGGGAAGGGCTGGGCCCTGGGCCGCCCAGATCCTGGGGAGGGTCCAGCAGCAGGGGAGCCAGACGGAGACACACACCCGGAGGCAAGGCTCAGGCAGGGCCCTGGACCCTGCCAGGCAGGGCCGCTCACAGTAGGCAGGCAGCACTGGGCGCTTGGCCAGTGCTCTCGAGGGCCTGCAGAGGCGTTGGCCAGCGTCCCGCAGGACATGGATGGGCACCCCTAGACACAGAGGTACACACATATGTGTCACACCTGTGCACGCGGGACATGGCAGGTAACCAGCGTCAGGGTCCTGGACTCTGGGGCTTGTGGGTGGGAGCAGGCGTGAGGCCCAGTCCCCACCGAAGAGGAAACACTGTGCTTCCCACACCGACCCTGGCTGCAGAACGGGCCCAGGAGTGCCTCCCGTGCCCCCACCCTCCCCCCACAGACTCGGGGTAGGGATCAGCCCACTGGGAACAGCATCCGCCAACTCACAGGGCAGGAGGCAGTCGGCAGGTCCTGGACTTCGCCCCTTCCCTGTGCCTCATTTACCAACTACTCAGTTATGCATTCCAACACCAGGCCCTCCACTTGGTCCTGGGGGCCCACAGATGAATGAGAATGAAGGTCACCCAGCCTGCACAGAGGTGAACAGTGTCAGGAGTGGGCTGCTAAGATCCACGTCGGCCACACAGACAGGGGCCAACAGGCTGGGGGCCTCAGGCGTTCGGCAGGCCAAGAATGGCCAGTGTGCCTCCTGTGCGCCATCTTTGTCCATCCTCAGGACCCTGGGAGTTAGGTGGTATCCTCTCCACTTTCCAGATGGGGAGACCAAGGCTCAGTGGTTCCACTATCTGCCAAAATCACAGAGCTTATCAATAGCACAGCTGGGATGCACCTCCAGGCTCCAAAGCCCACAGTCTGCACCCAACACGGCAGAGGCCTGGAGGTGTGGCCCCAACTGACCCACAGCAAGTCTCCCTGTCATTCAGCAACGGAGGAAGCCCAAGAGAAAGGCCAGGCCAGTGGGCAGTGACCTGGAGGGCACTGGGGAGCCACGGAGTACTCTATACAGAAGACTGCTGTCTTCCTTTCCAGCCCATCTTCTATCCCCAGACTCTCCCCTTCAGCACCTCCTTTCTCAGGATTCCGTGCCTCTTGCCAGCCTGATGCTCCCCCCTCGGGTGCTAGCTCCTGCCCCACAACCTTCCACACTTCCATATTCTCCTCCAGCTGCTACCCTCCTCTGACCTCCTCCAGCAAGTCTCCCCAGATTCACCCTCCCTGATCTTTGCCTTCTGCAGCCACATGTGGGCTGTTCTTCCAGGTGCCTCAGCGTTAAGCAAGGGGGGGTCTGTCTCTGTCCCCACAATGCTGAGGGCAGCCTCCCTAGCCTGCAGTGCCTTGTGCTGCCTGACGTAGGTGCCCTGGTCCAAGTCCTCACTAACACCACTCCTTCAACCAGAGGGAACTGGGCAGCAGTTGAAGTGCTGCTGGGGACTCAGACCCAGAGAACCAGGCCTGCTCCCAGTTTGATGTGGACAGGGCTCTGGGCTTCTGTTCCCCCATCAGTGAAAGGAGGGGGCCGGCTGAGAGTAGGACCAGAGCTTGAACTTCCCTCTAAGGGCACCATCATACCTGCCCTTCAGTTTTCTCGAATGCCTGGTACTGAGAGTTTGCTGAGGGGATGAATCCATTGGTGGCACCTACCAGCCGGATGAGGTGTAGAGGGGCTTAAGGCCCAAAAAGGGAAGGGCTTGCCCACAGAGGTTTGGGGCGAGAGACCCAGGAGCAGATCTGGGTGGTGAGGGTAAGGCGTAACCCTGGTGGGTTAAGATGACCAGAAGGGTCCAGTTCCCCCAGCTTCATCTCCTGCCACTGCCCCCACCCCCATCCTCCCAGCCTTAGCACAGAGCCTCCCCAGAACAGCTGGCTTAGACCAGGCCCAGCAGGGGCTCCACCATGAACTCTGGACTCCACCCCCACGCCCTCTTCCCAGCCACCCTGCCACGCCCCTGCTCCCACTCTGGGCAGGAAAGCAAGTCCAGAAGCCAGGGGCCATCTCTAAACCCAAAGGAAACACCCACTGGGTGGGGCCATGCCAGGCCTGGCCTGTTTCAGGCTCTTGGGGCCCAGGGCCCACGGAATCACTCAGGGTGTCCACTAGGTGTCCTGAACCGGGGATTTGGGGGCTCGGCCTGGAGGAGGAGATAGCCAGCAGCACTGGAGTGGGGAGCACTTTGAAGCAGGGCGGACAATGGGGAGCCCCACAGCCTTGTAGGGAGGGGGACATCACAGCTCTGGGTCAGTCAGCTTAGGAGTGTGATGATAGGGGTTGGGTGGCGGGTGGGGGGTCCTGGACACAGGAAGGAGTGGCCCTGGGGAGAACTGGCTCAGGCAGGCTGGGACTTGCCAGGCAGACCCAGGTGGACTGTGGGGGGAAGGGAGAGAGGCTTCCTCCAGATACAGCTGCCCCCACACTGTGCAGAGAACGGGGGGCAGCAGAGAAGCAGGAGGGGCTCTGGACTGAACTGACATTTCAGTCCGAGGCTCTGGCTCCCCTCTGGCCCTCTCTGACCCCAAGTGACCTTGGGCCAGGCCCTCAAATCTCCAAGCTTCAGTGTCCGCCTCCCACCTCCTTGCTGCCAGAGTCCCAGTGGAATGCTAGCCTGTGACCCTCAGTCAGCCAGGCAGGAACGTCTTCCTGGAGGCTCCCAGGGCTGAGTCAGGCAGCTCAGCAGTCTCCTGGGGCCTCCGCAGGTTCCCACCCGCCCTTGGCCGAGACTGGAGGAGAGGGGCCGGGGGCCGGGGGCCCGGGCTGAGCCCTTCTGCAGACAGCCATCTGCCCGGACTGGAGTTCTGTGCACACACGCAGGTCACACACCAGGCCCGCCCTGTGCAGAGGACTACCTGGCTGTCTAGCAGGAAGACAAAGGACCTTCGGAAGCTCCAGCCAACCACACCCCCCCCACATCGGTTATGTCCCTGGAAGAGTCTCAGCTCCCGCCACCCATCCCCCACCAGGGGCACGTGGAACAGATGGAAGCCCTCCCCCATTAGAATCACCTCCCATCTCTGTGCCCTGGAGGCCCCTCCCCACCTGGCTACCAGTTAACCAGACCCTCCATCCATGGGGGGGGGGGCGGGGGGCGGAGAGCCAGAGCTCCCTGCCCCTCAAGGTGCCCAGAGCCAGGGCCTCTACTCGGCCCAACCTGAGGAAGCTTGAAGAGACATGTCCCAGGCAGAAGGCAGGTCAGACCCCAGGAGGGGGGCTGCTGGGAGCTCCCTGGGAGGGGTCCCACAGCCCCAGAGCTGGAATGGGAAAGAGGACCAGGATCCCCTGTAGCCCTGGGCCCGGGCCTCGGCTCCCCCATGGAGAAGTCTGGAGCTAAGGCCAGGAGGATCAGTGCCAGGGAAAGGATGGAGGCCTGGGGCCCAGTGAACGCAGCTGCTAGGGCCAGCTCGGGCTCCTCTCTTGTGCCAGGCTGGGAAAATGGCCACCAGACCCCACCGCCACCTTCCAGAGCCATGGCAGACCCAGGAACTCAGGCCCAGATGCCCATCAGCCCTCCTCCATCCTGTGCCTCAGTTTCTACCAAATAGGGATCAGTGGGTCTCTCTCAAGAAGCTCATGTAGCAATTTCAGGTGACGGGTGTCAACGCTTGTGATGGCCACTGGCAGGCATCCTGCGGATCTTCTCAGGGAGCTGTTTGAGGTGTCCCCCACTGCTGCTCTATCGTCTGACCCACTTCACCTCCCCATCCTCACCCCCACCCCAGGGACCTTACGCTGGTATTTTTACTAGTTGAAGAGACAGCAGGGGTTTGTAGGGCCAAGTTGGAGCCTGGAGAGAAATCTAGGTCTACTCTAGACAGTGCCACTACATAAGACACCCCCCGACCCAAGTAAGTCCTTTCCTGTCCAGGTGTCAGGGTCACCTCCAACTGTGGCTGATGAGCAAAGCTCGAGTGGTCCTGGTTGAAAGTGCAGGTCCCTGCCCCCAGAGTGGGGCTGAGGCAGCCACCTGGGAAACCTCGGGGGCAGCTGTGTCTCAAGGGCCTTGCAAAAGCTGTGATCTCTCCCACCCAGGGCTGTCCCTGGCATTCTCAGAGAGCTCAGCCCCCAGACTCATGTCTGGGCTGCGGCCCATCTCTAGGACCCTTTCACAAGCCCAGTTGGGAGAGATCAGCATCTTTTGGCTGGCCCCAGAGACCCCCCTCACCAGCCATGGACACCTCCCATCTCTGAAAAGGGTGCTTATCGAGATGAAGGGAGGACCAGCCAGCATCTTCCAGGGGTCACCCCTCTGGCCTCACTGTGAAATGTAAAATAACAATAACCCAACAGAGGAAGACCCAGCCCCACTGTGCCCAGCTCAGGGCCTCTCCACTGCAATCTGAATTTCCCACTTGGGTAAGGGGCCTCCTCTGCCTGGGACATGGAACCTGGGGAGGCGTAGGGCACTGGAGACAGCCCCCACCACCAGTGTGCCTCTCAGCACTGGGATGCGGGGACCCACCCCATATGCCTCCCAGAGAGCTCAACTACACGCCCCAGTCCCACATCTGGTCCCCCCGGCCACAGCTGTCACCAACCCCGCCCATCCTGGGATTGCCCCAAACTCTGCCTGGCACCCATCCCCGCCCTCTCGCCCAAGTGGGAAACTCAGATGCCAGGCGAGCCTAGCCCGGGTAGATGGAAACGCGCATGGGAAAACGTTGTCAGGAAAAACACATTCTTCCTTTTGTACCGCAGCTCAGACCCTAGGAGGATTAGGTGGTCGATGACACTCCCACCACCTGGGCCAAGGCCAGGCCAAGAAAGGAGGGAAGAGGGATCCACAGGGTGGGACTGAGAGGGGTCCAGGCCCTCTGACACGCCCCAGGGAGGGGCCCTGGCAGAGCTCTGTCTTCCCCAGGCCAGGGTGCACCGTCGCCCTGTCACCCTCGGCAGGCGGGCGCTCCCAGCAAGGCGGGGAGCCCAAGCAGGAGAAGACATCGCTGTGGCTACCCATTTGCAGTTGGGCTTTTCAGAAACAACAAAAGCTTTGGGGGGGGATGGGGGGGTGGGACTCAGTTCACACGATTGTTTAAAATGAGGTTTCTGGATGTCTGTGGCATTCAGTTATTCATCCTGGCTCCACCCACGGATAACTGAGAGTTGGCTTTTGTTGGCCTTAGCCCCCCTCTCGGCAGCCCCCCACCCCCAGGTCTTCTCGTGGACTCTGCAGTTCCGTAAGATCACCTTGTACAACCCTTTGGTTTTACAGATAAGGAAACTGAGACCCAGAAAGGGGAAGAGCCTGGCTTGGCCAAGGACCCCTGGGAGTTGGTGGCGCAGCCAGAAGTCAAATCCAGGACGTCAGACTCCCAGGCCAGGGGCTTTTCCCACTCACCCTCCAGGCTGTGGCCCAGTTCCAGTGAATCCCCCAAAGCCACTGACCCCAAAAGCAGTGGTGCCTGGAACTGGGGTGACTCACTGTCTGGCTTCCTGGGGCACCTCCTCCCCACCAGTGAGGGAGAGACTGGCAGGTGTCCCTGTGTAGAGAGCCAGGAGCAGGGAGAGGGCCCCCCCCGCCCCCCAGAGGTCCTACACCAGGGTCACTTAGGGGCCGAAGAGCCCCAGCTGGAGGGATTTAACGTCAAAGGTCAAAGGTCACAGACAGGGAAGGGCGGGCAGGCATAGGGGTCGGAGGGTCAGCGCTAATGGCAGCTCCGGAAAGGAGGGGGAGGGGAAGTAGCTAAGGAAAACAGGGCTGCTCCCAAGGGGTCCTCAACTCCCATAAATGGTGCCCAAGCCCCTGGCACTGTCTCCAGCTCAGATGACAGCAGACGGGGCCAAGCCAAGCTGGGCTGGAGCTCAGAAAGGGGTGTCCCTGGGAGGAGGGTCCCCAGGTGCAGCCCTTCCCCCAGTGCGGGCCAGAGCCAGCTGGGAGGCCCAGCCTGGGCCCAGAGGGGAGAAGAAGGAGCAAAGGGGAGGCAGAGGTCGTGGAGAGGATGTGTGAGTGGGGCTGGAACAGATGTGGTGGGTGGGCACACTGAATCCCCTTCCCCGAGCTTCTTCCAAAGCTGCCAGTGAAGCCCCACTCTCCCTCCTGAATGCCAGAACCAGGCATGCTGGATCTTCACATGGCCGCCTCCAAGGACCACAGCTCAGGCCCTGTCCCTGGCCCAGACCAAGAACCATGGGAGCCCAGGCCTTGGCCAGGTCCCCAGCTGGCCTGGCTGCCCCCTCAGTGTCAAGCGCTCCCTCCAGAGCCAAGATCCTGGGCTGTGATGGCTGGGGGCCCAGGGCTCCTCCCAGGATCCCTTCCCGCTTCCCAGGCCCCAGGGTAGGGCTGGGCAGCTCCCTGCAACCATCCCTGCCCAGGGTGGCCAGCCAGGCAGGCCCTCCTGGACAGGCCTACGGGCGGCAAGCTGCTCTGCTGTGGCCTGAGTACCCGGCTGGGCAGGGCAGTGTGCCAAGGCCTCCAGGTGCCAGCCTGGATTCCAGCCCCATCCCAGGGGGCCTGCGGGGAAGCAGGGCGCAGGCATCTCCCTCCTTCGGGATGCACCTGCCTCGCCCCCTCCTCCCGCCCCCTCCGGACCCTCCCTCAGGCGGGCTGGAAACCCCTGCCCTCCCTACTCAGCCCGGCCCTCCTGCGTGCACGCGGACAGCAGGGGGTAACAAGTGCTGGACAGGACGCCAGCTCCCAGTCCTGACCCCCGGCCCGAGGGAGGCCGGAGCGAGCCAGGGGCAGCAGGGGGAGGCTTCCCTAGACCCGGGAGGAGACACCTCTCAGCTCCCGTCCTAGAAACAGCCCCGCCGTGGGAAGGGGCGGCTGCCCGGCTGCCCCAGACAACTTCGTGCCCGGCCTTGGGGTGGGGGGTCCCTTTCACCCCGCAGCGCGCCCCCCGCCGCGGCCGCCCAACTTCCCTGCCGAAGTTTGCTCCCTCCTGGGGCCCGGCCGCGGCTCTGCCCAGCCTCCGGACGGACGGAGGTAAGGAGGGAGGAGAGAGCGCGACGGAGGGACGCGGCCGGGGGAGCCGGCGAGGGAGGGAGCGCGCGAGCCAGCGAGGGAGCGAGCGCTGGGGCCCCGGCGAGGGCTCACAATGGCCCGGGGCGAGGCGCGGACTCGCGGGGGAGGCGACCCCCGGGTCCCGCAGCCCCCGCCGACAGGCCAGCCCCTCCCGCCGGTCCCCTTCCCCACGGCGCGATGCCCGGGGGGGGGGGCGGGGGGGCGCTTCTTACCTCGGCGGCGGGGGGCGGTCGGGCTCCCGGCTGCGGGCTCCGGCGGTCGGGGGCGGCGGGGGAGCGAGCGGGGGAGGGGGCCGGGCGGGCGGGGGCCGGGGCGCGAGGCTCACGGGGTGCGGGCTCCCCTGGCACGGCCGCCCGGCGCCCGGCCGCTCCGCCACATCTGCAGCTCCGGCAGGGAAGGTGGCCGCGGCGGCCGGGCCGTGCGGGGATGTCTTAGAGAGGGAGGGAGGAGGGAGCCGGGAGGAGGGACCGGCGGGCCGCGGAGGAGGGAGAGGAGGAGGGGCGCGGGGGGCGGCCTCCCCCCCGCCTCCCTCCCCCGCTGCTTCCCTCCCAGCAAACCCCTCTCGCCGCCGCGGCCCCAGGCCCGGGGCGCCAGCTGCCAGGCGGGGCGTGCGCGTCGGGGGGAGGGGGCGGCCGGGAGCCGGCGCTGGGCCGGGGGAGGGGCGGAGGGGAGGAAGGGAGGGTGGCGCGGCCCCGGGGAGCGGGAACCGGGAGGGAGGGGGCGCCGGGCCGCGGCCGGGCCGCGCGCGCGTCCTCTTCTGCCCCATCCTCGGGTCCCCCCCCCCCGCGGCCCCGCCCCCGGCCCGAGGGCAGCGCTAGGACACGGCCTGGGAGGTGGCCTGGGGGTGGCTGGCGGGCGGGCGGGGTGGTTGGCGGGGAGGGACGTCCCGCCCTCGGGGAAGCCCGGAGAGGGGGCGGCGCGCGGAGGAGGACCGGCGGGAGGGCGTGTGGGCCCAGAGGAAAAGACCCAAAGACCGGGAAGATGGAGGAGGTCGCGGCGGCCGAGGGGGCGGGGGGCCCTCGTCTGCCTCCCGCGGGGTCACCTTGGCCAGGCCCCCAGCGGCCCGGGGCGGCGGGGAGGGCGGCGGCAGTGCCTCTCCGCGGGCCCTGATTTCTCCGCCCAGCCCAGTTCCAGGAACGCGCGGGCAGCGCCCGGCGGGCAGAGGCCGGGGCGCCGGATTTGGGGCGGCGCAAGCGAGGGTTCGAGGCTGGTCTCAGCCCCTCCTTCCCGTCCGACGTCTGGCTGCTGGTCCTCGCCTTGTCCTCGGCCTCAGTTTCCTTCTCGGTGGAATAGGAAGGAGTCCCCACCGCGGTCTTGGTGCCAGCAGTTGGGGACAACCTGCATCATCAGCGCGAGCGCCTGCGAGGGTGGTTGATCGCGCCTGAACCCTCAGCGCCCAGCGCGATGCGGACGGTTAAGAAGTGCAAGTAGTGAGAAATCAGCTGCAGCAGGCTAAGTTGATTTCCACCTCCTGAGATTGAATCCCAGACTCGAATTCTTTAAGTGTGTTTTGTTTGGGTCAACCCGGAGACCCCGCCTAATTATCTTCTTGCTGTCAGGTGGCAAATCTTGGTTCAAAAACAAACCCTCCTGGTGTTGGCCAGCGCTGCCAATTGGCCTTGAGGAGTCCGGGAGAGGAAAGCCATGCACTCTAAGCGAAGCGTCTTGATTCTGGGTGTAATTCTGCCTTCATTCGTGCACTTGGTGCCCGGCCAGAACCTGAGAGGAGCAGGTCTTCATCACTCAGCGTCCTCAGTGCCTGGCACCATGCTCCCGCACATAGTAGATGCTCAGGATATGTTTCTGGGATGGACACAGAGCAGGTGCTCATTCCATCTTAAGTGGTCAGGTAGGTATAGTAGTGCTCACGACTGTTGGGTGAATGGGCACATGATTGGTGCTGTGAGCTGTTATGTGGGCAGGCAGTAAACGCTCATTACATTTCCAGCAAACGGATACATAATAGGTTGCATAAATGGACAAGTAATACGTACTCATGACTGTTGCATGAACAGACAAGAGGCTGTTGGGTGATACATGAAAGGCCAGTAGGCCCGCACCATTTGGAGGTGACCTTCCCTGTTCCCACCCCACCCCAGTTTCCCTGTGTGAATAATGTGGAGTGAGGCCGGGTTAAACATTAGCCGGCAGATGGTCCGGAGGGAAGGCCAGCTTCGGGACCTAGCACCTGCTAGGAGGGGGCTGTTAAGGGCCGATGCTCTGGGTTCTGGGTCCTCGGACCAGCCAGTGCATGGGGAGGGGGAGGGGCCAAGGGCCACAGAGCGCCCCCTTCCTGCCTCCTGGATTTGGCCCTCAGGGGGCCCTGCAGCCTGGGGCCTCACTTTGTTCCAGTTGGCCCTGCAGGCTCCAGCTGCGAGGGAATGCAGGTATATCCTAAAAGGTACACAAGGGGCTAGTTTTAAATCTGTTAAAACTGCTTATGGAAGGCTTACAGGATGCCAGTGACAGTGGGGACAGATAGTAAACAATCCCAGCCATCCTTGCCCTTCTGGGTCTCACAGTTCAGCTGCAACTGATTCAAGTGAAATCCACAGGTCTCCACACTATGAGGGGACCTGACCACAAGAAACCTTAACCTGTGAGGACCTTTCTCATTTGTTTTTCTGCTCCCCTGTGTTTTCATGGACAAGCACGTTGCTCCCAGTGAGAACTCTGACTTAGGATTCCCACATTTGGATGGTAAATAATAGTATCTCCTTTCTGAGGTTGTTATGGAAATTAAATGAGGTATATTCTCAATACACATTAGCAATCACTACTAGGAATCAAGAGGCTTCCCAGATGGCATTAGTAGTAAAGGACTTGCCTACCAATGCAGGAGACATAAGAGACACAGGTTTGATCCCTGGGTCAGGAAGATCCTCGGGAGGGGAGGGTGAGGGAACAGCAACCCACTCCAGTATTCATGCCTGGAGAATCCCATGGACAGAGCCCTGGCAGGCTACAGTCTGTAGGGTCACAGAAGTCCGACATGACCGAAGCAACTTGGCACATATGTACACCCACAGCAGGTAGCATTAAGCCTGACCCACTGCTTTTCAATTCCAGGACCCAGTTGGTGTCCCCTTCGCTGCAGACAAACCCCTAAATTTGGCACCTGCAAACCCAACAAGAATGAGGAACTCTATATAGTTTTGGTGGAGTCAACCCAACCAGAAACCCTCAATTCCCAGCCAGACCAGTTCTTTCTCTGAATGAGATGGTTTACTTTCATTATATTCACAGTAACCCTGAGGGTGGGTCCTATGGTTATTCCCATTTTGCTGAGAAAGAAACTGAGGCAGAGATTAAGTGACATGGCCAAGGTCTTAGAAGACAGAAGGAGGCATAGACCAAGTTGTGGTCTCAATCAATCTGAGTCCAAAGCATTTGTTATAATTGCTGCCTCCCTGGGGCATCAACTAAGTGATGGGATGGAGTGTGGAACATTTCAGAGGGCCAGACTCAGAGAGGGTTTTTCATGGTATGCTTTTCTGGGAGGCAGCATTTGTTATGGCAGTCAGGCTAAGCATGGCCTTCTAAGTGCAAGGTGGGTGAACAAGGATGTCTTCTTTCCCTAGTGACACTAGATTTCCTCCCTCCAGGAGCCCTTATTCTGAGTACCCATCCTTTGTCACCTGCTCCCCTCCCATGTGTTTTGTACTGTCTCTTCTATTAGAGCATAAATTCCCCAAGAAGTAGAATAGGGGACAGTATCTGTTTTGTCACCCCCCTACAGGGTCCTGCCCAGGGCCTGGCATCATCATAAATATTGCTGTTAGAGACTGAAAGTTTGTGTCCTCCTCTGTATTCATATACTGAAGCTCTGCTTCCAACCCTGAGGTGATAATATTTGCACATGGGGCCCTTAGGAGGTAATTAGGTTTAAATAAGTTCATGCAGTCCCCATGATGTGATCGGTGCCCCTATAAGAAGAGGAAGAAAGTTGGAGCTCTCTCTTTCCCTCCCTTTCTTCCTCTCATGTGAGGACACAGCAAGAAGGTGGCTGTCTGCAAGCAAGGATACGAGCCCTCACCAGGAAATGAGTCTGTGAGCACTTTGATCATGGACTTTCAGCCTTCAGAAGTGTGAGAAATAATGGTTGGTTAAGCCACCCAGCCTGTGTATTTTGTTATAGCCACTGGAACTAAGATAATTGCTAATATATTTGGGGGCTGAATATTGTCCCTTAATCCTTCATCAGTGAACTTTTATTTCCCCATGCTGCGTGGCTTGCAAGATCTTAGTTCCCCAATGAGGAATCAAACCGAGGCCACCCCACCCCCACCCCCGTCCCAGCAGTGAAAGCACCAAGCCCTAACCACTGGACCACCAGGGAATTCCCAATAAACATTTATTGAACATCTCCTAGGTTCCCGTTCATTCAACAGATGCCTATTAAACTGTTATCACATGTCCATTCAACAACATTTATTGAGGGTCTGTTGCATGCTGGGCTAGCAAACTCATCCAGGTTTCCAAGGGGATCGCTCAGTCTAGGGTGGGCTCCTTACCTGTCAGTACCCAGAAGGGACATGACTCACTCATTCACACACATATACCTGCCCACTTAGTACATGGCTCTTTGGTTAACACATGATGAGTTTCAGTATAGGAGTAACTCAGCTGTATAAATATGGTTCTTCTCTTTCCAGAGCCTTTAATCTATTCAAGGGACTGGAATTGAATAATACAAGACAACATGTGAGCCTGAAGACTTGTTTCAGATGTAGGAGAGGTAATAGGAACCAGGATAGATGAATGGTATCTATCAAACCCCAAACTCTAGCTCTTAACCTCAGCCAAGTCATCAACTCTCTTCTAGTTTCCCTGTCTGAGAAACGGTGATCCTCATGCCTGCTACGGGGCTATATGAGGCTCTACTAAGAGGGAACACAAAGGGCTGGAAGGGAGAAACAGCGCAGCAAATGGTAGCTGCGCTATTATTATTAATGAAGCCTGCAACCCACTGTGAGTGGGGCCCAGGCACAAGGATGGAGCTGTGGCAAGAAGTGAGATCAGGGTGACTTATTAACCTTGAGCAGTCAGCCTGGAGAGCTCTCTCCCCGTTGGCGCTGGCTTGCCATGGCTGCAAGGCTGGGGCTGACTATGGGTGGGGTGTTTATTCTGGGAATCAGCCCTGACTGTTCCTCACTCTCAGCTCCAGAGAGAAAGAAGGGCTTTGAGTCAGAACCGAGGGCCCTACTGGGCCCAGCATGTATGACCCAGCCCACCTGCCAGCAGAGCCCCTGACTGAGAACACCCCAGGAGGCACAGCCCCCAGGGCCAGCAGGGTCTTTTGGGTTTGACACACACTCTCCCACTGGAGATACACCTGACCCCTAGAGGGCCTGAAGCGCTCAGCTTTTGGAGTTTTGGAGGCTGAGCTCTAGACGTCAGCCTGGAGTGAGTCTCCTGGGCAGGGAGGGACAGACACTGGATGTGGGGGTGTCCATGCTGGCTTTTCAGCCCCTATAAATAAGTGGCCCCAGTTTCCTTCATCAGGGCTCCATGGACATTCACCTGTTCAGTCGCACAAACCTGACACTTATCAAGGCTCATCCACCCCCAAGGGTGATTTGGGGCTTCCCTGGTGGATTAGTTGGTGAAGAATCTGCCTGCACTGCAGGAGACTCCAGGTTCATCCCTGGGTCGGGAAGATCCCCTGGAGAAGGAAATGGCAACCCGCTCCAGTATTCCTGCCTGGAAAATCCTAGGGACAGAAGAACCTTGCAGGCTACAGTCCACGGGGTCCCAAGAGTCCGACACGACTTGGCAACTAAACCACCACCATACTTCACTGAATGTTCTGCCTTCACCATCTTGGGATTATTAATCATTCTGAACAGACCCAGTGCCTTTTCATTTTTGCACTGGATCGGGTCCATTGTGCAGCCTGTCCTGCCCCCCTGCTTTGTATTTCCCCCTTGTCTTCCTCAAGTGAAGGAGGTTTTCAGATCCACCCCTCAGCCACGCCCAGCCACCCTGGAGTGCCTTAAGTAATAAGCCCATTTCTTGAAAGGGGCGGGGGTGAGCACCTGCCACTTCAGCCTAACGGTACCAACCTTTCCGGAAAAAGGCCCAAGGAGTTGGGGCTGTGTGCTGGTGGGTAAGTCACTCAACTTTCTGATCTTCTGATTATTGAGACAATGTTTTATTTAGCTGAGTTGGACTATTGGGAGGATTAAAGATGTAGTTCATATAATACACAGTGCTTGGTGGAGTAAGCGCTCAATCCATTAGAACTATTATCAATATCGTTTTTAAAAAGGAGGATTCTTACAGGCGCTAACTTGGAGAGAGGGAGGGAAGGGCCAGCCATCCCTACGGACCTGCCCCGGGAAGGAGGAGCCGCCCCTCCCCCGACCCCGCCCCGCTGTCTTCCGAGGGAGGAGACCCCACCGCGGTAGGGACGAGGGGGCGGAGGAGCGGGAGCGACACATTTTTGAGTTGTGACCAAGTGGAAACTCCCTCCCAGAGGCGGAAGCCGGGGGCGCCCCACTGGGGCCAGAGCCTCCGCCGAGGCGGGATCCGCGGCCTGGGGGCGGGACGGGGCGCCGCGGGGTGGGGGTGGGGGACCCGGGACCCGCCCCTCGCCTCATGAATATAAACGAGCCGGCGGAGGAGAGCGGAAGTGCGAGGCAGCCCTGCCCCTACTGGCCCCGCCTTCGCCGCGGGCCCGCGGCCGGAGGGGTGTGGCCTTGCCGCAGACGCCCCGCCCCTCCCGCCCGTTGCGCTGGGCCTGCTTCCGGCCGGCGCGCCCCGGACGTGACCTCGCGCGGGCGCGCGCCGGAGCCGCCCTCGGGGAGGTACCCGCGCCCATCGCGCAGGTAGGGCCGCCCTTTGTCTCCGGCGCCGGCCCCCGGGGCCTGGGTTTCCACCACCCGCCTCGCTGCTCCTCTAGCTCCGACGCAGCTTGGCGGCCCCCAGGGCGCGATCTGGCCCCTGAGTCAGGCTCGCAGTCGCGCCTGCAACCCGGGAGGCGCGACAGGAACCCATTCACTCCAGCGCGGGCTCCCCGGGGGCAGAAGGCTGCAAAAGCCCTGCATCTCACGGGGCTTGTGCTCCAGAGCTAGAGAGGCCAGCGGGTGCATCAGTAGAACGTCCAGTATGTCGGATGAGTGTCAGGGTGAGAACAAAAGCACGGGATGGCACACCCAGGCCGCTGAGGGGGGCCTGGAGAAGGTGACTTTTGAGCGAAGACCCGGAGGAAGCGAGGAAACAGGCCTGTGCCTGGGGGTGTCGGGGGCAGCCGGGCATTAAGGATGGTGTGGCTGGAATGGAGACAGGCAGAAGGAAAGGATGGAATCATGATAATAATGACTCAGTGTTGAGCAGGTGCCCTGCAAAGTGCTAGGTGCTCTATGTATATTATTTTTTTTAAGCCTCAGGACAGCCCGGACCTGGGCGCTAGCATTATCTGAGAGGAAATCAGTCTCAGGCAGGCTAAATAACTTGCCCAAGGTCGCACAGCATTGGAGCCCAAGGAGACTGGCGTCATTGCCCGATACACCCAAGAGACCCAGAATAAGGTGAACTTGACCGAGTCAGGTTCTTGTGCCGCACCTCAATTTCCTCCCAAAGTGCTGGAGGAAGAGGGTGTGACTGACCCCCTGAAGGGAAGAACGGGCAGGCAGGGCCTTTTAGCTAACAATCTTCCCCCAAGCCAGCTTGCTGTAATTCATACCCAGCCCTGAAATCCAGCCTGAAATCTACACAGAATGAGGATGTAGCAGGAGTCTTCGAGGATGTCTGCCTATGAACGAGAGGCTTTTATTGCCTGGGAGGCACTTGTCACCCCTCCAGGCTCTGGAGCAGGTACAAGTGGGCTTGGGAAGGGAGGACAGAAGGCCCAGAGGCTGGAAGAGGCTGCTAGGATGGGGGCGGGGGCGGGGGCGGGGCGGGGGCGGGGCCGGGGGGGAGCTCAGGGAGGAAGAGCCCTGTGAGCCTCAGTGCTCCAGAGCAGTAATAAAGGTGGAGTCAACCAGACAGACAGGCTCTGTGTGCGTGCAACCAGCTAGTGCAGAACAAGCAGAATCCCCCAAACATCCCTGCGAGCCTGGAGAAATTCACACACACACACACACACACATGAAACAAAACCCACCCATGTCTGCACCTGCAGCAGATTTCTTTGACCACTGCTCAGACCAGAGGGAAAGGGCCTCAGTGCTTCCTATTTGGGTTTGGCTGGCCATGCTGACCACTCTCTGCTGTGGGAAGGGACAATCTCCTGTGAAGATTTGCTTATGCACTTAAGGTGGCTCGGATGGTAAAGCCTCTGTCTACAGTGCAGAAGACCCGAGTTCAATCCCTGGGTTAGGAAGATCCCCTGGAGAAGGAAGTGGCAGTCCACTCCAGGACTATTGCCTGGAAAATCCCATGGACAGAGGAGCCTGGTAGGCTACAGCCCATGGGGTCGCAAAGAGTCGGACACGACCTAGCCACTTCACTTCTGATCCTGAGAGTTTCTAACAGGGCAAGGGTGGTGAGTCTTCAGCTTTGCTCCTTCTCTAACCTGGCACAGGCTCCAGCCTCGGCCTCTGGGCCATGGCGTGAAATGTGGCACTGGGAGGATTAGTCATGTGCCGCATTCCTCTGTGTTGGAGCACAGTCCTGGTGGTACGGGACCACAGTGGAATTTACCATCACGCCCATTTGGTAGATGCTCAGAGAGGTTAAGTGGTTGGACTGAGTGCACAGCTGTCAAGGAGCAGAGGGGCCTTCTTTGGTGGTCTAGTGGCCAAGACTCCTGGCTCCCAATCCCGGGGCCCGGGTTTGATCTCCAGTCAGGGAACTAGATGCCACATACTGCAACTAAGAGTTCAAATTCCACAACCAAAGATCTCGCATGCTGCAAAGAAGATTGAGGATCCCCTGTGCCCCAACTAAGACCCAGCCAAATAAATTTTTTTTTTTTTTTAAGGACCAGAGGTGGGATCCTAGTCCAAATCATTTGACTCCAGAGCCCTGCCCCTCAGGGAGCTGATTCACCCTGTAGAGGAGATATATTTCGTGTTTGGCCTGGAGACAACCCCCCACCTCTGCCGCCCCCCCCCCCCACACACACATATACTCTGTGGGGTTGTAGGGGTGGCAGAGGGGACAATGACCAAAGGGGATGGAGACACTTTCTGCTCTTCTTTCTTAGCCACACAGTCTCCAGGCCTTTGCGTCTGGGTCAGATAGGTCAGTCCCTTCTCAGGGTGGGAGTGCTGCAGGTGGGGCCAGAGGCACCTTGGGGGCACCCGGCAGGCAGGAGGCTTCCCTGGGAGAATGACTCTTATTCTACCTGGGCTCCTGGGACCTTCTGTGCACCCTGGCCTTGAACTGAGGGGGCGGCTGGAGCTCTGGCCGCTGACCAGGTAGGCTGAGAATGTGGGAGTGTCCGGGTGGAGGGGGAGAGGTCTGAGGTGTCACATTGGAGTGCTGCAAGTCACAGGGATGAACCTGGAGAGAATGCCCGAACAAGCTGAGAGCTGGTCCCCTCAGATCAGTCTCGCTGTGTTGTCTGTCGCCTGCTGAACTGGAGAGCTTCTGAACCTTACAGCCGCAGTGGTTCTCAAACTGAGAGACTTACTGAGGGCGGGGCCCAGGGGTACACATTTCTAACAAGCTCCCAAGCATTTAAGATGCATCTGGTCCTCTGACTAAACCTGGAAAACCACGGTCCTGGACCTCCCAGCCAGGCAGCCATGAGAAACCCCTTCTGGAGCCTTCTAGCAGATCCAGAGCCTGGTGTGTGTGTAAATGTTTTCCACGACTGGATTTAAGTGCACTCCACTCTCCGTTGGGGTGCTGTCATCAGCTGAGCTTCCCTGTTTAAGATAAATGATGGAGTCTCAAGTGATAGCTCTGCCTCGATCCATCCCCGGCCGTTTCCCCCAAAGAGCAGGCTGCCCCATCACCCGCTTACCGCTGAGCCGCTTACCGCTGAGCTGTCCTGAGCCTTCCCCCTGGGCAGACCTCCTTCCAGCTGTCCTTCCTGAAGCCCTCTGGGGTCTGCACCGCCTGCCTGCCTGTGGGCCCCTAAAACTGGGTATTCCCTAGGATTCCTTCCTTGGTCCTTTTCTGTTTGATTCCTTTCCTCAGTTGAAGAGGCAAAAGTGAGGGGGAGGGATTTCCCCGGTTGTTCAGTGGCTAAGACTATGCTCCCAGTTAAAGGGGTCCGGGTTCAATCCCTGGTTGGGGAACTAGGTCCCACATGCTGTGACTGAAAGATCCTATATGCCGTAAGGAAGATCTCTCTTGCTGCAACTAAGACCCAGTGCAGCCAAATAAATAAATGGGTTTTTCCTAAAGTGAGAGAGGAACCTCATCTCTATCCAGGAGAGTCCCCTCAATGCTACCCAGCTTCTGAGGTGCATCAGCCCGACATTTTCAGGGGCGAGCATGATATCTCCCCTCAGCTAACCCTGTGGAGCTCTTCGATATAGACTCTGACTTGAGGGGAGTCTGGCCACACCTGTCACCCTGAGGGGGGTCCACCCACCGTGGGTTCCTCGATGCTCCTTCCAAGCTGTACCCCTGACAGGAAAGAGTGCCCATCCCAGTAGCCAGGCTTCCAGCTGGAAACTTCTGACTTCTTTCTGCTTTCCCTGTTAAAAGTCACAGTGCCCTCTCACCTTCCAGACCCCTGAATGCACACACACCCCCACCCACCACATGGGTGTCTGTCCTGGTGTCCCAGGCTGGGGGTCTCTGTATTAATACCTTTTCTTTTATTACCGCCCCCCGTCATACATCTCTTGAGTCCCTTCATCTGGCCACTGCAGTTAGGGGCCTTTGAACTCCCCAGTGGCCCCCTCACTTTCTGAGAACTTGACTCAACCCAGAGGCGTCATCTGAACTGGACTACTTGGAGGCTGCCTGGCTTTTCCCCCATCTGTGTCAGGGGCCACGTGGCACTGAGTCAGTGCCCCTGCCTTGAGTCGGGGTCTTCATTCAGATCCTGGCCTTGCCCTTCCCGGCCTTTAGCCTGGACAGATTCCTTGAGCCCCCCAAATTCCCATTTCCTTGTCTATAATGGCAAAGCAGGTATTAATAACAACAGTGTTATCTCACAAAGCACTTGTGAGGATTGATGATATGTAACCTTGTCTCTAGAATTCCTTGGCACATTTAATTTAAACACTGCTTGGCGCGTTTAATCCTCAAAACCATGCTGTCAGAGACTTCGTTGCTAGTCCAGTGGTTAACAGTCCACCTGCCAATGCAGGGGACTCAGGTTCGATCCTTGATCTGGGAAGATCCCACGTGCCGCAGGGCAACTCAGCCCGTGTGCCACAACTGCTGAGCCCAAGTGCGCCTGGAACCCGTGCTCCGCAACGAGAGAAGCCGCCGCAGTGAGACACCTGCACGTGGCAGCTGGGGAGTAGCCAAGCCTGTGCTGCAGCAAAGCCCCGTGCAGCCAAAAGTAAAAATACAAAATAAATCTAAAACAAAATGCTGTCAGGTAGAAAGTCAGTGTCAGGCCCAATTTGTAGATGGCGAGGGAGGCTCAGAGAAGCCAAGAAGTTGGGCATGCAGCTGTAAAGCAGCAGAGGTGGCCTTCAGTGGAAACCAGTTCACCCCAGAGCCTGAGCTTCTAACCACCAATCCCGACTCTGGGTTCTCTTCACCTTCTGTTCATTCATTCACCCATTCGGCAGGTATTTACGGTGTGCCTACTATCCAGGGCCGTGGTGTGAAGGAACAGGTGAAACCCCACTCTGTGAAGGTGCAGAGAGGAAGGCCTCAGTTCCTACAGGAACTCCTGGGGGCAACTGCCCAGGCTCCTCTTCCACACTCGCTTCCTTGGAGGCACAGACCAGGATGCCCATCTCTTCTCTCCACTGCTCCTCATACCTGAAGGTCTCCAGGCGCTGGACTGGATTAGGGTTTGACCCTTGTGAAGGAGGAGGTGGATCACAGCAGGACAGGACCTGTTGTAGGGCTTGGAAACATTGGAATCCTCAGGGAGTGGGACAGTGCAGTCGCGAAAGGAATGGGGGTGCAGCTCCCCCAGCAGATGGCGGTCACGAAAGAGGAGGGGCAACAACAAGTGTTGAGGAAGAGAGGGAGGAATTGGAATGTTCTCCCACTGCTAGTGGGCGTGTTGGGCATATCAGGTGGTGCGGCCACTGGCAGTTCCTCAGGATAGAGTCATCATTTGACCTGGCGACTTCACTCCCAGGTGTGCACCCAAGAGAAAACACATGTCCACGAAAAACCTGTACACAGACGTGCGCAGCAGTGTTATTCGCAACAGTCAAGAGGTAGAAACAGCCCGAAAGTCCATCAATGGATGAATGGATAAACACACTGGAATATTACTCAGCCAGGAGAAAGGCTGAAGAACTGACACAGGCTACCGTGTGGATGACTGATATCACTTCTTTCAGCAAAAGAAGCCAGACACAAAAGACCACATACTGTATGATTCCTTTGCTCTGAAATGTTCAGAATAGGCCGATCCATAGATAGTAAATAGGTGAGTGGTTGCCAGAGGCTTGGGGCAGGGGTTGGGGTGGGGTGGGTAACTGGTAAGCAGTGCAGGGTTTCTTTGAGGGTGATGAAAATATTCTAAAATTGATTGTGTTGAGGGTTGCACCACGTTGAAATACTGAAAAATCACTGAATTGTATACATTATAAAGGTAAGTTATATACTATGTGACTTATATTGTAATAAAGCTTTTATTAAAAAAAAAAAAAAAAAAAACTCCTAGCCAGGAGCCTTCACTGGGGGTACAGTGGTTAACACTCTGCGTTTCCAGTGCCGGGGACTCAAGTTTGCTCCCTGGTTGGGAAGCTAAGATCCCACATGCCACACAACATGGTCAAAAAAAAAAAAAGAATAATTAGCCAGACTTCCCTGCATCAGTGCTGACAGAAGGCATGAACACAAGAACTCAAAAACTTTCTGAGGAATCGAGAGACATTCTTTGGGGTTGCTTTGCTGTAGTTCTCGGGACACAGAGAAGTGACTGTAGATAAGGTTTCCGTTCATCCTTCAGGCCTCAGCTTACACGTGACTCCCGAGAGAGACCCTCCCTTTGTCACTTGTCCTCTGTCAGCCTTTCTTTCTTTCCTTAAGTGTTCTTCCTGCACTTGGAATTGTTATCTGTCTGTGGAGCTGATTCGGACTCTTTCTGGGTCTGGTTCCGGGCAGTCAGGGGCTTGCCTCTCTCTTGCTTGCCCCATAGTAGGTGCTCAGTAAATTCCCGCAGCGTGAATGAACAGCAAGTACTGATAACAGCCGGGGCGCCAGGCTGGGGTCCACACTCCCTGCAGGGGAGAGAGCCAGCAGGGCGGGTCGGGGTGCCTCCCAGCCCCAGTGGCTTTCTTTTTCTCTGTTCCAGTTCCAGGAGAATGTCTCTGGAAAGGAAGCCCAAAGCCCGGTTTGGCTGGGAAGAGGCAGGCAGGGAGGGGAGCAGGGGCCGGGCGGGCCTGGGGAGGAAGTCTGCAGCCCCAGGCTGCCGAGGGCGCGGCGTCTGTGTTCGCACCTTTGGAATGTGGCTGATTCACTCTGGGGGGAGGCAGGCAGCCACTGGCTGCCGCCAGCCACCGACTCCGATCCGACATCTGGAGGCTAGATTCCAGGAGGAGAGATGGAGTCTTGCAGGCAGATGTCAGCTTTGAAGGTCAAAGCGAGCAAGGGAGCCAAGGAGGAAGAGGCCGCCAGGGTCCCACGCTTCCCCACCCAAGATTCTGGGAGAGAGGTGAGGCCCCGTCCCCAGCCTTGTCCCAGCCCTTCAGCCACCAGAGCCCCTAAGGGGGCAGGACAGCCTGGGGCCCTCCTTCAAAGACCAGTTGCTTAAGAGCTCATGTAACTGCAAAGGCTGAGGGCCTAGCTGGTCCCGTGCTATCATCTCCTGGCCCAGTGTCCGGTGTAGCTTCACTCAGGCCATCGCTCCCCAAGGCCTGCGAACTCCCAGCTTGCCTCTCCCTGGGGCTCCAGTGAGACCCTCGGCTTGCCCCTCGTTGGCTCATCTGGGAACCAGTTCATGTTGGACACTTGGATGGGACAGGTCCGAGTCAGGAGCTCGCCCCAGTGCATGGCTCACACCCCTAGAGCCACACAGAGAAGGTGGGATTTGGGGGTGGTCCCCCAAAGGAGCCAGTGCCAGGGGATGGGCAGAAGCCACACTCTGTGAGCTGCCCCCACAGGACTGGCATCTGGCACTTCTGCTAGGCAATGCACTCGGCTTTATGACCCTTACCTACTGGGGTGTCTCACTGGCTACATTCCTTAAGCTCTCACAAGCTCATTTTCTTCATCTATGAAATCTCATGGGATTCTTTTTGGGATTGACAGAGACTATGCCTGCAGATCCTCTGGCACTTGCCTGGCCTGGAGAAAACACAGAGCTAAGTCTTTGGTACCTTTCTCTGTCCTGAATCTAGGTGCTCTGTGGTCTGCCCTGTGGGCTGAAAGGATGGTGTGTGCGTGTATGCGTGAGTGTGTGTGTATGTGGGAGTGAGCATGCAGGCTCCTTTCTGTTCTCCAAGGAATTTTGTGCTGTCTGGCTTCTCCCTGGGTTAGGGACTACAGCAGGCAGACGGTGGAGGCAGGAGGGACAGGAAAGGGCTGAGGGGAAAAGTGGGTGAGCGTCACCTGCGGGCCTGCAGGCTCAGGCCTGCCCCTGGGAGTCGCCTCACTGTGCCCTCAGCTCCACCGGGGCTGGAGGAGGGGCCCAGGCTCACTCCTGGGAGTGACGGTCTGTCCCTCCCTGCGCAGCATAAGCCTGCCTGGTCATTTGACCGGGGTGTGTGTCTGTGTCTGTGTGTGTGTCTGTGTGTGTCTGTGTGTATCTCTGTGTGTGTGTGTGTGTGTGTGTGTGTGTGAAGGGCGGGACCCAGGCTCACCCGTCTCCTATCCTGTCTCTCCTGGATCCTGGGGACCTGTAGTGGAGGGTGGCTCAGAAAGGGAACCCAGGCCCGGGGCTCCTCAGAAGAGGAAACCCGGTGTCCAGAGTGGTCGGAACCTCCTGGAGCCTTCAAGAGAAATTGGAGGTTCTGGGAGGGCGGAGGGCCGGCCTCCTGTACGCTTTTTGCAGCTATTTGTGAAGTGCAGTCCCTCCCAGAATCTGCTGGGGCACAGTACATGCTCCACGGAGTATGCCTCCACCCTGCCCCACCCTGGGTTCAGCACCCTCCACTCCTGCCAGCCCTGCCTCCCAGCATCCCTCTGGGATGCAATACATCTGGGCATCTGCTCATCCCCACCAAACCACCCACATCCTCCCACTTAAGGACTTGAGTCCAAATGCTACCTCCTCAGATCCCTGCCAGCCTCCCGCACTCACAGTTATTCTCCTCTGGACATGGTGGGCTTGGTACTCCTGTGTGGAGCTTATCACCACATCAGCCCCCTCGGTGATGGAGGGGCTCCTGCATCTGCCTCTTGTCCATGTCCTACATGCCCTGAGCCTGACTCTAGGATAGGCGACCCAGGCTGCTGGGACGAGGCTGCCTGGCTCTCTTCTCTAAGATTTTTCTCTTTTCCATTAAACGACGGACTCTCTGAAGTTGAAGGACATATAACGAGAGCTACATTTTCTGAGCTCTTACTAAGTGCTTTTTATTTTTTTTATTATTTTATTTTATTTATTTATTTTTAGTTTTTTATTTTTTAAATTTTAAAATCTTTAATTCTTACATGCGTTCCCAAACATGAACCCCCTCCCACCTCCCTCCCCACAACATCTCTCTGGGTCATCCCCATGCCTAACTGCTTTTTAAAAACTGATGTATAATTCACATACCTTAAAAGTCACCCCTTTAAGATGGACAATCCAGGACTTCCCTGGTGGCCCGGTGGATAAAGAGTCCAGCTGCTGATGCAGGGGACACAGATTCCACGTGCCACGGAGCAGCTGGGCCCCTGGACCGCAGCTGCTGAAGCCCTTGTTCCCCAAGAGCCAGCAGGTTGCAGCTACTGAGCCCGTGTGCACCTAGAGCCTGCGCTCCGCAACTAGAGGAGCCACTGCGATGAGAAGGCCGCACGCTGTGGTTAGAGAGTAGCCCACCCTCTGCAACTGCGGAAAAGCCTGCACAGCAACAAAACCCAGCACAGCCAAAAACAAACAAAGCAGTGTGTACACGGAAAAATATTTACAATCCAGTGGATTTTAACGTATTCACAGAGTTGTGCATCCACCTTCAGCATCTAATTCCAGAACATTTTTATCATCCCCCCAAAGGAAGCCCAGCAGATTCATCAACTGTAAGATATGTACCATTTGTGTGGGGCTTGATCATGGAGGAGGCTGTGCACATGTTGGGGCAGAGGGTAGGTGGAAAGTCTCTGAATCTTGGCTCAATACTGCTGCGAACTTAAAACTACTTTTTTTCATTTTTTTAATCGATTTTGGGAATTTTCTGGTGGTCCAGTGATTGGGGCTCTGTGCTTTCACTGCACAGAGCCTGGGGTCAGTCTCTGGTTTGGGAACTAAAATCCTGCTAGCTGCATGGCACAACCAGCCCCTACATTGATTTAAAACAAAACAGAACCCTGAATGCATTAGCAGTCACTCCCCATTCCTCTCCTTCCCCACCCCCAACCACTGGCAATCATTAGTCTGCTTTCTGACTCTACAGATTTTCCTGTTTGAGACATTTCATATAAGCAGAGTCCTATAATATGTGGTCCTTTGTATCTAGCTTCTTTCACTGAGCACCATGTCTTCAAGGTTCATCCACCTCAGTCCTTTTTTATGGGTGACTAATATTCCACTGTCTGAATAGATCACCATTGGTTTATGCATCTATCCATCAGAGGACATTCAAGTTGTTCCCACTTTTCGTGAATAATGCTGCTAGGAACATGCATGTACAAATTTTTGTAAAGATGAAGTTTTTCCAGTCTAAGTGTTTTTTTTGACAAACACCTCATTTAATCCTCAAAGCAGCTCTCTGTTTCAGTGCTGACACGATCCCCCTCCTGCAGGTGAGGAAGCCGAGGCTCAGAGAGGTGAGCCAAGGTCACGTCACAGCTGGAAGCTATGGAGCAAGGACCCTCCTGCCTCCTGGTCAACAGACCCTGGTGTTTCTGCCTGTATTTAGCAGAGCTTTGCCCACTGTTACTGCACAGTAGATGTTGCTGACTCTTCAGACAAGGGCCATGCACACCTGAAGTCCCAGAAGTCCTCTGTGATCTGTCAAGCTGAGTGGGTCACCTGCTCGGTGATGATCCAGTGGCTCCAAGGGATGTGCTTTCAGGGGTTACGAGAGGTCCCTGTGGCCATAGCATCGTCATCCATGGATCCAGGCTGGACCAGACCCGGCCCTGCTCCCTCCAGATGCCGTTTGCACCACCTCGTGGGGTATAAGCCCCAAACATTGCTGCCCCTTTCATTCACCTGCAGCCTCTTTGCTGGGGTTCCTGGGCTGCCTTACGTCTCTTGCTTTCTCGGATTTGCCGTGCAGCCCTGGGTCACCTTCCGGTGGACTTTGTTCCTTTCTCCTTGCCAGGAGCGTGGCATGGCATATCTGCTGTCGGATATCCCGGGTTCGAGTCAGCTTTGCTACTCTGGCTATGTGGCTTTGGGCACGATCCTGAGCTTCTCTGAGCTTCTGTCTGCTTCTCTATGATGGGGGTCACAATAATAGACCCGCCGAAACTCTGTGGGACTGACTAAGGGCAGGGAGATGAGCAGCTCACGCTGTGCCCAGCACCTCACACATACTTGGGAAGAACTCGAGGTCGATCCTCAGGGCAGAGGCAGGCTGGCAGTGGGCCAGGGAGGGGGCCGGGAGCTTCATGTGTCTCCCATGACTCAGTCCTGTCCAAGGAGCGGGGAGTCAAGGCCAGGCCTCTGAGGTCGGGCGCCTTGGGACCTCCCGTCCTCCTCCTCCCCACTCTGCCCTCGGCCTGCTCCCCACCCAGCGCTTCCGGCAGCGCCGGGCAGGGCCTCACGCATTCTCCACTGGCCGCCTGGGCACGCCCTCCATCCTTCCCCAGATCCGCAGCTCCGTGGCCCAAGGGCTCGGACACTGGCCCATCGTGGACCACCTTGAGCTAGCGCCACAGCCCGCAGCCTAAGGCAGAGGGGCGGTGACGCAGAGAGGGGATGCGGGCGGAGGGAGGGTCTTTTCTGGCCGCTGGAGCGGAGCTGCAGCTCCTGCCAGGGAAACCCTCTCTCCTCTCTGCCGCCGAGCCTTTCCCAGCCCTGCCCCTCTCCCCTCTGCTTCTCAAATTTCAGCTTCTGCATTACTGGCATCACAGCCTGCCCTGTGGTCACCGCACCAGACAGACATTAACCCCCAGTGTGCTGGTGGGAGCAACGTGGCTGCATGTGGGCGCAGGTCCAGAGAGGCCGAGGGAGGAGACCACCACCTGGAAGCCTTCCTTCGCTCCAGCCAGCTTCCCCTCCAGGGAGCTTGCTCGCCGCCTTTCTCCCTGTCGGCCCAGACTTGAAGCCAAAGCCCTCCCTGACCCTTAGGAGTTGCTCCTTCCTTGGCTGTCTGGGCCCTGACTCTCATCCACAGCACGTGGGTTCTGTATCACCATGAACCTGGCCTTGTCGTTTTAGCAGACGGGGTTCTCGCCCTCCACATCCCTCAGCTCCCCTCTTGCACCTGGCCTTACCTGGGCAGGGCCAGAACCCTGGGACCAGGTGAGTGAGTTCTCAGCCTGAAGGCTGTTCTGGGGACAATCACAGCAAGGTCATTGAGAGGAGCCTGAAGGGAGCCAGGCACTGGTGCAGACTGGCCGGGTGACCCTGGCAAGTTCCCGGGGAATAACAGGATTGGGGGTCCATAGTGAGGATGAAACGGGGGATGCAGGTAAAGCCACCAGAGCAGCCTGTGTCAGGCACTTGCGTGGCCCAGACTTCTCATGCCCATATGCACAGGGGCCTCCTGGCATGCTGAGCCCCCCTCCCCAGGGAGAGCTCCTCCCATTTCCCATCAGCTTCCCCCCTCGCAGCCCACCCAGGTCTGCTTTCTCATCAGAGCAGGCGTCCGTCCCTCCCCTGGCCTGGCCGGTCCCATCCTCAGATGGGGCTGGACGTCCTGCCTTCTCTCCCCATCCCTGTCTCCTTCAGAGGAGAGTCTGCAGTCCAGAGGGAGACTGGATAG
The DNA here is from genome assembly GCF_016772045.2 of Ovis aries. Taxonomy (NCBI): domain Eukaryota; kingdom Metazoa; phylum Chordata; class Mammalia; order Artiodactyla; family Bovidae; genus Ovis; species Ovis aries. Next base: position 4,032,703 of record NC_056077.1, on the reverse strand, counting down.
CATCTTGAGCTCAGCAGCACCCCTCTAGTCCTCCTCCCTGATTCTCCTGCTTCCTGCTTTCCTTCTGAACCCCAAATGCTCCCTCGCGGTTTCCTGTGGCGCCTCTGGTGACCCTTTGTCCCCTCCGGCCATGGTTCCCTTGGTGCCTTGACCGACTCAGCCTCCTTTATATTGACCGGAAGCCCAGAGGCCCTGTCCTTCCCTCCCCTGCACCCCTGGTCCCCCTTTCCTGCTATGCTGAGACCCAGGCTCCTGGTGGGATTGTTGTAGCCGCCCTGACGGCTTACAACCAACTGAGGAAGTGGTCAGCCAGCCATTGCTGTCTAAAATGGAAAGTCCAGCCAGAATGGCCATTCACTGAGTTTTTATAACGGGGATGCACCCAATCGAAGCAGACGACCTGGCTCCTTCTAGTTGACATGTTGCAAAGCAGCAGAGGAACATTTCCCAGGGTTGGGGGTGGGGGTCCTGGACAGGGCGAGTTGGTCGAGGAAGAGAAGAGAAGGCAGGAGGCTCCCTACCATGGGCTACAGTGTCAGGCCTGGAAACACGGAGTGGGAGAGTGGGACCAGAGAGAGGAGACAGGGGACACGTCACAGGTGGGTTCCAGCCCCCTTGTCAAGGGCTCACTTGTGAGCAAAGTGAATCAGATCAGCCTGTTAGAAGGAAGCGGGCATCTGGTGATCGGGGCCTGGTGGCTGGGGATTTGGGGCCGTGGGGTTGTAGGAAGCTGAGTGGTCAGAGCTTCTACCCTAGTATGTGCAGTTGGGTTTCCCAGATGTGCTCAAGGTGAGCCTGGACAAAAAACATTGTGTGTGCTAGTCGCCCCCTAGTGGTTGGGGGACCCCAGTCTTGTTGGCCCAGGACTCTCCCTGTGGATAGGGTAGGAAAGGGGACCAGGGCATTGGCGGGTATTGCAGTTTGCTCCAAACCCCAACAGAGGCGTGTGACCCCCATTCTGCCTTCCTGGGTGCATTTAGGATCATCTCCCAGGCAAGGGCTTTATGCTTCTATGGGGCCTCATCCCTGCTCCTATAGCTGGTATCCACACCCCTCAACCCCAAGAAGGCCGGGATTCCCTGTGTGCACGTGAGCATGTGGGCCATGAAACGTCAGCCAGAGCCTGAATGGTCATCTTGTCCATCCACCCGCTGCTCCTGTCACGTTTGTGTAGAGGATAAAGCTTCAGATTAGGGTTGGGGCCCCCGTTTCTGCTTCAGGCTCCATCTCCAATTCTCCATACTTCCTGAGGGAAGTTCCTTAACTTTCTCTGTACCTCCTTCGCGGTCTCCCTTCTGTGGCAGCAGAATTCTCCTATGACCCCCGATGACCTTTGCTCTCGTGAACTCCCTACATTGGGTGTGGGTGGAACCTGTGACCCTGGCATCACTCCCGTGATTAGGTTATAAGTTGCCTAAGAGATAGGTTATCCAAGTGGGCCTGACCTAATCACTCAGAGCCATTTAAAAAAAATAGTTTTCTCCAGCTGCTTGTGGAAGATGAGATGAGAGAGATTCAAAGCCAGAGAGGGAATCAATGTGTGGGACGCGTTCTGTTCCTCAGATGGAGGGACCACAGGGCCTGAGGATGGTCTACAGGAGCCGACAACCCACAAGATGACGGGACCTCAGTCCTACAGCTGCAGGAATTGAATCCTGCTGACAACCAGTGAGTTTGCAGCCCCACCAACACCTCAGTTTCACCCAGCAGGACTTTGAGCTGAGAGCCCAGCCATGCCACGTCTGGCAATGATAAATGGTACTGTTTCAAGCCAATGCTGCTGCTGCTGCTGCTGCTGCTAAGCTGCTTCAGTCGTGTCCAACTATGTGCAACCCCATAGACAGCCGCCCACCAGGCTTCTCCATCCCTGGGATTCTCCAGGCAAGAACACTGGCGTGGGTTGCCATTTCCTTCTCCAATGCATGAAAGTGAAAACTGAAAGTGAAGTCGTTCAGTCATGTCCGACTCTTCGCGGCCCCATGGACTGCAGCCTACCAGGCTCCTCCATCCACGGGATTTTCCAGGCAAGAGTACTGGAGTGGGTTGCCATTGCCTTCTCCGTTTCAAGCCAGTACATTGATGGAAATCTGTTACGCGGCAACAGGGAGTAAGTACATCGTCATTCCAAAGAGAGGAACAGTATTCTAGATGCACAAGTAGGATAAAAGCTTAAAACTGAGAAAAACCCATCCCTTGCCCCTCGGGCGCTGGGTAGAGTGGAAACCTGCCGCAGCCTCTGTGCTGATGGTCCCCCCTCCCGCCCTCCCGGCTGCAGGTTACATCCGTGATCTTAGGGCTCACATCTCTCACCTGAGCTGCCAGCCACCCTCAGAGGAGGGCAGGTGTGTTCTGAGAAAGGTAGCGCTGATGGCACCTTGAGGGCAGCCAGATCCCACTTTGGCTGAAGAAAGATGCTCTGGAACCCTTTGCTTTAGGGGATCCCTGAGGTTTCTGGGGCTCCTGGGACTTCTGGAAATCTTCAGGGTCAACAAAGCTATTTTTTTAAAGAAATAAAGTTGTTTAATATAATAGCTTTATTATATGTAATTCAACCATCTAAAGTGTACAATTAAGTGGGTTTTTTTTTTAATACAACCAGTTTTGTAACCATCACCACAATCAACTGAGAAGGTTTTATCACTCCCCCCCAAAGAAACTCTATGCCCACTAGCATTCACTCTCCGTTTCCCAGACTCCCCCTCATTCCCTTCAGTTCAGTTCAGTCGCTCAGTCATGGCTGACTCTTTGCAACCCCATGGACTGCAGCACGCCAGACCACCCTGTTCATCACCAACTCCCAGAGTTTACTCAGATTCATGTTTGAGTCGGTGATGCCATAGAACCATCTCATCCTCTGTCATCCCCTTCTCCTCCTGCCTTCAATCTTTCCCAGCATCAGGGTCTTTTCAAATGAGTCAGTTCTTCGCATCAGGTGGCCAAAGTTTGGGAGTTTCAGCTTCAACATCAGTCCTTCCTATGGATATTCAGGACTGATTTCCTTTAGGATGGACTGGTTGGATCTCCTTGCAGTCCAAGGGACTGTCAAGAGTCTTCTCCAACACCACAGTTCAAAAACATCAATTATTTGGCACTCAGCTTTCTTTATAGTCCAACTCTCACATCCATACATGACTACCAGAAAAACCATAGCCTTGACTATACAGACCTTTGTTGGCAAAGTGATGTCTCTGCCTCATTCCCTGGCAACCACTAATCCGCTTTCTACCTCTGTGGATTTGCTTATTCCGGACACTTCATAGAAATGGAAACATACGATATGCGGCCTTTTATGTCTGGCTTCTCTCACTGATCGTCACGTTGTCAAAGTTCATCCACTTTGTGCCATGTATCAGTACTTCATCCCTTTACATGCTGAGCAGTTCTTCATTGGGTGATAGATCATGGCTTCTGTATCCAGTCATCAATAGAGCCTGTTGCTCATCACTCTTCCCACCAGGAATCTGGGGGTGGGGCTGGGGGAAAGGCAGCAAAGGGGAATGGGGGGAAGTGGGCTGATTGGGCTTGGGTTTGACAACATAGAGAAAGGAGGGCGGTGTCCCAGGCCACACCGTAGCCCTTAGCTCTTTCCCCTAGGCTGAGTCAGTCTGCTCCCTTCACCTGTTCTCCAAAGCGCTGGATGTCCCGGGGTCTCCAGCCCCAGAGCCCTGCTGCAGGTGGACCGGCTGGCTGTCAGCTCTGTAATCTGCATTTCTGATCGTCTGCATTTCTAACACCGATTGTCCACTGGCAGTTATTTGATGACAGTCTTCATAGAGACTTCCTTTTTAAAGGGCAAACTGTCTGCAGGCCAGTTTTCACACCAGATTCTACCTGTGAGTGTCTTTACTATAAAGCAGTGAGCACCATGTTCAACAGAAAAGAAACCTGCAATGTGCTTGCTTCCTTTCACTGTGACAAGTTGTTTTTTTGTTTTTTGTTTTTGTTTTTTTTTTTTGTCTGCTGTGCCACGAAGCATATGGGGTCTTAGTTCCCCAACCAGGGATTGAGTCTGTACCCCCTACACTGAAAGTGCAGAGTTTTAACCACTGAACTCCCAGGGAAGTTTCATCACCGTGACAAGTTTGAGCACGGGAAGGGAAAGCTGGGCCCCTCCTCTGTCCCTCCCCGGTTCTCCCGGGCCAGCTAAGCTACCTCTGGCTGCTGTCACCCATGTCAACCCAGTGATACCAGGAAATACCACTTATTAATGCTATGACAAGCCAGGTGTGCCGGTGACTTCTTGTGACAGTCAGCCTGCAAGCTAGGTACTATATGGCCTCTGTTTTACAGACCAGGAAGCTGATTTAGGTTAAGGAACTTGACTGCGGTCACCAGGAGCTGGGGTTGGGGTAGAACCTCCTGGATTCTGAATCACACTGCATGGCCTCGCGTCCTTTCTGGAAACTCTGTGGTCCAAAGAGTGGGGAGTATGTGTAGACAAGAGATGAGGTCTAAAGACTATGGTCCTGGGATATCTCAGATGCCAAGCAGAAAAGAACTTCAAGAAGGTCATTTAGGGACTTCCCTGGTGGTTCAATGGTTAGGATTCCTTGCTTCCATTGCAGGGGGCCCGGGTTCGATCCCTGAACAGGGCAACTGAAAAAAAAAAAAAAAAGTCGGATACAGTGAAGACATGAAACAGAGCTCCTTGGAGTCACCAGTGAGAGCAGTTTTCATGGAGTTCTGGCTCCGGATGGAGTGAGCAGGATGAGAAAGTGAGCATAGACAGCCACTTCAGGGAGTTCTGCAGTCAAGAGTGTAGCTTGGGAAGGGAATGTGTGATTGTCTGATTTTCTTTTTGGCTGAGCTGCGGTGCTGATGGGATCTTAGTTCCCTGATCAGGGACTGAACCCAGCCCCACGGCAGTGAAACACGGAGTCTTAACCACTGGACCACCAGGGACTCTGCCATTTTTAAATGGGAATAAAGATGGCTTGTTTTCCACGTGGGAATGAGCCAGTAGCGGGCAGGAGGGAAGGATGCAGGAGTGGGGGACAGTTGCTGGAGAGACATCTTTGAAGAATACACGTGGAGGGGTTCTCCAGGCACTGACAGAACATGGACTCACATCTAGGTGCTGGCTGGATAGCAGATTTCAGGTACCAGGGGGGAGGCAGAGGAGCCTTGGGAAGGGAGGGAGGAGGGAGCAGGGCCATAGGAGGGGACGGCCAGCCACACAGAGGAGTCACTTGAAGATCTTGGTCCAGCATTTAAAAGTAAGATGGTGGGATTTCCTTTTCCCAGCGCTGTTCAGATCCAGGGGTGGGGGCAGGGGCAGGACAGGTGGAGGGCTGGACTCAGAAGGGAGCATGCATGCAAGATGATTAGATTGCTGGGCTGTGAAGCCTAAACTGGAGGAGCAAAGAGAGAAGACAAGGGGCTTGCGGCAAGCCCCCTCCCTTCACCTATGGAGTCAGGCAAACTATAGCCCACAAGTCAAATCCAGACCACTGACCTGTTTTATTTTTTTTGTTAACTTTTAAAAAAACTGTGGTAAAATACATATAACATAAAATTTACCATTTTAAAATTTTTGTGTGTTCACCTGAATGAACAACTTTGCTGTTTTAAACTGCACGATTCAGTCCCATTAATTACATTTATGATGTTGCGCAAACACCACCACTATTTCCAAAAGTTTCCATCACCCGAAACAGAAACTCCATACTCCTTATTAAGCAATAATTCCCCATCTCCCCTCCCCCTCCCCCGCCCTTGGTAACCTCTAATCTACTTTCTGTCTCAATGCGTTTGCCTATTGTAGATCATTCATAGAAGTGGAGTCATTCGATGTGTGACTTTTTGTATCTGACTTTCACTTAGCATTGTGTTTTCAAGGTTCAGCCAGGCTGTAGCATATATCAGAACTTCATTCATTTTTAAGGCTGAATAATATGCAGTTGTTTGAATAGATCAGAGTTTGTTTATCCATTGATCCATTGATGGTTTTCACCTTTTGGCTGTTGTGAATAATGCTTCTGTGAATACTGGTATATGATCATGTGTGAGTCCCTGGTTTCATTTTTTGGGGGATGTGTACCTAGGAGTGAAATTGATGGAGCATACTGTAACCTCTGCCAGCTTTTGTATGAACTGAGATTGTACGGTAGACGGAAAAATGACCTCCCCAAGATGTTCATGTCCTAATCTGTAGAACCTGTGAATAAGTTACCTTCTATGGCAAAAGGGACTTTGAAGATATAAGTTAAGGATCTTAAAATGGGGAAATTATTCTTGATTATCTGCTTGGGCCCAAGGTCATCAATAAGGGAGTGGTGGTGGTGGGGCAGTCAGAGTCGCATAAGGAGATGTGATGACTGAAGAAGTTGGAGTGATGCGTTCTGAAAATAGAAGGGGCTGGGAGCCAGGAAGGGGCAGGCAACCACTAAGAGCTGGAAAAGGTAAGGAAATGGATTCCCCTTCCTACCCTAGAGCCTTCAGAAGGAATGCAGTCCTGCTGACACCTTGGTTTTAGCCAAATACAACCCATTTGGATGTCTGACCTCCAGAAAGTATATATAAATACATATATTTTTAAATTGGCTGCACCATGCAGCTTGTGGGATCTCAGTTCTCCTGACCAGGAACCCGGGATTGAACTTGGGCCATGGCTGTGAAAGTGCAGATTCCTAACCGCTAGACCAGCAGGTAATTCCCTTGTGCTGTTTTGAGTCACTAAGTTTGCGGTAATTTGTTATAGTAGCAATAGGAAGCTAATACAAATATTAAAAAAAATTTTTTTGTTGAAGTGTAGTTGATTTACAATGTTGTATTAATTTTTGCTGTACAGTGAAGTGATTGAGTTTTTAATATATATATTATATATATATTTATATTCTTTTCCATTATGGTTTATCACAGGATATTGAATACTGTGCTATACACTAGAACCTTGTTGTTCATCCATCCTACATATAATAGTTTTCATCTGTTAATCCCAAACCCCCACTCCATTGCTCCTCCCTCTTTGGCAACCGTGAGTCTGTTCTGTCTGTCTGTTTCTGTTTCTTAGATATGGTCATTTGTGTCATATTTTAGATTCCACGTGCACATAACTTTTACATTCCCTTTAAAGAAAGTTTGCTGATGCCTAGTTTAGAGTCAGAAGGGGTGGGGGAAGGTCCAAGGATCAAAGTGATTTTGCGGAACAGCCTCTGAGAACTCTAGAGGGCACAGTGGCCCAAATATAGGAGTCTGGGAAGGAAGTAAGAAAGGGTCAGACGAAGGGGGTCTACAGAGCCTCCAGGGAATGAAAAATAGCCTGGAGGAACTTCTTTGGTGGTCCAGTGGTAAAGAATTTGCCTTTCAATGCAAGGGACACAGGTTTGACCCTTGGTCAGGCAACTAAGCCGAGGTACCACAACTAGAGAAGTCCACTGGCTGCGACCAAGACCCAACACACCCAAAAAGGAAAAAACCAGCCCGGAGTCTGGGGACTTCTCATGCTACTGTCATGAAGCAGGTGACGGGAAAGAATTGGGTGGGTGGTGGGAGCAGTGATATTTCAGGTGTTGGGGCAGCTGAGCCAGGGGTCTGGGTTTGTGCCAGGGGGTGTGGTTTTGTGCACTGGAGACAAGACAGGGCCCTAGAAGAGAAGGTCCCTTTGGCAGAAATGGGGAGGCCAGTTGGAGTGACAGTGTGCCCAGGGAAGCAGGCTCCGGCTGGGTCAAGGGATTTTTGAAGAAGACAGAGCAAGGGGTGGACGCATTTCCCCCAGCTCTCCATTCATTCTCCAGGCACTGTGGACGCTGCTTAGTGTACACAGTTAAGTGGCCCTGTATCCTCTACTGCCCCCGCCACCATGTCATCCTTCCTGCTCCCGCAGTGAAGCCTCCCAGGGACCCCAGATATTACCCAACAGCTGTCTTGAAGGATTGCAAAGCATTCAGGTAAAACTGCCAGGCCTCTACAAGGGGCTCCAAATATCTAAAAACAATAACATTTCCTAATAATAACAGTAATCCTTGTTATTAAGAGGGTTTCAATCAGGAGGCGCGATCTGGGCGGGAACCTGGAAGGCGGATGGGATTTGGAAAGGCGGTGGGCAGGAGAAAGGACATTCCAAGGCAGGCGCGGTCTTCCTGAACCAGAGGCCAACCTCTAGGAGCCAGGGGAGGGGACGCGGGAAGGAGGGGACGGAAGCTCGCCGGCCAGGAGTCCTTTCCTCCTCCGTCCCAGTCCTTCACCCTTGGTAGAGAGCGCACCCTGCCGGGGGAGCAAGTCTCGCCCTAGCTTCGCCACGAATGGGCAGCTGCAGTCTTCCGCCTGCCCAGGTCAAGCTTCGGCGGGCCTCTCGCTGTCCAGCCTCCCAGCGGAGGGCTAAAGAGAAGGGGACAGGAGGCGACCCGCAGCAGCCACCGGACCTTCGGGCCGCGCCGGCAGCCGGCCTCCGGGGCTGCTGCTGTCCTGGCCCGCCTCCACCCTTCCCTCCCCGCCCGGGCCCCTGCTGCCTAAGGCAGCCCCAGGATCTGAGGCGCCCGGCGCGCCGCCCCAAGCTTTGCCCTCCCCTCCCCGGCTCCGGGATTCCCAGGTTCCGGAGCCCAGGCCGACCGGCCAGCGGCGGGCAGCTGGGCAGGGAGGGAGTGAGGGAGGGGGCCGCTTGGCCTCTGAAGTCGGCCCCAAGTTATATGTGGGAAGCGGTGGCTGTGACGCAAGTTTCCAGGGGGCCCTGGGCTTGGAGGGAGCGCGCCAGAGCGGCTCCTCTCCTAGCAGTTGCAACCGTAAAAAAAAAAAAAAAAAAGAAAAAAAAAAGCCCCGAGCAGCACCCCAGGCCGCCTTCGCCTTCGCAGGGCCCAGCAGCGCGCTCCCGCCCCCCGAGGGTTTTCGAGGGCGCAGACCCTGTACCGGGCAGTCCCCGTCGGACCCCGGGCGCACAAGCTGGGCTCCCTCGCTGTGGCTGGCCGTTTCTTTTTTTTTTGCTACGCTTGCCAACCTGTCAGCTGATGGACCTCATCACCCATAGTGGCGCATGTAGCTCGGCCGCAGCTCGCTCCATTCAAGCCGCGCCCCCAAGGCCGCCCGCGGCCCCCGCACCCGGAGCTGGGGTGGGTGGTGGCCCGCAGACCGGGGCCACCACCCACCCCCGGGGGCCCGCGCCCCTCTCGCCCCGGCCTCGCGCCGCCCGGGGGGCGCTGCAAATAGTCCTTTGTTTACATGCAATTCCTTACTCCGCGGAAGGAGGCCGGGGGAGTGCTGAGTTTTCACCAGCTGTTTCCCGCCTTGAAACAGACATCTGATCAGCTGCAAACACACACACACACACACACAGACACACACACACACACACACACACACATACACACGCCCGGGGAGGCAGGCCGGAGAGACCTCCCTCCCGCCCCTCCCGCCCGCCTCCCTCCCCTCGCCGCCGCCGCAGCCAGCATCTGGGACCGGCCGATTCTGCACCTCCGTCCGGCGCTGCCCTTTGATTCGGATTTCCATCTTGCATTCTCCGGCGGACCGCGGGACCTGGCTCGTGCAGAGGAGGGGGGCCGATCGCTATGGAGTATTTCATGGTGCCCACTCAGAAGGTGCCCTCTTTGCAACATTTCAGGAAAACAGAGAAAGAAGTGATAGGAGGGCTCTGTAGGTGTGTACTCCTCCTCCCCCTCACCCCCTTCCCACGATTGCAGCCCCCGGCCAGTCCGCCCAGGCGGGCGCGCGTGTGCGCACGCATGGCCCGCGCCGCGGACCCTCTCGCCTTTCTTATCCGCCGAGGCGGCTGCAGCCCCGCGCGCCAGGCTTGGGCCGTCTGGGGACCTTCCTCCCTCGGAACGTGGGGGCCCCGAGCGGCCCCGGTCACTTTTGTCCGCTGCAGGCGGGCGAGTCGCGACGTTTGTAAATTGCAAACAGACCCACGTGGTTCTGCAGCAGTCCCGGCCATGCTTGGTGCTGGTGGCTTCCCCCCCGCGCTTCCTCCTCCCCCTCCCGCGGCGGCTTCCTTCCTCTCCCTCCTTCATCGCTCTCTCTGGGCCCCCCCACTCCAAGGGGGACTGGGGGGCCCGTGTCGCGCGTGGGGCCGCGGGGCCAGGGGCTACAATGCAGCCACGCCGCGGCTCCGAGCGCGGGGAGGGGGGTGCGGGGAGCCGGGTGGTTGTGAGTGTTTGCTGGGACCGGGGCTGCAGCGGGGTCGGAGGGCGTGCTGGAGAGGGGGTGCAGGAGTGGGCGGGACCCGGGGGGCCAGCGCGGCCCGCCGGGAGCGCCGCGGACCCGGGCACGTTGGCGGCCGCCTGCTAGCTTGCCGCCCGCGCCAGGGCGCTGTTTACTAGCGAGGCCTGGACGTGACTCTGCAGCCCTCTTGGAGTAGGCGGACCTCCGCGCGCCGCCTCGCGGGAGCTGTAGTTCTCCACGCCGCGTCGGTGCGGCATTGTGGGAGTTGTAGGCGCGCCCAGGCCATGCTTTACCCGCACAAAGCTCGGCCCCCGCGGGCGGGATGGGCGAGGCAGGCCGGGTAGGGGGGCTTTTGGGGGAGTGGGCACCATAGGCCGCCCCTAGCCTCGCCAGATCTCTGCCCGCCGCACGTGGGCCTTGGCTGCAAACTTTCGCGTCTCACGCCCCTCCCCCCAGTCATAAACCGAAAGCATCCAGTTGCCCAGCAGGCTGGGTGGGTGGGTGGTCCAAGATCCGTAGCCCTCCCCAGGAGCTGCTTCTTAAATTTGGCCCGGGTTGCTCCGGGATCTATCCTTTGCCGAAGAGAATGGGTCAGGGGAATCGCCCTGGACACTTGTTAAAATGCACACGCCCGCAATTCTGATCGCTAGAAGGGCGTGTGTATCAGCATACTGAACACTCTGCGGGACTGCAATACCGCGTGGGTTGTTCTCTGCGGGTCCAAGTTTGGGACCTGTGGCTCCTTTCCTCCCGTGCCGCTTTCGGAGAGAAATGGCTCCCCAGGGCTGGGGCCACGTGCTCTGCCGCCCCGGGCAGTCAAGGCGGGGACTGAGGGAGGAGGAGTCGCAGGCGGTGTGGCCAAGGCTGGTGGACACCATGGGCTGCAGAACAAGGCTAGGTGGAGGTTGCTGCACACGTATACATCGTTCCCGCCCCCTCTCCCCCCACAGGGCTCCTGCCTTAACTACTCTCAAGTTCAAGGTGGTGGGCAGTCGGCAGTCCTGAGTGTTGGCCCTTCCCCAAGGTCCGTCCACCTGGAGGGCTTAGCTGTAATAAGTGAAAACAAAAAGAAAACAATTCTGGAGCTTGTAATACGTTGTAGGGTCTCGTTTTGCAAGACTTCTCTCATCAAATTGTTAACAGTCTTCCTCTGTTAATTAAGTGGCTTAATGGACCCAGGTTTGGGAAGGAACAGGTAGGGCAACTGGTGGGGCTGGGACTTGAACTCTGATCCCTGCTGTTACCCTGAACTGTTGGTTGCTCTGGGAAGGGAAGGGCTGGGCAGTGAGGAGGTAGGTTGAGCTGCCCCAGATGCTGGAGCGGACATCCTGGGCCTGACCTCAGGCAGGTGTGGCAACATAGGACCCTCTGGCCACAAAGCGTGAGCCTTGACTGAGTCCTCTCTGGGCCCCCTAGGACTACTGCTTGACCTGTTTCTGTTCCAAGCCCCCTCTTCGGAGGAATCCAGCAGTTCCTTAGGGACCAAGTGCCCCAGGCTTGGGCATGGGGACTGCCTGGCTTGCCCAGCTGTGAGGCAGTTGTCAGCCTATGTGCTGGCTGTGAAGTTGGGGCCTCTGGGTTTATTCATTTTCAGACGGAGCCGCCTGATGAGGTAGGATTGAATGTGGGTTGGGCAGGACCTTCTGGCCGGATATACTGGCTTCTCAGGCTGGTGGACTTTGCTCCATCCCTCGTTGACTAGCAGGGCTCCCTGCTTCTCTTCTGCTGGAGTGAACAGGCACTGGACCATGGGCGGGGGTGGGGGTGGGATGGAAAGGGCGTACCTGACAGCGGCGCCCTCACACACTGTGTGGTTTTGGACCCGTTGCCTAACTGCTCTCAGCGTCTGTAAAATGAAGCACCTGTGAAGCTTGGCTATGCATGTGGAAAGTGCCTGGTAACTGTTAAGTGGCGCTCGGATTCTTAGACTCAGGAGCATGGTGGTCTTAAAGAGTTTAGCTGCCCGCTGCCAGGGAGAAAGAGGCCAGCTCCCCTCAGAGGGAGAGAACAGTTAGGGGCTTTGGAGTGTGTGTTGGGTCCCTGGTCTGGTACTTACGAGACACTTACTTTGTGCTGGGGCTTCCCAGGTGGCGCTAGTGGTAAAGACTCCACCTGCTAGTGCAGGAGACATAAGAGACACAGGTTTGATTCCTGGGTGGGGAAGATCCCCTGGAGGAGGGCATGGCAACCCACTCTAGTGTTCTTGCCTGGAGAATCCCATGAACAGAGGAGCCAGGTGGGCTACAGTCCATGGGGTCCCAAAGAGTCGGACATGGTTAAGTGACTAAGCATACACACACCATGTGCTGGGATTGAAGACACCACAATGAACTAGAACTTGCCCCTCTCCTAGGATATGGAAGTCTCATGGTGCTACAGAGTCTTGTCAGTTTCCTTAGATGCATGAATTCTGGAATCTGGGGTACAAACTCTGGAAAAGCAAAGCATCTTGTTACCCTCGACCTCTCTCTCTTTCATTTATTTGCTTTTCTGTTTACTTGTCTGTGCTGGGTCTTAGTTGTGGCATGTGGGATCTTCGATCTTCATTGCACCATGAGGGATCTTTAGTTGTGACATGAGAACACTGAGCTGTAGCATGTGGAATCTAGTTCCCTGACCAGGGATCAAACCCAGGCCCGCCTGCACTGGGAGCTCGGAGTCAGCCGCTGGACCACCAGGGAAGTCCTCCTCCTCTATCTCTTTTAAACTTCACTCTGGCCCTGTGAAGTGAGGCAGTATGTCCCCATTTTTTGAATGGGGAAACTGAGGCTTCAAGAGGCAAAGTGCCTAAGCTTGGGATTCCACAGCTAGTAAGTGGCAGGACTGGAGTTTCCACTAGAACCCAATGCAGGCCTCCCTCTGAGAGGTTGGAGAAACGGGGGGGGAGGGTTGTTTCTGATGGGGACAGTCCGGACATGGTTTCTTCTGGGGACCGTAGGCGGGGTGTATGGATAGAAGCAATGGGCATGGGCCAGGGCCTCAGGCTGCTTCAGTAGCTGCTGCAGGAGAAGGATGGGGGCCTTGGGCATCCTTAGTGAGAGGGTCATCTTCCTCCTGTCCTCCTTTTTGGGGTATAGGAAAAACTCCAAGTGGGCTCTCCCACCTCTGCGTCAACATTGAGTGGTAGGTTTGTGAATGACTTTGGGGCAGTGTGAAATGAGAGCTCTCAATGGCTAATTTGAGGCTGGAGCTGGGTGGGTATTGGGGGGTGGGGGTGGGGAATGGGGGATACCCATTTGCACTTGGGCTGGGTAGAAGGGGCGGGTATAGGTTGGGTTCTAGACTTGAAGAGCCTGCTTCCTGCCCTCGAGCCTCTGGTTGGGATGCCAGGGTTATTCTGGGGGGAGGGAGAGGAGGGGTTGTCGTGGGGGTACCCTAAGAGTGGGAGCGGCAGCTCTGGTCTTGGCACTGGGGGCTCTGCCACCAGCTGCCCAACCCCAGGAGACTGGCTGGCTGAGGGCTGTCAGGGAGGGAGAGGAGAGAGAGACAGTGTCTGTGGACCACGCCTCACTGCTGACCTGGGGTTCTGAAGTTGATGTGAAAGAGTGGAAGGACCTTACAATTACTGTAAATCGGGTATACTTCTGCAAAACTCATAAAGAAATGTAAGAAACTTCCAGGCATTTGCAGAAAAACCCACTTTATCTAGTACAGTAGCAGCTGGAAATGCTAATTAGCCATCCTTTATAGGAACCCCTGGCAGGCCAGCACTCAGAACCCCTGCTTAGTCATGATTCCACTCATCAGAACTTTGGGTTAGTCTGCATTCTATTAAAGAAACTTCCAGGGCTATTTAGGTGAGTTGGTCTTGGTGGCAGCCCAAATCCCTATGAGGAACTGTGGCTTTGGGGTGAAGTCTGTTTTCTGAGCTTTTAAGTCTGCACGAGCTTAACCAGCAGCTAGTTAGTTCCTGAACCAGGAGGCTGGGCTGAGGGACTTGGTGCTGAAGGGGACAGCATGGACCATTCAGAAGAGCCAGGCCCCCTTCCCTCTGGGGACGTCTGGGCTGGGGCTTTCAGGCCTGGGGTCCTGTGGTCTCCTTTGGTGTCTCCGCACCTCGTGGGCATGCTGGGGAGAAGGGAGGGGCCAGAGGTTGGCTCCCCAGGGCTGAGGTTTCCTGAGCAGATGAGTGGGCTGGCGGGGTAGGGGGTGGGTTTTTGAGTTCTGGCTTCAGCCTGGAGAGTTGGTGAGTCTCAGCTGGGAGGCAGGGGGGCTACAGGGCTGTATGTGAGCCCTCAGTAGAGGGTGCCGCCCACAGGCAGGGGAGGAGAGCATGCATTTTGGCTCCTGCAGGTGCCTGTGGTATCCTGGTGTGGCTGCCGGACCTTGGGCATGCCAGTTCCCCTCCCAGAACCCTGGATTCCTCATTGCAGCTCAGCCACTAGGTGTCCTTGGGGGTCAGGGAAAAATACAAAAAGTCCTGTGAATGGCAGTAAGAGCTGACCAGTTGACAGTGCACACCTGTGCACAGCCTCTCTACGCGGTGACTGTCACCTGTCTGTCAGGGCATCTGACCTGTGGCACTGGGATCGGGGTTTAAGTCCCAGCCTCAGCACGCACCAAAGCTGTTCCCTTCCCAAGCCTCAGTGTCCTCATCCCATCAGGCCACTTGACTCAGAGGAAGGTTGAGATGTTTCAATGAGATAATTCCAGCAAAGTGAGTCTTTAGCACATTATGTTAAGAACTTAAGACTTTTTTATTTTTTAATTTTTTTTGGCCACACCAAGTAGCTTGCAGGATCTTAGTTCCCCAGCCAGGGGTGGGTTAAACCCGGGCCCCCAGCAGAAAGCACCAGTCCTAATTCTCAAGACTTTTAGAAAACAGTAACTCTGTGGCTAGGCTCTACAGGTGGGCCTTCTGGAAGGGCCAGCACTCAGAGTGGCCCAGGGGTGCAGATGGGGCTCCTTTTTGACCCTTTAATGCTCTGGTCAGCTCTGGTCTCCATCTCTGGTGATGCATGGGCATCTCCAGGAGGGAACCCAGGGAATGGGTGAGTGGGAGGCGTCTCTCCCTGTATCTATCTGGGTGGGGGAATAGGAAACTCCCAGATGGATGTGAGTCACCTGGTGCACTGGCTTCCTGGGGACGTCTCTTCCCATCTCTCCCCATCCACCTGCCGCAGAGGGTCTGGAGGGCACTGGCAGGCCTGGGAGCCCAGACTCAGTTCTGATCTCCCTTCTCCCCGCACTGGCAAAGGGCAGGCAAGCCGCTGCACATCCGGTCTCTGACCTTCACTTTCTCTTTTTCTCCATCACCCCCACTGTGTGGGTGCATGCTAAGTCACTTCAGTCATGTCCTACTCTTTGCGACCCTATGGACTATATAGTCCGCCAGGCTCCTCTGTCCATGGGATTCTCCAGGCAAGAATCCTGGAGTGGGTTGCCATTTCCTCCTGCAGGGGATCTTCCCCACCCAGGGATCGAACCCTCGTCTCTCATGTCTCCTGCGTTGGCAGGTGGTTTCTTTACCACTAGTGCCACCTGGGAAGCTTCCCACTGTCGGGTTAGGGAAACAGAGAAGTGAGGTGCCCCTGGCCCAGAAGTCGGGGAGCCAGGTGCCCAGCTGTCTGACCAGGAAACCGTGTCCCTCCCATTCTGAGCCCTCAGTCCCATTTGTAAACGGGGGGTCATGGGCCCCTGTGAGGGAACTGTATCTTGGCAGGGGAAGTGGGGGGCTCCCAGGGAGATGCTGGGGCTGCTGGTGGAGGACAGGGCTGGTCTGTGGACCCCGAGCACCAGCTGATATGAAGCTTGCTCCCAGCTCACCCCCAGCTGACCACCCTCATGTGGGGAGAGGAGGCGGAGACTCAGGAAGGGGCAAGGGCAAGTTCAGGGGGTCGCTCAGGGGAATGAGGAGGGACAGGTGGGTGGGTGGGGGGCCAGGAAGACCTTGACTATCTCCAGCTGTGGGAGACACGCTCCCCTCCTCGGTTTCCCAGCAAACTCCTTTTTTCCTGGGGGTGATCAGAGGGGGCCGGGCACCTGCCTCTGAGCACAGGCTGTTTCGCCATCGATGGAAAAAAGCTGCTCAGAACCATCTCCCCTCGTTCCCCCAGATCCGGGGGTGTGAGCTGTCTTGGCCTGGGCCTGGACCAGGTCACCCCAGGAGGGCCCCTCAGGAGGCAGCCGGGGCTGTGGCTTTGGGTGGGGCCAGTGGCCTCTTCTGGGAGCCTGGCATCTGGAAGCCATCAGGCCAGGGGTGGGGAGTTGCAGGAGACGGCCTGGGAGGGGAGCCTGCCTCTTTCAGGCCACACACAGGCCCACCCCTCGGGAGCAGTGGCGTTGGGCCCAGAGCCCTGCTGCTGGCTCTGTCTCCCGCCAACGCCTCTCAGCCTGCAGCCTCGTCCCCTTCCACTGGCTGCCTCTCCTGCGAGATGCGATCACATAATATGCAATAACATCGCTTGCTGTGTGCTGGGAGCCTCGCTTCTCTGGCCCAGGGTGGGCCTGCCTTTCAGGGTGGATGGGCTTGGGGACAAACTGTCCGTAGAGGGGCCTGGCTGGGTCCTCTTCCTGGAGCGACTGGTACCCGGCTTGTCTTGGCAGTCTTAGCACAGTGTCTTGGGCTGGGCTGGGGGCGTATGTAGGAGTGTATGTGGCTGTGGAGATGGGAAGGGAGGAGGGACATCTTCCTCCATCCTCAAGCCTGCGACCCTGAAAGAGGGGGCCCTGGGGGCACAGTGAGGAGCTCAGAGGTGTCCCAAGAGCAGGTGTCTGATTATCACCTGAGGCCACTCGCATCCAATCACAGGGATTCTTAGCCACGTGGGTTTCCGGGTCCCACTCAGGCCTGTTGGCCAGACAATGGGGTCAAGACTTGGGGTCCACACACTGACGTTGACAGCCAGGCATTTTGGAACATGCTACTCCGTCAGCCCCCTGGTGTGCTGCAGGGTGTAGGCATCAGACAGAGCCGATATATTCTGTAGGGGCAGCTTGCCTGTTACACTTGGACCCTCTGGAGATGAAGACAGGGGCCCACTGGGAACCAGGCATGAAGGGCACCCAGCCTGAGCCCATCCCTGTTCTCCCGTAGCCTGGCCAACATTCCACTGACCCCTGAGACTCAGCGGGACCAGGAGCGGCGGATTCGGCGGGAGATTGCCAACAGCAACGAGCGGAGGCGCATGCAGAGCATCAACGCGGGCTTCCAGTCCCTCAAGACCCTCATCCCCCACACAGATGGAGAGAAGCTCAGCAAGGTGGGCGAGTGTGCCAGAAGGACTTCCTGGAGGAGGAGGTGGGCTGGAGGGGGAGACTCGTGAGACATCAACAGTTGGGGTCCCTGACTCGTCCCTCCTGCCCTCAGGCAGCCATTCTCCAGCAGACAGCAGAGTATATCTTCTCCCTGGAGCAGGAGAAGACCCGGCTCCTGCAGCAGAACACACAGCTCAAGCGCTTCATCCAGGTAGCGCTCTGCCCTCCTCCTGTGCCCTCTCCCTGGCGTGGGCACGTCTGGGCCCAACCACTGGCTTGAGACTGTGATGTGGCTGCAGGTCCCTTCTTCCCCACTGACCTGCCTACTTCTGGCATTTTCCTTCCTGCCTGGGGTCCTGACTTAGCCATGGGCAAGTGCAGTGCAGTGGGATGGGCTCTGGAAGCAACTGGGTGACTTTGGGAAAGCAGGTCCCTTCTGCCTCCCTTTCCAGCCTTGGCTTGGTGGATTTGCACAGGGGGGCTCCCTCGTGCACGTGCATCTGGGTTTGACAGCTTTGGGGGGCTGCGATGGAGCTCCGCACTGCCCTGGTGGTGGTGGTGGTGGTGTATGCAGTGTCACCACACACTCATCAGCCCCTGGGGGTTCCCCAGGAGCTGAGCGGCTCATCCCCCAAGCGGAGGCGGGCGGAGGACAAAGACGAGGGCATTGGCTCGCCGGACATCTGGGAGGACGAGAAGGCGGAGGATCTGCGGCGGGAGATGATCGAGCTGCGGCAGCAACTGGACAAGGAGCGCTCAGTGCGCATGATGCTGGAGGAGCAGGTGAGGCAGGGGAGGCGATGCTGTCGGCTCGGAGCTCCTGATTTGTGCCGGGGCTGGGTGTCAGGTGTCTGGTGGGGTGATCAGTGGGGAGCAAACCAGACAAGTTTCTGCCCTGGGCAGGGGGGTGGTCACTGTCCGGGCCTGGGGAGATGAGTCAGAGGCACTCACTGTAAACACGCATCCGTGGTAAAGGCCACATCGGATCGGTGGGCATCAGCGAGGGGGGATCTGGGCTGGTTCCACCCCATAGCTTCCTTGTGAGGGTGGGAGGAGCAGAGAGGGGAGAAGGGTGCTCCAGGGAGAGGAAACCACATGGGCAAAGGCCTGGGGCTGGAGGTAGGCAGGGAGGGAGCACAGCCTGCGGGAGGGAGAGGAGTCAGTGTGGGCCCGGCGGGCTACGGTGCAGGACTTTGGTCTCAACCCTGAAGATGTGGAGGGCCCCGCCCCTGAGCCCCGCTGCTCCACCCCCAGGTCCGCTCCCTGGAGGCCCACATGTACCCGGAAAAGCTCAAGGTGATCGCACAGCAGGTGCAGCTGCAGCAGCAGCAGGAGCAGGTCCGGCTGCTGCACCAGGAGAAGCTGGAGCGGGAACAGCAGCACCTGCGGACCCAGGTGAGCGGGAGGGGCCTGCAGGGGCCGCCTGCCCCTGGGCCGGGGCTCTCAGACCCAGCATCAGTGCCACTGGGTATCCAGCAGGGCGGACCCAGGGCCTCAGTCACAGTAGTGTAGACGTTCCTGGCTCCCAGTGTCTTGCATAGATGATTATGTTGACTCCTTATAGCAGCACTTTGAGGCCTGAGCTGTTATTACTTCTGTTTTACTGATGAGGAATTGGAGGCACAGAAAGGTTCACTAACACGCCCAAGATTGTTCAGTGAAGTGGGGCAGGGATTTGAACCCTGGCCATCTAGATTCAGTCTGAACTCCTAACCACCACTGTATTTATTAAATGTGAAATGCTGGCATGGCTGTGCAGAGGGAAGGCCCGTGCAGTCTCAGATGGTCAGAAGTCCCTCTCCAGACCACCTTGCCTTCGTTTCTTAAAATAAGAGGGGTGGGAGGGGTCATGATTTTGGTGGCCCCAAACTGTGAGTGAAGGAGGTTGATGGGCTGCTGGGGTGTTTGGTGGAGGTTCCCCAGGTGGTGGGCAGAGGGAGATGGTTTGGAGGACTGTCCCACACCCTCTGTGATGGACAGAAGGGAAGGGGCTGCTCCTAGAACCTTTGCAGAGACACTGAGGGCCCCTGTCTCGCAGCTCCTGCCCACTCCGGCCCCCACCCACCACCCCACGGTGATAGTGCCAGCGCCGGCACCCCCTCCCTCCCACCACATCAACGTCGTCACCATGGGCCCCTCCTCGGTCATCAACTCTGTTTCAACGTCCCGGCAAAATCTGGACACCATCGTGCAGGTACCTGGGCCTGGGGAGAGGGCAGTGCTTGGGGGCTTCCCCCTGGGAACAGGCCCTTTGGGGGGAGATTAGAAAGTGGGGGAGTGCAGGGGATGGAGACAGGGATATTGAGTGTTGAGTTGGGGGAGGAGGTCTGGAAACCAGATGGGTCTCCCATCTCTGCATCCTGGGTGAGGGGCAGAGAGGGAGGGACCGGATGGCTGGGAAGACCCCATTCCTTGCCTCGTGGGGGTTTGCTGGGGCTGTCCTTTGTTCCCGGAGCCTCCTGCTTTCAGAGTTCTTGCATCTGTCTCTTGGGTTTTGGGATGGGGGTGGAGGTGGAGGAGGAAGAAATGAGATGCTCAACTCTGAAGGTTGAGCCTGAAGTCCCTGCTATGCCCAGCCTCGTGCAGAGACCCCCCTTTGGGAGGCCCAACAACATTACAAAGAAACAACCCAAAGGCCCAATCGGAAAAAAAAAGTCCACTGAAGTCCCAGGAACTTAGAGTTGCACCCGGCAAACTGAATAATAAAATTAATAACAGAGACCTTCCATAAAGCCAACAGGCAGGCTTTTGAAATACGTAAATGAGGAAGAGAGGCTTATGACTTCAGGCAGGCCTGCACTGTCCCTCTTCCAAGCCAGATTCAGCTCATGAGAGAGCTTTTAAAGTTTGTTTTCCCCCTGACTCTGAACGGGCTGCCCCTTTTGCCAGGCTTCCTTCTGGTTCTTTCTGGGGGGTGTGTGGGTGGTGGGGGAGACACTGCTGGAGATGCTGGCGGTCCACATGGCCCCCGCATCCTCACGGCAGCCTCCCCTACCCAATCCCAGGCGATCCAGCACATCGAGGGCACCCAGGGCCAGGAGGAGGAGCAGCGGCGAGCCGTCATCGTGAAGCCGGTCCGCGGTTGCCCCGAGGCCCACGCCTCGGACACCGCCTCCGATTCGGAGGCCTCAGACAGCGACGCCATGGACCAGGGCCGGGAGGAGCCGGCAGGGAACGGGGGGCTTCCCTGACCAGCCCCCCAGCCCTCCTCTCCCTTCTGGGGGCTGGAGGGGGCGGGGCAGCAACTGGGAGAGAGACGAGGGTGAACGAGTGAGAAATTTTTACAAAATTTACGGCGTCATTTGGGTCTCTTTTATGACCTCTTTTTTCAATACTGTAAATCGTCCTTTGAGTGAAGCCGCTCGACCCGAAGTCCGGGGCTGGGGCGGCAGGAGCACCTGGCAGCACCCGGGCAAATGGGGCTGGGCCTCGGCCCCGGAGGCTGGGGAAGCGGACGTGGAGGTACGTGGCCTCTCTCCGCCAAAAAAGCATTTTTTCAATGAAACATGTTTTTAAGAACAGGGAAAAAAATCAAAACAAAACCCCACGGTATTTCTGCCCTCTCCGGAGCCAGCCCGACCACTGTCAGTTTTTAATTACCCCTTCCCTCCTCTTTCTTTGGTGTTCTTTCTCCTTTAAGCACTTACATGGGTTGGGGGTCTGGCTGGGTCGGGGCTCTGGGGGTCCGGGGGTCTCCACTGCTTCTCGGTTGGGGTTTGCTGCTGACCTTCTCCCCTCCCCTCCCTCACCACCCGGCCCCCCACCTCTCCCTCCAGGTTTCCCATCTTGCACCCCCAAAAAGTCTTTGTCTCTCTCTTTGTTTTGTTTGTTGTTGGTTCTTTTTTGGTTTTGGTTTTTTTTTTTTTTTTTTTTTACAATTTTGAGGTCTTTGTGTTCAAGGAAAAACTATTATATTTTGTTAAAAAGTGGGGGGGTGGGGAACCAAGAGGCCACTGTGCCTTTATAAAGAAACAAAATAAAGTTTGTACTTTGTTTTTTAGATTCTGTGTCTCCTGGGGACTGTGTCCTGAGGGGCTGGTGAAAGCTCCCTGGGGGTACTGTTTGGGCCTGCTGGAAGGGGACTGGATGTGGGTGAGCGTGATGACTCCCCCAACTTAGTATTGTGGTGTTATGATGAGATATCAGGGTCCTGAGATTCCTTGGGTTTACTCTGGGGATTCTGCAAAGATGGGAGATGGCGCTGGGATTGAGGTGAGCGGTTCCCAATTTCTCCTGGGTGGGAGACAGGAGAGAATGAACAGCTAAACCAATAGTTCCTGTCTGCTAGAGAAAGGACACAGGATGTTCAGGGCTCCCGATTGATTGCCACTTCCCCGGCTTGTGTAACCTCTCTGAACCACAGGATCCTCATCTACGGAAGGGAAGGGAGCACTGCCTTAAGGTGCGGTGTTTAAGAGCTCAGGGCCTGGAGTCGGTCTGCTGTTGATCAGTTTCACCTTGGGCACATCTCTTGATCTTTGAGACTCAGTTTTCTCTTCTGAAAGTTGGGAATCATAAGGGCTCAAGGTTAAATTTCTTAATCCTGTATGATCAGAGATGGCTTAATAACATCTCGCTCTTGACCTGCTTTTCCTCAGGTATGTGACAGGTATGTTCGGACTGAGGTCAGAGCAGAATAGTGGATTCACACCTCACCCCACATTGAATGGTTCAAGACATGAATTTGTTGGATAGAAAGGAAGGCAGGGGCCTGTATTTTTTTTAACTTTGAATACTTTTTAAGTGAAATTAACAATTTAAGCATTTAAAATTGAACAGTTCAATGGCATTTTGTTGTTCAGTCACTAAGTCATGTCTGCCTCCTTGAGATCCCATGAACTGCAGCACTCCAGGCCTCACTGTCCTTCACTATCTCCTGGAGTTTGCTCCAACTCATGTCCATTGAGTCAGTGAGGCCTTCCAACCATCCCATCCTGTTACCCTCTTCTCCTGCCCTCAATCTTTCCCAGCATCAGGGTCTTTTCCAATGAGTCAACTCTTCGCATGAGATGGCCAAAGTACTGGAGTTTCAGCTTTAGCAGCATTCCTTCCAAAGAACACCCAGGACTTTAGAATGGACTGGTTGGATCTCCTTGCAGTCCAAGGGACTCTCAAGAGTCTTCTCCTTTTAGCCAGGTGTAAGACGCGCCACTCCAGTGTTCTTGCCTGGAGAGTCCCAGGGACGGGGGGAGCCTGGTGGGCTGCCGTCTATGGGGTCGCATAGAGTCGGACACGACTGAAGCGACTTAGCAGCAGCAGCAAGACGCGTCCTACGGGTTGCAGGCAGCGCCTAAAAGGGTCAATAGAGGGCGCTGTGGAACCAGGATGTCTGGCAAGCAGGGGCAGAGGCTCCGCCTCCTTCCGGTGTCTGCTGGACTACTCAGTTCCTATAGGCCAGAGGCGGGGCTCGGGGGCGGGGTCAAGGGAATACCCAAGACTTGTCCTTTGGAGCCCAGCTACCGTAGGCGGTCTCACCAGCAGGAGGCGGGAATCGGGGGCGCGGCCGCGGCCCCGCCCCTTCCCGGACTCGCCCCGCCCCGCCCGGCCCCTAGCTGCGCATGCTCCTTGGTGCCTGAGGCCATCTCGCGCGCTCCCGATAGCACGCTTCTCTGGCTCTGGCCCGACCCCGCCCCGCGCCCTCCCACGCACGCTCCGCACGCAGACGCTGCAAACGTGCGTTTCCCGCGTGTACTCCGCACGGAGGCGCTCGCAGGCTTTCCGCTGTGCCCGCTGGGTCTTGTGGTGGCTCCTTCGCTGCAGAAGTTTGGAGCCCCGCCGTTCCAGAGACTTAACGATGTCGCAGTCAGAAGGGAACAAATGACCTTAGTGTTAATAACTTGTTTCCTTTTAACCCAGGTAGCGAATGTAAGAAACTGAAACCATTCGCCTCAAATTGGGACTTGAACCCATGTGCGGAAACTTGGACACTGCCAAAGCCCAGCTTGGAACTTAAACCCAAATGGCTGGGACTCGAAGGTGGCCAAAACTCACTGTCTTGTGAGGTCATACATCTGATTTCAGGACCTAATGAAGCTCAAGCTCTTGATGTCTCATCACAGAAAGAATTCAGTGAGAGACAGAGTGGTAGGTAAAAAGTAGATTAATTTAGAAAGAAACGCTCCATAGTATGTAGGCCATTTCAGTGCCATAGAGTGGACCATGGAAGAACGCAAGTACAGCCTCGAAATGTGGTAGTTAGCTCTTATGGACTGGGTAGTTCATAGGCTAATGAGTGAGACGGTTATCCCAACAATTTTGGGGAAGAGTTGGAGATTTCCAGGAATTGGACCACCACCCACTTTTTGGTCTTTGATGTTCGTGGAACTGTCATGGCGCCTCTGGTGAGTCACTTAGCTTGATGAGCTGTTACTGAGGATGAAGTTCTAGTTGAAGTTGACTTGTCTGCCATCTTCGACCCATTTAGTTCTAATCAGTTTACCTCGTGTTCTTGGGCTTCATCATTCTTTCAAAGGTTGTGCGGTACCCCCTTCCTCTTGTTTACAAACTACACATGAAATAGCTCATTCTTCCTGCCGAATCTGGGAGCCCTGTATGCAATACTTTGGCCACCTGATGCGAAGAACTGACTCATTTGAAAAGACCCTGATGCTGGGAAAGATCGAAGGGGACAACAGAGGATGAGATCGTTGGATGGCATCACTGACTCAACAGACATGAGTTTGAGTAAATTCTGGGAGTTGGTGCTGGACAGGGAGGCCTGGTGTGCTGCAGTCCATGGGGTTGCGAAGAGTCGGACACGACTGAGTGACTGAACTGAACTAAACTGTGTGCATCTTGCTCTGGCCACACCTTTGTAGGGAAGGCCATGGATCTGGGCACTTGGGAGCCAGGCCTAGGATTCAGAAAGGGCATGGTGTCCAATGGGCACAGCAGACACTGGCCTGGGAGGAGGAGGAAGTGGAGATAATGTGGGAACCAGATTGTAGAGGACTTTCAAGTCACGCTATGAAGCTTGGACTGTATTTTTTGTGAAGGGAAGGAGTCTAGGAGAGACATGACCAATGCAAAGTTCAACAAAACCTTTCTTATAAACTGTTGTATTGAAGTACTGTATTACGTACATTTAGAGGGCTCATAATGAAGTGTTTAACTCCGTGAATTTTCACAGACTGAATGTACACCCATATAGCCATCATCTCACCAAGCCTTCAAGTGGTTTGTTTCTTAAACAAAAAATTGTTGGAAGTAGTTACAGGAATGTACAGGAGGCATCTGCAGCCTTCACCCTGCCTCCCCCAGTGCTAACATCTTGCCTACCTAATGTACCCCATGGAAACCAGGTGAGTGTTTTTGGTGCAGGCCACAGGACTTATGCAGAGTTTACAGTTCTGCATGGGTTCACTTCTGTACCTGTGTCTACAGTTGCTCTGTACCATTTTGCAACAGCGATTTTGAGAACTGGAGTTGCTCTGCATCCTTACCAGTACTTGATATTATATTGTCAGATCACTCTCTTTTTCAGGGTTTTTTTCCAACCAATTTGGTAGGTGTAGAGTAGAATCTCACCACAGTTCTATTTATATATTTTCGGCCACACCTTGAGGCATGCAGCATCTTAGCTTCTTGACCAGGGATCGAACCCTGGCCCCTTGCAGGGGAAGCATGGATTCTTAACCACTAGACCATCAGGGAAGTCCCTAGTTTTGCTTATTTTATATTATCATACAAATCGTACAGTATATATACTCTTTTTGTCTGGCTTCTTAATATAATTCTCTGAGATTCATATTTGATTTTGTATATATTAGCAGTTTGTTCTTTTTATTTCTAAGAATACTGCATTGTATGAATATACCACAATTTGTTTAGCCAGTCATTTAACAGTGGACACCTAGGGTGTTTCCAACTTGTGACCATTGTGAATATATTCTAGTAGAGACTGTCCCCCAAATAGACTGTGCCAGCCTATGGATTCTGTCACCAGAGTGACGGTGAAGGGGCATCGTAAGCCTGTGCTGTGGACCCTCTTGTGGTGGTTTCTTTGGGAGGGGACTAGGCGTTCTTGGTTCCTAGTGGCCTCCCCCACCCTATTTTAAGGTCTTCGTTAGGGATTAAATCTTATGGGGAAATGTATGTCTGCTCTGATCTGAAGGATTGTGGCATTGCACCATGTCCTCTTTGTGAAGATCCTCAGAAGAAATTCCTGTCGAGTCTCAGCAGCAGAAATAATTTCACTTCTCCGGAACAGTTGGTTTGTTCTTATTTTAAGGATACTGAATTGGCAAGTGATCAAGTTACACACACGTGAGGGTTTACGTATGCACTGCCGCTTGCTTTTGTATCAGCCTTACACATGGCTCCACTTCGTGTGCCTGTCTTTGTGTGGTTTTCATCTCCTGTTACTTCCCATTCTTGTTTTCTTGGTGTACTTTATGGATATTTGGGACCCATTTGTATGCTTTTCTGGCACAGGGTGGGTTATGATAAACGCTGCTTGTGCCCTGATTTGGGGGTGTCTGGCAGCAGAACATTAGCCCCCCACCCTAGTTCTGTGAGATGTTGAAGGGCTATCTAGCAGAAAGAGGGAGGGGACTCCCTGTGACCTTGGCCTCCTTAGCGGTTGGTTAACTGGCCTCAGACCAGTACATAAAGCCCTTGCAAATCCTCCAGCCACCTTTTGGGGCTGGTCGGCCAAGTTGTCCTTAGCCCCAGATTTGTCTCTGGCTCTCCCCTGCCTGCCCCTGCCCCTCCTGGACCCATTCTGCAATCCCTTCTTCATCCAGCTGCCTCTCTGTGCTCTCCTACAGGCTGCTGTCCTTGTGGCCTTTGTCTTTCCCCCTCTGTCTGGAGTTCCGCATGCCCTCCCTCACCCTGCAAGTCCTGGGCTGGGGCGTGGGGTCAGTGCCATCCCCTGCCTTGGTCCCCTCTCTCCTCTTGCCCTGCTGAGTTGCAGGTTTCGGTGTTGATTGACGCGAGCGCGTGCTGGCTGAGAGGAGGGTGGTAGGACTGGGGGCTGGGGGGCAGGATGGGTCCTGAATCCGGCAGCCGTAGGAAGGAATGAGCTCCCCGAACCGGCTGTCCCCCCCACCACACCCCTGGTGTTGAAAAGGAGCTAGGAGTGACAGCTGCAGGGTTTCCTGAATTAGGGGGCCCAGGTCACAAGTTCCCGCGGGTGCGGCCTGTCTCCATGGCAGCCTCAGGATCAAGTTCAAGAGGAAACCGCACAGCGATTGGAGAAGCCTGCGTGCAAGTGCTGCACACATTCCAGAGATTAGTCGTCCCTCTCACGTCGCCTCTCGCCTATCTGAGGCAGATAGAGAGGATGCTCTGAAAACGGGGAAAGAGAATTGACGACAGCCTGTTCCCTTGTAGGGAGAAGGAATTGTCTGGGTTGGACGGGCACTGACAATTAGTGGGGTCTGCTTGTTTGAGATCAGGGGAGGGGCGATCTCCATTCTCCGGGGGACCTCATGGTGCGTGTCCCTGGCTTCCTGCGAGAAGGTGGGATGGCAGTGGGGAGGAGGTCTGGAGCACGTGGCTGGCTGTGGGCCTCACCTGGCATGCAGAACAGCAGAGGCAGTACTCTGTGGTAGTACTCTTTGTCATTGGAGGTATTCAAGCAGGGATCTCTGTGAGGGTTATTGTAGGGAGGATGATGGGAATTTGGGTCCTTCCAAGGAAGACAGTCGCTAACTCCTGAGGTAAATGGGAAGGTCCTCTTGATGAGGGCTACTTTAGAAGAAATGAAATCTGCTGACACCTTGATCTTGGACTTCCAGCCCCCAGAACTGTGAGAAAATAAACTGTTGTTTAAGCCCCCAGTCTGTGGTATTTTGTTATGGCAATCCTAGCAAAGTAACATGCTGTCCTTTTGTGACTTTTGTTTCACTTTGCATAGCATTTTCAAGGTTTAGCCAGATGTTGTAGCATACCTTAGTATTTCTTCTTTTTCTTTTTAAAATGACTGAATAATATCCCATTGTATGGCTGGACCACATTCAGTTTATTCATTCATCTGCTGAGGGATACTTGGGCTTTTTTCACCTTTTGGCTGTGGCGAGTTGTTTGCTGGGTGTACAAGGACCTGTTTGACCGCAAACAGGGCATCTTTAAATCAGACGCAGTCAACCCTTTAAGCGGAGCTGGGCTCACCCTCCCTGTCTTCCTGGTGTGGGTTCCTGTGGTTTCTCTGACTCTCTGTCTGTTCCCCACATCCCCGCCCTGCCCTCCACGCCCTTCCCTGATGTGCTAACTCCTTTCCCCATACCATGGATGCTGTTCACTTGGTTGATGGGAGAAGCACCAGGTTTGTGAGGCGGGCTGATCTGGGCTCAAGCCCAGCAGCTCTGTTCCTAGTTGGCAACCCTGAACAAGTCCCTTCAGCCCAGAGCCTCAGACTTCTCTGTGAGGTAGTGACGTTCGCCTCCCATCCCTCGAAGCCCCGGGTGGAGTGGGCGCCTCCTTGGTTCAGACATCCTTTTCTCTCCCGTGACCGAATGAGGCCCCTCCCTCACAAGGAGGACCACACCCCCTCCAGCTCCCCAGCCATGAACACGGGTTGGAAGACTTAATGTTGGTGTGTTAGTCGGGGTCTCCTGAGAAACAGCCAATGGGATCCGTGTTTACAGAGGGGCCCAGAAAGTCAGAAATCCAAGGGGGAGGCAGCAGCTGGAAGTCAGGTGGGTGGACATTGCAGTCTGAAGGCAGAACTCCCCATCTGTGGGACCTCAGTCTTGCTGCTTAAAGCCATCAACTGATTGGGTTAGACCCACCCACATTAGAGAGGGTGATCTGCTTGACTCAGGCTGGGGTTTAATTATTTTTATTTATTTTTAAATTATTTATTTATTTTTGGCTGTGTTGGGTGTTCATTGCTGTGTGCGGGCTTTCTTACTTGCAGTGAGTGGGGGAAACTCTGGTTGCAGCGCGCGGGCTTCTCACTGAGGTGGCTTCTCTAGTTGCGGAACACAGGCTCTAGGGCATGCGGGCTCAGTAGTTGTGGGGCATGGGCTTAGTTGCCCCTTGGCATGCGGATTGTTCCCCAGACTGGGGATCGAACCCATGTCCCCTGCCTTGACAGGCGGATTCTTAACCATTGGACCACCAGGGAAGTGGGAAGTCCAAGACTGCAGATTTAAATGTTAGGCACATCTGAAAAACACTTGCACAGCAATATCTACACTGTTGTTTGACCAGCAGTTGGGTGTCATGACCTAGCCAGGTTGACACACCCATTGCAGCTGATACCTCATCAATTCTCTTCAAACTGATCTACAGATTCATCATAATTCAATTAAACTCCAAGAAGACTTTTAAAAAACAATTGATAGACTGATCCCCAAATTCATGTAGAACAGTTAAAATGACTTTAAAAAAGAATATCAAAGTTGGAGGATTCATACTACCTATTTTCAAGATTTATTAGGAAGCCACGGTGATCAAGATAGTGAGATATTCAGTTCAGTTCAGTTCAGTCGCTCAGTCGTGTCCGACTCCCTGTGACCCCATGAATCACAGCATGCCAGGCCTCCCTGTCCATCACCAACTCCCAGAGTTCACTCAAACTCACGTCCATTGAGTCGCTGATGCCATCCAGCCATCTCATCCTCTGTCGTCCCCGTCTTCTCCTGCCCCCAATCCCTCCCAGCATCAGGGTCTTTTCCAATGAGTCAACTCTTCGCATCAGGTGGCCAAAGTATTGGAGTTTCAGCTTCAGCATCATTCTTTCCAATGAACACCCAGGACTGATCTCCTTTAGGATGGACTGGTTGGATCTCCTTGCAGTCCAAGGGACTCTCAAGAGTCTTCTCCAACACCCACAGTTCAAAAGCAACAATTCTTCTGTGCTCAGCTTTCTTCACAGTCCAACTCTCACAACCATACATGACCACGGGAAAAACCATAGCCTTGACTAGACAGACCTTTGTTGGCAAAGTAATATCTCTGCTTTTCAATATGCTATCTAGGTTGGTCATAACTTTCCTTCCAAGGAGTAAGCATCTTTTAATTTCATGGCTGCAGTCACCATCTGCACTGATTTTGGAGTCCCCAAAAAAAGTCTGACACTGTTTGCACTGTTTCCCCATCTATTTCCCATGAAGTGATGGAACCAGATGCCGTGATCTTAGTTTTCTGAATGTTGAGCTTTAAGGCAATTTTTTCACTCTCCTCTTTCACTTCCATCAAGAGGCTCTTTAGTTCCTCTTCACTTTCTGCCATAAGGGTGGTGTCATCTGCATATCTGAGGTTATTGATATTTCTCCCGGCAATCTTGATTAGTGAAGGGACAGACACATATGGAATGTGATATATGTGACATATGGAATGGAACAGGACATAGTCCAGAAATAGATTCTCACATATATGGTCAATTATTAAAATAAAAAACCTTTTTTTTGGTCCAAGTTGTTTGGCATGTGAGATCCTAGTTCCCTTACCAGCGATGGAAATTGTGCCCCTCAAAATGGAAGTGTGGGAAAAAAAAGAAAGTATAGAGTTCTAACTACTGGACCACCAAGGTGTCCACATATATAGTCAGTAGATTTTTCTTAAAAAAAGATGCAAAGGCAATTCAGGGTTGATAAGACAGTAAAGAATTTGCCTGCAGTATGGGAGACCTGAGTTTGAACCCTGGGTCAGGAAGATTCCCTGGAGAAGTGAATGCCAAACCACTCCCATTCTTGCTTGGAGAATCCCATGGACAGAGAAGCTTGGCAGGCTACAGTCCATGAGGTTGCAAAGAGTTGGACACGAGTAAGCACGAACACTTTTACGCTTCAGGAAAGTCCTTTTAATAAATAGTGCTGGAACAACTGGATATATATTTGTTAAAATCTAAATTTTGGTCCAGTCTTGCAACATATTTCTTAAAAAAGCAGAAAATGGATTATAGATCTAAATGTAAAACCTGAAACTACTGTACTTCTGGAGAAAACAGGAAAAAATCTTCATGACCTTGGGTTAGACAAAGAGTTCTTAGGTATGACACCAAAGGTATAATTCATAAAATAACACATTGATCAGTTGGACTTTATAAAAATTAACCGTTTCTGCTCTTTGAAATACACATATAAATGAGAAGATAAGCCACAGACTGGATAGGGAATATTTACTAATGATGTATCTGATAAAGGATTTTCTCCAGAAGACATTAAAAAATGGGGAAATATTTGAATAGGCACTTCATCAAAGATGCACCAAAGAAGTGGATGACAGATACATACACAAGAACATGCTTAATATCATTAGTTGTTAGGAAGGTGCAAATTTAAACTACAGTGTGATATCAATACCTATAAGAATCACTAAAATTTGAAAAACAGGCCATACTAAATGTTGGTAAGGATGTGGAGTAACTGGTGTTGGGATTATAAAACCGTATGTTCATCTTAGAAAAAAGACTAAGAGGAGTGAATTAAGAGTTTGAGATGAACATACATGCACTACTCTATATAAAATAGATAACCACCAAGGACCTACTGTATAGCACAGGGAACTGTGCTCAATATCTTGTAATAACATATAAGGGAAAAGAATTAAAAAAAAATTTTTGCCACTGTGCGGCATGTGGGATCTTAGTTCCCTGACCGGGGATCGAACCCGTGACCCCTGACATAGAAGCCTGAAGTCTTAACCACTGGACTGCTAGCAAAGCCCAACTCCAAGGTATTTATCCAAGAGAAATGAAAGTGTATGTTGTAATGAATTGTATATAGATGTTTATAGCAGCTTTAAAAACTGAAAGTCTCTCAACGGGTGATGGATAACAAACTGGGGTCTATCCAGGCCATGAAATACAACTCAGAATCAAAAGGAGTCAACTCTTCATATGTGCTACAATGTGAAAATGTCTCTATCATTATACTATGTGAAAGAAGCCAGATAAAAAAGAACGCAGATGGGATGATTCCATTTATATCAAAATCTAGGAAATGCAAACTAATGTATAGTGGCAAGAAGCAGATCAGTGGTTGCCTGGGAAGGGGTAGGCATGCATGCATGCTAAGTCGCTTCAATCATGTCCGACTCTTTGCGACCCAGTGGACTGTAGCCCTCGAGGATCCTCTGTCCTGTAGGATTCTTCAGGCAAGAATACTGGAGTGGGTTGCCATGCCCTCTTCCAGGGGATCTTCCCTACCCAGGGATTGAAACTGTGTCCCTTACGTCTCCTGCACTGGCAGGCATGTTCTTTACCACTAGCGTCACCTGGGAAGCCCTGAGAAGGGGTAAGAGGGGTGAAGAGGGAGGGACTGTAATGAACATGAGGACAATTTGAGCGTGGGGAATCCGTTTGTCATTTTGATCGTGGTTGTGTACGTGTGTGAAGATATATCAAATTGTACACTTTGAATACGTTATTTGCTGTGTGGCCATTGTGTCTCATAAAACCGTTTTAAATGGGAAGTGCATGAAAGATGCCAACCAGACTTTTGTCCTGTCCCCCATGGCCAACGGTCGCCCCCACAGGGACGCCATCCCCAGCAGGACCAGCCGACGCCACCCCTTCTAGAGCTGGCTTTCAGGGGGCCGTCACGTGCCCCCGGGAAGAGTGCATCAAGTAGCGTGTTGCAGAAGCACTGCTGGACAGGCACTGGTCCGTCCAGGCTCTGCCCGACCGCACAGCATCCTATGTACCATTTCCCTCCCGTCAGCATTCTGTCTCTTCCAGGGGAGAGGGAAGCCAAGGCTCCTCGCCATCGACCTCAAAGGTCAGATGTCACAGGCTTTCCTCAACTGACCATCAAGACTCTACCCTCTTGACCTTCAGAGAGGGCCTCAAATGTGTGTCAGTGCCTGTCGTCTAATAGGCCCTTGGTCCACAAAGCCGAGGCGTGTGAAAGGGACTGCTCGCATGGACTTCAGCTCACATGACTGCAGGTGCTGAGAAGACTTGATCCCTGACTCCCAGACCAGACCCAAAAGGACACCCCACTTTTTCTCTGCTGTACACCCCCCACCCCTGCCCACCCTGCGACCCCTGTCATGTGACCCTGGGGCTGTCGCGGGAGAGGAGTCAGCCAGGCCCTGCCTTTCCCATGGCAGCTGGCGCCGCAGGCGCAGAGCAGCCTCCACGGCCTCTGGGGTCCGCGCTGCTGGCCCATCACGTCCGCCCAGTTGCCCTGGTGACTGTGTGACCCTGCCGCCCGCCCCCGCTGCCGCCTGCCCTATAAATAGAGGTCTGGAGCAGCTGGGCTCTCTTGGCAGTCACCATGAGGGCGCTGGTCCTGCTCTGCTGCTTCGTGGCCTCACTCCTGCTCCCAGGACAAGCAGGTACGACCCCCAGCCAGTTGGCCGGGCCAGCCTGTGACCCCATGCGCCCCTGAGATTTTCTGTTTACTGTGGGGTGGGAGGCTTGGGTGGTGGACGGAGGATGAGGCCTCTGTGGCTCCTGGAGCTGATGGCAGCCCTTTGCCTCCCGGCTGGTCTCACTGAGAAGGCACTGGGTGCGGAGACCTGAGAGCAGTCAGGGGGCTCGTGGGGAGGAGGCCAGAGGGAGCGGAAGCTGTGACCTGAGAGGTGCAGGCAGGTGCAAGGCCTGAGCAGGGGGCTGGGGAGAAGGGCCGGCCGGTAGATGGTAGGGGAAGAAGACCCCAGGAGTCAAGACTGGAGCCTCCTAGGCGGACAGAGGACCCTGTTCTTGGAGGTGGAGGGAACCCCTGGAGGTCACTGAGTTGACCCTCCCACCTGGTAGAGATGGAGTGGTGCCTGGCTTTGCATGAGTGAGGGTGGGTAGGGGGGCACGGCTTGGGAACGATGGGACAGAGCGGGGCTCAGTTTGGGGTGGATTGGAGCGAAGAGCTGGAAACCAAACTTGGCAGTTCAGAGGAGGGCCAGGACCCAGTCTGGAATGGAGCTGGGCTAGGCCGGGGGCTTCACTGGAAGGGGGCTGGGGCCCGTGTGCCGTGGTTTTCCTGTGACATCTCAGCACTTTTTGTGGCAGAGGCGGTGGCTCTGGTTACAGCGTGGGGGCTATTTATAGGTGTGGAGGGGGTACTAGAACATTTTGCCACCTCTGTTCCCAAGACTCCTGGGGCTGAATGCCCCTCCAAGATGCTTCAGGGGTGCCCTGGGAACCCCCCAGGAGTCCAGGAGCCTTGCTTCGCCTTTTCGTGACAACTGTAGGCTTCTTCTGCGCTGGGGACCGTGGGGCCTTGGGGGTTCTCTTTCTTGAGGTCTTGGACCCAGACAGGGAGTCTAAGGCAGGTCCCGTGTCAGGCAGGAGCAGAAGCCAGTCCCTCGAGGGCTGGAGACTGAGGCGGGGGGCTCTGGCCTCGTGTGTGCCACTGGGCCCTGCCCTTGTCTGTCCTTGAGTTAAATTTGGGCTCCATGGGGCTGCAGTGGCCGGGGCGGCAAGGATTCCAAGCGGCTGTCAGGCGGCTAAGTATGGAAACAGCCGTGTAATCGGAGCCTGAGCCGGGGAGCCACTGCCGACCTCTCCCCTGCACCGCCCAGCCCCAGCTGCCAGCTCCGCAGCTTCCACGCTGTCGCCCCAGGAACTTTTAGCCTTTTAGGGACATCCTTTATGTTTCCTCCCGCCACGGGAACTGGACATCTGGAATGTCCCACAGGTCCTGTTGGGGGACCTCGCCATTGGGAAAGGAGGCAGGCAGGTGCTTTCTGCAAAGATCCTTTCTTTGCAGTCCTTTCCTTCCTGGACTCTGCGGTGTGCCCCCCAACTGGCCCTGGCCTGGCCACTCGTGTGCGGGGTCCCCGCCCTCCTCCCCACTGCTCACGGCTTGTGCTTTGTGTTCTTCACAGTGGTGGGCTTTCTAACCCCCAGTTGCAGATTGTAAACCCCAGATGGTTTCCTCCTGTGATCCAGGGTAGGGGATTCCATGAGTGGCTTCCCTCACCCCATAGTGACAATCCTTTCTACCAGTTGACTTGCCTGGAGAATATGCTACCAGTAAATGCCACCATGCCCACAGACACAGCTTTGCTCCTGAACTTCCCACCCCTGTGCTGAATCCTCATTTCCAGCCCCATGTCACTCACCCCTCCCTGGTGGCAGGCCCCCTTCCCGCTTCCTGGGGGGACACTGCAGAGCCACCTTTCCTTCTTGTTTGCCCTCCTTGCTTCCGTGGTCCTCTGCACCAGGGTGATGAGCTCTACAGCCTCCCCGACCCCCAATCCACCCCAGTCCTTTGTAACCGCCAGCGTCCTTCTCTTTGTCTTGGGGACCTGGCCTGGGGCCAAGCCTGCTCAAGGACAGAGGAAAACAGCCCCAAGAGGGTTTACTCAGTCTGCTCATGGTCCAGGTGAGGGAGCAAAAACCAGAGGAAAGAACCGTGGTCAAGGTCAGACAGCGAGTCTGCGGCAGGCACGCTGGGCCAGGGCCGGTCTCAGCCCACCTGGGAGTTCCTGGCCTCCTTTGGCCCTTCTCTCTGCAGTCCTTCTTGGACACCCCAGTCCTCCTTGGACACCCCAGTTTCTCTGCCTGTGGGTGTAGGGCCATGCATGGCTGCCTTGGGATACAGGGCAAGACCAATGCCTTTGAACTTTGACTCCCCAGAGAGCATGTGGGAATGGGGGTGCTGTGAAAACATTTCTCTGGGCTTAAACTGCTGGTGTTTGTTAGGCTGAATTCAGGACAGCCTTGCTTTCTGTCACCTGCTTGAGGCAGAGATTGAGGGACGACAGGAGGTCTGAGTCTGCTTCCTCCAGCCCAGCCCTGGTTTGCAAACTCACCCAGTCTGCTCTGGCCCCACCCTGCCATCCCAATGGTGAGAGATTGGTGGGTGCTGGGGCTCCCAAGGCCCTCCAAGAGCAATGGGGGTCTCTAACCCCTTCGTGACATTTCCTCTCCCACCCAGAAGGAAGTGGTTTTCACAGCCCAGGTTCCATGATCCAGTTGTGGGGAGAGCTCGAAGAGAAGGTCATGAGCTAGGGGATCCTGGGGAGAAATTAGACCCAAGAAGCCTTTGCAGCATGTGCCCCTCCACCACAAGCTATGTCCCCAGTGAGGTCCCCAGCTCCTGGCTTGGTGCTGCCAGATGAGTCGTGGGGAGCAGGTGGTCCACTTCCCACATCGGGTATATGAGGCGCTAGTCTGGATCTGCTCAGTGGATGCAGCCCCCCGACATGGGCACCGAGCCTGGTGGCCTGTGGAACCACGGTTTGGGAAATGCAGGCTTTGCCTCCCATGTGGGTGTGGTGGTGAAGCTCACACAGCTAGCTCAAGGGCCAGAGCTGGAATCTTGGACCAGAGAGGGGTCTGATGAGGCTGGTTGCATCCACCTGGCCTTGGGTGCTCGCTCAGGTGTGGTGGCCAGGAAGGAGCCTAATCAGGACTCCTGGAAGGAGGAAGACGACTCAGGAGGAAAATGACTGTTCCTCCATTGATCTGGCCTGAGGGATCAGGACAAGGCATAGATACGATGCCTTCTGGCCTGGAAGGAGGGGTGTGGCTGGAAGAGGAGGGCGTGGATAGCGTCTGCCACTATGGGGTGCGCCCCTCTACCCCAAATCCAACCTAAAGCCAGACTCACCATCCCTTCCGTTTAAATACTGCTCGAGGATGCAAAGTGCTTTCACTCAGACACCTTCCTTAATTCATCCCGGATCTAGTGTGTGCCTGCTGGTTCGCAGGTGTGGGGCCAAGGGAACGCGGATAGGCACTCTGTCCTTGGCATGCTTACAGTCCGGGGCTGGGGGAGATAGGGTGTCCCCCTTGTGGCTGTGCACACACAAAGAAGACACACACGTGTCCTCGGGGAGGTCCAGGTAAATGGGGTGGGGTGGATGGAAGTGGATCTGAGTGGATCAGGAAACGTCTTCCAGGTGAGGGAGTGTCTGAGATGGGCCTTGAGAAGCATAGGGTTCAGAAGAGAATGCTGAGGAAAAGCAGGGATGAGCACATTCATGCACCAGGGAAGGTGGGGCTCAGGTGAGACCTAGGAGGGTCACGGGGAGGAAGGGTGAGGTGGGGTTTGTGGCGAGTCCGGGAGGCAGGGTTGGGGCCAGAATGTGAGCGGTGCTGGACTGAGGAGGGGGCTTTGCTCTGTGGGTGGCAGGTAACCACGGGGTGGGGGGTGGTTTGGAAAAGTGTGTCTGGCAGTTGTTTGTAGGGAGGAGTAGACCGAGCTGGGATGATGTGTACTCTGGCAAGGGAGAGGGATGGACTGGAGGGCAGGCCCCACAAATGCTGGGGAATCTGCTGGACTCCTTGGCCTGGCAAGCTAGGTGGGAAGGAGCCCCCAAGGGTTTCATGTAGGCCACAGCAGGCAGCACCTTGCCAGAAAAATAAGACCAGGATCGTAAAAGAACCGATTTTAAAAGGTCATCTGAAATCATCATGAATTCTGGGTCCTGGAGGAACGCCTGGATGCAGGTGGTTAGCTTAGGAGGAAGGTCGGGTCTGGGGATCCAGAAATGAGGCTCGTTTGGGTAAAGATGAGGGCAAGGCTGTGAGATCCCCGAGGATGCTGCTGCAGAGAGAGAAAAAGAAGAGAGTCCAGGACCAGTCCCCAGGGAGTGGGAAGAGGAAGAAGATAAATGGATTTCAGGAAGATGGGACGAGATCCAGGCAGAGGCGTGACCTGGCAGCGGAGGACAGGGTGCTTCCTGCAGAGGCTGTGAGTCCTGCAGAGAGGCCAGGGAAGGTGAGGTGTTGGCTTGGACACCAGGAGGCTGCGGACTGGTCACTCAGTGAGGACACGGAGGCACATTCACTGGGACAGACTTTCAATATTAAGTCTACGAGAGCTAGAGGACGGTGAGAGGAGGTGGGGCGGCTGAGTCTGCAGAGGAGGCGGTGTGTTCCTGGGCCGATGGGGAGGATGCAGAGGAGCAGGAAGGGCTGATGATTGTGGGGCATGGGGTGGGAGACAGAGTTTGAGAGTGAGGTGGACAGGTCCGAGGGGGTTTGAGGGGGGATCTCAGAGGGAGCCCCCGTGCACTCAAGGTTCACACAGCAGTGCCTGTGCCCACCAGTGAGCTCAACAAGGAAGTGAGGATCCTGGTCTACAAGAGGGGATTGCTACAGAGCAGAGAGAAGGCCATGGAGGGGAGGAATCAGCCAGAGCTGACCAAGAACCCCTTGAGGTAGAAAAGGAGGCCGGTTGTCCTGAGATGCGTGGGATCAAACAGCAGAGCCCAGACCAGAACCTGGTCTCCAGTCCAGCTGAGATGAGGCCAGGAGGTGGCCAGTGAATCAGCATTTTCATCACAGCAAATGTTGGTCTCTCTCTGTTGGTGAACCAGCCCTCTCGAGCCTTCAGATGCTGCAGAGAAGGGGGCAAAACCCGACCCCAAGCTCTGTCCCAAGGTGTTCATTCCGCAGACACGCACACACCTGCTCCCGGGAAGCGCTGTGTTCGGCTCTGCAGGGACCGTTACTTTGCTGGAAGCTGGCGCAGGGCACGGTGCAGGGCACCGGGCCCAGAGGCAGCTGGGCTCAGGTTTCCTCTGGGTGTTTTCCAGGTGGCTGCAAGGCCTCCCTCTGCAGCTCCTGGCCCATCGGCAAGACTCTTTTCAGGCTGAGGGAATTCAGGATCTGCTCCGGGAGGCCAGGGCCCTCAGAGACCACCCCCCACCTTCCTCACTTGCCTTCTCAGGGGCCTTATAGATTTAGACATGGCTTCAGGCGCCTGTCTCTGCCCTGTTCGTTTCCTTCTCTCCTTGGAGGTTCCCTTTTCGCCCCAGACACTGGCCCTGCTTTGTCCCCATGAGATGTGCCCTGAAACTCATTCCAGCAAGGGCTAACGGCTCAACACTTAAACTGTCACTTTCCAAAGTCACTTTTGGTTTGAAAGGAGTCAGAAGATTTTAGCTCAAGGAATGCATCTCTAACATGGAATTTCTCATTGCTTTGGTGGGCAAGGTCTTACCCTAAGTCCCTAGTCACGGCGTTGAGGCAATAGATAGTCCCCAATGCTGAGCTGTAGAGCAGGGCTTCCTCTACCTGACCCTGAAGGAGAGGAGACAGGGAGTGGGCTGGAGCCATGGTGGCCGCAGCTGTAGGACTTGCTCTGTGGTTAAAAAACCACCCGCTGCTCACCCGCAGCCTTGCTGTCGTCAGCAGGAGGTAAAGCGGGTGGTGTAATTCGGCAATGGGATGGGTCAGTTTTCATCTGCGCTGAGTTTCTGGAGACATCCATTTCCTGGTCTGTGTCACCTGGGATGTATCTTTCTTGGGGCTCAGGGACATCCCATCCCATTTGGTTTCAGTCCCATCCCTCTCCAGCCATGAAGATGGATTTGTTCAGAGTCAAGGTCCCAAGCACCCCTCTGGCGTGGGGTGTCCCTGTCACTTCCTGTCCCCTCAGAGACCTCCAGGTCAGCCTTTCCTGAGCTGCCCATCCTCAGGGTGAGGGGCTGGGGTGGTGGAGTCTGTTTTTAAAATGCCTGAACTGTTAGGTCCGCCATTCACACCCCTGGCAGGGCCTATAGCATCTGCTGCTTCCGCCCTCCAGCTCTTCCCCGGCTGGTGTGGAGGGAAGACTGGTGTCATTGTTGTTTAGTCGCTGAGTCGTGTCTGACTCTTTGCAACCCCAGGGACTGTAGCCCACCAGTCTCCTCTGTCCAGTTCCTCTGTCCGTGGGATCTCGCAGGCAAGCGTACTGGAGTGAGTTGCCATTTCCTCCTCTAGGAGATCTTCCAGACTCAGGGACTGAACCCATGTCTCCTGGGTCTCCTGCACTGGCCGGCAGATTCTTTACTGCTGAGCTGCCTGGGAAGCCTAAGGCTGGTGGTGGGTGTGCCCAGTTCTGAAGCCCACGAGACCGTGGGGCTGGCGGGCAGCTCCTGCCTGGTGCCATCTCAGGAGCCTGTCCTTCCTGGGACCACATTGTCGGGACCATAGGAAAGCACAGTCGCTGTTGCTCTGTCCAGTTCCTAAGCCGGGACCCAGAAGGATTTTGGGTGGGACATTGGCCCAGTGGGGCAGGCTCCCCATGTTCATGGCAAGGCTGTTAAATGATGAGAAGAGGCTTTTCTCCTCTGGCCCTTGGGGTCCTTGTCTTCCACAACCTTGAGGGCCCTTGACCTCTAATCCTCTGTCAGCTCAGAATGCTCAAGCGCAAAGGATCAGTGCAGACTGTGGCCAACCCTGGGGAGGAGGGTTCAGCACAGCCTCCTGAAAAAGCAGGCAATGTGGCCCTGGGTTGGGAATCAGGATGGACACAGTTCGGGGGGATGGGCAGTATGTGATCATCAAGAGGCATGAGGGTGCGACGTGGATTCAGACACGGCAGGAAGAGGGAAGGAAGGGTGGGGCTGGGTAATCACACAGGGTGGTGGCTCAAGACGCGAGGCAGGACCGATTAGGCAGGCAGGGTCCCTCTCGGAAAGGCCCAGCTCTCTAGCCCAGAGGCCAGGCCGTGCCCATTGTGATGTCTGGGCTGGCCGCACTGTGCTGGCAGGAATGGGTCATGCCCCTGCCCTGAGGCGCTGCCTTCTATTTGGGGAGATGACACGCACTGAAAAAAAGATGTAACTAACACTCCGGGCAGCTCTGTTTGGAGTTCAGAGGAGGCCTGGAGGTCTGGCCTCACAGAAGGGCAGGGTTTCAGCTGCACTGGGAAGAAGGGGTTGATCCCTGGGCTGTCAGCTCCAAGAGGACAGGGCTGTGCATTTAACTTGCTCACTGCTCCATCGCCGACGCATAGCGCAGCGCTTGGCTCACTGGAGGTGCTTAGCAATGTCTGATGAATGATGAAAGGTGACTCGTGTAGGCAGAGACGGGCCGGGTCGGGGAGCATCTGGAGCTGGGGGTCAGAGCCGGGAGCGGGAATGCTCAGAAGGTGGTGCTGGGTGGATGAGAACAGCTCTGGCTCGAACATGGGGCTCGAACATGGGGCTCCCATTGAGGGAGACTAGACCACCCTGATGGGCTGGAGCCCACTGGAAAGTACCTTGAATGCTGAGCCAAGCCTCTGTCTCCCTAAGCTCTCAGCATGCTCTAGCCCCTCCCTTTCCAGTAAGCTCCTCCCCTTCCCTTCCCTCTCAGATATTTTTGGATCCTTCTAGAGCAGGGACTGCATTCTGAGCTCAAACAGGTGCAGGCAAAGTCTGGCCTGGAGTTTGGGGCCCGCGGGAAGTGGGTTGCACAGGGATCCCTGCCCAGAACCAGGCCAGGGGGGAGCCCTGGGGTGTGGGAGCCCCCGCCCGCCCTCCCTCCCGCCTCCAGGCCGCTGCCAAACCTGCGGCCCCTGGTTCTCCTTCAAGTGGCCATTCAGTTAGGACCTCGGCCAGCGCAGTTGCCTCCCATAGAGTTTTCCCTAGATGGCAATAGGTTAACACAAAGCCATTGCCTTGATCTTTAGGTCCCCAAAGTGCCTCTGATTCCATGGGTGCCTGCCCTGTATACCTGCACCGCCCCCTCACACCAGAGACACTTCCTGGTTACTTGCTTTTTCCCAAACTTCCTCCTACGCTTTATTAATCAAGGGTCAGGCAGTAGAAGACCATTTATTTCTCTAGCTTATCCCAGGTGGTTGAAGACACCAGAAACACTCCCTGGAACCTAGGGAGGGGTCTGGAAACATCAGGGAGGGGTCACAGCTCTCGTAGTGGCCTGGGGGAGCCCATCCTGGCCTCAGGCTCCCAGAAGATGAAGCCTGGGTCCCAGGGGTCCCAGGAACAGAAGGCCAACGGCGACTCCACCCCTTTCTCCTGTCTCTTCCTGCCTCAGTTCCGTTTCAGAGTAGATAGTTAAGCTGATGTCCTCTTCACCCAGACCTCCCTCCCCTGAGGCTGCCCACGAGGGTACCTGGGAGCGGGGGCGGCATGCACTCTGAGACTTGAGGACAGAGCAAGCCCTGGCATCGTCACAGTTCACCAGCGAGCCCCTTACCACCTCGGCACCTGTTGGCTCTGCCCATAGAGTGGAATAGTACTCGCCCTATTTACAGCATGGGGTTGTTTCGCGACTAAAATAAGAAAGCGGCTATCGGATGCTTAGGATGTTTCTCGATCTCAGATACTTAAGGTTAGAAGGGCTGTGACAGCGATTACAGGCTTTCGCTGTGGACAGTATTCCTGTAGTTTGACACCTGCCTCTGGTTCCCTCAAATATCATGAAACGCGAGTGACTCCAAGGATCTCATCATCAGTACAGCTGCCCCTCTC
The DNA here is from genome assembly GCF_016772045.2 of Ovis aries. Classification (NCBI taxonomy): domain Eukaryota; kingdom Metazoa; phylum Chordata; class Mammalia; order Artiodactyla; family Bovidae; genus Ovis; species Ovis aries. The sequence goes on along the minus strand of NC_056077.1, from coordinate 3,991,366 downwards.
GGCACTGCAGATATCCTCCGATTCTGTCCTCAATGAGCTTGCAGACCAGGAGGGCAGGCCATCCCTGTTGGTGATAGGAGGAGGGAGCCATATAAAGCAGGTGTAATTGGGGCTAAAAATAAATGGCCAGAGCTTGCAGAGTAAGTGGGAGCAGGGACGGGGCCCCAGGGCTGGGGAGCACGGCCAGCATAGCCTCAGAGGGGCTCAAAGGCTTTCGTAGGGCCAGCTCTGGTGTTGGTCCTGTATTATTTTCCTGGGCTGCTGTTGCTGTAACAAATGACCTCAAACTAAGTGACTTCAAACAAGAGAGAATTTGTTTTAATTGAAGGATAATTGCTTTGCAGTATTGTGCTGGTTTCTGCCATACATCAACATGAATCAGCCACAGGTATACATATGTCCCCTCCCTCCGGAGCCTCCCTCCCACCTCCTACGTCATCCCAGCCCTCCAGGTTGCGACAGAGTCCTGGTTTGAGTTTCCTGAGTCATACTACAAATTCCCACCAGCTATCCATTTCACACATGGTGCATGTGTGCGCTAAGTTGCTTCAGTCGTGTCCAACTCTTTGTGACCCTATGGACTGTAGCCCGCCAGGCTCCTCTGTCCATGAGATTCTCCAGGCAAGAATACTGGAATGGGTAGTCATGCCCAGGGATCGAACCCGTGTCTCCTGAATCTCCTACATTGCAGGTGGATTTTTTACTGCTGCCACCGGAGAAGCCCCTCCACACATGGTAGTGTACATCAAAAAACAGAAATTCATTTTCTCCCAGTCGGCAAGCTGGAAGTCTGAAGTCGAGGGGTGGGCAGGGCACGCTCCCCCTGAGGCTCCAGGCGAGAGTCCTTCCTGCCTTTTCCCTCTGGTGCATCCAGCAGGCCTAGGCCTTCCTTGGCTCCTGGGTGCGTCTCCCTGATCTCTGCCTGTGTCCTCACTTGGCCTCTTCTTTGTATGTCTCCTCCCCCTCTTATAAGGACAGAAGTCTTGGACTCAAGGTCCACTCTAATCCCATATGAACTTATCTTGACTAATCACCTCTGCACAGACCTTATTTCCGAATAATGTGACATCCTGAGATTCTAGAGAGAACGCTCTCTCTTTTTGGTATTCATTATTTGTTTGTTTATTGATAGCTGCACCAGGCCTTAGCTGGGCCACGCAGGGCCTTCAGTCTTCACTGCAGCACGCAGGGTCTTTGACTGTGGCATGGGAGCTCTTAGTTGCAGCATTCAGGATCTTGTTGTTTCCTGACCAGGGATTGAGCCCAGACCCCCCTGCATTGGGAGCACAGAGTCTTACCCACTGGACCAGACATTCCCTCGTTGCTGGCTCTGAGCAGTTCCTGTCTGTCTCCCAGGATGTCACACCTGTTTCCTTGGTCCCCTCTCCAGTCCCACAGCCCACACAGTTGTTCCCAAAGGCTAATATGGAGCTCTGCGAACACTCCCAGGGTGAGTGTGTTGAATGAATGGACGGACAGCTGGCCGGGGATAGGGAATTTCAGGAGCAGTGTCTTGCCTAGCGGTGGTCCTGGGGAGGATCGTGGGGAGGATTTTCCAGCTCCCTGTGCTCGATCACGTGTGCCCAGGTACAGAGTGAGTTGGAATTGGCACATCTGGAGGGCAGGGGTCTGGTTCCTGGCAGCCCATCGTGTGATGGAGAGAGGCAGCGAGAACTGAGAACCAGCAAACTCCCCTGAGTGCCTGCGCCCAGCTCTGCACTGTCTTCTGCGAGGGGTGGGGGGTGGCCAGAGAGGAGCAGGATGGGGGGCCCTCCTAATACTCAGCAGATGTCACATGCAGAAGGAACGTCTGGGTGACCCTCCACCGCCATCCATGAGGGGTTCACCTCTCAGCCTCCTATGCTCCCCTCGCTGGAAGGAGCCCCCAGCTGCAATGTATCTGGGGCTCCTCAGGGTGGAGTTAGGGGTCCCCAACCCAGAGACTGGGGTGTCAGCCAGCTCTGGAAGCTGGTGGCTGTAGCTCTGTGGTTTGTCCTGGCTCTGGAGGGACGAAGAGGTGGGGGGCAAGTCACCAGGGTCCCCTCCCCTTTCCAGAAATGCTCACCGGTGAATCCAGTTGACACCCAAATCCCTTACCCCTACCCCAGGAGCTCCTGCAACGAGCTCCTGGGGTCCACATCCCTGTCCGGTGCTGAGACTCCACTGCCAGGATGAAACTTCTCTCTCCCTGCCTGCCACTCCCTCCAATTACCTGCTCTGTCTTTGAGGGGAGGATCTTTATATTCAGGAATCCAGATCGGCAGCTACTCCTAGGACCCTTTGATCACAAAATAATAGGCCAGTTAAGTGCCTCCACCCATGGGTGCTTCTCTGGTTCTGAATCCTGGTTCTGAATTCCTCTCTTCTGGAACTTTGAACTTTCTGATTCGTAGGAAGGCCTTACATTTTGCCACCATTCACCTGTCCTCTCCTCCCATCTACCCATCCATGCACGCATGCATCCATCCATTCATCTGTCCATCCATCCATCCATCCAATGGCTGTTCTAGATGCCAGGACATACAATCTCTGATAGACAGGCAGTCAGATAAGCAAGTTATCTAGTCTCTTAGACTTTTATAGGTACAGTGGAAAAAGAGAGACTAGGATGGAAAGAAGGGACAGAGGGTTGGGAGGCAGCCTCAGCAGGGTGGCCAGGGAGACCTCACAGAGAAGGTGACAGGGAGCCAGGACTCAGGGGAGGATGGGAGATAGCCAGGCAGTGAGGGGAGAATTCCCCAGCTGAAAGCATAGCATAGGGAGGCAAGGGGGGGCCTGGCACTCCCAGAAGAGCAAAGCAAAGAGACAGAAATGGGTGATGGGGAACAGGGCTCGGAGGGTGTGTGCAGAGGAGGGCATGAGGCTCAGGGAGGGGCTGTTCCATAATCCAGGTGAGAGATGACAGTGCCTGCCTACCTGGGTCCTGGGCTGGCAGCGCTGCTCGTGGAGTGGGGCAGGGGGTCAGGGCTGGTGGGAGGGAAACAGACTGAGAGATTTTGAAGGTAGACCACAGGTTCAACTAAAGTTTTGGAGAAAGAAAAAATTGTAGATGCTTTATTTTTTAAACAGCTTTCTTGAGATATAATAATTCACATGTAAAAAATTTGCCCAATTAAGTGCACAAATCAATAGTTTTTAGTGTATTCACAGAAATGGGCAACAATCAGCGTCATTTTAGAAGGGCTGTTGGCTGGGAACAGAACAAGGGGCAGGCCTGGTCCGCACTTTGCACCCAGTAGGTTCCTGGGAAGATGGGTATAGGTTGACTGCCAAGGTCAAGGCCCAAGGACAGTGGTTCTCAGATTCTAGCATGTGTGAGAATCACCTGGGTGCTCGTTAAAAAAGCAGATTCTGGACTTCACTGCTAGTCCAGAGGTCGCAACTTTCCTCTTCCTATTCAGGGTGTGTTGGTTTGATCCCTGGTCAGGGAACTAGATCCCGCAAGCCACAACTAAGGATTCACATGCTTCAACAAAAGATCCCTTATGCTGCAGTTAACACCTGGTGTAGTCAAAAAAAAAGAAAAAGGAAAAAGAAAAAAAGGCTGTCATGTTGGTTTGACAGGCGCTGTGGGGACACAGAGCAGAAGCCCCTCAGTACCAAGTCCAGGGATGCGTCCCAGGGGTTCGGCCTCAAAGCTGAGGTCTGAAGCAGGAGCTGGAATTAGCCAGGCAGCACTTGGGAGCAGGGAGAGAGGAACCGACTGGTGTTGGGGAGGCTGACCCAAAATCCTGTAGCCAGATTTGCGGGAAGCAGAAAGCGTTCCAGGTGCATGGTAGTCTGGCTGTCAGCAGACCCATCACAGGTTAGGTCGTGTCTCCTAAAAAGATAACCTCAGCATCTCAGAGGGTGGCCACCTTTGGAAATAGGCTTGTTGGAGATGTAGTTAGCTTGTGTGACTGGTATCCTGAGAGGAAGAGGAGGAGAGACAAAGAATAGAGGCATGGGGAACAGGCCACAACTGACACAGGGTGAGACTGGGCGAGACTGGAGGTGCCCATTGATGAGCCAAGGGCTGTTGAGAGCCGTCCAAGCTGGAGGACAGGAAGGCACCACTCCTATAACCTTGGGGAAATAGGGCCCCTTGATATTGGACTTCTGGCCCCAGAACCATGAGGGAATACATTTCTGTTGCTTTAAGCCACCAAGTTGCAGGACTTTGTTACAGTAGCTTCAGGAAAGGAATACAAGACCAAGTTCAAGTTTTGTGCAGGGACTTGGGAGTCTTGTCTGGCGGGGGTGGGCAGCCCCCTGGGCAGGCGGCCTGCTGGATCCTCAAGTGCAGTCTGGTGGAGTCTGGCTGGCAGCAGTGACCAGGAAGGGTCACCCTGGGGACAGTGTGTGCGGAATGTCCACTCGCTCTTGCCCCGCCCTCTGTCCTGCCCTTGGCCTTAACTTTCCCCTCCCCAGGGGAGACCCAAGAACTAAGGAATCAGAGACCGGCCCTGGCCCTCTGCATGGCCACCAGGTACCAGAGGAGGAAGAGGTTCCTGCACGGTCAGAGCCCCATCTGGGGTTTTAGTGTTTGAAGAGACGAGGAGTACCCGGGTTCTCGGTGACACTGGGTTCACGCGAGAAGGAAGCTGCTCTTAGGTATAACTGCCTCCATGATTCCTCCCCGGAGTGGGGAGGTCCTGAGAGGGAGCCAGACCCTAGCTTCCTGGGAAAGTGTGGCCCACATGTCTGAGGCTACAAATGGGAAACAAGTCTGCTTCCAGAGGAGATGTGGATTTTCAGAACGTTCCACCAGAGAGCAGCCTGGGTGTTCCAGACATCTTTGTCTATGGAGTCCAAGCTCTAGAGCTGTGAATGAGGGTAACGGATGGTTGCCTGCTCTGGTGACCATCCATTACCAGATGATCAATGCTCTGGAGGCTTTGGGGGTTGGTGAAGTTCACGGAGCAGCGGGTGGGCGGTGGTCTTCTGCCCTTCCTCTGTGACCCCCAGGCCTTCTCCAAGCATCTGTCCAGATTCGTACTCGGGGGCACAGCCTGATATCAGCGCCCTCCCCTGGCCCGTTCTGGCAGGCTGCACTTTATAGGGGAACGGATGGGTGATCCCAGGAACACTGGGCCCCAGGGATGGGGTGAGACTTGGGTGTAAGGGGTTGGAAAGATCAGGTTGACAAGGACACCATTACCATTTGGAGCCTTCCAGAAAGGCCAGAGCTAGAAGCCTAGGAGCCATCCCTTTACATCTGGCTTTGCCCCAAGGGGCTTGGCAACATACAGGCAGGTTCTTTTCGGTCTCTGGGCCTCAGTCTCCTCATCTGTGAAATGAAAGAGCTGGGTTAGTGAATTCCTAAGTTTCCTTTTAGTTCAACAAGGCTGTAATAGGAAAACCAAGGCTGAACAATGAGATGAGCCCAGGGGCCATGAACCTAAGGATTCAGAGGTAGAACCTGTCAGTCTTGAATTTGAGGAAGCCCTTTGGGAGAAGGCAGAGGATCTGGCATCGTGGCTGTGGGCAGCGGTTGTTCTGGAAGGGTCCACAGGGTGGAGTATCCCCTGTGTTGCTGCTGCCCCAGCTTCTCCCATTGGCTTGACCTTCCTCTGCAGTCTCCTCTGAGCGGACCTAGGGCTGGGGGGACCCCTGGGGGTGGGATCTGCTAAGGAAGACGCCTCACTCCTGAGAGCAGGCGGGAGAGGGCCTGGGGGTGCTGAGGGGGCGGGGCTGCTGGCAGGCGTGGTTGGGCAGAGCTGTGTGTGAGGTACCCCCCACCTCACCCCCGAGCTCTGATTGCAGGATGAGCCAAGTGCTGCTGAGCGGGAGCTGGAGCCGCCCTCAATCAGCTCAGCAGCCAGAGCTGTGTCTCAAGGCCCAAGTTGCTCCTGAGGGGCTTGATGCTCCCTGTGCTCGCTGGTCAGAGGGATGGTGGCGAGGCTCCTCGGGGCCCCCGAGTGGCCTGTCTCCCAGAGCGGGGAAAGGCCTTCACCCATCCTCATGCTGACGCAACCCCTCACGCACCTTTGCGTTGGGGTGCAACGCAGGGCCACCTCAGAGTGACAGGAGGGGCCAGGGAGGCAGAGGACAGAGAGGGAGCTGTGCATGGTCGTGGAAGTTTCTGAGTGAGCCAGGGCTGCGTGGAAGTGGGAGTCAGTGACTGTAGGAGTTGTCCTGGGGCTTGGCAGGACAAAGTCTGGGTACAGGCGTGCCAGCAGCCAGGGCTCCTGTCCCAGGCCAGCGGGAACCGCAGAGAGCAGGGACACCCACAGCTCCTCTCTGAGGTGCTTCCAGCTGGAAAAGGGGGAAAAAGACCCCAGGCAGAAAGACCTCACCTGGCCCATGGATGGACCACTTAGAAACGAGGTTGAGAGGAGTAGGGTGCAAGTGAGCCAGGGTGGCTCCCGTCCAAAGCCAGTTCTGTTTTGCCCCACCCAGTGAACTTGGGATTCAACCTGGCATCTTTGCTCTTCTAGGAAATTATTATTATTATACTTGACATTTGTAGAATGCTTTTTTTTTTTTCTTTTTGGTTCTGTACCAACTTTCGGGCTTTTAATTCCCTGAACCTGGGCCCACGGCAGTGAAAGTGCCAAGTTGTAACCACTGGGCTGCTGAAGAATTCCCTGTAGAGTGTTTTAAACATCACCTGATGTTTAAAATACTCCAAAGAGGTGGCAGAGCAGGTATTGTTCCCTACTGCGTTTTATGGGGGGAAGGAGCTGGGTGCAAGTCAGTGAGGGGCAGCCTATATACTAACCGCGTGGGCGGTGAGGAAGACGTCAAGGAGCAGAGCCCAGCTCTCCTGGCTTCTGACTGAGTCCAGAAGGATCAGTCTGGCTCTGGGTCGCACGGCAAAGGAAAGCCCTGAGATGAGGGCCTGGCCCGGGAAGGTGTCAGATCAAGTTTCTTAGCTCAAGAACCAAGCTGACTTCCCCCAACTTCCCCAGCCTGGGGAGGAGGTGGGTCTGTGTCCTTGCTCCCCCACCTGCCAAGCCCACGACAGCGGCTCTGAGCTGAACACAAGGCGTCCATCTGACAGGGGCCTCCGGAGCCACTCTCCTCTGGCCCCCGGTGGGTCGCCCCTTGTCTGGTGCCCCAGAGTTAGACCATCAGTCCTCCCAGAGGTGGTCCTCATGCTCCTAGGAAGGTTGTTTCTTTGGGTGGGGAGGTCGTGGCGGGGGAGGCTACCTTCATACCTCAGCCCGTCTCAGAACCCAGCCTGTGTCCCTACCCCCTGCCTTTCCCCTCCTGCCCACTTAGGGCCCTCTGAACGGAGGAAGCATTGCCAACGACTCCTGCGAGGATCTGTGCTCCCTCGAGGCAGGGAAAGCCGTGTGCTCCATAGAGTTTCCAGTTGCCCCCCAGGGCTTAAGGCATAATGTCCTACTTCTTCCAAAGGTACTTGTCTTTTGAGAGTGAGTGCTTACCGTTATCCACGAATCCTCTGGGCATCAGTGTATACACCACAGCTGTGGAATCCTGATCGAATTTCCCAGTGTACTTCCTGAGCTAGGAATTCCTGGGATTTAGGGGTGGGGAATGGGGATGGAGTTATTCTGTCAGTCTCTGGACTTTATGGGTTAAGAACAATTGTGTTGAAGTCTTGAGCATGGTTTTCAAAGCGAGGAAGAAGAGGGCAGGCTGAGAAGTCGCTGTCCTTCTGAGGTTGACTCACCCCCTCTCATTCCGAGGTTGGGGGGCAGCGACCAGGCACGGGGACAGTACATGAGACTTGGAGTTGGTACAGAGCTGGGTCCCAGAACCAGCCCGCTGCTGACTAGCCTAAGTAGCCCTGTGGTCTTGGGATAATCGTTTATCAGAGTTCTAGGATCCTGACCAGTGAAATCAAACCAGTTGGTCTGTGAGGAGGTCCCCTCTGACCACCAATCCCATGGTTCCCACTGGCCGCTGCCCTTGTCATCCTGCTCCATGCCCTGGGTGAATCATCTTGGGGCTAGAGTCCAGCCTGGGACAAGCTGTCCTGGTGGGATTAGCCTTGACTTTAGGAGCTTGGCCAGGAAGCCAAAGAACCTTCTGAGAACGGCTGCCTGCCAGGGCCCCTTGAGGGGGCTGTCCACAGAATGGCAAGGGAGAGGGCCTTAGGGTCCCTAGTGGGAGGCAGGCACTTCCCTCCTAAGTTCCTTTCCAGCATCAGAGCCTGTAAACGATCTGAAGTCTCATTTGAGAAGCGAAGGAACAAGGGGCCTTGAGTGGTGAATATTTATTCCATAAAATAAGGTTGAGGAAAAATGTGATGCCAGAGGGGCTGCTGCAGTCTGCTCAGTCCAGGAGCGCACAGGGGCGCAGAGGGGTCAGCCTGCCACCCCAGCCACGTGAACGCGAACTCCAAAGTGCTCTCTGCTGTACCCAAGGCACCGCCGGTGAGATGTCCAAGTGTCTGGGCAGAGGAGAGCCTGGTGAAAGACGGGGGCCTCCCTGGGCACCCTGACCAGTATTCCTGGCTCCCAGGGGCAGACGTGTCTGGAGGTAGAAGTGGAAAGGGATTGTGCCCCCGGGGACCTTTTTTTTTTTTTTTTTTTTTTTTTTTACCGCATGTGCATCCTCGTGTATGAGTAATGGTATATCTTACTTGTGATGATCTTTTTTCTCCTGAGGTCCAGTCCCAACGTCAGGACAGATTCTCTGACACTTGGGGGTGTCCCGGAGCAGGACTTCTCACATGTAGGTGTTTGTTAGAATCACCTGTGAAACACCCAGATTCACACTGACCCAACCCTGGACACAGGGCATCTTTGTCGGGAAAGCCCTGCAGGGCTTGGATACCACTTGCCACAGGCAAGAGATCCTGGGCGTTGTTTCTTGGTGAGAATGCTAGCCCATCCCTGGATGGCCTGTCAAGCCCACACTGGACTTTCCTGTGTCTGCTTCCTCCTTTCCAGAGAAGTGAATAATCAGTTAATAATCCTTGCTTTCCCTGCTTCAGAGGACCACTGGGGGGTGGAGAAGAACACAGAGTTATTTGAGGGGAAGTGTGAAATTCAGCTTGAAGGTCAGATGGCCTCTAGCTCTCTGCCGGGCGCATGTTGATCAGCAAAGTGAAAAGATGCTGTTGGGAGGCTTCTTGGGCTGTTGGAGGAAATGAGCAAGAGGAGGAATTCTCAGGGAAAAGGCAGCGGAGGCAGAATAGTAGGGCAGACAGACCCAAGGAGAGCTGGCTGGGCAGGAAGTAGCAAGGGGGTGGCTGAACTCTAGCTCCTTCATCTCCCTTCACCCCCTAGACCCTTCTATGGAACCCTAGCACCTCATGGGACATGGTCTTTGGGAGCAGAAAGAACTCTAGACTGAGGGCCATGATCTTGGGCTCTGTCCCAACCCTACCCCTCACCTTGAGCAAGTCTCTAAAGCTCCCCGGCCAGAGCTTCCTCCTCTGTAATGGACTCACCAAGGCCCCAGTAATTACTGTGGGCAACTCCACAGTAATCTGAGTCCCTGCGAAAGCATTTGGGAACAGTTAGGAGCTGGAAAAAAATCTGGTGTTTGGCAGTGGAGGGTGGAGAGAGGAACTGAGCCTGGGGCCCCCACTGAGGCTATGGAGGAAGGGGGGAGCAGCTGAGAAGCTGACCCCCGCAGAGAAAGGCTGATGACAGAGAGGGTGTCAGGAGAGAAAATGGAGCCAGTTTATGCTGTGCTCTGCCCCGGGGCACCTGTCAGGCTCAGGGGCCTTCCTTGATCGCCAGGGTTGAGCCGGGGGCTTGCTATTTGCATACGCTGGCGCGTTAGCACCAGGCTTGCCTGGGGCCTGGGCGGCTGCCTTGGCAGCAGCACATACAGTGCAGTACTGACACCCATCTTACCAGGCTCTCAACCTGGTCAGGGTGTCCTGGGTCCTCTGTGTACCCCACCCCTCCTCCGGGGCCGCTGGGGGGCTTCCGCAAGAAGTTAAGGAAGTCAGAGTGGGTGGTAAGACCACGCTGGTTTGATGTCACAGAATTGAACTAAGTTTAACCAGAGGCTCTTTAAGCCTCTGAGCTGCTTCCAGGAGGAGAGATTGGACCCAATGGCACAGCTGCTTCCTGGGCTTTGAGCTCTGGGGACCCAATGGCACAGCTTGTTTCATTGAGAGAGTTTCAGAGAAGTTATTTTTAGCCTGGGAAGGAAGATCATGGGGCATGAAGTCATCACCCTCGCTCTTTGTCACTGGAAGGGCAGGAGAAGCTTGGCACTAAGTCATAAAAGCCAGGGAAGAGTATGCATATAAATAAGTAAACACACAAGCACACACCTGAGTTCCTGTCGAGGGCCAGTGCGAAGGTCATGTGTATCCCCAGAGTCTGGGGTCCTTATCTCCCTTCTGGAGCCCTCCCACCTCCACTGGGCCAGAGGGTGTTCGGAGACTAGCAGAAATGCTGCAGGTAGTCAGACCCAGAGTCCGTTCAGCCTGCGCTCATCACCACCATCAACACTATCACATCACCATCACTATCACTGTCACCATTACTTTGTCCACTTGATGAGAAGAGCAGACTCACTGGAAAAGACCCTGATGCTGGGAAAGATTGAGGGCAGGAGGAGAAGGGGACGACAGAGGATGAGATGGTTGGATGCCATCACCGACTCAATGGACATGAATTTGAGCAAACTCAGGGAGACAGTGAAGGACAGGGAGGCCTGGCATGAGTCCATGGGGTCTCAAAGAGTCAGGCACGACTTAGCAACTGAATGACAACAGTCAACATTATCATCCTCAGTACCACCATCATCATCACCATCATCACTATCACTTTGACCATCACCATCACCATTATCAACATCACCACCAGCATCACCATTACTAGCAACATCGCCATCATCACCATCTTCATTATCATTGCCACCAGCATCAACAGCATTAACAGTAGAGGGTGACAGGGCCTGTTGAAAGGGGCTGGACTCCCCAGAGGAGAAGTTCTGATCACTGCTCTTCCAAGGTCATTTGCCAAGCCCTGGTGACCCATCTAATTTGGAAGCCTCCAGTGGGCACATGAGTGGAGAGAGGCCAAGAGCAGAAGCCTTGGGGTCAGGGTTATTTGGCTAGGTAGCATTTCCCTTCTCCAGAGGATCTTTCCAACCCAGGGATCAAACTCAGGTCTCCCACATTGCAGGCAGATTCTTTACCAGCTGAGCCACAGGGGAAGCCCAAGAATACTGGAGTGGGTAGCCTATCCATTCTCTAGCCAATCTTCCCGATCCAGAAATTGAACCAGCGTCTCCTGCATTGCAGGCAGATTCTTTACCAACTGAGTTATCAGGAAAGCCCCTAAGTAGAATCACCCCCCCGCCCCGCTAATTTTTTGGAGGGGGTTACAGTCCTGATGCTGGGGCTACACCCTGGGCTAATTAATTAATTCAATGAGAACCTTCAAGGAGGAGGAGAGGAGTGGGATCAAGAACCAGGTGTTTCCACGTACAGACAGTGGTGAGAACCACTGGTTTAGAGGCAGTTTTATAGGCTCAGGTTGACTAGTGCTTCTTGAACTGTAATGTGCAGCCAGTGAGTGGTTCAAATGCAGATCCAGAGTCAGTGGTTCTGGGCAGGGGCCTGAGAGTTGGCGTCTCTACTGATTCTCCCAGGTGATGCTGATGCTGCAGGTGCCTGGACCACAGGCTGAGGAGTGTTGGGAGGGGTGCGGGGTGGGGTAGGGGGCGGGGGAGAACCCCGCTGCAGGATCAGACAATCTCCTTTGCAGTTCCGAAGTTAAATGGCCTCAGCTGGTTGCTAGCTGTGTGATGTTGGGGGCAAGACATTCAGTGCCTCTGATTCCAGTCCTCTCATCTGTAAAATGGGGATGAGAAGAAGAAAGCACAGAAGAAAGCAAATAGAGTAAGATCAAGTTCATGTTTTATACATCCAGTGCTCAAGCACTGCCTGGCACACTGAATAACTGTCCAAATGTATCTCATACGATATCTATATATCTACCTTGCTGCTCAAAGGCCTGTCAATCTCTTGCTGCTAAGTCGCTTCAGTTGTGTCCGAGACTCTGCAACCCCATAGACGGCGGCCCACCAGGCTCCCCCATCCCTAGGATTCTCCAGGCAAGAACACTGGAGTGGGTTGCCATTTCCTTCTCCACTGCATGAAAGTGAAAAGTGAAAATGAAGTCACTCAGTCGTGTCCGACTCTTTGAGACCCCATGGACTGCAGCCCACCAGGCTCCTCTGTCCATGGGATCCTCCAGGCAAGAGTGCTGGAATGGGTTGCCATTGCCTTCTCCATGTCAATCTCTTGGGTTAAACCAAATTCCTGCCATAGATTTTTATTTCCCCAGAGGTTGGGGGAAGGGCAGATAGAGATTCAGGGAGAGGAATGAGGACTTACAGGTATTCAGGTGGTGATGAAAGAAAATTTTAATGAGTTAGCTCCCCAACTACCAGGAATTCTGAATGTACCCAAATCTCCCCATGGACCTCTTCACAGCACTTTCTTGGGGGAGTGGGGTGGGTCAGGCAGGGTCCCAGCCTGCAATCCAGGAGCCAGAGCAGGTGCATCCAGGGAGGGCAGAGGTACCAGTTGGAAGGGGCTCCCATGTGCTCCCCTCAACACAGCATGGCATGGAAGGCCTGGACGAGGAGTGGGCAGTTCTGGGTTCCACTTGCCCACTAGCCACCTGGTGTTTTGGGCAAATCAAACATTCTCTCTAGACCTTCAGCTCTGAAATCTGGTTGATAGTAATAAGGGAGGTGAATGGGGTCACAAACATGAGTGGGGGGAGAGTTACATCAACATACGGGCTCCTTTATAATGAAAGGGACCCAAACTTCCCATCCTTCTGAATCTGATAGCAGATTATGTCTGTGGGGATTAATGAGAAAATATTTGTGCCTGGCCCTTAAGAGGCTTCCCCAACTTTCAGGGAACAAGGGGGTGGGTACTCCCAAGAAGTGGCTTTTCTTTGTGGGAGGCAGAGCTGGGCCAGCACTGAGGCAGGATGCTCCTTCCTCAGAAAGAGTCCTGTGAAACCACGGAGACCCAGGAGCGTCTCAGCGACCCTGAGGCAGGGCCCCCACTTTGCCCTCATCCCCATGCGCCTGCAATCACCCGCTCTGCAGGGCTCCTCCTTAAACACGCCCCCACCTGGGCGGGGAAGGCTCGGAAAGACTAGACCCCACCCTCTCTTCTGACCCCACTGTCCAAATGCATCACATTCATCCCTTGACAGAGGCTCCTGGCACATTCTGGGCCCCTACCTGCCCTCTGCTTTGCCCTCCCAGTGCCCCTGGCTCTCCCCTTTAAGCCCTCGGCCCTTAGAAGGGGAAGGCCATCGGGAAGCCCAGGCCTGCCCCCGTGGGTATCTCCTCCTGCCACACGTCCCCTCTAATCTAAGGTAGAGAGGCCAGCAGATGCTTGTCCTTAAGAGGACAGAGTTGGATGTGTGACTTAATAAGGTTGAGAGCCATAAGTAATCCTCAGAGTGCTGTGCCCCGTAACCCAAGAGGACCTGGCCCGCATGCACCTGTTTTCACTCCTTTGCCGATAGCAGTATAAAAAGCATGCTGCTTAATGACTCTAGGAACTGACCAGGGGTGGCAGTTCCCATCGGCCCTGTCTTGGAAAGATCTGCCGGGCGAGCCAGGCTGCACGTGCCCGCCCGCGCGGGTGAGGAAGGACTGGAAGGGCGACGCCCAGCTTCCATCCCCCCGGGATGCCGGGGCGGGGCTGGGGCGGGTCAGCTGCTCGCTCAGAGCCCAGGCTCGGGTCAGGAGGGGGCACGCCCGCTCTGCCGGCCACTCGGGGCGGTCCCGAAGACGAGGGAGGGAGGAGCCCCACCGTCCCCGCAGGTCCGCACAGCTCTGCCTCTGGGAGACAGGCTGAGTTTTTAGAGTTGTGAGAAGCAAAGCGCGTGCCAACCCCTTGACACTGACCCCTCGTGTTCTGATCATCTAGAACTGCAAGTTTCCTCTTCGGGTGGCACGGAAGATGTTGGCAATTTGTTGGAGAATCATTTCTCTGCCGGAGACGCAAGTCTAGAGGAGAAAGAAAGGGCGGTTCGGGCAGAGGCGGCCCCAGGAGAGACGCACCCGCTCCTTCACCCCCCAGAAGGCCGGGAGGATGGGAGCTCGGAGAAAACAGCTGCCGACGGCCTGGGCTCCGATCCCGATCCCGAAGCCAGCCTCTCCAACGCCTCGGCCTCCGAGTCTGCTGCTCCCGGGGAACCTGCGGGGCCCGGGGAGGAAGATGCGGGCCCGCCGGGAGCAGCGAGCGCCCTTCCCCCAGGAGGGGAGGGTGAGCCCTGGGAGGAGGAAGGGGCGCGGGAACTCAGCTCCGGAGAGGGCCCAGGACAGGAGGCGGAGGGACCGGCTGGGAGCGGCGAGGTCCCCGAAGAAGCTGCGGAGGCGCTAGGGGAAGCAGCGGCGGGGTCCCCGGAGCCTGAGAACGCAGGGGACTCTCCCAGCCAGGAGGTCGAGACAGGAGGGGAGGGCAGCCCAGGGCCGGGTCAGGAGCCAAAAGTGCCTGATGGAGCTGCGGATGTGGACGCAGAAGCCGCGCAGAGGACGGAGGACCAGGCGGTACCCAACTCCATCTCGGCTGCGGCCGCGGAAGACGCTGCCGCGCTAGAAGAGGAGGGGGGTTCCCGGGAGCACCGCCCGGAGGAGGGGATGCCCGCGGAGCACCCGGACGAGGCCTCCTCTGAAGAAGAGGGGGGTGAAGAATCCGAAGAGGAGAGCGGCGACGAAGAGGACAGCGGCGACGCGGCTAGTTCTGAAGAATCCGGGGGCGCCTCGGAGGAGGAGGAAGACGAGAAAGAAGCTGGGGAAGGAGCCCACGCGGCAGCGGGAAGCGCGAGCCTTGGGGAGGAGGGGTCCCCGGAGGAATCGCCCGAGGGTGCTGACGCGCAGGAGCCCAAGGAGGAGGGGCCACATGGTAGGGGAGCGTCCCAGGGCTGCCCACCCCCACCCCCGCCCGGCAGGCACCTCGTCGGAAGGGGCTGCTTCGGGCATTCTGGTGGCTGCAGTCTTCCCGGAGGTTTTGAATGCAGAGGAAGATAAGGACCTGCAGGGCAGGCGGGAGAGCCTCTAGACAACCGCGGGGGTTGTAGGGCAGAGGCCCCATGGGGGTTCCTGTCCCTCTGGGTGCCTCCAGGCTGTTCCTTACCTCACTTATCCCCACTTCAGAGAGACCCACTGAGAGCCTGCACCCTGGAGGGCCCAGAGGAACCTGGTTACATCTGAGTTAGGCCATCAGAAACTTATCCGTTAGAGTCCCTCCTTTAACACAGACCAGTGCCTAAACAGACCAGTGTCTAAACCCAAAGGACAAGGGACACGGGCAGAATTTGAGGCCGGGAGGCAGGCTGGTGGGTGTGAGGGGCATTGGGGGACCATGCTGGTCGGCTAGCTCCTGGGACCTCCCTTTGAAGGCTAGGTCATGTCAGGATCCTTAAACACTGGGCTGGCTGAGACACTAACGTCCAGCAGATGTCTGTCCCGCAGATGAGTGGCTGGAGCAGCCACTCAGGGCCAGGGGACAGGGTGGGGGGATGGAAGTGGGCAGGACCTAAGCTATTGGGCAGCATTAGAGGTGTGTCCAGCACTGGCCATGGCCTCATCCACTGAGTACCCTGACCTGGACCTAGAATTGGCTTGTAGGATGGAGGCGCTGGACTCAATCTTCAGTTTCCAATGCAGGTTTCCTTCCAAGAACTTCATTTCCCCACTGGTCGGGGACTTGCAGTGGGGGACCCTTCCCCTGGCCTCCCAGATCTGGGTCTGATCGCAGAAAGGATCACCCTGTTGAGACACATTGATTATTCTCTGCTCCCATCCCTCCTGGAACTGGTCTCCCCTTGTTCCCACAGGCCAGGTCCATCCTCCTTCCATCACCTAAAATTCTTTGTGCAATTAGCCAAGGATTAAAAAAAAATGGCTGTGATGTTAAGAGGCCTGGGGCACCCCTCCCTGGGAGCCTCAGGTGGTCACGGGCACCTCTGGCTGGGTCAGAAGCAACAGTGTACCCTCACTCCCTCCCCCCCTCCCTACTCCCCCTCCGCTCCCCAAGACTGCCTGTAGCAGCTCTTCCTGATGAAATGCTCACTTGACCAAGCCAGTGGTCCACCTAGAACCTAAAAGGCAGTCTCCTATAAACCTCTCCTTCTCCTGTCCTGGATCTCAGCTCACAGGCAACCCTCAGGAAATTTTCCAACTTCCCCACCTGAGATGTCATAGGCACATGTCTTAGGCCCTCCCAGCTTCCGGACTCTCCTCCCAAAGCCACATCGATGCCTGTAATTGTATTGCTTTCCAGGTTACTTCTCCCCCTCTCCCCGCAGACTGTGGAAAACTCCACGTGGGCAGAGCTGGGTCGGTTTGGGGCACCACAGCATTCACAGTGCAAGGCTCCGTGCTTGGCGCGTGTATAGTAGGTGCTCAGTCAACATTTGCTGAACCCCTAGAATGGATCGTGGAGCTTCACAGGTGTTGAGTTTGGATTTTCAAAGTCCCTCCTAGAGACAGAGCTCCGTGCAGTTGAACCTGGACCGACTCCGATCAGCACTTGCTTGCGATCCTGCCCGACCCTGCCCACTCCCCAGCTTGCCTGACTGGAGGGAGCCCCAGAGCCAATGACTCCTCGCTCTGCCCTAACCCCCCATCTCTGCTTCTTTCTCCAGAAGAGGCGGAGGATGTGAGTGAGGAAGCCCCGCTGAGGGACCGCTCCCACATCGAGAAAACTCTGATGCTGAATGAGGACAAGCCAGCTGATGACTTCTCCGGTAACCCGAGGCAGGGGCTGGGTGGGGCCGGGTAGGGCTGGGAGAGCTCCGGGGCCAGTGGCCAGGCAGAGCCCTGAGTCTGTAGCTGAGGCCGGCAGACACCCCAGGGGAAGAGGAGTGCCCTGGAGTTGAAGGGAGGGGAGTGCTTCTCTTTGTGGAGGAGGTTCTGTGAGCAGATCCAAGCTGGAGGGCTCTGGGTTGGCAGGAAGGAGGAAAGGCGATCCGAACAGAGGGACTGGTTGGGGAAGCAAATGGCAGAGCTGCGACCTGGGGACGGTTGTCGTTGTTCAATTGCTCAATCGTGTCCCACTCTTGGGGATCCCGTGGACTGCAGCACTCCAGGGTCCCCTGTCCCTCACTGTCTCCCAGAGTTTGCTCAAGCTCGTGTTGATTGAGTCGGGGATGCCATCCAACCACCTCACCCTCTGTCACCTGCTTCTCCTCCTGCCCTCAATCCTTCCCAGCATCAGGGTCATTTTGACGGTGCCAGCATCCAAGTCGTGGCCGGGGGGAGGTTGTTCATCACACTGGCTTCAATTTTTACAGTTTATAAAGCCCTTTCGTGTCCGGTATTCCATTTCACCCTCATAATAACCCAAGGCTGTCAGCAGGGCTTTCTGTCTCCTAATCGATGAGCCAGTGAGAGCTCAGGGTGAGGCCGGGGTCTGCTCTGGCAACAGCAGGAGATGGGCCGCTGACGGGCAGCTGGAGAGCCTGACCCTCGCGGCTCCTAGTTGGTCCCTCCCTGCACCTCACCCCACGAGCCCCTTCTCCCTGGAGCCACATTCTTCCCACGAAGACACTTGGATGTCTGAATCCTCCCAGGGGCACCAGGGATGCGGTGAAGGGTGCAGTGCTGGGGTGGCCATGCCTGCTTGCCTCTGATCCTAAGGCAGGTAGCACTAGGGGGGGCAGAGAGAAGGAGGTGGAGTTTCCAGTACCTCGAGGTAGCTGCAGGCCAAGGTGGTGCTGTGAACTGTTAAGGGGAAGGACCAGAGGGCTAAGTTAAAAAACAAAAATGCTGTGGTGACTTTCAGGGGTGTGTGTAGGGGGAATGCCTTCTAGACAGTGCCACAGCTGCTAAGCCCCTGCCTGACCCTTAACCTTTCGCCCTTCTCTGCCCCTAGTGGTGCTGCAGCGGCTTCGAAAGATCTACCACTCGTCCATCAAGCCCCTGGAGCAGTCTTACAAATACAACGAGCTTCGGCAGCACGAGATCACAGGTACCGGCCACGTCTCTCCCCTGAGCCCTTGAGGCAGGGAGGGGCAGAGACCTCAGTGACAAGGGCCAGCCTTTCCCAGCAGGTGTGCCCCTTGATCTACACAGGGATTTACCGCGAGATCCATGAGTGCAGTTTGGGTTTCCAAAAGATGCTAACTTCCCTGACTGACTGCTGCACTCCAGCCCCCACGGGGCTCCTGATTCACTTACAGATCACGTCTTCTGTCCCCTGTCCACTTCCCATGGGTTTGGATTATTTTAAAAATTGATTTTCAAAATAATTTTAAAAAATAAGATAAACTGGCAACCGAAAAAATTTCTGTGCAAAATAGTATAAGTTGAAAAATAAAAAAAAAACCTCCCTGTCTTGATTTCCAGGCTCTCTCACTCCACTCTCAGAGATGCACGTGGCTAAGGTTACGTAGCTCATCAGGGCTTCCAGACAGCACTCTGCTTCCATGCTCAAGGGTGTTTTTTCCTTTGTTTGACAAAGATGGGATCACAGCACACAGTTGCTCTTTGTGTTCTTTGTGAACCCACCACCTTAGATAGCGTACCCTGTTGATGAACCACTGGGCGTTTGCCTCGTTCCCTTTTTAGTGTTACAGACACTACTGTAGTTGTTCCATATCTCACACAAGTTTATTTGTAGGATTTTTTTTTTTTTAAATGCTGGAATTCAGCGTTTTGATAGTTGTCGCCCAGTTGCCTTAGGTTGTCCTCTGTGTACCACAGCAACGCGATACAGTTCTTGTTGCCTCACAGCAAGGCCATTTTAATTAAAGTGTCACTTGTCTTGGAAACCTGTTGACAATGACATGTAATTGCTATTATTGTTCTAGTTGTGGTTTTTTAAAGGGGCAGCAGAAAAATTCCTCTTTCACCTTTGATCACCTTTTTCAAAAAAATAATTTAATTAAAAATGTTTTGTTGGAATATAATTGCTTTACAATGCTGTGTTAATTTCTACTGTACAGCAAAGTGAATCGGCTATACATATACATAGATTCCCTCTTTTTTGGATTTCCTTCCCATTTAGGTCACCACAGAGCACTGACTGGAGGTCTCTATACTATACAGTAGGCTCTCATTAGTTATCTATTTTAACATAGTTTATAGGCTTCCCAGGTGGCGCAGTGGTAAAGAATCCGCCTGCCTATGTAGGGGATGCCGGAGACATGGGTTTGATTCCTGGGTCAGAAAGATCCCCTAGAGGAGAAGATGGTAGCCCATTCCAATATTCTTGCTTGGAGAATTCCGTGGACAGAGGAGCCTGGTGGGCTACAGTCCATGGGGTCGCAAAGAGTCGGACAGGACTGAGGAACTGTGCCTACATGCACACACGCACACTTCAATAGTGTATATCTGCCAATCTCAGTCTCCCAATACGACCCAGCCTGAGACGGGAATCTAATTCGTGTTTGAACGGGGAGCGAAATTGCACGTCCCTTCCTGTGTTAGTTGGCTGTTTCTGCATGTCTCCTGTGATGCTCTGATGGCTGTGCAGGGAGGGGGTGTTGTATGGCCTCCCTCATTCCTGCTTTACAGAAGGCGGACCAGAGGCTCAGAGAGATGCTGGGCTGCCCAGGCTACGTGGCCGGAATTAGGAGCGGTAACTTTTTGTCTCCTCCTTGTTTCACCATTCCCTTCCAGGCTTCTCAGAATGTGTAGGCCAGAGACGGCAGGCAGGTGGCCCGTGGGCATGGCACTCTGCAGAGAGGGTGCCCCCGGGGCCTGATCTATCCATCCAGGCGCCCCTCCTCTGCCCTCTTCTCTTGCCAGTGTCCGGGCTCCTCTGAGCCCAGGGTCATCCTCCTGTGACCTCCCTCCTGGGTGCCACACCTGTAGCCTCTTGCGTGTTCCAGTGCCGCCCCCTACTGCAGGGAGCAGGAACAGCAGCTGGGAAAACTGGCGAGGTGGTCTCACAGGGGAGCTGGAAGGCCAGGTTCCCCTTGGTGAGGCCTGGGCTGGGGAAAAAGATGCTCCTTCTAGGATCTCTGTGGCTGTGACTCGGGATTCCTGCCACCCCACCCCCACCCTCCTGTTCCTTCCTGCTCCCCAGCAAGGGGTTGTTCTTCAGTCATTAAATCATGTCTGACTCTTTTTGACTCCATGGACTGCTGCACGCCAGGCTTCCTTGTTCTTCACCATCTCCCAGAGTTTGCTCAAACTTGTGTCCATTGAGTTGGTGATGCCATCCAACCATCTCGTCCTCACCCGTCCCTTCTCCTCCTGCCCTCAATCTTTCCCAGCATCAGGGTCTTTTCCAGTGAGTCAGCTCTTTGCATCATATGGCCAGAGTACTGGAGGGAGCTTCAGCTTCAACATCAGTTCTTCCAATGAATATTCATCATTGATTTCCTTTAGGATTGACTGGTTTGATCTCACAACGAACTTTGGGAAATTCTTAAAGAGATGGGAATACCAGATGTGGTCTCATACACACATTCAAATATCTGAAAGGACACATAGCCTAAGCAGCTTGAGGACATGGAGGGGAGACTTTTCTCTGTATACCTTTTTATACTTCTGATTTTTGAATCATGAAATGAAATCAATTAAAAATTTAAAAAATAACTGAAAGAGAGAAAGAAAAAAAAAAAAAAACCACCACAATGCATCCTGTGTTGAGGCCTTGCCTGCCAGGCTCAGTGGGGCTAAGATGTCTGGTGAACTTTAGGTACTAAGCTGTATAGGGCTGGGGACTTGCCTGGTGGTCCAGTGGTTAAGACTCCATGATTCCAATGCAGCAGGTGCAGGTTTGAGCCCTGATCTGGAAACTAATATCCCACATGCCTTGCTGCAGGGACAAAAAAAAAAAGCTGTGCTTGGTCGACCCTATGTGCCCTAAGGGCTGGAAGTCTGCAACAGGAGATTGTGAATCTCCCATGTGGAAAGCCTCTCACTGTCCCCTCCCCATCCCTGGGTTTTGAAAGCACTGGAAAATTCTGTTTTTTTTCCTACTCAGGGACCTGCGCTGGAGAGCCCCAGGCAGGGTGTTCTCCCCAGCATGAGACAAGAACCCGACAATTGCCGAGTCAGTGCTTGGTCTTGGACACTGGCAAATGTGTCTTGGACTTTGGAGGCTGGCATTTGGGACTGGCCCTGTTGGCCGGCTTAGGCTGAGCCTGAGGAGGGGTGTTGGGAGGTGCAGCTAAGCAGAGGGAGGCAGGGGGCAGGCAGCGCCCAGGTCCAGACCATCCCAGAGTGTATAAACCTCTTCCATGACTGTTTTTCTGTAACCAATCCAGGTAGCAGCATTTTAGCCTTTCCTCGGTGGCTGCTCTCTCCTGCCCCTCTTATGAATGCTGTGCTCCCAGATCTGAGCCTGGAGGTCTCCCCCAGCGTGAGCTCTGAGTCACTGTTTGTTGACCTCAGTGGATCCCTCCCTCTCAGGGGCTGGTGTGCTGTGCATCTGTGCATGGTCCAAATGCTGGTGTGCCACAGTCCAAATGCTATCTTCTCGTGGGTGCTAACTGGGTCATCACACTAACACAGAACAAGACATGCTCCAGACCATACCAAGCTCTGTGGTCCAGGGTAGAAACCCACAGCTCCTGATCGACTCTCTGGGGCACAACGTGAAGAACCCTGGCCTTCCACAGTGAGGAGCTTTGAGTTCATCTCCATGTCTTGTCCCTGCTGCCCACAGATGGGGAGATCACGTCTAAGCCGATGGTCTTGTTCCTGGGACCGTGGAGTGTTGGCAAATCCACCATGATCAACTACCTCCTTGGCTTGGAAAACACTCGCTACCAGCTCTATACAGGTAACAGTGTGACTTTCTTGTGTGCCTGTTGGCATTTCAATGTCACATGTAAAAAGCACTGTGAAAAAAATGAAACACTTAAGGGCTGTGGTATATGGCACAAAGTACCAGGAAAGAGATCCTGTACCCACTAAACTTAAGCTGTAATGCCATGGGGAAAAACTTGGAGATCAATGAGAGATCTGTGATTCAATATGCAAAGATTTAAAGGGGTTACATTTGTTTAAAAAAATATATATGTAAAATCAGAAGTAAGTTAAAAGGATATTTGACTACACAGGAAATTTTATTTTTTTAAATTATGGTATAGCATTAATATAGGGTTTCCCTGGTGGCTCAGTGGGAAAGAATCTGCTTGCCAATGCAGGAGATTCAGGTTCGATCCCTGGTCTAGAAAAAGCCTTTGGAGAAAGAACCGCAAGCCCCTCCAGTTTTCTTGCCTGGAGAACCCCATGGACAGAGGATCCTGGTCAGCTGCAGTCCGTAGGGTTGCAGAGTTGGACATGACTTAGTGACTGAACAGCAACAAGTGCATGGCATAAATGAAAGTGAAAGTCACTCAGTTGTGTCCGAGCACTAAACAGTCCATGGAATTCTCCAGGCCAGAATAATGCAGTGGGTAGCCCCTCCCTTCTCCAGGGGATCTTCCCAACCTGGGAACTGAACCCAGGTCTCCCGAATTGCTGGCAAATTCTTTACCAGCTGACCCAGGGAAGCCCAAGAATACCAGAGTGGGTAGCCTATTCCCTCTCCAGCGGATCTTCCCAACCCAGGAATTGAACCAGGGTCTCCTGCATTGCAGGCAGATTCTTTACCAACTGAGCTATCAGAGAAGCCCAGTGTATGGCACAGGGAGTATAGAAAACAATACTAGTAACTTTGGATGGTGACAGATGGTAACTGGACTTACTGTAGAGATCATTTCTTAATGTACGAAAATATTGAACCACACTGTTGTATACCTGAATCTAACATGATATCGTAAATCATTTATACTTCAATTTAAAAAATAGGATCTGACAGATTGAAAAAGAAAAATGAAAATATTCATACACATCTTCAATATAGTAATGAAAATTATGTGCAAGAAACCAGCAGTTATACCTGTATTCACAGCAGCATTATTTGCTATGGCTGAGAGGTAGAAACAACCCACATGTCCATCAATTGATGATGGATAAAAGACATGTGTTCATTCCATCTACACAAGGGAATATTATTCAGCCTTGAAAAGGAATTAGTTTCTGATACATGCCACAACATGGCTGAATCTTGAAGACATTATGCTAAGTGAAATAAGCTAGACATAAAATGACAAATATCATATGACTTCACTTATATGAGGTCCCTAGAGTCATCAAATTCATAGAGACAGAAAGTGCAGGAGAGGGAATTCCCTGGTGGTCAAGTGGTTAAGACTCCGCACTTTTCCTGCTGGGGAACTAAGATCCTGAAAGCCAGGCACCATGGCCAAAAAATAAAAATAAATAAACACTAACTTCCATTCCTCCACCCTCCACTCCCAGTAATCTCTCCTGTGCCTCCTTTTGTATTGCGATGTGAGATGACTGTGTTCTTTCTAACCCATGTGTGCAGGTGCCGAGCCCACCACCTCGGAGTTCACGGTCCTCATGCATGGGCCCAAGCTGAAGACCATCGAGGGTATTGTCATGGCTGCTGACAGCGCCCGGTCCTTCTCACCCCTCGAGAAGTTTGGCCAGAATTTCCTGGAGAAGCTGATCGGCATTGAGGTTCCCCACAAACTTCTGGAGCGGGTCACATTTGTCGATACACCAGGCATCATTGAGAACCGCAAGCAGCAAGAAAGAGGTATTTCAACACTCATTTCTGAACAGCATGAGCTCTGTCTTAGGAAACTGTTTGAGGCAGAGGATGGTAGGCAGACCAGAGGAGACCAGTATTGTCCAAGACTCTGGGGTGCATTCTTTGCTTCCAGCCCTTTCTTTGTCATCACTGTGGAGCCTCCTAGGTGTGAGTACCTCATCCTTTTATTTCCCTGAGGAATGGTCTGGTTTGGAGACCGTCAGCATCTTCCCAGGGGGAGGGCTGGCCTTCTTGCCAGGAGCTCCTCCAGGTCCCTGCTGTGTCTTTGAGATGCACACACTGTCCAGGTGATCAAGGGACTGGACTGATTGAATCCCTGTCCAGGTGCACTTGACCTCTGGCTAACCTGAGTCTGGGTTAAACTTGACCTTCAAGTCGTCCTGGTCCCAATATCTGCTTTGCCAGACCTGCTTCAACACAATCCTGTCTCAGACTTTCCAAAGCCCCGCTTGCCTTCGGGTGGCAGGGGAGTGCCACTGAATGTCACTGTGATGCAGCACCATCTGCAGAGATGAGTCATAATGGGGCATTTGTCAGAATATATGAACAGATGGTGGATCTCAGTTTATGGTTATAACTCTCATTTTGTTATAACCAGATCCTGTTTTATAGCCAATAATAATGTTGTTGCTAATAATTATAGTAATAAACTAACCTTTATTGCACTCTTCTAACGCACTGGATAATTTCCATGTGTTGTTGGTTGATCATTGTAGAAACATTTCAAGACAGGTATCCCTACTCTTCCTATTTTGGAAATAAATTATAGGAGTTAGGATGTATTGAGCACCTACCCTGTGACTGGATGGCAGTTTTAGTTCAGTGCTTTCCTGTGTTTCTAGCAACATTGTAATCTTTATATCACCTTAGGTGGTATTGTTCTTCTTGTCATTTTTCAACTAAAATGGTAAGGCTTAGAAGCATATAATTTTCAGCTGGTCAGTGACGGAGTCCAAATTCTAGTCCAGGTCTCGATGGTAGGTCCACATATATTTCCCCTGAGTGATGCCCCCTCTCTTTTATTTCTTCTAATTCCCTGACTTAGTTCCTTTAACATCTTTGCCACTGCCCCAGATCTTTTCAAGCAGTGGGAAAATCTCCATTTGGCAGAAATGTTTTGTTTTCCTGGAGCCCTGAATTCCACTGTGGATTAAAACAAGGATCAGGCCATTTCTTTCTTTCTTTTTTTTGGCTGTACCACGCAGCTTGCAGGATCTTAGTTCCCCAACCAAGGATTGAACCTGAGGCCTCAGCAGTGAAAGTGTGGAGTCCTAACCACTGGACCGCCAGGACATTTCCCCAGGCCATTCTTGACTGAGGGTTGACAAGGAGCAGGGGATGTGTAATGAATTCTTTAAAAGTCTTCAGAAACCCAGAAAATCCCTGAGGTTCTTAGTCCCTTCAAAGCCACAGAATGGTCTGGTTCCGAAAGGAGGGGCAGGGGGCCTGGGGGTGTGTGGGGTCTGCCCAGCCTGACATCTCGCTCCCTCTCCCCAAGGCTACCCCTTCAACGATGTGTGCCAGTGGTTCATCGACAGAGCGGACCTCATCTTCGTCGTCTTTGACCCCACCAAGCTGGACGTGGGTCTGGAGCTGGAGATGCTCTTCCGCCAGCTGAAGGGGCGCGAGTCCCAGATAAGGATCATCCTGAACAAGGCCGACAACCTGGCCACGCAGATGCTCATGAGGGTCTACGGGGCCCTCTTCTGGAGCCTGGCCCCGCTCATCAACGTCACAGAGCCTCCGCGGGTGTATGTCAGCTCCTTCTGGCCCTACGACTACAAGCCCGACACCCACCGGGACCTGTTTCTCAGGGAAGAGATCTCCCTCCTGGAGGACCTGAACCAGGTGATTGAGAACAGGCTGGAGAACAAGATCGCCTTCATCCGCCAGCACGCCATCCGGGTCCGCATTCACGCCCTCCTGGTGGACCGCTACCTGCAGACGTACAAGGAAAAGATGACCTTCTTCAGTGATGGGGAGCTGGTCTTTAAGGACATCGTGGAAGACCCTGATAAATTCTACATCTTCAAGACCATCCTGGCCAAGACCAACGTCAGCAAGTTTGACCTTCCCCACCGCGAGGCCTACAAGGACTTCTTTGGGATCAACCCCATCTCCAGTTTCAAGCTCCTGTCCCAGCAGTGCTCCTACATGGGAGGCTGTTTTCTGGATAAGATCGAGCGGGCCATCACCCAGGAGCTCCCCAGCCTCCTGGGCAGCCTTGGGCTGGGGAAGAACCCAGGTGCTCTCAACTGTGACAAGACAGGGTGTGGCGAGACCCCAAAGAACCGTTATAAGAAACCCTAGGTGGCCACGTTGCCATTCTCGAGCTCCCGTCGTCGTTGGTGAATGAGCTTGTGTCCTGACTGTCTGAGAAGTCCTGGTTTATTAACCCTTTGAGCCACACTGGCAGGAACCATTGTGCATTGGAGACGGGAGTTAATTGAGGCCAGTGGTGGGGGAAGGGGTGGGTCGAGGGGAGGAGTGGAAACTGTGAATTAGGGCCTGCTTGTCTTGTTGCTTCAAGTAGGGGCCTGACTGAGGCATGTCAGGCCACACCTGCTTTTCCTGGGTCCCCTCTCTGCAGTGGGGCGGCGGGAGGGGACAGAGAGCAGCTAAACTCTAGTGTAAACTGAATTAATGAGCGTCACACAGGCTAAAAGCAGCTGAAGTTCCTTTTTCCCCGATCAGCTGAGAGGCTAGAGAAGACTTGAGTTCTGCAGGGCTGTCTGCTCCGTGCACACAGCTACCTCCCACACAGTCTTCTGTCTGTCCCCAGCCCTCATCTGCCTCTTGAGCTTGGGTTGGCTTCAAAGGAGACAGTCTCTTGGGTCTGAATCAACCTGGGTGTTGAGCCTACCCCCCGGCCCTCTCCCCTGTTTCTTCAAGGGGCAGGGAACGGTTTGGAATACCAGGACGCTGAGAGAGAACAAGCGCTCCCCAGGCCAGTTCTCTGGCACCTTCTAAGCCAGCCGGAAGCTCGGTCCCTTTCTCGGCCCCAGGAGGAGGGTGACTGTTCCATGTGTTCCAGTCATTTCCTTGTTGGAAGTGACTTCAGTGAGAGTCCCGGCAGGGCTCAGAGGGTTAATTGGTTTGCAGTGTGTCTTTGTCTATTGCATGTCTTGGAAAACTCAGACCCCAGAGGCTTTGGGTTTCAGAGGGGACAGTGGAGAGCTTGCTCCTGCTGTTGCCACAGCTTCTCCGTGGAGACACTCGGCACAGGAGTCGTTCCTTCCTGGTTTTCATCACACGGCTTTTCCTTTCGCTTCTCCATTCCCTGGTGCGTCAACACTCGAAACTCGGAGTAATTTCTGGGGAGTCAGAAGCAGCACCAGCCACTCGGTGCCACTGGCAACCCAGGCCTGTCTGTCAGTTTCCCACCTGAACTTGATGCTGATGCCCACCGAGCGCATAGCAGGGGTGCCTGGCCTTCCAGTACCAATGAGTGTGAATGTGTGTGTGTTACATTGTCCAAGAGAGATTAGGGAGATGACAAATGCCTGAGGGCACAGAGGGGGAGCAAGTGGTGAGAGTCCTGCCTGCCTGGCGCGCCCCCTCAGAGGGCAGGAGCGGACGGAGGGACGGGGCATGGAGGGGATGCGCCCCCTCAGAGGGCAGGAGCGGACAGAGGGACGGGGCATGGAGGGGACAAGCCTTCTGATGGAAGACGGGTTGGTGATGAGTCTAAGTCTAGGGGACCTGGCCTGGCTGCCCCTTCCCCTCTAACTTGGGGCCTCCTTCTGCCTGTCCTGGGAGGGAGCTATCTTGGGGGACTTCCCCAAGAGGCCCTGCCTGCACCAGAGCGTCCCCCAGACCCAAGGAAAAGCCAAGACAAAGGCAGAGGGAGAAGTGGCCTGAGGGTCAGGCAGAGGAAGCAAACGGGCACGCTGGTGGCCACGTTAGGCTCACACAGAGATCTGCAGTCTGGAATTCCTTGAGTTTCTCGGAATTGTCAGCAGTCTGGCATGTGCTGCCTCAGAGGCTGCTTCTTCTGGCTCCTTTGGAGGATCTAGAACCTCCCACAAGAAGACCAGAGGCCCCACCACCTCCAGGACATGTTTCTAAGGACAGTCAACCAGAGAAGACAAGTCTGCAGGGACAGCCGAGGAACCTGGTGACCAGCACCCGGGGAGCTGCTTCCTTCTCGTTCAAAACCAGCCCTGGCCTCATCTCTCCATCCTTTACGCTCTCAAGGGGCTGCCCTCCCACCTTGCTCCTTAATGCCCCTTCGCCCCCTTGGCTACTTTGGGCATTTCTGTTTTCTCAGTGCAGAAGGGGAAGAAAAAATGCAGAACTGGGCATCGTCGTAGCTGCCGAGGTCAGCACTGCTTTGGGAGCAGCAGCTGGAGTGAGATGAACACATTCATACGGTATTTATATTTCTGGGGGTGCGTGTGACATCATCAGTGATCTTTCCCCCCTTTTCTTTTCTCCATTCAGCTTCCTTTTCTTACTCCTTCTGTTCCGCTGTTCACCCCTTGACTTCCCTTCTCTCTAACTTCCCGCAGGCTTGTCTGCCAGCCGGGGCTTTGAGCACTATTTGGTGCCCTGCTCTGTGGAGGTGGATTTCGAGCAGAATTCTGACTCTTTGGATGGGGGTGGGGATCGTGGGGAACTGTGTGGGGAGTTAGGAATCCCCTAGGAGGAGTATCTGTGAATGTTTGTGCCTGAACAGTTGCTGTTTCTCTCCAAAGCGGAATCTTTCCAATGCTCTTTCTGTTCTGAGTTCATCAGGGAGAAACTCTCAATAAAGTTCCCATCTCTCTTTAACACCTTGTACTGTCTCGGTGCCTCCAACCTGTGTAATCTCTCTCTCTCTCTTTTAAAAATTTTAAAGAATTTTGGCTGTACCCTGTGGCATGTGAGTTATTAGTTCCCTGATCAAGGATCGAACGCACACCCTCTGCATTGGAAGGCAGACTCTTAACCACTGGTGCGTCCCCAGTGTAAACTCTTTCTTCCTTTTATCCAGTAGAAGGGATTTCCAGGTGGTCTAGTGGTAAAGAACCTGCCTGCCAATGCAGGAGACAAAAGAGAACTAGGTTGGATCTCAGGGTCAGGAAGATCCCTTGGAGAAGGGCATGGCAATCCACTCCAGTAGTCTTGCCTGGAGAATCCCCATGGATGGAGGAGTCTGGTGGGCTACAGTCCATGGGGTTGCAGAGTGGGACACAACGGAAGCAACTTAGCAAGCATGCATGCACATACTGATTTTAAGGAAGACAAATCTTTTTTAAGAGCATTTTTCGGTTCATAGCAAAACTGAGAAGAAGGCAGAGGTTTCCCACATGCCCCCTCCCCACAAGGCTTGCCCATTATCTACGCCCCCCTCAACAGTACATTTGTTAAAACTGATGATCCTCATTGACACATCATAGTCACCCAGCTCTGAATCTGCTTATGGGGCAAGCAAATGGGCACTGAAGTCCCTTTTATAAGGATTAGCCAGAGCAACTTCACGGTCACGTTTAGGAAAAAGTACTGAATAAATTTGGGGTAACCATGGGGCTGTACTGATATCCAAGGTGGAGCTAAGGCCATCTTTAAATTAAGTCTGCAGTCAGGATGATAAGAAAATCAGAAGGGTGAAATACAGAAAGCAAAATCAAGGATCATTCTAAACACAGCCTGATGACATGAGGGACACTGTGAATGGAGGGGGTGTCTACAGCTGTATGTATGCCTCCCCTGAATATTTGGGGCTTACAGGTAGCTGTATGTATAAGGGACACCCAAACACTTGTGTGTAGTCTATGTGTGGGTGTAGCGGCTCAGCAGATGCACATGTGGTCTGGGGTGGTGAGGTAGTAATTGTATGAACAGTGTGAGGATTTCAGATCATGGGAGCATGTGTGCAGGCAGATGTGTTGGGGGTGGGGGTGAACTGGGTGCCCAACCCAGGATGGAGAACCAGCGAGATCTGGCCCAAGGAGGACATCGCAACTGTCCTCAAGTTTTACGTGTGTATCCCAAAGTCTGAGCCTTGAGACAACATTTCAAGCCAACTTCTCTTTCTCTCTCTCTCTTTTATTTTAAAGCCAATTTCTCTTTCTGTGACATAAGCTCAAGCTTTCCTAGCCCAGAGAAACTTGAATTTTTATTTAGAAGATCATAAAAACAATAAAAAAGAAGCCTAAGAGAAACAGAAAAACGAGAGTAGAGCAATGCAGCAAAGGAGGATTGAACAGGTTCTGAAGGAATCCCTTGCGCCAACTTCTTATCTGAAGCATACAAAAATGACACACATAAATGAGCATATTCTGTGTCTGCCTACACTGCAGAACCTTTCTCTGGTTTACCGTAATGTCAGTGGGGAAGGGAAACAACTTCTAGAGCACTCGTGCCAGGAACCGGGCTATAGACCTACAGATATTGCCACTCTTAATGCCTTAATTTTACCAGCTGTGTGCCAAGCCACACTGAGTGCTTTATGTGCTTTATTTCTTTTCCTTTTTTTCCCTTTTCTTTTTTTTTGGGGGGCTGCATTGTGTGGCTTGAGGGATCTTGGTTCCCAACCCAAGCCATGGCAGTGAAAGCACTGAGTCCTAAGCACTGGACCGCCAGGGAAATCCCTGCTTCGTTTCATGTAATCTTCAAAATAACCCCAAGGGGAAGGAGCCATCCGGCAGGGACAAGAGCACAGGCTCTGGAGTCAGCGCTTGGGATCCATCCTGGGCTCCACCATGTACTAACTGAGCACCCGTAGGCAAATGTCTTAACTTTGTGCTTCAGTTTGCTTACCCATAAAATGGAGATGTTAATTGTTCTTCTCTCACGGGGTTGTTGAGAGGATTAAATGACTTAATGCAACATGCTTGAAATAATACAGAGCCCACAGAAAGTATTCAGTACATGTTATTACTATTATTAATCATACTTTACTGAGGAGGAGACTGATGGTCAGAGTGATTGGGATGATGGCATGTGTATTTGGGAGGTCGGAATTCTTCTGAAGTCTGATTCACTCTACAGGTCATGCTAGGTTACTTGCCCAGGGGTCACATTTGGTGACACTGTTCTTTCTGATCCCTTTCCCTCCTCTTCATAAACTGTCTAAAATGTTTGGTCAGTACCTTAAAGCTTGTAAGTAATAAAACCTATAATTAGAAAGATTATTGAGGATTATTTCCTGAACAACAACAAAATATTATAAGAAAAAAAATCACACCCTTAATTCCATTTCAGTTTTATCTCTACCATGATCATCTTGTAAAGTATTAATAGACTGGGCAGGTATATTTACTAACCTTAAATTCAAATCCAGCCTGGGGAAACTGCATATCCAGAGAAGTTAGGTCCAAATTCACCCCATTAAAACCTGACAAACCAAACTAAAAGGCAATTTTCTATCCATCCTGCTATTCTTTCAACTATATTCTATCATACTGACTTGTGCTAATCTGGAGCTTAGGCCAAATTGTGATAGTACATTTTTCTGATACACTGAAGAGTGATTTTGTATTTGTGAAGACTGCAAAAAAAATTTGTTGGTTCTATTTCCATTTTCTCCAAACTTCTGGATTTTTCTCCCACCACAACTTCAAAAGCCTGGAATTCTCACATATTTATTCAGGCATATTCTCTGCCCTGGGGGAGCCAACAGTCCAATTAGGGAAAGAGTCATGGAACCCGAGTGACCACAGAAGTCCTCTGGGATGAAGTGACCACATTTTCTAAATCATGAGGACACATGGTCTGGCAGAGAATTTTTTTTTTTAATTTGAAAATGTGATTATTTGAAAAGTCTGACCAATGCATAGTGACTGTGAAATTTATTTCAGCATTTAATAGATTCCCTTTGTTGAGAATCTGTTTACATCATATCAGGACTCTCCTGAGAATACTGAGACAGCCAGGGGGTTATCGACCTTGGGAAGGGAATTCTAGGTACACGCTGAGGGATGGGTGGGATTGGAAGGTCAGAGACCAGGGGGATGGATCCTGCCGGGAGATCAAAGGCCCAGACTCAGAAAGGAAGACATCTGTGTGTCCAGCGAGGAATCAAGGTGAGATGAGGTGATTTAGGGGAAACCAGCACTTTGCTGACAAAGGTCCATATAGTCAAAGTTACGGTTTTTCAGTACTCATGTGTGGATATGAGAGTTGGCTGAGCACTGAAGAACTGATACTTTCAAATTGCGGTGCTGGAGAAGATTCTTGAGAGTCCCTTGGACAGCAAGGAGATCGAAACAGTCGATCCTAAAGGAAATCAACCCTGAATATTCATTGGAAGGACTGATGTGGAAGCTGAATCTCCAATACTTTGGCCTCCTGATGCGAAGAGCTGACTCATTGGAAAAGACCACGATGCTGGGAAAGATGAAGGGCAGGACAAGAACGGGGGCAACAGAGGATGACATGGCTAGATAGCGTCACCGACCCTATGGACATGAGTTTGAGCAAACTCTGGGAGATAGTGAAGGACAGAGGAACCTGGTGTGCTGCCGTCCATGGGGTCCCCGAGTTGGACTTCACTTATCAACAACAACAAGGCAATTAAACGGAAGCCCAAGGAACCAGGGTTTGAGGTCACTCCATTTCTTAATATTGAAGGCCATGAAGAAGAAGGAAGTTCCTGCAGGCAGCAAACGGGCACTGCCTGGAGAGGTGAGCGCTTAGCATCCAGGAGCCTGCTTTGGCTACCCAGTATCCCTTGGGTAATGCCCTCTTCCCCCAGTGATTCATGGCCTGATGGGTGGGGGATACTGGGTCTCTGTCCTCCCTGTCCCTGCCCCACTCCTAGGAGCTGAGAACCAGGTGCTGGAGCCTGGTAAGGAGGCGCCAGGAAGAGGCCCACCCCATCAGTCCTGCCCTACTCAGGAACCCCCGTGGGCCCCTGGACCCCTACTAGTGCCTACACCCAAATCTGTGTCCCTTCTCTGGCCCCCCTGTGACGTTTCGGTCACTCCAGCCCAGTTGACCAGGGCCAGCGGACAAGAGGACAGGAAGGCCTGCATGACGGGGCAGGACAAGGACATAGGGCGCTCCTGGCCCCGGGGTCTCAGATCATTCAGTGAGGTGGGCTCCTGGTGGGGTCGGGGGCCACTTCTGGTGTGGGGACGTCTGGGGACCTCAGGGTCTGCGGCCCGAATCCTCATACCGGTCAGGTGCGGTCCGAGGTCAGCGTCAGCCTTGGTTGGTTCATTCCCCATTCCCTTCCCTCAGCCTCCCCCGCTCCCCGCCACCTTTCAGGTGAAACCAGCGCCCGGGCAGAGCAATTCTGGACCGGGGTCATGAGGGTAGGGGAACGGGTGCCTGGTGGAACTTGACCTGGCCCCTCAAGCCCGGCTCTTAAACGCGTAAATAACTATCCCCGAGAAGCTCGTCACCCCGACTCTGAGAGGAACGGCGGGAGGCCGCGGCACCGGGACCCGTCGGAGCCTCGCGTGTGGGATCCCGCCCCGCGCAAGCGCCTCCGCTCGTGCCCGCGGCCCTGCCCCGCCTCCTCCGGGGCCGCGCGCTCCCGAGACAAGCGCCCGGGACCGCGCATGCGCAGGCGCGCGGCGGCGCTTCCTGGGAACTCGGGCTCGGCGGAGCCCGGGCGGCGGTGACTCAGCGCCTGAGGCGAGGAGGACGGCCGGGGTCCCCTCCCCGCGAGGCCGAAGAGCTTCACCTTCTCGGCCCTTGCCGCCCCCAAAGTTAAGGCCGCCCCGGGGCCGGGCTACGGTGCAGGCTCGCCGCCTCAGCCGGCCCCGAGCGCTGTCCGTCCGTTGGAAGCCCTGAGGAGCTCGGAAGTTTTTCATTTGGGGCGGGGAAAGGTCTTGAACTTGCTCAGAGTTGTGGGGTGAAGCCACAGCTTTCTGGAGGCATTTGGGGAACGTGAAGAACGTCAGAGACAAATTGGTGCTGGCAGTTACTGTGTTGTGGTTTTTCACCTGCGGTCAGCCCTCAGGTAAAGCAGGAACTGATAATTTTAGGAGTTTATCGCACCTCCCTCACCCCTCCAGAAATTCAGAAAAGCTGGAGTCCACGCTGCTCTCTCCTCTTGTCTTTAGTACAGAAACCAGCCTTATCTGGCTCACTTTACCCTCCTTCTGGATGACCGAGGGCGGGAAAGCACTTAGAACAAATGAAACTTCAGATTCGGGGGTGGCAGGCGGTGGGGGACAGGGTGGCGGGGGTGTGGGCATGGGGAGTGATATTATTAGAACATATTTCTTGTGGCTCCTGGATTCCTCTGGGTCACTAATTTTAGGAGCTAAAAGGACTTCACAGATTCTGTAATAAGCACCTAAGTGGTCCTTAGCTTCTACTTGAAACATGTCCCACCACAGGCGTCTCCCAATAGGGTGATGGTTTAGATTCCTCTGTCTTAGATGCCAACTGTGAGATGCCCCCCTACCCTGCTGCAGCCCCGGGGAGTGGGGCATCAACTGACCAGGCTTTCCTGCTTGGACCCCTGGGCCATTAGAACTTGGGAAGGGGCCTTGGTGGCCAAAGCAGGGTTGGCGGCTGGCTATTGAAAGATAAAGGAATTTATTTTAATTCCCTGAGTTTTCTTGGCAATTGCTTTGGGGGTGGGGGAGATCCTCTGGGCATCTGGTAATCTGGTGGCCTGAGAGAACAAGGACACAGAACATCCTTAAAAGGAGTGAGGCAAAAAAAATAATAAAAAGGAGTGAGGCAATTCCTGGGGAAGGATGCGATGGTGTAGGCCTGGCAACCTCACCTGCCCTCTGACTGAGGCAGCTCTCCTTTGTATGCATCCCTGTCCTGGGCTTAAGTTATAGAACCCCCTGTGTGTGTTTGTATGTGTGTGTGTCGGGGTTGGGGTTGTAGGACAAAAGAGCTGTTCTTTTTACAGATGTGGAAGCTAAGGCCTTGGAAAGGAGAGCCTGGCTCAGGGTCACAGAGCCAGTGAGGAGGAGACATGAGACTCAAATCCAGGTCTCTTGATCCCCAGGCCTTTTCCTGTGTTCTCCTGCACCTTGGATGTCAGGGGTCCCAAAAAACAGATGGCACATATCAGCTGGGTAATTTGACACAAGGTATAGGGAAACAGCTATGGAGTGTGAAATATTCTGAGGCTAGTCACAGTGGGATTGTAATCACCTCTGCGCCCAGAGGTAAGGAGGCTGTGTGGAAGGTCATTTTCCTAGAGCTGAGACTTTGCGTCAAGGGATTCAGGAAGGGAGCTGGGGAAATAAAAGCCTTGTCTTCAATTTCTCCCTCCCTTAATCTCGCTCCCCATGGACCAAACCCAGTGAGAAGTCAAGGGGCAAGAGAGTCTTGACTAGTCCATTCTAGGGCACTGCACAGGGTGGAAAAGGGTGTGGAGTATATCTGGGAGGTGGGAGGGGTGGAAGAAAGATAGCATAACATGCAATCTTGCTTCTACCAGTATA
Source organism: Ovis aries (assembly GCF_016772045.2). NCBI lineage: Eukaryota > Metazoa > Chordata > Mammalia > Artiodactyla > Bovidae > Ovis > Ovis aries. The sequence goes on along the minus strand of NC_056077.1, from coordinate 3,956,527 downwards.
ACAATAATTTGCGTTTCTGGAGCACTTATTCTATGCCAAGTATGTTCACTATCTCATTGCATCATCCTGTGAGCCTATTTTCTTCATTTGACAAATAAGGAAACTGACTAGTGAATCAGCAAGAGGAATGGAGGTATGGACGACAACTGAGCTGACATTTGCCTCTCTGGGATCTTGTGTATGATAGTTCCTCTGTGGATGTTTGTGGGGTGAAAGAATGAAAGAGGAGCACATAAGAGGCCAGATTCTTTGAAGAATTGCCCTGAAGATCCATAGCTGTGCCTCTTCTCTGCAGGACAGGGGGATTGGTGTCAGCGTCTCTCCTGCTGCTTTGTGATAAGCCAGGTTATTCATGTTAAAAGAGTAGGTATATAGATCTGAAAAAACAAAAAAACCCTGGACATTTTGCCTTTCCTGTAGAGGATAGTGTTGGAGTTAAAAGCATTTCTCTTTCTGCAGCCATCGTTCCCTGTCCCCTGATTTCTGGTTCCCCCCACAGTCTGGGCAGGAGCCCAGGTGCTGCCTCTCATCCCTGCTCAACTCCTACACTCCACCCACAAGCCTGATTCTGCTAATTGCATCGCTGTGCCACTCCTGGAACACAGTGTTGTTGGGGGACAAACCAAAGACCAATGTGATAGGGAGTATTTTTCTAGCATCCCTAAAGTGGCCTGCCATGGAGCAGAACCTCAACTCAGAAGCTTTGGGTTCTTTCCTCTAGGAACCTCTTCCTTCACCACCACCCCCCCTCCCACTTCAGAATCCTTTTTTATTGGCCTCTTCCTTCCTCAAGGGTCCCCCAAAGTTGCTGTTCATTGTCCTAGCACCTCAGACGTGGAGATGGAACCTGACATTCAGTGACCACATGCCGTGTGCCCGATGCTGCCAGATGCTCCTAGCAACAATCTCCTTTCATTTCTTAGTGATCCACTTAGAAAGTAGCAGGGAGGGACTTTGCAGAAAAGCAAGATTCTGGTTAGGTAATGTGTTCAGGATCACACAACTCTTTTTTTTTTAAGGTTTTTTTAATTGTGGTAAAAGTCATATAAAACACTGTTTTAACCATATTTAACTGTAGAATTCAATGACATAACTATATTCACATTATTGTGCAGCTCTTAGCATCAGCCCTCTCCCAAAGTTTTCACCTTCCTAAACTGAAACTCTGTCCCCATTAAACACTAACTCTCCATCCCCTACTGTCGCCCCTGGGCATGGCATCTACCGGTGTACTTTCTGACTCTGAATTTGACTATTCTATGTATCTCGTACAAGTGAAATAAGCAGTAGTCTGCATCTACTGTATACTGGAATACATTTTAAAGGTTAACTTAGTATGTTCTACAAGCATGTTATACCTTTTTTTTTTTTTTTACTCCGTGTGCTATACAATAGGTTCTCACTGGTTATACAAAAGACCCTGATGCTGAGAAAGACTGAGGACAAAAGGAGAAGTGGGTGACAGAGGATGAGATGATTGGATGGCATCACTGACTCAAAGGACATGAATTTGAGCAAACTCCAGGAGATAGTGAAGGACAGGGAAGCCTGGCGTGCTGCAGTCCCTGAGGTTGCAAAGAGTCAGACACAACTTAGGGACTGAACAACAATACATAGGATGGGGTTTCCCAGGTGGCGCTAGTGGTAAACTCACCTGCCAATGCAGGAACATAGTTGCTGGTTCGATCTTTAAGTGGGGAGGATGCCCTGAAGGAGGACACAGCAACCCGCTCCAGTATCCTTGCTTGGAGAATCCCCATGGACAGGAGCCTGGCAGGCTACAGTCCATGGGGGTCACAAAAAGACACAGCTGAAGTGGCTGATTACGCACACATACGTAGTAGGACCATACAGCTGTTAAGGCAGAGGAACTTGGTAGCTACAGTCCATAGACTTGCAAAGAGTCGGACACGACTGAAGCGACTTAGCACACATGTATGCATGGTCCATGGATCCTCCCCTAGTCCATGTGGCGGGCACTCCAACTTCTGAGTGGCAAGTTCCCTGTCCTCTAGAGCCCAGCTCAGGCACCACTCCCTTCAAACTCACCTCCAGATTCCCAAACTCACCTTGGTGAGCCTCCCCTGGAAGACATCACATTACTCCCATCTGTGCATGAATGTGAAGATGCAACTTACTTTCTTTGCTGGGGATAGGGATTATATTGCAGTAGGATCTGAATTTTCAGTTCCTAATAGAGGACCTTATACACAGGAAGCCAGCAGTGAATGAGTGCATCTGGGGAGCTCTTTTTCCTCCTTTAAAAAAAATTAAAAAAAAAATTTTGGCCATGAGGGGCATGTGAAATCTTAGTTTCTTCAACCTGAACCCCCTGCATTGGAAGTACAGAGTCTTAACCACTGGACTGCTGGGGAAGTCCACCTCTGGGGAGCTTTTTGTGGTGAAAAGAGTTAAGTGAAGCTCCATCTCTTAACTTTACATGCTCACTTTGCTCAAAACAAGATTCAGCTGTAAAACAAACATCCTGGTTGCGTTTGAGGGCTGGATGGTGGAGGATGTTTTTCTCAAGGATCTTAATTCTCCAACCAGGGATCGAACCCGTGCCCTGTGCCCTGTAAGTTACGCAAAGTGAAAGTCGCTCAGTCATGTCTGACTCTTTGCGACCTCATGGACTATACATTCCATAGAATTTTTCAGGCCAGAATACTGGAGTGGGTAGTCTTTCCCTTCTCCAGGGGATGTGCCCAACCCAGGGATCGAACCCAGGTCTCCCACTTTGCAGGTGGATTCTTTACCAGCTGAGCCACAAGGGAAGTGGTATAAATGCAGATTCTTAACCATTGGACTGCCAGGGAAGTCCCTTAGGGAAGCTTTGGATTAATTTGGGGAAATGAAGACACACCAATGAGGGCAGGCAGTGGAGAACAGGCTGCTTAGGTGAAAGGCCATCCACATCTGTCTCTCCAGATGGATCGTGACCTGTGTCCCTTGACCTTTATCAGGGGCTGCAGCTTTTCTGAGCCCATCCCCTGCATCCCTGAGTCCCTATAGGTTGGCTCCTTTGGGTAGAGGCCATCACTCCTGCTTTCATCACCAGGGGTGGGGGGAACCTTGGCCACGATGGCAGCCATCCCTCCTTGGTTCAGAGTCAGCTCAGAGCACCCATTTCCTGTATCACCAAAGACAGGCAGATGCTGGAGCCCTTGAGCAGAGAATGAGCGTGGGCTGCGATGACTTGCCTGCTCTGCCACCGCCTCCAGCTCAATTCAGAGCCCCTCGGCAGCACGACAGTTCCCCAGGATGGGCACGGAGACTATCCTTACAGATGGCAGCTTGGGCTCCTGCTTCTGCCAATGTCTGTTGCTGCCCCAGGGTTTCTAAGTCCAGATCAGTGAGGAGAATCCAACTGGATGGGCACGGAAAACGGAAGAGGCAGCCTAGGAGAAGACCCCTGATCTGGACATCAGACAACCTAGATTTTTAACTGGGCTCTGCCAGGAGCTCACTGTGTGTTTATAAAGGGAAGGGGTTCATTCTTTATAAATGAACACTTTTTTTGACCACTTACTACAGATACATCAGGAATACATCTTTAGACACAGAAGTGCATGCAGAACACCAGCTGAGACCAGACAGGAGTACCTGTTCAGCGGAAAAGAATATATAGAACCATGCAGAACTAGGCGGGAAAACAGGAGTGTTAGTAGGACGCTGGCTAGCAACTGGTGTGCTAGCAAGTAGGGGTGTGAGAAGTCAAAACCCATCCCTACCCCTATGGTCTGAGTCTCTAAATCAGTACAAATCAGGGTCAGAAAGGCTATGCAGAAGCATACATATATGTTTTTCCCAACTTTATTTTTTAAAATTAATTAATTATGTATGCACTGGGTCTTCATTGCTGCATGCAGGCTTTCTCTAGTTGTGGTATGAGAGCTTCTTATTGTGGTGTCTTCTCTTATTGTGGGGCATGGATTAGAGGGTACGTGGGCTTCAATAGTTGTGGTTCCAGGGCTCTAAAACTCAGGCTCAGCTGTGGTACACAGGCTTAGTTGCCCTGCTGCATGTGGGATCTCACCAGACCAGGGATTGAATCTGTGTCCCCTGCATCGGCAAATGGATTCTTAACCATTGGACAACCAGGGAAGTCTGCAGAGGTATTTTTGGAACATAGAAGATCAACTAACTCATTCTTCCTTGGAAAAGTGAGGGGGGATTTAACTGAGGAGGTAGCACCTGGGCTGGACCTTGACATTTCAATTCTCCTGGCAGATGGGAGTAAATTTATTGCATCTTTGGAGAATGTTGTGCAGTGTTTTGTCAGTGGAATGAGGTCAGTGGGGTGTGGAAAGGCATAGGATAAAGACAGAATATTGTATGTGAAGATCTACCTGGGTTGGGAAGATCCCCTGGAGGAGGGCATGGCAACCCACTCCAGTATTCTTGCCTGGAGAATCCCATGGATAGAGGAGCCTGGTGGGCTACATACAGTTCATGGGGTCGCAAAGAGTCGAACACAACTGAAGCAACTTAGCACTACCTGTGTTTAACAGAGAGGGACCGTTTTAGGCCATATGGACTTTGAACTCTAACCTGAAGGTTGAGGAGCAACTTGAATGGACTGTTTCAGAAAGACCACAACTTGGAGGATGGATTGGAAGCATCAAAGATGAAGATTGATGCTGAGTGAAAGTGGCTACTACTCTGACAGGAAGGAATGTTTGAGGACCTCAACTGTGGGATCAGAGAAGGGGGTCAGACTAGATAATCCCTAAACCACCTAGGACTTTGGTCTCTTTTGCCCCTTTTGCGCCCCACCCTGTTCCTATTTGGTCCCCTTGATGGACCATCTCCCTGGGGGGATGGAGTAGCTCATGATCCATCTCCCTGCCAGGGGGACTTGTTTGAATTTTGACCCTATCTGATGTTCCTGTCTGTCATTCTTGTCCACCTAGCCCTTCAGAGGAGACCACCTCATAGAAAGCTGTATTCTGCTTTGGGGTCCTTTCCACCCCCACCCCCGTTGGGCCCCGATTCAGCTCTCCCCTCTGGCCTCGAACCCTGGGGCCCCTAGACTGGCAGTGGCAACCTTACCATCCTTCCTGTTACTCTTCCCAAGAGGAAGGAGAAGACCCCATGTCTCCTTAGAAGATGTTGACAAGCAGGAACTAGAAAAACAGGGGAACCTTGGGACCTTGGTCTGAGAGAGCAGAAGGTGAAATACTGGAAATGCAGGGCTGTCCCACAGAATGATCCAAACCCCTTGATTTAAATATGGCTCAGTTCTATAAAAGGCAAACCTAAAACCAGAAGTACATGTCTACTCTTCATTGCTTCACTGTTGTCCCAGATGAGGGATGCTCTCCTCATCTTTGAAACTGTCATCCTGTGATTCTTGGGCCTGTAGACTTCAGCAGGGGCTTCCCTGGTGGCTCAGATGGTAAAGAAGTCACCTGTCAATGCAGGAAAAACAGGTTTGATCCCTGGGTCAGGAAGAGCCCCTGGAGAAGGTAATGGTAACCCACTCCAGTATTCTTGCCTGGGAAATCCCATGGACAGAGGAGCCTGGTGGGCTACAGTCTATGTGGTCACAAAAGAGGACATGACTGAGTGACTAAACAACAAGATTTCCACACAGAGGTTTTCAGTACCTACTTGCTCTGTGCCCAGCTTCACGATGGCAGGGATAGGATACAGACACCCTGTGGCCATGTTCACAAGGAATCAGGGGACTGATGTTTTAATCTAGTCAGAAAAGCAAACCAGACATAGAGAACAGAAAAGCTGAGTGGTTAAAAAGGCAGTTAAGATCAGGTGGGACATGACACAGACACCTTAGGACCTGAGAAGAGGAGGAGCAGGTGGTCTGGGTCTCTTGGCTTCCCTCATGCTGGGGCAAGATCCAGCCCAGATCTAGCTGGAGGCCTGACTGAGCTGGACGGCCCCTAGGCTCAGGGTGACATGGGGGCTGAGCAGACTTCACGCTGTTCTCACATGGGGCTCCGTCCCTGTTTCCCAAATGTTCACGCTGTTTCTGCCATAACTGTATGTCTTACCTGAAATCTTTTAGTATCTTCATGGAAAAAAGTTGCCTAGTGGGCTTTCCTGGTGGTCCAGTGGTTAAGAATCTGTCTTGCAATGCAAAGGACACCAGTTCGATCCCGATTGCACATGCTGCAGAGCAATTAAGCCTCCTGCGCTACAACTACTGAAGCCCACATGCCTAGAGCCTGAGCACCACAATGAAGAGTAACCCCCACTCGCCGCAACTAGAGAAAGCTCGAATGTAGCAACAAAGACCCAGCGCAGCCAAAAAAAAAAGTCTTAAAAGTTGTAACAGAAATTGCTTCTGCATCAGTTCCACAAACAAAACAAGGACCTACAACATCCAAACTGTTCACAGACAAAGCCCTGTTGGAAAGCAAGCTTGTGATTGAAGTGCCATCTTTGGCAGGATCAGAGCTGAGCCAGGAACTTACAAGAGATCGGTGAACATTAGCTTGGTTACTAATGCTGCAAGCAGGAAAGTGCTATTCCTTCTGCAGTGAAAGACTTGATGATTTCTCAAGTACGTCTGTGGAGCCATTCCAGTGTTAGAGGGATCCATCTTCAGGCCAAGTAAATAGATGATCTGAGTTGGATGGGTGAAGATGGACTTCCCGCATCTCAGCTTCCCGAGCCTTCAGTAGAGACACGGCCATTGCGCCTGTCTAACACCCCAGATACTCAACATCCGGCCTTGGTCACTAGCAGCTACAACATGCTGCTGGTTGGGATGTCTATCGATAAACACAGTGGAGTGGCACTCCATCACCATAACTGTCACCAGTCAGTGACCCACACACGCCTGCTTCTCCACTGTGAGTCCAGATTCTCCACTCACCCATCAAGGTCCAGCCCAAGGCTGCTTGCTTTTTAGGAGTACACTTTTCTTCCTCCAGTCGGAATTGTCCCTGATTCTCCACAGCCCTTTGCTTATAACTCTGTTGTGACATTTATTCCATCTCGTTATGCATTCATGAATGTCATGTATCTCCTCAGGTATTTGTGTTTTCTTCAGTTCCGCTAGACTGTGAGCATCTCGTTAGCAGGGAATATGTCTGGTTCATTTCTCTAACATCAGGGCCTAGTCTAGAGTGAAGCCCTGCTCAGAAACAGCTGTTAAATGGACAAACAGCAGCTTGACAGATAACATTGTCCCTGGTTTATCAGTTATATAAAATCAGTTGTGTAAAAGTAATCCTAAAACCAAAGGAGATAAGTGAAGGACAGGGAAGCCTAGCATGCTGCAGTCCATGGGGCCGCAGAGTTGGGCCTGTCTTAGGGGCTGAACAATAGCAACAATCCTAAAACCAGAAGGGGGAGGTCCCTGCTTCTGGGGCAACTTCCGGCAGAAGAACAGTGAAATGAAAGGTGTCCCAGTGGTTAGGATGCGATGCTTCCACTTAGTCCTCGATTTGGAACTAAGATCCTGCAAACCATGTGGCATAGCCAAAAATACAAATAAAGAAGAAAGGTCACCTTAAGTTGGACTTGTATGGACACACAAGAGAAGGGTGTCCAGTTGTCTCTTGGTCCTGACCCTCAGGACCAAAGGGACAGAAGTAGGGTATGTGTGCTAAGAATGCCCTCACTTAGGTTATGGAAAGAGTTTGTGAATCGGAAGAGTTAGGGGTTGATTCTGAGCCAGCCTTCTTACAATCAGTCGGTGTGTTCGTTGCTCAGTCGTGTCTGAGGATTCTTTACCGTCTGAGCCACCACTGTACTTGCTTTATTAACCTTAGGGGATTGTTCTTTGAACCAAATGAGATAAGAAATATGTGAGTTCCTTGAAAGCTCTCAAGTTTTGGAGAGTTTTGATAGTTACTGGATTATCAGGCATCCTTGTATTTTCCTCTTACTCTTGATCCTTACTTTTCTTTCATTCTTTCAATAACAAAATTCTCAAAAGAGCAGCCACTAAGGCCAGTTGAGAAGAGCTCAGCTAGTCTCCCTTTGAATTCCCATTTAGTCCCAAAGACTAGAGACAAGATGATAGAAAGGGAAGAAACATGAATTTTTGGCTTCTAAACTAGGTGACCTTGGGTGAATCACCTCAACTCTTGGAGCCTCAGTTTCCTCATCTGTGAAGTGGAGATGGTGGCTCATTGGCAAAGAATCCACCTGCAATGCAGGAGACGCAGGTTCAGTCCCTGGGTCAGGAAGATCCCCTGGAGAAAGAAATGGCAACCCACTGCAGTATTCGTGCCTGAAAAAACCCATGAACAAAGGAGTCTGGTGGGCTACAGTTAATGGGGTTGAAAAAGGACTTCAGTTCAGTTCAGTCTCTCAGTTGTGTCTGACTCTTTGTGATCCCATGAACTGCAGCACGCCAGGCCTCCCTGTCCTGGAGTTCACTCAAACTCATGTCCATCGAGTCGGTGATGCCATCCAGCCATCTCATCCTCTGTCATCCCCTTCTCTTCCTGCCCCCAATCCCTCCCAGCATCAGAATCTTTTCCAATGAGTCAACTCTTCCCATGAGGTGGCCAAAGTATTGGAGTTTCGGCTTTAGCATCAGTCCTTCCAAAGAACACCCAGGGCTGATCTCCTTTAGAATGGACTGGTTGGATCTCCTTGCAGTCCAAGGGACTCTCAAGAGTCTTCTCCCACACCACAGTTCAAAAGCATCAATTCTTTGGTGCTCAGCTTTCTTCACAGTCCAGCTCTCACATCCATACATGACCATTGGAAAAACCATAGCCTTGACTAAACGGACCTTTGTTGGCAGAGTAATGTCTCTGCTTTTGAATATGCTGTCTAGGTTGGTCATAACTTTCCATCCAAGCTATAAGCATCTTTTCATTTCATGGCTGCAATCACCATCTGCGCTGATTTTGGAGCCCCCCAAAATAAAGTCTGACACTGTTTCCACTGTTTCCCTGTCTATTTCCCATGAAGTGATGGGACCAGATGCCATGATTTTAGTTTTCTGAATGTTGAGCTTTAAGCCAACTTTTTCACTCTCCTCTTTCATTTTCATCAAGAGGCTTTTTAGTTCCTCTTCACTTTCTGCCATAATGGTGGTGTCATCTGCATATCTGAGGTTATTGATATTTCTCCCGGCAATCTTGATTCCAGCTTGTGCTTCCTCCAGCCCAGCGTTTCTCATGATGTACTCTGCATAGAAGTTAAATAAGTAGGGTGACAATATACAGCCTTGATGTATTCCTTTTCCTATTTTGAACCAGTCTGTTGTTCCATGTCCAGTTCTAACTGTTGCTCCCTGACCTGCATATAGGTTTCTCAAGAGGCAGGTCAGGTGGTCTGGTATTCCCATCTCCTTCAGAATTTTCCACAGTTTATTGTGATCCACACAGTCAAAGGCTTTGGCGTAGTCAATAAAGCAGAAATAGATGTTTTTCTGGAACTCTCCTGCTTTTTCAATGATCCAATGAATGTTGGCAATTTGATCTCTGGTTCCTCTGCCTTTTCTAAAACCAGCTTGAACATCTGGAAGTTCACAGTTCGCGTATTGCTGAAGCCTGGCTTGGAGAATTTTGAGCATTTCTTTACTAGCATGTGAGATGAGTGCAATTGTGCGGTAGTTTGAGCATTCTTTGGCATTGCCTTTCTTTGGGATTGGAATGAAAACTGACCTTTTCCAGTCCTGTGGCCACTGCTGAGTTTTCCAAATTTGCTGGCATATTGAGTGCAGCACTTTCACAGCATCATCTTCCAGGATTTGAAATAGCTCAACTAGAATTCCATCACCTCTACTAGCTTTGTTTGTAGTGATGCTTCCTAAGGCCCACTTGACTTCACATTCCAGGATGTCTGGCTCTAGGTGAGTGATCACACCATCATGATTATCTTGGTCTTGAAGATCTTTTTTGAACAGTTCTTCTGTGTATTGGGGAATGGCTACCCACTCTAGGATTCTGGCCTAGAGAATTCCATGGACTGTATAGTCCATGGGATTGCAGTGAGTTGGACATGACTGAGCGACTTTCACTTCACTTCTGTATATTCTTGCCACCTCTTCTTAATATCTTCTGCTTCTGTTAGGTCCATACCATTTCTGTCCTTTATTGAGCCCATCTTTGCATGAAATGTTCCCTTGGTATCTCTAATTTTCTTGAAGAGATCTCTAGTCTTTCCCATTCTGTTGTTTTTCTCTATTTCTTTGCATTGATCGCTGAGGAAGGCTTTCTTATCTCTCCTTGCTATTCTTTGGAACTCTGCATTCAAATGGGTATATCTTTCTTTTTCTCCTTTGCTTTTGGCTTCTCTTCTTTCCACAGCTATTTTTAAGGCCTCCCCAGACAGCCGTTTTGCTTTTTTGCGTTTCTTTTCCAAGGGGATGGTCTTGATCCCTGTCTCTTGTACAATGTCATGAACCTCTGTCCAGAGTTCATCAGGCACTCTATCTATCAGATCTAGTCCCTTAAATCTATTTCTCACTTCCACTGTATAATCATAAGGGATTTGATTTAGGTCATACCTGAATGGTCTAGTGGTTTTCCCCACTTTCTTCAGTTTAAGTCTGAATTTGGCAATAAGGAGTTCATGATCTGAGCCACAGTGAGCTCCCAGTCTTGTTTTTGCTAACTGTATAGAGCTTCTCCATCTTTGGCTGCAAAGAATATAATCAATCTGATTTTGGTGTTGACCATCTGGTGATGTCCATGTGTAGAGTCTTCTCTTGTGTTGTTGGAAGAGGGTGTTTGCTATGACCAGTGCATTCTCTTGGCAAAACTCTATCAGCCTTTGCCCTGCTTCATTCCATACTCCAAGGCCAAATTTGCCTGTTACCCCAGGTGTTTCTTGACTTCCTACTTTTTCATTCCAGTCCCCTATAATAAAAAGGAGATCTTTTTTGGGTGTTAATTCTAAAAGGTCTTGTAGCTCTTCATAGAACTGTTCAGTTTCTTCAGCATTACTGGTTGGGACATAGACTTGGATCACTGTGATATTGAATGGTTTGCCTTGGAAACGAACAGAGATCATTCTGTCATTTTTGAGATTGCATCCAAGTACTGCATTTCGGACTCTTTTGTTGACCATGATGGCTACTCCATTTCTTCTAAGGGATTCCTGCCCTCAGTAGTAGATATAATGGTCATCTGAGTTAAATTCACCCATTCCAGTCCATTTTAGTTCGCTGATTCCTAGAATGTTGATGTTCATTCTTGCCATCTCCTGTTTGACCACTTCCAATTTGCCTTGATTCATGGACCTGACATTCCAGGTTCCTATGCAGTATTGCTCTTTACAACATCGGACCTTGCTTCTATCACCAATCACATCCACAACTTGGTATTTTTTTTTGCTTTGGCTCCATCCCTTCATTCTTTTTGGAGTTATTTCTCTACTGATCTCCAGTAGCGTATTGGGCACCTACTGACCTGGGGAGTTCCTCTTTCAGTATCCTATCATTTTGCCTTTTCATACTGTTCATGGGGTTCTCAAGACAAGAATACTGAAGTGGTTTGCCATTCCCTTCTCCAGTGGACCACATTCTGTCAGACCTCTCCACCATGATCTAGCCGTCTTGGGTGGCCCCACACGGCATGGCTTAGTTTCATTGAGTTACACAAAGCTGTGGTCCTAGTGTGATTAGATTGACTAGTTTTCTGTGATTATGGTTTCAGTGTGTCTGCCCTCTGATGCCTCTCTCAACACCTACCATCTTATTTGGGTTTCTCTTACCTTGGACGGCGGCAGAGAGGAGCAACCCCACCTCCAAGGAGCGATGGTTACGTGGGTGTAGGAGGGCTGAGAGGAGCTACTCCACATTCAAGGTCAGGAGGGGCGGCCGTGAGGAGATACCCCTCATCCAAGGTAAGGAGCAGCGGCTGCACTTTGCTGGAGCAGCCATGAAGAGATACCCCACATCCAAGGTAAGAGAAAAAGAACTTAGTGAGTAAAAAAAAAAATGTAGAGATAATAATCTTTACCCTACCCACTTCCTAGGGCTCCTGGGAGGATCAGATGAGACAATGAACGTGACAGTGCCTTGTCAACTGTAAGTGAAAGTGAAAGTGAAAGTGAAGTCGCTCAGTTGTGTCCGACTCTTTGTAATACTATGGACTGTAGCCCAGCAGGCTCCTCCTCCGTCCATGGGATTTTCCAGGCAAGAATACTGGAGTGGGTTGCCATTTTCTTCTCCAGGGGATCTTCCTGACCCAGGGATCAAACTCAGGTCTCCCACACTGCAGGCAGACTCTTTACCATCCGAGCCACCAGGGAATCCCAAAGGTCTGTTCAGATGCCATGGACTTACTTTTTAATCTGTGCTTGAGGGCTCTGGATGAAATTTGCCAAGATTGTCACACAGTTATTTAGACAGTGACATCACCGCCTGTGATGGGAGTCAAGGGTGGGGCACAGAAGGCAGGACAGAATCCCAGGGGTGGGTTCAGAAGGGACCCCACTTACTGCCTCCCCAGAGCAGGCTTGGGTTTGCCCCCACTCATTTTCACAACCTGAGAAAATTCAGTCTCCTGGTCTCTAAACTGTCAAAGACTGCCACAGCCTCTGTGCTCAGGGGAGTCCTGGATTCAAGTTCAAGGGTTAGAATCACTCTGATCTGATTCTCTGTCACCAGGGTCTTTGATTGGTGTCTGGACATGGTGGGTATCCGGAATAAATCTGTTGTTGAATGAAATACAGGTAGTATGTTGTGTGAGCTCTCTCATCCTCTTTAGTCTCACTTCCTTTGTTTGCACATTCCAGGCGTAAGTAAACATTCAAATAAAAAAAAAACTGATTGTGATTGAGAGCAGTGGTAGCCCACTTGTGCTTGAAAATATGACTTGCCAGTGTTAATGAAAGGTCAGGCTGCAGAAATGGGTATCCCCACCTTGCATGTGGTGCATGCACACTTGGTTGTGTCTGAATCTTTGCAACCCCATGGACTGCAGCCTGCCAGGATCCTCTGTTCATGGGATTTCCCAGGCAAGCATCCTGGAGCAGGTTGCCATTTCCTCCTCCAGGGATCTTCCCGACCTAGGGATCAACTCGCATCTCCTGTGTCTCCTGGTGTTTCGTTAACCCCAGGACGCTGTGAGACCAGAGTCTCCTGGGAGGAGCTCTCTGGGTTCCTGTGGCCGGCTGGGTTTCGGGTTCCTTCATTGGCCCCGCTGGTCACTGGAGCTGAAAGAAAATGTCTCAAGCCAAAAACATTTCTGAGTGTTTATTGTGTGCTTGGCCCTGTCCTGGGTGCTTTGGGAAATATGAAAAAGGTCCGGTTGTGGCTTCTCTGTTGGAAGCATTCAGCCTAAAGTTGAGAAGATGTGGTGGCTTGAGGGGAGGCTCCCCACCGGTGGGCAGTGTGTGCCCAGGGCCAGGGGCGTGGTGGGCCGGTGGGCAGAGCGGCAGGTCCTCAAAAACTCGAGGAGGTGGAAATATGTGAAGAAGCCAAAGTCAGTCACTGAGATTCATTTCTCCCCCACCAAATATCTTCTCTCTTTTTTTGTCCCCAATTAGGAGACTGTATGGTTTTCTGCTTCTGCCTAACAAATAGCCACAAACGTAGCAACTTAAAACAGTGCCTAAAGGGGCTTCCCTGGTGGTCCAGTGGTTAAGAATCCACCTTCCAATGCAGGGGGCAGGGGTTCCATCCCTGGGGGGGGAACTAAGATCCCAACATCCGCAGGGCAGCTAAGTCCAAGTGCCACAACTAGAGAAGCCCAGACGCCACAGGGGAGATCCAGTGCAGCCAAGGTATACATGGGGACCTCATATAAGTGGAATCACACCATATATTTGCCTTTCTGTGAGTGGCTTGTTTTACTGAGATAATATCCTCAAGGTTTATCCATGTTGTACTGTGTGTCAGAATTTCCTTTCTTTTCAAGGTGAATAGTATTCCATTGTATGTCTGTGCCACACTTTGCTTATTCACTCATCTGTCAATGGACACTTGTGTGGCCTCCATCTCTCGGCTGTTGTGAACAGTGCTGCTATGGACGTGGGTGTGCAGATATCTCTCCAAGGCCCTACTTTGAATTTTTTGAGGGTATATCCAGAAGTGAAATTTCTGGATAGTGTGGTGATTGATAACTCTATTTTTAAGTGTTTGAGGAACTGCCATATTGTTTTTCCATAGTGACTGTGCCATTTTACATTCCCACCAACAATGCACAGAAGTTCCAATTTCTCTACATCCTCATCAACACTTATTTTCTGTTTTCTGTTTTCATGGTAATTTTTATTTATTTATTTACTTGGTTGTGCCAGGTCTTAGCTGCAGCACACAGGATCTTCGATCTTTGTTGCTGCATGTGAACTCTTAGTTTCAGCATGTAGAATCTAGTTCCCTGACAAGTGATCACTCCTGGGGTCCCTGCTTTGGGAGCTCAGAGTCTTAGCCACTGACCCCCAGGGAAGACCCTATTTTCTTTTCCTTTTTTTTTTTTTTTTTTTTGATAGTAGCCATCCTAAAGGGTCGGGGCATAGATTTGGATTACTGTGATATTGAATGGCCTGTGCCCAGACCAGTAATGCTGAAGAAGCTGAAGTTGAATGGTTCTATGAAGATTTACAAGACCTTCTAGAACTAACACCCAAAAAAGATGTCCTTTTCATTATAGGGGACTAGAATGCAAAACTAGGAAATCAAGAAACACCTAGAATAACAGGAAATTTGGCCTTGGAGTACAGAATGAAGCAGGGCAAAGGCTAATAGAGTTCTGCCAAGAGAATGCACTGGTCATAACAAACACCCTCTTCCAATAACACAGGAAAAAAGACTCTACACATGGACATGACCAGATGGTCAATACCGAAATCAGATTGATTATATTCTTTGCAGCCAAAGATGGAGAAACTCTATATAGTCAGCAAAAACAAGACTGGAAGCTGACTGTGGCTCAGATCATGAATTCCTTCTTGGCAATTTCAGACTTAAATGGAAGAAGGTAGGGAAAACCACTAGACCATTCAGTTCAGTTCAGTTCAGTCGCTCAGTCATGACCGACTCTTTGCAACCCCATGAACCACAGCACACCAGGCCTCCCTGTCCATCACCAATTCCCGGAGTCTACCTAAACTCATGTCCATTGAGTTGGTGATGCCATCCAACCGTCTCATCCTCTGTCGTCCCCTTCTCTTCCTGCCCTCAGTCTTTCCCAGCATCAGGGTCCTTTCAAATGAGTCAGCTCTTCGAATCAGGTGGCCAAAGTATTGGAGTTTCAGCTTCAACATCAGTCCTTCCAATGAATATTCAGGACTGACCTCCTTTAGGATGGACTGGTTGGATCTCCTTGTAGTCCAAGGGACTCTCAAGAGTCTTCTCCAGCACCACGGTTCAAAACTGTGGAACTCTTGCTTTTTCGATGATCCAGCAGATGTTGGCAGTTTGATCTCTGGTTCCTCTGCCTTTTCTAAAACCAGCTTGAACATCTGGAAGTTCACGGTTCACGTATTGCTGAAGCCTGGCTTGGAGAATTTTGAGCATTACTTTACTAGCATGCGAGATGAGTGCAATTGTGCAGTAGTTTGAGCATTCTTTGGCATTGCCTTTCTTTGGGATTGGAATGAAAACTGACCTTTTCCAGTCCTGTGGCCACTGCTGAGTTTTCCAAATTTGCTGGCATATTGAGTGCAGCACTTTCACAGCATCATCTTCCAGGATTTGAAATAGCTCCACTGGAATTCCATCACCTCCACTAGCTTTGTTCATAGTGATGCTTCCTAAGGCCCACTTGACTTCACATTCCAGGATGTCTGGCTCTAGGTGAGTGATCACACCATCGTGATTATCTGGGTCATGAAGATCTTTTTAATACAGTTCTTCTGTGTATGCTTGCCACCTCTTCTTAATATCTTCTGCTTCTGTTAGGTCCATACTGTTTCTGTCCTTTATTGAGCCCATCTTTGCATGAAATGTTCCCTTCGTATCTCTGATTTTCTTGAAGAGATCTCTAGTCTTTCCCATTCTATTGCTTTCCTCTATTTCTTTGCACTAATCACTGAGGAAGTCTTTTTTATCTCTTCTTGCTATTCTTTGGAACTCTGCATTCAAATGGGTATATCTTTCTTTTTCTCCTTTGCTTTTGGCTTCTCTTCTTTTCATAGCTATTTTTAAGGCATTCTCAGACAGCCATTTTGCTTTTTTGCATTTCTTTTTCTTGGGGATGATCTTGCTCCCTGTCTCTTGTACAATGTCACGAACCTCTGTCCATAGTTCATCAGGCACTCTGTCTATCAGATCTAGTCCCTTAAATCTATTTCTCACTTCCACTGTATAATCATAAGGGATTTGATTTAGGTCATACCTAAACCAGAGATCAAATTGCCAATATCTGCTGGATCGCTGAAAAAGCAAGAGAGTTCCAGAAAAACATCTATTTCTGCTTTATTGACTATGCCAAAGCCTTTGACTGTGTGGATCACAATAAACTGTGGAAAATTCTGAAGGAGATGGGAATACCAGACCACCCGACCTGCCTCTTGAGAAGCCTGTATGCAGCTCAGAAAGCAACAGTCAGAACTGGACATGAAACAACAGACTGGCTCCAAATAAGGAAAGGAGTACATCAAGGCTGCTTATTGTCACCCTGCTTATTTAACTTCTATGCAGAGTACATCATGAGAAACGCTGGGCTGGAAGAAGCACAAGTTGCAATCAAGACTCCCGGGAGAAATATCAATAACCTCAGATATGCAGATGACACCAGCCTTATGGCAGAAAGTGAAGAGGAACTAAAAAGCCTCTTGATGAAAGTGAAAGAGGAGAGTGAAAAAGTAGGCTTAAAGCTCGACATTCAGAAAACTAAGATCATGGCATCTGGTCCCATCACTTCATGGGAAATAGACAGGGAAACAGTGGAAACAGTGTCAGACTTTATTTTTTTGGGCTCCAAAATCACTGAAGATGGTGACTGTAGCTATGAAATGAAAAGATGCTTACTGCTTGGAAGGAAAGTTGTGACCAACCTAGATAGTATATTCAAAAGCAGAGACATTATTTTGTCAACAAAGGTCCATCTAGTCAGGGCTATGGTTTTTCCAGTGGTCATGTATGGATGTGAGAGTTGGACTATAAAGAAAGCTGAGCGCTGAAGAATTGATGCTTTTGAACTGTGGTGTTGGAGAAGACTCTTGAGAGTCCCTTGGACCACAAGGACTCTACCAGTCCATCCTAAAGGAGATTAGTCCTGAATATTCATTGGAAGGACTGATGTTGAAGCTGAAACTCCAATACTTTGGCCACCTGATTCGAAGAGCTGACTCATTTGAAAAGACCCTGATGCTGGGAAAGATTGAGGGCAGGCGGAGAAGGGGACAACAGAGGATGAGATGGTTGGATGGCATCACCAACTCAATGGACATGAGTTTGGGTAGACTCCGGGAGTTGGTGATGGACAGGGAGGCCTGGCGTGCTGTGGTTCATGGGGTCTCAAAGAGTCAGACATGACTGAGTGACTGAACTGAACTGACTGATTCTAAAGGGTGTGAGGTAATATCTCATCATGGTTTTGATTTACATTTCCCCATGATCAGTGATTTTTAAGCATATTTTCTTTGTTGGCCATTTTTATGAGTCATAAGATCTGAAGACATCACTGCCATCTGTTGTATGCCATCTCCTAACTGTAGGAAAAGTCCCTTATGGAGCAAAATTCAGTCTTTTAAATCTACAGAGATAGAAAGTGTATAGTGGTTGCCTGTGGCTAGAAAATAGGGAGAGGCAGAATGGGAGTGACTAGCGATGAGTATGGGGTTTCTTTTTGGGGTGATGAAATATTCTAAAATTAGTGGTGATGGTTTCACAACTCTGTGAACTTACTAAAAACCATGGAATTATTCAATTTAAATAGATGAATCTTGTGCATACATAGCATATCTCAATAAAGCTGTTTTTAAAATGCTGCCTTTTAAAAGTAGAACTAAAACAGTAACTTCCCTGGTGGCTCAGAGGTTAAAGCATCTGCCTGCAATGCAGGAGACCCAAGTTTGATTCCTGGGTCGGGGAGATCCCCTGGAGAGGGAAATGGGAACCCACTCCAGTATTCTTGCCTGGAGAATCCCATGGAGGGAGGAGCCTGGTAGGCTACAGTCCACAGGGTTGCAAAGAGTCAGACACGACTGAGCTTACTTTACTTCAAAACAGTAACAGTGAGGGGGGAGGATGTGAGAAGGTTGGAGTGTGAGTTTGGGGTTAGCAGACACAAACTATTATGGATCATCAACAAGGTCCTATTGTATAGCACAGGGAACTATATTCAATTCCCTATGACAAACCACAATGGAAATGAATATAAAAAAGAATGTATGTGTATGTGTATTGAATCACTTTGCTTTTCAGCAGAATTTAACACAACATTGAAAATCAACTATACTTCAATTTAAAGGACCAAAAAAAAGAAGTAAAAGTGATAATAACAAATGTCACTACTTCATTAGTCAACTTTATTGAGTAGAGGAGAATGTTACACATTTTGGGTGAATTTACATTCCCACCCAGAATTTCAGGCACCCTCTCCCTTCCTCCATTGTCCCAAATCAATTCCTCTTCCTTAGGTTGGATTCTGTCTTCCTTAGGTTTTTCTAACCAAGAAAACTTCTTCTTTTTTTTTAAAGGCCATGCTGTACAGCATGTGGGATCTTAGTTCCCGAACCAGGGATTGAACCCATGGTCCCTGCATTGGCAGCATGGAGTCTTAATCACTGGACCACCAGGGAAGTCCCCATAATCCTAGAAATGTCTTCATTTCTTCAGCAGAGGCAGGTCTGCATATTTGGCAGAAAGTTAGGGAGGAGTCTTGATGAAAGTGAAAGAGGAGAGTGAAAAAGTTGGCTTAAAGCTCAACATTCAGAAAACTAAGACTTCATGGGAAATAGATGGGGAAACAGTGGAAACAGTGTCAGACTTTATTTTGGGGGGCTCCAAAATCAGTGCAGATGGTGATTGCAGCCATGAAATTAAAATTTTCATGCTCCTTGGAAGGAAAGTTATGACCAACCTAGATAGCATATTAAAAAGCAGAGGTATTACTTTGCCAACAAAGGTCCGTCTAGTCAAGGCTATGGTTTTTCCCATGGTCATGTATGGATGTGAGAGTTGGATTGTGAAGAAAGCTGAGCGCCGAAGAATTGATGCTTTTGAACTGTGGTGTTGGAGAAGACTCTTGAGAGTCCCTTGGACTGCAAGGAGATCCAACCAGTCCATTCTAAAGGAGATCAGTCCTGGGTATTCATTGGAAGGACTGATGTTGAAGCTGAAACTCCAATACTTTGGCCACCTCATGGGAAGAGTTGACTCATTTGAAAAGACCCTGATGCTGGGAGGGATTAGGGACAGGAGGAGAAGGGGACAACTGAGGATGAGATGGCTAGATGGCATCACTGACTCGATGGACATGAGTTTAAGTGAACTCCGGGAGTTGGTGATGGACAGGGAGGCCTGGTGTGCTGCGATTCATGGGGTCGCAAAAAGTTGGACATCACTGAGTGACTGAACTAGGGAGGAGTCAGCCAGCCTGAGGTATCTCTGGGTCTCACCCCTGCTCCTGAAAATGTCATGGTTGGGGGGAAAAGGACTCTTGCAATTTCCACATCTTCAGGGTCCTGAATGCATACTGCTGGTTTGTCTTATTTGTCCTGCAAGTCTAACTGGAGCAAGGGTTTGAGGGGAGGAGTCACGGTCTGGGTGATTGGAGGAGAAGTCACCAGAAGTGCAGCCCTGGGCGTGTCACGGTGGCTTGAGGCCAGCCCCCAGGCCCAGCAAGATGTTGGCTTTCTCAGGCTGAGTGCCTTTGGGCATAAGTCACAGAGCTGCAGGTGTACCAAGAGCTTTGCAAGCTCATCTCTGCATGTATCCAACTCTGCCCAGGTGTTCCTTGGTAGATGTGGAGGGTGCCACCTTTGCAAACTGCCTTCCTGACCCAGAAAGAAAGGGAAGGGACTAAGAACTAGCTGGAGGAAAATGACAAACAGCTGAAGGGAGGCAGGTGCTAGAAATATATTCTGATGGAGTCTGGGGTAGGGAGAGGGTCGCTGAGCCTCTCTCTTGCAACAGTGATGCTCCAGTCGGTCTTGGACATCAGCAGGGAAGCCTGTCACGTCTCCTCCCACCATGCAGTTCAGAATGAGGAAGCAGTCCTGTGAGAGGAAATGCCTGGCCCAGGGTGGTCAGTTCCCAGCTAAGCCAGGGCCCCCAGCTCCGGGTTCCCCTCAGACCCGACACTGCTGATCTAGCCCACCCAACAGCCTCGGGTGTCCGGGGCGCTCACTGCTAAGGAAGAGCTTCTCCAAAAGCCTGTCCACCCGCCTCCGCCCCGGGAGGCGCACGTGCGCCCCTCCCCGTGCTTTCTTTGGAGCGAGCTCCACTCCCGGTTTGCCTTCTGCCTTCTCTGCGGCAGCCCCCTCAGCCCCACGCCTGGGCCATCTGGAAGAGCCGCTCCGCTGCCTAGGATCCCAGCACCTTTGTGTCCACCCCCTCTGCGGTGTTCTGCCACCCGCCCGCGGGCCCACACCAACGCGGATTTACCAAGTACAGAGAGTTCTCCTCGTACTTGTTTCTGATGGCTTAGGGAGAATGAAATGTTGCTTCTCAGACTTCAGCATCTTAGCCCTTTAAGGAGTGACAGTGAAAACAATTATTTGCAAAATCTGCCCCTAGGTGTTTATTATAGCTCCCCCTCATGTGCTCCTCTTGATTTGCATCCAGGACAAGGTCTGTGGCTTCAAGGGGTCAGATGCCCAGGCCACCAAGGGCTATTCTGTCCCCTTGGCCTCACAGGCTTCTGAGCTGCAGTGGCCCAGGTCGTGTTCTCTGGAGTCGGACCTGCATGGCTCCAGCTCTCTCCCTCTTTCCTTCCCCGTTTCCCTCCCCGTTTCTGCCTGCTTGTGGGATCTTTGTTCCCTAACCAGAGATTGAACCTGTGCCCTCTATAATCCAAGCTGCAGAGTCCTAACCACAACCCTCCAGGGGATTCCCTTTCTTTTCTCCTCCCTCCTGCTCTCTTTCCCTTCTCTTCTTTTCACCTCCAGACTTTCTCATCCTTGTGACAAGCGTCATCCAGTTACCACCCGAGCGCAATGCTGTCTCAATGATGTCCCTTTTTTTTTAAGAAAAAAAGTTTTTATTGGAGTATAATTGCTTTACAATGTTGTGTTAGTCTCTGCTGTACAGAGAAGTGAATCAATCACATGCATTTGTATGAACCCTCCCTCTTGACCCTCCTTCCCTCTATCCCATCCATCTAGGTTGTCACAGAGCATGGAGCTGAGTTCCCTGTGCTTTATAACAGGTTCCTCCTAGCTATCTGCGTTACTAATCTGCCAGTTCATCCCAATCTCCTCTTCTGTACCTGTGTCCACATGTATCTCTTCTCTACAGCCGCACCTCTATTCCTGCCTTGGAAATAAGTTTATCTGTACCATTTTTTCTAGATTCCACATATATGCACTAATATATGGTATGGACGTGGCTGTTTTCTGCATATTGATATGACAGTGTGGTCTGTTCTAGAACTTCATATAATTGAGTTTGTGTATCCTCTCTTTCACCATCATGTTTTTGAGATTTGTTCATGTTGTGACTGTAGATTGTGGCTTTTTTTTTTTTTTTTCCCCTGAGTAGTATGACTTTGCTGTGTTTTTGTATAGATGAACATCTGGGACATTTCCAAGTTTGGACACTACAGATGAAATTGCTATATATAACTGTAGAAGTCTTCTCATGGACACGTTTACCTCTTTCTTAGGGAAATACCTAGAAATGGAATTGCTAAGTCTATGATTTTATTTTTCATTTTATAAGAAACTGAAAGACTTTTTTCCAAAGCGATTTTACCACTTACACTCCTGTCAACAACACTTGAGAGTTTTGGTTGCTCCATATCCTTGCTGACAGGCTTCCCTGGTGGCTCAGTTGGTAAAGAATCTGCCTGCAATGAGGGAGACCTGGGTTCCATCCCTGGGTTGGGAAGATCCCCTGGAGAAGGGAAAGGCTACCCATTCCAGTATTCTGGTCTGGAGAACTCCATGGACTGTATAGTCCCTGGGGTTGCAAAGAGTCAGACACAACTGAGCGACTTTAACTTTCACTTATCCTCACTGACATTTGGTGCTGTCAGTCTGTTTAACTGTAGTACTTTGGGTTGGTGTGTTGGAAATTTAACATTTTTATTATTTCCAGTTTACTAATATTTTTGGTGGCTAATTTTTTGTGTGTTTTGCCTAAGAAATATTTGCCTATTCCAAGGTCATAAAGATATTTTCTTGTTTTCTTTTAGATGCTGTATGGTTTCAGTTTTTCATTTAGGTCTAGGATTTATTTATTTTTTAAAATTGTTTCATTTATGGTTATGCTGGGTCTTCATTATTAGGCGTGGGCTTTCTCTAGCTTCAGTGAGCAGGGGGTGCTCTTTGTTTTGGTTAATGCACTGCTCATTGCGGTGGCTTTTCTTGTTGCAGAGCATGGGCTCTAGAGCCCAAGGTCAATAGTTGTGGGGCACGGGCTTAGTTGCTCTACAGCATGTGGGATTTTCCTGGATCAGGGATTGAACCGGTGTCTCTTGCATTGGCAGGTGGATTCTTTACCACTGAACCATCAGGGAAGCCCTAAGCCTAATTTTTTGGTGTAATGTAATGAGTTGTTTCTTTTATTTTTCTTTTTGGGTAGACAGTTATTCTAGCCCACTTGTTAAAAAGATTTTTCTTTCTCCATTGAATTATCTTGGTACTTTTGCTGAAAGTCAATTGGTCGTATATATGTAGGTCTATATCTGGACTCTGTTTCCTGTTCCATCGGTCTGTTTGTATATCCTAATTCTAATACTGTCTTGATTACTGTTGTTTATAGTAAGTCTTAAAATCGGCTACTGTAAGTCCTCCAACTTTGTTAAGGTTATTTTGGCTATTCTAGGTCCTTTCTGTTTCCACTTAAATTTTAGAATCTGTTTGTCAACTTCTAAAAAAAAAGCCTTTTAGAATTTTGATTGGATTTATGTAGAATCTATTGATCAATTTGGGGAGAATTGACATCTCAGCAATATTGTCTACTCAAGCACTTCGCAGCGGGTACCCTTCTTTCAGCATCAGCTCAGAGCCAACTTTTCTTTCTTCTTATGACTCAACCATCATTAATTAGACTGCCTGAGCCTCCTTCACTTCAGCCAGCAGCCCTGCCCATGCTTAAGCTGTCGATGCTGTAGGCATTGGCCTCTTTCTCGTGTAAGGTCTTGTAGGAGACTTGTCCTTTCCAGATGTCCTTTTTAGAGGGACTCTGAAGCCCTTTCATGGTCTCTGTGTGGGAGAGAAGATAACACCCTTTCCTTGCAATTTCCACAGGTCCCACCTTTAAAGTGTCTCATGCCCAGGGTCTTAAGTGGGGGAGAGCATGGGGGCGAGAGGTGAGGAACACACCACTCCCCCTCATGGGATATGAGGCATCACAGGCTTCAGAAAGGAGCTTTGAGTCTGAACAAGCCTGAATTTGCTTTCGCATTCCAAGGCTAATTGGCTCTGTGACCTTTGGTAGTTTATCCACTCAACTGAGGCTCAGTTTCTGCAGCTATGAATAGAAGGTGATGGCGTCTCTTGGACTGGTGATGGGATTGTTGAGTGGGGTGCTGTGTGTGGACACAGCTGGCGTGGTACTTGCTCTGAGCAGAGGCTCAGTGAATGTTGCCTCCCTTGCTCTTCCTACCGCTGCCTGGAATTCGATCTCCATTCTGTCTTCATTCCAAGGCCTTCTTGGAGCCACCCAGCAGGCATACCGACGGTTGTGGTGCCGAAGGAGTTGTCTTACTGCATGGGAAGGCTTGGCACCCTTTGGAACTTACAGAAAGATCTGCGGGCAGACAAAGTGGCCACTTTATGCTGCTCCAGAGTATGACCCGAGGAGTGGGTAGTGGACTCCCTCTGTTACTTGTTACTCAGTCCACAGTCTACAGGCTGAAGTGTAGAAAGCCATTGTCAAGGGTGGAGAGGAAGGCCATCTTCAAGGGTGGATGTTGGCTGTCTCTCCTTCAGTAGCACACTGGACCCTTTAAACCTGATTTCATTGGCTGACTTGATCAGGAGCATTGAGAATGGGCCCTGATTGCAGCAAGAGGTCATCAACATTTGAGTGGGCTTTAAAAATTATATGATTCTGACACATGCGACAACATGGATGAACCTTGAGGTCACGAATGCTAAGTGAAATAAACTAGACACCAAAAGACAATAGTATGATTCTACCTATATGAGGTACCTAGAATAGTCAATTCATAGAGATAGACTAGAATGGTGGTTGCCAAGGGCTGGGGGAATAGGGTACGAGGGGTTGCTGGATGAATACAGTGTCAGTTGGGGAAGATGAAATTGTTCTGGAGATGGACAGTGGTAATGGGTACACAGTGATGTGAGTGCACTTAACACCACTGAGCTGTGCACTTAAAAACGATCGAAATGGTACATTTTACTGTATATACTTTAGCAGAGTAAAAACTTTATGCGTGCATGTAATCTGATCAGTGTCCTAAGTTTTCAAACTGTGGAGGAGCCTGGCTGGCTGCAGTCCATGGGGTGGCAAAAAGTCGGATACAACAGAGCAACTAAGCACAGCACATAATCATAATACTGTGAGCTAACATTTGGCAGATGAAAACATGGCTGCTTTTGCTCGATTATTCAAGCAATATTCCCTCAGCTGCCAGTTCTACCTGAGCCCCTTAACCAAAGCTTGAGGATTCAGAGATCCAGTCCAGGCTTACTCGTCCAGACCTGCATTCTGAGGGTGAACACTTGGCTCATGAACCCCTGATGCCATGAGCAAAGCTTGTGCTCTGGTGGAGACCAAAGAAAAACTGACCAGTTCCTCCTGGTGTTTGAGACAGTGATCTGGCTTTAGCCCGTTGTGTAAGGAGGGTCTCGGGAAGGCAGGGATGCTGTGCCACTGGAGGCCAGCGCTGGGCACAGGCATGGGGTCCTGACATTGTCTGGTGAGTCTGGGAGACAGTGGGGGAGCCCAGTGGAGCTCAGGTAGGGTGCTCAGCGCCCGGTGAGTTTTCAAATCCGGTGCCAGCTTCACCTCAGTCTCCTGTCAGCTGGCGACCTCAGCTGAGTTAACTAAGCCTCTGTAAAAGCTCAGTTTTCTCATCAGGAAAACACTTCTGCCCAGTTCAACAGGATCAAATGAGAAAGTGTGTGTCGAGCATTTAATTGGGCTCTCCCTGTGTCGTCCATGTGTCTGTCATCTACAGACCTCTGTCTAAACACACATGCACACTGGATGGGTCAGGGTGGGAGAACTTGGAGGCCTGGAAACAAGCCCTGATTACTTATAGGTTTCACTTCTCTGTTTCTCAGCCAGGGTGTCTTGGCTCCGGGGAGTGGTGAGAACATCTGGGTGTGGCTGGCGCCCTAGGTCTCCCCAGCCTAGCCTCTTTGTCGAGTGTGGCTGGGAGTTGGGACCCAGGGCGGAGGATCTGGGTGGAGCCTGGGGTGTCAGCAAGGGTGGGTGCCAAGGCTGTGAGAGCCCAAAGCTGACTCTTTTGTTGCTTCCTGTGTTGGGGTCCAGGTCAGAAGTCCAGTCCCTTGGGATGAACCAGTTTGCTTTGTTGCCAGGGAGACGGCACTGTCTTAGCTCAGACCCATCCCTCCCACTTCCTGGAGAGAGAGTTTGGGAGGCAGTGGGACCTTTTCGTCCATGTTGTATCACACACATTCATGGGTGGCAAGTGTGGATGACTTAGGTGTGATAGAGCCCAAGGACAGAAAGGGAAGGGAAGGGAAGGGAAGGGACGTGACGAGGCTTCATCAGCCACTGATAACTCTGCTTGAGTCCGTTTCTCAGATCTTGTGTAGTTATCAGTTGTGGCTGTCGGAAGGCTGAGTGCTCAGCGCTCAGACACTCAGTTGTGTCAGACTCTAGGCAACCCCGTGGACTGCAGCCCTCCAGGCGCCTCTGTCCATGGGATTGTCCAGGCAAGAACACTGGAGTGGGTTGCCATGCCCTCCTCCAGGGGATCTTCCCAACCCAGAGATCCAACCCAAGTCTCCCACATTCTAGGTGGATTCTTGACCATCTGAGCCACCAGGGAAGCCCATTCCCGGGCAGTCCACTAATAATTATAATAACTAACTCTTATTGAGCACCTACTGTATGCCAGGAATCGCACATTTTATACCTATCTTTATGGGCTTTGTTTGGATGGGAAAAAATTACATCTCTATTTTTATCAACTTCTAATGGATGTTCAGCATTTCCTTCAATTATGAGTATAGACGGCGGGCCACAGTATTGTAATATTTTTTAAGTTTCACGTTATAAGCCTGTACTGCTTCTGTCATGTTCATTTACTTTTTTTTGTTTAAGGCTTTTATTTATCTATTTGTTATTTTTGGTGTGCTGGGTCTTCATTGCTTTGAGAGGGCTTTCTCTAGTTTTGGCGAGCAGGGGCCGCTCCTTGCTGTGGTGCGCGGGCTTCTCCCTGTGATGGTTTCTCTTGTGGAGCGCAGGCTCTAGGGCGCACGGCCTTCAGTAGCGGTGGTGTGTGGACTCCGTAATTGCAGCTCCCCGGCTCTAGAGCACAGGCTTAGTAGCTGTGACTCATAGGCTTAGTTGCTCCACGGCACGTGAAATCTTCCTGGACCAGGGACCAAACCCATGTCTTCTGTGTTGGCAGGCGGATTCTTATCCACTCCATCACCAGGGAAGTCCTTCATTTACTTTTTTTAAAAAATTGTTTATTTATTTGGCTGCTCTGGATCTTAGTTGCAGCATGGGGGATCTAGTCCCTTGATCAGGGATCGAAACTGGACCCACTGCACTGGGGACAGAGTCTCAACCACTGGACCACCAGGGAAGTCCCTTTCATTTACTTTTAACAGAAGTATTCTCCAAAGGATCTTTTCCAGTGGCAAACAGTTTGATAACTTTTATTGTTTTATAACAATAACATTATAGTTTTCCTCACCTATGAATGTATGTCTCTGATACCCTATTTTAACTGTCTGAGGCAGGTAATCTTTTCCCTGCCTTAAAGATGCGGAGACTTAGGAACTTCCCTGGTGGCCCAGTGGCTGCGACTCTGTGCTCCCAATGCAGGGGGCCTGGGTTCGATGCCTGGTGGGTGAACTAGATCCCATGTGTCTCAACCAAAGATCCCACTTGCCGCAGTGGAGATAGAAGATCCCTTGTGCCACAAGGAAGACAGGGAGCAGCCAAACAAACAATAAAACAAATAAATAAACATTTTTTAAAAAAAGGTGAGACTTAGACTTAAAGATCTTAGGTCACTTGTCCAAGAGTGACCAGTGTCCACTGTTAGGAGCAGAGCTGAGACTAACAAGAATAACATTGCATTTTTCCCAGTCTATTTTCATCAGTGTATACACAGCATTTTCTCATTTACTTTTTCCTCTTGGGTCACATAAAACTCTGTGAACAAGACAAGGCAGAGCTTATCCTCGTTTTACAGAAGAGGAATTTGAAATTCAGAGAGATCAATAACGACTTGCCCAAGGGCTCATGTGGCAGTTTTCAGAGCTGGGATTCCATCTCAACTCTGGTGGAGTCTGCTGGCTGGGTCTAGCCAAGGTGGGGTCCATTCTCTGCGGGAGACAGGCGCACAGAAAGAGAAGGGACAGCCCGACTTCACGTGCTTCGGCTTTCCATAGGCCCAGCTTTGGGGGGCTGTCCTGACGTCCCCGTCCCAGGAGTGGGAAGGTGTGTTCCGGACTCCGAGGTGTTGAACCAACCCCTTGTCTTGGAATAAACTGCGCACACAGAGGTGGGCTGCCTGGCTTTTCTCTACCAATTAGTTTCCCTCCTTCTGTGTGTGCGTTTTCTAGCCCTGCTTCCGGCTAGGGACCAGCTGCCTGAATGGGAGTTTTCAAGACTGAAAGGTGAGACTTCCTCTCCTTGAACACAGCTAATAGAGGGGTGGACACTTCTTGACAACCCAAATTGATCACCTGGTAAAGAAAGGGGAGAGAACCAAGGTCCAAGTGACTTTTCTGTTGGCATTGACAAATATAGGTTTTTAAAAAACTAGCCAAAAAAAAAAAAAAAAAACAAACCCCTAGTTGGTTCATTTTCTTAAAAAAATATATTTATTTGGCTGTGCTCTGTCTTAAGTTGCCACACGCGGGCTCTTCATTGCCACATGTGGGATGTTTAGTTGTGCCATGCACGCTCTTTGTTGAGGCACGGGATCTAGTTCCCTCACCAAGGATCAAACCCTGGCCTCTTGCATTGGGAGCGTGGAGTTTCAGCCACCTGATTATCAGGGAAGTCTTGTAGCTCACTCATCTTCTAACAGTCTGTGTATGTAATGATGAACATGGCTCTAAGCTGCTACCTCGGTTCCTGGATTATGAGTTTTTGAGAAAAGTGCCCATTGATGTATAGCACAGTAGACATGAAAGGCTCTGGCCACAGCCAATAGATGAGCACAATGGACAGCAGCATTTGGTTATAAATAGAATCATTTAAATGTAAAAGTGTGATATTTTGATGTTGTATTAGGTTAAGGAAGTGTTGATAGTCACACAGTAAGTGGATTGGTATTGTGATGAATTTTCCACCACCCGCTGTAACTCAGTTCAAAATATGGACGCACATGGTAGGGACTCAGTAAAACTTTCCCTGAATAACCCTGGGAGTCAAGGTGACATGAGGAATTGCTCGCTGGACTTTTTGACACGATGATCAGACCAAGAATTTAAAAGTGTCCTGGGTATTCTGTGGTTATTCCAAGACTCACAATAATCTTTCAGAATAAACCATTGTCAAAGCAGAGTTGCCAATGAGAAGAAAGCCCAAAATTATATCTGCTTTCACCAAGGAAACCTCACATGATAATCACTTCTTTCCACTCTTACTAGTGGTCTGACATATGAATGGGATTTGCTCCTGACTTGAGCAAGCAGGCTGCCTGCTGGGTGCCAGTTAACTTCTGATCAACGCAAATCAAGGGGCTGCCTGGTGAGTCTATTATACCCGCACTTAATGCCATGTGGCCGGCAGATCACCGCTGGGTGTAAATATTGAGATAGAGAGTTTTTAAGTGTCTGCAGCTCCTCACTTTCATGGGAACAGTGGAAGCAGCCAGGGTCAAGCCTACCTTTTTCAGAAATGTCTTCTCTATCACCAGAGCTTCTCTAGTGGTTCAGATGGTAAAGAATCTGCCTGCAATGCAGGATATTGGAGTTCGATCCCCGGGAAGATCTCCTGGAGAAGGGAATGGCAAACCACTCCATGGGACAATCCCATGGACAGAGGAGCCTGGTGGGCTACAGTCCATAGGGTTGCAAAGAGTTGCAATGTTAGCTCCTTCCATCAGTTGCTCAGGCTGATAACCTTGAAGTTAGGTTGATGTCTTTTTCTTTCATATTCCTTATCAGATCCATGAGCATGTCCTGTTGGCTATACTTTAAGAATGTATGTAGAATCTCACCACTTTTTTTTTTTTTTCTCTGAAGATTTTTTGATGTGGACCATTTTTTCTTAAAGTCTTTATTGAATTTGTTACAATATTTTTTTTATGTTTTGGTTTTTTGGGCACCAGGCGTGTAGACTCTTAGCTCCCTGACCAGGGATAGAATCTGAACCCCCAGCATTGGAAGGCGAAGTTTTAACCACTGGACCACCAGGGAAGTCCTAAACCTTACCACTTTTAACTCTGTGCACTGCTACTATACTGGGCTGAAGGACTGTCATTTCACACCTGGGCCGTTGAAATGGCCTCTTAGTTGGGTTTCCTGCCTCTGCCCTTTCTTATAATCCACACCCCACATGAGTAGAGGGATCCTTTTGTAAAAATGTAAGATGAATTACATAACTCCTCTCAATTCTTTTCAAAATTCTCCAGATCTCCATCCTGCTCAGAGAACAAGCTCAAGTCCTTATGGTGGCTTGTAATGCCTGTGACCTTTCTGAGTTCACCTCCTGGGACTGTCTCCTTGGCTAACTCCCTTGGGCCTTCTTTCTGTTCCTAGAACCCACCAGACGGGCTCCCATCTCCAGCAATTCCTACCGCCCATTCGTCCTTCTGTCTAGGACACTGCTTCCCAGAAAGCCCCATGATTCACTCCTTACATTCTTCAAATCTTTACCCAAACATGCCTCTCTCAGTGAGACCTACCCTGGTCACCCTGTTAAAAAGCTGCAGCAATCCTGTAACCACTTGACCAGCATGCCTTCTGTGTAATCTCAGGGTTGCCTTCCCCACAGATGAGGAAGCGAGTTGTGTTCTCTAGTCCAACTCACAGCCCAGCCAGCCCACTTCCACTTTTATTTTTCTCCATAGCACACTCACCACCTTTTAGAAGACTACAGAATTTTCTTTATTTGTCTTGCTCATTGTCTGGCTTTTTCCCACCTGTGACTTAAATATACATTCCATAACGTTAGGAATTTTGTCTGTTTTTCCCCACTATTAAGTTGCCAGCATCTACAACAGTGTGTGGCACAGAGTAGGTGCTGACTACAGATTTGTGAATGACTGATTGACAGGCTTGTTTCTTCCTTTTCAATCTTATACCTTTTGTTTTTCTAACTGCTTTATTACACAGGCTGGAATACACTGAATAAAGTTGAAAAGAAGCAGAGAAAGATTTTTGTCCTTCCTGATTTTTGAAGGGTCTACTTTTAACATTTTACTGTTATGTATTAGGTTTGCTATAGATTTTTTTTCGTAGGTACTTTTTGTTGGGTTAAGGAAGTTTCTTTCCATTCCTAATTTGCTGAAAGTTTGAAAAATACATTGACATTTAAAAAGCTTTTGCACAGCAAACAGAACTGTAAGCAAAATGAAAAGACAATCTAAGGAATGGGAGAAAATATTTGCAAACAATAAGCAATTAATTTCCAAAGTACAGTACATTGAATTAATGTGGTACATACAAAAAAACAATGCAATGTTATTCAGCCCTAAAAAGGAATGAAATTCTGACAGGCGCTACAGCATAGGTATACCTTGAAGACATTATACCAAGTGAAATAAGCCAGACACGAAAGGAAAAAAAAAACTATTGTTTGATTCTTCTTAGATGGGGCACCTAGAACAGTCACATTCATTGAGACAGAAAGTAGAATAGAGGTTACCAGGGAAGGAAATTGGGGCTTAGTGTTTAATGGGGACAGAGTTTCAGTCTGGGAAAAGGAGCAAATTCTGGAGCTGGAGGGTGGTCATGGTTGCACAATAATATGAACATGCTTAATGTCATTGAATTGTACTCTAAAAAGTGGTTAAAACGGTGAAGTTTTGTGTTTTTTTTTCTTCCCGGAATAAAAAAATATTTCTTATTAGGTGTTTGGAGCAGGAGCATTTTTTGCAGTGTCGCTGGGCCTCCATGTAGAAACAAAACGCGGGCCCCGACATTCTAAACCATTTGCTTGGTGACCTGCTCTGTGCTTGTCCTCTCTCAGCGTTTTATATTGTTGGAAGAAAGACTAGGTGCAAGCATATGATATTACAGCAGTTATTGGAAAGGGCAGGCAGAGGGTCCATTCCCAGCAGAATGCCTTTGAACATTTATTTTTGGCTGCACTGGGTCTTGGCTGTGCGGGCTTTCCCTAGTTTCAGAAAGCGGGGTGTACTCTCTAGTGGCGTTGCACGGGCTTCTCATTGGGGTGGTTTCTCTTGTTGTGGAGCACAGACTCTAGAGTGCTCGGGCTTCAGTGGTTGCTGCACGAGGGCTCAGTAATTGCAGCTCCCAGGCTCTAGACCTAAGGCTCAATAGTGGCACATGGGCTTAGTTGCTCCAAGGCATGTGGGATCTTCCAGGACCAGGGATCGAACCTGTGTCCCCTGCATTGGTAGGTGGACTCTTAACCGTTGGACCACCAGGGAAGTCCAGCCAGCCACAGGAACCCTTTTAATAAAGATCAGAGGAGCTTCTGGCACTGACAGACTCCACTTTGCCACCATACCATTCTCTCTCGTTAACGGGTCGTGAGGTCTGTCCAGTTGCCCTGTGTAACCAAGGTCGGCTTTTAGTGCATCTGGTGGGGATAGTATCTCTGCCCCAGGCTGTGAGCAGGGTTCTGGGTGAAACCAGCTCCCACTGCTGGCCTTTGGAGCCTCTGTCTACAGGAGGCTATTCTCTCATGCCAGCCCCTACCTCTGGAATCGCCTGAGCTTCAACAATGTGCAGACGGTCCCTTTTTGGATGCCGATCCCATGTCTGGCAGCTGCGCCCAGATTCCAAAGAAAGCCTCCCAGACTTGCCTCCCAAGCCATTCTGCCTCTTCCTGACTTTGAGCCCTGATGCCCTTAGGCAGGGATGCGTCTGCATCTATAGATGACATCATTGGTCCCATCATCTATATGGTGACATCACTGGATGGGAGAGGCAGGCTCCTTTCTCTTCCCAAGCACTTTTCTGCAGCCGCCCTGGCTCCACCCATGAAAGCAGATCTATATGGTAGGGGCGGTGTCTGCTGAGGGGTTCTGTGTATGGCTGCTTCAGCCAGGGCTGCTTCCATACCCATACACCTCCCCTCAGCACGGCCCCACCCTGGCTGTCCCGCTTAATTGCCTCACGCCCCCTCTGCCCTGCCTAGCTGGCCTGCTCAACCTCCTGGGCGCAGACCACCTGCTCAGGCCTTTCTCTGGGACATTTGTCCTTAAGGCTCCTGGGCCCTGGTTCTGCTGACCCCACTGGCAGAGTTCCCCAGAGAAACAGAACCAACAGAAACATGCATATAGCAGATGGATGAATAGATGGGTAGGTAGATAGGTAGGGTAAATGGACGGATCCAGATCTATCTATCCTTCCTTGTGCTTATGCTCAGTCATATATCTGTATATCTAGGTCTGTCCACCCTTCAGTCCATCTAACTATTTGTCCACTTGTCCATCCATCCACAGAGATTTATTCTAAGGAATTGGCTCACATGATTGCGAGGGCTGGCAAACCTAAAGTCTGCAGGGCAGGCAGCAGGCTGGAGACCCAGGGGAGAGTGGACACTGAGTCCAAACAGGCATCTTTAAATCAAATGCAGTCAGCCCTCTAAAGCAGAACTGGGCTCACCCTCCATGTCTTCTTGGCTTGGGTTCCTGTGGTTTCTCTGACCCTCTGTCTGTTCCCCACATCGCCGCCCTGCCCTCCACCCCCTTCCCTGACGTGCTAACTCCTCTCCTCCTCCGATGGATGCCATTCACTTGGTTGATGGGAGAAGCCCCGCAGTTTGTGAGGTGGGCAGATCCGGGCTCAAGCCCAGCAGCTCTGTTCCTAGCTGATGACCCTGAATAAGTCCCTCAGCCCAGAGCTTCGGGTTCCTCTGTGAGGTGGTGACATTCGCCTCCCATCCCTCGAAGCCCCCAGTGGAGTGGGCACCTCCTTGGCTAGGATGTCCTTTTCTCTCCTGTGATGGAGCGAGGGCTCCTCCCACACAAGGAGGCTTCCCAGTCCCATGGGCACGCATACGGGTTGGAAGACTCAGTGTTGGTGTGTCAGCTGGGGTCTTGTGAGAAACAGCCAGTGGAATGTGTGTTTACAGAGGGAGGTGGTGGGGACTGGAAAGTTGGAAATCCGTGGGGGAGGCAGCAACTGGAAAGTCAGATAGGTGGAAGTTGCAGTCTGAAGGCAGAATTCTCTCCCCGTCGCAGGACCTTGGTCTCTTCTCTGAAGGCTGGCAACTGATTGGGTGAGGCCCACCCACATTAGGGGAGGTGGTCTGTCTGGCTCAGAGGCTATGAATTTAGATGTTACTAAGCATGTCTGAGAAATGCCTGCACAGCAACATCTAGAGTGATGTTTGACCAATAACTGAGCACTATGACCTAGACAGGTTAACATGAAATTAACCCTCACACCCTCCCGCAAGGCTGGTGCTGGTGCGAACTGGCTGACATACCAGTTGTTGCATAAAGCACTTTCTTTGGCTCGTATGATTTAATCCTCATAGTAACTGTATGAAGTATGTTCTATTTTGAGCCTCAGTTTATAGAGCAGGGCCCTTAGGTTCCTAGAGGTTAAGTAACTAGCCCAAGGTTGCACAGCAAACTGTGGAGCTGGGGTTTGAAGTCAGGCAGTCCCACTGCAGAGCCCACTGCTTTGGCCTCACACCGTCCTGCTGTCTCTCCCAGAATCCTCAAGAGATTCCGGCCTCTTCCCTCAGCCCCACTGGGACTTGCTGGTCCTTGAGGAATATTCCTTTCTCTCCCATGCTTTCCCCGACTCCCCTACTTGTTGGGAGCAGGCAGTAGGTTTCTGAAGTACTAAAGTTCAGAACTGCCTGCAGCCAGGCCTCTCTGACTCCACTTTGAGCCAGGGAGGGAGACCTACCGGCTCTCTGTCTTAGCAGCCAGGGCACTCCTGCATGGCCACTGTCCCTGGTGGGGCAGAGGCCAGACCACAGTCCTGCAAATGGCACTGTGACCACAGGCTCAGCTGATAAAGTGTCAGAAGGAAGACCAGCTCTGAACCGCTGAGTTGAGTGAGGTTGGCCCCTCTTCCCCGCAGGGCCCTGTAGCAGGAGCACAGGCGATAACAGGACTTCCGCCTTCTCAGAATACTTGAGCAGCCCAGGAATGAGGTTTTATTCTGTCCTGGCAAGGCTGCCTGGGCCTTGGGAACTAGCATTCTATCCCTGACCTCCCTGAATCTCAGGAAGCTGTGATCTCTGCTCCGTGTAGCCCTATACTGGGTTTGCTTGCTGCCCTGGGCACCAGCCTCTTGCTAACCATAGAGTCATTTCATGAACCCAAGATGTTTGTATTATGATTCACGTGGTGTTTATCTGTGTCTTGATGCATTTATACCTCATGTCTTTGTGCCTTCGTGTAACTCAAGTAAGGAGGAAAAGATGGTTTCTAAGCTTTTAATGTTTCGGGATTTAAAATGTACTTAAAGAAACTTGCTCTTTGTTCTTTAGTCACTAAGTTGTGTCCTACTCTTTTGTGACCCCGTGAATTGAAATTTGCCAGGCTCCTTTGTCCGTGGGATTGTCCAGGCAAGAATACTGGAGTGAATTGCCTTTTTCTTCTCCAGGGGATCTTCCCAACCCAGGAATCGAACCCACGTCTCCTTTGTTTCCTGCACTGCAGGTGGATTCTTTACCAGCTCAGCCATGGGGGAAGATGAGTATCATTATAAACCCAGGACCTAACACATAATGCCAGGCACATTGTCCCCAAGCTCAAGGGTTTATGGAATGACTTAAGCCCTAACCTGGAGATTGAGGATGCTCTAGCAGTTTATAGGTTTCAACAGCCAGGAACGTTGCCTAACTGCTTCCAGAAGACAGACAAAAGAGAAGGTGAATATGACCATTTCCTGTGTCTAAAAACCTGACATGACTGATTTACAGTGTCAAAGTCACCAGCAACAGTGGGTGGACTGAAATGATTTGCAGAGAGGAGGAAAAGCTCAGACAGGCCAACTTTCAGATTATTGAAGGAAATCAGAAATGAGGAGCATGGGATAGCACTGAATGGGGGGCGGTAGTGCAGTTAGCACTGTCTCCCAGGGCTTCCTGTCCAGCTAGGTCGGTCAACAGAGGAGGCAGCGGGGTGGTTAAAGGGCTACCTGGAAGCTCACAGAGTGGTGCCTGGCTGCTCAGAGCTTCTTGGCCGCAGGACTCTGATCTGGTTTTCAATCTGAGCTCTGTCCCTAGCCCATCGTCTGACTTTGAGAGTGTCACTCTCCAGCTCCCAGTTTCACATCTCTAAAATAGGGACAATAATATCTACCTCAGAGGGTTGTGGTGAGGACCAAAAAGGTCACAAGTGAAAGCATCCAGTGGTTTCTGGTACTTACGCCACATTTGCTCAATGTAAGTTTCCTACTCTTATTTCACTGACTGCTCTTCTGAACTTCAATTTTTTTTAATCTGCAAAAAATGGAATATGTGAGAGTGCCTGGCACATCTTTGAAGCTCAATAAAGGTTTTATTTTTATTTTTAACTTTTTATGACTTTTATTTTTGAAACAATTTTAAAGTTGCAAAAAGTAGAGTTCTCCTATACCCTACACCCAAGCTTCCCCTAATGTTACCGTGGTACCTAATCAAATTAGTGGCTTCCCTGGTGGCTTAGCAGTTAAGAGTCCTCCTGCAACACAGGAGACTCAGAAGACGCAGGTTCGATCCCTGGGTTGGGAAGATCCCCCGGAGAAGGGCGTGGCAACCCACTCCACTATTCTTGCCCAGAGAGTTCCATGGACAGATGAGCCTGGTGGGCTACAGTCTAGGATTGCAAAGAGTTGGAAGTGACTGAGCACGCACATATGCAATCATATTAGTACAATGATCCAAACCAGGAAATCAACATCTCACAACTCAATGCCATTAACCAAACTACAGACCTTATTCAAGTTTCCCTAAGATGGCATTTTCTATTCTGGGTTCCAAATCAGGATCCTACATCCCATTGAGTTGTTGTATCCCTTAGTTTCCTGTGACTTGTGACAGCGTACTTTGGTGTCTCATGATGTTGACTCTTTCTATGTGTACTCGTCAATAACTTGGGAGAAACACTTCTCACTTGGGGTTTGTCTGATTTTTTCTCAGGATTAGATGGTTACTCACTCTTTGCAGAAATACCACAGCAAAGTTACTGTGTTTTTCTTTTTCCTTTATTGTGATAAAATACACATAAGATAAAATCTACCATTTGAACCATTTCAAAGTGTACAGTTCAGTGGCACTGAGTACTTTCACAGTATTGTGTGACTGCCACCTCCATGTAGTTCCGGAACATTCTCATAACCACCAGTCTCCAGCAATCACTAATCTACTTTCTATCTTTTTGGATTTGCCTATTCTGAACATCTCATACACTGGAATTGTACAATATGAAGTCTTTCCTGATGGGCTTTTTTCACTTAGCATCATGTTTTCAAGATTTACCAGGTTACAGCAGTGAATCAGCACACCCCTCCCTTTTCATGGCCAAATAATATTCCACCATGCAGACAAACGGCATTTTACTTTATTTTCTAATTTAGCAGTGAAACTTGGCGAGGCAAGGTGGTCGCAGACCCTGGTGACTGGCAGGAGGTACTGTGAGGTGCGTAGAGGACAAAGTCAGGACTCATGCCCTGGGGAACAGAGGGCTGTATTTCACCTTGCAGACAGCTCACTGTTGCTTTGAAAACTTCTCTGTGGAAACGGAAAAACAGTTGTCCAGGAGGAGGGAGAGACAACCCAAGGACGGGAAGGGAAACCCTCCCTGGGGCCACAGAAGTTGCGTCTCAGTGGCACCAGCTTTCCAGGGTCAACCACGGCCTCCTGAGGGTCTGTCTGGCCAGCAGAGGCTGGGACTCGGACTGCACCGCGATGGTCGCCACAAACACGCTCAGGGAGGGTCTCGAGTCCCGGGTGACACTTGCTCATTGCTTATGAAGAAAGGGAAGCCTCCCTTTAGGCACAGGCAAGAGTTGCAAACTTCCATTTATAAACAAGGTGTGCTGAGCGGGAGGGCAAACATTTCCACGTCCCAAACGTCGCACCTCAGCAGCTCCTTAACTAGTAGATACCCTCAGGTTTCCCCGAGCGGGTCTGGGAGCCGACCTGCGAGGAACGGCGGTCTCTGAGCCGCGTTAACAGTCCCGGCATCGCGCGCAGCCCGCGGCCAGGGCGCGGCGCGGCCCCGGGCGCAGGGCGGAGGGCGGGGCCTCAGCACACGGCCCGCCCCTGTCCCGCAGCCCTGCCGTCCCGGCGCGCGCACCGTGCGCGTGCCCCGGACCTGGCGGCGGCGTGCGCGGGCCGCGCGTGCGCGCTGCGGCGGGGCGAGGGGCGGCGCGGGCGCGAGTCTGTCAGTGACAGCGGGAGGGGGAGGGGGCCGGAGATGGTGGTGGCGGCGGCGGCGGCGGCGGCTCTTCCGACATGAGGCAGCGGCAGCGCGGGGCTCGGCGGCGGCCGCGGCCGGGGCGGCATCTCTAGCTCAGGAGGCGGCCCCAGGCGGCGGGCGGGCGTCCCGGGTCGGCGTCGCGGGAGCGGGCTCTGCGGCAGCGCCGCGCACGGGCCGCCGGCTGAGGGGCCAGCGCCCGCCGCGCCCTGCGCTCGGCGCCCGGCCGCTCCGGGGAGCGGGGCATCCCCGCCCGCCGCGTCTGCCCCGGAGGCCGGGAGGGGCGGCGCGGCCGGGTCAGGCCCCGCTAGACGGGCCGCGCCGACGGGGGCGGCCGCAGCGCCCCAGGCTCCGCAAACTCGCGCGGGGCGCCGGGCCTCGCCGCCCGCCCGCCCGCCGCCCGCGGGGCCGCCGCGCGCGGGGCGGGGGCGGGGGTCCGGCCGCCGGCCTTGACGCGGCTGAGGCGCCGCTCCGTGCGCAGCATGAGGGGCCGGCGGCCGCAGCCGGGAGAGCTGTGTTTGCGAGAGCGGCCCGCGGCGTGAGAAGGCTCGGCTGGACTTCCCTCAGGAGCGGGCGGCGGAGCAGGCGAGTGCGCGCGGAGGAAACGCGCTGCGGGCGCGGGTGGCGCTGGACGGGCGCGGGGGCGGCCGCCCGCGGACCCCCGGGCGCTCCCGGTCCGGCCGGGTGGCTGCTGTCGGCCTCAAGGGGGGACGGTGGAGCAGCGCTCAGACATTCCCCAGTCGTCGTGAGCAGACGGTGGCTTTCCCAGTAGACCGCCGGGGCCCCCGCTGAGGAAGCCGGTAGGGCTGGTGGCCTTCAGGTGCGCGTTCCTGCAGGAATAGACCCCGGGCTGACTCTGGCTGTCTCGCCGACAGGTCCCGGTGACCCGGGCCGGCAGGGTTCCGAGCTCGGCAACATGGCTTCCCCGCCCCACCAGCAGCTGCTGCAGCACCACAGCACCGAGGTGAGCTGTGACTCCAGCGGAGACAGCAACAGCGTGCGGGTCAGGATCAACCCCAAGCAGCCGTCCTCCAACAGCCAGCCAAAGCACTGCAAGTACAGCATCTCCTCCAGCTGCAGCAGCTCCGGGGACTCCGGAGGGGTCCCCCGGAGAATGGGCGCGGGAGGCCGCCTGCGCAGGAGGAAGAAGCTGCCCCAGCTGTTCGAACGGGCCTCCAGCCGGTGGTGGGACCCCAAGTTCGACTCCGTGAATTTGGAGGAGGCTTGCATGGAACGTTGCTTCCCGCAGACCCAGCGCCGCTTCCGGTATGCGCTCTTCTACATCGGCTTCGCCTGCCTGCTCTGGAGCATCTATTTTGGGGTCCACATGAAATCGAAACTGATTGTCATGGTAGCCCCTGCTCTGTGCTTCCTCGTGGTGTGTGTGGGCTTTTTTCTGTTTACCTTCACCAAGTTGTACGCCCGCCATTACGTGTGGACTTCGCTGGTTCTCACCCTCCTGGTATTCGCCCTGACCCTGGCTGCCCAGTTTCAGGTTTTGACGCCACTCTCAGGACGAGTTGACAACTTCAATCATACTCGGGCTGCCAGGCCCACAGACACTTGCTTATCTCAAGTGGGGAGCTTTTCCATGTGCATCGAAGTGCTCTTTTTGCTCTACACCGTCATGCACTTACCTTTGTACTTGAGCTTGATTTTGGGAGTGGCCTATTCTGTTCTTTTTGAGACCTTTGGCTACCACTTCCAAGGTGAAGCCTGCTTTCCCTCACCTGGACCGGAGGCCCTGCACTGGGAGCTGCTGAGCCGGGCCCTGCTCCACCTCTGCATCCACGCCATCGGGATCCACCTGTTCATCATGTCCCAGGTGAGATCCAGGAGCACCTTCCTCAAGGTGGGCCAGTCTATTATGCACGGAAAGGATCTGGAAGTGGAAAAAGCCCTGAAAGAGAGGATGATTCATTCTGTGATGCCAAGAATCATAGCTGATGACTTGATGAAACAGGGGGATGAGGAGAGCGAGAATTCTGTCAAAAGGCACGCCACCTCCAGCCCTAAGAACAGGAAGAAGAAGTCTTCCATCCAGAAAGCCCCTATCGCTTTTCGCCCGTTTAAGATGCAGCAGATTGAAGAAGTCAGTATTTTATTTGCAGATATCGTGGGCTTCACCAAGATGAGTGCCAATAAGTCTGCCCACGCCTTGGTGGGTCTCCTCAACGATCTGTTCGGCCGCTTTGACCGGTTGTGTGAGGAGACCAAATGTGAGAAAATCAGCACCCTGGGAGACTGCTACTATTGTGTGGCTGGGTGTCCTGAGCCAAGGGCCGACCATGCCTACTGCTGCATCGAGATGGGGTTGGGCATGATAAGAGCCATTGAGCAGTTCTGCCAAGAGAAGAAAGAGATGGTGAACATGCGCGTTGGGGTTCACACGGGGACCGTCCTCTGTGGCATCTTGGGCATGAGGAGGTTTAAATTTGATGTGTGGTCCAATGATGTGAACTTGGCCAATCTCATGGAACAGCTGGGAGTGGCTGGCAAGGTCCACATTTCCGAGGCCACCGCAAAATACCTAGATGACCGGTACGAAATGGAGGATGGGAAAGTTACCGAACGCCTTGGCCAGAGTGTTGTTGCTGACCAGTTGAAAGGTATGTGCATTTCTTTGCCTCATCATCTCCCTCCCCTATCCCATTTGTGTTGGAAAAACAAAACAATCTCTTTTCAGTATCAGTATCTGGAGGCAGATCAGTTGTCTCCCAGGGCCAGTGGGACTTTTCCCCCAGTGAGTCAGATATCACAGGTCTGTTCACTGTAACAGTGTTGACCTAGATGACACCTTTAGAAGGAGGGAGAACTTTGAAAATGTATTGCCCGCCAGCCGGCTGTTAATGTCTCTGAGATGCTGGGGCAGGTCCAATGAGTGTGAGGGGATCCGAGCCCTTCAGTGGGCAGAACTTTGAAGCACGATAAAAAATTGCCTTTGTGCTCCGCTAGGTTGCCCTTAAGCCCCATCAAAACATTTTTCTATGCCTTTCTCCTCTCTAGGCCTCACTTCGCTGGAATAGAGGTCAGCTAAGCCTTGCAGGATCCTTGAGAGTTAGATGAAATTATGTACCCTCAAGTGCACACTGCTTTTTGCCTAGGTCTCTTTTTTAAATGTTTGATTTTCAGTTTTCAATTTTCATATATCTCATTATGGTTTCTAATCATGGTATTTGTCTTACCTTATGGACAGCAGCATTTTAGAATATTGAACTTCTCAAACCACCAGGTGATTTGAAAGTGGGACATATACCCAGAGCCGTCTTTAGACCTCCTCCCCCAGCTCCTCAGATTTTCCCTGTCTTACGTTCCTTACTGCTATTCTTGTTTTTTCACCAAGCTGCTTCTTTTAATTTTATTTTTTTCACTCAGGACAAAAGTCTTTGAGGTCTGGGAAGTGATGACTTATAGGTAACTGGGATCAAAAGTAAGAACTTTAAGTAACATCCTCCCCTCCTTTAAAAAAAAATCCTTCTGTTTTACTAAGGTCTTCAGGATAAGAGGAACATCTATTTTGGAAGTATGTAGAGACAATAACATTGATCTTTAAAAGCCAACATTTGTAAAACTGTATTTGTGTTTTGTGGTACCCCACGTTGTATAATTACATGATGAAAAGCCCCTGGAAAGGGAGTACTCAGAAGGAGAAGTAACATCTTAAATCAGAGACAGGAGAAGTAATGGTGTAAATCTGCGCTCGTAAGTGGTTGAGTTTGAGGGCCTGGATGGATCGTCACACCACCTGTGTGCTCAGTTGATATTTCCTTTGTTCTCCCTATCATTTACTTATTTGTTATCTGGTGAGGGTACTTTATCCTTATCCTGATCTTTCTTTGTTCTGTTAATTTTGTTAACAGTTGAGGAATTTGTGGGTAGAATAGAAGAATATTTTCACCTGATAATTCTCTCTGCCTAGAGAGCTTTGTGTCTGCTTTCTGCTAAATACTTTCTCTTCTTTTGTCCTCCTCAAATTTCTCTCTGCCTCTCCTTTGTGTTAGTTTTGCACAGCATTATTAGCAGTGCTGCAGACCAGGGAAGGGGGCTTCCCAGGTGGCGCTAGTGGTAAAGAACCCTCCTGCCAATGCAGGAGACACAGGAGACACAGGTTCAATCCCTGGGTGGGGAAGATCCCCTGGAGGAGGGCATGGCAACCCACTCCAGTATTCTTGACAGAGGAGCCTGGCGGGCTACAGTCCATAGGGTTGCACAGAGTCAGACACAGAGTCGGACTTAACGCTAGCAGAGAGCTTGCAGTGCTTCATTGATGAGGTCAGAAACTGCAGTCTACAGTTGGCTTGAGGTTCTACTGTGACAAGTGTCTTCATCTGTAGGACGGTGGCCCCTGCTCTGGAGTTTGGAGATGCCAGTGGAGTAGGGTACAGATGCAACCCTTGCTCTGTATCATTGATACAGATATGATATCAAAGGTATCATTTTGATACCTTTAGGATCTGAGTGTCCCCGGCTCCATCCTCAGGGATTGTGGGACAGATTCCAGAGAATGGAGCAGCACTGTGCTATGTTAGATTAAGTGTGACGATGATAGCAATTTTGTAAGTGGTGCTCTAAGCAGTGTATTGCTTGAATTTCAAAAATAAAGACAGATGTAAATCATTTTGTCTGGAAATTGCCAGGTCTTTGACTCTTTGGCAGTACCCATTTTTGTTTATGTGTAATTTTATTTTTAACTTACAGATCAAAGGTCTCAAAGACACTGACACCCCCCAACCCCCACCAAAAAAAAAAAGCTAGAGTGAATTTTTAAAAACCCACATAGTGTAAATTTGGTAAATTAATTTCTTCTTTAAATTTGTGTGCACTGTATATTTATAAGGGAAGATTTTAGCACTGGATGGAGGATGGGGAAAGATAGAAGCCTTAGCCAAACTGGTGATTTTTAAAAATATATTCTCTTCTTTAACAGTTTCCCTGAGACCATGATTTTTGCTTTATTCAGCTCATTTTGAAACCCTCTGGACAGGACCCCAGTAATAGAGGATGTCTACACAACTTCCTGACCTCTTTTTTTTTTTTTTTTAAACTGCACAGTTCACTTCTCCCGACGCTGTACAAATCTACTCAGCTGAGATGTTAGCATAGTTTGTAGAAGACCCTTTCCACAAAAGGAGTTAAGGTTATACACATAAGATTCCTTTTAGCCCATCTTTGGGTTTGTGGCAGGTATTTTTCTCTATGCAATGCTGAATGCTAGCGTTTCTTCTCGTCCCCTTTTCTGATATTGGGTTATACCCAGTCAAGGACTCTGTAGAAATGAAGATCTGTGGAATAAACTGGGGGTTCCAGCGCTAGCCTGGCAGTGTAGGAGGCAGTTTGTCTGAATGGGCTTTGTGGGAAGTGGGCTGTCGTTATTTCTGCACTGTCACTCACCCCTCGAACATCTTTATTGTTCTCTCATGGCACCTGGCCCTTTGGACACACAGGTGGAGTCGTGATGGTTCCTGACCTGGGTGAGCGTGCAGATTGTAAACATTCTTCGAGTCCACAGAGTTGGGAATGCGATAGAGAGGTGCACGCGCCCAGGGTGGGTCTTGAGGTCAAGCAGTGGCTCTCTAGGGGAGAAAAGAACATTCAGTGCAGTGAGGGAAGCGTGGGCAAAGGCTTGTTGTGCTGTGCTTAGTTGCTCAGTTGTGTCCGACTCTTTGTGACCCCATGGACTGCAGCCCGCCAGGCTCCTCTGTCCATAGGGATTCTCCAGGCAAGAATACTGGAGTGGGTTGCCATGCCCTCCTCCAGGGGATCTTCCCAACCCAGGGATCGAACCCAGGTCTATCACAGTGCAGGCAGATTCTTTTACCGTCTGAACTATCAAGGAAGCCTGGGCAAAGGCTTGGGGGTCACATTTCTTGGCAGACTGGGCAGGTTAAGTAGTTCATCAGGACAAGAGCAGCTGTGATTACCTGGGAAGGAGTTTGGGTTCAGTCCTGTAGGTAATGGGGGACCATGATGGGCTTTAGGCAGGAAGCTTAGGTGCTCTGATTTGCAGTTTTAGAAAGTTTACCCTTTCAGTTCTAGGCAGTGTTCTAGTGGGTTGGAGATTAGTGAGCCATTGCAGTAAATCCTTGGTGGCCTGGACCAAGGTAACAAGAATGGCAATGGAGATGAGGCAACCGATGTGAGCAGCAGTCAGATCAACTGAATTGGATCCACAACCACATTTAAACAGAGGATGAGGGCAGGTTCTGGAATTGATGTGGGGATCATTTGGCATCAGGAATGGGTGAGAGGGAGGCCTTTGAAAAATCTGTGGTGTGAATGGAAAATGCAGGATCGAGTTGTAGAATATGAAATAGGCCAGGAAGCCCTGGCTTGTCCATTTATTCATTCAGCATTTTGTTTGGGGCACATTTCTAGGTGCTGTGGATACAGCAGTGAACAAAACACAAAAATTTCTTCTTTGTAAAAGTAGAAGATAGTTTGTTTTGTGTTCAGTTCTAAGGAGAAGACATACAGCGGGAAGGAGACTATGGAGAGTGTGTGTGTTTGTGTGTGTGTGTGAAATTTTAGAGAGAGTGGCCAGTCACTGAGAGAGAAGGTTGAAAGAATTTTCAGCAGAAGACTAGGATTTGAAAATGATCCAGAAAGTGAGGGGCAATTATTATTAAAGATTAGGCAGAAATGGTCTGATTTGAGTGATAGCAAGAAGTGTCCTTCCACTCCACTGGGCCCAAGAGGATACTGGCTGTTGTGTTCTGTCTTGGGCCACAAGCGAAAAAGAGTCCTGTCAGTTGTTACAGTTTTTCCTCTCATAGGCAGAGTCACAAAGGAAGTGAAACTCAGAAAATATCTACAGACATCTTATTTTCCCTCCTTAACTATTGATCTAGGAAGATAAAGGTGCTCAGTCACCCTAAATCGACACCAACAGTTATGTATTTATAGAGGGAATACCAACAATATTGCATTGTTATAAGCTAAATAAAATAAGACCTTCCCTCCAAACCAAGCTTTGGACTTGTGGAGCAGCTCCGGGAAAGATCTGTCGATGTGCGTGGGAGAGATGGCCTCCCACTGGCCACTTCGGTGACTGACTCCTTCACCGTGTGCTGGTGTCACTTGGGAGAGTTCCTGTCTAGACCCTGTCTGGAGTCTCACCTCAATCTGACAGTGGGCAGGGACACACAGCACTTCAGCCTCTGCCAGCGGCTGTCCCAAACTGGGAGTCTGGGCTCCTGGTTCCCTGCTAGCTACAGCTAG
Organism: Ovis aries; assembly: GCF_016772045.2. Classification (NCBI taxonomy): domain Eukaryota; kingdom Metazoa; phylum Chordata; class Mammalia; order Artiodactyla; family Bovidae; genus Ovis; species Ovis aries. Next base: position 3,911,627 of record NC_056077.1, on the reverse strand, counting down.
GATCCCTGACTATGTACTAGTTCTGGGTGCAGTTTGCTTGTACCCCTGGATTCACTTGATAGCTTGTCCCCAGCCTAACCCATACCCCTTGCCACTCATTGAAGAAGACCCTGATGCAGGGAAAGATTGAGGGCAGGAGGAGAAGGGGGCGACAGAAGATGGGATGGTTGGATGGCTGCACTGACTCAATGGACATGAGATTGAGCAAACTCTAGGAGATAATTAAGGGTAGGGACGTCTGGTGTAGTCCTTGGGGTCACAGAGAGTTGCACACAACTTAGTGACTGAGCAACAACAACTTGCTTCTGTAGAGCTTGCCCATGGCTGACCTCTCAGTGTCCCCTCTTAAGTCCTGTTGAACAGAAACTCCATGCCTGCATCCTTGAGTGGACTCTCATGCACATAGCCAACAGCCTCTGGAGTAGCAAGGAGGCAGAGATAGATGAAGCAGAAAATCTGACTTGACATCTGGGATCGGAGACGGCAAACAGCTGTGGAGTTGGTGCTCAAGCAGCCCTGGTGACAGTTTATTCAGACTCCTTCAGACCAAATTATATGGCTTCCAGAAGGAGCACACAGCTGTTGATCCTGAGGACCAGCTTTTGAGTAAATTAGCCTCTGGCAAAGAAAGTTAAGGATATGGTTTGCTGAATTGCAGGTGGAATGAAGAGAGGAGAGTAATCTTTTCAGGCAGGATAACTAAGAAAGGAAAAAATTGAAAAGAAGCAAATAGAATAGGTTAAGAAATGTCAGGGTTCTCGTCTACTAACCAGCCTTCAAATAATTGTGTTTCTACCTATACCGGTCAGTGTCTCCTGTGGACTTTGCTGTGAAGTAATAATCTCGAAAAGAAGAACACAGTGAATTTTCTATGGTGTATGCACATGGGCCTAAATTTTAATCTCTCTGCTGATTGGTGATTTCAGTATTGGTATTTCTGTTTAGATTTTGATATTGTGAGAATATGGTCATTACGTACAACATAACAAAAATTTACCATATGAGCCGTTTTTAAGCCTGTCAGCTGGATTTTCTTAACTGCATTGTCTGTTGCAGTATGTCGAAGAATGTGTGGAAAATCTGACTCTACAGAGATATATAGTAAGAAAGTGGAGGAGCATGTTAATAGCCATTTAGATAGCTGTGGATATTTTTCTTTGGTACTATGCAAACACCCAAGAAGTGGTAGTTTATTGAGGGTTAGTTACAATAGCTAATCAGTTTTTTGTCTGCTGTCAAAACTCTGTTGGATTTTTGAACGAACTTTTTACCCAAGTGTGACTTTGTGACATCATGCATTGGTCATTTAGAAAATTACAGTTTCTTGAGTTATGCAGATCTTCCAAATGTCAGCATGAAGTCTTTAAATATTAGGACGATGTCAGCTTCACAGTGGCGGATAAAAACGTTCCAAAATTCTGGTTTTCCCTTGAAAGTTTGAGTTTCATCCTTGGCAACAAATACTCCCAGTTGTTTTCATTGAAGGGACAGGCTCATTTCATTCATTTCTTAGGAACAGTCTGCCAGATACTCAAGTGAATGACCAGAGTCTGTCTGTGCATCAAGTATAAACGATGTTCTATCAAAAAAGCAGCCCAAACAGGAGCATAGACGCTTTTGGGGACAACCGGTCACTTTGGTTCTTAGGGCAGAGTTGTAGGTGCATTCCAACCTCATCCTGCAGAACACACTCAACATTTAACACAATTATTTGATTTTACTGCTTCATCAGGGGACATTCTTAAGTGCAAATGACTGTTTTTTCCTTCTGCAAGTGTGTGGTGTGACAGAGCTGGTTAATGACCAGTAGAGTTTGGTGCTACTGCCCAGATTCATGGTCAGGCACCGGCAGTCTCTTTAGGGGTCAGGATGAAGAATGTCGGCTTTGTGTCATCACGTTTGCTTTTGTATCATCAAGGCCAATATCAACATGTGGGTGTGTGCTGAGTTACTCAATCGTGTCTGACTCTTTGCGACCCTATGGAGTGAAGCTCGTCAGGCTCCTCTGTCCATGGAATTCTCCAGGCAAGACTGCTGGAGTGGGTTGCGACGTCCTTCTCCATCCAGAGATCTTCCCTACCCAGGGCTGAACCTGTGTCTCTTGTGTTTCCTGTATTGGCGGGGTGTTCTTTACCGCTAGTACCGTTTGGGAAGCCCAATGTCAACACGGAGAAAGGCAAATCGTGTCTTAGTATGAAAATAGTTTCAGCCTCACAGATGCCCTGCAGAAGTCTTAGGGACCATTGAGGGTTTGCATACTGCTCTGAGAACTGCTTCCCTGAGTGGTAAGAAAGGAAGAGCGAGAGTTTGTACCTACTTCCCGGACACATTCTCATGTAGACGGTAGAGTTCATGTTGGAATTAGGATGGACGTGTGACATTTATTGTGGAAGTAGCAAGTGACTTCAGTTCATGCATTTCCGTTTTCTCAAAAAAAAAAAATCCTTTGTGACTCTGCCAAGTCCCTGCTGCTGGTGTTTAGAGGTCAGGATAAAGAACGTCAGCTTTGTTTTTTGATTTATTTTTGCCGAGCTCCCTCTTTGGTGGAGTAGTGTAGCGGTCGGTGCGTGGGTTTTGGTTTCCCATACATTTGGAATCAGTTTTCAGTTCTGAATCGTGGAACCCAGGGAAGCCAGGAATGACTGCCTCTGTCAGAGGCCTGCTGGAAGACTATGAACGAGTTGATCATTCAAATAAAGCACTTATTAGCATAGCGACGTGACTGCAAAAGGCGTTCAGTAAACAATAACCAGCTCTTCTGCCTGAGGAGTCATGTTCCATATTGCAGTCAGTGGTGTGTTTTTTCCTGCCCTCTATCTAGATGGTGCACCTCTTGTGTAATTGGGTACTGAAACCGAGAACACACCAGGGACTGTGATTGTGACAGTTTCTTGAATGAAAAAGGGCAAGTGTCCAAAATACAAAAACATGGATAACTTGCCCTAGTTAAACTGTAGCTGCCAAGTTTGGCAGCTTCGTTACTGAAAGCTCGAGGGAGTTCAGACAGTATTGTTCTTGGGCTGCTTCTTGTCCCCAGAGCTTAGAGGTACTTAAGGCGACGTGACCCTTGATAGTTGAGAAATTATGGGAAAATCTTCACCTCTGGGACTCTGGAGATATTGGATGAGATTTGTACCAGTTAGTTATTCAGCTCTACTGTGTTCTGCTATAAATTCCTTTATTTATTCAATAAACATTGAGTGACTTAAAAAAAAAAAAAACTATTTGCAATGGCTCGACTAGGTTCTGGAGATAGAGCACGATGCCCTCCTTAACAGCCTACAACCTAGAAGGCTAAATAGATGTGAATCAAAAAATCACCTAAACAAATACATTCTAGACTTGCTGATCTTATTACAAAAAGATCTGGAAGTAGGGAGACTTACCATTTCCTCCTTATAGGTGTGGGAACTGGAGTACTGAGAGGTTAAAGGTTAAGTAACTTGTGGTAGTCATCCAGCTAGAGAAGTTACCAAATTCTGGGGCCAGTATTTATTCCCAAAGGACTGTATTAGAAAACATTGGTACCTGCTTCACAGAATTGTTGTAAGGATTAAAGGAGAAAATAATATTAAATACTTAGAAATGTACTTGGCACATGGTAGTTAGTAGAGATTAGATTCACTAACTAGCATTACTGAAAGTGGAGAATGTTTTCTTAGTAGCAGCAGCAACAGAAAAACAGCTATACCTTTCTTCATTCAGTTCTTTGCTGTTCACACAATGTTTTCAGGCATGTTATTATCTCAACCATTGTGAAATCCTAGGATCTTGGGATCTGTGTATATTTAGAAGTTTATGTTTCATTTGCTTGATTCCTCCCTGTTGTCCACCAGTTTTCAGGCTGACTTGGTTTCTTAACATCCTCTGAAGAGGACTTGTGGCTTTTTAAAAAAGAATTAATGTAAACTCTTGGATTTTAGCTTCTTTGGTGTATTCTTCACTCCATTACAGATATCTTTTTTTTTTTTTTTGATGCTCAAATTGTCCCTTCTTGGCCCCCTGGGAAAACCCTTTTGAGTTAGCCCCTGAGTCCTTTTCATACAAACTGGCAGTGTCTGAGAGCTCTCGTACTTACCTCATAACATTTTTATGGATTAGAGAAATAATAGGCATGAAAATCTCATTATTTCTGTTTGTGTGGTATTTTTGTTGAGCAAGACTGATCTAAGCTTTACCCTCTCCCTTTTTGAAAAGAAAATTAATAGTATATGCCTGTTTATATGGAGAAAGAGCACTTCTGAACAAATGGTTTGTGCTTCTTCAAGCTCCTCAGAAGCTTTAATTTACAGTCTCACAATTGACAATTATAGAGCAACACAGCTTTCTGTCTCCCGTATCTTCTCACTACTGCTTGTTGAAGGACAGGTGCCCTCGAATGTTGATAAATAAGGATCCAGAACAAGAAAATGAAAGGAATCCTAGACCAAAATGTAGGTCACCTGTTTGCAGACTGAAGCGCATACCCCCTACCTCTCAAGCTGCTTCTCCCAGGACAGCTGTGGAAAGTTCTGGGCAGCCCCACTCCAGGAATTCCCTTCCCGGGCCCCTTGTGAATGGCGACTCCTGGAGGGATGCCCCTCCACTCCCCTTTCCGTGCTGTATAGTAATGTTCATCTGACTTCTGATCTGTATCCACCGCGCTCGAATGTACCTCGAGAGCAGGAATTTTTGCATATTTTACTTACTGCTGTATTCCTGGTTCCAGAAACATAACTGGTGTACAGCAGAGGCTCAATATTTGTGACATGAACAAATGAATGAATGAAGATGGGTGGTGGTGTTCAGTCACTGAGTTGCATCCGACTCTTTGCGACCCCATGGACTGTAGCACACCAGGCTTCCCTGTCCTTCACAATCTGAGTTTGCTCAGACTCATATCCATTGAGTCGGTGATGCCATCCAACTGTCTCATCCTCTGTCACCTACTTCTCCTCCTGCGCTCAATCTTTCCCAGCATCAGACATGTGTAGAAAACCACGCCGCAGACATCAGCATGGAAGATAGAGAGAAGGCAGCAACTGGCCTTTCAGAAATAGCTGTGTGGTTAATTGAGTCGAGGCTGAGAGCAGGGTCTCTAAAGGCCCTAGACAACGAGATGGGAGAGTGCCTGGGAGTGTGGACGGGCCGCAGGTGGGGAGTGGGGGCAGTCCTGGGCTCCTGGGTCTGTGGGGAAGGCTGCCAAGCAGGAGCACAGAGGATTGAAAACCCAAGTGTTTATTTAAGGCCCAGGAAATGTGGGGTTGAATGGCTTAGTTTAGGCAATAATTTTTAAGCTTTTTAAGACAGAGATTTCAATAAGTATATTTATCTTTAATAATACTGTAGCTCCTTAAAATTCTTATTCGATTATCATTTATGCACATGGAAAGCCAGCATATCCTTTTATGGGCAAAGCTCCAGCATAATCTTTGTACATAATTTCCAGGATTTTTATGTAATGTTATTAAATTCTATTCATTTTTTTTTTCCTTCCAAGGAAAAATGTGCTACTGAAAGCAGCTTTTGGATCATTTATATTTGTGTTTGAATCGTGTGGGAAATATCAACTTTGGTTTTTTACCACGTAGTTTGTAGAGAGGAAGAAAACCCACATGCAGGTGATTTTATTTTCTTGTTTATGGATATCAGCATACAATGTCCTATTAAGGCTTTGACATTTTAAGTGGAGGAGACTACTGCATGTGAATTTAGTTAGTTTTGCCCTATCAAGAGTTAACATCACAAGTGTGGATCACACTGCATTCTGTAACTTCATAAATATGTTCTCTTCTCCATGAGAAATGCCTCTTGTGGTCATTAATATTTGTTTTGTGAATGAGCTGTCTAAAACCAGGAGAGGGGAGTATTTCTGAAGGAAAAGTATGTTTATAGAATTATCTTGTTATTTGAAAAAACAAATTTGTTTAGTAGATTAGCTTTTCATCTTAAAATGTTTTCTCCACTAACTAGATAAGCACTTTTGGGAAAATAATCTCTCTGGTTCTTAGTTTCCTCCTGTTTGTAAAGCATAAAGTGTGAACTAGATGTGCTTTAAATTCCACACCATTCTTTAAGAACAGCTGAGCTCTGTGATTGGAACACTGTACACATTCTTCATATGAGGAACTGGTTTCTTCTTTATCCACTTGTTTAAACTATGAACCCTCATTTAGATAAATTTAGCATATGGAAACTCAGATTTACCTAACCACTAAATTGCAGGGCATGGTGAAATGCTTAATGTTCTAAAGGATTCTTTACTTCCTTCAAATATAAGTAAATAAAGATTGAGTTATAGAAGTGTAATTTACACTTTTTTTAAAAAAAATCACAATTGTTGTATAAAGCAGGGTATCATTAGAGGAACCCAATTTGATTTTGAAAGTTTGAGACATTCTTTGGAAATGGCTTGGAGAAAATGTGAAGTGATTAAATAATACTTAAAAAATGTGCTTCAGTTCCTGTTTGAACATTATTTGGGAGAGAGATTGAAAGGTTACTTGCCAGTAAAATGAATTTCACTTGTGTTGGCAAGTTTCTCCCTAATAGAACAGAGCAAACACTGGGTTAATAATGTGCTTACCGATTATTCCATTAATAAAAGACTCACTTGCTCCCGAAGTGGGTTCCTAGATCAGCTGACTGTATTTTTAGGGTGCCAAGGTCCTATATATTTTATAGTTAGTGTGACTTCAGTAGGCCCCAAATTAATACGCCCAGGAAGAGTCTACCTTAGGCCTGTTAATTAGAAATTACAGGTCACAGTGATAAAAGGAAACCCTTAGATTTCATTATAAAGGATTTATAAAAGATTTGAATGGTTTTCTTATCCTCTCTTCTTACAAAATAGCAAAGCCTTGCAAAGCAGCTCATGGAAAGTAATATGACATTTTCTGTGAACTGCATGGTTGGTGAAACGAAGTAAAAAGGAGAAACAGTCTACTACTCTGCCCTGAAAGTTAGCGTTGACACTGAGTACATGTGTCATCCGACCTGAGAGAGAATTTCACCTCAACAAAGGCCCAACTTGTGAAACTGTAGCTTCCCTTAGAGAAGCTGTTATTCACAGCCTGCTGGAGTCATATGTTTTCTACTGACTAAAGTGCCTGACTAAAGTGCCTGACTCAGTGTGTCAGTCATTGCAGGAGGTTAAAAACTTGTGGAACTACCATGCAAGTAAAACATCTCAGAGGACTTTTCTGGTCTCTCACACACATTTCAGAGTGACTTTCTCAGCTGAAATAACTTAATTAACCCTGTGTTCTTTCTGGCTCCTGAAAGAAATGGTGATTTATGAACACTCTTGGAGCCCACGATCCTAAGATAACAACTTTGTCCCTCTGCCATTTGAAGTTCAAATGGAAATATTTGCTTTCATAGCTCTAGTCATGATGTTGCTTTATTTAGTAGCTATTAAATTTCCAGTTCCATATACTGCCCTGGAGGCGTTCCAGTTTTCACTAAGGTTTCTGTTTCTTTCAACAACATTGCTTATGGTGTGTGGAACTTTCCTGAACAAGGAATATTAGGATGGATGATTTTGAGCTTTTCTTTTTTTTAAATAACAGCTTTTTTGGATGTATAATTCATATACTGTGCCATACTACTCACTCGTTTAAAATACGCAATTCAGTGATTTTTTTTTAGTATATTCGCAGATATGTGCAACCATCACCATAATCAGTCTTAGAACTTAAAAAAAAAAATTTTTTTTTGACAGTGCCTTGCAGCATGAGGACTCTTAGTTTACCAACCAGGGATTAAACCCATGCTCCCTGCAATGGAAGCATGGATTATTTAAAAAAATTTTTATTTATTTATTTTTATTTTTGCCATCCTGGGTTATTGTTCCTGCTTGGGCTTTTCTCTGGTTGCAGTACACGGGCTTCTCATCGTGGTGGCTTCTCTGTTGTCGAGCACGGGCTCTAGGGCTCATGGGCTGCAGTAGCTGCAGTACGTGGGCTCTAGATTACAGGCCCAATAATTGTGGCACATGGGCTTAGCTGCTCCGCGGCATGTAGGATCAGGGATCACATCTGTGTCTCCTGCTATTCCTTAGCACTGAGCCACCAGAGAAGCCCCAGAAGCATGGATTGTTAACCACTGGACCACCTGGGAAGTCCCTGGAACATTTTTATCACTCCCATATGAACCTCTGCACACATTAGCACTCAATCCCTATTTCCCCCCTAAACCTCCCAGCCCCTGGCAACCACTAGTCTACTTTCCATCTCTGTGGATTTGCCTGTTCTGGACATTTCATACACGCAGAATTATGCGGTATGCAGCCTTTTGTGTCTGACTTCTGTCACTGAGCAGATTGTTCAGGGCTCACCTGTGTTGTGCCTGTGTCTTTACCTTGTCCCCTTATTTGGTCATATAATAGTCCATTGTATGGATAGACCAGATTTTGTTTTTCCATTCATCAGTTGATGGAAAAGTGATTCCTTTTTTGAAATCAACAAACTGAATACAAATAGAAATGATAAAAGTCTCTTTTTTAATTTAATAATATAACTCGACTAAAATTTAGCTATTTCATTTTCACTACTGTTTAAAGTTTTCCTGAAAGATAATTAAATGAGATTTATTGCTGAATTATAATTTAATGTAAATGCTTCACATAATCAGCTTTTTTTTTTTTTTTTAAAACAGCTCTCCTCTTTTCTAAGCTTGATTTAAGTGAAAGTGAAGTTGCTCAGTCGTGTCTGACTCTTTGCGACCCCATGGACAGTAGCCAACCAGGCTCCTCTGTCCATGGGATTTTCCAGGCAAGAATACTGGAGTGGGTTGCCATTTCCTTCTCCAGTAGCTTGATTTGGATTTACTAAATATTATATTCTCCGATGCTCTTCCTTTCTCCAGCCAGTTACCGAATAGACAGCCTTGGGAGTAGCATGTGGTTGACTTTGAAACCAGCCTCATTTGATATGTTGTTAGATATAAATATCAAATATAGTAAATCTTTTGGAATTTGTCAAGTGAAGAGTTGGAGATTTTCCTCTGTAGTCAGTCAGATGTTTTCCTATTTTAACCAGTTTAAATGTTTGGTTTTATGTTTCTGAAATGTATGAAATACTTTTTTTAATCTTCATTAAAATGAAATATACCAAATAAAATTTAATTTTGTTGTTGACTCAGTTATTTTTATTGCTTGTTGTTTGGCTTTTATTGATACAGCATTTTGCCTATAAAAATAGGAAATTTGCTTTTTACTTTAGATAAACTAAGATTGCTCTGTTTTTCCATTTCTTATGTTTTTAAATACTTTTTCTGCTTGCTCTCTTGCTATCAGCTAATGTAGCTATCAGTATGCTTTCCTGTGACAGGTTAGCTCCTGGTTTTCACTTTATTCCACTGAAAAAACCCCAAATAACCAAACTCATTAACCCTGCAGATAGATATACTTTGATTAAAAAGACTGAGTTCCATCTTTGTGTGATTTTTTTTTTGGTTGTCAGCTATATTCTGAATAAGTTGCCAGGTACTGAGTTCAGGATGAGTAAGATGTTATGACAGTTATTTTTAGTATATTTTTAAAGGGGAGGAGAAAGGGAAATTTGAATCAAATCTGCGCCTTCATAAATGGAGCATGTTTTCCACAAGACTGAAGTAGGTTTCTTTTGAGTGTGTAGAAATAGAAAATGGGAATTATAGATTAGATTCTATAACTAATAATGAATTCATTAGAATTCACTAACCGTTAATTCTATAACTGGTTGTATTGTAAAGGTAAAACATGAACGTTAAATTTGTAAAGTGTTGATTGCTGTTGAGATTTACCAGAATTTTGAGAAAGTACTTTGCAGACTTTCCCAAGAAACATTCGGTAAGAAGAGCTCCTTGCGTAGAAGCTGTGTGTGTCCGGTGTCCTCGAATCCACTGCCAAGGAAGGAGAGGCCTTGTTTCTTCCTTTTTGGTTTAAGCTGAAGGTGTGCCTGGGTTTGCACACCCCAGATTTAGTTATCTGGCCTTTAGTATAGGTTCATCTATGGTGGTTTGTTTTAGAACGGTCTGTTCTTCCCAAAGGGCCTGGCAAGGGCCCAGGTGCCCAGTGCAGGCCCAAGCAACCCCAGAATTACCTGATCCATGCTCATATCTCACTCCTCAGGTTATGTTCCTGTGTCTGTGACCTCTGGTTCAGTAAGGTTGTTCTCTGAGGTTAAAAACTAAGGTAGACGCCATCTGTAGGAGGATGGGTTGTCATTGTTTTAACTGTCCAGGTAGTCAACATGCTAACATATGCCATCTGAGCACTGGTTTCCTCTTTAGGGAAGTGTGTCATCTGACCTGAGAGGTTCTAGCTTCAATCAGTCCAGTGCCATCGTGCATGTAAGAGTGCCTGGTGTTTGGTAGGTGTTCAGCAGATGTTGGTTTTCACCCTGCTCCCCTCCCCACAACCTGTTTCATCAGCGATGAAACCCACGCAGTTGATGGTAATGTCGGTTACAGGCTTCCCTCATACCTGGGTGGAGCTTACCTTTCGTCTTTGGCACTCGCCTGCCCTTTGCAGATGCGTCTCTCCTGCCGTGAGCTCCGGGCACAGCGAATCAGGACGAGTGGCAGTCAGGGGACTGTAAACCAGAGAACAGGAGGCAGGACACAGTGGGGCCCCATGAATGAGTGGAGCAGGGTGAGGGCATAGTCACTGCGGGTAGTGATTTTGTGTCTGGTGGGTGGAAGGTGCATTTGTCTCTCCAAAGAGACGTTCATTAATATTGTGGCTGATTTAAGAGCGTTGGTGCAGCACTTCAACTTGTTTGTACCCTTTTACAGGTAGAGAAAAAGGTATTTTCCACAGATCAAGTGCTTAGTTCATGCTTCTCCATGGGGCCTCCCGAGCTGCTTGCCCAGAGCCTGGGAGGAGGGGGTCGACATTCCTTAATGATAATTGTTGTAAGACTGTCATGGAAAGTCCTTGAGTGGGTACTTGGGATTTATCTAAACCTGACTGGCTCCCAAGCCTGGTGGTGCTGCCCCTGTTGCTTTTATAAACTGATGCCAGACTTCCTGTACCACAAGAACTTTCTAAGTTCTGCCGCCCATCCCCTTGCTGTAATCCTACCGTTTTCTGATATTCTGTTCACTTAAAAAAATTGGTATGCAATTCAGATCACATAAAATTAAGTCGACAGTTCAGTGGCATTTTGTGTATTCACTGTGTTGTACAACCATCGCCTGCAACTCCAGCACGTGTTCATGGCTCCAGATGAAAACCTCACATTCGTTCAGCAGTTGCTCCCTGTGCCCCCCTCTCCCCAGCACCTGACAGGCATCCAGTCTACTTTTCGTGTCCATGCACTTGCCTCTGCTGGGTACTTCATGTGGATGGACCATCTGTGGCCTCTGTGTCTGGCTTCTTTGACGTAGCATGATAATTTCCAGGTTTATCCGTGTTGTAGCATGTATCAGAACTTCATTCCTTTCTGTGGCTGAATAATACTCCACTGTGTGGATGGACCACATTTGGTTTATCCATTCATCTGCTGATGGACATTTGGGCGATTTCCACCTTTTGACTCCAGTGAATAGTGCTGCTGTGAACCTTCTATTTTTTGAGCACATGTTTTCAGTTCTTTTGGGTATATGCCTAGGAGTGGAATTGCTGGGTCATAGAGGAACTCTATGTTTAGCTTTTGGACAAACCTCTGCAACTTTTTAAAATGAGAAACTTGTAAGAAGGACTGTGTTATGAGTCACATCTGGCAATCAGATGTCTCAGCAAACATCCTCCAGGTTGAGAGCCAAGCTGGAATAGGTAATGATGAATGAGGGGTCCTGATTGAAATCATGACTTTGTTCCCTGTGAGCTGGAGTGGTATTGTGGTATTAGGGAAAGGATAACGTAGATGACACGTGTTTAGAGGTCTTTTCTTTCTGATAAACATATGGGTTTGAACTGTCCCCTCCGAGCTGGCACTGGATTCGGCAACTTTGGAATTGTGTGTTAGATAAACAGTTGGTATCTAGGGCAAGCTTTAAAAAAAAGTGCTATTTAAATATTGACCAAAAAAAAGAAGAAGCCCTAAACAGCTCTAAGAATAAGAACTTCCTTGTTCGAATGAATCCAAATTGTATAAATACGGCATGGTAGAATCAGGCTTCCCCTCTGGTTTCATGGGTCGAGTGAGCCGGGGCCTCCCGTGCTGTGTGGACACTCCTGTTAGCTGTCCTTCCAGCGCAGGGATGCGGACTACTGTGCACAGCCAGCAGTGTTCCCACAGCGCGGCCTTAATATAGAACCTTTTTCCAAAAAAACATTGGCCGCTGAAAGAGCTCAGCTCCCAAACATGGTCATTGGTTCATAGTTCGTGTGTATTTGTTTTTACATAGTTAAAACAAGAAAGAGTATGTGAACTTGTCAGTGTTACCAAGCGTCAGTCCTGTTCAGGGCAGAAGAAGAGACAAGTGAGTTTCTAATCAGAAAATGACTCTTCCTCCTTTGGGGCAGAGGAGGAGGCAAGGGTCACCTCCATAGTGAGGAGGGTAAGGGTGGAGTCCCTTTGCTCAGAAGGTGGGGTGGGCAGATGCTCCAGCACCACCTTGGCCCCCAACTCTGGGAAGTGGTGTCACTACCTCAAGGTGTGTTGATTGCTCCCCCTGAGAAGTTGCCCTTGTGCACAGCTTGGAATGCCCTGTAGGGCAGCTGGATTATGATGCCCACAAGTAGAGAGGTTTTGTACCTCATCTCTGCACAACGGAGGAAGATGAGGTGGATGGTGCTGCTGCAGCCTCTTGGGAGAGCCAGCAGTCCCGGGGGGAGTCCATGGGCTCCAGGGGGATCTGGTTCACCATTTCAGTCATTCAGAACCTTCATTTCCATCAGCATTCTGCGTTGTAGAAGTTTAAGATGACTGATTCATGCTGGTCATGAGAGTGATCGGTAAGCTCGGTGCCAATGTGTTGGTTTACATTGGGGAATATAGTGTATTTTTCTAGGGGTTAGAATATTCTTAACTACTGCCCAGGGCATTTCCTCCATGAACTCCAGATATGCGGGGGCCTGGTTAATAGGAACAAGGTTGCTAAGGAGGGTAGTGTAGAGTGAAGGATCTTACAGCATGCGACACTTGACATAGCCATGGGGGATCACAGTGTGTACCTCTCACCAGGACCTGGAACACTTACGTCCACCAGATCGAATGTCTTCTCCGAACTGTGTAAGGTGCTGCCAGAGCTCTTACCTTGTGCTTTCCTTAAAGAAGAGGAGATGCTGCAAAATAAAACAAAGCTTCCCCATAAAGTAGAATGCTCCCTACTCCATCAGGGAGGCAAACATATGTAGAAAAGCTTACAAGTAAAGTGAAGATAGTTTCAGATTAATAGTGTGTGAACTAATGAAGACCCAACTAAAAGTTAGGCTTCCCTTGTGGCTCAGCTGGTAAAGAATCCGCCTGCAGTACGGGAGACCTGGGTTTGATCCCTGGGTTGGGAAGGCCCCCTGGAGAAGGAAACAGCTGCCCACTCCAGTATTCTGGCCTGGAGAATCCCATGGACTGTATAGTCCATAGGGTCGTAAAAGAGTCAGACTCAACTGAGTGACTTTCACTTCACTTAACTTCAACTAAAAGTAGCTAGAAATAGTGGAATTTTTTTAAAAAATCTCATGGAACAAGAAGTGTGACAGTTCCAGGGTTGCTTAAGTCAGAGGTTTGATGATATTTTCAAGGGCCCAGGTGCTGTCTGTCTTTGTGCTTTGCTGTCCTTGCTGTGTGGGAGATGTCTTCCCTCATGGCACAAGGTGGTTGCAGACATTCCAGGTGACTCGTGACATCCGTCAAAGAAGAGGGCCTTTCCCTCACATGCATGTCTTGTTTTATTAGTAATGAAACTTTTCCTTGGTGTCCCCAAGCAGACCTCCCTCAGGTCTCTTTGGATAGAGCAGAACCATGTCCATGATCTTACCAGTCACCAGAAGGGAAGTGAGACCCTATTGGCCTGGACTTAACTTGCTTCATCAGCTGGGGCCAGGGGTGTCTTTCCAGAAAAAGTGGGAGATCCCCCAAAGAGTATCAGGCGTCTGTTGTTGAGAACAGTTGGAGGCGGTGCCTGAAGAAAGAAAATGGTCCCTAGGGATGTACAGCGTTAAGGCTGTGGTTTCAGTGAAAATACAGTATTTTTAAGATGAAAATTTAGGTGCTTGTTCTTAGGAGAAACTTATGAAACTGGATCATGCAACCAACTCAGACTTTGTGTGTCTTCTCTTCATTTCCCCCAAATGGATCCAGTCCCTAGACCTGGCACAGCAGTTCTTTCTGCTTTGAGCCCACACCCTCACCGGTTGAGTTTTTTCAAAGGGCAGGCCCCCTGGAAGGACGCCCCCCTCCGCCACTCTCCTGGCCCCTGACATCAGCTCTGACCCGCTGGCCCCTGCAGACATAGCCACCCTCCTCCCTCTCTGGATGGAGGCTCACTGCAGGTGCTCTGCCATTGACCCCATGGGTGTAAATGAATGAAGGAAGACATTTAGACTTGATGTGATAAGAGGTAAAGCACTCTTGAAGGTTTTGAGCAGTGCTGTGAATGTCACAATGAATGTGGTTTTAATGTGTAAGAGATTTATTCCTTCATAGTCACCTGCTAAGTGTCTTGGATTTCACCTCTGTGTCTTTTTCTTTTCTTTTTTTTAAAAAAAAAAAAAAAAAAACCTGTAACAAACATATTTCTTAAACTTTTGTCTGGAGTGCTAGAAAGTATTGGTTGTCCTGTAGGGATGATGAAGTGTCTAGAGCAAAGCTAGTTCTTCCGGAGCTGGGGAGCACTCTCGGTCCCAAGGATGGCAACAAGAGGAGGTGAAGATGGTTTTACTGTGGGCTGTGAACTGTTTACAGCATTTTCTTTAATGTTAAGTGAAGCAGGGTTCTCAAATACTCTGCGATTATTGGTTCTAATTTGTATTCCATGAGAAAAAAAAATACATGAAGTGCCTGTGGCCCCTGGAATATAAACACACAGTGAAAGTATTTTCTTTTCCTGAGCCTCCTGTCCTGGCCCCGGGCTGTTCCGTCGACATACATTAGCACGCCTGTCTTCCTTTTCCATAGAGCACAGGCCTATAAATATTTCGCAGTTTAAAAATAATGTTTTCCCTACCGTGAGTCAAGGTTCAGTTCTCGTCTATCTAATTTTAGTTCCTTGTTTTTATGAACTTGCAAATGTTTTCTTTAACCAGAAAATAGGCTGGGGGCAGGGAGGGGGGAAGCACACACAGAGATGAAGGAGACTTCTTGGTACATTTCCCTATAGCATAGGCATTTCTGTGTGAAATTTGCTGTTTTGTTGGGCAGGTTATAGAAAAACAAAATTGTGAGCTAAGGAGTTTAGACAAGATGCAGAAAGAGTGCTGCCTGTCGGTTTCTACATGGAATGTTTTTCGAGAGTAATGTTAGAGACCTATGAAATGCTAACATGGTTCTGGAAAGTCTTAATTTTTTGCCTCTATCTAATTTTATATGAAAAACGGAACAAAAAGATAAAAACAAAGAATTATATAACACCTATTACCTGAAGTGACCTCTTTGTAAGACCATAACTCCTTCACATCCTGAGGTACAGGCAGTGATTTTTTTCTTGGTTAAAATTGATGTCTGCTGCTATTTTGTTTAGATTCTCGTGCATCTCTTTAATTCACATATTCTTATTTGTAAGGATGTACTATCCCTTGAAACGAATGACCGTGATTTGTGTAAAGGTGTCCCGCCTGAGCTGTTGGATTGCTTCACCTTTTTTTCCCCCTTCTGTCAGTATTGCATCTTGAAGGAATTGTGTGACTTTTGAAGACGTATGCTTAGACAGATGACCAGGTGGGTGGATATCTTATACTTACATGTTTTTAATAACAAAAATGAAACATGTTTGTGGTCTACCTTCAGAAAAGACAGAAGAGCAAACAAAAGATTAAAAAACTGCTTACCACCCAGAGATGGCCACTGTGAACCTCTCAGTACAAAGCTTTTAGACCTTTTCAGTTCAGGTGTACATACCAATAATTATCTTTTAACAAAGGGTGTCACAGTAAACATGTTGTTTTATAACTTAACTTGTTCACCTAATAGATTGTGAGCGTCTTTACATCACTAATCTTTATATACATCTATATCATTATTTTAAATGACTATAAACTTTTATCACTGGTGTACTATGACTTTGTCCAGGAAATCTCCCTTGTTGGAAATTCAGATTGTTTCTAGTTTTGTCTTACTACATATCGTAGTACTACATGCTGAGAGGTGCATTTTCCAGACATCCCTCAAATCAGGATGCATCACAGAATTTAGTGTAAGCCAGAGTCAGACACAACTGAATGACTTCATTTTCTTTCTTTCTATAGTTCCTTTTGGAGAAGGAAATGGTAACCCACCCCATTGTTCTTGCCTGGAGAATCCCATGGACAGAAGGGCCTGGTGGACTACAGTCTATGGGGTTGCAAAGAGTTGGACATGACTAAGCAACTAACACACAGCTAGTTAAATGGACAAGTTTCTTTCGCTTAGAATATCACTTTTAAGATTTCATCCAGGGACTTTCCTGGTGGTCCAGTGGCTAAGACTCTAAGCTCCCAATGCAGGGGGCCCTGAGTTCAGTCCCTGATCAGGAAACTAGATCCCATATGCTGCTGAGTTCTCATGCAGCAACTAAGACCCAGTGCCGTCAAAATAAATAATTAAAAAAAAAAAAAGATTCATCCATGTTGTTGCATGAATCCAAAGTGTGTTCCTTTTTATGGTGAAGTAATAGTCCTTGTATAGATAGATCTACCACAATTAAAAAGTCCCACTCATCAGCTGATGGCTGCTTGGGTTGTTCTCAGTCCTTGGCTGTGATGAGTAAAGCCTCTATGAACATTCACAGGTCTTTCGTGGACACATAATTCCATTTCTCTTGGTTAAATACATCAGAGTTGAATTACTGGATTGTGTGGTGAGTGTTTAATTTCATGTGCGTGTGTTTGCTCAGTTGTGTCCGACTCTTTGCAACCCCATGGGCTGTAGCCTACCAGGCTCCTCTGTCCATGGAATTCTCCAGGCAAGAATACTAGAGTGGGTTGCCATTTCTTTCTCCAGGGGATCTTTCCAGACCCCGGGATTGAAAACATGTCTCCTGCAATGCAGGCCTTCTCTTGAATTTCAGGGGGATTCTTTACCACTTCATATGACACTTTAAAACTGATAAAGCTTTTTTTCTGTGTAACAGTCCTCTTAACTGAATGCTTATTTGTTGTGATGTTTAAAACTCACCCAGTCTTTAGATTTTCTTGGTAAGGATTCGTATAAATTTAAAATCCCTTCCTTTTCAGTGCTTATAGTTTTTTTTTTTTTTTTTATTGAACTGATATGTACAGGCTCCACATATGCCTTTTCTCTGCTTAGAGTTACTGTAACATATGGCTCTAGGGTGTGTGTGTATTCTCTCCCTAAGAAAAGAAAGGATGATGTAAAGTGCAGGAAATAATAATAAAGGAAATGCTGACCTATTTCTTAAGTGCTCATTGCCGCCAAACGGGGCTTCCCGGGTGGCACCCGCCTGCCAACACAGGAGTCGTATGAGACTTGGGTTTGATCCCTGGAGAAGGGCCTGGCAATCCACTCCAGTTCTCTTGCCTGGAGAATCCCATGGACAGAGGAGCCTGGCAGGTTACACTCCATGGGGTCGGAAAGAGTCAGACACGACTGAAGCAACTTAGCACAAGCTAGTAGAAATGTGCATTGAAGGCATAGGTGAGGCAAAGTGAATTCAGAATAAACCCTGGCTGTATGCTGGGTGTTGATCAGGGGTGAACTTGGCCTGGGGTGAAAATACCACATTCTATACATTCTTTATTTCTTAAGTAGCTTGAATTATAAATCATAATATCCAAAGTCTTGGTTTTCCCCACAAATAGAAAACTTCTTAAACACCTTCAAATTTCAAAAGCGAAAGGGGAAAAAAATGTTTCTGCTACCTTTTTTTTCTCTAGCCTATTTAATGAAAGAAGGAATCAATTTTTCACGAAAGGTATAACTGTGGAGTTAGTTCAGTCACCAAAAACAGGTTCAGACATTTGATTCTGTTCATGAAGTGAGGTGTGTTAGTTGCTTAGTCGTGTCTGACTCTGCTACCCGATGGATTGTAGCCCACCAGGCTCCTCTGTCCATGGAATTCTCTAGGCAAGAATACTGAACTGGGTTGCCATCCCCTTCTCCAGAGGATCTTCCCCTCCCCCAGGGATTGAGCCTGGGTCTTCTGCATTGTAGGCCAACTCTTTTACCATCTGAGCCACCAAGGAAGCCCCTGGTGGCTCAGATAGCGAAGATGTACAAATTCACAAAGTAAATATTTGCATGCATTAGCTCACGGAGGAGAGTGCGTCTTGGGAAGTGATATCTCACTGCCGGTCGCAGAGAGCCCATCCTCTTGATCAGCTTGGGCCCTGACTTAACCTGCTCTCCAGGGTCACCTGGAGGCTGCGTTGGTTTTGGAATTCCTCTGGGGGCCCAATTATGTTTAGGACAGACCCTAAGTACAGCCCTCTGGGAGGGTTGCCAGGGTTGTGCAGTTACCCCAGAGCAGGCACTTAGCCTTGAAATTGACTCAGCCGCCTGTGTGCAGGATGACTCAGTTGAGCCAGAACTATCTTAATTTGATAACTATCCTAATTTGAACCATAGGCTTGGGTTTGACCCAGAACCATCTTGGTCTGCAGTGGAGTTGTGGTGTGTGTAATGCCGTCAGATTATGTGCATTGTTAGAATCCTGGGGAGAGGAAGCAACTTGCTTGGCCAACATAAAAATAGCCGTGGTACAAGAAGAAGGATTTTAAAAATTAGTGTTTTTAATCTGCTTGTGAACTAATGTTGGTTATACATACTGTTTCAATCTATTTCGTAAATCCAGTTTTTTTAAAAAACCTGCACTTAGGGCAAGAGTTCAAGTTTCTACCTTGGGGTGCATTTTTCTCATCACCTCCCCTCCCACTCATCATTCTAATAAAAAAAATAAATTGCTAGTTTTTAAAACTCTTTTTCATAAGAGCTAGGCATCAGCAAAAATTTTCTCTTGATTCTGTCTCAGATGATGATTTTCAGTTTAGTCGTATAACAGATAAGGAAATTGAACTAGTAAAGTTGCATTTGCTTTGATGTAATAAAGAATCTTTTCTGCATCTAAAGAAAATGGAAATTTATGGAAAAGCAAATACTTTCTTTGAATTGTATGTAAATAAGAAAGCTGGGATGGACAAGTTTATGTTTAACTGGGCAGTTTTGAAATTGCTCCTGTTTGAAACTAAGTTTTTTGATATGAATTATTTGTTGTTCTAAAGAGTAATATTCACCTTCTTCTTGGGGCTTATGGAAATGTTATTGGATATGTGATCTCTGTCATTAAATAGTAGAACTATTGGATGTAGCTTAGGGAGAGAAAATTAAAAAATAGTCAAAGGACATCCCTGGCAGTCCAGTGGTTAAGACTCTGAGCTTCCAATGCAGAGTTTGGTTTGATTCCTGGGAAGTAAGATCACACATGCCACAAGCCCTGACCAAAAATATAAATAAAATTCTAAAAATAAAATATAAAAAAGTATCTAGTCAAGGAGCAAAGAGGAGTTTGTTGTAGTTAATCAAGATGAGAAAACCAAGTGGTTTTTCCAGACAAAAGGCTTACACAGTATTAAGTATTATAATTGAGCTACTTAATACTTTTTAAAACTTCGAGTGTACATGTTTGTAAATTTGAGGGCATTCCATGATGAGATGTAGATGTAACTTCTCAGTTGCCCGTCACAGATACTCAAGCAAATTAATTTCCTTCCTTGGAACAGGCCCCTTGTCTGTTGCTTGGAAGTGCCCCCGGCCTTGGGAGGCAGCAGCAGGAAGTAGAAAACATGACCCACTTGTCAAAGTAAGGGGCCTGTACAGGAGGCTGATTGCTACTATGTAACATTGGACCTCACCATTATTTCAGATTTAATGCCCTCCCTGTCTCTGTTGTAGTGTTGTAGTAAGGATCTTAAGAGGAGATGAATAATGCATGACAAATGTAAAGTATTATTCCATTAGGGAAGAAAGAAAAAAAATTGGAAAGCACCAAGTGTTTGGGAGGAAACGAAAACACAGCTTACTTTCCCTTTCTGTGAGGGCTTTATAGTGTACACTTGGGAATGGAAAGTAAAAGGCGTGTGCAGGTGTTCCAGACAGGATGGGGTGGGGCGGGGCAGTGAAGATGACAACTTTAAAACCCTGGATGCTTTGATCTTAGAGCACCACTAATTTGTACTTAGCTCAGATCCAAGTAAATTACGGTATAATTGACATAACAATAGAGGGGCGTTTTGTAATAGACTTTAGGAGCTTCCAGTCCAGCACATAGGTCATTAGAGACTGACACGTGAGGTTGTGGAGTGGCTGGCTGGAAGCTGCCAAAAACTTAAGCCTGGTGACTGACTAGACTTCAGGAACTGCTGTGGCTAATGCTTCCGATCTTTCCCGTATCCTTCCTTTGTTACTTTGTATGTTTGCCCTCTTAAGTTTTCCCCACCCATCCATCCACTAGCCATTGTACTAAGAGTGGACTTGGAGCCATGATCAATCTGGAGCTGAGTGATGCAGGCAGAGGATGAAGACGGACAAGTATTAAGGCAGCCCCTGAATTAGTTGTTAATTTTTTAATTTAATTTTTGAGATCTCATTGGCTTTGTTCGATGATGCATGAATTGAGAAGCATCTCATCTAGCAGAAAAAAGTTCTGTTAATTTTTTTAACAAATAAAAAATGCTATATTATGGATAACTTCAAGCATATAAAGGTGAAGACAACAGTACAATGAACTCAGGTCCCCATAACTCAGCTTCAGTTATCTACTCGTGCCCATTCTTGTCCATTTCTATAAGAAAAACTTACTGGATTGTGTTGAATCTGTATATATGGGGAGAAAATCCATCTTAACAATTTTGAGTGCTTCAACCTAAGAACCAGTATCTGTCTCCTTCCACTTATTTAGATGTTATTTAATATCTCAATAATAATATGTTTTTTCAGTTCAGTTCAATTGCTCAGTCGTGCCTGACTCTTTGTGACCCCATGAACCGCAGCATGCCAGGCTTCCCTGTCCATCACCAACTCCCGGAGTCCACCCAAACCCATGTCCATTGAGTCAGTGATGCCATCCAACCATCTGATCCTCTGTCGTCCCCTTCTCCTCCTTCCCTCAATCTTTCCCAGCATCAGGGTCTTTTCAAATGAGTCAAGTCTCCATATCAGGTGGCCAAAGTATTGGAATTTCAGCTTCACCATCACTCCTTCCAATGAACATTCAGGACTGATCTCCTTTAGAATGGACTGGTTGGATCTCGTTGCAGCCCAAGGGACTCTCAAGAGTCTTCTCCAGCACCACAGTTCAAAAGCATCAATTCTGCGCTCAGCTTTCTTTATAGTCCAACTCTCACATCCATGCACAACTACTGGAAAAACCATAGCCTTGACTAGATGGACTTTTGTTGGCAAAGTAATGTCTCTGCTTTTGAATATGCTATCTAGGTTGGTCATAATTTTCCTTCCAAGCAGTAAGCATCTTTTAATTTCATGGCTGCAGTCACCATCTGCAATGATTTTGGAGCCCAGAAAAATAAAGTCAGCCACTATTTCCACTGTTTCCCCATCTATTTCCCATGAAGTGATGGGACCAGATGCCATGATTTTAGTTTTCTGAATGTTGAGCTTTAAGCCAACCTTTTCGCTCTCCTCTTTCACTTTCATCAAGAGGCTTTTAGTTCCTCTTCACTTTCTGCCATAAGGGTGGTGTCATCTGCATATCTGAGGTTATTGATATTTCTCCCAGCAATCTTGATTCCAGCTTGTGCTTCTTCCAGCCCAGTGTTTCTCATGATGTACTCTGCATGTAAGTTAAATAAGCAGGGTGACAATATACAGCCTTGACGTATTTCTTTTCCTATTTGGAACCAGTCTGTTGTTCCATGTCCAGTTCTAACTGTTGCTTCCTCACCTGCATACAGGTTTCTCAAGAGGCAGGCCAGGTGGTCTGGTATTCCCATCTCTTTCAGAATTTTCCACAGTGTATTGTGATCCACACAGTCAAAGGCTTTGGCATAGTCAATAAAGCAGAAATAGATATTTTTCTGGAACTCTCTTGCTTTTTTGATGATCCAGCGGATGTTGGCAATTTAATCTCTGGTTCCTCTGCCTTTTCTAAATTCAGCTTGAAGATCTGGAAGTTCATGGTTCACGTATTGCTGAAGCCTGGCCTGGAGAATTTTGAGCATTGCTTTACTAGCATGTGAGATGAGTGCAATTGTGCGGTAGTTTGAGCATTCTTGGGCATTTCCTTTCTTTGGGATTGGAATGAAAACTGACCTTTTCTAGTCATGTGGCCACTGCTGAGTTTTTCAAATTTGCTGGCATATTGAGTGCAGCACTTTCACAGCATGATCTTTTAGGATTTGCAATAGCTCAACTGGAATTCCATCACCTCCACTAGCTTTGTTCCTAAGGCCCACTTGACTTCACATTCCAGGATGTCCAGCTCTAGGTGAGTGTGTTTTTTAGCATACAACAATTTTGTACTTCTTTATTAAATTTATCCCTAAATATTTATTAATTTTAATGCTGTTATAAATGGAGTTGTTTCTTTATTTTTGGATTGTTCATTGCTGGTATGTAGAAATACAGTTGTTTTTTGGATATTGATCTTGTATGTAGTGAACTTGTTAAAACTCACATATTCTAGTAAATTTTTTTTGTAGTTGCCTTAGGATTTTCTGTGTACAGGATCCTGGCATATGTGAATAAGGACAGTTTAACTTCTTCCTTTCCAATCATCTATTAATATATTTAAAATTCTCTTTTCCTGCCATGGTGCACAGCTTAGAACCTCCAGTAAATACACTGTTGACTGGAAGTGATGAGAATGGACATCCTTGCTTTGTTTCTGATCAGAGAATGAACTTTCAGTTTCATTGATTTTCTCTAGTTTTTTTTCTAATTCATTGATTTCTACTTTAATATTTATTCACGTCTGCCTTCTGCTTCTTTGGGGTTTAATTTGCTCTTTCTGGTTTCTTAAGGTGGCATCTTAGATTACTGGCTTGAGACTTTTCTTTTTTTCCCCTCTAGGATTTTTATAAAAATTTTAAATTTCCCTCTCAGTACTTTCCACGGCTGAGTTCCATAATTTTGATCTGGTGTGTTTTAATTTTCAATCAGTTTGAAGTGATTTCTTCTTTGATTCTTGAATTATTTAAGCATGTTTTCTAATTTCCAAATATTTGAGGTTCCCCCAAATTTCTCTTCTTGACTTCCAGTTTAATTACATTGTAGCAGACAACACACTTTAGATGATTTTGATCCTTTAAAATGTATTGTTAATTATTTCTTTTGCCTAGCCTATTGTCTGCACTGGAGAATGTTACATGTGTAATTGAAAAGAATATGTATTTCACTGTTGCTGGAAGTGTTCTGTAGATGTCAGGTTAAGTTGGTTGTTCAAGCCTTATATATCTTTGCTAGTTTTCTGTTTAATTGTTATAGCAATTAAAATATTATTTTGAGTTGTCTTCTTCTCCTCTGTCAGTTTTTGCTCCATATATTTTGGGGTTCTGTTTTAAGTGTTTATGTGTATATAATAGTTATATTTCCCTTATGAACTGATTGTTTTATCATTAGAAAAATTTCTCTTTGTCTAACATTTTTTTGTCCTACAGTTAGTTTTTCTAATATTAGTATAGTGACTGCAGTTTTCTTGTTGTTTTGTTTGCATAGTATCTTTCCCCATCATTTTATTTCAACCTATTTATGTCTCTTGTAGCCAACATATGTTTGGGTTTTGTTTTTATTTAATGTTTTAAAATTTATTTTTTATGGACTATAGTTGTTTTACAATATTGCATGAGTTTCAGGTGTACAGAATAGCAATTCAGTTTTTTTCCTTGCACATTACATTCTTCTATAGGTCATAACAAGATATTTAATATAATTCCTTGTGATATACAGTCAATGCTTGTTGCTTTGTTTTTGTTTTTTATCCAGTTGGATGGTCTTTGCCTTTTACTGGAGTGGTTAACCCACTCAAATTTAGTGTATTTGTTGATATGGTTGGATTTGTTTTCTCTGTCTCACAATTTTTTTTTTTTGTTCTTCTATTGCTCCTTTATGTCTTCTTTTGTGTTAAATAGATATTTTCTAAGGTTCTATTTTAATCTGTAAATTTAATGTTAAATGAATTAAATTTAATTTAACAAGATTTTTCTTGAGTTATATTTTTAGTGGTTAGAGATTACAGTATGCATTTTATCATGATCTACTTTTGCTTAATGCTAACTCATTTTCAATAAGATATAGAAAGTTTCCCCATTAAATCGCTTCCTCTTCCCCCCTTTGTGTCTCTGTGGTATTACTGTCATATATATTACATCTTTATGTAACTGAATTATGAGATCTAGAGTAAAGGTCTATAGTTATTGTTTTATGTTCATGTCTTTTAAATCATTACCTGTGGGGAGAAAAAGGCAAGAAACTATTTATAACTCTTTTTTATATTTATGTAATTACCATTACTGGTGCTCTTTCTTTCTTTGTGTAGATTCAGATTACCATCTGGTGCTGACTTCCAGACTGAAGGATATCCTTTGGTATTAGTAAGGCAGGGCTAGCAGCAGATTCTCTCAGTATCTGGAATCTAGGGATGTCCTTATTTTTACTTCATTTTTGATGTATAGTTTTGTTGGATATAGAATTCTTGGTTAACAGTTTTCAGGTTTTTTTTTTTTTCTTTTAGCATCTTGAACGTATTTTGTCACTGCCTTCTGGTTTCTATCATGTTTCATGTGATGTCAGCTGTTAATCTTTTTGTGGGTCCATCTTATATGATAACATCTTTCTCTTGATGCTTTTCAGACTTTTCTCTTTGTGTTTGGCTTTTGAAGATTTGACTGTACTGAATCCAGTGGATCTTTTTGTGTTTGTGTTTCTTGGAGTTTATTGAACTTACTTTGAGTTTGTTGAATTTGAAGATCAATTTTAAAAAATCAAATATGGGGAGTTTTGGCCTTTTTTTCAAACAGCTTTTGTGCTCTTTTCTGACTTCTCCTTTTGGGGCTTCCTTTACATATATGTTGTTATTCTTGGTGGTATCCCTCATGTCTTGGAGACTCTGTGCATTTTTTTCATTTTTTTCTTATTTCTTCATCATATTGGATACTTTCAAGTTTGCTGATTTTTTTTTTTCTTCTTCCACATCAAATTTATCATTGAGCCTTTAGTGAATTTTCTACTACATTTATTGAACTCCAGAATTTCTATTTGGTTCTTTTTTTATAATTTCTCTCTCTTTCTCTCTTTTTATATTCTTTATTTGGTGAATCATTGTGTTCATACTTTCCTTTTTTCTTTGAACACAGATTCCTTCATTTCTTTGACCATATTTATAATAGTTACTTTGAATTTTTTCAAGTTCTGTATCTGAACCCCCCTTTAGAGTTTCTGTTGATGGCTCTTTTTCCTGAGTATTGTTCACAATGCTTTCATGTTTCTTTGCATGTCTCATATTTTATTTTTTAAACTAGATATTTTAGTTCACATAATATAGCAACTCTAGATTCTGATCACCCTTGACAAAAATCCAGGTTTGTTTTCATTGCTTTTTATTTTTTTGCCTTGCCTGGATTAATTCTGTAGATTATGTCTTCTTAGCAGTGTGCAGCTGCTGCTGATCCTGTTCTTTTCTTATTTTTATATTTAAGCCCAGATTCCTAAGGGTTGCCCCTGTGTCAGCATAGCTTAATGGTCAGCCAGTGATTGATCAGTTATGTTTAAACACCTTAAACTGGCAGAGCTTCATCATTTTGCAGTGAATGTGTGTGTACACTGAGGAATATGTGCAAGGTGCAGGCCATTTAGGTCTAGCTTGGTTTACTTTCCACCACCGCCTCGCTTCAGCCAGGGAGGAATAGAGAACTAGGGCCCTCCCTGGTCTCTCCTGCATGTTTTTCCCTTTCAGGATGCCAGGGATACGTGGGAGCTTACCCTTGTCCACTATAGCTCTCTTGTTTTTAGCATCTATCTCATGTATTTTTGGCTAGTCTACCGGTCCATTTCTTACCCTGATCAGTACTGCAGCCTAAGGCTCTCTGAGATGTTGGCCTCGTATAACTTTCCGAGATCACTGTTGTTTATGGTAATGCCCTGGGCGTGTGCTCTGCTCCATCAGTCATTTCCTCCAGCAGTGGAGACACCAGTTTTCATAGCCTGTCCTGCCCTAGTGGATCCAACACCATGATGGAGCTGGGGAGAGGGGTGGGAGCACCACGGGGCTAGAATGCCATGCATCCACACTGCTCTAATGCAAGGTTCTGTAGTTCTCTTTGAGTGAACCCTGATTGATTTGTTGTTTGGTTGATTTCCATTCCTGAAATCGTTGCCTTTGACAATCCAGTTCTTCTCTTTGCTTTTGGAGAAGCTTCTCACTTGTTATGCCAGAAGTTTTGTCCTCCCCCCCCTCCCTTTTACCAAGCTGCCTTTTGGTATCTTTCCCCCCACCCCAGGGTCCTAGGTGGTGTTAAGTTAGTTATAAAAACACAGCAGCATGAGGTGTATAGAATGGAAATGAAAAGCATCCTCTGTTCTGGTAAAGACAGCCTCTGCTGATAGACCAGTGAGTGGCTTCCAGACCAAAGGCTTGCTTTAGCCATTGTGCTTTTCATTGTATCCCCTCTCCACACAGTTCACTTACCCTTTGCCACAGTGGTTTTTAACTCAGGGACTCCTTTTAGCTCCAAGGAGTTAACTTAATAATAATTAGTTGGACTAAAAGGAGACAAGGGGCCCTGTCCTAGCAGGGACAGAATACTCAGACTGGTGTGACTTGTGGTTTGTGAGTAACTCTAGTTCTGCCTGCACCTTTCGCAGCACTCGCCTGCCTGGTCGCCTCTCTGCCGGGTCCCCGCCTTGCTGCCCTTTATCCTACTGAGAGTGCATGCCTTCCCAGTCTCTGCGGGAAAGTGCCCATCAGTCATGTCCCCTGTGATGTCACTCTGGCGTGACTGCATTTTAGAGAGTTCTCGGAAAGAAGAGGGGACACAGAGCAGAGTTAGGGCCTGAGCTCTGGCATCATGCTGCCGAAGGTTCAGATTTCAGCTCTCCATCCTCTAAGCCTCTGTGACCTCGGTTTTCCTGTCTCTGCAATGAGTCTGGTAAC
Organism: Ovis aries; assembly: GCF_016772045.2. Lineage (NCBI taxonomy): Eukaryota > Metazoa > Chordata > Mammalia > Artiodactyla > Bovidae > Ovis > Ovis aries. The sequence continues at coordinate 3,884,462 of NC_056077.1, read as the reverse complement.
AGTCCTTGCTATCCTGGCCTTGAGAAGCAGGTAGCAGCAGTCTCTGTCATGGGCTTTGTGGTAGCGCTTGGGACTTTGGAGCAAGCAGCAGACGCTTCCCCTGTCTCTCCTCCTGTTGTCCCTTTGTTCATCATCATCTTTTTGTTGTTCTTTATTACAAATTAGGAATCAGATAGGAGAGGATATCTAAAATGAGGCCTCTTTGTGCTCACAGCAGCTTAGCTGAACCTCTGAGTGGAGTTGAGGCTTTTCTACCGGGCAGGGCGTCGGGGGTGCTGTTGCAGGGGCACAGGGGTCGGGGAGCAGGCCATTGCTGGCAAGCACACGGCAGAGGTCCAAGGCCAGGCGACGTAGAAGCACATAGAATATAGGACATAGAAGCTGCTGGAGGGCACAGGGCTTGTTTTCAGGGCGGTGAAAATGTTCTCCGTGGATTGGCCTGTGGTCGCCCAACTCTGTGAATACATTGAAAGTGTCTGACTTTTGTACTTTAAACGGGTACATCGTATGAGGTGTGAATTTTATCTCAATAAATCTACTATTTAAAAATGGTGTTAAAGAAGTAAGGAAGTTAAGAGTGGTTGATCTCTCTGGTTAGGGTTGCTGATCATCTTTATTTTTCCATTACACTACACTTTTCACTTTTTTAGGTATTTCCAGCAGAAATATATTTATTGCCTTTGAAATGAGAAAACAGCCATCAGTTTTTAAAAAAGATTTGTTTGTTTATCAGCTGTGGTGAGTCTCTTGCTTCATGCAGGTTTTCTCTAGTTGCAGCGAGCAGGGGTGACTCTTTGTTGTGGTAGGCGGGCTTCTCAGTGAGGTGGCTTTTCTTGTTGTGGAGCACAGGCTCCAGGCACGTGGGCTTCAGTAGTTGCAGCTCATGGGCTCTGGAGTGCAGGCTCAGTAGTTGCGAGGCACGGGATTAGTTGCTCCGCAGCATGTGGAATCTTCCTAGACCAGGGACCAAATTGGTGTCCATTACATTGCAGGGTGGATTCTTAACCACTGGACCACCAAGAAGCCCCAAACATCAGTTTTTTAAAAATCACGTTATTTTATCTGCCAAGACCTATGATAGACATAAAATAGTAGCAGAATAAGATTGAGGTAAGTTTCACCAGTGCAGGTGACCTGAAAGAACTGAGGTCTTGGGCTGAACTCAGCTGGAACCAGCCCTGCACCGGCACCGACCGTGACCCTCACGGCAGGGCTTCGAGACTGACTCTTGTCTGACCCCAGGCCTGCAGCAGCTCAGGTGTGGCAACTTCAGAAATCACAGGGGTCGCGACTGGTGGGATGGGGGTGTGTGTTTGTGGACTGCTTGTCAGTGGGAACCGATAATAAAAACACACATGTAGAGCTCTGCACATCTCTGGCCTTCATCATGCTCGAATGTAACAAGGAAGTATGTTTCCTGAGGACCCATTGTGTGCAGGTGTGGCACTGAATATTGCTGATGCAGAGGTCAGCTGGGGTGTCTATTTGTCTGGCCCTCATAGATCATATGCTGCCTCCTGGTGGTCCCAGGAGACCAACTTTGAGGTTAGAATTCTGCTTTTTACAGTGAGGGCTGGTTCTGACTCCTGAGAGGACTATTGTGCCACACCCCCGCCCCGGCCCCCTCCCCCAACTTACATTTGCTTTGGAGCCACAGAATTTTTGTGCAGGTAAGAAGATAGCTGTGCGTGAGGCAGCAGGTCTATAAATATTTTGAGCTCTGATGTTGAGGAAATTATTTATGAACCCAGGATGTCATAGATTTTTCTGAAGATGACCTCTGTGGGTGCGGGAAGAGGAGTCTGTGGGGGAAGTTGACCCGCTGCTTCTCAGTTGTTGACTTTCAGATTCCCAAGCCCTGACTGAGAGCTCCCTGCCAGTGCCTTTCAAACAGTGCCCAACAGGCTTAAGAAGTGGCTTCAAAGCCATTTATTTGCCAGAGGTCCTCAGCAAGCCAGCCATCTCGCTGACTACCTGCAGAGGCTTTATCATTCCTCAGGTGTCTTTGATAAGAAGTTACTCACATTTAAGAAGCCAAACCTTCATTCTGCTAGTGAATTTCCACCCCAGAAGCATTTCTAAAAACTTCCTCACCTGTGAATTTGCTGAGTAGAACCAGCTTTCTGAGTCTGGCTGTGCCTGCACAGTGTGGAAGGGAGGGAGGCTCAGCAGAAGCTCCCAGGATAGCCCCACCATGTCCCCACTCACTCTTCTCCTCCCTCTGCCTGTGCCCTGTCCCCTTTCACTGGAGCCCTGATCTCTGCCTCTTCCTGACCTTCCAGAATTTCCCAGTGGTGATTTGAATTTTATTTACCTAAAATCAAGTTTTGTGGCTCAGCTGGTAAAGAATCTACTTACAATGCGGGAGAGACCTGGGTTTGATTCCTGGGTTGGGACGATCCCCTGGGAGAAGGGAAAGGCTACCCACTCCAGTATTCTGGCCTAGAGAATTCCATGGACTGTGTAGTCCACGGAGTAACAAAGAGTTGGACACAACTGAGTGACATTCACTTTCACTTTTCATCAAGTTTTCATGATATACTGCTGTGGAGTGGTGCTGGAGTGACTGCGACCACCTGGATGTTGCTGCAAAAGCACACAGTGGCTGCCCGTGGAGTGAACCTCAGGTCTAGAGTGTGTCTCCCACCCTGCGTGTGTGTGCACAGTGGCTCAGTCATGTCTGACTCTCTGCAACCCCATGGACTGTAGCCCGCCAGGCTTCTCTGTCCATGGGGTTCTCCAGATAAGAATAGTGAAGTGCGTGCCATTTCCTACTCCAGGCATCTTCCTGACCCAAGGATCAAACCTGTGTCTCTTTGTGTTTCCTGCGTTGGCCACCACTGTGCCACCTGGGAAGATGCATACTGCCGTAAGATCCCGAAAAAGACTAAAATCTCGGGTCATTTGTTGTGCACAACAGAGTGTCCTTTTGCCTTAGTTGATGTTTTTTCATACTCGGTGAATTAGGGCCGTGCTTTTAATTAGCACCAGTGCCTCCCGAGTCGGACACCTCCAGCAGGGTTTGCCCAATGGATAAACAGTGATTCAAATAGTGTCAGAGACACAATTTGAATGAATACAATTTCAGAATTGAACCCTGTGAGGTTTTAGTCTTTCTTGGCATTTTACCACTTTGAGGACATCAAGTATGTATGAAGTCCATTTTTGTTTTTGCATGCTGTGAGTGTATGTGAATAAAACCCAAATCTTTATGGTTGGGGGAGAATTCTGGAACCTGACCCTGGTCCTCAGGATTCCCATGTGCTTCCAGAAACTATTGTCTGCTACTTAAGTCACTTCACAGGGACACACTCAGTAAATAGTGTAGGCCAGTCCCATGTCTCAGTTCTGCAGATCCATCAGTGAAGGGAACAGACACTCTATCTGTCCCTGCTTTTGTGGACCACACGTGTAGGATGAGGGCGTCAGAAGGTGAACACATATCTTAGGGAAATACGTGGTGTGTCAGAGAAGATTCAGCCAGGGGGCCAGGCTTTGGGGGAGCTGCGAGGTGAGGGCAGCAAAGAGGCTTAGAGAGAGTGGTTGCTGTGGGAAGTGAGGCCGCCAAGGAAATCCTTGCTCTGTCGGGTCTTCCCTGTCAGGGAGACCCTCAGCAGATGTGTCCAGTGCAGTTTCTTTACCAGGAAGGAATGGTCTGTGAGCACTCCCAGGCAAATAACTCGCAAAGTTGGCGTTGACGGGAGGTTGTGCAATCAGGCTCGCTGGCCGAGTCCCAGGCTGCCGGTCTGAAGGGCCCACGACTGTGTGCTCATTCCCGTGCCATCCAAAAATATTTTGTGACCTTGCTGGTTGGCAATTTTTTAAATGTTATTTTAAATCTCCAAAAAAGGGAAACATCAAAGTGCAGGCTGTCCACGGCTGCCCTTCTCGATGCACACAAACAGCTGCACAATACAATCGCCCATTGTGGCGCCCGATGCCAGCCGTTATAAATAGACCCGCGGCCCCACGTGAAACGCTCCCGAGGAAGGGCAAGTGCTCTCTTGATGAATGTGAGCCGCTGTTCCCATCGAAAGCCCTTCTCAGACATCAATATTATTTTATGTTTCACTGACTGAACTACAGGGACAGCAACTGTGTTTCTGCATAAGCCCTGCGTTGTTTAACTCTTTCCAGTCCTCTCATATCTCTGTGCTGTGTGTGGTGTGATTCATGGCTGGGAATGCCCAGCTGTTAAATATCGTGTTCATTCCCACATTTTCACCCTTATTCTAGGAAGTTTTTATTGTAGTTTACTTGTAACATGTCAGAATGTCTAAAACTGGCTGTCAGTAATCTAGAAGTCAGTTTGTCTCTTAAGAAAAAATAAATACAGCACACACTTCTGACAGTCTCCACTCTTCCAGAGCAGATTAAGAGCAGCTCATAGAGTCATAAAGAAACAGTGCTTATGTGGTGTGTGGCATAAGGTACTATGCCATAGTCACTCAGCTGAGATAGGAATATGTCAAATGCTTTACCTTAATTATGTAAATATGGTAAGGGAGATCTTAGTATTGTTTGCAAAGCCATTGTACATATTCTTGGAGTCATATAGTCACTCCCCAGGCTCCTACAATAAAGTGCCACTTGTACAGTGCTAGAGGCCAGAAGTCCAGAGCCAGGGCGTAGGCAGTTGGTTCCTTCTGGAGGTTCAGGAGAACCCATCCCAGGAGTGTCACCTGGCTCCTGGGCCCACTGACCATTCTGGGTGCTCCCTGGTGGTACATGCAACATTCTCCATCTTCACATGGCTTACTCTGGGTCTCCGTGTGTTCTCTTCTGTCCCTTGTAAGGACACTCATCGGAATTAGGGCCCATCCAAATCCAGTGTGATTTCACCTTGAACCTTATGTGATTACTTATAATCACATCTGCAAACACTTTGTTTTCAAATAAGCCCATGTCCTGAGGTTCTGGTGGACATGAATCGGGGGGACACTTTTCAGCCCACTACAGGGAGCTTGCATTCAACATGCATTGTTTGAGCACCTACTATTTGAGCATTTACAAGACCCTAAATGTGACGTGGGGAAGGGGTTCAGAGGTACGCGACATAGCCTTTCTCTTAGGGGATGGTGATGTCCTAGTCTCCACTCTTGGCATCGATGATCAAATGTCATTGATTAGCATTTCCAGTTAGAAGGGCACCACTGACACACGTTTTTGTCCAGTGGGTCAGCCTGAGTGGGTCGTCTTAAGAGCTGTGCCCAGTGGCTGTGACCAGAACTGCGTGGTTGGGGTCTCGGGTCCATTGAAGCCCTTAGCCCAGATTCCCTAAATGTTAATGTTCTGCCACATTTGTCTCTCTCCAAACCACATACACACATTCTTTTTTTTTCCCTCTCTGACCCATTTGGGAACAGATTGCTCAAGAGTCCCTAGAGTCCCTAAACACTTCCTTGTATACTTTTTTCTTTTTATTTATTTATGGCTGCTCTGGGTCTTTGCTCCTGCACACAGGCTTTCTCCAGTTGCGACAAGTGAGGGGTGCTCTCTAGTTGTCGTGTGTGGGTTTCTCATTGTGTTGGCTTCTGTTGTTGTGGAACATGGGCTCTAGGGTGTATGGGCTTCAGGAGTTGCAGCTTATGGGCTTAGTTGCCCCAAGGTATGTGGGATCTTCCCAGACTAGCCATGTCCCCTGTGTGGGCAGGTGGATTCTCGACATCTGGACCAGGGAAGTCCCTTCCCTGTGTATTTCTTAAAGACAAGGACACATCATGTGTAGTTATTGTACACCCACCACACTGTCACCATACCCTTCGCAGCCCCCCTTCACACTTGTCACTTATCCAGTCATTTCTTGTACAGGCCCAGGAGCCAGTCTAAGCTCATACATTACATCACCTGTCATGGCTCTTCAGTCACCTTCAATCTGAAACAGTTCCCTGTCTCTGTTCCATGACCTTGACATTTTTGAAGAGAACAGGCCAGTTACTTTGGCAGAATGTCCCTCAGTTTGGTTTTGTCTGTGTTCCCTCATGATGGAATTCAGGTTGTACCTTTTTGGCAGGGCTGCAGAAGTGGGGCTGTGTCCTCCTAAGTGTGTCAGTGGAAGGGCACACAATTTTGATTTGTCCCATCTCCAGAGATGTTAGTTAGGGGTTATCATTGGTTGAGAAGGTGTCTGCCAGGTTTCTTCGCTACAAAATTAATTAGCATTTTGTAATTATTGAATAACTACTTGAGGAGAAATATTTTGAGGCTGTGTAAGGCTGTGAGACTGTCTTTCATTCAGCTTTTACCCACTAGTTCCAGCATCCTTTGATGAGTCTTACCTGAATCAACTGGTGCAGTGGTGGCTGAATGGCAATTTTCTAATCACATGGTTTATCTTGCATTTGTTGGTTGATGTCCCTCCGTAAGGTGAAGCCTTATTCCTTCTTCACTCCCTCTCTTTCCAGCAGCAGACTCGCAGATCTTAACTTTATTCATTGGGTTATAATCCTTTCTGTCACCGTCTGCTCTGACCTTGCGATTGTCCCAGATTTGGCCAGTGGGAGCCACTGTGTCCTTTTGACATGTCTGCGTCATTCCTGGAGTACATCCTTCCTCTTCTGGCACAACACACTCAGGTGGATCCTGGTCTTTCTTTTCCCCAGCCTTGGAATCAGTCATTTCTCCAAGAAGCTCTGGTTCCTTTGAGAAGAAAATAGTTTTCAGAAACCAAGTTCTGAGTGCAGTGTATGTGCATTGCTACTGGGACAGTATCGGGGGTGGGGGGCTTCCCTAGTGGCTCAGCAGTAAAGAATCCACTTGCCAGTGCCGGAGATGTGGGAGACACAGGTTTGATCCCTAGGCTGGGAAGATCCCCTGGAGGAGGAAATGGCAATCCACTCTAGTATTCTTGCCTGGGAAATCCCATAGACAGAGGAGCCTGGCGGGCTATAGTCCATGGGGCTGCAAAGGGTTGGGCATGGCTGAGCAACTAGCACACACACACGGGGGCATTGTGGCAACTAGGCCTTTTCATTGGATATAATTAGGGAACTTGTGCAGGTGCGAACTCCCCTCCAAACATGTGCGTCAGGATGCACATGTTATAGATGCCTGTGCGCACACACATTTCTGGCTCTTTGTCTACTGAGGTGGCTGTAAGAGCCACAGTGTTCACGCCACAGTTACCGCTCAGGTCTCACGGCTCACCTCCTCTTTCCCCATTTCCCTGGTCCTCCCTCTCTTCTCCCATCATCTGTGACGCATTTGCTCGGTCAGTCCCTCGTATATAACCAGTCTCACAGACAGGTTCATCTAGACCTTGGCACTTACTCCCCTGCCCAGGACCCACCTGTGCCTCCAGTACTGAGCAGACTCCTCCAGCCTGTGTCAGCAAGCAGTACATAAACTTTTAGGTCTAACTCTTGCCTGAAAAAGACATTCTGTTCGTCTAGGGACATTCTTTATAGTGGTTTCCTGAACAGAACGTTTCTAGCATAAAGTCAGCAAAAGGTCTTTATTGGTATTTGTGTCTTGTGCTTAGTTGCTCAGTCGTGTCTGACTCTTTGCGATCCCTTGGACTGTAGCCCTCCAGGCTCCTCTGTCCATGGATTACTCAGGCAAGAATACTGGAATGGGTTGCCATGCCTTTTCCAGGGCATCTTCCAGACCCAGGGATCAAACCTGGGACCTGCTTTGCAGGCAGATTCTTTACCATCTGAACCACCAGGGAAGCCCAGTCAAGCCCAAAGATGCTGACACTTGGGAGAATCAGCTGGTGCTGCCGATGAGGGGCCCGTGGAGATGACAGCACCCTGGCAGAGCTGGGTTGAAGTGTGGGCTGGGTTTCCTGGAGCATCAGAGGAAAATTCTGTCTGCACTCAGCTTAACCACAGAAGTAGCTCAGAGAGTTACTGCAGAGATTCCAGTGACTGTTTTTGAGGATGATCTGGAAGAAAATGTCCAGTGTTTTGTTAGCTGGTATCCTTGAGCTTGGCTTGGGCCTGATAGGGTCAAGAACGCCTGGTGGTGCTCAACTCCAGCGGAGTGCCTGGGCCTGGCTGAGTGGTCAGCTGGGTGCTTGCTCTCAGCGGTGCCCTCATGGCAGGGAACACCTGGAGCTGTATGTCCCTGGTCCCTTCTTGTGGCCCAGGTTTGGTTCTGCTCAGCTGTGGGAGGTGGGAGAGCAGGTGGCCCTGAGTAGGCCATGGCATTGGGAGCAGACCCGTGGTGGGTGGCACGCCGGCAGCGGCTGTCTGGCGGCTCCCATTGGTAACGCCTTGTGGTGAGTGCTGCCTCCTCCCGACCTTTGCTCTCCCTGTCCCCGCTTCCGTGTATTTGAACCTTTCTGATCTGGGATTACTGTTCCTTATCGGATTCATAGCTGACAAAGGCCCCTTGGTCGTTTCGAGTCCTGATGGCCCCGGGGAGTTTCTGGTCACTTGCTTGGGCTTCAAGTCATGATCTGGAGACCAGGGGCTTCCTCTGATGGGGACAGTGTTGGGTTTTATCCCGTGAGTGACCGGAAGCCCTGCCCACATAGCTCCTTGAGAGCCCCAGGGTTGTGAGTGGTCTGGGAGCTGGAGCGGCCCTGCTGGAGGTGGAGGGTGGCCAGTGTAAATGATGGGAAACCAGCATCACCGAACACGCACCCTGTGCTGGACACCGAGTCACGCTCTGAAGAAGAGAGGGTGGTGAATGACGACACGTGTTCCTCACTTCAGGGAATTCCCACTGTATCTCGAAAGGACAGAGGTGGGCCCTTGGAAGGCAGGGGTTGGGCTGTGGCCACAGCCCTGTGGCTCCCATTTTGGTCTTCCTCTGCAGGTGGGGCGAGGTGCCAGCCTGAGCCGTGCTTGAAAGCATGCTGACGTTTCTTTCACCTTTTCAAATCATAGGAGGTAGTGTTGCGTTATTCTTAGGTAGGTTTTAATAGCTCAGTTTTCATAGTGAACTCCATCTTGGCATTGTACCACCATTTGTTGAAAAAAGAGAAGTTGCATAAGCTACAGAAGGGCAAGAACATGACAGAAAGATGAACTGCTGTGTGTCTTAGTAAGAGTGTATAACTCACTGAGGATGGTTCTTCAGCGTTGAACAAAGAGGTAATTGAGATTTGAACAATGTGCAGTCACTCTCCTTTAATAGAGACTTCATTCTAGTCTTATTAGTGTTATCTCCTTTTAAAATGGCAGTGCAAATACAACTTTAAAGGAGTATTTTTGATTAATTAAATCTCTTTTTACGTCTATCTGACAGTTTCTGATTGTCACGTGTTTCCTTTTCCCTGAAAAATGGCAGGGAATAAAAACCCACGTAAAGATCTCTGCTTGGCGTGCTTCCCAGCCTCAGACCTGATTCCGCCCAGGAGGAGCTTGGTGGAGAACTGAGTCCTCCCTTGGGGCCGAGGGGAGGACGGCCTTACAGATCCAAGTGGGTCAGGGTGGGGCGGAGGAGCACAGAAGTATGACTTGAGAGCCGCTGCCGCCACGAGGCCCCCTTGTCATCTAGTGAGAGGTCCAGGGGGAGGTTAGATGGATCTGCAGTTTAAACAATGGCAGACATACCAGGGGATGCGAGTTTATCACAGAACCAAGGTCTGTTTCTCTTGTATTCTGAGCGTATACTGTATGGTTTTCAGACACTGTCAGCAAAGTCTGTGCGTAACCCTGGACCCATCTCCCACGCCACTGATCAGGAAAGCAGGCCGTCTGCCAGTCCTGGAACCTGCGTGTGTGCAGTGTTGAAAGCTAAGAATGAAAGATGTCTAAATGCTATTTATGTTTAAAGAAGTGTGTGTTGGAGGGGGTAGGACTGTGGTTACCTGGCTGCTCTCACACGGAAACTCTCCTGCTCAGAGCAACTTCTCAGTTTCCCGCAGGCAAAGCTGTAAAGACCTGTGATTGTACACACCCATGTCATCTCCCTTTCCATCCTGAGTGGACACCGGTGTCTCAGGGGCCACACAGAATTTAGTTGCTTGCAAAGAAAGCCTCTTTGTCAATCCAGTTCCCCACTCCCCTCCACACAACAAAAAAACAACCCTGAAGATGTTTTTACATAGTGACTTTGTAACAGATATATAAATCCCCTGGTCTTTAACTGGAGAGAAATACTACCTTGATAAGGAGACTAGTAAAGAATCTTGGTTTAAGACTATGTACACTGATGACTTGCCTGGAATTTTTAGAGACTCTTAATTTCTTTCCAGCTCTGCTAGAGAGAGCAAAGTACTAGATTTAAGTGAAAGGACACTAGAACAGTTAACTTCAACCCTGTTCCATGAAGTATAGGCATCTAACATGGCCTTGGAAATAACCACTAGCGCTGTCCTTTAAAATTGATTCCTTCTGCATGAGTGGAAACATTGTTGGTTTCTCCCTTTATATCTTTAGTGCTTAAAATACACATGCACTGTGAACACACACAAGCAACAAAGTTGCCTGGCTGATACAATTTTGTCCTTATTTACAAAGCTAATATAAACAATGTAGCGGTGCTCACACATGGCTCTTCACAAAGTATATCTATAAACATAACCATGGGAAATACAGGAAAACCTATGTGCTTTGGTTCAGGCTTTTGGCCACTTCATGCAAAGAGTTGACTCATTGGAAAAGACCCTGATGCTGGGAGGGATTGGGAGCAGGAGGAGAAGGGGCTGACAGAGGATGAGATGGCTGGATGGCATCACCGACTCGATGGACATGAGTTTGGGTGAACTCCAGGAGTTGGTGATGGACAGGGAGGCCTGGCGTGCTGCGATTCATGGGGTCGCAAAGAGTCGGACACGACTGAGCGACTGAACTGAAACCCTGCCGCTTACTACTAAGGGTGACCTTGGACAGTTACCTAAAGCTTTAGCCTCAGTTTCATCATTCAAATGGATCACAAAGTCATAAGAATTTTCAAAGCTAGTTATTATCTGAGGTCCTTTTCCTCTCTAACATTAAGCAAGAAAATTAGAAAGCAAAATTGTTTGGCTCTTCCTTATATAAAAGAGCACAAACTGCTTATTCTTTTTTTTTTTTTTTTTAATTTATTTATTTGGCTGCGCCAGGTCTTAGTTGTGGCACGTGGGATCTCTTTTTGGTTGTGGTATGTGCGATCTAGTTCCCTGACCAGGGACTGAACCTGGGCCCCCAGCATTGGGAACATCGAGTCTTAGCCACTGGACCCCCAGAGAAGTCCCCAAACTGCTTCTTCTTACTTAGGCTTTGATATTTTCTCAGTAACCATTTTATTTTGGTTTTATTTCTGTTCTCAGCTTCCCCTCAAATATTGTCAAAGGGTCTAAAAGATGGAACTGGGCTCTTCAATTCAGGGCTCTGTTCAGAGTCACTTATAAAGATTTATAATTTGTATTCATGCCCATAAATTAAGAAGATTGTATTAATTTATAGGAGTTTATGCTAACAAATGTTTATTGTGTGGTTGCTTCGTGAACAATGCAGAGCCAGCGCAGTGTCAGAGAATTTATAGTTGGTTAGGGCAGCTGGGAGCCAGTCACTGGAATGCTGGGAGAGGAGTGTTTGTCTGGGGAGAGACAGATTGTTCCTGGGATGATAGAGGCGGGATGGAGAGTTCACCCGCCTGGCCGAAGGGCTGGAGTGGCCTCCGATGAGGTCCTGGAAGATTGGTAGGACTTAGATGCCCGCTCAATCTAGCGATTGTATTTAAATATATTAAGGTTCAGAAGTGACAGTCTCCGTGCTTCACACAGATCAGCTTTCTAACCTGGGATCTGTGACTAGCCAGAGACAAAGCTGATTTCCATGAAAAACAGCTGCATACCTCTGTTTCCAGAATTAAATGCAGTATGTTTGTTGACATTGAGCTGTGCTGTTGCTGGTGGCTACATTGTTAACAGTTTGATAACATAGGTTTATGAGAAAGACCAAGTCTCTAAAACAGGTCTTACTCTCCAGGAGCCGTGTTTTAGATTTCCTTTTGTCTTGGACAAAATAGCCTGCATCAGATCATTAATTTTATTAGTTTTATAAATCCTTTTTACAAAGATTTAGTAAAAGGCGTTTTGTAGTTTAGATGATTCTAGTTAAACTGTCTTTTTTATTTTTCTTTAAGGGAGAAACTGAGATCCGTAGAACCTCTGTGTCCTGACCTAGGTCACACAGGTTTTTTAGCAACACTGTTAATGTGCTCCTTTGTACAATGAGCAGAAGTTCTAGGGGAAGAATCAAAGACTCCAAATTATCAAGAGAGAATGAGATTTTGATTTTGTTCTGTTGGTACATTCCTTTTCTTACGATACTTTGTCTGTATATAAAATTATAAGATAATCTAAAAATAGTGTGGCGGAGTCCTACATTTTTTCCTTTTTATTTTTAAAAATGAATTCAGGGACTTCCCTAGCCATCCAGTGGTTAAGACTCCAAGCTTCTAACGCAGCAGTGTGGATTTGATCCCTCGTTGGGGAACTAAGATCCATAAGCTGTGTGGTATGGCCAAAAAATAAAAATAAAATGAATTCAGATAAATAAAAACAAAAGGAAACTTTAAACTTATGAATCATCAGCTTTTCCTTTACACATCATTTTCTTTTTTTGGTACTTGCACAGCAGTAAAATGATAGAATATGAAGATGGAATTTGCTAGTACTTCGTGATTTCAGAGTTATACGCTGTTGCAGTCAAGTGTTCCTTGAATCTGGCAATAAATCTAAAAATTTAGATAAGAGTCTAGCCATTTAGAAGGAAAAAATATGGATAGAAACATAGAGAATGGTAAGTAGAGGCAGCTCCCTTGTTGGTGAGAGTGAGGTCCTCATGGAACCCTCTGTCCTTGGAGAAGTATGATGACATTGCTGGTCTTTAATGCTCCGTATGTGATTTTGCTCTCTGAGCCTTTATTTTCTGCCTTATCTTACTTGGTCTTTTCCATCCTGACGTTCTGGATGGATATTTACCTCCAGCTTAAACCTGGACCTGGTGGTTAAGTACTACCCCTACCAACCCCCCTACCTGTCTCTATTGGTGGCAGGATTATTTCACGTATCTCATCGGAAAATCAAATGAGGTAATGGAAATGAAAAGTACTACACAGGTATAGTTATTAAAGACAATTCAATCAGCAGGTGAAAGGCTTGTTTTAATACTTTAACCGGGAATCAATATCTTGCACTCAGTAGCCACTCCTTAAATGTTTGCTTAATTGAATGTCATTTTAATGAGCAGTTCCTTTTCAAGGAAGGAACCAGGAATCTGATAGCACCCAGCAACTTCACCAGGCATTTGTCTTCAAAGCAGAGATTTGAAGAGCAGGAGAGTATCACCTTGTAACTTGCCTGCTCCTGCCAAAGAGGCTTTCTTGGTTAAGAAAGAATGAAAAAAGAGAGAGAGAAAGCCTCAGCAATGAGACAACAGACCACCGTAGTCTGTGCTAAGTGCACCGCCTAAGGTCATGAACCTAGATTCTCTTTGGAGGAGAGGGTGAGCGTGGTTTTGGCTGTAAGAGGGATGGTTGCATTACATCAGGTGGAAGCCCAATTTTACCATTGACTTCATTAATTGTGGTTAAAAAGAGGTGCACGTTGGCACTTCCCCGGTGGTCCAGTGGTTAGCACTCTGCACATCCATTGCAGGGGGCACAGGTTCGATTCCTGGTTGGGAACTAACATCCTGCATGCCACGCAGTGCACACACACACACACACACACACAGAATGTGTATATATGGGTGCCAAGCCGACAGTGGACTATGGTGGACTCATGTGTCAGCTTGGCTAAGTTGGATCTCTGCGTATGCAGCTTGGGCCATAAGAGGCAATCTGCACAGGCTCTGGAAGGAAGAGGTGAAGCAGCGGGCACACTCTTTTCACATCCCCAGTCAGTGCAGGGCCTGAAGCGTGTGGTCCTGACCTGCTGGCTGCCCTGGTCAGTGGGGCAGGAGGTCCTCTGACACCCAAGCATCTTTGGTTGGTCCTCCCATCCGCACTCGTGATAACCAACTTTTCTGTGTCTTCATCCACACTGTTGACCAAACAGTAACATGACTTTCTAACAGGTCGGCATCAGGGGCACAGCTCTCCGTACTCTTTCAGGCTGCAGATTGCAGATATCCTGCATGACAGTAGCGGAAACAAACGTTTCCTGAGTGCTTACTACATGCCAGGCATTTTCCATACATTATTTTAATCCTCACAACTGTCCTGTAAGCTTGCAACCTTTATTGCTCCAGTTCTACAAATGAGTAAACTGGAGCAAGAGTGTTAAACAACAGGCAGTTTCAAGGTGGGAGAACTGGTACCTAAAGCCAAACAGCCTGATGCTAGAACTAGCATTCTCAGATTCCAGAGTGGTGTGTACCCGCCAGAGCCCGTTCCTTCACACGGGATGCTTTCGGCCGCATTCTCTGGGCGAGGTGGTTCGGCCAGCTTATTACCATGTGCCGCCACTGTCCTCTTTCACATGAAGATGGTCTTTGGTCAAAGCCTTGTGTGATGTCTGTATGTGCCCAGCATGACCCTCAGCCCTCTGAGTGTATTTACTCGTGTAATTCTCAGAACAACCCAGTCAAGTAGGTGGTATTACGTCCTTTCAGATGAAGACACAGAGGCATGAGTCCTTTGCTTGAGACGCCACAGGCTGCACGTAGAGAGTTCCGAACCCAAGCAACTTGGCGCTGGAGTCTGTGAGCTGAAATGGAACACAGGTACTGTTGTCACTTGTCGGAAGTGACTTCACTGAGAGGCTATGGAGGGTTCCTCCATCTGTGTGTGGAGAGGGTTTGTCCTCAACATGGAATCATGCGGGTTTAGCTCTCCAGTTAATTCATCTACTGACTAACTCGTTTGGAGTTAAATTCCAAGGCAGCTGTAAACAATAAACATTTTGTTTCTAGTTATCTTCATAGCACTGTCCGGAGAAGAGAATTAAGAACCAAAACCTATGAGAGTTTTAAATATTTTTGCTAAGTTTTTATTTGCGATTTATGGGAAAATGACTTGCTAGGAAACAATTTTGTTTCATTAAAAAAAAAAAAACCCACCATCTTGCAATACCTTTAATAAATCATCCTTCAGTGTAAGTTAGGTGTGTTTTCATAGCAACCAAATTGTGAGAACATTTGGCAGTGAAGAGGCAGTAATGCTATTATGATCGTGTAACCACGCCAGCAGCTGCCACGCCAGATGCGGCTACGCGGTGAGGCCTGCAGAGGCCGTGGAGCTGGAGCTGAATGACCGAGCTGGTCTCTCTTCGTCCTGCTTGATTATAATTGCTTTTCTCACACTGCAGACACAGCTCTACTCTGCTCAGTCTCTTTGTTCTTTCATAAAACCACAGCTTTGTAAAAATCATGAAACAACACAGCTACAGAAGACTGCATAAAATACACCTATGACCTGATTAAAGTGTCCACCCTGTGTTTCTGGACCAAGTTAAAAAAGAGAGCTCTGCCACTGCCCATGTGCCCCCAACGTCTCTCATCCTGCCAGAAATAACTGTGGTGTTGCCCTCTCCTGGGGCCACCTCTTTTCTTTGTGGTTTTCTTACCAAGTGTGTGTGTGTGTGCTAAGTCGCTTCAGTTGTGTCCAGCTCTTTGTGACCCTGTGAACTATAGCCCACCAGCCTCCTCTGTCCATGGGATTTCCCAGGCAAGAATACCAGAATTCCAGAATTTCCCATTTCTTCCTCCAGGGGATCACTTCCAACAAGTCACTTCCTGACCCAGGGATCAAACCTCAGTCTCTTATGTCTCCTGCATTGGCAGGTGGAGATTCTTTATCACTAAGGCCATCTGGGAAGCCCTTTCTTACCAAGAGTGCCTCTGTAAACACCTTGATTTGGTTGTTTGGTTTTGCCAGATTTTTAGTTCCCTTTTGCTTTCCCCCCAATTTTTATTTTGAAAAATTTCAGACCCACAGAGAAGTTGAAAGAATAGTGTAGTGAACATTAGTTTGCCCTTCTCCTGGATTCACCAACTCAACATTTTACCAAATTTGTTTTCTTTTGCTCTATAAAGGTATGTATGTGTATATTTATGCAAACAGGTATATCTATATGTCCTTTATATATGTGTATATATGCACTCTCTTTATATGTATCTGTGTGTGTGTGTATATCTCCTCTTTATTCTTTCCTGAGCCACTGAACCATTTGAGAATAAGTTGCAGTCATTATGACCCTGCCCCCTTAAATTCCTTAGCATGTGTCTCCTAAGGACGAGGACTTTCTCCTGCATAGAAAGACTTACCACATCAAGAAATGTTAACATTAACATAGTGCTCCAGGCAGATGTGGTGTTCACCATCAGTTGTCCCCAGTTATTCTGTGCTAGCTTTCAGAGCTTTTCTTACTTCCATCCAGGGTCCAGTCAGGGATTGGACTGTTCACTGCATTAGTTCCACATCTGTGTAGCCTCCTTTGACCCAGAACTATTTCCTAGCCTTTATTGTTTCTAATGATATTGGCATTTTTGAAGATTTTGGATGCCTGTTTTTAAAAACAGACTTCCATGTTGATGTCTAATTTGCATAAATAAAAATGCATGACTTGTAAGCGTACATTTGAAGAATTATCACAAAGTGGACCTGTCTGCACAACCAGCACCCAGAAGAGATGGAATGCTTCCAGCCCCCCTGAACCTCCCTTTGTGCGCCCCTCAGTACTGCTCACTCTTCCTCCTGCAGGGACCTCACCCTGACTTCTGGCCCCATCAGCTGGTTTTGCCTGCGTTTGCATTTCATACAGACGGGATCTGCAGGATGCCCTCTGCTGGGGCTGTTCCGTCACTCCACAGTATGCTTCCGGGGCTCATCCCTGTTGGACCATCCAGACGTTCATCGTGGTTGTTGTCTGTCCACCCTCACTGCTATGACGTGCTCTCTGGGTCTGTACTGCCATCTGTGTCTGTCCTGTTGATGGACATGTGGATGGTCCATCCTGACTCCTGCTGAACTTCTGCAAACATGTCTGTGCTGTGTCCTGGAGACACTTGCATGCACTTCTTTTTGGTAAATAGTCATCCAGGAGTGGGAGTCTTGTGTCATAGAATATGAGTATCTTCAATTTTAATAGACAGTTGACACCCAACTGCGAATTTACTGATTTTTTTTCTCCCACCAGTAGCTCCTGTTGCCCCATGTCTTCACGGGCACTGTCAGTCAGTCTGGCTCTAGCTACTGTGGTTGGTGTGTGGAGTTTCTGTTGGGAGCTTTAATCTGTGAGTCCCTGATTTGGTTCGCGTTTCCCTGGTTGAGTGCCTTTTCTTACGTCAGCCAGCCATCTGGTTTTGTTCTTTTGTCAAGTGTGTACTTGAGTAGCTTGCCCATTTTCCATGGAGTGCTCTGGTTTTGTTTGGTTTGGTTTTCTTATTGATTTTTAGAAGCTCTTTATATTCAGGCTACTTGTCCTTTGTCAGTGATATATGAGACAAATGCTTTCTCCCACTATGGTCTTGCCTTTTACTATGAAATTGCCATTTTTAGAGATCACAGTGATCAAATTCTGGCAGTTTCACGTGGTTCAATCTAGTATGAATTAAAAAAAATATTTATTTGGATGTGTTGGGTCTTAGTTGTGGCACACAAGATCTTTGTTGTAGTACTTGGGCTCAGTAGTTGAGGTGCACAGGCTCAGTTGCCCCATGGCATTTGGGATCCTATTTTTCCACTACCAAGAATCGAAACTATGTCTCCTGTATTGCAAGGTGGATTCTTTTTTAAAAAAATTATTTATTTTTTAATTGAAGGATAATTGCTTTATAGAATGCAAGGTGGATTCTTAACCACTGGACCACCAGAGAAGTCCCAGCTCATGGAGTTAGTGTGCATTTCCTAAGCGGCTGATAATATTCAGTAGCTTTCCATGTGCGTATTTACCAGCCGAGAACACTGAGGGTGGCTGAAAAGGAAGCAAGAGATATCCACTCAGAGCTTAGCACTGTTCTTGAAAAGGCCATCCTTTCCCCATGCTCTGCCGTGTTGCTTTTGTCATAAATTGTGTCCATATGTGTGAGTCTGTTTCTGAACACTTTGCCCTTTCCTCTACCAATATTTGTCTGCCCCTGTGTTGATACTCTACTTAACTGATGTAGACCTGTTGTAAGACCTGTTGAATTCCTGTAAAACAAGCCTTCCCCCTTGTTTTCCTTCAGGTCATGTTGTAGAAATGGAATCATATAGTAGATGATCTTTTGTGACTGTCTTCTTTCATTTAGCGTAAGATTCAAGGTTCATCCATGGTGTAGCATGGATCAAAACTCCATTCCTGTTTGTGGCTGAATGTTTTATTGTGTGTCTAGACCATCAGTTGATGGACTTTGGGGTTGTTTCCATTTGGGGCTTTTATGAATAATGCTGTTATGATATTAGTACACAGGTGTTTGTGTGGACACGTGTGTCATTTCTCTTGGTGTAGAATCACTGGGAGCTCAATATTTAGCATTTTGAAGAACTGCCAGCGTGTTTTCCACAGCGGCTGCCCCATTTTACTTTCCCACCAGCAGTGTATAAAGACTGCAGTCTCTCTTCATCTCTGCCAGCACTTGTTACTGTGTGTCTTTTAAATTATAGTCATCCTAACAGGTGTGATGTGATAGCTCATTGTGGTTCTGATTTGCGTTCTCCTGACGGCTAATGATGTTGAGCATCTTTTTATGTGCTTTACTGGTCATTTGTATCTCTTCTTTGGAGAAATGTCTATTCAGACCCTTTTGCCTTTACAGAAAATAGATTATTTGTTGTTTCGGCGTTGACTATGAGAGTCCTTTGCACACATCACCTCCGGTCATCCACAGCCCATCATACTAGTCCCCTCTCCAGTCGCCTCTTACTCTACCTTCAGATAGGCTTCAGGTTGTCAGTTGGCGAATTAGCATGTCAGCTCGTCTGTTCACGCCTTCATTTCTATATTTATTCGTCAGGTACTTAAGTGTGTCACCGGTGCCTTTGCTCTTTCTTTGCCCTCGAGTGCTGTCCTGAGAGAGCCAGCCCCCGCTGCTGTTTGTCTGGCTGGTAGCACTGTCACCTTCATGACCCCTTGAGAGCATGTATGCCAGCCTGAACCCGACATGACATCCTCACAGCCACAGCCAAACCTTGAGAGTCCTGCGCCCGCTCCTGCTCCCTTCCCAAAAAGCCTACAAAAGGTTACATCTAGTTGGTTCTTCTTCCTTTTACAGAAGACTTTTGCCTCCTCCTGGTAATTCCCTAGCCCCTTCACTTGACTTATGGGTTCTGTCTTCTCTCCCCTTTTCAGCAGCATTGCTCCTTGAGCTGCCTTCATTTCCCCGCACCTTTAACCTCCCCACTCTCCTGGACCACCCCATCAGCCAGAGCTTTCTCGAGTGCCTCCGCCCTGCACAAATCCCCGCCAGAATGCCACATGACCCCAGTTCTTTGCCACACGTCATGACCACACTTCTCTGAAGGATTGACATGTGCTTTCCACCCTCAGCCCACCGAGTCTAACCACTCAGGTGCATCCCGGCTTGGCATGGTGCTGCCAGTCTCCATGCTGCCCACCCCAGGATGGCTTTTCAGCACTCACCTCACACACTGGTAATGCTCAAAATTCTCCAAGCCAGGCTTCAGCAATACGTGAACCATGAACTTCCAGATCTTCAAGCTGAATTTAGAAAAGGCAGAGGAACCAGAGATCAAATTGCCAACATCTGCTGGATCATCGAAAAAGCAAGAGAGTTCCAGAAAAACATCTATTTCTGCTTTATTGACTATGCCAAAGCCTTTGACTGTGTGGATCACAATACACTGTGGAAAATTCTGAAAGAGATGGGAATACAGACCACCTGACCTGCCTCTTGAGAAATCTATATGCAGGTCAGGAAGCAACAGTTAGAACTGGACATGGAACAACAGACTGGTTCCAAATAGGAAAAGGAGTACGTCAAGGCTGTATATTGTCACCCTGCTTATTTAACTTATATGCAGAGTAATCATGAGAAACGCTGGGCTGGAGGAAGCACAAGCTGGAATCAAGATTGCTGGGAGAAATATCAATAACCTCAGATATGCAGATGACATCACCCTTATGGCAGAAAATGAAGAGGAACTAAAAAGCCTCTTGATGAAAGTGAAAGAGGAGAGTGAAAAAGTTGGCTTAAAGCTCAACATTCAGAAAACGAAGATCATGGCATCCGGTCCCATCACTTCATGGGAAATAGATGGGGAAACAGTGGGAACAGTGTCAGACTTTATTTTTTGGGGCTCCAAAATCACTGCAGATGGTGACTGCAGCCATGAAATGAAAAGATGCTTATAGCTTGGACGGAAAGTTGTGACCAACCTAGACAGCATATTCAAAAGCAGAGACATTACTTTGCCAACAAAGGTCTGTCTAGTCAAGGCTATGGTTTTTCCAGTAGTCATGTATGGATGTGAGAGTTGGACTGTGAAGAAAGCTGAGTGCCAAAGAATTGATGCTTGTGAACTGTGGTGCTGGAGAAGACTCTTGAGAGTCCCTTGCACTGCAGGGAGATCCAACCAGTCCATTCTGAAGGAGATCAGTCCTGGGTGTTCTTTGGAAGGAATGATGCTAAAGCTGAAACTCCAGTAGTTTGGCCACCTCATGTGAAGAGTTGACTCATTGGAAAAGACTCTGATGCTGGGAGGGATTGGGGGCAGGAGGAGAAGGGAACGATAGAGGATGAGATGGCTGGATGGCATCATGGACTCGATGGATGTGAGTTTGAGTGAACTCTGGGAGTTGGTGATGGACAGGGAGGCCTGGCGTGCTGCGATTCATGGGATTGCAAAGAGTCGGATATGACTGAGCGACTGAACTGAACTGACAGAGTGGCCTGTTCCTTCTTCTGGCTTGGCTTCCTCAAGAATCCTGTTTGTCTGACTGTCATCTTGGACTTCTTTGCTGGACTCCCTCCCCTACCACTTCTTGACTCAGAGGTCCTCAGGCTCCCTTCCCAGCCCCTCCTTTCTCGTCATCCTCTCCATGGGTGTAGCAGGGACATCCCATCTCTGGTCTGGATCTCCCCTCTGATTGGGATGTTGTGACTGCCTCGTTGACGTCCTCACTGGGGGATTTTGCAAGTGTCTTACAATTAAAGAGTCCAGAACTGAGCTTCTGATCTTACCCCTCAAACCTGTGCCTACCCCGGTTTTCCTCAGCCATTGAGTAGGGTGGAACACGGGGAGTCGGCCTTGTTCCCCTTCCTCACCCCCATGTCCAGCCTGTTGGTTCTGCCTGGAACTTGTTTCATGAATCTGCCTGTTTCCACCCAGCGGTGACCCCAGGCCAGGGGGTCTTTGCTTGGGTCACAGCAGTAATGTCAGGGTGAGCCACTGCTGGCTCTCGATACCTTCCAGGCATTCACCCGTCCCAGCCAGCCAGGATCTGGGTAGGGTCTTGGAGCAAAAATCAGATCGAGCATTGGTGACATTTCATTTGAATAAAGTCTGTAGTCCAGTTAGCAAAATTATACCAATGTTGATTTCCTTTTCTTGATTATTGGTCTGTATTTTTAAAAATTAATTTATTTTAATTGGAGGATAATTACTTTACAATATTGTGATGGTTTTTGCCATACATCAACATGAATTGGCCATTGGTATTCATGCGTCTCCCAGTCCTGGACCCCTCTCCCACCTCCCTCCTCTTGTTCTATGTTTGACGTTGCACAATAAGATAGTAACACTGGGACAAGAGGGGTGAGGAATAAAAGGGAACTCCTAGTTCTTTTTGTAACTTTTCTGTATTGTCTAAAATTATTTCAAACTGAAAGTTTTTTAAAATGAAAATAAAAACAGGGAAAACTGGGCTGTGTGCATCCGCACTTAAAACTCCGCCGAGGTCTCCATGCGCTGGCTCAGGGTGCGCCCGCTGGGTCCAACCCTGCCCGGGGGTCCAGCCTCAC
Source organism: Ovis aries (assembly GCF_016772045.2). Lineage (NCBI taxonomy): Eukaryota > Metazoa > Chordata > Mammalia > Artiodactyla > Bovidae > Ovis > Ovis aries. The sequence goes on along the minus strand of NC_056077.1, from coordinate 3,862,677 downwards.
CCAGGCCACACTCCTCCCTTACCCTGTTCGAGTGAGGAGCAGCTGATTGTTTATCCTTCACTCCCAGATCCAGGGGGTCAGGGACAATGGTCTCTCCTGCACGCAGTTTTGTCATTAGCATTCGCCTGGCATATAGTGGGTGCTCAGATAGAATCAGTAGACAAGTGGCTTCTTGTTCCTGTTCGGAGCAAGTACAGTACTTTCAGTGCTTTGTTCTGTCTCCACTTGATTTTCATGCCATGTAAATGAACCACTGCTGCAGGGGTGCGGTCAGCTCCTGCCGCGTTTGGATGCCTTGTGTGCCAGGCCTCCAGGCCAGTGCTGTCAGTCCTCAGATGAGTAAGGGAGAGGCCATGTACGGTATTAAGAGCCTTTGTCGTGGGCCTTGCCTCATGCTTGGCAGATCTCAGGAGCTCATTATTTGCTGACGGAGTGAGGAGGATAAGTTCAGAATCTTTTCCTTTTAAAATTGCTGCCGATACGCATGTACACGCACACACACACACACATTATATGTACAATGATGTAATAGACGCATATGCAGCATTGTGGAATTTTTCAGTTTTTTTTTAATATCCTTTCAGCTGGTTCTCTCTTGGCAGGGGGAGGTTTGGAAAAAGAACTGCAGGACTTCTGGCAGCTTGTGGGGCAGGGGCCCTGCTGTGGCCTGGCACCCACTTTCCTGGACATTCCCTGCTGTGTCCCAAGGTGGCTTGACACAAGGCCATGTGGTGGGAGATAGGTAGAAGTGTGGCTGACGATCTTGGTGGTGACGGTTGCATATTGTCCATGAATTTATTTTTATTCAGGAAGATAAAGAGGACACTGCAAAGGAAGTATATAGTAGAAATGGGATAACACAGGGCCATTGGGGTGGATCGGATTGAGAACCATCTGGTCTCTGGAAGGTGTCAGTATGGGTCCTCAGGGAACTTAAAGTATTTCAGAGGATCCAGTGGGAATGCTGTTTCATGATGATTCCAGATGAAGCTCAGCTTTATGCTGGGACCTGGGACTTGCCCTTGGCGTGGAGGTCCCTTCCCTCGGTACCTGGCAGAATCTGGGCCTGACTCTTGGTGACCCCAGAGTTTCTGGGCTGTGATGGGGGACCAGATATTTTCACCAAGTTTGCACCAGAAAGGAACACCATGCAGGTCAGCCAGCTGCAGGGGTGAGTTTCTTGATCACTGTGGGCAGCTGCCTTGTGAGAGCAGAGGCAAGGGTGGGGTCTCCAGGGCTCACCCCGCCCTCCCGTCACAGGTGATGTCATGGCCCCCTGGGACCCTTGATCCCTTGGATGCCAGTGGACATTTGGACAGCAGGTGACAGGACAGAGGGGACCCGGGAGGAAAAGAAAGAGGGGAGGTTGGCCGAGGTGACCGGTCAGTTTACCTGCTTCACAAGTTGCCTGGGGTTGCAGGGGCCGGTCAGCAACACGGCTCACTAGACGCCTTCTCCTGCCTGGCCTTGGCCGCTTGTGACAAACCCATTAGCAACATGGCCGCGTGCCTAATTCAACATTCAGGCCGGTGCAGTCAGAGAAGCCACCCCCCGCCGGATGGTCATTTGTTCAGGGGCGTGTTTTACTACATGTGTTGCTTTTAATGAGTGTGAAGGATCACCGAGCTCAGTGTTCGTTTTACAAACTGCTTTTAGGAACCCTGAAGCAAATTTCCAAGCTCTCCTATTTCCTTATTCTTAAAGATTGCCTACCATTTTGTTTGCTTTCAATTTCTGTCTCTATATGTATCTGTTTCTACCGTGCTTTTCCAATTTGCCTTTGCTGCTCTTAGTGTGGAGGGTAATGTGCCCCTTGTCTTTGCTACTAAATGTCATCTATAAAAAAGTTCATACTGGTTTCACATTTAGTTTTCCTCTTTTCTCTAGCCATTTTTTTTTTTTAATCTTATACCTCTTCTGTAGTTAATAAAGATCAGGAGTTTTCTGTTGCCAGTTCATTCTGCTTCTCTAATAAGGAAGTGTCTAGATCTTCATTGTTCAGTGTGGTAGTAGCGAGCCGCACGTAGCTGTCTATAATTTATAATGAGAGAACATTAGAAATTTAGTTTTTCACTCATGTAGCCACATTTTGAGTGCTTCGTGGCTTGTGACTGCTGAACCAATGGCTGTAGGACATTTCCTTTGTCAGAGACTGTTCTCTTGGACTGCCAGGGGTACCTTCTTACCCCAGTAGTGCTCTTCCTGTATTATCTCATCAACCCCCTGAAAGCCTCTTCAGTTTTCTGGGACTTTTTCCTCCTGTTCCTCCCAGCCCAGCTGTGTGTGGCTGAAGGGTGGAAGGCACACGACCTTACTCTGTAGCAGTCCCAGGGGGTCTCTGAACCAGGGAGACGGAGTTGTCACCCCTCAGCCTCCTTAAGTCACAGTCTGAGGCACTCTGTGTTCCTCTCATTTCTCTAGTTTCTTTTTTTCTGTTTCAGTATGGTTTTGTGGTGCCTGGCTTGCCATCTTAGCTGAGTTGGATTTCTTTGACTTTTGGGGGGCAACTTCCATTCTTGAGCTCCTCTCCTGATTTTTTTTTCTTTTAACTAGTTCCGTTTCTTTTCACAAGTTCCATTTCTTTCTTAAATGTATATTTATGATGCATTATTTGAATCAGTGGCATTTTTGCATTCGATATATCTTTATTGGTTTATCATATTTCTCTTATTTTTAACAGAACACAGGATTTATCATTGGTATTAATGTAATACTTAGAGATTTTCTTTATTGAATAATGATGTATTTATCCAGTGGGACATTTCATAGTATTGAAAATAAATGAATGTGGATCACATGTATCAGTATGGAGGACTCTCAAACATATTGCTGCACCAAAAAAAAAAAAAAAAGGCAACTTTTAGAAGAATACTTGTAAAATAATATCATTTAGGTGAAGGCATAAAAAAAATATATTAACTCTGAGTATTGTTAGCATTACATATATACTTAGTGAAAACCTAAAGAAACACTTGAGGAGGAGCCCCTGACCGTGGCGTTCAGGATGGTTCTATGCTCTGCTGGGGGGAGGAATCAGGTGGGGAAGGCCTGCAGGGAACCTGGATGCTGCAGACGACCCTGTGCTCCTTGGACTGGAGGGACTGCAAGTCTTCAGCCTGCTTTTCCTTACATGTTTCTATGTCTGAGAAATTTTACCATAAACTCAAAACCTGGTGCTTATTTAAAATATATGTAAATAAGAAAAAATCTAATATGGCTTTAGGTACATTTCTGTGTGTTTTTCTTTCCTTAAATTTTTTCAGCTTTATTGAGGTAAAATTGACGAATAAAATTGTAAGATATGTAAAGTATAAATTGTGATTTGATATATGAATATGTTGTGAAAGGATTCCCCTGTCTAGTTAATTAGCACGTTCATCATCTCATGTATTTATCTTTTGTGTTTGTGTATAAGAGAACATTTACGTTCTAGTCACTTAGTAGATTTCAATTATATAATATGGTATTGTCAGCTGTGGTCACCACAGTTTACGTTAGCTCCTCAAACTGTATTTCTGTATTTTTAACATAGTGATTTAGCTGTTAGTTTCATGTTTGACTCGTTGTGACTCCACAGGCTGTAGCCCACCAGGCTCTCTCTGTTCATGGGATTTCCCAGGTGGGAAACTGGAGTGGGTTGCCCTTTCCTTCTTTGGAGGATCTCCCCAACCCAGGACTTGAACATGTGTCTCCTGCATTGGCAGGTGGATTCCTTACTACCGAGCTACCCAGAAAGCCCATTTTTTGGTGGTGTTGGGAATAACACATTTTTCTTTCCTGTGACGCCAGCTGCTCTTTATGCCTCCTCTTGTCCAGGAACTCAGCTGTGGTGTTTTGGGCCAGCGCCTCTACAGCATAGGGACCTGCTTGCTGGAGTGTCTGCCCCTGCTCCCCAGAAAGTCTGAGCCTCTGGCCTTCTGCCCGGGTCTGCCTCTCCTTTAGTAAAGCCCCACTCTCCACCCTTAGACGAGGGGACTTGTCAAGGTCCATCCACCCTTCTTGGGCATGAGAGGTTGTTTGCTGCAGTGCCAGGCCACATTTTTATGTAGGTCGCATCTTTGCATGTCCATGTGCCCCCTGCATTGTCCCTCGACCTCTTCTCACAGATGGGCACTTACTACTCCCTGCCTTGGTTTCACTTCCAGTTTGCCTCTGGGAGAGTCTACAGCATAGCTGTGATTTTCTTGAGGCAGGAATTATAGTGGGAGGCTAGCATGGGAGAAGGAACCCCTGGCCGGTGATCCCCCACCCCGTGGAGGGGTGTGCTCTTGACCTCTCTTCTGTTGCCCAGAAATACTTTTCAGGTTATCAAGAACAGACCACACAAACACAGCTGAGAAAGATCTAAGAAAGGAAGACCACCTCTAGTGCTGAAGTGAAATCAGAGAAGCCGGAGACGTCCAAGACGATATTGCTTCCTGATCAGGAAGTAGAGATTGGGGTTTCCCAGTTCTGGGCTTGCGCAAGTCTGCCTCTGGCAAGAAAATGCCATCTGGGAAACCGTTTCTGGCAGCATTCCAGCTGGTATGCAAAACACTCATCGAAAGAGAGAAAACTTTGATGTGACCTGAAAACTGGTTGACTTGGAAAGTGAGGACACTCGCAGCAGGCGTGTGACTGTGCTGGAAGTGTGATCTGGGAGTTTGCCAGAGGCTGCATAAACATTCCCACGAAGGAACAGGTGGAGACGGCACATGCCATCGCTCCTAGGAAAGGCTAGTCAGGAGTGGCAAGAACTGTGGGGTTTTGTTTTTGCATAAGATGAAGTCTCCAGGTGAGGGAGGGTGAAGCTGTCAGCGTTGCCTTCCGTCCCAGCTGTAGATGCTCCCAGGAAATGTCTCAGTGGTGGCTCCCCTGCCTCTGCAGATGAAGGTCCTGGTGGGTGAGAGGGGAGCGGCAGTGCTGGGGGGCTGGCAGAACCCTGCCGTCTGCCACAGCTTGGCGAGGCTGTAGCCCCGCTGCTCGGGCAGGCTTGCTGTGCAGCGCGGTGAGCACTTGTCGTCTGATGGGTGTTGCGTCAGTGGTCTGGGAAGACAACCTGAGTGTCAGCCCAGCTCTTCTGGACTGGCCTGTAGAAGTGAATGTTGCAAATTTGCTGATTCTTGGAGATATCTCGTGAAGGTCAAACTTCTGTTGTGTTTTGTTTAATCTCTCTCAGACTTCTGAACTCTTGCCATGTTGAATTTTTAGTTCTTCAAGGCTGTTTAGCCTTATTTCTTATTTATATGTTTTTCCACCCTAGCTCTACTGTGTTATCTACTTCCAAGCCTTTCTTTGTAATATTTTTCTTTCACCTGCTACTGCCCGCTCCTTTACCTTGAATTCCCAAGGGCAGTGTATTTCTTACTGACTTTTTTTTTTTTTCATTTCTCCTTCAAATCTCAGGACTGTTGCATCTTAATGTTTGTGTAGGTTTTGTTTTTTAAAAAAGAAGCAGCCTCATTGAGGTGTAATTAACATACTGTACAGTACACACTTCCAAAGTATACAGGGCAACCGGCACCACCATCTAACTTTAGAATGTTTTCATCATTTCCCCCAAAAGGAACCCTGGCCCATTAACAGTCGTTCCCCATCCCTCAACCCCCAGACCTCTGGCTACCACTAGGCTGCTTTCTGTGGCTTTGCCTATTCTGGGCAATTCACATCAGTGGGACTATGTCAGACGCAGCCTTTTGTGTCTAGCTTCTTTCTCTTAGTGTCCTATAGCTTTATTTCCATTTCAATATATTCCCCTTTGGGGGTTTTATTTTTCAATTATTTAGCTTATTCCCAGATCTTAAATTAAATCTCTATTATTCATTTTCTAGAACTTATCTTCCATTATCTGTGTTCTGTGTGCAAATCTGCAACTCTTAAAATTAATTTTTAAACTATTAGTTTAACTATTAAGTTAAAATCTTAAAATTAGCTAGTATTTCTCAGGTCTCCAGGGGGAAGAGTACAGTCTGTGTCTCCTGTAACTGCCACAGACGTGACCCGACATGCTTGCCTATGTCTGATGGCCACTCAGGGTCACCATTAGGTGAATAACAGTTCATTAGTTGTCAGTTCGTCTTAGTTCCTGACACCTTTCCTTCTAGCTGTCTTGTTTCGCAGTCGCTTCTGATTGTTAAATTCTGTCATATGCAGTATTCCGGAATAGTTACCATAGACCCTCACTTTCCTTTTGTTTTCTGACTGTAACTATGCCTTTTGTCACTGGTGAGCCTCCTGCCAGCACAGACTTGACTGCATGTGATTCTTTCTTCTTGTCGGTGGTCTCTGTCCTCCCCTCACCCCCTCACTGCCAGCTTCCCGTCCTCCCGTTTAACTCTTCGTGAGCATTACTGCATGCCCTTCCTCGGTCCACTCTGACTTCCTCTTGAGTGTTCCTGGAGCTGCCCCAAGGGGAAGCACTGACTCCTTTAATCCTCGCATCAGCCCTGTGAAGTGGGTCATCATTAGGTGACTTGTATTTCCATTTTAGGTCACGGTTTTCATCTGCACTGTTGTGAACACTGGAGCAGTCCTTTTTCTTATCCATTCCTTTCAACACTCAGCCCAGGTCCCTGCCCTCAGTAGGTTACTCAATAAATATTTTGTTTGCTGGGTAAGTGAATGTGAGAATGAGCCAATGAATGAGAGATGGTTAGTACCCAGCGGACTGTTTCCATAAAGAGCCAAATGCTGTCTTTCAAAGAAGTCATTTTGTAGCTTTTGAAGACCTGTAGTATTAAACCCTAATTCGGGAGCTTCTTAGAGGTGCAGGGAGTGGGTCTTTGAAGGTGGTTACCCTGGCCTCTCCCTGCGCTGGTTTCCAACACTGAGCAGGGTAGCACTTCCTCTTGCCAAGTAGGAAAGTTCAGAAGACAGCTCATGGGAACGTGGTCACCAGGTGATTGCCCGGTCGCTCACCTTTGGCCGTTACATGTACCCATTCCTGCGAAAACAATGAAGGCTGGCACAGGGGGTGCCAGCCGCGGGAGCAGGTATGGGGCAAGTGTGTGCACACATGTGTTCTTGTAAGAGTTTGCGGGTTGGGCTAAATGTGCAGTCAGGGTCAAGCCACGTAGGCACAGTGCCCATCACTTCAATTTTTAAGAAGAGGGTAAGTCTCACCCACAGCCATTTGCTATCTTGAGAACTTGTGATTTATTGTCAAGTGTTGCGACAATCAAGATAAATCACCTCCTTGCAATTAATTAATTGTTTCATGTAGGAGTAGAGAGGCCTTAGGCCCATCCACAATGTTTTGATGTTAACAAGATGGAAAAAAAATTTTTTTCCCCACCAAAACTTTTGGTCTTCTTAAGCAGAAGCGATAGATAGTTATGAAATATCTATAATTTTGTAGGCCGTGGTTATTTGGTAGATTAAGGTTGAACAGTTTTAATCTTTATTTTCTGTGTTGACTGACTGCATTTTAGTTTAAATAATACTTGTGCTACCTGGTCATCACAGACCTAGTTAGCAGGAATAATGTGTTACAAAGTGAAGTGAGTTTTTAGACTGGTTGTGAATTAGCCCAAGCTGATGGCCTCCCCTTATATTTATTGTTTTAAGCTCCCAGCCGTCTGCTGTGTCACGCCTCTAACTCCCAAGGTCATGCCTCCAGGCATTCTTTCCTTCCTGATTAGTCTCCTCTTTTCTTTCGGGTTGACACTCCTGTCCTTGGTTCTTGGGTTGGGATATCACCCTCCAGAGCAAAAGTCCTGCAGAAAAAGACAGAAATAAAGAGGCCAGAATTGTCTTTTCCAAAATGAACTTTGGCACTCACTCAAATTCCACTCAGCTCACGAAAACTAGACATGAGTTGTGTGCAAGGCTTAGGTTTTCTCCTCAAAGAACTGATGCTGTAGTTAAGGCTGTTGACCACGTCAGCCTCTTGAGCACATGCAGCCACAGAGGGCACTTCTGCCTGTTGGAAGCTCCGAGTACCTTCTCTAGCTGCTGTGAAATTAAGCCAATGGAAGGCATCCACACTGGTGAGGTTCAAAGTCAATTACCAGGAAAGAATATAAGAAATCTTATTAATTGTTCTCCTGTTTACACTGTATGTAAGAAAATAAATAATTCAGCTGCCTCATTTTGACCTTCCGCTCAAAGAGAGCTGTCCTAACGAACTTGGACCCCTGGTTCTCTCTGTGTGGTTACTCATTAAATCCTTATGTCTTATGACCTCTCCTGACTGAAGACTTTAAAGGGGCTGCAGCCCAGTCACCTGGCCCAAGTACCTTCCCTGGGATAGGTCACATCTGGCCTGGCTGTATCACACTTGCCGCTCCAGTTTCAGCAGAAGGTTACACTTTACACTTAAACTTTTCATATTGAAGTATAAATTGAAAGTTGCTTAACTTGGTTACCGATTTGCTCACACATCCGTGTGTCTGACCTTTGGCATACTAGCACTGCTGTCTTACTAATACAGGTTCCCTAGGGGCTCACCAGAGGAAAATTCTAGTTAGGAGCAAATTCGGAGCAGTTATTGATTTAACAGTCCTCCAAATGCTTTTGTACACAGAAGGAGCATAAAAAAAGACTCCCAACGATAAGCAGGCCAAACACACTGGTTGATAGTAGTAGCTAATGTTACTGACTTTTTGCCATGTGCCAGGCGCTGCTGTGAAGGCCACACGTGTGCTAATCATTTAATCCTCCAGTCAGCCCTGTGGGGTGAGTCCTGTTCTCAGCGGGACGCAGAGCCATGAAGAGTCTCACTCTGTCACACATGTCGAAGGGACGGAGCCTGAAGCCCTGGGCTCCCCTGCCCTTGGAAGCCACGTGCCCTCACCCGTCCCACCTACTGGCCGTGAAGCCTTGCCTGCTGCCCCACACTTTGGGGGGCAGGTTTCTGCCCCTGCCGTTGTCTCCCACCTTCTTTGTCCCGAGTCCCTCCGCACCCACTTGTGGCCAGTGTTCCCAGGGCTCCCCAGTTTTTCCTCAGCCTCCTGCCCGCTTCTTCCACCTTCTCCCCATGGCCCCAGCGTGAAGGTTCCTGGAGTGGGCCTGCCCTGCACAGGGCATGGACTCCAGCACCTCTGTGACCACCCCTCTCCCCCATATGTCCTCTGTTCCAGCCACGCAACACTCAACCTCCACCCCCAACTCTGCCCGCCAAATACTCCCTTTCTGGAGGCCACTTCCCCAGTTATTCTGTCGACACCCATGGCCTGACCATGGCTGCCCCAGCCCCTGGTCCTGGCGGCTCTCACGGGGCAGGCCTGTCTTTATCATGTCTTCCTCAGCGTGGAGGAGACGTCACCCAGGAGGCTCCCTGAGCCACTGAGTCTTTGTTACAGGCCCCTCCTGGGCCTAGACCCGCTGCTGAGGTCCCCCTGCGGAGCCGCCCTGTGTGGGGAGGGCCATGGCCACTGTGTTCACACTTGTCCCCCCCAGCACGATCACAGTGCATCGTAAACAGAGGCTCCTGATACACGTTTGCTCGGTGAGTGGCAGCTCGGTAGCTACAATTCAGAGCGAGAACAGCAACAAGCCTCAGGGGTGTCCCCCCCAAGGCAGGCGTCGGAGCTTACGCTGTGGAGCTGGCACCATGCCCTGCATCCCCGGGCAGAGGTATTCTAGTTAATGTTCCCTCTCTAGTTTATGCGCAGTCAGTCAGGACTGTGACTAATCCTATACATATTTGGGATGTATATTTGTTTTGGAGAAAATACATGGACGTTCAGGACCTCAGGTTAAGAGTGAGCATTTAATACTCTCCTTGGAGTCAGTCAGTATCTAAAATTATTCATCTCAGTCTTTGGATTCCCACCTCTGAGTTGGCTGCGCTCCTGGGTGTCTTTAGGTGTCGTCGACAGATTCTCAGAATAGTTGACTTAAAAACATACATGAAAAAAAAAGTACACTATACAGTACTTTACAAGGAGGGAGAGAGAGAAAGAAAGGTGAAGTGGCAAGATGGTTTAGCTATAAAATGGTTAAGGATTATTGAGGAAGTAGTCCAGGGTCATTGGATTAATTTTAGAGTATTTATTAAATATGAATTGATTGTGAGAAACTATGGATTCAGAAGTGTAGACACTGGCCACCTCTTGATTGAGTCTCTCGATGATGACTTTTCTTTACCACCTTCTGCTGCAGCTTAAACTCTTCAAGATGGGAACCCTGCTTTGTTCTTATTTTATTCTCTGTGTACAGCATACGCCAGGCCTAAAATAAATATTTATTGAATAAATCATATTGTCACTCCCTTTCATAAATTCACAGTCTGGGTCAAATTCCAGTAAGGACTAACAATGGATTTCTTTCAGTCAGGCGTGCTTCTTTTGCAGAAAGCCCTTGGGTTCCATCTGGAAAAGCTGTTCCTTGTTACCTTCCCATCAGATAGTCCTGCACACCCAGAGCAGGGCCCACCACCCGTCACAGCGGCTTCCCAGGGGAGTGTATACTGCTACCACAGCCTTTAGTGGGCATTGTAAAGTTGTAGGCTAGGTGTCCACTTAACCAGCTTTTATTGTTTGTTTTAAATGAGGATTTGGTGAGAGAATAAAATTTCCATAGATGGCACCTTGACATATGCTGATGTTCCTGCCATGAATGTCTGGATCCCATAGAAACTCGATGAACGTGAATCGAGGGGGCGCTGAGTTCCCCGATGGCACACATCCTGGTCTTCCCCTTCAGAGTGTTTGGCAGTCCCTGATGTAGGTAACACGGTCTGTAATGACCCTCACGTCTAGAGTGGCCAATATGAAGAGCAACAATACAGATAGAAACAAACCACAGAATTGTAGAGGGTCCACCATCAGTGGGCTCTGCCGCTGGCAGAAAGAGGCCACGAGACCCTTCCAAGGAGGGACTTTTAACCCCCATTTCAGCCCCAGAATGTGACACGAGCTGCCACCACTCAGAGGAAACACAGCTGGAAGACACGGTGTGTCCTGGAGGCGGGTGTTCTCCGTGAGGCTGTGCGTCTCTGGGAAGCTCACGGGTGCAGTAGTAAAAATATGACCTTTTCTCATTTTCACTTTACTCTCAACTTTCCAGGAGAGTGTCCCGCGTAGAGAGCAAGACGGAGCTGCATTTCGACCACCGCTGGTGTCACCTGTGCTGACTGTAATTTTTATCCATAGGTTTGAAGACATACCTGATAGCGGGTCAGAGAGCGAAGGAGTCTCACTGCAGCTGTTCAGAGGCCTTACTTTCTGGCTTTGAGGTCCTTGACGGCTCACGGGTGTCCTCAGGCCCTAGGGGACAGGGGACAGCGTCGCCAGGGAGTGTCAGTGACTTGGCGCAGACTGTCAAAACCTTTGATAACCTTAAGGTTAGTTTTTTTTTTTTTCCTACTTCTAAAACATGATATTAATTCTGCAGTAGAACATGTGAAGTAATAAGCAGCCTTCAGGTCTGTGGCAGAGACTTGGAATGCCCTTTCATTTTTTTTTTTTTTTAACATTTTAAAATTTAGTATAAGGTTAGCAGCATTTTGCATTTTTAATATCTTTGCTTTTATGATATTTTATGCACCACCATTTTCTTTTTACACATAGACTTGCTTCTAACTTGAGTTACTATTTCCTTTCTCTATGAGCTACGATGTCTTGGGGGGATTTCTGAAAGATCACAAAACATGATGATAGTCAAGGTGATTCTCTCAGCATCTTGCTTTGAGGCCTAGTTCGTATCTTATTTCAGAGACCACTTTCTCAAATTACTCATACGTCTCCTGAAATCCAATGTTTTATATAATTAGGTTTTGTTGGTGTGGGTAAAGCCTGTGCTGTATAGCTCCCTAGAAGAGTGCAGGCTTGCCAAGAACATTCTAGTAGTTCATCAGTGGGACAGAGATGGCCTGGTGGTTGCATCGCTGCACCCATTCCTGTCCTAACAAACCACCGAGGAATTAACACAATGGACCCTGAGCCTGCAAAATCACTCTAATGTGCGAGTCGCTCCTCAGTTGATGTAGTTCCGGTACTGCACCGATACCTTTTGTTTATCTTTACAATTTACGTATTTGCTGTTTCTTTTTTTTTTTAAGAGACAGTTAACACCTTTTCACTTCACTGTTTTGTGCTCTCAAATAACACTGTGATATGTGGTCAGGACGATGGCCTGCCGGTGTGGCTGTGACCAGCACGTTCCCGCGTGTCCTCGTCCATTAACACAGTTGAAAGCTAGCGGTCTTGGTGTTTCATGGTGTGGCATTTGGCTGCAGTCTCCAGCTTATTTCACTGTGTTGGACTCCGTGGTGCCTCTCCTCCAGGTACCACGTGTGGGTCCCGTGTTCAGGTTTGTGGACTGCACACGCGTCACTTGTTTCCTTGGCGCAGGGTTTCTCAGTCTCAATACTGCTGGTGTCAGCTTCAGCCTTGACTCCATTGACACTCTGGGTGGATAACTCTTTGGACGGGGGTGCCCTGTGCACTGTGTGATGCTAAGCAGCCTCCCTGGCCTCCCCCTACTGAATGCCAGGAGCACCCCCTCCTCCCAGGGTGTCAGCCCCGGTCTCTAGGCCTAGCCCTGTGGCCCCTAGCAGGAGGGTAAAGGTGCAGTCACCCCTGCTGAGGAGAGGATGTTAGCCCCGCTTCTCCCCCACGCTCTCTGGCGGGTGTGTCACAGTGGGTGTGGCAGAGATTTCCACAATGCCTGCACACTTTGGAGCCAGCTCCTTTGCCTGGGTGGCTGTCTTCCAGGAATCAGAGAGAGGAACCCCCTTCCTATGCCACCCCACAGCTCAGAGGCCAGCACTGAGCAAGGCCAGGCCGGGAAGAGCAGGCAGGGGACAAAAACGTGGCTTCCAAGCCCAGCCTTCTTACTGGAGGAGAAAGTGTTTCCTCAGGCTTCCAACTGGGCTATAGCCAAGTAGAGAAACAACTCAAGCCAGAAGTAGACGCTTCGCTGCATTTGTGTGCCACTTAAGATGATGTGCGCGTGTGTCTGTGAGGCGGGGCCCTCGTGGACCTTAGTGCGCCACATGCCTGCAGCATTAGTGACAGCGGTTCTGCACTCAGTTGCCTTACGAAGGTGTTTTGTCCTCCCGATAACATTTCTTATTCTAGTTATAAATCTACTTATGTACTTAGGCATTTTGGGTCTGGTTAGGCAAAAGCAATTTAGCATACTCTGTTGCCATGTGTAAATTTTCCAGATAATCTTGTGATCCCTGAAGGATCTCTGTGCCCCTTCCCGAAGGGGACGATGAGAGCATATGAAGTGTCCTCTCAAATTAGTTTTTGGAGGAGAACAGGATATCCCCATCCTGAGACGAGGACACCCTGAAGGTAATGTTCCTAGATTCACGGAGTGGAAGGAGCAGGAGGAGACAGGAAGCCTGGTCTCCATGCCAGGATTTGCCACTCAGGGTGCCTCCTCACAGCCCTGCTCTGGGCCCTGGTTCCTGGGCGTCGGCTGGGCCAGGGCATGCGACTGAGAGTCATTCGCTCTGGAGACCTGAGTGAGTCCCTGTGAACTGTCATCCTAGACTTGAAAGGCAGAAAACTGAGGTTTGCTCTAAAGAATACGTTGATTATGATCTGGCAGGCAAGGTTTCCCCTCCGGTAGGGGTCTGTGAATGAGGCACAAGTGCACGAGCACTCACTGGGCCCAGGCCTCTGGGAGGATTCCTCCTGTGAGCAGGCAGTGCCTCACGTGGGTCCCTGGCCTGTCGCCAGTGTCATCCACACTACCGTGAGCTTTTCTAATTCGCTGGGTCACAGACAAGTTCCTCCCTGTCCTTTCCCAGGATCTACAGACTCTCTCTGTCAACAGGTTTCTTTCCCTTGGTTGCTGCTGCCACCCTGGCCATCAAGAGTTGGCTCCTGTGGGCATTTCTATCTCCCTATATCCCCTGACCCCTGCCCAGCACGGGAAACCCTGCCCAGCTGAAGGGGCCTGTCAGAGAGAGGGTTTCCCCAGGTAGGTTCCCTTGAGCAGTAGTTTCTCAGGATGGCATAGGTGTCAAGTATGGGAAAAGTGTTCTGCAGTCAAGTCAGTGTGGGTTAAGTGACACTGAAAGTGTCTCTTTGCTCTAGGCCTGCTCAGAGCTTAGCACAGTAATGTGCACGGATAGGTCTCCAGAGAGTGAAGTGGTACGCAGAGTTCCCTGGCCTCTTCACCACAGATTTCTTCTTTCAAGCTGTACCTTTTGGGGGCCTGCTTGTCTCGTGGAAGGAGTTCTATATGAAGCCCAAGGATTCCTGTGTCTGCAACAGAGTCAGGGTTTATCTGCATTTGCCGAGCAATATGGTGGGAGATGAGCCTCAGACCCACTCCCGCTTGGTCTCTGAGTTGAAGAGGGAAGACTAGTGAAGCTGGAGTTAGTCATCATGTTGTGGCATTTCTTAATTTTGTTTTCAGGAGTCAGGATGGCTCTGGCTTGTGATTCTCTGGCCTGGGGTCCCTGGTGGCCTGTGGCTCATCTTGCCCTGGAAAAAGCAACCTGACAGTGACACCAACAGCAGCGATTCAACGCGTTGATGATGCTGTCGGCAACACCGTCTTAGTCTCCTGACAGCGGCTGAGGCGTGTTCAGTTAGCCCAGCGTCGAGGTCAGAGGGCGCAGGAAAGGGAATAAGGTTTTGGATAGAGAGATTGATCATAAACTCAGCAAGGGAACTCGGTGTTGGAGTGACTCAGCTGCAGTTTCAAGAAAGAACCAAGGATTTAGAGGAAAGGGGTTGCATAAACTCTCGGGGAGTGAATCCATGCTTCTGGTCCTGTCACGCCTCTCTCCTGTGATGCGCTTGCTTCCTGTCCCCACAGACTCCCCTCTTGCTGTTGCCCTACAGCCCCCTTAGTTTCCTGTGATTCCTCCAGCCAGTAACGCCACCTCCCTGTCTTTGAAGTCTAGCTCAGTTAGTCTGTACCACTTGGTTATAACACACGCAACCTGAAATATGTGCTTTCATTTCTTATGCACCTTCCTGTGAGCTCTTTGCACGCAGGGCCCATGTGTTACATAACTTCAGTTTCTCCTGAGTGCCTAGCATGGTGCCTGGCATGAAGTAGATAAGTATAGCTTCCGTTTGGCTTTTTTAGCTTTTTCATGATGCACTAGCTCTGTAACTCTGCAGAGCTAGGCTGAGGGCTGCACTGGAAGCCTGGGCAGAACTGAGCAGAGCCAAGGCGAGTGCCTGCAGAGGTCTTGTTTTCTGCTCCTGTCACTCGCACCCCATGGGTCTGTAAGTTATCAGCCTGTTCACAGCTGGAGAATTGCCCCCTGACATTTCATCAAATAGTCTGGGTATGGTGATGACCTGCTAAGAAACAGTAGTGGTGTCAGAGGTCAAGGGCTTTGGCCCTGAGGTTTTAGGTCAGAGGGAACCCTTCACACCCAGGCCTTGGCTGCTTGAGTGACTGGCTGTGAGTGATGCTGCTCAGGAAGGTCCTGGCATCCCATATTGTGGGGAAGGGGGTCCCCTAGAGCACTGGCGCTCACCCACTGAGCCCCATGAGCTGTGAGAAGCATCTTAGGTCGCCTCTGAAAGGCCTCCCCAGGAGGTATCTGCTTGGCTGATCCTCCTGCATTTGCCTCAGTCCCTTATTCAGAACACAGGGCATGTGCTCACAGGGCCTTTTTCCCTGTTTGCAGTGGGTAATGAGGCTAGTGGTATCGATTTGGCCACGTAGGGGCGATTCAGACAGGACCTGTTCCAGCTCATAAGGGTTATATTATACTTATATGGCTCTCGTGATAAAGAATCTGTCTGCTTTTGCAGGAGAGGCAAGAGATGTGGGTTCGATCCCTGGGTCAGGAAGATCCCTGGAGGAGACCATGGCAACCCAATCCAGTATACTGGCCTGGAGAATCCCATGGACAGAGGAGCCTGGCGGGCTGTAGTCCATAGGGTTGCACAGTCGGACATGACTGAAGCGACTTAACATGCACACACACACCTGGGACCACCCTGCTGTTTCAGTTGCTGTGGCTTTTTAAATGACTCTAAGAAAATGATCACCTCTTTGATCTCCTTGTTATTTATATGTGAAGTCATTATGAATAGGCTCAATCCAGTTTGAGGACATGAGGGCCTTTTATTTCATTGTATCAGTAGATGGAAAAAGTAACAGACTTTTCTCTTTGTCTGTGTGTGCAGTTTGTGCATGAGTGCTCCGTTCTGTCTGACTCTCCGCAACCCCATGGGCTGTAGCCCGCCAGGCTCCTCTGTCTATGGGATTTTCCAGGTGAGAATACTGGAGTGGGTGCCGTTTCCTCCTCCAGGGATCTTCCTGACCCAGGGATTGAACTCACGTCAGTTTAGACATTAAATATTTATTGTAAAAGGGCTTCCCTGGTGGCTCAGAGGTTAAAGCGTCTGCCTGGAATGTGGGAGACCTGGGTTCAATCCCTGAATTGGGAAGATCCCCTGGAGAAGGAAATGGCAACCCATAGTTGTCTGAGTTAACAGGTGGTGATGGTTGCACAATTCTGTGACTCTGCTAAAGACTATGAATTATATACCTTAGATGGTGAGTTGGGTAGATACAATGTGAATTGTACCTCCATGAAGCTGCTGTACAGATAAGTACATAGTAATCTGAATGCTGGCTCTGAAATGTGGATGCAAAGCCAGTTTGTTTTTTTTTTTAAAGGACTTTTCAAGTTGCGTCTATATTTTTAGTCATGTGCATGTTTTCTTCAATTAGGAGGAAGCATATCACGTATAAATTGATAGCTCTTCCTTGTAGAACAACTCCAGCTAATAGATTATAAAAAGAATGAGAGAAAGAAAATCAGCTTTAGAGCATCACAGTAATAATTGCTTCAGGCAAGATCCATTGGTGAGTTCTAACTGAAGTGGATAAAAGTTTAGGGACAAACAGGACATTTGCATAGCCTCCAAGCATCTCCCTTCAGGTAGTTATTCATTTTAAAGGGAAGGATATTGAGGGAGTTCCCTGGTGACCCAGTGGTTATGGCTCTGCACTTTCACTGCCCTGGCCCAGGTTTAGTTCTTGGTCAGGGAACTGAGATCACCCAAGCTGTGCAGCTCAGCCAATAAATGAATAAATAAAGGGAAGAAGAGTAACTTGGCAGTGGAAACCTAGCAGAGCCCACCTTCAATGATGGTTAGCATCACGATGAATGAAACCAACCCCCACCACCGCATGTTATGTGCAGAGAAGAGTGCATCCCCTCTATGGGATTCTTCCCTCAAACCCCAAACCTCCATCAACTTCTGAGAAAACATTAGCTAAATCCAAGTTCAAGGGCCAGGACTCATCAAAAGCGTCAGACTGGAGGAGACTAAATGTGCGTGGGATCCTGGAACAGGGAAAGAACATCTGAATGAAAACTGCATCAGGGACTTCCCTGGTGGCCCAGTGGTTAGGACTCCCAGTGGTTAGGACTCCACGGCTAGAGCCACAGGTTCGATCCCTGGTCGGGGAACAAAGATCCCACATGCCATGTGCCATGGCCAAAATAAATAAATAAAGTAAAATATATACAGTGAAAGCAAATCTGTTGCGAATAGTGGAATGAATTTTGACGAATCAGTATTTTTTTTTAAAATCTGCAGTGTGGTTAATAGTATGATGCCAGTGTTAAGGTCTTAGTTTTGATAACTGGACCACGGTTCATGTATAATACTAACTTTTGGTGAAGCTTGGGTTTTCGTATGGGACTCTCTGAATTGTCTTTCCCAATCTGTTTAAATCTAAAAGTGTTTCAAAGTAAAACATTAAGTATACACATACAAAATATTATGTTTGTATTGTTTTGTTACAAATATAGGTATTACTGTTATGCACTACGTTACACGTGAATTGAAATGGGAAGGTTAGTCCAGTTCATTCAGTTGGCATCATCAGGTGGTAGAGTATTGCACACGTAGGGAATTTCCCCAAACACCAAATATTTTCTTACTTTGACTTTCTGATGGAACTTTATCATAGCACAATGACACTCTTCTTGCCTTGTCAGCCTTGGTCATTAAACTCAGTGGTCGTTTAGGGCTCAGAAACCTGAGGAGGTTTCCAGGGTTCTGCACTCCCTGACTTGGAGGTTTTGCGCCTGGTTCCTACAGATGTGTGTTTGGTTTGTTTGTTACTTTGCCTCCAGTATTTGTAGGCCGTCCGCTTGCTGTTCTTACTGCTTCTGGATGCCTTTCATTTTCTGTAATAATTACTGCTTCTGTCTTCCTCTAATATTTGGCTTCTACTTTTCTCTAGGATTTTGTTAACAGCAGTCATCCATTTGGGAGTGTGCATGCCTGTGTCGACCCACTAGCTTGGGGAGAGTGCCTGGCCCTCCCGTGACAGGCTGCAGCCTGGGCAGCCTCTGCCCCATGTGGCAGGTGGCCCCTCTTCACCCAGAGGTGTCACATGTGTGGTTGGGGTCCACACCTGTGACTCTGGGCTGGTCCCTTCTCTCTGTGCCTCAGTGCCTTCAGGTGGGAAATGGGCTGATCGCAGTGTTACCCAGGTGCTTGTGAGGACTCAGCACAGGCCCCTGTGGGTCATGCATGCTCTTGCTGCGTGCGTGCTCCGGTCTGCCATGTTCTACCTGTGTCTCGAGTTTAGGAGGCAAGGGACACTTCTCCTGGTCCTAGAAGGCTTGCTGAGACTGAGCAGGCAAAGCAGGACTTTCCTCATGTTTCCTCCTTGATTCTCAGAAGAGAGGTCTCCCTGTCCCCCTCCCCTTCCCTGACAGCTATTGGCTTACAGCTGGTTTTATCTTGTGAAGAGAAGCAGTCTTGAAGAAAAAACTATCTTATAGCTCCGTGCCATACATTCTAAAGAGAATATAAGGTGTGTGTGTTGAAATGTGAAATGTGTTAAAAACAAATACAGAGGCACCCAAGTGTGTTAGAGAAATAGTTCCAACCTCCCTCCAGAGCTCTCGTCCCGATGGGGGTGGCCGAGGAGTAACCTGGGAAGATGCAGAGCTTGCTCCTGGCCTTCTCCACGGGAGCTTGGGTTTCCTGGGCAACAGCCAGCACGCTGCTTGGTGCGAACAGTCCCTTGTCCCAGGGACCTTAGCTGGGCTTGGTGAAGCTTGGTGCCACTTAAAAGAGCCAGGAGGTGGCTATAACTGCCCGGGTCACTTCAGGAGAACAAGGCAGAGGAGATCAAAGTGCCAGGATTATTCTTGGGTCCCCTTTGTGCCAAGAAAAGAGGCAGAGAGAGGCTGTTGCTTGGTGGTCAGGGGTCAGGAGCCCCATGGTCTGACCCCCCACTGTGGCCAGTCACTTCTGCCTCGCAGCAGTGACAGGAGGATTAACAGAGATCAGGCGCACGAGATCATGGGTGTCGCATGGATAAGCACCTGACAGGGTGCATTGGCACATGCTAGGCACTGAGGTGTCTCCATGTCTTGGCAGCTGCTGTCATTAGAACAGTGGCTTTGACCTACTGCGCCTGCAGAGAGACTGCCTTGCATGTCAGCTGCTCAATTCAGGTGTGCCCCCAGAGCCCCCAGCAAGGGCTTCTTGGGGTCAGAGATGCCGACAGCCGCTCAAGGGGAGAGACAGGCCTTTAATGATCTAGCAAACGTTTCACAGAGGGTATTTGTGTGCCTGACAAAACCCAGTATGTAAGGTGTTTTAATCCAATTAAAGCAAAGCAGGCAAATAGTTCAAGTTGCTGTGTGTCTAGGGGGCAGGGGATCAAACCCACCCACTGTTACCTAGTGAGACCCTCATGGAGCACAAGGGGCTCCCCCCAGAGATCAAGGGAATGTCGAGATATGAGAACATCTCCATCAGGGCAGACATATTTCTCTAAGGTTTCTGTTTCATTTGTTTTAAACTTAGAATCAATACAGTTTCTCCCAGAAAAGAAAAGGGATTTGAACTCTGGTTTGTGAGAACGAAATCCCTACCCTTTCTATTTGGTTGGCCAAAAGGTTCGTTTGGGTTTTTCTGCACGATGGTATGAAAATCCGAACAAGCTTTTTGCCCAACGCCATACTGTCCTGGTCGGTACTTGTTTACAAGTTGAAGTATGGTTGTTGTACGATATGATACAAGTTGTGATGATAAGTCTCTCCAGGCGGGTCCGGCTCTGTGACCCTATGGACTGCAGCGAGTCAGTCTCCTCTGTCCCTGGGATTCCTCAGGCAAGAATTATAGGTATACAGTATAGCGGTTGACATATCTTCTCTTTGTAGTTATTGTAAACTACAGGCTCTATTTCCTGTGTGGTATCGATACTATACCTGGCAGTGTTGGGTCTTTTCAAGGTCAGCTAATTCCTGCAAACGTGTGAGAAGGGCTGGGTCTGTAAGCTCGTCCCTCTGCTTTACAAGGACATCCCACCTTCCCAGGGAGCTTGAGAACCTTCACTTAGGGTTCGAGTGTGGGTTAGCGGCTAGTTTAACAAGAGCTGTATTGAGATATAACTCACATACAATAAAATTCACCCTTGTAGAGCATCTAATTCAGTGGTTTTTAGTATGTTCGTAAAGTTGTACAGCCATCACCATGGTCAATTTTAGAACATTTTCATTCCCCTGAAAAGAAACCCCACACCCATTCCAGTCACTCTGCATCATCCCCTTATGCCTCTCATTCTTGTGAACCACTAGTCTCCTTTCTGTCTCTGTGGAGTCACCTTTTCTGGACATTTTATACGGATGGAGTCTTACGATACGTGGCCTCTTGTGTCTGGCTGCTTTCACTGAGCGAGTTTTCAAGGTTCATGCATTTTGACGTGTATATCAGGGCTTTATCCCTTTGGAGAGCTGAATAATGTTTCGTTCTATGGACATCCCCCGTTTCATTGATCACTCATCCACTGATGGACATTTGAGTTGTTTCTGCTAAAGAGTAGCCGCTGTTAGGGTGCATTCACATACAGGCCTCTGTGTGGATGTGTTTCCATTTTCACGCTGCCTAAGACGTTTGGTAAACTTTCCACTGGGTTGTGCCCTTCTTGTGTGACAGATTGCAACAGCAGCCGACTCATCTGAGTCACGTAGTGAGCTGTGTTGCCCGAGTGAGCTCTACGCTCTGTGCTCTTCTTGTAGACCTGCCCGTCATGTGGAATCACGTTCACTCCCAAGCCAGAAGCTGGTGCAGAAGGCGGGGCGGTCCAGAACGGCTGTCAGGAGGAGCCCAAGAACAGCGCCAAGGTACTGGCTCTCAACCCTGGTCCCTTGCCAGCGCCTCTTTCAGTGTGCCCACCAGAGGGGATGTCCTGTCGGGTCAGCTTCTCAGTTCTGAGGGTAACTCCTCCTGGGTGACATCACTGCACACCTTCTAGTCCTCTGGGTTTTGGACAGACGGATAAAGAGCAGGATGGATGCTGACCTGATGGGACTCCCTGATGGCAGTGAGGCCTGAGGATGTGTGGCTGAGGGGAGTTTGGGAGGCTCTGTGGGGCTGGAAGCTGGACTCAGCAGCTGGTGGAAGGTGGATGTGGAAGAGAAGAGGGGCCTCCTCAGGGTGAGAGAGGAGTCTGTCCCCATCACCATCCTGGTTGCCTGGAGGAGCAGGGGGAGTGGGGAGAAGCAGATGGTTGTTCAAGTTAGAGCAGAGACCCGGAGGTGCAGGTTGCGGCATGTGGGGCACAGTCCAGGGGCCTCTGGTGTGGCTGCATCGGGGGGACGGCACTACTGCGGCCCACGCACCAGCCTCTGCATTCACCCCACTTGTCCTGATGTAGGCCTCCGGAGGACCCAGCTCCAAAACGCAAAATGGACTTCTGAGCCCTCCTCCAGAGGAGAAGCTCACCAACAGTCAGACCTCTCTGTGCGAGATCTTACAGGAGAAGGGCAGGTGGGCAGGCGTGAGCCTGGATCAGTCAGCTCTCCTTCCGCTGAGGTTCAAGAACATCCGGGAGAAAACAGACGCCCACTTTGTCGATGTTATCAAGGAAGACAGGTAAGAGGGAGCCAAGATTTATAGGTAGATGCACCGCGCCACCCCCACCTCCCACCCCCACCCCCGCCCCCGCTGCTGCTTTTCTGAGTCCCCTTGCCCCCCAGTGTGTTTGCCCTCCAGTGTCAGTGTGTCAATAATTTGAAACTGACACAGTGAATAATACAGAGGATTCCCTTTTCTCCCTTTGTACCCAGTTCACCAACGTTTAACATTTTACTGTGCTTGCTTCATCCTCTTTTCTCTCCCTGTAAAAGTTACGTGTGGTGTTTTTTTTTTCCTAAACCATTTGCAATACATTGGACACATTGTGCTCTCTACCCCTTAAAACTGTATTTCCTGAGAACAGGGGCATTCTTGTATATGATCATAGTTACAGGCTGCAGCTCCTGTTCCGGTTTTGTCAGGTGGCCCCTGTGTCCCTGACAGCATGTCCTCTCCTCTGGTCCAGGACCTGGTCCAGGGTCACATGCTGTGTTACGTGGTTGTCAGGCCTCTTCCATCTTCAAATCTGGAGGCAGTTCCTCAGCCATCCTTCATCTTCTAAGACACTGACGTTTTTGAAGCATGCAGGCCAGGCTCTTATATAAAATCTTCCTGAAGTTGGATTTGTGTTGAATCCCTCAGGATTCTGTCTGGGCTGTGAGTGTGTCCGCACCCAATGGAGGAGACTTGCCTTCTCCGGCCCCAGAGGCCCAAGGCGCCCTTGTGATGACCTTTGTTGGGCAGTGAAATTGATCATCTGGGCGAGTGTTGCCAGCTTCTGCAGTCCGTGCTTGTTTTCTCCCTGTGACTAGTCAGCTACCCGTGGGATCATGTAGAGATCCCATTCCTCGTCGCACTTCACTTGACTCATCTCCACTGATGACTCTTGCCTGTAATAGTCCTTACTGTGCTGGGCAGCGTGGCGACTGTCCTGCTGCAGCACTGACGGCACATTCACCACGTAACACTTGGCATTCTGCAGTGAGCAGCCTCTCCCCACTTACCACGTAGTCTCTTCATGTATGGACATAGAAATCCATGTAAACCCGCATGGAGTCCTGGTTTACTTAACAGGGCATCATTGATCACTGTCCTAATGAGTGTGATGCCCTAGTCGTCCTGAATCTGACCACAGGAAGCCCCTGTTCAGGCTGGCTCTTGCATCCTTTTGACATAGCTCTTTCATTTGTTTTGAGCCATTTCTTACTTTCCAGCACAACAACTCATTTTATATTTTCCCTGCCCCAGCACAAGCATCAGCTATTTCTCCAAAGAGCCTTGGCTCCTTTTAGTGAAAAATGGCACTTAGATACATTAGTTATTAATGTTCGATTGATTGTCTTTGTAATCAAAGGCATACACTCACTATGTGACTTCATTCCTTTTACATTCATTAGAACTTGTTCTGTGATTTCTGCATGTGGTCTGTTTTGGTCAACGTACGATACACACTTAAAAAGAATGAAAACTCTGCATTCTCAGGATGTTGCAATCCATAAACCTCAATTAGATTCAGGTGATTGGCAGCAGTGATCAGATCATGTGTCTCTCTACTGAAAATTTGGGCTGTTTTTCTACCCATTATGGAGATAACTGTTAAGATTATTTCTATCAATTATTGAGATATAAATAATCTCCAGCTATGGTTATGGAATTGTCTGTATCTATCTCACAGAATTGTCTGTGTCTCTGTCTCTTTGTTTCAAGTATTTTGAAGCTCTTTTTTAGGTACATACACACTTGTGAGTGTTATATATTCCTGGTAATTAATCCTTTTTATCATTTTGAAGTGTCCATCTTTGTGCCTAGTAATACTCTGTCTTGAAGACTGCTTTATCTGATATTAACAGTCACTCTAGCTACTATTTGCATGCTATATCATTTTCCATTAAAAAAATTAAAACCTGCGTCTTTATATTTGAAATACATCTCCTGTGGGTCTTGTGTTTTAAATCACCCTGACAATATCTGCCTTTTTATTATATTTTAATATATTTTGTTTTTAGCCATACCTCATTATGTTTCTTTTAGTGGTTGCTCTAGGCAGTCTTATATTTTTGTAGTCTTCCTATCGTTAATATTATATCATTTCACTTTAAATGTAGAAATCTTATATCAGTGTAGGTACATTACCTCTCCTCTCATCCCTTATGTTATGGTTTTCACATGTTACATATATATATATATATACATTATAAACAACAGCCTCCAATTCCAGCCTCCTGGTAACCTCAGGTTGGCCTCTCTTGATTGCTTTTTGTTGAGGAGGGACCATGTTTTCCTGACTCCTTGCTTGTCTAGTAATTTTGGATTATGTTGTGCACATTGTAGACAAAACTCTCCATTCTGATACTTTCCTTTGAAGAGTATCAACTTTTTGTTTGTTTCAGCAGCCAGATAAGTGATCTGAACTCAAATGCTAAACTCTGTCTCCCCTGAGGTGGGCAGCAGCTGTTCTTTTTGCTTTTATTAGGCTGCTTGGAGTTGGCTGCACACATGTGCATTTCAGGGGTCTGCCAGGGATGGGAGCAGAGCCTGTGTGCAGAATGTAGGGCTCTCCCTTCTCTGGTCCTCTCCCTCTGGGATGTCCAACCTCATTTTCCATCTGTGGGCATGCTGAACTCTCTCTCCTGGTTTTCCAAGTCAGTGAGATGGGAGCTTTCTTATCTGAGTTGTAGCCGTCCTGCACATGGTGCTGACTAATGGCTCTCTGCAGATGGAAAAAACCCCACAAATTCAACTTCTTCCAAGTGTAGCTCCATTTTCTCACTGCCTCCGGCCGATCGCCAGTGCTCTCAGTTGTTTTTATATTTTGTTCAGGGTTTACCTTGTGACTCAGATGGTTAAGAATCTGCCTGTAATGCAGGAGGACTCAGGTTCAATTCCTGGGTCAGGAAGATCCCCTGGAGAAGGAAATGGCAACCCACTCCCGAATTCTTGCCTGGGAAATCCCTTAGACAGAGGAGCCTGGTGGGCTAGCGTCCATAGGGTTGTCAAGAGTTGGACACGACTGGGTGACTAACACTTCAGGGTGTGTGGTCGCTATCTGAGAAAGGATTGATCCAACACGAGCTCATCCCTGTTCCCAGAAGTGGGACGGCCCAGTATTCATTTCAAACGAGCAGCACAGCTTACAGTGTGGATCCTGCCTCTTGACTCTTTGCAACCCCATGGACTGTACAGTCCATGGAATTCTCCAGGCCAGAATACTGGAGTGTAGCCATTCCCTTCTCCAGGGGATCTTCCCAACCCAGGGATTGAACCCAGGTCTCTCGCAGTGCAGGCAGATTCTTTACCAGCTGAGCCACCAGGGGCAGGAGACTGGGGTCTGGTTCCTGGGTTGGGAAGATCCCCTGGAGAAGGGAAAGGCTACCTACTCCAGTATTCTGGCCTAGAAAACTTCATGGCCTGTATAGTCCATGGGGTTGCAAAGAGTCAGACACAACTGAGCCACGTTCACGTTGCCTCTTGACTGCAGAAATATAACCATTATGTTTCCTCCTTGTAGCTGCTTTGTTGCTTTTCCCTCTGTCTACACTCACCAAGTGAAAGGGAAGATGGGGTGGCAGTCAACACTTGGGGGTGGCATTTTTTTCTCTTCTGAACCTGAGAGCCAGTAAGGAATCTCACACTTACCACCAGGAGTCATCTGAGCATGGAAAGGAGGAAGTGCAGTGGCCCTTGCTGTGTGTTGGGCGCCTGATAGGCACTTCATGTATTTTATCTGCTTTAATCATTCTGGTAGTTACTGTGTGAAGCAGAGAGACAGCCCACAGCTATATTTTTGTTTTAAAATTATATTAACATCCCCTTAGATTTATAGTAATTTTCTGCAGGATAAAAAGGATATGACTATTTGCTAGCCATCCGTAAAAGAATGAGAGAGCCATGTAAAGCAGGCTTGATTTCTCTGCTATTAAAATCATCGAGCATTATCATTTTTCAGGTTTCACACGCAATCTGCATATGTGACAACAGCTCCAAAATTACACTGACTGTAAACACAATTTTGTGATAACAACCTGTTAGCGGTGACGGTGGTAATTACTGTCAGTGCTCTGAGTGACAGGACAGCCGGTTCTGAATTTTGTGTGCGAGGAAGCCTCCGAATCCACATAAGCACGATCCATGCAGGGACCTGCTGGTCCTTCAGAGGGGAGCGTTTCATGGAACAAAAAAAGCTGCCGCCTCCTTCTAATTCTGCATGCCAGAAGATGTTTTCAAAAGCACAGTTCTACTGCTGTGTGTTATATTTATGGTGAATGGGCATTCTTTCATGGAGGTGCAGCCTGAAATGGGATTCTGTATAGAAGCATGCAGGACTTTCCAGAGAGTTCTAAAGGGGTGGTCGAACAGTGTCTGTTGTGCAGTGACTTTCAGGTGCAGCCTTTGTGGCACGCTCCACAAACGGCATCTCCGTAGCTAACGGTGGCCCTCTGAGAGAATGAGTGCGGCAGCTGTGCTGCGTGTTGATCGACTGCCTTCATCATCTCTTCTAGCCTGATGAAAGACTACTTTTTCAAGCCGCCCATTAACCAGTTCAGCTTGAACTTCCTGGATCCGGAGCTCGAGCGGGCCTACAGGACCAGCTATCAAGAAGAGGTGTGTGTTTCCTCATAGTTTTACTGAAGACATGCCAGTTTTACTCAGTAGTTCTTAGTCTTGTGCTTGGGCAGCCTTTTTTTCGTTTTCCTGAGCAACGGGAAATTGAAGGCTCATTTTGATCTCCCACAGTCTGTACGTAAGCCCTGAAATGTATGTAAGCCCTGAATTTCATCTGTATGTGAATGTCACCACAAGGGAGAAAACCCTAAATCTGTCTACAGCAGCTCAGTTTGTCACCTCTTGGTCTCCTTTCCCTTCAGCTGGTGGGTGCCCAGGCTCCCCGGCCGTGTTCCAGCCCCTGGAGGCCTAGTATGGCAAGGGGGCTCCAGCCCCACCTGTTCTGTTCTCCAGCAGGACTTCTCTCCCTGTTCCCTGTTGGCTTTCTTCCCACTGAGGTGGGACACAAGTCAGAGGCCTGCCACCTCGCTGGGCTTTCCCAGATGCTTCAGGGCTGAGCTCCCCTCCATTGCCCTCCCCTGCCTTAATTCCTGCTGTCCTATAACTCTGAGCCCAAACCTCACTTCCTCCAAGAAACAGTCCCTGACTGCAGACTGGATTTCCCCTCCGTTACACCATGTCTTCACAGCTGGAATCCCATTTTGAAACCTCTTCTTGTGGGACTGTTAAATCATATGCCTCCCTCCCTGGACTCTCAGCTTGGGGAGGCAGAAGCCCATCTCTTATTCTCTATTCTATATGGTGTCCAGTCCTCAAACCTGCAAGCGCTTGGTGGGGCTTGATGGGAGCAGTGGACAGAAGCAGTAGCCTAGAGCCTGGTTTGAGTTACAAGCAGCCAACCCCCTGCAGTCTTCCCAGACCTAACCTGGCTTAGTGTTACAAGGTCAAAAACACATACCCTCCCAGCCCAGAGCCAAAAGGATTTCTCCTTCGACTTCGATTTGTTCATCCAGAGGATCACCCCTTAGTGTCTGCTGCATCCAGGGCCCGACCAGGCTCAAAAGTCCTGGTGAACCAGACAGGGTGGGCCATGCCTGTGGGGTTGGGTTTCATGAGCCTCTTGGGACCTGAATACCTGTGAACACCCCAGGCAGGGCTCCTCGTGTGGACTTTCGAGTCAGTTGATTGATGCCTGGAGAGCAGAACATCATCTCATTTAGTCCACACAGCAGCCTTTCAAGCAGGTTTACGATGATCCCCGTTTTGCCAAAAGAAAGCCAAGGTCAGGGAAGGTTGAGAGGCTGAGATCCCTCCGCTAGAGTGGAATACCCCCCAACCGCAGTACTGAGTGTAGAGCCTCCCTAGCAGCAGGCACGGGCTACCCAGCCCTCTCATCACCAGATGCTCCCTGAGCATCCTGCTCCTGGGGCTGAGGCAGAGAGATGACAGATGCTCTCAGGGAAGCAGTAACCTGGCAGAAGTCAGAACCCAGACCCCTGGGTCCTGAAAAGCCCTCAGAGCATACTGACTGACCCCAGGTTGAGGGCCTAGAGGGAGCCCATGTTACTGGGAGGGCTGGCAACTAACCCAGTGAAGAAACGTTGCAGAGAGGGGCCAGCAGCTGCAAACCTTGGAGATGAGATGGAGCCTGGGTACCTCCAGGGATCTGGGGGCGCCTCCATCTGGTAGATGGGGTGGAGGTGGCAGGTGGGCAGCTTCCTGCATGGTGGACGTTATGCCAAAGGCCAGGGGGAGCTGGGAAGAATCCAGAACAGGGGGTGGCACCATCAGACTGTGTTGTGTAAAGGTCACGTGGCCGAGCCATAGAAGGTGATGAGAGTGGATGAGCCTGTAGTCTAGGGTGCAGGTGGGGTGCTGCCCCCGGAACCTGGGGCAGGGTGGCGAGGAGGGGAGAGTTGCAGGAGCAGCGGAAGGTTCTGGTCTGTCCCTGCTTAGGCCCCCACTGCACTCAGTGTTTTCCCAGTGAAGCTTCACCATCGCCCATAAGGTGTTGGTCCAGAGTTCATCCTTGTTCCCAGATAAAGAAACGAGGCCCAGGGACAATGGGTGATGTGGTCAAGGCACCACAGCCCTGGCTGGGCTCCTCCTCGCCTGTGTGACCTCGGGTGGCCCCTCACCTTGGCCTCTGACCTGTGCCCTGAGACGAGGAGCATTTCCTCCTCAAGAACTGTGTGAGCATGGAGTGAGGCCGGTCCCTGCAAGGGTCCACCTGACGCTTGGAGCTGGCCTCTCTCTCGGACTCTGGCTTTGTTATCATTTCTCCCCTTTGCTGTGATTCCCTAGTACCCCGTGTGTGTCGCTTTGTCACACTGACCACACCAACATCTCAGACCCTCGTCTGCCCACCATGAGGCTGTGAGCCCCCCAGGGGCACTGTTTCCCACCTGTCCATCCCCCCTGCACCCTGTGCAGACCCAGGCCCAGAGCAGACTCTTGCCGTCACTGTTGCTGCTGACCTGCTGCTGCTCTAGCCCCGCCTTCTGCTTCTGTCAGGAAGCCCCGAGTCTGGGGCCTGGCTTCTAGCACGGGACTCTCCTGTCAGCAGCATACTTCGGGCTCAGTGTGCCGCACTCCTGTGAGAATTTACTGGTTTGTACTCAGCTGCTCTGTGACCTTGGACAAATTTCTGCACTTCTCTGTGCCTCAGTTTCCTCACTGTTGGGCAGGGGGTAGTAGTAGGGAGATGGCTGTGTGAAGCATTTCTCACCCTGCGCCTGGTCCATAGGAGGCAAGTGCTCAGCAGACATCCACTGTTTTCCTCCTGGATCGCCTTCCTCCAGGTAGGTGCGTCCAGCAGTGTCTGTTAACGTTCCCCCACCGCCACCTCCCAAACAGGTTATAAAGAATTCTCCCGTGAAGACTTTTGCCAGTGCCACCTTCAGCTCCCTCCTGGATGTGCTTCTGTCGGCAACAGTGTTTCTGATTCTCTCCATCACCTGCTTCCTGAAGTACGGGGCCACCTCCACGCCGCCCCCGCCGGCCGCTGTGGCAGTCTTCGGAGCGGCCCTGCTGCTGGAGATCCTGTCCCTCGTGGTCTCTGTCAGGTAAAGGCCCACCTGCGGGCGGCTCCACAGCTGTTAGCCTTCAGCTCCCTCTGCTGGCGTAGCTGCCAGCCGGCTCCGTGAGTGCATTTCTGGACGGTCCTCTTCTCTTCCCTGGCCCAGCCCTGCTTCATAGACTCCTCCCTCGCGAACCCCTCAGCACAGGGGGTCTCCCTCCTTACCTGCAGGTCAGTGTCCTCTGCAGCCTCGACGCCACCAGTTAAGTCCCTTGAGCTCCCAAACCAGACACTTAGAAAGTGGGAAGATAAGGGGCAAGAAAGCAAAGCAGAGAGAGAGAGAAGAGGAGGTGTGCAGGGTGCCCCTGGGAGGGCCATCTCCTGAATGCAAGAGTGAAGCCCTAAACCCCCAGAGGAAGCGCAGGCCCAAGTCCATGGGCTCGGGTCAGGCAGCAGTTTCTTCGAGATGACACGGAAACACAAGCAGCCAAAGAAAACGTAGCTAAGCTGGACTTCATTAGAATCTAAAACTTTCATGTTTCAAAGAACACCATCATCACTTTTCACCCCCAAGTGAAAGAGGACATACAGAACAGAAGAGTATTTGTAATTGTGTCCACAACAAGGGTCTAGAATGTTAGCTCAACAATAAAAAGACACTCTGTTTAAAAATGAACAGAGTGTCTGAGAGACATCAGGG
This sequence comes from Ovis aries, assembly GCF_016772045.2. NCBI lineage: Eukaryota > Metazoa > Chordata > Mammalia > Artiodactyla > Bovidae > Ovis > Ovis aries. Next base: position 3,832,703 of record NC_056077.1, on the reverse strand, counting down.
CCCCTCTAGGAGGCAGGGCCCTCAGGACCCGCCCAGCCTGCCTTCAGGGCAGCCCCAGCCCCAGGAGCTCACAGTGATTCTATCTATGCCATCGATGCCCCAGACCCACCCCTTCCTCCAGCCCTGCTGCTCTCAGCAGGACGGCCCCACACTGGGGGTCAGAGAGAAACAGGGAGACTGGCCCTGACCTGTGCCCCGAGACAAGGAGCATTTCCTCCTCAAGAACTGTGTGAGCGTGGAGTGAGGCCGGTCCCCACGAGGGTCCACCTGATGCTTGGAGCTGGCCTCTCTCTCGGACTCCGGCTTTGTCATCATTTTTCCCTTTTGCTGTGATTCCCTAGTCCCCCGTGTGTGTCGCTTTGTCACACTGACCACACCACCATCTCAGACCCTCGTCTGCCCACCATTAGGCTGTGAGCCTCCCAGGGGCATTGTTTCCCACCTGTCTGTCCCCCCTGCACCTCCCCAGCATCCCAGGACAGGAAACTATAGCTTCGGGTCTGGCCCTGAAGCTTCCGGTGCATGATCCCTCCTCTCCACGCTCACCTCCAGCCTCCCCTGAGGCCCCTTCAGCTCTTTGCCAAAGGGTTTCGCTGCCTTGCCCACAGCAAGCCCTGCTCTGGGGCCTGCCTCCTTCCACGTCTTGGCTCCAAGCTCCTCGCCAAACTGCTGGGGACCCAGGGCCTGCTCTCAGCTGGGGGGCACCAGAAAGACCCAAATGCTGATTTTCTTTTCTCCCTGCTCCCCAGGATGGTGTTCTTCCTGGAGGACGTGATGACGTGCACCAAGCGCCTGCTGGAGTGGATAGCCGGCTGGCTCCCGCGCCATTTCATCGGGGCCATCCTGGTGTCCCTCCCTGCCCTGTCGGTGTATTCACACGTCACCTCTGAATTTGAGACAAACATACACGTAAGTAGAGTCGCAGTGATTTTGTGTCCAGGTTCCTCTGGGCTTACGGATCACTTTTTTTTTTTTTTTTTAATAAGTCTCCTGGCTTGGGACAAGAACTTAAACACAGAGGCCCACACCCTATCAGTCCTTTGAACTTGTCTTTTTAAAAGACTTGCCTAGGACAGAGGAGCAGGCCGGGTGGTCAGACCGCAGCCTGCCTGGGGAGAGTCCCCCGTGGAGCTGGGTCCTCTCCCACTGGCTGAGTGTCGCTAAATCCCAAGTCAGTTATTTCCTTACATGTTTTATGAGGAAGCATCTGTCCCACATATCCAAATGATATAGGGTAATACGCTGTTGTCTGTCAACTGTACTTTATTTTAAAAGAAAAGTAAAAATAATAACCTTAGTCTGTAGAACTGGCACCAGCCTTCCACTGGCACCTCAGCTGGCTGCTGCTGATCATGGAAGCCGCTTCCAAGTTACACCCATAAAGAGTGAATTCACGCTGCTGTAGCAAGACTGTATTTCTGGTGCCGGCAAGTGTAGCACAAAGTGCTGGCGGGCTGGCTGCATTCGATAGTTACACACCCCAGTTTCATTTCCGCTGACATGCAGCAGGGTGCCTGGAGGATGGGTTTTGGGGCGGGAACTGATGACAGGGTGGCTTCATGGGGGCAGCCTACCTTTCCTCCCCGCCAAGGTGATGTGTGTGGTTCCCACACACCTGTAAGCGAGAAAACTGTGGGAACTTAATTAATCCCATGGTTTATGATCTGTCCCTGAACTGAGGGTGTTCTGTTTCACAGAAGGACAGGTAAGCGAGTGTGTCATCTGCTCTCGGGGTTCCCACATGGAGGGGAGGCTGGTGGGCGCATTGGGGTCCTCACGACCCTTCCCCTCGTTTCAGTCCACCGTGTTCACGGGCTCGGCCGTGCTGACCGCCGTGGTGCAATACTGCAACTTCTGCCAGCTCAGCTCCTGGATGCGGTCCTCCCTGGCCACTGTCGTCGGGGCCGGGCCCCTGCTGCTGCTGCTCTACGTCTCCCTGTGCCCAGACAGGTACGTGAGCCCTGCTCGCCACGCAGGGGTCCCCCGCAGGGCGTCACCTACCCTGACACTGCTTTTGTCCCCCTCACACCTTTCCTCTGAATTGAGATATATCATTGACGCAGAAGTATTAGTTTCCAGGTGCACTGTGTAATGATTTAGTATTTCTGTACTGTGTGAAATGATGACCACTGTAGTTAAGTTACTCTTGAGAATTTTGTGGCAGTTCAGTGGTTAGGATTCGGTACTCTCACTCCTGGGGCCCAGGCTCAATCCCTGGTGGGGCAACTAAGATCCCACAAGCCGTGATGTGAAGCCAAAAAAAGAAAAAATGTTACCTTCTCAGCAACTTTCAAATATATAGTACAGTATTATTAACTATAGTTACCACGGTGTATGAGTTTGAGTAAACTCTGGGAGTTGGTGATGGACAGGGAGGCCTGGCGTGCTGCAGTCCATGGGGTCGCAAAGAGTCGGACACGACTGAGCAACTGAACTGAACTGACCTCGGTATATATTATTTCCCCAGGACTTACCTACTTTATGCCCGGAACTTTGTACCTTTTGAGAACCTTCACCCATTTTATCCACCTTCCACCCCTGCCTCTAGCAACCCAATCTGTTCATGGTGGGTTTTTGGCTTGTTTTTAGAGTCTATATGTAAATGAGATCATACGGTATTTGTCTTTCTCTGTCTGACTTATTTCTCTTAATGCCGCCAAGGTCTGTCCATGTTGTCACAAATGGCAGGATTTCTTTCTTTTTTGTGGCTGAATCATACTCTCTTGCATATATACCATGTCTTCTTTATCCATTCATTCTTTGACAGATACTTAGGTTCCTTCTCATCTTGGCTATTGTAAATAGTGTTATAATGGACATGCGGATACAGATGTCTTTTCGAGTTGCTGTTTGTGTTCCCTTCAGATGTTTCTGAAGAACTGCTAACTTCTGTTTTTAATTTTGGGGAGACCCTTCATAATGTTTTCCATAGTGGCTGCACCAGTTTACTTCTCACTAGGAGGGCACAGGGGATTCCCTGGTAGCTTAGCTGGTAAAGAATTCGCCTGCAATGCAGGTGACCCCAGTTTGATTCCTGGATCAGGAAGATCCCCTGGAGAAGGGATAGGCTACTTGATCCAGTATTCTTAGGCTTCCCTGGTGGCTCAGCTGGTAAAGAATCCTCCTGCAATGCAGGAGACCTGGGTTCGATCCCTGGGTTGGGAAGATCCCTTGGAGGAGGACATGGCAAACCACTCTAGTATTCTTGCCTGGAGAATCCCACGGACAGAGGAGCTTATGGCCCCAAAGAGTCGGACACAACTGAGCGACTAAGCCCAGCACAGCAGTGCACAAGAGTTCTCTTGTCTCCATGTGTCAACATCACTTGTCACTTCTTACCTTTTTTTTGTTTACACCTGTGCTAATAGGTGTGAGGTGATGTTTTGCTTGATGTGCATTTCCCTGATAATTAGGGGGGTATTGAACAGCTTTTCATGTGCTTATGAGCCATCTCTATGTCTGCTTTAGAAAAGTGTCTATTTAGATCCTCTGCCTGTTTTTCAATTAAATTTCTGGGTTTTGCTATTGAATTGTGTCTGTCACTTGTTCTTTCTCATCAGTACTAATGCCCTCCACCCCAACAGACATTTAGTGTCTTAACAGGAAATAGCTTTCAGCCTCATCAAGTCAACAACTTGATGAAATGCCCAAAGAGTAATATGCAAAGGAAAGAAAAAGGAAATAATTTTTAATAGCAAAATATGTATTTACCTGTAGACTTCATGGGGTGACCACCCCCAGCTAACGTCATGCAGTAGTCACATGCTAGAACTCACAGTTGTCCCACGATATCCTCAGGGGATTGGTTCTCAGACCCCTTGCCCTAATACCAAAATTCAAGGATGTTCAAGTTCCTCCTATAAATGGCACCACATTTGCATATAACCTACAAAGCTGTTTAGACTGCTTATGATACCTAATACAGTACAAGTGCTATGTTGTAAGTTGTAAGCGTGCAGCAAATTTAAATTTTGCTTTTTTGAAACTTTCTGGAAATTTTCTTCATAATATTTTCGATATGAAAGTGAAAGTTGCTCAGTTGTGTCCAACTCTTTGCGGCCCCATGGACTATACAGTCCATGGAATTCTCCAGGCCAGAATACTGGTGTGGGTAGCTCCTCCCTTCTCCAGGGGATCTTCCCAACCCAGGGATCCAACCCAGGTCTCTCCCGCTGAACCGCAAGGGAAGCCCAAGAATACTGGAGTGGCTACCAGGCTTCCCTGATAACTCAGTTGGTCAAGAATCTGCCTGCAGTGAAGGAGACTCCAGTTCAATTCCTGGGTCTGGAAGATCCGCTGGAGAAGGGATTTTTGATCTGAGGTTGGTTGAATCCAGAGATGCAGAACCTGTGGATGTAGAAGGCCGTTTGTATTTACAATGAGGAAGTTTGAATTTAAGAAAGTAGAACCAGAAGCCATTGCATACAAGACTATCAAGAAAACAAAATGTTAGAGGTGGACGTGACACACAGATGAGAAGAAGTGGCTGGTTCTGACCTCTTGTGGTAGGGCTGGTGTGCTGAGACAGGCCACAGACTGTCGAGGTGGAGGAGCTGAAGAATGATGGCCTCGCGAGGGACCTGGCCCTATTCATAAACCCTGTGTCGGAACAGTTCTCCAGCTTATGACATGAAATGTTAGGGCAGCGAGAAATCATGAGAAATACACCTCTTATCTTGAATCCTTCCACATAGTGAAGCATACATTTTACTCAAACGGCCTTCAAAGCTCTCTCACTGGTGATGTGGGGAAAAAGAAACAGGAGCTTTGTGAAGACCCCTGGGGACAGAATCTGTTCTGTGCTATGAAAAATATAAAAATTAAAATATATAGGATGGCGCTGATAGGTGCTGTGTTTAAAACAGCCTCTGTTAATGAATCCATCAAGGCTTCTGCTTTCCATGTGTCCTACTGATTAAGTTGTGTTTTGGTTCTCCTAAATTACCAGTTGCACATTTGCAACTGGCTTTGTGGCCTTTAACCTTTTCAACTAAATATATAGTTGGAAATATGATGCTACCTTGGACAGCAAAGTGCACATAGTAAGTAATTTATTCAGAAATTTGGAGGGAATGTCTCAAATCATTAAGCTTCTGTTTCTAAACGTTGGACTTCTTGTGTAACTGCTTATGAAAATGTTTTATGTTAGCACACATTAAATAACCATTTATTTATATTTACAGTGGGTTTAGATTAGCAGGATATTTCAAAGTTACATGGGACATTTCTCCGTTGTGCTCTGCAGGACATCTAACATTCCTGGCTCCCCAAGTTATTATGGTAACCAGAAGGGACGCGAGTATTCCCAAAATGCTCCCCTGTGCTATGCTGTGCTTAGCCGCTCAGTCATGTCTGACTCTTTGTGACCACATGGACTGAAGTCTACCAAGCTCCTCTGTCCATGGGGATTCTCCAGGCAAGAATACTGGAGTGGGTAGCCTTTCCCTTCTCCAAAATGCTCCCCTAGGAGTGGTATTACCACTGAGAATCACTGCTTTCATAAATTCAAAAGTAGAAAATGGTCTGATTTGTTTCAATATCCAGATAAAATCGCCATAGTGCGTTTGGGATATTACCAAAGCAGTGGTCAGTAATGGACAGAATGAGTGTCCTGCCTCAATTTACTTAATAAAATAATAGCGACATGAAAGATGTTCAAGTTCTCTGCAAATTAAGATCAAAAAGAGAATTCAAAGTATTCAGCATTCAATTTATTCAGGGAATTTACTGCTGTTCAGCATGTGAAAGGAAACTTTACTGAACAGTTAAATTACTTTAAGCAAAACAAGTGTCCTTTTTCCTTCTGAAGGTGTGTTCAGCCTTCTGGAATTGTGGTCTTTATAAAGCTCTTTCCAAACAGTATGAAATTCAGTAATACACTTTTTAACCTTTTAGTTCAGTTCAGTTCAGTCCCTCAGTTGTGTCCGACTCTTTGCGATCCCATGAATTGCAGCACGCCAGGACTCCCTGTCCATCACCAACTCCCGGAGTTCACTCAAGACTCACGTCCATCGAGTCGGTGATGCCATCCAGCCATCTCATCCTCTGACGTCCCCTTCTCCTCCTGCCCCTAATCCCTCCCAGCATCAGAGTCTTTTCCAATGAGTCAACTCTTCACATGAGGTGGCCAAACTACTGGAGTTTCAGCTTTAGCATCATTCCTTCCAAAGAACACCCAGGACTGATCTCCTTTAGAATGGACAGGTTGGATCTCCTTGCAGTCCACAGGACTCTCAAGAGTCTTCTCCAACACCACAGTTCAAAAGCATCAATTCTTCGGTGCTCAGCCTTCTTCACAGTCCAACTCTCACATCCACATATGACCACTGGAAAAACCATAGCCTTGACTACATGGACCTTTGTTGGCAAAGTAATGTCTCTGCTTTTGAATATGCTGTCTAAGTTGGTCGTAACTTTCCTTCCAAGGAGTAAGCGTCTTTTAATTTCATGGCTGCAGTCACCATCTGCAGTGATTTTGGAGCCCCCCAAAATAAAGTCTGACACTGTTTCCACTGTTTCCCCATCTATTTCCCATGAAGTGATGGGGCCAGATGCCATGATCTTAGTTTTCTGAATGTTGAGCTTTAAGCCAACTTTTTCACTCTCCTCTTTCACTTTCATCAAGAGGCTTTTGAGTTCCTCTTCACTTTCTGCCATAAGGTTGGTATCATCTGCATATCTGAGGTTATTGATATTTCTCCTGGCAATCTTGATTCCAGCTTGTGCTTCTTCCAGCCCAGCATTTCTCATGATGTACTCTGCATATGAGTTAAATAAGCGGGGTGACAATATACAGCCCTGACGTACCCCATTTCCTATTTAAGTCCATCACAATTACCCCATCAGCCATTCAGTCACAGGGATGGACCTTTTCCACTTGGATCTGGAGGGCATTAGCTATGGGGAACCCAGAAATCAAGCAGGAGATCTTGAAGTGGGGCTGGTGGTTGAATCTCTGCTTGATCCAGTCCACCCTCATACTCGCAGGATCCTCTCAGCCCATCCACCCTGTCACTACTGAGCCCAACTAGGATAGGGGGCATGTTCAGTTCAGTTCAGTCGCTCTGTCATGTGCGACTCTTTGCGACCCCTTGGACTGCAGCACGCCCGACCTTGCTGACCATCACCAACTCCTGGAGTTTACCCAAACTCATGTCCATTGACTCGGTGATGCCATCCAACCATCTCATCCTCTGTCATCCTCTTCTCCTCCTGCCTTCAATCTTTCCCAGCATCAGGGTCTTTTCAAATGAGTCAGCTCTTTGCATCAGGTGGCCAAAGTATTGGAGTTTCAGCTTCAACATCAGTCCTTCCAATGAACACTCAGGACTCATCTCCTTTAGGATGGACTGGTTGGATCTCCTTGCAGTCCAAGGGACTCTCAAGAGTCTTCTCCAACACCACAGTTCAAAAGCATCAATTCTTCTGCACTCAGCTTTCTTTATAGGCCAACTCTTACATCCATACATGAATACTGGAAAAACCATAGCCTTGACTAGATGGACCTTTGTTGACAAAGTAATGTCTCTGCTTTTGAATATGCTATCTAGGTTGGTCATAACTTTCCTTCCAAAGAGTAAGCGTCTTTTAATTTCATGGCTGCAATCACCATCTGCAGTGATTTTGGAGCCCCCCAAAATTAAGTCTGCTACTGTTTCCACTGTTTCTCCATCTGTTTCCCATGAAGTGATGGGACCAGATGCCATGATTTTTGTTTTCTGAATGTTGAGCTTTAAGCCAACTTTTTCACTGTCCTCTTTCACTTTCATCAAGAGGCTCTTTAGTTCTTCTTCACTTTCTGCCATAAGGGTGGTGTCATTTGCATATCTGAGATTATTGATATTTCTCCCAGCAATCTTGATTCCAGCTTGTGCTTCGTCCAGCCCAGCGTTTCTCATGATGTACTCTGCATATGAGTTAAATAAGCAGACAATATACAGCCTTGATGTACTCCTTTTCCTATTTGGAATCAGTCTGTTGTTCCATGACCAGTTCTGACTGTTGATTCCTGACCTGCACACAGATTTCTCAAGAGGCAGGTCAGGTGGTCTGGTATTCCCATCTCTTTCAGAATTTTCCACAGTTTATTGTGATTCACACAGTCAAAGGCTTTGGCATAGTCAATAAAGCAGAAATAGATGTTTTTCTGGAACTCTCTTTTTCGATGATCCAGCAGATATTGGCAATTTGATCTCTGGTTCCTCTGCCTTTTCTAAAACCAGCTTGAACATCTGGAAGTTCACAGTTCACGTATTGCTGAAGCCTGGCTTGGAGAATTTTGAGCATTACTTTACTAGCGTGTGAGATGAGTGCAATTGTGTGGTAGTTTGCGCATTCTTTGGCATTGCCTTTCTTTGGAATTGGAATGAAAACTGACCCTTTCCAGTCCTGTATTCACTGCTGAGTTTTCCAAATTTGCTGGCATACTGAGTGCAGCACTTTCACAACATCATCTTTTAGGATTTGAAATAGCTCAACTGGAATTCCATCACCTCCACTAGCTTTGTTCATAGAGGGAACAAAACACGAACTCAATTCCTATGAAGCAGGGACGACTCGTCTAGCTTTGAGGAGATGGGAGGCTCTTCCAGCTCTGGGAGCGGGGGACACACACGTGGGTTATAGCAGTGTCACCGTCTTGTCTGGACTGGATGAGAAGGGGACATAAAGTCTTAGAATTTGCATTTCATGTGTAGCTCTCACTTTGCTTCTCTGTGAAGGCAGCTTCTGTAATCACGTAAGCCACTCTGAGCCCTCACTGGCCTGTGCTGCCCAGGAGAGCTGCTCCCAGGTGCTCCAAGAGGTCCCCTTTGCAGGAAGCAAGGCTGGGGCCCTGGAGGGCGAAGTGTCAGGGCCCTTGCCGCGGGGAGAGGCGAGGTTCAGGTGATCTGTGGGCCTGACTGGATACTGGGTGTAAGGTGACCCCAAAGGAAGCTGTGGAGAGGATGGGCTGTGTGTCTTGGGCACCTTCCCCAGCAGCACCAAGAGAGAGGTTGTTAGGTACGTGTGGTTCAATGCCCTAAAATTGGGATTTGATTGCTTTGGGCACCACCAATAGCAAAGTTCAGCTTCCAGAGTAAATGATTCAGCAGCACCTCTAGCAGGGCCTTTTGAAATTGATCCTCTGTCAGTAGGCTTCGATGTCTGAAAATGACCAAAGTTTCCAGCCTGTAGATACTGTGGATGTGTTCTTAGCAACGAAATGAAGGCTTTAGAGACCTTTCCTGATTTTGCTCTTTGTTGGCTGTGCATACCTTCCATGGCTAATATAAAAGTTGTTGTTGTTAATATTCATTTATTTATTTGACTGTGCTGGGTCTTAGTGCAGCATGTGGGATCTTTAATTTTTGTTGCAGCACATGGGATCTTTAGTTGTGGCATGCAGGATCTAGTTCCCTGACCAGGGATTGCACCCAAGCCCCCTGCACTGGGAGTGAGGAGTCTTAACCACTGGACCACCAGGGAAGTCCTGATAAAGGCTTTTACATCATTGTCTTTACCATTTTGTTTTTCTTCATTAGCACACACCATCAAATTATAATTAAAATTTACTATCCTTAACTGCCTACCTTGAACTCCACCTTGAAAATAGGAAAGTTGTTTTTATTTAAACTGTTCTCAGATTGCTTTGTATAGTGCCTTCCTAGCTTTTTATAATCATAGTTTTCTGCATTTTAATTTCAGTTCCACTGTAATTTCACACCTTGATGCAGTGCAGAATTTCAGGTAAGCTTTTAACATTGTGCCTATATCTGAATAAATGAGAGTAACTATATTATTGCTGGTTATTTCTAAGCTTCCTGAAACAGTTGTGTCTTGAACAAAAAGAACAACATACTCACTCTTAAAAGAGTAAGCGGAAAATATCTGTTTATTAAAATAACAGATCATATTTAGAATACCTTATTGGGAAAATAAATGATTTTTAAGATGTAGGCAGATTTCTCCTGCTCTCTTGACAGTGGAGCATTCCTGTGAAAACTTTCCTAACCCTAACTGTGAAGAAGCAGCTACCTTAAGACACAGCTTGCTATCGGAGGCACAAAATGAGTCAAGGTAAAGCACTGATGCTCACAGCTCAGAGCTGTGGTGGCTGATGCTGCGACGCTGAGTCGTACCTGGGGAGGAACTCCCCCTGTTCAGGGTGGTGCTGGCTGTCTAACATTCACTGCAGAACAGACGCAGAACACTATTTTTACTTTTTGCCTTTTTCCCTAAAGGCCAAAATCCCCTTCAGATTTCTTTGATTAGCAAAAACAGGTACTAATATAGGTCTTTCATCCAAGCAAAGCAGCAAAAAGCGAACTTTCAAAAAGCAAAGGATTCTGATATTAGATTCAGTTTAATTTTATGTCCGACCTTTTTTATACGACTGTTAAAAAGGAAATCTCACAAATCAGAGTATTTTATTCACTAAAATATTTTAAATTAACTGACTAGAAATTTGAAAAAAAAATATGTTGGGTCCTTTCCTTACTATAAATGTCAAATTTAATTCTAAATAAATTGAACTCAAAATTTTTAAAAATTATCTAAAAGTATGTCAATATCAAGAAAAAAATAAAATTAATCAGTTCTTAAGTCTCTAAGACAGAGACAACTTTCCAGTCTTATAAATAATAAATAAAACCACATTCACAAAAAAATAAGACTGACTGAGTGGATGGTACCAGCAGACTGAGAAAAGTATTTGTGGGACTGTTACATAAAGAACTAATTAAGACCTGATCTAAATTTTTGCTTCAAAATGTTACTAGGTGGATACCCAGTGTAGACCAGGGTATGGCACATTTATGAATTGATGGTGGTGTTTAATACAGGTTTATTGAATCTGCATAATAACGTGATACATTAGGAGACTTTGTCCCTATTTTCCAGATAAGGAAGCTGAAGCTCAGAGAAGTTAAGGAACCTGCTTGTGGACACACAGCTAGTAACTGGCAGTATTTAAACCCTTGCCTCCCTCACTGCCAGGCCATGCTTTTTCTGCCATGCTTCAACACTTTTCAGAATGATACCATAGTTTTGGAAAGTAACTTGACCGTCTATGAAAAATAGTCCTAAAAATGTTTGTCACCTTTAGCCTAATAATTCTATTTTTAAGCTTATCTGCTGAGGAAATAATTCAGCATTTGGTAAAGGCCACATGCCCCCAGGTATTGATCATAGTGTTTTATAATATTGAAAGTTCATCAGCAAGTTAAGTTGTCAGTAAAAGAGAATTAGTTATGAAACATGTACCCAAATGTTGCAGCCATTAAAATGTGGAAGTTATGGAAAGCACTCATGATTTTTTCATCTTTCACTTATTATGTAAAATTGCATATGTCTTATAGCTACAGGTAGGTATTTCATTATATATTTTAAAAAGTAGGATATGTAATCCTTATGATCTAATGGTAAGTGGTAATTTTTTTCTATTTCTGTAATTAAAAAATTAAATATCTGCGTACGTTTAGATGTTGGGGAGAAGAATTAAAGTGACAATAGAAGTAGAATACATATGCACAGAGAAGTCCCTACATGACGAGAACAGCTCAGTGAGTTTTCACAAGCGAGCACACCCATTTAACCGACATCCAGACCAAGAAGTGGAACAGTACCGCAGCCCGGAAGCTCCCCATCACGTCTCCTCCTGGGTCCCTGCACCCGTCCTAGGCGTAGATTTTAAATGGCATTGAAATACACCAGCATGCTGACACACCCCATGTTGAGCTGGCTAGGATGACCAGTGGTCTTTGTTTTCTGTCTCTCTCTATTTTGTAATCCCTCTCTTCCACGGTAATGAACTCTGCCCTTACTGTGACTTCCATTTGTCCGCCTGTTGAGTTGTCTCTTGCGTTTATTCATATCAAATCCCTTCTTTAGGGACTGCCCTTCACTATTTGAATTTAGGAGTAGAGCTATTGCCTTCATTATCCCTCTACAGTAGAAGAAACACAGGTGTAGAGTGGAGGTAATTCTCTCACCCACTGGTGGCAGATATCTTTGGCTGCAGGGCAGCCCAGGGCACGACATGACAGTCTGTGCACTAGGACCCTTCCTTTTCTCTCTCTCTCTCTCTTTTTAATTGAAAGATAATTGCTTTACAGAATTTTGTTGTTTTCTGTCACACCTCAGCAAGAATCTGCCATAGGTATACACATATCCCCTCCCTTTTGAACCTCCCTCCTTCTTAAGCAAAGGCCAGAGCCGGCAGTGCTGTGGTTCCCTCTCCCTCTCCCAGCGCCCACGCCTCACATTCCCCTGCTCCATCCAGAGCAGACTGGCTCGTGCCCGTCCCAGGCTCAGGCCGCACTGCTGGCTTTGGCCGCAGCCCAGTCAATGTCTGCACCCTGCCCACTTCTCCCTCTGGATTCTACGATGCCTGGTTCCAAGGTGACCTGAAGCCTTGGTGACATCTCCTCATAAAGATGCTGTTCCTCAGTGTTACCTCTTCTGAGAAATGAAGGAAAGGCCAACTCCTCAGCCAAGGGAAGGAGCTCACGCAGGGAAGACTCTTCCCTGCAGACTCTCCCCTCCTCTGGGCCAGCCAGAGGGCTTAAGGGGCTGCACGTGGGTCTGTTTCAGTACCTAAAATAGTTATGTTTAGTGCTTGTGATTCATAGTATATTTTGCCATTCATTTAAGTGACAATTGGCAAAATTAATGAGTTAAGTGTGGTGAATCATGCCACAGAGGTCTTTTTTTGTTTCCTGGTTCTTAGGCATGAAGTAAGGGTCCCCAAGACCACGCACCCTCAGTGATCATTCTCTTGGGGGACTCAGAACTCATCATATGGTTGTACCCATGACCATGGTTTATTACAGCAAAAATGACAGAAAGCACAATCATCAGGGGGCAAGGGTGCATAAGACAAAGGCCAGAGGAAACCATATGCCTGTGTTCAAGAGTCTGCTCCCAGTGGGGTCATGCAGGATGCGCTGAATCCCCCAGCAATGAGCTGTAACAGGGAAGCGCATCACGTGGCCATCCTCTGCCTGGCATGTTCCAAAATCCCAGATTTCTGGAAACAGGGCAAGTGCTCAGCATACACTCTCGTTTGTACAAACACAGGGACTGGTGGGAATACCCCAAAGCCAAGCTCCTGATGCCAACCTAGGGCACCCTGCCCATGGGCCTCTCTACGGCACAGCCTCAGGCCCTTTCTGCACAGGCCTTTGGGCCGGTAGAGACTTGGCCATACTCCAGCCCATCTTCCGTTTACATATGAGGAAACAGACCTGAAAGGTGGCGTGACCTGCCCAAGGATCCCAGAGCTCTTCAAGGGGAGCCAACCTGGCCATTGCACCAAGGCTGGGGCTTTTGGGACTATGTTTCATGGAAGGCGTTATGGCCAGATTGGTCAATTTCATTATTTTTAATATCCTTAAGTTACTGCTAACAGTAAAACTCATTTAAAGGACTCTGATTACAGAATTGAGCTTTCTGTGCCACAGCTCTGTCTACACTCAGAATCCATCTGTTTTGTACATAATTATATTCCTATAAGTGACCCAGCAGCCCGCTCTGTGCATTTTAGAGTACAGCAGGGAACAGTTTACATGAGCAGAGCAATCACAGCCATGTAAGCTGATAGAAGAAGGATGAGAAGGAAATTCAACAAGCGTTAACAGTGATTGCCTCTGGATAGTGCAATGACGGTGAATCTTTTCTTTCTTTCTACTTTTACCCTAACCTTTCTATGCTGAGTATGTAGTATTTTTAAGTGAGAAAAAAAAATCTATTTAAAGAATAAACTTTAGAAGAGGCAGTAGCCCATGCTCATCTTCAGTCCTCGGGTGCCAGCTGTGTCCCTACCGCACTTCCACGACACTGCGTGGAGCCGCAGAACAGACTGAGCAGACTCGGTCGTCAGAAGGAAGAGAAATGGGTTGCATCCTTAGAAGGGCAGTTTGGACATTTCTACTGCAATTCTAAGTGTGTGGTATTTTACATGACTCAGCAGGTTCATGCTCAGGAGTATATCCCACAGACAGGCTCCTTCGTATGCACGAAGATGCACTTGGGAATGCCGGCTGCAACCTTGTTCCTAGAAGCCCAAAGATGGGCGAAGTCAAGCACCTCAGCCAGCGTCTGGTTGTGACAGCACAGCCAAGGGTTAGAATAGTGGGAAAGGGCACTGCATAGGAAAGACACTTATTTTCCATTGCTTATAATTTGTTTGAGTTTCTTACAGTATGTTACTCTTAAAAGTATACATTTTATATATTTTAAAAAAAATGTTAAAATTGTCTTAAATGACTTTGGCAAAACAGAACTAACTCGGGGGGGGGGGGGGGGGGGAAGGAGGGGGCAGGCAGATTGTATCAAAGTATCAGAGGATAGGAAATATCTTGGGTATGGCAGTGTGGTGTGGTTCCCAGGGAGATAGCCTTGCTCTTAGGAGACAGGTCCTGAGCTGTTCAGGACTGAAGTGGCCTGGTGTCTGCAGCTTACTTTCAGAATGTTCAGCAAAGTGTGCCTGTGTGAGTGTGCTTGTACGTGTATACCACTGTGCACACGTGTGGAGTGTGTATTGACAAAGGGGGAGAAAGCAAAGTAACATGATGTCAACAACAGTTTCATGCAGGAGAAGGGTATACAAATGTGTGTTTTGCTAGTCTCCTAAACCTTTTTTGTAAGGTGGAGACTTTTCAAAATAGATAGTTGGGAAAACAGACAAGATTTTAAAAATCAAGGAGCTAAAGACTTCTGAAAAACAGAGCACTTAATATAGAAATCTTACAAGAGTGACTCTACCTTGCCACATCTTTCTAAACAGAAACAGGTCACTCGGCAGCTGCAGGTGATGGAAGGTTCGAGCTGCACAGAGCTCTGTGCAGGTTGCTGGTTAGGCAGGGCTGGCTCGGACCTGGAAGTGCTGGGCAGTAAACTTTACTTAAAGATACACTTCAGGAGGCACGCCCTTTCTCCTCTCTTTCCCCTCCAGCTCCACGAGGAAGCTGTGCAACGCCTCGCTGCCTCACGACAACAGGAGCCCAGCCACCCTGATCGGCCAGGAGGTGATTCTCGTCTTCTTCCTCCTGCTCCTGTTGGTCTGGTTCCTGAACCGGGAGTTTGAAGTCAGCTACCGCCTGCACTACCACGGGGACGTGGAAGCGGACCTGCACCGCACCAAGATCCAGAGCATGAGGGACCAGGCCGACTGGCTGCTGAGGAACATCATCCCCTACCACGTGGCCGAGCAGCTGAAGGTGTCCCAGACCTACTCCAAGAACCACGACAGCGGCGGCGTCATCTTCGCCAGCATCGTCAACTTCAGTGAGTTCTACGAGGAGAACTACGAGGGCGGCAAGGAGTGCTACAGGGTCCTCAACGAGCTGATCGGGGACTTTGACGAGCTCCTGAGCAAGCCGGACTACAGCAGCATCGAGAAGATCAAGACCATCGGGGCCACGTACATGGCCGCGTCCGGGCTGAACACCACGCAGTGCCGCGACGGCAGCCACCCGCAGGAGCACCTGCAGATCCTCTTCGAGTTCGCCAAGGAGATGATGCGTGTGGTGGATGACTTCAACAACAACATGCTGTGGTTCAACTTCAAGCTCAGGGTGGGCTTCAACCATGGGCCCCTGACGGCGGGCGTCATCGGCACCACCAAGCTGCTGTATGACATCTGGGGAGACACGGTCAACATCGCCAGCAGGATGGACACCACGGGGGTGGAGTGCCGCATCCAGGTCAGCGAGGAGAGCTACCGTGTCCTGAGCAAGATGGGCTACGAGTTTGACTACCGAGGGACGGTGAACGTCAAGGGCAAAGGCCAGATGAAGACCTACCTGTACCCCAAGTGCACAGACAGTGGGTTGGTGCCGCAGCACCAGCTGTCCATCTCACCCGACATCCGGGTCCAGGTGGATGGCAGCATCGGGCGCTCCCCCACAGACGAGATAGCCAGCCTGGTGCCTTCCGTTCAGAACCCGGACCAGGTGTCCCCGGGTTCCGAGAACAACGCCCAGACCAGGGACGCTCACTCGTCTGCTAAGAGACCCTGGAAGGAGCCCGTCAGAGCCGAAGAAAGGTGTCGGTTCGGCAAAGCCATAGAGAAAAGCGACTGTGAAGAAGCGGGGATGGAGGAAGCCAATGAACTCACAAAGCTCAATGTCTCAGAGAGGGCGTGACGCGGCCCAGCCCACCCGCGGTGCTCTGTCCGTCCAGGCGCCACCGTCCCCGTCCCCGGACGGCGAGTCGTGTGGTCACTGCAGCCCTAACCCCTGTGTGGATCACAGTCATTCAGGGTTCACTTTCATCCGCCTCCTTCCCCTTCCCCCACTCGGTGTGACCGTCAGAAGCGTGGAGAACAAGTGCCTTCAGGGGCTGGCGCGACCTGGAGTCCAGGGAGGCACAGCCAGGGCGTGGCGCTGGATGGTGGCGGACGTTAAAGCAGAAGCTGTGGTTAAAATCAGATTTTTATTGCTTTTTCTCACGAGACACTTTTTTTTTGTTTTTTTTGCTAATATAATGTTTTTGAGGTTTTTTTTTTTCCTGTATACACACTAGTGTTTTTTCCAGTGACCTGACCTTTCTATGTAAACACATACACGCACACACACTTGTATTCATGAACATGAGATCAAGTGCCAGTAACTCCCTGGGCTGGGTGCTGGGGGTGCAGGCTGAGGACCACAAGGAGCCGGCAACCCCTTACCCGCACCTTCCAGGGCGATCGGGCCCTTGGGGGCTGTGGCTGCACCCACTGGCCCCCCACACCCAGCGGCTTTAGGGCTTCCTCCTCATGCAGGCCAAGATTCCAAACGCCAACCGGTCTCACAGCTTGTGAACCCCGGCCTCAGGTATCTAAAAGCCCTTTTCCATTCTGCCCTCGCCCTGAGGGGTCTTCCAGCTGGAGTGGAGTGGCTCGTCTTTGAAGGTGACTCGTCCCAGAGGGAAACAGAAAATAAACATCCGAGGGTTGCATTTATTTATTTATTTATTTATCAGGAACCGTGTGTGTCTCGGGGAGGGTTGCTGGGCTGTTCTCTCTAGCGAAGGGAACTAGGCTTGGAGTGGGGGGTAGGTCACAGCGGAAGGATGAAGATGGGGCCATTAGAGCCCCAGCCACCCTGGGCTGTCTCCCCTGAGGAGGAGGACCCCAGTGGGCATGGCCCGTGCTCTGGGTCGGGGCACCCTCGGCCACCACTTCGAACGCAAAAGCTCTGCTCCTACCCCTCGCCCATGGGGTCTGCCCATGGCAGGAACTGGGTCAGAACGACTCGGTGTGAAGCAGGTCTGGGCTGAGCACCAGGGCTGGCAGGCAATGCTTGGCCTCCACTTTCGGGAAGTTTCTCCATTCTTTCCGTTCTCAGCCTGCGCAGCGCTTGTCTGTGGCGGGATCAGGCCTGGTGAGTGGACCCCAGTCCTCTTTAGGTGGAGCTCTTACACTGTCAGTAGGGGCAGAATCGTTTGGATGTAAATGAGGCGTCGGAACCCAGGGGAGTACAGAAAACCCAAGGGACTCGCTTCTGTGCCCTTTGTTACTAATCCCATAATCCCCCTTGTAATTGTTTTGCCACACTGAGTCTGCAGTTTATGTGGACTTGAGCTCAGGCCAGAGCTGTCCTGTCACAGTCACATGACGCCTCCCTCTTAAGGTGGCTGCAGCCCGTGCAGTAGGGGAGGGCTAGGTCCTTGTCTGTGTGAGGCCTTCACCGACGTGCCCTGTGCATTTTCTCGTCCCCAGCAAATCTCTGTGTAGCTTTTGCATCTACACCAAGTCCCTGTATCACTCCTCTTTGCCAAACTCGCACAGAATCTGCCCTCCCTGGCACCATCAAGTATTGACTTGGATCAGCCAGCTCCCCAGTGACGTGCTTGGGATGGTCCCCAGCAGCGTAGTCACAAGCCAGGATCTCCACGTCCAGGGGGATTTGCCTTCAGGTTTTACTGTCAGACTGTTGGTCTTCCAATGCCAGAGAAGGGATGACTGTGACAATACCTCTTGCTTCTAAAGAATGTATTCTTATAAAATATTGCAGAACTTTTATTTTTTCTTAAAAACACTACCTGATGCTCTGCCTGTCCATCGGGGTTGTGGGCACATCAGGGGTTCCTTCCATCAGTATTAAGGTGTGTGTCATGTCTGGCCCTCACCCTCTACCCCCCAACCCCTGGGCTTCAGGCTCTGCAGCAACCGCGTTGGCCAGGAGCTGCTGGGCCGTTGCTGAATTTTCTGCTGTTCTGCTCCACAAAGCTCATCTCTGCACACACTTCCTCCCTTGCAAACTCTTTTTTTTTCCTTCCCCTCCTGCAAAGGTTGTTTGTGATTCCTAGGAAGCCAAGGGGCTGCAGATACAGGGATAGCTTGGTGACCCCCGCTGGTCCGGTTCAGCATTGTGCAAATGGGATCCTTCAAAGAACGGTTTAAATTGTCTTTAAAAAACACCCCAGCCTTCCTAAGCAACCAGTGCAGGTGTTCCCTCTGGGTGTTCCACTCGTGACTCGGGTCCCTCCCAGCCACTGCTCAGAAGCGTACCTCAGCGCAGAACCACGGAGTGTCCGCAGGGGCCCCACTGGGCCTCTGACACAGCCGGTTGCTGAGCAGCAGGCTCAGGCGCTCCCGATTCGATTTGGTGGAGGTGTCCTTCAGAGCGGCATACCTCCTGTGAACTTAGGGCAGGAAGCAATACTTCAGAATTGAATGTGTGTAAATATAGTTGCTTTGAGTTGCAGTTGCTGTTTTCTTCTTGGCCTCAGGTCTGATCAAATTCTCCATGTACAAATCCATATAAACAAGCACACAGAATTGTATCCAATGCAGACAAACGTAGAGCATCAGTTATGAAACCCTCACAGAGCCTGGAGGCTCCCCGCGGCTCCGTGACCCTGACCGTGCTGTGGAGACGCCTGCACACTTGCACTTGACACTGAGAGCCGAAGGGCCGCATGCTTCCCGTTACGTGGGCTGTCGTGATTTGTAGTTTCCAAAGGTCTGTCCGCGTTTGCATTTCTAGGTTTTCGAGGTAAGCACTTTTTGGTGGTCGTTTCGGAAAATCACGTCATGCCTAGAATCTGAAATCAAATTCTTGAGAACCAACTGTTTGAGTTCTCCATCTTTCCTTTGCTCTACCCTTTTTAAATTGTTAACCCTGATAATTTCAAAATGCACCCCACCCCCCACCGCCCCAAAGAAATGAACATTAAAATATTCTAAAATCTCAACATTTGCTGCCTGGTATTTCCTCACTGACAAGACTGGTACCACTTCCGAGATTAAAGCAGTCCTCCTTGCCAGCCATCTGTGGCTGAAGTAGGGTTTGTGGGTCTTTTACATTGTGACTTTGAAAACAAGGCAACTAAAAACCCTATTGTGTGTGTGTGTGTTTTAAATGACTGTATTTGCTATAGTAAACTTTTTTTGAGAAGTATTTATTTCTATATGGAACTTTTAACAGAAGCAGGTTACAGCACAAATTCTGCTTGCGACCATATCCTGATTTTATTCGGCCTCCTAAAGAGTTTCTCCCACAATATCTCAAGCAATTGACTGAGAAAATAAAGTCAGTTTTTTAAAAGGATGTGCCCACATAGCCTCTCCCTTGCAGAGTTCTGGGAGGCCCGTGTCATGCGGAAGGTCACAAACCCAGTTCAGAATCTGTTTAAATTCAGAGTGTCTTTGCTGGAAAATACACATGCTATTTCACATGTCACAGGGGCTCACAGCACCTCCATACCTGGAGCCAAATGCTGGCTCTGCTGGGGGTTAGCTTCCCTGTGTTTTTTCCTGGCGGTATTTAGGTGCAACTGCAAAGCAGGGACCCTCTTGTCAACTCAGGGAAGGGGGCTGCAGACGTGGCCCTGGCCTTACTCATCGGTTTGGAGGCACCCAGAGTCTAGGTCATCCTGGATGGAACCCGTGAGGACAGTGCTCATTGATGAGGGTGCTCTTTCCTCTGAGTCTGTAGTGCAGGCATCTTCAGGAACTTTCCAGGAGGTGAGGGAACAGCAGTCTTTGTTGTGTTTCTCTCTTAGAAAGGACATCCCAGGGACTTTCCGAGGTTTCTCTAACAGTTTTGAAAGGCAACCTCTAATTCTCACAGCAAGCCCCAGGTCTTACCATTTGTGGTTTCGCTTTCACTTTCCTTTTCATCTATTCTATCCCTTTTTAAAAAAAAATACTTTAGCTTGCATTTTAGAGACAGTTCTGAAATAAGTGTGAAGAACTGACCTTACCTAAGTTGAGGGCTGGCCTTTTCTCTGGTCTCTTGGGAAGTGATCTCTGAGCTCTTGAAATGTCCTGCCTGATACGTGTCTCTGGGTGACTGGGGGCTTTGGGTCACACCAGCTCGTCTGGTGGTGTGGTTTACTGTGGTTGTCATGTGGACCTTATGCTGGGACTGGAGACAAGTTCTCTCCTTCAGCTGAAATCTCTCCACGTGGCGGCTTTTCTCTGCTGGAAATCTGTCATGGTGACCACCTGGGTTCGATCCCAAGTGCCAGGGAGAGGAAGCAGACTGGGGCAGCAGATAGTGAGAGGAAGTGATCAAGAAAAAGTACACACTTGCACACCACATAGGCGTAAACTCAAAATCTCCCCAAGTGTCCTATTTTTATACTCTTCCTTTGTAAAAATTATTTTTTAAATAACATGACTTCAAAGAGTTGTTAACTTTACATCAGCGTAACCCAAGCATGGGGAATTCTCACATCCTTGCTGGGCCTGAAAGTCAGAAGGAGGAAGGAGTTATGCAGTCAGACGTTGAGCAATCTGAGCGCTTCCCGAAATCTCAGTCGTCATAGCAGCAATTCCTAACCTTTTGGGGGGCTTACAGAGGCTTTGATAATTTGAGGAAAGCTGTGACTCCTTTCTCCAGAAAAAGAAAATGCACATAAAAATAAACTCACTTCATGTTCCTCGATCCAAACCAAAATACCCGTGATCTGCAATAACAGGATGGATGGTGATTTTTAATTACAAGCACCTGTGGGTGAAGTTTCCACGCATTTCTGGACTCTCCATTGGAAATGTGAATAAACAGGTGAATGCTGCTTGTTGATAGATGCATTTCCAGTCTAATTATATTTTAGACTTTAATGTCTGAGTTACCTGAGTACCTCTGAAGAGCCACTCAAAGAACTTTTCAGTATAAAGACGAAGCTTGTCAGAGTCTTTCCAGCAGATAAGTAACATTCAGACAGTATGCGCTGAGTACCTGAGACATGACGAACCTCACTCACGTGGTGGTTGCACCATGCCACTTGAGGCTGTTTGAGGAGCCCCTGGGATCAGTCACTGCTTTTCCTGATGGCTCCCCATGAGGAAACGGAAAAGGATTCTGAGACACCCCTGTCCTTGTTGACATTTTTTAATGGTGGCTCTTTAGTGTCGTCTGTTACTGATGATTTTCGTGTTCACAGTCTCACGGAGTACTCAGTCTCTCTGTGAAGAAAGGGCGACAGATGAGGTACCACTCAGAGAAGACAGCTGCCCCAGTACTGGGTCAGCCCCTCCATGAGGGAGGGGGCGCTCCACGTTGGCCGTATATTTTATTTTTAAAACAGGCCTTTCCAGAAGGCGCCTGGGATCTCAGAGCTGGGCAGGGTGAGGCACTGGCCTGGACAGACCAGGGTGGGGGCAGCCTCTTAGGAGCCACACCCTCAGTGAAGCATGCCCCCGCTGCCTCCCGGGGAATTGCTGGGGGTCAGAGGACCACAGCCTTTGCCCATCACACCTCCTTCCGAGGGGCCTCCAGCAGGCTGCAGCATTCTCAGAGCTGCTCCTCCTCCGTCTTCCTCTGACCTCCTCCATCTTCTCAGCAAGCAAAATTCTTGCCCTGTAGGTTGATAGGGCAAGAGGAGTGATCGCAGAAAGCAGGAACCGTTTGGACTTGTCCATGTGATTCCGGGAAGGAAGCTGAAGGGGAGTGACGTGGCTGAGCACGCTCTGCTGGGAGTCCCCTGGGCACAGACACCCTGGCGCCCAAGGCTTCCATCTCCAACCCTCCCTGCTTCACAGCCTCCAGTCCCCAGCTCCGGTCTCAGTCTCATGGAGGCCACTCCTCTCTAGGGACACTTGTGCCTCCCTCCCCTCTACCCGCGGCCCCCACCCCCTGCCCACCATCACCTTTGACCTCCCAAGTAGGTTTCACTACTATGCTGCCTCACTCCCAAACCTCAGGAGTACAGACAAACCGATGGCAACACTTCGAGCAGATGTTTATTGATTTAAAGAAAGTAACTCTTCAGCCACAAAATTAAGTTCTCACATATGTAAATGTGCCTCTACACATAAGGCAGCCTCTCATTCTATGACAGTTTTCTGCCAAGGAACTCAAAGCACCTGGAACCCCTTCTGTCCTCACCATACCTCATTGAAGGTGGAGGAGTTTTCTTCTGTCCAACAAGTTTGAAAGCTCAGGACCACAGTCTCTGAGTGGATGGCCATCCTCAGCCAGTCCTTGCCAGTGACTCCCAGCTTCACAGCCAGAGACAGATCACCCTGTCAACACAGACATCTCATGGCTTAACAGCCCCTTTCTTTGCAAGAAAAGAACGAAGAATCCAGGTGGTAGGGTGAAACACTGTGCGTTTAAATAGTGAGATGAAGAAGTAGGTCAGCAAGTGACTAGCAAGGTAAATCCGTTTCCCCTTCTCTCCCTCTCCCCTTCTTTTTGTAAGACTGGCTACTTGAATTATGTGTAGAATGTTTAAGGTATTATTGTCTAGTGTCTGCTTAGAATGGAGAAGTTTTCAACTTACTCAAGTGTCTGTATGGGCTTGTGTCCATCTGCTAACCAAAACCATCAGGGAATGGAGGCAAAGTTTGCAACACGTGGGTGCCTTCCGAAAGGTCCGTGTGAAACACAGATTATATTGGTGTCATGTGTGTCCTGCTAACGTAACAGAACTAGATCACGTCCCTTTAACACAAGATCTGGGTTTTTTTTTCCCCCAAAACTGTTGATTACACAGTAAATTTATTATTATATGTGATGGTATGTTGTTTTTGAAATGACTTTATATATCTGTATGTACATCTCCAGCAGTATTTCAGGGAAATATTAGAGGGAAAAGAAAAAACATTATTTAGCCATTTAACTTGAAATATTATAAAATAATTCACAATTTCCATGCCAAAACCAACTTTGTTGACTCTTTACAAAGGACAGAGGAAACAGATAGTTGCCTTTTGGAAGTAAATCTCAGCAAAATGATGAGTTGGTGGAACTTGTCTTTGGTAAGTTTGATTTGCCGGAATGATACCTCCTTTTCCTCAAGAGTAAAGACTTCTGGTGGCATCGCAGATACACTTCGAGTGTTCACTTAGCGCAGAAAAGCATGGTTGAATGTTGTCGTTGGTCTCCTGTTTCTATTATTAATTGCATGTGAGTTGCGCTTTCCCAAAATTTCAGTCAAGGACTTCCAGAGACTCCTAAAGACCCTAATCTACCATAATACCTAGAGAGCTTTTGGATTCAGTTGGTTGTTTATTTTTTAATATTGAAGAATATGACTTACACGAGCTTTCGGAAATTGATTCAACTAAAACCTAAATCTAAGAAGATAAGGTAAAATTACTTGGAAGAGAAAAGAGATTTGAAGTACTTATCCAGATAGGATAAAAGCATCCTTTTGCAAAAAAAAAAATATTTCAAATGAGACAAAATGAATTTATTACATGAATCACGTGGACAGTGATCTACATTCTTGAAGTGACTTTTCTTACATAGCCAATACAGTGTGCCGCTTCAGTCCCTTCAGCAGCTCATTTCCAAATTTCCTCATCTCCTGCCACTGTCCGTTATGTTGGCAGAATTACAATAGACTCAGACCCGCGTGCTTTGAGAGAAAACCTGCTGTGTTCTTGTGAACTCGCCATTCAGTAGGTTACCGAGACTCCGAAAAAGTTCGTCTGTGTTCCTTCTGACCAGTGGTTTCTGTCACCATCGCAAACATAAGACCTCCTGCATCTGTTCCCATAGCAACAGCCTCATCGGTGACCTCTGGCAGGAGCTCTGTAGCGCCAGTGTGACCATTTCACGTGCCTGAGACAGTCTGGCCACCAGGAGGAGACTGGCTTTCCTCTGTCATCCCTCTGCAGTACAGGAAGGAAGCCCCATGATCTGGCCCAGCTTGAGATGCTGCAAACCCCTCAGCACAAGCTGCTGCCAGGTCTGGGGCAGGCCTGTGGCACCCAGCACCCTTCAGAAGACCATCTGCCAGTCCCTTCCAGTTTTAGCCTCAAGAAGCTGCCCGAGCAGCAAGCTGGGGCTTGGGGCCTGATCCAGGCTCACAAAGAAATTCTTCATCCCTCCAGTCCTGGGCTGGCCCAGGCAGCAGCAAGCCAGACTCTCAGGCCCTTGTGGAAGCCAAATAGACTCCCACCAATGCCACACACGGTCCTGGAGTCCCCAAAGCTGTCCTTGGACCTGGGGGTGGTCAGGGACAGAGAAGAGGACCAGCTGGGAAGTGTATGTTGGCGAAGTGGGGACTCCGGCGTTCTGTGACCTAACACAGCAGGGGCCCAGCCCCTCGGGTGCCACCACTGCCCCACATCATAAGCCATCAGGTGGGCTGTGCCAGGAGAGGCCTCTGGGCACACCTGCTTCATGCCACTGCATTCAACTGAAGCACCAATAACACACAAACAAGCACCAGTGAAAAACCCAAAGCCTTAACATCCTCTAGGAAACCCTGTGTCGATTTCATGATTCGTAACAGACATTGTTTTAGCATGGAGCTTGTACCCGGGGTGATCCGGTTACTAAATCAACATCCACCATCCCGATCCATGCACTCATCCTTCTACCAAAACCAGTTCTGCAGCGCGACAGGGCAGTGTCACCCCATCCTGACAGCTTTGTCCTGACGGGTCGCTGGGGCGTGTTTTCCTTGTTTACATCGTTGTATCACCATGAAGGGGCAACAGTGGTTTTGTTCCAGCAGCGTTTTGGCCTTGGGTGGTTGCACACTCCATCCTAGAATGGGCATTCTTGCACACTGCATGTGTTTGTGGAGAACAGCACTCATGGAAGGCAGTAAATCGTCCTTCCATTCCAGAGCATGGATAGTTTACTTTTTCAGTCGTCACGTTGTATTGAACCTGCTCGTGGTTCTTCCTCTCTTCCCCTCCAGCCTTCTTCTCATCTGCACTTTCCCGTTGTCTCTTTTCCACAAGATGATAGCACTGCTGAGAGGGGAACTCCATTTCCTTCCAGATAAAGGGAAGGAGCCTAATTGTAAATTTTAAAAATAATGTAAGAAACTGCTAATGTTCTGTCAACAACCAAAAAACAGGAAGAACTGTATCTGTGAACTATAAAGCTGTATCTGTAAACAGATTAAAAAGCACATTATCTTTAATTCATCACGACAGACCTTGTAATCTATTGTATATTCAAATGTTTTACTGTATCAGAAAAAAATTATGTGATACATTCAGAAAAGCTGGGAGAATAATTCAAAATACAGTATAAATAACTCAAATTCTGTTGTTTGTTTATTCTTGGCATGGCACAATTTCCAAGTGGAAAATGTGCTTACCTTAAATTATCAACCAGAAAATGAATTTATCTGTGAGACTTCTGAGATTTATTTTAATGTTTTTTAATTGGAGTCTAATCGCTTCACAGTGTTGTGTTGTTAGTGTCTGCAGTGCAACAAAGCGAATCAGCTGTGTGTGCTCAGTTGCTTTAGTCGCGTCTCTTTGTGACCCCCGGACTGTAGCCCGCCAGGTTCTGCTGTCCATGGGATTTCCCAGGCAAGAATACTGGAATGGGTTGCCACTTCTTTCTCCAGAGAATCTTCCCGATCCAGGGTTTGAACCCATGTCTCTTACATCTCCTGCATTGGCCGATGGGTTCTTTACCACTAGCACCACCCAGGAAGCCCCATGTATACATATATCCCCTGCTTCTTGGATCCCCCCCACCCCACCCTCCTGAGACCTCTTTTTAATGCAATGCCATTCACAGAGCTCACAGTGTGTGGCTTCACCGTGCAGCCCAAGGGGTCAAAATCTGGTTGTTCCAATTTAATCCAGACTCAGGAACTTCAGGGAGAAGGGGCTGCAGCCTGGATCCAGCCTGTTTCCACCAGGCCACCGTCAGCTCCCTTTTGCTTGAGAACAAGTATCCAGAATGCAGAGTGGCTACAAGTGTCCAGGGCCTCAAGGGCCACTGTCAGTATCAGAAGGTTCAGGAGCCCCTTCCCTCCAGCAGGACATGTACAGACAGACAAGTAGAGACAGAGGACAAAGAAGTACCCCCCCACCCTGCTCGGGGGTCTCTCCTGCTGAAAAAGGGCCGGGGAAGCCTCCGTGGTAAGAAACAAGGAAGCGAGGAGTCGGGGAGCGTGGGGAATGAGCTTTCGCTGTGATTTTGCTGAAGTTTGTTCAACCCTGAGCTGAGCTCATGGACAGGAGGGAGACAAAAATTATTTTCTTTGGACTGCTTTGAGCCAAAATAGAAGAAAGGGGCTCATTTTTTCCAGCAATTTTTTTTTTTTTTGATCAGTAGTACAGATCCAAAGTAAGCGTTGATTCACTGGCCCAGTTTCCCAATCTTTCTGCTTAGACGCACAACAGCCAATTCCCTGGGTTGTAAGAGTATTCTGAAAACAGCCCACCAGCCGAAGACTCGTAAAATGTGCTTTCCCCGTGTGATGGGGTCAGGGTGCACCAGCCATGGAGTATGTCGCTCTTCACTCTGAGCTTGACTTTGTTTAGCTGGCGTTGGGTGAACAGGTGTGTGAACCTGGTTAGCAAACATGATACACAGAGAAGCTGCGCACCTCCTGGGGGAAGACCGAACAAACTCTTCTTTCACTTTTAAATTCAAACCAACCATCTATTAGGAGAAAAGCCTTACCCTCCTAGCCAGCAAGCGATGTGCACGGGAGGAGAGGAGAAGGGTGTTTAGATGTTTTATATTAGCAAATGCCCTGCTGGCAGAGGGCTTTTGTCCACGAAGGAAACACTGTTCACCTCTCCCCTCCATTTATCAAGCTCTTGTGGAAGTCAGAAAGCATTCCTTTAAGTAGCATTCCGTTGGTGGCCCAGTGGCCCTCCTGATGCTAGGATTGTCACCTGGTGGCCCCTAGACCTTCCCTGCGTGCTCGGAGTTGGGGCCTTCCTTGTCCATCACCAACCGGAGAGACGCAGCCCGCATACCTAGGCCACATGTTCCTCTGGAAAACAGGAAAGGACCTTGTATAACGAACTCTCACAGCCAAAGGGATCTGGCAATAAATGTGAAGACTGAAGGATCCCAGTCTCCATTTTTAAAAGGGCATTAGTTTGCGTTTTGGTTTAGCAATTAATTTTTCTGGAGGGCTTTTTCTTTTTTTTTTTCAGTCAGATTACTCACTCTGGTCTGTTGTGAAGCAGTCAGTTTAATTTCATGGCTTTCATAAGTTTGCAGAACATAAAGTTTTGATGCCAATGAAAGTGATTAGAATTCTCCATTATCCAGTGGATTTAGTGCCCATCTATCCTGCATATGTTTCCAGCGGTGGCTGACAATGGCACTCGCCATCCATCGGCCTCATGCCCACGTATCACGCATGCAGGGACAGGCACAAGCACGGGGACCCCAGGCTGGTTGTAAAATAAGGCCTGTCTGCAACTTGAGTTCAAGCACCCACCAGGCAAGTGCCCTGGAAAGGCGTGTGTGCACGCATACACACACACACACACACACACACACACACACACACACACTCGTGTGCTCTTGACAATAGATTTAGAAACAATCCAGGCAGCTCAGCAAATGTCACTTTGTTTCTGTCTGCTCTCCCTTTCATTTGCAATAAACCTGACAAAAAACTTCCCGAATGAAAATGAGAAGGTTCGCATTGGAAGGAGATGCTGGCCGGCAGCCACAGACTCAGAGGACGAAAGCTAATTTTGCTCTTGTGTTTCTGCCAATAACTCCTTGGCCCCTACATGTTCCACACAGGCCGGGCCCAAGGGGGATCCTGACCGGTCAGCGGCACACAGGCCACAGAAAACCCCCAGTGGAGAAAGGAGCTTCCTCAGCTCCAGAACAAACTGTCCCTTCCCAATCGGGGCTGCTCAGTCCACAGAGCTGGGTGATCCCACTTCCTGGGGGCCTCCACTCACTCAGCTTGAGCCCAGGAACATCCAGGTACATCTGGCTTCCCTGATCGGCCCCTCAGTTAGGGGATCCTCCAGTTTAGGAAGGAAGGAAGGAAGGAAGGAAGGAAGGAAGGAAGGAAGGAAGGAAGGAAGGGAAGTGGGGAGGAAGGAAGTTCAGAGAGAAGGAAGGAAGAAGAAGGGAAGGAAAGAGAGAGGGAAGTGGGGGTGGGGGAAGAAAAAGAAAGGGAGAGAGAGCGTGAGAGAAAGCAAATACTTTCACTGCTTTTAAAGTAGATTTGCTTTTTAAATCCATTTCTGGATCCCATTTTCAGAACACATCTCCTTCAGTAAGTGTCCTGCCTCTGGTGGCACAGAAGAGCTGGAGTTTCACACCTTGTTGTGTCGGGTGTGGTCCTGGGGGGCAGGGGTGGTCCTCTCATGGAGTTTTGAGCTGAACCCCAGAAGGCACTGGGGTTGGTTCCTTCCTTGTGCAGCTGGTAAGGTGCCCCCACTTCGGATGTGAGGTGGTGGAGGGAGCACCCTGGCTTAGAGGAACAAGACTGACTTGGGCCTAAGAGAGGTTGGAGGAAAGACTCAAGGCTCCAGAAGGCCCACTGGAAGAAGGGTGGGTGAGGCAGGAGGGTCTAGCCCCTCACTAAGCTCTCCTGGACCTGGGAGCTCCAGGGCCAGGGGCCTGCACCAGGCCCAGGAGAAGCGAGGGGGACAGGCTGGCAGCCTCTTTAGCCAGAGGCTCAGGAGATCCTGAAGGGGCAGGGCCAGGACCACCATCAAGGTTCCCAGGAAGCGACTGAACGCTCCTCAGCCTCCTGTGAGTGTTCCTTCACCCAGAAGACAGCCTGGCAGCTGAGGGCCCAAGACCCCAGGGCCTGGCCTGAGTCTGAGAGAGCTGAGGTCATGTCAGGAGAGAAGAGCCCCAGGAATTTGCTCTGCAGGGAAGATCCCGCCCCCACCTCCCACAGCCACGTGTAGCCCAGCAGTGGGACCTGGAGCATTCCAGAAACATTAAAGCTTGCGGTGCAGGGAGGGCAGCTCAGGAGCAGAGTTGAAGGCAAGAGGAAGGAGCTACTGAATGAGGCTCCTTTCATGCGGAGCCCAAGGCTATATATAACCAGGCAGCTGCTCCACAGCTGGTGCAGAGCCGTCCGGGCAGGGGGAGGTGGGGCTGGGCAGTGAGACAGCAGCACCCCTGCACCTCTGAGCTGCGGGGGAGTCCTGGGCGGCGGAGAGGCTGTGAGCCTCTCCTCCTGAATCCTGGCGCCAGCAGCCGGTCAAGACGGGACAAAAGAGACACAGGGCCTCTGTGCAACCCTCTACTCCAGGGACCCTCCCTGTGGCCCTGGCCCTGCTGTTTGCACATCAGTGTTGGCACTTTTTATAAAAAATCTTTTTCTTTTTATTGAGATATAGCATCTGTGAAGCACACACAGCTCAGTGAGTTTCATACGTAGGTATACACCCACCTAACTATCATACGGATCAAAGTACAGGGCATTCTGAGCAGCGTAAGGGATGATTTTGTGTTGTGTCATCAACTGCCCCCCATCCAAGGGAATCCCTGTTTTGATCTCTGTCATTGTAGATGGCTTCTTCCTTTCTACTTAGCAGATGATTCATCTCACTGGAGTCTCACAGGAAGCACTGCTTTGTATCTGGTTTCCTTTGGGCACTGACATGCCTGCGAGATTCCTCCGCCTCGTGGGTAGCAGAACTCTGTCCTTTTTCATTGCTTTATACTATTCCATTGTTTGATGAGACTGTGATTTATTTCTCCATTTTCCTGCTGAGGGTCACTGGACTATTTTCCGTTTGGAGCTCTGATGAATAACACTTATTTGGGATTCTTGTCAGTGTTGGCATATTTCAGAGCAGGTTTGGAAATAAATTCTGCTGGGGATCTGACTGGTACACCCTCAGTTCAGTTCAGTCACTCAGTTGTGTCCAACTCTTTGTGACCCCATGGACTGCAGCACACCAGGCTTCCCTGCCCATCACCAACTCCCAGAGCTTGCTCAAATTCATGACCATAGAGTCAGTGATACCATCCAATCATCTCATCCTCTGTCGCCCCCTTCTCCTCCTGCCCTCAGTCTTTCCCAGCATCAGGGTCTTTTCCAGTGAGTCAGCTCTTTGCATCAGGTTGCCAAAATACTGGAGTTTCAACTTCAGCATCAGTCTTTCCAATGAATATTCAGGATTGATTTCCTTTAGGATTGATCTCCTTGCTGACCAAGGGACTCTCAAGAGCCTTCTCCAAAACCACAGTTCACCCTCAGTGCATGGCAATTTGGTAACAGCAAGCAAAATCAGAAAATCACACACCCTCCTGAGAATTTATTCTGCAGGTCTGCTCAAACATGCAAAACACCTTGTGTGTATGGTTCTTCATTACAGCACTTATTTGTAAAAGCTAGAGTTCTGTCTTTTTGTTGTTATGTTCTTTGTATAGTCTGGATACTAGGCCTTGTCAGACACAGAATTTGCAAGTATTTTCTCCTATTCTGTAGGTTGTCTCTTCACTTTCTTGGTAATGTCTGCTGATACAAGGTTTTCATTTCAATGTCCGATATGTCTGTTTTTTCTTTTGTTGCTTGTGCTTTTGGTGTCCTGAGATTCTACTGCTGAAACAAAAGTCATGAAGCTTTACCCCTGTGTTTCCTCTAGGAATTTTATGGAATATAAACCCACTTCTTAAGTGTGGGCTGCGCCTCACAGTTTTGCTGCAAAGAGCATAGTATGGAAAATGGAAAGAAAGGAATAACCATACAGCCAAGAAACCTGACCCACATACCTCAGCCAGGTGATCCAGGTGGTAAGTCGACAGCGATAAGCCATGTTGACGGCATGGGCCATCAATATGACAAGACCGGCATGCTTATGGGCTCAACTGTGTCCCCTAAAAATTCATATGTTGAAGTCCTAACTCCCGGTACCTCCGAATGTGAATGTGTTTGGAGAGAGGATCTTTTAGGAGATGATTAAGGCTTCCAGGTGGCTCAATGGTAAAGAATCCGCCAACCAAGCAGGCAGGATTTGACCTGGGTTTGATCCCTGGGTCGGGAAGATCCCTTAGAGAAGGAAATGGCAATCCACTCCAGGATTCTTGCCCAGGAAGCCCCATGGACAGAGAAGCCTGGCGGGCTACAGTCTATGGGGTTGCAAAGAGTCAGTCTATGGGGTTGCAAAGAGTCAGAGATGACTTAGCTACTAAACAACCAACAAGGCTAAATGGGGTCATTGGGATGAGCCCTCATCCAACATGACTGGCGTCCTTATAAGAGGAGATTAGGACTGAGAGGAACAAGTGAGGACAGAGGGCGAAGGTGGCTGCGCGCAAACCAAGGAGAGGCCTCGGGAGGAGTCAGCCCTGGGCACACCTGGAGCTTGGACTGTCAGCCTACAGATTGTGAGAGAATAAACTACTGTTTAAGTCTCCCGGTCTGCAGTACTTGTTCCAGCAGCCGGAGCAGATGCAACAGGCCCTTTACCTCCAAGGTCTTCAGCTCCAGAACCCATAACCCCATGCTAATCATAAGAAGAACATCAGACAGATCCCAGTTAGGGACATTTCATGGACTATCTGACCAGTCCTCCTCAAAACTGCTAACGTTATCAAAAAATCAAGGTTTAAAAAGAAAGCCTGGGAAACTGTTACAGCCACGAGGAGCCCGAGGAGACATGGCAACTAAATGTAACGAGGTGTCCAGGATGGAGCCCTGGAAGAGAAAAGGGGGTTCAGGTAAAAACTAAGGAAATCACAACGAAGTGTGAACTTCAGTTAATGGTGACAAAGGTACCACAGTCACCTCAGATGATTGTGACAGAGGAAACTGGAAGTGAAGTATATGAACAGTCTGTACTCTCACCAGCTTTTCTGTAAATCTAACACTATAATAAAACTAAAAATTTACTTTTTAAAGTGGACAAAAGATTTGAACAGACATTTCAACAAAAATATTCAAATGGCCAATAAGCACTTGAAAAGATGCTCAACATTATCATTCATTGGGAAAATGTAAGTTAAAACTACACTTAGGTGGGAATTCCTGAGCAGTCCAGTGGTTAGGATTCTGTGCTTTCATTGCCAAGGACCCAGGTTCAATCCCTGGTCAGGGAATTAAGATCCCACAAACCCATGGCATGGCCTAGAAGAAATAAAATAGACTTAAAAAAAAAAACCCAACTACAATTAGGTACCACTTCACACCCACTAGGAAGGGTATCATCAAAAAGAAGTCAATGTTGGCAAGCATGTGGAGGACTGAAATTATATTGCTGATGGGAATTTAAAATGGTACAGACACTTTGGGAAAAGAAAAATTG
Organism: Ovis aries; assembly: GCF_016772045.2. Lineage (NCBI taxonomy): Eukaryota > Metazoa > Chordata > Mammalia > Artiodactyla > Bovidae > Ovis > Ovis aries. The sequence continues at coordinate 3,800,326 of NC_056077.1, read as the reverse complement.
ACAGTGTTTAAAGATGTTAAGCGTAAATATACCATAATATCCAGTAATTTCCATTTCTAGATACTTACCAAAGAGACATGAAGTGCAGCACTGGTGGTATAGTGGTGAGCGTAGCTGCCTTCCAAAGAGACATGAAAACATCTGTCCACACAAAGGTCTGAATGTGACTGCACATAGATGTGTTATAAAAGCCCCCAAATACAAATGACCTAAATGTGTCATCAGCTAATAAGCAAAATGGGACCCATCCATACAATGGGCTGCTATTCCTCTGTGAAGAAGAATGAAGCTGTGACACACTCTACAACACAGATAAACTTTGAAAACACCCTGCTCGGTGAGAGAAACCAGACACAAAAGACCACACATACAGTACCGCCATCAACGTGAAATGTCAATAGAGATAGAAGGAAGGTCAGGGTCTGCCGGAGGACTCGGGATGAAAATGAGGATAGACTGCAATTAATCACTAGCGAAACTTAGGGGATAGAAATGTTCTAGAATTGGATTGTGATGATGGAGTAGGTGAGTTTCCTACTATTCATTGTTTTGTGATTGTGTATTTTCCAAGGTCTGACTCAGAGATTGGCAAATAAGTGTTAGTTGAAGAGACTGCTAAAATATAATGGGGAGGGAGAAAAAGAAAGAACTGGTAACATAGAGAAAGGCCATTTTACAAAAGCTAACTCAAGTTTCTCAAAAGGAAATATTTTAAGTATTCAGAACTGCAAGATGACACCTTCTGAATTTTCTGGGATGTTCTGCATTAGGGAGGGGCCCCTGTTAACAGCAACCACATTGATGGTTCCCTGGTTCTAAAGTTGTTATACCTAAAGCACTCTGCATGAAAATAACCCTGAACAAAACGAGATCCTTTTTAGGTAGGGACTTTACAGTGTCTCAGGGTCCTCATTGCGACGCTCTTCTCCTTACATTTTAATGGAAAGGGAAAACTTGACTTTGGTTCGGATAAATTTCCTGTGTTTTAAAAATGTGATTTTCTTGCCAATCTGCAGTCCTCTGTGGCACGTGTTGAGCAGGAAACCTTCGAAGAATCGTCCAGATTTGCTAACAGAGAGGAACAATCCACCCGAAAAAAAACAGCCTCCTGTCCCCCCGCACTTCCTCTCCATCCCCGCAGTAAGAGGAGGCAGGAGGAAATGAGCTTAACATGCCGTCCACCTTCTTCAGGGGCCTGGCAAGGGCTGGATCTTGAGAAGTTCTTGCACGTGATCCTCCCGACAGTCCTGCTAAAGAAGCGAGGAACCGCCCTCTCCCCTCCCCCAGCCACTCTGCCGGGATTCCCCGGGGCCCCAAGGATTCCCAGGAGCCGGGCCGAGCCCGCCGGCGGGCGCCACCTAGCGCTGACAGTGCCCAGAGCCGGCCCTCCCCGCGCGTCCCACCGGCCCCGATCCGGAACACCTGAGTCCCAGGTCCCTGGATAAACGTAAGCAGGAGGAACAGCGCGAGTGCGCCCTGCGCTCGCGATGCTTCTGCCCCGCGTCCTGCAGAGGTTTCTGATGCGCAGTGCCTAGGGCAAGAAAGGAGCTGGACTGGGAGCAGGGCTGGGACGAGGTTGTAACCCAGCCTCGGTCCTCAAGGATCTGTTTCTTCTAGAGAAGCAGAAGGGAGGGGCCCTGAGACCATCCAGAGGGGTTCTAGTATTAAAAGTCCGAGTCCAAGTGCACAGTGTACTCCCAGCCCCTAATCTACCCGTAGAAACCATCAAAACGCTTCTGTGGCCCCTTAACCTTGGTAGTTCGCTTGGAATCACTGGGCGGGGGACTTCTTAAAGGGCAAGTATCTGGGCCCCACCCGAGACCAATTGAAGGGGGAGAGAGGGTGGTATGGGGAGCCTGGGCATCAAGATTTTCCACCTTTGCTGGGGTGATTTTTTTTTTTTTTTTTTTTTTGCCAGTGGACAGTTAATGCGGGATTTTAGTTCCCTGACCAGAAATGGAACATATTCCCCCTGCAGTGGAAGCCCAGCGTCTTAACCACTGGACTGCCAGAGAAGTCCCTGGGGTGATTTTATTGTACAACTAAGAACACAGCCTTATACTTTGATATAAATATTATTAATAGTGTTGATCCATGTGCTAGTCCCAGCAATCCTATGGCGTAAGACTATGCTCCCTTGTAGGTGAGGGGCAGTGTAAGTGCTGCATCCCAGGTTCAGTTCAGTTCAGTTCCATCGCTCAGTCGTGTCTGACTCTTTGTGACCCCATGAATCGCAGCACACCAGGCCTCCCTGTCCATCACCAACTCCTGGAGTTTACCCAAACTCATGTCCATCGAGTCAGTGATGCCATCCAGCCATCTCATCCTCTGTTGTCCCCTTCTCCTGCCCTCAATCCCTCCCAGCATCAGGGTCTTTTCCAATGAGTCAGCTCTTCGCATCAGGTGGCCAAAATACTGGAGTTTCAGCTTCAGCATCAGTCCTTCCAAAGAACACCCAGGTCTGATCTCCTTTAGGATGGACTGGTTGGATCTCCTTGCAGTCCAAGGGACTCCCAAGAGTCTTCTCCAACAACACAGTTCAAAAGCATCAATTCTTTGGTGCTCAGCTTTCTTCACCATCCAACTCTCATATCCATACACGATCACTGTTATGCACCTATGAAATGACAAAACAAGTAAACTGATATGCTGTTTCTACCAATTATCCTGAACTGACCTTCAACTAGTCAAGGGTAAAGGCCCTGTCCTTAGACATGCCTATCCAAGAGGGACCAAATCTGAATTCAACCCCCTTTATGGGCTGTATTGTGTCCCCTCAAATCCATATGTTGAAGCCCTAATCCCTACTCCCTCAGACTGTGACTGCATTTAAAGATGGGATCTTAAAAGAGATGTTCATTTGAAAGGAGAGCTGTTATGGTTGGCCCCAGTCCAGTCCATCTGGGGTCCTTATAAGAAGAGAAGGAATCACAGAGGACAGACCATGTGAGCAGAGTGAGAAAGCCAAGGGGACCTTCACCTTGGACTTCCAACCTCCAAAACAGTGAGAAAATTAATTTCTGTTGTTTAAGGAACACAGTCTGGGGCAATTTGTTATGGCAGTCCAAGCAAACAAACACACCCCTCTCCCCAACCCCAAGGAATTCAAGGGTGAAAGGATGGAGTCCAGGAGCCTGGTGTGCACATTTCTTCCTGTCCAAACTGTTGCCCTTTTGTTCAAACTGTTCAGCGTCCCACCTGGCATGTGATAAGCACAGAGCCATTCTTAAGAACATACAACACCTGGATAGGACAAGGAGTATTCCCCTTCCCACATCTGAGCTGTAGCCCCATTCTCCAGATGAGGAAACTGAGGCTTATTAAGGCTGCATAAATTGTCCAAGGTCACACAACCTTTTAAATGTGGAACCAGGATGAAAGACTCAAACCTAGGTCATTTATTTCCAGATACACATGCTCCTTTTAGTTTGTTTAATCCAATTTCCCTATTTAAATGCATATATTTAAAGTCTACAGTCCAATGAGTTTTGGCAAATGTGTTATTCTGTGTGTACTGTTTTCTTTGGTTCAACATAGTGTCTCTGAGATCCAACCATGTTTTTTCGTATCAGCTATTGTTTCCTTGTTATTACTGAGTAGAATTCTGTTGTGTGGATCTGTCCTAATATGTTTCTTCCTTCATTAGTTGATGGACTGACGTGTTTGTTTCCACTTTTGAAATCTGGTTGTAAAATGTGATTGTTTCCACTTTTTAGCCATTATGAGTAATGTTGCTATGAACATTTTCTCTTGGGTAAATATCTAGTAGTGGAATTGCCGATCATGGATAAGTATATGTCTGATAGTAAAAGAAGCCGGGTTTCAAAAGTGGTTGTACCACTTTACACTCCTACAGTAGGGCTGGAGAGTTCTGGTTACTCCACAACTTGCCCCTGCCTCCCTCTGAAGCCCAGCGAGGCCAGGAATGGCCAGAGACCTGGGAGAAGGACTGGGAGGAGAACCAAGAGAAAGCCCAGGAGGAGGAAGAGGAGAGTGGTGAGGAGAACAGAGAGGAGCCCAGACCCAGCCCTTAGTCTCTCTGGAGGACGGAGGTTTAGTGTCCAGATCCGGTAGAGTGACAGTGAGCAGGAAGCATCAACAGCACAGCCCTGAACCCATGAAGCAGGGACAGGAGGCTCTGGTGAAAGAACGTTCCAGAACGCCGAACTTAGATGCAGACGCAGAAGGCTCCGCACCAGGGCAGAGGGCAAGTTGAGCGGCTCTCCTGCGAGCGGAGCAGAGACAGGTGGACCCAAACAGCAAAAGAGATATCGCGAGACCCTGGGATCCCGCGGACCAACGCCGCGTGTGGAGAGAGGGCGTCTCGTCGCTCCAGCAGGAAGGCGCCCCCAGCCCACCGCTGGTCCTCCCGCTGCCGTTGAAGTGCCGTGCCTCCCTCCGCTGTAGGCAGGCCCAGGCGGGGACGGTCCCGCTCCTCCGAGGCCTTCCTCCGGGTCTGTCCCGTGTCTTCTGTCCTGAGGAGACTGAATGACCGAAGAGGTGACGTCCCGACGTGCGGCCCTGCGCTCCGGGTAGGTCAGTGTGGTTGGCGAGACAACTTTGCTTTCCTCTGAGGAGTGGGGAGACTGTTGAGGAAGAGCCCTTCTGAGCAAAGGTTTGTTGTTGCTGTTGTTTTTAAGAATTTTAAAATATTTATTTCTTTTTGGCTGCGTCCGGTTTTAGTTGCTGCATAGGGCTCAGTTTCCCCACAGCATTTGGGCTCTTAGTTCCCAGAAGAGGGATCGAACCGTCGTCCCCTAATTGGCAGGTGGATTCTTAACCAGTGGATCACCCTGAGCAAAAGGTTTTAAATCAGGAGTTAAAACCAAGCCTTGTGCACTGTTGGTTGCTGCTGCTACTGCTGCTGCTAAGTCGCTTCAGTCGTGTCCGACTCTGTGCGACCCCATAGACGGCAGCCCACCAGGCTCCCCCATCGCTGGGATTCTCCAGACAAGAATACTGGAGTGGGTTGCCATGTAGGAAGGTAAAATGGTGCATCGCCTGTGGAAAACAGTAGGTGGAACTGCCCCCTCCCCCAAGCAATCCCACATTTGGATGAATATCCTGAAGAAATTGAAAGCAGGGTCTCCAAGAGGTATTCACACCCTCATGTTCCTAACAGCACAGTTCACATGAGCTGAGACTTGGAAGCAGACAAAGGGGTGTTGATGGATGAGTTAGTTGCTCAGGCATGTGTGATCCCATTGACTGTAGCCGGCCAGGCTCCTCTGTCCGTGGGATTCTCCAGGTAAGAATACTAGAATGGGTTTCCATTCCCTCCTCCAGGGGATCTTCCAAACCCAGGAATTGAACCCAGGTCTCCTACATTGCAGGCGGATTCTTTACCATCTGAACCACCAGTGGGTGAAGGGATGAGCAAACATGCTAAGTTCATATGATGACAGTGACCCAGCCTTGACAAGGAAGGCAGTCCTGACACAGGCGACAGCATGGATGGACATGGATGGACATGCCAGTCACAGAAGGACAGGTCATGTATGATCCATTCAAATGAGGTCCCTAGAGCAGACTGATTCATAGAGGGGGATGGTGGGGGACCGGGCTGGGGGAGGGGAGGGGAGTGAGTGTTGAATGGAGACAGATTCAGTTTTACAATATGAAAAGAGGCATGGAAGGTGGTGGTGATGGCACAACCATGTGAATGTTCCTAATACCGCTGGACTGGTCACTTGAAAATGATCAATTTTGTGTTATATACATTTTACCCAATAAAAAGAGAGAGATAGACCAAAGAAAATTTTTTAGTCATTCTAGTGGGTGTGTGCTACTACTCATAGTAGTTTTAATTTGCATTTCTCTGGCCCTATACATTAATGATCTTAAGCATCTTTTTACAATTGTGTGAGTGCTCAGTTGCTCAGTCTGGACTCTTTGCGACCCTATTGGCTGTAGCCTGCCAGACTCCTCTGTCCATGGATTCTCCAGGCAAGAATACTGGAATGGGTTGCATTTCCTTCTTCTTCTCTTCTTGACCTAGGGATCTTTCCATATGCAGATTTTTATTTGGTTTCTTCTTTTGTGAAGTGTCCAAGTCTTTTGCGCACTTTTAGAGTATTTTTTTAAAAATCAAGGTATACTTCATATAACAAAATTCATTATTTTTAATATATTCACTGTGCTATGCAACCATTGCTGCTAATTCCAAAACATTTCCATCACTTCAAAAGAAACCCGCATCTATTAACTTATGTTTTTCTTCTTTCTTTCCTTTTATGGGGAAAAGGAATGTTAAGATTCCAGAAGAAACCTACACTACATCTCATCTCAATGAAAGAGTAACTGGAAATTTCAACACAAAGGGAAAGAGTCTACAGATGAAAATAAGTATAAGAGAATTCATTGTAATATACTTAAAACTTTTCCATAGGTTTAAATTTTTTCAAAATAAATGCATTTAATTTAAAAAGGGAGTCCTTTGACATATAGAAGTGATGAAACTGCACAACTCATATTGGGATTTGAACTCACTGTCTTTTTTATAATTAAATTTATTTATTTTTAATTGAAGAAAACTCACTGTCTTTTAATTGAACTCACGCATCTGGTCTCAGGACTTGATGAAGTTCTCAATGAAGTTCTTTTTTTTTTTTTTTTAAGTTAACTATACCTCAAATTATTTATTTATTTATTTTACTTTACAATATTGTATTGGTTTTGCCATACATCAACATGAATCCACCACAGGTGTACACATGTTCCCAATCCTGAACCCCTCTCCCACCTCCTTCCCCATACCATCCCTCTGGGTCATCCCAATGCACCAGCCCCAAGCATCCTGTATCCTGCATCGAACCTGGACTGGTGATTCATTTCTTATATGATATTATACATGTTTCAATGCCATTCTCCCAAATCCTCCCACCCTCTCCCTCTCCCACAGAGTCCAAAAGACTGTTCTATACATCTGAGTCTCTTTTGCTGTCTCGCATACAGCATTATTGTTACCATCTTTCTAAATTCCATATATATGCATTAGTATACTGTATTGGTATTTTTCTTTCTGGCTTACTTCACCCTGTATAATAGGCTCCAGTTTCATCCACCTCATTAGAACTGATTCAAATGTATTCTTTTTAATGGCTGAGTAATACTCCATTGTGTATATGTACCCCAGCTTTCTTATCCATTCATCTGCTGATGGACATCTAGGTTGCTTCCATGTCCTGGCTATTATAAACAGTTCTGCAATGAACATTGGGGTACATGTCTCTTTCACTTCTGGTTTCCTTGGTGTGTATGCCCAGCAGTGGGATTGCTGGGTCATATGGCAGTTCTATTTCTATTTCCAGTTTTTTAAGGAATCTCCACACTGTTCTCCATAGTGGCTGTACTAGTTTGCATTCCTACCAACAGTGTAAGAGGGTTCCCTTTTCTCCACACCGTCTCCAGCACTCATTGCTTGTAGGCTTTTGGATCACAGCCATTCTGACTGGCGTGAAATGGTACCTCATTGTGGTTTTGATTTGCATTTCTCTGATAATGAGTGATGTTGAGCATCTTTTCATGTGTTTGTTAGCCATCTGTATGTCTTCTTTGGAGAAATGTCTGTTTAGTTCTTTGGCCCATTTTTAGATTGGGTCGTTTATTTTTCTGGAATTGAGCTGCAGGAGTTGCTTATATATTTTTGAGATCAGTTGTTTGTCAGTTGCTTCATTTGCTATTATTTTCTCCCATTCTGAAGACTGTCTTTTCATCTAGCTTAAAGTTTCTTTTGTTGTGCAGAAGCTTTTAATTTTAATTAGGTTCCATTTGTTTATTTTTGCTTTTATTTCCAGTATTCTGGGAGGTGGGTCATGGAGGATCCTGCTGTGATTTATGTCGGAGAGTGTTTTACCTATGTTCTCTTCTAGGAGTTTTATAGTTTCTGGTCTTATGTTTAGATCTTTAATCCATTTTGAGTTTATTTTTGTGTATGGTTTTAGAAAGTGTTCTAGTTTCATTCTTTTACAAGTGGTTGACCAGTTTTCCCAGCACCACTTGTTAAAGAGATTGTCTTTTCTCCATTGTATATTCTTGCCTCCTTTGTCAAAGATAAAGTGTCCATAGGTGCATGGGTTTATCTTTGGGCTTTCTTTTTTGTTCCATTGATCTATATTTCTGTCTTTGTGCCAGTACCATACTGTCTTGATGACTGTGGCTTTGTAGTAGAGCCTGAAATCAGGCAGGTTGATTCCTCCAGTTCCATTCTTCTTTCTCAAGATTGCTTTGGCTATTTGAGGTTTTTTGTATTTCCATACAAATTGTGAAATTATTTGTTCTAGCTCTGTGAAAAATACTGTTGATAGCTTGATAGGGATTGCATTGAATCTATAGATTGCTTTGGGTAGTATACTCGTTTTCACTATATTCGTTCTTCCGATCCATGAACATGGTATATTTCTCCGTCTATTAGTGTCCTCTTTGATTTCTTTCACCAGTGTTTTATAGTTTTCTATATATAGGTTTTTAGTTTATTTAGGTAGATATATTCCTAAGTATTTTATTCTTTTTGTTGCAAGGGTGAATGGAATTGTTTCCTTAATTTCTCTTTCTATTTTCTCATTATTAGTGTATAGGAATGCAAGGGAATTCTGTGTGTTGATTTTATATCCTGCAACTTTACTATATTCATTGATTAGCTCTAGTAATTTTCTGGTGGAGTCTTTAGGGTTTTCTATATAGAGGATCATGTCATCTGCAAACAGTGAGAATTTTACTTCTTCTTTTCCAATTTGGATTCCTTTTATTTCTTTTTCTGCTCTGATTGCTGTGGCCAAAACTTCCAAAACTATGTTGAATAGTAGTGGTGAGAGTGGGCACCCTTGTCTTTTTCCTGACTTTAGGGAAATGCTTTCAATTTTTTACCATTGAGGATAATGTTTGCTGTGGGTTTGTCATATATAGCTTTTATTATGTTGAGGTATGTTCCTTCTATTCCTGCTTTCTGGAGTGTTTTTATCATAAATGGATGTTGAATTTTGTCAAAGGCTCTCTCTGCATCTATTGAGATAATCATATGGCTTTTATTTTTCAATTTGTTAATGTGGTGTATTACATTGATTGATTTGCAGATATTGAAGAATCCTTGCATCCCTTGGGATAAAGCCCACTTGGTCATGGTGTATGATCTTTTTAATGTGTTGTTGGATTCTGATTGCTAGAATTTTGTTAAGGATTTTTGTATCTATATTCATCAGTGATATTGGTCTGTAGTTTTCTTTTTTTTGTGGGATCTTTGTCAGGTTTTGGTATAAGGGTGATGGTGGCCTCATAGAATGAGTTTGGAAGTTTACCTTCCTCTGCAATTTTCTGGAAGAGTTTGAGTAGGATAGGTGTTGCTCTTCTCTAAATTTTTGGTAGAATTCACCTGTGAAGCTGCCCGGACCTGGGCTTTAATGAAGTTCTTTATGTCTCAGAAAGAATTTAATGAGAGACAGGGAAAGGTAAGAAGTGGGATTCCTAGGTGGCGCTAGTGGTAAAGAACCCATCTGCCAATGCAGGAGATGTAAGAAAGGTGGGTTCAATCCCTGGGTCAGGAAGATCCCTAGGAGGAGGGCATGGCAACCCACTCCAGTATCCTTGCCTGAAGTACCCCGTGGATAGCAGAGCCTGGAGGGCTACAGTCCATAGAGTCGCAAAGAGTCAGACACAACTGAAGCGACTTAACACACAGCACAAGAAGCTGACTTGTTTAGAGAGATATGCGTTCCATAGACAGAATGCAGTCTGTCTCAAAAGGCAAGAATGGCACACTCCAGAGACTAATTGTGGGCCATCTCAGAAGGTAAGAGGCTTCAAAATATGGGGTGGTTAGTTTTCAATGAGCTGGGTAATTTCATAGGCTCATGAGTAGAAGGATTATTCCAACTATTTTAGGAAAGCAGAGGAGATTTCCTGGAGTTGAGCCTGGAAATTTTATGATTGGCCTCTGAACTGTCATGGCACCTGTGGGTGTGTCATTTAGCTAATGTATTACAATGAATGGTGACTGCAGCCTTGAAATTAAAAGACGCTTGCTCCTTGGAAGAAAAGCTATGACAAACACAGACAGCAGAGGGTTTTTTTGTGTGTGTTGTTGTTGTTGTTGTTTTAATCACAAACCTAAAAAGCAAAGATATCACTTTGCCAACAGAGGTCCATGGAGTTAAAACTATGGTTTTTCCAATAGTCATGTACTGATGTGAGAGTTGGACCATAAAGAAGGCTGAGTGCCAAGAAGTGATGCTTTTGAATTGTGGTGCTGGAGAAGACTCTTGGACAGAGAGTCCCTTGGACAGCAAGGAGATCTAACCAGTCAATCCTAAAGGCAATCAACCCTGAATATTCATTGGAAGGACTGATGCTGAAGCTCTAATACTTTGGCCACCTGATGTGAAGAGCTAACTCATTGGAAAAGACCCTGATGCTGGAAAAGATTGAGGGCAGGAGGAGAAGGTGGTGACAGAGGATGAGATAGTTGGATGGCATCACTGACCCAATGGACGTGAGTTTGAGCAACTTCAGGAGATAGTTAAGAGCAGGGAAGCCTGGTGTACTGCAGTCCATGGGGGTAGCAAAGAGTCGGACATGACTTAGTGACTGAACAACAACAGCAATTATCTGAATTCATTTTATTTCTTTTTCATGCCTTACTCTAGGGGCTAGGACCTGCAGTACAATGGCTACCAGATGTAGTGAAAGCAAATGTCTTCTTTCTTCTCCCAATTATAGGAGGAAAGGACTCAGTCTTTCATTAGTAAGTTTGATGTCCATTGTAGGTTTTTCATAGGTGCTCTTCTATTTTTAGTTTGCTGAGAGTTTTTCTCGGGAATGAATGATGAATTTTGTCAAGTGCTTTCTCTGAACTTACTGAGATGATCATATGGTTTTTCTCTTTTATTCTATTGTAGTGGGTTACATTGATTGATTTTCAAATGTTAACCTAATCTTATATTCCTGGGGTAAACCTCATATGGTTCTGATCTTTTGACTATATTGCTAGATTTTATTTGCTATCATTCTGTTGAGGATTTTTCTGTTTGCACTCATGAGCGATATTGGTCCGTAGTTTTAAAAAAAACTTTTACAGAGCCCTACTTCCTCCTTAAGTAAAATGTAAGGGTTGGGGAAGTCCTCCCCACAGAGGGTATTTCCAAGTCTAAGGTTCTCTCCAGGTAGGGCTCTAGTCCCAGAAATGCCCTGGGTAACAAGCAGCTAGTGTCAGTGAGATGAGATATGCTGGCTAAGAGTTCCACCTGGGTCATTTAGTACGTACATTTGATGGGTAAAGCTGATGCCAAGATCTGAGCTTCTCCTATACAGGTTCAAGAATTCAGCTTTACCAGATCACCCAATGGTGTTCATTTCCTAGGAAGTTAATTGCATCATACTGTGCAAGCCCATGGAGACTAAACGATTAGATCAGTGTCTTTTTATGAATTTATGATAGTAGTATACTATTCCTGAAATCTGAATATTTATGCCTTTTATTCAAGGAACATACTTCCTGACTTGGTCTCTCAATATTCAAGAAACCAAGTTAGTCATGCAAAGGGTTCTTAGCATACCCAGAGGCCAAGCGCAGGGAGCTGGGCAATGCTAGGTTTGTTTTATCCAGGCTGGGGTGGAATATGGAGTCTTTCCATTCCTAGCTGGTGATCCTGTGCCAGTCAGAGTCCCTCTGCCATTGTTAGCACTAAATAAACAATGGTAAATTCTTAGCCTTAGGCAATCATAGACTTAGTCCAGGCCGCTATCTTACAGCCTTTCTCGTGTCGCAGTTAATTGAACAACTGCTGATTTTACATTTGCTTTCATTTTGCCTCCCTGATGGAGACTTAAGACACCCTGAAATGGGGACAGCAGATATTCTGTATCTTTCAAAAATCTTTGTAAAAAATGACACCTGCACAGAAAAGTGCACACACACAAAATATGTACTACCCAATGGCTAATCATAAGGCAAATACTTGTACAACCACTATCCACGTCAAGAAGTAGAACACTGGCGGCACTCCAGAACCCACTGTAGGCCCTTTCTGTCACAAATCTCCATTCCCATCTTGATTTTTGCTTTATCTCTTCTCTGTGTTTACCTATAATTTTCCACCAAAACGTGCATTCCTAAATCTTATGACTCTGTGTGTGTGTGTGTGTGTGTGTGTGTGTGTGTGTGTGTGTGTGTGGTTTCTTCTTCAGTCAGTCATGTTGTTGTACATTGTTAATTCACTTTTATCCCATCCTTTGGATATTTCACAACTTATTCACCCATTCTACTGTTGGTAGATTAAAAAAAAATTTTTTTTTTGGCTGTGCCCTGAGCATGTGGGATTTTTGTTTCCCAACCAGGGATCCAACCCATGCCGCCTGCATGTAAAGATAGAGTCTTAACCCCTGGATCACCAGAGAAGTCCCTCCAGATAAATTTTTGGATTACCAAAAATCCAAATTTTTTTATTTTTTATTTATCCCTCCCTATTTTTTAATTGTTTCCATTTTTTGAAGTCAGTTTGTTAAATTCTATTTTTTAAAAAAATCCTTTGAGATTTTGATTAGGATTTCTTTGGATCTACAGATCAGTTTGAGAATTGATATTAATATTATTGTCTTCTTATCCATAAATGTATTTGTTTAGGTCTTTTAAAATTTGAAGTAATTTTTTTTAGTTTTATATTTAGAGATCTTCTTTTAAAGTTTTGGGAGTTAGGAAGACAAATATTGGTATTTAACTTGATTGTGTTTTTTTTTTAACTGTATATAAAACTGCACATATAGTGACATTTTGTTTCAGTGAATATACTTTAACTTAGACTTTTAAAACTAGTTGATTTAGGTTGTGTTAGTTTGGAGTGTACAGCACAGTGATTCAATTATATACATGCGTGTTTACGTGTGTGTTCAGTCCTGTCTGACTCTTTGTGATTCAATGGACCTAGCCCGCCAGGTTCCTCTGTCCATAGGATTCTCCAGGCAAGAATACTGCAGTAGGTAGCCATTCTCTTCTCCAGGGGATCTTCCTAACCCAGGAATTGAACCCAGCTCTCCTGCATTGCGAACAGGTTCCTTATCAATGAGCCACCAGGGAAGCCCCTATATAAACATGTACATATATGTATATTCTTCAGATTCTTTTTTCTTATGGATTATTACAAAATACTGACTATAGTTCCCTGGGCTATACAGTAGGTCCTTGTGATTATCTAGTTTATATATAGTAGTGTGTATGTGTCAGTCCCAACCTCCTAGTTTATTCCTCCCTATTTGGAGGTCTTTGCATACTTTTTTAGTTTTATTTTTAGACATGAGTATTTTTAAAGTGTTGCAGATGGTGTCTTTTAAATTTATTTTATGTTTATTACTGGGACACTCTTCTTTTTGAACATTGACTTTATATCCAGTTATAATAATATTTATCAGTCGAGTCATTTGGATTTTCTTCATATAGAATCATTAGCTGAGAATAATTACTGTCTTAGATTTTTTTTTCCCCTTCTGTCCAACCCTTATAACATTTATCTCTTTTTCTTGCCTGTTGTACTGGCCAAAGCCTCCAGAAAAATGCTGAATAGAAATGATGGTTGTGAGCTTTCTTATATACAATCTCAAGTATAAGTTGAAATCTCACAATTTCAACTTTTTACCAAATATGGTATTTACCAAGTAAGATCGGGTTTTTTTCATCCATACTTTAAAAAAATATTTTATTTGTTTATTTATTGTGCTGTGCCAGGTCTTAGGTGCAGCATGCAATGCCTTCTTTGCCACATGGATGATCTTTAGTTTCAGCATATGGGTCTTTTTTTTTTTTTAAGTTGCAACATGTGAAATCCACTTCCCTGTTGTTGCTCAGTCACTTAGCTGTGTCCGAGTCTTTGTGACCCCGTGGACTGCAGCATACCAGGCTTCGCTGTCCTTCACTATCACCCTGGAGTTTGCTCAAACTCAGTCCATTGAGTCGATGATGCCATCCAACCATCTCATCCTCTGTTGCCCCCTTCTTCGCTTTCTGTCATAAGGGTGATGTCATCTGCATGTCTGATATTTCTCCTGGCAATCTTGATTCCACCTTGTGCTTCATCCAGCCCAGCATTTTGCATGGTGAATTTTATATATAACTTAAATAAGCAGAGTGACAATATACAGCCTTGATGTACTCCTTTCCCAGTTTTGAACCAGTCTGTTAGGAGTCAAATCCAAGCCTCCTGCATTGGGAGCATGGAGTCTCAGTCACTGGACCATCAGGGAAATTGCAAGATAGGTGCTTTTTTTTTTTGTAAAGGAATTTTATTTGTTTGTGTATTTATTTGTTTTTTGGCTGCCCTGGATGTTTCTTGCAGTACACAGGCTTCTCTTTGTGGTGGCTTCTCTTGCTGTGGAGCCCAGGCTCAGTTGTGGTAGTGGTGCACGGGTTTAGGTGCTCCATGGCACTTGGGATCTTCCCGGACCAGGAATTCAACCTGTATCCCCCATGTGGGCAGGAGGATTCTTAATCCCTGAACCACCAAGGAAGTTCCCCAAGATAGGTTTTTAAATTGATGTCCCTCATTAGATTCAGGAAGTTTCATTCTTTTCTGTGAGTTTTTGTTTTATAAAGATGTCGAGCTTTGTCACTTTTCCTGTAAGACTTTAGTTGATGAATTTTCTCTTTTAATCTGTTATTGTGGTAAATTCTATTAATTGATTTCCTAATGTTAAATCAACATCCATTCCTAGGATAAACCCAATTTGATCATGATGTATTATCCTTTTACATATTCTTTGATTTGACTTATTTTATTTTATCTAGGATTTTAGCACCCATACTCATGAGTGAAATTGACCTGTACCTTCTCTTTTTGGTGATGTAGTCTGCCTGTATCTACAGTTTCACTTTCCATTGTTTCAGTGACCCAGGATCAACCACAGTCCAAAAACATTAGATGGAAAATTCCAGGGTGGCCCAGTGGTTAAGACTCTGTGCTTTCAATTCAAGGGGTACAAGTTCAACCCCTGGTTGGGAAACTAAGATCCCACATGCCAAGGGATGAGGCCAAAAAGAAAAAAAAAAAACTCCAGAAATAAACAATTCATAAATTTTACATTGCAGGCCATTCTGAGTAGTGTGATGAGATCTCATCCAGTCCTGTTTTCTACCACCTGGGATGTGAATCATCCCTTTGTCCAGCAGATCCTGCCCACTAGTCACTTAGTAGCAACTCAGTTATTAGACTCATTATCACCGACTCGTGGGACTTATGTACAAGTGACCCTTATTTTACTTAATAATGGCCCCAAAGTATAAGACAAGTGATGCTGGCAATTTGGACATGCCAAAGAGAAGTAAAAAAGTGCTTCCTTCCAGGGAAAAGATGAAAGTTCTTGACTTAACAAGGAAGAAAACAATTGTAGACTGAGGTTAAGATCTATGATATGACTGAATCTTCTATCCATGAAGTTGTGAAGGAGGGAAAGGAAATTCGTGCTAGTTTTGCTTTCACTTTTCAAGCTGCAAAATTATAGCCACAGTGTAGGGTAAGTTCTTAGTAAGATGGAAAAGGCATTACATTTGTGCAATAAGATGTTTTGAGAGACTGCACATTAATATAACTTTATTACAGTATATTGTTCAATTTTATTATTGTTGTTGGTAGTCTCTTACTGTACCTAATTTCTAAATCAGAATTCATCATAGATGTGTATAGATGGGAAAAACAGAGCATATATAGAGTTTGGTACTGTCTGTGGTTTCAGGCATCCACTGGGGAACTTGGAACATATTCCTGCAGATAAGGGGGGCCTACTGTACTGTTCTTGTTGGGCATTAATATAAAATTTATACCAGCATCCGAGAGTTAGCTGTTGAATCCTTTCCTGCTTTCTGGAAGAGCTACATAAGTAAGCGTCTTTTCTTTATTCAATGTTTGGTAGAATTCCCCAGTGAAGACATTTGAGCCTTGAAGTTTCATCATCAAATATTTTACAATTACAGCTTTAAAAAAAAAATTACAGCTTTAATTTTTTAATCATTATAAGACTAAGATTTTCTGTTTCTTTTTGTCAGTTAGGTTGTATTTTTCTGTGTGTGTATGTGTATGGGTGTGTTAGTTGCCCAGTCGTGTCTGACTCTTTGTAACCCCATGGACTGGAGCCCAGCAGGCTCCTCTGTCCATGGGATTTCCTAGGCAAGAATACTGGAGTGGGGAGCTGTTTTCTTCTCCAAGGGATCTTCCTGACCCAAGAATCAAAGCCTCGTCTCCTGCATTGCAGGGAGATTCTTTACCGCTTGAGCCACCAGGGAAACCCTGCTCGTTTTCTATAAATATGTCCATTTCACCGAAATTTTCAAGTCTTTGGCATAGAGTTGTTCATAATATCCTCTTACTTTTGCAACAAAGTCTCTTTCATTTTTGATACTTCTCTGTGTGCCTTCTTTTTTCTTTTTTCATTTTCATTGGGGGTTTATTGATGTTTTTAGTCTTTTCAGTTTGACTTTGTTGCTTTTCTTTGCTGTTTGCTGTGGGTTTTCTTTTATATTTACTTATATTGTTAAATTATTTCCTCTCATCTACTTTTGTTGATTTATTTTGCCATTCTTTCTCTAACCTCTCAAAATGAATGCTTAGTTCATTATACTTCAGTCTTTTTCTTCCCTAAAATATGCAATTAAGGCTATAAATTTCCCTCCAAGCATTGCTTTATTTTTATTCCACAAATGTTGTTGTGTTGTATTTTTTAATTATATAAAATTTAGTTAAAATAATTTCTAATTTCTATTTTTATTTTTTCAGAGACTATGCATTATTTAAAAGTGTATTTTGGAAGCATATTACTCAGAAGTGCAGCTTTCAAAGATACAGGGATTTTACAATTATATTTTTGCTGTTGATTCATAACCTATTTGCAATGTGGTTAGACAACATTATCTTCTTTAGTTCAGCCCTTTGAAATTTGTTGGAATGTGCATTTTGGTTGAGCATTATAGTCAAATTTTTAAACGGATTTTAAAAAATCCATTCTTCTTGAGGATAATATATTCTCTGGTTGTTGGGTGCACATATATCCATAAAGTCAGATTTGTTGATGACGTTGTTTCAGATCTTCTGTAGTGTTATTTATTTCATATCTGCTTGCTCCATTAATTACTGGAAAATGTATGTTATAGTATCTCACTATGACTATGGACTTAATCAGTTCCTCCATATAATTCTGTCTACATTTACTCTATGTTTCCTGTTATTCAGTTCAGTTCAGTCGCTCAGTCGTGTCCGACTCTTTGCGACCCCATGAACCGTAGCACACCAGGCCTCCCTGTCCATCACCAACTCCCGGAGTCCACCCAAACCCATGTCCATTGAGTTGGTGATGCCATCCAACCATTTCATCCTCTGTCGTCCCCTTCTCCTCCTGCCCTCAATCTTTCCCTGCATCAGGGTCTTTTCCAGTGGGTCAGCTCTTCACATCAGGTGGCCAAAGTATTGGAGTTTCAGCTTCAAAATCAGTCCTTCCAATGAATACCCAAGACTGATCTCCTATAGGATAGACTGGTTGGATCTCCTTGCAGTCCAAGGAACTCTCAAGAGTCTTCTCCAACACCACAGTTCAGAAGCATCAATTCTTTGGTGCTCTGCTTTCTTTATAGTCCAACTCTCACATCCATACATGACCTAGTTTCGTACAAATTTAGGATAATCTTTTTAAAGTATATATTTTGGCTGCATATTGTCATGTGCAGGGTGGTTTCCCTACCAGGGATCAAGCCCAGGTCTCTGCAGTGAAAGCTCTAAATCCTCATCACTAAGCCACCAGGAAACTCCTTGAGATACTCTTTTATATTATAGACTGCATGCATGCTCAGTCGCTTCAGTTGTGTTCGACTCTTTGCAACACCATGAACGATTGCCTGCCAGGCTTCTCTGTCCATGGGATTTTCCCAGTAAGAATACTGGAGTGGGTTGCCATTTCCTTCTCTAGGGGATCTTCCTGACCCAGGGATTGAACCCACATCTCCTGCACTGCAAGCGGATTCTTTACCTGCAGAGCCATCAGTATTATTACAGAGTGATGCTCTTTAATTCTAGTGATGCTTTTACCTTAAAGTATATTTGTTTGACATTAGGATCGTGACCCATACTATACTAATAGTATTTCAGTTGTATATGATTTTTTCATCATTTCTTTGCAGTATTTCTTGATTCCTCTGTTTTAGATATGTCTCTTGTACTTAGCATATATAAGATTTTGTTTTTATCCAGTGTGATAATCTTTGCCTTTTAGCTGGAGTAGTTGACCCTCTTCAGAGAAGGCACTGGGTTGAGTTTTTACGTTATCATTTTGTTCCTCTGTTGGCTTGATATTTATTCAGGATTTTATCATTCTTTTTAGTGACTATTTTAGGAATTACAATATGGCGACCTTGACTTATCACCCGATAGGAATTATTACCTCTTCTCTTCTAGAAAAACCAAGGCATTTATAAAGAACATTTACACTTCTCCCATATTAGATGCTTTATTTTTTCAAAACCAACAACTTTTTATTGAAGTATAATTGATTTAAAATGTTGTTTTAGTTTCAGATGTACAGCGAAGTAATTAAGTATATATCTTCTTTTTTAGATTTTTTTCCATTACAGGTTGTTACAAGATATTGAATATAGTTCCCTGTGCTAAACAGTAGCCCTTTGTTATTTATTTTATATATAGTAGAGTATAAACTGCTAATCTCAGACTCATCATTTATCCAAATCTTCCACTTTCCCCTTTGGTAACCATAAATTTGTTTTCTGGGTCTGTGAGTCTGTTTCTGTTTTGTAAATAAGTTCATTTGTATTGTTTTTTAAGATCCCACATAAAAAGAGATATCATATGATATTTGTCTCTCTCTGTCTGACTTATTTCATTAAGCATATTACCTTCTGGGTCTATCCATGTTGCTGCAAATGACATTATTTCATTCTTTTTTAAGGCTGAGTTGTATGTATACAACAGAATATTACTTATATATATATATGCCATATCTTCTTTTTCCATTCATCTGTCAGTATCAAAAGGTTGCTTCCATGTCTTATCTACTGTAAATAGTGCTGCTATGAACATTTGTAGACTTTTTGATGGAATTCCAGTAAAGCTATTTCAAATCCTGAAAGATGATGCTGTGAAAGTGCTGCACTCAATATGCCAACAAATTTGGAAAACTCAGCAGTGGCCACAGGACTGGAAAAGGTCAGTTTTCATTCCAATTCCAAAGAAAGGCAATGCCAAAGAATGCTCAAACTACCGCACAATTGCACTCATCTCACATGCTAGTAAAGTAATGCTCAAAATTCTCCAAGCCAGGCTTCAGCAATACGTGAACTGTGAACCTCCTGATGTTCAAGCCAGTTTTAGAAAAGGCAGAGGAACCAGAGATCAAATTGCCAACATCCACTGGATCATCGAAAAAGCAAGGGAGTTCCAGAAAAACATCTATTTCTGCTTTACTGACTATGCCAAAGCCTTTGACTGTGTGGATCACAATAAACTGTGGAAAATTCTGAGAGAGATGGGAATACCAGACCACCTGACCTGCCTCTTGAGAAACCTGTATGCAGGTCAGGAAGCAACAGTTAGAACTGGACATGGAACAACAGACTGGTTCCAAATAGGAAAAGGAGTACGTCAAGGCTGTATATTGTCACCCTGCTTATTGAACTTCTATGCAGAGTACATCATGAGAAACGCTGGGCTGGAAGAAGCACAAGCTGGAATCAAGATTGCCGGGAGAAATATCAATAACCTCAGATATGCAGATGACACCACCCTTATGGCAGAGAGTGAAGAGGAACCGCCTCTTGATGAAAGTGAAAGAGGAGAGTGAAAAAGTAGGCTTAAAGCTCAACATTCAGAAAACAAAGATCATGGCATCTGGTCCCATCACTTCATGGGAAATAGATGGGAAACAGTAGAAACAGTGTCAGACTTTATTTTGGGGGGCTCCAAAATCACTGCAGATGGTGATTGCAGCCATGAAATTAAAAGACACTTACTCCTTGGAAGGAAAGTTATGAGCAACCTAGATAGTATATTCAAAAGCAGAGACATTACTTTGCCGACTAAGGTCCGTCTAGTCAAGGCTATGGTTTTTCCTGTGGTCATGTATGGATGTGAGAGTTGGACTGTGAAGAAGGCTGAGCGCCGAAGAATTGATGCTTTTGAACAGTGGTGTTGGAGAAGACTCTTGAGAGTCCCTTGGACTGCAAGGAGATCCAACCAGTCCATTCTGAAGGAGATCAGCCCTGAGATTTCTTTGGAAGGAATGATGCTAAAGCTGAAGCTCCAGTACTTTGGCCCCCTCATGCGAAGAGTTGACTCATTAGAAAAGACTCTGATGCCGGGAGGGATTGGGGGCAGGAGGAGAAGGGGACGACAGAGGATGAGATGTCTGGATAGCATCGCGGACTCAATGGACGTGAGTCTGAGTGAACTCCAGGAGTTGGTGATGGACAGGGAGGCCTGGCGTGCTGCGATTGATGGGGTTGCAAAGAGTCGGACACGACTGAGCGACTGAACTGAACTGATGAACATTGGGTGTCTGAATGTATGCCTATGAGTGGGATTGCTGGATCATATGGAAATTCTATTTTTAGTTTTTTGAGGAGCCTCCCTATTATTTTCCTAGTGGCTGTACCAATGTATATTCCTACCAGCAGTGTAGGAGGGCTCTCTTTTATACACACCCTCTCCAGCACTTATTATTTGTAGACTTTTTGATGATGACCGTTCTGACCAGTGTGAGGTGCTACCTCATTGTAGTTTTTATTTCTCTAATAATTGGTGGAGAATTGAGGAGCCTGGCCTGCTGCAGCTCATGGAGTCACAAAGAGTCAGACACAACTTAGCGACTGAACAACGACAACCAAAGTTAGTGATGATGATGAGCATCTTTTCATGGCCGTCTGCTTGTTTTCTTTGAAGAAATGTCTTCTACCCATTTTATTAAAAGATTTTTTTTTCTTTCTCATTTTGTTTATTATTGGCTGTGCTGGGTCTTCGCCTGCTCACGGCGAGCAAGGGCTACTCTCTAGTTCGGGTACACAGGCTTCTTATTGCAGTGGCTTCTCGTTGCAGAGCACAGGTTCTAGGGCCTGTGGGCTCAGTAGTTGTGGCTCGTGGGCTTAGTTGCCCCAAGGCATGTGGAACCTTCCCAGACTAAGGATCAAATCCATATTCCCTGCATTGGCAGGCACTGGACCACCAGGGAAGTCCTAAGTTACTATTCTTTACAGATACCAAGTACTGAACGATAAATTAATGAGAGAGATCTATTTAGAGGAGCATAGAACCTCCTGGAGAAGATGCCCTTAGTCAGCTTATCCATGAGCCAGAGAGCAGGACAGGCAGCGATGCTGCAGCGAATTCACAGGGGACACGGGGCCGCGAGGGCTGGAGGGAGGATGCAGCCCGCTGGACAGAGCCCCTCAGGACGAGCTGCGCCCTTACGTTACTGCAGGCACCACTCTTGCTACGTGTGGATTCTTGCGAGTTCTGAACACTCAGGTGCGGTTTTCTTTTCTAATCTTCACATCCTTGGGCCGCAAGGTGGAACCTGTACCTTTAGTTCATGACTGCTTACAGTAAGAAAATCCTTCATTGTTCACCCGGCCTGGCTTAGGTCAGTCATTTCACAGACCCCATGGAGGCTGGAGGGATTACAGGAGATTCCCTCCCACCCCACCCCGCCCCGTACTGACGAGAGGCTCTGGCCCATCAGAAGCCTTTTCCTCTCAGTAGCTTTACTGAGACACCATTCACATGCTGTTCTGTTCACCCATTTATGTGTGCAGCTCAGTTGCTTTTATTCAGAGTTGTGCCTCCATCACCACAGTTATCTTTAGGACATTTTCATCACCCCCGGAAGACACTCCGTAACCCTAATCCTCCTTTTCCCCAGCCCCAGCTCTAGGCATCCACTAATACGCTTCCCACCTCCATGGGTTTACCTGGTCTGGACATTTCATATCTATGGAGTCTTACAACATGTGGTCCTTTGTGTCTGGCTTCTTTCACTAAGCATCATGTTTTCAAGGTTCTTCATGTTATAATCCATGTCAGTGTTTCACTCCTCTTTTTATGGGTAAATTATATTCCACTGTGTGATTAGACCACATTTCATTTATCCATTCACCAGCCTATGGACATATTCATCACATCAAAGTTGTTTCCACTTTGAGCTGTTGTGAATAATGTGGCTGTGAACCTTCAAGTACAAGTTGTTGTGTGGACAAAGGTTTTTAATTTTCTTGGGACTATGCCTGGGAGTGGAATTTCTGGGTCGTATGGTGATTCTGGGTTTAACCTTTTGAGGAACTGCCCGACTGTTTCCCGGAGCACCTGCATCATTTTGCATTCCCACCAGGAGTGTGTGACGGTTCCAATATTTCCACATCCTCAGCTGCATTTGTTATTACCTGTGTTTTTCATCATGGCCACCCTAGTGGGTGTGAGGTATGTCTCAGTGTGGCTCCAACTTGTGTTCCCTGATGACAAGCGACCTTTTTTTTTTCTTTCTGGCTCTGCTTTCAGCTTCCCTCCATCACCTTCGTCCACCCAGACGAGGGGGTGAGCTCATTCTGCAGAAAGACTGGCAAATGCTTAATTCCATCCTTGTCAGAATTTTCTCTCCCTCTCAGCTTTCCCATTAAGGGGCAGTTTTCACAGGTGGTGCTTTAACAGTTAAGAGTTGCTCACCTCATCTCTCCCCAGCTTTCCCCATGAAGCACGTTTCTCTCACCCAGTTTACATTTCCTTTTACCCATCTCCTTGCTGGATAGTTGTGGACCAGGTGAGCAAAGACCACCTCATCCCTCCACAGGAGTCTCCTCTTCCTCTGAGCAAGGGCCCGTGCAGCACAGAACAGGTTTCCCTAGTTCTGCAAGCCGACTTCCCCGCAGTCCTCATGCTCTGTGGGTTCTGGCACCTCTCCCAGGCGTGTGCTCCAGGTCGGGCAGCAAGCTTATTTCCTGTGCAGTGATTGGCAGCGTGTGGACCTGTTGGCTCTGCCCAGTGCTGTTTGTGGCAGCTGAGGATTGCCCATTGCGACAATTCAGGGGAGGAAATGCTAGCTCATGTGCCTTCACCCCCTCCAGACTTGTGTTCAGCTCCCAGGAAAGGGCATTCTGGGAAATATCTGGCCCAAACCTTCCCAGTTTAGGCAACTGAAGAGCTGAGTAAGAGAAGCCCTCCAGAGACTTCCCTGATGGTCCAGTGGTTAAGAATCTTCCTCCTAATGCAGGGGATATGGGTTTGATCCCTAGTCAGGGAACTAAGATCCCACATGGCACAGAGCAACCAAGCCTGCTTGCCACAACTACAGAGCCCACATGCCACAGTGAGATAGTCCATGAGCAGCAACACATGCAACTAAGATCCAACACAACGCAATACATAACTGATAAAACTAACTATATAAAAATAGAGAAGCTCTGTACCCCTGGCTGGTACAGGAGGGGTATAAATGTCACTGCTCTGTGATGGAGTGCAGGCCTTTAATTAAATTCCTGTTTATCAGTCCTTTTCTTTTACCACATTTGTAACCCACTGGGAAAGATTAAGTATTTCTAGAGGGAGAAAAAAATCCTGGTGGAATAGTCAACAGAATGGAGAGATAAATCATATAGTAGTTGTTTGGTCTGTGGCAATGCCAACTGCGTTACAAAGACCTGGATCTCAGGATCTCACCACATGCTATGAGAGAGACAGGTGCTCAAAGGTGAGCCATGCTACACAGGTCCTGTCAGTGTGGCAGTGCACAGCCTGGACACCTTTCCACTGCACTCAGTCTGCACTTCAAAGTGCCTGAGGGTGCAGCTTTGCCTCTCATATTCTCTGGCAGGATCTTATATCCCCTGCAGCCAGCCCTGTGGGCTCTCTTTGCTGCAGTGGGAGAAGACCCCTAAGATCCTAGCATCCTCAGGGAAGCCGTGTTTTCCTGAGCACACAAGTGGTACCCACTGCCTGAATTCAAAACCAAGGAAGGGAGTAATGGGATCCACAAGAGGGCAGGCATTTTGGGTCCACTCATTCATTTGCTCATTTGTTCAGTGCATATTTAATGAGATGTCAATATAGAGTGGTAAACAACAGTAGTTCTGATCCTAAGCCTTTGGACTGAGTCCACGGGAAACTCTCATACCTGTGGAATTAGGAACAGAGACACGTGTCAGCAAAGTCAGGCCCTAGGAAGGGTGAGATGGTGGGTGCCAAGGGACTTGGACTGGTCTCATGGCCAGGGAAGGCCCATGAGGACAAGATTGCTGAACAAAAAATAAGGAGGTTTTAGGGGTCATGAAACTTCTAGGGAGAATGGAGAATACAGATCAGAGCCCCAGGGAGCAGAGTCTTCCAGGGACTGATGGAAGGTCAGGGTGGCTGGAAATGGAGAAGACACATAATCACTTAGGATCTGGGCGTGATCTGCTGAGGTGGGGTCTGACCTGGGCTGGTGTGCACTGGCGGGGCTGGTTCAGGCATTAAAATCTGAACATTCCCATGGCTTCTCGGCCAGCCCTTCCCCTCCCTAGGAAACCCCTGTACCTCCCTAACTCCAGGCAGTAAAGAGAGTGCCTGGTCCAGAGGGAGTCTCCAGTATCCTGTTCCCCCACCACAGCCAGGCCCCTCCTGGTTGTTCCTGCCTATGGCTTACCTGCCCAGGTCCTGCTTGCCCCCTGGGGTACCAGAACGGGTGGCCCTGAGTGTCCTGTACTCCCCCTGCAGCTGCCGTGACCTCATGCCTCTCAGCTGAAGCTGCTTCCACCCTGGCTTCACACCCAGAAGTGGGGACACACAGGGTGCCCCGTGTTCAGCCACATGAAATGCTACCAGAAAGCCTCAAGTCCAAGCAGCTGTATTTGGCCACTTTCCCAGGACACCTTTTTGGTCACAGCATTTCCTCTTGACCCCTCCATCCTCTCCATCCTCCCCAACTCTTCCCCACCCACTGGGTAAGCTGGGGACCCCTGAGTACCATGACCACCAGACCCTGCTGGTCTTCTTCTCTTCTTTCAGATCCAGCAAGTCCTTCCCCACCCCCACTGTCTGGATGAAGGGCAGATGGGGATGTGGCTTCCCCAGGTACTGACCAGCAGGACACACCTGGACACACCTTGTTCCATCTGCATCTCTCCACGCACATCCGCTCACAGGAAGACACAGCCCGAGACTCGCCCAGACTGCCTTCACCCAGCTCTTCATTCGTTTCCAGATGACAACCTGGTCCTTACAGCTTCCTATCTATTTATTTTATTATTTATTTGGCTGCACCAAATCTTAGTTGTAGCATTGTAGCATGCAGGATCTATTTGGTTGCAGCATATGGGCTCTTAGTTGCAACCTGTGGGATCTAGCTCCCTGACCAGGGATCAAACATGCCCCCTGCATGGGAGCTTGCAGTCTTAGCCCCTGGACCACCTGGGAAGTCCCTAGAGCTTCCTGTTTCTTTTCTCACTCAGTGTGGTCTGAGCATCTGCTGAGCACCAGGGCTGCTCCCCTCCAGGTGCAGGGGTGGGGAGGACAGGCAGTAGTCCCAGAGACCGCAGAAATTGAGCCCCCATGTCAAAGCTGAAGGCATGGCAGTGCTGTACCCCCCTGCCCCCATGGGACAGGACTGGGAGATGCTGGTGGGGACAGGGATTGGACTGGGTGGGAGGACTGCATGGTCTGTTTCAGAAGATGATGAGGCAGGAACAGATTTGAGACTCAGGGAACAGCCATGGCCAGGGTTGGGAACAGCATGACTGTGGTCAGCAGTGGGGGCTGGAGCTGGTGGTGGGGATTCAGCATGGAGGTGGGTCTGTGCCTTGAGAATAAGGGGGGTGATTCCTTCAAGCAGAGGAATGATGGGATCTCATTTGTGTTAATAGAAGATGATTTGTTTGTGCTTGGTACCAAGAGAAGCAAGGAGACCAGTTAGTGCCAGGCTCTTCCATGAACCGTGCAGCTCCCCAGATCCTGGAAGCAGGAACAAGCAGCGTCCTCTGTTGGTTTGCCCTGGAGGCCATGGCCGTCTAAGCTGCTGGACGGTGGCCCTGTGATCAGTCCAGTCTTTCTCCCTGAGCCCTGCCTCATTCAGCCCCATGCTGGATGCCCTCCTTTCTTCCAACCTCCAGAACCTCAGAACATTCTGGCTTCTTCAGATAGCTCCTTCCTCAGTCCTTGACCTCCTGGGGGATGGGGAAGAGGTTTGCATCAGAAAACCATGTGATTCTTGGACCTCTGCTCCTTGCAAAGAGACAGTTGGCCGGGCAGACTCACATGAAAACCCAGCGAAGGGGAAAAAATCAGGGTGTTTCATTCCCTGTATATTACCTGGAACCAAATCAGAGAAAGATTTACTGCCTCTCACAACACAGGCATTTCAAAATCCCTAACAAGAGCCTTCCTGGATTACAATGATTATGGTGCAGGTATGAGCCGCTGTTAGAAAGTCTGGAGGCAATTCATTCCCTTTATAGAAGGTTTTCCAGAGTGTTCTTCATGAAAGATGCCTGCAGAGCATTCAAAAGGGAATTTGATTGATATTCAAGAAGCCATCAAATATTCCAGCCCCTAGAATAATCACAGCAAAGCTCTGCTCTCCAGCAATATGGGGCTTTAGGCAATAAATAAGACAAGTGGTCATTTTAGCTGGTTATAAAAAGGATGAAATAAGAGAACGCAGTGGATGTGACCCGGGCTGGGACTCTAAGGAGGTGGCACTGAGTGGAGTGCAAAATAATGGGGAGGGGCAGCCTTGTGAAGGTCTTGGGGAAGAATGTTCTGCGTGCAGAGTTTTGACAAGTTTGAGTGGCATTTGGAAGGTGAGAACCTGGAGCATAATAGTAGGGGTGGGACCTATCACAGGAGTCTTGTAGCCATGGTACAAGTTGAAGTTTTTACTCCAAGAGTAAAGGGAAGCTGCTGGAGGGTTTTAAGTAAAAAGAGGTGTGAACTGATTTACAACTTGGACATCCCACATGTGCTACTGTGTGGAAGGTGACCCTGGGAGGCAAGGCTGGTACACAGCATTGACACAGAATTTTGGGGCTTGTTTGTTTGTTTTTCTAAAAATCTTCATGTTGAGTTTTAAAAATATTTATATATTTAATATTTATTTGGCTGTGCCTTGTCTTAGTTGTGGTATGTGTGATCTTTAGTTGTGGTATGTGAGATCTTGTTCCTTGATCAGGGATTGAACTGCATTGGGAGCACAGAGGCTCAGCCACTGGACAACCAGAGAAGTTCCTTGGCACAGGATTTGGATTGAACTGAGTGCCAACCAATTCCTTTGATCCTTTGTATATAAAAGAGACAGCAGTCCCTCCCCAGAGTGACTGTCCACAGACAAGAGTCCTGCTGAGGGGAAAGGGAAAGAAGCCAGGAACCTGCTGTAGGGCTGGCCCCTGAGTGGGCATAACTCACAGTGCAAACCTTAGTCCCTCGGGGAGGGGACTGCTGAGACCTAAGAGTGGAAAGGAGCTAATCAGACCCTGCATTCATCAGGCATCTAGCCCTCTGTGTGTGTTATCCCAGCGAATCCTGACAGATACTTGAGGTGAGTGTATGTATCTGTAATCACTTGTCATGTAACAAAATGCCTCCAATGTCCTGTTGTTGTTGTTGTTCAGTCCCTAAGTCATGTCCGACTCTTTGTGACCCCATGGACTGCAGCATGTCAGGCTTCCTCTTCCTCCACTATTTCCTGGAGTTTGCTCAAATTCCTGTCCATTGAGTCAGTGATGCTATCCAACCATCTTATCCTCTCTCTCACCTTCTGCTTCTGCCCTCAATCTTTCCCAGCATCCAGGTCTTTTCCAATGAGTCTTTTGAATTGTGGGCTTAGAGAAGGCTCTTGAGAGTCTGTTGGACAGCAAGGTGATCAAACTAGTCAATCCTAAAGGAAATCAACCCTGAATATTCATTGGAAGGAGTGATGCTATAGCTGAAGCTCCAATACTTTGGCCACCTGATGCAAAGAGCCAACTCATTCCCATCAGGTGGCCAAAGTATTGGAGCTTCAGCTTCAGCATCAAGTGGTGGTTGAGATGATAAGTTGTGTCTGACTCTTGCAACCCCATGGACTATAGCATGCCAGGCTCCTTTGTCCATGGGATTCTCCAGGCAGGAATACTGGAGTGGGTTGCCATTTCCTTCTCCATGGGATCTTCCTGACCCAGGAATTGAACCCAGGTCTCCTGCATTGCAGGCAGATTCTTTACCAACTGAGCTACAAGGGAAGCCCCACTTCAGCATCAGTCCTTCCAATGAATATTCAGGGTTGATTCCCTTTAGGATTGACTGGTTTGATCTCCTTGCTGTCCAAAGGTCTCCCAAGAGTCTTCTCCAACTCCACAATTCAAAAGCATCAATTCTTTGGTGCTCAGCCTTCTTTATGGTCCAACTCTCACATCCATACATGACTACTGGAAAAACCATACTATGACAATATGGATGTTTGTCAGCAAAGTGATGTCTCTGCTTACTGATTGAAAGCAACAGACACTGATTATCTCACCATTTCCACAGGTCAGGAATTCCGGAGCAGCTTCACTAGGTGGTTCTGGCTCAGGGTCTTTTGAGAAGTTGGTACTGAGGTGTTGGCTCTGTCTGCCATCATCTGAAGGCCAAACTGGGACTGGAGGATCCTCTTCCAATATGGCACCCTCATGTGGCTATTGGCTGGGCACCTTGGTCCTTCACCAGTGTGCCACCCTTCATGACGTGGCACTTGGCTTCCTCTGGAGGGAGAGATGAGAGCAAGAGAGGTGACAGGCAGGAAGCCATGGTGCCTTTTGCGACCCAGTCTCCAAGGTCAGAAGCCAGCACTGCTGCTTCACTTCATTAGTTGGAATCGAGTCATTCAAGTCCAGCCCGCACTCAAGGGGCGGGGAACCAGGCTCCAGTTCTTGAAGGGAAGACTGTCAAGGGATTTGCAGACATACTTTAAAACCACCACAGGAGACGTCTTCACTCCCATCCCAGGTTGGGAATCTTTTTTTTAATTTTTAAAAGTTGAAGTATAATTGATTTACAGTGTTGTGCCAATCTCTGCTGTATGGCAGAATGATGCAGTTATACACATATAGACATTCTTTTTTAATATTCTTTCCCATTATGATTTATTACAGGATATTGAATACAGTTCCCTATGTGATACAGTAAGACCTTATCCATCCTATATATAACAGTTTTTCATCTTCTGATCCAAGACTCTCCATCCTTCCCTCGCTCACTCCCCACCCCCTTGGCAGCTACAAGTCTGTTCTCTATGCCTGTGAGTTTTTCTCTGTTTTGTAGACAGGTTCATTTGTGCCATATTCTAAATTCCACATGTAAGTGATATCGTATGGTATTTGTCTTTCTCCTCCTGACTTCCTTCATTTAGTATGATAATCTCATGTTGCATCCGTGTTATAGCAAGTGGTATTACT
Source organism: Ovis aries (assembly GCF_016772045.2). Lineage (NCBI taxonomy): Eukaryota > Metazoa > Chordata > Mammalia > Artiodactyla > Bovidae > Ovis > Ovis aries. Next base: position 3,770,928 of record NC_056077.1, on the reverse strand, counting down.
TCATTCTTTTTTATGGCTGAGTGGTATTCCATTGTATATATGCACCACGTCTTGTTCATCCATTCATTTATCAGTGGACATTTAGGTTGTGTTCACGTCTTGGCTATTGTGAGTAGTGCTGCTATGAACGTGGGGGAGCATGCATCTCCCTGAGTGATAGTTTTGTCCTGGTGTATGCCCAGGAGCGGGGCTGCTGGGTCATACAGTAATTCTACTTTCGGTTTTCTGAGGAACCTCCATGCTGTTTTCCATAGTGGCTGCACCAACTTATATTCCCAGGCTGGGAATCTTGAATGAACTTCCCCTGCATCACACTATAGGGAACAGGAGGCATGTGATTAGAACTCATATCTCTAGAGCCTGAGTCTTTCCTCTGGCACCGTGATGCTGAGGGTAACTTTTCCAGACATTTCTTGGCCTCGGCAGCTAGCTTCTGGTGGAGCCAGACCCATCAGCTCAAACTTAATGTTTCCAAAAATGTCTAAGTCCAGTCATGGGCCCAGCCTAGGCCCCAAGCTAAGATTTCCCTACTGGGGCAGGGAGTTTGTGTCCAGGCTTTAGACCTAAGCCTGAGTCCAGATGCTGCCCCACTGTGCACGGTCAGGGTCAGAGCTGCTCACGGCCTGGAGGGGCCGATCCCCCAGGGTGCTCAGCAGAGTGGGCCTGGGATGGGACAGTGGGGCCAGAGGCTGCTGTGTCTTCCTCTTCCTGCAGCAGGAGGTGCTTGTGGAGCCTTTCAGGGCATTTCAGGGATGGTATGTGATAGAACTTGTTTGATCACTCCCATCTCTGCAATTAAGAGCAGATTCACACCCTGGGGAGCCCACGTCCCGGAGGAGCTGCCTCTGCAGCAATGGGATCAGACGCTCTGACTTCTGGGTCAACTGGGCCTGCCCTCAAACAGGTTTCCAAGTGATCCATTTGTAAAATGGGAACAAGGGGAACAGTGTCTGCTCCCCAGAGCTGTTGAGAGAATTAAACCCAATAAGGTGTGGGAAGTGCTACACTTGGTCTTAGTACATAGTCAGTGCTCAGTGGGCATCAGCTGTCTGAATTCATCACCGTTCAGAGCAGTGGCCCCACTCCATACACTGGACATCACCGTGCTGGCCATGGGAATGTGTTTATGGGGCTGGCTGCCCTCCCATCAGGGGTGCTGTGAGCCCATCAGTATCTACTCATACTCTAACTGACCTTCGGGTTGCACTCCGGGTGGTCTGGACACAGAGGGAGGGAGGGAGTTGGGGCTTTCACTGGGGGCAAATCAGGAACCAATGAGGGTCAGGAGAAAGCGGGCTGACCTGCCTCAGACCTCACCTCCATCCTGATGGCCAATTTGTGTATTTGCCCTGGAAGCATGTGTACCCTCCAGAGAGCACCTCACTGTCTAAGTAGGTCAAGCCCTCCCTGACCTTCAGGAGAGCGTGTGTGTCCTGGTGTACCTGTGGCTATTTGGTAGTGTCCGGAGCAGTTAAGTGAGAACAGAGGCATCTGTCGAAGTTCATGGCTACGTGTGTTTGGGGGGGGGGAGGGGGTGGTAGAGAGAAGTGGCAAGAGGAACAGAGGGTCACTGGGGAGAGTGGAGGCCACCAGGTTGCAGGAGAGAGTGACCAAGGACCTGAGAGTTCTGGATCCTGGCCCTGGCTCCACCTGCCCGAAGTCAGGCCCCACCCCCACCCCAGTGAGACAGAAGGACGCAGGTCTGCTCCCATCTGGTCCCCGCCCTGCGACAAAGCACCCTCCAGCCTGTGTTTGGGGTGCCAAGGCTCGTCATGGCACTAATGGAGTTAGCATCAGAATCCATGCTCACCGGCTTTCTGCCACAAAGCCCTCACTCATCGTCTCCAGGACACAGAGCAGGCCCGGCGTCTGTGCGTGGATGCATGAAGGCCAAACCACGTATGCAGCATTTTAAGAGCTTCTGTGCGTCATGAGTCATGTGGACCAAACGTGACTGTAACCCTTGTTTAGAGACCCAAGTAGGCATCACTCGGAAGCTTTAGCTGGGACTGGCCTTAGGCAAGTTGTTAAACACCTGTGTGCCTCAAAGTGAGTTAAAAACCATAACATGCTATGAGGTGATGATCAAGGCACCTCTCACAGGTCCCCGGCCCCACCTGGGCACCTTACAGCCAACTAAGGTGTAACTCAGTTAAACTAAGCTAACTATGGCCACCCGCCCAGCAACGTGAAGACAGTCCACCCTCCATCCCTGCTTCCATGGTGTCCTCTGGGCTGCCTGGCGCCACTGGCCCTCAGGAGGGAAGGAGTTTGCTCGCAGCTACGCGGGGTGCCAGGCGCTGAGTCCGTTGCTCCCCATGATCACGATACACGCTGCTCAGTGATGCTCCTCTACAGTGAATGGCAGAGGCTCTGAGAACCCAGCTTACCCCAGTCACCTGCTAGTACCCCAAGGATGAGCTGACCAGCCCTGCTGGAGTCCCTTCATCACCTTCTCTGGACCTCAAGACAACCTTGAGGATGTGGCGAGAGTGGCCTCATGCGACCACAGAGGAGCCACAAGTCCCAGAATGCGGCTCAGACTCGTCCTGTGATACTTTCCCTCCCCCTGCCCCCGAAAACTCGCAGACATCACAGAGGGGAGCAGGGTGGGCGGAAGGAAAGAGCTCCACACAGTTGACTTCATATCCTCGGCACCTCTGAGCTCAAAGGTTTTCTGGGGAGCCACTGCTCATCCAGCGTGCCGGATCACATCTCACTCTCAACAGTCACCCTGTGTCCTCCCAGGACATTTGTCCTCCTCAGTTCCTGCCTTTCGAGATCCCTGCATCTCACCTCCAGTGGCCTGAGTCCTGCCGCGTCGTCTGGCTTCTCTGAAGGAGGGGGGTCAAGAGGCTGCTGGGGTGCCTCCCATCCTAGCTCCATGTTGACTTCTGAGGAGCCTGGGGTCCTTGGGGCAGAGCAGAGTGGCTAGAATCCAAATACTGGCCCAAACGAGGCCACTTTCCAAGACAACAGACTACAAATTAGCAAGGAGGAACGTCACAAGGGATATTCCTTTAAACAGCACGTTCCCCGCTTTGTGAGAAGTGGTTGGAATTACCAGTGGAGTCTGGTGTCGCCTGGCACAGTCTCTCAGCTGGAAACTCAGGGCCGTGTTACTGGGGAGGGTCCCTGAGACTGGCTTGGTCCCACTGAAGTATTTTGGACTTTAACTGGGAAAGTGTGCCCAGAAGATGGTTATTCTTTTTCCTCAATAAGCTGTTTCCAAAGCTGTCCAGACTGTCACACCTCTTCTCTCTCCTCTGACCACGATATCCCTGCATCGCCTGTGCTGGCATGCTACGGGTGTGGGGAGACGCTCCCCCAGTGGCTGCAGCTGTGGAGGTGCTGGCGTGCGGGTGGGGTCTGCGTTCCCTCATGCTCTGTGCTGCCCTCACGGCTATTGTTACAGGTTAGTGGTGGATGGGGCTGTTTGTGCTGTCTCACTTCTGAGGGGCCCCTGGAGCCCTTGGTAGCAGAGACCCCTGCCCTCCTGGGAGTTCACAGTTTGTTCTTCCTGTTGCCAAAGAAATGGAAGCCTGGCTGCCCCAGGGGCTTAACTGGAGCCCCCAAAGGTATGCCCACCTGGCATCTCAGACTGTGAGCTGATTTGGAATAAAGATCTCTGCAGGTGTCGCTGTAAAGATCTTGAAGTGAGCTCACACTGGATTATCTGGGTGGGCCCTGACTCTAGTGACAAATACCATTATGAGAAAGGAGAGGGGGACTTCCCTGGTGGTCCAGTGGTTGAGAATCCGCCTCCCAGTGCAAGGGACACAGGTTTGATCCCTGATCGGGGAACTAAGATCCCCTAAGCTGCAGGGCAACTAGAGAACCTGCACTGCAGCGAAAGATCCCGCACACCCCAGTGAAGATCCCATGGGCCACAGCTCAGACCCAGTGCAGCCAAACAGACAAGTATTAAAAGAAGAAGACAGGAGAGGAAGATCTGAGACACACAGACGAGATGGCCGTGTGACGATGCGAAGATGAAGGCAGGGGTTGGGGCGATGTGGCCAGAAGCCAAGGAGCACCTGGAGCCACCAGAAGCTGGAGGAGACAGAGAGGACCCTCCCCTTGAGCCCCTGGAGGGAGCACATCCCTGCGGCCCCTCGACTTCAGACTCCCGGCCTCCAGACTGTGAGGGAGCACACTTAATGTGTTGTGAGACCCGCAGCAGCCCTGGGACACCAATCCAGGTGCTGTGGTGGGGGCTGGGCCCCCTGGGAGCAGACCCGGGGATGGAGGAGAGTGCGCGGGAGGTTTACTAGGGGCTCCTGTAGGGAGTGAGGAAGCAGGAGCGGCAGGAGGCCGCTGGGCTGCAGCGGCAGATGGCCCTTCACCACGGGATGGGAGTGGGCGCTGAGCCCTGCATCCACCACCTCGGGTGCAGACTCCCAGGAAGGGGATGGCACCCTGATGAGACAAGTCTCCCCAATCAAGGGCAATCCCCAGAGCATTTCTCACAGTGGGGGAACTAGATCCTTCAGCCCCAAAGTGGATTGGGGGGTGAGGCACGTCATGGAAGGGCCCCTGCGGCCCTGACCACTTTAAGCAATGCATCCCAGAACTCAGCGTCCACTTGTGCCTGTCCTAGCCCCAGGGGGACAGCCCTGACTGTCAGCATGTCAGCACCACCTGGTTCACGTGCATCCCCTGCGGGCAGTGGAGAGGCTGAGGCCTGAGTCACACTGGGTCACAGCCACTGGGGGCTCAAGAGGGGCCCCTACACGAACTCCTAGCCGTCCCCACGGCTGACCGTGGCTCGGTGGCCGTAGTGCTAATTACAGATGGTCACCACAGTGGCGACAGAAGATAATGCATGGCACCAAGCATGTGTCGGGAGAAGCTTGTCATGCCACACGTGTGCCTCTTCACTCGGCCTCTGTTGTGTGTCATCTGCCTATCTGCTCTCAGCATTGGACGAGAGAAAGCCCTGTCCCCTTGGGCCCTGCTTTTGGCTCTTGGGACCTGCTGGAGTCCCAGGGGTGGCTGAGCAGAGTCCAGCCCCACCCTGGCATCCATACCAGCCCACCATAGGCCCTGTACACACATGAGTCATCGTAGATGCCCAGGTGACTCCCTTGGCCCTTCATTAAAGCTGACAATGTTCTTCAGTAGGTTTTCATCCTTAATAGACAATGGTCGCTTTGGGCATTGCGTTTTTTCTCATGATTTTTTTAAAATTTGAGTTTCTAAAACTAGGCAGGTGATACACAAATTTATTTGTGTTTAGTCTTTTTTTCCCTTTAGTTTTAACTCAGGCATGGGGGATTAGGTGACTCAGGTTCTGGTTCATGGTCCCATCTCAGCATTGGTCTGTGCAAGGCGCATCTTTTCTTTTGTAAAGACAGAACTGGTGCACAGCCTGCAAGTAGGTAGCAGTGCCTTCTACCTTGAAGATGGTTTCCACTGTCCCCACAGCAGAAACCCCACTGTGGGTGGTGCCCAAGATGACAGTGTTGGCCCAGCTTCTGGAAACAGTGCCTAGTAAGGAGTGCTGTCACTCAGAAAGTGAAATTCCTAAGCTGCCTTTCTTGTCCGGAGACTAACTTGACCAGGTCTCTGGTGTCAGTTGATGCTTCCCAGGTGGCTCAGTAGTAAAGAATCTGCCTGCCAATACAGGAGACATGGGTTTGATCCCTAAGTCAGGAAAATCCCCTAGAGAAGCAAATGGCAACCCACTCCAGTATAATGCCTGGAAAATCCCATGGAAGAGGAGCCTGGCAGACTACAGTCCATGGGGTCTCAAGAGTCAGACACGACTGAGCAACTAATCCACACCACCTGGCTTCCGTTACACCAGCTTGTGGAAGTGGCAGGAAGCGTGCATGCCCAGTTGCTCAGTCGTGTCTGACTCCTTGCGACCCCATGGACTGTAGCCAGCCGGGTTCTTCTGTTGATGGAATTTTCCAGGCAAGAATACTAGACCAGGTTGCCGTTTCCTACTCCAGGAGATCTTCCCAACCCTGGGGTTGAACCTGCGTCTCCTGCTTCTCTTGCATTGGCAGGCAGATTCTATATGAGCCACCTGTGAAGCCCCTTACGTGTACCTGAGCCCCTTACCCCAGATACCAGTGGGTGCCTGAAACCCTGCAAAGCACTGAACCCTATATACACTGTGTTCTTCCTATACGTATACACATGTGATAAAGTTTGATTTAGAAATTAGGCACCGTAAGAGATTAACAACAATAACTAAAAATAAAATATAGAAATTATAACAATATGCTGTAATAAAAGTTATGAGAATATGGTCTCAAAACATCTTTTTGTGCACATTTATTGCCTTTTCTAACTAAGCACTTACCTGCACTGTGGCTGTAACTTCTGCAGTTTAAGGAGCGGAAGCAAAACTGGCATGAATTGTTTCTTTTTTGTTCACAGTTTCAGGGACAGAAGATTCATTCTTACCATAGATCTTAGCAGTCTCAGCTTTCAGTTTATTTCTTTCATTATTAAGTCAAGAACTTTCACCTTTTCCCTTAAAGGAAGCACTTTTAGGTTTCTCTTTGGTGCATCTGACTTGCTAGCATCACTCTTCTTATACTTTGGGATCACTGGTAAGGAAAATAAGGGTCATTTGAACACAAGTGCTGCAAGAGGGCAATCATGGGTCTGATACCTGAGTTGCTACCAAGTGACTAGTGGGCAGGATCCACTGGACCAAGGGATGATTCACATCCCAGGTAGAGTGGAGTGGGGCAGAGTGAGATTTCATCGTACTGCACAGAATGGCACACAATTGAAAAGTTGTGTATTGTTTATTTCTGGAATTTTTCTATTTAATATTTTTAGTTCATATTTGACTGAGGATAACTGGAACCTCGGAAGGCAAAATTGCAGACACGGGAGGACTACTGAATAGGCGAATTTGTATGTCTGAGGTTGGCTTTATACTCATGCTCTTGAAATTTGGCTGGATATAGAGTTCCAGGTTAGATACCATTTCCCCCCAGAATTTTGAAAGTATTGTTTCCTTGTCTTCTGGCTTCTGGGGTTGCTATTGAGAAGTCCACCATCATTCTGATAGTCGGCTCTTGGAATGAAACCTATTCTCTCTGTGTGTCTGTCAATCTCTCCAAGTTTATAGGCAGAGCAGTGTGCCTTGATGTGGATCTCTTTTCATCCTCCAGAATGGAAAGTGTGGACACGAGAATTCCCTGTCCTGATCCTACACTTCAGAGAGCCCTCCAGGCATGCTTTCTCCCATAGGATGAAGCGTCTACTGGCAACTCAGAGCCCATGACCTGATAGCAGCCTGGGTGCATACCTGGAAACGCGCACTCTGGAAACGCCCGTAGTGCTCAAAGTCCATTGCCAGGAGCCACGCAGGCATCTTCTCTAGATCTGTCCTGGGGACAGAGCATGCTGCAACTTGTTCACAATGTTATGCCTACGAAGTGACCAAGAAGCAGCTTCAACAGAAATGTATTTTGGAAATATTTTCTTCCAGTACATTACTTGCTTTTCTATTTTCTTTATGGTGTCTTTTGAAGAACAAAAGATTTGCATTTTAATGAAGTCCAAGTAATCATTTTTTTCTTTTATGTATGGCACTATTGTTGTCATATGTAAGAACTCTGACTAACCCAAGATAGCAAAGATTTTCTCCTATTTTTCTTCTAAAAGTTTTATTGAATTTATGTGTTTTTGCTTTTTTACAAATTCCTTTATTGGGTAAAATATAGCCACTTAAAATTTTGAAAAACTAAATTTATTTTAAAATACTTTGGAGTGGGGAGGAGAAACCAATATAGGATGACATTGTGAATAAGTGTTAAACTAGGTAATAGGTGAGTAGGAATTCATTATACCTTTTGTAGGTATGGGATTATGTGAACCGTGAACTTCCAGATTTAGAAAAGGCAGAGGAACCAGAGATCAAATTGCCAACATCCACTGGATCATCGAAAAAGCAAGAGAGTTCCAGAAAACATCTATTTCTGCTTTATTGACTATGCCAAAGCCTTTGACTGTGTGGATCACAATAAACTGTGGGAAATTCTGAAAGAGATGGGAATACCAGACCACCTAACCTGCCTCTTGAGAAATCTGTGTGCAGGTCAGGAATCAACAGTCAGAACTGGTCATGGAACAACAGACTGATTCCAAATAGGAAAAGGAGTATGTCAAGGCTGTATATTGTCACCCTGCTTATTGAACTTCTATGCAGAGTACATCATGAGAAACGCTGGGCTGGATGAAGCATAAGCTGGAATCAAGATTGCTGGGAGAAATATCAATAACCTCAGATATGCAGATGACACCACCTTTATGGCAGAAAGTGAAGAAGAACTAAAGAGCCTCTTGATGAAAGTGAAAGAGGAGAGTGAAAAGTTGGCTTAAAGCTCAACATTCAGAAAACTAAGATCATGGCATCTGGTTCCATCACTTCATGGCAAATAGTTGGGGAAACAGTGTCAGACTTTATTTTGGGGGGGCTCCAAAATCACTGCAGATGGTGACTGCAGCCATGAAATTAAAAGACGCTTACTCCTTGGAAGGAAGGTTATGACCAACCTAGACAGCATATTAAAAAGCGGAGACATTACTTTGTCAACAAAGGTCCGTCTTGTCAAGGCTGTGGTTTTTCCAGTGGTCATGTATGGATGTGAGAGGTGGATTATAAAGAAAGCTGAGTGTCGAAGAATTGATGCTTTTGAACAGTGGTGTTGGAGAAGACTCTTGAGAGTCCCGTGGACTGCAAGGAGATCCAACCAGTCCATCCTAAAGGAGATCAGTCCTGAATATTCATTGAAAGGACTGATGCTGAAACTCCAATACTTTGGCCACCTGATGTGAAGAACTGACTCATTGGAAAAGACCCTGATGCTGGGACAGATTGAAGGCAGGAGGAGCAGGGGACAACAGAGGATGAGATTGTTGGATGGCATCACTGATGTGATGGACATGAGTTTGAGCAAGCTCTGGGAGTTGGTGATGGACGGGAAGCCTGGCTTGCTGCAAAGGGCGTCACATGAGAGTCAGACTCGACTAAGCGACTGAACTGAACTGAGCATGCACACACATACATATTGGACAGAGGAGTTGGCAGGCTACAATCCATGAGGTTGCAAAAGAATAGGATACAACTTGGCGACTAAACAAAAACAACAGCAGCAACAACAATACATATACCCATTCTTTTTCAGAGTCTTTTCCCGTGTAGGCTATTACAGAGTATTGAGTAGAGTTCCCTGCTACACAGCAGGTCCTTGTTGATTACCTATTCTATATATTGAATTTGAATTGAAAGTACGTACTCAAACAGATAGTGCTGCAGCTTAGTTGCTTTAGTTGTGTCCGACTCTGTGCGACTCTATGGACTGTAGCCCGCCAGGCTCCTCTGTCCGTGGAATTCTCCAGGCAAGAATACCAGAGTGGGTTGCCATGCCCTCCTCCAGGAGTTCTTCCCAACCCAAGGATCGAACCCAGATCTCCTGCATTGCAGGCGGATTCTTGACCATCTTAGCCATGAGGGTGTATATGTTAATCCCAACCTCCTGATTTATCCCTCCCTGTCCATCCCCTTTGATAACCATAAGTTTGTTTTATAAATCTGTGAATCTGTTTCTGTTTTGTAAATAAGTTCATTTGTATCATTTTTTAGTTCCCACAAATAAATGATGTCATATGATATTTATCTCCCTCTGTATGACTTACTTCACTTAGTATGATAATCTCTGACCACTTTTGCCTTTTAATTAGTGTTTATTAGTTCATTGACATATGATATAATTATTTCAATGGTTAGATTTAGGTATAACATTTTACCATTTGTTTTAGTTTGCCCTTTCTCTTTTTGTTCCAGTATTTCTCCTTTCCTGCCTCTTTTTGTATTAACTGAATGTTTTAATGATACCTCTGGGTGGTATTTCTTTAGTAAATTCTCTGGGGATTGCACTGTGCCTCCTTAAGTTTTCCCAGTGTACTTAAGAGTGAATGCCATGCTGCTGCTCCGCAAATGTAGAAACCTTGTGACTGTACAGGTCCATTTTTCATGCCCTACCCCCATCCTGTATGCTTTAGTTTTCATGTTTGCTATATCTGCACCCATTGTAAACCTCACAATCAATACAACCCTTTAAATTTTGCTTCAAATATTACATGTGTTTTAACAGAATTAAGAGGGAAAATATTCTTTTCTATTTCCCCACATGTGTATACCATTATCAATATCATTCATTTCTTTCTGAAAATTCAGTTTTCCAGGAGATACAGTTACTCCTTAGTCAGAAGACTTTCCTTTAGCAATTGCATAGCAAAGTTTTGCCGGCAATATATGCTCTGAAGATTTTCACTGAATTTTCACTGAGTACAGAATTGGGGGTTGATAGATTCCTTTCTTCCCTCTTGATCTAAAGATGGCATTCTGTTGTCCTCTGGCCTCCACTGTTTCTGATAAGAAGTCAGTATCATCTGTTCACGGCTCGTCTATGGCTTCCTTTGCCTCTGAAGTCAGTGTCTTCCAGATCCTTGTTGCGCTATATCTATTGTGTCACTTTTTCTTTGTCTGCTTTCCAGACTCTCTCTTTATCTTTGATTTTTAACAGTTTGACTATGAAGTGCCTGAATGTAGTTTTCTTTGTACTTATCTAGCTTAGGTTCTCCTGACTTTTTTCAATCTGTGAGTATATCACCAAATATAGGAAAATTCCATTCATTATTTCTTCAAAAAATTTTTCTGTCCATTCTCTTTCCTCTCCTAAGACCCCAGTTACTCATGTTAGATCGTGTAATCTTGTCCCACAAGTTACTGGAGTCATTTTTTTCATGCTTGTTTTTTCTCTCTAAGCTTCAGTTTGGGTAGTTTTATTACCCTGTCTTCTGGTTCACTCATCTTTTCTTCTACAGTGTTTCATCTGCTCTCAAGTCCATCAAATTAATTTTTAGTTAAATTATGTTTTTCTAGAATTTCCATTTGGTTCTTTTTATTAGTTTCTGGACCTGTCCTCTGTCCTGAGACATACTGTATTCTCAATGTGTGTTTATCTATCTATCTATCTATCTATCTATCTTTATATGCAGTTTGTCCTTGAGAACAATTATTTTATGGACTGAATTGCACCCCTAATTCACGTATTATAGCTCTAACTCCCAGCTCTGACTGTGTTTAGAGACAGAACCTTTAAAGAGGTAATTAAGGTTAAATGCACTCATCTCACATGCTAGCAAAGTAATGCTCAAAATTCTCCAGAACAGTATGTGAACTGAGAACTTCCAGATGTTCGAGCTGGATTTAGAAAAGGCAGAGGAACCAGAGATCAAATTGCCACCATCCACTGGGCCATAGAAAAAGGAAGAAAATTACAGAGGAACATCTACTTCTGCTTCATTGACTCTGCTAAAGCCTTTGACTGCGCAGATCACAACAAACTGTGGAAAATTCTTCAAGAGATGGGAATATCAGACCACCTTACCTGCCTTCTGAGAAACCTGTATGCAGGTCAAGAAGCAATAATTAGGACCGGACATGGAACAATGGACTGGTTCCAAATTGGGGAAGGAGTTTGTCAAGGCTGTATATTGTCACCCTACTTACTTAACTTATTTGTGGAGTACATCATGAGAAATGCCAGGCTGGGTGAAGCACAAGCTGGAATCAAGATGGCCAGAAGAAACATCAAGAACCTCAGATATGCAGATGACACCACCCTTATGACAGAAAGTGAAGAGGAGCTAAAGAGCCTCTTGATGAATGTGAAAGAGGAGAGTGAAAAAGCTGGCTTAAAACTCAACATTCAAAAAACTACGGTCTTGGCATCCGGTCCCATTACTTCATGGCAAATAGATGGGGAAACAATGGAAACAGCAAGAGACTTTATTTTCTTGGGCTCCAAAATCACTGCAGATGGTGACTTCAGCCACGAAGTTGAAAGACGCTTGCTCCTTGGAAGAAAAGCCATGACCAACCTAGACAGCGTATTAAAAAGCAGAGACATTACTTTGCTGACAAAGGTCCATCTAGTCAAAGCTATGGTTTTTCCAGTAGTCATGTATGGATGTGAGAGTTGGTCCATAAAGAACGCTGAATGCTAAAGAATTGGTGCTTTTGAGCTGTGGTGTTGGAGAAGACTCTTGAGAGTCCCCTGGACTGCAAAGGGGTCAAACCAGTCAACCCTAAAGGAAATCAGTCCTGAGTATTCGTTAGAAGGACTGATGCTGAAGCTGAAACTCCAGTACTTTGGCCACCTGATGTGAAGAATTAATTGACTCATTAGAAAAGACTCCGATGCTGGGAAAGATTGAAGGTGGGAGAAGAGGATGACAGATGACAAGATGGTTGGATGGTATCACCGGCTCGATGGACAGGAGTTTGAGCAAGCTCCGGGAGATGATGAAGGACAGGGAAGCCTGGTGTGCTGCAGTTCATGGGGTCGCAAAGAGTTGGACACGAATTAGCGACTGAACAACAACAAGTTTGAATGAAGTCATAATGGTTAGCTGCTAAGCCCATAGGATTGGAGTCCTTATGAGAAAAGAAAGAGAAATCAGGTACGTGCATGAACACGGGAAAGGACTTATGCGGCCATAGCAAAGATGAAGCAACTATCCGCAAGCCAGAGAAACCAACCCCATGGCACCTTGATCTTGGACTTCCAGAATCTGGAATTGTGAGAAAGTGAATTTCATTAGGTAAACCATCTAGTCTGTGATATTTGTTACAGCAGCCCTAATTGTCCAATGCAAGTTATAATAATTGTTGTAGCATCCTTGTCTGTTAATTCTAATGTCTTGGGGTCAGCCTCCATTGATTATCTTTTCTCTTGAAAGTGGGTCACATTTTCCTATGTTTTTGTATGTCTAATAATGTTGAGCTGTGAATGATATATTGCAGAGACTCTGAATCCCATTATCTTCCTCTGAACAGTGTTTTTATTAAGCCAACATTTAACTTGGCTGGATTCTGTTTGCAAATTCTGTCTTCCCCATAGTGGGCAGCAGCTGAAACCTCAGGTCAGTTCTTTTAGCCTTCACTTGGTGCCAATGCATGCATTGTTTATGAGTCAGCCAAAGGTTTGAGCAGTTTATACACAGAATTTGGAGCACTCCATCTCTGTTTCTGTTCTTTCCAGGTTTTCTCTCCTTCCTTTCTAGCAGCTACGCTTGTCACAAATCGTCCTCTGTTTCTTCAGCCCAGTAAAGCTATGAGTTTTCTATTGGAATTTTAGCCATCTGGAATGGTGGTTATTGCAGCCTTCCCTCAGGCTAGAAACCATAAAAAATGAGAAGTAGCTAATGCAGTTCCATTCTTTCAAGTGTTGATGCCCCTCCAGTATTGCTTTTGGTTTCCTTCCAGAGCCTTTAAGTAGGTGCTTTTTTCAGTGTTTGGTCCAGAATTTGCAGTAGTGTTCTGCAGAAGGGTTGATCCAATAGGGGCTCCTTGCCCATACCTGAGTAGAAGTCCTAAATATTACTGGAATCAGTCCAAGTGTCTCCACTTCCTTTGCCTGAGTTTTAAGCTACCATTGCAAGAAGACTAAAGCAGTGACTCCGAAACTAGTTTCTCCTAATACTTTCTCCCCATTAAGCTCATTCTCCACATGCTTAGAGCACTTCCGTAGGTTGACCTTGGATCCCCTGTTCCTGCTCTCTCTACCTCCTGGGTGTTGTATCCACTTCTGTCTTCAGTGGCTGTCTCTGTGCTGGTAACTCCTGAATGTGAACCTCTGGTCGAGTGTCTCTTAATGAATGCGTCCTTTTATTTATGTCAGCGGATCCTTTAACCTATCATGCTCTTAGAGGACATCATTATTTCATGTCTTAAAAACTAGTTTTCTTGGGTTCCCTTTCACAATGAATGCCTTCACTATCCACTCATTTTCCCAAATGAGAGATCTGGAAACCATTCTTTTTTTTTTAATTAATTAATGTTTTTTTGGCTGCACTGGGTCTTCGTTGTGTGCAGGCTTTCTCTAATTGCAGTGAGCCAGGGCTACTCTTCGTTGTGGTGAGTGGGTTTCAGTAGTTGTGGTGCACAGGCTTAGGTGACCCACGGCACGTGGAATCTTCCCCCACCAGGGGTCGAATCTGTGTCCCCTGCATTGGCAGGTGGATTCTTCACCACTGGACCACCGGGGAAGTCCTGGGAACTGTTCTTGGTCCCCTTACCTTCGTGCTTAATCTCCAAAATTTCTTGGTATTTATCTCCTAAACCTCTCTCAACACTGCCTATTTTCTCCATCTTCATTTCCACTGTTGCCACAGTCTCTAGCCTGGGTTCTCAGCAAGTGTCTCCTAACTGGCCTTCCTACTTCTCCTCTTGTCACTCCCATCCCTTCTACACAGCAGTGGCCAGAGCGACATTTTCGTGCTACTAAAGGCAATGGCACCCCACTCCAGCACTCTTGCCTGGCAAATCCCATCGGTGGAGGAGCTTGGTAGGCTGCAGTCCATGGGGTCGCTAAGAGTCAGACACGACCAAGCGACTTCACTTTCTCTTTTCACCTTCATGCATTGGAGAAGGAAATGGCAACCCACTCCAGTATTCTTGCCTGGAGAATCCCAGGGACGGGGGAGCCTGGTGGGCTGCCATCTATGGGGTCGCACAGAGTCGGACACGACTGAAGCGACTTAGCAGCAGGAGCAGTTGCCCTTAGTTTTCCATATACATTTTTGAATTTTTATTTATTTATTTTTGGCTGTGCTGGTCTTTTGTTGCTACCCAGACTTTTCTCTTGTGTGGCAAGCGGGAGCTACACTAGTTGCAGTGTGCAGGCTTTTCACGGTGGTGACTTCTCTTGTTGCAGAGCATGGGCTCTGGGGCACGTGGGCTTCACAGCTGTGGCGTGTGGCTCAGTAGTTGCGACTCTCAGGCTCTACAGCACAGGCTCAGTAGTTGTGGCACATGGGCTTAGTTGCTTTGCACATGTGGGATCTTCCTGGACCAGGGGTTGAACCTGTGTCTTCTGCATTGGGAGGTGTATTCTTTACCACTGAGCCACCAGGGAAGCCCTCTATAAACATTTTTTACACAGCTTGTAAGTTCCCTTTTAAAAATCTTGCTGGGGTTGCATTGAATCCATAGATCAATTGGGGGAAAATTGACATATTAGCAATATTGAGTATTCTGGCTCTTGAACATGGTACTGGTCTTATTCTATTAAGTTTGCTATAACAAAAAAAAAAATCACAGATTGAGTAGCTTATAAACAGCAGAAATTTATTTCTCACAGTTTTAGAGGCTTGAAGTCTGAGATCAGGGTGCCAGCATGGTTGAGCAAGGGCCCTTTTTCAGTTGCAGGCTTCTCATTGTATCCTCACATAAAGAAAGGGGTGAGGGAACTCTCTGGGGTCTCTTTTATAAGGACACTAATCCCATTTATGAGGTCTCCACCCTTATGACCTATTCACCTCCAAAGACCCCATCTCCTGATACTATCACATTAGGATTCAAGATATAAATTTTAGAGGGATAACAGTCAGATCGTAGCAATATCTCTCCTCCTTTATTTAGGTTTTTAATTTTTTCAGAAGTGTGGTATGGTTTATAAGGTATGGGCCTTGCACATTGTTTTTGTTAAATTTATTCCTAAATATTTCATATTTTAATGCTATTTTAAATATTATTGCTGGACTTCCCTGATGGTCCAGTGGTTAACAGTCCTCCTTCCAGGGCAGGGGACTCCAATTTGATCCCTGGTTGGGGAGCTGAGATTCCACATGCCGCAGCAGCTAAGCCTGCTCCCTCCAATGAAGACCCAGCTCAGCCAATAAAAAAAAGTTGAAGTCCAAATTATTCATAAGTGCTTTAACTACTGTAGTTTAACTTAAAACATAAACGTTATCATTCATTAATATCAATTTCCAATTTTTTGTTAATGCTATTGAGTTTTTTGGTATTTTTTTGCTATTGAGTTTCATATATTGACCTTATATCCTGTAACCTTAATAGACTCACACATTAGTTCTATTATTTCTTCTAGATTCCTTAGGATTCTGTGTAGAAGCAATTATGTCATCTCTGAATAGTTTTACTTCTTTCTTTAAGAAGTGAAGTTTGCATTTCATTTCCCGTCCATGTTTTATTGTGCTGGATATGACCTCCGTTAACTCTTATATAAGATGGGTGAATATGGACATCTTTGCCTTGTTTCTAATCTAAGAAGGAGATAACTCTATCTTTCACCACTGAACATGATATTAGCTGTAGGTTTTCTGTAGTTGTCTTTTATGGGATCGAGGAAGTTCCACTTCTTTTTTTAAAGTTTTTTTTTTTTTTTTAATGAATGTATGTAATCCCTTCTTGTTTTGAAGGAGTGCCTTTCTACTGATTTGCTAGTTCAGTTATTCTTTTTATATATATAATTTTATTTATTTACTTTTGGCTGTGCTGGGTCTTCGTTGCTGCGAAGGCTTTTCTCTCATTGCAGTGAGCAGGGGCTACTCTCTAGTTGTGGTGTGCGGGCTTCTCATTGCAGTGGTTTCTCTGGTTGCGGAGCACAATTTCTAGGGCATGAGAGCTTCAGTAATTGCAGTGCATGGGCTCAGTGGTTGCATATCCTGGTCTCTAGAGCACAGGCTCAGTAGTTGTGGCTTGTGGGCTTAGTTGTTCTGCAGCATGTGGGATCTTCCCAGATCAGGGATCGAACCCATGTCTCCTGAATGGCAGGCAGATTCTTTACCACTGAGCCATCAGGGAAGCCCGTGGAAGTTCTACTTCTACTTCAGTGTTCTAGTTTGCTGAGAGTTCTTTTTCTTTTGTTTTAGAAAACGATGATGACTAGGTATTGAATTTTGTAAAAAAAAAAAAAAAATTTTTTTTGCATCAAAAGAGATGGTCAGGAGGTTTTTCTTTTGTAGTCAGTGTATGAGTGTCCTGGAACTGCCATAACAAATTACTGCAGGCTTGGGGGCTTAAAACAACAGAAATTTGTTCTCTCACAGCTCCGAAGACCACAAGTCTGGAATCAAAATGTCAGCAAGGCTACACTCCCTCCAAATGGTCTCCGGAAGCTTCTGTTCTTTGGTTCTTCCAGCTTCTGGTGGCCCTGGTGTCCCTTGGCTTGTAGCCATGTCAATCAATTCCCTTATGTCTTTGTCTCCTCTTATGTGTCTCAAATATCCCTCTGCCTTTCTCTCTGTCTCTTTTTAAGGTTCATTTATTTATTTACTTATTTTTGGCAATTCTGGGTCTTCATTGTTGTGCTCGAACTTCCTCTAGTTGCAGTGAGCAGGGGCTGCTCTTCAGTACAGTGGGCAGGCTTCTCATTGCAGTGGCTTCTCTTGTTGCACAACACAGGTTGTAGGTGCATGGGCTTCAGTACTTGGAGGCAAGGGGGCTCAGTAATTGTGGCTCCTGGGCTCTACAGTACTGGCTCAGTAGTTGTGGCACATGGAGCTTAGTTGTTCCACAGCATATGGGAATTTGCTGGACCAGGGATCAAATCCATGACCCCTTCATTGGCAGGCAAATTCTCAACCACTAGACCACCGGGGAAGTTTTTCATGGTTCAGATGGTGAAGAATCTGCCTGCCAGTGCAGAAGACACAGTAGATGTGGGTTCAGTCCCTGGGTTGGGAAGATCCCCTGAAGGAGGAAATGGCAACCCACTCCAGTTATTCTTCCCTGGAGAATTCCATAGACAGAGGAGCCTGGTGGGCTACAATCCATGGGGCCACGAAGAGTCAGACACGACCGAGGGACTAACACAGACCACCAGGGAAGCTCTCTTCTGCCTTTGTCTTATAAGGAGACTGGTCACTGGATTTAGGGACTACCTGAATAATCCAGAGTTATCGCCTCATTTCAGGTTCCTTAACTTAATCACATCTGCAAAGACCCTTCTTCTAAATAACATCACCTTTACAGATCCTAGGAATTTGACATGATACCCTTTAGGGACTCTTTCTAGGCCCACTACAGTCAGCTAATATGTTAATTGCCATGACTGATTTTCACATGTTAAACCTGGCATTCTCCACTTGTCATGATGTATTAAATTTGCTTTTTGTGTCTATGTTCATTACTAATATTGATCTGCAAACTTTTTTGGTAATCTTGCCTGATATTGGTGTAGAGGAATGAAGACCTCATGAAATGAAATGACTTCCTCTTCTGTTTTCTGGAAAACCTTGGGGACAATTCATTTTTTCCTTTAAATGTTTGGTCAAATTCATGAGTAAAGCCACCAGGACCTGAAATGTTTTTTGTTGGAAGGTCTTAAACTACAAATCTAATTCACTGACATTAAATTAAATTAAATTTCAGAAATTAAATCCATTTCACCTTGAGTGACCTTTGGTAGTTTGTGCCCATTCCTTCTAAGTTTCTGGTCTTGTTGCTGTAAAGTTTTTCATAATATTCTTTTATTATTCCTCCCACCAGGCTATGTTTGGTTTCTCCTCTTTAATTCCTGATATTGGACATTTTAATTTTTTCTAGAAGTTTATCAATTTTATTGATATTTTCAAAGAACCAGCTTTTGGTGTTATTGATTTTCTCAGTTGCATTTCTATTTTCTTTCATTGATTTCCACTCTTTATTTTATTTTCTTCTTTCTGCTTATTTTGGTCTTAATTTTCTCTTTTGTTTCCAGTTTCTAAGCTTGTAAACTTATTTCATTGATTTGGGAGCTTTTTTCTCTTTTCTAATGTAAGCACTTAATGCTGAAAGTTTTTCTAAGCACTATCGTAAGTACATTCCACACATTTTGATATGTTATGACTTTATTTTCAATCACTGCAAAGTATTGCCAATGTCCCTGTTATTTCTTCTTTGAAGCAATAGGTTATTTAAGATCGTGTTACTTAATTTACAAACATTTGGTTATTTTCCAGATATCTTTTTCTTATTCAATATTTATTTCTAATTTCAATGATGGTCAGGAAACACTGTATACGATTGAAATTCTCTTATTCTTCTTCAAACTAGTTTTATGACCCAGAATGGATGAATACATTGCCAAGATGTTCGGCCATTCAGAAATCGTCACCAGCATGAAGTTCACCTACGACTGATCACAGTGTCCGGAGACAACTGCGTCTTCGTCCAGCACGTGGGCCGCGAGATCACCAGCTGCTTGAAGCAGCACTTGCTGGAGATCAACCCCCAGGAGCAGCAGCAGCAGAACACAAAGGATAGGAAGGGGAGCAGCCGGCCCAGGCAGGAGGCCAATACCCAGGCCTGAGATGTGCTCCCTGAGCCCTGGGAGCAGACGGGGAATGAGGCAGACGGAGAGTGTGAACCCGAAGAGGTGCTGAAGATGCCGTCGAAAGAGAGCTTGGGTCCAGATCTTCAGTGCCTGCTGATCAACGGCATGCTGCCACTCTGGGCAAGGCAGCTGGTGAGTCTGCCTGGAAAGCGGGACACCGAGGGGCTAACACAGTATAGTGCCCTTCTCCATGCCCCTTGTTTTTCTGGGAACCCTTTCCCCTTGACATCTCTGCTTTCCTTGGAGAACCCCCGTCCTGCTTCCAGTCTCTGTTATACAGCCTTTCGTTCATCCCACGTGTATTTACTGCATGCCTACCCTGTGCTTTTGACACTGTTCATGGGGTTCTCAAGGCAAGAATACTGAAGTGGTTCTCCTTCCCTTCTCCAGTGGGCCATGTTTTGTCAAAGCTTTCCACCATGACTCATCCAATTTGGGCTAGAAGGGTTTCCCTGGTAGCTCAGTGGTAAAGAACCTGCCTCTCAATGCAGGAGACTCGGGTTCAGTCCCTGGGTTGGTAAGATCCCCTGAAGGAGGAAATGGCAACCCACTCCAGGATTCTTGCCAGGAAAATCCCTCGGACAGAGGAACCTGGCGGGCTACAGTCCTTGAGGTCACAAGAGTGAGACACAGCTTACAACAACAAATGGACTATCTGGGTGAATGTTTCATGGGTGTTTTAAAACAGCATGTGTTCTACAGTTGTTAGGTACGTGTTCTGTAAGTGTTAATTTAGTCAAGTTTGTTGGCCACGGTGTTTAAGTCTATATCTACATTGAGCCTCTGCTTGCTCTGTCAATTTCTGGCAAAAGTATGTTGAAATCTCCAAGTCTAACTGGATTTTTCTATCTATTTTTCCAGGTCTATCAGTTTTTTGAATTCATATGTTTTGAAGCTATTCTATAAGATGCATATACTTTTAGTTTTATGCTTTTAATTAATTGATATTATCACTGTAAAATGTTCTTCTTTATCCCTGGTAGTGTTTCTGGTTCTGAAACCTACTTTGTCTGATATTAATATAGTCACTCTAGGTTTTCTTTTTTGAAAATGTATTTATTGACGTATAGTTGATTTGTAATGTTGCGTTAGTTTCTGCTGTGCAGCAAAATGATTGTTATATATATGTGTATATGTCCTTTTTCATATTCTTTCCATTATAAGATTATAATGGATTATAATGGTTATTATAAGATATTTACTTTAGCTTTTCTTTTGATTAGTGTTTACATGCTATTTTCCCATCCTGTTATTTTTAATTATCTTTGTCTTTATAACTAAAGTATAATTAGAAATTTGAAAGAAAATTTAAAATTTTTAGTAGCACATAGTCTTATCTTGTCTTTTCACCCAATAGAATGACTTTTTCCCTGTTAATTGGGGGCGTTTAGGCCATTTACATTAATATAGTTTTTAATATGGAGCAGGAATTAATAAAATAGAAAGCAAAGAACCAAGAAAGTAGATAAAACACCAAACAAAAATTGGTTTTATAAAAAAATTAAGTTGACAAAACTTTTGTGAAAATAGAGAAAATACAAATAAACATAATATTAGATTTTTTTCTTAAAAAAGAGAGCTTTCTGAATAACTTCATACCCATATTCTAAAAAACAGGTAAAACGGGCAATTTTGAAAAATAAGTTTATATGTGTATTAACTTCACCCAGATAGTCCATTTGTTGTTTAGTCGGTAAGCTGTGTCTCACTCTTGTGACCTCAAGGACTGTAGCCCGCCAGGTTATAACCTTAATATTTGATTCAGTAGTTAAAATCCTATCCATTAAAAAATCAAAACCAACAAACATACATAAAGTTTGTCATATTCTACTGAACACTCAAGGAATGAATGTATCCTATCTTATACAAACTATTCTCATACAAACTATGAAGCAAACTATTCCAAGAAGAAAAAATGAAGGAGAGCAGTTCAAATAATTCTATGAGACAAGAACAATTTGAATAGAAGAAACTACTAACCAATCTGATTTATAAGATTCGATGCAAAATCCTAAATAAATATTAACAAACCAAGTCCAATAATGTATTAAAAATGATAACAACAACAAAAATATGATAACAACAGAGAAACAAAATCAGATTATGATCATGTAAGGTTTATTTGGGAATAGAATGGAGGTTTTTTAAACTTTTATTTATTTATGGCTGTGCTGGATCTTTGATGCTATGTGCAGGCTTTCTCTAGTTGTGGCCGGTAGGAGCTGCTCTGTAGGTGCGGTGCATGGGTTTCTCATCGCGGTGGCTTCTCTTGTGGAACATGGGCTCTAGGGTGCATGGGCTTCAGTAGTTGTGGCTTGAGGGCTCTAGAGCTTGGGCTCAGTAGTTGCAGGGCATGGGCTTAGTTCCTCTGAGATACATGGGATCTTCCCGGACCAGGGATTGAACCTGGGTCACCTCCTCCAGGGCAGTCCCAGAATAAAGGTTTAACATTGGAAAATCTGCTTGTGTGTTTCACAGCATTAACAGATAAAAGAAGAAAATGTGTATTCATCTCAAATTCAGAAAAACTGTTTGATAAAATTCATCACTCATTTGAATAACCCTCAGTAAACAAAGATGAGGAGAGCAGTCACTTTAACCTGAGAAAGCATCTACTGAAACCTAGATGAGTATGCTAAGATCCAAGTCCTAATGTTCTCCTGCAAACTGGTTCACTTTCAGCTCTCTCCATCTCAGTTAACAGCAGCTCTGGCCCTCCAGTTGCTCAGAATAAAATTGAGAGTCATCTTTAACCCCTGTCTTTTTCATTCACCCTGCTCCTAATTCACCAGGATGCCTGGTTGGCCTTCAGAATACATCTAGAATCCAATTACTTTCACCATATCCACTGTTAGTACTAGACAGACCACTAACACCTAGCTGAAGTGTCCTTCCTGGAATTCTTACTTCCAAGTTTGCCCCTTTGACACTCCCATTTCTATTTTCAGTGCAACATACAGAGAGATCCTTTAAAACACACAACCACACAACAGTTCACTCATTTAAAATGTGCAATTCAATGGCCTTTAGTGTATTCACACAACTGTGCATCTATTATTACAATTAATTTTAGAAGATTTTCATTATCCCAGAAGAAATCTGTATCCCTAAGCCAATAATTCCCCAGCCCTCACAAAAGATCCCCTGGAGAAGGAAATGGTTTCCCACTCCAGTATTCTTGGGGCTTCCCTGGTGATTCAGATAGTAAAGAATCTACCTGTAATGTGGGAGACCTGGGTTCGATCCTTGGGTCGGGAAGGGAATGGCTACCCACTCCAGTATTCTCACCTGGAGAATTCCATGGACAGAGGAGGCTGGCTGGTTACAATCCATGCGGTTGCAAAGAGTCAGACATGACTGAGCAACCGATACTTATTTTTTTCAAGCCAATTATTGCCAGTTCCCCAGACCCCAAAGCTACTGATCCACTTTCTGTTTCTATAGGTTTGTGTATTCTGGACATTTTGTATAAACCGAATCATACAATACATGGTGCTCTGTGATCAGCTTCTTTCACTTAGCACATTGTTTTCGAAGTTGATCTGCTCTGTAGCATGTATTTTATTCCTTTTATACTTGAATAATATTATGTTGTATGAATAGACCACATATTTTTGGTGGGCATTTCCACTTTTTGGCTATTATAATGCTGCTGTGAACATTTATGTACATGTATAGATATGTATTTTTATTTGTCTTGATTATACACATATACCTAGGAGTAGAATTAGTGGGCCAAGGGGGAGCTCTCTGTTTAAGCTTTTGAGGAACTGCCAGACTGTTCCAGAGTGGCTGCATAATTTTACATGTTCATCAACAGTGTATGAAGGTTCAATTTCTAATCATCCTCACCAGCACTTGTTATTGTCTGTTTGTCTTATTCCAGCCATCCTAGTGGGTGTGGAGTGGTATCTCATTGTAATTTGATTTGCCTTTCCCTGATGGCTAATGAAGCTCAGCATCTTTTTATGTGCTTATTGGCTTATTGGCCATTTATACATGCTCTTTTCTGAAAAATTTGTCAATTTAGATCCTTTGCCCACTTCTAAATTGAATTTTTCATCTTTTAAAAACATTTTATTATTTATTTGTGGATTCTCTGGGTTTTCATTGCTGTGTGTGGGCTTTCTCTAGTTGCAGCAAGCAGGGGCTGCTCTCTAGTTGTTGCACACAGCCTTCTCGTTGTGGTGGCGTCTCTTGTTGTGGAGGATGGACTGTAGAGTACTTGGGCTTCAGTAGTTGTGGTGCGTGGGCTTAGTTGCTCCACAGCATGTGGAATCTTACCCAACCAGGGATCAAACCCATGTACCCCTACAGTGGCAGGCAGCTTCTTAATCACTGGACCACCAGGGAAGTCCTGGATATATTTCTGAGGGAGAGCTTACAGGATTTTTAAAAATTAAGTTGCATGTAAAGTGAGAGAAAAAGACTCAAGAATTACTCCACATTTTTTGGCCTAAGAATCTGGGAAAATTGAGTTGCAATCAACCAAGAAGACATTGGGTGGAATAAGTATTGTCAGGAGGTACATTTGGGACTATGTTAATTTTGAGATAACTTTCTGGCCTGTTTCTGGAGTTCAGTTTGGAAGGCATGGGCATTCAGTCACGGGTATTTGCCTTTCTTGTTCTGACTTCCTTCACTCAGGAGATAATGTCTAGGTCCATCCATGTTGCTGCGAATGACATTACTTCCTTCTTTTTTATGGCTGAGTGGTATGCCATTGTGTGTGTGCACCACATCATCTTTATCCATTCATCTCTTGATGGACATCTAGGTTGTTTCCATGTCTTGGCTATTGTCAATGAATTTCCAGTATATATATATATATCTTCTCAAAGTATAGTTTTATCTGGATATGTGCCCCAGAGTGGGGCTGTACGATCGCATGAAAACTATTTTTCATTCTTTGAGGAACCTCTCTACTGTTTTCCATAGTGGCTGTACCAATTTACATTCATACCAATAGTATAAGAAATTGCTATTTTCTCCACATCCTCTCCAGCATTTGTTATTTGTAGACTTTTTAATGTTGGCCATTCTGACTGGTGTGAGATGGTACCTCGTTATAGTTCTGATTTGCATTTCTCTCATAATTAGCATCCATCATGTTAACTTACACTTGTCCCCACACTGACACTGGATCCTCCTTAACCTACCTTATTACTTTTTTGCATAGTGTTTATCACCTTCCAACATATGTTGGAACTGTGTTGTGCAACTACATAGTGTGCTGCGACTAAGACCCAGCGCAGCCACATAAATAAGTAAAAAAAAAAAAAGAAATCCACATTGTGTTTCTTGCAGAGCTTTGTAGAGTCTGGATTTTGTAGCATACCCCAGTGTTGTATGACATGTTCCTCTGTCCTCTAATTTGCTTGCTGATTGATAGGTAGACTTACTGTATTTTAAATGGTAGTTTTCTTCAAGTTAATCTACAAATTCAATGCAGTGTCAATAAAAAATCCAATGTTTTTAATGGTCCTGGAAAAAATTAGCTTAAAATTCACCTAGAAGAGTAAGTTCAGTCGCTCAGTTGTGTCCGACTCTCTTCAACCCCATGGACTGCAGGTTGCCAGGCTTCCCTGTCCATCACCAACTCCCAGCGCCTACTCAAACTCATGTCCATTGAGTCGGTGATGCCATCCAACCATCTCATGCTCTGTTGCCCCCTTATCCTCCTGCCCTCAGTCTTTCCCAGCATCAGGCTCTTTTCCAATGAGTCAGTTCTTCTCATCAGGTGGCCAAAGTATTGGAGTTTCAGCTTCAGCATCAGTCCTTCCAATGAATATTCAGGACTGATTTCCCTTAGGATGGACTGGTTGGATCTCCTTGCAGTCCAAGGGACTCTCAAGAGTCTTCTCTAATACTACAGGTCAAAAGTCCAGAACAGTAAAGGGCTAAGAATAGGCAAGACAGGTTTGAAAAGGAAGAGTTGGCGGAACTCCCCTTACTCTAAATTAGAAACTGTAGTAGAGGTGGGGGAATCCTTTCAGTTGACCTCTGAACAGCTCAGGGGGTTAGAAGCCCCAGAGAACTCCTTTACCCCTTCTGCCATGTGTGAACAGAGCAAGAAGACAGCCATCTATGAATCGGGAAGCAGGCTCTCACCAGACACCAAAACCACTGTCACCTTGATCTTGGACTTCCAGCCTCCAGAACTATGAGAAGAAAATTTCTGTTGTTCATAAATCATTCAGTCTATGGTATTTTGTTCTAGCAGCCTGAATGGAGTGAGGAGTAAGACAGAGCAGGATCTTGAGTTATTTGTAAACTTTGCATTATTCACAACAGCCAGAATGTGGAAGCATCTTAGACAACCATCAGTGGATGAGTGGATACGTAAAGTGTGGAGTTAAATATATAAGTGCTGTGGTGTCTTTAAGTCGTGTCAGACTCTTGCCACCCTGTGGACTGTAGCCCACCAGGCTCCTCTGTCCATGGGACTTCCCAGACAAGAATACTTGACTGGGTTGCCATTTCCATCTCCAGGGGTTCTACCTGACCCAGGGATCGAACCCGCGTCTCCTGCACTGCAGACAGTCTCCTGCATTTCAGGTGGAGTCTTTACTGCTGAGTCTTCAGGGAAGCCTGATACATAAACACAATGGAATATTATTCAGCCTCAAAAAGGAAAGAATTCCTGACACCTGCTACAACATGCAGATGAACCTTGGAGTGGAATGATGGTTGCCAGGGGCTGGAAGATCAGGGAATGGGGAGTTATTGTTTAATGAATACAATTTCAATTTGAGAGGCTAAAAGACTTGGATGCACAAGTCATATTTGGATGAACCATATTAATTTGTTGGGGGCGGTGAAGGGATCAGAAACTGTCAGGTATTTCACTTGGTTCAACTGAGTAAAAATACTCAGTAAAAATACATCTTGACAACTTCCCTATCAGTCCAGTGGATAAGACGCTGCGCTCCCAAGGCAGGGGGCACAGGTTCCCACAGGAGAACTAGGATCCCATGTGCCACATCAGTTCAGTTCAGTTCAATTCAGTTCGGTCGCTCAGTCGTGTCTGACTCTTTGCGACCCCATGGATCGAAGCACGCCAGGCCTCCGTGTCCATCACCATCTCCCGGAGTTCACTCAAACTCACGTCCATCGAGTCGGTGATGCCATCCAGCCATCTCATCCTCTGTCGTCCCCTTCTCCTCTTGTCCCTAATCCCTCCCAGCATCAGAGTCTTTCCAATAAGTCAACTCTTCGCATGAGGTGGCCAAAGTACTGGAGCTTCAGCTTTAGCATCATTCCTTCCAAAGAACACCCTAGGGCTGATCTCCTTTAGAATGGACTGGTTGGATCTCCTTGCAGTCCAAGGGACTCTCAAGAGTCTTCTCCAACACCACAGTTCAAAAGCAACAATTCTTCGGTGCTCAGCTTTCTTCACAGTCCAACTCTCACATCCATACATGACCACTGGAAAAACCATAGCCTTGACTAGACGGACCTTTGTTGGAAAAGTAATGTCTCTGCTTTTTTTCACATAGCATGGCCCAAAATCCCCCCAAAACACATCTCATGTGGTAACCATATACACCAACTTCAAGAAAGTGGTGGCTTTGGGGGAGAGAGGAAACGGGGGCTTTAGTTCTGTGTCTGACACGTGATTCCTTATATAAATAAGTAACATAAAGGTCTGAAGCTGATGTGGTAAAATGTTAATAGTGCCTACCTTAACAACATAGACAGGAATATCTATGCATTATTTTTTTAACTTCTTTGATAATTTTCATTGAATAAAAATTAAAGTGGTGAATGGGAGAAGTGAGTCAGGTCAGTGTAGACAACTGGGCCCAGCATCTTGACTGGGAGTGGAGGAGAAGGGGCAGAGTCAGGGCTGGTTGCAAAGACTGTACATTCATGGAGGAGCAGAAGCCCCTGGGGGAGGCAGGGATTAAAGGTTCAGGGAAGGGAACAGTGGGAAGCCACCCTAAGACCTCCAGAAGAGAGTCAGGACCCATTCCCGGAAGCGGGGCACATGCGGCGGAGCTGGAGTAGAGACAAGTTTGCCGCCTCTCTTTGGGGCCCGCTGAGCATGATTGTCCGCTGGGGTCTGAGGCAGGAGCCCGAGTCGCGCATTCCTCAGTTCTCCTTCATGAACAGCCTCTCTCTCCACTCCAGCCTGTGAATCTTGGTCTCGGTCTTTTTCCCTCTGAGTTCACCCCGCAGCTCCTAATTGGGAAATCCAGCCCCACCCCCGGACCTTTTCCCTTGGTGCCACCACACAGATCCCCTTTGCACTGTCCCAACTGGCCGGTGACTTTTGTTCTTCTGCTGGGAGCACCTGCTTCCCTCTGTCTTTCCTTGTCTCTCTTCCTTCTTCCCAAACCAGGCTGTTAACCAGCTTGGTTGAGACAGAGGTCATGTACCCTGTGATTCACCCAAAGTGTAGATTGCAGTGGTTTTCAGTTCTGAGTTGTGAACCACCATCATCATCAACTTTGGAGCATTTTCATAACCCTAACACAAACCCCGTATTTTTTGGCTACCATTCACTGTCTCCCCCTCTCCCCAGCAATCCCCCACAACAGCTAATCTACTTTCTGTGTCTATGGATTTACCTATTCTGGACATTTGAATAAGTGGAATCATACAATATACAGTCTTTTGATGACTGTCTTCTTTCACTGAGCATCGCTTTCTCGAGGTCCATCCATCTTGTAGCTGTGTCCATACTGAATTCCTTGTGTGGCTGAATAATACTCCATTGTGTGGCTATAACACATTACATTTATCCATTCATCAGTTGGTGGATGTGAACGAACTTTTCCCAGGTAAACCTCTCCTGATCTGTTTCTACCTCTTGCTCCTCTCCTGGGCCCTGAAGCATCCTGTAAATGGGGATTCCTTGGTGACATGGCCTCTGAGACTGGAGAGAGCAGGCAGGCTCATGTCTGCAACCCTATGGAGCCCCTTAGTGACTGATTGCTCTCCTCTGGGCCTTATTCCCTCCTCTGTAAAAAGAGGACAGTGATGTTTCCATCCAGGGTTGTGCGAAGTGCTGATCTGAGTGGAGCATATGGCAGGGCGGCCTGGGATACAGAAGACACTCAACACTGCTGGGTCCCTTTTGTCTGTGTCAACCTTGATCCCGGGCTAAGGTGGGCAGGCGGGAGCCATACTTCCTCCCGTGCTGTTCCCCCACCCATGTCTGAATGCTGTGTTCTTTGACAAGAGTCAAACTAAGGGGAGAAGACGTAGAAAGGAAAGAAACAGCAGATATCAGGAAATACCAGGGGAATGGAACAAAAGGATACAAGTGAGACAGAAAAAGGGCTGTAGAGCAGGTATGTTTCAGGGGTGGGAGGCCAGAACATGGGGTTTGAAGACCTGTGTTTCAGGCTCAGGCCTGACACGTCCAGGTCACTTACCTGAGTCTTAGGGACAAGTGCCCTCCATTTCCCCCTCTGGGAGTGCGAGGATGGCACAAGCTCATGTGCCCACTGTTGTGTAAACCATTTACCCAGGAATTCTAAGGGCCTGGAGGTATTCCTACTGACCCAAGCAGGCCCTGGCTGAGGCCTCTAAGTGACCTGACATGTTGTCCCCTCTGTGGAGAAATGGCCTGGAGCTGCTTCAGGCTGGAATCCAACCTTCTCAGTGTCCTTGAGACCTCTAGGCCTCAAGGGGAGCCTGACACTGTTCATTCATTCATTCATCAAATTTTACAAACCTGCCTCCTGCAGGGCACTGTGCTGTGAAGACCTGGCCTTCGTCCTCACAGGGCTCCCAGACTTGTGGTGAGAAGGACACACAGGCACATTCAGATACAGGCTGCTGCTGTCCCCTGTGTTACTCTGTGACTCTAAACACCTCCTGCTTTCTTATGCAGTGACTTCTTGAATGTTTGTTTCTGATTTCCAGGACTTGCTGTTTGGCCTCTTTGAATAGATAAGGATTTCTTTATTCTTTGCCCAAGAAGTTAGTGCAGTGGCAATGCCCTCAGGAGATTCTCAAGGGATATTTGATAAACAAAAACAAGAAGGATAAAAAATGAGCGTGTGTGTGGTATACCTTCACAGAAGTATGCCCACAAGTGCTGTGGGAGCTCTAAACTGGGCTGGGAGGGCTTCCTGGAGCAGGTGATATTTGAACCGGGTCTTGGCATTAGTTAGTTTGCCAGGTATATGTATTCTCAGCACAGGGAACAGCAGTTGCAAAAGTATGAAGAGGTCTGAGTGGTAAGAACTTCTAGTGATTGTGTGGGTGTGGGGGAAGTAAGGATGGAGTGAGGCATGGATAATGGAAGAGGGATGCAAAGGGGGGCAGTCAAGATTTTGAACAATATACATAAACAGAAAAAAGTAGAAAGATCATTCAGTCTTTTTTTTTTTTTAGTTGAGGTACAGTTGCTTTACCATGTTGTATTAGTTTTTGCGGGTACAGGAAAGTGAGATCACTCAGTCTTAACACTTGAAGACCATCACAGACACTATATAAATGCTGTTTCTTTGAAGCAGAGTTTTTTTCTCTTTCCAAGAAGTTAACTCTGGTGCTGAATGGGGAGAAATATAGTTTTCAAGGGACGCTTAGTGGGGAGATGCCATTGGAGCCGGGGAGTGGGAGGAAGAGCGGTTTGCCCAGGTAAAGGACCTGGGAGGCAGGTTGCTCGGTGGGTGGAGAGGGAGGGAGGAGTCGGCGCTGACTCTCAGAATTCTGGCTTAGGGAACAGGTTGCTGGTGATACCTTTCAGATAAGGGCTTCGGATGAAGCGCTGGCAAGTTTTGAGAAGCAGATAAAAAGAACTGAGATGTGTGAACACCTCAGATTTTTGTGGAACCATCCTGTGGGGAGTGGCCAGGCGGGCCGATCCCCCTGGGACCCCACACCTGTCTGGAGCACCTGAGGGCTCCAGGAGGTTGTCGTGGGGCGGCGAGGGTAGCGCACCAAGGCCCGTCGAGGCCCTAAGCCCTGATGTAATGGGGCCTTCTGGGCCTGGGGACAGGCTGAGAGCGCCCGGCTGGAGGACAGCGCTCACCACCTCGAGGCAGGTTGAGGGTGTCGCACCTGGCGCCCCCGGGGCATCGGGCTGCGGAACAGGGGCTCAGAAGCCTGGCGACGCCCCTCACATCTCGCGGGGGCGTTCGAATTCCGGCCCCGCCACTTCCTGCCTCAGTTTCCCCACTGCACCCGCTCGCAGGCGAACCAGAGGGCAATGTGTAACCTGCAGAGGCCACGATACATCGCTGGCATCCGGCGAGGGGAAGTGGCCAGGCCTAGTCGCGGGGCAGCGGGGAGAGAAGCCGGGACCGAGCAGAGTCGCCCTGCGGGACAGGCGGGCCCTGTCACAGCCGACTCCACGCCCAGGGGCCCGGCTTGAGGCCAGGCCGCAGCCAGAGCTCTCACCGCCCAGTCGCCGTCAGAACAAAAGTGGCGGCGGTGCCGGCGCCCGGCGCCCCGCAGGCCGGGCCCCCGGCCGGCAGCCCCGCCGCCCCTCCGCCCGGCAGCACGACGCACGGCAACCGCGCCTTCGGCCCTTTCCGTCCGAGCGCGCTCGGCTCTTTCCGCCGCGGCCGGCGCAGGTGGAGGGGGCGGGGCGGGGGCCGTGCGTAGTGACGCCGCGGGGGGGTGACGCACCGGCGTGCCCCGCCCCCTCCCCCTCCCCGTTCAGGCTCTGGAAAGAGAAGAAAAAAAACTTTCTTTTTTTTTTAATTGAGGAATCAACAGCCGCCATCTTGTCGCGGACCCGACCGGGGCTTCGAGCGCGATCTACTCGGCCCCGCCGGTCCCGGGCCCCACAACCGCCCGCGCACCCCGCTCCGCCCGGCCGGCCCGCTCCGCCCGGCCCTCGGCGCCCGCTCCAGCGGCCCCGCTCGCCTCTCGGCTCGGCCTCCCGGAGCCGCGGCGGCGGCGGCGGCGGCGGCAGCGGCGGCGGCGGCGGCGGCGGCGGCGGAACGGGGGGTGGGGGGGCCGCGGCGGCGGCGGCGGCGGCCCCGCTTCGCGCATTGTTTTTCCTTACGGCGGCGGCGGCGGGCCGCGGGCGGGGAGCGGAGCCCGGAGCCCCCCGGTAGTCGGGCCGCGAGCGAATTAATTAAGTGGGGCGCGGGGGGGGGGGGGAGCGAGGCGGCGGCGCGGCGGCGGCACCATGTTCCCGGGGACTGCCTGAGCCGCCCGGCCGGGCGCTGTCGCTGCCAGCCGGGCCCGGGGGGGCCGCCGGGCCGCCGGGGCGCCCCCGCCGCGGAGTGTCGCGCTCGGGAGGCGGGCAGGGGATGAGGGGGCCGCGGCCGGCGGCGGCGGCGGCGGCGGCGGCGGCCGGGGGCGGGCGGTGAGCGCTGCGGGGCGCTGTTGCTGTGGCTGAGATTTGGCCGCCGCCTCCCCCACCCGGCCCTGCGCCCTCCCTCTCCCTCGGCGCTCGCTCGCGGCTCGCGCTCGCTCCTCTCCCCTCGCAGCCGGCCGGGGCCGGCGCCGACCCCAGCCCCGGAGCCCTCGCCGACCCGGCCGCCCGCGCTCGGGGCTGTTTTCGCGAGCAGGTGAAAATGGCCGAGAACTTGCTGGACGGACCGCCCAACCCCAAACGAGCCAAACTCAGCTCTCCCGGCTTCTCGGCGAATGACAGCACAGGTGAGAAGGGGGCCGGGCGGGGGGCCGGGGCCCCGGGCGTTGCTTGTCAGCCCCATCCGGAGGTGAGTGCCCCCGGGAGACCCCAACTCGGCTGCGGGCTGTGCGGGGCCCGCGGAGCGAAGGCCCGCGCAGCCCCTTCCCCCGGACCCCCGCCGCCGAGGGGGAAGTTTGTCGGAAGACTGTCATGGGGCCCGAGTGGGGCGGCACATGCCCGGTGCGCTTGGATCGCCCGGAGCTGGAGAGCCCTCCTCGCCGGGAGACCGAGTGGTACTTCCAGGGAGGAAAAGTAAAGTGGAGCGTGTGTATTCTGCGTGGTGATTCCGTCTGCCTCCCACTGCCGCCGTGTGTCCGTCCACACAAGCTTGGCTGGCTGGAGAGATGACAGCGGAGGGTACGCTGGCTAGTGAGAGAAGGAAATAGTGCTGCCGAAAGGAATCCCGAAGTGTTTTCTGAATCGGTAACATATACACAAGGCTGCGACCAGAGGACTTTCCTAACAGCAGCCAGCCCGTGAGTTACGACTTATAAGTTTCTTGGAATGTGCTTCCTGGGAAAATGCTTAGTGCTATTTTGAAAACTCTTGTCGCTGGTCACCTAAGCCATTCCATTTTTCGCAACCCAGAACTTCTTAGCAAGATGTCATAAAAGTTGCTGTGGAGTGTTAATTTCACGTGTATAACTTCGGAAGAAAGTTAAACAGCAGATTCATCTGGGCTGCAGTCTCCAGGGGAGCTTGTGGTGTTCTTACAAATGTACATATATATATATAAATTATGTTCAGGAATGTAGGAATTACCATTAAAAATTTATTTTTATCAGAATATTGAATAAATCGTTTAAACAGCTTGTCTGGAGACCTTCTTCGGTACTCCTATCAGTTACCTAAGAGAAGTAGTTTAGTTTTCTGTAGGTTTAATGATTCTGGGTTCTTCTGGGCTGGTTCACGGTAGCGTTATGTACTAGTTGTGTTTCCTCTTTCAGAGCTCTCCTTTGCAGTAAAACACAAACTTGTGCTCTGCTGCCCACGATTTGATTCCCAGCGCTGCTTGCATTTCTCCACTACGGTCTTGCAGTAGAAGCATCTGAAAATCAGTTTATAATGAATGGGTCCAAATTGAATTATATTGCTGCAGCAGTGCCTTCAGATTTGCAGTAGACACAGCTGTTCAGCTTGTGCAAATATTTCTTTGACCACTAGTGTTTTTCTACTAGTGGTCTAAATATCTCTCTATCCTGTTGAGACAAAACTTGAATTTTGTGGCTGCAGTTTTAATACAATTCCTAGACTATTATTTAATGTGGAAGTGACAGAAACAATCAAAAACAAAAAACATATCAGTCGTGAGATTCTTGTCTGGTTGAAATAAATTTGTTAAGCAGTGGAGAGGAATGAGTAAGTCTGGTGGGTGATTTTAAGTCACTAATAATACTCTATTTAAAAGCTGATAAAAATTGAGTTTGATGTTAATTTTTAAAATCGGCTTATCTGAAGTGAGAGATGTGGAAACAGGCAAGAGTTAAATGCTCTGATTTCACTCCATGAAAATACTATGGTTTTACTGCAGAATAGATCTCCTTTGCTTCGTTAATCTTGACATATTTGAGTGAAAAATCTTTGAACATATGAAATGTAGATCATACCAGACGAGTTTGGCCTTGAAGCTTGTCCTCTGAAACTGGTAACTTTTGAATGGCTTTGCAGCTTTGCTATTGTTAAATGAGGTTATTTTAGATTTTGTTTTATAAAGAGGGACAAATTAGTAACATGATACTTTAACAGAGAGGCTTGTTGCACTATATACTTTCAGCTGTTTCCAGGATGGTGCACAGTGGATTGGCCTTTGGGGCAGTTCTGTTCCAGGATGGTTAGATACTTAATGTGCTGCTAATCACAACAGAGTTTTATCAAAAAGGATTTTCTACTCTTGACCACTTTTTCCCCTTATTTGACCCTTGTAAGGTGCGGAGGCTCTTTTGTGAATGTGAAACCAAAAAGTCAGTTTTTAATGACTCTGTTTAAATAATCCAGAGAATAAATTCACCATTATATTTATGTTGGGCCCTTGGTTGCATGTTCGTCACTGTCGCATTGTTGTGAAATGGTCCGTTAGTGTGGGGGCCATGGAAGGGATCACCATTGAACATGTTAAACAAGGTGTAACTTTGTGTCCCATAATTGCTAGTCTAAAATAGAGATTTTAAGGACATATATTAAAGCAAATAAAGGACTAAAGGAATTACATTACACACACAGAGTGGAAGCATTTGAATAGATGGAAAAGCAGGGAGAGACCTGGCAATAACATTCTGAGAGACTCAGCGTCATTTTAGTTAGGGGATGTGTGTATGTGGTTTCTGGGATGAAGTTCGGCCAGGCAGAGCAAGGTGTGTTCCCTGCTCATGTGATAAAATTTGAGGGAGGGGTGCTCCGAATGGGAAGAGCTGAAGGGTTAGGCGAAGCAGGAGGTGGCCTTGGTGGCCTGAGAAGCAGGAGGGACTCGGACGTCATGATCCAGTGTGTGTCTCTGGGGACTGGCCTGTGGAGCCATCCTGTCCGTTAGCTGAGTCTGATGGGTAGGCCCTGGGCCCCAAGCATAGTACACCTGATGCTGGGGAGCTGACCAGCTGGGATGCTGCCTGCAGGGCCCTTGCAGTCCAGCCGGGGGAGTGTGGATGTGCACAGGGTCCCGAAGTAGCCTTTTCTTGTTTTACATTGAGGATGTAGATGCTTTTTCACAATTATCATCTTCATTTACTTGGCACCCTTTATAAGCAGTGGGACTTTGTGTTACCAGTATATAGTTTGTTGTGTGTTTTGGAAATTTTTGTGTTTAATATTTCCAAATTAAAACAGTGTATTACTGTCTTGCAGCAGCAGGGATTCATCATTTAACAGTATGGAAGAAAAATACCTAGGCAAGCCGTAGAGGTTTTTTTTTTTTGGTCAGCTTTATTGAGGCCAAATATACATTCAACAAATCTACTATAAAAGTTTTGTAGAACTGCCTTCTGAAAGTTGAATAGGTATATTTCATCTCGTGCTATATATGTGTTGCTAGTGTGTATTAGTTGCTCAATCATGTATGACTCTTTGTGACCCCATGTACGGTAGCCTGCCAGGCTCCTCTGTCCATGGAATTCTCTAGGCAAGAATACTGGAGAGGGTTGCCATTTCCTACTCCAGTAAATGTCCCTAAGCAGTTGTGGTTACATTGTATACTGTGAATCCCTTTAAATGCAATAGAAAACTGTATTTAAAGATACTTGGTGTAAATACCATTACCAACCAAAATGCCTTTTACAGCAAAATGATGACCTTTTAGGTTTACATCTCAAGAGTTCTTTTCTCCCCATCACTTCAGTTTGATCCTCAACAGCATCCTGTCAGGTGGGAAGGGAAAGTACTGTTTCTGCCAATTCCAGGTGAGAAACCAGACTTGAGAGAGGTGATCTACTGAAAGTAATGCAAAGGGTGAAAGCCAGAACGTAACCTAGATCTTTAAAATCTGTATATTCATCTTATGAATTTGCATCCAGAAACAGAATTTCCTTGAATCATGAACTCAGGAGACTACATACTTGGCAAGTTTCAGTAGCATAACTCCAGCAAGTGGGGAAAGTTTGTCAGCAGCTTTACGGGGATGTGGGGGGGGGGGGGGGTTGGGAGTGGGCAAGCAAGAGTATGCTCCCCTGCACGGGTATGGGCTCCCCCTTCCCTCTGTTCTGGCCCTGCAGGATGTTATCCAGGGTGTACACGGTCTCACCTGTTTATTGCAGTGGATAATTGAGGACCAGTCTCAAGTTATTTCATCTCTTTACTACATGCCATCTAAATAGGAGCTGTGAGTTTTTGTAGAGACTTATAGGGCTAGGGCTTTTCATGTCTTTGCTTAGCTTTTACTTGGTAGAAAAGTAGGGATTCTTGGATAACTGAGAGGGATGAGGACAGTGGCCACATTTGAAGTTGCTTGGTGGGGGGGCGGATAAGTATGAATCCCACCAGGGGAGTTGTCACAGTAGAGCAAAAGATTGGGAATCATCCCTGTTTAACGCTTGAATTTGATTGTGTGATTCTCCAACGTGGCTGAGAATGACTTGTAAAGGGACTTAGGCTTAATCCTATAGTCGGAAGTTAATGCTTGCATTGTTAGCCTGTGTTTTTACAACTTCTGACTTGTGCCATTGTTGTTGTGTGACAAAGTGTGTGATTACTTGGGGCTATGGAAGTGCCAACTTTGTGTTTTCACTTAATGTGTTTGAAGACAAAATAGTTAAAAATTATTTTGCCAAAGCATGCCTTCCTTCCCTTGTTAAGATGAAATGTTCCTTACTGTGATCTGTTCAATATGAGGAAGGCTTGCTTTCAGCCAGGTTAGTTGTTGGTGTATCCTTAGTCAGGACAGCATTTCTTTATTTCATTCAAACCAGCTCTTCGGTATATTCCAGGGACACGTAAGGAAGTGTTGCTCAAGAGCAGATTGGTGCTCAGGAGAAATTGGGCATGGCTGAGGCTCTTGCCCGCAGACTCTCCGCAGCCTTCCTGTGCTCTGGGCTCTGAGCTTTGGAGGGGCTGCAGCAGCATTCCCAAGTGCGTGGGTCACAGACCTTTTCTGTAGAGGGTCAGAGGACAGAATTTCGGCTCCGCAGGCCACGCGGTCTCTGCCACAGCTGCTCGCTCAGTGCTGCCACTTCAACATGAAAGTGGCTCTGGGTGGTATCCACGGATATGCCAGGAAACTAGTAAAACTCTGGTTTCAGAAACCGGCAGCTGGGGGTTTGGCCTTGAGGCTGCAGTTTGTGACTCCGAGGTGATGTGAGACTGGTGCTCTGAGGATCTTCAGTTTCCTCAGGTGTGGAATAGAACAAGCATCCCCTTCCCCAGGGGCTGGGTGAGATGACGTGTGAGAGGTGCCCGGCGACAGTGCTGTCTGGACCGGGGGAAGCGGGTGCGCTTTGTAGCCACGTTTGCGGGTGGTTTTGGAAGCAGTAGCTCTATGCGCGCGCCCACACGGGACACCAGTGGGCAGGTCTGTTGTAGTGAAGCATATAGCCAGAAATTCTTCCATCAGCACTATTGATTTTTTTGCCTCCATTTTCAACTATTTTTTAATAGGAACACGATGGCCATGAAATTTTAAAACTGCCAGAAACTTAAGCAGTGTGGTATGTTCTGAAAATTCTTACTAATTTTGAAGCATATGTCACGGACTGTTTAGGCAGCCAGCATGTGAATCTGTTTATTTAGTGTGTGTATCACACTTCCATCTGAGGTGCCCCTTATGCCATAGTGTACAGAGGATCTGGGTGATGTCTTCTAGTAGCTTAGAACTGTGTTGACGAAGAGAAGACTAAGGAAACAGAACTTGAGAAAAGAATGTGAAATGCAGTTAGGTGCCCAAATGCACAACTCAGAAAGGGCAATTGAAGGAAGCTTCCTTTATTCACCTGCTTTTTACTGAGTGCCCTTTGTGCAGAAGCCCAGGGCTGGGTGTCCAGGTGAGGGTGGCACCAGAGGCAGGCCCTTGGTGTTCTTTTCTTTGATGCCCGCACCCTGGGAAGTCTGCTGGTTTTCTACACTTTCTGTGTGCTGGGAAAAGCGCTCTGGCTACTCAGAGAATTTCATCTCTATGGGTGTGATCTTGGCCCATGGCCTGCATCTAAGTCCTTTCAGGTTGTCCCAGCTGGTCTCTCAGATGCCCTCAGGCTCCTGGCCATGCCCTCTTGATTTTCAGCACGTGTGCCCAGTGTCCCTTGAGCCCTTCCACTAGTGGCACGGCCCTCATCAGAAGACTGTCCCATACCTGGGGGGCTCTCAGGATCTGGAGTGGTGTCTACAGCTCCTGCACAAACTGGGGAGCAGGGGGTTGAGGGGTGCCACACTTTCCCCATCCAGTCTAGGCTTAGCTTTCAGGAATCGTTATGTCACAGCAAGGCATCGATGCAGGGTGTCCACACTTACACCAGTGCCTGTTGGGGACACTGGTGACTTTCCTTGGGGCTGTGATTGCCAACAGGGGTGCTGGGGAAGAGCCATGTGCAGGGGTTGCCTAGCTCAAACTTTGACTTGAAGAGTTGTGAATCAGAGATTGGAGTGGGGGGTGGTTCTTCAGGAAAGGCATGGAAGTAAGCAAAAGCGGCTTTTTTTTTCCATGTTCTTAGACAATACACAGAATGACTGCCGCTGATTTAGAAAAATCTGCCTTTAGGGTGTTTTCTTGTTCTAAATTTGGGAATTAAGGCTATTTTTGAGTTCTATGTCTAAAAGTCAAATTCCTGTCTTTTAAAACCTTACCCTTAGAAAGACTTAGATATCATCCCATGTGACAGTTTCCCCCGTGTTTCATTTCCATTAATCAAAAGAATGTTTAGTTGAACTATCTCTAAGAATAGTAAAATCTAATGCTGAAGAAATTTTCACTTGGTTAAATCTGACTTTCCTATTTCTAGATGTCCCGTCTGCTGCTGTTTGACAGTCTCTTAATTTGCCAGTCTTTCTAATACACCTGTGCCTTAGTTTATGTAGTAGATGTTTTTTAATAGTTGTAGCTGTTAACGGGGTTGTACAATTCTGTTGTGAAGTACAATCTTTATATAGTTCAAAAGCTTCCTTTTGCACTGCCCCCCAAATATTTTGAATTTTTTTAAAATCAAAACTGTACCACCTGGACATGTTTTAATTTTGTAGTTAGAATACCCAGTGAAATCACAAGAAAAATAAGCTACTATTCTTTATAATAGCCTGTAGAGTGAGGCTTGGGCCATATTTGAATAACGTGGATTTTGGTGGATTTATCAACAAACTGCATGATAACACCCAGGAACTATAGAAATATATCAAATAATTGGGGTTTACTTTGACAGTTATGGGCTATATGAGTTTGACCCCTATTTCTTTGCGTTGATTGCTGAGGAAGGCTTTCTTGTCTCCTTGCTATTCTTTGGAACTCTGCATTTGGGATGAGTATATCTTTCCTTTTCTCCTTTGCCTTTAGCATCTTTTCTTGTCTCAGCTGTTTGTAAGGCCTCTTCAGACAACCATTTTGCCTTTTTGCATTTCTTTTTCTTGGGGATGGTCTTGATCACTGCCTCCTGTATAATGTCACTAACCTCTGTCCATAGTTCTTCATGCACTTTATCAGATCTAATTCCTTGAATCTATTTGTCACTTCTACTGTATAATTGTAAGGGACTTGATTTAGGTCGTACCTGAATGGTCTACTGGTTTTCCCTGCTTTCTTCAACTTAAGTCTGAGTTTTGCAATAAGGAGTTCGTGATCTGAGCCAGAGGAAAACAGTAGAATGGGAAAGACTAGAGATCCCTTCAAGAAAATTTGAGATACCAAGAGAACATTTCATGCAAAGATGGGCACAGTAAAGGACAGAAATGGTATGGACCTAACAGAAGCAGAAGATATTAAGAAAAGGTGGCAAGAATGCACAGAAGAACTGTACAAAAAGATCTTAATGACCCAGATAACCACGATGGTGTGATCACTCACCTAGAGCCAGATGTCCTGGAGTCCGAAGTCAAGTGAGTCTTGACTTGAAGTGTCACTGTGAACAACACTAGTGGAGGTGATGGGATTCCAGCTGAACTATTTCAGTCCTAAAAGATGATGCTGTTAAAGTGCTGCACTCAATATGCCAGCAAATTGGAAAACTCAGCAGTGGCCACAGGACTGGAAAGGTCAGTTTTCATTTCAGTCCCAAAGAAAGGTAATGCCAAAGAATGTTCAAGCTACCACACAATTGAACTCATCTCACGCTAGCAAAGTAATGCTCAAAATTCTCCAAGTTAGGCTTCAACAGTACGTGAACTGAGAACTTCCAGATGTTCATGCTGGATTTAGAAAAGGCAAAGGAACCAGAGATCAAATTGCCAACATCCTTTGGCTCATAGAAAAAGCAAGAGAGTTCCAGAAAAACATCTACTTGTACTTTGACTATGCCAAAGCCTTTGACTTTGTGGATTGCAACAAACTGTGGAAAATTCTTAGAGATGGGAATGCCAGACCACCTGACCTGTCTCCCGAGAAACCAGCATGTAGGTCAAGAAGCAACAGAACCAGACATGGAACAATGGACTGGTTCCAAATTGGAAAAGGAGTACATCAAGGCTATATATTGTCATCCTGCTTATCTAACTTATATGCAGAGTACACTGTGTGAAATGCCAGGCTGGATGAAGCACAAGCTGGAATCAAGATTGCTGGGAGAAACATCAATAACCTCAGATATGCAGATGACACCACCCTTATGGCAGAAAGCAAAGAGGAACTGAACTTCTCAATGAAAGTGAAAGAGGAGAGTGAAAAGGTTGGCTTAAAATTTACCATTCCAGAAACTAAGATCATGGCATCCAGTCCCATCACTTCATGGCAAACAGATGGGGAAACAGTGGAAACAGTCAGAGACTTTATTTTCTTGGGCTCCAAAATCACTGCAAATGGTGACTGCAGCCATGAAGTTAAAAGATGCTTGCTCCTTGAAAGAAAAGCTATGACCATTCTAGACACCATATTAAAAAGCAGAGACATTACTTTGCCGACAATGATCCATATTGTCAAAGCTCTAGTATTTCCAGTAGTCATGTATGGATGTGAGATTTGGACCATAAAGAAAGCTGAGCACTGAAGAATTGATGCTTTTGAACTGTGGTGTCGGAGAATACTTTTGAGAGTCCCCTGCAAGGTGATCAAGCCAGTCCATCCTAAAGGAAATCAGTCCTGAATATTCATTGGAAGGACTGAAGCTGAAGCTCCAATTCTTTGGCCACCTGATGCAAAGAACTGACTCATTGGAAAAGACCCTCATGCTGGGAAAGATTGAAGGTAGGAAGGATGACAGAGGATGAAATGGTTGGGTGGCAGCACCGACTTGATGGACATGACTTTGAATAAGCTCTGGGAGTTGGTGATGGACAGGGAAGCCTGGTTTGCTGCATCCATGGGGTCGCAAAGAGTTGGACACAACTGAGTGACTGAACTGAACTGAACTGAGTTTGACCCAGTTCCTATGGATTAAAATATTTTGAGTGTTTGTCACTTGATTAAAAGTAGAACCTTCTAACCGTGACTCAGAGTTGAAGGAAATGTCAGAGCTTTTTATACTGGGAGGCAGGCAGTGTGGTAGTGAGGAAGGAGCTTGGCTTCCACTCAGTGGACACTGAACCTCAGTATCCAGCTCTTAAGCTCTGTGACTTGGACCAGTGACTGTACATTAGAACTTGGTTGGGGAGGATGGATCTCATGTCTAAAAGGGAGACTTTCCCCCTAAAATTTTGCATTTCTTCTCAGTTTGATTAGCTTTGCATATTGGGCTCCTGTGGGCTTCCCAGATCGTGCAGTGGTAGAGAATCCACTTGCCAGTGCTGGAGATGCAACAGACGTGGGTTCGATCCCTGGGTCAGAAAAATCCTCTGGAGTAGGAAATGGCAACCCACTCCAGAATTCTTGCCTGGAAAAATCCCACAGACAGGAGCTTGGCCAGCTACAGTCCAGTCCTTGGGGTTGCAAAGAATCAGACCTGAGTTAGCCCACACAGAGACAGACAGACAGACACACATACACACATGGTTCCTGTGGTTCCTGTCATTTAGCCAGTTGCAGTGGCCCTTACTATTGTATCATTGTATGGGAAAGTACTAGATTCATTTTCCTCCTGGGCTGGTGAGGACAGGCTGATGTAGGTGAGGGGTCTGACCCAGAACCAGATCCGTGGACGTCCTCGCTGAGCACACAGAAGATGCCGCCGCTGCCGGTTCCCGTAGAGCACGAGGGCCAGCGCGGCCTCCACCCCTGCTGGCGGAGGAGTGAGTGAGAGCTGAGATTGAAGTCCCAGGACATGGGTGCAAGCGTGACACACTTCACTCAGTCTGTGTTTGTAGTTTAAAATTGTTCTTTATTGGAAAATTGAAGTTTAAATGGAACTGTTTTTCTAGTATTGTTTCAGAACAGGGACTTGACTTAAGTTAGGACTTGCAGGGAAAGAAAGTGAGCACAGAGAAACTATATAAATGGTCTTTCTGTTTTAGAGAACAGAGTTAGGGGAGAAAACGTCCTTTGAGTCACTATCCAGTTTAGTCAGGCTGATTGGCTGAAAGAAATATCAGTGAAATTTAATTTCCTCTTTGATTCAGCAGCCACTGATCTTGAAAGGGGTGGATTCAGCTGCTTGCTGTTTTGTGGAGTTTTCTGTTCCTGCAGATTCTGTAATAGGAAGTGACTTCAGTGGAGTTTGCTGTTTTTTCCATTCTAGATTTTTGTTGTTCTTATTTAGTTGCCGAGTTGTGTCTGACTCTGTGACCCCATGGACTGTAGCCCACCAGGCTCCTCTGTCCATGGGATTTCCAGGCAAGAATACTGGAGAGGATTACTGTTTCCTCCTCCAGGGGATCTTCCCACCCCAGGGATTGAACCCGAGTGTCCTGCATTGGTAGGTGGGTTTTTACAAACTCTGAGCCACCCACATATTTTAGGTATGGCAGTTTATGGGTTTTGCTAGTAAAGATTGCCCCGTGGTGGACAAAGAATTTTTCTCTCTAATTTGTGTTCATCTTTACATTGGATCTTTTTTTCATTTTATTTAGTTGTAATTTTTATTGGAAATAACAAAAGAGGCGTGAAGCATCGGTAGCTTGTCTGTACCGTTTTGGTCGTGCCTGTACTGCTGTTGGGACTGTTTTTGTTTGAAGAGCTGAACCCATCCAGAGTTGAACTTCTCTTTTAAAAATCTCTGAGAAAATCATATTGAAAGACTAACTCATTGTTTTAGCTCACAGTGATGACTTTTTCAATCTGAAAGTTGAAGGAAAAGCTGGTTCCTTCTCAACAGTAAGAGTGGTTCTGGACATTTCCTTTGTTGGAAACACTGTAGAGTTCTCGTGCTGGGAAGTCCTGTTGAACTTTCACTGCCAGTGGCCACCTTCTAGACCCACACCCCCAGGACTGGGTCCACGAGACTCTTGTGGCTAGTGAGTGCTTAGACTGTTAGGAGTGTGACTCAGGCACACTTTCCTTTTTCTTCAGTTGTAATTAATACAGATGTTAATGGCCACGTGTGTCTCTCGGCTGCTGCATCAGACAGCACAGCCCAAAGTCATGTTTGTTGTTGTTTAGTCGCTAAGTTGTGTCCAACTCTTTTGCGACCCCATGGACTGTAGCCCGTGAGCCCCTCTGTCCATGGCATTTTCCAGGCAAGAATACTGGAGGGGTTGCCATCTCCTTCTCCGGGGGATCTTCCCGACCTAGGGATCAACCCCGCATCTCCTGCATTGGCAGGCAGATTGACTTACTTCATTTGCCTAGAGTGTTCTTTAAGATATAGGCCTGAAGGCCAAGTCCCTCTAAAGGGACCAACTTTTAAAGATGGAAAACATTTTTAAAAATACACTTTGGTTTAGATTCCAGATTTTTCACTCATGTAGAAAGTATTCTAGTGTGAGTCAGCCCTGGAAATCTAGGGGACACGGCGGGCCCAGGGTCTGCCTTCGCAGAAGGCAGCTCTGTCAGCGGCGACTGAGCGCCTTGGAAAGGAGGCCCCAATTGGGGCATAGGACAGAGGCTGTTCGGAAGGGTCCTGGTAGGCCTTCTGGAGGAGCTAACCAAGACCTGAGGATGAATAAGACATGAGAGGTACTATTCCAGGCATAGGGAACAGCATAAATAGCAAGTGTGGTGGTCTGGAGGTATACACTTCTGAGCAAGTAGTTTTTGCAAGAGCCAGTTTTGTTTTTGTTTTACATTCAATAAATTGCCACTTGGAGGCAGTGTGGTCTTGCCTCTGAGAGGGGGAGACTGCTAGTGTCATTCGACCCTGGTGGGCCTGGGCTCCAGTCTCAACTGTGCCCCTCTTTATTCTTTTATTCAACAAATATCAAAATGCTTATATAATTCACATTATCTATGTGTGCTTATTATGTGTGGACACTGCTTGGCTGTGGTTATATCATTGTTGCCCCGTCGTCTTGGACCTCAGAGGGTAGTGGTGTGGTCAGGCAGTCCAGCAGCCCTACCAGTGCCTGTCTTAGTCGCAGACTGAAAGCAGTGTCGCGATGGGAAAGAGCCAGGTGTTCCTGGCTGGCTGGTCAGGGAAACTCCTTGGAGGAAGGGCACTGGAGCTTGTTGCAGGACAGACTATCGGGGGAGTCAGGCTGGGCACCTGAAGGCAAGGTCACCTCGTGGGAAGCCTGCAGTGTTGGCCCAGGGAATCCAGACATTTGGAGCTTAAAAAGCAATTCAGAGTTTTAGAAACCCATCACATTCAGGGTGATTGGAGGAAGTGACTGTGACCTGTTCTCCAGGAGGCTCGATCATCTTTTTCCAGGTGTATTTTCCATCCAAGTTCATATGTGCAGTGACAGCTGACAGTTGCCTTCTCACTCCCCAAACTGTATTTGTGGGAGCAGGAAAAAGACCCTATGAACAACAACCTAAGAATCAGAACTACAGTTGACCCTTGAACAGTGCGGGGCGTCGGAGTGCCAACCCTCCCTGCAGTCAAAAATCCATATAAAACTTGCCTCTTTATACCAGTTCCTTCACTGTGTCTCCCTAACACGGGTCCTCCATACACATGATTCTGCATCCTCAGATTCAACCAACCACTGTGTAGTGATGTAGTCTTTACTGTTGGAAAAAAAATCTGTGTGTTAAGTGGGCCTGTGCAGTTCAAGCCCTTGTTCAAGGGTCAACTGTAGTGTTCTTATTCAAGGTATTAGGAAATTTTTATACACACAGGAGGTTTTTGTTTAAAAAGTGTTTTGTTGTTGTGTTTTTTAAATTCTTTTGACTGGGTGACATATTCATAGTGTTCCAAAAAGTACAAAAGGCTGTTTAGTGAAAAGCCTTCCTCTCCTTTTTCCAAAATCACCAG
The DNA here is from genome assembly GCF_016772045.2 of Ovis aries. Taxonomy (NCBI): domain Eukaryota; kingdom Metazoa; phylum Chordata; class Mammalia; order Artiodactyla; family Bovidae; genus Ovis; species Ovis aries. The sequence continues at coordinate 3,726,322 of NC_056077.1, read as the reverse complement.
TGACCCTCCCCATAGGCAGCTAGTGTTTCTTGCATGTCATGCAGGAGATGCACTGTGTATGTGAGCACAAGCTTCCTCTGCTTACTCCTCCTTCCCACAGTGACACATGGCTGTGCTGATCCAGTCTAGGTGCGTTTCAGACTGATGAATATCTCAGAGCTGTTAGAAGTATTAATAATTGAAGAGCAGGCATCATTCTAAAAATCCCTTTTTTAAAAAATGTTAAAATGTTTTGGCGCTGTACTTAAACAACACAGAATGATTTTTGTATTTGTGCTGTACTTTATAAATACGAAGAATCGAAGTTTTAAAAATTAATCACGTCTCAAAGGGTATTAGAGGTTTTGTTGCTATCATAGTGTTGCACATCACATGACCCTGATTGACACCAAAGTTCTGTCTTACGGTTTTTTCCCCAGTTTCTGGAAAAAATTCTTTTTTTTTTTTCTTTTGGAAAAAATTCTTTAAACCTGTGGTTTTTATTAACCACCTTACTAGCTGACATACACATACCTGTAGCTTAACACAACCTACTTCTGCACCAAGTAGATAAAGTAAAAATCAGTCTCTGGCTTGGTAGGACTTCTGAGAATATTCATATTCACTCCAGACGTTTCTGTTAGTTTAGTCAGTTAGTCTAGACATTGCGGAATCTTAACGGTGACACAGTTGTCCTTCAGAAGAGGAGTAGCTGAGCTCTCCGCCATCACACATCTGGTGAGGGAAATTGATAGGTATTTAAGATGGAAGGTAAATTTCAGAATTGTTAAATAGGATGGAGAACAGAAATGATAATTAGACCCTTTTTAGGGGTAGAAAGATATACTAACGCGTGCATAGAATATTTTCAGAAGGAAATCCCTGGAAATTGTTTTTCTTAGGTGTGGGAGTCCTCCACTTTCACTGTATAGTCTTCCAAATATATATATTTTTAATTTTAAAGCATAAATATATTGTTTTTAAAATGAAAAACTAGTTTACAAGTAAGTCAAACCCACAGCAAAACATCTTTAGTATTTGTGGTTAGAAGAATCTATGAAATGGGGAGAACTGGAATTCCCTCTTGTAACTGGTTAATCCCTCTTGTAAAACCTTTAGATCTGTAGCAGGAATGATTTGAACAGAGTGTAAACTAACTTAGAAGTGTTGTCCAGGGATGGGAAAATATGATTGTGTTTTAGTGTGGTGTCCGGTTATCACTTCCTTTGTCACAAGCTCTGATTTTAGCAGAATCCTTTTGTTAGAGGTATTTTCATGGATGTGCTTGAAGCTGCAAGACCTGACAGCCAACTAGTGTTTCTTCGAGTATACCGAAATAAGGTCACCTTTCCCAACATGAGCAGCGCATATTTTACTACTGCATTCGGTACAAAACATTATATGTAGATTATCACATTTCTTTAGAGAAAAGATAGTAGTTTTGAAAAGTCCTTTTTTAAAGTACTTTTTATTTTTCTGCCTTTCAAACTCATTTGAATGCTAAAAATATTTTAAAGTAATACTGAACCCATTTCTGATTTCATCCTCAAACTGGAAACACTTCCAAGTGGAACCAGGAGCATCTGGAAGCGTTCCAGGTGTTATCACCTGGGCTGAAGCTAATCGCCTGGGTCTGGACACCCCAGGGGCTGCCTAAAAACGTCAATTTCTTTAATTAAACGGGTAGTTCACTCACACTCTTCAAAACCCGACACAACTCTGTCAAGTGAGAGCCACCCCCGGTCCCCTCGGTGGTTTCCTCAAGCAGAGAGCGTGTTTGCAGCTCCCTTGCCCTTGTCCTGCTTTTGTCCTCTTACTGGAAGCTGCACCCTGTCCACATGGTTGCCTGCCTGTACACAGCCACACATGCAGAGCTTCCCCACTCTCCCTTTCTGCAGTTGCTTGGTTCCCGTTGTGTGAGAGGAGCTGTGATTGGTTCAGTCTGTTCCCCACTGGTGGATGGTTGGGTTTCCAGTCTCATCAGTGCCGTAATGACTAGGTCTCCTCAGCTACATTTATCTGTGTAGAACTGATTCCTCAAAGTGGAATTAATGATGGAAAGGAAGGTCCGTTTGTAATTTTGAGTGAATCATCCAATTGTCCTCCAAGAGTTTGTATGTTGGTGGAGCCTTAAAGCTTTAAAAGCAGCACACTCAAACCCAGTGTAGACATAATTGGGTATTTTGTGTATGTTATTAATATAGTTGATAAATACTCAAGTTATTCTTCAGCTTGTGATTCCGTATCATTTTGTACCTCTCAGTCGTTTGTGATTTATCTGTAATTTTATGGCATACCCTTTTTTTCCCCTTTAAGACAATTTTTTAACACACTTTCAGGTTCAGAGCAAAACTGAGGGGAAGGTTGTATAGAGATTTCCCACATATGCTCCCTCCCCCTACCCACGTATAATCTTCTCATTGTCCACATCCCCCACCAGAGTGTACACTTGGTGTGATTGATGAACCTCATTGATACATGATAATTATCCCGAGTCTGTAGTTTACTGTAGTGTTCACTCTTGGCTTGGTACATTCTATGTGTTTGGACGAAGGTGCAACGGCATATATCCATCATTAGAGTACCATGCAGCGGTTTTTCACTGCCCTAAAAATCCCCTGGGCCTCCCTGGCGGTTTAGTGGTGAAGAGTCTGCTCATAGTGCAGGAGATGCAGGTTCGATCCCTGGGTCAGGAAGATCCCCAGGGAGAGGGAATGGTAGGGACATCGCATGCAAGAGGAGCCTGGCAGGCTCCAGCCCATGGGGTCACTTAGCGACTGAACAACAGCAGATCCCCTGTGTCTGTCTAATTTCCCCCCCACCAAAAAAGCAAACTCCCGGCAATCACTGATTATCGTTACTGCCTCCATAGTTTTGCCTTTTCCAGAATGTCATATAGTTGAAATCATGTAGTATGTAGTCTTTCAGATGGTATTCTTTCATTTAGTAACATGCTTTCAGCTTCCTCCATGTCTTTTCATGGCCTGATAACTCACTTTTTTTTAGAACTGAATAATATTCCATTGTCTGGATGTTTGGTGTACTTTTTAGACTAAATGCATTCATTTCTCTCCTAGCCCACACACACTTCCATATGTTGTACACTGACAGCTCCAAGTTCAGAATAAGGCTGTTCTTCTTTCTCCTGACATGGGACTGCTGCCTACCAGCTGCAGCTCCCAGCATTTGGGCCAGGGGACCCGTTTCTGGCTGGCTGCTTGCTTGTACGTACTCTGTGGCCGGTAGTCTGAGGTGGCCCAGCCCCTCAGGGTAGGGGTTGCTCCTGCAGAGCCCGAATCCTCGCTCTGCCCCACATCCTCCTCCTCTCGGACTTTTAACTAGGTTGCCAGCACTGCCCTTCTCTGCCGGGATGCTGGAGAATAGTGAGCCCCTTTCTACAGGCCAAGCTGTCTGGTCCCCATTCTGGGGCTGCTGGTGTTGATGGTTGGTCTGATGGTGGCTGTACCTTCTGACAGTACCTTCTTGCCCACCTTTGTCCCAGGAAGGCTTTTCTCCTCTCCTCAGGGCTGAAGGAGACACAGACCTCATTTAGGAAAATGTAAATTGTCCTAAACTGTCTGGGAAATGGCACTCCCCCTTCCCTGGGGCTTCTGAGGGAATCAAATGAGGTCAGAGGCTGGCTGCAAGTCCAGGACTCTCCTGATTTAGGGTCCAGTGTGACAGAGAGCTTCCACTCAGTATTATCTTATAATCCTTTCATACAAGTCTGTGGTGAACTTGGCCATCCCTGCCTGGAAGGAAGGCCTGAGAGCAGGGACTTGCTCCCCTGAGGAAGGCCTGGGAGGAGGGGGATCACCTGGCCAAGCCCACTTTGGCTCTTGGGCAGATAGTGATCTTGAGGAACGGCATTTTTGTTGTTGTTGTTGTTCAATATAAAACATTGTTCAGAATAAAGTAAAACCTTATTTTTACTAATTTATGTATTTGCATTAAATATTGAAGCCTGAATCATAGATGATTTTAGAAATAATTTGCTTTTAATTATTTCCTAATCGTTATTGTAACAAAAAAAAAAAAAAACCAACCAGGGGTTAGATTAGATGTCTTTTAAGAATGTGACTAAATGCCTGAAGTTTATTTGTAATGGCATAAATGCCAATAAAATCGTGCTTTTTTCTCTTTTCTTTTAGATTAAAAAAAAATTTATTTCTCCATTGTTGGAAAGTTGTTCCTTTATTTATTTGCATAATCTTTAAGGATTTTTGAAGCAATATGAGCATTAAATCTAGTAGAATTGTCAGATTATTAGGGCGTTACCATACAGAAGAGACGGTTGGTGTCACGAACTCGGTGCCAGGTCCTTGGTGTGCATGCACCGTTCAGTCTTCATAGCAACTGTGGAAGATGGGGCAGTGACAGTAATAATAGTGACTAATATTTGCTGAGCCCTCACTGCATGTCAGGCTAAGTGCTGTGTACACAGTGTATGACTTAATTCCTTCTCCAGTGATCCTAGAGGCAGGTACAGTTTTCCTTTCCAGCTTAGAGCTAAGGAAGCACACAGAGGGAGGAGGCTGGACCTGAAGGAGACTCTGGCTGGGTGCTTCCCTCGCTGCCCCAGACCGTGCCCCCTCTGTTGTTGGTGTCTGATTAGCAGTATATGAATAAATGCACTGACGAGGCCTTGAATGGTCTCCAGGTCATCTAAGACTGAAAACCCTGTGAAAAGGTCTAACATTCTGTGGATGCCTCCCCTTTAGATGTGAGCTTTTTCAGGATGCATTGCCCTTTTTGGATCAAGGTGATTTTTCTCTTTATTTTAATCCAGTTTTGACTCAGGAATTAAAATTCTTTTTGTAAAAATTTCCAAGGTTGATGAATAAAGATGCTCAGCTTTTGAAAGATTTAAGAGCTGATTTAATAAAGCCGAAGATAATCTAGAGAATTCTGAAAAGATTTTAAAGAAAGCAGACCTTTTTCATGGGACAAAAGGGCTGCAGAGAGAAATAGGAGTAAATGGGGAAGAGAAAATATCCTTGGGAGGGGAGTTTCATGCTCAGAAGTAGAGAAGCACGTATACAAAGCAGCGTCTAAACTCTTGGGTAGTTTATTTCCAATACCACCATCTCTTCTCCATTATGCTTTTTAATCTTTTCATCACCGGTAGGATAGAGGATCATTGATGCCAAGATGTAGCCAGAGAGGGAAATAGACTTGGCTGGTTTTCTGGAAGATAGGTAGCAGGAAGAAGGTGTAAAGAGGAGGATGAGCAAAATAATGTAACATTTCAAGAAAATTCATTGTTGAATTTTGTTCTTTTTGTTTCTGTTTTAGGAAAATAGTAATAAATGTTAAAATTACTGCTTGCCCTCTTGGGCTAGACAAAGTAACTTGTTAACATTGATACTGTGTATCACCTGTAGCTCAGGCACTCTTCTCTGGCCTGCACTCTCTCTTTCAGCTTGCAGTTAGCTGTTCGGGCTCCGCTGCTAAGCATGGGGTGGTAGGCACTGGGCGCTGACCTAATCCCTGTGTGTGGCGTTCACAGCCTCATGAGTTGTAACAAGAAGGTGATAGTATGATTTTAAGATTCACCCATTATGTCTGTAGACTGTGGAAGAGTTCATACTTCTGGCCAGTACAGAGTGTAATAAACTGGTTTGTACACATTTTGAGAGAAAAATCAGTTCTGCCGATGTGGAGGATCTGGGGTTCTGAATGCAATTCAAAGAAAATAAGGTATTATGACAGAAAGAGGAGAATTCAGAAAACCTGAGGGAAGAAGTGTCTTCTAGATGGTTTCTTTAATTAGCTGATGCATTTGAAACAATTCCTTTCAAACAAAACTTTTCAGATGTTGCTGGCTAGAAAGATTGAGTCAGTCACCTGCCAGGTATTTGATTTTGTAAAATGAAAAGCCTTTTCCAGTGCCTCTGATAGTAGATCATTCCTTAAGGTGAAATGCTGCCTTCTGGTTGTGATGCATTGGAATGGGTCTTGCGTCATGGGGGGTGGTCAGTGTTTGGTGTGACCGTCCCCAGACTGAGGTCTCTGTGGTCCAGAGGGGAGAGGGCCCTCGTGGTCCCGCGTGGTGAAGCCCTCCCGCTCCCGAGACGTCAGGTCTGCTCAGCTCTCCTTCCTGAGCTGCTGCCACGGGCGCCGCAGCCTCGCCGGGTGTGGTGGAGCCTGAGCGCCCACAGCTGCTTTTCCCAGGTCAGCTTAGCTGAGAGGCACAGGGGAGCTTGGACCTGGTGGAGATGGGGAGGGAAGAGGTTCAGCCCTGCACCCCTCCTTCTCCCAATGCCTTCCAGCCACAAATGAAGAGTCGTTTGTGGAGGTTGACTCCCCAAAGTACGTATGTTCTATCTTGAGTTCCTTGGTGCAGCTGGAAAGTCCCGAGGGGGCGAGAATTCCTGCTCCTGCCTGTGGCTGCGGAAACAGTGTCTGCTGTTGGCTGTGTGACGGGGCTCATCTTCTGCTGAGGGTGACCCTGGAAAGCAGGTTGACCCCGAATCTCTTGCAGCCTCAGCTTTGCCCTCTCCTGGGCCCATCCTGTGCTGACATGGTGTAGAGACATGAACTTCCTGGGATTGGAAGTGGTGGTGCTCAGTCTTGAGTTTTTGGAACTTCCGATGATTCAGACTGGTGTTTGCCCAACCTGTATGTGGGGCACTGGGTGTGTGGAAATCACAGCTGTGTTGTGTTGCAACAGCCTCCTGCTTCGCTCTCCTGTATCATGTTTTGTTTTGAACTAGAGAACAGGGAAGAGTAATGGTGAGGAAAGTGTGATGGTGTGAGTGTGGATATGCCTTCCACAAGCACTGCACACCCCCTTCTGTCTGTTACAGAGCCTGTACATCATGTATGTGGCTGTTAGCATGTTCATACATGTTTGGACTGGGTAGGTGAGGACGCAGCAGAGTCGGTCAACCCTTCCTGCACCCAGACAGCTGTGAGACGTGCTTGTGCTGAAACAGGATGAGAAAGAGTGGACACAGTGTGGCAGACCAATAAAAACCAAAACCAGAGACGAGGCATAGACATAACACCTGCCACAGCCATAGAAAGTGCAGGCGCCCTGGGACTAGAGCAAGACAGAACCAGAAAAGAAAACGCATCAGTTTGAGAGTGGCAGCACGTGGTGAACTTTTAAAGGTAAGAAAGTTTTTGTGCAGGATGGTGTTAAGATAACTGGTGTCAGTGAAGATAACTGGCGTCAGTGGCAAAGCGCCCCTTTGCAGCTCTCAGCGCGTAGCCCTAGGATACCATTGTCCCTGTTTCACAGTTGAGGGAATTAAGACGCAGAGATTAAGCTGTTTGCCCAGGGACACGGGGCTGATTGACTCAGCCAGGATTTGAACTCCTGTGCTCTGCCTGCGAGTGTTCTTTCTGCATTCCCATTTCCGACTCCCACTTCCTACGCTGGACTAGGGACCCTGTTGTTGACCTTGCTGTGGTTATCTGTTCTTCTGAATTTACCTACCATTGTCCTGGCCTGCTCGCCCTCTCCTAGAAAAGTGCTTTGGGACTCTTGGAAGAATCAGTCGGGAGCATCCACAGGCTATTCCAAACTTTGACTGTACAGTATTTGTAGCTCACTTCCTTCTTCTGGTCTCTAGTGCTTGACACTACATCCCCTCCTGACAGGTAAGAAGGAAACCTGATGTCTGTCATAAGTGGCTTCCATTGTCTTTGTGTAAATGAGTTTCATTTTCTTGTTCATAGATTAAGAAACATTGCATTAAACATATGCACACACTCGATTTTTCTAAAATAGTGGTCAGTAGAAATGTGTGTACATGTGGAAGGCAACAAATACAAATGTTAGTTATATTAGAGGGTTGTTCTCATTTATTTCTGCTATATTTCACGGGGTCTTTGTGTCTGGAGACCTTAGTGAATCTCCAGATTAAGGACAACACAGCAGCATGAAAGCTGTGAAATGGAACCCCCAAAGCCACGTGGAAGCACAGGAGCTTGGAGGTCGCCTGTGGGAAGCTGTGGTCAGTGGTTCTCTTTGCTGTCTTCTGTATCCAGAAATCCTGTTGTCGCTTCGTAGTTAAGTGTCCTTGAGCCTGAGGAAGCAACCCCACACTTGGGGCACTCTGCAGAACAACTAACCTACCCTCTTCAAAAATCTCAGAGTTACGAAAGACAAAGGCTAGAGGTCATTTCTAGAATAAAGGAGAAGACAGAGACATGACAACCTAAACGTGTTGGGATCTGGAAATGGGTGTTGTTTTTTTTTAAATTGTTTTGCAGTGTGTTTTTTTTCTTCTTTTTCTGACATGGATTTTGCAACAGGAAAAAGACACGTGGTAAAGGACATTTTGGGAACAACTGGCCAGATCTGAATAAGGGCAATCAGTATTAAGTGCCATATCAATGTCAAGTTTCCTGAATTTGTCAACTGTCCTGCGCTTGTGTAAAGGGTGTTCTTGGGGGCACGCAGTAAAGTACTCGGGAGGAAAGGTGAGGCTCATGCTGTCTGCAGCTGCTCTAGAGGTTCTGCAAAACAGAGTGTGTGTGCAAGGAGTGTTTAGTCCCTCACAGTCAGGCAGGATGAACTAAATATGTGTTCGAGGTGGCTTATGAGGCATGCACGTGTAGTGAACTCAGGAGGTTGAAAAGGGACTGGTTGGTTTTGCAGGAGGAGTCTCCGTAGTTACTGCTTAATGTGAAGGAGGGCTTGGATGTGAGGTTTTCTAGACTGAGAGAAAGTGCATGCAGAGGAGAAAGCGTGCTGATGCAGGTGCTGGCTTGTGGTATTGTGGCTGGGAGGTCGGGTGCCCCAGCAGGTGCTGAGGAGAGTGAAGGAGTTTGAACTTCATCCGCAGACACGATGAAGATACCAAGATGCCTTTAGCTGCAAGTCTCCTTAGACTGTAGCTGGAATGGCTTCAGTGATAGGAGTGTATTTTCTCTCCTTACAGGAAGTCTGAAGATGGTGGGGGGGTGGTTCCAGGATCGCTATGTTAGCTTAGAGATGGCTTCATGAACCTGGGTGCTTGTGTTTGCCCTGCAGCCATCCTTAGCGCGAGAGCCCTGTCTCCTTTCCTGGCTGAAGAGCATTGCTGCAGTTCCAGGATGAAATCTAGTGAAAAACGGGAGGTCATCTTCTGAGCGTCCCTTAGCATTGGAAAGGAAAACCATCTCCAGAATGCCTTGGCCCACTTGCCTTCCGTTTCCATAGCTGGGACTGTGTCACTTGCCACGGGGAAGGTGGTCTGGTGGCTTTTGCTCCTTGGACTGGAAGGCGCTGCCCTTCCTGAAAGGTACATCCCAGGCAGCCAGCTGAGGAGCTGGTTGGGGAAGACAGTCACAAGAGTCTGCACCTTGGAGAAAAAGGTTTTCAATTTTCTAAAAGTGGTTGGTGGCAGGGGGAGTGGCTTGTTAAATTTTATAAGAAGCCGCATGCACACATCACCCCCGGTTTTACCCGTGCACCTATTTTTGGCAGGTTACTTTCCAGCTACTGCCCACATGCACGCACTTTGGTTCTAATCTTACTCTGTGTGCCATTCTGCATACAGTTTCCATTTGCATGTTTTTATATAACACAAACATTTTCCTATATTTGTACAGTCTTCATATGGTAATGGATGTATGATGTTCTCCTGTTTCTATTGTACAGCAGCTTATTAAACCTCTATTATTGGATGATAGTAATAATAATATCTGAGGGATCCCCTGGTGGCTCAGCAGTAAAGAATTCGCCTGTAGTGCAGGAGCCACAGGAGCTGTGGGTTCGATTCCTGGGTCAGGAAGATCCCCTGGAGGAGGGCATGGCAACCCACTCCAGTATTCTTGCTTGGAGAATCCCATGGACAGAGGGGCCTGGTGGGCTACAGTCCATGGGGTCACAGAGTCAGACATGACTGAAGCGACTTAGGAAGCACACACAGAGAGCCAATACTTTCTGAACCCTTAGCACCCACAGGCACTGTTTAAGTGATCTACATGTATTAATTCATATAGCCCTCACAGCAAACCTTCAGAGGTGTAGTAGCCATTATCACTCCCCTTTTCTAGATGAGGAACTGAGGCACAGAAAGCCTACGTGACTTAACCAAGGTCACACAGCTGGTAAGTGGGGAGCAGGAGGCAGAGCCGGCATCCAGATACTGGCCGTCTGGGTCTTGAGCTCTGATAACCAGTAGGTTAAACTGCTTCTGAGTATAGTCTGCGTTTATATTGATGTTACAGATAATCCCACGGTGACTGTGTTTCTGCACATCTTGTCCTTTGCACTTGCACGCATGGCCAGGTGGTTGTTACTTGAACAGTGCGTGGTTAGTGAAGGACTGGGGATGACATACAGCCCACATAAGAGAAGTGCCGCTTTGAGAGGGACTGGGAAAAAGGAGTTGCTGTAATTGTCACGTCCGATAACTGAAGGACGGTCTCTTCTGCTCGCTGTTTTATCTTCCTTTGTGATACTCACGTGCTTGTGTATCCGTTGCACATTTATTCTTGGGAGGTGTGCTTTCCATCTTTATATAAGATTGACTTTAACCCTTTCTGTATAATTCAAGTACTTTTTAAGCTCCTATTTTCTTTTACTTTTAATTCTTTTTAATTTCTGTATATATCTTTATTTCCTGTGGCTTTAGCACTTTGAGGAATCTCATTTTCTGTTAAGGCTAGTTTTTTTTTTTTTTTTAATAACTTGCTTCTTATATATATTTGCTTAAGGGTAGGCTTTAATTTTCTCAAATTGCTGTTGGTCTAACCTGATGCCCAGTTACTGTTTTACACACATACATTCTTGAAGCATTTTAACATAATTAAGCAAACTTGTTAAATTTCCATTGTATTCCTTTAAATTGTATTTGCCTTACCCCACACTCTTTATTGTTGTAGAATATAGGATAGAATCTATCATTTTAGATAGCCTTTGTCTTATCTCTGTTTAACTTTCCCTTCTTCAGAGTTTGAAAAATATTTTTCTGTTTTATTTTCCCAAATGAACTTTCAGATCATTTTGACATTACTTGTAAGGCATGCGAGTGTTCCATGTTAAGTGCCCCTTTAGATTAAGCTGGTAGTAACATATGACAGTTGGAGAGAGATTGTGGTTGCTTAGTTTCTCATTTCTGTTTCTGTTTCATTTCTAGATTTTGGATCATTGTTTGACTTGGAAAATGATCTTCCCGATGAGTTGATCCCCAATGGAGGAGAATTAAGCCTTTTAAACAGTGGGAACCTCGTTCCAGATGCTGCTTCCAAACATAAACAACTGTCCGAGCTCCTGCGAGGCGGCAGCAGCTCCAGCATCAACCCGGGAATAGGCAATGTGAGTGCCAGCAGCCCCGCTCAACAAGGCCTCGGCGGCCAGGCCCAGGGGCAGCCCAGCAGTGCCAACATGGCCAGTCTGGGTGCCATGGGCAAGAGCCCTCTGAACCAGGGAGATTCTTCGGCCCCCAGCCTGCCCAAGCAGGCAGCCAGCACCTCCGGGCCCACTCCTCCTGCTTCCCAAGCACTGAATCCGCAAGCACAAAAGCAAGTGGGGCTGGTAACCAGCAGCCCTGCCACGTCGCAGACGGGACCTGGGATCTGCATGAACGCAAACTTCAACCAGACCCACCCAGGCCTCCTCAATAGTAACTCTGGCCACAGTTTAATGAACCAGGCCCAGCAAGGACAGGCACAGGTCATGAATGGATCTCTCGGGGCTGCTGGCCGAGGAAGGGGAGCTGGGATGCCATACCCTACTCCGGCCATGCAGGGGGCCACGAGCAGTGTGCTGGCTGAGACGTTGACCCAAGTTTCACCGCAAATGGCCAGTCACGCGGGGCTGAGCACCGCACAGGCCGGAGGCATGAGCAAGGTAAGTGAGCGTCAGTGCTCTGCAGGCGTCCTGGTAACCGGGGGCACATTCCTGCCCCTCCTTCTCTAAAGGGATGGGTTTGGTGTTCCGTGTCCTTCTTCCCAGCATATGGATCCCTGCTGTGTCTTTAAGGTGGAAACTGTTGAAGAAGCCAGCGGTAGGCTAGCCTGCACGTCAGATGGTTGAGAACACGGAGAGGGAGTTGGGGCTGAGGGCCAGTTTTTAGCCTCTAAGACAGACGTGTGGAGATGGGACCACGTGGTTGAGAGGCAACTTTGCGGGGAGTTGGCCTTCTGTGGCGTCAGTGGGCCCGGCAGAGGCACTCTGCCGTCGCCTCCCGCCGCCAGCCAGGGCAGTCCTCTTCATGCATTTCCTGTGTTACAGCCAGCTGGCCTAGTGTCTTTTGTCAGCCTCTGTTTTACCAGTGAGGAAGCTGGGTTCCAAGCTGGTTAGCTCCTGCTGGGCTTAACAGGGAAGAGGTGGCATGGTAGAGCCAGGGCCAGTATGGGGCTTCGGGTCCCAGAGGAAACTCAGAGCAAGGGTTCTCCAGGTGGGCTCCCAGGCAAGTGGCGTTGGCACCACCTGGAGCCTGTAAGGCACTCAGAGCTGCTGACTTGGGGGCTGTGATGGCTGTGCAGTGTAGAGCTCTGCTCCTGAGAAGGGCCTTGCAGCTGGTGTGCAGTGTAGGAGCTGAACGTGGAGAACAGGGAAGGCAGATGCCAAGGTGGAGAGAGACCACTGGAAAAATGAGAGCGGGCAAGGGACAGAGGATGCGGGCTGCCTCAGTGGCTTAGACGGCAAAGAATCCGCCTGCAGTGTAGGAGACCTGGGTTCAGTCCCTGGGTAGGGAAGATCCCCTGGAGGAGGAAATGGCAACTCACTGCAGTATTCTTGTCTGGAGAATCCTGTGGACAGAGGAGCCTGGTGGGCTACAGTCCATGGGGTCGCAAAGAGTCTGACATGACTGAGCGACTGATACTTTCACTTTGAAGGGACAGAGCACGGCTGACCCACCCGATGCCGACCCCGGGATGCGCTAAGGAGGCCAGGTGCTCTCCCCAGTGCCCCTGTGTTAGGCGGTGTTTGGTGCAGCAGGTTCCAGAACAGCAGAACTGTTTGAATTGGATGAGTCCCAGATAAGGGAGAGGGAGAGGCCAGGCCGAGCAGTTTCCCCCTGAGGTTGATGCCGGCACTAGGTGAACCGTGTGACTGGCTTGGCTAAGAAGAGGATTTTTTTTAACTGAAGAAGTAAAAGTGAAGTAATTCTAAACATTCAGATTTCATTTATCTCTTTTGAAGTGTTATTAAGGGAAAATGTGAACTCAAATTTTTGTTGTCCCTGATGTTTGAAGAGGGGTCTGTGTGTGCATGCACGTTTTAGAGTTGAATTGAGAAGAGATTTCTTTTGGTTTAGGCTTCATGGGTAGGTTTGATGTTTGTTCCTTCCTGATTCACTGGTCATTCTGCTCCACATGCCCAGTTACCAAAAGGTATTTTGGAGAATTTAAGTCACACACAAAAATAAACAGGGCTCCTGAGAAATCTTAGAACTTATTGAGGAGTTTTCTTTAAAATGTGGATTATCTGTCCACATTTGCCACATTAGATACTAAAAGAGAATTTTAAAAGACAAATGTTCATTAACCACTGTAGTAATGTCAAATGTCACAGAGCCTCTTGTAAGAGGATGAGAGCAAAAAAGGCAAATAATTGTCTTAGTGTTTTATGACAATAGTTTTGACCCCTGAAAGGACCTGAGTCCCTTGACCGCATTTGGAGAGCCATTGATTGTGTGTGTGTGTGTGCTCATGTATTCCTAAAAGTTGGACTTGGCATACCTGGGCAGAGTACACTGTCACATGTACGTAAGTGATTTCCTTGGTCATCAGTGTCCACTAGATACTCAGTTTTCCGGTGGTTGCATGTGTTGTGATTTGTTATTACAGAGTCCCCTCCCCCCGAATTGAATAACCTATCTTTTACTCAGTTGCTGTGGCTCTTAAGAAGCTGTTAATCTCTAGAATTCTTACAGTTTATTTGTTGACACATCTGGCTGTTGTGCTTGTTGTTTGTTCTGGGAGTTTCCTGCAGTCTGGGCATTGCCGATCATGTCTCCCTTGCTCCATGTTCTCCATCTGCCCAGCGTTGTCATTCCTTTGTACAGCGTGATCTGTCTCTATACAGCAGCGAGTGTTCAGTGTGAGGATGGTAAGCCACAGGACTGTTGTGGCACAGCCATCTCCCATCGCAAAGAGGCCGATGGCGAAGAAGGGGTGGGAGGTGGTTGAAAGTTGTCGTGGCCTTTGGCTGGGACAGAAGAACTAGCAGCGGTGGGCAAGAGCAAGAGACGCGTTCATTTTAAGCTGGATGAGATTCTAGATGCACAGAGGGAAAAAGAAACTTTTTAAAAGGTAATTTTGTTTAAAAAAATTATTGGGGTGAAGGATATGCAGATTTCCTATAAAATAATGTAAATAGTAAAAAGAGCAGCCCCTCTTCTGCTTACAGGTAACTGCTTCTGTACAGATATATTAACACAGGTCCTTTTTTAATATACGAAATGGAGCCAGACCACATGAGATGAGCACCTTGCTGTTTTAGGTAACAATAGACCATGAAATGCTTTTCCATGCCAGTGGGCACAGATTTTTCTTGTTTTCCGACTGATAGCAAGGTGGTGTATTTTATGATGCACCATAGTTTGTGTGCCCTGATGAGCATTTGGATTCTTCCTAACATCCCATTAGTCCAGGCAGCACTGCAGCGACTGTCCTCATGTGGGCATACCCACATGCACCGTGAGGGACATTCTGAAAAGTGAAGTTACTGGGTCAAACACTTTGTTAACAGTTTTGTTTTTAGAAAGTAATCATGCATATGGTTTAAACAACTAAGTCAAATTTTTTTAAAAATCAGCGTTAAGGATAAGAACTGAAAAGTTAGTCTCCCTTAATTTTTGACCTTTGGTTCTCCCAAATTCTCTCACCAAAGGCAGCTACTATTTCTTATCTGTCCTGCCAGAGATGGTTTGTATATATACAGGCAAGAGAGGGTGTGTGTGTGTGTATCACTTCTAAATAGAGTATAGTATAACCTCTCCCCTCCCCTGCGCCCCCATCGCGTACATGTGTGTGCGCGCGTCCTTTCTGCCCCTCAGCAGTGCAGGTAGGAAGTTGCTGCATGTTAGATGGAGCTTTCAGTTCTTCTCATGCGGTATGGCAGGGGCCCTGATTTGGCTGTATGCCCCAATAGCTGTATGTTTTGATGCTATACGTTTGAGTTTTGATTTGTGTATATATCTTTGTATAGCTGGATGTATCTGCTGGAGAGATTTGGGGGGTGAAATTTCCGGATTAAAGGATATTGACATTTTTAATAAGCATAGATATTTAAGCACAGATCCTCTCCAGACACATGCAGATTACCCCCTAACCAACAGCAGATGAGTCCCTGTGCCTCAAATTCTCACCAGCACTGATAACCTTTTTTTTTTTTTTAACTGATTTGCCGTTCCCTTAGGCACAATGTCTTGTCATAAATTCATGGGCCTTTCTATTTTGCTGTTGCTCATATTCTCTGTCAGTTTTTCTGTTGTCTTATTTCCCATTTTTTCTTGTTGGTTTGTACTCTTAATATTTTTGCATATTAAAAGCTAAAGTCTAAAGACAAAAAATTAGAAGCAAAAAGCATATAAAGTGAGATGACAGAGCAAAATCAAGCATAGTGTGTGTGAAAGTCGCTCAGTTGTGTTCAACTCTTTGTGACCCCATGGCTTATACAGTTCGTGGAATTCTCTAGGACAGAATACTGGAGTGGGTAGCCTTTCCCTCCTCTCCAAAGGATCTTCCCAACCCAGGGATCGAACCCAGGTCTCCTACATTGCAGGCAGATTCTTTACCAGCTGAACCACCAGGGAAGCCCAAGAATACTGGAGTGGGTAGGGTATCCATTCTCCAGTGGATCTTCCCGACCCAGGAATTGAACCGGGGTCTCCTGCGTTGCAGGTAGATTGTTTACCAACTGAGCTATCAGAGAAGCCCTAAAAATATGACGTGACTCATTTTTTTTTTCCTCAAAGTATAATTCTTTTTTTAAAGCTAAAGTCTTTAAACCTTCCTCTTGAGAAATCTGTATGCAGGTCAGGAAGCAACAGTTAGAACTGGACATGGAACAACAGACTGGTTCCAAATAGGAAAAGGAGTACGTCAAGGCTGTATATTGTCACCCTGCTTATTTAACTCCTGTGCAGAGTACATCGTGAGAAACGCTGGACTGTAAGAAATACAAGCTAGAATCAAGATTGCTGGGAGAAATATCAATAACCTCAGATATGCAGATGACACCACCCTTATGGCAGAAAGTGAAGAGGAGCTAAAAAGCCTCTTGATAAAAGAGGAGAGTGAAAAACTTGGCTTAAAGCTCAATGTTCAGAAAACGAGATCATGGCATCTGGTTCCATCACTTCATGGCAAATAGATGGAGAAACAGTAGAAACAGTGTCAGACTTTATTTTGGGGGGCTCCGAAATCACTGCAGATGGTGACTGCAGCCATGAAATTAAAAGACGCTTACTCCTTGGAAGAAAAGTTATGACCAACCTAGATAGCATATTCAAAAGCAGAGACATTACTTTGCCGACTAAGGTCCATCTAGTCTAAGGCTATGGTTTTTCCAGTAGTCATGTATGGATGTGAGAGTTGGACTGTGAAGAAAGCTGAGTGCAGAAGAATTGATGCTTTTGAACTGTGGTGTTGGAGAAGACTCTTGAGAGTCCCTTGGACTGTAAGGAGATCCAACCAGTCCATTATAAAGGAGATCAGTCCTGGGTGTTCTTTGGAAGGACTGATGCTAAAGCTGAAACTCCAGTACTTTGGCCACCTCATGCGAAGAGTTGACTCATTGGAAAAGACTGTGATGCTGGGAGGGATTGGGGGCAGGAGGAGAAGGGGACGACCCAGGATGAGATGGCTGGATGGCATCACGGACTCGATGGACGTGAGTCTGAGTGAACTCAGGGAGATGGTGATGGACAGGGAGGCCTGGGGTGCTGTGATTCATGGGGTCACAAAGAGTCGGACACGACTGAGCGACTGAACTGAACTGAAAGTCTTTTAACGAGGGAACGTGTTTCCCCCTTTTTTACTTGCCAGAATGGCCACATAGTTCTGAGTTTTTACCAAATGGATGTTTTCAGTTTTTATAGAAACAAATTTATCTGTGTTTTCCTTTATGTCTTTTGGGTTTTATGTCATGTTTGGAAATTTGTTTCTATTCCAAAATGGAGTATTACATATTTTTCCCCTTATACCTTGGATCTTTAACCCAGAATTCATTTTGGCTTGAGTTTCTATATTAATAGAAATCTAACTTTGTATACATTTTTCCAAATTAGTTAGCCCAGTGCATTTATTTAGTATTACTAATCTGTCTTTTTTCTGAGTTGTCTTACCCTGTTCATGCAAGCTTTGTCTTTCATGTCTTTTCATGAGTCCTATGTTGCTCAGAAGCATACGATAGTTTTCTTTATATAAGTAATACACCTTTTTTTTTTTTTTCCTAAGTTAGTTTCTGGATGTATTCATGGGTTTATCCTTGCTTTTGGACATGAGTTCTATTTCATTACCTAATTGACTGTTGTTTTGATATAGAAAAGATGTTAACATATATATGTCACTTCAGTCATCTGGCCACTTGATGAAATTCTCTTGTTCTAATACTTTTTCAGGTGATTCTCTTAGGTTTTTCCTGGTAGACAGTTATCTTTGGCATTATTGGTACTTTTGTCTTCTCCTTGGCAGTATTTCTACCAGTGTTTATGCTCTTGGGCATCCCTGTCTTGTCTCTGATTTAAATAGAGATGTATTTGGTGTTTTATTATGAAGTGTAGCGTGAGCTTTGGTTTTCAGCCTTTTTAAATTGGGACATAATCTATTCCTCATTTGTTGGATGTTGGATTTTATCAGAGTCCCTCTTGACATCTATAATTATTAGATGTGATTTTTTTCTCCTTTGTTTTATTTATGTGGCAAATTATCTCAGATTTCTTACTGTCCAGTTGAACCACCTCTGTAATTGTGAAATTAAGTTAATATTTTGCTGGATTTTATTGGCTAGCATTCATTTAGAATTTTTGCTTCTCACTAATCAATAGTGAGATTGATCCCTGATTGTTTTTTGTGTGTTTTGTCAGGTTTTCGTATCAGAGTTATGTTAAATTGCTCAGAGTTTGGAAGCTGTTCATATCTGTTCTCTGAAACAGTTTGGAATTTAAATGATCGGTTCCTTGAAGAACTGAGAAGCTTCATCTGTACAAAAGCTATATGGGCCTGAAGTTTTTTCCTTAGAGGGTGGCTTAAGATCTTTGACAATACTCCATTAGACTCTTGGTCTCAAGTCAATATCTTTTTGTTTTAAAAAAATTTAAGTTTGTTTTTATTCTGAGGAAAAACTCAAAGCATTTAACTTCTACCCTTCATTAAAAATAAAAAGTGGGTACTATTCCCATTTTACAGATTAGAAATAGAGGCACACAGAATGAAGAGGAGAAACTATTTAAATCACATCATTCTTTGTTAACATTATTGGCATGTTGTTGAAATGGCTTGTATTTTCTGTTTTAAATGTTTTCTTTAAGAGTCACACAAAATTAGGAATGAGAAAGTGGAAATAATCACAAACATCATAAAGGGCTTCCCTTGTGGCTCAGCTGGTAAAGAATCTACCTGCAATGCAGGAGACCTGGGTTCGATCCCTGGGTTTGATCTCCAGCCTTCCCCTGGAGAAGGGAAAGGCTACCCATTCCAGTATTCTGGCCTGGAGAATTCCATGGACTGTATAGTCAGTCCATTAGGGTCACAAAGAGTCGGACACGGCCGAGTGACTTTGACTATCACTATCATCCAGGCTTCGTGGGATCCTATCCTGGCTGTGCTGGGTGATCGTGGGGAGTTACTCAGCGCCCCTCTGCTCCCTCCTCTCTGTGTGCCTCCGTTTCAACAGTAGGCAACCTCGTGCGTTACCTTTTTGGTAGTGTGCTCTACTTTTCTGCAGAGAATCAAAACTTGTCTTTTAGGAGGAGAGCAAAAAATATATTTAAAGTGGGGATTGGAAGCTATACGCAAGTTCTCTTGCCTGGAGGTGTTGTTGCTGTGTAGAGAGGTGGCTGAGGAAGCAAACACTGGTAGGAAGAGGTAGGTCTTGTGGAGTATCTGGGCAAGGGGTCCAGAGTCTGTCCAGTTCCAAGGCTGTTAAGTGCTTTTGCAGCCTCAGAAATCTGTTCAGTCCTTTCTTATAAGTAATGTAGAAGAAATAAGGGACCAAGATAGTTTGTATGGTAAGCCCTCTTCACAAAGGGTTGGATTAGGACTTGTTTTTGATAAAGTTCTTGGAATATTAGTCTTATTTTAGAAAGTAGTCAGAAAACAGGGGCCTGGCTTTCCTTAGAGCTGTGCTATAGGTGAAGGTTTTGATTTAGATCTAGACCCCCTGGTCAGTCAGCCAGCATTTTGGTTAGATAGGATAAAGCGGTGGTCTCACACTTGGCGTCCAGCACAGTCACTTCGGGCTTGCTAACCCAGCATGCTGGGGCTCCCCAGAGTTCCTTCTTCAGTAGGTTTGGGGTGGGGCCAGCTCCCAGGTGACCGTAGTTGGTGCTGGTAGGGGACTGCACTCCGAGAACTGCTGAAGGGATGGATTAGCAGCATGTTGTCACTAAGGGAGGAGTGGGGCCAAATTGGTCATCGGGAATGAGTGACCCACCTTCTCTATTTGGAATGATGACTGAAAATTTCTCACATTTAGTAGCAAGAGAAATAATCCTGTACATTTGTCTGATGCTTTTCTTTTTCATATTATTTCTTTTTACTATCATCTCATCTGATCCTCGGAGAAGGCAATGGCACCCCACTCCAGTACTCTTGCCTGGAAAATCCCATGGACGCAGGAGCCTGGTAGGCTGCAGTCCATGGGGTTGCTAAGAGTCGGACACGACTGAGCAACTTCACTTTCACGCATTGGAGAAGGAAATGGCAACCCACTCCAGTGTTCTTGCCTGGAGAATCCCAGGGATGGGGGAGCCTGGTGGGCTGCTGTCCATGGGGTCGCGCAGAGTCAGACACGACTGAAGCGTCTTAGCAGCAGCAGCAGCAGCAGCAGCAGCAGCAGCAGCAGCAGCATCTGATCCTTGGTAGCAAATAAGGACATTTTTTTGTTAAGTAAATCCTAATTTTGCCTTTTTTAAAAAGATCACAGTGGAAGTAAATGGTGAGTTTATAGAACAAAAGGACTGAAAGCTTAGAAATACTCCAGTGAGCTGTGGTATGATTATAGAGCTATTGTAGGCACAGGTTTTGGTAAAAATCTTCAGCAGTCTTCTACTGGTTCAGTCATCTTATCATGACTTTCACCGGAGAATATGTGAGTCAGGATGTGCTGAACTTCCCATGATACGTGTGCATGAATTTATTTATAAAAACTTTTAAATGAGATGGTATATATGTTGGTCATGGCTTTGCAGAGAGTCTTGGCCTGCTGCTGCTTCTGTCCTCGCTGTTGTCTCACCTTCATCTTCAGTGGTGGTCCAGCCTGCCTCCCCACATGGAGTGCAGCTGAGTGCTTGCGAGCAGAGGTTGGAATCTGGACTTGCTGCGTCACTAATTATTAGCCGTGGGAAAATCATGTAATCACTCTGGGTCTTAATTGTTTGTCTTTTAAATGAGCATAATAGTAATATCTGCCTTTGAGAATTGTGTAGATTAAAAGAGGATAGTAATATCTAAGAATTGTTACGCTGATTAAATGAGATGGGGTATGTATAGTTCTTGGTGCCTGGGTTTACTGAAAACTTACAGAGAAGACTGGGTTAGTTAGCTGGCCAGATGCTTTCTTACCTAAAGGATTTGAGATAATTAACATTTGAAGTGATGTGACTGCTTTTCTGCTGTTTTCAGAGAATTATTTTTTAATTTAAAAAAAATAGTTGATTGAACAAAAATTGTAGGTCTAGAGAAGAAAACACTGCCAGTAATCCTATCACCTACTTCATAATTGGTATTAACTTTTTGATGTTTTCCCTAGCAGTCTTTTAACCATAATTACTTACCTCTTTTTAAAATCGAAGTTGGAGTTACCTTTCTTTTTTTCAGTTGACTTTATAGCATTATTTTCTGTAGCACAAACTGAATGTTTTACAAAATAGCAACATTGAGTTCTTTGATTTGCTAGGTCTCTAGGGTGACTACTTGGAAGAGCATACTGGTGAGAAAAACCAATCAACCTTACTACTTTCTAACTAGAGGTCAACAATTAGGATCTGGGGTTAGAGACCTACATGTATTAATTTTAAAAATACTTACTGTTTACTTTTATTATTTTTAAAAGTATAATTTGCGTAGAGTGAAATGCACAAGATCTGAAGTGTTAACAGTTTGATTTGTCAAGACTCACGCTGATGTTATCCATACCCCTATCCCAATTCAGGGCGAATCATTAGCCAAAAAGTCCCTTGGTATTCCTCCCTTTTCCTGTTCTTGCCACCCATTTCTTTCACCATGGATGAGTTTTACCTGTTCTCAGACTTTATGTAAATGGAATTTGGTAGTGTGGTGTTTGTTTTTGGTGAGGCTTCGCTTTTGCTCAGAGTGTTTTTGAGATTCATCCATGTTGTTGCCTGAATTCAATGGTTCTTTTTACTGTTAGTGTTCCACTGTGTGAATATACCATGACTGCTTATCTAGTTTCCTATTCATGGACATTGTGGTGGTTTCCAGTTTGAAGCTGTTACGAATAAAGCTTCTGTGAACGCTTTTGTATAAGTCTTTGTGTGGACATATAAGTTTTCATTTCTCTTGGCTAAATAACTAGAGATGGAATTGACTGGATAAAGAGGGGTCTGTTTCTGGACTCTAGTCCAGGAGTCAGCAAATTTGTAGCCCATGGGCCAAATTTGGCCCATAACCTAAGAATGGTTTTTTTATTTCTAAAGCCTTGATTAAAAAACAAACAACTAAAGAAAAGAATGAGGGATGGAACCCGTTGGTTACCTGCCAAGACTACACTATTTACTAACGACTTTGATAGAACGTCTGTCTGCCGCCCCTCTCCTGGTCTCCTTATGGCTGCGCTGGGTCTTTGTGGCCGCATGCTTTCTCTAGTTGCGACACAGAGGGGCTGCTCTCTAGCTGCAGTGTGGGGGCCTCTCACTGCAGCCGCCTCTGCTGTTGCGGAGCACGGGCTCTTGCGCTTGTGGGCCTCAGTAGTTGCAGCACGTGGGCTCAGTAGTTACGGCGCTTGGGCTTAGTTGCTCCATAGCATGTGGGATCTTCCTGGGTCAGGGATCAAATCCTTATTCCTGCATTGGCAGGTGGGTTCTTTACCACTGAGCCAGCAAGGAAGCCCTGGTCTGTTTATTTCTTTAGCTTTATAGTAAGTATTAAAAACAAATTGTTTCATTTCTCATTTTCATTTGTTTGATGTCTAGATTTTGTCTAGATTGTTTCACTTGTTTGTTGCTAATATAGAGAAATAGAATTGATTTTTCTTTATTAACATTATATCCTGTAACTTTTCTTGACTTACTTGTTAGCTCTACTTATGTGGTAGATGCCTTAGAATTTTCTAGGTCACGTTGTCTTTGTAAAATAAAGAATTTTACTTCTTCCTTTCTAATTGGTGTGCTTTTTATCTTTTTGGCTTCACTGCTCTGCCTGAGACCTTCAGTACAGTGTTTAATGAAAGTGTTGAGAGCATGCACCCCCTGTCTTATTCTTGATCTCTGGAGGAAAACAGTCTTCCATTAAGTATGGTGTTAGTGGTAAGCTTTTAAAGATCCCCTTAGTCAAGGTGTTGCTGAGCCTTTTTATCGTAGATGATTGTTGAATTTCATCAAATATTTTCCTGCATCTGTTGAGAGGATCAGGGGGCTTTTCTTTATTCTGTTAATGTGGTAAAGTGCATCTTTCTGAATGTTGAACCAACCTTACATTCCTGGGATAACCTCCCTCGATTGTGATATGTTACCCATTTTATGTACTGCTGGATCTTATTTATTAAAATATTGTCTTAGGATTTATGCTTCTATGTTCATGAGGGATATGGGTCTGTAATTTTCTTAGAGTATCTCCTGATTTGCTTTGGTATCAAGGCGATGCTCTTTTGTTCTCTTTTCCTTACTTTTCTATGAGAGGTTAGTATTGTTTCTTTAAATATTTAATAAAATTCACCAGTGAGACCATCTGGGTCTGGAGTTTTCCTTGTGAGAAGATTTCAAATTATGATTTGATTAATTTAACAGGTATAGATTATTCTAATTTTTCATTTCTTCTTGTGTTAATTTTTTTTTTCAAGGAATTTATCCATTTCATCTCAGGTCTTAAATTTATTTAGCAGTGAAGTATTCATGCTGCTAAGTCACTTCAGTCGTGTCCGACTCTGTATGATCCCATAGACGGCAGCCCACCAGGCTCCCCTGTCCCTGGGATTCTCTAGGCAAGAACACTGGAGTGGGTTGCCATTTCCTTCTCCATGCATGAAAGTGAAAAGTGAAAGGGAAGTCGCTCAGTCATGACCCCATAGACTGCAGCCTACCAGGCTCCTCCATCCATGGGATTTTCCAGGCAAGAGTACTGGAGTGGGGTGTCGTTGCCTTCTCCGAAGTATTTACAATATTCCCCTAATTTCCTTTTAATGGCTGTAGAATCTGTAATAATGTCCAGGGTCTCCTCTTTCAGTCTGATATTTGTAGTTTTATGTTTCTCTCATTTTCCCCTGATGAGTCTGGAGAGGAATTTGTCAACTTGATTGATATTCTCAGACACCCAACTTTTGACTTGTCAATATTCTTTTCTATGTCATTGATTCTCTTTATTTTCTTTCTTCTGCTTTGGACTTTTTGTGCTCTTTATAACTTCTTGGGGTGGGTGCTTAGATCCTTGATTTTAGACCTTTCAATATTAACATTTGAGCGATAAATTTCATTCTAAATTTGCTTTACACTGCATGTGATCAATTTTGATAGAGTTTTATCATTTACTTTAAATATGTTAATATTTTACTTGTGATTTCTTCAACTCATATTTTTTGTGTAGAAGTGTGTTGCTTAATTTTCAAATATTTGAGATTTTTGCAGATACTATTTTGTTACTGATTTCTTATTCCATTATGGTCAGAGAAGGTGCTGTATATAATTTTTGTCCTTTGAAATCTCCTGAGGCTTGTTCTGTGGCCCAGCATATGGGCTGTCTTGATGAATGTTCTGCATATGCTTGAAAAGAATATGCGGTTGTAGGGTGTAGCATTTGTAAATGCCAGTTAGAGTAAGTTGATTGTGTTCAAATCAGCTACATCTTTACTGATTTAAGTTAATATACATTTTGGATCATTATGTCTTCCTGATTTGAGTTTTGTATCATTCTCAGTGTTTCTCTTTATTTCTGTTTTGTCTCATTAACACAGCTACTCTCGTTCTTACTAACATCTGCAAAGGATGTCTTCTTTACCCTTTTGTCCATGTCTTTGAAGTGTGTCTTGTGTAAAGAACATGTAGTCAGAACTTGTTTTTGATTTATTCTGACAGTCTTTGTCTTTAAGTGGGAGGCTTGGTTTATTGACATGGGATGTTGATGTAGTTAGGCTTAGGTTGGCATCTTGCCGTTAGTTTTCTCCTTGTCCCTTCTGCATTTAGTTCTTTTTCCCTCTCTCTTTGTTCCTTTCCTGCTCTCCTTTTGAAGGCTAATTCCAACATCTTTGTTATCTCTGTGTCTGCAGTCTTTTTGTTCGTTTTTTAAAAATATATAATCCCGGTGATGGGCCATATTTTCCTGCCTCTTTGCATGTTTAGTTATTTCTGATTATGTAGCAGACATGGTGGATCTGTTGTTGAGTAAGAGTTTTGTTGTCTTTCTTTAGAGAGTGTTGGGTTTGTTCTGGGAGACATTTGACTCTGCCCTTCGTATTCCTCTTGGGTGCTTTTCCTTCAGTGCAAATAATTTAGGAATGATTTGATTCTAAAGCCCAGCCGTTAACATATCTCAGACTTACGTATCTTTGGGCAGGGCTTCTTAAACTTTATAAGGATTTGCAGATCACCTGGGGATCTTATTAAGGTGCACATTCTGCTTTGGGAGGTCTTGGGAGTGGGGTACTGTGAGTCTGCTTTTCTTACCAGCTTTGGGAGGGTCGGGTGGTGTGGCTGTGCCATCTAGGCACTGGGAGATCTCTCCGTCTTGATGGTATAAGCACAAATAGGGTGTGTAATGGGTGCCCATTGGTGACCAAATACAGCACATTTCAGAAGTTATCTTTCATTTCTTTCCTTGTTTAGTGCATAAAGTTAGGAAGTACTAAACTTAACATTCTTTGTGTAAATGGGTCCAAAGCATGACTTCAAGGATCGACTTCTCCAAAATGTTTCTGCAATATTTTGGAAAGAGTTGCATTTACTGTAGACAGTAATTTGCTGTCCATCTGTCACCAAGTTAAAACATTTAGGGTTTTTATGTTGATTACTGTGTAATAATTCTGGCATTTTCAGAAGTATATAATGACTATAACATAAAATTACAGTATGATCCTTTTATGAACAAGGATAACAGTTACTGTGTTTACTCTTTTTTGAACTATAGTCAGAGAAGAGCAGGCAAGGAATGACATTTCTGGGGCACCGGTTATACTGGACTCTGTTCTAGGTGTCTTTGCAGCATAATCTTGATTCTTCTCATGTTTAATAATCCTGTGAGGTACATGCCATATCCGTTTTGCACATGGAATAAAATATTCTGAGCCACTTTTCTGTCTCCCAGGAAATTATTCAAGACGACACACGTTAGAAAGTGGCAGACTTTGACTTCCAGCCCATCCATGTCTGACTCCAAAGTCTGCGTTTTTTTCTTCACCATTTTTTCTGTGATATACTAGGATTCAGAATAAGGTGAGAAAGTGCATAATACCCAATTTTCTGTATATGAATCAGCTTTGACCCCCGTCTATCAGATTTATGGAATAGATAACTTGGAGAGTGAGTCTGATTTCCCAGGAGTACTTTTTGTTGTACAAAAGGATTTGCTATTTACATCCTTTGAGAAACACACCCATGTATACTGTACTGTGAGCCTTCCCTGTGGTCTGATTGGGCTGTAGCTCTTAATCTGAAATAGTAATTCAGCCAAGCAAGATTGGCAAGACCCATAACAAAGTTGATTTTTCTTGCTAGTGAAAATTTTTTACCTCCCATGTGGGAGGCCAGCATGGTTATAATCACTTTTAATGTGATATTTTGAAGTCATCTTGCCTTTAAAAAAAATGTTTTAAATAATACTGCTACTATGGCAAAGAAAGGTTTATTTTTTTTTATTTTCTGGGTTTTTAAATTTTCAGAACACGCCAAAGAATGATAGAATCAATATGTTTCTGTTAGACTTAGCATGTTTATATTTATCAGATTTTTTCTTCACAGTCTTTTTTTTTATTTCACTTTCTAAAAAATTTATTTTTATGTTGGCTATACCACGAGGCTTGCAGGATCTTAGTTCCCCAACCAGGGACCAGACCTGCGCCCATGGCAGTGAACCACCAGACAATTCCCTTTTCTTTTTTTTTTTTTTTTCCCTTTTCATTTTTAAAGTAGACATTTTTTAAAAACAGTTTTAGACTTGTAGAAGAACTGGAAGATGGTTTTACGGATTCATATACCTCTTCCTCCCCTCATTTCATTTTCTCCTGTTATAACATTTGTGTATTTGTTACAACTAATGAGCCAATATTGATAACAAAATCCATACAGATTTCCTTAATTTTCCCCAATGTCCTTCTTTCTTAAGGATCCGACACCACATTAGTTACGTCTCCTTAGGCTCCTCTTGGCTAGGACATTTTCTCCGTCCTTCCTTGTTTTTGATGATTTTGACAGTTTTGAGGAGGACTGGTCCGGTGTGTTTAGAATTTCCCGTTGTGATATAGTTGGGGTTTTAGACTCACGGTGTTGGGGAAGGAAGATCATAAAGTGCCATTCTCATCGCTTCATGGCAAAGGTGCATACTGTCGCCATGGCTGACCACAGGGCTGTGTGGCTCGCCTGGGCTGGGTCGTGGCTCCGTTGTGCTGGGCCATCCCCCCTCGCGTGTAGCCAGTCCTCTTGGAAAGAAATCACCGTGCCCAGCCCACACTTACGGAGTGGGGCTGGCCTCTACCTCTTTTATGGGGGGTGGGGCGCATCTGTCTGTGTAACTTATTTGGAATGCTCCTGCATGGGAGGTTTGTCTCTTCCTCATAGGTTTTTTTTTTTAATAAATAAAATAAAATCTAACATTAAAAATCTACATGTCTTATATATGTTATACATGGCATAGTATACATATTCATCTCGTTTTTCAAAAACCTGATATTATTAAAATTGATAATATAGATTTCATTCATTTATTTTAAACATCTGTCCATGCGACTTTTACAATTCTTCCTTAAATTTTTTGTATTATAGTTTTTCTGTATTGTTTGTGCAGGTTTTTGAACTTTGTGCAGGTGTAACACTTTGAAAACTTTGCCTTTTACAGGAACTTGAAGCAGTGGGTAGAGTTGAATCTGAGATACAAGAAATATTTGTTTTAGTAATTTTTAAAATGAAGATTACTCACAAATGGAGTTTTCCCCCAAGCATTTTTTATTTTTCTTTGCTCATGTTTATGACACTTGGTAAAATGAACTCTGTGCGTGCAAACATTCCTTTTCCTCCCTTTGGTTTTGTGCTGATGAATGAGCACCCTTCTTGACTGTTTTAAAGAACGAGTGTCCAGAGTGCTCCGAACACACCAGGTCAGAGCTATCGGTTGATTGTTGATGACATTTTCTGTTCAGGAGGTGTGGGTAGTTATCAGTGGATTATAACTCCAAAGTCATAGTTCTGAGTTAGTACACCTGTGCCCAGTATTATACATTTTAGTGGAGGAATGTGGCGCTTGGGTTTGTAGCTTTTGGTGAATGGCGTATTGCAGTGGTTGTTTTGTTATTTACTTGGTGGAAACTTCATACCCTCAGTAACAAGCCATTTCATTCATGTTTTTCTGCCAAGTTTTTGAAGAATGAACTGGGAGACAAGCCATCTAAAGTCCTAGAGTAAGAGATAGATGATACTGAGAAATGCCAACTTCAGACATGATATTGGAATCACTGACTTTAAATCGTTAACAGTTATGGTGCAAGCCCGCCTGTTTTCAGTATTGCAGAAAATCTATTCACTTTAGAGAATCCTGTCTGAGGTCAGAGATTTTCTGTGCTCTATTTTTGGAAAGAGATATTAAAGCCACCTCAAAATTGCACAGTGCTTTGTGGTTTTCAGCGCATTTTCCTCTGCACTATTCCATTTGAGTCGGAAACAGGAAGTCTGGGCAGCCCTGTGTGCCCGGTGTACAGGGACCATGGTCTCAGTGGTGGGCGGCCATGCCGATAGGGCCA
Source organism: Ovis aries (assembly GCF_016772045.2). Lineage (NCBI taxonomy): Eukaryota > Metazoa > Chordata > Mammalia > Artiodactyla > Bovidae > Ovis > Ovis aries. The sequence goes on along the minus strand of NC_056077.1, from coordinate 3,698,112 downwards.
CGGGGAAGCGCTGGGTGTGGTGATAAGGGCCAGACCGGGGGAGGTTTGGAGTCTTGTTTTCTCCCCAGAGAACTTGGCACATTTTGCTTGAAGATTGACTATAGAATGGGAGGTGCTGGCCAGCTTGGCAGTTGTCAGGGTGTGGCTGCACCTCGGCAAGCTACTGCTGCACGTGGGTTCATTGAAGGAAAGGTTTGGGGTGGGAGTGGCTGGAAGCTGCGTGGCCGTGACTCTCAGGTCAGTCTGTCTGGATCTGACTGGAGACGTCACAGCAGTTTCCGTTCCAGTCTATCTGCTCTTGAGAGACAGAGCTTACCTCTTATAAGTAATTATCAGCATTAATAACCAGCTTACTTCTGTTCTTCCCAGTCTTGATGTTCCTTTTAATTAATACCTAGATTTGTCAGTCAGCTCCCAGCCAGATGGCTGATCATCTAGTCCGATCGTTGTGGGTGTTTGAGTGGAGAGACTTTGAAACTGCGAGAGTAACTCCTCTGTGGTGGATACCGGGGGATGTCTTACCGTGTTCTCGTTCGTGGTGCTGATCCTGAACTGCAGCCACCACTGATGAACATTAGTGGTTACTGTTCAGCCCGCTTCTCGGGGCCCATCTAAGTTGGCCCACCTGAGCTGTTTGTCTGCCCGCCCCCTCCCTCCCCAGACTCCATTTAGCAGTTGGAGTGGATGCCACCTGCTGGCACGCACACGTGTTTCCTTGTAGCTTGTGTCTCTTGTCTTGGGCTCGAGAGGACGTGGCCCCACATGCTCTGCACCGCCACCAGCCTGCACTGTCCCCTTGTAGAAGGTGCTGATAGATGTCATTCTCATAAGTGATTAGCATGTATATCACCACCACCTTTCACTTCCGCTGTGCCGAAGGTCAGAGCATCATTCCAGGAGCTTTGAGCTCAGAGGCAGATGGGCATCAGTGAGAGTGGGCAGGTGTGATAGATGCTGGACCAGCTCCTTGCTCGGAAGGTCTGCTCCCTAAACCGGTACTCTCCGCTGTCAGTGCATCTCACTGTCGAAATCTGGGAGCCGGACACGTTCTGCTGAGTCCCTCGTGATCCATTCTCTTGCCTGCTGCTCTCCAGAGCTCAGGTGCCAGGTGGAGTCAGAGGAAATGGTGTTCCTTGCTGCCTGGACCAGAGTGCAGAGAACAGGAGTTCTTTGTGCCTTTGTTGAATCAAGAGTCACTCACGCAGTTTCCAAGTTGATAAACATTAGCAACTGGAGCAGCGCACAGTGTGTTGCATCCTGGTTGGCTGTCAGCTGCATTTGCTTCTCTTTTCCCTCCTCCCAGCCTTTCTTGCCAATGGCAGTGTAGATGTCTGAGTGGCTGAGCCTCATTCAGGCTTTTTTATGGTCACATGTATAATACATTAGAGCAAAGTGTGACAACCTACAGCCATGTTACAACTGTGGTGGATTTAATTTAAATTCCTACCCAGGAGTAATCTCTGGCAGTCATAATCAGTTTGATCTACCTAGTTTTATTCAGTGTCTGGTGACAGGTTAAAATTAATATTTTAAATACAGCTGTGCAGCCCATCAGTGGGTCATATTATTGTGAGCAGCCAGAATGTTTGCATAGAGAATGACTTAAACACAACTTTTCCTCCTTAGATAAAATAATGCTTTGTGGAGAGAATTTCAATAATAGAGAAAATGTTTAAAAAATAAAAACCACCTCTAAACTCTTTATTAAATATTTTGGTGTTCTCTTTCATGCTCTGCATGTATCTGTGTGCATGTGTTATGGGGATTATATGTTTTTATCCTTTTTTTTTTTTTGAACCTAATGTACAAGGGCCATTTTCCCCTTGTCAGTAAAGGGTGAGTTTTATAGTAAAAGAACTTTTTTACCTTAAATGCCACCGCCACTGCTTCACACGGATTTTGCACTTTGCCTTTGCGAGAGCTCTCACACAAGTTTCTCTAGGAGTGAGGTGCAGAATGTGGAGCATTGCGGTGCCTCTGTGTGTCCTCGGAGCTGTGTGTGCCAGTGCGTGACCAAGAGCACACCGTTGTACCCAGTGTGCTTTCATCAGGAATTGACACAGCTCGGACTTCGGTTAGAAGTAGAGCCACATGTGTTTGAAACGATGACATGTCTTTGAGTGTGTTTTATGGCTTGAGATTTATGGTGTTTAATAAGCTGGGCAGGACTTGACTTCATCCCCTTCGTTCCTCCTCTTGCAGCCGAGGAGGCCCCAGAGAACACTGGGCTCATGTCCTCCCCTGCCTCCTGGGACTCTCCCCCTGCCCCGCCGGGAAGCTCAGAGCCTGCCTGTTTCCAGAGCTGGTTCAGTTTTCCTGCCTTGGTGGAGAGGAAGAGCAGAATTCTGTGAAATGTCAGCTTTCTTTCTCTTTCACATTCTACTGGAAGTAATCATGGGGTCTGGTCCCCCGCAGTTTTCTTTGCATATTCGGTCCCATCTAAGTTACCTCTCCTTCCCCTGAATTCCCTTGTTACCTGTGTGAGCTTTCTCCTGGTTCCTCTGTTGTCTCCCCTGTCTGCTGTGTTTCTTCATTCTTCGGGTAGTTTGTAAATCCACGGAGGAGGGTTCTTCTTGGCCTAATAGAAGAGTTCTCCCCATAGAGGGTTGGGGCAAGGTTTACTGAAAGCTTGGCATTCTCTTCTGTTGTGCTGTAGCTTAGCTGCAGTGTAAATTAAAATTCATCTTTATACACCTTCATTCTTTATAAAATATGGTGCTTTGTTCTCATGTTTTTCCCTTTTCTCTCCTACTCTTTTATCATCTTTTCCTCTTTCCTCCTCTTTCTCCATAACCACTGTGGGCTGGGCTTGGTTTTGATTCACAAAGAGGCTGCTTTCCCACCTTAAGAAAATATTAGGACTTGAAGAATTAGGAGAAGTGACCAATTTTGAGTTTCATCGCCCTCATCTTGTTTTGGTGGTACTTCCTGTAACACAGTCTGGGAGATGGTGTGGAGGATGCGAAGCTGTGGAAAGCCTGGCGTCTGTGGCAGGAGTGCCCTGCAGAATCCAGTCTCCTGGACAGGCCACTGGCCACCCCACAGGGACCACGGCCTCAGTGAGATCCTCCCAGGCCAGGGGCCGCACTTGGCCACGCAAACTCAGAATCTCCAGCTTCCTGTCCCCGTCGATAGCTGGGCCTTCCAGGATGTGGATATCAGATGATTCAGCGTTGCTTTTGTCTGTCTGTCCTGGTGCACCGGGTCTCTGGCTGCCTGCGGGCCCTCTCCAGTCGCGGTCATGGGCTTCTCACTGCTTCTCCAGGGCTTGTTGCAGAGCACTGGGGTGGCTTCAGTCGTTGGGGCTCACGGGCTTAGTCGCTCTGTGACATGTGGAATCTTTCTGGGTCAGAGATCAAACCTGTGTCCCCTCCATTGGCAGGCGAATTCTTAACCACTGGACCACCAGGGAAGTTCCATACTGGTTTTTTAAAACCAGAAGGGTCACTGGTTTTAGGATCCCAGGGAACTCTAAAGATCACCAAGTGGCCATCTAAATGCTTCGTGTCTTGTGGCTGAGGAGAACTGAAACTTGGAGGGAACAAGAGTCTCAGTCACACAGCTGATGAGAGACAGATTCAGGATTAGCTCCCCTGACCTTGGCCTGGTGCTCTGCTTGTGAGTTAGTGCAGACTGCACCCTAGAGAGCTAGTGTCTACCCGTAGTGACCTCTGAGGGATACCAACACTATTAGGGCATTTTTATTGCTAGAAGTTTCTGGAACAATTGGGCAAACACAAGTGAGGCCACCTGAGGCCTTGGCTGTGATCTGCTGTCCTGTCATCTTCCCTTTAGGAGCTTCCATGTTCTTTCTAAGTCACACTCTGCTTGCACACCATCCAAGGGCAGTATCATGAGCGTCAGTACGTACTTCTTTCCACCCGTTTTCCAGTTGCAGTTTATTAGTCTAAGGGGAGTCTTCAGACCTGGGGGGCTGTGTGTTTCCCTGAATACTTTCAAAGCTGGAGGCATCATGAGAGTTGAGTTCAGCAAGGTGATTTCTCCCATGCTCGGGGTCTTCCACCCAGTTCTCTCACTCCAGGTGACTCTGCACGGCCAGGTGATTTTGGTGTTGCGACCCGTTGCGTATTCTCTTACTCTTTATTTGCCAGGTCGAGGTACTGGAGGGATTCCAAGAGCGAGCGGGTGATAGCAGACAACTGAATACAGCCATGTCTTCCATGGAAACTGTTTTTCTTGGCTCTCTCCCAACACTGTCAGGTTGCCAAGAGAAAATGCATTTGGCTTTACAAACGATATGGCCAAACTCTGGGTTAGTCCTGGGTTGTTTGGTTTGTTTTTTGTTGTTTTGTTTCTTTGGTCATGGAAAAGAATGAATACTTCTGGCTCTTAAATTATTTGGCATATTTTTGCTCATGGCATACCAAATTGTGTTTTTACACACTTTATATGAATTTGTGGTTTTATGTGTAGAGCAATGTGTGAAGAAAGATGCGAAAAACTTCAGGTTAATAAACCTGTCAGGTTAGGTCGGAGCCACATCAAAGGGAGCGTTCCTCGCTTTGTCGTGGCCAGCTTGTGAGCAGGCGCCACTTCAGTCTCTTTTTTGTGGGAATGTTCTTTCTTACTCAGTTCTTCTATGTTTTGATTTAAACTTCAACCCAGGAACATTAGTCTAGGGTATTTTGACTGTATATTGTTTCTGCTTAAAATCTATTTTAAGTTCAAAGTGAACATTCTAACTTATTTTTTGCTGGCAAACAATCTAGAATGAAAACTGAAAATTTTGTGATTTGCTAGGACAGTTAGAACACAGTTGTCTGTTAAAAGCGTATCTACAACTAGTAACTGCACAAGATTGTTTTTGTCACAAGTTCATTTCATGTTTCTCTGAAAATGTCTCATCATCAAATGCCAATAGTCCCAGCTGGCTTCTCCCTCTGATCCTGCGTGTTTGAACCACTCTTCACTATCATGCATTCTCTGAAAAATGTTCATTGCTTTTATTAGTATTATGCATCTGGTGTAAAGCAGTTCCCCCCGGAGCCAAGTTGTAACACACCAGCCAACACCTACAGCACCTGCTGTGCATGTCAGTCATTCTTCTTGTGCTTCGTGTGTGTGAGCCCACTTAATTCTAACACGACTCTAAGTGGAGGCAGCACCTCCTCTTATCTCCATTTTACAGATGATAAAACTCGGGCACAGAGATGCTTAAGTAAATTATCCAAGGTCACACGCCAGCAAGTGGCAGGGCCACCCTCAGACCAGGTAAATATCCCCAGCGTCCACAGACTTAACCACAGTGTCTTACCGCCTCTCAGAGTGAAGTCTTGTTTGTGGCTGTGTTCCAGTAAAACGTTTGTTTGCTTTTTCAAAAATAGGCTTTGAGCTACTCTGGCCCTGGGGCCATGGTTGCTGACGCCTGGTCTTCGTGGACTGAGCCAGTCCCTGTCCAGCAGTGCCCAGAGCGCGAGGCTGGCAGTGTGAGTCCGGGTGGCTCTGTGGCAGCAGGGGGCGACCCGTCTCTGCCAGGGGCGGGGCCTCGGGGCGGGGTGGACGAGCCTCTGGCAGGCTCTCCAGTGGCTTGCTGTGTTCCTGAGCTCTCTGGGCCACCCTTTCCTCATCCACGAAGTGTAAGTTTTAACTAGATTCTCTCTGAGGCCTTCCAGCTGACAGTTGTAACCTGTCCTTTTGTCCTTCCTAAAGTTATCACTGAAGGCTGTATTTTGTTTTCTTTTTCCTAATCAGCATCAGTTACACACACACACACACACACACACACACACGCACACACACACACACGTGCGCGTGCAGTACTTCCTCTGATCTTTCTGCTATGTAGTGTGGTTTTCAGTGTGTATCAAGGTGTGAGGAAGAATTCAGCTTTTGAAAAAACGTGTTTAATGGGCTCATCAAAACCACATCAGACTCAGTATCGGCTGCCGGCTGACGTGCTGGTGGGGCCATGAAGAGAAGCCTGCTTCTGGCTGTCCTGCCCCTCTCCTGGACATCCTCCCTGTTACCATCATTCCTGACGCGCTCAGCTGGTCACCCAGTGTGTCCCCACAAGCTGTTAGCTCCTAAATGGTTGTGATCTGATCCTTCCTGTGCGTGTGTGTTGCAGGAGGCCGTTTGGAGACGGAGACTGGGGAGAGTTCATTTGTGAGGGTGGTGGTTCTGTGGGCGGTTGATGTCTCTGGACAGGAGTCTGTTCCTGGGAAAGGCTGTGTACAGCTGGGGGTGTGTGAAGTCTGGGGGGAGCTTGTCCTTCCGTGAGACTCCAGGAGCTGCCTTCCCCAGGGCAGGTGTCTTTTTACTTTAGGGGATCTTAGGACCCCTTTTGAGAACCTAATGGTGGATCTTTTCTTTCAGAAACTTATATCACACAAAATGTGTACAAGTGCGGTCGCCCTAGCACCCCTCCCCGCATCGACTGCCCGGCGGGCCCCGGCCTGCCCTCTCGTCCCCAGGGAGTTCGGGTGGCCAGTTGCAGGGAGGAGGGGCTGCACCATGAGGTGGCTCTGCCTGCAGGGAAAGAGTTTCTCCGTTTCCATTCCCTCCAAACGGGTGGGAACACTGGCTTGCTGCTGTGGTGGAGACTCTGCTGGGGAGGAGCCTGCGTGACCACGGTTCCTCCCCCCTCACGCCTGAGTGAGTTCTCTGGTGTTCAATTACTACCTTACTTGATTCCCGGAGTGAGGGCAGCAGCAGAGATCGTCTCCGGGTTAGTGTAGTGTGTGGAGAGCATCTCCGTGCTCTCTGGGAGCTCACAGCTTGTGTTCTTATCAATAATGTTGGTAGTTGTCATAGTCTGACACAAATAGAGGATGAAAATATTTGTTCCCACACTGAGGTCAGCAGAGGAGGCCGTTGGCAGCCAGAGGGGACTGTGGGCGCTGATGGACCAGGGTTGCAGAGCGCTGGTGGGAGGCTCTGGGCTGGAGCCTGGCTGAGGCCTTACACCAAAGCAAGGGGTTTGCTGGCCTAGGGCGTGTAAGCGCAGAGTGCTGTTGCACAGCCAGGCTGGGGTGCTGTCGCGGGGCACAAAAGTGTGTTCATGCTGTAAGACCAGCTTCGAGTGTGTGCTCTCTCTGTGCTCAACCTTTCGGCACAGGCCAGTGGACTGGTAGCCTGTCTGTTGCAGTCAGTAGCTGAGATCCTCATGTTGACTGTTTGAAAGACAGAAAGGAGCCTGTTCTGCCTCCTCGAGTGCCCCCTGAACCCAGGGGTGACCCTCATCTGTGCCTGGCTGCGGTGACTGGGTCACAGTGCTTTGACCACACCTCCCCGCCGTCGCCCCCGCCCTCGGTGTTGATGTTGGGGGTTCTCTTATTCCGTGCCGGGCTGCAGGATGTCGTGGTCTCTTGGATGTTCGTTTATTTGGGTTCTCTCCCCAAATACTAATCAAGTACCCACTATGTACTGGGGTCCATGGACACAGAGCAGACATAGATTCCAGGAAGGCAAGACATTTCATCCTGGTTTTGTGCCAAAGACAGATTTAGTCTAGATTGTCATAAATATTATCATGACAAGTAATTGCACGGAGCTGTGTCCTATTATAAATCTTCCCAGTCTGTCTGCACTCTGCGTCTAGCAGAATGGAGAGAGCACGTCTGCTCTGTCCTGCTTCTGGGGTAGCGGTCACTCACCTGTTGGGCCAGCAATTCAGAACTTGAGCTGTTTTTGATTGATGGACCAGGCGCCGTCACCAGAATTGGCTGCCGACACTGTCTTTGTTTTGCATGCTGTGTGTGCAGGCGGTGTTCAGGTTTGCTGAACTGAGCCCTGAAGACCGGCTTCCTCATCTGGTCTCGTGCTTCAGAGCCCTGCCATCTAGGGCCGGCACAGGCGCCAGTGCTGACACTACTTTTGGGGGGCAGGTTTGGGGGTTGTCTTCCTGGTACACATGGCTGTAGTTTATGTGTCTTTATTCTCTTGGTGAAGTGATAAACAGCTAGGAAGTAGGTTCTCAAATGATTGATAGATAAACTTGATCATAGGAATGCTTTTTCATGGGAAAACTTGGTAGACTTATAAAGCAGTATTTAATTTAGATTTCATTCTGGGAGAAATTGTCTTTTTCCAATACTTACTGTAGTTAACTTTTCCTATTTTCTAAGATTCAACTTGAATTAAACGTTTAAAAGGGCTCTGGAAGAATAGAGTGAAAGGATATTTTAACATGTATGGGCTGTTGCTGAATGAGGCAGAATATAAATACTTATTGTATAGGCTTTAATTTGTTCATATATAAATTGCACCATTAACTGAACGGTTGCCTCTTTCTGCCGTTCTACTTTTTGAATTTTATTGAGAAGACTATATGCCGGTTTTGGAGCAGCCTTAACCCAAAATCTGATAAACTTCAGTTGAAAATAAAATAAAGTTTACTAAGTTGCTATCAAGTAACTGTTGGGAAATTAGAAGAAATATGTAGGTTTTATTGATTGGAGTTAGACAAACATCTTGATTTATACAGTTTCATCGTGAGTGTGGATGCTAAAAAAACCTGTGGTGACTAGATTTGGGAATGTTCAATCTGATCAAAGGAGAGTAGATACAGACAGGAAATCAAAAATCTAGAAATCTCTGGACATGAAAGGGGTTACTCAGAACTACAGGCTAGGACTGGAGAGCAGCGTTCCAGTTCTCCCAGGCTCTGCCAGGAGATAGCTGGGACCAGGAGGCCTGCTTGGCCAAAGGCTGGGGGACTGTTAAAGGACTGTCCTTGCCTGGCCTCTGTTAGCTCTGATGTTGAAGAGGGTCTGGCCTGGACCAGGGAGCTGAGGTTGACCTTGGAGCCTGATCCCGTGGGTAGCCAGGACTCACTTTGGTTCATCTTTGGAGTGTGGTGTCATGAGGGTGGGATTTTCCCCTATTTTTAAAACACATCTTCTCTGTGAGCTGGCCATTCCTTACCTGAAATCTCTGATCCTTGACTTCACCTTGGTTCTTGCCCCATGAGGGTAGAACCCATGTTGAGAGGTTTCCTTCGCTATGGGATGGCCAAGAAGAAAAAGTGAGAACAGATTTCCTGATGAAGCCTGTCAGAGTTCACAGCACTGGTGCTTTGCCCCAGCGACTCAGCAGGCAAGTAGTAGCCAACCAAGCAGACCACATACCTACCAGGTGTTCACCCTGGCAAGGTGCGCGTGTGAACACCGTGCAGATGTTTGCAGCACCTTAGATATTTTTTACAAGCCTGATGACCTTTGAACCACATGGGCCCCCTCTGGCAGCTCGTGGGCCTCCTGGCATTCACTTTTCACTCTGCGCTGAAGGACCTGTCTGGGACAGTTGGATCTGTGCAGGGACAGATGCCTTTACTTCGCCCCTCCCCTCCCCGCCCAGCTCTGCTCATTCTGGCTCATCAGTACCAGAAACTTCAAAAGAACATTGATTTTTCTTGTTTATCAGATTGGTGGTTACGAGAAGCGAGCTCCATGCATGCAGGGAAATTGCACGCATTGCACTCTGAACCAGGCTTGGCTCACAGCAGCACCCAGTAAACGCTGGCTGGCTGTGGGCAGAGGTTCATGGAGGGCGGATAGATACACGTCTCCCGACATACTTGGTCCTAAATAGAGAAATTTCAGATGAAATTCAGGAAATGGAAATTACAGCTTCTTTTTCCACAAATTCTTGGGGCTCTGAGAACAGTGCAGTAAAACGGCAATTCAGACCTCTTGGCAGTCTAGTGGTTAAGAATCCACCTGCCAGTGCAGGGGACGTGGGTTCGATCCCTGGTCCAGGAAGGTCCCCCATGCCTCGGGGCGACTAAGCCTGTGGGCCCCAGCTACTGAGCCTGTGCTCCGCAGCAAGAGAAGCCACTGCAATGAGAAGTCCCTCTCTGCAGCTGGAGGGCAGCCCCCACGCACCGCAGCGGGAGAAAACCCGTGAGCAGCAGCAGAGACTAAGTGCACCCAAAATAAATAAATGTGTTTTTAAGGCAGAAAGTCTACAAGAAATGATCATTATGTAGCCTTAGTTTAGTGTAACACTTCCTGAAAATACAGGATTTTGGTTCGGTTCTTCTTCGTTTTAGATAACAACTGAAGGAACCTAGCTGAAAATCAGAAATGTCCTTTATGTTAAAAAAAAAAGTTTGTTAAATCTCTCCTTGATTAAGTCATGTGAATTTAAAGTGGAATCTCCTTGTGGGCTTTGTGGAGCATTTGTTTTTACTTCAGTTTACTCAAGTTGACTTTGAGTTTTAGTTGTTCAAATTCACTTCAGTTTACTCAAAGCAAATAGGGCAAAAATGGTAGCTAGGATGTGTTTATGTTCAAAAAATGAGAGTATCAGCTGTGAGGGTACGTGTGGAAACCACCAGTACCTATGAAAATGCCAGACAAGATCTTTTTGGTTACAGTCATTTGGTTTTGTGTTTTTATGTGGATATTTCAGCAGAAAAGCCTCAATTGTGTTGAGCATCCATTTGTTTGCAACCTAGAATTTTAGAGCCGAAAGAAATAATGCAGTTGCCTTTTGCGAGACGCTCATCTCTGAGGTGAGGGAAGGGAAGGAACCTAAGTTAGCCTGTGTGAACGGGCTGGTGCTGCAGTCACCACGTGAGGTTGGTGGAGAGAACTGAGCTGTGATTTCTTGGATGGAAACTTTCCCCTAGGGAAGGGGGTGTGGTCTTCTCTTCGGGGGACTCCTGCCTCCCCGTTGCTAAACCTCAGATGCACCAGGACCCCAGAAAAGTAGAACAGGCAGTAGGGAGCAGATGGGCTGTTGCAGCTTCGTGAGAGAGCGAAGACGGGCAGGCTAGAAAAGCCCGTCTCTCAGTAATGCGTCTCTGCTGCTGCTTCTCCAGGGGGGGCAGCTGAGCAGCAGGGCCTCCCCGTGGCCACTCACGCATGTGGAGGTTGGAGCTGAGGGGTCCTGGTTGTGGCCTCTTGACTGCAGGGGACCCCCCGAGGGGGTTGCTGACCCCCTCCCTGAGGCATAGGTGGAATCTATCCTCCCCACTCTTGGCTTTGTCTACTATTTAGATTATTTTATTTCACTGCCAGTGCAGGAGACACAGGTTTGATCCCTGGATCGGGAAGATCCCCTGGAGAAGGGAATGGCTACCCACTCCACTATTCTTACCTGGGAAGCCCCATGGACAGAGGAGGCTGGCGCGCTACAGTCCTTGGGATTGCAAAGAATTGGACATGGCTTACCGGCTAATAAGACTTTATAATGGAAAACTCCAAATAGGTACAATATTAGAAGGGCTAGTATAACAACCCCCCGCACCTGTCCCTGGGTGAGGAGTCACCAGCATTTGTCCAGTCACTCTCTAGGACCACTGCCTCTTGCTTCACAAGGTTATTTTAAAGCAAACCCCAGACATTATATCGTTTCTTTGTCAGTATTTCCACTGTGCATTTTGAACTGATGGAAACTTAAATCTGATTGAGGGAGGTGGTAGCTGAAAGAAGCTACCTACAGAGTGCTTAAGGATTAAGCTGAAGGAGCTCCCCTCTGTCAGTGACTCGAAAAGGTTTTGTTTCCGCATGATCTTCTGACTGTCGGTGCCTCAGTCAGCTGGGGGCACGGAGGGGGGTCAGGCTTAGGGTGAGGGTGGAGGAGCACGGGCTCGGGGGGGTGCTTAGGAGGAGGGGGCAGACGGGATGCTGGGAGCGGCTTTGCTTGTCTTCTGTCTTTAGTCTGTAGCCTTTTGAGCAAGTTGCTCTGTTCATAATGCTAACTGTGAACCTTGAGAATGCACCTTTAATTTATAATTGAAATGAAGGTTCAAAAGGGAAGTAATGATTTTTGCTTTAGTGGGTCACAGTGAACGTTTCTGAGACCCTTCCTTTCATAAGTGGTCGTGTCAGGACGGCTGATGTTGCTCTTTCTGTTTCAGATGGGAATGACTGGTAACACAAGTCCATTTGGACAAGCCTTTAGTCAAACTGGAGGGCAGCAGATGGGAGCCCCTGGAGTGAACCCCCAGCTGCCGAGCAAGCAGAGCATGGTCAACAGCTTGCCTCCCTTTGCCGCAGACATCAAGAACGCTTCAGTCACCAACGTGCCAAACATGGTGAGTCGCCCTTGGTCTCAGACTGTGGATCTCCAGTGGGCGCTCGGTGTGTGGATTCTTATCGTGCGACAGTGAAGATCTGAAGCTAGAAGTGTGTTGTGGGTGATAGGAGAGTAGCACGTATTTCCTGTGTGTGTGCTGTCTCCGTGAGTTTAAGTTTCTATGATGAGCTGCCCGTAAGGGGCTAGTAAAGATGATTCAGCTAGTCCCCCATGCTCCCTACCAGGAGGGAGGGGTTCATGAGTCACTTCGACTTTCCTCCAGAGTCACCCTCTGATTCAATAGGAGAGCTGAGAGAATGGGGGACATGGGCTTTTTTGGCTTTTTTACTCTTCCTGTCTGTCAGAGGTTGAGGCTGTCAGTAGAAGCCCATCAATTTGTGTCACAGTCAAATGAAGGACATTTATCTCAGAGAACTGTGCCTTGTCTTGAGACGTGTGTGTGCTGTCTGACTTGACAGATGGCTTCACGTGTCTTCATTCTCCCTGAGATTTCCTTCGTATAAAATAGAAACTGTCCTTGTAACTCTCGATCTCACTAACCCAGGGATCAGTGGGAAACAGCTCCTTTGTGCTGCAAGATGGAATCGCTTGAGGTCCAGCCACTCAGGGGAAGTGTGTTCTTCTGTCAGACCTTACTGTGCATACGTGGCCGCTGCGCCCCTGATGTGCCTTTGCTGCGGGGTCAGGGCCTGCAGCAGCCACTCTCCCTTTCCTGGGCCAGCCCCGGGGCTGCCAGCCACGCAGCTGTGCGGAGCCATCTGGGCTGACTCAGAAGAAAGCTGGCGGTTATATTCAGAAAAGGTGGTTCTTTGTCTTCTGATTTTTTAAAACCTGTAATTTGAAGTATTTGTCGTGAAGATACCCCAGAGAATTCCTCTATCACTATCACCTGCTTCCCTGGATGTTAGCATCTTCTGTAACTTGGGACAATTTGCCAGAACTAAGTCCTTACAGTACTTAGGAGTCTGGAGGTTGTTGGAAGCAGAAAGAGCTAGGTCTCTTTCTCTTTTTGATAAAAGTCAGGAAGTGGAGTGATACTGAGGTGTCCTGATCAGGTTTGCTCTGTTTGCCACATTCTCATATCTTAAAACAAGAGAGAGGAAGAGTGATGAGGCTTGTCCTCAAGCTGCTCCGAGTTCTGACCGCTTCTTCTTGTCGGCATCTCTGTGACTCTCCTGGGTCTACTTCTCTCCCTCCAGTAACTGTGTGTGGCCAGGATCGCTCTGTTCGCAGCCAGGCAGATCCAGAACTTAAGGCAAAGCCCACTGCTTCTTCCACGCCCCCACCCCCACCCCCCAGCCCCGCTCTCCCTGGCCTTGCCTCCCGCAGTCCTCACTGGGGGACAGTCGTGTGGACTTCAGTGCTGCTGATTGTCCCCTGGGTTTGCTCAGGAACCTGGAGCACATTTTGGCTTCGGGAGTAAAAGCGTTAGCTTTTCACAGACATCCTGTGTTTTTTGTCTGGGAAACTGTGACCCAACTTTTTCCTCCCTTTCTTCTTTAAAATTTTCTCCAGCCCCACTTTTTCACCCTCTGTCCTTCACGCACAGTCTCGTGGCAGAAACCCTTCCCTGTGGTCCTCTGCCCAGCTCTGCGGCTCCAGGGACTGAATTCCCGGGACTGGTGCGCTGATCAAGGGCAGGGTCAGACCAGACAGGAAAGAAGCTTCTCTCTCCACCTGAGCATGGCCTGGAGCTCTGGGCTGTGGAAGGGCTTCTGTCTGCTGGCACTTCAGAGGTTTCTCAGTTGCGCGGGCCGTGCTGTATGTTGTGGGATACTTAGCAGGATCCCTGGCCTTCACCACTCAGTGCTCCCAGCCCTCCCCCGTTCCCTTCCTTTCCCTGCCTAACCCCCACCACCCCCAGCCAGCCCCAGTTGAAAGCCCCTGCCCTGGAGAACAGTTAGGGGAGGCAGTAGTGATAAAATCTCATCCTTCTGGCTGTGAAGCGAACAAATGAGACCAGCTCTTCCCCCGATCCCACCCCCTCCTTGGGCCCCTCTGGACAGCATGGTGAACTGGGGCAGCGCCTTGGTCTGTGCCAGCCTAGCCACTGCTTTCCCATGGGGACCTGGGTGGACCCGGGAAGTGATGCACAGCTGTTGTCTTCGGAGTAAGGTCCTCAGACGTTCATCCATGAGGCACCAGAGCTTTGCCAGCATGTATGTCTGAAGCCTCGGCCTTCGCGTTGTTGGGTGCGCACAGGTGCTGGCGGGGACCGTCAGAGGAGCAGGGCGCGAGGGCGTGTCACTTGCCTGGTATCCAAGTGCTTTCTCATCGTGTGTTCTACGTTACTCTTTCACAGCCTCTTGAAAGACATCATTCACCTCCCATTGTTCAGATGAGGAGGCTGAGGGTTTGACTGAGTTTATTCAGGGCTTGTAGCCTGTTGTCTGCAAGGCCCAGAACTCTTTCAGTGGTCCTAGCCCTCATGTTTTAGGGGCTCTGAGCTCTTTGGGGGTGTTTATATCACTTACATCCGTTCCTCAAAACATATTTGGTGGTCTTCCTTGAACTTTCTAAATTGTATCCGGCCTGTTGGAGCTCAGAGATTGTTGTCTGCAGGAAGGAAGCAGTTACCAAAGACTTAGGTCTCTTTAGTTTAAAAAAAAAAATAGAAAAATTTGCACCTTGAATGTACTTGTGGTTTTTGTCATGCTTTGGAGTGACCTTGTAAAACCCAGCGAGGCTCTGTGTGCCGCCTGGGTGAGTTCGGGCCTGTGACTCCAGCTCACCCGGTGCCTTGGCTGAGCTCTCTGTGGAGCCATTGAGGCACTTGGTCTTTGGCCAAGGGGCTCGTGCCTGTCTTCTCTCCATCACTGGGGGTGCAGAGGAAGCCAGGGGTGCGGACAGTCTTTCAATTTGCTGCTTTTGTTGAGCACCTTTTCTGAGCCCAGGTGTATCTGGAATGTGGCTGTGAGTGATGTAGAGCTCACCCCCATGGAATTGCAGGGGTGGGGGGCAGCGGTGGTGATGGAAAACAAATAATCAAAGACAGACTGCCCAAGCAGGTCTGAGTAGCACACAGAGGTTGAGGTTGACACGGGGACCTCCTTAGGTGGAACCATCAGAGAGAGAGCTGCACCAAGAATTGGGTTTAAGGGCAAGTTCGGGAGGGTGAGCAGAAGCCATGGAGACCCCAGGGCTCTGGAAGAGCATGGCTTGTATGGGAGCCAGCGGAAGTCCAGGGAAGGATGAGGGGGAAGTGGTGTGAGGTGAGTACTGGGGGCTCAGCCGGAGCCATCTCAGGGAGGCTGTGGGTGGCAATGGCCGCTGCAGTGGTCCAGGCTAGAAGAGACAGGTCACAGTAGGGACAGGGGAGCAGACAAGAGTCTCCACTAGAGTGGGGTCACCAGGAGAGATGGCTTGGTGGGTGGTAGGGCCATCTACAGAGCTAGCAGAGGAGCAGGCTGGGGAGAGGGTGACAACGGAGAGGGCACTCACAGTTCCGCTGTAAACCTGCTCCTCTTGAGATGCTTGTGAGACGTCCAGGTGAAGAGGCCAGGCAGGTGGACGGACATCCAAGTAGGGTGGCCACTGTCCAGGGGGGCTGGTGATGTCCCTGAAGGTGGGAGAGGAGACTGAGAGGGGATGGTGACTGTTGGGGTGGTGAGTGAGGTGAGGGCCGAAGATCGCCAGGGGAGTGTGCAGGTAGATGTGTGGGTGGTCACGGAGCGTGTGGGCTGTGCGGCCCGTAGTCATGGAAACCTGTGGCTCGCCACGCTCTGAGGTCTCCCTCTGGGATGTGCTGCCTGGAGCTCCAAAGGGCGCAGAGCTCCCATTGCAGATGGGGTCCTTGTTGAGGGCATCCATAATCCCCAGGACAGCATTCAAGAGCAAATGCCACATCTCCCTAAATTTTCACATGGATTTCATTGCAGCTCTGTCTTTCGGCCATTTTATTTGTAATTTCTTAACTTTCTACAGATTTTTGAAGTTGTTAGAATTTTTACCATATTATTACACTGTATTTCATGATTTTAAGATCCACTCCCCCACCCCCCCAACCCCGCCACATTGTAGCATCTTTGAAATCAGGATGTTTTTTAAAAATAGTCAAGTTTTAGGTCTAATAAGACTCAGTATGTATGCTATTGTTTATAATGTGAATTAATAAGAGTTACAACTATAAAATATATGTGTTCACTATCCAGTTTTCTAGGATTGTTCACATGGATGTAAGAATTTCAAAATAATATAAATTTTACTGATGAAGAAGAGTGATTTTGGTGAGGGCATGGGTTGGATTGTCTTTCTGTAGCCTGGCTTGAAGGTCCACATGGGCCGTCTCAAAGGAGAGGTTTGTCCGGGCCGAGCGGAGTTGTCCCAGGGCAGTCCTCTGGAAGCGGGGGCCACCTGACCCCTCAGTGACATTGCCCTTCTTGCCATTTTCACCTGAAACGGTCATAACAGAGCATGGGAGCGTTAGCAGGAAGGGGGCGGAATTCGGGTATCAGCTGGAACCGGATTGTCCATTCTGCTGTTTGCTGACCTGTGGGGTGTGGGGTTGTTTTGAAGGGGCCCCGTTTCAGGTGGGGCACCCCTGGGTGTATCTCACCTGAGAAGGTTTGGTGACCAGAGGGCCCCCACCGTCAGTTTCTCTCTGGAGTCTGCTGTGGGCGCCCCACTGTGGTCTCCCACAGGGTTATTTCTAACAGGAAGTTCATGTGTGTTGGGGTTTTTTGTTGTTGTTTTGAGAAAAACTAAGAACTATATTATGGAGGATTTGCCATTCCGAACTTGTGGAGGAGGGACTTCCCTGGTCGCCCAATGGCTGACTCTGTTCCTGCTGCAGGGGCCCCGGGTTCAGTCCCCATCAGGGAACTAGATCCCAGATGTGGCAACAAAGACTGAAGACTTCGTGTCACACAACTAAGACCTGGCACAACCAAATAAATTAATTGATTTTAAAGACAGAGTTGTAGTGAAGGAAAATAATCAGGAGTGCTGCTCATTTAACACATTATTGCTTGGGGGATTTTTACAGAAACTCACACCTGTAGTCAGCAATTTGTTACGTAAGTGAATGTTGAAATGTCTCTGGTCAATAAAGTTCAGATAACAAAAAACAAATTAATACATCTCTGGTCAGGTAAGTTGTTAAAATTGCTCACAAAAGGAAAAATAAAGTAGCTCATGGGAGTGGTGGTAGCTCTTGTGTCAGAGAATTGGAACCTGAAGGCTCTGGACAGGCCCCCCAGGCAGCTGCTGGTTCAGGTCTCTGAAGTGGAGGAGGGTGACTGAGCAGGCTGCTCCGTGCGGAGGAGGGTCCGGCTGGAGTGAGCTGGGGGCAGCGCCGCTGGCAGCTCGTGGTGACGCGCCATCAGCTCTGGCCCTTCCGGACAAGCTGTGTGTCTTGGAGTTGGTTCTGTCTGCCTCACAGTGAGTCAGCGGACCCACTGCATCAGAGTGACTGGCCACTGGGCTGCCCTATGTCCTCCTAGTTCGGAATCTCTTAGAGGACGGGGGAGGAATCTTTTTGTCTCTCACTGTTATTGGTGAGACTTTTCACTTTTGCCTTTCTCAGTGTTCCAGTGTGTGCTGCCTACTTCCCTCTAAGACGGTTCAGGATAATTGCCGAGTAGATGGACTTGGTCTTCCTCTTGTGGTGGGACTGCGCTCCTCTGGTGACTCTGGTGTAGATTAGGCTTCCAGAGACTCTGTCCCCTGCAGCGTCAGGGACCTACTGCCCAGATGCCCACCGGGGAGTGGCCTGCTTTGTTAGTCTTTGTGTCCACTTCAGCACTTCGGAAACCTTCACTCTCCCCCTCCCTCTTTTTATCTTATTTTCTCATCATTTTCCATCTTCCATATCCAGTTTCCAATCACTGAGGAATCAAGACTTGAACTGATTGAGCTTCATGAACCCAAGTGTTTCTCCCTGTTGTCGTCTTTGGCTCATCCTAGTTTTCGCTGCCCTTTAAATGCGCGCGTGTGTAAAGCATTGTCCGTAGTTCCTTGTCCTTCACACGCAAGGGTCTAAAATCACTGGCACTCTGGTGTTTCCCTCCACCCTAGGCCTAGGGAGAGAGCTTCCAGCACTCTCATCCTTCACTGGAATGACAAGTGAGTAGTCTCATCAGCTCTTCACTGTGAGAGCAGTTTCTGTTGAGAATCACTCTGTGGCCATGAATTATGCCTCAGTAATTGAACTGGAATACAAGGGGCAGTGTTGGGAAGTAAGTACTTGCCTCTCACTATTAGTCCTCCAAGTGTTCTTGTAATTTTAGGCATTTACCTTTCTTATTCTCATCGCCTCCACCTGTAACTTGAAGATGAGAAGATGAGTTTATGGGCCTTTGGAGAATAATTTTTCATCTAAAATTCTTACCAGCACCTATATAAATCCTTTCTACTATTTAAACTCATCCTCTTTTGTTTTGGCAATAAATATTAGCCTGGGAAACATAGTCCAAGTCCAAAATATGATATGTTGCAAATATAAAAAAAGCTGTAAATTGAGAAGTAATTTATGGTATTCTTTGATAGTAGAGACCAGCTGTATTGGTTGTACTGGTATTGGAAGTACTCAATCAGGATCATTTAACTGGGTTTCCCTGGTGGTCCAGTGGTCGGAACCTGCCTGCCACTGCAGGGGACACAGGTTTGATCCCTGGTTTGGGAAGAGACCACATGCTGTGGAGCCCCTACGCCCCTGTGCCACAGCTGCCGAGCCTGTGTGCTTAGAGCCGCAATAGGAGAAGCCGCTGCAGTGAGAAGCTCCCACACTGCAGCTAGAGAGTAGCCCCAGCTCTCCACACCAGAGGAAGCCTGCATGCAGCCACAAAGACCCGGTGGAGCTAAAAAAAAATCACTTAACTTCTTCCCAAGACTAGTTTCCATTAACCATGTCTTTTCTAGAGCCTAATTAGCATAGCCTTTTCTTCAGTGAAGCTTTCTAGGTAAAACAGCATAAATTATCTCCAGAGACATTCAGGTCTTTGACTTCATGTAGAGACTTAGTAGGCAGGTTCTTCGTGTCTAAACAAGTTGTGCCCAGTACACACACTAGTGTCAGAATTTCTGCCTGCCCGGTAGCAGCAAATACAGGGACTGTACCAGGCGTTTTGGAAAATGAAGTGACTGTTTTAGGAAGAACTCAGTAGATACCTTAAATGATTATACCTATATATAAAATTTTTTTTAATTTAATATTTTTTGAAGAGGTAGAACTCAGTAGGCAGCACATTTAATGGGTCTGGAAGGAGACAGTCGCAGCTACCAAAGATGTGAGCGCAGTGTCTGAAGAGTCACAGCTGTCTTGGTGTGGCCCCAACTTCCCAAACTTCTTACCTTTTCCACAATTATCTGAAATGGTGCTTAGGCTTAAGCCACCAAAAGCTAATTTGTCTGTCAAATGATTAATTTGCCAAGTTATCAAAAACTTACTGTAATAAATTCTTGAAGAATATGTTCATATAGATGGGTGGTCAAGAAGATGATTCCTTGAAAGTTGTGCGTGCTGAGTCGATTCAGCCATGTCTGCTTCTTTGCAGCCTTATGGGCCGTAGCCCCCCAGGCTCCTCTGTCCACGGGGTTCTCCAGGCAAGAACTGGATTGGGCTTCTGTGCCCTCCTCCAGGGGCTCTTCCCAGCCCAGGGATCGAACCCCCATCCCTTGTGTCTACCTGCACTGGCAGGCAGATTCTTTACCCCTTGAGCCACCTGGGAAGCCAGTTGTTAGTAGATGGGTAATTCTCGTGGACTGGTTGTACAGTAACGGGGCCTGATGCCCGTAAGACCTCGTAAGTCAGTTGAGACGTGTGGATCTGGTTGGCCTGTCCCCTTGGCTGTTGGAGTAGATCCAGCAGCTTTTACCCTCGAGGTTTCTTTGCACAGGTGTACTTGACCATGCAGCCCCCGAGACAGATCGACTCTCCAGGTGGACAGGAGTGACGCTGGGGCAGGGCAGAGAGTGGGTCTGTCCAGTTGCCTGTCCTGTGCTCTCTCGCCCATGAGTTTTCTTTCTTGAATTAGCCGTTTTTTCCACTGTGAAATCAGTGTTTCTGATTTGGAAGATTGCTTAGAAGTCATTCTGGTCCACCTTGATCATTTTTAGTTGTTTCTTTATTGAATTTAAATCTTAAATTGTTAGGTAATCTTATTTTTAAAAAATCAGCAGACACCAAACAAAAAGAAGACACAGAAACATTATTCTATCTAAATAACTGTTCTGTTTCTTACCAGTTGATCTTTATCATCTCAGGTGATTATCGCTTCTTCCTGGTTTGATAGCGGAGTACATTTAATGAGCATTTTCTCTATTTTATGACTGCAGAGCTTTGTGTAACCAGCTGTTCTAGGGTCCTTCTGGGGGAATCAGAACAAGCAGACATTGCAGAACAACCCTTTGTCCCACCTGGGGTTCGCTTCGGTGTCATTTCCTGACTTTTAAGAGGAGACTGGGGAGAAGTAAAGTTTCCAGGTGGGTCAGGGGAGGATGTCAGAGAAGTAGGGGTCTGGACTGCATTCGTTATGTGGAAGGTCTGGGCCAGGCTGATCTGAACGGTTGTCTGTGGGAACCCAGCCTTGCAGATGGGGGGCGGTGGTCATGTGGTCAAAGGAAGCACTTTCGTTCACTGTTCTGACTTGTCACTTTCTGCTTCTTACTGTTTGCAGAGTCCTTTGCAGACATTGTAATCTATTTTTGGATACGTCATGGAAAATAACTTCTTTTTCTAGAAAGAATCCAGGATAAACTTTATACATACTCCTTGTGCACATCTGTGATTCTGTTCTTAGGATAAAGGGCATTTTAAAAAAATGAGGTTGGTGCTGATTACTCAGACCCATGTAGCAATGACAGATCTAGTAAAATACAGCAAGCTCCTTTACAATTAAGAAATACACCAGAATAAACGTAAAATGTTTGCCTTTCACGGCCATTTAATGGACAGGGGTTTAAATAACGGTTGAGTTATGATGCCAGCAAGATATATGCAAAGAACAAAAGATCTAGCAATGAGATGGGGTGAGTGGGCTGTGCTCTCCACAGCCCTTGGGTTGTACACTTTATGTTCACCTGCTGTTACTCATGGTTCAGAATGTTGACAGGCAGGGGGTCGTGATGGCAGCACTGTGACTCCTGTTCCCCAGTAACCTTCCCCTTCCACCGTTAGGAATTGCATGTGAGCTGATGGGAGTTACCAAAATGTCTTGCATGAATTGTAAAGCTTGTGATGGATACTGTTGTATTGCCTTCCAACAAAAGCCAGGAAGCAGGTCACTAGTATCCCATGATGCTCCCAAGGCTGGGGGTTATCATTCGGTCCTTTGACAGGAGGAGAGAGTGCCCAGTTATTGTGGTCTGCATTTCTTGATTACTGGTAAGAAGGAAAGTACGTGTGTTTAGTATGTTTTTGTTTCTCAAGTTGTTTAGTTCCTGTCCTTGGCCAGTTTTTCTTTTTTAAAAAACTTTATTTATTTATTTTAATTGGGGCCTAATTACTTCACAGGATTGTGGTGGTTTTTGCCATACACCGACATGAATCAGCAGCAGGTGTGTGTGTCCCCCACCCAAAGCCCCCTCCCACCTCCCTCAGTTTTTCTGCTCCATTCTCTTCAAATGCTTTATGAGGCAAGGTGGGCAGCCGTCTGACAAGGCGAGCGCAGAAGAGTAAGGAGGTGGGAACTCCCCCCGGCCCACCAGCGCCCATGCGGCTGCACAGGCCTGCGTTAGGCCTCCCTGGGCCGGGGGTGGGCATTAAGTGAGCTGCTGCTTGTTGGGCACCCAGCACCGAGTCCTTGAGAAGTGGAGACTGGAGGACTGACGCCGGCACTGTCTGCTTTGGCTCGTGTGTGTCACGTGGTTCGCCTAGCTTGTTGGTCGCTGTTACAGCGGCCTGGCCCAGGCACGCTCACGGTGCTCATGACTGCCGCAGCATGAGAATCACCTGTGAGTGTCTCTCCTAAATGTTTCTTTTTATTGTAACTGTAAAGTGCATCCGTGTTCATTTTGGAAAACCTTTAAGAAGTATAAAGCTGTTGTAAGGAAGCCTCCTCTGTGGAACTTGAATACAAACGCCTCTGCCCCCACCGCCCCTCCAACCCCCATCTTGTGAACCGTAGTCTCTGGGAGGCATGAGTGGGGAATCTGTATTTGAAGAGGTTATACTGGGGACTAGTTAGGAACCACTGCTTTATATATTTTTATGGAGGCCTGTACCACTTTGTAGGACTGTTACAGTTTTTTTTTAATATTTAATTGTTCATTGTTTTCTACTGATTCTTCTGATTTTCCTCCCAAAGTGGGATTTTTTTCCTTGTTTGTTATAAAAATAGTAGACATTTCTTGTAAAATATTCAAACAATGCATGAAGTTGATAAGGAAAAGCTGAATGACTTTACGGTACTATTTTAATAGCTTTCTTCTGTAGCCTGATATGTTCCATTTAACTTCACTGGCAGCGTGAGGGTCTGCGTTATTTCTGGGGTCTGTGTGTGTGTTGTGGCCGTGCTGGGTCTCCATTGCTGTGCGGGCTTTCTCTGGTTGCAGCAGGCAGCTGGGTCTCCGTTGCTGTGCGGG
Source organism: Ovis aries (assembly GCF_016772045.2). Classification (NCBI taxonomy): domain Eukaryota; kingdom Metazoa; phylum Chordata; class Mammalia; order Artiodactyla; family Bovidae; genus Ovis; species Ovis aries. The sequence continues at coordinate 3,675,585 of NC_056077.1, read as the reverse complement.
CTTTCTCTGGTTGCTGCAGGCAGGTGCTGCTCTCTGGTCGTGGCGTGTGGGCTTCTAAGTGCAGCGGCTTCCCTTGTTGCAGATCACGGGCTCTCGGGCAAGCGGGCTCAGTAGTTGTGGGGCATGGGCCTAGTTGCCCCAGATAACAGTGATTCTATCTCACAATGCTTGGTGGGTCAAGGATTTGGTTGGGGCTTGGCTCCAGGCCTTTGTATTCCCTGTGGCTTTGACTAGGCTGTCCTCAGGTCCCCCTTACTTTTCATGCCTGCATCTGATTTCATGAGGTCTGTAGCCATAATTTTTCTTAACTGGTCTGTCTTTTCTAGACATTTAGGGAAATTTCCAGTATTCGGTAATTTAATCAAATTGTCTGTCTTTGTACACAGATTTTAGCACAGTAGTCTGGCTACTTCCCTAAAAATAAATTGTAAGATGTAGAACCACTGGATCAAAAGGAATGGACATTTTTCATCTTTTTATCGTGGTCATATTGATAAGTGAAAGATGCTTCTTCGTTCTAATTTCATTTCTTTGATAATTCGTGAGATAGAAGTCATTTTAAAACAGCTCTATTGAGATACGATTGCTCTCCCATGCAGTTCCCTTCTTTAAAGCACACAGTTCAGTGGCATTTAGTGTTTTGTGCCGCCATCACCAACCATGTTCAAATTTAGGACATTTTCTTGTTTCAAAAAGAGAGTCTGTACCGTTAGCAAGTTCCTCCCATTTCCCTGAGATCTTCAGCCGGATGCAGCCACTGATCTCTTTTCTGCCCCTGTGGATCTTCCTGTTCTGGACATTTCATCGAAATGGAATTATACAGTATGTGGTTGGTTGTGACTGGTGTTTTCGCTTAGCACAATGTTTTTGAAGTTCATTCATGTTGTAGCATGTACTGTACTTCCTTTTTTGTGGTTGGGTTATATCCTTTTTTTGATATACCATGTTTTTCCAATTTCTACTGGATGCCCATTTAAGTTGGTTCCATTTTTTGGCTATTAGGAATCTTGCTGCTGCAAACATTAGTGGCCATGTGTTTGTGTGAACATATGTTTTCAGCTCTCTTGGGTGTATGCTTCAGAGAATTGCTGGTCCAGATGGTAACACCAGGTTTAACCTTTTGAGGAACTGCCAGAGTGGTGTCCCAAGTGGCTGCACCCGTTCACACACACTCCAGTAGAGTGAGAGAGAGAGCAGGTTCTTCTCCATCAGCACTTGTTACTGTCCGTTTTTAAACTGTAGCTATGAGGCAGGTGTAAAGCAGTACTTCACTGTGGTTCTGATGATAGTTAATGGTATCGAGTGCTTTTTCATGGGTTTCAAGTTTCAGTAAACATACCAGTTTTTTCATGCATTTCTCTGTATATCTTCTTTGGGAAAATGTCTCTTCGTATACTTTGTCCATTTAAAAAAATTAGGTTCCTTTTTTTTTTTTTAATCATTGAGTTTTAAGAGTACTTTGAGTGTTTTAGATATAAGCCCCTTATCACATCTGTGATTTGCAGATGTTTTTTCCCATTCTTTGGGTTGTCTTTCACTTTCCTGATGGTGTCTTTTGAAGCTTAACAGCTTTTAATTTTAATGCAGTCTAGTTTATTTTTTTCATTACCATGGTTTCTGCTTTTGGTTACATACCTAAGAATCTATGGCAAGATAGAGTCCTCCTTCATTTTTATCGTTTTCCAAAATATTCTTGGTTATTGCAAAAAATAAAGCTGCCTAAAATTATAAAGTACTTTTGGGGGAATTTGCAAATTTTGTTCTGTATGTTTAAATGGAGGTTCTTGTCTAAGCATTTTTCTTTTAATTCTCTTCTCCCGCCTGAACAGTGGGGACTGAGCTGGGAAGTTGGTAGAATCTTAAGGCTGCTTCTGACAGATTTTTGCAGAAGTTCATACAGCTCTTCCTTCTTGTTGAGTACCAGCCTCAGAGAGAAGGAAATTAAATTTGCCCCACGTTTGTAAGCACTTTGCAACCTGGACTAGCCTCATGCAAGCCGGTGGAGGTAATGGGGAAGGCTAACCCAGGAACACGAGACTTGTCTGCTTCATGTTGCTGGTGACTCAGCTTCATCCTCCAGTTTGTTTTTGAGATGTGTAAACAGTGTGTAGACTTACTAAATAGCTGCATGTAGATGGAGAATAGACCAAGACTTGAACGTGCTGTATTTCCACATGTTGAGGTTTCAACATACCATCAAATACAGTTCAAAATGTGTGATTGAGAACATCGCAGATGAGAAACAATGTGTTAATTTTTAATGACTTTAAAAGTCTTTTATAATTTAATCCTAAGATTGAGACTTTTTTTAACCAGGTTTTTATATGATACCTCTTACGTTTGTTTGTTTTGTGTGTAGTATTTCTGTATTTTAAGAAATACAGGAGGACGACTGCTTGATTCTTCTAGACATCAGTATTGTGAGAAAGTAAAGGCAGGGGAGGGTAGCAGGAGACGAAGAACCTTAAAGACAGTAACCAGGTGGAGGGTGTGGGCCTGAAATGGGTCCTGATCTGTGCACAACAACTCTAAAAGACTGTTTGGAGACAAGTTGAGAAACTTGTGTATGGACTACATGTTAGAAGATATTAAAGAATCCTTCATTTGGTTAGATGTGATAATGGTATCTTTTCCTTTCTACTTTTCCACATGTTTGAAATTGTTTTGTAAATGCAAAAGAGACCTAACCAGGTATCATCATACATTTCCCATATTCTTCTGTTCCTGTTGATTTTCGCGTGGACTTTGTAGTCCATGGAAATGAGCTGATCGATGCAGAATCATTTAACGTAGCTACTGGATGCTGCAGAGGGCATAGTCACAGGCTGTTTGTTTATTGGAGCCTTATTTTAAAGTGTCAGAAAAAAGAGGAGTGGCTACAGTGTATGCCCAGTCTTTGGAGTTTGGATAAATGAATGTACAGCCACATGTTCACTATACATCATGCTACAACTTGCTGGTACGGGGCAGAACCTAGAATAAATACCAGTTCAGTTCAGTTCAGTTCAGTTGCTCAGTTGTGTCCGACTGTTTGCGACCCCATGAATCGCAGCACGCCAGGCCTCCCTGTTCATCACGATCTCCTAGAGTTCACTCAGACTCATGCCCATCGAGTCCGTGATGCCATCCAGCCATCTCATCCTGGGTCGTCCCCTTCTCCTCCTGCCTCCAATCCCTCCCAGCATCAGAGTCTTTTCCAATGAGTCAACTCTTCGCATGAGGTGGCCAAAGTACTAGAGTTTCAGCTTTAGCATCATTCCTTCCAAAGAAATCCCAGGGCTGATCTCCTTCAGAATGGACTGGTTGGATCTCCTTGCAGTCCAAGGGACTCTCAAGAGTCTTCTCCAACACCACAGTTCAAGAGCATAAATTCTTCGGCGCTTAGCCTTCTTCACAGTCCAACTCTCACATCCGTACATGACCACAGGAAAAACCATAGCCTTGACTAGATGGATCTTAGTCAGCAAAGTAATGTCTCTGCTTTTGAATATGCTATCTAGGTTGGTCATAACTTTCCTTCCAAGGAGTAAGCATCTTTTAATTTCATGGCTGCAATCACCATCTGCAGTGATTTTGGAGCCCAGAAAAATAAAGTCTGACACTGTTTCCACTGTTTCCCCATCTATTTGCCATGAAGTGATGGGACCGGATGCCATGATCTTTGTTTTCTGAATGTTGAGCTTTAAGCCAACTTTTTCACTCTCCTCTTTCACTTTCATCAAGAGGCTTTTTAGTTCCTCTTCACTCTCTGCCATAAGGGTGGTGTCATCTGCATATCTGAGGTTATTGATATTTCTCCCAGCAATCTTGATTCTAGCTTGTGTTTCTTCCAGCCCAGCATTTCTCATGATGTACTCTGCATATGAGTTAAATAAGCAGGGTGACAATATACAGCCTTGACGTACTCCTTTTCCTATTTGGAACCAGTCTGTTGTTCCATGTCCAGTTCTAACTGTTGCTTCTTGACCTGCATACAGATTTCTCAAGAGGCAGGTCAAGTGGTCTGGTATTCCCATCCCTTTCAGAATTTTCCACAGTTTATTGTGATCCACACAGTCAAAGGCTTTGGCATAGTCAATAAAGCAGAAATAGATGTTTTTCTGGAACTCTCTTGCTTTTTCCATGATCCAGCAGATGTTAGCAATTTGATCTCTGGTTCCTCTACCTTTTCTAAAACCAGCTTGAACATCAGGGAGTTCACGGTTCACGTATTGCTGAAGCCTGGCTCGGAGAATTTTGAGCATTACTTTACTAGCATGTAAGATGAGTGCAGTTGTGCAGCAATTTGAGCATTCTTTGGCATTGCCTTTCTTTGGGATTGGAATGAAAACTGACCTTTTCCAGTCCTGTGGCCACTGCTGAGTTTTCCAAATTTATTGGCATATTGAGTGCAGCACTTTCACAGCATCATCTTTCAGGATTTGAAACAGCTCCACTGGAATTCCATCACCTCCACTAGCTTTGTTCGTAGTGATGCTTTCTAAGGCCCACTTGACTTCACTTTCCAAGATGTCTGGCTCTAGATTAGTGATCACAGCATCATGATTATCTGGGTCGTGAAGATGTTTTTTGTACAGTTCTTCCGTGTATTCTTGCCACCTCTTCTTAATATCTTCTGCTTCTGTTAGGTCCATACCATTTCTGTCCTTTATCGAGCCCATCTTTGCATGAAATGTTCCCTTGGTATCTCTAATTTTCTTGAAGAGATCTCTAGATCTTCTTTGCATTGATCACTGAAGAAGGCTTTCTTATCTCTTCTTGCTATTCTCTGGAACTCTGCATTCAGATGCTTATATCTTTCCTTTTCTCCTTTGCTTTTCACCTCTCTTCTTTTCACAGCTGTTTGAAATGCCTCCCCAGACAGCCATTTTGCTTTTTTGCATTTCTTTTCCATGGCGATGGTCTTCATCCCTGTCTCCTGTACAGTGTCATGAACCTCATTCCATAGTTCATCAGGCACTCTATCTATCAGATCTAGGCCCTTGAATCTATTTCTCACTTCCACTGTATAATCATAAGGGATTTGATTTAGGTCATACCTGAATGGTCTAGCGGTTTTCCCTAGTTTCTTCAGTTTAAGTCTGAATTTGGCAATAAGGAATTCATGATCTGAGCCACAGTCAGCTCCTGGTCTTGTTGACTGTATAGAGCTTCTCCATCTTTGGCTGCAAAGAATATAATCAATCTGATTTCGGTGTTGACCATCTGATGATGTCCATGTGTAGACTTTTCTCTTGTGTTGTTGGAAGAGTTTTCTCTTGTGTTGCTATGACCAGTGCATTTTCTTGGCAAAACTGTATTAGTCTTTGCCCTGCTTCATTCCGCATTCCAAGGCCAAATTTGCCTGTTACTCCAGGTGTTTCTTGACTTCCTATTTTTGCATTCCAGTCCCCTATAATGAAAAGGACATCTTTTTGGGTGTTAGTTCTGAAAGGTCTTGTAGGTCTTCATAAAACCGTTCAACTTCAGCTTCTTCAGCGTTACTGGTTGGGGCATAGACTTAAATAACTGTGATACTGAATGGTTTGCCTTGGAGACGAACAGAGATCATTCTGTCATTTTTGAGATTGCATCCAACTACTGCATTTCGGACTCTTTTGTTGACCATGACGGCTACTCCATTTCTTCTGAGGGATTCCTGCCCGCAGTAGTAGATATAATGGTCATCTGAGTTAAATTCGCCCATTCCAGTCCATTTTAGTTCGCTGATTTCTAGAATGTCGACGTTCACCCTTGCCATCTCTTGTTTGACCACTTCCAGTTTGCCTTGATACATGGACCTGACATTCCAGGTTCCTATGCAATATTGCTCTTTACAGCATCGGACCTTGCTTCTATCACCAGTCACATCCACAAGTGGGTATTGTTTTTGCTTTGGCTCCATCCCTTCATTCTTTCTGGAGTTATTTCTCCACTGATCTCCAGTAGCATATTGGGCACCTAATGACCTGGGGAGTTCCTCTTTTGGTATCCTATCATTTTGCGTTTTCATACTGTTCATAGGATTCTCAAGGCAAGAATACTGAAGTGGCTTGCCATTCCCTTCTCCAGAATAAATACCAAGCCAAATTTATATAAATAAGACTATTGGTCATGGTTCATACATACAAAAACGACTGGGAGGAGAAAAACCTGTCTGTACTTCCGCAGTAGACTCCTGGCTCTCAGGATTGCAGGTGTTAAGTATTTCCTTAGTTCTTTTGCTTTCCACATTTTTATAATCGCGGAAATAGACATAAGGGAAAGAGGCTGTTTTCCCTCAGGCGTTAAGTGCTTCTCCACTCAGTACACTCAGCCTCTTGGCTTGAATTTTGCTTTTGTTTTCGTTCCTGGTTAGGGTTCTAGGAGTCGTGCTCTTGAGTGAAGCCAGGTAGCTTTTCTACATAGTTATTTTATGAGTTCTCATCAAGGTAAAGCCAAAACACAAAACACTCTTTTTGCAATGAACTTTGGTTCATAAAGAAATATGTTTTTACTTGGTGTTTTCCTAGTTGCAAATGTATATCATTTTGATTCTTCATTTGAAAAATCAGCTGTATTGTGCTTCGTGGGAGGCACTAGGTGTTGTAAAATAAAGTCAGAGGTGTGACTTAATCAGAGCAATAGATCAGAAAATCCCTGAAATATGGATTATATTGTTGCATGTTAGGAACATTACATTTCTCTTATTTCAAAGTTTCTTTAGTAAATTTCTGAAAAATATTGGTAGTTGGTAAAAAGTAAGAAGTTCTACAGGCCCCCTTTCCCGTGTTTGCAGTTAAGAGGTATGGCTGATCTGGCCTACTATTTTGAAAGGATGAAAGTAACTAAGCTCTATTTCTATATCTTTAGCAGATCATCAAATACCTAGAAAAAATATTGTCTGATGTCTGAGTAGAAATTTTAATGGAATGCAAAGCATTAGTGATTGTACAGGGTGGTTGTAGTCAAGATAAATGCTGTCTTAATCTTTTAGAAGTAATGAATGCTGCAGGTATTGTCCTTCCGATCAGAAGACTAGAAATCTGCAGGGTGGCTTTGATTTCTCTGCTCCGTCAGATCTTCTCAGTGGGTTGGAATTGGTCAGGCCTTGGCGATCTTTTTATTAGGTTGAATCCTATGGAATTGCCAACGTTTGGTCATTTGGCTTAGAGAAACAATAGTTTCATATGGTTCAACCTAATATAACAGCTTTTCCTGCACTTGTATGTATTGTAGCGTGATAAATTGCCAGTGAATTAAAAGAACCTCACCAGCTGCATTCTCACTGTGGCCTAAACTATCACTCAGCTTTACCTTTAGTTTGAAAAAATAGTTAATGAACATGAATTGGAACTCTGAACGCTTATTAAAATGTTTGTGTTAATTTGTTTTATTTTAGTCTCAGATGCAAACATCAGTGGGAATTGTACCCACACAGGCAATTGCAACGGGCCCCACTGCAGATCCTGAAAAACGCAAACTGATACAGCAGCAGCTGGTCCTACTGCTTCACGCTCATAAATGTCAGAGGCGAGAACAAGCCAATGGAGAGGTCCGGGCCTGCTCACTCCCACACTGTCGAACCATGAAAAACGTCTTGAATCACATGACGCACTGTCAGGCTGGGAAGGCTTGTCAAGGTAAGTGCTGTTTGCTCAGGTCCTGGTGGCAGAGCCAAGGGTGGACTTGTCTGGTATTCTCTGGCACCTCTCCTGTTGATAAGGTTCCCACCTTCCATGTCCCCGTGTGCTGACCAGTCAAATGCCTCTAGACACTCACCTGCCCAGGAGAAAGGCGGTGTGGTTCTGCAACGTTCCGTGAACTTTCGCTGGCGGGGCTGTGCCCTGCGTTCGTTCTTTGCTGCATTCCTCTGTCACGGAAGACCGGTGTCCTCTCTTGAGCACTCCTTCGCCACACATGTCTAGATAAAGCTCTCTTTTTGACAGTGTAGTGCGCACACCTGCCTGTGCCCGCCTTTCCCCAAGCCTAGAGCATCTGTCTTGCAGTAGTTTTATGCACCCAGGCGCCAGGGCCGCTGCTTCGCCCCTCCACCCTTCTGTCTTGGCTCATCGGGCTCCCAGCCCGGTTGTCCTGGGGACCTATGTGTACTGCCCACCCATGCCACCTTCCTTCCTCTCCAGAGGGGAGAACCATGCACACACGTGTCCCCGCTCTGGTCTTCACACAGACACCCCAGTTCTCCTGAAGAAGCCCCCCTTCACTAACGGTTCTGCTTCCCTTTAATCTTTATCCTCTTTCTGTCTCTTCTCACTTGTGCTCCTAACCTTGGGGAGAGTCTCCCTGATCTCCCTACTTCCCCTTGTGACACTTGTGAGTCCCGGGTGTAACCCTGTCCTGATGGAGAAGCAGAGGAGGGTCGTGCTGGACCTTTAGGAAGAAGTGGAAGCGAAGATAGAGACAGAGGGACCGGCCGCAGCTGCCGTCTCCAGTGCTCTGAGAAGTGCTGGGCCCCCACAGGGTCTCCACAGACCTCTCATTTGCTTCGCTACGTTTCTTCAGCTCTAGTGTTTAGACGGTTTCATCCTTGAGCATTATTAAACATAATGTAAACTCTTTATTGTAAATAGCGACATTACAGAATTATTATTTGTTCTGCCTTTCATTCCACTTGTGTGGTATTTCAGGCCAAGTAGTTTTGTTTTGTTTTTCATTTGTGGGCTGAACCTTTTTCACCATCATTCATAACATTGCTTCTCTGGAAAGTTTTTGTTTGGAATTCTCAGTAGTCGACTTACAAACTACCTGGAAAGCAGCCTGTTTGTAAGTTGAGGACTGCCTGCACCGTGCTGCAGTTACACTTGTGATCATTTTTTATGGAAGCTGGCCTTATAATGTAGGTGTAATTGAAAGCGCGACGATTTGGATAGAAAAATAACATCTCGTTGTTTTTCTGGTCATAGTTGCCCATTGTGCATCTTCACGACAAATCATCTCTCATTGGAAGAACTGCACACGACATGACTGTCCTGTTTGCCTCCCTTTGAAAAATGCCAGTGACAAGCGAAACCAACAAAGTAAGTGAGCACTGGGGGTAGAGAAGCTTGGCGATAAAACACAGAGAACACAGAGGAATAGGCAGGAAGCAGGGCAGAAGCTAGTCGCCACACCACATAGTGGGAGCTGGGGCGCCAGGGCGGAAGCCGAGGGGGAAGCTCAGCGCAGCCAGCACTCGGGCGCCCCACCTGCGCAGGGTGCGGTCACTTTAGAGTCCCCGCCCCGCCCCCCCGGACTCGGCCACAGCAGAGCAGCGAGTGCAGAAGAGGGATGTCACCTGGATCAGAGAGGCGAGAGCTGACGGGATGGCTCTCTGAGCTTCTTGACAGATACTCAGGATTTGTCACTGTAATGACAGTGACTTTGGGGTGAGGGGTGGAATAGACTGGACACTTTCTGAAATCACCCTAAAGTAGTTTTGAGTACCCTTTGTTCTAGAAGAGTCAGTCAGGCTGTGTTGGTGTGAAATTCCACGTGCAGGTGTTGCGGAGGCGATGCGGTTCCCAGACCTAGCTGTGTAACTAACAGTTCATTCAGCACAGATGGAGGGCCTCTGCACCAGGACTACCACACCCTGATTGCTGCCCTCGCTTCGCCATCTTTCCATTGGTCTGCGTGCCCTTAGCGGGTGGTTAGGCAGTGCCTCCATAGGAGGCCTTGTGTGGCTCCCGGGGGTGCCCATGGGCATCGGAGCAGGGAAAGGATGAGCGTCTCTCCCTGATGTTAAGTCCCTTCTGGTCGTTTTCAAGGTCCAGCTGTGCTCTCAGGGTGTGTCTCTTGGTGTGTACAGGTAGGCCGTGCCCTTGGCTCTCGTGTGCTCGTGGGCTGGAGCTGCCCTCGGAACTCCAGCACCATCTGCGTCTTCACCGCCGCATCTGGGCCATCTCACCCCACCCGCCCTGCTTGTGGTTACCTGTCCATTGCTCTCGTTCTTCTTGGGCAGACCTGTTGCTGCCTCAGAACACGTGTGCTGCTTTTCTTTCTGCTTGTTTCCAAATGGCACTGGGAAAGGTGCTTGAGCCCGCTAGGCCCCACTCCCTCCCAAGCGCCCCCAGCACCCCACACACAGAGTTGTCCGTGGCCCAGGAAAGCGGGCCAGGGTCACGGGCGATCCTCCCTCCCTTACTCCCCAGTGGAAGCAGTCATACTAAGTTTCCTTTAAAAGTCACTTTCCTAAGTCAGTTAAATTATACTTTTATTAAGCAAAAAATGAATTAATACACAATTTTCTAGGACATTTCTTACATAAAGTGAGGATCTAGGAATCTGTGTCTTCTAGAAGCAGATATTTGAGACAGTTGTAGTGGACTACAGTCTGAGTTTCTTCCAAGTTAGTGTAAAATGTTTTATTTTTTACTAACACCTTGTGATGGTTACAGTTTCTTATGTTTTAGCATGTATTTCAGTTATAGTGCTTTAAGTGTCAAAATGTTTATTGTTGAGTTTGTGGTTGTACAGTATTCATTCCATGAATAATGAATTAGGATAGTGTTCTTAACCTTAAATTTGGGACTGTAATTTTCTGAGATCCTTTGGTTTTTAATATGTATTGCCATGACAGTTGTAAACTTTTGAGATTTCTCTTTTTAAGAAACACTTTGTGTGGTTTTTATTTAAAAAAAAAAAAGAAATGAGTGTGGGGTTTTTTTCTAGCATCTTTATAACTGCCTGCTTGTTGTAATGATTGATCCAGAGTGAGCCCTCAGAAGTGGTAAACCACAGTGTTTCTCCCAGTCATAACGTAAGGTGTTGTCAGGGTGATTTCACAATATAAAGTCATGGGGCGTGTATAGACGAACTCTGTGCAAGGTTGTAGCAAATTTTCATGAAAGAAATGAAAGTGGGGTATTTTAGTGTGTATTTTGTGTGTTTGTATATGTTTTTGTTTCTAATGCTCCTCGAGTTAGGTTTCTGCTCTGAGTGTATTCCTTTGGTTCCAGCACTATGGTTTTGCAAGGACAAGGAGTTTGATAGGATGAGTGAGAAAGTTGCAGCAGTGTCTTCTCTGTAAACGTTTGTTGCTGTTCCTCCTCTCTTGAAGCAAACTGTGCCCATCGTGTGTGAAATGGGCTGTAGCAACAGTGGGGAAGCATGGCTCTGCCCCTCCAGCAGCTGATGGACTCTGTCCAGTTGCCCCTTACACAGCTCAGGATGAGGGCTCCAGTCCTTCCGCACAGTCAGAGGGCCACAGCCCTCTGAGCACATTGGCAGCTTGGTTCCTCCACGTCCGCAGCTTCGAGCAATGTGGACAATGTGTGGCTGTTGTATTTACTGTTGGAAAATGTCTGTGTAAGCGGACCCATGCTGTTGAAACCTGTCTTGTTTAAGGGTCAGCTGTACGTTGAAAATGATGACAGTGTCATCAGTCTGGGACTTCTTGCTGGTCCAGCGGTGAGGACCCTGCACTTCCACTGTAAGGGGTACAGGTTTGATCCATGGTTCAAAGGGCACATGAGGTTCATGAGGCACGTGGTTCATGAGGGCACAGTAAGATCCCTCATGCTGCGGGGTGCAGCCAGAAATGAAAGATGAAGCGACAGTGGTGTCAGTCAGAGGAGTGAGGTAGAGTCAGTGGTGTCGCCAGTCCTGGGCGGGAGGGTCAGTGTGCGTAGGAGGTGGGGCTGGGCAAAGCCCAGCTTCAGTTAAGTGACAAGGGAAGAACTGTCTAGACAGCAAGGCTGACATGCCTGCAAGGGGACACCTCTGATTGCACTCAGAGATTCCTATGCAAGTGAGGTTTGTAAGTGGGTAGTCAGGACCCCCAGGGATCATCTGAGACCCACCTGTGTCCACCGAGGCTGTGCTGTCCAGGCAGGTTTTCCCACAGATGCTCGCCACGCCTGCTGCACACACCTTGCTTCTCTAACAACTCCCGTTGATGTCTCTACTGAGATAGCCTGCCCAGGCCACCTGTGGAGCCTACCCAGGGGCCACTGAAAGGAAACCCAGACTGCTGTGGCCTGTGTGGAGGAGATTACGTGTAATTTTTCCCACGAGTTATTGTCCAGAGATTCTGCAGTCACTGATCCTGCATTTCCAGCCCTTATAGAGATCGTCAGGTTTTATTGACTAATGAGGAAGTTGCAGGGTGTGTATCTAGCGTCAGTCTTGGCACCTGACTCCCAGACCTGTGCAAGGTGGCTGTGGTGGCACAGACCAGATTCCCTGTCTGAGTTCATGTTGCCTCCTCAGGGGGTTTTGCTGCTCCGCATATGGTCCTCAGCCCAACTGCAGGCGCACCCCCTTGTTGCTTGTTAGAAACGCAGAGACTTGGACCTTCCCCCAGGCTTATTGTGTTATTAGACTGCATCTTAACAAATTCCGCGTGTTTGCCGCTCTGGACGCCTCATAGGGCGGAGCATCAGTCCTGGAGCTCTTGAGATAGTGCGCGCCCTGCTCTGGGCAGCCACAGGTTTCCTAGCTCAGAGCAAAAGGACTGACAGAATGGGTGCTGCAGGATCAGCCCAGGGCCGCCCCAGCCTGCCCCACTGCCTGCGGCTGCCTGGGTCTCCGGGGGTGTCTCAGCCAGCCTCCCCAGACCCCTGGCTTGAATACCTCTGCTGGCTTGCCACTCACTACTTGGCCCTGCTCTGTGATCCAGCTTTGCTGCTGCTGCTGCTAAGTCACTTCAGTCGTGTCCGACTCTGTGCGACCCCATAGATGGCAGCCCACCAGGCTCCCCCATCCCTGGGATTCTCCAGGCAAGAACACTGGAGTGGGCTGCTAGTTGCTTCTCCAATGCATGAAAGTGAAGTCGCTTGGTTGTGTCCGACTCGTAGTGACCCCATGGGCTGCAGCCTACCACTCTCCTCCGTCCCTGAGATTTTCCAGACAGGAGTACTAGAGTGGGTTGCCATTGCCTTCTCCAGTGATCCAGCTTGAGGCCCCTCTGATTGTTTGAGTTGCCTGCCTTCACGGTGTTGAGTCCTGCTTAAAACATGCCCCCCAGATGCCTACTTGATGCTCCACAGGCACTCGCAGGCTAGGCACCTGCTTCACCTCCAGGCTTTCCAGAGACCACCAGTGTCTCTGTGACAGCCCGCAGCGGGGGTGGGGGGTGGGGGTGGTGAGGCCGCCGGTGGCTCAAGTACCAGACAGCCCCTGGTGATAGCCTTCACTGGAGGCGCTTTGTCCTCGCTCTTCCGGGCGGCGCCAGGTTGCCAGTTCTGAGCTGTTTGGCTTCTGAGGACACCTGCTGCAGGGTGCGCGTTCTTGCTTGGTGGTGGCTGTGATGGGGGCCTGGCCCTCGGCTCGGGTGTCCCTCTGCCCTGGTACACGGGCCTGGGACACCCTGTGCTGTGGGAGCAGCTCTGCAGAGACATCCACAGTCCTGAGCAGACTTGAGCTTGACTCTCTTGGTGGAAGTCCAGGTGATGACCAAGTAGTGGCTGCTTTGCCTGCCTCATGGTGTCCCCTACCAACCTGACAAAGTTTTGGAATTCACCATGTCCGTTTTTGTTGGCTTTCCAAATTGAGCGCAGTTTTATTGAGACTAGTTGGGGGCTGGAACTTGTGATGAGCCACGTGTTGCACAGCAGCAGTGGCTAGTGTGTGTGGAGCCTGCCCATGGGCCAGTCTCTGTGCCCACGGGGGCATGAGTCCTGGACAGAGACAGCTGTGAAACCCGGCCCTTTTCTGTCCTTAATAGCTGAGGCATAAGGGGAGTGGGAGCCCTCTGGAGAGTGCTGACTGATGCTCAGGGAGAGGGGCCACGCTGTACTGAGATGCAGTAAGACACTGTGGCGGGATATTATGAGGATTGATTGTGTGTGAAACATAGCCTTAAGCTCTAAGAAAGGAAACAAGGTGTAAAAATGGTAAAAAGAACAGGAAGTGTTGGTATCTAGAGGTAAATATTGGGAGTTCCCTGCGATCCAGTGCTTAGGACTTGGCACTTTCACTGCAAGGGCCTGGGACTAAGATCCCTTAAGCCACGCAGCACGGCCAAAATAAACAAAGAGGTAAGTATCAATAATGTGTAAAATTGATTCATGCAGCAGGCTGTATTCTCAATGACACCAGATACGTGGAGCGTTGCTGTCTTAGCACTCCTCACGTTTTTGCTCAGTGCTGCGGTGCTGGGAGGGCGCCTGCTCCGTGACTGCACCTTGAGGCGAGCGCCCTGGTGGGAGGAGAGTTCTGTGAGGCACACGCAGGTCCCGCTGCAGGGAACGTGCAGGGAAGAGGAGACGGTCTTGATCGTCTTGATCAGAGACTGCTGTCTCTGATATAGGACCCAGGGCTGCAGCCTTTCATTATTGGATAGGGATGTTGCTCTCCCAGCAGACCCTGAGCTCCATGAGCGCAGACTGCTCGCTTCTGTCCTGTTGTCTGTCTGTTGTGGAGTCTGTGCTTGGAAGTGAGGGAGGGAGCAGGTGCAGGAGTCGCAGGTGTCCAGAGAGGAGCAGAGGCCCGGAGGCCACGGGGCGAGCTTGGGGGTTCAGGGAAGGCCAGCTGCTGCCCGGACGCCTGCAGGGTGTTTATGGAAAGCAGAAGCATCTTGAGCTTGTAGGACTTAGAGTTTGTGGTGGCTTTCACCAGGTAACTCCCCTTCCAGCCATCTGCCCCGTAGGAAATGCCTGCGTTCCTTGTCCCTGAAGCATAGATGTTATCTCATAGCTGCATTTGGACTCAGATTGGGCCATGTCTGTTTTTCAGAGACCTTTTTATTTGTTTGTATTTTGTTTTCCTTGTCTCTAAATTAGTTAAAAATGTCAAGTACCAAATGCTTGTCTTCAGATAGATATGTTTTCTTTTAAAGTAAAAAAAAAAACCACAGTAATGTGTACTTTAAGACATAAATGCTTTTAACACACACAAAAATTACATTGACCAAGTCAGCAGCTTCCATGAGAGGAGGAAGTCCGTAAGTAGTCCATAAGTGGCCTTGAGCTTGGGAGTGGCCCTCCTCCTAGGATGGGGAATTTGGGGTAAAAGGATGGCATTTGGGGAAGTGTGGACATGAGTGGATTTTAGTAGAAAGAAATCATTGTTGAGGCACTGCTATTGCATCTTCACCCAAAACCCAAAGCCTTGTACACCTTGTTTCTTTAAATTCCTCTCTCTCCGCAGTTGATCAATATGCAAGTCAATATAGGCCTAGGTCTGTTCCTCCTTACCCCACAGAGTAATAGAAAAACAAGTCATCTTAGCACTGTCACTTGCCTTTCTCCACTGCACTTCCTTTAGATGAGTCAGCATGTCAGTTTCAGTAGTACAATGGCATGTGCTTAAAGTTTCGTGGAGTATTAACTATTAGAAAAAATACCTTTAAAAGTATTATACATGACTTATTTAAGAGCTACATACTTATCATAAAATGTACCTTGGAAATTGCTTTTCATTTATAATAATGAGGTGCTTGGTGTATATAATTGTGTCTAATGAGCATTAATGAGTTTGAGATCTGAATATTCTTCTTAGAAAAGTTAAATAGTATGGAATATGTAATTATCAAGGGCTTTTTTTTAAACACATTTTGGTTTCGTTAAGTTACTCGGATAAGTGTTTGAGTTGTTTATATTATAATTGTGCTGATGGTGATGTGAAGATATTATTATTACAGTAATGGTCTGAATTTTAAAGAAAAATTTTGTGATAGTGTTTTATGTCTCAAAGATCTTATGTTATAGTATCAGTTTTATAACCTGCTGTTTATGACATGGCTCTGAAGTTTGGGGAAGTTGGAAAGAAAGGAACTGTTAAAAATAAGAATCAGTGGTATGATGCAGAACTTCTGCCATATGTTGAATCGATTAGGACATTTGGACGATGGACAGACAGACGGACAGATGGGTATTTGGGTCTTCTCTGTTAACTTTGAAGCCCTTGGGAATGGAGCTCTTTATGTTGCTACAGATTTTCCTCAGTCAGCCACGGTATTTCTTGAACAGCTTCACATAGCAGAGAGCTTAGCATCGTGCCCTCCCACGTAGGAAACTCGGAGCAGAGAAAGGCGTGGTGTTGCCTGGTCACTGTACACCATGGGTTCAAGGAAATGCAGTTTTGTTTTTTGGAAGATTGTGTCAGAGATCGTAATTAAGTTACTGTTACTTGATACCTTTAGTAATTAAGATATTAATTAGGTTAATAAGTAACAGAACTGACCAACTAGGCGTCTCCTCCGCTCCTCCTCCTCTTCCTCCTCTGTGCCTGTGCACTGAGCAGTGAGGGACCCCGAGGAGCAGCAGCAGGAGGGGCTTCTTAGCTCGCCTCAGTGGAGGCTGATGACCCCCATGTTTTCCCATGTTTGCTGTTTCCCCAGAACAGACTTCTTATGAGCCTCTACATTTAATACACGCTGACCTTGACTGTGTGATCGCTGATTTTCTGGTCCGTTGTTTTCTAACATAGAAGCTTGAATTCTCTTCAGATTTTTGTTCTTCGGGTGCCGCTGTGCAGATGAAATTAATAGAATGGGCTCCTTCTGTCTGCACAGTTCCTTTCTTGGTAGCGGGGTTCCAGTGCTTCATGATATACATAGGTGGTCTTCTGATAAAATTTTACTTGTTTTTCAGTCGTTTTTAACTCACTTGTAGACTTTTCCCTTTTACTTATCTCTTGTGTTTGTCTGTTTGTTCTTATAGCCATCCTGGGGTCTCCAGCTAGTGGAATTCAAAACACCATTGGTTCTGTTGGCACCGGCCAACAGAATGCCACTTCTTTAAGTAACCCAAATCCGATAGACCCCAGCTCCATGCAACGAGCGTATGCTGCTCTTGGACTCCCCTACCTGAACCAGCCCCAGACGCAGCTGCAGCCTCAGGTTCCTGGCCAGCAACCAGCACAGCCTCAAACTCACCAGCAGATGAGGAGTCTCAACCCCCTGGGTAGGTGAAAGGACTCTCGAGAACTTCCTTGTGCAAATGCAGTGTCGGGAATGACGAGCCTTCTGGAGCCCAGGGCTGTTTTCAGCTACTGTTTTACTTTAAATTCAAATTTTAAATTTAAATATATATATATGTAATAAAATTCAAATATATATATTATGGTGAATGGTGTCTTTTAAATGATTAAAATAAAAAAATTCCAGGAAAAGGCTAAAGAGTCAGGTACACTGAAGATGTTACAGGCTTGTAAGATGAATCACATTTGCAAATGAACCAACATTTTTGTCACTTGTGTCTGGATAGTTTTCATAAAGGGCATTTCACATGGCTCAGAATGCAAAATCTCACAGGTTGGAATTAGGGCAGTACCACTTGCCTTGACTCTGCAGCTCCTAGCATTTCTTGGTTGTGGACTACGTGTGACTAGAGCCGACCAGTCTGAATCCGGCCAAGCTAACAGGGATCTCAGAACAGGGTTGTTGTGGTGGTTTGGTTCTTTTCCTAATAAAGTATTTTCACTTTAAAGATACTTCATCTGTTGCGTGTTGGGAAATAGTTGCCCTAATGCATCTCTGACTCCTGCTGGCTAGAAGACTGGGTTGGAGTCTTGAAATGTCCCTTCCAGTCTGACACCACTTCTGTTGGTGGTATAATCTGGAACAAGACTATTAACCTGCATCCCACCTTTCTCTTACTTTAGAACGAATACTGTAGACAAATTGACCTTTTGTCTTCTTCACGTGAAGTTAATTTCTATGATTTTTATCTTCTGATATGCAAAACAAAAAGATGAAGAAGTGTATGTGATGGGAATGAAGCCAGAATCAAAACCGAAGCTGCAGATGGATCATTTCTGATTTTTTTCCATAGCCGCCAAGCATTCATGCTGCCAGCCAGCCTCCGTAGAAATGCTCTTCTTTGGTTTTCAAGTGCGATGGGAAGCAATTGAATTTATACAATTTGACCACCATTATTGAAAATATAACTCCCAGAGTTCCTGCCATAGCATTTATTATTATGAGTCATAAGAATAATTTTCATAAGAATCATTTCTTTATATGTGACTTATCTGTTATTAGGACTTTGAGGTGTATAATTTAGGAGCTCGTTGATTCCTTTTCTTTTTGTCTTTCAGGAAATAACCCAATGAACATTCCAGCAGGAGGAATAACAACAGATCAGCAGCCACCAAACTTGATTTCAGAATCAGCTCTTCCAACTTCCCTTGGGGCTACAAAGTAAGACCCTTGTTTCATTTGGCTCCTGTCTGAGTGACAGTCACATGTTAAAGTGGGCTGGGAACCACATAGAACTCTTGGTTCTTTCTAAAGTGTAGGGCTGTTTCCCTCCCTCCCTTCTCTCTCCCTCTCCCCTCCCTCCCTCCCTCCCTCTTTCTTTCTTTCTAACAGATAACAGAGTTTAAAGTCACATATGGTTGAAGACCCTTAGTTGGATGAATGTCATGTGAGTCACTTTTCCAGTTGGATGACCTGTTCTTCCTCTCCCCTCAGCCCCCTGATGAATGATGGCTCAAACTCTGGGAACATTGGCACCCTTAGCACTATACCTGCAGCAGCACCTCCTTCCAGCACTGGCGTTCGGAAAAGCTGGCATGAACACGTCACTCAGGACCTGCGGAGCCATCTAGTGCATAAACTGTACGTGGCCCTCTCGCCTGTTACTCACATGTGATGGAAGCACTTTGTGACTGATGGCAGTGTGATAGTTTTGCAGTTTCCTGGGTATCTGATTTAACTCCCAGGTGTTCTTTTGTGTCCCAGGTGATCATACCCTTGCAACTGAAGGGGATCACGTGCTTGTTTAGGGAGGCTGGAGGATCCCAGATTCTGAGTGCCCAGTGGATCCTGGAAAGGAATATGAACTTTGACCCATGTCACAGGGGCAGGCCTATTTTCTAAACTCTCAGTGCATGGGGAGCTGGAACTCACTCAGAAGCTTGTCTTATTTTATGGCTCAAGGCTATAGTTGTGGGGAGCCCTGAGAATTGCAGGAATTTGGGCCTAGTAAATACGGATGGCTTCACAATACCATCATACAATTAACATGGGAAATTAATAGTTGATTTCTCCAGCAATTTAAGTTAAATGAAGGGTGACATTAATCAACTCGATTCCGATGGAGTTTTCTTTTTTTTCTCCTTCATTATTTTAATCAAAATTTTTTGTACTTAGTAGTTTAAAGATTAGGAATTCAAAATCATATTATTCTTGAGTTGGTCAAGCACTTATTGTTAATAGCAAAATATTGTTGTGTTTGATTTGTGGATAAATTGGCAGATCAGCATTGTCTCCAGAGAGTGACTGCGCATGAACTAGGCAAGAGATTGGGGGTCTCTCAGCAATGTACTGTGCCCAGAGGTAGACCGCGGTTTCTTCTCTTCCCGGGTCACGTCTGAAATGGCAGGATGTTGACATTGTACTAAAAGTAGGTTGAGAGTACGCGCTGTCCTTTCAGTGTCCAAGCCATCTTCCCGACACCTGACCCTGCAGCCCTGAAGGATCGCCGCATGGAGAACCTGGTGGCCTACGCTAAGAAAGTAGAAGGGGACATGTACGAGTCTGCCAACAGCAGGGTGGGTCAGCGTTCGCGTTCCAGCCGCATGGCCCCCGGGTGACCTGTGACTGCAGGTCTGGACGTGGGGAGGAGGGGGGCTTCCATCAGCCTGCTGGTCTCCTCGCCTGAGGACACTGACCAGGGAGATGTCCCAGCTAAGACTTGAGGTCCTCCCTGCATACCTCTCTTGGTTTGTAACTGCAAAATCTTAAAGTGTCCCCACTACAGGGGTAAATGAAGTTTTTCTAATTTGTGGGTATACTTTATAGTGGAGTGTTGTTATACTATGTTGTCACCTGTGTCAGTGAGTATGCAAGAAGAGGTTCAGCTGTGGAATGAACTGTCATGAGGACTTAGTACCCCCTGACTGTTAAGTCACATAGCATCCCTGGGCTTTGGTTTATGAGTTAGAAGTGCTGAATACTTTACCCAGTGTAAATAATTTTAATTTAAAAGTTCATTAGTTTGTTAGACCCTACAAAACCAGATCAGTTGTTTGTTTGCAAATAACTAGTATTGAATGTTGCTGCTTTTTAGGATGAATACTATCACTTACTAGCAGAGAAAATCTACAAGATTCAAAAAGAGCTAGAAGAAAAGCGGAGATCACGTTTACACAAACAAGGCATCTTGGGTAACCAGCCAGCCTTACCAGCCCCCGGGACACAGCCGCCTGGAATACCCCAGGCGCAGCCTGTGAGACCTCCGAGTAAGACTGCATGTCCCGCCCCGGTCTGTCCCCTCTGTGTCTTTCCGCGTTTGGTGTGCGTTTCTCAGCACACAGAGTTACATTCCCAGGAAACCTGTTGCTTTGAAAGCATGTGGTAGTGGCTGTGTGCTGTGGTGGCCTATGTTTAGACGTTGAGTCTCACAGAAAGGCCCTTTAAAGGGTGTGCTGGCATCAGAGTGCACAGCACTTTTGGATCTGCTCTTCTCTTTAAATCTAAAGGATTATTTTAAGTAACCTCCTTTTTTTTTCTGCCATTGTAGATGGGCCCATGCCTCTTCCAGTGAATCGTATGCAGGTTTCTCAAGGTATTTAACTGTTGTTGTAAATCATATTTTAGCTTAACATTCTGCCACACAAAGTTTATTGGTTTGTCCTCTTCCCTGTGTATTTCTTTCTCTCCATTTTTCCTTCAGTTTTTCTTTTCTAATTGCTTCCCCCACCCCCCTACCCCAGTGATGAGCATGGTGCATGTCCACAGGTAGTATGAACATCTGTTGCATTTGGAAGTTTGGAAATCACAGCAAAGCTCTCCAAGGAGATCAGAAGTAGGCGTTCACTTTTTTTTTTTTTTTTTTTTTGATGGACAAGAGGAAACATTTCTCTTGGAAGAGTCTCAAAAAAAAAAAAAAGCATTGTAGGAGGGGGAAAGAAGCATTTCTGAGCATTTGTAAGTAGGGTGTCAGGCCTATCCTAAAGCCCGAGCACCCTGATTAGGGGGGTGGGAGGGACGGGTGAGGCTGCTCTGGGCTACTGAGCACAGGCGCCATGCCTACCAGGCTCGCCGAGGAGGGCCTGTGCTCCTGGCAACTAGTCTGAGCAGCTTCCAGAGGTTCTTTCTCAAGTTGAGAGTCTTTGGTCGTGGTTGAAGCAGTCATTTGAGTTTGGGGGTGAGGGTCATTTCAGAGTTTTTACAGCTCTTGGCAGGTTGAGACCTGAACAGTAGGATGTTTCTGCTGATTGTGAAATGAGATGGTGACATTATCCAGCAGATTCCAAAGCAGGGCCTTGCTGCTGTGTGTGGAGTAGTTCAGGGAGAGAGTGGTCATTCTAACAGCTGTGGTGATCGTCCTTCACACCACACCAGACCTGGTGGAGCTGCTGATGATACTGCGGAGGAAAGTTTTCAGGGACTTGTTCAGATGAACCAGATGTGAAGAGTGAAAGAAATCAAGAAGGCAGAGAAATTGAGCCTTCGGAGGGGCAGGGTGCTGTATCAGGGACAGGGTGGACGAGTCTGCTGCTCTGGGGTCTGAGAAGGGGGCTGTTGAGCAGAGTGTGGACGGAGGAGCCTTTGAAGGAAGCGCTTGCATGCCCCTGTCAGCGGCACGTCCAGGTCTGTGGAGAGGAACTTGTTACGGTGCCGCTTCTTCGTGCATCTTTTTCGCTTGCTCAGTAAAATCTCCTCTTGTCAATAAAACCCTCCAGAAGAGCAGGGCCCTTTGTTCTGTGGGCTTCCTGGAAAGTCCTAGTTACTCAGGGGGACATTTCTCACTGGTGCTGAGGGGACCGGTGCTCTGTGATGCCCTCTCCTGCTCCACAGTTAAGGCTGTGCCTCAGGATTCTGTTCACGGCCACAGGACTGGGCTAAGTCCTGAGACTTACTGAAGCAGCATTTACATTGAGCTCAGAGTTCACAGAGGATTGTGGGAAATTACAGGCAGAGAGGCTCCGTGGCCCAGAGTCGGGTAGCGGCTGGGGAGGGTTGCAGTTCACGGTGTGGCACCCCTGGGAAGGCCGAGGCAGCCATGAAAGTGAGACCTTTCCAGTCGGCAGAGAGGAGGCTGAAGCTGAGAACCGCCAGCCCTTGGGCACTTTCTAAATGCTTAATGTCCTTGCAAAATTAAAGCCAAGTTTTGAGTCTTATCCCAGATTCTAACAATAAATGTAAGCCCAGCCAAAGAGCTGGAGGGCCTGGGGTGATGGGAGCGGGCTTCCTGCCGGGAGTCAGGTGGTCCAGAAGGCTCTGAGGGGTTGGCTCAGAGGGTGCCCTGGCCTCAGCAGGCCTCCTCCATGCGTGGTGGGTGCTCCTTCCCACCGCCCCACCCACCCATCTGCCCCGTCACTCGGACCCTGGGATGCTCTGGCGCCGAGTGCTGCCTTGGCTTCAGCTGCTCGCAGCTTCCCTGACGCGCCACCTTCCTCTCCTCACGCTGCCCTGCCTGCTCCCCACCCACCGCCTCCCCACCCCATGGTGGTGCCGTTGTTCCTGGATCTGAGCAGTCTGTTGCTCAGCCATCTTTTCTGATTGACTGGTCTCCTTTCAGTTGTGTATGTAGTGTGTGTGTTCCATCTTATTTGGCTTCAAGTTTCTCTAGCAAATCGTCATTCTGTTTTCCTGTGGGTGCTTTTCCTAATGAACTGTTGTGGGTACGTTTACAGGGATGAATTCATTTAACCCAATATCCTTGGGGAACGTACAGTTGCCACAAGCGCCCATGGGACCGCGTGCGGCATCCCCCATGAACCACTCTGTCCCGATGAACAGCATGGGCTCTGTTCCAGGGGTAAGTGCTTGTCCTCCGCTCAGCTGTGCTGAGACGGGCTTGCTGCAACAGGACAGTTCTCCCGCGGGAGCTTGGAGGTTGGGAATCCTGTGGCGCTTGTTCCTTTGGATAGTGTTGTGCTTTGGCAACTCCATCTCGCCCTCTGGTCCTTATTACTACAAGCATTATTTGACCGTCACTTATTTTTACTGAAATGAGAGATTCCTTGGCACCTGTGACTTTGTGAGAAGATGGGAGTTCTGGGGATGTGTGACAGAATGAGAGGAAAGGTGTCAGCATCCGCTGGCTCTCAGAGCGTCCTCTCCTGAGGCTGCTTTCTAAACTAGTCCGAGAACTCCTAAAAGGCGTATGTGAACTTTATACTATGGCATGCTGTTGATTTCTGTTCAGAGGACTGTGTGGAGCTGGCTCATTAGAGACCTGCGTGGAAAAGTGTGCAGAATGCCTGGGAGCAGGGAGGTCTTAGTGCATGGGGGGGGTCCCCTCCTGTGACGGGGGGAGTTGCAGATTCCCCTCTCTTTCGATTCACCCTGGAGACACGGGCCCTGCAGCCCTCTAAACGCAGTGGCTCACGCTGTCTTGTAGATGGCCATTTCTCCGTCCCGAATGCCTCAGCCTCCGAACATGATGGGCGCGCACGCCAACAGCATGATGGCCCAGGCGCCTGCGCAGAGCCAGTTCCTCCCGCAGAGCCAGTTCCCGTCGTCCAGCGGGGCGCTGAGTGTGAGCAGCGTGGGCATGGGGCAGCCAGCGGCGCAGGCTGGCGTTCCACAGGTACTGTCCATCGTTGTAGTTGTCATTTTCTTAATTTTTGTTTGTATGTTTTAAATTCTAAGCTTCACATGTGATCCTGAGAGACGCTGGTTTTTGAAGAGGGAGGGAGGAAAAATCCCTTGAGTTCACGCTTAATGGTTCAGCACCTGTTGGTCTAAACTGCCCAGGCGAAGTCCAGCTAACTGGGCCATTTGAGTAGTTCCCTTCTTATTGAGTGTGTTTTCACTCATTCAGTATAACGCTGGCGGGGACTGTTTTCCACTCACCTTACTGCCTTTCCCCGACTTCTATTAACTGGTAGAGTGCATCAGATTGCTGCTGTGTACAAATGTACACATATTTAAAACAGACCAACTGTTCTCCTGAGAGGTCAGATTCATTATTTAACTTAACATGAATAACATTGAATAAGAGGCAGTGACTACACTAGATTCACTAAATAAATACTTATTAGTTAATTGTTTTTTAAAATTTTATTTGTTATTATTTATGTTTGGCTTGCTGAGTCTTCCTTGCTGCGTGTGGGCTTTCTCTAGTTGCAGTGAGCGGAAGTTACTGTTGGCGCAGTGCCCAGGCTTCTCACCGGGGCAGCTTCTCTTGTGGAGCCTGGCCTCTAGGCTTGAGGGTTTCAGTAGTTGTGGCGCGCAGGCCTAGTTGCCCCACGACATGTGGAATCTTCCCCGACCAGGGATAGAACCTGTGCCCTCTGCACTGGCAGTTGGATTCTTAACCACTGGGCCACCAGGGAAGCCTGATGCCTATTAATTAATTCTTAATCTGCATAAATTTTATTTCTCTAGCAAAGAGGTCGACAGGTTCGTCCTGTAGATATTTTCAGCTTGGTGGGCCGTGGGGGAACTGCTCTGCTCCACTGTTGTGACACAGGCAGTCATAGACATGTGCATTCACATGTGAGTGAATGGACAGGCTGCTGGCCAATAAAGCTTTATTGACAGAGACCAGCAGCTAGCTGGGTTTGGCCCTGGGCCCTGTGTGGTTGGCAGATCCCTGCTCTAGATTCAGAGTAGCTTTTTAGTTGGCCCACAGGTAATTCTGAAGCATGTCCCTAGTTGAGAACTACCATATTTAAACATTTCAGTGTTTGAGTAACTCATTTTTTTTATAAAAGACAAATACCTTTTCCAGTGGTCTTAGCTGTTGGTGGATATTATGGAACATGAGCTAGTAACTGGAGTGTATGTGTGTTTGTTTAAGCCAGAGATTTCTACACTTACGTAAATCAAAGTCTGATTACTACAAAAGCAGGTTACTATAAGTGTGCAGGTCAATGACATGTTACAAGCGGAACGTTCCCATGTAGTCAGCAGACCTCATCCGGAAACCGTGTCAGGTTCTCATATATTTAATTCTTTATGTCTGCTGCCACATTGTCAGACGGAGGGGAGAACAGTTTTAACTCTCTCTTTTCCTTCTGCCTGTCAGGGGCAGGTGCCGGGGGCTGCTCTTCCCAACCCCCTGAACATGCTTGGGCCCCAGGCCAGCCAGCTGCCTTGCCCACCAGTGACACAGCCGCCACTGCATCAGACCCCGCCTCCCGCCTCCACAGCCGCTGGCATGCCGTCTTTGCAGCACCCAGCAGCTCCCGGGGTGACACCCCCCCAGCCGGCGGCGCCTACCCAGCCATCAACTCCCGCGTCGTCTTCCGGGCAGACTCCCACCCCGACTCCCGGCTCCGTGCCCAGCGCCAGCCAGACGCAGAGTACTCCTACGGTCCAGGCAGCTGCCCAGGCCCAGGTGACCCCACAGCCTCAGACCCCAGTGCAGCCTCCGTCGGTGGCCACCCCACAGTCATCGCAGCAGCAGCCGACACCCGTGCACACGCAGCCCCCTGGCACCCCGGTGAGCCCCTCGGCCTGCGGCCGTCTGCCCACAGAGTTGCAGATGAGAACTTGCCCCTGAACAATTGGTCGTGAAGCACCACAGGTCTTGGTGCAGCTGCACAGCGTGTGTGTCCGCAACCTGATGGAGCTGTAACAGGCTGTATGTTCATTCCAGAATGGGCTCTGGAGGCCAAGTTTGGCAGGACATGACTTGTGATTATCTTCCCAGTTAAACCAGCTTATAGAAATCAGCAACTGAAAGAGCTCGTACATGGGTCCTCTGTAGAATATTTGAACTATCCACAGCAACGTCACCTGTCACAGGTGGTGATCCCTGAGATTTAGTTGTCTTGAGGGTTTGGTAAACAAGTCAGGTTTTTAATTGTACGTACTTTGACCTTATCCGTCAGCCTTGTTTTCCAGCTGGAAGCTCTTTCTTTTTCATGACAAAATGGCACAGCCAGGTTAGCACTTCTGTGGCTCAGATCTCCCCACTCCTCCGGGGAGGTGGCAGTGGCAGGGTCACAGCACATCCTGTGTCCCAGTCCTGTGCTCTGCTGTGGCAGCCGGCCGGGCCCCCCCACGTGGGGCCATCCCCACCCACCCCAGGGGCCTGAGGCTACTGTTCCTCACCGAGCCATGGTATCTGTTTTCTTACCAGCCTAACTTAAAAACTTCCTTCCCCCTGAAATGCATTAACTTTATTTGTGGGGACTGAGGATATTTATTTATAAAATGTCAAAATTAATCCCAAGATGAGTCCCAAGATGACACTTTTTATTTTTCCATAGGGAGTGTTCTTCTTGTTTCTTATTTTATATTATCTCTGAATAAGATCCCTTTATAATGTTATGTTTTGTTTGTTTACTTAAAACTCTTATCAGGTAAATCTTTGAAAACTTGAGAGTTTTTTTTGGAGATTTCATCTCTTAATATTTGTTTACTCCTCTACCACTGTTCCTGCAGTTAACAGGCTAGTTATACACTCTTGTTCCAAGTGAAGTGAAGTCGCTCAGTCATGTCCGACTCTTTGCGACTGCATGGACTGTAGCCTACCAGGCGCCTCCGTCCATGGGATTTTCCAGGCAAGAACACTGGAGTGGGTTGCTATTTCCTTCTCCAGGAGATCTTCCCAGCCCAGGGACTAAACCTGGAGCTTCCCTTGTGGCTCAGCTGGTAAAGAATCCGCCTGCAATGCGGGAGACCTGGGTTTGATCCCTGGGTTGGGAAGATCCCCTGGAGACAGAAAGGCTACCTACTCCAGTATTCTGGCCTGCAGAATTCCATGGATTGTATAGTCCATGGGGTCTCAGAGTCGGACACGACTGAGCAACTTTCACTTCACTTCACTCCCACATTGTAGATAGACGCTTTACCGTCTGGGAAATCCATATAGGTACCTTATTCCCCTTCTGACAGTGTATATACACATATTTATTATTCATCCTTTTAACAAAACCATTAGTATCATTGTTGGAAAGAACTGAATTTAAAATAGGTTCTCTGACTTATGTAGAAAATTCCCAGAAGATAATTTTCTGTCATAGTGTAGAAAGCTTCTGCTCTCGCATCTCTGCATTGTTGGCAAGAAGTCAGTTGTGTCTCTGCCTGATGACTTCTCTGGAACTCTTCCTTTAACTCTTGCATCCTTCAATTCTCTCAAATAGGGGTGCCTATTAGGTTAGTATTGAGAAAGATTAACATGGATCTTTGTTGGGTGAGCAACAGGGTTTAAGATCATCTGTGTTGTTTACAAAGATAAGTGATTTTGGTTTCCCCACAGCTTTCCCAGACAGCAGCCAGCATTGATAACAGGGTCCCCACTCCATCCTCAGTGGCCAGCGCCGAAACCAACTCCCAGCAGCCAGGCCCCGAGGTGCCACTGCTGGAGATGAAGGCTGAGATCAAGACTGAGGACACAGAGCCCGATGCTGGGGAGCCCAAGGGAGAGCCCGGGGCTGCGGTAGGTGCCTTTCCTGGACATGGGTGGATGTGCTGCACACGGAGGCGCCAACACGTGTCGTGTTTCACTACCCCACTCAGTTATGGTTCACGTGCGGAAGAGATTAGAAACAGATTGGTTGTTTATTTTTAGATATTAGGTATGGGTTTATTTTTATTTTGCCAGAAGTGAAGAGCACTGGCTTATATTTTAAATGTTTAAATCATCCAACAACTCTTTCATTGCTGTTCCCCATTCATTTATAATTCTCCAGAGGCAGGCTGCTCACGGGGTGTGTTCTTTTACTAATTAACCTGTGGCAGAAGTTGAAAACTGGCAGACCGTGGGCTGAACTCAGCCTATAAATGTATTTTGTTTGGCCCACACAGTATTTTTAAAATGGGAAATTACAAATAATACTCTAGACTTCTGGCTTTTCTTGAAAAATGAGGAGCTTTGCCAGCACTGTGTGGCAGCAGAGCCGTCTGGGTGGGAGCGCCGGCATGTCGCTCAGGCGGGTCACGGCCGCTCCAGTTTGCGGAGTGCCCCCCTGCTCCCCACTGCCTCCCTCCACGCTTCCTGCTGTTCTCGTGGGCTTCATCTGCCAGGCCTCTGAGCAGTTGGACTTTCCATCCTTCCCGCAGTTTTCGAGGGAATTCTTGTTCCAAACTAGAAATACACGTAAAACTACTGAAGAGGTAGTGGTATATGCAGTGTGTGTGTTTAAGCCTATAAGGCACTGGCACTGTGTTAAAGTGACTCCCAGGCATTCGACCTCTCCTTGTGGGAGAGAGAGAGTGATCGATGTAGCTCTGACTCGGGGAGGTTTTAACAAGCCTGTAGAGACTTTAAGGGCCTTCCGATAAGGCTGGGTGATAACAAAAGTCTCTCATAGTCATGTATCTGTGTCTGTGACTCTGTTTTTCCCAAGATGATGGAGGAGGACTTACAAGGATCTTCTCAAGTTAAAGAAGAAACAGACCCAACAGAGCAGAAGTCAGAACCAATGGAAGTGGATGAAAAGAAAACTGAAGTGAAGGTCGAAGCTAAAGAGGAAGAAGAGGGCAGCACCAATGGCACAGCCTCTCAGTCCACGTCCCCTTCGCAGCCTCGCAAGAAAAGTAGGTCGTGTTCTCGGGGACTTACGTGGCGCTGCTTTTCCGTCATGTTAGGAGTGCATTATGTGGATGCAAAGCTAAAGCAAAAAAAGAATTCCATCCCTTCCTGTTGCCCTTCTTACTGGCCATTCCCCAGTTTTAGAAATGGTGACAGCTGGACTCGAGGGCACCAGCCCACAGGGTCTGTGCTAGGGCTCTGAGGGGCAGCCCACACCCAGCCTCTCCAAGGTTGGTGCTGGCTTTACTGGGCATGCCGTGGACACCCACTGATGGGCTCCAGTGATAAGGTGACCAGGAGCTTGATGCTGGAGAGTTACTACCATGGCAACACATGGGCCGTTAAGTTTGTAGGTTTCTGCTGGTGCAGATGGAACTGAACCCAGAGTCAGGGGCTGGGAGCAGTGACCAGTGACCAGTGCAGCGGGAGGAGGGCGGCAGAGAAGGGGAACGCTGGAGTTCTGAGTAAGCAGGCTGCGCCAGGCTCACGGTGGAGGTCAGATAGGATCCATCTGAGATGTGTCCAAAGTAGCGAGGAGGAAACAGTGTCAGAAAATTGTCAGGTGACAGAAATGTGAGACAAGGCTCGGTGGTTCAGGGGTGCAGGTGATGCGTTTAGGAATGATGGCAGAAAAACTCAGAGGCTGATGCTGTACAGTCCTGCTGCCCTGGGACCCTGGGGATCACAGAGGACAGTAAGCCTCGGGCTTGTGGTCTCAGACCTCTTTACACTCCTAAAAATTGACCATCGCAGAGAAGTTATTGTTTGTATGGATCATCTATCACTTCTACTCTGCTGGATGTCTTTTTAAACATGTATTTAAAAGCGAATCTGTTTCATGGCATCCATAAGTAACACACTTCTGTGAAAAATAACTTCCACAACAATAATAACTGGAATGGTGACATTGTTTTTCACAGTTTTGTTTCTCGGAGAATTAAGTGAACACAGCTGGACTCTCATAGCTACCTGTCCCTTCACTGTTGTATTCTGTTGTTTGAAGGACATGGAGAAAATCCAGCCCCACTCAGATAAGTAGCTGATAGACAAGAGTATTTTAACATTTAATAGCCTTTTCAGGTACTTGTAGATAATTCTTTCTTGATACTACACCAAAATTCAACAAGTAGAAGCTTCTTAAAGGCTGGTTGCAGTGTGAAGTCTGAATCCATAGCCCGGAATTTCTCGTGCTCTACAGTGTTTCTGTCTTGTACTCAGACTGGCTCTTTTGCCATTGTATGCCTTTTTTTTTTAAAGCATGATCCTTTGGTCATTTGGGAATTTGGCTCATCTTCCAAATGTTGGCATACTTTATTATGTGATATTTTTAAAAAATCACATTTATTAATATCACTGTGACTCACTTTAAAAAGTCTTGTAAACTTTGACAAGCTGTCAAGCTTGTGTAGCAGATACAAGTTATTCAGAAATTCTAATTTTTTGATGAAAGTCCAGATTTTATCATTGGTAGCAAATAGCATCAGTTGTCCTGGAAGTAACTGGTGTACTTTGTTCATTTTTGAGAAAATGTCTGTCGAGTATCCAGATCTGAGTAACCATAGCTTGTCTGTCAGCCATTCTCTCTAGTTTTGTGTGTTTGTGAGAAATTGCAGTTACTTCAGCTCTTAGCTCAGCATTTAGACGAGTGCTTTCTCTGAAGACGACGACTGCCTGCAGCAGAAATGCTTTCTGACAGCTTCTCCGTTTGTCACGCAGAATAAAAGAATATGTAGCCAAGGGCTGAGACTTAATGAAAGTAAGGCTTTTTGCTCCTTCATCAAGGACATTTGTTAAGTGCAGATGGCATTTAACCTGTGTATGCAAGACAGCCCTGAAGAGCTCGTGGCCACTGAGTCAAGTTTGGAGCTGCAGCCTGGTCATGTTGCCGCGCTGGTGTCCACGGTGTTCCCTGTTGCTCTTGCCCTTTCTGTGCGTATGTCAACACACAGTGCAAAAAGCGAATGATGACTTAGTGTTACCGGGAAAATCATTTTGCATCATGAATTGGATTTCACACACCCTAGAAAACCCCTCAGACAGTGCTAGAACTTTCTGCAATGATGGAAGTGCCATATGTCTCCCCTCTCTGTAACCACCTCTGCCTCTGAGGTGGAACCAGTTGTGTGTGGCTCCTCAGCACTTGAAGTGTGACAGGTGTGCCTGAGGAAGTGGGTTTTTTACTTTAATATTAATTCATTTCCATTCAGGTAGCCGCACAGGCTGGTGCGGTCCCCATAGACAGCATGGGGATCCCCAAGTCATCCGTGGGCCATGCTGTGGACACTGCTGATGTGGCCCCTCTGGTTGTCTGGAGGTTTCAAGCCAGAGAAGTGGAGTGACTTGCTCATGGGACACCGCACTGGTCGGTGGCAGGAACTTGTTTCAAGTACAGCTCCTGACTGCTACCTCCACTCATTTGGAGTCTTGTCACATCAACGTAGTTGTTAAAGACAGGAGTTAGAAATGACTTTTCCTTGCCATAGGTTTTAAATGTTCAGTGAATGAATGAGCAGTCGTCCAGAGTGAGACACGTGTAAGCGCCGTAAGAGATCAACTCCGGAAGCCCAGCAGGTCTGGGGCAGTGCGTCGGCAAACCGTCCGGGCTGCCAGGGAGGGCGTGTTTTGGACTGTGTACGTCGTTGGGTTTTTGTGGCAGCTGCCGGTGCCTGCCTTGTGCGGGGAAGGCAGCCACAGACACACATGCACAGATGAGCATGGCTGTGTTCCGATAAAGCTTTCTTTTGGAAGACTAAACAGTGATTTTGTGTAATTCACATATCGTGAAATATTATTCTTTTTTTCCCTAACCATTAAAAAACTTAAAAACTATTCTCAGTTCCCAGGCCCATACAAAGGCAGGCAGCTGGCCAGATTTAGCCTGTGGGTCATGGTTTGCTGACCCCTGATTTAGAAGAATGAAGAAGCTATTGATTAACTAAAGAATTGTTTTCTTATAAAGAGTTATTCAAAGAAAACCAAGCTCTGTAAAAGCAGCCTGGAAGAAAAAGGGTTAGCTGAGGGCAGGGTTTGCCTGTGTTTCACAGCTCCACGGGGTACACCTGCTCTGGACATGGCTTTGCGCCTGCAGGGGAATGTCTCTACTGGGTGACCCCGGTGCTCACTGACCGCCAGGCGATCTGCAGCGCAGGGGGCCAATCAGGACACCTGGGCAGTCCCTGCTCTGGTGGCAGTAAGCCCTCTAGAAACTTCCCAACCAGTGCCTGTTTCTCTCGTTGTACTCAATACAATTTTTACGGTATTTTAGTCTGATTTATAAATTTACAACTTACCATGCATCCGTTCTAGAAAATACTTTCAAAATCCGAAAAACTATAAAGTGGAAACCTCCTATCACTTAGGACCTGAGCCATCAGAACCCGTCGCAGTATTTGCCTCTCTCTGATGATTGGGCTGTGCACTGGAGTGTGTACTAGCGAGGGTCTTAAGACACTCACTGCCTTCACAGTTCCCGCACCCTTGCAGTTCACGAGGGGCTTGTGTGAATGAATGGCAGCCAGTGTTTATGCTTACGTCGGTGACACCACGAAGTGTAGTAGGAAGTGAGTGGGCCTGGAGCTTGGAAACGTGGTTATTGATTGCTACATGTGCAAGGCGGCAATAGAGAACTTTTGGGGAGAATGCATATTTTTGTAGCTTCCTTATGTTGTACGTTTGTTGGTGAGGTTGTAACAAAACCATCTGTCTCAGGTGGTCTGAGTTTACTTCCGCCCAGGACAGAGAAGTTTCTTCTGAGGAGAAAAGGCCCATTCTGGTGAAAACGGCTCTGTTTCCACACATTTGATCGGTGAGGCAGCTTTGGAAGTTAGGTTCAATTTTTTTCTGTTCCAGCAGAATTTGGCGTTGGAAATCTTTTGTTGAGCAAGCAGACGTCTCAGTGTGGTAGTTTTGCCTCATGATGTGGATGCAGTTTTAAAAACCCTAGTGTGACTATGTTCTCAGAACCCTTGCATGGTAGCTTGAGAAAGTGCTCACGGCCAGGGGGAAGGTGACTTGGGCCTTCTCAGAAGCACCCCAGCTTCCACTGAAAAGCTCTGCAGGAGGAGTCTGGGTGCCTTGTCAACAGTGTCGTTTCCTGTGTTTTCTAACTGCAGTCTTCAAGCCGGAGGAGTTGCGCCAGGCTCTGATGCCAACCCTGGAAGCTCTGTACCGACAGGATCCAGAGTCCTTACCTTTTCGGCAGCCTGTGGATCCCCAGCTCCTGGGAATTCCAGTAAGTGGATGTCGTGAAAACACTGTGGCTTTTCCAGTGTGCTTCAGGAGCATCCACGACACTTGCTTAATCTCTCTAAATTGAGTAGAGTAAGATTTTTTTCCCCTGAATGTAAAGAAATTAGTTCTTTGTCAAAATAGTAATGTACTTTTGTCTTACTAACTGAAATGTGTGTGTTCCCCCACCCCATTCCATTAAGCCCCAGGGTCATGGGGGGATGTGGGGAGATGGGGAAGCCCAGCCTGGGGCATGCAGCCTCTGTTGCCTTGCTTTACTTGTGGCTAAGACTTTGTCCACAAGAGTGAGTTTAAAGAATTGGTGGTGAAAGTCCCTTATAAACCACATGGGCCTCTCACTTTGGTATCCCTGGGTGCTCTTGCAAAGGCCGTGGTGAATAAATAGGTTCTATTTAGCCTTATTACTGTTTTTGTGTTTGTCTTAAGTTTCATTTTGCTTGCTAGGACCAAAAGTAAATCTCTAGAAAAACATACTGTCTGATAAATATGCTCACCGTTTTAATTCAGTCGATCAAAATCTTATTTTTAAAATCTGACACTAAAGGACATCTTTTATTAAATTATTCATTTAATCTTTTTTCTTTAAATTTGCTTTTGAAGTAATATGATCACACTTAGAAATAGTAACTACCATCATAGAGTAAAACCAGAAGAAGGTCAGGAGTTGCTCTCTTTTTGGTCACTCGTTAGGTTACACTGGTACTTCCTGCTGTTTTAAGGTAAAGCTGCCAGATAAGGCTTACATTTGGGGTTTGGGATCAGCTAGACTGAGACCCTTTTGTCTTTCAGGATTACTTTGACATTGTGAAGAATCCCATGGACCTTTCCACCATCAAGCGGAAGCTGGATACAGGGCAGTACCAGGAGCCCTGGCAGTATGTAGACGACGTCTGGCTCATGTTCAACAACGCCTGGCTCTATAATCGGAAGACATCCCGGGTCTACAAGTTCTGCAGCAAACTCGCAGAGGTCTTTGAGCAGGAGATTGACCCCGTCATGCAGTCCCTTGGATATTGCTGTGGACGCAAGGTACAGTTGGAACATTTTTGAATTCAGCCAAAGTGGATGTTATGAGGATATGATGGACTCAATACTTGGGCCACACCTGTATATTGAGAAGGACCCAGATGGAGTCCAGTCTATTGTAAAACAGTTGGTTGTCTGAAGCTAGAAGTGTTTATGGGTCAAAAGAATCATTAAAAGACTATTCAGTGTACTAACAACTAATTTACTAGCTAAATCTAGTTCTCCATATCAGACAGAGCATTACATGACAGTAAATGCATTTATTTTTAATATTTTCTCCTTTGTTTTTGCAGTATGAGTTTTCCCCACAGACTCTGTGCTGCTACGGGAAGCAGCTATGTACAATTCCTCGAGATGCTGCCTACTACAGCTATCAGAATAGGTAAGCACTGAGCAGTTTTCTGAATTACGGGACAAAAAGAAGCTCTTAGGGCAAGGCACACTCATCTGATTGCAGCTTGCTTACATTATTTCTTTCCTGAAGTTTCAGTGAAATAGGCTGCAGTTTACATTGCTTCTCTCTTCCCAGTCACTCAGTTAGGCCTAGGGTCTCTTAACTTGAAAGCATGCTTGTATAGTATAGAATTTCAACTCAAAGCTGCTTGCTGCACTCTTTGGATTAGGAACGTTCGTTAAGCCATAATGTCACCATATGAGAAAGAATTGGAGTTGAAGTTAACTCTAATAAAGGTTGATGGGCCTTTTTCAAGATACTAATAAAGTTGAAGCCTTGTATTTTATCAGTCTGACTGTAAATATTTGCCTAGGTAAATTGACCTGCACAGGCTGATGGAAAGACTTGTGTTTATGCTGATTCATTAAAGAATTGAGTTTATGAATGACTCCCTGTCAGGAGGTGGCCTTTTCAGGGCTTAGCGAGTGACAGGGATGCTTGAGAAATCTTGGTTCTTCTCTTGAAATGTGGAGATGGCCAAAGAGTAGATCTCTTGTCTTAAGTAGAAGGAGAATGAAAATAATTTTTGTTGTTGATCCCCTTACCTAAATATGGCTTCCTGGTTTGGGGACCTGTCTTGAAAATTAAGCTCCGAGGTATCCATGGCTCTAAGTATCCATAGCATGAGGGCATCCTGCCTTGAAACGGGTGGTATTTCTTGGTCATATTCAGTTACCTTGCCTCCATTTCATGAACTGACTACTGAATTCTTTATGTGACCAAGATGAAGCTTCATGCCTGTACTTTGTCTTTAGGTCGAGGTATTAAATGTCAGCTTTTGGGTCTGATGTTTGATTATTTTTATCTTGCTTGCTTGTAGTAATTGCGTATGTTCTAACACTTCAAAGAAGATAAGTACAAGGCTTTTTATTTACTCAAGGGTACGTGCAGAGGCCTGAATGATTTGGAAGTTATTTTTCTTCCAATTACATTTTTTAAAATTATTCTTTAAAAAAATATGTAGGGAATTCCCTGGCAGTCCAGTGGTTAGGATTCAGGGCTTTCACTGTGGTGGCCTAGGTTCAATCCTTGGTCAGGAAACTAAGGTCCTACAAGCCGCATGGCACAGCTGAAAAAAAAAAAAGGTTAAAATTTAAAAAATCTCACCATATTTAAGTTCATTAACAGCTCCCATCAAAATGCTGTTGGGGGAAAAAAAAAACTGTTGACCTAAAAACATCTTAAGACAAGATTTCTAAGCCTAGTCTGGCTCGCTTATCCCAGTGAGATGCTGGTTCCAGGAAAAGATGTGAGTCCCCAACAGGCATCTCTAGCAGAAGTGCTGCTGACACAGCTGTCCTGATGAAAATATTTCAACATTTGGAATTTAATTTCTCCTTTAGCATGCTCTTCTATCCCTGGAAGCATTTTAATACTGAAAGTTTGAAATGATATCATAGCCTTTGTAGTGGAGTCTCTCCCCAGTGTCAAGTGTTGCTTTGGGAGTTCTGGCCCCTCCTTTTACAGTTTTAGCCCAAAGACCTTTCGCATAGCCCAGAACCTGCCTGTTGATGGTGTGGGCACAGTAACACCCCCATTTGACACCCTTAGCTGTCAGTCTCCAATGAGACAATGAGTAGGAACTCACTTTGGGAACTGATAGGCGCCAGACAAAGCAAAGTCATGAAATCTTAAGGAAATAGGTTAAAATTAACTCTGAAAAATGCCCCCACTAATTAAGTCCAGAAGGAAAAGCAGACAGCAGAGTACTTACCACCATCTCTCCAGTTTGGGGCCTTTTCCTTGTGGGCTTCACTGTTCCTGGGTCCTTTGGCCCCCACCTTTGCTGAGTTGCACAGACTTTGGCCGTATTTAAGTGGAGAGCAGTTGTAGTTCAATAGGACAGGTAGCATCAGCATCTACTACTGCCCCCTCAGAGGGCGGTGTTGATGGAAGGATTCTTTTGAAAGTTTTGAAATGTCCAGTTAGATTTCTGTGTAGGATTTAATTTTACTGAACAAAAGTGATGTCTTTTCCTTAAGAGTAGAAACATAAATAAAGGAGTTCTTTTTACATAAAAGACATTTTAAGAGTGTGAGCATACCACTGCTCAGCTGAATCTCAAAAGGTGTGCTTCCTGGAATACGGAAATGGAAGCGACACTGTGTTGTGAATCTGAAAGCAGTGGTCTAGTTCTGTGATGGGCATTTCAACTGCTTCCATTTTTATTCTTAGCCTTGACTGTTAAAGAGAACGCTGTGGTGTTCTTTTGAATAATGTTTTGGCATTTATAGTTCTAAACTGTTGAGCACTTAGAATAGGAAATTCTATGAACCGTTTAAACAAGTGAAACTAATATATAAGCTAGTGTATGGTTACATTTTCACTTGTTGCCATACTTCGAAATATTTCAAGTAAGTCATGTTGGGAAAACCATTCTATAGATTTTTCCAGTTATTACTGATAGAGGAGAATAGATATCTATTATCCCAGTTATTTGTGTATACTTATATGGTACTTAAAACAATCTGCATTTGAAAATTTACTCCATACATTCAGCTACCCTTACCGACAAACTGTGCAGTGACACTTGCCAACTTCAGGTACCCAGATGCACATCGTCATCAGATCCTGTGAGGCATTTCTCCTTTACAGTTCCATATTCATCAGACTGCTTCCTTCATGTCAGGCAGAAGGTCATCTAGGCTCTTACGGCTGGAAAGAACCATTATGTATTTCCAGGGTGAATAAAGATGGGGCAGGCTGGCATTAACATCTGCCACCTGCTGATTCCCGAAGTGGCTCCTACCTGCTGGACCAGATGGGTGGCTATGCCCCCTCTGTGGGCTGTCGTCATCTCAGAAGGGTGCTCCAGGGAGGCCCAGGCCCTTCCCCCGTCCTCTCCCCATCCACCTGAGGAAGTTTGATTCTCCAGCATCTCCACCCTGGCTCTTGGACAGGCACTCTGTCCCTTCCAGTTTCTGACCCTGAGGTTCTTAGGGGTGGGAGTTAGTTATACGCAGACAGCGTAGGTTTCTACAGCCACCCGGGGGCTGCCATTCAGCCACCCATGCTCTGTTCTGGGCCAGTTTCCTCCAGTGGAAATTATGGGTTTATGATTCCTGTTCTGTAGATGTTGCTAGGTGTCATGTCCTGCTTGAATAAAAGCAGTGAGTTGTCCAGGATTTTAAAACCATTTAGACTCACGTGTAATTATTGTGGCAATTTCATTTCAAAATGTGTTCAATAGTCCTCTTCAAGCTAGCCCACAATAGCCGGATGTTTGCTCATAATGAATTGGAACACTCATTCATTTTAAAAGGGTCGCAGTTTGGCTTTGAAGAGATAACATTGTTGCATATTGTTCTGATTGCTGATTAATTGGTTTACAGTATCTATACTTTAATTCTTTCTTGCCAGTTAGGATCATGCCCTCCTACTCATGAAAATTCCTTTTATTACATGATTTCAAGGCTCTGTAAAAATATTTACAAAGTAGTGAATAGCCAGAATATTACTATAGTTCATTCAGGGAAAGAGATACGAGATACATAGTTTTTGAAAACAGCAGTGTTAGTCTATTTATTCCTGGTCAGTTTTTAATCTTGGCAGACTTTGTTAATTGAATTAGTTCTGAATAAACTGGTCCTAGCAGGAAACTCCCAGTTGCTACACACAGTGAATCTGTCATGTTCATCAACAGTCTGAAAAATTGGATAATTTGAAATGCGTGCATGCTAAAGTTTTATACTTTTAATTCACTGTATGTGTTTAGTCAGTGAAATATGGCAGACAGCAATGCTCACTCAATGTGTTTAATTAAGGTTAGGATTAGAACTTGTGGGGATCTGTTTTAGTGGTAATGGAGACAAACTGGCCAGGCAGTGGCCTGAACCTCAGTCATTTGTAGCTACACGTGTGTGTGCGTGTGCGCATGTGTGGCTGTGTGTGTGGCTGCAAGCTGCTACATCTCCTCCTGCCTGTGTGGTTCCGTGTGGCGCTCCAGTCTCGTCACAGTGTCTTTAACACTAATCCTCTTGGCATCTTGTAGATGTACTTTTGAGCACTAAAACCGCATCTTATTGTGCTGCCGTTGCTACCATATATTCATCCTTTTTGCTTGTGCAGTTCATCTCATTCGGCTTGTTTACTTCTGCGGTATTCCTCTGTGCCCATCTTGTTTTTTGCAGCATCACATGCATTTTTGTTGATTTCTCATTTGTGTCCTTTCCAAACATTTAATA
Source organism: Ovis aries (assembly GCF_016772045.2). Lineage (NCBI taxonomy): Eukaryota > Metazoa > Chordata > Mammalia > Artiodactyla > Bovidae > Ovis > Ovis aries. Next base: position 3,637,387 of record NC_056077.1, on the reverse strand, counting down.
GTTTTTATTTAAACTAATCTTATTTGGTACCTTGAGCCCAGGCTCTATGTTATAAGAAATTGGGGTGATGGATAATTTCTCAAATGCAGATTGTGCTTTAAAGATTAACTTTAAATTTGCTTAACTTGGATTGTTCCCAAGTCAGAGCAATCATTGAGTATCTCAGATCGATGAATGATTGGTTCCAGTACCAAAAAGTTTAAAGTCAAAGCATAGAATTGAATTTTAAGATTGTTCATGGATTTACATATATTGTATTGCTTATACAATATATCATAGTTTGTTCTCTGTATATTCTTACTGATAAATGGCTGGAAAGTCTTTGACCCCCGATTGCATTTCTGTTAAGTGTTTGTCTAGAGTATGGATTTGGTTTCATTTCTATTGTAACTCAATTAACTAAGTGAGTAACATGAGAAAAATAACAGGAGAAAATTAAAACCAGTTCTGGGTGCTCAGCATTTTCATACCTTTAAAGATCTGGCTTAATATCGGAAATAAAATCTATGAATTGCTGTCAAGCATAAATTTCCCATTTTGAAAAATAAAACTATTTCAGTTTAAATTGCTCTTTTAAGGACTTTTGTCAGACTGTTTTGTTCAAGGTAAATTTTTTCCATCTCAAACCCTGGAGTTACATTTGGTTTTCTCTAAGTAAGAACAAAATCCAAACTCCTAAATGTAGGCTCCTTGCAATTCTAGTATTACCAATTCCTTGAAAATATTTGCATTTTGGAGCTGAATGAGCCCGTTGTTAGTGATGATGGCCTGGGATGTATGCAATGAGACCGAATGCTAATCAATGCTTTGCCTTGGCTTTCTGCTCTGTGTTGTCTTGGTGTTTGCGTCTTACCTTTATGTCTGTGCTATTTGTTCCCTCCCCTGTTCTCTAATCCTGCCCTTCCCCACCTGCCCCTGTTCCTTTCATTGTCCTCACTGACCCATCAATCAACCAACAACGCCCCCCCTTCGTCGTGGTGATCTGCCCTGCTCTGATTGGTGGCTTCGTTGCTTGGGTGGCTGTGTGTTATGATGGACCAGTTCACCCAAGTATGGCCTTCTTGCTGACAGGTATCACTTCTGTGAGAAGTGTTTCACAGAGATCCAGGGGGAGAATGTTACCCTGGGTGACGACCCTTCACAACCCCAGACGTAAGTACCGTCCTGTCATTTCTCTTGGGGGTGACCCTGGATTGTTGTTTTCCTCTTGTCCACGACTAAAAGGGAAGCACCACTGCCGCTGTGACTTCTCTGTCGTGTATTTTTCATAGTAACTGTACCCACATTCATACTTTACAGTGTGGCTGAATCGCAGTGCCAGGCCCACGTCCTTCCCTCCACCCAGGACCTTGATGCTGTAGCCCCCGTTGAGTCCCAGGGCCTCTTGTAACCTTGCTCTATATCTCTTCTTCCAAAGCACTTACTTTTTCCCAGTGGCTGTCAACTTCTATTTGGGGGGATTGTAAAATTTCCTTTATATCTAAGAAACCAGATAATTCTAGTCACAGAACTGGCAGTAGCAAAAGTCAGTCTTGTGTGCATACCCCGTCTCCAGCATTTAGTTGATCTTCCCCTGAAGCCTCTGTCCTTGAAGTTGCAGAGGTAACAGAAGCCAGGGGGGGAGACCCCAGCGAGTACATGTATCTCCTTCCTCGCTGGAGGCTGGACACCTGCTCACGGCTCCAGCACAGATAGGTGTGAGTTAGTTCATTCATTCCCTCCCTGAGTTCACCATTTCCTGCCTGATGCTTATCCTCTGATGGAGTAGAAAGGTGTCCAGAATGTAGTGAGAAAAAAAGCAGAACCAGATCCTCAAGTTGGATGGTCAAGGGGCCATCCAGACCTGCCAGCCACCACAGCCACCCAGGACTGCCAGCACTGTGCCTCTCTCTCCTCCTGACTCTGCCCTAAGCCCTGCCACCCAGAGAAGTCTGCTGGCACAGCTGCCCCCACAGGCAAGAGGCTTCCCAGTGAAGGGGTTTCCAGCACTGTTCCAGTGACATTTACTCTGCAGCTCAAGTTTACTTTATCCAAGTGCAGAACAGACCATAGGCACCCATAAGATATATAAACCAAAATGTCAGAAATTCTACTTACTCAGTTTCTCTTTCTACCCCCGTCATCTAATTCTTCAGTCCAGTTGTGTGATTAATAATTGGATTGTATTATTCTGCGAATCAAGTAATTCACATATACACTGATCACAACAAAAGGACAATAGAAATGAAACACTCAGCCCTTGGAGAATAAGTAAAACATCCCCCAAGTACATGCTGAAGGAACATTGTAATTGGAAGAATTGGTTACACCAGTCTTGGTCAGATTCAGTAGCCATCCACCATATATATTTGACTGGGAATTAGCAGGTTTGAGTCTGAACATAATTTTCCCACCATATTTTGACTGACCTTACTTAAATCTTGTAATAAGTGTTGATGAGCATTTTGAGGAAATATTTGAAGGAAGAAAAAAAAATGGTGGTGCTTTCTGTGGAATTAAATTTTATATGTTCATGCCATCATTGCATCTGCTTGAGAGTTCTGCTGACCATCATTTACTTTCTAATGTGAAGAACTAGTTATAGGATAATATTCCAGAGACCCTATAGTGTATACACAACAGATAAAATTTAGTTAATTAACATTTTTCCTCTTCCCCCCCCAAATAAGGACAATTTCAAAGGATCAGTTTGAAAAGAAGAAAAATGATACCTTAGATCCTGAACCGTGAGTATACAGCTATTTCTTTCTGACTTTTAGGTTTTAACTTTCAGATCAGGAAAGTTCCTCCATGTGATTGGGTTGCTGTAGAAGAGACTGAAATAAACATATTGCCCTGGGTGGAACTTTCTGTGTGGATTTACTCCAAATGCGGGTTCTTTTTTAACTCATGCAAAAGATGTGTGTCTGTAGCATGCTGTCCAGCTGCTGAATTTTACCAGTGAAACGAGTAGGTGGATGTTTTGGTTCTGTTAGAACCTCTGTAATAACTTGGTCATCATTGTCTTTAAGAAGCCATTTAGTGTGAATCTTTAGAGACTAAAGATAATATTTGGTAAAGGGGTCCTAGTATCACTTAAAGGGAATTTTTAGAGAAAGTCTAAGAAACCAATTGTAAAAAATAAATAATGGGAAGCCCGGTGTTGTGTTGGATTGGCCAAAAAGTTTGTTCAGTTTTTCCATATGATGTTACAGAAAAATCCAAAACAACTTTTTGGCCAATCCACTTGTGCTTGCCACCATCTTTGGTATGGTATGTTTTCAAAGGTCATTGTCTTCAATGATCAGTGAGAACACTCAGTTTGTAAAGTTTGCTTTATAATAACCCCTTAAAGAGGCCTCAGAGCTCCTGTGCTGTGGCACCTCCCAGGTCCCCAAAGCCAAGTCCTGAGGGCATCCCAGTGTGTGGAGACACCTGTTTTGTTCTGTCCCCATGGTGAGTGCCCATCCAGGGCCACTTGGTGAGCAGAGGCTGCAGCCCTGCTAGGCATTTGATAATTGTGGCCGTGGTGCATCCAGAGCTGAGAAGCAGGTCCTGCCCTACCTAGGCTCAGCTTCCAGCAAGAACACAGACATCACTCTGTGTCAGAGCTGCCTCAGTCTCTCCTGCCAGCCATGCTGGTGGGGGTTGAGCAGGGAGCAGTGAGGCAGGGCACAATGAACAGTTCGCAGAGCGCCTGGTGCATGAAGAGCTGGCTTCCCGTCTCTGTGAAAAATGTTTACTTTATATTGGAGTATAGTTGATTTCCAATGTTGTGTTTGTTTCTATATTAACTTTCCAACTGCAGAATACTTTATGTTGAGTAGTAGGTACCAGACAGTGGGGAAGACACAGATGAATAAAGGGGGCCTGGCCTGCAGCCATGTGTCTTCTAGTAGGACAGACGGATGGTAGCACAGGGAGCAGGAGGCACTAAGGTGGTCCAGAGGGAGGGGTCCTGGCCCAGGCAGAGTGGCATCCTGGAGAAGGTGACACTCACCTGGAGGGGGCATGGGTGGGGGTGGGCAGATCGTTGCAGACACAGAGCAGGGAAGGGGCCTGGGGCACCAGCAGCGGTGCAGGGAGCGTGGGTGGCGCCCCCGGCACAAGGAGGCAGGGGTGCTGGGTTCCCTGGTGCCTGACTTTTGGTGTGGCTGCAGAGGTTTTAAAGGACCACATGGGGGGGTGGGCCTGGGAAGAGCGCTCGGGGACAGCAGATGAGGCCGCTGTCATGCTGCCCACTTTGCCTCTGGGTGTCCAGCTTTCCTTCAGCAGAGCAGGGACAGAGAAGCTGGGTTAGGTTTGATCTGTGGTCGAAGGCTCGTTCTCAGCAGGGGCAAAGGGTGGGCCTGGGCCAGGCCGCGAGCGGTGGTGTGAGAGCATGCCTCAGGTCTCTGGGCCCAGTACCTAGGCGGGGAGGAGGAGCTGGGGCCCCAGACGGCCTGCAGGAGTGTGGTGCTCACTGGCCCCTTCAGCCTCCACAGGGTGTGAGTCGTCGTGGCCCTAAGGGCACGGCCGAAAAAACAGGCTTTCACCTTTAAGCTTGTTTGGCGATGAAGATTCCTAGCTGAGGAGATAGGGTCCGGGTGAGGAGGGCAGGCGATGAGGTGAATCCCGACCTCTGCAGTGTTTCCTTGAACAAAGGCCATCATTTCCCACCCTGGTGACTGAGTCAGAGCAGACGTTTCCTGTGCGAGGCGAAGAACAGGAGCTTGTAACACTGACAGCGCTGTTCTCTGCTGCTGGAGTCCATTTAGGCATTTGTAGTCGTCTGGAGCAAGCACGGGCCTTGAAAATGTGACCTGTAAGATAGGCCTTTCTCATAGCAGTTTTTAGAAGTAAGTTTTCGTTTCTGGTTACAAAAGAGATGAGGGGAAGAGAGGAATGAGGCATTGGTACAAAGAAGGGGAAAAAGTCAGCTTTTCCTGTAGAACACATCCTACTGATGCGTGTTTCAAGTATGGCCGAGTCAGCCAAGAGACACGTGAATGCCGAGGAGTCTTGAAGTCCTCATGGCGACAAGGTGTGAGCACAGCACTCAGGCTCCATTGTGCGGTTCCATGTGTGACAGGGCACTTCTTTGTCTTCTAGTTTTGTTGACTGCAAGGAGTGTGGCCGGAAGATGCATCAGATTTGTGTTCTCCACTACGACATCATCTGGCCTTCAGGGTGAGTAACTTCCTGGTGATTTCCTGAGACTCCAGGAAAGGGAGAGCACTCTACACAGAGTGGAGGGGAGGGCACTGGCGGCTGCTGTGCCTCTTGACGTCACCAGCAAGGATCCAGCAATTAGAGGGATGGCTGTTGGTTCTAAATTTAAGTCTTAAGTGTTTGTGTGCTTTAGGAATTGTAGAATCAAAGCAGTCTGCCTCTTCACTTTTGTATAATGATGTGATGTAAATTGCCAGCAAAGTATTTTAATGCTGCATTTCACTAGTTTGGCAACATATACTATTTTATATAATCGGATCACACCCATTATTTTTTTGCAGCTTTGTATGCGACAACTGCTTGAAGAAAACGGGCAGAACTCGAAAAGAAAATAAATTCAGTGCTAAGAGTAAGTCGTGGAAGGGTTTCTGTTCCTGGTCTGTACGTTTTAGAAACATGTTCTATATCTTCCCAATCTTCCTTTGGTTCCTCTAACACATGGCTTCAGGGCTTGCTTGTCCCGGGTCTTTTTCTGTGGCTTTGTTTTCTAATACTTGTATTTTTCTTATCTTACCCTTGAAGAGAGTCATTTAGCTTAATCTTTATGTGAAAGTCAGCTTTATGATCAGACTGTGTTTTAGATGGAAGTTTAGAAACTTAGTTATATAGTAAACTTTGTGACTTCTGAGAAAATGTCATCAGATCCTTCTCAGGAAACTTAGAAGTAATGCACGGACACACCTCCTTTGGTGACGGGCACACTCAGCCCTGGGTACGTGCACAGGTGTCTATACGCCCACCAGTGGGCGTGGGCCCCGCTGTTGTGATGGGTGACCCTCTGGGGCCCTTGGGAGTCAGCCAGCATCACAGGGCCGGCCGGAGCTGGGCTGCCCAAGGCTTGCGTGGGTGTGCCACATCGGTGTCTGCGTGGAGCGCCCTGTCGCTATAGGAGTAAACTGTTCCTAAGTGTATGGCGTGTCACCTTCGTTAGCTCGGCTCTCGAGTGCTGGGGCCACCTTCTGTAGCTTGACGTTCCCAGCCATCCTTCTGCTGAGTCAGCAGCAAACCTGAATAAGAAAAGTCTGAAGGACTTCCCTGGTGGCCCAGTGGATAAGAATCCACCTGCCAATGCAGAGGACATGGGTTCAATCCCTGGTCTGGGAAAATCCCACACACCTTGGGGCACCTAAGCCCAGGTGGCACTACTGAGCTTGCACTCTGGAGCCTGGGAGCCAGTTACTGAGCCCGCACACTGCAGCTGCTGAAGCCGGCACACCCCAGAGCCCGTACTCTGCAACGAGAGAAGCCACCACAATGAGAAGCTCTCACGCCGCAACTCAAGAGTAACCACCATGCGGCACAGCTAGAGAACGCCTGCATGCAGCAATGGAGACCCAGTGAAACTGAAAAAAGTAATTAGTTAATTTTAAAAGGGGGAAAAGAAAAGCCCCTGCAGCAGTGCCTTCAGAGCTCAACCTGCCCCCAGACTCCTGGCTGCTCTCACTTCTCTCCAGCAGGACTGGCAGCCAGCACGCTGCTTGGAGTCCTCGGCCAGAGCCGGGCTGACGAGAGTAGAAGAGAGATGGGATGTTGCGGGGGTCAGCGAGTGGGAGAGAGGGGTGGCAGGCAAGAAGGAAGCCCCTCAGAAGCTCTCCAGATCGGTATTGGCTCAAGTTCAGACTGTGTCATTCCCAAAGTCCACTTATCCGGTCACTTAAACTCTTGTCAAGCCTTTTGAAACATTGATGAAACCACCAGCTGTTGTAATAGCTTTCTTTAGATCGGGGTTTCTGTACTGACATTTGGGCCAGAAAAATCTTTGTTACAGGGGCTAGCGTTTGTAGAATTTTAGTAGCAGTGTGCTTAGTCCCTCAGTCTTCTCCGACTCTTTGCAACCCCATGAGTCATAGCCTACCAGGGTCCCGTGTCCATGGGATTCTCCAGGTAAGAATAACAGAGTGGGTAGCCGTTCCCTTCGCCAGAGGATCTTCCTGAACCAGGAATCGAACCCGGGTCTCCTGCATTGCAGGTGGATTTAGCAGCAGCTGCCCACTAAATGCCACTGCTTCCCCTCCCCACCCCATGAACAGTGGCCATCAGAAATGTCTCCGTACGTTACCAGATGTCCTGGGCAGGGGGTGCAGATGAGGACTCATGCTTTAAAGGATTCGTTCCGAGTGATGTCACTAAAGTAGTCAGCAACTTAGAATCACTTTCCTGGGCCAGAGCCTCACTGACCAAAACAGAAATTGCTAGGAGAGCTAGTTCTCAACAGAAGAGCAGTTGCAGCCTGAAGATAGAGAGGTGGAGGGGTGAGGCGGGACCGGGGAACCTGAGAGCTGGCCCAGCCCCCACCCCCACCCTAGAGCCCAGAGAATGGCAGAGAGTATGTGGACCTCTAAAACATTGGTGTAGAACATTGACTTACAGAAAAGGACCTTAGAAGTGCAGCGTCTCCCCTTGGTTTTTGATTTGAGCATGAATTAGCATCATCTTTGCAAGCATCTGTCAGACACAAGAGAGAAGTTGCCTCCTGGGTATCTGCACTGACTTGGTACAGGGGCGCAGGGGCCGTCTGTCCTGCCCCATTTTATGTAAGGAACTTGAGTGCCTTTGGGTTTTGGTGTCTGTGAGATTCCCGGAACCTGTCAGTATCCTATGGATGCGGTGGGACGACTGCATTGAAAATACCTTCCAGCTGCTGGTCAGCTCATGTGATGCTAACAACTGACCAAAACCACCTCCCCACCTTCCTCCACTCGGCTGGTTAAAAGCACAAAAAGTAACAACTTCAACTGCTTTGGAGGTCAGCGTCAGAGTGTTCTTACTGTGTTCGGTTATGGAAATCCGTCCTAAGAAAGATGCAACCCAGAGGTCAGAAAGCACAGGCTGAAGTGTTTGATCACATAAAGGGAAATATGAGGCCTCCATCATGTGCGGCTGACAGGCATGTGCATGATTGGGTACGGTTTAAAATGTCCGTTTCCAGACCCAGCAGTCCCACTTTGACCCACGTCTCCCACAGGAATGTTTGAGGATTTACTCCTGTGCATTGTCAGGGAGTCATGGTGCATGCAGCCGCGATCTCATGAGGGAAGGGGGTGGGCCCTATGGCAGGACTGGGTGGCCGTCTCAGCTGCCCTCCCTTCCTAGACTGAAGCCACCTCCTGAGGGAACAAAACCTGCTCAGCAGCCACATGCATGGGAGCACTTGGGGGTGAGAATGAGAGGGTTTTCTTCAGGGTCTTCACAAAGATAGACGAGGTGGTTGTGAGCCCTTTGCACCTAATTCCATGTTTCTCAGGATGGCTGAGAAGCCATGGGCAGTCACGGGAGTGGGGGTGCAGAAGTTTATACTTTTAATGGGGTTTTTATTTCATTGCCATTGTTAATTTTTTTTCTTTAAATCACTTTCATTGAGGTACAATTTATATACCCCAAAACTCCACCATTGGTGTGTTTATTGCAGAGAGACTGAACTTAGAAAGTCTAAATTTTGCAGATATTTCTTAACCTCAGTAAGGAATCAAGCCATGTAATTATAAATATAAATTCAAGCCATCTTATACACAGTCACTGTCGACCTTTTTGCAGTTTTCCCCTCCAGTTTCTTTCTGCACATGCACAGCTTTTTTCTGCCATGAACTGTGTGTGTAGTTACGTGCTGTGTAGCTCTTATCACAGGGGCCACTCCTGGGAGAGGGAGGGTGCAGGAGGAATGGGGGATGGAGGCCACCAGGAAAGGGGCCTGGCCAGTCTGCATCCTGGGGCAGCGGCTCCTGCTGCCCAGCTTCAGAGCCCTCGCAGGACTGGACTGGCTCGGTCATCTTAGATTCAGCAGCGGGACACCCCTCGGAGCTGGGCAGGAAGGGGCATTCGTGCCAGCCTGCCTTCCAAGGAGAGCAGCCTCAGGCTTTTCTTTTCTGTTAAGAGTTCTTCCAGAGTGGGAACCAGCCTCAGGGCACAGCTGAGACCCTGAGCAGCCATATGGGCACAGCCAGGGCAGAGCCTGGTGTCACCAGGACCTGGGCACCTGGGGCAGGTGGCAGGTGGACCCTATGTAGCCTCCTCATGCCTGCTCCCCTGCTTAACCCTGGAGCCCGTCTTCTTTCAGATTTGGGTCCACCTTTGTGGCTCTTCTGCCCCTTAGACTTGGAACAAGATGGAAATTTGGGGCATTTGATAGCAGTTTCCAGTGTGTGGAGTGTCTGAGACTCCAGGGTTCACCTTTCTCTCGTAAAATGCTCACCTCATAGGATCTCATGAGATCCCTTCTGTATTTGGAGAATGTCAGTCCTTAAAATATCAACTACCCTGGAAAGAAAACATGGATTCTGTAGCCTCGGCCCTTCCTGAGCCCTCTCATCTGCCTCTTCTGGATTTTGCAGGACTACAAACCACACGGTTGGGAAATCACCTGGAAGACCGAGTCAACAAGTTTTTGCGGCGACAGAATCACCCCGAAGCCGGGGAGGTGTTTGTCCGTGTGGTGGCCAGCTCAGACAAGACGGTGGAGGTCAAGCCAGGGATGAAGTCACGGTTCGTGTGCAGACATTGTCCCAGTGGGCACCCTGCCTGGTTAACCAGAGCCCCGCTTTCTGGCAAGGCTTTAGAGTCTGGCAAGCATAATTTGAGAGCTTTTCATCAATTAGCATGTAGCCACCCTTCTCTCAGCGTCCCACAGTCTTCAGGGAAGGTGAAATTCCTGTCCGAGTGAGGCTGTCACAGAGAATGGGGGTGCAGCTCTGAACTGCCTGGGCCAGTGGTCCAAAGGGGCGACCCCACCTGCAGTTCGCCTGCACCACATGGGTCAGAACAGCAAGTCTTGTCTGTGTAAACGGTGATGCATGCAAACAGAAGGTTCTTTGTTCCAGGTTTGTGGATTCTGGGGAGATGTCGGAGTCTTTCCCGTACAGAACCAAAGCACTCTTTGCCTTTGAGGAGATTGATGGGGTGGACGTGTGCTTCTTTGGGATGCATGTCCAGGAGTACGGCTCTGACTGCCCCCCACCAAACACAAGGTAATCCTCAGCCCCTTTCTGATGCGTGTGTGCCCTGTGCTGTGTCAGTGACCAGGACTCTCAACATCCTGGAGAACCACTTCAGCAACCAAACAAGTTAGTTTGGTTTTCCCCTAAGCCAGTGAGAAGAGAAGGGTTTTGATGACTGTTCTGTGTTGAGTACATGGGTTCTGACCCTGATCTTGCTGTGGCCCCTGTCCCGCCTGGGGCAGGTAAATGTATGGAGAAGGGGTGGGGACTGCTGCCGGGCCTGAGTGCTCATTGATGGACCTGTGAAAACATCTCACCTCTGCCAAGAGTTGCTTCCTGTTCAGTCAGGAATCTGGGTGCATGGGAATCAGAAGTGGTTTTTGCTAGTGGTCCTGGTCTCACCCTGTCGTCCTCACGGTGAGAGAGGATGTTGCTGCCTAGTTCAGGGGTGAGATGGGATTCCATTCTATCGATTGGTAGCAGAGGTTGGTGGTGGTGATTTTCTCATGTCTTGTTTGTGGCCAGTGTAGATGCTATCAGAGCAGTTTATTTCTAGAGCTTTCTTTGGATGCTGGTGTTTGGTTTCACCTTTGGGAGATAACCTGAACTTCTGATTAATTTCTCCCTGCCCGCTCCCCCCAGGCGTGTGTATATATCTTATCTGGACAGTATTCATTTCTTCCGACCCCGATGCCTCCGAACAGCCGTTTACCATGAGATCCTTATTGGATATTTAGAGTATGTGAAGAAATTGGGGTGAGTTGAATTCAGATTATCCAGAACTAATAAAACTCTGTTTTTAATTTTCACTGGGGCATTTATTTTGTGAAATAACAAAAGTTTTTGTTTTTTAAGGTTTTCTGTGTTTTTATTTTGGTGTCCTTAGATTCAGAGACAACCCTTCCTGACGTCGTCTTGGGCCATGTGGGGCTGGGGCTTTCCCTGCCTTCTGTGTTCTCGCATTCTAGTCTGTTTTTAACACTTTGTGGAGGCATATTTTACATATCATACAATTCACCTGTTTCATTTGTACACTTCAGTGATTTCTAGTAACCTCAGCAAGTGATAGAGCCATCACCGCAACGGTTTCAGAGTGCTCTCACGCCCCACTCCCACTCCCACAAGGCCCCTGTGCCCATTTGCTGTTCATCCCTGTTGGACCCCTGTCCCCAGCTGATCTCCTTTGTGGTGCTCTCCTGGGCAGTCACTTCTGTCCCTGCTTTGGTACCTGTGCCTCGCCGTTACCCCTGGAAGGCAGGGATGTTTTACTCCCTGCTTCCATCTGAGTTGTGTGTGTCCTGCAGGTACGTGACAGGGCACATCTGGGCCTGTCCCCCGAGTGAAGGAGATGACTACATCTTCCACTGCCACCCCCCTGATCAAAAAATCCCCAAGCCGAAGCGCCTGCAGGAGTGGTATAAGAAGATGCTGGACAAGGCCTTCGCCGAGCGCATCATCCATGACTACAAGGTGCGCGTGCCTGGGGAGGGGGCAGGGCAGCTTCACATGTCTTTCTCTGTGCTCACATGGGTTAGAGTTAATAGCCACTTTAGGAGAAATGTAAAGCAAAAATTAAAAAATTTTTTCAAGCATAAACGTAGAGGCAACTTCTCTGCCGTCTGTGGAGATTCACAGACGGCAGCTTGAGAACAGAGGTGACATGGCCTCTGAGGCCATGCGGTCGTCCCCCGCATTGTGGCCCAGAGCCCCTTCCTCCCCAGAATGTTGCTCAGGCCCCCTTGTCTCACTGCTGCACTCGGTCATTCTCTAGGACATTTTGAAACAAGCAACTGAAGACAGGCTCACCAGCGCCAAGGAGCTGCCCTACTTTGAGGGGGACTTCTGGCCTAACGTGCTGGAGGAGAGCATTAAGGAGCTGGAGCAGGAGGAGGAGGAAAGAAAGAAGGAGGAGAGCACCGCGGCCAGTGAGACCACGGAGGTAATGCCGGGCCACGTGCTGGGGCTGCCTTCGGCGCCCGGGTCCTCAGGAGGGGGCCTGCCTCATCCGCGGTGGTGTTTCCGCACAGCCTCACTGCGTGATCAGCCACCACGGGGCCTGCCTGGCCCTGGGCCGCAGTCCAGCCGTGCTGCCCAGCTCCGCAGAGACGCATGACCTCCTAGGTGGACAGGGGCCCTCGCTCTGGCTTCTCTGGGCAGGACAGCCAGGTCTGAAAAATGGAATGATGAGAGGAGAGCATCCTGCAGGGAGCCCGGGAGAGACGGGCAGGGGTGTAGACGGGAGTTGTGGTCAGGAAGCAGTCCGTTCACTTTAACACTGACTTGAGGAGACTCTTATTTGCAGGCCTCATTCACTTGCTCTGTTACAAACCGCTCCTTGCTCTCCACTGGGCACTTGTGCATTTGTGCCCTCGCTTGGGTCGCTCTAAACACCCACCGTGTACAGGCACCATCCTGAGGGCTACAGTGGGAACTAGTGAGAAGCAGGAGAACTGGCGCATTCGTGGTGCACCCTGAGGTGGTGGGGGAGACAAAGGGAAGGTGGATGGGGGCTTTCAGGGGGCCTCGTCTGGGGAGGTGGTATGTGAGCAGAGACTGGGGAGAGGAGCCCAGGAGATCCAGGGGAAGGGCCTCCAGCAGGGAAAGGAAGGTGTCAGAGTCCGAGCTGGGAGCACATGTGCCGTGTTTCAGATGCTCAGGTAAGAGCTGATGGTGGTTTAGTTGGACGTGAAGCCGTCAGCAGTGAGAAACATAGAAGACTAACAACCCTAAATTTAGGGCACGTGAGGACAGTTCTGTTTGAAGGCCACCTGCTAGGTCTGGGCCTCAGAGCTGAGTCAGTGTTACGGCCTCTCTGAGGGGAGGTAGACATGGAGCACTCTTGGGGGATGACCATGAACTGGCTGTGGGACCCCCTCATCTCGAGAGGCTGCTGGTTGCTGACTGCGCGGCTCTGGGGCCCCGGGGTCTAGGGCAGCCTGAGGAGCTGCATCTGGAGCCTCGGGCTGGGGGTTCGTGTCTGCGGCTGCTTCTGGCCGCCTTGTGTGCTTTAGGGCGTGTCCTCTTTGGAACACAGCCACCCCAGCCCCTTCCAGAATGGAGAATGCCTGGGTGAGGATGTGATGAGCTCTCATATCACAGGTGGGCCCCAAGGAGCTGTGTTCATCGTCCTCGGCCTGCCAAAATTTTGCCAGGCCTCCCTGGAGGCAGAACCCGTGGGCCTGGAAGATCGGGTGATTTAGGTCTGGAGGTGCTGGGAGGCTGCGCTGGTCACCACCATGCCCACTGGGTCCACATCCACCCACGTCACCTTCCTCTCAGCACTTACTCTGAAGGCAGCAGTGTTCGTGGCCTTTGAGCAGGCAGGTTGCAGTCCGCTTGGCGGTCACCTGCCTCAGCCCGGCTCCCTGGAGCCCCCGCAGCCAGGAGCTGGCAGCCTGGTGCCTGCCGAGCATGGAGCAAGGGGCAGGGTGGGGCCGACAGCCATGCGTCTTGTTGCAGGGCAGCCAGGGCGACAGCAAGAACGCCAAGAAAAAGAACAACAAGAAAACCAACAAGAATAAAAGCAGCATCAGCCGCGCCAACAAGAAGAAGCCCAGCATGCCCAATGTGTCCAACGACCTGTCCCAGAAACTCTACGCCACCATGGAGAAGCACAAAGAGGTGGGGGCCGGCAGGGAGGGGTGGCTGGGCACTGAGCGGGGCAACACCAGGTGCTGCTCAGAGCCGTGCTCAGCCCCGGTGACGGCGGGAGGCGGGCTCGGTCCTTCCCTTCACGGGGCTGACATGGCTCTTCCCGCACCCCCAGGTCTTCTTTGTGATCCACCTCCACGCTGGGCCCGTCATCAACACGCTGCCCCCCATCGTCGACCCCGACCCCCTGCTCAGCTGTGACCTCATGGATGGGCGGGATGCCTTCCTCACACTGGCCCGGGACAAGCACTGGGAGTTCTCCTCCTTGCGGCGCTCCAAGTGGTCCACGCTGTGCATGCTGGTGGAGCTGCACACCCAGGGCCAGGACCGCTTCGTCTACACCTGCAACGAGTGCAAGCACCACGTGGAGACGCGCTGGCACTGCACCGTGTGCGAGGTGAGTGCTCCCAGGCTGCGCATGTGCTGCCTGGGGCTCATAGTCGACTTCTTCCAGGGGGAGAAGGACCAGATGAGGAAGGCTTATCTGTGCACCAGTCCATTGTTGGTTTTGAGATTGTTTTGGGTTTACACGAGAGGCCTGGATGTGGAGGGGTTCCTGCCGTGTGCCCATGCCACGGTCCCCTCAGGGTTCAGCCTGGGACCTAGTCCAGGCCACATGTCCTGGAGTGGGGGTCAGTCGGTGAGCTTCCCTCAGAGACTGTGTTTGTGCCCACCTTTCCAGGGTGAGGAGACGCTCACAGGACACCACGTTATTTTATTCTCCATTTCATTAGCACCAGCCCAGTGTCTCGGACATAAGCAGGCCTCTTGGCGCAGGGCGGGGACCTAGACGGGAGAGCACAGCGGGTCCTGGTTACACTTGCGGTGACCCCAGCTCTGCCCTTGCCAGGAGGCCGAGGATGCTGGGAGCCTTACTCTTGTGGAGGTCTCAGCCCCAGTGCCCCTGAGCTGCCCTGCAGAGCTCTGGAGACACCTCAGGGACACTCAGGGAGTCCGCCACGGTGTGGGCCAGCAGGGGGCACAGGGACCACCAAAAGAGAGAGTGGCCAGGGCAGTGGCCTCCGGAGCTTTCTGGGGTGCAGGTGTTCCCGGGAGGGAGGCTCTGGGGAGCAGACGTGTTCGGCATCTTTGAGCCTCTCATTGAGGGACTGGGTGCAGGGGCTGCTGGTTGCAGCTGCATGCTGACTCGTCCCCTGTCCTTGCCCACAGGACTACGACCTCTGCATCAACTGCTACAACACGAAGAGCCACACCCACAAGATGGTGAAGTGGGGGCTGGGCCTGGACGACGAGGGCGGCAGCCAAGGCGAGCCGCAGTCCAAGAGCCCCCAGGAGTCGCGGCGCCTGAGCATCCAGCGCTGCATCCAGTCGCTGGTGCACGCCTGCCAGTGCCGCAACGCCAACTGCTCACTGCCGTCCTGCCAGAAGATGAAGCGGGTGGTGCAGCACACCAAGGGCTGTAAGCGCAAGACCAACGGCGGCTGCCCGGTGTGCAAGCAGCTCATCGCCCTCTGCTGCTACCACGCCAAACACTGCCAAGAAAACAAGTGCCCCGTGCCCTTCTGCCTCAACATCAAACACAAGCTCCGCCAGCAGCAGATCCAGCACCGCCTGCAGCAGGCCCAGCTCATGCGCCGGCGGATGGCCACCATGAACACCCGCAACGTGCCTCAGCAGAGCCTGCCTTCCCCTACCTCAGCGCCGCCCGGGACCCCCACGCAGCAGCCCAGCACGCCCCAGACGCCGCAGCCCCCCGCCCAGCCCCAGCCCTCGCCTGTGAGCATGTCACCAGCCGGCTTCCCCAGCGTGACCCGGACTCAGCCACCCACGACGGTGTCCACCGGGAAGCCCACCAACCAGGTGCCAGCCCCGCCGCCCCCCGCCCAGCCCCCACCCGCGGCGGTGGAGGCTGCCCGGCAGATCGAGCGGGAGGCCCAGCAGCAGCAGCACCTGTACCGGGTGAACATCAACAACGGCATGCCCCCGGGGCGCACGGGCATGGTGACCCCAGTTAGCCAGATGGCCCCCGTGGGCCTGAACGTGCCCCGGCCCAGCCAGGTCAGCGGGCCCGTCGTGCCCACCCTGCCGGCCGGGCAGTGGCAGCAGGCACCCATCCCCCAGCAGCAGCCGATGCCGGGCATGCCCCGGCCCGTGATGTCCATGCAGGCCCAGCCGGCCGTGGCCGGGCCCCGGATGTCCGGCGTGCAGCCGCCCCGGAGCATCTCACCCGGTGCCCTCCAGGACCTGCTGCGGACCCTGAAGTCGCCCAGCTCCCCGCAGCAGCAGCAGCAGGTGCTCAACATCCTCAAGTCCAACCCTCAGCTGATGGCAGCTTTCATCAAACAGCGCACGGCCAAGTACGTGGCCAGCCAGCCCGGCCTGCAGCCACAGCCCGGCCTCCAGGCCCAGCCCGGCCTGCACCAGCAGCCCGGCCTGCAGAACCTGAACGCCATGCAAGCCAGCGGGCCACGGCCTGGCGTGCCTCCGCAGCAGCAGGCCATGGGCGGCCTGAACCCCCAGGGCCAGGCCCTGAACATCATGAACGCAGGCCACAACCCCAGCATGGCAAGTATGAACCCGCAGTACCGAGAGATGCTGAGGAGGCAGCTCCTGCAGCAGCAGCAGCAACAACAGCAGCAGCAGCAGCAGCAGCAGCAGCAGGGCGGCGCCGGCATGGCTGGGGGCATGGCAGGGCACGGCCAGTTCCCACAGCCCCCGGGCCCCGCGGGCTACCCCCCTGCCATGCCGCAGCAGCGGGTGCAGCAGCACCTCCCCATGCAGGGCAGCGCCATGGGCCCGATGGCAGCTCCGATGGGGCAGCTCGGCCAGATGGGGCAGCCTGGGCTGGGCGCAGACAGCACCCCCAACATCCAGCAGGCCCTGCAGCAGCGGATTCTGCAGCAGCAGCAGATGAAACAGCAGATGGGGTCCCCAGGCCAGCCGAACCCCATGAGCCCCCAGCAGCACATGCTCTCAGGACAGCCTCAGGCCTCGCACCTCCCCGGCCAGCAAATGGCCACGTCCCTTAGTAGCCAGGTGCGGTCTCCGGCCCCTGTCCAGTCTCCGCGGCCCCAGTCCCAGCCTCCACATTCCAGCCCGTCGCCACGGATACAGCCCCAGCCTTCACCGCACCACGTCTCGCCCCAGACTGGCTCCCCCCACCCAGGACTCGCAGTCACCATGGCCAGCTCCATAGATCAGGGACACTTGGGGAACCCCGAACAGAGTGCAATGCTCCCGCAGCTGAACACCCCTAACCGGAGTGCGTTGTCCAGTGAGCTGTCCCTGGTCGGCGACACCACGGGAGACACCCTAGAAAAGTTTGTGGAGGGTTTGTAGCATTGTGAGAGCATCACTTTTTTTCCCCCCCTTTCATGTTCTTGGACTTTTTGTACTGAAATCCAGGCATCTGGGCTCTTTTTATTCCTAGATGGAACTGCTACTTCCAAGCCATGGAAGGGTAGATTGCTGTTTAAAGAAACAATACAAAGAATATATTTTTTTGTTAAAAACCAGTTGATTTAAATATCTGGTCTCTCTCTCTCTCTTCTCTCTCTTTTTGTTTTTGTTTTTTCGTTTTTGTTTTTTGTTTTGGGGGGAGGGGGGTTTTGTTTGGATTCTTTTGTCGTCATTGCTGGTGACTCATGCCTTTTTTTAACGGGAAAAACAAGTTCATTATATTCATATTTTTTATTTGTATTTTCAAGACTTTAAACATTTATGTTTAAAAGTGAGAAGAAAAAAATAATATTCAGAAACTGATTCCTGAAATAATGCAAGCTTATAATGTATCCCGGTAACTTTCAGACGTTGCGGGAAGATTTTTTTCTATAGTGAACTCTGTGGGCGTCTCCAAGTATTACCCTGGACGCTAGGGATTGGCTCCTGCGTGCACACACGTACACACCCACACACACGTCTATCTATACATACTGGCTTAAGCCAAACTCTTGTCTTGCAGATGTAGAAATTGTTGCTTTGTTTCTCTGATAAAACTGGTTTTAGACAAAAAATAGGGATGATCACTCTCTTAGACCATGCTAATGTTAATAGAGAAGAAGCATTCTTTTCTTTCTTCTATGTGAAACTTGAAATGAGGAAAAGCAATTCTCGTGTAAATCATGCAAGCGCTATAATTACTATAAATAAGAAAATTCAAGAAGATCCAATCACTGTATAGAATGGTAAAGCACCAACTCATTTCTTATATCATATTGTTAAATAAACTGTGTGCAACAGACAAAAAGAAGGGTGGTCCTTGAATTCATGTACATGGTATTAACACTTCGTGTTCGGGGTCTTTTGTTATGAAAATGCTGTTTTCAACATTGTATTTGGACTATGCATGTGTTTTTTTTTCCCCCCATTGTATATAAACTACCGCTTAAAATTGATATAAATTACTGAAGTTTTTAACATGTATTCTGTTCTTTAAGATTCCTGTAAGAATGTTTAAGGTTTTTATTTATTTATATATATTTTTGGAGTCTGTTCTTTGTAAGACATGGTTCTGTTTGCTCACGGAGGAGAGGCGGGGGCTGTGGTCCTGCCAGCTGTGGGGGGGCAGCCGGGCTCGGCCGGGGCCGCGCAGGTCCTGCTTGGCTGCCAGCAGAAGAGCCCCAGCCAGAGCCGGGGGCACCAGTGGGCCTGAAGCAGCACTTTGTTCTCCCGTCCACTCCCCGTCCCAGCCACCCTGACCCCCACCGCACCCCAGTTCCTGCCTGCCAGTCCCAGAGCTCCTGCAGAGGGTGTCCTGGGGACTGGAGGGAGTCCGCGGCCCGCCCCTCACCCTGGCTCAGCAAGGGAGGACACCATCACCGACCCCTGGGCTGGGCTGGGCTGGGCAGACGCAGCGCCGGCCTGCCCCTGCCCACCTGAGGGGCTGCTCTGTGGGCCGCCGGGGGCACGGTGCAGAGCACTGACTGCCAGCCCCGCCGTGATGAGAAGAGGCCTCCAGCTTTGAGCGACGCTTGCACTTGGCCACCACCCGGTCCTTCCCCTATCTCTGCTCCAGTTCCAGGGGTCCTTACTGAGGGGCTGACACGCAAGGTCCTGAGCGCTGTAGAAATGACATCTCAGAAGAGGACCACCAGCAGGAGAGCTGAAGTTCCTTCCCTGGTCTGCATAGTCCCTCCCAGGGCACAGGCCAGTAGAGTCCTGCCTCCCATTCCCTCAGCCTCCAACCGCGGGGGTCTAGGTCTAGGGTCGTGATGTTCAACTTGGAAATCATGGCCCAAATAGCTCTCCTTTTGGCCTTGAATTCATAGAAATATTTCCAAAATAATGTGAGTTGAGAATGTAAATTTGAGGAAACTCTGTTAAGAAATGAGTTGTGACACAGAGCTTTGAATCTTGTTCTAATATTGTAGATCTAGTCAGGTAAGATTTCAGACTACCATCTTCGCCACCATCCAGCCCCACCCATCGCCAGAAAGAAACAAGGCCAGACCCAAGGCCACGTGCCATCCCTGCTCCAGCCCCTCTCCCTGGTTGCCTTTTGCAGCAATAAGAGCACCCTGGGCTGTCTGTGTTCACACAAGAAGTGTGGGCCTTCTGGGCCCTGGAGAAGCAGCTTCAGGCCCACACTCCAGCTGCACAGCCCGTTAACCTGGCCAGTGGGAAGTCTCTTAGGTCATCCTGGAGTCCCAAGCTCTGTACCAACCTCATCCTCTTGGAAGTCCCATGCAATCTTGTTGCCAAAGGATGCAGCCGAGGGTGTGGTCCGGATGCTAACCCGGCATTTGGCGCAAGGAAGTTTCTGTGTGAGCTGGGGAGCCCTGACACGGTATCTCACATGCTGTCTACTTAAAAGAAGATGAAAGCCCTATATTTGTGATCAAAAAGAGGAAACTTGAAATGTGTTGGTGTTTATAATAAAAGCTGGTAAAACTGCTTGGATTCAAAGATGGTTCCAGTTGGCTAATGACCCTGAGAATTAGCTTAGCAGCCACTCATAAGATATAGGGGTTCAGTTGATTTTGTCTAGTCATGTGTTTATGTTTCTGAGAATTGAGCATGTTAAAAACAGGAGTTGGCTGCAGTGTCTGGGTAACAAATGGTGAAGAGCCTTCTAATATCTCCGGCTGAAGACATATAACTTTCTTTTGATTGCCATTAAGTGGAACCAAAAATTTCATTTGAGCCAAAATATGCTTTTAGAACTACATGAGAAAATAAGCTACTTTTAGCAATTGCCTGGTCAGTGGTTAGGGCTCCCCATGTCCACTGCAGGGGGCACACGTTTGATCCCTGGTTAGGGAACTAAGAAACTGCAAGCTGTGCAGCATGGCCAAAGAAAGCTACCCTGAAAAAGCAAAACTGAGTGAAGGGGGCAGCCAGGAAGCCCTTGACCCAAGGCCAGTGTTGGGAAGTAGACGCTGTGTGTATATGCATAAGCGGGTGGGGCTGGGGTCAGTGTCCGCCTGGGATCACGGAGCCACACTGTTACTCAGTCAAGAGCATGGGAACTGGTCAGTCGTTAGATACTAACATGAGTGTAGCACCCAGGCTGACGCAGACAAGGCTGAGAAACTGACAAGGAGCTGGTGGTGCAGTGGTGACCAGGGAGTGCTCCCCTCTATACAGAGGATGGACTTGGATCTGGTGACTAGATTGTGACTGAAATTACTTCACTAAACTGAAGGATTCAAAGGGCACTGACAGAACACCCTGAGGAAGCGGTGCAGGTGTCAGGGGGTCAGGAAGAGACCTCGGGTGGGAGTTCCCTTGGCCGTGAGCAAGCCCTTCTGCCTTCCCAGCCTCGTGAAAGGTAGCAAATGCTATTTAGGTGTGTGTCCACCCCTCTGTAAGGTGGGAGAACAGAGGCAGCATCTGGCCTGAATTCATGAGCACCCAGGGTGGACATGAGCCCCAGTCAGACTCATGCCTTGTGCTGGAAAGGAGCTTTTCCAGCCTTGAGAATCGTCCCATGACCGCCCCCCCCACCCCGCCCCTCCTATTCCACAGGTTCGGTGTGAGCCCACTCTGGGGTACCCTGGCAAAACGGGCACTGTGGTACAGCATAGCCTCTTGAACATCACTGACTGGTAGGTGGTCACAGGTCCTCACAAAGGACCATGTGGCTACTTTGGCACCAGAGAAGAAATGATGACTGCTAGTCAATGGTAGTGCCACAGCTTCCAGTTCCCGGTGTAGATGACCCCCAACCTACCTCCCACCTGATGCCTAGACAGCGCTTAGGTGTGGAAAGGGGTTTGATGTCTGATCATGGGTCCCCATGGCTTGTAAGCTCTTTATAGTGGTGATATATAAGCAGATCAATGATATGGATCCAATAAAGCATCCTCAAGGAAGGTGGTGATATTTAGGGAATGTTGCAAGTGAGTTGAGGGCCCTGCGTCCCACAGGTCATTCAGGAAACTGTCCAGAGAGGATACTCCCGGAAAGGGTGGCAAGGGGCCTGTGGGGTCCTTTGAGCCCACTCAGGCTCCCCTCACACCTGGGCACAGGGTTGGAGCCACAGAAGCCTAGGGGTAAGGCCACAGAAGAGGGCTGCCTCTTGCCACTGCACGGAGGAGAGTCCTGGGGACCAGATGCCAACACTGCAGCTGCGCTCCCAAAGCCAAGAGATGTAGAGAAAAGAGCAGGGGGCCAGCGGGGCCACTCAAGAGGCACTCAGAGCTGACAGGAGCTCAGCTGCCAGAAATGGGATCACCGTGAGAGTGAGGTCTCCACCATCGAGAGCACTGGGGACTCTCGGGTTCCTGCGGGGCCGTTTCTCACTGTTCCCTGCCCTCCAGATACTTGAGTTCTGAGCTGTGGTTTTCTGGGTGAGGAGGAGGGGTCCTCACGTGGGAAGCGGGCAGTGGGTGGCATCGAGCCGCAGCCCCTTTCCCCCAGGAATGAGCATGCCTGCTGCCTCCAGCTGATGTTGAGAAGCACTGGTCTGTCCACTCAGGAAACGTTTATTGATTGGCTTCTGACCAGCAACAAGTGAGGCAAGGCTCAAAGACGGGTCCAGTTGGTCTCTGTCAGGTCGAGGATCGCAGGCTGTTCCACTGTTGAAGAAGCACACGATCCTCTATTGCCGTGTGTCCGGAGGGACAGTGCTTCCTTCTCAAGCTTAACGTGCGTGCAGATAGATTATCCGGGATCTTGCTAGCATCTTGATTCTTACTGGTGGATGGGAGTGTATGTCAGAATTTCCTTCTTGTCTAAATAATATTCCACTGTACGTATAGAGCATGTTTTGTTTACCCATTCATCCATCAGTGGACACTTGGGTTGCTCTCACTTGGCTATTGTATTGAATAAAAATGCAGTGGGCATCTTTCATGGCCCTCAGCTTACCTCTAGGGGAAGGCAGTGACTTCTGCGAAGGAATGAGCAGCCTCACAGTGGCCACAATGACGGAGAGAGATCGAGGGGTCTCCCTCTGCCTACCACTCCCTCCATTTCTCTCTCTGCTCTCCCCAAGCGACTCCCCACCGGTCTCCATCAATGCAACTCAAGTACTTCTGCTTCTACTCATTATTTTCCTTCTTCCATTTTTCTTATTCGCGTAGGGCCTGAAATCTGATCATGACCTCCTCAAGACTGGCTTGGATCCCTGAGCACTTAAAAAGCCACAGGTCCCTGGGTTACCAGGGGACTCAGTATCACAAAATCTGTGACTGAGGGTATATCTCTGAAGGTCACAGGCCAAGAGAGGACAGAGGGCCCTGGTAGGTGTGTCTGGAACCTAATAACTTTGCCCTGGGTCCCCCATGTCTTGGCAGAGGCCGGCCCACCCCCACCCCCAACTGAAGCCTAGGTTTCCCTCCTCCCTTTGCTAAATACCACTTCCTCTTTTTGTAATAAGAGGGCTCCCCAGGCTAGATACATTGCCCCATCGACCAATGTGTCAGCACTTATCAGAGACGGTTTCCTGAGTGGAGTGAACAACACATGAAATGTGAGGCTGAGATCCCTCAGTTCAGTGACTTCCTGGGAACCCTATGTCTGGGACTAGCTCTGTGTCTGGAGTGTAGTGAGGGAGGGATCAGGCAGGGGTCAGGTTATGCAGGACTGAGGCTGAGGGAGGAGTTTGGAATTGATATGTGCAGGGAAATCCTTGGAGTGCCCAGATTGAGGAGTCTACCATCTGTGGCTGTGCAGAGAATGGGGGCGGGGGCGGAGGTGGGGTGGTGGGGGGCGGGGTATGGTGTCAGTGAGGAGGCTGCTGGGGTCTCCAGGTGAGCAACCTCCGGCTCTTCCATCCAGATGGGCCAACATCTTCATAGTTCCCCTTCTCAGCTGCTTAAGCCTGGAACTTGGCAATCATGCTTGACACCTTCCTCGTGTGAGTATTCCCTGTCACATCCCCTTCTGCGCGGCCTCAGCTACGTCCAGGCCCCACTGGAAGACACTCTCCCAGCTCCTGTCCTTTGCAGATCCTGTCACAATCTCAACTCGTTTCTGTGCAGTTATTTACCCCTCTTCAGTGTACCTCAGTCATCAGGGGGCCGCCTGAGCCCCACTTCAGGTGTTACCAGAGAATCTGAGTTTTACATAGCTTGGAGCTCTGTGACCCTGGCGGTCCAAATCCGCAACCAAATTCACCTCCAGGAGAGCAAGAGAATTGGAAGGAATGCATAAGCCCAGTTTTCCTGGTGGGCCTTGGCTCCAGAGTTTTGGTGTAAGCAAGCCAAGCCTGAAATTCTCCTTTTTCACTCTTTTTGGCTATCTGGCCTGACTTGGATGGAAGAGACTGACTTCCAGCGGTCTGGACCAGAGGCCGGGGACAAAGACCCCGAAGATGTTAACTGCTTCTGCCCCGGAGCTGCCTTTTCACGGTGTTCGCGGTGGGTGCGAATATCTGCACCGGGTTTCTGGGACGCACATACGGAGGCCCGGTTGGCGGGCTAGTGCGCGGGCGGCCCCGCGCGCACGGCCGTCGCCCTTGACAACGTGACACAAGGTCGTGGGGGTCCCGCCCCCAGGCCCGACTGTCCCCGCGCGGGCCGGCCGCGCCCGAGCCACAGAGGGCCCCGCCCACCCGCCAGCGCGGGCGGCGGACGGGCAGCCGGGCGCGCGCCGTGACGTCACCGCGCCGCGCCCGGAGAAAGCCCCGCCTCTCCCCCGCCCCCGGCGCGCGTGGCTGCCCGGGACGCCGGAGGAACAACATGGCTCGCGAGCTACGGACGCTGCTGCTGTGGGGCCGCCGCCTGCAGGCGCCGGCGCTGGCGGCTGCCTGCGGAGGTGAGGGCGACCGGACAAGGGCGGGTGGGAGGTGAGCGGGGGCGGGGACGCGCGGAGCCTCCGGGTCCCCACAGCCCCTATTCTGTGTGGGACGCGCGGTGGCGGCTCTCCCTCACGCGGCGCGGGAGGTTCTGTGAGGATTATGCTCCCAGCACGCGGCGAACGCTGGGCGCTCGGTGCGTCCTGGGGGCACCTAACTCGGTCCGAGCTGCGGGTTTCTCCGGAGGTGAAGGGGTTGAGCCCGGGCCCGCGTGACTGCCTGCTGTAGAGGCTGCTCCCCAGCGAGCTGGTCAGGCCGGGTTGAGGCGGCGGGGCCGCCGGCAGTTTCGGGGAGTTGAAACCAAAGGGCGCGTGTGCGCTGGCAGCGGGCTTCACCCGGGGGATTATCTCAGCCCCTTGGCTGCGCTCGGTTCCTCCCCTCCCCCAAGTGGAATGGCCCCTTGTCCCATCGACACACCTGAGGGCCCGCTTGGCCCGGCGCGCGGCGGCGAACCAGAAAACCGGCCCCGGGCCCTCGCGCAGCCCCGGACTCTGGGTTGTTGACCTCCGTAACCCAGGGCTTGAAATTGGGAGGTGCTCAAATCAATGTTGGGAAAAAACCCATGACCGCAATCCCTTCTCTCACTCCCCACTCGAAAGTCACGGCGGGTGAACGTCTTGGCGTACCTTCCTGGTTCTGCACACTCAGTTACACACATATAAATACACACATCTAACGATTTTTACGTAAAATGGCCTAAACCGTTTATGCTTTGTGCTACAGATTTTTTTTTAAGCTCCAGGATGGCTTACATATGTTTTCTGTTTGTATGTATCAGTTTACAACTTTACAAGGCCGCGTAGTATTCTGTGTTACGGAGGACGTATCATCGTTTACTTAACATTGTGCTGTTGGCAGACGTTATAAAGATGATTTCTGAGGGTTTGGTTTGATTGGCGGGTTTTGGGTTGTTTAGGTGTTTTTTTGTTTGTTTGTTTTTGCTCTGGTCATTACAGTGCTGTTTAGAATGGGCGAGTTACCATGCATGGCATTTATTTAGAATTTTAGAATTGATGGTTCACAGCGTGTGCATATTTAAAATGTTACCTGATATTGCCAAATTACTGTCCAAAAAGGCTTAAGCAATTTATATTCCCATTAGCAGGGAACGAAACCACCTATAGCAAGGCATCTTCTCCAACACTGGGTATTAGCCCTTTTCCAAACTTGTATTATATATTGTTTAACATATTTGCATGGGTAACAGTAAGAGTGTTTTCATCTGTTTTACAGCTTTTTCTGTTACCTGAGTTTAAAATGTTGCAGTATCTTTTTTTTAAACAATCATACATTAACAGATAAGACAGCTGTAGTTTTATGACTGTTACTTAATATCCAACATCTTCCTTCCTTTGGAATTTATTTCCTGTTTTACCAGAGTATACCCTTGTGTTAGTTTTGCAGAAAAAGACAATGGGTTGTATATTTTTTTAAGCCCGACCATGTCTAAAGTTATTTTTATTTTGCCCTCATACTTATAGTTTGGATGGGTATTGCATTCCAGGTCAAAATAATTTCCTTCAAAGACTGATAGTTGTCTGTTGTCTTCTAGCATCTTCATTAAAGGGGAGCAGCCTTGTCAGTTTGATTCTTGCATTTTATGGTAGCTGACTTGTCTCTCCACCCCGCTCCCCTTGGGAGAGAAAGAAAGGGATTTTCTTTTCTTTTTACTCCTCATGTTCTAAGATGTTCTGATCATGTGTGTTTATAATTCATTCTCTGTACCATTCTTTTTTTTTAATTTATTATTTATTTACTTAGGTTGCGCTGAGTCTTTATTGCTGTGGGCAGGCTTTCTGGAGTTGCGGTGAGCAAGGACTTCTCACTGTGGTGGCTTCTCTTGTGGAGGTTTTAAGTGTGCAGGTTCAGGAGTTGTGGTGCAGGGGTTTAGTTGCTCCGTGGCATGTGGGATCTTCCTGGACAGGAATCAAACCCGTGTCCCCTGCATTGGCAGGTGGATTCTTAACCACTGGACCACCAGGAAGTCCTGTATCATTCTTACTCTTTTGGTTCGCATTGCAAAAACTAGACTGTGAGGCAGCCACAGTAAGAACAGTTGGTGCTTAAGTTGACTTTTCTATTCTCTACCATCTGGAGCCTTGGCTGGCATTGGCATTTTTCTTCACAAGAGTTCAGGCAGACTTCTGGAGTTCCAGGCTGTTTTCAGGATGTAGGGAGTCACTTGCCAGTCAAATTTCCCTCTCTCAGTAAAGCAGCTGTGTGTGTGGCTAATTTAACATGATGATAAAGGTGTTGATGGTTAACTGCTTAAACTCTGAATGGCAGTACCATCTGTTTAAGGTGCTGGGGCTTAGAGCCAGCACCAGAGAAGCCTGTGGACAGAGGAGGGATCTGTGGCCCACTGTCCAGAGGCGCCAGGTGGTCTTTATCCAAGGGGGACTTGGTTAGGATGAGGGGCCTGAGTGGTCTGCAGTCTGCAAAAGAGCAGACCAACCCAAGTGTAATAGATGAGCAAAGACCTAGTTAGTTTCTGGTGGAGGAATTGATCAGAACTAAGAAGGAAGATCCCCAAGCTTCTTGTTCCTCCTGGGCATACAGCTTCAGGCTGCAGGAGGTGGGAAGTTGGGGTGGTGAGTAAAACACTGAAGGAAAAATGAACAGTTCTCACGCCCCACTGTCAAAATACCAGGTTGTAACAGGACAGAGGAGGGACTGTTTCAGAGACCAATGGTGCTCCTCTAAAACCAGGATACCAGCTCAGGATCAGTGAAAATGTGTCCACTTCACTCTCAAGTGAGATGCTCAAGTTCAAAGCCAGAGGGTTTTCCTCTCCTGCATTCTTGGTACGTTCAGTGCAGCAGCTAGATTTTTTTTCTTTCTTTTTGAAAAATTTAATTATTTCTTTTGACTGCACTGGGTCTTCATTGTGGCATGTGGACTTAATTGCAGCATGTGACATTCCCCAACCTGGGGAAGTCCCCAACTCCCTGCGTTGGAGTGTGAAGTCTTAGCCGCTGGACCTCCTGGGAAGTCCCCTAGAATTTTTCTCAAACACCCTCTAATCAATCAGTCTTGATACAGAACAGTAGCGTTTTGCTAGGAAGCTGCTGTTCGCTTAGTCCACACAGAGATTTACCTGTAGTTCTGTAGCATTTAGTAAAAGTAGATTTCCGGATGTTTCTGCCATTGCTGGTTATATCTGCTAAAGCCACTAGAAATTAAAGGTGATGAAAGTTGTAGCTTGGAGAGCCAGTGTCTACTTGGGCGCATTATTTCCACTTGATTTTTGTTGCTCAGAGATCAGGTAAATTGAATTTAGGAGTACCTGAGTCGTGGGTGTAACTAATTTTGAAAGAATGGCTGTTATTTAACAGCTGTACAATCAAGAAACGTGATTAGGATATTAGGAATTAATTTGAGATAGCCAAAATGAATACCAGATTTGAGAGGAACAAGCTGAGGTTAAAGAAGGTGGCGCAGTGGTGAAGAAGTCACCTTGCAATGTAGGAGAAGCAGACCTGGGTTCGATCCCTGGGTCAAGAAGATCCCCCGGAGTAGAAAATGGCAACCCACTCCAGTATTCTTGTTATGGAGAATCCCATGGACAAGAGGAACCTGGCGAGCAGGCTACAGTCCATGGGGTCAAAAAGAGTTGTGCGTGCCTGCATGCACGCGCGCACACACATATAGCAATACTGTTGAGGACAAAATAGTTGGTGCGGGTCTTCCTAAAGAGCCGGGGTAGGGAGGTAGCGGACGTGTGCTGGGAAGGTGGAGTGAGCAAAGCCTGTCCTATGGTCCTTCTGAAGTTTGCACACACCGACATCCCAGCATTTGCAGGGAGTGGAGTCCTGGGGGGATTTTCCGTGAAACTTACTTGTAGAGTAGTAAAACATTTCATTTCAACCTTTGTGATGAGAAGTCTTTCTAAAAGACTTAATCACAGATGCAGCCTAACAGAATCTTTGATATTTTCAGGGTCGTTGTGAATGTTAATTTAGGGTCCTCTGTTGTAACACACAGACCCCTGCAGGACCACTGGGCTGTGACATCTCCTCTGTCTAAAACGTCCCACACTGAAACTGCGTCCTGCGTGTTTCTGATACTCATTTGAACTTGCCAGGCCTCTGGAGCTGTGTTCCCTGCTACTCTCCATTTTCAGGTGAGGGTTGGAAAGCTAGATCAAAAATTTGTGAGCAATTTTTTTTTTTAAAGGAGAGGAGAATTCTAGGCAGGAACAGGATATTCTTGTTTAACTGAAGCTCAGCATGTGGATTTTATGTGTTGTATTTTGGCTGTTCAGAAATGCCCTTCCCTTTTGGTTTTGTTATGTTTCTTTGTATTCAGCAGTCGATGTTTCTTGATAGTGTCAGTATTGCTTAGTAGTGAATGATTAGAACAGGTCATGAAACAGTAAGAAATAGTGAAAATGTTCAGGAGTGCTAGAGATAAGAACTAGAAAATTTTAAAGGAAATAAATCTTTATTTGATATATACATAGAAAGTGAAGAGATTTCTGTCTAGAATATTGATACACTTTAAACAGGACTTACCTCAAGTGGTTACAGAACTTAAGAAACAAAATTCAGTTGTGAATAGCTAACCTGAGTTATCTGGTGAAATTTGAGAGATAATGGAACCATCCAAACCAACTTACTGAAAAGCAGAGAATTTCATGGTTACAAATATAGAGCTTAAAACTATGGTAAAATAGTTGGCGGTGTTATGGAAAAAAAGCCTGAGGCTACATTCCAAAGAACTTCGTTTTTCCAGTATTGTATTTTCCCTTTTGGGAGAGGGTTAATTCTTCTTTTCATTGATCTGGAAGTACCTTTAGTTTGCAGAAGTTTAAACTTTACAAGTAAATTTATTAATTTTTCTTTTTATAGAATCTGAAGCTTTAACTTAGAAATGTTACGTTGATATTAGATGAGTGGATTTCAAACATTTTTGTCACGTTTTCCCAGTAAGAAATGCATTCATATCATGACCTACTGTACAGGTATCATATACTGTACAAATACATGTACATCCTTAGCTGAAAGAGTTTTGTAAATACTTAACTGTATTATGCTATGTGTTCTTTTAAAAATTTTTTATTAGAGTTTTATTTATTTATTGGCTGTGGTGGGTCTCCATTGCTCTGTGGGCTTCTTTCTAGCTGCAGCGGGCGGGGCTGCTGTCTAGCTGGGGTGCACAGATGGCTCACTGCGGTGGCTTCTCTTGTTGCGGAGCGCAGGCTCTAGGGCAAGCGGGCTTCGGTAGTTGTGGCTCACGGGCTTCCTTGCTCTGAGGCAGGGGGATCTTCCCATATCAGGGATCGAACCTGTGTCTCATTCATTGGCAGGCAGATTCTTTACCACTGAGCCATCAGGGAAGCCCTATGCATTCTTTTACTTTCTGTTTCATTAAACAAACAAAAATTCTGACCTAGCTCACTGAATTGGCTTCATAACCAATAGTCTTGACCTGCATTCTGAGAAACACTGTGTCCTGTGGCTGTACCTTCAGAGGAAATGACCGCGTATTTATCCAAGGGCTGTGACCTCAGACCGTCACGGCCACTGCAGAGTGTGCCGGCAGTGTGGCAGCAACAGTTCTGAACACACCCGCACAGTGCCTGCAGTGGGCCTGGGGCTGCCCGAGTGCTCTGGGCACCCAGGAGACGAGATGGGCGGGAGTCTTGGCCTCTGCAGTGCCGCCGTGGAGTGCGGTCAGCGCGGATGGGAGCGTGCTGTGGGGATGCCATGCGACAAGCCCCGTGAAGAGACCGGAGTGGGAAGGGGGTCCCAGTAGAAGGGGCGGTTGCGGGGGGTCTCACGAGCAGGGTGGCATTTAAGCAAAGCCTGGGAGGAGGTGTTGGTGTCTTGGGAAGGACATTCCAAGCAGAGGGAGTAGTCGAGGCCAGGGCCCTGAGACAGGACTGGGCTGGCGAACAGGGGGGCAGGGCACTCTTAACGAGGGGGTTAGCATCTCGCTGTTTTCCTCAACTGTACAGGGGAGATGCAGGCAGTTGGTAAGGGGAGGTATGGAGTTAGAGTTCAAGCTAATGTCATAGTAGTTTCCTGAGAAAACTGCTTTCTGTTTTTATTAGTGAGAAGGTAGTGATGGTTTCTGTAACAGCCTGGAACAATGAAAAATCTTCCATCTGGACTCTTAGCTCACTGCCCAGTGGTTCGGAAAAAAGTCTCTGTGGCAAAGGGGTGTCCACACCCCGCTTCCCTCAGGAAAGAAGAGGGGCTGCCCCAGGCAGGACCCTGTGCACTCAGCCCCTCCCACTTTGTGCTTGCTGGGTCTTGATGCCCAGAGCCCTGGGGCCATCATGTGGCGCCCTTTCCTTCACTTCAGTCTGTTCCATTCAGTGGCTCAGTCGTGTCTGACTCTTTGCGACCCCATGGACTGCAGCACGCCAGGCCTCCCTGTCCATCAGCAACTCCCAGAGTTTCCTCAAACTCATGTCCATTGAGTCGGTGACGCCATCCAACCGTCTCATCCTCTGTCATCCCCTTCTCCTCCCACCTTCAGTCTTTCCCAGCATCAGGGTCTTTTCTAATGAGTCAGCTCCTCACATCAGGTGACCAAAATATTGAAGTTTCAGCTTCAGCATCAGTCCTTCCAGTGAATATTCAGGGCTGATTTTCTTTACGATTGACTGGTTGGATTTCCTTGCAGTTCAAGGGACTCAAGAGTCTTCTCCAACACCACAGTGCAAAAGCATCAATTCTTTGGCAGTCAGCTTTCTTCACAGTCCAACTCTCACATCAATGCGTGACTACTGGAAAAACCATAGCTTTGACTAGACAGGCCTTTGTTGGCTAAGTAATGTCTCTGCTTTTTAATATGCTGTCTAGGTTGGTCATAACTTTTCTTCCAAGGAGCAAGCGTCTTTTAATTTCATGGCTGCAGTCACCATCTGCAGTGATTTCGGAGCCCCCAAAAATAAAGTCTCTCGCTGTTTCTATTGCTTCCCCATCTATTTGCCATGAAGTGATGGGACCGGATGCCATTATCTTAATCTTAGTTTTCTAAATGTTGAGTTTTAAGCCAACTTTTTCACTCTCCTCTTTCACTTTCATCAAGAGGCTCTTTAGTTCTTCACTTTCTGCCATAAGGGTGGTGTCATCTGCATATCTGAGGTTATTGATATTTCTCCCAGAAATCTTGATTCCAGCTTGTGCTTCTTCCAGCCCAGCATTTCTCATGATTACTCTGCATTTAAGTTAAATAAGCAGGGTGACAATATACAGCCTTGATGTACTCCTTTTCCTATTTGGAACCAGTCTGTTGTTCCATGTCCAGTTCTAACTGTTGCTTCTTGACCTGCATGCAGATTTCTCAGAACACAGGTCAGGTGGTCTGGTATTCCTGTCTCTTTAAGAATTTTCCAAAGTTTGTTGTGATATAGTCAAAGGCTTTGGCATAGTCAATAAAGCAGAAGTAGATGTTTTTCTGGAATTCTTTTGCTTTTTCGATGATCCAACAGATGTTGGCAATTTGATCTCTGGTTCCTCTGCCTTTTCTGAATCCAGCTTGAACATCTGGAAGTTCAGGGTTCACATATTGTTGAAGCCTGGCTTGGAGAATTTTGAGTGTTACTTTGCTAGCATGTGAGATGAGTGCAATTGTGCGGTAGTTTGAGCATTCTTTGGCATTGCCTTTCTTTGAGATTGGGATGAAAACTGACCTTTTTCCAGTCCTGTGGCCACTGCTGAGTTTTCCAATTTGCTGGCATATTGAGTGCAGCACTTTCACAGCATCATCTTTCAGGATTTGAATTAGCTCAACTGGAATTCCATCACCTCCACTAGTTTTCTAGGTAGTGATGCTTCCTAAGGCCCACTTGACTTCGCATTCCAGGATGTCTGGCTCTAGGTGAGTGATCACACCATCGTGCTTATCTGGGTCATGAAGATCTTTTTTGTGCAGTTCTTCAATACACCTTCTTCTTGCCACCTCTCCTTAATATCTTCTGCTTCTGTTAAGTCCATACCCTTTCTGTCCTTTATTGTGCCCATCTTTGCATGAAATGTTCCCTTGGTATCTCTAATTTTCTTGAAGAGAATCTCTAGTCTTTCCCATTCTACTGTTTTCCTCTATTTCTTTGCATTAATCACTGAGGAAGGCTTTCTTACCTCTCTTTGGAACTCTGCATTCAAATGGGTATATCTTTCCTTTGCTCCTTTGCCTTTTACTTCTCTTCTTTTCACAGCTATTTGTAAGGCCTCCTCAGACAGCCATTTTGCCTTTCTTGCATTTCTTTGTCTTCACGTAACCCTCTCCTGATGGACCTTTAGGTGGTTTGCTAGCTTCATTCCCTTTTTTTAAGTCACTGGCAGCACTGCCAACAGTTTTTTGCCCTTCACCGGTGCTAGCACAGCAGTACTTTATAAATGTTTGTCAGTCTGACAGTGAAAATGTTACTGGTTTGACTTATTTTTCTAAAACTTGTTTAGTTTTGGCTGTGCTGCGTCTTCATTGCTGCATTCAGGCTTTTCTTGGCTGCGGCGCGCAGGTTACTCCTGAGTTGTGTGCAGGCCTCTCACTGCGTTGGCCTCTCTTGCAGATCACGGGCTCTACGGCGCACGGGCTTCCGTAGTTGCCGCGTGCCAGCTCAGTTGCCCGGTGGCGTGTCCCTCCCGGGATCAAACCCGCGTCCCTCGCATTGGCAGGTGGATTCCTAACCACTGGACCACCAGGGAAGTCTTCTATCTTGCTTGAAAAGGCAGTTTCTTAGTTACGAGTGTGGTAATGCATCCTTTTCTATGATTCAAAGCTACTGATGTTTCTCTCTTTTGTGAGTTGCCATTCTTCTCTTGCGCTTGGCCTTCTCCTTGTGGGTCTGTTAGAGCTCTTGTTTATTAAGGAAACTAGCCCTCTGCCATGTGTTTCAGACTTTTTTGTCTCTAGTGTGTTTGCCCACTGACTTAAATTTTTTTAAAGTGTGGTTATTGCTAATTGATTTTGTTTATTCATTAAAATTTTGTATTTTTTTCTGTTGATATGATTGACATATAATCATATAATTGTTATATTAGTTTTAGTTGTACAACATACTGATTTGATATTTGTATGTACAAAATAATCACCATAATTAGTTAACATCCATCACCTCACACAGTCAAAATTTTTTTTACCCCCTTTTAAGGTCTACTCTGTTGACCTTAATTTTCATGTTGTCCATAAATGTGTGGGCTATGTGTCTTTTTCTTGGGCTGTGTCTTATTTAGACAAATTTCCTTACTGTCAGGTCATTAAGGAAAACTCTCAAATGGTCAGCATCGTTAGTCATTTGGCAGGGAAAGGCAAGTCCCTGTGCAGGGAGGTGGCGCATCACACTCACCGTGGTGGCTGTGATAAAAAGCACAGCAGAAACAAGCACTGACAACAGTGTGCGGAAATTGGAAACTTTGCCCACTGCTGGCAGGAATATAAAATGTGCAGCACTTTGGAAAACCAACCATCTTTCCGTCCCTCAAATGATTAAACAGGGGTTACCCTTTGACTGGCAAGTCCACTCCTGGGTTTACATCCAGGAGAATTTAAAAATTGAAACTTGTACACCAGTATTTATGGCAACATTGTTTATAATAGCCAAAAAGCAGAAATGGCACCATTGCTCATCAGCTGATGAGGTAAACATCATGTAGCCTATCTGTATAATTGATACTATTCAGCCATAAAAATGAACGACCTGTGCTGTGCCCTCCAGCATGGTTGAACCTGGAAGATAATCACGTTCAGTGACAGAAGCCACAGACAAAAGACCATGTATGGTGTGATTCCATTTATGTGAACTGTCCGCAGTAGGCAGATCCATAGAGGTGGAAGGTGGTTGCCAGGAGCTGGGGGCATGGAGAACGGGGAGTGACTGCCGATAGGTGTGGAGTTTCTCTCTGGGGTGATAGTTATGGTGATGATGGTTTTGTAAGTATACTAAAAGTCATTGAATTGTGCACTTTAAGTGCGTGAGTATCTCAATAGGGCTTCCCTGGTGGCTCAGAGGTTAAAGCATCTGCCTGGAATGTGGGAGACCCAGGTTTGATCCCTGGGTCGGGAAGATCCCCTGGAGAAGGCAATGGCAGCCCACTCCAGTGCTCTTGCCTGGAGGATCCCATGGAGGGAGGAGCCTGGTGGGCTGCAGTCCACGGGCTCGCAGTTCTTTTGCTTGCACACATGCTCAGTTGCGTCTGACTCTTTGTGACTGAATGGACTATATCCTGCCAGGCTCCTCTGTCCATGGAAGTTTCCAGGCAAGAATACTGGAGGGGTTGCCATTTCCTTCTCCAGAGGATCTTCCCGACCCAGGGACTGGCCCGTCTCCTGCATTGGCAGGCAGATTCTTTACCGCTGAGCCTCCCAGGAAGCCCAAAGCTATTTTAAATATTTCTTCTAATTACTTCTAGTACTTTTAGCTTTTATTTTCCCTTTTATAGTTCATCTAGAATTTATTCTGATATAATAAGTGAGGGGAGAAATTAATACTGTAGCTTGAGTGTGTTTTACCATTTTATAATGTTTCCTCATGTTTTTCAAAAATGTCTTGGCTGTATGTGCACTTTCATTTTTCCATATGAATTTTAGAATTTGCTTAAATAGTGAAAAAAATCCTGTTTGATTTTTCAGTGGGATCATGTTTTTAAAAATAGACTAATTTAGAGAATTGGCACCTTTAAATACTTACTTTTACTATTTAAGGGCATTTCCCCAAACTTTTTATATCCCTTTATAAATGTGTTGTATGTCTCTAGTAACTTCTTTTTAATGTTTTCTGTGATTGAGTACTTTTTATAAAGAATGTTGTAAATAGGTTATTTTGTAAATAGGTTATTGATACACATAGCACAATTCAAAAGATACAGAGGAGTGTGCAGTGAAAAGCATCTCTCTTCAGCTGCTACCCTCAGCCACCAATTCCCCTCCTGAGAGCAGCCCCCTCAGCCCATTTCTTGGGTGTCCTCACAGAGACACGCTTGGGGTATGAGAAGAAACATACACACATACGTGTATTTAATCACCATGGTAACAAATGTAGCCCACTGTTCTGGACCAGGTGTTTTCTTAGTATTTCAACCCACGTTGCCTCATTGTTCTGTGTTTCAGACTATTCTTTATATATATATTATAATGTATTTGCTAATCCTTTACTGATGACACTCTGCCTGGTCATTGGCCCCTGACTCCTGGGGGGACCCCTACCCCAGAGTCTCATCTGGTATGTCGTTTAGGGGCCTTCTCATGACCCCGACATTGACACTTGGTGGGAGGGGGCTACCCCTTTTTGACAGCCGTATTTTTTTAGTTTACTGTTTTGAGTAATTAAATATTTGATTAGAAAGATGCTGCTTGAGAAGTCTTGCTCGCAGTTTTGTCCCCCTTTCCTTCATTCCCCTCTTCATAGGTCATCACAGTCGTCCGCTGTTTGTGTATCCTTCGTCCACCCTGCCAGTGTCAGATGCAGAGGAGGCTTCCCAGGTGGCCCTAGTGGCAAAGAAGCCCCTGCCAGTTCAGGGGGCATAAGAGATGCAGTTGGATCCCTGGGTCAGGCAGATTGCTTGGGAAGGCATGGCAACCCACTGCTGTGTTCTTGCCTGTGGACAGAGGAGCCTGGTGGGCCACAGTCCATAGGGTCGCAGAGTCAGGCACGACTAAAGCGACTTGGCGCACAGCACACGTGCAGATACACGTTTTTCTTCTGTCAGGATATGCACTTCTCCATGTTCTGCTGTTCACGTCATAGATACTGGAGAGCATTCTGTATCAGTACACAGTTTGCTCAGTCTTTTTTTTTAATAGCCACATTATAGTAGTGGGCCCGTGTCGGGAGGCACCATCACCTATGAGCCCTCCGTTGATGGACATTTAGGTGGTTCCCAGGAATTTGCTGTAGTATATGGCCTTTCATCTCTCTTTGTATTCAGGTTCAGCTGTATCCACAGAATAAAGTCCCCAGATGGACTCTCCAGATTA
This sequence comes from Ovis aries, assembly GCF_016772045.2. Classification (NCBI taxonomy): domain Eukaryota; kingdom Metazoa; phylum Chordata; class Mammalia; order Artiodactyla; family Bovidae; genus Ovis; species Ovis aries. The sequence continues at coordinate 3,601,486 of NC_056077.1, read as the reverse complement.
GAGGTTTGTACTCTTGACTTGATGTGAGAGTTGGACTGTGAAGAAAGCTGAGCGCCGAAGAATTGATGCTTTTGAACTGTGGTGTTGGAGAAGACTCTTGAGAGTCCCTTGGACTGCAAGGAGATCCAACCAGTCCATTCTAAGGAGATCAGTCCTAGGATTACTTTGGAAGGAATGGTGCTGAAGCTGAAACTCCAGTACTTTGGCCACCTCATGTGGAGAGTTGACTCATTGGAAAAGACTGATGCTGGGAGGGATTGGGGGCAGGAGGAAAAGGGGACGACAGAGGATGAGATGGCTGGATGGCATCACTGACTCGATGGACGCAAATGTGAGTGAACTCCAGGAGTTGGTGATGGACAGGGAGGCCTGGCGTGCTGCGATTCATGGGGTCGCAAAGAGCCAGATACGACTGAGCAACTCACCTTCCACTGGCCTCAGACCGTTTCCCACACCCTGAGTGCTGTCCCCACAGGGTCACCAGAAGTACGGTCTGGAAAAGTAATAGCTCTGCGGACTTACTGTCATCTGAGCTGGTGAAGCTTAACCGTGGTTTGAAGTAGAGCAAAATGCCAAAGTGGGGGCCTTCACTCAGGAAGTATTGATTAGGTTGTTCAAGGCCTGCCAGATTCCCTTTCCTGCCGCTCCTCCACTTCCCACCTGCAGGCCGGGCTACACTGAAGGCTTATCCTGCCCTCCCAGCCTTCAGGGAGAGCTGGCCCTGGCCCTGGCCCCATTACATCGCACAGGCCTCGGGGAGCTGCTCTGCTTAGGCTGGTTTCCAGAGGCTCGTGTGCATCTGTTTGCAAGTCCAAAGTGACCCAGCGGGGTGGAAGCTGGTGGTTAGCTCCCCACCCCAAAGTCTCTCTGCTTCCCTCCCTCCTTCCTTACCCTCTCCCTCCCTCTCCTCTTTCCTTCCTGCCAACCTCCCTTCCACCTCCCTCCTGTCCTTCCTTCTTTTGGTGAAAGGCATGCCATCTAAAAAGGAATGCATGTTTCTAAAAGCAGCATAAAGGAATCCCCGCTGCCCACCTCAGGAACAGATGCCACCTTCCCTCTAGGGCACTGTGCGCCCTCCCGATATGTCCCTTTCTCTCTCCCCGCGGAGGTGACCGCTGACTTGAACAATCTGGATCTTATTCCCTTGCCTTTCTTCTTTCTTCTGCATGTGTGTTTATGGATAGATGCACATACGTACACACACAGTTTGTTGAAATCATCCTGTGTATATTCTGCTGTGACTTTCTTGGGGCAGCGTTGTTTTCGTAGCTTTATCCGGGGTAATGTGCATCGCCTGCTTCCTCGGTTGTGTTACTGTACCTTCACTTCTTTAGGTGTGATTCCTGCCGGAAGCGTGTGTGCTGTTGGATCGTTTGGTGTGCTCCAGGTGTTGGCTGTAAGATGCGCCCATGGCACGTTCTGTAAGATTCCCTCACGCGAACGTGCTGCCTCTGGTTCCTCCATCCTTGGCACAGGCATGGGGCTGCTGCTCGCCCAGGGCTTCTGGGTGTGTCCTTGTGCAGGCATCCTGCCCGCGGGCGCACGGGTGCGTTTCCATAGGGTGCGTGACTCATGTGGAGTTGCTGCGTTTAGGGTGTGTGTTTTTAATCCGCACTTGACTTTTTCAGAGTGGATCTGGGTTTACATTCCATCAGCTCTGTGAGACTCCCCACTGTGCTGTATCCTCACCAGAGCTTGGCATTTCCAGATGTTTTAAATGTTTGTCAGTTTGATGGTTATGAAATGATATTTCAGTTGTGATTTTTAACTGCCTTTTAATGGATTGCTAATAAAGTTTTTTCTATGGTTTATTAGCCATATTTCCTTTTCTGTGAAATGCTGTTTTTATTTCATGCTGTTTTTTTTTTTTTGCTTCTGTCTTTTTCTTCTTGATTGTAAAGAATCTACCTGCAGTGCGAAAGACCCAGGTTCAATCCCTGGGATAGGAAGATCCCCTGAAGAAGGGAAGGGCTACCCACTCCAGTATTCTTGCCCGGAGAATCCCCATGGACAGAGGAGCCTGGCAGGCTATCCAGTCCACGGGTTCGCAGAGAGTCAGACATGACTAAGCAACTAACACTTTCACATATGTATTTCCTATGGGTGCTGACCTTTTATCAATAATACCCTTTGTCAATTGTTGGACATGTGTTCTCCTAGTTTGTAGCTCACCGCTTCATTCTCGGCCCGATGTTTGTTTTTCAGAGGGAGATGGAGTTTTTGTTTGTTTTGATGAACAGAAGTTCTTAATTTTAACTTTGTTAAATACCAGTCTTTTCCTTTATGAATTATCTCAGTGTTCTGTGAATGAAGGTGCATGGGTCAAACTAGACTTACTATTTTTGTAAATAAAGTTATATCAGAGCATGGGTATGCCATTCTTTCATGTGTTACCTGTGACCACTCTCCTGCTGCAGCAGCAGAGTTGAGCAACAGGGCTCAAAACTCCTAAAATATTTACTGTCTGGCCCTTTAAAGATACCTGCTTCTTCTATGAGAGTTGTTCCCTAATTTCTACCAAATGGAAATGGATGAGCAAGTCTGTCAGCACCTTTTTCCCATCAGCACCTTCTTTTTTTAATATTTATTTTTGTTTCTTTTGTTTGGCTGTGCCAGTGCTTAGTTGTAGCACATGGGAGCTTTGCTCTTCCTTGTGGCATGCGGGGCCTTTAGTTGCAGCATGTAGGATATAGTTCCCTGACCCAGGCCCCCTGCGTTGGGAGTGCAGAGTCTTAGCTACTGGACCACCAGGGAAATCCCAGAAGCCTCTTATTTGCAGCTTTTATATTTCTCTCTTTTGGTAAACTTGCTCATGGATTTCATTTTCCAGATTAGCAAAGAGTTGCAAAGTAGCTATCACAGGCTAATTCTGGTTATAAAACAGTTATGTTTGGTTCAAACATTTTAAAAAAGTAAATGCAAGCGTTTAAAGTCAGATTTGACATGAATATTTGAGTTTCTGATTTCTTTTGAAAAATTAAAAGTTCAGAGAGTCTGGGCCTGCGTGCTACAGTGGTGACGCTCTCTGAGGGCGGAGGTTGGCTGCCTCTGCAGACGCCGTCCTCACAGCTGTGCTCCCAGTCGCTCCTTTATTCCGAGCCCGTTACTGCCATTTCTTTTGCTGCGTTATTTTTTGTGTAGTAGAGTTAATTATATTGATTGACTGTTTACAGGCCTACTTCACATTATAGTGCTTTGCTTCATTGCATTTCACAGATAATTGCATTTTTTACAAATTGAAGATTTGTGGCAACCCTGCGTTGAACTAGTCGGTTAGCACTGCTTTTTTGATAGCATCTGCTCACTTCATGTCTGTGTCTCCCAGTATTTCAAACCTTTTCATTATTTTTATATTTGTTACAGTGATCTGTGATTTTTGATGTTTTTGCTCTTGTGATCGTTTTGGGGTGCCACAAACCACAACCTGTAAAAAGTGTGATAAAATGCTATCAAATAGCATCACATACTACAGAGAAACCTTTGTGAAAGGGAGAGATTGAGAAATTGCCACAGGCACTCCAGCTTTCAGCACCACCACCCTTATCAGTCAGCACCCACCAACATCAGAGCAAGACCTCCACCAGCAGAGAGATTGGGACTTGCTAGAGTCTCAGATGATGGGTGGCATTTTTTTCTTCTTTTTCTTTTTCTTTTTTTTTTTTGATGGGTAGCATTTTTTAGCAATAAAGCATTTTTCAGTTAAGGTCCATACCCTGTGTTTTTAGACGTAATGCTGTTGCACACTTAATAGACCATAGTATAGTGTGAACATAGCTTTTATATGCACTAGGAGACCCCCAAATTTGAGTGACTATATCTCGGTAGCTGCTTTATTGTTGTGGTCTAGAACTGAACCTGCAGTATCAAACCAGCCTTGCATCTTTGAGGTAAACCTACTTGGTCATGATGTAGTATCATTTTTATATTTTAATGGGTTTTCCTTGCTTATATTTTATTAAGGACCTCCATGTCTGTGTCCATGAGGGATATTGGTGTATTATTATTATGGTGTGCGTGTCTATGTGATGTCTTTCTCAGGCTTTGATATCCTCAAAAATTGAAGAGAAGCAATTTCTTGTTCTATTTTCTGAAACTTTGTGTAAGATTGGTGTTATTTCTTCCTCGTAACTGATAGAATTCAGTAGAAATTCAGGGCTTCTTAGAATTTGTGACAATACCCTTTATGGTATTTATGATGGGTATTCTCTTCTTTCTTCATCAGTCTAGCTAGGAGCTTATCTTCTGTTGATCTTTGTCAAGAATCAACTTTGGCTTTGTTCATTTTCTCTATTACTTGTCCATTTTCTATTTTATTGATTTCTGCTCTTTGTCATTTCCTCCTTTCTCCTGTGTTTGGGTTTAATTTTGTACTTCTTCTTTGTTGTTGTACTTTAAGGTGATCTCTCAGGCCATTGGTTTTAAGCCTCTTTTCTAACATAAGCATTTAAAACTATAAGTTTCCTGCTACATGCTTCTCTAGGTGTATCCCACAACTTTTAATATATTGTATTTTCATTATCATTAACTATTAAATGTTACCTAATTTCCCTTGTAATTTCTTCTTTGACCCATGGATCATTTAGAATGTGTTAATTTTCAGATAATTGAGGTTTCCTAGATATTTTATTTTATATATATATGCTGCTGCTGCTACTAAGTCGCTTCAGTCGTGTCCAACTCTGTGCGACCCCATAGACGGCAGCGCACCAGGCTCCCCCGTCCCTGGGATTCTCCAGGCAAGAACACGAGTGGGTTGCCATTTCCTTCTCCAATGCGTGAAGTGAAAAGTGAAAGTGAAGTCGCTCAGTCGTGTCTGACTCTTCGCGACGCCATGGACTGCAGCCCACCAGGCTCCTTCGCCCGTGGGATTTTCTAGGCAAGAGTGCTGGAGTGGGGTGCCATCGCCTTCTCCGGTATATACACACACACACACACTTTTATTTATTCATTTTTGGCTGTGCTGGGTCTTTGTTGCCGCTCAGGCTTTCCTCTGGTTGCAGGGAGCAAGGGCTCTTCTAGTTGTGGTGCGTGGGCTGCTCGTGTTTCGGAGCGTGGGCTCTGGGGTGCGCAGGCTTCAGCAGCTACAGCACGTGGGTGCAGTCGTGGCTGTTCTCCGGCTCTGGAGCACAGGCTCAGCAGTTGTGGGGCACAGCCTTAGCTGCTCTGTGGCAGTGTGGGATCCTCCCAGATCAGGGGTTGAACCCATGTCTCCTGCATTGGCAGGCAGACTCTTTACCCCTGAGCCAGCAGGGAAGCCCAGTATTTTATTATTATTGATTCTAAATTAATTCTGTTGTATTTAGAGAGCTTACTCTGTATGATTTCGTTCCTTCTAAAATTTATTGAGACTCTGGCCCACTTTATGGTCCATCTCAGTGAATATACCATGTGTACAGGAAAAGAATGTTTTCAATAACTGTACTTTGCAGTTGCTAGGTATATAGTACTGGATGAATACCCATCAGGCAAGTGTTTCCTACTGTAACTCGGATGATCTGTGTCCTGATTTGTTTTTTCGCTCTAGTTCTGCCATGTATTGAGCCAGGTGTCAAAATCTCCAGCTATGATTGTGCAATTGTGCTTTTTCTTTTGATTCTTTCAGTTTTGATTTCATTTATTTTGAAGGTGTTATTAGGCAAATATGTTCATGATTAAGTTTTCCTGATGAACTACATCTCTTTAAAATTTATTTAGTTGGAAGATAATTACTTTACAATATTGTGATGGTTTTTGCCATGCATCAACACGAATCAGCCACGGGTGTACATGTGTCCCCCCATCCTGAACACCCCTCCCCGCTCCATCCTCACCCCATCCTGCTGGGTTGTCCCAGAGCACCGGCTTTGGGTGCCCTGCTTCATGCATCGAGCTTGCGCTGGGCATCTGTTTTACGTAGTAATATACATGTTTCAGTGCTGTTCTTTCAAATCATCCCATCCTCGCCTTCTCCCACAGAGTCCAAAAGTCTGTTTTTTAACATCTGTGTCTCTTTTGCTGCACTGCATGTAGGATCATCATTACCATCTTTCTAAATTTCATGTATATTTGCTAAAATACAGTGCTTGTGTTTCTCTTTCTGACTTCACTCTGTATAATAGGCTCCGGTTTCACCCACCTCATTATAACGGACTCAAATGTGTTCCTTTTTATAGATGAGTGATATTCCAGTGTGTATATGTACCACAGCTTCCTTATCCATTCATCTGCTGATGGACATCTAGGCTGCTTCCATGTCCTAGCTGTTGTAAATAGTGCTGCAGTGAACATGGGAGTATGTGTCTCTTTCAGTTCTGTTTTCCTCAGTGTGAAATCCTCATTGCCCAGCAGTGGAATTGCTGGGTCGTATGGCAGTTCTGTTCCCAGTGTTTTAAGGAATCTCTACACTGTTCTCTGTAGTGACTGTACTAGTTTGCATTCCCACCAGTAGTATAAGAGGGTTCCCATTTCTTCACACCCTCTCCAGCATTTATTGTTTGTAGACTTTTTGATGGCAGCCATTCTGACCTGTGTGAGATGATACCTCATTGTGGTTTTGATTTGCATTTCTCTAATAATGAGTGATGTTGAGCATCTTTTCATGTGTTTATTAGCCATCTGTATCTCTTCTTTGGAGAAATATCTATTCTTTTGCCCACTTTTTGATTGGGTTTTGTTTTTCTGGTATTGAGCTGCATGTATCAGTTCAGTCGCTCAGTCATGTCCGACTCTCATGCAACCCCCTTTGCAGCACGCCAGGCTTCCCTGTCCATCACCAACTCCTGGAGCTTATGTCAAACTCATGTCCATCGAGTCGGTGCTGCCATCCCACCATCTCATCCTCTGTCGTCCCCTTCTTTTCCTGCCTTCAATCTTTCCCAGCATCAGGGTCTTTTCCAATGAGTCAGGTCTTCGCATCAGGTGGCCAAAGTGTTGAAGTTTCAGTTTCAGCATCAGTCCTTCCAATGAGTATTCAGGGGTGATCTCCTTTAGGATGGACTGGTTGAATCTCCTTGCTGTCCAAGGGACGCTTAAGAGTCTTCTCCACACCACAGTTCAGCTGCTTGTGTATTTGGGGGATTAATTCTTTGTCGGTTGTTTCGTTTGCTATTGTTTTCTCCCATTCTGAAGGCTGTCTGTTCACCTTGCTTACAGTTTCCTTCATTGTGCAAAAGCTTTTAAGTTTAATTAGATTCCATTTGGTAATTTTTGTTTTTATTTCCATTACTGGTGGATGGGTCATAGAGGAGCTTGCTGTGAACTGCAACTTTTATTATTCTGATACAGTCTTCTTTTTCTCTGGTAATACTTTTTATTTTGCAGTCTACTTTGTCTGATCTAATGTGGCCACGCCCACCTTTTTTATCCGTATTTTTACCTGACTTTTTTTTTTTCATTTATTTCCTTTCCAAAAGGAAAATTCCGCCATACAGCATGTGGGATTCCCAACCAAGGATGACACCCACACACTCTGCAGTGGAAGCCTGTAGTCTTAACCCCTGGACCACCAGGGAAATCCCTGTTTTATATTTTAAGTGATTGTTTTGTGGTGGTGGTTTAATCACTAAGTCTTACCCAACTCTGTGACCCAGTGGACAGTAGCTCACCAGGCTCCTCTGTCCATGAGATTTCCCAGGCAAGAATCCTGGAGTGGGGTGCCATTTCCTTCTCCAGGGCATCTTCCCAACCTAGGGATCGAAGCCGTGTCTCCTGTGTTGTAGCCAGTTATTTTGTGGACAGTGTATAATTGGGTCTTCCTCTATCAATTCTGACAGTCTTTGCCTTGTAATTGGAGTGTTTAGTCCATTGACTTAAAATGTATTTATTGATAACATTCAGGTTTATCTCTATTGCTGTTATTTGTCCCTCTCTTCTACCTTTCCTGTAGGCTTTTGGATCAAGTAAATATTTTTTAGAATTCCATCTTGGTTTACTAATGCTTTTTTAGCTATACCTCTTTGTATCACTTTTTTTGGTTACTCTGGAGAGTGTAATGTTCACCCATAACTTCTCATAGTCTATTTAGAATTAGTATTGTAATACACCATAGTGAAAGTGAAGTCGCTCAGTGGTGTCTGACTCTTTGCGACCCCATAGACTGCAGCCTACCAGGCTCCTCCGTCCGTGGAATTTTCCAGGCAAGAGTACTGGAGTGGGGTGCCATTGCCTTCTCTTGTAATACACCATATAGACTGTAAAAACCTTGCAACTATATGGGTGCATTTCCTCCTTCCACCCCATCCTTTATGCTACGTTTGTTACATGCAGTACATATGTTATAAACCCCACAAGACAGTGTTTTAATTTTTGGTTTAAACTTCGGTAAAACAGTGTTTTAATTTTTGTATGTATTTTAAAGAAACTAGAGAAAACTTCTTTAGTGTTTACCTAGGCTACTATTTCTGATGTTCTGCATTCTCTTTGAAGATCCAGGTTTCCATCCCATAGCATTTACATTCAGCCTGAAGAACTGTAGCGTTTCTTTTAGTTCAGGTCTGCTATTTATGACAAGATACTGTACCATTGTCTTTCAGCCTCCATCATTTCTGTTGGAAAGTTAGCTGTCATTCAAATTATTGTTTCCCCAAATAATGTCTTGTTTTTTTCTAGTTGCTGCCAAGATTTTCTCTATTTATTTTGTTTTCAACAGTCTGATTACAATGTGCCTAAGTGTTTGTCTTTGATATTATCTTGCTAGTGGTTCATTGAATTTTTGATTCTGTAAATTTGTCTTTGACCAAGTTGGGGGAAATATTCCAGTTATTATTTCATCAGATATTTTTCCTGCCCTATTCTCTTTCTCCTCTCCTTCTGGGATTCCAAATGTTAAACTCCTTTCTGTTGTCCCACATATGTCTGAGACCCTGTTCATTTATTTGTAATCTATTTCACCTTGAATAATTTCTGTAAATTTATTTTCAAATTCATAGACTTTCCTTTGTTGTTTCCATTTGGTTGTTAAGCCTCCTAGTTAATTTTTAATTTTCAGATATGATATTTTCTATATGCAGGATTTCCGCTTGGTTTTTCTTTTATAGTTTATGTCTCTGAAATTTCTCATCTTTTATTTTGAGCATATTTTAGCTTATGACATGTAGTATCATTATGATGGCTGTTTTAAAACCCGCGTCCACCAGTCTCCATTGACTGACCCTTCCCTTGAGCAGGGGTTCCATTTCCTGTCTCTCTGTTTGCTGAGTGACTTTTCATTGCATCCCGGACATCGTGAATGTCGCCTTGTGGAGTTTCTGGGTTCTGTTGTGTTCCTCTGAAGGGTAGTTATTGTTTTAAAGGTGGATATTAATCTGGTTGGCCCCAGCTGCTAACATTTTCTCTTAGGCAGTGTTTGACCCAGTTTTCCTTAACTGGACTGCTTGCGGTTTGGACCAGAGGTCAGCCAGAGACTTGGAATTATTATTCCCCAAATTGGAGGCTCCCTCTTTCTGGGCTCTCCCCCCTGCACTGTCCATATTCTGTGGTTTCCAAATCTCTCCTCTGGCTCTTTCGGCCAGGAAAGCACACATCGTGTGTGTTCTCTCTTAGAGTGTCCGCCACCCTTTGTTGAACCTGCGCCTATTCTGTGCTCTTACCTTTGACTCCAGAATCTCCCTGCTTTGTTGACTCTCCTGGGCCTTCTGTAGTCTTCTTGTTCCTAAGTTCATGGTTGATAGGATACACGTCAGCCATACAGGAAGTGGCACTCCACGCGGTAAAGACAGAAGTGAAATTGTCTTAGCCACATCACACTTGAGAAAGTGGGAGATTTGGGGATATGTAATTCCAGAAAAACAATCAGTCCATTTCTCACAGCTTAAAATAGTGTGCGTGTATCTAAAGTATGTAACTTAGAGGCCATTATGAAGCAAAACCATAGTGAAACTATGGCTGATGCATAAGAAAGATAGATTTTTTTTTTTTTAAAGAAAACAATGCAAAAGAATATACCCAGTGTGTTTTGACTCACGTGCCTCGCTTCATGAACCCCTGCTGGCAGGTGCATTTTCAGTTGCTGCTTACTGGTCGGAATGGCCTTGCAGGATCACTACCGCCATCTGTTGGCTGATTAAATGTGCTTCTGCTTGACTATAGTCATGTTTTTGTTGATAAAAAGTTTCAAGACTTAAAAAAAAAAATTCTTCTGCATCTGGATGCTTTGGCCTATAGAGAAATATGGATGTTCTTGCCTTCAGAGAGTTTGACACTAAGCGATATAAGCTTGTTCCTGCCCTAATTCGGTGAGATGTTATATATTACGAAAAAGTTGATAGAAGAACTTACACAAACTGGCTTGTAACAAGTTTTAAATTAGTGGCATGGAAAATAAGTGCTCTGATTTATAGTAGAGAGAGATTGCTGTGTACTGGGAGGGAGGCCTGATGAAAGTGGGGGGCCTCACACTGCGTCCTGAAGCAGTTTAGGTGGAAAGAAATGGCAGGTAGAGGAGGCAGTGTGAGCACTGGCAGATGTGTGTCAGAGTCACACCGTCTGTGCTTCCCATTCGGTGATCCCAAACCACCAAACAGATTCAGATGTTGTAGCCTGACACTGAGGTTTGTGCTTTTTCCCTTAGGGTGTAGGGGGAGCGTGAGGACAGAGTGTGTTTGTATCTGGTTCAGGCAGGCTTATTGCACTGTTGGTTTATTCTTAAAATCACTGTAGAAAGTTCAGTTCAGTCAGTTCTGTCGCTTAGTCATGTCTGACTCTTTGTGACCTCATGGACTGCAGCTCCCTGTCTGTCTCCAACTCTCGGAGTTTACTCAGACTCGTGCCCATCGAGTTGGTGATGCCGTCCAACCATCTCATCCTCTGTCGTCCCCTTCTCCTCCTGCCCTCAATCTTTCCCAGCATCGGGGCCTTTTCCAGTGAGTCAGTTCTTCACATCACGTGGCCATAGTATTGGAGTTTCAGCTTCAGCATCCGTCCTTCCAATGAATATTCAGGACTGATCTCCTTTAGGATGGACTGGCTGGATCTCCTTGCGCTTCAAGGGACTCTCAAGAGTCTTCTCCAACACCACAGCTCAAAAGCATCAATTCTTCGGCGCTCAGCTTTCTTCACAGTCCAGCCCTCACACCCATGCGTGACCACTGGAGAAGCCTGAAGAAAGTTCAGTTAACCTGAAATCAGACCTGCTCTTGACAGCACTGTAATCTTGAGATCTAAGGGAAAGTCTTAGAATCCTGGTTGAATATATGGGTTGCTTTTTTTTCTTTTTTCTCTTTTCTCAACTCTGAGGATTTATATTATTCCAGTCATAAACAACATATTAAATACTCAAAAATATTCTGAATATTAAGTGGAAAGCAAAAGGAATAGGAAAAATAAGACATGGGAAATGTAATCTTGAAATAAGGAAGTCCTTTCCTTTTTTTTTTTTTATACTTTACAATACTGTATTGGTTTTGCCATACATCAACATGAATCCGCCACGGGTGTACCCGTGTTCCCAATCCTGAACCCCCTCCCTCCTCCCTCCCCTACCATCTCTAGGTCATCCCAGTGCACCAGCCCCAAGCATCCTGTATCCAACCTAGACTGGCGATTTGTTTCTTACATGATATTATACATGTTTCAATGCCATTCTCCCAAATCATCCCACCCTCTCCCTCTCCCACAGAGTCCAAAAGACTGTTCTATACATCTGTGTTTCTTTTGCTGTCTCACATACAGGGATATCGTTACCATCCTTCTAAATTCCATATATATGTGTTAGTATCCTGTATTGGTGTTTTTCTTTCTGGCTTACTTCAGTCTGTATAATAGGCTCCAGTTTCATCCACCTCATTAGAACTGATTCAAATGTATTCTTTTTAATGGCTGAGTAATACTCCATTGTGTATATGTACCACAGCTTTCTTATCCATTCATCTGCTGATGGACATCTAGGCTGCTTCCATGTCCTGGCTATTATAAACAGTTCTGCGATGAACTTTGGGGTACACGTGTCTCTTTCAATTCTGGTTTCCTCGGTGTGTATGCCTAGCAGTGGGATTGCTGGGCAAGGAAGTCCTTTTCAAACAAAAAGACTAATTCCCTTAATATATAAAAAGTTCTTACAAATCAATAAGGAACAATGTAGTAGAAAATGATCAGAGCGTATCAACAGTCCATTAATGAAAAAGGAAATAGAAAATATTTTAAAATATGAGTAGATGTTCAGTCTTACTCATAAGAGAAATGTAATAGGAGAGAAATAGAAAAACTACATTAAAATTTTTACCTGACTAATAAGCAAAGATCCAAAAGTTTCATAACAACGCCATCTTGGCAGTAGCATTTTGAAATATTTTGTACTTTACAGAGATGTTATAGAAATAGTACTCAGTCTTCCCCTAGTTTCCCCTAATACTGGTATCTTTGATGGCCATGGTGTAATTATTGGAAACTGAAATAACATGACACAGTGCTACTCAGCCATACGCCAGTCTCACTGGGCTTTCGCTGGTTTCCCATCCATGTCCTTTGCTGGCCCAGGACCCTCCATACTGTGTACTTGTGTCTCTTCAGCCTGTGTTGTTCCTTCAGGATCGCGACACTTTGGAAGAGTCCCGGCCCGTTACTTTAGAAGGTTTCCTTCTATCGGTGTTTGGTGGTTTCTTGATTGGCTTGAGGTGTGGTTTTGGTGAGAACACAACAGACAACAGGCTGTGCCCTCTCACGCCACCAGGAGTTGCTGTGTGGACACGTCTCATTCCTGATGGTGACGACGACTGTGGCCACTCGGTTAAAGCTGATCTGCCACTTACTGCACCGTGAAGTGCTGTTTCTGTCTTCGAAGCCGGGGCGGGCGGGCACGCTGCGATCCTGCAGGTTTCTGCTTGGTGGCCGCGCCTCGCCATCTGTACTGTCACCTGCCGGGCGGCGGTGGCCTGCTCCCATGATTCCTCTTACTTCTGCTGCTGTCAGGAAGAGGGCCTCTCCTCCGCTGACTGTTTCTGTGAGTGCGGACTCGCGTCTCTTCAGTTCGCCTGCTGCCAGTCCACCGTCACTGCTGTGTTGCCCAGGTTGTCCTGGGTTTCAGCACTGGGAGCCTGTGCCCTCCTGGCGTGTCCCATCACCGCCTCTGGCGCCCCAGGCATTCCAGGCTCATCCAGTGTGTTCTCCAGTGGCCTCGGTTCCTTCTGTGGGCGAAAGGCATTGCACACTGGAGGTCTGAGTGCCAGGGAGGGCGGCCGCCCGCCTGTTTGCCCAGGCTGCAGCGTCTCCTGGGAGCAGGCCAGGCTGGCCGCTCGCGCGCTCTGCGGCACGGTGCCGCTGCCGCTGGGCCTGTCCCTGGACAGAGTCAGCAGGTGCACGTGTGTGTGTCGTCACACACTTGTATGCACCGTGACGTTTGTGTCTACGCTACACTGGTGCTTCCACTTGCAGCATGACAGGCTCACCCTGGCTTCCCCGCCCTGGACTTGTGCTCCGCGCTTGGTCTGCGGCTGCTACAGTGATTGTATGCTGTCCTTTGTGAGCCTAGCTTTCCAGTGTACGCTTAACCCTTGAAGAGCCCCCTTTGAACTGCGAGGGTCCCCTTGTGTTTACCCGTGAGTAGGTACTGCAGTACTGCACAGTCCGCAGCTGGGTGGAATCCACGAGTGTGGATGTGGTTGTGGTGGAGGGCCAACTGGAGGGCCATACTTGGGTTTTCACCTTCACGGGGTGGGGGTTCTGTGCCCTTAGCCCCCCGCCACATGGCTTAGGTGGGCGCTCTCAGGGCGGCTATGTTAGTCATCGGACAGCTGTGCGCACTTGTTCCTGTTTGCATTTCATTTCATGTTCTCCACACACTCTGGTTGCTCTTAACTATTTACTCTTTGGGTTTGTGAAACACGACCGTGGTTCTAAGAGTCAGGAGGGAAGAGGATGCTCAGAAATGTCATTTCCCCTCAGCTCTGCTCCCTCATCCCCACCCTTCCTTTCTCCATTCTAGTCCCACACATCTGTTATGGGTCAAATCGCAAGTCCCCCAAAGATGATGAAATTCTGACCCCAGGACCTGTGAACACGATCCTGGTTGAAAGTGGCGTCTTTGCCGAAGATCCAGTTAAAGATCGCTAGGATGGGCCGTGATCCACTATGATGTGTCCTTATAAAAGGGAATTCCAACCCAGGGGCAGACACGAGCAGAGGAGGACACCGCCGTCTCCAAGCTGAGGTGCCCTGAGGCCCCTGAGGCGGGGGAGCAGGAAGAGCGGGTCCCCCTCCAGCCCCGCCAGCGCTTGGGCTTTATTCCTTCAGCCTTCAGAGCCGGGAGGAGGTAGACTTCTGTTGTTTCCGTGGCCTCGTCGGGGTGCTCTGCCACAGCAGCCCCAGGAGGCAAACAGCCCGGGTACCCAGTTTCTTGTGGTTTAAATCGTGTGCCCCAGAGATGTGTGCACGCCCTCATCTGTGAGCGTGACCTTATTTGGAAAGAGGGTCTTTGTCGATATAATAAGATGAGGTCATATTGGGTTAGAGTGAGCCCCAAACCCAGTATAACTGGCAACTCAGGAGAGAAATTTGGACACGGAGGAGACCCTCAGGAAAGAGAGGCTGTGTGAGGACAGAGGCAGAGATGGGGGCGTGGCAGCCACGAGCCCGGGGGAGGTGTGGACAGACTGCCCTTAGGGGCCCCGGGAGGACTCGGCCCTGCCGGCACCTTGGTTTTGCACTTCTGGCCTCTGGAACCAGGAGAGATGAAGTTTCTGTGGTTGTAAGCCACCCTGTCCCTTGTTATGACAGCCTTAGGAATTGAATACACAGTCTCATTAGCTTCTGGTTTATCCTTCCTGTTGCTTTTGCACAAACGAGTGGAAACATGGATATTTCCCTGTATCTCTTTCTTCCATGAAGGGTAAATGTGCGATAGATAACTCTTGATCACCTGGAGCATTGTTTTCAACAGCACAAGACAGGAAACAGTTTAAACATCCATCAGTTGAACACTAGTTAAATACTCATTCAGTACAGTGGATTATTATTTGTTCATTAAAAAGAATAAGCAGCTTTATATGTACTAAAACAGAGCAGTTCCTAAGATGTGTTCTTTCTTTAAAATGTCATTGTTTAGTTTTGGCTGTGCTGGGTCTTTGTTGCTGCTTGGCTTTTTCTCTAGTTGTGGAGTGCGGAGGCTACTCTAGTTGTGACGTGCGGGCTTCTCATTGCAGTGGCTTCTCATTTCAGAGCTCGGCTCCAGGGTGCGTGGACTTCAGTACTTGTGGCACGTGGCTCAGTTGCGACTCCTGGGCTCTAGAGCACGGGCTGAATAGTTGGACACATGCTTAGTTGCCCCTTGGTGTGTGGGATCTTCCTGGACCAGGGCTCAAACCCATGTCTCCTGCGTTAGCAGGTGGATTCTTTACCACTGAGCCACCAGGGAAGCCCTAAGATGTGTTCTTGGTAAAAATATTTATGCACAGAAGACTGGGAATAAAGTGTGCCGGTCATAGTCCAACAGCCCCTTCCCCCGTCTGGGAGCAGGTTTAAAACAGGTAGTTCCTGGGGGTCTGAAAAGGAGAGGCGCCGTTACCCACTGAATTGTTCAGGTTCGTGTGATTTCTGGTTTTCTTTGGGGGTGAAGATGGCTTACAACTGGGCGTGAGGGAATGTGACCTGTTCTTTCCTGACAGGACCAAGAGGCAGATGATGAGAAAAGGACTGAGAGTCCTTTGAGCGGGGGGTAGGACAGGAAGCAGGGCAGGGCTGTGGCCAGGGCTCCTTCCCCAGGGTGGGCGGCTGCAGGCCTGCAGGCCGGGACGAAGGGGTGCGCCCTGGAGGTCTTGGGTGCTGCTGGGTGGGGTCCTGGAAGGCCAGCCTGAGGCCCTTGGAGTTGGTGGGGTTGTGTTCAGGAATGAGTCCCCTGAAATCAGAAATACCGAGATGGAGTTGGTGTCAGAAGATGAAGATGTTGAGTTTAAGAGATGGGACAGGTTGCATGGAGCAGTGTGCAGGCAGGGGGCCACCTGGAAGGCCAAGGACCCTGGGTATGCCAGGGCAAGGGCGGCGGAGGAGCTGGGGAGGCTCGGGCCAGGGTCAGCGCGCCCGCGAGCCACTGCTGGAAGGAGGCGCCCTGGGACACCACACATGTGCACGCACACACACAGCCCTTTACACACACACACACACACACTGTCCTTTACACACACAGACACACAGACACAGACACACACACACTGTCCTTTACACACACACAGAGACACATACACAGACACACACACACAGCCCTTTACACACACACACTGTCCTTTACACACACAGACACACATACACACACTGTCCTTTACACACACACAGACACACATACACACACAGACAGACACAGACACACACGGACAGACAGACACACAGGCTCTCTCATTCTCTCTGTCCTTTCCTGAGGCCCCTGAACAGGGAGCGGTTGTTTGATGTAAGAATCTCTAACATACTTTCAGTGTCCTCGGGCTTACGTGGGAGCATCAGGAACACTGCCAGTCTGTGCTTCCGGGGCTGCCTCCCGCCTTCCTCTGGGGGCCTCCCTGTCACTCCCAGTTTCAGTGGTCCAAGTGCTCGTACGTGGAGGGCGATGCTCCACGGAGAGCTGAGTCCACACTGCATCCTGAGGCCCAGCCAGGTCTCGCATCCCTCACTGATTTCAGCCTGAAGTCCCCTCAGTTTAAAGCAGAGGGTCCCCAGCTTTTGTGGGGAGCCAGGAGCACTGTCCCGGGAGGGGAGGCGGTGTGGGTCACACAGTCTGCTGGCGTCGTACGTCTTGCGTCAGCGCCATCTGGGACCACGGGGACCCCAGCAGCCCTGCCTGGGCTGGTGCAGACTTGAATGCTATAACCAAATGCCACTTAATTCCAGAAGAAATACCCCAGTTTTTTAGGGGGAACAGGTTAGCTGTATGGAGTAAGTGAACAGTGCAGCTAGGCCAGAGAATTAAATATTCAAACTATCTGGAAACTGAATGTTTTCTAAATTAGGCTGGTTTTAAAGGTATTCCTCATATAGGTAAAGGCTAAAGTGTGTGTTATCTATAAATCCAAAAATAAGCTTAAACAGAAGGCAGATATTTACACCTTGTAGGAATGTGGAAGCTGATAACATTGATTTTGAAAGCCACGAGTTACTTCTAACTCATTCCTCCCTGAGCGCCACACGTGCGTAGTGTGTAACCGGCAGCCGCAGCTTGTCGTGGCCTAGACTTTGACACAGGGTGTCCTGTGTTAGGAGCCTTCAGAGTGCTGGGCAGTGAGCCCCTCTACACAGCGCCGGCCCCCGGCCAGTGTCTTCAGGGTGCTGGTGAGGACTGGCTGAATTCTGCCTGTTGGGTGGAGGGGCCGTGTGTCTTTCTGTGGCGCCGGCAGCCACGCCGGGCCGGGGTGCAGTGTCATGGGGGTGGGTTTTCCTTCTCCCCGCGCAGTGGTTCCTCGATCCACTGTGCTGAAGGGAGTTACTGAAAAGTAACTGGAGAGACACTGAATCCCATTCCTAGTTATGAGGCAGAGGAGATCATGCCCTGGTTTGCAGACTTTAAATGCACTAATTTAAAAGACTCTTGTGGACAGGAGAAGAAAGGACTCAATGAAGATTTTTTGGAAGATGACGGGACAGTTTTGGAACATGCACATCTAAAAATTTGTCTCCTTCTTAGGGAGTATTTTTTCTCCTTTTTCCATGTTAGTTACACAGTAAGGAAGGCTGGCCTGTTGTTATTTCTGGCTCTGGGAGGGGCTGCGAGCATGGAGGCACATTGAGTTTGGTAGGTTTGTGCACCAAATCGGGGCGCACGTGGGAAGTGGCGTCATAAGGTAGCTGCCTGTTCCTGCCGTTCTGCCCCGAGTTCTCTGCGTTCTCGGTATTTGCCATGTGTGGGGCGGTGTTAGCAAAACTACCTGCCGACTACCGGCTAGATGCACGGAGCTTGTCACTTCCGATTTCTCCAGGGTGACACTGGTCTCTGGAGCCGGCTTTGGTGTGAACAAATCAGGGTATTCTGTCCTGATGTCCTGTTAATTCTTTCTTCCTCATGTTTGTCTTTTCAGGAAAACCAGTTCTGTGTCCCTGGAGGCTCCCAGCTCAGTCCTGGGGTCCCCAGCGAAGCCTGGCCTCGAGCTTCCACGTGGGACGGCCTTTCAGCTCCCAGGCTGCTGAGGACCAGGCGGAGGCGGGGCCCCTGCACTCGGTCATCAGCAGCTCGGAGACCGTGCAGGGTGAGGCTGGTGCAGGGTTGGGGCGTTCGGTCAGGGGCCCCGGAGAACGCTGGCTCCCGCGGGGGTACTGAGGCAGAAGCCGTGCTTGAGGGAGCCACGCACTCACTTCAGACGAAGGAAGGGCTTGGTTGGAGGGAGGGGTCCCAAAACAATGCCTCCTGCATTTCCGGCTTCCCCGGCGCTTCTGACTTCCATCCTGGCGCGTTTGGCGCCCTCTGGTGGTCACCGGGAGTTGGCGCAGGCGCCTGCACATCTGCTAATGATCACCAAGCGGACGGAAGCTCAGCACGGCCCTGCGTTCCCGGGACGTGTGGAGGGCAGGCTCTGGAGCCGGTCCTGCCGCGAATCCGTTTCTGGCTTTCAGATGAGACAGCAACAGAGTATTTAATGCTTGGGTTAAGAGGAGTGAGGTTTTCTCCTTTGCTTTCTAAATGATTAATCTGGAAACCACCGCATTCAAGAATCGAATCCGGGGTCTGGTTGTGGAGGCAGGTCGGCAGCTTCTCCAAGCAGCGGGACCTGAGGCCTGCAGGCTGCGGCGGGGAGGGTGGGTGCTGGCTTGTCGGCGCTTCTCGGGGAAAGGGAGCCCCTGATCTGCTCTTCTGTCTGAGCCCCAGATGGTTGGGGTTTTTTTGTTGTCGTTCACTGTTTTGAAAAATGTTTAAAACTCCTTATCTTAAAGATTTTTTTGAATGTTGCAAAGCATGTTCTTCTGTGAAAAAAGACGTTAAACTTCCCTGGTTGCGTCTGTGGTTCGTTACTAGGTTCTGCTACCAAACACGAGTTCCAGGCTGAGACGAAGAAGCTCCTAGACATTGTTGCCCGTTCCCTGTACTCAGAAAAAGAGGTGCGTGCCTGCTAATCACTCCCAGCGCTGGCTGGTTCTGTTGGCAAGACTGTTTCTGTGCTGTCCTGGGGAGATGCCAGCTAGTGGGTTAGCAGTGAGAAGGCATTAAATTTGGACAAGTACTGATCTTGGCTACCAATGAGAGTATTCTTACCAAAATCCATTGGGGTTTATGGACAGATATATCCAGGTAATTCTTTGAGCCACACTGAACCTGGGAAGTTATGCATTTTGCTGTTAATTTTAAAGTCTCAGGTGTTGGCGTGGGGCCTTCCCTACTGAGGTCCATTTCTGGGGTGTTGCCCACGGGCTCTGGACCCCAGATTCACCTCCCTCGTCACCTGGCCTCACCAGCCATGGTCTGTGGGGCTGAAGGAAGAAGACCCCCCTGTGTAGAGCAGAGCAGCAAGGAGCGCTTGGGGCCTTTGTGAGGAGACAAAGCTGCTCCAGGCTGATAGGCTGTGGTTCCATGCTCGTTGTTGCTAAAATGCAGAGAATTTGAGAGGGGTAAAGCGCAGCTTGGAGAAGGCAATGGCAGCCCACTCCAGTACTCTTGCCTGGAAAATCCCATGGACAGAAGAGCCTGGTAGGCTACAGTCTATGGGGTCGCAAAGAGTCAGACACAACTGAGCAACTTCACTTTCACTTTTCATTTTCATGCATTGGAGAAGGAAATGGCAACCCACTCCAGTGTTCTTGCCTGGAGAATCCCAGGGACAGAGGAGCCTGGTGGGCTGCCGTCTGTGGGGTCGCACAGAGTCGGACACGACTAAAGCGACTTAGCAGCAGCAGCAGCAGCAAAGCACAGCTTTCCAAAATGAAAAGACTTCCAGGAAGTATTTCCAGGTCTCGTCCTGCTCAACTCCATCCCCAGGTGGCCCCGTGACACCCAGCTGCTTCTCTCTCGGGGCCAGGTCAGCCCTCCCATGTGCTGCATCTGACTGTAAGTGGAGCTTTATCAGAGAAGGGCTGTGCACACCCAGGTCGGTCGTGGGGCCTGAGGCCCCCTTTTCTCCTGAACATGGGAGGTCTGGTTTGTGGCAACCCACTAGATTAAGTGAAGCTGGTGAGCCCTTCATGGAGAAGAGAAAATATGTTTTGAGGATATTTTGACATCCCTGGGCAAGAGTTGAGAAGTCGTCTCACGAGTCCCTTGCAGTTGGCAGTAACAGACTCCTAGCTCCAAGCTGATGCTGAGGAAGGGGCAGTAGAGTCAGAGGTGACAGAAAGCTGGGTCAGGGGAACATGATCCACCTCCAGTCATCCTGTGGGCGGCTCTGGAGAAACTGGCTTTGAGTACAGCGGGAAGTCTTTATCTGGTTAAATGCTTCCCCCCAGCTGGTAACACTGCTGCAGAGGCTGCTGACAGATAGGTCCTGCAGCACAGCGTCTCATCTCCATTTCCATAGGTGTTCATTCGTGAGCTCATCTCCAACGCAAGTGATGCCTTGGAAAAGCTGCGTCATAAGCTGGTGTCTGAAGGCCAAGCGCTGCCAGACATGGAGATTCACCTGCAGACTGACGCCGACAGAGGCACCATCACAATCCAGGTGCCTCCCCCGATGGGCCGGGAGACGGGCTGCCTGTCTGTCACGCCTCTAGGCTCCCAGTGGCCTGCTGACCACCTTGAACTGAATATAGTTCCCTGTGCTGTATACAGTAGGCCCTTGATGTTTGCCTCCTATATATTCCCATTTGCATCTGCTCACCCCAAACTCCCAGTCCTTCCCTTCTGCACCTGCCCTGTCCCGTGGCAGCTGCAAGTCTGTTCCCTATGTCTGTGATTCTGTTACTGTTTCATAGATAGATTTGTGTCTTATTTTAGAGTCATATCTAAGTGATACTGTGTGATAATTGTCTTTCTCTAGTCTGTTAGTCCATCCATGTTGCTACAAATGGCATGGTTTCATTCTTCTTCATGGCTGAGTAACACTCCATTGTGTGTGTGGGGGGGGGTGGGGCACACACGCCACATCTTTTCCATCCATCCGTCGATGGACATTTAGCTTATTTCCAGGTCTTGACTGTTAGGAGCAGTGCTGCTGTGGGCATGGGGGTGCGGGCATCTTCTTGAGCTGGAGTTGTATCTGGAGATATGCCCAGGAGTGGGACTGCTAGATCATGTGGCAACTCTAATTTTTTTTGAGGAACCTTCATACTGTCTTTCATAGTGGCTGCACCAACTTATATTCCCATCCACAGTGTAAGAGGGTTCCCTCTTTGAAGAGGAGCCCCATCGTTCAAAGATAAGTACTGTTAACATTTCAGTATATGTCTAATAGGGTTTGTCTGCATATCCAGACAGGTTAAAAAAGTTTTTTTGACCACTCTGCGTGGCTTGTGGGATCTTACTTCCCCAACAAGGGATTGAACCCAGGCTCTCAGCATTGGGAGCATGGAGTCCTAATCACTGGACCACCAGGGAATTCCCTTAACAGATTTTAAACCACGTAGTATTTTTTATGTAAGGTGACCCTTGAACAGCACTTGGGTGGGGGGCAGGCCCTCCTCACAGTCAGATCCACACAGAACGTGCAGTCTGTCCTGTGAGCACCCAGTTCCTCCACGTCTGCGGGTCTCGCTCTGTGTCCTCTATACCCACAGTGCAGAGTGGAGTTGCATCCCCAGACTCAGCCAGCTGCTGCTGTTCCGGGGTCAGCTGTGCTCTTCCTCGCATTCTGGACCGTACTTTTACGGCATGTTATTGTATATTCTCTAGTGCTGTATTTTAATTACAGCTGTTTGGATTAACGGTCTTACTGTAGACACAGCAATACTTTTGGTGGCTATTACAGTTTAGGGTCAGAAAGTTAGAAAGGCAGAGGTGGGTTCATCAGGCGGTGGACCTGAGGGCCATGTTCCCGAGGTAGCTGCTCTAGGCCCTGCTGCCCGCGTCTCTGGGGGGCGTCCGTCCCTGTGGGCCTCTTCCCAGCAGGCCTGGCTCTGCTTCTCAGAACGACCGCTGGTTTGTGATCTTTGGTCTGCTCCTCTCTGCTCTGTGCGTGTGTGCCTTTCTTGCCGGCCGCTGCTGCTGTTTTAAAAGTATGTTTACGTATGATCAGGTCCCTCAGGTTCACGTGTTCAGGGAGTTTGGACTAACACACACAGTAGTGGGCCCACCATACCACTGGGGTCATCACCCAGCATTCCCCACCCTTCCTAGCCCTCGTCAGCCACTGGCCTGCTTTCTGTTGCTGCGGTTTCCTATTTTCTACAATTTCACACAAACATAGTTGCACAGGAGGTGGTCTCTTGAGTTTGGAGTGTCTCTTGTCACGGTGGTTTTGAGAGTTCGCGCAGTCAGACGGATCAGTAGTTTGGGCCTTTCTGTTACTGAGAAGTGTTCTGCTGTGTGAAGGCACCACAGCTTCACCAGTCTCTCCACCAGCTTCTCCAGCGAGCGCTGGAGATGATAGGGATCGAGCTGCCATGAATATTTCAGTCTTTGTATGGACACACGTTTTCATTTCTTTTGGGTAAATACCTTGGAATAGGACTGCCGGGTTGTAAGGAAAGTGTCTATTTAACTTTAGAAGAAACTGCCAAGCATTGCCAAAAGCTGGTGTCCCATTCTGCGTTCCTCCTGGCAGCACGTCCTTGATGCACTCGTCACTGTTGGTCTTTAAGGTCAGCCATTTTAGTGAGCGAGCAGTGTCTCAGTGTAGGTTTAGTTTTCGTTTCACTAATGGTTGGGGACCCTGGTGGCTCAGAGGTTAAAGCATCTGCCTGCAATGCGGGAGAGCCAGGTTCGATCCCTGGGTCAAGAAGATCCCTTGGAGAAGGAAATGGCAACCCAGTCCAGTATTCTTGCCTGGAGAATCCCATGGACAAGGAGCCTGGCAGGCTATAGTCCATGGGGTCACACAGAGTCGGACACTACTGAGCTACTTCACTTCACTTCACTTCCCTAATGGTTATAAGTGTTTGCCATTCATGTATCTTCTTTGTGAAATGCCTTTCAGGTTTCTGCTCATTTTTACTCAGGTTGTTTGTCATTTTTTTGCATTGTAAGTTCTTTGTATATTCTAGATTCGAGTCCTCTATCAGATATACTTTGCAAATATTTTCCCCTAGTCCCTGACTTGCCTTTTAATTTTCTTAGGTAGTGGCTTTTGAAAACCATAAGTTCTTAATGAAATGCAGTTTATCACTTTTATGTTTCATGCTTTTAGTGGCCTATTAAAGGAGTCACTGCCTGTTCCGCAGGGATAGAAAGGCTTCTTCCTGTCTTGTCTTTTTTTTTTTTTTTTTGTCTTCTCTTTTAGAGGTTTCACGGCCTCGGCTCTTACACGCAGCCCTCTGATCATGTGGTGTCTGCGTGAGGGAGACGTGCTGGGTGCTGCTCCGCCTGTGGCTGCTGCTTGTCTCGGCACCGTTTGTTTTTCCCATCCACAGTGGTTTGTCTTGGAACCTTTGTCACAAATCGTGTGACACTGTGAAGCTCTTCCTGGACTCGGTTTTGTCCCTGTATCTAAGTTAGTCTGTCCTCTGGTGAGGCTTCCCCAGTAAGGCCTGGCTGGTGTGACTGGAATCCGCCTTTCCTGACAACCCTGTTGTGATATCACGGGCCGTGAGCAGGTCCGACTTGGGTGCTTGTGCCTGGCGCTCCGCACACGCACCCTGGTGTTCAGCCTGTCTGTCTCCTAGGACACCGGTGTCGGGATGAGCCAGGAGGAGCTGGTGTCCAACTTGGGAACCATCGCCAGGTCCGGGTCGAAGGTGAGGCCCCCGCCTTCCCTGGGGTGCTACCGCCACTCCCCTCAGGTCAAGCATCCTAAGGGCAGCTCTGACCAGGGCTGGTCCCAGATGCTCTAGATGCCAGCTTGAGAGGACTGTCCACCAGCGCGTTTGTGCCATTGGGGTCCCTCTGTCCAGGATTTCCCTGCATCATCATGGGGCCCTCAGAGGTAGTTTGTTATTTGTTGGATGGACCGGCTGGAGTGGGTACTTTTCCCACAGCTAGAGACTGGCTGACCCCAGGTTCAAAGCCAGTCCATCCCCGCCTGACACGCCCCTCTGACCAGCCTCACCCTGCAGGCCTTTCTGGATGCACTGCAGAACCAGGCGGAGGCTGGCAGCAAGATCATCGGCCAGTTCGGTGTGGGCTTCTACTCGGCCTTCATGGTGGCCGACAGAGTCGAGGTCTATTCTCGCTCGGTGGATGCAGGCAGCCTTGGGTACCGGTGGCTTTCAGATGGGTGAGTGAGTGAGTGGGTCCCATGTCACCCATCGAGTGTCCCCCAGGCCCTGGGGCCACCAAGGCAACTGTCACCCGCCACGCAGAGTGGGACTCCAAGGCCTGGTCTGGAAGCCCCAGCAGCTTCTTGGGCTTCTGTGGGAGGCCTGAGCCCCCGCTCAGGGTCTTGACTCCTTTTGCTGCTGGGTCCTGCGCTGCTCCAGGGCACGTGCCTCTTCTGAGGACATGTCCTTGATTCCTCGGGAGTGTCAGGGTCTGGCCCCTGGCCACCCTACCTCCTGCTGGCTCACCACATTCTGGGCTTGCCTCATGGGTGGATGTCCAGGAGCATCTCAACTTTTCACAGAGGCTGGCACCTGCCATGGCTGAGGTCAACTGTGTGTTTCCTAAACACCCAGACTTCATTTCTGAACCTGCATTCCTACCCTGCCGGGGCACAGCCCGTGTCCCTCATCAGAACAGAGATTTCTGTTTTGTTCCATGAAAGTGGGGCCAAGTCACTTGGGATGTGAGATGACAGGGTGCCCCCTCCACTCCAGCCCCCACGTGCCCCTGCTCTCCAGAGGCAGCACCCAGCCGGGGCTCCGGAACGTGGAGGTCTCACAGGAGGAGGTCTCCCGGGGTGTGGCGCTTGCCGGCCATCACAGGGTACTTGAGGCCCAGAGGTTGTGCTCATGAGCAGGGACCCCGCACCCCAACCCCAGCACCACTGTCCCCGGGGGAAGGGGTTGCAGCTGGGTTCGGAAGCAGCGAGGCTCTGGCTCCCTTTCTATTCGAGTCCTGGGGCCACACGGGCCTTGTCAGCACTGACGAATGGACTCACTTCCCCTCTCCCTCTCAGCTCTGGGGTGTTTGAAGTTGCTGAAGCCTCAGGAGTTAGAACCGGGACGAAAATCATCATCCACCTCAAGGCTGACAGCAGAGAGTTTGCCAGCGAGGCCCGGGTTCGAGGTGAGCATGAGCCTGGGCCTCCGGGACAAGCTTGGTGGGGGCTCAGGGTCACATCTTCGTCCCACTGCAGTGTGGTGTCGCTGGCCACCTGCCTGGCCTGAGTCCAGGCTCCGGACAACCAGAGTGGACGCAGTGCCGGGTACACCCTGCTGTCCGGGTCTCACTGATGCTACTGAACGTGCCCAGTGCCTTCCAGTGGTCACGTTACCCCGTGAAACCCTGATTAGGCTGCCAAGAGGTGTGGGTGTCTCACGGTGGCCTAGGCCCCCTGACCCGGTTCTGGAGCAAGTTCTACTCCCCGTGGGGGAGGGCAGGGATGAGGCCTCCTGGAGCTTTTGTGTCTAGAAGCTTCCGGTATTCATTGTTTCTGTGTCTTCCAGATGTGGTGACAAAGTACAGCAACTTCGTCAGCTTCCCTTTGTACCTGAACGGAAGGCGCATGAACACCCTGCAGGTGAGGCCAGCTGCCTGCGTGCTCGGCCGCCATGGAGCTGAGCCGCTGTCTGTCGGGTCGGCCAGGCAGATGGGCCTGCGGTGGCTGTCCGAGCCCCAGCGTGGGATGTTCTGGGCAGGAAGGACAGTGAGACCTGTGGGTGCAGGTCCATGTGCGCCAGGAGTCACCTTCACGGCGCACGCCCCGCGCTTCTGGCTGTGTTCAGTCACTCTGCCCTCAGCATCGTCAGTTCTACACCGTCAGTTCTAGAAAAGGTCACCCCTGCCCACCCACCCCAGAAAGAGACCCCCACCATCACCAGCCCCTTCCCTGAGCCCCCAGTAACCACAGTCCACTTCCTGGTTGCTTATTCTGGACGTTTCATAGAAATGGAATCAGACATCACGTGGCCTTCTGCATCTGGTGTCTTACTGTGTTTTCAGGGCTCGAGCTGGTGGGAGTGCCTTGGCGCTCTCTCCCTTTCCGGCTCAACCGCCTTCCCTGAGCCTCTCACCCCCCAGCAGTTGGTGCTGGTCATGTGCAGCCTCGTCCAGGTTTTGCCTCCTGCTCGCTCTTCCTGATACTGCTGGGCACGGGGCACTGGTTCCAGAGCCGTGTGTGTGTCCATGTGTCTGTCCAGCACTGGGCACCGCAAGCTCCGCCCACACGTTGTTGGGAAGGTGTGTCTGAAACAACATCCCTGTTCCTCCATTTCCAGGCCATCTGGATGATGGACCCCAAGGACGTGGGCGAGGGGCAGCACGAGGAGTTCTACCGCTACGTCGCGCAGGCCCACGACAGGCCGCGCTACACCCTGCACTACAGGACGGACGCGCCGCTCAGCATCCGCAGCATCTTCTATGTGCCGGACGCGGTGCGCACCCCCACCTGCCCTGGCCCAGCCCTCAGCTCGAACCCAGCCTTTCTGGCTTTGAGAGCCTGGAGCCCGTTTCTCTCTGCTGAGTGTGCACGCGCGTCCCCGGGACCTGTCAGGAAAGCAGAGCCCTGGGCACCCCCTTAAGCAGGTCCCCGCAGGGCTGTGTGCAGACTGCAGTCCTGGTTGGGAGTAGGCTCGGCAGACGGTGACCCTCTGGCACGCGCTCCACTGCCGATTCAGTGCAAGGGCCCATGGGCCACACTGAGACAGGCACGTGGGGCTGGGTTCTAGAAGCTGCAGACGTGGAAACTTGAATTTCTCTTACTTTTCACATGTCATAAGGTGCTCTTTTTTGCTTTTTTCCTGCCATTAAAAAATGGAAGGAAGAACTGTTCTAAGCTGCGTGAACAGTTGATTTGGCCTGTGGGCTCTAGTTTGCTGACCCCTGGCCGCAGCAGGTTTGGCTCTGTTCAGAGGATCAGACCAGTCATCGTGTTTATGGGGGGGTAGCAGCTGTCCAGAGAGGCCCCGCCTGGTCCAGAGCCTTGGTGTCAGGGCCAGCCTCTCTGGGCACCACATGTACGCTCCAAATCTCCCGGGCCAGGCAGCCTCAGGAAGGGCCCCTAACTGTGGCGCTCCACCTCTGCGGGGCCTGCTCCTCCTGACACTGTCCTTGCTTTGCCTCCAGAAACCATCCATGTTTGACGTGAGCCGGGAGCTGGGCTCCAGCGTGTCGCTGTACAGCCGCAAGGTCCTCATCCAGACTAAGGCCACAAATATCCTGCCCACGTGGCTGCGCTTCGTCCGAGGTTCGTATCTGTGCCCAGCCTGTGGCTGAGGCCCTGCAGCCCTGGGAACAGCTCCTCCTGGGAAGGCTCACCTGTGCTGAGCTCGGGGGCGGGGGGTGGGGGTCAGTGGGGGAGCCGCATTCTCACAGCCCGGGGCCTCTTCTTGAGCTCCCCATCTCCAGACACTGGGTTCAGTTGATTGATCCATGACAGTTTTATGATTTTGAGCAAAAAACCTAGGAGGTGGCTTTCAGAGAGTTCAGTGGATGCTGAAATTGTAGAAACTGTCCCGGCAAAGGCTTGCTGGCCTTGTCTGCTTTTCTTCCGACCCCATGACCCAGGTCATGACCTGGACACAGTGTGGGTGAATTCTGGGACGAGGGGTTGGGCAGGGACGCCCCTGAGTATCCGCTGCTCTCACCCACGCGTGGCCACCTGTGTCCAGGTGTGGTGGACAGCGAGGACATCCCCCTGAACCTCAGCCGGGAGCTGCTGCAGGAGAGCGCGCTCATCAGGTGAGTCAGCAGACGTGGCGCCGCCTGGGCAGGCCTGCCTCTGCCACCAGAGGTGTGCTGGCTCGAAGCTGCCCAGCCTGGAGCACAGGTGCCCGCGGAGCTGTGGCGGGGGCACGTGCAGGTCGCCTGTGCTCTGCCTCGTGGTTCCCTTCGGTTTTCGTGATGGGTTTGGGGACCGACGTGCGGAAGCGCAGCCACTACGTGTCCCTCCCTCAGCCGAGCCCCGGCCCCGGGGTGGCCGCAGCAGGGAGGCTCCAGAGGCTGTCCTGGACGGATGAGGCGGAGGACAGGCCCAGAGCCGGGACGTCTGACCTCAGTCCAGGAGGTCACTGATGGTGGAAAGGAAGCAAGGGCTGGGCCTGGGACCCACCTGGAGACGTTGCTGTTGGAATCCATGTGGGCAGGGGTGGCCATCCTTCTCATCTCCCATCCTGATGGCAGCCACAGCTTCGATCTGCTGAGTGTTTATTCTCCCCCAGACCGTCCTGAGCCCCTCCTGGGTGCAGCCCCTGTCTCCTCGGGGGTGCGACCCACTAGGTCTCCATGTCACAGTTGTGGAAACCGAGTCACAGGGAGGTCACTGCCACCAGGGAGTGAGCCTGGATTTGAGCCCATGTCTTCTGACTGCAGCCACGTACACAGCCGGAGCTGGGCTGACCCAGACGCTGGCGGGACCAAGGCTGCAGGCGCGGGCGTGTCCAGCCATTTGGTCACTGCTTGCAGTCTTCCAGGGCTGGGTTGTCATCTTTACCAGCAGAGTCAGCCTTAAGTGAAATTTTTTTACAAGAAGCATGACACAGAATCCATTTTCCCTAAGCCCTGGGAGAGTCAGCTGTCCGCCGCGTGCCCACTGGCCCCGCGTCTCAGGTGCGCTTCTAGAGGACGCACGGCAGGGTGGACCTGCCAGGTCTCCACAGACCGCCCACGCTGCACACCCGTTGTATCCTCTGCAGCGAGAGGGTCCTGTCCAGGGTCATGCACACCTTTAGCTGTGGCGTTTCTCTGGCCTAGAGGCTGGCTGAGCTCCAGTCATTCCCTGACTCTCGAGACCTGTGTGTGTCTGAGGTCCCCGGGATCTCCCAGGTGGCCCCGGCATGGGTCTTGATGCCCCACGTGCTTGGGTGCAGAGGGAGCACCGTGTGCATCCTGTCAGGCGGCGAGACGGGAGCTGTCCCCTCACTGGCGCTGACATTTGACTAAGGGGGTGTCTGCCAGCCCTCGCAGGTGAAATTCCTCTTTTTTCCTCTATAATTAGTAATGATATGTGGGACTGGTATTTTGTAGCTGTGGGTTCATTTCTTATACTTTTCTTAATATTTTTACAAATTATTTGCGTGATTGGATTTCCGTTTTACTCAGGAGTTGTGGTCTGCTACTGTCATTGATGCCCGAACTGCCCCAGGTTTAGCGGGAGCTCGCCCGGGCTGACTCCTTTGCCACCATTGTGCTTTGTCTTCCACCTTCCCATCTGCTCCCAGCGGTGTGGAATCTGCCTGATTATCCCCAGAGTGTTACCTCTCCGGTCCTCCCCTTAAAAAAGCCTGCCCTCCCCAGCTCCGCAGCTCCCTCACTGGCTCAGGCCCTGATGCCACCCGCTGTCCCCAGCCTGTGCCCTCTTTTGGGGTCCTTGGGCTCTGACACTGCACGCCAGGCTTCCCCAACCCTTGCCCTGCACGGACACCTCTTCGTCCCATCCAAGCTGCCGTGGCTCCCCTGACAGACGCAGGCGCTGCCCTGTCCCATTCTCCCCTGTGGCTGATGGACTGAGTTATTCAGGATGAGAGGAAAAAGAGGAAAAGCTGAAATGAACGTTAAATGTTACTGTTTCCCTACCCTGAAAAGCAGATGGTAATTTTACCTTTTTAAAGGACGCGCAGAATACTGTTTAACCACGTGCTCTCTCGGTCGCGGCCGCGGCGCACAGGGTCTTCTGTTGCAGTGCGTGGGCACACAAGTTGTGGCTCAGGCTCCGCTGCTCCATGCCATGTTGGGGCCCAGCTCCCTGACCAGGGGCTGAGCCTGTGTCCCTGCACTGCACAGTGGGTCCCCAGCCACTGCACCACCGAGGAAGTCCTGAGGCATAATATTAAGGAAGTAAAAACACCCCCTAATCCCACTAAAAAAGTTGTTCAAAATTTTATGCCATTATGTAATGTTCTGGTAAATATCCAGATGCAAAAATTACCAATTTTGTAAAACTGTAGGCACGTATAGTGTGTCCAGGATGAAAAGTGAAAGTATCAGTGTTCAGTCGTGTCTGACTCTTTGTAGCCCCAAGGACTGCAGCCCGCCAGGCTCCTCAGTCCATGGGATTCTCTGGGCAAGAATACTGGAGTGGGTAGCTGTTCCCTTCTCCATGGGATCTTCCCGACCCAGGGATCAAACCCAGGTCTTTGCACTGCAGGCAGATTCTTTACCATCTGAGCCACCAGGGAAGCCTCTATCCAGTATAAACCAAAATTAAAATATACACGCGTGGATCATAATTATGAAAAATATAACGTACAGCAAGTAGTTTTTTGCATACTTAGTACATATGTGTACTCTGTAATTTATCCATACTGGGATCTTTCTGGTTTTTCTTTCAACTCAGGCACTTTTTCATGTCATTAAGAATCATGTTGAGGGTGTAATTTTTAATGGCGTGCAGTTTTCCATCATTCATTTCAACCTGTTCTCTCCTGTTGAACACACGCTTGTTCATAATTGTGTTTTATATGCTATGGTGAAAATCCTGGTCCATAAATCTTTACCAGCTGAGCCACAAGGGAAGCCCTAGGGGTTCCTGCCTCTAGGGGGCGCCTGTCCCCTTAACTGGAGTTGACCACAGGTCACCCTTCCTTTCTGGGATGTCTTCACTCTTCTGATTATTAGGTGGCTAAAGTCCTTCTGTTTGATGGTATTCCGTGAAAGTTGCTTTCTTGTAATAAGTGCTTTTCTGTTCTGTAGAAAACTCCAGGGCGTTCTGCAGCAGAGGCTGATAAAATTCTTCATTGACCAGAGTAAAAAAGATGCTGAGAAATATGCCAAGTTTTTTGAAGATTACGGCTTGTTTGTGAGAGAGGGAATCGTGACCACAGCTGAGCAGGAGGTCAAGGTAGGGTCTGGGTCTCAGGCCTTCCTCTAGGTGGCCTCGGACCATGACACCACTGAAGAGCAGACACCTGCTGGGACGTGAGGATGGCCAGCCGCACTCCCAGGGGTCAGGCCTCTGGACCCCACAGGTGGTCCCGGCAGGCCCAGCTCCGCCAGGGCCCCTGCCTATGGCCAGAGCGGTGGAGGTGTGCACCGCCTCCTCCCACCAGGGCCCAGGGGACCTGAGGTCACAGAAGCCGGGACAGGCCAGGCGCCTGGTTCACGGGTGGGGAGGGCAGCTCATGCGATGGGGCAAAAGTCCTTCAACATGGGCCAGGGGCCAGTTAACTACATAATTACTTAAAAACAGTAAGATTGTTCCATAAACATTTTGGGGCCACTTTTAAGTTGTAATACAAAAGAAGGAGGGTGACTGACTGCCTGGGGTCTCGGGTGCTTCTGCAGGCCAGTGAGGGTGGGACGGGCTGAGTGCCCAGGCTGCCAACCTGCGCACCCCCCAGCACCCCGGTTGTCCAACAGCTCAGGCACCACCTGCTTGGGCTCCACATGTGCCCTCTGTGTCCGTGGGAGCGGCACCCAGGTGGGGCCAGAGGCTTGTCTAAGCCCTTTATTGGTGTCTCGTGTTTGTTAGGATCTGTAACGAGTACCAGAGCATGAACTGAGCCTCTGCACTTAGTCTGGCTTGCTGGGGGGGGCTCCGCGATCCCTGTCCGCTCCCCTGGCATGTCACCCTCGTCTGGACTGTGCCCTTTGGGCACCGTGGTTTGTCAGATGAGGCGGTAGTGTAGACATGGCAGGGTTTATCATCAGGACACGACCAGCAACTAGCCTGTTGCTGCTTCTCCGTCCTCATCGATGACTCCACCCGCGGTCACATACACGTCTCACCCAAGCAGAGACAGACACACCCCTCCTTCCAGGGTCTGTTCTCCGAGTCACACACCCACTTCGGTTTGCACACTGCTGTGAGGAGGGCTGGGGAGCATGGACTTCACACCCACGTGCCCTGCTCCGCGAGAGAGGGTCTGTGATTCGGGACAGAGGGAGGCTGCTGGGTCTGAGAGTAGCTCTGTCACAGACAGGGCCCAGCCACTCCTGCGACCGTGCACGCAGCTCACCCAGAAAGGCCCGCTCACCGAGGCCCTGGGCCAGCTGGAATGGCTGGTAGGGGGTGCCCAGGGCCCTGCACTGGAGTCCCCAGGTCCCCCAGACCCCGGGTCAGCCCAGTGTGCCACCCCAGGCCGGGCTCCTGCAGCAGCTGCCTCAGCTGCAGACACGGTGGGTTACCAAGCCGGCCAGAGCCGTCCTCTTACTGGAGGGCCCTGAGGTCTGTGCCCCTCAGTCTGGCGGCTTCCAGAGCCAGGACCCAGAACTCCAATGACCCAGCCTCTGGCATGTGCAGGAGGACATCGCGAAGCTGCTGCGGTACGAGTCGTCAGCACTGCCTGCTGGGCAGCTGACCAGCCTCCTGGACTACGCCAGCCGCATGCAGGCCGGTACCCGCAACATCTATTACCTGTGTGCCCCCAACCGGCACCTGGCGGAGCACTCGCCCTACTACGAGGCCATGAAGCGGAAAAACACGGAGGTGGGTGAGCCGGGCCCCACCTCTGTACCTGCCCTCCCCTCCAGCCAGGTCAGAGGGCGGGGGCCCTGAGCCCTGAGCCCTGAAGGAGGGGCGTGCTCACAGGGACCAGGAGAGCCACGCGGTGAGCCGTCCACGGGCAGAGGCAGGCCGGGGCCGCCGTCTGATCCCCTCTCTAGGAAGTGACACGAGGGTCTCTCTGTGAACATCCTCCGCGTTCCTGCTTGCTGAGGGCTGTCTCTAAACCACTCACTTTATCCAGGAGCCCTGCTCCGTCGCGGGCGGAGGCTTGCCCACCTGATGACGCCATCTCGGCCCGGACAGGT
This sequence comes from Ovis aries, assembly GCF_016772045.2. Taxonomy (NCBI): domain Eukaryota; kingdom Metazoa; phylum Chordata; class Mammalia; order Artiodactyla; family Bovidae; genus Ovis; species Ovis aries. The sequence goes on along the minus strand of NC_056077.1, from coordinate 3,568,737 downwards.
TCTCTTCTGCTATGAGCAGTTTGATGAGCTGACCTTGCTCCACCTGCGTGAGTTTGACAAGAAGAAGCTGATCTCTGTGGAAACGGACATTGTCGTCGACCACTACAAGGAGGAGAAGTTTGAGGATGGCGCCTCAGGTCAGCTCGCTTCCCTGCCCTCTGGGCTCAGGTGTGGCTGGTGGCCTCGGGGAGGGTGAGGCCGAGCGGCCTGGGGAGCTGACTGTTGGCCTCACGGCCTCTTCTGCTGCAGTAGTGGGTGTGAGAGGTTTTCTTTTCAATGTGTCTTCATAAGACTGATAAAGCTAATATGCATATGGGCCTCAGGCACCCAAAAAGCATCCTTTCTGAGGTATGAATCTATCAGCTGGTTTTATTTTTTAGTATTTATTTGGCTGCACCGGGGCTTAGTCGTGGCACTCAGGACCTTCAGTCTTCGTGGCGGCATGCAGGGAACTTGTAGTTGCAGCATGTGGGATCTGGTTCCCTGACCAGAGATTGGACCCGGGCCCCCTGCATTGGGAGCGTGGAGTCTTAGCCACTGGACCACCAGTGAGGTCCCTCATCCACTTGCTTTCAGATGCAGACCGTTTTGGTAGCTCCGTGGTTGTGCCGGTCGGTGGCCAGCAGAGTGGAGAGAGCCCACGGGCAGAGGGTTGCGCAGACAGCCCGAGCTCACCCTGTGCTTGCCTGTAGCAGGAGACCGCCTGTCAGAGAAGGAGACAGAGGACCTGATGGCCTGGATGAGAAACGCGCTGGGGTCCCGCGTCACCGACGTGAAGGTGAGGCTCTCCGATGGGCCACCAGCCAGCCGCCGTGACCCTCCATGACCACACAGCTGGCCAGCCTGCCATCTCTGGGCTGCTGGCCTGGCGGGTGCTCTCCCAGCAGTGGTTGGAGCCATGGTGTGAGGTGGAGACCAGGCATGTCACTGCCACCCCTGCACTCCTGTGCCCTCTGTCTCACGTGTAGTCACGAGTGCCCAGGGGTGCTGCTGATGCGGGATGAGCAAGCTCGGCTTTGCCTCCACTTTGTAGAGTAGATGGAACCAGGAGTGGAAGGTGAGCAGTTGAGAGCCTGGTGGGCAGAGAAGAGGGCTCCCAGTTGGTCTGCCTGGTGCAGGCCTAAAGGGGCTGTAGTGGCTGAGGCTACGAGAGCATGCCATCCTGCCTGGGCTCTTAGTGGGGGTCTGGGTGGGCTCTACTGAGCTAGGGACCCACCAGCCCAGCACAAGGCTGCGGGAGAGTCACCAGAGAACAGCCATCCCTGGCTGAGGGACGTGTCCAGTGCGGCCGCAAAGCAGGGCAGGAGTCCGGATGACCGAGAGCGGAGGGCAGACCAGGGCCCTGTGGGAGGCGGCAGGGGGCCTCTGGGCCGCTGGGCAGGGAGCAAGGCTTCTTGACACAGCACACGTGTCGTGCCTGTGCTCTGCAGCAGCGGCTCACTGAAGGTGGCCTGTGAGGGAGGCAGAATTCTTGTCCGTTTCCTATGAAAGAACAGGCACGGTGCTTCCCTAGGTCAGCAGGCTGTGAGCCCAGCAGGCCCAGGAGTCTCTGGTATAAGTCAGGAGGCCTGTAGCCTGCAGGGCTGCTGGGAAGAAGGTGTATTTGATGAAATAAAGGCCAGAGGGAGCCACAGGGCAAGGCCGGTGAGAGCACTGTCTCTTGGAAGGACAGAATTAAGAGAGAGGGGCGGGGTCTGGAGATACAGGGTCGCTGTAGGACTTGGCAGCAGCCCCTGTGAAGCAGAGATATACAGGTAGCACCAGGCAGGATGGACCTTGGAGGCTAGTTGATAGGTTAGAATTTGGCAGCTTTGGAGTGTAGATAAGGAAAGTTCCCAAGCAGTGTGCAGTCAGGCCTCCTCTCCTTAGGGGGTGATGGGGAGACAGGGAGGAAGGCACGCGACTGCCCTGGCTTGTCACCTGAGGAAGCCTCATGTCTGTCAAGACCCTGCCAGGGCTCCCCTCACCTCTGGCTGTGCCTGCAGGTGACTGTCCGGCTGGATACCCACCCTGCTATGATCACGGTGCTGGAGATGGGAGCCGCCCGGCACTTCCTGCGCATGCGCCAGCTGGCCAAGACCCAGGAGGAGCGCGCACAGCTGCTGCAGCCCACGCTGGAGATCAACCCCAGGTGAGGCCGCTGGGGCCTGTGTCCCGCTATGCCCAGGGAGCGTGCGTGCTCCTTTCTGACCCACCGGGTAGTCTTTGAGTTGTATGAATCCGTGTTCTTTCACTTATAACACATAGAGAAGTACATGAGCTAATGAATAGTTTGGTTAATATTTGTAAACAATCATGTTTAAGAAAATTAGACCTTGCCTGCGCCCAGAAGCTCCTGTTTTCCTCCCACTAGAATTGTTCCGCACCCCCCCCCCCCGCCCCCCGGCCAGGGGGAGCTGCAGTCCTGACTTTGGGTACCTGTGCATCGTTACACAAGAGCTCAGTTCTCCGTTTCTGAGCGGCGTGTGAAGGTCAGTCAGCCCGTGAGCCCACCCCGTGGTGGGGGGGTGACTGTGGTTTGTGTTCACAGCTGAATCGCATTCCAGGTACAAGTCTGCTCGGCACAGTAACTGTTCTGACAAACGCTGGGGTAGTTTCTGTTTAGAGGCTGTTGGGAGCAGGTTGCTCTGAACGCCTGTCCTCCACCTGGGGCGTGGAAGGGCTGTGTCCTAAGCTGGGCTGGACCAAGCCCAGGGCTTCCAGAGGGCAAAGTGTCAGAACCTGGTCCTGCGAGCGAGCCTTGGGCTTGGCTTTCTCTCAACAGTGCCGCCTTTGTATATTTCATCAGCTGCAAATATCTTCACTTACTTTTCACTTGTCTGAAGGTATCTTCTGAAGAGAAATTCTTTATGTAATTAATTTTAATATAATCAAATGTATGCATGTCTGATGCTTTCTGGGGTCTTAGGAAATCTCTATTTCAGACATGTTTCTTCCCCTGTATGCCTTTCGTGTTCGTGGAGCCTGTCTGGGATCCATGTGGGGGGTGGGCAGGGATACACTTCAGGTTCATGGAAACATCTGTTGCCAGGACTGTTAACTGCTTAATATCTCCACTCCTGCTGATCTGTGCTGCCTTCTCAGAAGAGTATTTTTTTCATTAGCATTCTTGTACATTTTTTATAGTTATTTGATGTCTTTTTTTTGGGTATTTTGAAATTTCATTTTCTAACTGGTGCTGTTGTATATGGAGGCATTTTTTATTTGGAAACTAACTTTGTACGCAGCAGTAATCTTTTAAATGAAGTACTTAAGTTACCAAAAATGTTAGAAAAAGTTTCTGACCACCACAGTCACTGCCCTATTTGGTGTATTTCTTTTGGACTTTAAACTATGGGAGCTTTGTTTTTTAATATAGTATGTGTCTGATTTTTTAATTTACCACCTTAGCATATTTTTCCTCCTTTTTAAGCATTAATTTCCTTAAAACTATTAGGGAGTAGGGGAAGGTGCCTTTTCCAGCTTCTGAGCCAAATTACTAGCCACACAATTACTAAGTGGAAGATCTGAATTGGCTAATGGCTGGCCACGCTAAGTGTCAAGGGCCTCTCCACAGCCACCCCCGTTGACAGGTAGGCATAAGTGATACAGGCCTGCGTAATGGGTGTGTGGCTCCCAGCTGAGTCCAGCAGAGATGGGCACTGACTGGACACCCACTGGCTTTAGCTAGTTCTGGCACAAATGTGGTTTTATAAGATAGCTGTGCAGAGGGCTCATTTTCTATTGCCAGAAGACTTTAACGCATTTGCTCTAAAATTTGTTTATATGTTCCTTGAGTCTTTAGAATTCTCAACCATATGGAGTTCGTGGTGGGACACCTCCAGTGTGGGGTCCTCACCTTGCAGATATTGCTGCTGTGAACAGCGCTGGGAGGGAGGGAACCGCAGCATCTCAGACGGGGCACCACAGATACTGCCGTCCTCGGTACCTTCCCCCAGTGCCTTCAGTTTTATCAAACACACACCATTTCTGCCATTCAAAAAATGAAAATTATACCTTATAATTTTGATCTTTCCTATTTTCTGCAGAAAAAATTTCAATTGTTATGTAGCCAAGAGTCTTTTCTTTCTGACTTCTTTGTATTTAGTCTGAAAAGGCTTTCTTTCCCCTTTGAAGATTATCAAACACTTCTTTCCTGTTTTCTAGTATTATACTTTGCTTTTAGTTTTTACATTTAATCCTTGATTGGTCTGGAGATTATTTTGGTTCTTGGTTCAAGGAATCACACAGGAAGAAACTTGCTTCCTGGGTGCTGCCCAGTTATCCTGTCTTATCAGGTACTAATAAAATTGCTGTATGGATTTGACCATTTATACATTGTCCACTTTCTTTACCTCAGGAGTATATATAGTTTTTATATTAATAGCAAAACTTTTGCCAGGTTTTCTGGGTATAATCTATAATCAATTATAGAAGTTTTTGTGTTTTTTGACACTGAACTATTCTTTATTACCGTTATTGTTGATGCAATGTTCTAGTAACCCCAGCATTTCAGAAGAGTCACTCCAGGTCACAAGCCCTTGTGCTTGGTGTGCACCCCAGCTCTGGCTAACGTGTGGTTTCTGTGTGTTGCAGGCACGTTCTGATCAAGAAGCTCAGTCAGCTGAGAGACAGTGAGCCTGACCTGGCCCAGCTGCTGGTGGATCAGGTGAGGCTGCTGGAGCGGGCGAAGAGCAGGCTGAGGCTTTGAGGTTTCCTCTAGAACCCTGTTTTAAATAGAACTCTCTTCCCTTCTCTTTGCATTTGAGGTCCCTGGGTTGGACCCAGGCCTTGCTCCCCCTCCCACTGACAAGGTCTGCCCTGCCTTTCAGATCTACGAGAATGCCATGATCACAGCGGGACTCGTTGACGACCCTCGACCCATGGTTGGACGCCTGAACCAGCTGCTTGTCAAGGCCCTGGAGCGACACTGATGGCCGTGGACAAAGGGACAGATACAACCGTGGGGCAAGGCGGCCTGCAGCCAGTCACTAGGGAGTAGGGACACACACGGGAATGACTGGGTGTGCAAATGACAACACCTCCTTTTGAGCTTTATTTAAATTAAAAGGCATTTCTTAGTTTTACACTTTCTTCCCAGACTGAGGAAGTGGGGCGCTCTGGTGACACAGCTGCCACACTTAACAATGGAAGTGGGTCAGGTGAGGAAAAGCCTGTCTTCCATCCCTCTCCTCAAATTCCAGCTGCTGCAGGGGGGTTGGGGACACGGGGAGGGACGGCACTGGGTTCCTTAAGCTCCACCCTCCGCTCTTAACTGTGACGAGTCAGTTGTCGTCTTCAGCTCCTGGCGTGGGACAGAGGTTGTGGACCCCAGAATGGACTTATGTCAGCGTCACCTCCACCGGGTAATGGTCACTGATGGCCAGGGCCTGTGGGAAGACGGCAGTGAGCGCAGGGACCCCAGACACCTTTACAGTCGTGCGCCTGAGGTGGGGTCAAGACTGGCCCAGGGCCATTGGTTTTCTCAAGTCAACAAAAAAAAGCAGTGTGTCCAGGACAGATACTTACCATCTCGTTGCTCAGTCCATATGCAGCTTGGAAGTCAAAGGGAACAGCCGAGCCAGGAACCACAGAACTCTGGAGCAGAGACCCTGCGACTACGATCCTACAGCAGCAGACATGAGAGGGCGTCCCCTCGAGCCCAGGGTGCGGCACACACTGCACTCGCACCTTGGGTCCTGGCCTGTCCCCCCAGCTCATCTGGGTCTGCTGAATGTCACACAACCTCAACCACGCTCAAATGCCACTGTGGAGTTGGTCGGGCCCCAGCTCAGTGTTGCCCCAAACTGCACACCCCTGACCAACCTCCATTATCTGCCAGTGTCATATTCTCCCTAAATGTGCTCCAACCCAAAACTAAGAAGTGCCTTTCCTAAGTCAGGAGGGTGAGTGTCTGGCCTTGGGAAGCACTTCTGACGCTAGTCGCAGAGGCACCCCGCTCACCTGTCATAGGCGCAGTTTGTGGACGTAGCCGTCGTGTCGGCACTGTCAGGAATCAGCCACTGGAAGGTAGAGCTTGTGCGCAGGCGGATGGATGACCACTGCGAGGAGGTCACGTAGCTGCAGTCAGCGTTGAAATCTCCCATCAACATGATGTCCTGCCAGGAGACAGCCACAGGTTGGCCCAGGGCATGATGCATGATGGAGGCCCCAGAGCCCAAGGCAGGGAGCGGGGGGGCTCACATTCAAGTCCCACTTCTGCTGGACATCCAGATAGACGTCGTAGAGAGAATTAATCTCAGCCACTGCATCTGATGGGGCCGAGTGCAGGGGAACAATGGCAAATGCCTTGACCTCTGTGGAGACAGCAGAGCGGGTGTTGGCTGGGGTGGAGGACAACTGAGACACCCCCCCCCGAGGGTGGACGTCTTCCTAAGCAACTTCAGTGCAAGACCAAAGGGGCTGTGGGGTGCAGCGCAAGGCCAGTGCGTCCGGGGCGGGTGCACTCACTGGTGGAGGGGGATGAGAACTTGACCACAGCGGGCTCCCGGCTGAAGCTGTCGTTTCCGCAGGACTCGCAGCCGTCGTCGTACTGGTAGGTGTCCAGCACGGACACCTTGTTGGGTCTGCAGAAGGCCAGGCCGGAGGGTGGTCAGCCTGGGCTCAGGCAGCACGCAGACCCACTGGCACAGAGCTCCCACCAAGGCCTCCTGCTCTGCATGGGCTCAGGCCTCGAGGGGCACAGCCCAGCTCAGACCCCTGCTCTGGGGGCCCCAGTTCCTGCCCCCAAACCCGAGGGGAGGGGCCCACAGGCTCTAGGCGACATTGCAGCCTCCTGTGTGTGCCCACGAGGCAGAGGCCTGCAGCGTTACCTGAACACAAAGAGGTAGCGCTCCTTGTAGCTGTTGCGGCCCAGCGGCTCACTGACCACGTAGTGGTAGGAGTTTGGGTCATCCCTGGATTGAGGAGACAAACGTCCCAGTCAGGAGTCTGTGGTGGGGTGAGTCCCAGGGACCTACCCCACACCTGTGTCCCTGTGGCTGGGCTCCCCCCGGGCCTCCTGGGACTCCACTTCACCCACTGGTTGAGATCGTCCAGGAGCTTCCCCACGGCCACCAGGTGGCTGTCTCTGACCTCCTGGATGAGGGCGATGTCGTAACGACGCAGGATCTGGGGACAAGGCCACGGTGTTGCTGAGCAGGCAGGCGGAGACCGATGTGTCCGAGCCTGCCTGCTGTGGGTCCCAGGGCTGAGCTGCTGCCCTCGCCCTGGACACTCCCTGTCACAGCCTGGCCTGGGACCCTAACACCAGCCAGGAACACCACAGCAATAACAAGGGCCTGTCCCCCGACAGGTGGGCTGAGACCTTGATGCCCCCATCACCACCACTGCCAGTCACCCTCAGGACTGACCACCGGCCCAGGATTCCAAGGGCCTGTTAGACGGCCCACCTCCAGCTTCCCCACCCTGAGGGCCCTGGGGACAGATCTGGACTTACCCGCACAATATAGCTGGAGAGCGTAGCATTGGACATCTTGGTCTCCCCGAAGGTGCGGATGTTGAAGGCAGCTATCTTCAAGGACAGGCCCAGCTGCAGCAAGCCAGCGAGGGCGAGCAGCAGCCCTGTCAGCCTGGTGCCCCTCATCCTGGAGCAGGAGGGAGAGCCACTTGTGGGCTGGGGCGGCACACTGGGCACCCTTTCCTCCCTGAGCCCAGCTGGACAGAAAAAGACCAGCGCGAGCGCCAGATAGTAAGGACCACGTAATGGGCCCTAGAGCTCCTCATTCCTCACCAGCCTGCAGATGAGCTCCACGAGGGCTGCCAGCCCAGCAAGCCCCTGGCAGTGTAGTGCCAGCTCACTGCCCATAAAGGGCAGACACCCCCTCCACGGGACTGGCTAGGGTTCTCACGGTCAGGCGTCCTCCACCTATGGACCACAAGTCACCCAGCCTTTGGGGCACCGGGCACACTCACCTGAAACCTTTCACAAAGAATTCTGCCAAGAATTGGTATTCTTCAGTACCAATTTTCTCCTTTGGCTGCTTAAATAATATTCACGAAGTGTTAAGAAACACAAGCGGGAGCTGCTGCAGCTCTGCACAGGAATGTTCATCCCACCTGGGGTTTTAAAGGTTCAGGCAGCTGTGCCCTTTCCCAGGGCATCACCTGGAGGACACGGAACAATAGCCCTGCCTGTGTGCCTTTCTCAGCACGTGGGTGACTGGCATGTGTTTATTTTGAGAGGCACAGGTCCTTGCTTCTGTAAAAAGCACCTGATATTTGCACTTGATTTTAAAAAGTCATTCAACACAGCCAAAGGCTCTCTGGCTTTTGCACATGTTGCTCTCCCAGGGATGGAGAGCAGGTGCCCTCGCGGGCAGGGCCCCAGGAACACTCCAGCTGCAGGATCTGAGGTGACCTTGGTGCCAGCACAAAGCTCAACTGTGCCTGTTGCAAATGGAGCCCATGGCGGCGGCTCTGTTCCATAAACCCCTCTCCCCAACTCCAGCTTTCCCTGTGGGGGCTTCAGGGCGGTGGGCACCAGGAAGGGGCAGGGGCTGCAGAGCCCACCTTAACTGCTAGCAACGGAGAGCCTGTGTGTCCAGCAGCAGGTGACAGGAGAGGTCACAAGAACACAGTCAGGCAGCAGATCAGGGTCAGGCCTTGGGTCCAGACATTTCTTCTTGGAATCCTTTGCCTTCCTATTTGTATTCACTTCCTGTGGCCGTTGCAACAAGTCACTACAAACTTGATGGCTTAAAACTGTAAGAAACTTACTGTCTAATAATTTCAGAGGTCAGAGATCCAAATCACTGCCCTGAGCTGAAATCAAAGTGTCACAGGCTGCACACCCTCTGGAGGTTCTGGGAGGCCCTTCCGCCCTCTTCAGCTTCTGGAGGCTCCTGGTGTCCTTGGCTGTGGCCGCATCAGTTCACTGCCTTCTGTGTCAATTCTTCCCCCTCAGAGAAGTAGTTGAGTGAGTGTAGGGTCCTCCCAGATAATCCGGGACCATCTCCGTATCATGAGATCCTTTTTTGCTGTGTGATGTTTCCAGGGATTAGGACATGGGTGTATTGGAGGGAGGGTGGCATATTCAGCCCGTCACCCCATCAATGGGGGCTCTGCCCCATTAGGGAGAGGCTGTGGTCTCCAACAACAGCTCTGCAAGTAGGAAGCCTGGGTCCCTCCCTGGAATGGAAGGGCCTTGCTGTGGCGGGCGTGTGAGGTGTGTGTGTGCAGGGCTACAGGGGACTGGGGTTCAGGGAGCAGGAGTAGCCTGAGAAGAGCGGTCTTCAAGGACCAAGGTCAAAATCACAGAAGTGTCATGAAGGAGGAGGACATAGGGGATTAAAAACAACTCAGAAAGTAAACCAAGACCAGAACTCCCTGAAGTAATGAGAACATGCTGATGGACAGCTCTGGCCATCAGCAGGAGTGCTAGTCAGCTTGAATCGGCATCTACAATGCAGGTCACATGGCCTTGCCCTCAGGCTGCCAGGAGCCCCCCTGTAGCCTTATGCAAAGGTTGGATTGCTGACTCTCCTGTTTAAAATCTCCAAGACTGCAAGAGGATCAAAATCAAGATTCTAACCACTAACCAAGACCATCAATGCATCCAGAACAGGTGCCTTCCTTCCATGATTTCTTCCCTGGACACACAGGTGCAGATCTTTGAGGGGAGCATGGGAATAAACCAGTAGGTGGCAGCCATGGCTCACACAGAGGGTACCTGGACCCCCCCCAGTTTTCAAGGACACAGGCACCTCATCAACCAAACACTGCCCCTTACGTGCCAAGGAGCTGCCCTCCCTCACCAACCTGCCAGAAAAAAGGTCCCAACTATGGCCTCACTTGCACCAAGTGCCCAACTCCGCTGCCACACCAGTGGCCCTCAGTTAGGCCCACAAGAGAGGCAGGCAGCTCAGCCCAGGAGGAGCCCAGCCAAGAGTCAGGGGTGTGGGGCCCAGTCCAGGCTCACCCACTGCACCTTCAACCACTTTGAACTTCAATATTTTCAACTCTAAATAAAATGGGGATAAATCCATCACTGCTTTCCTCTTAAGTTTGTCTTAAGGATCAATAGAACAAAAACACCATCTCACATCTTAAAACTTCATCCTATCCTAGACCACCACTTCCCTGGTGGTGGTGTGGCTAAGACTCCACGCTCCCCACATAGAGGGTCCTGGTCTGATCCTTGCATGCTAAGACACGCAGGCAAAAAAAAAAACCACCCAGTGAGCACCCCCAAGAACTTGGGGGTGGAGGGGCGTGACTTGCACAGCAGCATGTGGCCCAGGAGACGAAGGTCCACAGGCCCAGGGGCAAGAAGCGCACGGAGCAGCAGGGCACGGAGGCACCCGCAGTGAACCTGCAGGATGCATTTTACTTTGGGGGAAAACGGTGACACTAACCATCTCCCAACACTCCAGCGTTTCAATATGACATCTTGAGACATTGCTTTGTGTGGTTTCATGTCTGCAAAGCTAGGTTTCTGGCAGTTACTGAAAAGGCAATTACTGTGTAAGTCAATACGGAAAAGGCAACGAGGGTAACCATGTCCAGTTTGATTCCAAAATTCAAGAAGAGCCTGACAGGCAAACGTTCCACTTCTAAGTAATTACGGTTACTTAAAAATGCAATGAAAAAGATTTATGTTTACATTATTTTCCAAATATCTATTATAAGTTGTTAAGATATAAATACTGTACTTAAACTGTTTGGACTTAACTATTTAAAAATGAAACTGTTACTTCTTTGGCCTGTGGGTCCCTTAAAACATTCGCTGACCTAACCAGGGGCACTCGCAGAGCCTGGGCACTCTCAGAGCCTGGGCCTCTAACACACACCGCGGGCTGCCCCTCCCGCGGTGACCCTCGCCGGCCCAGACGCCAGACGCCTCAGGCTCCCCTGGGTCCCTGCTTCCCCTCAGCTCCACCCACTCTGGTTCTGCAGTGCCTGTGCCTGCCCTTCCCCGAACACAAGCAAACCCGCCCACTGGTCTCCTCGCTCCCAGGTTCCGCTCACAGTGCCACCTCAGGAAGGTCGCCCTCCCCGGACCTGACCCTGCCACCAGCATGGTCCCAGTGTCACCTTTTCCGTGACCCTTATCACTGGTTTTCTTTGTTTTAGTGTGTTTGCTCTTACCTGCTTATACTCACTGAAGGCCAGCCTCTACTATTAATAGAACATAAGATGCACAGGAGCAGGGACCTCGTCTGTCTCATCCCCGAAAGATGCCTGAAGGGCAGAGGCCCTGTGCTCGCCTGCCCCCCACCTCCCACATGAGAGAACATCCCGTCCTCACGGACCCCCCCCAAGAGAACCTGGCAAGGCCTCCTGTCCTGAAGCACAAGGGACACTGCAGGGCGTCCAGGCGGCTTCTGGATGCTCGGCCTGAACTCATCAGAAGCTCCCAGGAGCCAGTGGCTGTTGTGCCCGCCCTCAGCCAGGTCTGACGTGGATCCCTTCTCTCCTCTCGAGAGAGGTGCTTGCCGGCTCCAAGACAGCACTCTGAGGATGAAGGGGCTTCCGACTTTTACCCGAGACAGTCAGTGTCTCTGCTGGGACACTGCTCTAATCGGGGTCCAACAGAATCGGTGTAGCTCAGCAGTCATCACTCAGCTCAGCCACTGGCCTTGGCCCATGACCCCACCTTAGCTCACCATCCCTCGTGAATTTATTTCTGTTCATTATAAGGAAACCATTAACCCAGGACGGAAAGTTTCTCAGAACAGCATGTGCATGAATTGCTATCATCCACAACAGTTTCAGAGTCACGCTCAGCACAGCCCCGACCCTGCCCCCTCACCCAGCTACGCCAGTGCCCACTGTGCCACTGCCACAGGCCACACCTGGGCTCCGCGGCCCACCGGCCTGGGGGCCAACGTGCGCACCTTCTGCACGTCACAGACAAGCCTCCCCTGGCTCCTCATCCCACCAGAGGCATCGTCCAGGGTGTGTGCTGTGAAGACTGGCATACCTTTAGCCTGAGCCCACGAACAAACAGGTTCAGGTTCCAACGCCTGAGGCCCTGAGAGATTTAACGAGAGTCACGGAGCTCCACTGACCAGATGCCCAGTGAGCTGGTACCATTTCCAACAAGGCAGAGTGAAGAGCGTCCCCTGAATGTCCAAGCCCCCTCAGTCTCTCCCAAGCACAGAATGCCTCCTCAGCAGGCTCTCCCCCATCCAACGGGTCTCCAGAAGGGTTCAGAGTCCAGGACAGTGTGGGTAGTAGCGGCCAGTCATGGCAGGGTCTAGAGAGATTTTCTACTGATTTATCTTCCAGTTCACTGGTCCTTTCTTCAGCTCTCTCTCATCAACTTTTAAATCCACCTAACTGAATTTTAAATTTGCTACTGTACTCTTCTCTTTTAGAATTTTCAATCTTTTATGAATTCTAATTCTCTGTGAATCTCTCCATTTTACCTGCTTCAATGTTAATCAGTTATTTTAAACTCTATGTCTGCCAACTCCAGCATCTTAATCTTCCATGGGTCTCTCACTCTTTCCTTTCTGTCCCATTTATCAGGGTATGTAACGACTAGACGCAGAGTCAGGCGCTGTGTGTGACATGACAGACCGGGGAGGCCGGGACAGTGTCTCCCTCCAGGGGGCAGCGGAGAGGGCCGGCCACTCAAAGTCTGAGCAGAGAGACTGGCATTTTTAGGGCTGTTCCTCCTGGCAGGCTCTCAACTCTTCCTGGCACCATGAAACTGCCAAAGACCCAGCTCTGCTCCATACGCACCTTCTGCCTCTCTGGCCTGCTCCCTCTCAGGGATCTCTCATAGATCCCACTGCCTCCACAGCTCCCAAGCCCCCAGAGCTCAGTCTCCCCAACCCCACAAGATTACCTGGAGCTTTGCTGGGTTCTCTGCCTCTGGGCAGCTGCCCCTGCCCAGCCCCCAACAGAGAGGCTGGTGTAGGAGGCAGACTCACCTCTTCAAGCTCCCCTCTGTGTTGCGGGTCCCAGGGTGGCGCTCCAGTCCTTTGAGCAGGTGCCTTGAGTCCTCGGCAGGACCGGTCTTCTGTGAGCAACTCCATAGCCAGAAGCAGTCTGTTTGCTACCTGGAATGCGTCACTGAAGTAGAGAGCTGGAGGCTCTGGTGGGTAACTAGGCAAGCTGGTCTGACTAGCAGGCTGTGTGTGGACATCTCTGAGGTAAAAAGCAAGAGAATGCAAGCCAATGAGAGAAGATCAGAAGGAAACAGACCATCCTCTCTGCCCAACCACGTCTTTGGGACTGAAGATCTCTGTATCCTGTTTGAAATCTAGAGTATTTGTTCTCATCACCCCAGTCCTAAAGGTGAAGATGGCGCAGGGCGTGCGCTACAGGCTGTCCTGCAGCCCTCAGAGAACGGCAGCACCTGTCCTGAGCTGAGGTTCACCACCTCGCTCCTAGAGAAGGGGCCTTGGGGCCTGCAGGCGGCCAGCTCCAAGCCTCTTTCCTCTCTGGCAACTCGGGGGCAGGTGGCGATGCTATTTTCTGAAAACTCCAAGTACCTGCTGTGCTTCTCCTGGGACCAGCCTGGGGCTTCTCTACAGACACTAGAGTGTTTCACACTGACGGTCTCCACACAGGTGTCCCGCGGCTCCTGCGTCAGGGCCTCTGCACTGCTCCTTCCCTCAGACCACAGGGCTCGCCCCTCCCTTGACTCGAGCCTCTGCCCAGACGCCACCCACTGCGGCACCCCACTCAGCAGCAGGCTTCATCCCATCACTGTCTCCCTGCTCACTCTCTCCTGCCCATGGTCACAGCCAACAACCGCTGTACACTCAGCCTCATCCCCTGGGGCCGACGCAGCAGCACCTCAGCACAGCCTGGCTAAGTGACGAGATGAAGGCCAGTCAGCGGCCTGCTGGACAGAACCAGGGCTGTAGCTGCTGCAGCCTCTTCAGCCCACTTAAGTGTGAGCATCTCACCCAAGAGGAACCCAACGTGGTCCTCCCAGACGACTGAGTAAAGGAAGCTTCTGCACTGGGCCAGGCTCCTCAGCCTGGCAGAGATGTCCGCCTCCTCGGGAACTGCAGGGCTCTGGGCAGTGGCACTGATCTCACCCCATGTCTATACCAGCATAGAAAACACGTCCACTTACCTGTGAGGCTGGCTTTCCAGACGCTTTCCCCCAGGGCCTGCATAAAGGCACAGTCGCGGGTCAAGGGACAGGGTCTCAGGCAGGAGCAGCGATGACCTCAGGAGACCAGGAATGAGTCCAGTCCGGCTCATTCCGGCCAAAGCCAGAGTGGCCTGAGGTGGGTGGCCTTGTCGGTCTGGGTCCCCAGTGCCCAAAGACTGCTGAAGTCGTAGCAGGCCGCAGAGGCAGCCTGTGCAAATGCCTTGATAACCGGTTGTTTCCTCACTTGGGCTCCTATGAGGAGACACTGATCTTCGCAGGAGCCTCAGCCCACAAATGACACGGCACAGGAAGCTTCTAAAATGCAAATCTGCTGCAGGAACAAAGCAAGCTGCCACCATGTCACTCCCTCACGGCCTGTGCCACCTCGCTGGTCCCATTCACACGTGACTAGTTTAAAAAGAAGGAAAAGGGGAGCGTTAATAACGTCAGCTGAGCGACAGGACACCCAGCTGTCCTGAAGCTTCATCAAGCTCCTGACAGGCTGTTTCATGTGTGTGCTTCACTCACCTTTTCAAGACAGAGTAAGAGGGGCCCCTAAACATCAGGAGGCCGGGCAAGAGGCAGTGTGATGTGTCCTCAGCCAACGCATGAGCGCGAGACAAGGCTCTGAGAGGGGAGGGAGACCAAGACCCCGGGCCCAGCGGCGCAGGGTGGGAGGGCCCGCGCGGGGCACCCATGCAGCTCGAGGGATCTCAGCTCCTTTGAGCAGGGAGCGAGCCCAGGCCCATGGCAGTGACGGTGTCACGTCTTCCCCACTGGACCTCCAGGGAGCTTGAGGCTCCGTGACCAGCCACAGCCGACGTGGGTTCCAGGCTACAGCGCAGGGAAGGGAAACAGACCCAGCTGTCCTGTGCGTGGAGGAGACACGGGGAGGTCAGGGAGGCCCAAGCGGCTAGAATGTGTGGAACAGAATAGTGGGGAGCAGGGACTGTAAAGAAAACAGAGCTCCAGGATCTACAGGGCACCCCCTCAAGTCTTCACCTAAAGACAAGTTTGCACCTGTGTGAGAAAAACTGAGGAGGCTGGAACAAGAATCCCTGGAAAGGAGCGGACAGAACCACCTCCGGAGCTCACACAGAAACAGGAATAAACTGTGCCCCCACAAGCCACCAGGGAACGGCTCCCGCATTCACACAGTACTGCCTGGCATCCCCAGAAGGGCTTCACCCTTAGTAATGAGGCTAAATTATCTGTACACCAAAGGCAGCTCTGGATCACCCTAACACAGCTCAGGAGCACTTCTCCAAAGGATCAACTGATGACAAGGAACTTAACTGCGTGCCAGACCAAGATAAATACTCTTTGAAGGAATGCGACAAAACAACATAAATACATAACGTCCAGCATCCAAAAAGGAAATGGGCAGGCCTATTGGTCAGGGGACAGAAACCACAAGGCATTCTAAACAAGGAGAGTTTAGCATAAAGAGCTATTAACTATTCATAGGAACTGACTAAAATGAACCAAAAGGGTGCAGAGAGGATTCAGAGCTGGGAGACAGCAGTTTACGGGATGGCGAAGCTCACCAGGCTGAGAACCATCTGAGACGCTGCCAACACAATCAGCCTGGAAACTGTCGGCAGAGTTCTGCACAGCCCCAGGGTGGAAGGGCTGATGAACTCACCAGAAAGCTGCCAGGAGACCAACTCAGGTACCCACGGAACATGCCTGGCAGTGCCTGTTCCCTTTCAAATATATGAAGAGCCTCATCACTGGCACTCAGGCAAGTGCTGCTGAGTTGGTCGCTAGGACACTGCCTGAGAAGGTGCCACAGAAGCTCTCTAGGGCTCAGCCGATGTCACAGAACAGGAATGAGCAAAGCGCAAAGGACCAGGACACAGGCCCTTTCTCCTTCAGCCCCTCCAATGACAAAGGCTGGCATCAGGCTAGCTGGCAAGGAGGGTAGTAACGCTCCACTAACACAAGCAGGCAATGAAGGGCGGATAGACCAGGCATGTGAAAAAGAAGAAAACATGACTCAGGACCACAGGAAAAAGCAATCAACAACAGCTGACCTGGAAGTGACAGATACAAAGGCACTATCAGACAAGGACACGCTCCGTATGCTCAGGAAAGCAGAGGGGATGTGCCCATAAGTGAGAAACAGAAACTACAGAAAGGCCTAAATGGAACTTCTAGAGACGATAATAGTGTCTGAAATGCAAAGCACACAATCTGGGATGAACATCAGATCAACACTGAAAAAGATCATACAACTCAAAAACAGCAACTGCAAACTGTTCAAATAAAGGCCATAGAGGAAAAAACGGCATCAGACACTGACAAGCAATCCAATGTACATGAGTTGGAATCCCAGAAAAAGGACAAGGAGGCTCTTTAGTTCTTCATTTTCTGCCATAAGGGTGGTGTTATCTGCCTATCTGAGGTTACTGATATTTCTCCCAGAAATGAAGCTTCTGCTTCATCCAGCCTGGTATTTCACATGATGAACACTGCATATAAGTTAAATAAGCAGGGTGACAATATACAGCCCGGATGTACTCCTTTCCCATATGCTCACTACAAAAATGTACACAAAAATGTATCACTACAGAAAATCAACTAAAGGCCAATCAACACACGAAAAGATGCTCAACATCAGTCAGGCATTATTAAAGAAATGCAAATCAAAACTACAAGAGGTATCATCTCACACCAGTCAAAAAGGTCATTATCAAAAAAGTCTTCAAACAGTAAATGACAGAGAGGGTGTGGTTGGTGGGAATGTAAACTGATACAGCCACTATGGAGAACAGCAGGAAGATGACTTAAAAAACTGAAACTATCCTATGGCCCAGCAATCCTACTACTGGGCATACACACTGACAACACACAGTTCAGAAAGACAGGCACCCCAGTGTTCACAGCAGTCAGGACGTGGAAGCAACCTAGGCGTCCACTGAAGGGTGAATGGATAAAGAAAACTGGAAAATCCACAAATATGTGGAAGTTAAACAACATGCTCTCATACAACCAATAGGTCAAAAAGGAAATCACAAGAAAAATTAGAAAGCACACTGAGACCAATGAAGACACACACACCAGAACTTTGGGATGCAGCAAGAGCAGGGCTAAGAGGGAACTTCAGAGCTATTTATGTTTCCATTAAAAAAGAAGAAAAGTATCAAAGCAGTAGTCTAACTTGTACCTTAAGGAAATAAGAGCAACTAAACCAAAGCTAGCAGGAGAAAGGAAATAATAAGAGTACAGCATCAATAAACAAAGAAAAGGAGAGTCCAGTTGTATTTCTACACACTAACAGTGAAAAGGCAGAGGAACCAGAGATCAAACTGCCAACATCCGGTGGATCATCGAAAAAGCAAGAGAGTTCCAGAAAAACATCTATTTCTGCTTTATTGACTATGCCAAAGCCTTTGACTGTGTGGATCACAACAAACTGTGGAGAATTCTGAAAGAGATGGGAATATCAGACCACCTGCCTCTTGAGAAACCTATATGCAGGTCAGGAAGCAACAGTTAGAACTGGACATGGAACAACAGACTGGTTCCAAATAGGAAAAGGAGTATGTCAAGGCTGTATATTGTCACTCTGCTTATTTAACTTATATGCAGAGTACATCATGAGAAACGCTGGGCTGGAGGAAGCACAAGCTGGAATCAAGATTGCCGGGAGAAATATCAATAACCTCAGATATGCAGAGGACACCACCGTTATGGCAGAAAGTGAAGAGGAACTAAAAAGTTCCTTGATGAAAGTGAAAGCGGAGAGTGAAAAAGTTGGCTTAAAGCTCAACATTCAGAAAACAAAGATCATGGCATCTGGTCCCATCACTTCATGGGAAATAGATGGGGAAACAGTGGAAACCGTCTCAGACTTCATTTTTGGGGGCTCCAAAATCACTGCAGGTGGTGACTGCAGCCATGAAATTAAAATGACCAACCTAGATGGCATATTTAAAAGCAGAGACATTACTTTGCCGACTAAGGTCCGTCTAATCGAGGCTATGGTTTTTCCTGTGGTCATGTACGGATGTAAGAGTTGGACTGTGAAGAAAGCTGAGCGCTGAAGAATTGATGCTTTTGAACTGTGGTGTTGGAGAAGACTCTTGAGAGTCCGTTGGACTGCAAGGAGATCCAACCAGTCCATTCTGAGGGAGATCAGCCCTGGGATTTCTTTTGGAGGGAATGATGCTGAAGCTGAAACTCAAGTACTTTGGCCACCTCATGCGAAGAGTTGACTCACTGGAAAAGACTCTGATGCTGGGAGGGATTGGGGGCAGGAAAAGGGGACGACAGAGGATGAGATGGCTGGATGGCATCACTGACTCAATGGACGTGAGTGTGAGTGAACTCCGGGAGTTGGTGATGGACAGGGAGGCCTGGCGTGCTGCGATTCATGGAGTCGCAAAGAGTTGGACATGACTGAGCAACTGAACTGAACAATGAACAATCCTGAAAGGAAATTAAGAAAACAATTCCACTAAAATAGCATCAAAAGATTTAAAATACTTGGGAATAAACTTAACCAAGAAAGTGAAAGACTTAACACACTGAAAAGTAAGCATTGTTGCTGAAAGGAATTGAAAAAGAACACACGAAGACACAGAAAGACGCCGTACCTCACCGGCTGGAAGCTTTAATCAGACGTTCAGCTCAGTTCAGTCGCTCAGTCGTGCCCAACTCCTTGTGACACCATGAATCGCAGCACGCCAGGCCTGCACTACCCAAAGTGATCTACCTATTTATGCAATCCCTATCAAAATCTCAGTGACTTTTTTTTCACAGAAATAGAAAATCCTATCTTATCATTTTCCATATGGAATATCAAAGGAACCCCCCCCCACCGAAGTATTCAAAACCACCTTGGAAAAGGACACAGTTGGCGGTCTCACACTCCGTGACTTCAAAACTTTGTCCAAAGCTACAGTAATCAAAACAGCGTGATACTAGCATAAAGACAGGCGCACAAAGTGCGCAACGTTGGGACTGGCAGGGATTTCTTGGGTATGACACCAAAATCACCCACAAAACAAAATACAGCTAAATTGGATTTCATTAAAATTAGAAACTTTTGTGCAAAGGACCTATCACAAAAGTGAAAAGACAACCACAAAAGGGGAGAAAACACCTGGAAATCATTTATCCCATTAGAGTCTGGTATTCAGAATATACAGAGAACTCCTACAACTCAACAACAAAAATCAAACAACCAAATTTTTTAAACGGGAAAAGAGAAAAACTTTTTGTAACGGGCAAAGGACTTGAATAGACATTTCTCCAAAGGTAAGCAAATGATCAATAAATACATGGAAAATGATGAGAGAACTGCAAATCAAAACTGTGACGAACTATCACTATCTTCCCATTACAATGGCTACTATATTTAAAAATTATAAGTTTTATAAGGATGTGGAGAAACTGGAATCCTTACGCACCACTGATAGGGATGCAAAATGGTACAGCCAGAGCAGAAGACAGTATTGAGATTCTTCAAAAAAATTACCCAGAATTACTATGATCCAGCAACTTCACTCCAAGGTACCCAGAAGAACAGAATGATAAGAAAGTTCTGAAAATGGATACTGTGCGGGTAGTGGTGATGGTGGTACAACAACGTGAAAGCATTTAATGTCACTGAACCGTACACTTAAAAATGGTTAAAATTGTAAATTTTATATTACATAAATTTTATCACAATGAAAAACCATACAGCTAACAGTATACTTAATGGGAGAAATTAAATGCTTTCTCACTAAGATCAGGAAGAAGGTAAGAATGTCTATTTTTACCACTCCCATGCATCATCATACTGGAAGTCCTAGGTAACACAACAAGAAAAGGAGATAAAAGTTACACAAATCAAAAAGGAAGAAATAAAATAACATGACATGAATTATCTATGTAGAAAATACCAAAGAATTAACAACAATTAAAAAAAACCTCCTCGAACTAATAAATTACTATGACAAGGTTGGAAATATAAGATTAACTGACAAGGGTCAACTACTTTCTTATCTACCAGCAACAGGACTTCTGGTTTCTAGTTCCGCACGTAAGGAGGTTGGACGTCACCACTCTGTCCTGACAAGTAGTAAAAAGCTGAACTGACTGAAAATCAACAACTTTTCTTGGATCCATAAAGAGGAAGACACAGGGCAAATCACTGTCCCCAAGTCTGAGAGACAGACACAGGAATACAGGAACCTTAAATGCACATTACCAAGAGAACAAAGGCAATCTGAAAAGCCCAGCTGCCTGCTTCCCTGGTAGCTCAGATGGTACAGCATTTGCCCGCAATGTAGGAGACCCAGGTTCGATCCCTGGGTCAGGAAGACCCCCCTGGAGAAGGAAATGACAACCCACTCCAGTACCCTTGCCTGGAAAATTCCATGGACAGAGGAGCCTGGCAGTCTACAGTCCACTGGGTCGCAAAGAGTCAGACACGACTGAGCAACTAACACACACACACACATCTGAGTGTGATCAAGGGAGGGCGGGGGACACACACACACACACACACACACACACACACACACACCCCATCTGAGTGTGATCAAGGGAGGGCAGGGGACACACACACCCCATCTGAGTGTGATCAAGGGAGGGCAGGGGACACACACACACACACCATCTGAGTGTGATCAAGGGAGGGTGGGGGACGCATACACACACACCCCATCTGAGTGTGATCAAGGGCGGGCGGGACACACACACACACACACACTCACCATCTGAGTGTGATCAAGGGAGGGCGGGACTCCCGTATTCTGCCCAGCCCCTAACTCAGAGGTGAGCTGAGTGGACCCCAGGCTGCTGCCTTCCCTCTCCCAGCTTACCACTGTTCTACCCACAGCTCTATAGCCCTGGCTTAGACATTTTTGCCTGGGGTAGAAATAGGCCAGAAAGCACTGACTCCTAATTTCCTCCAAAGGAACTGATTTCATTTGCAACAGACAGGGAATTAGTTCAAGCTCAAAGGTGCTCTCAAGAAAGTAGAGGGTGTAGTGAAAGGCAAGGGACAAAGACAGAGGCTAAACCACAGACGACGACACTACACACTGACAGCACCAGATAGTTAGTACCTAAATCAGACTGATTATAATCTTTGCAGCCAAAGATGGAGAAGCTCTATACAGTCAGCAAGAATAAGACCTGGAGCTGACAGTGGCTCAGATCATGAAGTCCTTACTGCAAAATTCAGACTTAAAGTAAGTACTAAAAACCACTAGGTCATTCAGGTATGACCTAAATCAAATTTATGATTATATGGTAAAGTGACAAATAGATTCAAGGGGTTAGATCTGACAGAGTGCCTAAAGAACTATGGACAGAGGTTAGTGACACTGTACACGAGGCCATGATCAAACAGTCCCCAAGAGAAAGAAAGGCAAAATGGTTGTCTGAGGAGGCCTTACAAATAGCTGAGAAAAGAATAAAAACAAAAAGCAAAGGAGAAAAGGAAAGATATACTCATCTGAATGCAGAGTTCCAAAGAATAGCAAGGAAAGAGAAGAAAGCCTTAAGTAAACAATACAAAAAAATAATAATAATAGAGGAAAACAACAGAATGGGAAAGACTAGAGATCTCTTCAAGAAAATTAGAGACACCAAGGGAACATTTCATACAAAGATGGGCTTAATAAAGGACAGAAACGTAAAGACCCAATAGAAGCAGAATATACTAAGAAGAGGTGGCAAGAATACAAAAAATTGTACAAAAAAAGGTCTTAATGATCCGGATAACCAAGACGGCATTGGTCACTCACCTAGAGCCAGATATTCTAGAGTGTGAAGTCAAGTGAGCCTTAGGAAGCATTACTACAAACAAAGCTAGCAAAGGTGATGGGATTCCAGCTAAGCTACTTCAAATTCTAAAAGATGATACTGTGAAAGTGCTGCACTCAACATGCCAGCAAATTTGGAAAACTCAGCAGTGGCAACAGGAATGGAAAAGGTCAGTTTTCATTTTGATACCAAAGAAGGGCAACACCAAAGAATGCTCAAACTACCACACAACTGCACTCATCTCACATGCCAGCAAGGTCACGCTCAAAATCCTTCATGCCAGGCTTCAAACAGTACGTGAACCAAGAGAGAACTTCCAGATGTAAAGCTGGATTTAGAAAAGGCAGAGGAACCAGAGATCAAATTGCTAACATCGATGGATAATCGAAAAAGCAAGAGAGTTCCAGAAAAACATCTACTTCTGCTTTATTGACTAGCCAAGGCCTTTGACTAGGTGGATCACAACAAACTGGAAAATTCTTAGAGAGATGGGAATGCCAGACCACCTGACCTGCCTCCTGAGAAATCTGAATGCAGGTCAAGAAGCAACAGTTAAAACTGGACATAGAACAACAGACTGGTTCCAAATGGGGAAAGGAGTACATCAAGGCTGTATACTGTCACCCTGCTTATTTAATTTACATGCAGAGTACACCATGTGAAATGCCAGGCTGGATGAAGCATAAGCTGGAATCAAGATTGCTGGGAGAAATACCAATAACCTCAGATATGCAGATGACACCACCCTTATGACAGAAAGTGAAGAAGAACTAAAAGCCTCTTGATGAAAGTGAAAGTGGAGAGTGAAAAAGCTGGCTTAGACTTCAATACTCAAAAGAATAAGATCAGGGCATCCATTCCCATCACTTCATGGCAAATAGATGGGGAACAATGGAACCAGTGACAGGTTTTATTTTCTTGGAATCCAAAATCACAGTGGGTTGATTGCAGCCATGAAATTAAAAGACGCTTGCTCCCTGGAAGGAAAGCCATGACAAACCTAGACAGCGTATTAAAAAGCAGAAATATTACTTGGCCAACAGAAGTCCATTTAAGTCAAAGCTAATGGGTTTTCCAGTAGTCATGTATGAATGTGAGAGCTGGACCATAAAGAAGGCTGAGCGCTGAAGAATTGATGCTTTCCAGTTGTGGTGCTGGAGAATATTCTTCAGAGTCCCTTGGACTGCAAGGAGATCAAACCAATCAATCCTAAAGGAAATCAACCCTGAATATTCATCAGAAGGACTGATGCTGAAGCTGAAGTTCCAATACTTTAGCCACCTGATGCCAAGAGCCCCCTCATTGGAAAAGATCCTGATGCTAGGAAAGATTGAGGGCAGGAGGAGAAGAGGACAATAGAGGACGAGCTGGTTGGATGGCATCATCAACTCAGTGGACATGAGTATGAGCAAACTTCGGGAGACAGTGAAGGACAGGGAGGCCTGGCATGCTGCAGTTCCTGGGGCTGCAAAGAGTCAGACACGACTGAGCAACAAAAACCATATGCTGGCTAGTTTACAAGAGACAATGAGGGAACAGCACAAGCGGGGAGGAGCCATCCCAGGGTTATAAAAAATATCAATAAAATATATCACCGACTTTACAACCTATCCCTTTAAAGAAACCAAAATTTTGTAGGATTAGCTGGTAGAGCAGTTTGGGTATCCTAACTGTGTTTAGACCATTGCAAACAATGGCAGGAATATGGCTGGTGGATAAACAAGGCCCATAAGACAGAAATGGGCCTCAGGGGAAAGAGTTGCCAGTCCAGGCATTATGAGATGAAATTAATTCAATTTTAATGAGAAATGGGATTCAGAGGAACATAATTTAGTAAGTAGAATTAGCAGATTAGAGGGAGTTCTCCTGCAGAAGGAAAGCAAAGGATGGGCATCAGCCTGGAAAGATATAAGACTATAGCAAAGTGGGCCTGGCCAATCCAACAAATAATTTGGGATAAATTCAACATCAGGACCAGCATGGATGGGCCTCTTGACTACTTTAATACAGATGGAGCGGAATAGGCCATGGGACAATGGCCCTCCAAATCCATGGAGTTCTCTGGGAGCACTTATTATAACCCTGAAATAAACATTAATAATAAATAGCACATAAAAAACCCTACAAGCCAAACTCAATGAACATAGATGCAAAACATTCCTTTAAGAATTATATATGCAACTTCAAACAACAGTTCATTGAAAGATCAATAGTTGGGCTCTGAAGATGGCTGTAGTGGTTGCATACTTTCTGAGTGTTAGTCGCTCAGTCACGTCCAACTCTTTAGAACCCCATGGACTGTAGCCCGCTAGGCTCTTCTGTCCATGGGATTTTGCCAGGCAAGAATACTGGAGTGGGCTGCCATTTCCTTCTACAGGGGTCTTCCCGACCAAGGGATCGAACCAGGGTCTCCCACGTTGCAGGCAGATTCTTTACCTTCTGAGCTACCAGGTAATTCCTTTCATACATTCTGGTTCTTCCCAAATTACTACATAACACAGATTTGAAAAACAAATGCTTATGAAACATTTATAGGCCCCAAAACACAGGTAGATTTATTTTGTATACCTACAATACAGTGTCCACTATAGATAGATACATAGCCATACCCCACGTGTGTTAAGTGCCCATGTTAGAGAAAGCAGAGATAAATAACAGCATGTCACAATAAATCTGAGATGATGAAAAACCCAAATAATCAACAAGTGTTCACCGAAAAGTATACTGAGCCATTTTGAGAAAAGCCCCTGAAACTGGGAATGATTTTGCCTACTCCAATCTGCAGTATAAATGCAAGGGGCCAGTGGAAAGGCCTAGAAGGGTCTAGCATCTATGACTTCTCAAAATTGGTCCACCAAGGGCTTCTGTCCAAGAAGGACCCCACACTGAGAAGAAACTACTGGCAATGGAATAAAAACAGGGCAGGAAGCAGACAATAAAGATGAAAAAAAAAGAGAGGGTCCAGATAAAAGTGGGCGAGGGAAACAAAACTGAAATCTCAGAAAGTCACTATTTTTCTTTTTAACAATGCCTGAACACAACAGAAGAGAGAGCTCTGAAAAGAAAGGAAAGCTATCTGAATCAAGCTTCCTTCTAACACTTCAGGAAAATTGAATATACCCAAAAATGAAGTATAATGATGTGAAACACCATATAATATTACTATAAGGAAAAAGAAATTGAAGAGCAAAATAACATCCCTGCAAACAAAAAAGCATGTCAGGAGGAGGACACACTCCAAAAAAACAGATCAGAACTGTAATATACTATTTCAAAATAAGCCTAAAATCACTAAGAATATTATACAACCCATGAACGAACATCATAACTCAGGTTTTCAAAAATTCAGAAATGAAAAGACAATTTAAGAATTAGAAACAAAAGGAAAAATTCATTTCAGAAATAAACGTTAAAGTAGAAGAACAAGAAAGCAAACACAATGAACACTAACTCATGAGGAACAGCCAAGAGTTTTCCCACAGTGGAAACCCTCGTGGCTCAGCTGGTAAAGAACCCGCCTGCAATGTGGGAGACCTGGGTTTGATCCCTGGGTTGGGAAAACCCCCTGGAGAAGGGAAAGGCTACCCACTCCAGTATTCTGGCCTGTGTAGTTCATGGTGTTGCAAAGAGCTGGACACACCTGAGCGACTTCCACTCACATGAGGAATAGCAGGTTTAAAAAAAGGAAGACTTTAATGAAAAACAAAAATAAACGAAGAAAGATAAAAATTATTTAAAAGAAAGTGACAAATGTTGAAGGCAGGCAAAGAAGAAACCACACACAGACAACAAGTCGCTGGGGAGGAAGCTGAGGCCGGAGCAGAGTTAAACGCTGGGGACAACAATGAGTGCATGACTCAGAAAGAGATTACCTGCACACATTTCAAATAATTTTCATCAGAATTTCTGTTAACATTTTATGCAAGAAAATGGAGTCACAGATTTAAGATCTCAAGGAAAAAACTGTGATCTAAGGATTTTCTATCTAGCAAAAGTGACCTTCAAGTATCCACAGCACCAACTGTTCCCAATATGCCAAAACTTAGGGAATATTGTCCTCTTGAGTCCTAAACAAAGACAATACTAGAGAACAAGCAAGAGTGAGTAGAACACATCAACATAAGGAACTGATGAGTCATATATGTTCCTTGTAGATCTAAGACTAAATGAGGGTTAGAAGAAAGATAATATTATATAATGGCTACATAATCTGACAATGTAGATAGAATACTTTGTAAGAAAAAAAAGCGAGACTGGAAATAGCACATGCAAAAAATTTCTGTAATGTTTTCAGTAATCATAACCAGTTGTGGTAGCATTTTATAAATAAATGCTGTACGTGTAATGTGGGATAAAACTAATAAGTAATTCCAAAATGTCTCATTCCTATCCACCCCATGTCCTTGAAAATCAGGATTCCTAACATGGAGATACATATATCAGAAGTTGTTAAGTAAAAACCTTGTAGTCCTGAACTTAGAAACAGCATGAAGAACTCACAAGGTATTTTATCTTAGATATACTTCTCCTCTCTAATCACTAAAAGGTCAGGAAACAACGGCCAGCCCAGTAGCAAATAGCATGCCTTATACCAAGATTGAGGTCTTGAAATACCATTTCCTACTAAATGAAACCAAGGTTTCTTAGAGAATTAGCTGATTCCAAGTCTGGAAGCAAGAAATGTGTAACATGAGTCCAAACATCTAAATATATGTGGAGGAATTCAGAATGTGCCACCCAAAAAGAAGCCACATTGGCATATTGGATATTTTGAGTTAAAGGCATTCGAAAACATTAAATAGAAGAAAAACACCCTGACCTTCCTTCTTTTTCTTAAAAGCAGGAGATGAAATTCCCATATGAGAGATGGCCTCCCTATACCAGAAGGAAAAGTAACATTCTTTTTTTATTTTTGGAAAGTAACATTCTTATTCTCAAGGACAAGAAGTTGAGACAGAATTCTACACAGACAGGACTCTTCAAAAATAACTCTCTTTTAGCCTCCCCATAAACTGTAGTCATCTTTCTAAATCACCTCCCTTTGTTCAACTTAATATAAAAGCAAGTTAAATTTAATAATTTCTTTGGGTCGTCACTCCCTAGGAGGGCTCCAGGGTCGCATAAAGTTTATATTAAATAAATTGTGCAGACTTTCCTCCTGTTCATCTGTCTCATGTCAATTTAATTCACAGGCCCTGCCAAAAAAAACCCTAAGAGGATAAGGGTAAAATCTCCCTCCTCTACAACAGATACAGGAAGCGATCAATGACTATGAGGACTGTGTCAAAAGGATCCAGGAGTCAAGTTAGAGAGGCTTCCACTGGCCAAAGAAGAAATAATTTGAGTTTCAATAAGGATAGCTACTTCAGTGAAGTGAATGAAGTCCACCAAATAACGAATCTATAAAGTGATAATGGTATTTTAAAAACAGGAATCACAAGCTGGATGAATCACAAGCTGGAATCAAGATTGCTGAGAGAAATAACAACCTCAGATATGCAGATGATACCACTCTAAAAAAAATGAAGAGGAACTAAAGAGCCTATTAATAAGGGTGGAAGAGGAGAATGAAAAGCTGGCTTAAAACTCAACATTTAAAAAACTAAGATCATGGCATCTGGTCCCATCATTACACGGCAAATAGAAGGAGAAAAAGTGGAAGCAGTGACAGATTTTATTTTCTTGGGCTCCAAAAATCACTGCAGATGGTGACTAGAGCCATGAAATTAAAACATGCTTGCCCCCTGGAAGGAAAGCTACGGCAAACCTAAACCGTGTATTAAAGAGCAGAGACATCCCTTTCTGTATAAAGTCTGTATATTAGAAGCTATGGTGTTTCCAGTAGTCATGTACATATGTGAGAAATGCACCATAAAGAAGCCTGAGTGCTGAAGAATTGATGCTTTCAAATTGTGATGCTGGAGAAGACTCTTCAGGGACCCTTGGACTGCAAGATCAAACCAGTCAATCCTACAGGAAATCAACCCTGAATACTTATTGGAAGGACTGATGCTGAAGCTCCAATACGTTGGCTACCTGACGGATGAGATGATTTCCTGGAAAAGACCCTGATGCTGGAAAAGGTCAAAAGGGAAAGGTTAAAAGCAAAAGGTGAAGGGGATGACAGAGGATGAGATGGTTAGATAGCATCACCGACCCAATGGACACGAATCTGAGCAAACTCCAGGAGACAGAGGACAGGGAAGCCTGGTGTGCTACCGTCCATGGGGTGGCAAAGAATCAGACACAACTCAGTGACTGAACAACAAAAAAATTTTAAAAAGAAAACTAACTGGTAATCTTCTGAGAATGACAGAGAACCAATTCATTAATTTGAAAACTGGATAAAGAAAATAATCAAAGATTTATCCTGCCTTTCCTATATGAACTATAGCACAAAGAACCCAAATACTAGCAGATAAGGCTGTCCTTACAAAATTATTCCAGACAATATAGGAAACCAAAGTCATAATCAGAACATCACCACTTCTTGTGGTTATGGTGCAGCTGGCTTAGCAAATATCAGCGTTATACAATGTCACACGAGGCAGAAGCCTAGGCACGGAGCACGGAGGGCTGCTGTCATCTAAAGAGACCAAAACCCAACACTGTAAGCCTTCTGATAAATAAATTAGCTATGATACTAGGAGTTAATCTATTGGCAAGACTATAAAGTCTCTGGATCCAGCTGGAAATTTGCAGGAACTATATAAGACAGAGCAACATGTCAAACTATACTACAAATATGCTAATAAGCAAAATCCAAACCTATGGAAAACTCCACAAACCAACCATCTAATGTGCTTCAGCAGACACATTATAAGGAAAACAGAGCAACTGAGGGGGAAGAGGTAGACTGAGAAACTGCGAAGTCATATAAGGGTCTTCCCTGGTGGCCCAGTGGTTAAGACTCCATGCTACCAACGCAGGGGTTCCAAGTTCAATCCCTGGTTAGGGCACTAGATTCCACATGTTGTAACCAAAAAAGTTAACATGCTGTAACTAAGACCCGGTGCAGCCAAATAAATAAATACATAAATATTTTTTTAAAAAAGATGAATATGATGTAATGGTTGGAAAAGGTCAAAGAAGATGCCTAGGACATAACTCATAAATGTTCTTTTCTTCCTAGAGGTAAATTCAGTGTTTATTTGGGGCCAGTTCAGGTTCGAAATTAAAGGTTCCTTTATTAATCACATGGAGCTTTCAATCTATGAAAATGTTACCCAGTCACATGAATGTGACTTAATGTGATAAATGATATGACCGAATGAATGTGACATCATGTGACAATATGACATGCGAATTTTTGGAAAGTCATATTCATGAATTTTCTGCATATTTATTACCAATCTACCTGATGAAATATGAAGGCAACAAATGGAAATTAGAATTTTAAAACACTGAAGATAATGCTCTATTTCTTAGGTTGGATGGTAGATACACTTTTATTCATGAACATTCTTTAAACTACTTATTTTCTTAGAAATGCACATCACAATAAATGTTTTAAATTGAAGAACTGGCCTTCAATCATTAGTGCTTTCTCCTAAGAACTGAAAGTTGATTCTTATTACATCAACTGGGCAAACTTTTAAAATTAAAAGGTCTATTAATATAACCATCAAAAATAAGCAAATATACACTGTAACACGTATTCTATTATATGTATCACCTGTATAGTCCATATTTTGTCCATCCATGCATCCACTGATGAGCATTTGAGTTGTTTCTACCTTTTGGCTATTGTGAGCAGGAGTACACATTTTTGATTTAACACCTTTTTTTTTTTTTTTTTCCAGTTCTGAGCAAAGACCAAAGAATAGAATAACTGAGTCATAAGGTAATTCTATGATCACCCTGTTAAAGAACCACCAAACTGGTTTCCACAGCACCTGTACCATTTTGGACCTCTAGGAAAGAATGAGGGTTCCAGTTTCTCCACATCCTCACCAATATTTATTTTCTGTTTTGGAGGTCTTGACTTTTTTTTTTTAATTTTTTATTGAATACATCAACATGAATCCGGCACAGGTGTACAAGTGTTCCAAATCCTGAACCCCCCCTTGGCTGTCCTAGTGAGTGAGAAGTGGTATCTGATTGCAGCCATGAAATTAAAAGACGCTTACTCCTTGGAAGGAAAGTTATGACCAACCTAGATAGCATATTAAAAAGCAGAGACATTACTTTGCTAACAAAGGTCCGTCTAGTCAAGGCTATGGTTTTTCCAATGGTCATGTATGAATGTGAGAAGAAAGCTGAAGCGCCGAAGAATTGATGCTTTTGAACTGTGGTGTGGGAGAAGACTCTTGAGAGTCCCTTGGACTGTAAGGAGATCCAACCAGTCCATTATAAAGGAGATCAGTCCTGGGTGTTCTTTGGAAGGACTGATGCTAAAGCTGAAACTCCAGTACTTTGGCCACCTCATGCAAAGAGTTGACTCATTGGAAAAGACTCTGATGCTGGGAGGGATTGGGGGCAGGAGGAGAAGAGGACAACAGAGGATGAGATGGCCGGATGGCATCACCGACTCGATGGACATGAGTCTGAGTGAACTCAGGGAGTTGGTGATGAACAGGGAGGCCTGGCGTGCTGCGATTCATGGGGTCGCAAAGAGTTAGGACACGACTGAGTGACTGGACTGAACTGAATGACTAATGATGTAAGCATCTTTCTATATGCTGATAGCCATTTGTAATTTGTATATCTTCTTTAGAGAAATGTCTATTCAAGTTCTGTACCCATTTTCTAATTACGTTGTTCCTTTTTGTTGTGGAGTGGTAAGAGTTCTTTGTGTATTATGGATACTAGACCCTTATCAGATATGTGATTTTAAAATGTTTTCTTCCATTCTGTGGGTTGTCTTTCCCATCTCTTGACAGTGTTCTTTGATGCACAAAAGCTTTAAATTTTCATGAAATCCAATTTATGGATTTTTTTTTCTTTTGTTGCTTTTTTGTATTTTTAGTGCTCTATCTAAAAACCAACTGTCAAATCCAAGGTCATGAGAATTTATCTGTTTTCTTCTAAGAGTTTCATGGTTTCACTCATAGATTTAGGTCTTTGATCTGTTTTGAGTTAATTTGTGTATATTCTGTTGTAACACCATCCATTCAAGAGATTCTTCTTTCCCCACTGAATGGTTTTGGAATCCTTGTCTAAATCAAATGTCCATGATGCATAGGTTTATTTCTGGGCATTTAGTTCTATTTCACTGCTCTGTATTTCTATTCTTATGTCAGTAGCAAAGTTTTGATTACCATAGCTCTGTTGAAAATTTTGAAATCATCCCCCAACTTTGTTCTTTTTTAAGATTGTTTTGGCTATTTAGGACCTCTTGCAATTTCATATGAACTTCAAGATCAGTTTTTCTGTTTCTGAAAAAAGAATATTGGGATTTTTGTCAAGTATTACACTGATCTGTAAATTACTTGGGGGAGTATTGTTATCTTAACAATATTATGTGGAAGATGATCTGACTTAATTTTAACATCAAAATTATCAACTTTATTAAGGAAAATGTTGTTTTGCAGCTGAAGCCGGTACATCTGCATGGAATCTCCCCTTAAATTCATCAAGCAAAATTAATAGAAACATGTGTCACACAAAAAGATAGCAGTGGTAGACAGAAACGCAGTATAACCTAGAATGACTTTAGTATACTTTGACGTGTAAAGCAATCATTTCCCCTCTGGATTTCAACAATTTTGGCAGTGCAGCAAACAGGATTATGCAATAGCAAATAAAACCTTATATGGGGACTTCCTGGTGGTCCAGGGGTTGGGAATTCGCCTGCCAATGCAAGGGACACAGGTTCAATACCCGGTCCAGGAACTAGGATCCCACATGTTCCAAGTGTGCCACATACTGAGCCCATGTACCCTAGAGCCCATGTTCCAAAAGAAGCCAAAATGAGCATCCCCTGCTCACCACAACTAGAGACAGCCTGCGCACAGCAATGAAGAGCCTGTGTGCTGCAAAGACCCAGCGCACCCCAAATAAATAAAATTTTAAAAAGCTTATATGATCAAAGAACTGAGAATGCAGACAACTCTTCCCTTGTTCTGCCCTCTCCCTAACCCCTGCCAAGACAAATGAGAGGAAGCTATGTAGGTTTGGGGATTTACAGCCAAACCACAGACCTGGGAAAAGAGCCTTTCACTTCTTCCACAGAACTGTTTAAAATATTAACTCAGTGGAAGATGTCACAGTTTCCAAAAAGGAACATATTCCAGGAGGGTAAGAAAGTGATAATCATAGCATATTCAACCTTCGCCTGTTTCCCCTGGATCCCAAAATTATCTACTCCTATGGGCTTAGAAAGCAGCCTCTCCTTGGAATACCAGTCCTTTCACTGGCTCTACATTTTCCCACAAACTTCTGCACTTGCTCTCTTTCTGATATACCTTGTAAAGTTTATCAAACATAAGGGCAATTCTGACCTTTTAATATACTAAATGTCCTTTCATGACCCTGGCAGTAAAGTTCTGCCACAAATGCTAGCAGGGAACAATCACAAAGTATTACCACTGAACGAACAGGGACCCAGTAACATTGTTTTTGGACACTGCCCCTCAGCTTAGTCACACTCGGGGACTCCTGCCTCATTTCAGTGGGAGACTGTGAACCTCAGAGCTTCTGCTAGAGCTAAGTCACAATTGGGTCCAGGTCAAGGGGGCTCCCATGGTTCATCTTGGGTCAAAAAAAATTTGCCCCAGAACTTTGTTTCTTGAAGGGAGGAATCATGTCTAACCCTAAATTCCAATCACCTCCTTGCTCAGTTTTTGGCATCTCTTTTATGTTTAGCCAATAGGATTTGCTCAGTAGGTATTGGCTAACCATAAGAATCATCTGTGAAACTTTCAAATGACAGGTTGGGAAACCTATCCAAGACTAATTTAGCAGGTCTAAGGGTGGTGTCCAAGCATTCCAGTTTAAAATATTCCACAGGTAAATAAGTTGAAAAGCTAAGGTTTAAGGAACACTCTCCTCTCTAAACTACACTTTGATAACTCTTTTGTTTAAAAGAATAATATGGCCAGACTTGAACAGGCGGCAGGAGAGAGAAAGGCAGGGGGGTTTTCTTTCCCAGGCTTCCAAGAGATTTAAATCCTAAATGAAAAAATAGGTACCACCTTCACAATTGTCCTTTCTTCACATCATGCCAGCCATGTTCCCATGCATTTATCATTTTTTTCCTCAGTATAGTATGATGTTTTGCCATCTTAAAAATCTTGCTAGGAAAAAAAAAAAAATCTTGCTGGGGGAGGGAGAGACTATCCTTTCCAAGACTAGCTAATTCCCAGTGATAGTAATCACTTTCCTAGGGAGCAGTCTCTCATATGCAAATTCATCAACACATTTATCTCTCAAAGATGAAGTCAATATTGTCCCTGCCTTGGTCATCCCAGGCCAGGTGCTAAGCAACTAGAGACCATCTCTATAGACCAATACAGTCCATGGAATTCTCCAGGCCAGAAGACTGGAGTGGGTAGCCTATCCCTTCTCCAGTGTATCTTCCCAACCCAGGAATCAAACCAGGGTCTCCTGCATTGCAGGCAAATTCTTTACCAACTGAGCTAACAGGGAAGCCCACAGCCCAAAGTCCACGGGGTTTATTCAAACTGGCCAGTCCTAAACCCTCTACCCTGCTCTGCTTTGCCTTTTTCAGGTAATAAGGCTCCAACCTAGGCTTTCCTCTCATTCCTGCTTCTGACCCCTGACCAAAACCTTCCCTATGTGGCATGACATGTCCTCTCATCTCTGGAAATTAATAAATTTTTCTTTCAATGGCCCTGGCTTCTCCTTGTTGTCACCCAGTCACCTCTTACAAATCAAAATCCCTCTAGTACAAATGAGACACTCCACTGCTACCACATTTGCGATGTCTACTTTACTAATTCAATTGGAACCTATATTACAAACTAACTTAGGTTTCCAAAAGCAGACAGCAAATACCACCTCCTAACTCCTTCATATGGAGAAAGTTCTTGAAAGCCCTATTTGCATTTCACATTTGAAACTCAACACTCAGAACTAAATGTAGTATGACCCAGCAATCACACTCTTAGGTACAAACCCAAGAGTTCTGAAAACACACATACATACATGAAATGTTCACACGGTCATTAGTTATAGTAGTTATAGTATAAAACTATAGTTATTAGCGGGGTGTCGCGGGGGCTCTGGGCCGGTGCTGCAGCGGCCCGCACGGTGGGGGCTTCCCTGGGGGGCTGGGGGAACCTGGGCTCCGACACCCGCCCCGCTTCTGTCTCCTGCTCCTTGCTGTGACCTCTGATAGCCTTGGCCGTGGAAGGAGGAAGCGACATGCCTTCAGCCTGCCTGCCCCTCACAAGAAGCGGAGATGGAGGCTCCCAAGAAGGAAGACATTCTTCTGTTGCCTGATGAAAAGTTTGACTGCGACCTTTCGTTGTCTTCTTCAAGTGCCAATGAAGATGATGAAGTCGTTTTTGGACCTACTGGCCATAAAGAAAAATGTATTGCTGCCAGCTTAAATTTAAATAATCAGCTTCCCGAAGAACCTCCTCTGCCAGCTTCTGAAAGAAACTTCACCTGGAGTCCGCTCACGGGGGAAAAGTTTGTGGAAGTTTATAAAGAAGCTCACTTACTGGCCTTCCAGATACAAAGCAACGGCAGAACCAAGGCGGCCCAGGCTGCCCAGTCTAAAGACCCTGGGAGCCAGGAAGTGGAAGGATTCATACAGGAGTCTAAACTCAAAATAAACCTCTTTGATAGAGAAAACGAAGTGAAGAAAAGCCCCAAGTCACTTAAGCAGGAGACATACTGCCTGTCCGACGACCTCTGGAGGGCATCCCTGCTCCGGGGCACTCAGCCCGCCTCCAGCGCAGCCCCACCAGCCGCTCCTGCCCAGACCAGCTGCCCTGAGACGTCGGGGCCGCTGCCCACCTCGTGCCCTTCTCTGCCAGCAGAGCCCAGTGCTGTTCAGCCTCCGAACCAGGCCGGGGCTCAGAAGAAGGTCATCAGCAAGTTACTGCCGCCCCAAACCTCGTCATTTCGAGGAAAGAGCCTTCACTCGGCCGTGGAGAAGCCTGCGAGACAGAAACCAGCTAGTCCTCCCAGGATGAAAATCCAAAATGAAAAGGACACCCTTGGCAGCATGCCCCTGGACAAGCTCAGCACCACCCGGGACGTCGCCAGCGTGCCAGCCAGTGGAAGCCACTTGGTCCCAGGCAAGCGGTTGCTCTGTGTTCCAAACAAGTCTGGGCCAAAGAAAACCATGCTAAAACCACGTGGGTGTGCTGGCGGCCTGGCAGGAAGGTCCTTGTCAGGGTCTGTCTCGGGCCTGAGCTCTGCTGCGTGTGCTTCTCCTGAGACTGGCAGAGCTAAACCAAGTGAACGTCCAGGCATCTCTGCAGACAGTGCCCGGTCAAGCTCCAGCCAGATGGGCAGAATGGGGCTCACCCTGCCACGGCCGTCCCTGAAGGCGAGCCCCAGGGGCATGGCCTGCAGGCAAAGCCAGAGGCCAGGGGCTGTGGAGTGGACAGCGGAGCAGCCCAGGGGGGCCCCCAGAGCATCTCTTCCCCAGCCCCAGACCCCGGAACAGGGAGGCTCTGGGCTGAGCTCTCACTGTGGTTTGTCACAGTCTTCTCAAAGGGATAAGACCGGGAGTACAAGAAGGCGCGATTCCTGCCTAAACTCCAAGACAAAGGCTGTTGCTACCCCTATGAATCAATTTAAAATTCCCAGGTTTTCTACTGGTGAGCCCCCGGCTGGTACGACACCAAAGTCCTGTCGGGCACAGTGGCCGCAGTCCTGCACGTTGGTGGGGAGGGTGGCCCATAGCACTCCCGTGAGGTGGTCCTCAAGCCACGCAGAGCCTTGTCAGCAGCGTGAGGACCCCCATGAGCACGAGATGCCTGTCGGCCCTGCCCACGCCTGCCGGCCACTGGCTCTCCAGCCTCTGGCAACCCCGACTGTGGCCAGGCTTCTGGCTTCTCCCCTGCCTGCATCTGCTCGGCAACTCTCTTCTGAGCCCCAGAAAAAATCCATAGTGAGAACTGCACCCGCCAGGGAGGGCGACAGCCAGCCTGCGTCCAGGCGCCCCGACTTGTCCCTTGACGGCAGCTGCTCACCATCTGCTGTGCCACAGGCACTGGACTTTTCTCCAGAAAAGAGTGACTCTACTTTTTCACAAAGTATCACCACAGAAGTCCCTGGACGAGGAGCAGCCCCCTGAAGCCACAGCCCTCAGTGAAGCTCTCCTCGTGGACCTCAAACTGGATCAACTCAGCCTCGCCGGGGAGGCTGTGGCCACAGCCCTGAACGGCCGCCCGCTCGCTGACTTCTACAGGAGCCCCGAGGCAGCCGTGGCCCTGCGGTCTGAAACTGGGCCCCTAGTCGACCTCCTGACAAACACCCCAGAGGCAAACAGGAAGGCCGTGGCCAAGCCCCCAGACAAGGTGGGACAGCTCACAGACTTGGCTTCCCCTCTGATCCTGCTGAGCCCCGAGGCGGACAAGGAAAACATGGAGTCTCCGCTCCTCAAGTTCTGAGTGGAGTGAAACAGTTCTTTGCACTTCACTCAGTTACAACCACAGTCTTAAAGTGGTATTCAACTGTCAGAGATAAATTTTAGAAGAATTTGTGTTGGAAAAGTTGTAAAATGAAACAAAAAGCTAAAAGCTAAGTAAAGTTACTGTGCCTGGAGCAGGCTATGGGGTTGGGGGGCGGTGTCTGGCCACCTGAGGTCGCTGCAGGCCACTGGCCTCCATCCTCCCAGCCCCGCTTGCGTGCTGGGTGCAGAGTGAAGAATGGGTACGCTCCAGATGAGTCTGGATATTTTGCATGTAAAATAACAAGTGACCATCTTTAAAGTTAAGATTGTATGAAAAGTTAAATATTCTAGTTTAAGTTAAACGGTAAAGTAAATGAAAACGGATTAAACCACCAAAAAAAACCAAAAAACCTATAGTTATTAGTTATAGTAGCCAAAATGTAGAAACAACTGATAAATGGATAAATACAATGTGGTATATCCATACAAGGAAATACTATCCGGCCTTCAAAAGAAATGAACTGATTCATGCTACATGGATGACCCTTAAAAACACTACATTCCTTAAAACCCAGTCAGAAGGCTTATACGATACAATTTACATAACATATACACAACAGGCAAATGCAGAAAAGGAAAGGAGATTGGTGGTTGCCAAGGGAAAGAGTAAAGGGGAATGAGGCTCATGGGTACACAGCTTTCTATTTGGGGTTATAAAATGTTCTAGAATTAGACTGTAATGACAGTTCCTGCCTCCTGAAAAATTTGTATGCAGGTCAAGAATCAACAGTTAGAACTGGACATGGAACAATAGACTAGTTCCAAATGGGGAAGGGAGTACGTCAAGGCTGTGTATTGTCACTCTGCTTATTTAACTTATATGCAGAACACATCATGTGAAATATCAGGCGAGATGAAGCACAAGCTGGAATCAAGATTGCTGGGAGAAATATCAATAACTTCAGATGTGCAGATGAGGCCACCCTTATGGCAGAAAGGGAAGAACAACTAACTAAAGAGCCTCTTGATGAAAGTGAAAGAGGAGAGTGAAAAAGCTGGCTTAAAACTCAACATTTAGAAAACTAAGATCACGGCATCTGGTCCATTCACTTCATGGCAAACAGATGGGGAAACAACGGAAACAGTGAGAGACTTTATTTTCTTGGGCTCCAAAATCACTGCAGATGGTGCCTGCAGCCATGAAATTAAAAGACGGCTTACTCCTTTGAAGAAAAGCTATAAGCAAACTAGACAGCATATTAAAAAGCGGAGACATTACTTTGCCGACAAAGGTCCGTCTAGTCAAAAATATGGTTTTTCCAGTAGTCATGCATGGATGTGAGAGTTGGACTATAAAGAAAGCTGAGCACCAAAGAATTGATTGATGCTTTTGAACTGTGGTGTTGAAGAAGACTCTTGAGAGTCCCCTGGACTGCAAGGAGATCCAACCAGTCCATCATAAAGGAGATCAGTCCTGAATATTCATTGGAAGGACTGATGCTGAAGCTGAAACTCCAATCCTCTGGCCATCTGATGTGAAGGACTGACTCACTGGAAAAGACCCTGATGCTGGGAAAGATTGAAGGCAGGAGAAGGGGATGTCAGAGGATGAGAGGGTTGGATGGCATCACCGACTGGACAGACATGAGTTTGAGTACGCTCAGGGAGTTGGTGATAGGCAGGGAAGCCTGGAGGGCTGCAGTCCATAGGGTCACAAAGAGTTGGACACGACTGAGCAACTGAACTGAAGTGACGGTTCCACAACCTTGTGAATATACTAATAACCAACACTGTGAGAGTGAATCTTATGATATGTAAATTATAACTTAAAAAAAAACAAACCTAACTGTATCAGTTTCCCAACAAAACTACTCCTGTATTCGTCACTTCAGTAACTGAAACCACGTTCCCAGAAACTTAGAAATTCTTTTCCAGAAACCCACAAGTATTAACAACTAATTTGGTCACGGCAATTCAAACGCCTCAATATTTCTCCTTTTCCCCAGCTTCAACTCCTAAATCCAGGACGCCCTCATTTCTTGCCTGCATCACCGCAGGCTTCTGATGAGCCTTCAGGCTTGCCTCTCCAGACCAACTTCCACACTGCAACTAGAAACTCCTTTAAAAACAGTATCTATGTCGGCTCCCAAGGACCCCAGGTTGAAGTTCGAACCCTTAATACGACTTAGAAGGTCTCTCAGACTTCAGTCCGCGGCGAACCTCTCCGGCTTCTTGAGCTCCTCAAATCCTAACAACGTGCACCTGGGAGCCTGGAGAGGGTGGGCATCGCTTCACCTTCCCCGCCCGCATGAGAAAACCTGCCCCTCAGGCCTCAACCTGCTCGCAAGCGTCTCCGGGAGGAAGCCCGCGCTCGGTCGCTCGGCTCCCGGTCTGGCGCCCGCGTTTACCTGTCGGCTCCTGACGCAGATGCGCTCAGGGGCCGCCAAAGAACCGGCATACATTTCCTGTGTGAACCGTGGTGCGCCCAAACTTCAACTTCAAACTGCGGCGGAGCCCGAAACTCTTCCTCAGCACTTAGTAGACTTCGCCGGGAGCCGCCTACATAACCTCAGCCGCGCGGTCCTCTGGCGCCGCGCTCCGCCTGGTCCTGCCCCGCGCGCTTCAGGAACGCTCTCAGTCGCGCGCGCCGGCCGCAAAGGAGGATGGGACGCGAGCCTCAAGGATCCCCCTGCGCCCGCGCAGCCGCAATTATCCGCCGCGCATGCGCAGGGGCTTGGGTCGCCGTTGAGAAGGTGCTGCGGCCGCGCCAGAGGTAGGAGGAGTCGGGCTTTGAGGCCGGGAGTCTGCACCGGGGAGAGGAGGTCCGGCCGCCTCAGGCCTTTCTCGGTCTCCTGAGAGAAAAGAGCCTTCCTCGCCCGCTGCCAACCGCGGTTAGAGGCAGGAGCCGGGCTTAGGTAGAGGGGGCCAGGGCTGTCTGAACGGAAGATGGGTGGGGGGATCCGGATACCCATGGGTCACGGCCCGGGCGTCCGACTGGCGATCGGAATTCGCCATCTGCCTTTGTAGCCGCCAAAGTCCTTCGCAGCCCCTCCCCAGATGGCAACCCGTGTGTCGCTGGATTGGGGGAGGCGGGGGGTCCGCCCCGCACCTGCCCATTCATTCTTTCCGCGTCTGCAGTGAGCCTGGCCGCGGTAGGTACCAAGCTGAGTAGGCAGAGTCCCCGGCCCTCTGGAAAGTTGCCGTCTCGTTCGGATCTGTTACTCCTTAGCAAATACCGATAGAGCGCCTATGGCAGATACACTGCTTTAGACTAATACCGGCAGAGATGTCGCGACTCAGGGCGGTGTGGAGGCTGGAGTTTGCTCCAGCTACCACGTCCAACAGTTTGCTTGGCTTGATGTTCCAGGCGCTCAGACACGCATCTCTGCTTCTCTGTGCAGTCTTTGCTCCCACCACTTTCTCTGGTGCTGTCAGTCGTACCAAACTCAACAGATTACTGTCGAGCACTTAAGTCAGGCACCATGTCAGCCAAAGAGAATACAAAATGAGTGCGTGCCCTCCTGAAGTTTTGAGCTTAGTAGGGGACACAAAACAAGCTACTGAATAAAAATATAAGAGCTAATGCCCTGGAACCGCACTGCCTGGGTTTGATCCCAGCCTGCCTCTTGAAAGGCTGTGAGAACTTGAGCCAGTTTCTCATTCTTGTGCTTGGTTCCTTGCTGTAAAGAAGGGGTGTCAATAGGTCCTACCTAGTAGAGTTGTAAATATTAAACTAGTTAGACTTGTAAAGCACTTGGGACGGCTGCCTGCACAGTAAGCATTCAATAAATCTATTACATGCGATTATAACATGATAAACGCCACTGTGAAAACAGTGTGTGATGCTAGAAAATAAATGGGAGTGGAGAGGGTTCAATTAGATAAAGACTGAGAAAACAAGCTTCTCTAAGGAGATGGAAGATGAAATGAGCTAGCCATGCAAAGTAGATTTTAGGTGTGTGTGTCTGCCCCACTCTGGAAAACTAGATGATCAATGGATTACCTGGACCGTGGAAACTGCCTTATGGTATCTGAAATGAACACTCTACCATTGGGTTATTCAGTTTTGATTTTCAGAACTCCACTAAACTGTGTCAATATAAATAATCATGCCGGTAAGGCCCAGCCTTTGCACATGGACAGCGTTCTGGTCACGTGAGTTAGGAGAGTTGCTGGGGTGAGAATAGAGAAAAGTGACCTTTTTCTGATTTGGAAACAGTGGTTCTGTCAATGAAGGATGAGCCTGCTGTATTCCTGTGTTTGGTTTCTTCCTGAGCGTTCAAGTGCACATTCCGTCTTTCTCTCTGTTATTATATTGCTTGCTGATAGAGCCTCTGAGAGCTGAAGGCCTTGGACCAGAGATAGTTTTTCTGGATTCAGGGACCATCTTGATTCTGTGGGTGACCGCTCTTCATGGGATTCATTCCCCAGACTCTGGTTACTCTTCCAAGATGCACACATTTTTCTGCCCATGGAAGAACACGCTTTGACAGGTCTTCAGGTCCCTCTCCCCTGTTGCTTTGTGGTAGCCTGTAGGATGATTAGTTTGTGTTAACCAGGCTATAGCTGAGTATTTGACAGGGCTATTGTTACCCTGAAGACTTTTCCATACTCCACATGCTCTTGTACCTTCCTGGGAGAAATGGCATAAAATGACAATATCTATCTAATTACACTTAAATGCTTTTGGTTTTTCTCAGGTGAAAACTTAAATGGACCAAATGTGCTTTATCACCATGGAGATCCTGGAGAATCACCTGAGCACCAGGGCCACGTGTATTCTCTCTGGGAGGTGTCTACTGGACAACAGACCCTTTCAGATGTGAACTTTAATAAAGGTAAGCTTTCAGTGTGCTGAACAAAGGTTCATTTTGAAGAAAGACATTTTTAAAAATTTATTTATTTATCTTTCTTGGTTGTGCTGGGTCCTCACCATTCTTGGACTTTCTCTAGTTGCTGTGAGCCAGAGCTACTCTTCATTGCGGTGCATGGGCATCTCATTGTGGTGGCTTCTGTTATTCCAGAACCCAGGCTCTAGGCTCACGGGCTTCAGTAGTTGCCGCATGTGGGCTCAGTAGTTGTGGCCCATGGGCCGAGTTGCTCTGCGGCACATGGGATCTTCCCAGACTGGGAATCAAACCCATGTCCCCTGCATTGGCAGGTGGATTCTTATCTACTGGACCACCAGGAAGTCCAAGAAAGACATTTGAAATCATTATGGAGAGAGGGAACAATACATCCTGCTCAACTGTGC
Organism: Ovis aries; assembly: GCF_016772045.2. Classification (NCBI taxonomy): domain Eukaryota; kingdom Metazoa; phylum Chordata; class Mammalia; order Artiodactyla; family Bovidae; genus Ovis; species Ovis aries. The sequence goes on along the minus strand of NC_056077.1, from coordinate 3,527,121 downwards.
AAACTCTCCAGGTACTACAGTGAGAAGCAGCAAGGAACCATAATGAAGCTTCCAGTGTGAATGAGGCCTGGCGAGGCTCACACTCGGGTTCACTTTCTCACCTGTGCACAGGCCCGCACATCGACCCTCACTTCTCCGAAGACCAGCCTGAAAACCTTCAAACCCGTCAGATGATGGATGAGTCAGATGATGACTTTCAGGAACTCTGTGCCAGCTTTTTCCAAAGGGTGAAAAAGAATGGCCCCAAGGAAGTGTCAAAGGAAAAGAAGACACAAAAGGCCTCCAACAGCACCCAGATAAGAAGCAAACCAAAAAGGACCAAACCAACTGCTTCTAAGAGCAAGACCCCACAAGGCCCCACTGAGAGGAAAACTTGCCCTGGCAGCCAGGTCCCGCGGACTCAAAAGCACAGGGCACCCAAGAGGCCAGAGACTGAACCAGCTCCCCCTGAAAACACCGAGGGAGGTGTACACACTTCTGCTGTACTCCAGGATAGCGCATGGAGCACCCAGACAGGTAACGGTCAGAACCTCTGCCAGAGAGGACACCAGAGGTGATTTGTACCATTTTAAACCAAGGATCAGAAAACTTTCTGAAAGCTAGTAAGTTTCTTTGGCTTTGCCGGCCATACAGTCTCTGTCACAAACTATTTCTTAGACGATGTGTAATTGAATGGGCTGTGTTCCAGCAAAACTTCATTTACAAAAATAGGCAGCCTGCCCAAGACCATAGTTTGCTGACTCTTGTTTTAAACAATAGTCATTAAGAAAATAATCATAACCGTTGTATGAATTCTCTACATGATATATTTGGGGCCATCTGCTCTTTCATTTTCCTATTAACGTTTACATCATGCAGTTAACATGAGTTTGTGGTGGTTTTTTTTTTTCATGAACATAAAAATAATGCTACTTCTCTCATTTTCTTGGGTTCATTCCAAAGTGGGTAAGTTACAATGGGTGAGCCAATTTGGTTAGACTGCTGAGAAGGTAGAAGGCATATGCTATGTGGGTTTAGAGTCCCAGGAGACTCTTCTTGTCCTTCCTATCTGTTCCAAACACCTTTTATTCTTCTCTGTTTATTTGTTTAAAGCAACTTGCTCACCCTGCTGCCCTGGTGTATTAAACCACATGCTCAACATATATTCTTCATGCAGAACTGAAAACCAGCCTTGCGTATATAACACAGCGCAAGATCTTTGGACTCCTGAGTTCTGTTTCTAAATTTTTCTCACCTTCACTTCCTGATCTTAAATAATGTTTTTTACCTATGTGGTCAGCAAGGCCTCCCCAGTGCAGTGGTGGTAGAGCCTTAGCTCACAGAGACTGTTGTAAGGCTTCATTAATGTTGCCGAAACGTTTTGGTCTTTCACGCTTCCTTTGAGAGTATAGTGAAAGCTATGCTTGATTTCCCCCAGAACACTGCACTGCTCCCCCCAAAAACACACCTGCGAGGGTGACATGCAGCATCAGGGGCTGCATGGGTCCCCCCAGAGGTCATCTTCAGACACCAAGTTAAAGGAGAACTTCTGACCTAGAAAGATATGTGTCTGTCATTAATAACTCTTTAATAACAGCTTTATAGGGATATAGTTCACATTCTATAAAATTGACCCCTTTCAAGTGGATGGTTCAGCGACTTTATTCACAGAGTTGTGCAGCCATCCCCACCACTTAATTTTTAGAACATGTTTATCACCTCAGAAATGTGCCCCCTCCCATCACAGATACATATGGCAGGGGTGTTTTTATCACCACAAACAGTGAGGCTACCAAAAAACAATCAGTACTTTAGAGTTACACCTAATGTAGTCAGTAAAGGACCCATTTGAAATCTGAGGTCTTTGACACTAGAAGAACCTTCGGTTTCTCCTGCTAGAACTGATGCGTGTGAATGTTCTCCTTGCCAGAGGCCACCACGGACAGCCTCTCGCAGCCCCCTCCTTCCTGTCTGACTGCAACGGCGCCAAGTCCCTCCAAACCCAGGGCGGCAGAGCTGGTGCTCCAGCGAATGCAGCAGTTCAAGAGAGCAGACCCCGAGCGCTTAAAACATGCTTCTGAAGGCTGCTCGCTCGAGGCTGCACCTGAAGAAAATGTCCCAAAGGGCCCTCAAGATGTGATGGCGGTGAACGGTATGAAGGAAGCGCTGTCTTCCCAACAGGGATGATGTTGGGGGAAAGGGGTCAGGAAGGAGCCTGCCTTCTCAGCCAGGGGTGGGCCTTCTGCCCCACGCTCTGCCTTTGCCACTCTGGCCAGAGAACAGAGGGTCCCCTGGGTCATTTCTCACTTAGCTTCTTTGAGAAGGTACCACTTCCTCTTTTTTCATTTTGACTTATTACAAAAATTTTCCCATTCAAAAGAATCAGAAAAATATATTACAATGAAATCCCTATGCCCTCAACCTAGATTTAACAAACAGTGGACATTCTGCCACACCTTTTCTTGTCTCTATAGATGGACACTTCTTCCGTACCATCAGAAAGCAAGTCACAGACATCATGATGCTTCACCCCTAGACTCTCCTACATAACCGCAATTCCATAAACACACGTGGGTCCAGAACACTGCCTGCTCACATTCACATTTCCCCGGCTGCCCCAAGGACTGCTTCTGTAGCGAACTCTTCCTGAACGAGGGTTCGTCACACGCTGCTTATAGCCGTGGCTCAGTAGTGTCTCTGGTCTAGACTCTGTAACAGTCTCTTATCTTGTCCTTGTTTTTTGTGATACTGACTTCTTGAAAAATCCAGGACAGTTGTCTTTTAAAACTCCCCACTTTGTGGATCTGCTTGTTTCTGCCTGATGTCATTTAACCCTTTCCTGCAGGGAAGTGCCATCTGCTGCACATTGTACCATCCCAGGAGGCTCGTACTGTCAGTGGCGCTTTATCCCCTAAACAGCAGGAATCCTCACCCCTGGTGAAAATACACAAAAGGAAAAGAAATAGGAAGAAACCATTGACAGACCTGCAGCCAGTAAATCCATAGTTTCCCGGTATTTACTTGCAGGTTTCACCTCAGGACTACTGAGCACTGTCAGGCCCATGCAGGTGACACAGTGATGTGGCATCAGTCCTTGGTCCACGGGGCACCAAGGGGTGCAGAGGGGTCACTCAGCCAGTGCATGAGCCCAGCCCCTGCCCTGCATGTGACTGAGTTGTTTCCATCAGTCTTCTTCACATCATACCCAGTAATCAGGAGAGAGAAACCATTTCTTTGTTTAAAAAAAGTACTGGACCAAAATGAAGTGTGGTGCTTTTCTGGCCTTGTTCTCAGGGCACATCCCGCATGAGTGCCAAGGGTCTGCTCCAGCAACATCAGGTATGACAGGGCCACAACAGTGGGCACAGCTGCCTTGGGCACCATCCCAAGATTAGAATCAGTCCATCCTCTGGTCTGATGCCAAGAAAAACCAAGAGCAGCATTTGGCTCTGACCTGGAGGGGCAAGAAAAAGTCAGAGCAGTAGGAGAGGTTGAGCTTTAAAGAGGAAACCTAGGATTCCTTGCAGTAAGAGCCTTACAATCCTGGGATGCCCAGGGTTGCCACTTTAGCAGAAATGGGAAACCAAAGGCAAATTCTTCAGGGCTCTGGTGCTCAGAGAGTGGTCCTGGACCAGCAACAGTGGCCTTGCCTGGAAGTTGGCCGAAATGCAGAGTCTCAGGCTCCACGTAGCCCCCCCAGAGTGTCAGCCTCCTGACCTGCACTTTAACGAGCTTCCTGGGGGTCCTTGCGCCTGTTACAAGTTTGGGGAGTACCCTGCTTGGTGTCCAGTCTCCCTGGGCTGGGTCTGGGCTCCTCACGCCCCACCCAGCGTCCTTGCCCTGTGAGGTCCAAGGACGAGCTGGTCCTCATGGGTCCTTGTGTCTCCACAGGGTGTGGACCCGGGCTCCCCGCCACAGAAAGCGACACTGCAGTGGCCTTGGCCCTCCAGCAGGAGCTTGGGCAGGAACAGGCATCCGCACCCAACGACAGCCTGGAGGAGACGGGGTTGTTCTTTTGCCAGATCTGTCAGAAGAACCTCTCAGCCATGAACGTGACACGGAGGCAGCAGCATGTGAACCGGTAGGAGCAGCTCGGCCGTCACCTGACTGTGCTCACCTCGCCCGTAGATGTGACCAGCTCCAAGGCTCCTGTGGAATCTCCTGGGCTCCAGGGGGGAGTCTTGAGATTAGTACTTCAGTATCAGGGTTGGTCCAGCCTTGCTCTTTTTTTAAACAACAGCTTGAGAGAGAATTTGTGTGCCGTGCGATTCAGCCATTTAAAATGAGCAGTGCAGTCATGTTGACTTAGTGCATTCAGAGTTGTGCAGCCGTCACCACGGTCAGCCCCAGACCCATGAAGCAGGCACCCCCACTTCCCTCTTTTCCTCAGCCCCTGGCAGCCACTCACCTGCCTTCGGTCTCCAGGGACTTGCCTGTTCCAGACATAAGTGGACTCACAATCTGCGGCCTTTCGTGTCTGGCTTCTTTCACTCAGCAGAGTTTGTGCCGTCCGTGGTGTGCTGTCTCAGTGCTTTCCTCCTTTTTATGGTTTGATGATATTCTGCTGTATGGATGGACTGCCTCTTGTTCATCCATTCATCCACTGATGGACATCTGTCTCCACCTTTTGGGTTTTGTGAATAGAGCTACTGTGAACACGCTTTTCATGTATTTGCTTGAGTATCTGTTTCCGGTTGCTGGGTCATATGTTGACTCTGGTGACTCTGTGTTTAATATATCCTAGCTTTCCTCAGGCATCTCTGCTCACAGAAACCTAAATGCAGTGTCTGGAGGCCGACTGCAGGCTGTGGGGAGGGACCAGCTTGTGGGGGGAGCAAGCCTTGGCCCACAGCACGACCACACTGACCTGAGCCCTGTCTGTAACCACATGGCCAGGGAAGGGTGGTCCCACCTTTGCTGTCTTCCTCCAGGTGCTTGGATGAGGCTGAAAAGGCACTGAGATTCCCCACGCCTCAGATCCCTGAGTGCCCCCTCTGCGGCAAGCCATTTCTCACCCTGAAGAGCAGAATCAGTCATCTGAAACAGTGTGCGGTGAAGATGGAGGTCGGCCCGCGGCTCCTGCTCCAGGCTGTGCGCCTGCAGGGGGCTCAGCCCGCAGGCACCTCAGGCACTCCAGCACCCAGGTAAGTCAAAGGAAGAGGAAGAGAGATCAGAGTATGTTGATTTTTTTTAAAAAAAAGAAAAAGGCCTTTTGTAGTGGTGGAGGACAACAGAGCGCTGATTCTGGAGATGAAACGCTTCAGAAGAAAACTGGGCACAGTCTCCACAGGGACCGGGAGGGGACAGCGCTCCATCCTCAGAGGCTCGGGAACAGACCAGCTGGCGTGGACTGGTTTCCACGAGTCCTTCCTGAGATCCCCCTGTCCCTAACAGTTTGAGCACAGAAACTGCTGATCCTTCTGTATGTTGAATCCACGTTTACCCATCTCCTCTCATTCCCCCCACCGAGGAGAAGGGGTCCAGCCCTCCCAGGTCGAACAGGGACCCTCAGAGCAGGAACTGCTCACCCCTCTAGCTCATTCACCTTTCGGTCTGGTTGCCATTTTAGCCTCAGCAATGGAGCTGGCTGTCTGAAGCGGAAGGGAGCCACCACCAAGAAGGAGCCACGGAAGAGGCGGAAGGTCCCTGAGCCCGAGGCGCCCTCCGAGGACCTGTTGGTAGCCATGGCTCTGTCCCGCTCAGAGACGGAGCAGCAGGCGGTGCCGGCCGCGCTCAGGCTGGGGAACGCTTTTGCAGAGAGGACAAGGCTAGGAGCAGGTGCGGCAGCTGAGTGGGGTGCTGAAAAGCCTGGCTGCGCGGCAGCTGCCAAAGCTTCCCCTGGGGTCCCCGGTGGGAGGACGACTCCGTGCTGCTTCTGTTTTTTCTCCAGAGAAGAAGACCCACAAGAAGAAAGCCCCCACGTCCCCCCCACAACTGTTAGTCCAGGATGCGGAGACCACGGGCCGGCAGATACAGGACCGCCTGGCCCAGCTCCTGTCGGAGGAGGTGGAGCCGTCCAGCACGCCGCCACTCCCCACCAGCAGGATTCTAGAGGAAGAGCTGGCCAGGGGCAGCCGGGTCCTGCGACCCCCCAGGGGGGCACAGAACCTGCTGTGGGAGGCCAGTGCCCTCACCGGGGCTAGGGCCCTGGAGTCCTTCTACACGGCCAGCCTGGTGCCTCCTCTGGTGCCCCAATGGCCTGCCAAGGTGTGCTCCCTTCCGGTGGGGCAGGTGGGCTCAAGGGGAGAGGGTGGCGGCTCCAGCTGCGGCACCAAATGCAGAGGGGAGGAAGCCGGGTGCCATGGTGTGGACTCTAGTGTGTTGTCTTTGCAACAACCAGATGGTTCGCACAGTAGGAACAGGGAGGCCCACAGGTTTCTAAGCGTTAAGATTCTGGAGAGTTCAGAATGCAGGGTCCCAGGTCCTGCCCCGGACTGGTATAATCTGCCTGTGATGGGACCCAGGAACAAGACAGGCCTGTGTACAGGAATTGGCACTCACCTGCTTGAAGCAATTTAGATGCCACTAGGAGGGCGGGGGCGCTGCCAAGACAGAGGTGCCTACTGACGGGTAACAGGGACAAGCTTCCCAAGTGGCTCTGGCTGGGGCTCGCTTCCCAGGGACTCTCAAGGTGGTGGTGGCTGTGGAGGCCACATGCTCACTCTGGTTCACCTACTTCTTTCAGGGTCTCACACAGGAGCCCATGCGGCTGCCACAGCCACCCAAGCTGCCAGAACTGAGTGTGGGAGCACCCGCTTCTGCCCCTGGCACCCACCCCGTGAGCCACAGCCTCCGGAGCCCAGCACCCTCCGCCAGCCAGAGGGAGCGCCAAGCCCTGCAGGATCTGCTGGAGCTGGCGGGAGAGGGGTTGCCTGCCAGCCCATGCAGCAGGGACCTGGCCAGCTCAGGGGGGGCTGCAGGTGAGACCCCGACCCTCAGGGCCTCCCCTCCCCGGTACCAGGGCCGCGATGGCCACTTGGGTCCACAGTCCCAGTTCACCCTGTCTGACGGGAGGAGGTGGTCTCTCTGGGTGCTTTCCTGTCTCCTCAAAGGTGAATGTGACTCAGGCGAGTCCGTCAGTTTTCCTTCAGCTTTGACTGAGGACAAAGCCTTCTGCCAGAGCGAGTGGTCGTGAGGGTTGATTTCGGCTTTCTCTCCAGAGTACAACTCTGTTGGGCAGGGGTGGCGGTGCAGGTGGCCTCTGGACAGTTCGCCTTCCATGACGACATCCTCGGGTCGGCCAGGTGATGCTCTTTCCCAGGTGGTTGATGATTTTAACCTGCAAATCCTTTTAGGGATGGACTTGTCGCTCGGTGGCCTTCCACTGACTGGGTTTGTCCTGCCAGCCAAGGAGAAGTACCCGGAGGAGGGCGGCCAGGCTTCGGTGAGCACGTCTGGTCCTGCTCGCGGCTCCGTGGTCGTGGCTGCAATGCTTGTTGTATGTTCAGTGCGGCTGGCTCACAGCCAGCCTCCAGGCCCCTGCAGAGTCCACGGGCACCCCTTGACGGCCTCTGAGCTGAGCCAGGTTCTGTCCCTTCCGTTGTTGAACCCCAGGGGCACCTCAGTAGGCTCCCAGGGCCAGGCCCAGGGAGCACCCTTGCTCTGTGAGGGTGCTTCATCCAGCCAACGGGACTGACCAACTAACTCGTGAGAATCCTGGAGGCCTCCAGCTAACAGTTCGTGTTCTGTACTGGTGACTTTCTGGGTTAGAAACTGGTTTTTCCTTAGAGAAGGTGTCATCCCGTGAGCACATTGGTATCAGCCGAGCGCTTGTCACCAAGTTCTCCCTGGGGATGTGGCACCTGTCAGAGAAGGGACATGGACTCCTAGCCAGCCCCACAACTGCTTGGGCTCAGGTCCCACCTGTCACATCCGGCTGGGCTGATGGCTTCCTCACGGAGACCTAGCAGCTGCTGACCCTGCCACCGCGTCCTGGCGAGGCTGTCACCCACGCCTCTCCACGCGCCGGGCCTCCGTCTTCACGGGCCAGGCCTCCTGTCTAGGCCAGGGAATTGGGTGTGACAGAGAACTTGAAAAAGGACTGGGTCTTGCTGTTCCCTGTCTCTGAGGGCCTGAAGGTAACCTCAGGGTGGAGCCCGACATTGGACCTGGTGAGGCAGGAGGCCCTCACTGGCTGCCTCCTCCCCTTGAGTTGGGCACCTGCATGGTTCGGGGGCCCACAGGTGGGAGTGGCCGCTCTCCCCCTCTCGTTGCAGCTCGCCCTTGGTCTGCTGGTGGCCGACTTCAGTGCCATGGTCAACAACCCTCACCTGAGTGACGTCCAGTTTCAGACAGACAGTGGGGAGGTGCTCTATGCCCACAAGTTTGTGCTCTATGCCCGATGCCCACTTCTCATGCAGCATGTGAGTGCGTGGCCAGGCGGCCTATTCCCCCTTTGCTCTTGTCCCTCCTCCCTCCCCTCCCACTCACCCCTCCTCCCCCTCACCCTCCCCTCTGTGCCCAGCCTCTCCCTCTCTTCCTGCCCCTTTCCTCCCCACACCCCCACTCTCCGCCCACTGCCCCTGACCTGTTCTTCCCCTGATGCCATAAAGGTTGTACTTCCCTGGAGAAGACAGGTTTGAGGTCAAGAAGTGCTATGAGGAGATGAGCTCAGGGCTGGGAAACATCAGATTTCTTGTTCCGTTGAATAAAAATCCTGTTTTCCCTAGAACTGTTTCCTTTTCCTCTATTTACATATCAGTAAAGTCTTATGGAGAAGGAAATGGCAACCCACTCCAGTGTTCTTGCCTGGAGAATCCCAGGGATGGGGGAGCCTGGTGGGCTGCCGTCTGTGGGGTCACACAGAGTCGGACACAACTGAAGTGACTTAGCAGTAGCAAAGTCTTATAATCACCTTCTGTTTTTTTCTGCCATGCTGTGTGGCTTGAAGAATCTTAAATTCCCCAACCAGGGATTGAACCCTCACCCTTGGCAGTGAGAGTGTGAAGTCCCTAACTGACCTCATTAAGGCTGAGCTGCTATGACATTTCTGTGTTGTCATATCTTGACTTGAACGTGTCATGGACTTGAACGTGGCATCACAAGAATCCCGGAAACTGCTGTCAGTCTCGTCAGAAAGTTCTAGTGCCTTTGATAGGCTTGTCAACAGAGGACTGACTGGCTCCTTAAGCCTCTATCGCTGACTTGACTTTGGAAACAGACAGGTTTTGTGCCCTAACCTGAAGAATTCCTGGTCAGCTAAATGGAGCGACTCTGGCTAATGCCCGTCCTAGGACGAGATCCAAGGCACCAGAACCTCCTGAGTCCTGTTTTGCCCCAGGTCACGGCTGTCCCGTCAGTAACTCTTCCATGTGCATCTGTCCCTCAGGTAAACAGTGAAGCCTTCCTGGCCGAAGAGGATGGTGACTTGAGGCGCCAGCGCGTGCTGCTGCGTGACGTCAGCACCGAGGCCGCCCAGGCATTCCTGCATTACCTCTATGCTGCCGACACCATCCTGACTCCCCAGCTGGCCCCTGACCTGCGCTCTCTGGCCCAGAGGTCCGGGCTGTTCTTTCCACTTACTTCTCGGTTTTTGACAGTAACCGACAGGGATTATCTGGTTGATGGCCCATGAGAGGTCAGGGCTGAGTCCTTCCTGTACCTTTTAATCCCAAGTTTATGGCCAGTGGTGACCTTGAACAGGGTGTACTGACCAAGATTCTGGCCACAGGGAATGCTTGGAGGGGAGCCCAGTGGCTTTCACTCGCTGGGAGTGACGAAGGGGTGGTCTCAGGCCCCAGCCCCAGCAACACCACCCCTCGGCAGTTCCGCCACCAGAGCTGCCCAATGGCCGCCCCTCCAAGTCTGAGAAGGTGGACGTCGGCAGGATGCTTGCTCTGACGCCCCTGACGCTGCAGCTGCCTGGTCTCTCCACCCCTGTGTCCTGCTCCCACCTCTGGGGTGGAACCTGGGGAGGGGCGGGCTTGGCCTCCGGGGTCTCCAAGGTGCCGATGAGATGGCAGAGCTCCAGGCAGGCCGGCGCACGTGTCCGGGCTGACCCAAACCGGCCTGGGCGACCCCGTGTGTGTCAGTCCCGGTGCTTTGGGTCCGGTCACAGAACCACCCAGCCCCGCGCTCCCACCTCAGCTCACGCTCAGGCTGCACAGTGAGGCTAGTGGACCCTCCCCAGACGCTGTTTCTAGAGCTGAGTGGCCTGGGGCATTGCTGGGCGTGGACATGGGCACTGTCTCTGCAGGGGATTGGGGAAGGGCCAGGGAGTCACGGCTGTGGGGACTCCTGCCCCGAGCCTCCCGAGCCAGGGCGCTGCCTCTGCGCAGGGGGTGGTGACACGTGACTTTCCTCTTGCAGGTTTGGGGTGAGTGAGCTTGTTTACCTGTGCGAACAAGTGCCCTTTGTGATGGATGCAGAAGGTGGACAGGCAAAGGAGCAGGAAGACGACGCTGACGGCAGAGTGGAGACTTTCCGAGAGCTCCTGCACCTTGTGTGGCTGGGTGAGGAGGAGGGAGCAGAGGCCCTGCTGAAGCCGGAGGGCCGCGAAGAAGACAGAGAAAAGGTCAACGAGGAGGAGATGGAAGAAATTTATGAATTCGCAGCTACTCAGCGAAAGCTGCTCCAGGGGGAGAAAGCTCCAGAGCCAGAGGAAGAAGCTGACCTGCTCGGGGAGGATGGTCCAGTTTCGGGGGAAATCCTCACAAGTGAACAGGATAAAGAACAGCCAGAAAATGCAGAGCAGGTGGAATCATCCGGGCAAGGAAGAGATGAGACCCCAGCCAAATGGGGAAACACGAGACAGTCCACACTCCTGCCCCCCAGCGACCAGGCTTTGAACGGGGCAGAGAGAGCAGAGGCCCCAGAGGGAGCACTGGCTCCTCCCTGCTCCTCCAGCCCCGCCCAGGGCCAGCCAGAGAGGCAGGAAAGCGCCCCTCTGTGCTCAGCTGATGATGATAACGTTCAACAGCCTTTTTCATCACCTCAAGCTGGATACTCTGAACTCTCCCGGGTGACGAGCGATTGGGAAGAAGGAAACAGGACCATCCAAGAAAGGGAGGTAGAGGGGTTCCATCCCCCTGCACACCAGCAGGCACCCCCCTCACGCTCATGCTTCCCACCGCAGCCCCATCAAGGCCAGAGTCCTCGCCAGCCACGTCCTCACACTCGTTGCCCCAATGACCTGTCCCCACCAATACTCCAGTTGCAGGCCACAGCTTCCAGCATGGCCTCCCAGAACTTATCACTGAAGCCAAAGAAAGCCAGGCGCCTTCCCTCGTCACGTGAGGATCCAGGCCAGAAAGACAAGGAGTGTAGTTCCGCACTGGGATGCAGAGGTAAAGGGGTCCTGATCTTCCCAGAAAAATCTCCACCCATGGATCTAACCCGGTCAGGACCTGGCCGCCGGAGCTCCAGGCCTGAGACCTCTCCCCGCAGCATGAACAGAGAAGACGAGGTGATCCTGTTACTGGATTCAGATGAAGAGCTGGAGCTGGAGCAAACCAAAGCAAAGTCATTTCTGAACAGTCCCTTAGAAGACAAGAAAGTTCTGGAAGTCAGCGCCAAGTCCTCTGAACTGTTTTCCATCATTGACCTTGACGCGGAGCAGGAGCCTCCCCAAAGCCCACCAGGAAGCCAGGCCCTGCTGCCGCAGGAGGTGGAGGGGCGGCTAGGGGCCAGCACCGACGACAGCACCACGGACACCTCGTGGCTCGTGCCCGCTACCCCGCTGGCCGGCGGGAGCTGCGACTGTTCCTCGCAGACCCAGATCACAGGCCTCGGGGCCAGGCCGCCAGCAGACCCGCTGGCTCTGCCCAAGCCCAGGGCCCTGTTAGAGAACAGGGACGAACCCGAAGCCACGAGTAAGTTTTCGGTCATCATACCCCAGATGTCGTCCCCACACCTGGGACCCGCCCCTCCTGGAGGCTCTGACGGGAGAAGGCAGGCCTGCAGCAGCCCATCCAGCCCCCGCCGCAGACTCCTCCCACGTGCTTCTCCTCTGGCTCCCCGGCCCATCTTAGGAGGCCTCGCCGACCTCCCCAGGCAGCTCCCGAAGTGCCTGCCTCCTGTGCGGAGCCCGGCGGCTCAGGCTCCCGTGAGTGAAGTGGTGGAGGTGGAGGACAGTGAGGACGAGCAGGAGGCAGCCTCCCAACAGGCAAGCAGCAGCCCCCTGCTGGACGGTGACCCCCCGCTTCCAGCCGAGGACTGGTGCTGGCACATGGAGCCCCTCTCACCGATCCCCATTGATCACCTGAACCTCGAGCGGACAGGGCCCTTGAGCACCAGCAGCCCCAGCAACAGGGCAGAGGGTGCCCCAGACAGCAGAGACTGCCACTCCCCGGCACTGCTGGGCACCACCCCAATCCGAGGGAGCTACACTGGCCGGAGGAAGTCTCAAGAGAAGTCCTCTGGGGCTGGCTCCCCTGGGAGCCACCAGCAGAGCTTTCTGAACTCAGCTCTGTGGGATGACTGGAACGAAGAAGATCAGAGGTCCTCAGAGGCAGCTCCTCTGCCCCAGACGCCGCGCACAGATGGAGCCCAGAGGTCATACAAGTTACAGACGCCAGGTGAGTAGTGGGAGGGTGTTTGTCTCTGTTTCATGCTGAGGGGCATGAAGTCATAATGACAGCGAGGGGCGGCCAGCCCTCCCCTTGCCTGCCTGACCTTCTCCACGGTTAGGGAGGAAAGGCCTGCGGTCAAACATACACTTCTTAAGCTAGTAAGTACGGGGGCGTCCTAAAGCTGCCTGGATTCTGCACTCACCTGGGCACCTATTGAGGACCCCTGTCTGCGGCCCCGCTCCAGAATACCTCACCAGCACTTCAGGGAGACTGTGATGAGCCTCTCAGGTTCATCTTAAGAGCAGACACGTGTGGCTCCTCAAATAGTCAAACAATTGCCATTATCACCAGGTCATTGCACTCCAGCATTCAAAGACTTGAGATCGGGACTCAAACACATCCTGCACACTCATGTTCACAGCAGCACTATTCACAACAGCCAAAAAGTAGGATCAACGCAAATGTCCATCAGCTGATAAGTGAATAAAGGGGGTCCATCCCGACAGTAGAGTCTTCTCAGCCATACAAAGCTCTGACACAGGCTACAACATGGACGAACCTTCAAAACATGGTGCTCGGGGAGAGAAGCCAGACTCAAAAGGCCACGCCGTATGATTCCACTTGTGAGCTGTCCCGATGGACAGGTCCACAGAGAGCGAAAGTAGATGAGTGATCGCCAGGGGCGGTGGGGGCGGAGAACAGGGACAGACCGGCATGGAGCTTCCTCTGGGGAGTGAGATGTTTTACAACAAGAAAGAGGTGGGGGCTGCACAATGCTGTGAATGGTCTGAGTGCTACCGAATGGTTCACGTGAAAAGTTACGTGACCGTCATCTCAAAAGAAAACCAGGCCAGGTTCCACCCCAGGGCTGCTGCTTCAGGAGATCTGGGGTGTGACCAAGAATTTGCATTTCTAACAGGTGCCCAGGTGGCATGTGAGAACCACTTCGGGAGACTTGAGACCTGGGTATCTTAGAATCTGAGGGGAGATTCACGGGGGTGATAGACTCTCTGAAATTGTATGATGAACCTTGTGCATTTTTCAGGAGACAGAGCCTGTTGTTTTCATTGGTGTCTCAAAGGGCTCCATGCTCATAAAATGATAAGAACCAAAGTCCAGATGTACCTAAATTGTCCCTAAGTTGTCTTTTAAATATTGATTAAAAAAAAAAAAAAAGAGCATTACTAAGATGTTATTCACATACCATAAAATTCACCCTCTCAAATGTACAATTCAGTACTTTTAATACAATATTCTACAACTGTCCGATTTCCAGGATGTTTGTATCATCACCTGAAAATAAATCCTGTCCCCATAAGCAGTCAACCCACTGCCCCTTCAGCCTGACCCCTGGCCCCCACTTACCTGCCTTTGAGCCCCTAGCAGCATCAGCACCACGGAGCCCTGGCCTTCCCCAGGTTCTGTGTGATGCTTCCTGACGGGAAGGCAGGATGCCAGAGTCAAGCGGGGAAGGGTGGACATCCCCGCTCTCCCAGAGCGAGGGCAGCACGAGCAAAGTATCTGGGTGACACTCCCAGAGTCAGAAGAGGCCCTCCTGCTGAAACGTGTTTCTTTTGTTCTGTCCAGAAGGTGCTGATCGGAAGAAGAACTTGCCCCCGAAAGTGCCCATAACCCCAATGCCAAGGTACTCCATCATGGAGACTCCAGTGCTGAAGAAAGAGCTGGACAGGTCAGTGTCCTTCTGGAAAGCTCGTTCCGAGCAGACCCTCCCTCCCATGTGTGTCCAGGCTCAGCGAAGTGGGAAACAGGAGGGTCTGCTGTGGGGGTCCGCTTTGGGCTCTGGTGGCAGGAGCCTCTGATTGGTGGGGGCTGTGCGTGACTCCTGGCTCTTTACCTACTGTTCCTCATGTGACTCAGGGCTGAGAAACATGCTCCTCCAGGTCACTCGCTGGGGACAGGCCTCCACTTGCCACGTGGGTGGGAATGGGACTCTTGCCTTAATGGTCTGAGGATAGAGACCCGGTTTTTTAAAAGAACATCACAATTATCACATTCCAGTGAATTCCGCTGTTCATCCTGGGTCCCAGGGAGGTCCTTGCTACCCCGCCACTCACAACTCAGAGTGTGGTCCTTCTGGAATATTCCTGAGTCTGCTCTATGGGTATTCAGGATGGATACTGAGCTCTGAATGCTCATGAGTCAGGCATTTAAGATTCAAGTACACAAAGCCACCAGTTTAATTTGTTGATAACTGTTTGCTCTTTGCTGAAGTGCACCTGTTTCCCCATTAAGGTTTGGGGTCCGCCCTCTGCCCAAACGCCAGATGGTCCTGAAACTGAAGGAGATATTCCAGTACACTCATCAGACGCTGGAGTCAGACTCCGAGAACGAGGGCCAGTCCACACAGCTGCCCTTGGAGGCTCCCTGCAGCCAGACCTACACCACCCAGACCGCTAAGGCTTCAAGGGCAGCTGGCCACACCCAGCTGGAGGCCCCTCCTGGCCGCGTTCCCCAGAGGTCCAAGGGACTTGCCAAGACCAAGGGCCCCCAACATCACAAGCAGCAGCCTGGTGGCAGCATCTCTGCCCTGAGTGTGTCACCAGCCAAGGAGGAGCCTTTGGACCCTGGTGGGGACGCCCAGCTCCCGGCCTCACAGGAGTCCACGGCCACGTCTGTGGACAGCGGGGACAGCTGCTGCAGCTCGCAGAGGTAACCGCATGAGAACACGGCCGGCGTTCATAGGCCCTCTGACCCCGAGCCTTGAGAGTTGGCATAAGTGAGGCTTGACAGCCAACACTCAGAAATCCCAGTGGCCTTCTGGCTTTGGACGACAGGAGACTGCGGTGGGGTTAAAGGTCAGCCCCCTGGGCCTCCCAGGCAGACCTCTGGGGCTCCCACACACTCGCCCACAGGTGGGGCCAGCCTAGTGCAGCTGCCCTCGGCATGAGATCCTGGCTGAGGGCGTGGTCCCGCTCAGGCCAGCAGCTACAGTGCCAAGGACATAGCAGCCTGGGGCTTCCTGCCGCCCCAGGGTTGTCCCTGCCACATGCTGGGCTCGCAGGGGACACAGACACACACTCCTGCCCTCAGAGAGGCTCCTGGTCTTGGGGTGGAGGTGGAAAGAAGGGGTGTTGCAAGGTGTTACCGTCTGGTGCTTTTCAGCTCATCCTGTGAGTTTGGAGCGGCCTTGGAGTCTGTGGGAGAAGAGGAGGCAGGCGAGGAGGTGGTCAGCACCTCACACGCGGCCGTCCAGGCAGTGGCCACAGAGGAGGCCGTGCGGCGCTATATCCGCTCCCAGCCGGCCCTCTACCGCAAGGTCCTGCTGTACCAGCCCGTCGAGCTGGCGGAGCTGCAGGCTGAGCTGAAGCAGCAGGGCATCCACGTGGCCTCGGGGAAGCTGCTGGACTTCCTGGACACCCAGTGCATCACCTTCACCACGGCCGCCACCCGCAAAGAGAAGCTTGGGAGGAAGAGGCGGCAGCCAGCGGGCAAGAAGAGGGGCAGAGCCCGCAGGCCCGCCCCTCACTCCCCAGTCCCAGCCGTCAGCAGCCTGTGAGAGCCTATGGCCCCTGTCCATCCACAGGCCAGGCCCCCGCGGTGCTTCCGGGTCTTCTGACCACACTCTTCCCCTATGAGTGACTGTCCTGGAACAGCCTGCTTTCAATATCCTGGAGTGTCCTCAGAGTGGTCTGCTAGATTTAGGCCCCAGCCACCCCCCTCCATTGGTGCCCACTGTTTGTCTCCACGTGTGTCAGGAGGGGTGATGGGCCACTGCCAGCTGCCAGGGTGAGGCCTGAGTCGGGCGTGTCGTCCCCTCTGTCCACCAGTCACAGGTGTCCGTGTCCTGAGACAGGCGGCAGGTCTAGCCTGCCCCAGCTCTATCTTCCTTCTCAGTACTTGGGCCTCCACCAGCAGACCGACTGTCCACAGGCTCCAGGTGCTCTGCTGGCCCAGCTGTCCTGCCCAGTCACCTGTCATTGTCACCAGCAGCCTCCAAACCGAACAGTCCCGAAGGCCAGCACAGCGTGTAAGCCCCCAAATAAACAGTTCTTTGTTACCTGGTTTTGCCAGTGCGTGTGGTAGCTGCGGAACACAGGTGAGGGCTGAAAAAGAAGAAAAGTTTGGTCTCTACGTCCTTGTGAATGTCTCATCTGTTTCAAGTACAGTGTGGTTGATTTTATATGATGTGCAATAAAAACATAAAGGCTTTACTGAAAGCTTCTAGATGCCACACTCCAGTAACGGGCTGTGGGGAGGGGCCCCCAGCACCCCCACACGTCTCCATCTCTGGGGGACCCAGGCCTGCTGGTTATTACTAATAGAGGTTTGTTCCCTCACTCACGCACACACTGCCCACCCACACGCCCACAGTCAAGAGTCCTCAGCAGGCGCTGAGCTCTGCCCTCTATGCTCCCCCGCTGGTTTGTTACCTACAGGCTCAAGCCACCCACCTGCAGGGTCCTTCCCCCTGGGTCGGAATCTGCATTTTAACAGGGTGTTTGTGAAGCTTGCTCTGGCCCAAGTGCTAGGCCCTGTGGAGAAGTGGGAACAGGCCAACACCTCTGGTCACCTAGGGGAGGCCTGTCCTGTGCTGGCTGTGATGGTCAGCGCTTGGGGCGGCCCAAAGGGACAGCTTCCCGGAAGAGGGGTTTATGAGCTGGGCCTCAGCAGCATGCAGCGTTCGGGGAGGTGAAATGGGGCTTCTTGAACATGTATTGTGTGTCCTAATTCATGACCAGGCAGAGGGGGACCTGGCCTTCCCCGTGTCTGCTGCCTGGGGGTGGACAACGAGAGAGAGGCCGGGGCTCAGATCCCCACTTGATCAGACCAAAGAAGCTACCTTGTGTTTCCTGTAAGAAGGGCCTGAGGCCTCCTCCCCTGTGGGCTGTGTTAGGAGAACAAGATGAAGTCGGGCAGGAGGGAGCTGACCAGGTCCTCACCTGGGTCGCTGGATGGCTGGGAGACCCTGAGGCTCAAGTGCACAGTCCAGGGTCGGGGATGGGGGTCCTGGGAGCCTCCCTCCTCAGACAGCATCCCAACTCACATAACACTACCAACTCCAGGTGGATAAGGAGGCATTGGGGGAGGGATTAAAGTTGATAAAAAGCCACCAGCTGGTGAAGCCAGGGAAGGTGGGCCTGGGGGCCAAAGACCCTTGAAGACCCTGGCCTATGTGGTCTGGCTGGGGCATCCCTGCAGGCCAGCAGGAGTCAGCAGTGGGCCTGGCCAGGCTCAAGGCACAGACTGAACTGAGTGCAGAGCATGGAAAGGCGGGTAAACCAGCCCCTACAGGAAAGACCACTACATCCAGATAGTCGGTGGCACCTGGGACAGCATGACATTCAGGCATGAGGGACTAGGTCCAGCTAACTGACTGAAAAGGAGCCAGGGATGAGGAGCTGTCCTCTCCCACCGCCCACAGGGAGCCGAGGCCCGGCTGGCCAGGGCACAGGAAGGACGCACATTGAGCTCCAGGCAGCGGAACGTTCGCCTGTCGGAGGAAATGATGGGACGCCCACGCTGCACTGTGATGTGACCTCCCGGGTGGGTTCCACTTCCTGCGGCCTGGCCTCGGCCTGGACAGGGCCACTCACAGCAGTCGAAGGAGGCCCACAGCCCAGCTTGAGCTGGGCCCAGGCAAGGGGGCCCTGGGGGCCCGCACAGCCCCAGAGAGGCCCCTGCAGGCAGGAAGCCTCAGGCTGTGGGCAAGCTGGGAAGGGCCCGTCCGGTGGACCTCAACTCCAGGTGGATGGAAAGCCCCAGAGTGAGAACCACCATGGGAGACGCCCACCCCAAACACACAAACACCCCCAGGAGAGCCAGGAGAGGGCCCTGAACTTGTCAGAGCAGCCAGAGGAGGCAGCCTGGGGTTCCAGCCCTGCCAGTCACGTGCCATCCCTTCAGGGGTGGGTGGGGGATGGGGGAAGGAAGTCGGGGGGCAGTGCCTACGCAGGGTGATCCCGAGATCCCCACAGAGGATGGTGTTTCCACCTGCCTGTGCCCAGGATCCTGAGCGGTGGAGGGAGGAGCCGAGCAGCCTCCCGGCCTCTGCCGCGTGACAGGCACCCCCAGGCCCCTGTGGTCCCCACATCCTGTGGGCGCCTGCTCTCAGACGCCTGGGCTGCGCCGCCGGACGAGGCTGCAGCCGCCAGTCTGCACTCTGCCTGCCTGCACCCCAGGGGCGCTTCGAGGGCAGCCTCTGTGTGTCCCTCCAGCACCCAGCTGGCATGTGAGAGGGAGGGAGGGAGGGGAAGGGTGGCCAGGAGGGTGTCCCTGTACAAAGCACTTCCGATCTGCCGCCCTGGTTCCCCCTCTCGCCTCCATCACCCATGCAGCTCTTGACAACACATGCCCCCTCCCACCTCCCCTCACACACAACCTGCTGCGCTTATCTCAGCCTACCACCCTCCTGCTCTGCAACCATCACTGGCTCCCACCTGCTCGCAGAGGGAAGCTGAGGCCCCCTCCCGCCACTCTGCCCCCACGGCATCACCTGCTGCTCTCGGTGGCTTCCCATAGAGTGGTTTGCTCCCTGTCTGTCACCAGAGGGTGTCTTGTATTTCTCCTCCTTTGTAACTTTCTCGAGTTCACGCTGGGCCGCGTCCTTCCCCATCGAGGCAGCACGTGTGCTGAGGTCCACCTCCAGGGGCCTGAGTGAACCGCCACAGCCTGGTGTTTCAGGCGCAGCTGGCCTGCCTCGGGGACAGGAAGACACCGCGGGGCACGGCTGAGGCAAAGGTGCTTGTCGGGTGCTAGAGAGAAGGAACGTGGGTGGGGGTGGGGGAGGAGGGGTGACCGTGCGGCCCAGGGCAGGACGCAGCTCCAGCCCTGGCCCGTTGGCTGCCTGCCATGCGGCCTTGGGCAAATCCCTGAATGCCCCACACGCGCCTGGTTCCCTACCCTCACCCCCCCACCCCACCAAAGGCAAAGGACTGCTGCTGTGAGCCTGTCTCCTCTATAGCCTTGGCTGGACCACTTTCCCCTGAGCATCAGGTCCGCAGGGGCACTTGGTCCTCGGAAGAAGCCTTGGCAGAAACCCCTGCCTCTGGCTTTTGGGGTGATGACGAAACCAGAGAGCTGGCCAGAGGCAGCCACGACTCACTCATTTGTCTATGAGGCCTGTTGGCTTTTGAAATGAGACAGGAAGGAGGGTTGAGGTGGAGCCCCGCACAGGAAGAGGTGAGGAGCGCTGGCTGCCGTGACAGCCGGTGGGCTCGGAGGAGTGCAGGAGCTGGCGGGCCACGTCCCCGCTGCCCTGCACGGTCAGCAGTGCCTGATCCCTCTGGACAGGGATCACTCCCGCCCTGGACGGATTCTGTCGGCTGAGGAGCCCGGCTGACCGGCCGCAGAGATTTCCAGGACATCCTGCCCTCCACCCAGCTGCCTCAGTCCACTGGAGCAGGGTGGAGCCCAGAAGTGCCAGGATGGAGCACCCCCAGTCCCCCAGTCTTGGCCTCCCTGGGGAAATGAGGCCCGGCAGGTAAGTTGAGTGCAGAATGGGGGAAGAAGAGGAGACAGCTGACAGGAAGGACCGTAACTCTTAAGGCCTGAACTGCCCTGCGGAGGGCTGGCTGGGGCAGCCCTGGGAAGGTGTCCCTGCGGGTGCCAGGAGCTTCTGGTCAGGATGAGATCAGTGTGGATAAACAAACACATGCCCAAGGGCAGCCCACCACGGGCGAAGGGGACAAAGCCCAGCTCCCCAGGTACCAATGACAGGACGCCAGGAGGAGCAGGAAGTAGCTGGAAAGCGCTGCAGACAGGCAGAGGTGATGCTGAGTAGGGCAGCCCGTAGTTAAGCTTGAAATCAGCGGACCTGGGCCCCATCCAGGCAGCCCTCTTCCTCCCTTAAGATGGAGGGGACAACACCAGACCTGCCCGGTGTCCTGAGGACCCAGGGGGGTGGTGCAGGGAGGATGGGGTCGGTCACCCAGAGCCTGCTTCCTAAATGTCGCCCTCATGTTGGGTGAGCTGCCTGCAGGGGCCTCCCCCAGCCGCGCCCACGGATGGAGACGAGGCTCATCATTCTGAGAGGGACAGTAACCATAGACTCCTTCTCAGAAGAGGCGCCACGGAGCGGGTTCGGGGTGGCTGTTGGCCTGGGGTCTTTTCCATGGCCAGGCTCCTGGGCTCGGGGCTTCCTCCCTGTCCCCTCAGTGCAGATCCCTACTTCCCCAAGCCCTGGGGCTCACCTTTAGCCATTGCAGGCCACCCTGCAGCGAACGCCCCTCAGCAGCCACTGCTGCTGGCCCTGGGAGGTCCTGGGAGTGGGGTGGTTCCTGGGCTGCCTGCTGGGCTCCCCTCCTCTGTTCTTACTGGTCCAAAGGTGGAGGCCAGGTTGCAGGGGGCTCTTATCTGAGAAGGGGTGCCAGATGATAGAACAGTCTATTAATTTTGAATCTCAGATTATACAATGAGGTGTTCTGCTCTTTTAAAGTTTAAGTATGTCCCAAGTATTACATAAGATATACTAAAAGAATTATTTGGGGACTTCCCTGGAGGTCCAGTGGTTAAGACTCTGTGTTCCCAATGCAGGGTCACAGGTTTGATCCCTGGTCAGGGAACTAAGATCCTGCATGCTGCTTGGTGCAGCCAAAACCCCCCCAAAAAATTGAAAAGAATTACTTGTTTAGCTGAAATTAAAATTTCACTAGGTGTCCTGTATCTTAATTTGATAAATCTGGCAACCCTAGGCAAGGCTTAGTGGGACAAGAAGGATGGGTGTCTGATGAGGAGGGAGTATCTGCCCTGGCGACTAATGGGACCCAGAGTTGGGGAGCTCACCCCGCCACTTTCCCAGGTACACGCGGCCAGCCTCTTCCTCCCCGCTCACTCCTGCCTGCTGGTGTCCCTTCTTTGTCACTTCCCCAACCGCTCTCTGGCCCAGGGGTTCTCCATTCTGGCTGCTCATTAGAATCATCTGAGCAGCTTTACCATGTGTCCACATAGGCGCCCTACCCTAAACCAGTGGAGTCTCTGTGTGGCCGGACTAAGCAGTGGCTTTTCTAAAGCAGTGCTGCAGAGAATAGCCATGTAGTCCAGCCACCCCACTTCTGGGTGGACACATGGAAGAGCTGAAGGCAGGGCCCTGAACCGCTCATCTGTCTTCCCTTGTTCACAGCAGCATTGCTCACAAGAGCCAAAAACTGGAAATAACCAGCGTCTGCCTACGGGTGGAGGCCTAAACCAAATGCGGTCCGTCCATGAAATGGAATACATTCTAATACACATTACAACATGGATGAGCCTGGAAAACATTATGCTCAGTGAAAGAGGCCAAATATACTGCGTGATCCCACTCACATGAGGAGCCTAGAGTCATCAGATACACAGGAACAGAAAGTGGCCTGGTGGCGACCAGGGGCTAGGGAAAGAAGGATGGGAGCCAGAGTCTCCATTTGGGAAAATGAAAAAGTTCTAGAGGTGGATGATAATGATGTTTCACAACACTGTAAATGTACCCAATGCCACTGAATAGAATGCTTTAAAATGGTTAAAATGGTAAATTTTATGTTATATACATTTTGGTGGTGGTGGTGTAGTCACTAAGTCATGCCTGACTCTTCGGGCCCCCAGGCTTCTCTGTACATGGGATTTCCCAGGAAAGGATGTCGGAGTGGGTTCCCATTTCATTCTCCAGGGGATCTTCCTGACGCAGGAATCGAACCTGGGTCTCCTGCACTGTAGACGGTCTCCTGCGTTGCAAGCAGATTCCTTACCACGGAGCCACCAGGGTACACTTTACCACAATAAAAATTTTAAATTAAAAAAATATACAGTGCTCCAGACAATGTTCTAGAGGCAGTAAGCCTGGCCCTTCTCCCACCTGGTGCTGCGTACTCCTGGCCACCACCCCGTCCCCACCAAGGCAGTCAGTTACCCGGTAAGTGCACCTGGACATCCAAAGCAGGGGGGCTGTGTCCAACCTGGGCATCACCCTGACATCACACCGAGAGCAGGACATGGGCCTGGGTGTCCCAGCTCGTGTAAGAAGAGGCTGCAGGAGCAATTGCTTTGTTTTGGTTTACGTATATTTGAACTTTTAGAGAGCTGCTAGCATAGCCGTCTCTAAATTGAGGTATAACTTACCAGTAAAGTGCGCTTGGAGAAGGCAATGGCAGCCCACTCCAGTACTCTTGCCTGGAAAATCCCATGGACAGAGGAGCCTGGTGGGCTGCAGTCCATGAGGTCGCTAGGAGTCACACATGAGTGAGTGACTTTACTTTCACTTTTCACTTTCATGCATTGGAGAAGGAAATGGCAACCCACTCCAGTGTTCTTGACTGGAGAACCCCAGGGACCGGGGAGCCTGGTGGGCTGCCGTCTATGGGGTCGCACAGAGTTGGACACGGCTGAAGCGACTTAGCAGCAGCAGCTGCAGCAAAGTGAGCTCGGGGCTTCCCAGGTGGTCTAGTGGTAAAGAACCCACCTGCCAATGCAGGAGACATAAAAGACACTGGCTCGATCCCTGGGTCGGGGAAGAACCCCTGCAGGAGGGCATGGCAACCCACTCCAGTATTCTTGCCTGGAGAATCCCATGGACAGAGGCGCCTTGCGGGCTACAGTCCATAAGTTCACACAGAGTTCACAACTGACGCAACTTCAGCATGCACGCACAAAGTGAGCTCAGGGGATTTTTACATATGTGTACGCCTGTGTGTGCTCTGTCCGAATTAATAGGTGGAGGTGTCCAGCACCTTTGAAGGCTCCCTCACACCCCTGTCCAGTCGGAACCACCTCCAAGGGTAGCCACTGTGTTCACTTCTATCTTTTCAGATTGGTCTGCCCTGATTTTAAACTCCCTACAAATGGAATCACAGAGGGTGTCTCTTTTGCATCAGATTTCTTTCTCTCACAATGTCTGTGAGAGTCAGCCATATTGTTGAGGATATCAGTAGCTTATTCTTTTTCTTTATTATGTAGGATTTCATTATACGAACGTTCAAAAAAAAATTTCATTCTTATGTTGATGGACATTGGTTGTTTCCATTTTTCTGGGACTTTGTGAACAAAGCTGCTGTAAATATTCTGATCTGTGATTTGGTGGACATAATCACTCATTTCTGTTGGGTTTATACCTCAGGGGGAAATTACTGGGTCACAGAAATATGCATATTTAACCTTATTACTAACAAACATTTTCCCAGAGTGATCTTAACTTGCATTTCTCTAATGACTACTGATATTCTCTTTTGTGACATTCTTCAAGTTTTTGGCTCATTTTATCGTTGGGTTTTTGTTTCTTACTGATTAATTAATGTGTTTGGGATGTCGTCTCCTAGTCAGTGGTTTGCTTTCTTGCCCTTTTTATTATGTCTTCTAACAGAATTTTATTTTATTTTATTCAGATATTCCTGAATCCCAAAATACTGCTCTTTCCTTTCATGGTTAGTGCACCTTATGTTCTGTTTACTCTTGACCTAGGCCAAGTTCATAAAGATATTCTCCCATGTTTTTTCTAAGGCTTGACTGTGTCAGCATTCACACTTAGATCTATGATCCAGCTTAAATTAATGTTTTGTGTATGCTGTGAGGTAGGGGTCATGGTTCCTTTTTCCCACATGAACATCCCATTAGCCAACACAGTTTAATGCAAAGACCACCCTTTCCCCACTGAACTGCAGTGGAGCCCCATTATAAACCCAGTGATCATATATGACCAAGTGATCATATATATGTGGGTCGGTTTCTAGACCCTCCATTCTACTGCACTGGTCTATTTGTCTGCCCTTGTACCAATATCTATAGCTTTTGTGCTTTTTTTAAAAAAGAAGTTTCTTTAAAAATTATTTATTTTGACTGTACTGGGTCTTTGTTGCTGTGTGCAGGCTTTCTCTAGCTGCAATGAATGGGGGCTACTGTCCAGTTGCGGTGGGTGGGCTTCTCACTGCTGGCTTCTCCTGGCTTGAGGGCTCAATAGCTGTGGTACATGGGTTTATTTCCCAGTGGCATGTGGGATCTTACCAGACCCGAGATGGAACCCATTTCCCCTGGATTCGCAGGTGGATTCTTAACTACTGGAGCACCAGGGACGTCCCTATACTAAGTCCTGATACTGTGTACTATTAGTCCTCAGGCTTTGTTCTTCTTCGAAATGATTTTGTCTATTTCAAGGTTTTCTGTTTATGTTTTACAATCAGTTTGCCTCTCTTCCCCCGCTCCAAAAAGTCTGCTGGGATTCTGATTGAGATGTCAATCTACTAATCTATTTGGGAAAAACAGACATCGTAATAATATTAAGTCTTTCGATCTATGAACATAGCAAATCCCTAATTTTAAGTTTTCTTGATTGTTTTATAGTTTTCAGCATAGAGGTCATGAAATTTTTTTTGCTAGATTTATTCTTATATATTATATATTTTTATGGCATTTCAAATTTTTACTTTTGATTTGAGTGTTACTTAGTAAGTAGAAATATAACTGATCCTTTTTGTGTATTGATCTTGTGTCCAGAAAACTGAAGTTCATATATTTGTTCTAACAGTTCTATCGTAGATTCCTTTGGATTTTCAATATATACAATAATGTCAATTATGAATAATGATCAAATACATTTATCTTTTCCTTTTCTAATCTTGATGTCTTTTCTTTCTTTCATTTGCCCTATTGCACTAGCACCTACTTTATTAAAAATAAAAAATAAAAAAAAGCAACCATCAACCAGGATAGGTTACCCCTGAGGAGTAGAAGTGAGGTTTATATTTTACTTACTTTGGTGTTACTTCCGTGATTTTAGTGTTTTACTTTTATAATTCTATAAGCGATCTTTTTAAATGAGGGGAAAGCAATACATATCAGTTAGCAAATTCTGAAGCAGTTGAGATTCACAAAATAAGAAGCACTTCCTTAATCCCACTGTCATATATTTCCAGCTATCCTCTAGCCAGACAAAAATGGTATCCTATTTTTTTTAAGTATCTTATATTAATTCTCCTTTGCACATTGATTTTTTTTCCCACATAGAAATACACTGTAAAACATACAGGAAGTTCAACAAACTCCAAGTCAGATTAATTCAGAGACCCACATCAAGACACATTATAATCAAACTTTCAAAAAACAAAAAACATATTGAAATCAGCAAGAGAGAAGCAAATCATCACATACAAGGGATCCTCAATAAGATTATCAGTAGACTTCTCACCAGAAACTTTGGAGACCAGAAAAGAGTAGGCTGACATGTTCAAAGTGCTCAAAGAGAGGAACTATCAACCAAGAGTCCTAAAACCAGCAAAACTGTCCTTCAAACCTTAAGGAGAAATTTTGTATTTAATGTGATGTACAATTCAAAAAAATTTTTTCATGGGCTGGCCAAATCCATTGACTTGAAATGTTATTTTTGTCACATTACCAAATCCCTTCCTATATAAATAATATAAATATATACTTGTTCCTGGATCCTATATCATGTTTTATTGACTTATGATTGTATTTTTGTGCTATCCCACCCTGCTATATACATAGCTTAATAATAATGGAAGATTATGTTCAAGAATGCAAGTTCTGTTGGGAAGAAGGTGGGGAAGGGATAGTTAGGGAGTCTGAGATGGACATGTACGCACCACTATATTTACAATGGATAACCAACAGGATCTACTATATAGCACAGGGAACTCTACTCAATGCTATGTGCCAGCCTGGATGGGAGCGGGGTTTGGGGGAGAACGGATACATGTATATGTACAGCTGAGTCCCTTTGCTTTTCATCTGAAACTACCACAACATTGTTAATCGGCTGGACCCCAATACAAAGTGAAAAGTTTACAGTCTGGAAAAAAAAAATTATGGAAATCTAAATAAAGTATGCTGCTGCTGCTGCTAAGTCGCTTCAGTCATGTCCGAGTCTGTGCGACCCCATGGACGGCAGCCCACCAGGCTCCCCCGTCCCTGGGATTCTCCAGGCAAGAACACTGGAGTGGGTTGCCATTTCCTTCTCCAATGCATGAAAGTGAAAAGTGAAAGGGAAGTTGCTCACTCATGTCCAACTAGTAGCGACCCCATGGACTGCAGCCTACCAGGCTCCTCTGTCCATGGGATTTTCCAGGCAAGAGTACTGGAGTGCGGTGCCATTGCCTTCTCCGAAATAAAGTATAGATTTAGTCAATTTAACAAAAAAAATGCAAGTTCTTGCCACAACAAACACCCGAAGCAACCAAAAGAGAAAAAAAGACTGCAAGTTCGGTTTGAAGTTAGGAAATCCACAAGTGCAGCTCACAGTTTAAAGGCAAGATCAGTCATGGCACTCCCTCCCGTGGCTTCACACACTCACTGAGATACGTCCACACTCCTGAGGACCAGGGCTCAAGCCCCACTGACCTTGCCTCCTAACCCCGTGGTGAGCCTACTTGCTTGCCGACTGTGCTCTGGCAACTGGCAGGGAAGTCCACACTGGCCTCGTCCTGCCTGCTAGTCTCCTGGTTCTCTGCATGACTCTCTCCCACCTTTCAGCTCTCTGGCCACTGGGACTCTCCCTGCCCTCTCCCCGGACCCTGACCCTCTCCATCATGTGCACGGTTTATTTTATTCAGGCACTAACTGCCATCAGAACTGCCCTGCTTAGTCACTTGTTTTCTTCTTGTGCCATTATCTTCCACTCCCACCACACTCACAAGGTAAGGACTTGGTCTAATTGTTCACCGTGACAGCGCCAGTGCCTACAGCACACATCAGGCTCCCAGCAAACATCTGCTGGCTGGAATGAATGACTGGAAGGATAATAAATCGTGCGGTTAGATCAATGCCGCTAAAAAGTCATTTGCTCATTTAACAGACAAGCCTAAAAGTTTTATAAAATGTGGGAACATACCTTACGAGGCAGGTAGATTATACAGCGCAAATCCTATTGTCAGCGAAACCATGGTTTTTAGTCCAATTCAACGGCTTCCTGGTCATGCATCCCTGGGCAAAGTCGTTGAACCTCTCTGAACCTCTATGTTCTCCTCTATAAAATGGGAGAAACAACGGTAATGAGAATTCTTACAGAACATAAGGAAATGATGTGCGTCCAGTGCTTAACAGAAGGTCAGGAACACAGTAAACCTGCAACAAGTACGACACAGTGTTAACCTGAATGGCGAGAAGAAAAGAGAAATTGAAGGAATCTTTTCCCAAGAGGAGAACTAATTAGAAACTGGTCATAGGGACTTCGTTGGCAGTCCAGCACTTAAGATTCCACTGCACGGGTTCCATCCCCGGTCGGGGCACTAAGATCGCACATGCCGCTCGGTGTACCCAAGAAGTTTAAAAATAAATAGAAACTTTTAGTTAAAGAGAAATAAAAGAAACCAGTCAAAAACATCAGGTCTAACAGTTTGGCCTAGAACTCCTCCTGGGAGAGTCAGGAGTCGGACAAGGATGCCTGCAACAACTGCTGTCCTTCAACACTTCTGGCAGCAACAGTGAGGTTTGGCCACGCAGAGCAAGTGTTCAAAATCAGAGTTGTTTTCAGAGAAGAGATGAAATTATTGTGTTGCAGTCATTCAATAGCCTAAAGAGAGGGGTTTTTTTTTCTGGTTTATAAATCATTTATTTTTGGCCATGCTGGGTCTTTGTTGCTGCCTGGGCTCTTCTCTAGTTGCGGTGAGAAAGGGCTGCTTTCCAGTTGTGGCTTCTCACTGCGGTGGCTTCTCTTGTTGCAGAGCAAGGGTTCTTCGGGCTCACAGGCTTTAGTAGTTGCAGCACAATCACCCAGTAGTTGTGACTCACAAAAGGGTCAGGAGGCAAGGTCTGAGAGGCTCTAGAGCACAGCTCAACAGCTATGGGCACACGGGCTTAGCTGCTCCTCGGCATGTGGGATCCTCCCAGGTCACGGACGGAACCCGTGTTTCCTGCATTGGCAGGCGGATTCTTTACCCCTGAGCCACCAGGGAAGCCCCTCAAAAGCCTAGAGAGAGTTAACTGAGAAATGATGAAAACTCCTGGGAATACTTAACACCTGGATGGGATAATGAGACTAAAACACACGAAATCTGTCTTCTTTAACACCAAAAAAATTCATAACAACAACAAGAATTATTTAAAAATACTCAACACAAAGAAGAAACTGGCAAGATCTAGATAAGGAAAACTATAGTTTAGCAACGGATCTAAAGGAAAACCTCAATAACAGCTCCATTAATCCATGCACATTAACACAACTTAAACCAGTATCCTAGCCAGTTTCTTTTCCCCTTGGTTCTTAACATTTAGAAAAATGAAATAAAAGAGCCAGAAGGGACCTGGAGAAGTAGAGGGAGTGTGGCCTTGCCCTGGCCTATTTCTGAAGTCCCAGCGTAGTTCAGCCCAGTTGGACACTATCTACCTCAAGTTGGCTGCACTAACTCTTCAGTGTCAACATGAACTGAATGCTTGGAAAATACTGTTTTACATATTGCCAAGCTTCTTTTGTGCTTCCCAAGTGGCTCAGTGGTAGAGAATCTGCCTGCCAATGCAGGAGACTCAAGAGACTCAGATTTGATCTGTGGGCTAGGAAGATCCCCTGGAGGAGGAAATGGCAACCCCCTCCAGTATTCTTGCCTGGAGAATCCTATGGACCGAGGAACCTGGCAGGCTCCAGTCTGCTGGGTCACAAAGAGTTGGATGCAACTGAATACACACACACACAAACTTCTTTTAGTATTTTCCAGGTAGAAAGATCCATCCCAAATAAAATGCCTGGGAACCCCAATTCAAATCCAAGGTAGAGGAGTATGTTGGATCCTGGGGTCTATTGCCAGTGGATCTCTCTTAAATGAACCCTATCAGGACCCAGAGAGCTCCAGGGCTGGAGGGTGTGGGTCAACCACTGCCTCTGCCACCCAAGGCAGCAGGTGTAGCCTTTGCCCAGCCTCACGTCCTGTTTTCTCTCCTAGGCCCATGGACAAAGGATGGCCGACCCCTGCCCGCTGAGCGCCTGGGGCCCTGTTGGAGGGGCTGCTGAGGGCTGGACACCCTGCCCACTGCAGGTGAGGAGGGGGTCCTCCGGTGCCCTCCTTGGTTGAGGGAGGGACACACGGGGGCGGCCAGCTTTGGCCATGGGATCCACTCCAGTCCCCAGGGAGGAAAGGGAACGTGGGCAGGTGGGGCTTTGCCTCTCAGCACCTGCATCGCTGTCCCTGGCAGAAAATATGCAGTTCAGGAGGGGCCCCTGTGCTTCCCGGAGACAGGACACGAAAGGAGCTGAGTGGCTGCTCTGAGAACCAGTTCTCCCCTCCCTTTCATCTCCTCCTTTCTTCTCTTCTTTTTAAATTAGCAGACTTTAGTTTTTAGAGCAGTTTTAGGTTTATAAAAGAACTGAGTGAGAAAGACCGAGATTTCCCCCTCCCCGCCTACACACACCCACCCCACCAGAGGGGCACATTGGTTACAGTCGGTCACCCACACTGACACGTCACAGTCACCCAGAGTCCAGAACCGGCATTGTTCCTTCTACGGCTTTGGATGAGCACATACACCGCTGCAGTATCACAGAGTCGCTTCCATGCCTCGGCAATCCTCTGTGCTCTGCCAGTTTGTCCTCCCCAGACCCCTGCCAGCCACTGTCTGGTCACTATCTCCGTGGCTCTGCCTTTTCCAGAAGGCCATGGGGCTGGAACTGTACCGCCCGCAGCCTCTCCCCGTCGGCCTCTTCCACCCTTCCCTTCTTGCCAGTGGACCTGTTCCTAATTAGCCCCATTTCCAGGTTACAAATGAGGACACCACAGCACAGAGAGCTCAGGCGGCCCGTTCAGTGTCGCACAGACGGTAAGTGGCAGAGCTCGGATTCCAGCCTGGGGCCCCCTGCCCCTGGCGATGCTCCTGGCAGCAGGGCCTACTGTGGCCACGCAGGAACAAACCGCGCCCCCCCGTCCAAACCCGTCCTGGAGGCCAGACCGAGGGCCGGCTGCCCACCATCTGGGGAGGGAGAGAGAGTGGGCCTTCATCCCACCCGGGCCCTGAGGCTCTGTCACCTGTCCCAGGCCACTGGGCGGGACGACAGAGGCCGCAGGCCCAGGCCTCTCTCCACAGCCCCTGGCCGCAGTCCCCGACTCCATGAGGAAGCAGGAGTTGCGCCCAGGCGGGGAGACCGGCCAGGGCCACACCGCCAGCTCCCCGGCCGAGCAGGTGAAAGCCCTGGTGGACCTGCTGGCCGGGAAAGGTGGTCAGGGCTCCCAGGCCCTGCAGCCCCCCAGCAGGACACCAGAATGCCCACTGAAGCCCCATGGCAATGGTAGGCCTATGGATGGGGATCCCCAGGCCTTTTCCCCCTCCCCTTTCCCCCTCCCCTGTCCCACCCTCCCCCATGGCCTCTGTCCCGCAGACTTGAGGATACAGAGGCACCGGGAGGCCCTGCTGAACAGGACTGGGGTCAGCCCCGAGCTGGGCAGCCCCTCCCCAAGGCTGACCAGCCTCCTGCTGGTGGAGGGCCTGACGGACCTGCAGCTGAGGGAGCACGACTTCACACAGGTGGAGGCCACGCGCGGGGGCTGGTGCTCAGCCAAGACTATCGCCCTGGACAGGCTCTTCCTGCCCCTGTCGCGTGTGTCCATCCCCCCCCGCATCTCCATCACCATCGGGGTGGCCGGAGTGGGCAAGACCACCCTGGTAAGGAACTTTGTTCACCTCTGGGCCCGGGGGCAGGTGGGCAAGGACTTCTCGCTGGTACTGCCCCTGACCTTCCGGGATCTCAACACCTACGAGAAGCTGTCTGCAGACAGACTCCTCCGCTCAGTCTTCCCACACGCTGGGGAGGCGGGCCTGGCATCAGTGGCGCTGAGCAAAGTCCTCTTGGTCCTGGATGGCCTGGACGAGTGTAAGACACCCCTGGACTTCTCCAACACTGTGGCCTGCACGGACCCCAAGAAGGAGATCCAGGTGGACCACCTGATCACCAACATCATCCGGGGCAACCTCTTCCCGGAAGTGTCTGTCTGGATCACCTCCCGTCCCGGCGCGGCTGGCCAGATTCCGGGGGGCCTGGTGGACCGGATGACCGAGATCCGGGGCTTCAGCGAGGAGGAGATCAAGACCTGTCTGGAGCAGATGTTCCCCGAGGACCCTATCCTCACGGGCTGGGTCCTGAGCCAGGTGCAGGCTGACCGGACCCTGTATCTCATGTGCACCGTCCCGGCCTTCTGCAGGCTGGTAGGGGCAGCGCTGGGTCACCTGCACCGCAAGAGGCCGGGGCCCCCGGACGCCGAGCTGTGGCCCCCGAGGACCCTGTGTGAGCTCTATGCGTGGTACTTCAGGATGGCCCTTGGCGGAGAGGGGCAGGAGAAGGCCAAGGCGAGCCCCCGCATCGAGCAGCTGGCCCACAGCGGCCGCAAGCTGGTGGGCACGCTGGGCCGGCTGGCCTTCCACGGGCTGGTCAGGAAGAAGTACGTGTTCTACGAGCCTGACCTGAAGGTGCTGGGCGTGGACCTCACACTGCTACAGACGGCCCTGTGTGGCCGCTTCCTGCAGCGGGAGGAGACTCTGGCCTCCGCAGCCGCCTACTGCTTCACCCACCTGTCCCTGCAGGAGTTCGTGGCGGCCGCGTACTACTGCAGCACCTCCAAGAGGGCCATCTTCGACCTTTTCACGGAGGGTGGCGTGTCCTGGCCCCGGCTGGGCTTCCTCACACACTTCCGGAGCGCGGCCCAGAGGGCCATGCAGGCCGAGGACGGGCGGCTCGACGTCTTCCTGCGATTCCTCTCAGGCCTCTTGTCCCCGAGGGTCAACGCTCTGCTGGCTGGCTCCCTGCTGACCCAGGGCGAGCACCAGGGCTACCGGGCCCAGGTGGCCGAGCTCCTGCAGGGCTGTCTGCGCCCCGACGTGGCGGTCTGCGCCCGGGCCATCAACGTCCTGCACTGCCTGCATGAGCTGCAGCACACTGAGCTGACCCACAGCGTGGAGGAGGCTGTGGCCAGCGGGGGCCTGGCCAGGCTGACCAGCCCCCCGCACCGCGCCGCCCTGGCCTACCTCCTGCAGGTGTCCGACATCTGCGCCCCAGAGGCGTCCCTGCCCCTGTGCCTCAGCCCGGGGGTCCTCCAGAGCCTGCTGCCCCAGCTGCTCTACTGCCGGAACCTGAGGTGGGCGCTGGGGGCAGGGCAGCGCAGGGGGGGCGGGAGGAGGGTACAGTGAGGACTGGGCAGGCTCCTCCCACCCAACGCCCCACTGTGTCCCGTCCTGGGGCCGCTGTCACCAAGGACCACAACCCAGGCGGCTTCAAAGGACAGAAACTGCTTCTCTCCTAGTTGCGGAGACTGGAGTCTAAGAGGATGTCATCAGCAGGGCCGTGCTCCCTGGGAAACCTGTAGGGACGGTCCTTGGGTCATTCCTGGCCTTCCCAGCCTGCGGTGTCTGCCGGCAGTCCTTGGCTTGCAGACTCAGGCTCTGCCTCTGAGGTCACATGGCTGTCTCCTCCATGTCTGTCTTCTTGTCGATCTCTCTCTCTCATGGGGACACTGGTCCCCACGCTGGGTTACAGACCACCTCACTCCGCTATGACCTCATCCTCACTCATTATCTGCAACGACCCTATTTCCAAAGAAGGCTGTATTTCTGAGGCACAGTGTTGGGGGGCTATAAACACCAGTATGTCATACAGGGGGACACCACTCAACCCACAACACCCCATATAGCACCTCATTGCTGACAGAGGCCACGCCCATTCATCCACCCTCAGCCTGTTGTCCTCGGCCCACTCTCTGGACTTCGGTGGTGGGGAGGGGAAGGCTGTAGGACCAGGGCCACTGCAGACCTCAGAATAGTTTCTACAGTCCTTAAAGGAGGGCAGCTGCTGTCCAACTGACACACACAGTGTGGGGGCTGCAGGGAAGACAGCCCTGTGGGTCAGAAGCCCACCATTTATGCCACTGAACCTCCCAAGTCGCCTGGTGGGAGAACTCTGAGCACGCGGGTGTCCTGGCACAGATCTGTGAACCGCTCAGCTGGGGCTTCGCTGGGATGGAGAGGAGGGGGCGGCAGAGGGTCTCAGCTTAGGTGTCTGAGCTTAGCCCCTACTCCGGTGCCAGGGGCCTCATCCCACCTGCCCACGGGCAGCGGTAGGACCACTCACTACTGCTGTTCCTCCTGACCAGGCTGGACACCAACCAGTTCCAGGACCCCGTGATGGAGCTGCTGGGCAGTGTGCTGAGTGGGAAAGACTGTCGCATTCAGAGGATCAGGTAACACAGACCCAGGAGACCCCACGTAGGGTGCTCACCTGTCTCTCCAGGTCTGGGGCTCTTTTCACATCCTCCTCTCTGCTCAAGTGGCCTGTGATACTTTCCGAGAGAGGTATCTACGGGGCATGTGGCTCAAGGTGCAGACTGCTTGTTTCCACCCATTCCAGAAAGTTCCAGAGGCCCAGGTACCTCACTTGTAAGGAGAGAGAAAGGATACGGCAAGAGTCCAATGCTACCGTAGATACATTTTTCCCAGTACTGTATGCGCGGATGTACTGCCAGGCCGGATCCACTCTACATTCCCCTCAGAGTTTGCCCTCAGATGGTATTCTGAGCACAGGATTACAGCTTTAAAAAAAAAAATCCAAACTTTTAAATTAAAAAATTCATATTAATTAGAACAATTTTAAACATCGCATCTTTACTAATTAATGACAGTTTATATACTAACCGCAGAGCAGATCTATATGCTCATGAAATCTCTCCTATAAATAACATAGCCAAGTCTGAATAACACCTGATTTGAATCAATGTGATGACCGGCAGCTGGCTTTGGGAGAACTAGGGAAGTGGATTTAGTGAAAGTAAGACTCAGAGAGTAACTTTTCATAAGCCTGACATAAGCTTCCAGCTTTTGAAATCATCTTTACCTGAAAAGACAAAAATATGGACTGAGTCCAGACTAAAAGTAAGCCATTGAGGATGGTGGTCAGAGTGGCGAGTTCTGTGTGACCTTCAACCTCTGTGTGACATGTGTGACCTTTGTGCCTAAGGAGGGTAAACAGTAGGGGTTCAGGGTTCCCTGGACCACTCCTCAGTGTGTTCGGGGTGTACCCTTTCCAGGTAGATAGAGATGTACATTTTGTTAAAGTCAGCGTCATATCTCAACCATTTTCCTTCCTTGCTTTAGAGGAAGGACGGGGGCCACGGGTGTGCTGGAGCCACAAGCTCATGAGAGCCACCAGGTCATGAGAGCTGACTGTTAACGTTCTCAGGAATTTTTACATGTTGACAGTGCTAGAAATTGGCCACAGTGGGAGTATGTACACCATGGAAATTAGCCAACACAACAAATCAGGGCTTTTGTTATTTTGCTTTTGCCTGAGAGGTGGTTCTCCAGCACAGCCCTGGCTGGAATCCCCGTGGTCGTCTGCAGTCCCATCCTCTCTGCTGCACTGTTTGTGCGGAAGCTGTTGCACTCAATTCTGGTCAAACTTCTCCCTGGGGCCCTCTGCTGGGCTTCCCAGATGGTGCTAGTAATAAAGAACCCGCCTGCAGGTGCAGGGCACATGAGACAAAGGCTAGATCCCTGGGTCGAGAAGATCCCCTGGGGGAGGGCATGGCCACCCACTCCAGGATTCTTGCCTGGAGAATCCCATGGACAGAGGAGCCTGGCGGGCTGCCGTCCATAGGGCTGCGAAGAGGCGGACACGCCTGAAGTGGTGGAGCACCCACACATGGGGCTCTCTGCTAAAGTGGAGGAAAGGCCACCCACTCTGGCCCTACCATGCCCATCTGCTGGGCCTGGCTCATCTGGTCTCCACCTGCGTCCAGGCCCTGCTGATGCTATGGTGCCTGACGGGTTTGCATCACAGGCCTGGAGCTGCAGAAGAGGTGATGAGGTTACAGACCTGCATTAAGCACCCTCTCCTTCTCTTCGGGCAGCTTGGCTGAGAATCAGATCAGTAACAAAGGGGCCAAAGCTCTGGCCAGATCCCTCCTCGTCAACAGAAGCCTGACCACCCTGGAGTAAGTAGGACCCTCATCACTGGGATGGGGGGAGCCTGTGAGCCGTCGTCTGAAGCCCCCTAGGCAACACTCTCCCCAGGGTGGGCCGGAAGGACAGCTGAGCCAGCCAAGTCTTGGCTCCTGCTCAGCGGCTGGGACTCGCTCACGGAAGCACCAGAATATCGGCCTTGAACCTGGAGTTATCATCTCCTCTCCACACTCAGCCCAAGCCCACTAGTTCATCAGACCCTGCTTTCTTCCCCCCTTCATGTGGGGCCATCACAGGGAATGCCTCCCTCATTTGCCTAAACAAAGATCTCTGCCCCAGTCCCACCAAACAGGGCTTTCCTGGTGGCTCAGGCGGTAAAGAACTCCTGCAGTGCAGGAGACCCAGGTTCGATCCCTGGGTCAGGAATATGCCCTGGAGAAGGGAGTGGCAGCCCACTCCAATATTCCTGCCTGGGGAATCCCATGGACAGAGGAGCCTGGCGGGCTGCAGTCCATGGGTCACAAAGAGTCAGACCCGACTGAGCAACTAACACGACAAACCCTGGCACATTCTCTTCGAGGAGCATGGATTTAAAGATCTGAGTAACTTCTGTTCTGCCTTCCCTCCCCGGGAGCTGGATAACTGGTCCTTTCTCTTCCTCCGCCAGTCTCCGCAGTAACTCCATCGGACCTCAGGGGGCCAAGGCGCTGGCAGATGCTCTGAAGATTAATCGCACCCTGGCCTCTCTGAGGTACGTGTCACCTGCTTGCTGCCTCTCTGCACCCAGGAGGTGGCTCAGAAAACCATCTCCTCAGGTGCCACCCGTGCAGCGGGAGGTAATTCCCAACAGCAGCCCCAAGATACTGGCTCCCATCCAGTGGATGCCAGGGCATCCTGTGTGCTGAGCAAGTTTCCAAGTCTAGCTCTTCACCGCGCCTGTGCTCAGGGTCTGAATGGGGGAGGGAGGAGAAGAGGGGCAGAGGTACGAGGAGGTCTGACAGGCAAAACAGTCTTCGAGGAAAAGCGCTTGTCTCCATGAGTGGGAGGTCCCCAAGGCCATGACATCAGGATGATCCCTGAGGTGCCTTCCAAGACACTGAAATCCCATCTTCCAGATGCTTCCCATGGCTTGCTGAGGTTTGCTGGGCTCCTTTAAGGGGCCAGTGGCTGTATCCATCCTTAGTTGATGGATACAATGCCTTGATGCCTACTGTCTGTCTGTTTTGCTCATTTCCTTCTTTTTACTGAGGCAAAATTCACATAAAATTTACCATTTTGGAGTGTACAGTTCAAATGTACATTCAGTTCAAATGCCACCAACACCTCGATCTAGTTCCTAAGTATTTACATCCCCCTAAAAGGAGTCCCTCTACCCATCAGCAATCATTTCCCATGCCCCCGTCTCCCCTCAGCCCCTGGCAACTACCAATCTGCTTTCTGTCTGAAGATTTCATGTAAACGGAATCAAACAGTAAGACTTTTTGTTCCTATCTTCTCAACACCCGGTGGAATGTTTTCAAGGTTCATCCATGTCGAAGCATGTGTATTCCATTCCATTTTAAGGCTGAATAATATTCTACTACATGGACCACGATTTGTGTATCCATTCGCCAGCTGCTGGACACGGGTTGTTTCTAGCTATTGGCTATTGTGCTGTACGTATTTGTGTACAAGCATTTGAGGACCTTTTATTCAGGTCTTCTGGGTGGATACATAGCAGTGGGATCTGCTGGGTCACAGGTGACCCTGTGTTTAACCTTTTGAGGAAACAGCCCGGCCTGCTTTCCTCAGAGGCCACACCGTCTAATGTTCCTACCAGCAACCGGGATGAGGGCTCCAATTTCTCCACGTCCTCACCAACACCTGGCTGCTATGTTTCAGCTGTAATTCAGACTATCGATGACCTTTGGTCCAGTTATCAGGGGCTCCTTGTCCACAGCCAGCAGGCAGGTGCCTGGAGAACCCAGGGAAAGCCTGAGGCCAGAGCAGTGGCGGGAAGGGCCAGTTCCCCCACTGCCTGGGTGTGTGGGGTGAGGGCCTGCCAGGCACCCTCCTGGGCTCCACCAGTGATGCCTCTCCTTACCTCCACAGCCTCCAGAGCAACAGGATCAGGGACGACGGTGCCAGGTCCATGGCTGAGGCCTTGGCCACCAACCGGACCCTCTCCGTGCTGCAGTGAGTGGGCATGCTGGCTGGCAGAGAACAGCTTTCTCTCCTCTCTTCTCCTCCCCCAAGGGCCTCTCTGTTTCCTGCACAGAGGGGTGGATGGGACAAGGCCCGGAGGCTTTCTGAGCCATCTGCATGGCCCCTGGAAAACCTGACATCCACTGCTTTTCTGGAGAATGGGTGTTGGGGGAATAATTACAAACAGAGCCTCCCACCAAGGTGGGAAATCCTCTCCACAAAAGCAGAAAAGTACGAAACAGCTTAGTTACTGGAGTAAGCACTCAGCTAGCCTGCAGTGAGCATCCCAGGTGATCCGCCAGTGGGATGGCAAAGACAGAAAGGAATCTCACCCTTTCCTGCAGCCAAGCAGACACAACCCTTTACATGGGGGTTTTCAAAGACCATAGCTTGTCCTCAAACAAGAGAACTGGAATAGCACCGTTTGTCATACTTAGTTATCCTAAATTTGCCTGTCGTTTGGGAGGGGGAGCCGTCCATGCCTGCCTCCTGCCTTCATGCTGAGGAAAATGAAAACACCTGCCTTTATGACAAGCAGGCACTTACAGCCAGACCAGGTGTTCCCTTCCTTGATGCACAGGGTTCAAAGAGATGGCACAGAGGCCCTTACCAAAGACATTCCTAGGCTGTAAGTCTGGCAAGAGGCTAACTTCTATTAATAGCTCTTAAAAAGATTTACATACTCTCAAAGGGACAGGGAAAGGATTTATAATCCCTAGTTTCCTCAAGGAAATACTCTACGGGAGGGGAGGGTTTTTTCTCCCCCTGCTCTTCTGGGACCAAGGAAAGTTCCATTTTGTGTAGATCGTAGTTAGCTTCATACAGATGAGGTCCTGGCCTGCCTGTCCTTCCAGGATGAACATAGGGCTCCTCCTGAAGTGTCTTCCTCCTCCAGAGTTAGTGTAAGAGGAAGTAGCTTCTGCAGACAGGAGCCTAAGCCAGGGTCTGCCCTCAGGAGGACTGTAGGGTTGGGGGGAAGGCTGCTGGTTGGTCTGAATGGAGGCAGACTGCTGAGTGTTGAGAAGGCTGGTCAGGTGAGGGGCTGGTGGGACTTGTATGTAGAAGTCTTCAGAAAGTCTCCAGTTTAGAAGTTGATGGATATTGACAGTGTCCGCTGGTCACTGCTTTCTGGCCCCTCAAGGGAAGGCCCAGCTGTCCTTGCCTCTTTTTTGTTGTTTAGTTGCTAAGTAGTGTGTTACTCTCTTGTGACCCCATAGACTGTAGCCCGCCGGGCTCCTCTGTCCATGGGACTCTCCAGGCAAGAATACTGGAATGGGTTGCCGTGCCCTTCTCCAGGGGATCTTCCTGACCCAGGGAAGATCGCACCCGCATCCCTGCATTGTTAGCAGGGTTCTTTACAACTCAGCCACCAGGGAAGCCCCCACCAGTAGCCTCTTACTCTTCACATCAGTCTATTAGCAACATTTTGGCAACAATCCAAGGACCCCTCCCCCATGCTGCGGTAAACTTGAACCAGACTGTCCTTGGCCTGGGAATGCCTGTGGCCAGCTTTACCGAAGGACCCTTCTCCTTCAGCCTGCAGAAGAACTCCATCGGGCCAGTGGGAACCCAGCAGATGGCAGATGCCCTGAAGCAAAACAGGAGTCTGAAGGAGCTCATGTGAGAAATGCAGAAGGGCCAAACTGGTACCCTTCGTGCCTGGCACAATGCTGAGCTTATCACAAATATTTGTGAGCATGGGGTGGGTAGATGGATGGATGGCTGGCTGGCTGAATGGGTGGATGGATGAGTCAGTAAATGGATTGATGGATGAATGAGTGGGTAAGCGGATGGATGCGTGAATGAATGATTGACTGCATGGGTACTAGATAGCTGGTTTTGGACTCCAAAACCCTGAGCCAGGAGAATGGAGATCCAGATTCCCAGGAAAGAGTGACGTCCAACTGTCTCAAGCTCACCTTTACTGACATCCCAGCCACATTCATATAAAGATCACAAATGCCTCTCACTGAAGAGTTGGCCCTGTCCCCGTCAAGGAGTCAAGGACATTGCTACCTTGATCTCTTACAAAGGCCACCTGCCAGCCGGCCTCAGGCAGAAGAGACTGTGTACTGGGCACCCTTGAGACCAGAGACAGCCCTTCCCTGGAGGGCTCCCGGACTCTGACCCCTCCTGGCCTCATCCCGCCCAGCTGCCCCACCCATGTCCCTTCTCTTGCAGGTTCTCCAGTAACAGCATTGGCGATGGAGGTGCCAAGGCCTTGGCAGAGGCCCTGATGGTGAACCAGGGCCTGAGGAGCCTGGAGTGAGTCCCCCGGGGTTGGCTGTGGGCAGAGGATGACTCCCCGCCCAGGTTCCCTGGCCAGCAGAGGGGCGGGTCCTGGTAGAAGTCAGTCAGAACCCACCAGCCCCCAACCCCAGGCACTCTGTGCTCCGAATGTCTCTCCATCCAGCCCAACCGGCCAGCTCCCTCTCCCTGGACAGTAGGTTGGTGTTGGTTCTAGAGTTCTCAGAGTGACAAGCACCGAGTGCCCTTTAGGAGCTGGCCTAGGTGGCTGTGGAGGGGGCTGGCTCCCAGGCCTATGGTGGGGAGTGGGGACACCTGGCTGTGCCGCTTTCTCTGGGGGCTGCAGACACATGTACCCTCAGAAGTCATGCGGAGCCGCCCAAATCAAGGCGACATCTAAACTCTGGCACTGGTGGTGCTGCACCCACCTGCCCTCACCTGGCAGAGGCTGGACTGAGGGGCACGGGAGAGGAATGAGGAGGGCATGGGGGTGGCACAGGGCTCCCAGCCCCCTGCTGCACTCAGTGCCCATGACCCCGGCTGGACTCCCCCCGAGTCCTGAGGCGGCCATGCCCAGGGCACCCTGTCCTCTGTCCGCAGCCTGCAAAGCAACTCCATCAGCGACCCGGGAGTGGCAGCGCTGATGGGGGCCCTCTGCACAAACCAGACGCTCCTCAGCCTCAAGTAAGCCCCGCCCTTCCTTCCGTTCCTTGGCTGGGGGTCTGAAGGGACTCTGGGTTATGGAGGGAAAGGCTGGTGTTGAGAAGTCCCCACTGCCACCCCCACCCCGAGGGCCTGGGGGGAGGAAGAGCCACGGTTGGGTAGCTTGGCGCTGGAGCCCGGCCGCCTGCACCCCTGCTCAAGGGGATGGGGGAGGAAGGCAGCCTCAGTGGGCAGGTCTGCCACCCCCTTCCTGAGGGCAAGCCTACACCCACCAAGCACTCCAGCCTGCCCCTCCCCTCACACCTCTGAGGTCCTGGCATCTCATCCTCTTCCTCCTGGACTGTCTGTCCTCCAGTGGACACTCCTGGGCAGGGGAGCACGTGGCTGGCAAGCCTTGCAAGGGGGGCTTCCTGGAGCGGGCTCTTCCCACCTCCAGCCAGGGCCCACCTGGGGTTCCTGGCTTCTAAACAGCCTGAGTTACCTGGGTGCTGCGCCACCCACCCCCCAACCCCACCGAAGGCCTCCCCTGTCTATCAGCAGCTCAGGGTCTTCTCTTTCCTCAGCCTTCGAGAAAATTCCATCGGCCCGGAGGGAGCCCGGGATCTGGCAGGTGCTCTCCGCACCAACAGCACCCTGAAGAGCCTAGAGTGCGTGAGGGGCAGGAGGGGCTTCCTAAGGCTCTCTTATGCCACCGGGGCCCTGCTACCCCAGGCTGGGAGCTGATGGGAAGGCCCTTGGGAGAAGGGTGTGGTTGGGGGCGTGGCCGGGAGGCCTGGCGGTGACCCTGACACATCCCCCTCTGATGCCGCAAAGTACATAAGGATGGAGTGAGTGGTGACGGTTGCCCTGCCCTGAGCCTGCCCCCCTGCAACAATATAGGAGCGGGGTGGGGGGCTCCCAGCACAGGGGCCAGGAGTGAGTGAGTCACCAGGCAGCTCTGCCACCTCCTGGCAGGTGACCAGGCATGGAGGCCCACCAAGCAGAGCCTGCTCCCTGCCCACCCCCAGGACGCACGGCAGGCGCGGTGCCCGGGAGCGCATTCAAGTGCCCCGAGAGCCTGAGCCGCAATCTTGGGGGACAAGACGCAGCCCTGGGGTGGGGCTGGGGACCCAGGAGTAGTCTGGATCCCCAGGGAGCAAGGATGGGGGCTGCACTGCTGGCTCCAGCTCACTTGTCCGCTCCCCTCTGCCCAGCCTGACAGCCAACCTACTCCACGACCAGGGCGCCCAGGCCGTCGCAGAGGCAGTGAGGGAAAACTGCGCCCTCACATCCCTTCAGTGAGTCCACGGCACCCCCAGCCAGCCCTGTCCTCCCAGAGCGGCAGGGCCCCACTCAACCAGGGGAGGCAGGAGGCCAAGTCGGGCGCAGGGTCCCCACCCTGGCACGGCTTCAGCAGGTTGTGCCCGGCCCCCTGCTCTGTTTCCTGGGGCCGATCCATGGAGAGGCCAGTGGTGGGAGGTGGGTGCCCATGTCATACATACACAGCTGTCATACACAGCTGCGCTGTGTCATACGCTCCATGCAAGGGCCCCTTCACTTGCCGGAGTGCACACTGACCCCCTGGGACCAGCCTGGGTGGGGGGCTGCAGGAGCTCTGCCCACCCTGGCCAGGATCCTAACCCCAAGGATTCCACCCCCTCTGGTCACTCTCCTCGGAGAAGCCCCTTCTTTCTGGAGCTCTAGGACCTCCTGGCTCTGCCCTGGGCCATGTGGTCATGTGTGTGTGTGTCTGCCCAGCCTGCAGTGGAACTTCATCCAGGCCGGCGCTGCCAAGGCCCTGGGACAAGCACTACAGCTCAACACAAGCCTGACCAGCCTCGAGTAAGTGGGGCCTCCAAGGGGGTGGGAGGTGCAGAGTCAGCCACCCTGCTGCCCACCAGCTCTCCTGCCCTCAGCACACAGCCTCCTCTGCTCTAGGGCCAGAGAGCATGTTTCCATCTGACTTAGTGTTATGTGTGTGTGTGTATATATATATATATATATATATATATATATATATATATTCTTTTTAACAAAATAACAGCTTTGCTGAGATATAATCCACTCTTTAAGGTGTACAAGTCACTGGTTTCTACTATATTTACAGAGCTGGGCAACCATCGCTAAAATCAATTTTTGAACCCTTTAGTCACCCCATGAAAAACCTCATGCTTATCAGCACTCACTCCCCACTTCCTCCCCAGCCCCCTAGTCCTGACAAACACTGATCCAGTCTCTGGATTTGCTTATTCTGGACACTTCACAAAATTTAAGTCATAGAATATGTGATCTTTCTGACTTAGGTCTTTCATTTAGTGTAACGGTGTCAAGGTCCATCCACACTATAGCATGTATCAGGGCTTCGTTCCTTTTCATGAGTAAATAATACTCCACCGCATGGGCAGACATGATGCTTATTCTCTCACCTGCTGATGGACATTTGGGCTGTTTCCACTTCTGGGCTATTATGAGTAACACTGCTGGGAACGTTCATGCACAAGTTTCTGTGTGTGGATACACGCTTTTAATTCTCTCGTGCACGCCTGGGAGCAGACCTGCTGAGTGAGGTGCTCGCTCTGTGTTTAACCTTTGAGCTTCACCTGCTTTTCATGCTCCCACAGCTTCCAATATATGCCATCTGGCAGGTCCTTCTGTTTGGCTCTGAGCATGCTATTCCTCAGGGTCTTATCCTGGGTCATCTTCCCCTGAATGATGTCTCTTTCTAGAAGCTCCTCCTCACCCAGGGCTCCAATTCCCCTTGAAGTCCTCTCTCTTGAGCTTCAGACCCCCATGTCCACTGCCCACTCAACTTCTCCCTGGGGGGACCTGGTTTACCTCCCCCACAA
The DNA here is from genome assembly GCF_016772045.2 of Ovis aries. Lineage (NCBI taxonomy): Eukaryota > Metazoa > Chordata > Mammalia > Artiodactyla > Bovidae > Ovis > Ovis aries. The sequence goes on along the minus strand of NC_056077.1, from coordinate 3,483,914 downwards.
GCCTGCTTCTTGGTTCCTCACCGTGTGAGGTGTTCTGGCCACCAACTGTGCAAGCTAGAAACGTCACCATCCTCACTTCCCACCACAGCTCATCTCCCAAGTCCTGTTGCTTCTCCTCCCAACATCCCACCCAGCCCCCTCCACCCGCACAGCCGCTGTCCAGGCGGCTAGCGTCACTCACCTGCCTCACCGCCGCGGCCTCCACATCCAGTCGCTCCTCTCACACTGCCAGCCAAAGATCTCTCCCAAACGTCAGTCTATCCCGTCCTGGACAAGTTTAGCTGGCTGCCCAGTGCCTGCAGAGTGAAGTCCAGCCCTCAGTGTGGCTCCCACAGCCCTGAAGTTCTGCTTCCTCTGCATCCCTGGGGCCTCACTCCACACTCCAGCAACTTGACCCAGTTCCTCTGGGTTCCTTGGATGTGCCAGGCCCGCCCCCATCTCACCCGCAGGCTTGGTCTAGACCTATTTCTGCCGAGCAGCCTCTGTGGCCACGCTGGGGAGGGCACCTCACGCTTGGTGACTCTCATCTCACACGTTCCCCCACCTGAGTTCCAAGAGGCCAGGATTGGGCTTGATGGTCCCCAAGGCACTTAAATGTTTGCTAACATTGTCAATGCAAACTGCTCCCTCAAATGTGCCAATGTCCACTTGAACTGAACTCTTAGTCATTTATTGCTCCAGAGCCTGCCACTTTCCTCCAATGTGGAAGAAAAATGAGTGAGGGTGGGGGTGGAAAGCTGAAAACACTGACCAGCAAGAATGGCTTGAGGACTAAGGGCTTTGATTTTGGGGATGGCTTTGAAAATCACACCAGTTTCTTGTGGACAGTATTTCCATGTGTCTGTTTCTGTTTTGCCTAATGGTCTAGACACGTGCAGACTCCAGACCACTGAACAGTCTTAGGCGGCTATGGGGCAGTGGCCACACAGGAAGTGCAATGATCCCCAGAGATCATTTACTATGGGGTGTGTGCTCTGATTTAAATCTAGAAGGTCCAAGTTCAGCACATCCTGCCAGAGCGTTGGCTCGGGTCCCGTGCACCCAGGGGTCAGGCTCTGCGTTCAGTTTACAGGAGAACGCCATCGGGGACGAAGGTGCTTCTGCGGTGGCCAGCGCGCTGAAGGTGAACACAGCCCTCACTGCTCTCTAGTAAGTCCTGACGTGCACAGCTGGCCCTTAGCCATCCTTCCACACTAAACATCCCTGTTTTCCCCAGGCAAGGCAGGTGGGTTTGATTTTCTTAATGTTAGTGATTAAGACATCAGACATCTAAAAAGTAAGAACTAGGGGTTCCGGGGGTGTCCCCCAAACTCTCCAGAACACCTGCACTTCCTGTGTCCAGATCTCTGCCTGGCATCAGTGTGGGCAGGAGATGCAGCATTCTCTGGACACACCACAGGCCATCAACTTTCAGCGCCATTTCACCAGTTTCGGCCCTAGGTCAAGGGGGTGGAGATGAAGGGTGAATGCGGATAGAGCTGGGCCGGCGGGTGTGCGGGCTGGGGGCTACCCATTTGCACTGACCGCATCTCCTCTTACAGTCTCCAGGTGGCCTCCATTGGTGCTCCGGGGGCCCAGGCACTCGGGGAGGCCCTGGCTGTGAACAGAACCTTGGAGATTCTAGAGTAAGTATTCCAGTCCCTGGCTACAGCCTCCTGCTCACGAAGTCAAACTGTTGACTCAAGAGTGATCATATATGGAAGGGGGACATGTATGTGGAAACTCCCAGGTCACTTCAACGCCTTCAGAGAGATCAAGTAGCCCCGGCCTCTCCAGCCCCGTCACCCTCTTTTCCTGGGGGTCACTTGTGGGTCCTCTTCTCCTTGGCCTTGCCCAGACTGAACATGTCCCCAGGCCGTTTAGGGGCCCTGGGGAGGGGGCAGTGGCCACTGACCCAGCCTGAGAGAAGATTCGAGCTCCAGCCCAAGCTCTGTTGGGCTCTTGGGCATGTCTGGTCCTCGCTGCTCCTGCAGTGCTGGGGTTCCAAGCGCACGTGCGCCTCCGGGTGGAGGGCTGCGTCTCTGGTCTCCGCCCCTTTCTTTGGAATGAACATGGAGGACGAGGGCTCCAACAGACCCCCAGCTTGGGCTGGCCTCACCCCTCCCACGTCCTGCTCCCCAGAGCCAGTGCCTGCTCTGTGCCCGGGAGCGAGGGAGGAGCAACCTCACCCCCCACAGTTGCTGAGTCCACACTGCCTCCACCCAGGCACCTACGCTCACCTGAAGGGGTGCCAGGCTCCCCTCTCGGCTGTCACTGTGCCTGAGATTGCGCCTCAGGGTTCCCGCCTTTCTCAACAGCTTAAGAGGAAACACCATCGAGGTGGCTGGAGCCAAAGCCCTGGCGAATGCTCTCAAGGTCAATTCCAGTCTCCGGAGACTCAAGTGAGTGGCTGCACAGATGTACCTGTGCCTCAGGGCAGCCGGTTTCTCTTCTGGACTCCCCCTGTAGCATAATACTTGCTTTCCGCTATAGCTGCTCCCTTCAAAATACAAACAGCTGATACTACAGTCATTATTAGTCAGTACTGTGGATGGGTTTGTTCCCTTTCGCGTTTTTGGTCATACGTCCTCTGTGGCACCTGCACGAGACAACCTGGCTGCGTACAGACTTGGGTCTTGAGGTTAAATGCCACTTGGCTGTTGCTATGGCACCTGAGGACCAATGAGGCCCAGACGGGTCCCTCCAAGAGAGTGCTGTGCTGCTTCCTGGGCGTGTCCTTCTGTCCTGAAGGGCTCACTGTGGCATCTCCATCTCTTCTCTGCCTAGTCTTCAAGAGAATTCCTTGGGAATGGAGGGGGCAATATGCGTTGCCACTGCACTGTCTGGAAACCACGGGCTCCGGCACATCAAGTGAGTGGGGCTCAGCGGCACCTGCCCTTTCCCACCAGCTTGGTTCACCCTTAGAAGTGCGTCCAGGTCAGGCCCTGCCTCCCCCCTGAACCTTGGAGTCAGCTGACCCCAGTCCGCCAGTAGCTCTACAGGGAACTCCGCATACAAGGGGGCCATTTGGAGCCTCGTCCATGGGACAGTGGAAGCACGGAAGTTTCACCTGGGTTTAGTGTTTCAGGTAGCGGCCACCTGCTCCTTACTGATGAGGACCTTCAGGCCTCCAGCCAGTTTCTCAAGCCCTATCCTGATCCTTCTCTTCCAGTCTCCAGGGAAACCACATTGGAGAATCTGGTGCCAGGATGATCTCGGAGGCTATCAAGACAAACGCTCCCTTGTGCACTGTGGAAATGTGAGCAAAACAAGTTCCTGGTGGATCCGGTAGACACACAGCTGAAAGCTTTCCAACAAAAGGACCATTTCTCAAGGGTGCCCTCCTGCGGTCTGGGAATGATGCTGACCCACAAGAGCGCTGGTCTCCTGCAAGGAGGCAGGAAAGGTGCTGCCAGAGGAGCATACGAGCCCCTCTCCTGGTCCAGGGTCAGTCCAGGCAGGGGAGAGATGGGACGCTCCGCTACAGCACGGAGAACAGACGGTCTTCTGCAAGGGACTCGGGGATGGGTCTCAGAGCTCAGCAAGAAGCCAGTCAGCGCCTATTTATATCCTGGGGTCTTTAACGTGCCCCTACCTTTTCTTATCATGATTGCCCTGGATAAAATCACTCCCTCACTCTGAAATGAACTGCCATCTTCAAGCCCACGAAGAGTGTCAATTTGGCATCAGTGACAGAGGGAACGTCTTTTTTCAAAAAGAAAAGGCTACAGGAGTATGATCTTTAGAGTCATATGGAAAAAAAATCTGAAGAGAAAGGAAGGCTTTAATTATAGGATTCTGGAGCACAGACAAAAAAAGTTATCCAAGGTTTCTGTCATCTTTCACCCATTACCAAATCTCTCAAAGGCAGAGATTATGTCCACTGTATGTCACCTGGAATCTGGCATGGTGGTTATCAATAGCATGTTAAATATCGATGTCTTCATACTATCTTTCTGTATCAGGTTCCCCAAAGCACTTCTGCATCTACAGCTTCCCCATGAGAGCAAGACAACTGAGCTTCCACGTGGCATAAACTCCCTCAGATGCCTTTCAGTGTTGGAAGGAAAACTATTCCAAATGAACATCAGGGGTTCTTCAACTACAAAACCAAGGAAAATGGTTATGGAAGCTATAATTATCATTTTTAAATTTGAACAGGAACGATTGTTCCATATGTTTCTTTAAAAATGAGTACTTGGGCAAGAAACATCATTGGATGATATAACCATGAATGAAATCCTATTAAGGGAGGAAATCATACAGTCTCTGAGTATCACCCCAGAGAGGTATTTACAAAGGCTCCATAAAAATGGAGCCATTTTGGGGATTTCCTTGGCATTCCAGAGGTTAAGACTCTGCGCTCCCAATGCAGGGGGCATGGGTTAGATCTCTGGTTGAGGAAACTAAGATCCCACAAGCTAAAAAAAAAAAAAAAAAAAGAATATGCTGGTTAATATTTTTTTTAATGGAGACATTTTGCAAATGTCACCTTGTCAGTGATTAAACGCCACATCACTGATGATGGGGAAATGGACACCCTGTGCCCCCAGTGTGACGGCTGAGAAGGACGTGTCACTGATGTACTATTCCTGCCAAAAGTATTTATCTGAATCTAATCATGAAGGAAGTCAGACAAAATCCAAATTGAGGGGTGTTCTGGGAAAAACTAGCAGGGCCTCTTAAAAATTGTCAACATCATGAAAAAAACAAAAAGGCTGGGACTGTTTTATTATTAGAGAGTCTTAACAACTTAAGAGCTTTAATTGGATCCAAGACTAGCGGGGAAAGAATCAGCTATAAATAACATTATTTGGAAGGCAGGGACATTTGCTGTTAAGTCTTATATAATCTTCACTAGATTACTGGTTCTGAAAGGTACTGTTTCTGGGTATAGAATTCCAGGAGGATAGCCTTCTCTTTCAGCACTTTCAAGAGGTTGCTATACTGTCTTCTGGTTTGCAGTTTCTGGCTGAGTTAAGAAGGTGATGGACAAGAGTCACAGCAGTCAAGTGCTGGAGACAGCTGCGCCTTGCAGGAAACTAGCCCTGGAGAAACCTCAGGGGCTAAAATGTGCTCTCCAGGGACCTCAACACAAGTCACACTAGAATTGGAAGGAGAGCCCCCTCCCTCCTTCAAAGTCTCTCAAGCATCCTACTGATCGTGCTTAACATGTTGTCCAGTCACCAAGTTGTGTCCAATTCTTTGCAACCCCACAGACTGCAGCATGGCAGACCTCCCTGTCCCTCAATATCTCCCAGAGTTTGCCCAAGTTCATGTCCATTGAATTGGTGATGCCATCCAACCATCTCATCTTCTGTTGCCCACTTCTTCTGCCCTCAATCTTTCCCAGAATTGGGGTCTTTTTCCAATGAGTTGGTTATTCACTTCAGATGGCCCAAAGTATTGGAGTTTCAGCATCAGTCCTTCCAATGAGTATTCAGAGTGGATTTCTTTTAGGATTGACTAGTTTGATCTCCTTGCTGTCCAAAGGACTCTCAACAATCTTCTCCAGCACCAGTTTCAAAGTGTCAATTCTTCAGCACCTGGCCTTCTTTATGGCCCAACTCTCACATACATACAAGACTACTGAAAAGACCACAGCCTTGACTACTTGGACCTCTGTCAGCAAAGTTATGTCTTTGCTTTTTAATACAGCCTAGGTCTGTCATAGCTTTCCTTCCAAGGAGATTGACAAGCAATAGCTTCACCAGCATAGAGCAGACCAGAAGGTGAGTTTGAAGCTGAGGCAATAAATGGATAACCAACACAATGGGACTTGGGGGGTCTTTTTGTATTCCATATTGGAAAACCTGCCGTGTCTTCAGGGTCAGCACGTTTTCTTCTGCAGTGTCTAATCTGCTCTTATCTCAGTGTGTATGGTTTCCCTCTTGGTTTTTAAACCTCCAGTAGCTCTCAAAGTCTAGAGACTTTCCATCTTCCACATCTCACAGCCTGCTCACGCTTTCCTCTGTTGTCTGAATATACGGAATACAGTCATAATTGTCTGTCCTTTTCCACTGCCTGGCATTTCTGGGTCATTTCTTGACTTTTCTTACACCTGGTAATTTTTGATACCAGACATTGAAAACATTCTCTTGTTGGGGACTGATGATTTTTATATTCCTTAAAATATTGTTTTGTCTTGAGCTTCATTCTGGGACACAATTACCTAGAAACACTGGACACATCCTCTGTGACTTGGGCAGGGTTCCCATGTGAGAGCCCATCAGAAGAAAGAATCACATGAGGGAAACAAATACATTTTTGTTTTTTTAAAAATAGAAGTCAGGTCAGATTCAGCTAAACCATAGCTGTAACATCCAAGAAGATGCAACTTGTGCTTAAAAGCCATGGCCTCCAAGTAGGTTCATGTGACTCCCAACACACTTACTCCCCAGTCAGCTTATCAAAGATGGGATAGCTCAAATTATTGGTGAATCAATTGAACACTGAATGTTTAAAAAAAAAGAGTAATCTCTTATGTAAAATTTAGGGCAAGACAGAAAAAAAAAGCAAAGACAGAAATAACTGTCACACTGTCTCCTAAAAGTCACACATCCAGTAATAATCCATGAACTTTTCTTGAAGAAGTATTTATATGTTACAGGTACAAATAATTATACTTTCAAATAAAACTTAATAGTATAAAAATATGGAATAAAATACATTTATTGAGATAAAGAACTTCACAAGTCTTCTGACTTTATAATTGAAAAGTAAACAAAAATTCCTCTGTGCTTGTTCTCTGTATTAACAAAACCAAAGCAAAGCAAAATCCACATACCTGTCACTTCTCGCTCCACAAAAGGGAAATTCTTCTAGTGCCATTCTATTAAATTCAATATGGTTTATTATTTTAAGTCAGAAACCTGAATACGTACCAACACTCTTCCCTTAATTTCCTCCTTCCTAAGGAGGAACGTCAGCCTTCTGAAAGAAAATGAAGTGTGTGTGACCTGGAGCATGTCTCTGTTGCCTGATTTTCAAGGAAAGCTGGTTTTCATCTGAATTAACTACTTTCTTCCCGAAAACTTTAGTTAGGAAAATACATTTAAAGCTTGGAATTGTGAACGTGCAGAAGGAGGAAAATAAGACTACAGAGTGAATTAAAGCCTAGACTCAAAGCTGATACAACGTAAATGTCCTGACTGCCCTCCAGTTCCTGAAATGAGTCCTGTGCCGAGTTTCAGCCCCAGGTCTGGGAAGGTCCCACTGACTTTTAGAGAAAAAGTGCGACAAACATAACAGCCAAGACTTATATGGTGTTGGCTGTTATTTCTCAAAAGCTTTTGCCCTGTGGATGTGAATCACTAGGAAGACATGCATTTCCAAAGTTTTAGGAGATAGAAAAGGCAAAAAAAAAAAAAAAAAAATTCTCTGGGGGGCTGGGTCTGGTTCTTGTTTAAGCTTTGGAATGTGTGAGCAACACCCAGGAAACAAAACCAGAAGCAGGCTTTGCTTCATTAACAACAAGTCCAGCTGGCTTGTCCAACAAATGCCTGTTTTCTTCTGCCTCCTTAATCCCCCCTCTCCCTACAAATCTGAGGGCTTTTTAATCTGCCTAGGTCCCTTGGCACGACGGTCAGAAGTCACTGTCACTCTCCTCCAGGGGCTCGGGTTTCCGGCCTCTTCGACTGGGCTTGGCTGCTGAGAGCGCCACGCTCTCGTCCTCCAGGTCGTCGTCCTCTTCGTCATCCTCCACGTCAATCTCACTGTCCTCCAAGTCTTCCTGCAGGAGAGAGAGTTGAGTACAGCGGAGGGACCCCTCCAGTTGCTGATGTCACATCAGCAGAGACCCTACCTTGCGTTTTCACTAGCAGCTCAATAACCAGCAAAACCTATGCGAAGGGAGAGCCTGGAAGAGAAACAGTCAGACTGTGGGGCATAAGCACAGGGCCAGGATCTACGGACCGCTGGCTGGGACAGTAACACATACGTAAGGGTGTCCTGAAACACCAGCATGTGAGCCGAGGCTGCTGCTGCAGGTGGCTTTCCTGCTTCTGTCTCAGGAGCAGCATGGAGCTCCTCCCCAGCGCCCCTCGTCGCAGCAGCCAGCCAGGAGGATGGGGGCTTGGGAGACAGGCGGCGGGGCTTACTTTGGCTTTTGGATGGAAAGCCACTCAGGAAATGGGTGTAAGGAGCAAACTAAAAGAAACATTCTCTCTCTCTCTCATCATCTGGGTAAGGGTCACCAACTCAGCCAGCTTGTTCAAAGTGCAGGTCCTGTACCCCTGGGGAAACCAGAATGGTCGGCCACTCCATACAGACCATTCCCACCAATGCACAATTTCCCTCTTTAAAAACATAAAACACCCTAACGCGTCGCCCGTCCTCCTCCGCAGCTACTCAGCCCTGCTCTCCTGTGGCCTCACAGCAAGCCCCTGAGCGAGTTCTGAGCTCACACAGGCCCTGCTCTCTGCCCTCTCAGCACCCTCCAGCCACACTCTCCCATCGAGGCCCCCAAGACTGAAACAGTCAATGGACTCAGATCCTACAGGTAATTAGTTCTCCATTCCTGACCCGAACACCAGACTGCTCCCTCCCCCGAGACCCTCTTCTGTGCTCGCCCCGCTCACTCTCGAATCTTCTTAGTCAAGCGTGCAGACCCGCTCTCCCTCCCTGCCCACTGCGATACAGAGGTGGCTCAGACCTCTGCTCTTCCTCGCTACCTCCCTCCCCAAGCAATCATGTCCCCCCTCATGGTGGTCTTAAGGAGGTTCCCAAATTCAGTCTCCAGCTTAGACCTGAAGTCCAGACCTGAATACAACTGGCTTCTCAGCACCAGCATGTGGACGCCTAGCAGGTGACTGACTCAGAATGACCAAGCCAGACCTCCTGCCTGCTCTCCAGGCCCGGCCCTGAGGTCTGCCCGCCTTGGGAATGTGAGAACTACACTTTCAGCCAACGAAGCCACAACCAGGGCATTTCTAACACTTCATGTCCAAGTAACAAAACCTGACGGCTCTAACCTCAGAAACACCGCTTCTCAAGTCTGCTGCTACCGCCACCCTCACTTCTGAATAGACCCCTGCAGATGCCCTCCACCCAACTCCTCACAGGCCCTCCCAAGCGCAACCCTCCCCTACCACTCAGTCAGAACCCTCATCCCTGTTACTCTTTTCCCTGAACCTGCTTTATTTTTCTTACCACAATGACCCCTGATGTATCTGCTTGATGACCATTAGAATATAAGCCTCATGGAGGCAGGGATTGGTTCTGTTCACTGCTGTATTCCCCAACCCCTAACGGTGCCTGGGATGCAACCAGAACTCAACAAGGACCTGGCGAGTGAATGAGTGGGACAGACCCAAGGTGTTGCATGGAAACAGCCTCCTTGAAATTAACAAGCAGCAATAGGCACAGAGGAGACTTTAAACTATAAAACAAGGTGATCACTCAGAAAAGTAGAAAGCTAAAAAAAAAAAAAAGAAAGAAAGGAAAGTAGAAAGCTATACCAACGATCAAACAAATCCTAAGAAGGGGGGCCAGACAGTGTTCCCCAGGCCACACTGCTGGGACCCAATCAGGGCATCTTTTGAAGAATATCGGCCTAGGCTCTGTGCTAGAGCCAGGCTCCAGACACACGCAGCATTCACCTGGATAGAAGGCCTCTGACTCCATCAATCTAATCACCCTTCACCTCTTGGGCCTCACAGCCCTGCCAGGGACTCAACACAGCAGCAGGTCCAGAGCAGTGAAGGGTGCAGCCCCAACAACCAGACCCCATTCCGTTGGCCCACAGTCAGTTATTCATTCAATAACGCTGAGGGCACCGGCAGCCTCATGTCACAGCCTCTCTGGGCCCTGGTCTCGGGAGAGCCTGCCTTTTATGTCCTCTCCCAAGAATGGAGCTGGTCTTGACCCCAGCCCTCAACAGCAGCCCTTCTTTTCTAGGATACGGTTCAGAGGCCTGATGACCTTTCATGGCTCAGCATCCACCCCCCCACCCTCATTAACACAGGGACCTTTAGGTAACTCCACCACCCACTGTGGAAACCACATAAGTGGCTTCCTGCCCTGGACACCAGGCGTCACTCTTGGGGGAGGTTCTCTCTGGCCCTGAGCAGCTCACACACACACAAATGGATGAGGCAAAAAAGGAAACCAACCTGCTTCTTGGAGCTGGAAGTCTTGCATTTACCTAAGAAAGCTGGTGCTACTTCCATCTTTGGAAAGCAAGAATGGAAAGAACAATGAGAAGGAAAAAACCAAAGTAGGGCAAGCAAGTTCATTTGAAAAGAAAAGAAATGAGCCATCAACAAGCAAAGATGAGAGGTCAGCTCCGTGGGAGGCCAAGCTCTGCCACAGACCCAGCAACGTGCCAGGTTGAGAAGCAGCTCTTTATACTAAACTGGTGAGATGCATTCAGCTCCTTGGTCAACCTAGTCTACAAGGCTGGCCCAGGACCACCAAGACCAGGGCTGCTCAAGGGGCTGGTCAGGACTCACATCATCGTCCGTGTCTCCACCCTGCATCGTGCCCACGACGTGCTTGCTGGGTTGTCCTGAGAAAGAGAAGTGCGAAGAGCATGAGAACCTATGAGACAGGCAGGAAGTGGGCACCAAGATCTGCTTTCCTTTCAGAAAGTGGAAAGAAGAATTCACACTAAAAAGTTGACTTAGGGAGCATCCAGCTACTCAGAAGCAGACCAGGAGCAGATCTGCTGCATCTCCACTTCGGAAAAGAGGAACAAGGCTATGAAATCTGAGCATGAGTTGTGGATTGGAAAAATAAACATGCATCCTATAAATGTCCCAGGGGGAAAAATAAAATCCCTGAACCCTGTCACTAGAATACATGGAGGTGTGTGCTCTCTGCTGAAGAGACAAGTTCTCGCTTTGTGGGCCAGAGTCACTTATACTGGGATCCACACCTGGGCTTCAAAAAGTAAAAACAAAAGTATCACTCTATCTTATCCTTCAAAACAGCATCATTAACCAAAGTGGTTCTCCACTCTTCCTCTGGAAGTCAATGTCACCTACGTGTGACTTCTGCAAAAACTCAAGAGCCATCCTTCCCACGTAGAGGCAGAGAGCTGCACTCCCCTGAAGGCTGAGAAAGGCCCCTGGTGATGGGTGTATGTGTGTGATGTGTATATTTATGCGTGTTTGCATGTGCAGAAAGGCAATTTAGAAGGACCCAGCCCCAAGCCACAAGCCCTATACGGTAGGCAGTGGGACATGAGGAAGGCCCCGTGGAAGCACCCACATTCACTCCACATTATTTTACTCCTTGAATCTTTTGCAGTGAGAAGGCAGAAACTAAAAACAGGTTTTAACAGCAGAGATGCTCATGTAGGTCCCTTATCTGTACATTAATTCTCTGAGCATAAAGGACGTAATTGCACTGAGACCAGTTTGGACCCAAAAAGGAAAGAATTCAGCTCCTCGGTGGAGGCAGTATGTTCCGTGGCCTCTGTGAGAAGCACCAGACTACAAGCCTGGCTCTTCTTGGGGCCAAAGGTAAGAGTATCAGCAGCAAAGATGATCACTAGGCAGGTTAAGAGCAAGATCCTGATAAACAACAGGGCAGGTGCTTACGGGCCTGGAGACCCAGCAGCCCTGACCACAGTCCGGCTGTGGTTTCCTGGGCCCGGGGGCAGGGCAGGGGGTGAGCGAGCGAGGCTGGGGTACCTTGCATGAGCACCTCCATGGCCGTCCGCAGCTTGGACAGCCGTCTCTCTTCCAGTTCACTGTCGGATTCATCGTCCTCCTGGATGTCAATGTCAGAGTCATCGTTACCTGGCAGGGACACAAGGAGGCAAAACAAAAGGGCAGCTCCATCATCCCTCTAAAGCAGCCCCTGTCCAGTGAGGCTCTTGTGAAGAGCCATCTGTGCTGCTCAGCTTTACCTGGGATGCATCTGACTCTACAAGTCTCTTGGGAATTGCCTATAGCTCCTTAGGGAAGGGTTCATGCAGACAAGGATAGGCTAGTTTTTTTAAAAAACAGTTTTTTCAAAACAAGAAAATAGTGGGTCAGTTATATCAGAAACACTATTCCAGCATGTAAAACTAAAACACTGACAGCCATCTGTCAAGGGAGTTGGAAGTTCTTTGTTAGTTTGCGGGTTGGGGGGGGCACCATTCTCTGTTCAGCAAAACAAGCCTGGAGGCAAGCCAGGAAGGGCCTGAGTGGCTGCCTGGGACAAACGACTGCCTGGTAACTGGCAATGAACACTGGGGACTGTGATATTCTTAACTGGAGAAAATTCACTACAAAGATAAAAAGAGGTGGTTCTCAACGAAACAGTCTTTTACATTAATCTCCTAAACACCCCTCTGGAGTCTTGTGCAGGTCGAACATTTCCTATAAACCTACAGGAGTTTCCACAGTGGGGAGGAAAAGACGTCACTGCCCAGCCAGACTTTTTTGTGCCCAGAGAGTGGCAGAGGTTTCAGAAGGATGGAACTGGAAGAATGCAGTTGCTGTTCTGATCACTGACTCTTAAGACACTTTGGAAGTAGAGTCACTGTTCATCTGTGATAATGCTTTGTGTATGAGGCCCTGCCGTAGACAGTGATGACACGGCAGCTGCATCTGGGTGGGCTCCGAGGAAACGCTTTCTGCTTCCATCCACCCTGGAGGAAAGCGCTGTGCTCTACAGCACGGAGGCCAGGGCCAGTAGCTGTAGAAAGTGTCAGTAAGAGCATCCTGAGAAGACCTCAGCACCATCAATCCAAAAACTACCCCCTTATAAAAGCCATTACAGAGAATGGGATTAGACATTAATACGAATTAATGAGCGTAATGTGAAATCACTCCTCAGATTATTTCACTTTTTACTTCCTCCAGAAAAAATGTGACATTAAGTCTTCACCCCATACAATACAAAGCAAATGATACTATGGATTTTAACCCAACATTAAAACAAGCACCTCAGACTCAGTATGATTTCTTCTGACAACTCACAGCAACGGACTGAGGGTCAAGCACGTAAAGTTAACAGCGCTAACACAAAAATCACTGAAGTCGAGTTGTCAGCGACACATTAATATGAGTACAGCCAACAAGCGTGCTGGGAAGATTCACCAGGGAAAGAACACACTTCGCTGCTGGGACAAGTAGACAGCCACGTGCAAAAGAATGGAGCTGGACCCCTACCTCATACCACACACAAAGGATTAAGCTGAACTGGGTCAGAGGTCTAAATGTAAGAATTAAAATGATAAAATACCTAGGAAAAAAACACATGGGAAAATCTTGGTGACCTGGAATTCGGCAGTTTCTCAAACATGTCACTAAAAGCACAGCAATAAAAGAAAAAAAAATTAATAAACTGAACTTGATTAAAGCTCTGTAACAACAAAGGGCAGCATCTAGAAAGTGAATGACAGAAAATATTCACAAATCACATAAGGGTCTACTATCTAAAACATATAACTCAATAATAAAAAGACAACCCAGGGACTTCCCTGGTGGTCCACTAGTTAAGACTCAGTGCTCCTAATGTAAGAGGCCTGGGTTTAATCCCTGGTCAGGGAACTAGATCCCACATGCCACAATCAAGACCCAGTGCAGCCAAATAAATAAATAAACATTAAAAAAAAAAAAGATAACCCAATTAAAAAATACACAAAGGTCTAGAATAGATTTCCCCAAAGAAGATATACAGACAGCCAAAAGCAGACAAAAAGATGCTCCATTTCATTAGCTATTTCAGAGAAACTCAAATCAAACCCCCAGTGATTAAACTATAGGCAGTTTTTTATTATAGGTTTCTTTTAGATAAGCACTGCCCAACAGAAATATGCCAGCCCCAGACGCAACTTAAAGTTTTCCAGGAAGTACATTAAAGCAAAAGGAACAGGTGAATTAATTTCAATAATGTTCTATTTAACTCAATATACCTAAAACATCATTTTAATAAGTAACCAACATAAAAAAATGTTAATGAGTAATTTTACTTTCCTTTTATATCAAGTCTTCAAAATCTGGTGTGTATTTGCTACAAACAGTGCATCTCAATTTGGCCTAGCCATGTTTCAAGCGCTCAAGAACACGAGCTCAGGGCCAGGAACAGCCAGGGCTTCAGGACAGGGCGCTCCCTCGGCGCCTCCTCCATCGCTGGGCGCTGGGGCAACACCTGATGCGGCAGGCACCCGGGGAGTGTGCGCACCGTGTGTGACTACCTGCTCTCCACTTCATGGCAGGGCTACTCAGCTATGTTCAAGACATTCCTGGGTCACTTTTATAAAGTCAGAGGAGGCCTTCAGTCCTAATGCTACAGTGCTTGAATTCTAAGAGGATCCAGTTAGACACTTAACCACCAGGAACAAGGTTTAAGACGCTGCTGGGGAGATGAAGAGTCACCCTTGACTTTTATTACTGGGCATCTGAACAAAGTACTTAATCTTTTTAATCTCTGGGGCCTGTGGCACTTTTCCATCTCTAATTACTCAGCCTTTCTCTCCCTCAAACCCCTCACTCCAAACCCCAAAGCCAAACCTGAGGTGACTTCCCTTCTTGCTTAACAGAGAAAACGGTCTCCATTGGATGTGAGCCCTCAAGCACACGACCCACCTTGAGCCCTGTGTGTTCATATGTTACCTGGCTCAACGAAACTCACCCCTGACCCTAGGCCCGGCTTGCCAGCCTTTCTGGACTTTCCCTCTCTGGTAGCTCCCACCTTCCCAGCTCCTCTGATTTAATCTTTGCTTAAACAGAGTCTCCTCGTGGTCTCCCCTGACCCCTCTTTACAACTGCAATTCTGTGACGCCCTCCCTACGTCCTGACCTGCTCCACTTCCCCCCAGTGGCATTCTTCACCTTCCACAAACAGCTTGCTTGTTTGTCCCCAAGCATGTCGCCAGCCTGTCAATTCATTTAAGGCAAGGATCCCCATTTACTGCCCACTGAAACGTCCTCAGCACCCAGAATCTATACTCAGTAATGCTTTGCTGGGTTAAATCAGCTACCCACAGAGTAGCCTGAACAAAATGATCTCATCCAGATCTTGGATTTTGCTCATCCTCACCTCCGATTCAAGTCTATGTACTATTGGATTGTTCTGTTCAGGAGGACTTTTTCACAGATAAAGAAAAGTTCAGGAAGTCTTCCTTTCTAGCTCTCATTTATATCCCTGGTGGGCTTCCCTGGTGGCTCAGATGGTAAAGAATCCACCTCCAATGCAGGAGGCCTGGGTTCAGTCCCTGGGTCAGAAAGATCCCCTGGAGAAGGGAATGACTACCCACTCCAGTATTCCTGCCTGGAGAATTCCATGGACAGAGGAGCCTGGAGGCCTACAGTCCATGGGGTTGCAAAGAGTTGGATACGACTGAGTGACTAACACTTTTAGTTCCACTATGGGCAATGTTCTTCACATGTGTAGAAAAGCAAAGACAGACAGGGAAGCTTAAGTAGCTCAGGATGAGCGGAACTGAGAATGGCACTTCATAAGTTATTTTCCTGACTTCTTTGCTTACCACAAACTAATTAAGCATTACCCTTCATTAGGCTGGTTTAAACTGAAAATTACTTTACCAGAAACACTAAATCACACATACGCATGAGAATCTCTTTCATAAGATGCCAAACCTATGAATCACAAACTTAAGGTCTGAGTTCAGAAGAATAAAGCAGGCTCAGTGAGAAAGGTCTCTATGTGCTGGTCCAGGGCGGAGCGGGATGCAGGGGAACCAGGCTCTTACCTGTGCCGGGCCTCTCGGAGGGGGACACACTCCACGCAGGCTTATCACCGAGGGCCGCGTCAGGCACTCCTGGCTGACCTGGAACCATAAAGGTGAGCAGCTGCTTTGGCTAGAGAAGCCCAGGGAATTTTCTAAGCTCACCCCATAGGATTCCCCAGCAGTCCCCTATGCTTCTTCCAGACAGAGTTTCCTAAGATTCAGGAGAGAGAGGCACATAACAAGTACAATAGCAAAGAGATACAGAAGGAAAAGACACAGAGAGAGAGCACACATGCCTGCTGTCCCGGGGACACTTCCTGTGAGCACGCGAGAGAAGCCATCACAAGAAGAGAGCAATAAGTGAGAAGAGAGTCTCGGAGATGCAGTCACCAACCCCACATGACAATCGGGTGCTGCTACTGTGCCCAGGGCTGGCCTGACACCCTGGTGAAGTTTGTGGATGAAGCGGGCTGACCAGCCTCGGGGACAGCTCCTTCCCAGAATCTAGGTCTTACATGCAGGTCGCCCCCATTTCTCTGTAGGTGAGGGCCTAGACAAAGGACTCTGGACTTTGGGGGGACATGTGCTGGGGGTGTGGTGGGGGCTACCTTCAAGCAGATGCACTTGTACCTCATCACAATACTTGCTGCCCCTCAGTTTGCCCTAAAATAAGGAACCCTACAGACTGCTGAAGACAAGATTCCTTCCATAGTTACATATAACTCCAACTAATAACTATCATTTAAATAGGGGAATATAAGATTTTAGTTGGTGTGAAAACCAAATGTGCTTTAAATGGTAAGTAGTTTTTAACACACTCTCTTAAGCTCCTGAATTAAAATGGTACTGATATAAAAGTTGTGAGGAAATCACCTTTTGAAAAAATAAAATGTGCATGTTAAGTTTCCCAAGGCTGAAAACTAGTCCAGAAAAAGCACGTCTGTTTAAACGTGTGGACTCACTTCCGCTCTTGAGCAGGCGTTTTCCTTCTTCCTTGAGCTTGTTCTGCATCAGACGGAGAGTGCTCTCAGTTTCCTGTGGAGCAGGAGAAACAAGAGCCAGGAGAAAGGACCCTTTTGGACTGTTTTATTCTGCTTTACCATGTAAGTACTGCTAGACTTGTGATGCAAAAGCAGAAAAGACTGAGCTACAGGAAGGGGAGGGAAACTGACTGCAGAGGAAACCTGATACCCCTTCTCCGTCATCACCCCCGGAGCCGGATGGAAGTGGGGGGCTCCCAGCAAGGACACATTTGGCCAAGACGGGCCTGTCCAGCCTCCAAACCCATGCTCCTTCCATCACACCCAACTGCCTCTAAAGAAAAGTGATGACACAACGAAATGTCTGCCACCCGTGCTGGTGTGGGATGTGGACACACAAACAGACGCATCAACTCTGGGCCTTTTACTAATAAAATAAAGCATGAATTTTACCACTTTCCTCCCCTGCACAATTCTAGCCCTGAGAGGTGCTAAATGGTGGAAGTGATCAAATAGGAAAAGAAAGAAAGAAATACTCATCTTCATTCCTAGGATATTTTTTTAAAAAGCCAATACTTGAGTTAGGTTATAAAATGTGAACCTGATTATTCTCAAGAGAAAATAGGAGAGGAAATCGGCTTTAAAAAAGGTGCTGTTGTTCTAAACATTACAAAGGAAGCAGTGTTCCACGATGAGATGTTCCGAGGGACAAGGTACCAGAAGCCCAGGAGCAGGTGTGAGCCGGCAGGTGTGAGCCGGCAGGTACTGCTGAAAGGACGGTGGGCAGGGAGGGGCCCCTCAGAAGTTGCCCCAGCTGCCCACTCGCATCCCAAGGCGTGTTCTTCCTTACGTTCTCCGAGCCCGGGGTGGCCCAGAAACAGTACAAAATGGTCAGCTTATTTTCACTGTCTCTTTACTGCTCTTTCCAAGACGCTTAGTGTTTAAGATTTCCAGAACCCCAGGGGCTTTTCACTGTCCTCAAAATGTGCCTGTCCTGGGTCCCCCACTCCTGCCTCTGCCGGAAGCAAGAGTGGTAACAGGTTCCCTGTCCAGATAAACGTGATAAGCCACACACAGCCAGCTCTCTTGGACAACTAAGTACCGTCACCTAATTCAAATGTCCAGGTTTGTAAGAAGGCAAGGATGACCTTTATACCAAAAGTTGTCAAGGACAGCAGGGGAAAGGGAGGTTGCAGACCAGTTTCACTGTGAACACAGATTTCAAATGATGATTCCTGGGTTAAGGAGAAATATTCTTAGGGGATAAGGACAATTCAAAATGACAGCGATCCAACTTCCTTAGTTCTGATTCCATATTTATCAACTGAGGCTGGGACCTGAAATACTCTTTCATAAATGACTTTACACACTGGGATGAGAGGAACCTGTAAAACAACTGGTCAGGTTCAAGGTCATACCTATTTCCCACAATACTCAATAAACTACAATTCTTTATAAAGCAGTTTCTGAAAAGCCAGTCTTGGATGATTCGATTAACCAGGGCTTGAAAATCTTCCAGTGAATTAACCAAGCAAGTTTTTAGATCTTTCCTCAGGATATGTTACATAATTTGTGGGACTCAGTGCAAAATAAGATGCAGTTTAGAATTATTAAGAATTTCAAGACAACACAGCATTAAAGCCAGCCCAGGAATTTCTAAGCCCGCACACGTGGTGGCCCTGTCTGTAGCCCTGACTGACCAAACCTGCCATCAAAAACCTGACAACTTTTGAGTCCAGGCTATACAACCAGGAAACAGTAGAAACACATGAGCCTGATCAGGGAGAAAAAACACTCATCCCATATTTTTTTTTCATGATGCTCTTTATAAATCGGCAAGTCAACAAGTACAAAGCAACACACCGGAACCGAACCAACGGTCTGCGCAGAAGGGACTTGGCACTCACCTCAAACCTCTCCTGCTCCATCCTGTGATGATCCTCCAGCTGCTGCTCCAGATAAGCCAGATTCCGAAACTTCTCGAGATAAATTCCATACTGCTTCTGCAATTCCTCCTCGATCTTCTCATATTCATCCATAAACGCTGGCCTAAAACAACAAAATGAAAAAAACACAAAAACGGAACGGTTAACCAATACCCAAACATACAGTAGTCTGAAATGGGTATTCAGAGCTCCAGATTCCATCCTGGCTTTCTCTGGAAAGCCTTTAACTAGGGGAGGTTCTTCATTCCTGTAACAAAAGCTAATTTCTCCTTTGCTCTTCCCTCCCCACAAAAGGAAGATACATTTAATCAAAAATTAAGATGGGCTCTTTGTAAAAGCTAGAAAAAAATCCTGAAAATACTAAGAATAAAATTAAAATGATGCCTAATTTCATCACTAGGTGTTACCACTTAATATTTGACATTCATCCTTCCAGACTTTCTGGTGCATAGGTATGTACAGAAATGCATTTCTCTTTAACAAACATTAAGTATATCATCTTTTTTTTTTAAAGTATATTATCTTAAATGAAGCTCTGGGGTCTTTTTTTCTCACTCGGTATGGCACAGATTTCAATACAGAGTTAAAAAATAATCACAAACTGTATACATCTCTAAAAATCAATAAATTAAAGGTATGCATTATCTTGTGCGTGCATGCTAAATTACTTCAGGCATGTCTGACTCGTTGCAACTCCATAGACTGTAGCTCGCCAGGCTCCTCTGTCCATGGGATTCTCCAGGCAAGAATACTGGAGTGGGTTGCCATTCCCTCCTCCAGGGGATCTTCCTGACCCAGGGATCGAACCCCTGTCTCTCAGTCTCCTGCACTGACAGGAGGGCTCTTTACCACTAGCGCCACCTGAGAAGCTCCATGCATTAACTTAGCTGGGCACAATACTCTGCTGCCTGCATGTTCCAAAATTTAATCAGTCCCCTATAAAAAGAAACAAAGGTTGCTACAAATTAAAGCTAAGTGTTAATTAAACCAAAATAAAGAAACTTAAAAACAGTGACTTCCCGGTTACTAAGACTCCCTGCTCCCAATGCAGGAGGCCTATGTTCTATCCCTGGTCGGGGAACCAGATCCCACAAGCCACAACTCAAGATCCCACATGCTGTAACTAACACCCGGTGCACCCAAACAAATAATACTTTTTAATAACTTAAAAAAAAATGTTTAAACTGGTTTGCTGAATTTTCTATTTTCTATTGTTCATCTTAAAGAGAAACCTCTCTTCTTTTAAAACTATAAACAGATAAACTAGAAAAATTATTCAAAATCTCTTGGAGTAGAGGAAAACAGATCTGAGGCTTAACAAAACTGAGTTTAAACTTGAAAGGCAGAACTTCTAACGAGACAAGTCTATCCAGCGACCCTGAATCCGGAGGCAGAAGGGGCTGGGTGTGCCCTGGGGAGGAGAAGCCTGGTGCTCTCGGGGCTGCTGGCTGCTGTCCCCAGGGGCTGCCTTCCCCCAAGTCTCAGGACAGCAGCCCGAGTGCAGACCAGATGCCAGGTCCCAAACAAGGAAGGCATGCTTAGAGCGGACGCAGCAGCTGGACAGAGGAGGAAGGAGAGAGAAAAAGAATGGAAGAATGAACAGGGACGAAGAGCAACAGGGCAGAGCAAGGAAAAGCAGATACAGAGCTGGGGGGGAGGGGGAGGGAGGAGGGGAGATGGAAGCGGGGAGGGAGGCAGAGAAAAAGAAAGAGGTGGGAGGAGGAGAGAGTGAACCCCAAGAAAATGTGAGGCACACACTGGAAAGGGAAGAGGATGAACTACCAGTGAGGAATTACAAAACTCTAAAACCAGCTCTAACCAAGAAGCATGAGTGTTTCTGTTCCCACCTAATTTATGGCAGGACACAGGTCTGGGGAGCCAGGCCTTGTATAACAACTTCCACCATCTGGATTTACTTATTTTGCCTTGCATTCCAAGAAGCCAGAAGGCTACAAGTGGGGGTTCAAGAATAAAGCAGTTTTCCAGACATATCGAAAGCAGCCAACAGACGGAGCCCAACAGTGTGCTTGTTGGAACAAGAGACACACGTACATTCTGCAGCAGAAGCGTCCCGCGGCCTGAAAGGCTAACACCACTGACCGCACACTCCCTCGATCTGCTCTGACTCCCAGGGGCAGCCCTCCACTCGTGCCCGGTGTTCACACCTACCTGACGCTCTGCAGAGTCTGCAGTCGCTTCCGGTTTCTTTCCAGCTCTAATTTCCTCTTTTCGATTTTGGCTTCTAAGTTAGCTTCGTCAGAGGCCACGTTATTGAGCAGGTCTTTTGTCTTCTGAACCTGTGCCTATATTTAACAGGACATGAAGGAGACAAGGTCCAGTAACGACCTCGACCCGACTCTGAAAGAGAAGGGCTTCTCAACTCCTCAGGCCCAGCAAGACCTCGGGAAACAGAAACAAAGGGAAGCAAACAGATCAAACCCTCCCTCGAGCCATCGCTCACTTAACCCACCATTTCCAGGAGGAACATCACAGAGGCCCAGGAAAAAAAGTATCCATTTTTCTTCCATGAGAAGGTGTTTCTGCCCAGGGAAACAAACGCAGGTGGAAAGAATCCTGCGTAAGAAAGTATCCTATGCAGAGCCTGAGACCTGTCGGCTCACCTGTTACACCTCACCTGCAGGCGATGGTCTGCCTTCATCTACCTGGTTCAGGCTTTTCCCAAGCTACAAAGAACTGACTTACAGAACAGATGCACAAACAAGCTTTATCTCAGCTTCACTTCCCTGGAGTTTGCTCAAATTCACGTCCATTGAGTCAATGATGCCATCCAACCATATCATCCTCTGCCACCCCCTTCATCTTTTGCCTTCCATCTTTCCCAGCATCAGGGTCTTTTCCAATCAGTTGACTCTTCCCATCAGGTGGCCAAAGTACTAGAGCTTCAGCTTCAGCATCACTACTTCCAATTCAGGGCTGATTTCCTTTAGAATTGACTACTGGTTTGATCTCCTTGGAATTTATACATGTGTAGTCTGTTTACCTGCAGGCCTCTGAAATGCTATGTGGTCCACAGAGAAATTGCCTAAGGAGACTAGACACATTTCACGACTCTCAAGAGTCAGCACACACTTGGAAGCAGTCACTTTCATTGATAATTTATGGCTTAATTTTTTTTGTCTAAGTTCACTAACCATTTCCAAGGTACCTTCATGAAGACTAAATCTCATACCTAACCACTAAGTTGTTGAAGGTACTCACAAAGCCCAAGCAGGGATCCAAGTTTACTCTCAGAGGAAGATAAGGTGGGTCTCCGTTTTGAACAAACTACTCAAGCTAATGGCAACACTTTTCTGAATCAGTCAGATTAAAACCTAGTAAATCATCTATCTGACCTCAAAAGTAAAGTTTTGTAAAAGGTTCTGGGACGTCCCTGGTGGTCCAGTGGCTAAGACTCTTTGCTCCCAATGCAGGGGGCCCAGGTTCGATTCCTGGTCAGGGAACTAGATCCCACATGCTGCAACTAAGACCCAGGTCAGCCAAATAAATATATATATATATATATATTTTTTTTAAAGGCTCTTTTTTTAATAAATGGCCTGTATTTTAAAATCCCTTTTAAGTGTCCAGGTTGTTTCATTTTTTTGAATATCAAATATCATGGATATTTTCCAACAATGAAAAGACACCTTAAGAGATTTTCACCAAGAAATGAACTGTGCCCTCATTCAGCAGCCTCAGTAGGCTGCCCTCATTGTTAATACACTTAGTAGAAAAGGCACATTTATGCCATGCTAACTTGATTTAGCCAGAACACTGACAAGCACAAGAGTATTATCATTAAAATTTTGTTTTAAATTAACAATTACAAACTTACAAAGAGCTGAAGTATAATAAAAAGCATTTTTCCCTGATCTAGATGAGAGTGAGCCGCTGACTTGATGCTCCATCACTTCAAAATACTTTAACGTATATTTCTTGCAAATAAGGACTTCCTCCTAAACATCCAGACAGAAGATGAACCCTGACACAAAACCTCATCCAACCCACAACCCACTGTGAAGGCCTCAACAGCAGACAGGAGTGACCCTGGGCATTCATTCAGTTACCAGGTCTACCTGGTCGCCTTTGGTCTGGACAGCTCCTCAGCCTCTCCTGGATGTTCAGGGTCTTTCCACTGCTGAAGAGTAGGGGTTGGGGAACTTCAGAATGCCCCTCAACCTGCCTTCATCTAATTAGCTTCAGATGATGCACCCTTAGCAGAACAGCACAGATTATCACTGGCCCCTGCCTTTCAACAGGCACACATTATTCTGACCTGCTCCATCACCGAAGATGTTCCCCCTGATCGCTGGATTAAGGGAATGTCTGTCAAGCTTCTCATATATCACTCTCTTCTTCTTTGTAATTAATGAGTATCTTGTAGGGAGCTACTTCGAAACCATGTGAAAAATCTGCTTTTCATCAGTTTGCAATGCATTCATTTATCTTTTGTATCTGTGAGCATTCATTCAACGGTCTATAATCCATTACTGTATTTGTTTTGACACTTAAACTGTTTCTGATGTGGCTGCGGGAAGCTCATTCAGGCTGGCTTGTGTATCCCTTTCACATTCTTTGAGTACTTCCATGCTTTCTGGCACAAGAAGACCTTGCATTTTCTTCTCCCAGCTCTGTAATCAGTCATTTCTCCCAAGAGCTCTGCTTCCCTTTAGTGGAAAATGGCATTTAGAAACCAAGATCTGGGGGGGCTAGGTGTGCTTGGAGCTAAGAAACATATGAATCCATGTGTGGGTATGCATGTGTATGTATATAAACGTCATACATAAGGTATATGTGCATTAAGATTTATTCTCATAACTATCTATCTATATTGAAATGCATTTAACCATCAATCAACACCTATCTCAGGGTTCGCTCTCATTTTTTCCCTTTCCATATCTGTAACCCCGTCTCCAATGGTGAGAACCTTGGCTTCCGCATCTTTAATATATTCCCTCATTTGGTCAAGCTGCCGATAAGGAACCGTCTCCCGTCTCGGCTGCCCTGCACCTCTCCCCCTGCTGAGGCTCGGCCTCTCTGTGCTGGGCTGACCAGGGAGCATCACTGTTATATGACAAGCGGACTATAAAAACCAATCCATCTTGGAGTTCTGTACAACTCTCAGCAAATTTTGTTTTATAACTACTCCTAATTTACGTAATGCCCCTCATCTCTGTATACTGAATAAAATGAATCTCTAATAATGACTGAATACCTACTATGGAAGAAACACAAGCTGGAATCAAGATTGCTGGGAGAAATATCAATAACCTCAGATATGCAGATGACACCACCCTTATGGCAGAAAGTGAAGAGGAACTAAAAAGCCTCTTGATGAAAGTGAAAGAGGAGAGCGAAAAAGTTGGCCTAAAGCTCAACATTCAGAAAATGAAGATCATGGCATCTGGTCCCATCACTTCATGGGAAATAGATGCAGAAACAGTGTCAAACTTTATTTTCTTGGGCTCCAGAATCACTGCAGATGGTGACTGCAGCCATGAAATGAAAAGACCCTTACTCCTTGGAAGAAAAGTTATGACGAACCTAGATAGCACATTCAAAAACACAGACATTACTTTGCCGACTAAGGTCCGTCTAGTCAAGGCTATGGTTTTTCCTGTGGTCATGTATGGATGTGAGAGTTGGACTGTGAAGAAGGTTGAGTGCTGAAGAATTGATGCTTTTGAACTGTGGTGTTGGAGAAGACTCTTGAGAGTCCCTTGGACTGCAAGGAGATCCAACCAGTGCATTCTGAAGGAGATCAGCCCTGGGATTTCTTTGGAAGGAATGATGCTAAAGCTGAAACTCCAGTACTTTGGCCACCTCATGAGAAAAGTTGACTCACTGGAAAAAACTCTGATGCCAGGAGGGATTAGGGGCAGGAGAAGGGGACGACCGAGGATGAGATGGCTGGATGGCATCACGGACTCGATGGATGTGAGTCTGAGTGAGCTCCGGGAGATGGTGATGGACAGGGAGGCCTGGCGTGCTACGATTCATGGGGTCGCAAAGAGTCGGACACGACTGAGCGACTGAACTGAACTGAACTGAACCAGAGTCTCTGTAGGACAGACTGTCATAATGAATGCCCATGACGACCCCACGTGGCAGGGACTGCCATTCCTCTTGTTTTATGGATAAGGAAAGTAAGGCACAGAAAGGTTAAGAAACTGGCCTAACGTCACACGGTGGGGGGTTCAAGGCCAAGTAGTCTGAGTTTCCGTCTCTGTCTTCCAAATGAATGATTCAGATGCAATGAGCTTATAACAACTAACCATGGATGATCAGTAAAGGATGACGATCATTCTATTTATTCAGTGTTTAGAATTAAGATAACCTAGAAATAATCTAGACGCCCAACAGTGAGGAACTGGTTAAATAAGTTGTAAAGAGTCCATAAAAAAGTATTTACTGAAAAACTTAAAAGAGAATTATTAAATTAACAAAACTGACAAAATTTTGGTAACACGAAAACAACAACAAGAGGAAGACAACAGTAAGTCACCCAGCTATTCCAGAACGTGCTCTACACTTTTCACTCCCCACTGACACGCTCTATCTTTGTTACGAGGCCCAGCTTGCTCTGTCCTGTAAAACCAGGAACTCACTATTTTCCAGTTCTAGGCACAAAAACTTTAAATAAAAGTAATCTTACCAAAATATCTTTTATTGCAATTCTCATCACTTTTTCAGTCTCATTTATTTCCAGAGGTCTGGCAACTGCTTCTGTTCTCAGTTCCTATAGGAAACAATGAAACGAAAAAAATTTTTTTTTTAGAAGAGGAATTCTCAAAACCAATTCCCAGCTCTAGATATGGCTTATGGACTAGTTCTCAAAGCTTCATTATGACGTGGGTCTCCTAGGCAGAAACACTCCTGCCACCACCTCCTCCAAGTATCGTCTATGACTCTCTGCCAATCTGGCCTCTCTCCAGAGCTCAAGGCCCCACTCTTCAGCTGTGGGCCCCCAGGACCCCAACACCATGGGAAGCAGAACTCACCACTCAGAATCTTTTCTCTCCAAACCTGCTTCTTTACCTGCATTCCATTCAGAGACCCCAAACCAAGTGAAAGTGAACTTCCTGTCTGAGTCCTCTGCCAGCCTGTACTATTTTCCCTATGCTCACGGCCCTCTAAGTTGCTTATCACTGACAACTGTACCCACTGAGAAGAGTCTACGCGGCCCTGCCCCAGCACTGGCCACTAACTGTCAAGGGGGGCATCTGTGCCTATCACGTCAGTACTGGACAGTTCCGAAAGCTGGAGCTTTAACGTGCATGCGGTTATGGGGGTCCGGGAGCACCTCCTCAAACCCTGTCCTGTACTTCTTTTAATCCACGGTGCACCTTGTCTCCCCGCCGGGGAGTAGCACTGAGCACAGGGACGCGACCTCAAGGACACAGAGCACAGAGCCTTCCTGGTCTGAGGCTGGAGCTGGCCCTCGGTGAATGTCTGCTGAGTGTACTGGATGGGAGCTTCTGCAGATCACAACTACATGGAATTTGACAAGTCCGACACCCAGGGCCTCATGGCTCCCACGGCAACAGCTCAGCCTCTGCTTCATCAATTCACTACAGGTTGGAGTGGAAAGAGCCCCTCAGAATTCTGGTGAAGCCTCATAATGAAGCCAGAAAACTCTGCTGGCGAACAGCGAGTGACCAGCTCTCGTCTCTGGGTCTGCAAGAACACGATCAGACACACAGTCACTGCACTATCAACAGAAAACATGGGACGCCTGGCACTGCCTTGCTGCTTATCTAAACCAGCTGTCAGACACCACTGGCAGGTTTGTTCTGCCAACCACATGGCACCAGGTGGCAATGCATCCAGAGCCGGGATGGTGAGCTGGCACCAAGTCCCCGCATCCAGTCTGCCTCTAGGGCAGAAAGGGACAATACCATCACACTGAGACAGCAATGCCAGGACACGGGCGAGGCAGTGAGAGCAGCCACAGATGACGCACCTGACGGGAATGCAGTCAACTAAACGCATTTAATTCAGAAATATTAGATGTGAGCCTCTAGGCTGCACATGCCATAAATCCTCACAGGGAAGAACCAACCAACACTCCCGTTTCTTCTTCAGTCAGTAGCTAGGTCCCAAACTCT
This sequence comes from Ovis aries, assembly GCF_016772045.2. Taxonomy (NCBI): domain Eukaryota; kingdom Metazoa; phylum Chordata; class Mammalia; order Artiodactyla; family Bovidae; genus Ovis; species Ovis aries. The sequence continues at coordinate 3,457,271 of NC_056077.1, read as the reverse complement.
GCTGCACACCGGGATCGCCTGCAGAGCTTTAAAAATCTGGCTCTCACTTGCAGACATTTCAATCCACTGGTCCAGGGGACGACCTGGATGCCGGGTGATTTAAAAGCTCTATAGGAGCTTCAAGAGCGTTTTAGGAACCCACTCTTCAACAGCTCCTTAAACACAGAGGACAGAGCATCCACCTTGACTGACAGGGGCTAAAATAAGGACTGCAAATAAATTTCAACTGTAACATCAACTTCAACTGACTGCCTAGATTAGTGACTGGTTCCCAAACTGGTAAGTGTTAGAATCACCCAGGAGACTTAAAACTCATGATGCCCAAGTCACATTCCATATCAATGACATCAGCATGGAAGCCAGTTATCAGCAGTTTGTTAAGATCCCCAGGTGATTCCACTGGGCGGCAACAGGATTCGGGAGCCACAGGCTGGGGGGGGGGAGCATTTTGTTGGGAAGCATGCCGAGGCTGAAGGCACCAGGGGGAAAGCATCGTGATCAATAAAGTCTGCCACAGGAACAAGAGGGAGAGCTGAGGCAACATGGCACACGTGCGCCATTCCTGAATCAGATGCCAAAGGCATCAGAAACACACCCAAGGCCACCAGGCAGAGGAACTGCAGCTTATGGACTGTACTTTCCCGCACAGTATCTCACTTTATCAGGTATTGTTTAATAAAACCAAGAGAACGGGAAAAAACTTAATTGGTAAAGAAACCCTGGAAGTCTGCTCAGCTGAGGAGGTAATTAGGGAGGTAACGGAGGTATCTGAACACCACTCACCCTCAGCTCCACCTCCTTGCCCAGCAAGTCATACAGAGACGCTCCTTTGGAAGTGATTTCAGAAGCAAGCTGCCTTGCTGCTTTTAAATCTGCAATCTAGAAGGAAGACATCAAAAACAGAAACCTCACTAACAGGTTCTCGGCCTGCAGAAAGAGCCAATCTTCTGCTGTCATTCCTTCCTCCAGTCAGAGTACTGATCTAACTACAGAACGTGTTCCCCAAGAGACACATTTACACCCCATAGAAGAGCGCTCCCAAGACACCAGTTTAGGAGACACTGATCTAAGTACAAATTAGATCAATTCCAGGCCCCCTGGGTCTCTCTGAAAACCCCAATGTCAAGTCAAATGTACTCTGCAAGCAGGAGGTGTGTGGGGGCGTGAGGCTGGCATGCCTCCTACAATGAGGGGCTCTGGCAGCGGCGGGGTGCAGAGGAGAGGCACCCTGAGGACACAGCCCCACGCAGCCCCGAGGCCCCGTGTTCACCCTCCCGCCCCGCACTCAGGGTGCACTCCACGGGCTGCCGAGAGCCTCAGAGGAGCTCACTGGCACAAAGCGCTCACAGCGAGCCGCTGCCACAAGGCTCTGCCGTGAGGATGGTGAGGACGACTGAGCGCTCAGCCCGGGGAAAGCTTCTCTCTTAGGGTACGCATGCCACAGCCTCCTCCGTGAATGTGCTACATTTCCAAAGAGCCAAGTATTTCCCAGTGCTGCTCTCTTCCCCTCTCCCCCAGTCAACAAACTCCCACTGCCTTTCAAGCCACCTGCGACAACGCTCCTTCTTCACTCACAGCGGGCGACTTGTCCGTTTCCTGAGTCCTCAGGACTCCGCTTCCACCAGCAGCAAGCTTCCGGCTTCCCCTGCGGAAGCCTTCTCACCAGCCCCCTCCACTTCTCAGCACTAGAATCAGCAGAGTTCAGCCCCTAACCTCTTCCCCTCACACTCCCCACAAGCTCCTGGCTCGGATGCTGAGATCACAGCTGCGAGCTGAGGCTCCATGTCTCCACTAGGACACCTCAGAGGTGCTGCACAAGCAACGTCCCAAACCAAACCCCTCATCTTTCCTGCCAGACCTGCTCCTTCCGAACTCTCCTCCGTTTCAGCGGATGGCAACCCCGTCCTGGCAGGAACTCATACCCACACTCTAGAGCTGTGACATCTAACACATGCCCACCAGTCACGTGCCAGTTTCAGCGTTAAACCGTTGAAATTAAGTAAAGCTTAAACTCAGTTCCTGAGTTGTACTGGTGAGACGTGGCTAGTGGCTACCGTGCCGCGTAACACAGACCACATCCACCAGCACAGGAAGGGCGACTGAGCCGTTTCAGACCTTCCTTCCAGCGTCCACTTTCGCTCAACCTTTTGCCTCCTGGAGCAAGCTGCCCCCAACACCAGTGCCCCCAACACCAGCCTCTGAATAGAGTTGCAGTCAAGGACCCAGGCCCTCTGGCCAGTCATGTTCTTATTAAGAAGATCTGCACCCTAGGTCTCCTTATCCAAGACCTTGGGCCCGGGTCCTCTTCAGTGCCTCTGCCGAAGCCTCCTGACTTGGGAAGGCGGGGCAAACACCTGATGACCCTCTCTCCCCATTCAGTCCCCACCATGTTCCCATGCTGAGCCTCCCACCCCTTGGTGTGGCAGGGGGGCCGTTAAAACTGCCAGAGCAGTTCTATGAAACAGGGAGTCGACACTCCCTCTGGGTCTAGCCCCTTGCTTACACCACACCAGCTAGTGATTAAAGACGCAGCTTTCACATTTGGCTCGTTGCTTTAACCGGGTCCTCCGACACCTCACAGCTCCCACTCCCTCCAAGCTCAGCGGAGCGCTCACTGGCCGCTCAGAATCACAGGCACCATCACCTCGGGCTTTCTCATAGGTCTCTCTGCTCCCACCTTTGCCTCCCCACTCAGTCTGACTCAATCCAGCAACCACAGGGATCCTTTTAATATGAGGCTTCAAATGATGGACTTCTCTGCTCAAAACTCGACCACTTTCCACCTCGAAGTCTTGGCAGTGGCTTTCCAGGGACCCCAGGACCTGTGCTCTCATCACGTGGCCCTCCTCGCATTTCCTCACACCCCCAGAACACACCCTCCACTGAACAGCTTGCTCCTTCCCTCCCTCAGATCTTTGCTGAGACATCACGCAGTCCCTGAGGCTGTCCTATATCCCCATTTAAGGCCCTCCCCCAGCACCTCAGCCCCTCCCTCTTCACCATCCATCCCTCACTCAGCCCATCTGACGTGCTGCTCCTTCTGCTGCTCCCCCAACGGAGCCGGAGGAATAGGGGAGCCTGTGCTTGCTCACGCCTGTACCCCCAGCACGTGAACAGTGCCTGGCAGACAGCAGGCTTTCAATAAATAGCTGAATTTATTGTCCCTTCTGCTTTGATCCAAATGCTGACAAGCACAAAACTGGGTCTTCCCTGGTGGTTCAGTGGTTAAGAGAATCTGCTTTGCAATGCAAGCAACGCGGGTTTGATCCCTGGTCGGCAAACTAAGATCCCACAGGCTGTGGAGCAACTAACCCCGCACCCTGCAACTACTGAGCCCACGAGCTCTGGAGCCCAAGCGCCACAGCTAGAGAGTCCATGCACCACAATCAAAGATCCTGCTCGCCACAGCGATGATCCCCTGAGCCACAGCTGAGACCCAACAGGGCCCAACAACTGAAGCTTTTCAGTAATCAAAAAGCAATGCTGACTAATGAGCACAAAACTGACAAATGGCCCTCGGTCAGGGAGTGAGGAAAGAAGTGCTCCTGAATTGCTATATTCCACTTCTGAGTCTGAGAAAGAAACATTCCATCTCTCACTACAAGCCCTGCACTGTCCTCACCTTTGAGCCAAGATCAAACTTGAACTTGCTGACATCTTCCTCTGCTAGTTGAGAGCCCTCCATGCCTTTGGTCTTCATAGCGTTGTAGAGGACAGAGGTGATCTTCAGTAGTTCTTTCACTGCATACCCGTCTGCCTGATAAAGCTTCTTGGTATTGAGTTTTATATGTGCCTTGGTGGCCTATTTTCAGACAGAAAAAAAAATGCTGAAGATCCTTTCCATGTAAAATTAAACCGAACCCCATGTAGGTCAATTGAAAACGTCTCTGCCAACAATTGGTATATAACCAAAGCATATTAAGAGTCAAACTTTCAAGTCACTCACATTGTGAGTGGGTACATAGACTGGTACAATCCTAATGGAAAGCAATTTGGTAAATGACAAGATTATAAACGCACATATCTTTTGACTAAGAAATTCCAATCCTGAGCACTTATGACAGGAATACATGTTGTCACACACAAAACTATGTGTACAGGTTATCTGTTACAGAACTCTTTCTAAGTACAAAAGTTACCAACAACCTAAATGCCAACCTGTATAAATTATACAACTTATGGTATAAACAGGCAAGCAACACTACTCAGGTGTAAGAGAGAATGAAGAAATTCTATCTTCATTTGAAAAGTTCTCCAAAATGTACTATTAAAGACAAGATTCTAAACAGAGGTGTAGAGTATGCCACCACTGGTGTAAAAGGAAGGAAAAAGAAGATATATCCTATTTGCTTAAATATGCCTAAAGAAACTGAGAGATATTAAAAACAGTGATTAATGGCAATGGAACTGGGCTGATGGCAGACAGAATAGAAAGTCATTTTACTCTGTATTGTTTCATGATTTAAAAAAAAATTTTTGAGCCATAAAATATATTGACTGTTCAAAATAAGTAAATAAAATTCTTTTTAAAATCTGCATGCTATTTTAATCACATTAGAAAAATATTATCTGGCAGCAGTTCTTTACCTGTCTGCTCTCCCTCTGAGAGTGTATCCTTGCTTAAATCAACTATCACTTTACTTTCTTAACCTCTCCAAAAGAAAAATATCTGTATAAAATTTTGGTCCAGTTTCTTCTCCTTTAGATCTACCATTCAAACTTATATAATTTTATTAAGTAAAAGCAGAGGCATATAGTATCTGACATGAGAAATAAATACTCCACGTCACTAAATTAATAGAGCTTAACTGAATTAGGTGTGGTCTTTATTATTTCTCAGAAACAGTAACTCATCTTTCCTAGGTTATTTTCCTTTACTTTTATGTATCTAAGTAACTATGTAACATGCGTCTCTTTTCCCATACCCAGTAATACAAATGTTATGTAAGCATAATTTATAACATCAATCACTAGATTTATCATGAGTCTTCATGTTCAGTTCCTCTTATCATATGGTATTTCCGTAATAACTTCATCTATTTCAGTCAACCTTATGCTTTCCAACAAAAATTATAAAAAATTAAGACGTTAATTTAAAAACATTATTAAAATTCCAGACTGAATAACACTGGGCCCATCATTGGGAGTGACGTCACGAGATGCCCTTGGACATCACGTCACATGAGGCCCTCGGACAGCTACTGCTTCAATCTCAAAACAGCTTCCTTTGGGCAAAGCAACAACCTGCGAACCTTCTCTTACAGAAAAGCTACCCTGGAAAAATTATTTGCAGGTGTCACTGACAGTATGGAAGTCACTTATGTCAGTCGGCCAAACAGCTGTTTTTACATTTGAGAAATCACAGGCTGCTGCTCCCAGGATTTTACCCGTTTGTCAGAGCATGCCCAGCCTCTTCTGCCACCCCTCTCTGGCAGACGCTGTCCACCTGCAGGGCACACATCTAGATCCAGCGGTCCTGAAATGTGTCCTGTCCTGTCATAACACAGCCCGACTGTAGGACGAATGGCCTTGGGGCTTTCGCAGCGCTGATCGCCCTTCTGGTCAAGGGTGACATGGCTAATCCTTTTCTCTCACTGCCCCTCTGAGACAACTACCCTGTATACTGCCACCACTGGTGTCTCACGGGACTCTACAATTCTTAACAAATCATGAGTTAAAAACAAAAAACTCAGAAACCTTTGTTGGTAAAACGACTCCACAGATAGTGCTTGCCATCACTAGATGAGAAGTTAAGAAGCAGCCTTTCTGTAGAGAGTAAAAATAATTGAATACAGAGTAGAGAACTATCCAATTATGTGATAACCTTTGTGTAGTAAAAATTGTTTAAAATTGTAAAAATGGCTCCACAGAAATCTGGTAACGGAGAGTGTTAAGAAAGCTGAAGGTAGCTCTAATTAGGCTCCATCTCCTTCTGATGTATTTAATTTTACAACTCCATCAAAAAACTGAACTAACCATGAACTGGGCAATTGCCTTAATGAAGAAAACTCGGTCTTGTTCAGTCTCAACATCAGAAGGGATGTCATTCTGAGGTTCGTACCTGTCATAGAGACAAAGAGAGAGAAAGACAAGTTAATTAAGCTGAAAGTTTACAAAACAGAAAGTAAACTGGGAGGACAGTGGATCTGTAACAGGAAGCTCTCTGAGTCCCCAGCTAAGGTAGTAAGAGTAAGAAAGACCTCAAAGGCAACACAAAATACCAAACAACCAAGAGAACAAATCCTCACCAAAAAATAGGTTTCTTCGCTCAGTTGTGTCCGACTCTTTGCGACCCCATGGACTGCAGCATGTCAGGCCTCCCTGTCCATCACCAACTCTCGGAACTTACTCAAACTCATGCCCATCGAGTCAGTGATGCCATCCAACCATGTCATCCTCTGTCGTCCCCTTCTCCTCTGCCTTTAATCTTTCCCAGCATCAGGGTCTTTTCAAATTTCAAAACCAAATCTGGGGCTTACAAAATTAAATCTATATCAGACAGCAAAGTTTAATTAAAATATCCAGAACTATTACTCTGGCTGACAGCCCTTGACTCAGCAGAGGGGCCAGAGTTCCTTTCTTCGAGTTTCTGATGACATGCCGGGGTCAGCAACCTGCAGCCCTCGGCCTTCTCCTGTACAGCTCGCAAGCTAAGAAAGGTTTTTACATTTTTAAAGGGCAATAAACAGTAAAACACAAGGAAGCCTGACAGAGATCTTATGTAGCCTGCAACGCCTAAAATCTTGATCATTCCCTTAGTAAAAAGTTTGCCAATCCTAAGCCAGATGCTCAGCAGGATGTGTGAGGAGGTCCTGTCAGTCCCTGAGGAAGGGGAGGGGATGAGTGTGGACCAGCACCCCTGTCAGCTTCCCGCTGAGAAACAGTCTTTCACCACCTCCTGGTGTACTCCCTTTTCCCACAGCATTCCTTAACACTCCTCTGACTTCTAACAGGTCATGGCCTATTCTGTCCAATTTTGTTGAACTTTTCCTTTTCCTTCACAGAAGTACCCTGTTTCTAGGTGGCTAATGAATAACATCTCAGATCTATTCTTAAACCACAGTAAAGTGCCCAGTTCTAACCTTTTCACAAGCCAGAGAAGCACTTCAGATACAAGCCCAAAATTGGGTGTGCGGAAGTTTTCCATGGAAATGTGTCGAGGGTATCCCAAGGCTCTCATCATCTCTGTAAAATCTGTCCAAGGTAAAAAAAAAAACACAGTGCGGTCAGCTCCTCCTCAAACATCAGCTATTTATCAACATAGATACTTCCTTCATTTTCCTCTTCTTACTCCCAACCTACTGACACGTTTATGGACTATTTATCACTCTCTAAGAGAAAAACAAAAAGGAGATAAAATTGCTAACCTGCTTCCTGAAAAACATTTATTTGAGTTCAATGGAAGAACTGGAAACTACGTTGAAATAGGGTTTAGGGATTGGCTGTGAATTTAATTTCTCTCTTGGGTATCTCAACTATCTCCTGCATATCTTTCTCTTCACTACTCAAAATGTCAAATATCTGGTCTTACAAAATGCCGTAAAGAAAAATATTTTAAAATGTTAATCTTTTTTTTTTTTTTGCGGAGGTGAGTGGTAGGGTAAAATTGATGTGTCTGTGTTACTTAGAGAGATGTTCAAGAGAATGATTGAACTACAGAGCAATACTCAGCTGTACTATGAAACAGACTAAGGAATAGTAATACTAACACTTGTTCTTAATACTGCAATCACTAAGTTTTAAGCAAGACTTGCAAGTAACATCCTTTTAGTTCCCATGATGTGCCAAGAACACTTCCGACTAAATAACGTCTGTCTTCACTCTTCTTGAAGGTGGATATTCAAAATGTCCCAGTGACATTCACAACAAGCTACCTGGTCATTGGAGAGTAGGCTGAATTTCACCAGACAACAGAAGAGAAGGTGTAAGCAGCGGAAAGAGCAGCAGAGAGCCTCTGCCATTGTTTGGGGGTATATTTAAATAGAGCAATGGAAAATAAAGCAGCAGCCTTCCCACCACACGGTGCCGCCTAAACACGTCCTCTCACTAAGTAGCAGCCAAATTCTGTTAATTCTGCAGTATCATCATCAAAAGGAGACAAGTAAGATTGTTATCATGAACTGCCTAAAGTAGGCATTCATTTAAGGTCAAAAACGTTCAGAAATCCTTTTGTATGCTTTTCCCAAAACAACTCGATTCAGTGTCCCTTAGCAGAAGGCTGACCTCCCTCAACTGTGAGGGAGGAGAAATGTGTCTCTACAACACAAGATCTCCAAGAATGTCCAAGTCCCAGAGGGCAGAGATTCACACAACAGTGCTGCTGCTACTGCTGCTGCTGCTAAGTCGCTTCAGTCGTGTCGGACTCTGTGCAACCCCATAGACGGCAGCCCACCAGGCTCCCCCGTCCCTGGGATTCTCCAGGCAAGAACACTGGAGTGGGTTTTGCCATTTCCTTCTCCAACAGTGCTAGTAGGCATCAATAAACTGTGATGCCTCTTCCTATATATTTACATTATAGAAAGAGCCCTTCACAACTGAAAGGAGTAATCTTTAGTGGGGAAATTTCAGGCACTGGCAATTATTACAAAATTGGCCTTAAAGAGGCCCCGCAAATCACACTAAATTGGCTACACCTGCTACACCTGTGCAGGTGGAGCCAGTTCCCTGAACTGCTTCAGATTCAGAAAATGATAGCATATAAAAGGCAAGAGATTGATTCACACAGTCCCACGATTTGATCCTGATTTCCACCCAGTTCCAGCTGTATGATCTAAAGCAGCTATTTCACCTCCCTCAAAGTATTCCATCCAGGAATGACTCATCTCACTGTAACAGTGGGGGCTAAAATAAAATATTAAATGTAAAATATTTGCTTTGTAACAGATGATCCCCAAAGCGGTGATAACTAGTTCTCTAATCCACATTTTTCCACTTCCCCACGCTCCTCGCAAAGGTACTTGGGTTCCCTTCTCACCAGCCTCTTTTAGAAAGGCTGCAGGCTTTGGAGGTTAGACAACAGGATTTCATACTCCAGCGCCAGCTCTTACCACCTATGTTCCCTGACCGAGTGACCGGACCTCTCTGTGCCTATTTCCTCACCTAAACATAAGAGAATTGCTGTTCAGAGGAGTAAATGAAATGAAGAACACACATAGGATAGTGATTAACTACCTGACAGATCACAAAAACTCGAAAAATTTTAGCCTCAATCATTATTCACCAGCCCCCTCTTCGATTTTCTTGTTCGCTTCTCGGAACACTAAGCTAACCCAGCTCAAAAATGGTCGCTTTGGAAAACGGTGTTTTGCAATACAGTAGCGAACAGACCCGAGTCAATTAAAATTAGATAAAATTAAAACTTCTGTTTCTCAGCCGCACTAGCCGCATACACATCCACAGCCTCTCATCATAGCAGAAAGCGCTATGAGACAGACTGGGGCGCTCAGCCTGGCGGGGGGCGGCTCGGGTCAGGGGCGCCCCTGAGTTGCAGAGGCCCCGGAGGGGGACTTCAGCGCGAGAGCCTCGGCGGGGCTCAGACAGGGAGCCGGCGGGCCGAAGCCCCGAGTCTCGGGAGGACCGCAAGGTCACAGAGGGCAGGGATGCCTTACTGCGAAGATCACGGAAAGACATGGCGCTCAAGTGCCCAGGATCCCGAAGTCTCCACCTCTAGCTCCTTAGCTCTTCTGGGTTTCTATGGCAACGCACGGACTCCCCGACGGCGCGCAGCCGGGGCCAAAAGGACTGGAAGAAAAGCAGACCGGGCCGTGTGCGCATGCTCTGTATGTGCCGGAGCGAGGGCGGCCGGCAGGCGGCGTAAAACGCGACGCTGAGGATGTGGGTGTGGCGTCTAAATTCCCTTCAGACACTGCAGATATTTGCACTTGCCGGCACGTTCTGAGCACCTAAGTGACTGTGCAAGGCAGTCTATACTACTTTTCATTCCCGCCTAAACTCCTCCAGAAAGGATGTACAAGATGTCACGAAGCCAGGCCTCCCTTTTGAGTCCTACGCCCGGCACTCTTTTTTCTGGCATGTGTAAAATGGCTGGCCGCACCCAAGCGCCTGCAGCGTGAAGCAGTTGAGGCCACGGACTGCAAAGCGAAGGCCAGAGCGGACAGAGGGGCGGCGAGTAGGCCGAGCCGCAACCCGCGCGTGCGCAGCGGGCTCGGACTTTACGACAGGCCGGAAACCGGCGCGCCGTGGGGTTGTCCTGGCAACTGTGAGCGTAGAAGTTTGGAGCTGGTTTTTGCGCGCGGGGGAGGGAGGGGGCCGATCGGGGGTGCACCGCGCCCAGCCCTTGGCCAGATCAGCTGTGGCCTCGGTTGGGAGCACTCTCTACCAGGCTGCCACGGCGGGGACAGGCAACCGGAAGGGCTGGGGAGGTGAAGTGAGCTGAGCCCAGAATGTGGAAGAAGAAGAGAGACTACCAAAGCTAAGATGCCCTCCGCCCCTGTATTGGTTTTAGTGAAGTAACAGGCACATGAATACGCTGACCTTAAAGATTCTCAAAATAGACCCGCGCATATATGGTCATTAGGATAAATAAAGCCCTTTAGTAGAGAAAGAATAATCGTTTTAGCAAATTATCTTGGAACAATTGGAAATGCAAACAAATGAACTTGCATCCTTACATGTAAAGGGTAAAACCTAAAAACTGACTTTTCTGGAAGAAAACTTGGAAAGCTTTGTGACTGGGTTAAACAAGAGTCCTTAGATACAATACACTAAAAGTATCATCCTTTGAAAAATGTTTTTTGATGAATCGGACTTCATCAAAATTTAGAACTGCTCAAGACACTTTTTAAGAAAATGAAAAGTGTAAGAAACGCCGCGGGAAGAAGGAGCCACCCCTATGGACTGTTGATCAGGGCCTTTTATTGGGCGGTCGCTCTCGGGCAGAACTACCGGGGGCGGGTAAGCAAGGAAGCAAGGGGGGGGGGGGGGGGGGGGGGGAGCGGTCTGTGAAGCAAAGGGAGTCTGGGGGGTAAAGGGAGTCTGCAGAGTCTGTGAGGGTGGGGTGGGGAAGGGTTTTATAGCCCGGCCGGGCCTCCCATATAAGGAAGAAAACGCGGGCTCAGTGGTGATTGGTGTCCAAGGGCTCCGTGTCAGCTCCTGATTGGACGGCGAGGGCTTCATGTCGGCTCCTGATTGGTCGGCTTGGTTGCCGGCCCATCTCCCGGGCTTGTCTGCACCGCCCTCTGCCGGGACATGTCCCGACATGCCCAGGCATGCCTCAACACGCCTGACCTCGCCCTGAACCTTTCATCCTAACCTCACCCTGACCTTACAAAAAGGTAAACCCACAGTCTAAAAGAAAATATTCACAAAACACAGCTGATTAAAGACTTCTGAAATACATAGCAAACTTTCAAAACTCACTGAAGAAAACAATGAGAAAGCAGATCCCAAAATGCTGGGGTCCAGCCCTGGTGGATCCAGGGAATTCGAAGGGTGGACAGCGTTGGTGTGAGAAAAACTTATTTATTGATTGATATAAGATTAGATTAAGAAACGATAGTGTAGTAGGAAAATTAAGTGGAAGAAGAGGGCTGAATAACTTGGATTACACAGAAGACCAATAAAATTCCAGACAAGGAATTTGCACCATCTACGTTGGGCCACCAGCGCTCGCTTGAATATCTAAGGGTGCCTCACCTTAGGCTCCGTTTCGCGCGGGTCTTAACAGCCAGGGCAAGTAAGTAGACTTGGCGAGCCTCTGCGCCACAGATGGGAATTCAGCCTGAAATTAGAGTGGAGAGGAAAGAGAGAGAGACACGGGGGAAACCAGTCCAGCAACTAGCTCCGTTCTCTATTGTTCAGAAGGCCTTTTATACTTTTGATAAAACATGGAGATCAATGGGCAACACAAAGTTATGCAGCGTTAGCAGTCCAGACTCTTATCAAAACCAGGCTTTTCTTTCTGCACACCTAATTGTATACACAAGTCTTAGGTAATTTACATCATCTTCCAGCCAAAAGGGCCAATTAACATTTTACAGCCTTTTTTCTGATAAGGGTTTGTCAACCAGAAGACTTATTTGTGTTGATCTTCCCAAGGTCTAGTGCCACTCTCAGAAAGCACTAAATAAAGTTACATTCTTACACAGCAAAGATACAGCAACTTATAACAAGTAGAGGGAGTACAGTGATTTACAGCAAAAGAGAAGCAATTAACTCAAAAGTCTAGTGTTGCTAACATCAAAACTACAATGTATCTTTTTCTACATCCTGCTTACATTGAGTAACATCCTTCCAGGTGCCTAAAAGATAAAGAATATGGAGGTCTGGCAGCAATCCTTGAGTGAACACTGAAAACCCGTCACCAATATGATTTTTAACTCTTTAGAAAAGGCTCTGTATCTTTAAGATGCTTTCAAGCTTTGTGCCTCTCACAGTTGGGGGGCTGTAAGCAATTCACAGGCTGTAAGAAGTCTGGGGAACCTGTTAGGCAAGCTAGAGAGCTATCAGAGGGGTTTTAACTGAAACATCCCTTTCAAATGCAGAAGACTAAAGCCCTGATTTGACTTTTTCCAGAGAATATCAGAAGAGTGGAAAAGCAGGCAGATTCTTATTTTTTGGGGGGTGGATGCTCAGGAAATTCCAGGGGGAAAACCTGAGGTCTGATTAGCCTTGCCATCAGAGCTCTTGCCGCATGACCTTGTCACGGGTGGAATTCCTCACGTTGGCTCCCGGCACGAAAACTTAGTTCACAAAAGATATGGCAAATGTCAACCAAAAACTAGTCCAGCTAAGAAATGCATAAGTTTATTCGAGCCAACCTGAGGATTATAATCAGGCAAGGAGTCTTTCAGAAAGCTCTAAGGATGGTCCAAAGAGGAAAGCGGTGAGGCTAGTATCTATGTGATCTTAAGTAAGGGGTAGGTGCAATCAAGGGTACAACATTGTAGAGGTTTATTGCTATTAACAAGGAACAGATATTTTAGTTAATGGTTGTAGTTCTTTTCTAAGTAGGCAAGATATAAGAAACTGAATTCATACAATTTCCTCCTGAAAATACCTAACTGTCTGAGGGCAGTTCTGCCAGTCTTCCGAGAGCACAAAATGCCTCGTCCTGATCTTGGCCCTGAAGTTCCTTCGCTGTGTGTTGTATGTAGGTCAGTGACTGTAGTGGCAAATGACTCAATTGTCGTAGAACTGGATGGTGGGTAACATTCTTGGTTTTACAATCTCCTCTCTTTCAGTTTTAATTTCGACCAAGGCTTGGAGACATTTCATGACCAGTGTGTCACACAGCAATAGGAATGTTCACACCCAGGTCAAACAAGGATTTCACCGACAGGCCACTCAATGTGCTATTATTGGACTGTTGACAGCAGCCAAAAGCATCTGGACCATCTTGCCTATCTCTCTAGTCTGTTATGGTTCAGCAAATGGTTTTCTTTTATTGCTTCTTCCCATATCTAGAGTTACACTATTAAAGTCATCAACTTTGGGAATTCCCTGGTGTTCCAGTGGCTGGGAACAGAGGAGGGAATTCCCTGGCGGCTCAGTGGTAAAGAATCCACCTGCCAATGCAGGAGACATTAAGACTTGGGTTTGATCCCTGGGTCACGAAGATCCCCAGAGAAGGAAATGGCAACCCAGTCCAGTATTCTTGTCTGGAGAACCCTATGGACAGAGGAGCTTGGCAGGCTACAGTCCATAGGGTTGCAAAGAGTTGGACATGACTGAAGCAACTTAGCATGCACAAGTAAGTATTTAAACCAAGAACTTCCATTAGGTGTGGCCCAGTATCTCCCTAGGTTGTCTGACCCAGTCTGTCGGCACAAATCGCTGTCTTTAAAGGAACTGTTTATATTGGCCTTGCACATAAAGTTCACCAAACATACCTGCATAGTGATCCCTGACAGGACTAAGAAAGGAACGTTATCTCCTAAGGAGTTATGTGGCTGGTATTAGAAGGAGAAAAATGAATCTTTATAGTTGAGCAGTTTTTCTGCTGCTGCAGAGGTCTGGTTAATGCATAATGTAGACACATAACGCACACTTGAGGAGAGAAGAGGAAGCACAAACGGGGAAAAAACTTATGTTTAAATTTTCTTGCCTTAAAATAATGAGTCTTATTTTCTTACAAGTAATAAACAAAGGAAAGGATGCTTAAGATTAGTCATTAGAGAAATGCATATTAAACTATAAGATATCACTAGGCAGTTATTAGAACAGCTAAAACAACAAACCACCACAAAAAAACCCTGACAGTGCTAAGGGCTTGTAAGGATGGAGAGCACCCTGGACTTTCATACCTTATTGTTGAGAATATGAAAGTGTACATCCACTTTGGAAACAGCTGGTACTTCTTACTAAAGTTAAACATACACTTAACATACAGTTCAGCAATTACTCTCCCAGGTATTCACCAAAGAGAAATGAAAACTACTTATGTTCACACAGAAACCTATACACAAATATTAAGAGCACCTTTATTTATAATTGCCCCAAACTGGAAACCACTTGGGTGCCCCTCAACTTAGAAATGGATAGACACACGTGGTACGATGGATTACCATTCATTTAAAAAAGAAGCAAACTGCTGAAATACACAAAGAAAAACGATGGCTCTCCAATGCCTTATGCTAAGTGGAAGAAGACAGACTCAAAATCCTTCATACTATTTGATTCCATTTATACGACATCCTGAGTAAGATGAAAATATAGAGATAGAAAACAAATTAGTGGTTCCCAGGAGGAGCTGGATACATAATAATGTAATAATGTGTGGGGGGAGGGAGTAATGAAACTGTTCTGTATCTTGTGGTGGTAATTACGTGACAGTATCTGTTTGTCAAAACTCATAGATCTGGGGCCTCCCTGGTGGCTCAGTGGTAAAGAATCTGCCTGCCAATACAAGAGACATGGGAGATGACGGTTTGGTCCCTCATCTGGAAAGATCCCATGTGGTTTTTAATTATAGGCATCGTCAAGTTGTGTGAGGTAGTGGCTTAAGTTTGCATTTCCCCAATGATTCAGGACACTGAACATCTTCTCACGTGCTTATTGACCATTTGTGTATCTTGTTTGGGGAAATATCTATGCAAGTTCTTCACCCATTTTTAAAGCTGATTGTCTTTTTGTTGTTGAGTTGTAAGAGCTCTTTTTGTGTTCTAGATACTACGCTCTAATCAGATACATGGTTTGCAAGTATATTCTCTCATTCTGTAGGCTGTCTTTTCACTTCTTTAGAGTTTGTGCTTTTTTGCAGCACAAAAATTTTCAAATTTTATAAAGACCAATTTATTCTTTTTCTTTTTTTGCTTGTGCTTTTGTTGTTATATCTACGAATCCATTACCAAATCCATGGTGATGAAGATTTCTTCAAAGAGTTTTAATTTTTGTATGCGGTGTGAGGTAGGAGTCCAGTTTCATTTTTCATTCATATATTTTTTAATATTTTCAATTTATTAATTTTTTAATTAAAGGATAATTGCTTTACAGAATTTTGTTGTTTTCTGACATGAAAACAACATGAATCAGCCATTCAGTTCAGTTTAGTCGCTCAGTCGTGTCCGACTCTTTGCAACCCCATGGACTGCAGCACGCCAGGCCTCCCAGTCCATCACCAACTCCTGGAGCTTGCTCAAACTCATGTCCATCGAGTCGGTGATGCCATCCAACCATGTCATCCTCTGTCATCCCCTTCTCCTCCTGCCTTCAATCTTTCCAGCATCAGGGTCTTTTCAAATGAGTCAGTTCTTCGCATCACATGGCCAAAGTATTGGAATTTCAGCTTCAACATCAGTCCTTCCAATGAATATTCAGGACTGATCTCCTTCAGGATGGACTGGTTGGATCTCCTTGCAGTCCAAGGGACTCTTAAGAGTCTTTTCCAACACCACAGTTCAAAAGCATCAATTCTTCAGTGCTCAGCTTTCTTTATAGTCCAACTCACATCCATACACGACTACTGGAAAAACCATAGCTTTGACTAGACAGACCTTTGTTGGCAAAGTAATGTCTCTGCTTTTTAATAAGCTGTCTAGGTTGGTCATAACTTTTTTTCCAAGGAGCAAGCATCTTTTAATTTCATGGCTGCAGTCACCATCTGCAGTGATTTTCAGTTCAGTTCAGTTGCTCAGTCATGTCCTACTCTTTGCGACCCCATGAATCACAGCATGCCAGGCCTCCCTGTCCATCACCAACTCCCGGAGTTCACTCAGACTCACGTCCATCGAGTCAGTGATGCCATCCAACCATCTCATCCTCTGTCATCCCCTTCTCCTCCTGCCCCCAATCTCTCCCAGCATCAATCTTTTCCAATGAGTCAACTCTTCGCATGAGGTGGCCAAAGTACTGGAGTTTCAGCTTTAGCATCATTCCTTCCAAAGAAATCCCAGGGCTGATCTCCTGCAGAATGGATTGGTTGGATCTCCTTGCAGTCCAAGGGACTCCTTCTCCAATAATGCAGTGATTTTGGAGCCCCCCAAAATAAAGTCTGCCACTGTTTCCAGTTTCCCCATCTATTTACCTTGAAGTGATGAGACCAGATGCCATTATCTTAGTTTTCTGAATGTTGAGTTTTAAGCCAACTTTTTCACTCTTCTCTTTCACTTTCATCAAGAGGCTCTTTAGTTCTTCTTTGCTTTCTGACATAAGGGTGGTGTCCTTTGCATATCTGAGGTTATTGATATTTCTCCCGGCAATCTTGACTCCAGCTTGTGCTTCATCCAGCCCAGCATTTCTCATGATGTACTCTGCATATAAGTTAAATAAGCAGGGTGACAATATACAGCCTTGATGTACTCCTTTCCCAATTTGGAAGCAGTCTGTTGTTCCATGTCCAGTTCTAACTTGCTTCTTGACCTGAATACAGATTTCTCAGGAGGCAGGTCACACAGTTTGTTGTGATCCACACAGTCAAAGGCTTTGGTGTAATCAATAAAGCAGAAGTAGATGTTTTTCTGGAACTCTTGCTTTTTCGATGACCCAGTGGATGTTGGCAATTTGATCTCTGGTTCTTCTGCAGCCATAGGTATACACATATCCCCTCCCATTTGATACTCCCTCCCATCTCCCTCCCCATCCCACCCCTCTAGGTTCATACAGAGCCCCTGTTTGAGTTTCCTGAGCCATACAGCAAATTCCCATTGGCTATCTATTTTACATACGGTAATGTAAGTTTCCATGTTACTCACAACATACATCTCACCCTCTCCTCCCCTCTTCCCATGTCCATAAGTCTATTCTCTGTGTCTCTTTCTCCACTGCTGCCCTGTAAATAAATTCAGTACCATTTTTCTAGATTCCGTATATATGCATTGGAATATATCTAATCTAAGACATTTATCTTTCTTGTTCTGACTTACTTCACTCTGTATAATAGGCTCTAGGTTCATCCACTTCATTAGAACCAACTCAAATGCATTCCTTTTTATGGTTGAGTAATACTAAAAAGCAGAGACATTACTTTGCTAACAAAGGTCCATCTAGTCAAGGCTATGGTTTTTCCAGTAGTCATGTATGGATATGAGAGTTGGAGTGTGAAGAAAGCTGAGCCCCGAAGAATTGATGCTTTTGAACTGTGGTGTTGGAGAGGACTCTTGAGAGTCCCTTGGACTGCAAGGAGATCCACCCAGTCCATTCTAAAGGAGATCAGTCCTGGGTGTTCTTTGAAAGGAATGATGCTAAAGCTGAAGCTCCAGTACTTTGGCCACCTCATGCGAAGAGTTGACTCATTCATTGGAAAAGACTCTGATGCTGGGAGAGATTGGGGGCAGGAGGAGAAGGGGACGACCGAGGATGAGATGGCTGGATGGCATCACGGACTCGATGGACGTGTGTTTGAGTGAACTCCGGGAGTTGGTGATGGACAGGGAGGCCTGGCGTGCTGCAGTTGATGGGGTTGCAAAGAGTCGGACACGACTGAGCGACTGAACTGAATAGAATATTCCATTGTGTATATGTACCACAACTTCCTTATCCATTCATCTGTTGGTGGACATCTAGGTTGCTCTTCATTCATATCTTTTTATGTCCAGTTATCCCAGCACTCTTTGTTGAAGTGACTGTTATTTCCTCCATGGAATAATCTTGATAATACTGTTGGAAATAAATTGTCCAGTGATGTACGACTTTATCCTGGGCTCTCTATTCTGTCCCATCGGTCTAGATCTCTAGTCTTGCGCCAGTTCCACACTGTTTTGGTTACTGCAGTGTTGAATCGTATGTAAGAAGTTTTTAAATAGAAAATCTTAGTCTTCAAACTTTTTAAGGTTGTTTTTGGCTTTGGGGTTCCTTTGTAATTCCATATTAATTTTAGGATCAGTTTTCCTGTTTCTGCCTTCGAGGCTGTTGGGATTTTTACAGGAATTGCATTGAATCTGTAGATGACCTTGGAGAGGACTGCTGTCTTAATATTAAGACTTCAATCCACAAACATGGTCTTTTTCCATTTAAGTTTTCTTTTTTGTTGTTTTCTAGTTTTTTAGGGCTGTCTTGCCCTTCCATGATTGATTTTATTCTTTTTGTTCTTTCCTAGTGTATACAAATATAGTTCATTGTGTGTTGATCATGTGTCCTGAGACTGCTCAACTAACTTATTAGCTCTGATAGTTTTACTAGCTCAAATAGGTTCTTTTTTTTCCCCTTTGAGTGTGAATTAATTTCTCTATATAGGACCATGTCATTTGTGAACAGAGAGAATTGAAAAGTTTAACTTTTAAAGAAATTGTTTCCCAAACTGGTGGTATCATTTACATCCCCCCATCCCCAGCAGTGGTTTCTCCAAACGCTTCCTCACACTTGGTGCAATCCACAGGATACTCCATGGCCTACTTATGGGAAAATGGATGGAAGAGTTAAGGGACCTGCCCAGTCACCCAGAACCACCTTCTTGGCATGCTCAAACCACTGATACAGGTCTCACCATGTCTGTGTCCCTAAACATTCATTTTCCACCCACAGATGAGGAAAAGGACACCCCAAGAGGTCAGGTCACCCCAGGGAGTGACTCCCCAGACTGCAAGAGCCAAATTTGTTTTGCGTGCCTGTCCCAAGCCAGAGGGACCAGGGACCTCCCCAAGGTTGTGCCCCGTCCCCTTGCCCACCTTCCACCTTGCCCCTGCTCTGTACATCATCCCTGCCAAACCTGGAGGTCCAAGAGATGAGGGAGTCTTCCCTGTGACATCACAGAGCTGGTTGCCAAGGGAGCCCTGCAGACCCGCCCGCTAGGTGGCGGAGAGCAGAGCCCTGCTGCACATGAGGCCCAGCCGCTCCTCCCCACCAGCTGGCCCTCCATGGAAGCCTTGGTCTGTGCGTTCTCTGAGCTGCGCATAAGAGAAGGTGCCGGGCTGCGGGGAGGAGAGGCAGGAGGAGAGATGCCCTCCTGTCCTGACCTGGGCCCAAAGCCACCAGGGTGGCCCCAGGGACAAGCGTGCTTGGGAGAAGGGAATGGCCATGGGTCCAGGCCACTTGACCCTGGACACTAGAATGCTCTTTTTAGGGCAGGGGACAAAAGTGGGTGGCAGAAAGAGCCTGAAGTCCTGAAAAGATCTTGGTGCTGAGACCAGGTTTCTCAGCCCTCCCTATGGGCTGGGAGGGAGGAGTGCTAAGTTGGATGAGGGGGATGGGAGGCAGGGGGCGGAGTCCACATGACAGACAGGTAAGCTGAGGCTCTGCAGGCCAGGGTGGGGCTCATCCCACCAGCATGGGACTGTTCTCCCCTCACGGGCACTGGGGCCCACCGGCCACACCCTTCTGCTCTCCCCTCCACAGACGCAGTGAGCTGGGCCCAAGGACACACCAGTCACCCCGACACACCACCCAATATCTACGAGGCGGGCCTGGGGGCCCAGCAGCAGCAGTGCCCCAGTGCCCAGGGAAGCAAGCCCAAGAACTTCCGGCTGCGCCACCTCCGGGGCCTGGCTCTCTACCTGCCAGGCCACTTGCAGCCTGCTGGCCAATGTGAGAGCCACTGGCTGGGTCGGCTCCTGGCTGGGGGCTGCCTGCCACAGCCCGAGGGCCTCGTCTGGCCCCTAGACTTAGCACAGGGGACTGTGGGCCAAGGTAACAGCCACCACTCAGCCCTTCTGGAAGCTCAACTGCCCAGGGACAGCCGGGGAAATACAGGTGAGCCTGTCCAGGTGACACAGAGCTAGGGCAGGAGTGCCAGACCCAGGGCAGGGGTGGGCTAGGCACTCAGACGGACCCAGGTAGTCCCCTCCACTCCTGAGCTGCCTGGGTACCTGTCCTAGCTCTCCACTCAATGAGGGACCTTAGGCTGCTTTCCCCCACTGGCCATGCCTCAGAATCCTCATTTGTAAAGTGAGGGGTGTAAGTTACAGAAGGGTCTTTCCTGCTTGAACCATGTCTCCCTCTTTCTCCTCCCCTGTGGGGTTTTCTTTAAGGAGAACTGCCCCCCTCCCCTCTGGCTTGGAAGGATGCCAGGTTCAGCGGTCACAGGGTGGGCTGACAGCCTCCCCTGGGTCCCTCTGATCGACTCCTCTCTCTCCCTCTTTTCTCAGCTTCCAGTTCCAGCATAGACCCAGCCAAGGGTGCCCACTCCCAGTCTGGTTCCCCTGAAGGCTTAGGGCTCAGGCCTAAGAGATCCTGGGGGACCCCAGAGGAGACCACATGTCCCTTGTGCAAGAGAACCCGCTCTGGGGGCCTGGAGAGGCCGTAGGGATCCGAGTGCCAGGGCTGGTTCTCCCAGCTCAGGACAGGAGGGGAGAGGGTGGCACCAGGAACAGGAGGAGACAGGTCCGGGGTGGGGGGGAAGGGCACAGCCCCCACCAGTAGCACCCCCACACCGAGACACCCGGGCAGCTGCCCAGCACCAGAGCCTGGGCCAGCCTTGGGAAAGCTTGAGGGTGGAGGGAGGGAGGAAGAGGTCCCACGAGAGGGACAGAGAAAAAGAAAGCAGCCAGGGCATGCCCCTGCAGCCTGCTTCAACTCACGTCAGCCACGGGTACTGCGGAGGCTGGGTGGAGTGGAGAGCTGGGCTCCCGAGGGGCCGGGGAGCCTACAGATCTAATGTCAATAAAAGCCAAGGCCTGCGCTTCAGTCCCTGGGTTTGTCTGTCATCTGGCCACTTGGGTCAGAGAAATGGCCCCTTCGCACGTGTGCTCTGAGAGCTAAGTTCGGTGTCGCTCCCAGGAGAATCCGAGGTGCTCCCACCCCAAAGAGGGTGCCGTCCTCCTCTGGGTGGGCAGGGTCCCGGCAGGCCTACCAACAGGGCGTGGTGTTCTGGGTGAAGAGGGCAGAGGACAGAGAAAGTTAGGTCCGGCTCAGGGAGGATGTCGGGAAGGAAAGCAAGTTCCCAACCCGGACAGAAATGTTGGCCCTGGCCCCACGCCACCCACCACTGAGGCCACAGTGGAGCTCACACTCCCTGGGGACCCCGGCCACCCTGATTCTCCAGGCAGAATGGGCACAGCCCTTCTCCCCGCAGGGCGAGACTCCAGGCACCCAGGCATGGGGTTGCTGTACCGGGAGGTCCTCACCCTGGCCCTGCTGCCATCTGGGCTGGGCCACTCTCTGTCTTGGGGGCTGTCCTGTGTGCTGTCCCTGGCCTCCATTCACTGGATTCCAAGAGTACCCTCCTCCCAGTGCGGCAACCACAGCCTCTGGGTGGTCTCATGTCCCCTGGGGGGGCAGAATCACTCTGGCCAAGACGCCCCGCTCCACATCACTGGGCTTTGGCCTGTGGAGATTGGATGGGAGGATCCGGGTTTGCCTCCATGATCCTCGCCATCTCTGGCTTCCTGTCCTGGCAGCCCGAGCGGGGCCAGCACCTACCTGCCCCTCTCATGGGCCTCTGTCAGACCACACATGATGGTGTCAAGCACATTCTGGACGTCGGAGAGCAGGCACCCTTCCAGACACAGGGGAAGGCTCCCTCAGGCCCTGCCCTAGACCTGTATCCTCGGACGGCAGATTCTGGAGACGCTGGTCCCTAGTTGTGGGGGGGTGGGGGTGGGGGTCCAAGTTGGAGCCACCAGCCCCAGGCCCTGTCCCACAGGAGGGCCATCTGGAGGAGGACCAGCTCTTGGGGACCAATGCACCCAGGCTGTGGAGGGGCCCGACCTCCACAGGCTGGGCTCTCAGGCCCACTGCTCACAGCCGTGTGGCTCCTGGGCAACTCCCAGCCCCTCAACCAGTTTTCCTCATTTGTCTGATGGAGGGACAAGCATGACCCCTGTCCCCAGGGAGGCCAGAGGCAGAGCCCCCGCCTGACCACTGCCTTGTCATCAGTTCTAAAGCCTCTTCCAAGGCTACATTCCTTAGCAGGGGAAGTTACAACTAAAATTGTAAAAAAAACAATTGCCCATTGAGCTGGAAGCTGGCCTCGGGACTTGCCAGGGGACAGGCAGCTCCTGGGCCGCCCTCAGCCTCAGGGTGGGCCCAAGGAGCAGGGCCAGGAGTGCAAAGAGCTGTCAAAGACCGAATGTGACCAACTGAAGTCTATTTATTTGTTTGTAATGAGAAAAAACACTACAATCTGTTCAACACTGGGCTGGACACTGCAATGATTAGGGGGCGGGGATGGAGGGGCAGGGCAAGGCCTCTGAGCTCATTACCAATGTCCAAGGTGGAACCTTCTGGAAGACTCTTCCCTTACCCCAAGAGCCAGGAAAAAAAAAAAAAAATCACATGGTCATCGTTGATTCAGATTAGGGAGGACACCTAGCTGGGCCTCAGCGTGAAGCTTATGTCAGCTCAGAGGAGGGGAGGCCAAGGCCCTTCTGCCCAGATGCCCTTCATCCCAGGAGCCCTCAGGCTTGGAAGTTCCAAGGGAGGGAAGGACGCGGTCACACAGCCCCACCTGCCGTGTTCCCTCTCCAGCTCTTGGGCCATGCACAACTCTGCACCACCCCATCTGTTCCAGAAGGCAGGGCGGGCAGCGAGTAGCTCTGGGGGATCCGTGCACACTCCTCCCAGAGTTTCTGCCCCAGAGGCGGAGGGATCACAAGGCACGTGACTGCCCCCAGCCTCAAAGGCCGGGTCTCACTTGGTCAACGCGGTGTGCAGCGTCGTCCCGTCCCTTCTGTACCCAGCCAGGTCTCGGAGCTGCAGCTCACAGGGCTGGGGGCCTGGGGGGCGAGGACCCTGGAGATCCTTGTCAGCACACATCCTCAGCCTGGCTCCCCATGGCAGCTCAGGTGAATGGCACGTCCACCGTCGGCCGGGCAGCTCCGGTCACCCGGGACAGAATGGAGCCAGCCCGTGGGAGGACTCATCCTCCAGGCAGGGGTGTGAGCATCCAGCCTGTTATCCTGAAGCCCATGTGGGGAGCAGAGCCTGAGAGTCGGAGCTCAGGCTGTGGGTGAGGGGCCTCCCTGGCTGTCCCCCAGGAGCCCCAGCCCCAGGTGAAGGGATCAGATTGCTCCCAGCCCCCGGGCCTCTGGGGGCTGGTTCTGGACGAGGGGCTGGTGTTCCTGCTATTCGACCCCTTGTTGTTCTCAGGCTCCTGTGTCTTTAGGGTCAAGTGTGTCTGTAACACTTGGGTTCCTCCCTCCGAGAAGTTAGTTCTGGCTTTGGAGGAAGGAGCTGGAAGGAACGGGCTGAGTAGTGGGGGAGGCCGGTGAGGGGCACAGAGAAGAAGCCCCTTCCCAAGGCCTTGCGCCCCGGGGCAGCGGAAAAAACAGACCACAGTGAATGCTGCCACCAGAGCCGCCCGTGAGGCCGGTGTGCACACGCAGGGCCGGGCCAGGGCTCAGCGGAACTGAAGGTTTTCAGAGCAGGTAGGAGGCCTGGGAGAGCCTGTGGGGTAGACAAGAAGGGAGCAGGGTGAAGGCCAGGGCGGAAATGCTCTGCCCCTACCCCGGGGAACTGGCCTAGGAGCTCCAAGCCAGGCACTGGCACTCCTCCAGGCCCAGAGTCCCTTCCAGGGACCACCAGCTCCCCTCGGCCCCAGCACAAACCATGGCACCAACAGGGGTGCCAGCCCAGGAGGCCGCGGAGCCCTTCTGTGTGGGCTCGGCCCCCATCACAACCTGCTCCAGGTCGTGTCCACGCATGAGTGCACCCTGGTGTTCCCATGGTTCTCAGAAGTGGCCGTGTCCAGACTGGGCACTCAGCCAGAGCTCAGAGAGTGCACGGGTGCCACCGGCGCTGTCAAGGTCACGTGTACACCCAGGGAAGCACGGCCGGGGACACGGTGGCACCACGGCCCTGGGAAGAAGCTGAGCACCCGGGGCCCAGGGGAAAGAAACTTGATCTTTCGGTAACTTTTCAACTTTTGAACTGTGTAAGTATGTTTTTTTAAAAAAGAAGTTTAGGACGTGAAAAGACAACGCTCTGGCCAGGGCTTAAGGACTCTGCTTTTCCTCCACAAGTTTCCGAGAAGCGGTCAGGGACCCCCCTGGCCCTGGGCTCTGTCACCCATGACCTGTGTGGCAGATGCCCACCTGGGGCTGCCTGTCCTCACTGCTGACGGCGTGGGACCCCCCCCCATCATTTCCCTGACCATCACCCCCTAGGTTTTGCTCCGCTTCCCGCACCCCCTGCTTGGGGTACCTGGGGAGACAGGGCATGCCCCACGTTGCTCTGCTCCCGAACCCGCGTAGCACCGGCCTGCAGCTGGAGCGGGCCGACGGGCCCGGCAGGTGGCCGCCAGTTCCTCTGCAGAGGACAGCCGCAGTCAGATGGCCAGGAAGGCGGCGTCCGCCAGATGCCGGGGGGTGGGGCCCGGCGGAGGCTGCCTGGCTGGCGTCACATGGTCCGGCTGTACTCGATGCCACCCTTGGCGGAGATGCTCGACCATGGCAGGAAGCTGCAGAGCAGGCTCTGGGCCTGGCGGTAGATCCTGTGTGGGATGGAGCAGGGGCTCAGGTTCGCTAGCGCGGAGCCCAGGTGCTGGATGTAGTCCGTGCGGCTCCGTTAAGGAAGATTCCACCTCGCCTGCCCCAACACCCTGGGCCACTCGGTCAGCACGGTGACCCGCAGGGGCTGCCTGCACACAACACACCGCTGCTGTAGGTGGCCATAAGCCTGCACGGCCTCTGCAGGGCTGGGAGCCCCACCAGATGGAGGGGGCTCTGCTGTGCAAACACAGGACCTTCTGAGTGCAGCCCCACACACCCAGACCTGACTGAGGCTGGACGTGACTGGGTGCCGTGGGCGGGGTCTGGTGGAGCAAGAGCTCCTGCTGCCCCTAGCAGGGCCCTGTCCCTGTGACGAGGAGGGGTCTGCAGTCCTGACCCCGTGGATGCCTACAGAGAGCTCCCCGCTTCACGTGAGCCAGGCCTGCAGGCTTTTGGGTCACCCCTGTCTTTCCCGTTTATCTCCCTATGAGATGGATAAAGCCTGGACTCATTCGTTTCACTTCCGTCTCTCACATACACACATTATTTTGTGGGCCGCTCCCTGTGACTGTTAGGAAGTCTCCTGGCCTCCATCGAATCTGTCAAGGGCCAGAGAGAATTGGCCCTTGAAGAGGAAGGTTGAAGAGGAGGGTGGAGGGCAGGGAAACCCAGCTGGGTCACGCACCCGATAAGGAAGGTTTGAATCCAGAGTTCAAAATCAACAAACAACTCTTTTCGCCTCCCGTGCTTGCTTTCTCCCCTGTCAGCACTAGAGCGGGGGTTTCTGTCTGCCTTAGTCACTGCTGTATCCCCCTCGACCTCAAATAGGTGGCTCTCAGGAGATACTGGACGGATGGATCTTGGGCCAGGCTGACGTCCAGGAAGCACCTACTTTCCCAGCATCCACACCCAGACCATTATATCCTGTCAAGAGGTGCTGGTCAGAGTTGCCCACAACACTTGGGTCCCATGAACTTGGCCCCAGGGATGCCACGTGAAGGCAACCGTGGCTTCAGTTGGCTCACAAACCCCACTAGGAAGCCACCACCCCTCACCCCACAAGAGAAAGGATATAGGATGGTCCAGGGCGGGTGGCCGCCGTTGATGTAGAGGACATAGGTAAAGCCATCTTTGAGGACCCCGCGGATGGAGTAGTAGTAAGGGAGATAGTGATGCTGCTTGAAGTCTCTGTTCTCGTAGAAGCTTATGGCTGTGCTGTTGGTGGTGAGGACGTGCAAGTAGATGGCTTTGCAGTGGTCCTGGGCAGTGGTTGATATGTGATCCTTTAGACTCTCAAGTAACAGGGACCCTGAGGGGTGAGAGGAAAGGGGTGGTCGGGGGAAGGGAGCATGAGGCAAAGGCTGACCTTCCAGAACCACCCATCGCCAGAGTCCCTAACATCTGACCCCCTGGTGGGGCTTGTCGGGTGAGGCTCGAATGTCCCGGACAAGGATGTGAGCCGGCCATGGTCCCTCCCAAGGGCTGGGCCTACAGCGAAACTCACTGCCCTCTTAGCCCAAGAAAGCATGGAATGGATGGGCCTGGGTTACGAGGGAAGACCCTGACGCTCACTGGCAGCGTGGGACAGGAGTTTGGAGCTGTGCTGGCGGCAGGGCCCTCAAGGGTGGCAGGCATCCGATAAACCATGGTTGGGACTGTTCCTTCAATTACACTTCTACTCTTAGTCAAGAAAACCCTGGGGCCGGACGTGAGCTGGGGGTGTGGTGAGAGGGCACGGTAAGAGGGGCCCACTGTCTAATGAGGATGCCCGGGAGGGGTTATTCATCTGATCTCACCGGATCTGGGAAGGAGGCCACAGCAGAAAGACCCGGCGAAACGGGAAAAGAAGACAGGCTGAAGGCTGAGAGAGGTGGGGCCGGCAGACTTGTCAGGGGCAGGGAATGAAGGAAGGGTACGAGTCTGGGCCTGACAGAAGGCCAAGGGATAGAGCAAGAGAGAGACCGAACAGGTCTTATGAGAGAGTCGGCAGGGAGCAGGGGTGAGCCGGCGGGGCTCACAGGCCTCCCCTTACCTATCCCGTGCTTCCTGAACTCCTTCACCACTCCCAGGCTGAGGATGTACGCGACCTGTGTGTCCACGGAGAAGCTGGAGGCCAGAATATCTCCGTCCTAGAGAGAAAGTCAGAGACGGGCGGGTCAGCAGTGGAGGCCCCGGTCCCGCTGCAGGACACGCACAGCTCCCAGGCCGACTTCCGGGACACACACCCAGGGGAACACCAGGGCAGGAGACCCCAGGACAGGGGACAATGGAGAGCCACCCCACCCCCATGGAGGCGAGAGGCTGTGGGCCCTTCCGTGAGAAACCGCTGCTAACAGAGCACGTGCAGAGCTGCTTTTCTTGGGGCGGGTGGCAGACCACGTGGGAGGGTTAGCAAAGCCGGACCAGAGCTGTCACGGCGGGAAGAAGCGCCGCTCAGGGGGCCCTCGGTCCGTGTCAGTCCACGTGCCAAGAGACAAGGCGGCCCCATGAGGCGCGGGCGCTGTAACTGAAGGACCCCACACAGTCCCATGGGGTCCTGGAGTACAGGGGGAGGCAGGCGGGGGCAGCCGAGAGACATGACAGCCCACGTGGCCTCTTGGTTCCAAAGATGGACCACCGGACTGAGAGTCACGCCTCTGACCAGGACCAGGTTCTCATGTTCTTCTGCCTCACGAAGAACCGGAAGGCTCTGCTGTGTGTGTGGTTTTCACTCCTTCACTGGAAAGGACACTTGTGACTCGGCCTGTGTCCCATCCCGTGCTTACTAAGTGGCTCCAGGTGCTGGATCAGGGGCGGCCAGGCCCATTCTCACCCCAGCCTCCGCCCCACAGTTAACCTGGATGCAGGCGGACACGCCTCCGGCCTCAGGGAGGAAGCCTCCTTCCGGCTCTTGTGACTCGAAGCCACAGGAAGCCCGGGTACCGATCACCCTCCTCCCTACTTCACAGTGGTCACTGTGAAGCCCACGGTCAGGTTGTGCAACTTAATGCATGTATGACTGTGTCACAAACACACAGAATGAAACCAACCACTTAGGACTCTCACACGCTATCTAGGCTCCCGAGGATGGGGCCCAGAACAGGCAGCGTCCAGAGGTGTCAGCCCCTAAGCCATCACTGCAGACACTCACCTCCTTGTGTATCTTGGTCCGATTCTTAATTTCAGCTACAATCATCCCCACGATGTCACCCCTGTAGGTTGCGGCGAGGGAAAAGAACTTCTTGTTGGAGGTGATATCACGATACCATGAGTCTGGGTACCTGAGGAGGAGACAAACGCAGGTGGACCAGCCGAAGGTCAGGTCCAATCACCGCTGTGCTTCAGAGAGTGGAACCACGGGGGACCCTTGGCTGCTCCGTCCACCACTCAGGGTCTGCCCACCACCCAGTCTCCACCAAAGTGCATCACCCTCAGAGGTGCAACTTCTGATAGCCGTTATCTGTCCAGATGGGACCGTTCACTGCTGAGTGGCCTTTGAATTTTGGGCACACGAGGGTAAGGTGTGTCCAGAGCTGCTGGGGCTGCTCAGCAAGAGCCCCAAGGGCAGCAGGGAACAGAGCAGCGAGGCAGTGCTGAAAAGGCAGAATCAGCTGCAAGCCAGGAGACTCAGACAGGTGGGAGTGAGGGGTGGTTTCCTGATGGGCTAGGTTAGCCCGGGATTCGTTTCTTGGGACCAAGAGCAGAAGAGGGTCTCGGACCCCCCCTGCAGACCCAGGGAGGTGCTCTGCTCGGGTCTGCTCTGTAGAGGCCACTGCCCCCTCCCCCCGTCAGAAAGTTCCACAGAAGCTGAGCATCACCCTGCCTCCTCTCCTGGTCCCTGTCAGTCCCACCTTCTGACCAGCAGTGTCAAGCTGGCACAGTGGCCAGGAGTGAGCCATCACACGGCCCGAGGGGACTACAGTTCTGTCCACCGTCTTTAGAACCTGAGGCCTCCAGCCCAGCCATCTCCAAGGAGGCAGGAAGGCCGGGCTCCTCAGAAGCTCAGAGACTCCGGCCGGTGAGGCTCCAACTGCCCCAGGTCACCCTCAGCAGGGTCTACTCCACAGACTTGCTGGATTCCTGTCCAGTGGTGGGACTGTTGGGCTGATGGTCACTTTCTATGAAGCCACTGCTAGCCCACAGCACACTCCCATCAGGGAAGTAAGGGGTGGGCAACCGGCTTCAGCAGGTCTGAGGCTGAGACTCATGGAGATGTGATGCTGGCAGGATCGTGTTTATTTTCAATTTTTAAGAGTTTGTACTATTTTTCCTCACTATAAATGCAGGAAACAGAGACAAGCAAAACCAGACAAAACTTGTAGTTGCTAATCACCCAGCCAAAGAATTACCAAAAACATTTGCTACATGGCACATCTCCTCCTAAGCTTTTATCTTGCACATGCTTTCAAATAAAAGAGGGATTGTGGTATATTCTGGCTTCTGGTCTGCTTTTTTCACCTACTATCTCACACATACACACACAAACATATAAACCTCGAGGACAGGTTTCTTTGCCCCTGGCTGGATAATATTGTACTTCTGCGTGTACATCCCCTGATGTAGGGAACCAATTCCTTTCTGTTAGGACACTTAGGTTGCTTCTCGGTTTTCTGAATGTCATAAGCAGCACTGCATGAAGCTGTCTTGTAACTGAAGATTCTCAGCAAGGCCCTTCCCGATCTCTGTATAAGAACACGGTGAGGGCCAGAGAGACCAGGGGCCCCAGGGAGCAGGGCCTGGGGCCCCGACGCGTGAGGGGGCTCTCGGTCACCAAGGCACCAACATAGCGAGCCCCCCAGCTTCAGCACTCTGTCCACAGGACCCCTGCCACCCCCACCCCAATCCCCACTCCAATCCCCACCTGCAGACCCGCTGGACTTACTCGATGGGGAACCAGTCGCCGCACAGGTGCTTCACGGTGTCTATGTCATCGTGGCAGAGGAGGCGCAGGCTGACCTCGCTGAGCGCGCTGGACGGCACCGCCTCTGTCATTCACACCTGTGGGGGAGGGGCGTCAGGAGGGCGGCGCACCCCGCCGAACCTCCTCCTCAGGCAATCTGCAAGGCTGGCGGGATGGGAAGGCTCACAGCGGCCCCACGGGTGGAGGCCTCTCCCTTCCTGAGTGTTCCTGCACCAGGCATCACAGACACCCCACCCTGCAGAGAAGGCCTGGGCGGATAGGGATACCCAGCGGCCCCCTCCCTGCTCACCGGGGACGCTCCTGAGCCCCGTGGAGGGCAGCTGGCCTCTGTTCTCTCCTGCCTCAGCCCCACTGAGCTGCACACTGAGTGCCCACACCCACCCCGCTTCCCCTCACCCGCTGTTCCTCCACTGGGAGGGCACACGGCCCCGCCTCTCTGCCTGGGTCAGTGGTATCCTATGACCCAGAGCTCAATGGCCCCAGGCCTGGGCATGGGGGCCCCAGGGACCTGCTGGATTCAGAGTGGCACTTATGGGGTGGGCTGTTTCTCCTCCCTCATCCAGGAGATTTAAGATTCATGTACAGAGAAAGACTTCGAGAGATGCCGAAGTTCAAGTCAAGGGCCACGAGTTGCAACGACGAAATCAGGAAGCTACGCTCAACCCAGACAGGAGGGTCAAGCGTGGGCTCTGACGAAGCACCTACATGCCCAGGACAAAGCAATCGCCAAGGAAAAGCCGAACCCTGCGCCCCCTGAGATCCTGCAGCCACAGGACCCCCAGGGATGGAGGCCAGCTTGCCAGTGCCTCTAGTAAAATACACAAAGCCCTTAGGGCCCCCGCCTAAAGTGCTGGGTCTGAAGCAGATCAAGCCTCCAGGCCACCCGGTACATGGGCACCATGACCTCTGACACACACAGAATGGGTGGCATTCTACATGACAGCTGCCTGCTCTCTTCAAACACTCAATGTCATTAAAAAAAACAGAAGTAGAATGAAAGAGACAGGGAGACCTACAACCAAACATGATGTGCAAACTCCTTCTGGAAAACACAAAAAGTCAAACAACATTTGGGAGAAACTTAAACATGGGCTAGACGCCAGAAGATGAATTTATTATGAAATGATCATGAACCTGTTACTGTCTCAGATGTGGAAGGTGGAGTGCTCCTGTAGACCGTCTTCGAGATGCTCTGCTGAAATACCTGAGAGCGAGGCATCATCGGGTTTAAAACTAAATAACTCAAAATCTTTTCAACTGCTTAGGAAGCAAATGTGACAAAATGCTGTTAGCGGTTGCATCTAAAGTGGCAGGTTTATATAAAACAAGAACTGACTGTTTATTCCATTTTTCTATGCATTTGAAATTTTCCTTAACAAAAGTTGCAGTTGGGGCAGGGGAAATGACAGTTCTGTGCAGGGGACACCATGAGGGCCCAGGCAATGCCAGAGGCCAAAGGGTGCCCAAGGCCAGAGCCCTCCTGCTGCTGGAAGCGCCACACCCTCCTCTTCCCTGAAGACCGGCTCCAGGAGGCTGGTCTGGGGTTTGATGAGCACAGGCCAGCCTGAGAAATGGGGTGACAAGACTGCCTGCCCGCATCACCCTTGACAGAGCTCCAGGTGTCTCACTGGCTGTGCCCACCAGGCTCTCGACCAAGAGCTGGGGTCCTCTGAGCTCTGCAGGAGGAGCTGCAGGACAGGAGGCGTGGGCTCACCCTCCGCAGTCTCTCCCCAGAGTTGGCAGGACAAGTGCCAGCGACCAACAATCTCAGTTGCAGAGCGCGGCCGCAGGCAGATGCTGGGTACCTGGGGAGCTGGTGCCACAAGGAGCACCAGGAAGCAAGGCTTTGACCTGTGGTACCTGCACCAGGGGGCTGACTACAAAGAGGCTGGAGTGGGCACTTCCTGAGAGGACGGAAATGTTTTGCACGTTGACGGTAGTGGTTACGTACACAAACGTATATACACGTATATTGAGCTCATTGGGTATATTCTGTTGTATGTATATTAAACGTCAATAAAGTTGGTTTTAAAACATTTTAAAGGTTGAGGAGCGACAGCAAAGGGAGAGACTGACAATAAGTGAGCAACTTGCCCGTCCTGGGATTTACACGTTTTCACCCTAGTGTCCTTGTGACAATGCTCTTGACCAAAGGGGCAGGATTCCCCTGTTCAGTGTTCACGAAGAACACTGGCCTCAAAGACACACAGCTATTTGTGGATTCTCACATCCCTATTAAAAGTACTTGGATGTTTTCAAAGGCCGTTCTTTAGATGTCTCGATTTAAAAATAGAGACATGTCACATCTAACTAAGGGGAAATGTAATATATTATTGTGCCTGATCTGCCCGAGCCCAACCGACCGGAGTGGAGGAGGGAGAATCCGGCACCCACGTGCCAGAAAGAAAGGGATGTTCGGGGGGTTGGGGGTGGTCAAGATGGAAGGGGTACGGTGGGCAGTGCTGGTCCACCACTGGGGGAGAGGCCGGGAGACTGACATCTGACACCTGTGGGGACCCCCCTTGTCCACCTGGAACCTTCAGCCAAGCACTGACCTCCTGCTGCTATGTGCTGCCCTACGGGCTTAAGGGACAAGGACTCAGAAGACTCACTGGAGGACAGAGGCGGCAGGTGAACCGGAGCAAAGCCCCCGAGTCAGCCCTTTGTCCCGAGCCCCAGGGGGCTGGAGGCACAGGTACACAGGCCACCTTTCTGTGCATTTCCCTACGAAGACACAGACACACAGATCCTACAATAGCAGGGACACGCTGCGCAGAAGACACAGTTCAGGCCTGCAGCAAGAGTTCTCCTGGGCTTGCCAGGTCTGCCTCCTGCCCTTGGCCTTCGGGGGTGGGCGAGAGGAACATTTCTAGAAGGGACAGAAATTGGATTCTCCAACACGATGAAGGACCAGCCCTCTTACCTCTCCATCTGTCCTTTCTCCTTCCCTAAACCTCGTCCCCATGGGCTGTCTGCAAGAGTCATCTTCCTTCTGAGCTGAAATGACCTCTCGGGTCCCTGTGTTGACACCACGCGGTGGCTGGGGATGATGCCTGATCACCTGGGCGTGAGCTCCCAGACCCCACTTCCCAAGGGACTGCGCGTGCCCAACCAGAAGACAGAATTAACTCCAACATCTCAGGCGTATCTTCCACCCTACCCCCCAGCTGCCAAGTGCTGGGGATTCAGGACCTGGGGACTCGGGATGGGACTGCTCTAGTTTTGGGAGGGGTTTCCTGGCACCATCACAACGCCCATGGGGCAGAGCACCACCCTGGCCTGTCCCTGTACTCTGGGCCCCTTCTCAAACAAAGCACGGCAAAGATCAGTGCATACTCGTCCATGGTACAGAGTTAAAGACCACCAGGGCCCTCCAATGTGAAATTCTGCAGGCACCAGGCTTATTGGCTCGACAAACCCAACAGATTCCAAGCTCTTGCCTTCAGGATGGATGGCGCAAAAAAGCAAAAATAAGCCAGTGATGGACACACGGCACCACCCTGCTCATCAGTAAAATGGGCTGAAGGGCTCAGAGCAGGGAGTGAGGGAAACCGTGAACGCTCAGCTCAGCTCATTTGTTCAAGTGAGCAGCCATCTGGGGGCGGGGGCGGTGGGAGCTGTCTCTACAGCAGCCTGGGAGCCTTTCAAAGCCTGAGAGTGGGAGGAGAAATATGAATAATTTACGGGAGACAAGACACAAACACCCAGCACAGTGGGTTCAAAGCACCTCCCTCTTACAGCCCGCCATATGACGCCCCAAGGGGAGCCCACAGGCCCCTCACACACAATTTAAGACACATCACTTCACCCGCGAACTGTTAACAGTGGGGGATGCCATTTGTGTGATATTCTAAAACTGGCTAAAGAAACTGATGGTAAGGGCAATGAGAATGCGGTGGGGGACAGAGGACCTCGATGGGGGGGCATAGGTTGACTCGCGGGGCAGGTGACAATGTTCCCATGTCCCTTAGGGTCGTCAACCACGTTCACCTGCACACTTCAGATCCGCCAGCTGGGCAGCACGTGAACCATCTCTCGACTTAAAAAACAAGACAACAACCAGTGGTCCAGAGCAGTCCCAGGGTCAGCCCGTGCTTCCCTCTGGGCCAGAGGTTTTATGACCACTGCCCCCATCGCAAAGAGAATCCATTCATTTTTTTATCAAAGTTGTACTGAAAACCCAGGCCCTGCACTAGACACTGTGGTTGTAGTAAAGAGCAAAGTGTGATCTCTGATCACTGGCGGGGCTGGAGCGGGTGGGGAAGGTGTGTGTTTTCTTGCTCTTTTACCTAAATACTCTCAGAAACACTTCCTTTGCTTGAGGAATTCCGAGGCAAACAGCACATCAGTGAACACAAAGAATGCCATCCAGCAGGCTGGGCAGGGAGGGGTTAACACACCTGTCAGAGGGGATGCTCCCCTCCCAAGGCCTCAGGAGAAGGCAGGAGATCCCCAAGCATCACTCAAGGTGTTTTCCTTGACTATTTGATCCGCCTCCTTGAATCAGGAGTTCCAGGAGGAGAAACAGAGTCCTGAACCCTCCCACGTGCGTCAGCTCATGCCCTCCCTGCCAAAACCAAGAGGGATCACTCGCTCACAGTATTTCTTACAGCAGCGGAGTCCAAGGGAAAGGCAAGGCTTCAAGGCCACACACGTCCGGTGCACACACACTGTCTGGCTCCCCCTGCCACGTGCGGGCCCTGGGTCCTGGCAGGGCTGTGAAGCGGGGACTGAAGTCCTCACAGGACACGTGCAGAGCACCTGCCAGGCGGGTAGAAGTAAGCCCTCTGCAAACGGTGGCCGTGACTGCCAGGTGCCAAGTTCTCTTCCAGGGACTAGTGAACGTGCGGGATCCGCACTTGAAACTTGGGCCGTCACCAGATTCTCGAGGATGAGAAGGAGAATGAGTTCTTCCAGAGACAGGCCCCCTCAGCATTGCCCGGGTCTGGGGCTGAAATGGACGCTGCTGGCAGCTCAGTTTGAAAGGGAAAAGCACAGCCATGGCAGTCTCGGGTTCAGAAACCCTGCCTGCCTCTCACCGCTGCCCCTTCAGCAAATCAGCTCCCCACCAGCCCTTTCCAGCACTTGTGCTTTTTCCACCTGACTCTGCTGGGCTTTGTTGTTTTACATTTGACTTTTTAATCTCTGCGTCCCTGGGTCTGTATTTAAGATCCTTCAAAATCCAACAGATATTAAATGTGAAAGTGGGTCAAATTAGGTATAAATTAATACTAGACCATGTGGTTAACTTTCATAACAAAAATTATTTTTAAAAAGAAATTCAACCTCCTCTCAGCATTTGCCTGTGGAATTAAGGCAGACGTCTGTTTTACATCACTCACTTCTGCCTCATATGAGTTTTTTTCCCCCTAAACAATGAGCTTGTTTTTATTATCAGAAAAAAAAAAAAAAAAAGACTTCCAGGTGATATGTGAAAATTCAGAACACATTTTTTATATTACAATAATCTGTTTTTAATTGTAACAACTTGGGAATTTTATAATGTCTCTTCAAATTATAAGTAGAATGGTTATCCATTTTGCCCCAAAATAGACTCTCAGTGCCAATGTTTAAGCCCCATCCCCTTGGAATAGCACGGCATTTATGCACTGATGCCAGAAATAAACATTATAAACACAGACCCATACCTGTAATGAAGCAAAGAGGAGGCAGTTGTTGGTAAGAAAAATATTTTAAAGAGTTCCTGTGCAATTATTACAAAGAAAATTCAGTGGCCATATAAAAATCAATTTAAAAAGTATTTAAAGGCTTCAGGACAACCATCTAAAAAGACCGAAAAAGGTTTGAAAAAGAACATCCCCCATGTTAAATGCTGTTTAAAACTCTGTTCATGGTAAAATGAGAATCAGCACACAACATGAAGCAAAAGCTCAGAAGCCCACTCCTCACTTCATCCTCAGTGAAATGAAGGTGAACAGATTCTTGAGTTTCCTACTAGAAAGCAAACGTTTTAAAATAGGAGAGGGCTTAGTGGGTACGGGGCCCAAGGGGGCTTCTGAGGTGGAAGTTTCACTGGCACACAACAGCATGACCAAATGCCAAGCAGAGTACTTTTCTGTATGTTTCTGAATATTTCCACAAAGAAGTGAAACACAGGAGGCCAGAAGAGAAACAATACTGTAATTTGAAGCTAAGAGTAGAAAGAGCAGCAAATATCTGGCCAGCAAGACCTTCTGAATAGTTTACAACTAGGGTCACAAGGAAGCATCTAAAAAGAAACAAGTTGTTAGGAGCAAACAACTCAGTGCTACCGGAACTACGGAAACACTGTTGTAGCAACACTGTCCAGATAAAAATCCTTTCAGCAGCTAAGGGACAACTACCCAGAGGCTATTTTAGAAAAAGAAATTGCTTTCTTTTCAGTTATTTTTAAGATGGGCTCAAATTTCACTACTTTTCTGCCCAAATACTTTGCTGTCCTATTTCAAGAATGCAGGAAATAGAGGAACACAATTTACTGTTTAATAACAACAAGAAATAGAACTGGAAGAATTTCTTTTTTCAGTATGGTCTGTGTTCTCCGGTCTTCCTGTGGAAGCAAGTGCACAAACATTTGTTCTGAGTCCTTTTCCCCAATCAGTTCCTCTTTACTTCTTTACAAATGCAAATCTTTTTTAATTTGGCAATGTGGCATATGGGATCTTAGTTCCCTGACCAGGGATCGAACCCACGCCCCCTGCATTGGAAGCTTGGAGTCTTAACCCCTGGACCGTTAGTAAAGTCCCTACAACTGTGAATATTATTAGAATGTTTATGTCTGGCATCAGTGCGCAAGAGCTGAGTTATTTCACAGGTATAGACCTTAAACGTTGACACTAAGAGAGTCTATTCACTGGAAGAGGCATTTTAAGGTCTCTATGTGGTCACACTCATAGGTGCCTCTCATCATCAGTATTCCAAGTATTGGCCCTGCCTGAGCAGGAAGTCAGCCTCAGGTGAGGAGATGGGGAGTATGAGAGGCCCTCAGGACGGGACTAGGGACTGACGGGCCCTCATGTGAGGTGACACCCTGACCATCCAGACTCTGCTGTGGGTGCCTCGAGGTGACCGTCACATGTTGGCCAGCCTCTGCAGAGCGGCACTCAATGGACCACTGGTTCAACTGTGACACAGACCCCAAACCACTACGTGCAGAAAGCCCTGGCTCCCTGTTCAGATGTCCTCCCATCAACCAGAGGCACTGAGCAAACATTTCAGGTTCAGAGCAGTGTCAACCCTACTATGCATGTGCTTACTGGGTTTTTAAACACACAGGTCTCTCTTTAGCCTCTCTTTAATCAGCACCAGGCTTCAGGGAACCCTGACCTGGCCCGCCAGCCAGCCTTGATCAGAAGTCACGCTAAAATCATCATATTTCGGAAAGGAGGTCTGATCCCAGAATTATCAAAGACACTTAGAAACATTTGTTGAATGAAATTCAACCTTAGAACTTGGCCAGAAAGAGACCCAGGAGTTCCAGCATCACTTTGCAGATCAGTATTTTACTCGAAAGCGCTGCACGTGGACGGAAGCAGGATGCACGATCTAGATCCTAATCTTCATTTCGGCAAACGAGGAACTGAGGTGGAAGAGCTAGGAGGACTCCATGGGTTTCTTCCAGAAAAAGAAGTCAGGGGAGGAGGTGGTGGAGGCGAAGACGTGGAGAGGGAGGAACCTCCATTTAAAAGGCCTGGCAGCTGACAAGCAGCCAGCTTTCTGTTCAGGTAGGAGAGCCATCAGCAGCGAGCAGAGAACTCGAGGCATTTTGGCAGAGATCTGCACTGCCAATACTCAATACCTGTGGCTGCTGCCAGGTAAGGATTCTGGGCCCACCTGGTCTAAACATATCTCAGCTGCTAGAAGACAAACTGCTACGAGCCAGTCCACTGAGGCTGGGACAGTCTGTGGGGCAGAGCACCAGGTGAGCAATGATGGCCCCACCCTTCTTAGTTCTAGTGTCTTCATTTCTCTAACATCCAGGACTTTTCTTCCAACACAGGCAGAGGCCAAGTTGCCAAACAACATCAACAGGTCACATCTGAAGTCTGAGAGTGGGTGCGGTTAAAATAAACATGGTGATAAAGTCACTGTAAGTGACAGTGGGGAGAGGCTAAAGGTAAGACACACACACAGACCTTTTAAAATAGTGTGTGTATTTTTTATTTTGGCCTGTGAACATCACACCATGCACTGACTCTGTTACTTACAGGTTTTAACCATCTTCATAGAAATCCAGCTCTTCTGGAAATACAGTGAGATGGAACTTCAGCAAACTGTGGCCCAAAGGAGGAGCCCAGGCACACTGCTTCTCAAAGGGCCAAGTGAAGTGTAAGTGAAGTCACTCAGTCGTGTCCGACTCTTTGTGACCCCATGGACACCAGGCTCCTCCGTCCGTGGGATTTTCTAGGCAAGAGTACTGGAGTGGGTTGCCATTTCTTTCTCCAGGGAACTTCCCGACCCACGGAATGAACCCAGGTCCCCCACATTGTAGACAGATACTTTACCGTCTAAGCCACCAGGGAAACCCAAAGGGCCAAAGTGCGCAACAGAGGAGATGAAGACCTATGTCATGCTCAGCCATGACCACTTGTTAAATGACAGGGACTTCTATTTCAGCCACCCTTAGAGTTTCTTCTGGCCTTGAATCCTTTCTTCTCAAACTGAGCTTAAAGCAATTCAGGGATTTTTGCAAGAAGAGAGGATTTGTTTTGCTCCAGCTGCTTTTAATTCAGTGCTGTCCAAGACTACCCTTTCTCCCTGCCTCACAAGCCAGTACTGTTGGCCAAAGGACTTCTAACACTTATCTGTACATACAAAGTGCTTCACAGAATGTGGTATTTCTACCACTGACCTGCAGTCATACTGACTTTCCCGGTCCAGGCAGTTAAGCGTTAACATTAAATTTTCTGCTTTCTGTGCTCCAGTAAAATATCTGCACCCAGCAAAGTTCTCTTCAGTTCTGACTCTCTGATTACAACCAGTCCAGGTACCAAAGGGCTGTAGGGCTGTTATCCTTTTCCTTCAAGAGAAACTAACAAAATGGTATGGCTTAAGGACTGGGCAGAGTGAAAACTGACCAAGAAAGCAGCCAATAGCCACGTTTATGGCGGAGTGACTCCTCCTCTCATCCCCAGACCCCGAGGTCCATCATTTCCTGAACACACAGATAACTGCTGTTAGTGGTCCAGGGAAGGCGCTCAGCCTCCCTGAAAACCTTCCCAGGGGAGCAAACCACAGAGGCTACAGAGTCCCTCTGTTACGTGGGAAGCGCCCAATCAACCGGGCAGAGGTCAGAGGTGGTGCAAGGGTCTGCACGGCCAACCTTTAAACTACCCCAAAACGTAAGGAATTGAGCTGTCTTAACCAACATATACAGCTTAAGGAGTAAGAAGTGGAGACGACTGAGAAAGAGTTCCAGAGTTTCCAGAGTTCACGGGAGGGCAAAAAAGTCGCCAAGTAACTACAACCCATGCAACAAGTACCAAAGCAGCGGTGAGGCCCGGCGAGGCGGCAAATCGCTGGACTGTGAAAAGGACGGGCCCGGCACCTCCCGCGAGGCCCGGCGGGCAGCAAGGGGCAGGCTGCCCTCTGCTTCCAAATCTCCCCGCCAGCTCGTCCCGAGGCCTGGCACGGAGGCAGCCCAAGCAAAAGGATCGGGATCGCGCCCCTGGGGCGCCCCGAGACTGGGGCCTCGGCCCCCTCCTCGCCCCGGGAAACGCGAGCTCTGTGATCGCCCAGAAACTCCGCGGAGATGTCTGGGTGCTGGCTGGCGGGGGCCGCTCCCCGGCCTACCTCGAACCGACGGGACGTCCCACGCACCGCCAGGGCCGCCTCGGGCCCCCTGCACCCAGGCAGAACCCCGAGACGGCGCTGCCGCCCCGGGCCGGAACTGCTCCCCTGCCTCCCTTGACCGGCCCAGGCGCTCCGCCGCAGGCCCGAGCCCTGGGATGCCTCACCTTGGGCGGGAGCCGGCGGCAGCGGACGGCGTTCTAGGGCTCAGTGCATCCTTGGTTCGCAGGGAGCCAGGAAGTGGAGCCGCGCGGCGCCCGCAACCAGTTATGTAACCGGCAGGGGCCGCAGCCGGGACGGAGGCAGCGGCCCGAGGCACTTCCGCCTCCCGTGCCGGGCCGGCGGCACAAGCGGAAGCCCATTGGCCAGCGGCGTCCACGTGGGGCGGCACCTCGCGACGCCGACGCCGCCATCTTAAGAGCGGGCGGGCCTCGCGCGAAGCAGGACATCGGAGAGTGGACACTGGAGAAGCTGGGACGTCAGCGGTGGAGCAGCGGAGGCATCTCTAGGGGGCGCGTCTGCTAGAGGCTCGCGAGGCTCTGAGAGCCGGCTGAGGGGCTGGACAGGTCGGGCCGACCCTCGCGGCTCGAACCTGGCGGGCGTGGACGCCGGGGGCGCGGTCCGGTTGGTAGCCGGCGGGCTCGGGTTCTTGGGCTGAGCGCTGAGGCTCGCAGCCGTCCACTTCCTGGCCAGCGGTCCTCTCGTTTGGTTTGGGGCTGGAGCTTTTCCATCCGCAGCGTCTGACGGGGCTTCCAGCTAGGGAAGCGTGATCCGGTGGCCAACGGCGGCTGGAGGGCAGCACCACCCGGCTCAGCGCCGGACGTCCGCGGCAGCCAGAGTCCAGTTTCTCCCGTGTATAGTGGGAGAGGGGGGCAGGGGGAGGAGTGTCAGTTGCCCTCAAGTTGGAGGAGGCTCTACTCAGCGGTCCCCACCCCATTTGGCACCAGGAACCGGTTTTTATGTTAGACAGTTGTTCCACGCACCAGGGATGGGGTGGTTTTGGGGTGACTCAAGCATATTTTTATACACTTTATTGCTATTATTATTACATCAGCTCTACCTCACATCATCCAGCATTAGATCCTGCGGACTGGGGACCCCTGGTCTACATCACAAAACCTAACTCAAACTTTGTTACTAAGGGACTTGTGTTGAGCAAAATCTGATGTTAACTTTAAAGGATATATTTATCCTTTGCCTTCAAATACCTTTCACTGGTAATATGGCCAAAGGATGGAGTAAGAAGGCTAAAATGATCAACCCTCAAAGGACCTAATTCACACCCAAACAGACATTATGACAGATTAAAACAGTCTAAAATCACACTATCTTATAAACGTTAAATGCATATTCTTTAACATTTTGACAATGAAAAGGTACCTAAAGAGATTAGAAGTCTGAAAGGTAAGTAAACAGATCAAGAGTAGTGTAACAAGGGGATATGTAACAACCCAGAAAGTCTACTGTCTACACAATAAGATGTTAGTGGCTGGTGGAACCTTGATTTGTGTAAAGCAGCTTATATAATATTTATATTTTCTTTTAGTAACAGTTTCTCTAAGTTCCTATTTTAAAAGCTGAAAAATTATGGACAAAATGAAAATATAATACAATTTACAACTCTGTAGAGTTACAGTTTTAAGTACAGCAAACATGCTGTTGTAAGCAAAAATGCTGTGGTTAATGTGTTTTGGTCCATTCAGGGCATTTCAAGCATTCTATATATTTAGTGTGTCGTTATTAACTTATAATCAAACTTGTAAAAAAAAAACTTTAGTGTGTCTATTAACTTATAATCAAACTTGTTAAAAAAACTTCAATAAGTTTAAAATAACTATAAACTTTAATATAATCAAACTTGTAAAAAAAAAAACTTTTAGGATAGAATAATCAACAGTGAGGAGGGTATAAAATGCATACTTGAAGTCCTACACATTTTCTAGAGATGGGCTGCAAATATAGCTGCAGTCTTTCCAAAATTCACTTTGAAGTGAGTACTGGTTACAAGACCCAGCAAGTCAGTGTGTCAGAGTAATTGTCCCCTAGTATCCACTGTCTTCCTCCTCTTTTTTTTTTTTTTTCCCCCTAATGTAGACCATTTTTTAAAAGTCTTTATTGAACTTGTTTACAATATTGCTTTTTATTTTATTTTATGATTTGGGTTTTTGGCTGGGAAGCCTATGGGATCTTAGCTCCTCAACCAGGGGCTAAACCCTTCCCTTCTGCCTTGGAAGGCAAAGTTTAACTACTGCATTGCCAGGGAAGTCCGTCCTCTCCTTTCTTTTTTAAAAACAACTGATTAATCACATCCTCATGTAGTAGTAGAACAGTACCCGCTTTAGCAGGCAAAGAGCTAACAAGTTAAGCTTGTACTTCTTAGCCTCCTTTGCAGCAAGATGAAACCATATGCCAAAGTTTTTACCAGTGAACAACAGTGGAAGTGATGTGAGCAACTTAGGTTCTCAAGCATGTCCTTAAGAGGAAATTGTTTAAATATTAATAACTGGTGATGCTAGGTGAAAAGTACATAGGTGTTTACTGCATTATTCTTTCAAATATTCAGAGGTTTGAAATTTTTAAATTAAAAAGATGAGATTTTAAAAAAGGAAAATTGCCCGTTTAGGGCTTTCTTGGTGGTCCAGTGGTTAAGAATCTGCCTGCCAACGCAGGGGACATAAGTTTGATCCCTGCTCAGGGAAGATCCCACATACCGCAGGGTAACTAAGGCCACGTGCTACAACTACTGAAGCCTGAGCACCCTCGAGCCTGTCCTCCCCAGGAGAGAAGCCACCACACCACACCTGGAGAGAAGCCCCACTCGCCACAACTAGAGAACGCCTGTGTGCAGCAACGAAGACACAGCACAGCTATAAATAAATATTTTTTTTAAAAAAGAAAAGTTGTTTATTTTCCTCATCCTTTCTCTTGCCTTCCATCAGTTCATATCAACAGAATGTGGAGACAGTAGTAAGCCCTTTCAGTTACACAGGAGGCAAACCCTGCCAAGGTTCTTGCTACTCAAAGTGCTGTCTTGTGGTCCAGCAGTATTAGCATCACCTGGGTGTACTTAAAATGCAGGCTCAGACCTTAGAGACCACAGGCAGGAAGGGGCATCTCCTGACCACAGGAACTGGCTCAGGGAAATCTGATTGGCACTGAGCTCAATATGGATTGGTCCTCTTAAGTCTCTGCCTTCCTGGTTTCTTTTTCTGTTACTGGTGTGTTTTGAGATATTTCTTCCAAGTGATCTAAGAGATCACTGGCTTTAAGATGATCATTCCCTCCTTCAATTTAGTTACTGAATGTAAATTTAAAAACAAAACGTGCTTTTCAGTTCCAGATTCATTTAAAGCCATGATGCACTGGGACTTCCCTAGTGGTCCAGTGGTTAAGACTCTGCCTTCGAAAATAAAGGAAAAAACAAAAAAAAAGAGAAGAATCTGCCTTCCAATGCAGGGGATGAGGCTTCAATCCCTGATCGGGGAACCGATCCACATGCTATGGGGTAACTAAGCCCGAGAGCTGCAACTACTGAGTCCACACACTCTAGAGCCCAAGCTCCACAGCAAGAGAAGCTCCTTCGCACCCCAACTAGAGAAGTCCCTGCTCAATGCCCATGCGCAAACCAAAATAAATAAATGAATAAACAAACTATGATGCATTCTCTTGGATCACAACCTTCCTGACACCCAGGAAAACAACTGGGTTTCCAAAACCAGACTTTCCAGGTAGACCTCAAAAACATTTTTTCAGGATCCCAGAAACAGAGCATGAAGAAGCCACTTCATGGCAAGTTCTACACACAGCTTGTTGACCAGCATCTGCTTTGCCTGAGAGGACACGGGACTATCCTTGGAGCACTCCCAGGAGAGGAGAAAGGCTCCAGGAGACTGGCTTGAGGTGAAATGGATTGTTCTGACTCATGGTTCTGATGGGTTTATTAACATTTGCATGGATCAAACAGAAATCCACTGCATTTCTTCACACTAACAATGAAAGGGAGAGCAAAATAAAAAAATCCCTTTTGAAACTGCCCCCCCCCCAAAAAAATATTTAGGAATAAGTCTGACTAAGGAGGTAAAAGGCTTAGATGTTGAGAACTATAAAATAATGATAAAGGAAATTGAAGACTATTCAAATAAATGGAAAAGAGATTCCATGCTCTTGGATTAGAAGAATTAATGTTAAAATGCTTGGGCTACTCAAAGCAATCTATGGATTTAATGCAATCCTTGTTATTTAATTGTGATATCTTTCACAAAATTAGAAAAAGTAATCCTAAAATTTATATGGAACCATAAAATACCCCAAATTACCAAAGCAACCCTGGGGGAAAAGAACAAAGCTGGAGGCATAATCCTCCCAGCAACAGTAATCAAAACAGGGTAGTATTTGCACAAAAACAGACACATGGATCAATGGAACAGAACAGAAAGCTCAGAAATAAACTATATAACTATGGTCAATTACTCTTCAACATAGGGGCAAGAATATACAACGGAGAAAAAACAGTCTCTTCAGCAAGTGGTGTTGGGAAAGTTGGACAGCGGCATGTATATCAATGAAGTTAGAACACACCTTTACACTATACACAAAGATAAACTCAAAATGGCTTAAAGACTTAAATATAAGACACAAAACTCCTAGACGAGATCATAGGCAAAACATTCCCTGACATACATCGTAGCAATATTTTCTTAGGTCAGTCTCCCGAGGCAATAGAAATAGAAGCAAAAATAAAAAACAAATGGGACCTAATCAAGCTTACATGTTTTTGCACAGCAAAGGAAACCATAAACAAAATGAAAAGACAACTAGGAGAAAATATTTTAAAATTATGTGACTGACAAGGGCTTAATTTCAAAAAATTTACAAACAGGGACTTCCCTGGTGGTCCAGTGACTAAGACTCCATGTTCCCAATGCAGGGGGCACAGGTTCCATCCCTGGTCAGGGAACTAGATCTGGCATGCCACAACTGAAGACCCCTCATGCCACAACTAAGTCCAAGCACAGCCTAAATTTAAAAAAAAAAAATTTAAACATACAAACAGCTCATACAACTCAAGCCACAACTAAGTCCCAGCACAGCCTAAATAATTTTTTTTTAATATACAAACAGCTCATACAACTCAACAACAACAAAAACAACCCAATCAAATGGGGAGGAGATCTAAACAGACATTTCTCCAAAGAAGACATACAGATGGCCAATAGGCACATGAAAAGATGCTCAGCTCTGCTAATTATTAGAGAAATGCAAATCAAACCTACGAGGTACAATCTCACACAGGTCAGAATGACCCTCATTAAAAAATCTACAAATAAAAAGCCAAATAATTGCATTTCTAGGCATATATCTAGAGAAAACCATACTTCGACAAGATACATGCACCCAAATGTTCATTGCAGCACTATTTACAATTGCCAGGACATGAAAGCAACCTAAATGGTCATCAACAAAGGAATGGATAGAACT
The DNA here is from genome assembly GCF_016772045.2 of Ovis aries. NCBI lineage: Eukaryota > Metazoa > Chordata > Mammalia > Artiodactyla > Bovidae > Ovis > Ovis aries. The sequence goes on along the minus strand of NC_056077.1, from coordinate 3,412,346 downwards.
TCCCTAGTTGTCCACTGGTTAAGAACTGGCCTGCCAATGCAGGGGACATGGGTTTGATCCCTGGTCCGGGAAGATGCCACATTCCATGGAGCAACTAAGCCCATGTGCCACAACTACTGAGCCTGTGAGCTGCAACTCGTGTGCCTGTGTGCTGCAACTACTGAAGCCCACGCAACTGGAGGCTGTGCTCTGCAACAAGAGAAGCCACTGCAATGAGAATCCCATGCTCTGTGACGAAGAGGAGACCCTGATCACTGCAACCAGAGAAAGCCTGTGCGTGGGCAATGAAGACCCAGCACAACCAAAAGTAAATAAAAATTTAAAAATTTAAAAACCAGAGGAATGGATAAAGAAGATGTGTACCATATATACATTGGAGTATTATCCAGCCATAAAAAGGAATGAAATTGGGTCATCTGTAGAGATGTGACTGGACCTAGAGATTGTCATACAGAGTGAAGTAAGTCAGAAAGAGACAAACAAATAGCATATATTAATGCATGTATATAGAATCTAGAAAAATGGTACTGATGATCTTATTTGCAAAGCAGAAATAGAGGCATAGATGTAGAAAATAAATGTATGGACACCAAGGGGGATGGGAGGTGGGATGAATTGGGAGATTGGGATTGCCCATATATACACTATTGATACTGTGTATAAAATAAGTAACTAATGAGAACACTGTATAGCTCAGGGAATTCTACTCAGTGCTCTGTGGGTGACCTAAATGGAAAAGAAAGCCAAAAAAAGAGGGGATATATGTATATATGTAAAGCTGATTCACTTTGCTGTGCAGTAGAAACTAACAACATTATAAAGCAACCATACTCTAATAATTAAAAAAGAAAAGATACGTGCAGCTCAGTGTTCACTGCAGCACTGTTTACAATAGCCAAGACATGGAAGCAACCTAAATGTCCATCGACAGACCAACAAGGACCTACTGTATAGCACAGGAAACTCTATACTCAGTATTTTGTAATAACCTATATGGGTAAAGAACCTGAAAAAGATTCAGTGTATGTATAACTCAATCACTGTGATGTATACCTGAAATTAACACAACATTGTAAATCAACTACACAATTTGAAGTCTTGTTAATTGTCATTGTTCAGTCACTAAGTCATGTCCAACTCTTTGGACTGCAGCACACCAGGCTTCCCTGTCCTTCACCCCGGAATTTGCTCAGATTCATGTCCACTGAGTCAGTGATGCTATCTAACCACATCATCCTCTGCTTCCCCCTTCTCCTTTTGCCTTCAATCTTTCCAAGCACCAGGGTCTTCTCAAGTGAGCCGGCTGTTCACCTCAAGCAGCCAAATAACAAATTGGAGAGGGTGTGTAGAAAAGCAGAACCTCCTACAATGTTGATAGGAATGTAAATTATGCAGCCACTACGGAGAACAATATGGAGGCTCCTTAGAAAACTAAAAATAGAGTTGTCATATGACCCAGCAATCCTAGTCTTGGGCATATATTACCAAAGGAGAAAGGGAGTGGTGGAGGAATAATTTAAGAGTCTGGGATTAGCAAATACAAACTACTATATATAAAGTAAATAAACAATAAGGTCCTACTGTATACGACTGGGGAATATATTCAATATTCTGTAATAAACCACAATGAAAAGAGAAAAATCCATAAAATAGATTTACATGGGCAAACAATCTCCCTAGGGAATTTCTGGTGATCTAGTGACTGGGACTTGGTGATTTCTCTGGGTTCAGTCCTTGGTCTGGGAACTAGGATTCCACAAGCTGGGCGGCATGGCCAAAAAACAACTATCACCACCACAACAAAAGAGCAACAAAGAAGCCCCCACAACTCTCTGGATACACGTAAGTCTAAAGAAGCAAAGACTTTATCACATTTGTATTGGAAAATAAGTGAAAGGGGAAAATTTGCATGGATCAAAGATAGTTCAACCAGGAATCAAGTAAGTTGCTTCCAAAAAAAAATTCCTTTGGCTGGAAAATGATGCAAGTGTATAGTTGGATGACAAAGGATGATACTGATTTCTGCAATTAAAATTGAGACAGAGTCACTTAGCCTGGACTAAGAGGGTCAGGACAGTATATTGGGAGGATCTGATTCTCCATTTTTCTGTCAGTGTACCCTGAGACTGGGCTTACCCACCAGAATCACAGAAGAGTGAGGTTTAAACCAAATTCTGGCTTACTTTCTGATAGTTAAGAGTCACTGGACTGCTCCTATTCCTGCTCCAGACACCTCTTCTCTTAGTGTTCCTGGGAAACTAAATCGATAACCAGAAACTTGGTAAGCAGGTTATAAGAGGAAGGGAAACAGTCTTTAAAAAAAAAAAAAAAAATTAACCTGGGGCCCTGGCTTTGGGAGTGTGGAGTCTTAACCACTGGACCACCAGGGAAGTCCCTCAATACATTTTTAATTATGTTGGCATTTTATGTACAACTTGGTATCACATTTTTAAACTTACATTGGAAACATTTCCCCATGTTATCAAAAACTTCTATATAGCATCTTAATTGGCTGCAATGTTTCCTCCTGCAAAAGAGGAAAAATACTTAGAAAATAGGTCATTTCCAATTTTTCTCTACTGTAATTCTTCATGTCTTCCCATCCATTTCCATTCATCTTTTTCCATTTTCAACATATCTCCATGGCACTTACTGCCAGCTGTCTCCAATATCTGCTTCCTCCTTCTCTGTCACTGTAATAGCACTTGTGCTTTTTAGCTGGGTGTGGGCTGCTCTGTACTACTAGCTTACTTGCCTCCTTTGAGCTAGGTGTGGTTATGTGACCTCTTGACTAAGATCTAGAGACTGGAATGTGAACAGAAGAGGTAGGTGCATTCTCCCAAGAAAATATATTGAGACGTACTCAGAATTTTCTATGAAGATAATATCATCCGTGTTTTTGCAAACACATTTGTAAACTGAAAACTTCTTTGAAACTGCCCTCTGAAGAGAGATATTCTGAGATCTTCTGATATTTTTTCACCTGGAGAAGGCAAAGCTGTATTGATATACAGGCCAAAAGGTCACAAGCAATTAGTGCAGAGCTGCGGAAGGAGCTCAAATTTCTAATACCACACCCCTACACTACGGCACCCAGTGCCAGTAAAGAGGATATATGCGGTAATGGGGCAGATCGACTGTGAAGTTATTAGGTGGCCTACAATGTCCACTGAAGCAATCGGATGGCTCTACTGCCGCTTGAGACCCGTTGTGGCTCTGAGCTCAATCTGGGACGGTTGGGCTGCATTCCCCGGGCACAATGCCCCTAGAATACTTTGGACATATCAGCAATCCCGCCTATGCCGACCTGAACTCTGCCCACGCAGATGATACCCTATTTACATTCCACCGCCTCGCAGTCCACCCAAGACACAGGTCAAGACTAGAACCCATACTCCTGGCCACTCAGAGACCTCACCCCGGCTCGACCGAAGTTTAGGACCCATGGGACAATGCCTGCCGAACCCACATTTCAGAGCCGATTCTCCTCATCTGCTTGCTCTCCTTCTTCCTTGAAACATTACGCCCCTCCCTCCGTGGTCAAGCTAACGTTCCACTTCCTCAAGTCGGCGGGTAGGGAGCTCACAGAGGAGACCCAGGTAGCGGAACCGGAAATGCTTGGGAAAACCGAGGGAAAACTATATCTCCCAGAATGCCCGGTGAGCCTCAGATCTTCTGTTAAGGCGCCCGATTGGTCGATATTCAAAAGGGACTAGCCCCTCTGAGATCACGCTAGCCAATCACAGGGCAGAGCTGCGGAAAAGCACGAGGATGGACCGCGTCTCGCGGATTTCTCGGCGGGTCTAGCGTAAGGGAGCGTAGGAGCTTAGTTGTGCCTCGGCTGCCCGTCTCCAGTTTCAGCTGCGTGTTGCTATTGTTGCTTTTGCAGGCTTTCTGAGATTTTTAGTCTCGGAGCCCTAGGTGGGGCCCGACCAGGCCGGGAGTCTGCCTTTCCGAAGCTGAGCCCGGAAGAGGAGTTATCGCCTAAGGTCTTAAAGGATTCAGGGAAGCGAAGGGGGTGCGTGGAGGAGTTCGACAGCCGAATTGGCCCCTCCAAGGACTGTTCTCCGGAGAAGGCAATGGCAACACACTCCAGTACTCTTGCCTGGAAAATCGCATGGATGGAGGAGCCTGGAAGGCTGCAGTCCATGGGGTCGCTGAGGGTCGGACACAACTGAGCGACTTCACTTTCACTTTTCACTTTCATGCATTGGAGAAGGAAATGGCAACCCACTCCAGTGTTCTTGCCTGGAGAATCCCAGGGACGGGGGAGCCTGGTGGGCTGCCGTCTATGGGGTCGCACAGAGTCGGACACGACTGAAGCGACTTAGCAGCAGCAGCAGAACTATTCTCTCCCCTCCCTTATCTGCCCTGAGGTCCCTGTGGCGACTGAAAGAATGCACTACCACCACCCCACCCACCCCCCAAGATGGCATCCACACTCCCTACAACCATGGCCCAGATGAGACCAGGTCCCTTCTCTTGGTCCAAGGTCCGGTCGCTCCTTTCTGGCCTCCGCCTGGCCTCTTGTAGAAGAGGGTTAGGCTCCTGATCCCCGTGAGCGCTTTTACCAAGCTGTCTTTGTTCCTACCTAAGACAGAAGAAATGGCTAATCAGAACCGGCCTTTTAGAACCTCCAACTGGGAACAGGGCGCATAGGAGACTACGTAAGAGTACCTCAGAGTATTTCTGAAATGCTGCTCAAACTTAAACAGTTTTCTAAGCTTTATTCCACACCTGTTGAATGAACAGAAACCCCAGGTGGTTCTTAATCACACTAGAATTCTATAGGATTTATAGAACTGGTGAATTTAGCGAAGGAGAAATAGGCCTGGATGTGACTGCGCTTAACAATTAGTGTCAGGAGGAAGAAGGAGAGGGAAAGATAACTGGGAGAATCCTAGACCTCGTGTTCGCTTTGTGATTCTTCCTGGGCTGCTCACTCATCTCCTTTCTCTTAGAGCAAGAGTCCCCAACTTCCAGAATTTAATGTCTAATGCCTGATGATCTGAGGTGGAGCTGATGTAATAATAGGTGTAGAGTGCACAATAAATGTAATGTGCTTGAATTATCCCCAAACCCACCACCTCCCCATCCCCCCACCTCTGGCTGTGGAAAAGCTGTCTCCCACGTAACCAGTCCCTGGTGCCAAAAAGAATGGGTAGCGCTGCCTTAGAGCAACCCTACTTAACTCCCTTGCTGAGAGTTGTTCCCTCTATTCTCTTCTAACAGACTCTTCCAGAACTTCTCAGGGTTTACTGTTTTGGTCCTTACACTACTGCCTCCAAAATTACATCTATTTTTACTCCCTCCTTCCTAAATCCTACCTCCAGCCCTCAGAACCCACTCATAACCCCACCCCAGCGGTCAGGTACCTTTTCCAACAAGCTCTTGCCTCTGATATTTCTAGCTTTTCTCAGCATTCCCAGACTGAGTAAGGTAGTAGCTTTCTGGCTTGGCCTGAGATGGGCTGTCCTGTTGTTTCAGGGACCAGTGTTGTTTGAGGACCTGGCTGTCTGTTTTTCTCAAGAGGAGTGTGTGAGTCTGCACCCTGCCCAGAGGTCCCTCAGCAGAGAAGCGACACAGGAGTGTTTTGAGGACAAGGCCTTGATTAGTAACACAATTGTTTCCTGTGTTTTGGAACTTTCTAGGATTCAGTTTAGTTGAGTTCAGTCGCTCAGTCGTGTCCGACTCTTCGACCCCATGAATCACAGCACGCCAGGCCTCCCTGTCCATCACCAACTCCCGGAGTTCACTCAGACTCACGTCCATCGAGTCGGTGATGCCATCCAGCCATCTCATCCTCTGTTGTCCCCTTCTCCTCCTGCCCCCAATCCCTCCCAGCATCAGAGTCTTTTCCAATGAATCAACTCTTCGCATGAGGTGGCCAAAGTACTGGAGTTTCAGCTTTAGCATCATTCCTTCCAAAGAAATCCCAGGGCTGATCTCCTTCAGAATGCACTGGTTGGATCTCCTTGCAGTCCAAGGAACTCTCAAGAGTCTTCTCCAACACCACAGTTCAAAAGCATCAATTCTTCGGCGCTCAGCCGCCTTCACAGTCCAACTCTCACATCCATACGTGACTACTGGAAAAACCATAGCCTTGACTAGATGGACCTTAGTCGGCAAAGTAATGTCTCTGCTTTTGAATATGCTATCTAGGTTGGTCATAATTTTTCTTCCAAGGAGTAAGCGTCTTTTAATTTCATGGCAGCAGTCACCATCTGCAGTGATTTTGGAGCCCCCAAAAATAAAGTCTGACACTGTTTCCACTGTTTCCCCATCTATTTCCCATGAAGTGATGGGACTGGATGCCATGATCTTCGTTTTCTGAATGTTGAGCTTTAAGCTAACTTTTTCGCTCTCCTCTTTCACTTTGATCAAGAGGCTCCTTAGTTCCTCTTCACTTTCTGCCATAAGGGTGGTGTCATCTGCATATCTGAGGTTATTGATATTTCTCCTGGCAATCTTGATTCCAGTTTGTGTTTCTTCCAGTCCAGCGTTTCTCATGATGTACTCTGCATATAAGTTAAATAAGCATTGCATATCTCATCCACTTGGTATGGGAGAGTGGGACCTATCCTTGAATTATTTATGTGGAAATGACAATAACTTGAATGAGAGTGTGATTTTTCAAAGGGTGAGATGAGTCTTAGGCAAAAATCAGTAATTCCCTGGTGGTCCAGTGGTTAGGACTGCCCAGGTGGAGAACTAAAATCCGGCAAGCCAAAGGGTGTGGCCAAAAAAGGGGCAAAATTCCTGGCTATTACAGTGACTATGGTTTTGCATAAGACATGGCAGTACCTGGTAATCATTCCAAATATTTGTTATGGTCAATTCATAATTTTACTTATGAAGTTCCATTAGTATGGGTTACTATTATTTGGAAATTTTTAAAAAGTTGGAAATTGCTTTAATCGTAGGGAATGGTGTGCCTTTCTCACTTAAAAGGAGCTATATGTAGAAATGTCCCCATGCCTGAGTAAATTTTATCCTTGACTGGGGTTGACTATTTGAACTTCCCATAACTCACATTTTATATTTTCTACTTCTTTCTTCATCATGTTGTTTTCCTCTAACTTCTTGAACACATGAAGCACATTTATAATAGCTCTTTAAATGTTCTTTCTACTAGTTTTGTCATCTGTCATTTCTGGGTCTGCTTTTGTTGACTGATTTTTCTTCTAGTTCAGTTCAGTTCAGTCGCTCAGTTGTGTCCGACTCTTTTCGACCCCATGAATCGCAGCATGCCATGCCTCCCTGTCCATCACCAACTCCAGGAGTTCACTCAGACTCACGTCCATTGAGTCGGTGATGCCATCCAGCCATCTCATCCTCTGTCGTCCCCTTCTCCTCCTGCCCCCAATCCCTCCCAACATCAGAGTCTTTTCCAATGAGTCAGCTCTTTGCATGAGGTGGCCAAAGTACTGGAGCTTCAGCTTTAGCATCATTCCTTCCAAAGAAATCCCAGGGATGATCTCCTTCAGAATGCACTGGTTGGATCTCCTTGCAGTCCAACGGACTCTCAAGAGTCTTCTCCAACAGCACAGTTCAAAAGCATCAATTCTTCAGCGCTCAGCCTTCTTCACAGTCCAACTCTCACACCCATACATGACTACTGGAAAAACCATAGCCTTGACTAGATGGACCTTAGTCGGCAAAGTAATGTCTCTGCTTTTGAATATGTTACGGGTCATATTTTTCTGCTTACTTCCATGCCCGGTAATTTTTTTATTGGATGTTGGCCATTGTGAGATTTATGTTGTTGGATGCTGGGTTTTGTTTTTTCAGAACAGTTTTCGGACTTTGGTGTGGGGTGCTAATTTAAGTTACTTGGAATAAATATGATCCTTTCAAGTCTTGATTTGTGTTCTGTTAGGGTGTGTTCAGAGCAATCTTTAATCTAGGGCTGATTTGGCCTCCTGCTAAGGCAGTGTCTAAGGATACTGCCTGATGCTTTGTGCAGCAGGGACTGTCTCCACTTTGGAAGATGAACTACTGAAGTGTTTTGTGAACTCTGGAGATTGCTCTTTCTATTCCTTTTTGGTGGTTCTTTCCTGAGCCTGGGGTTGTTTCCTCACATGCATGTACAGATTAATATGCAGCCAGTCTTAAGGGGATCCCATCTAGATGCCCAGAGCTCACTGCCTGGACATCTGCCCTCTTCTCTGGTATTTTGCCATCACATTCTAGCTGCATTGACTTTCCTGAATTTGGTTTTCTTGAATCAGCAAAACCACTGAGGACTGGGTTTCCACACACTGCCCTGCAGCCCTGAAATCCTTTCTAGGCAGCAAATTGGGGCAATCGTAGGGCTGTTGCTTTGGAAGGAAAAGAAAATCCCTTTTGGATTGACATATTGGCTTTATAAATTATGGATATTTGGGAGAACACTAAAAAGGAATGAATTTTTTTTTCTTTCTGGCAGGCCTGAGTTTTGTCAGCCATCCTACAATTTCCTGGTCCTCTGTGTAACTATCAATAGTTTGTTCTTACCCTAGTACTACTTGAGAGTGTTTATATTTTGTTTTGTTTTTATCAGCAGAAGATGATAAGATTGAGATTAATCAGCAGCTACATCTAGAATCTATGGGACTTGAAGAGCTTGCCCTAGAAAAATGTTCACTTGCTATACCCCTCATCTATTACCCAGAAAAATGCTCTGAGCATGGAGCTGGAAACTTTGAAGGGAAAATAGCAGGTGGAACTTCTGCTTGCAAGAAAAGGTTCAGAAGCCTTTTAGTTACCATTGAAAACCACACCCCAAAGATAAAACTAGCTCAAAGTTTAAGAACCAGAGCCCTTCTCAAAATTCTTCTATTTCCCAAAGAAGAAACCAAAAAGTCATACAAGTGTCCTGAATGTGACCAAAGCTTCAGTGATAGTTCATACCTCGTTTGGCATCAGAAAACACATGTAGGAAAGAAAAAGTGTAAATGTGATGACCGCAGGAAGATTTTCAATCACAGATCCAACCTGAGAGCTCACAGGAGAAACCACACTGGCAAGAAGCCATATAAGTGTACACAGTGTGGCAGGAGCTTCCGCCAGCCCTCACACCTGTCTCAGCACAGGAAGACCCACCTGAAGGAGAAAATCCATAGGTATGGCATATGTGGAAGGGGGTTCACGCAGCTCCGGGGACTGTCACAGCATCAGAAAACCCACACTGCCACAAAAGCCGGCGATAAATATGTTGGTCAGAAAACAAATCTTGCTTTGCCCGAGGAAAAGCACAGGTCAGCCGCCCAGCAGCTGTGCAGTCCCAGCAGGAAATGCTTTGGGCAGCCCTCGTATCCCTTCCCGGGAGAGGCCACAAAGACAATCTGAACACTACAGCAATTGAGGGGAAATTGCTTTCATTCTCAAAATTCAAACCCTTAAAGTGTCCCGAGTGTTCGAAGACCTTTCATTCTACCTCTGAGCTTATCTCTCATCAGAGCACTCACAGAGGGGAAAAGCCCCATGAACCCAAAACATGCACGGAAAGTTTTATTTTGGACTCCGAGCTTGCATGCCACCAGAAGAGTCACACAGGAGAGGAACCTTTTAAATGTACCAGGTGTGGGAGAAATTTCAGGTTGAAAACACATCTCACTCTCGATCAGCAAACCCATTCACAAAACACTGTGTAGATATAGCAAATTTTCATTAACATTTGTGTTTCTCAGTATATGTACTGAAAACTGGGGCACAATTACCCTTTATGTGCCAGGCACTGTTCTAAGTACTGTACACACATTCCATGTAATATACCATTTAATTTTCACCACAGCCTTGATTTAGACACCAAGGTTTCTGTTTTATAACCAAGGAAGCCTAGTCAATTTCACAGCCACTGAAGGAAGGCAGAATTCTAACTCAATTACTATCCAGATTCCATTTGTATGAACCAAAGAATGATACACAATTTCTAACTCTTGTTTAGTCTGTACACTCGATACTTTATGTTTATCATTTAATTTACTCTTCAGAATAAATCTGACAGTAAAGGACTATCCTCACTTCATAAAAGGGAAGTAGAGCCCACAGAGGGTAAAAGCAGTACCTTGCCCATACACAAAAATAGCAAGGTACTGAAGCTAGCATTTAACCTTGGGTCTCTCAGCCACATTGTAAGTTGGCATTTGCACCAGGTGTTAAAACTGCAGGCAGCTGGGGACTGAGACAGGCGGGGAAGGATGCTCATCATGACGGCTGCCCTGTGCACATGCTTCACTCCCTTAGCACTTCATCCCAAGCCTGACTTACATGTATGGTTACAAAGCAACAGAGAGACTCCCCAGGACTTCAGGTTCAAACCCCATCCCTATAATCAGAGATTGCAGACTCTACAGAGTACAGCCTTTAAGGTTTTAGTTGAGTTTTGGTTTTTTAAAAAAAGGTTCTCTTCCTCAAATCTAAAGGAAGATACGTATAAATTGTTTAATCAAAATACTTGAAAATATATAGGTCTCTAGATACTACTGTTACATATAAATACTGGAGCAAAATATTGTTAAATGGAATTGTCGTTAACGTTAAAGAACCAGAGGTTCTGAGCCCAAGGAGTTGAAGGAAGCAGTCCATGTCCATCAGTGAGACACATGCTGTTTTTATGATGATGGCTTTTTTACCCTTCTGTTTGCAGTGTTAACTGACAGAGTCCACAGATGGTCATTAACGCAGAGATATCATTAGCCTACCATGTTAGTTTTAATGAATATTCGGATGAAAGTTAAGGATGAAAAACTAAGTGCAGAAGTTTATTGCTAGGAACAATTGATTCACAACATTTTGCCGCATGGATATTGACACATGCAGAATGAAAACTTTGTACTGAGGAAATCAACCACTGAACAAATGTCATGGGTTTTGTTATTGATGTAGCGGTGAAAATGTGTGTCAAACAAGTCCTTAATGTGATTGCTAGAATATCAGGTTTGTAACAGCCATCACTGATGAAAACAGCATTATTCCAATAACATTCAGATGTCAACGTTTGACGTTTTGTAGTTTAAAAAACGATGGAATTGTTATTCTTGAACTAAAAATAATTTTGTTTACAGCTTTACTGCAGTAGGTAATAGTCTATTCACATCTCCCCATTTAACACAGACAATGATTAACACGGTAATTCAGGGAGTTAAAACTAAAAACAAGTGACATTTCACCACAACTGACATTCTGAGTCTGACCTTGCAGTTCTGTATAATTAAGTAGCATTGTTCTGATGACTACAACATGATGTATAATGATACTGCAGATTTTGCTCGAATTAATCTGCCAAATTACTGCATATATGTGCTAAGCAGGTTACAGTTTATCTGAATAAAGAGTCTATTTGAAATTGTTCATTAAACTTGTTATGCCTATAGGATTTCAGTTGGAAAGTGTTTTTGCTTGGACCATCTGTTTAAAAAGTGAATAAATTATCTTCATTAGAAATGTGTATATCCATTATTTTAGTTTTGCAGGTTGAGAAAGCTGTTGATCTGATGACTTGATATTTGATCCATCCTTTCAGGGCCCAATCTGACTGCAGGAGTTCTGTCTTATTTTTTAACATCTTTCCTTGTGAAGTCTGAGGAGGGTGGGGAAATGACTATATATATATATATATACACACATATATATATGACTATATATATATTATATAAACCTGAGAATATGCTGCAATCTCTAGTTCCTTTGGACCCCTTAGAAGTATGTCTGTTGGAGGCACTTGTGCTGTTTAATATTTTGACTTTTACAGTTTTTGGTGTATTCGCATCAGTGCAGGCTCTCACTGGGCAGTGCCTCTTATCTGATGTGCCAATTTGACATCTAATAAATGGTTTTTTAAAATGAACGTTGGCAATGAGGTGAACTTTAATAAAAAAAATTTTCTGTACACTTCCATAGTTTTAGATGGCAATGAGATGAATTTTGAAGACCGGCGGGATTGTGGTTTGCAGGGGGTTAACGAATGACTTCGGGCCATTTAATAATGGAGGTAAAACGGAAGTCAGAAGAAAATTCCAGAGCTACTCCAGGAAACTGCATTAGAAGTCAACTTCCTTTGCAGTCTCTGCTCCACGGCGGCGGCACCGCCGACCCCGCAGGCCAGCGAAGACCCGCGTGCGCCTCCACCTGGAGCAAGGACTAGAAGCAAGACTCGCGAAGTGGGGCTCGCACGTGGGTTTGCGCGGGCTCGGAACAATCTGGGGCCTTTGAGCCGAGCTGTGCAAGCCCGCTGCAAATACCAACGAGGCGAGACGCGCTAGAGCGACCCACAGGCTGGGAACCGGAAATCGTGCGCTTACTTCCGGCGCTCTCTTTGGGCGGTACATTTGCGCGCTCCTAGAGCAACCTGAGTGTGGGGAGCTGCAGGCTCAGTGAGCGCTTTGCCTGGCTCCCGGCCAACCCCTGCTACCCAGGGAGAGGAGGCCTCTGCAGGGGCTGGGCGGCCGGGTGAGAGTGTTTGCCGAGGTTCATGGTGCCCAGGCACCTGCGAGAGGGTTAGGCGGATGTGATTATCCGTCACCCCCACCCTGGGTCTCGCACGACTATGCGCCGACTGCCCCGGGGACGGGAAGAGCTTGATGCCACCTCCCTGGCCCTAACACCGTTTTGGCAACGCGAAGTTACGGGCGCGCCCTGCCTGTTTGAATTGTCAAAAGGCATACTTTGACCTCACTTGCCCTGGGTATGGTGTAGTCGGCCAGCTAAGGAGTATTGCTGCCTGTCCAGTGCTACAAATCTTGAGTGTTTAGCCAGGGTAGTCAATGACTTTGAACAAGCCCTGAAAGGAATTCAGGGCGGAGCTCAGGAATTGGGCACTCTGCTATGGGAAAACTGGCAGAACAAACCTTCAGATAATTAAGATATTTTTAGGAGAAAATTCTATGAATCCAAATTCTTATATCTTACCGTACTTAGAAATACACTAAAAACATTAAGATATCTGTTCCTTTTGAATTAACAGTACTTTCTAAGAAGGGGTGTGCTGCATACCCCTGTGTTAAAATCACATATATCGTGACCTCACCCCTAATTTCGCCAGAACAGTTTCTCAGAGCTGAGAAGCTGTTTCCCCAGCTGTAGTCCTTAGTAAGACACTGAATAAACTTGATTCACAACTTTTAAGTTGTGTCTTGTTTTAAAAGTTGACACTTCTTTCTAGAATTAATGCCAGTCTTGCATGACTTCTGTGTGCTCCCAGCCGACTTCTAGCATCCTTCTGGTTTGAATGTAGCCTGGGATCACCTGCGTGCATGGTTCCCTGCTTCCATGACTACAAATACCTCCCTTTATGTCTAGCTCCAATTATTCCTGTGTCCTGCACCCTAAATCCCTGTATTCAACTGCCAATAAGAGATCTTCCTTTGGGGTCTCTGAGGCATTAAAACACATGCCCAGTGGAGTACTACTCTGCCATAAAAATGAAATGATGCCATTTGCAGCAACATGGATGGACCTAGAGATTGGCATACTAAGTGAAGTAAGTTAGAGAAAGACAAATGTCATATATTACTCATTGTGGAATCTAATTTTTGTTTAAAGATACAAATGAACTTATTTAGAAAATAAATGTTACATACTCACAGATGTAAAAAATAAACTTATGGTTACCAAAGTATGTGGGGGGATAAATCAGGAGCTTCGGATGTGCATACATTCAGTTCAGTTCAGTTCAGCTCAGTCACTCAGTCGTGTCCGACTCTTTGCGACCCCATCAATCGCTCACGCCAGGCCTCCCTGTCCATCACCAACTCCCGGAGTTCACTCAAACACACGTCCATCGAGTCACTGATGCCATCCAGCCATCTCATCCTCGGTCGTCCCCTGCTCCTCCTGCCCCCAATCCCTCCCAGCATCAGAGTCTTTTCCAATGAGTCAACTCTTCGCATGAGGTGGCCAAAGTACTGGAGCTTCAGCTTTAGCATCATTCCTTCCAAAGAAATCCCAGGGCTGATCTCCTTCAGAATGGACTGGTTGGATCTCCTTGCAGTCCAACGGACTCTCAAGAGTCTTCTCCAACACCACAGTTCAAAAGCATCAATTCTTCGGCACTCAGCCTTCTTCACAGTCAAACTCTCACATCCATACATGACCACAGGAAAAACCATAGCCTTGACTAGACAGACCTTAGTCGGCAAAGTAATGTCTCTGCTTTTGAATATACTACCTAGGTTGGTCATAACTTTTCTTCCAAGGAGTAAGCGTCTTTTAATTTCATGGCTGCAGTCACCATCTGCAGTGATTTTGGAGCCCCCCCAAAATAAAGTCTGATACTGTTTCCACTGTTTCTCCATCTATTTCCCGTGAAGTGATGGGACCAGATGCCATGATCTTCATTTTCTGAATGTTGAGCTTTAAGCCAACTTTATCGCTCTCCACTTTCACTTTCATCAAGAGGCTCCTTAGTTCCTCTTCACTTTCTGCCATAAGGGTGGTGTCATCTGCATATCTGAGGTTATTGATATTTCTCCCAGCAATCCTGATTCCAGCTTGTCCTTCTTCCAGTCCAGCGTTTCTCATGATGTTCTCTGCATAGGAGTTAAATAAGCAGGGTGACAATATACAGCCTTGATGTACTCCTTTTCCTATTTGGAACCAGTCTGTTCTTCCATGTCCAGTTCTAACTGTTGCTTCCTGACCTGCATACAGATTTCTCAAGAGGCAGGTCAGGTGGTCTGGTATTCCCATCTCTCAGAATTTTCCACAGTTTATTGTGATCCACACAGTCAAAGGCTTTGGCATAGTCAATAAAGCAGAAATAGATGTTTTTCTGGAACTCTCTTGCTTTTCCATGATCCAGCGGATGTTGCCAATTTGATCTCTGGTTCCTCTGCCTTTTCTAAAACCAGCTTGAACATCAGGGATTTCACGGTTCACGTATTGCTGAAGCCTGGCTTGGGGAATTTTGAGCATGACTTTACTAGCATGTGAGATGAGTGCAATTGTGCGGTAGTTTGAGCATTCTTTGGCATTGCCTTTCTTTGAGATTGGAATGAAAACTGACCTTTTCCAGTCCTGTGGCCACTGCTGAGTTTTCCAAATTTGCTGGCATATTGAGTGCAGCACTTTCACAGCATCATCTTTCAGGATTTGAAACAGCTCAACTGGAATTCCATCACCTCCACTAGTTTTACTATATATAAAATAGGTATATATATATAGCACAGAGAACTCTACTCAGTATTCTGTGAAAATCTATTTGAGAAGGGAATCTGAAAAAAATGAATATATGCAGATGTATAACTGAATCACTTTGCTATACACTTGAAACTAACACAACATTGTTAATCAACTATACGCCAATAAAATTTAAAAAACAAAAAGCAAAAAAACCCCAGATATCCAAAACCAGACTCACACTATTAGCCTTTGATCTGTTTGCCTCCAGTACCTGGCGCCACGTGCATACAATTGCTCATACTGCCAACCAATACTCCTTCCTTTGTGCCTTAAACTTTCAGTCATCAAGTCCTGTGAATTCTACCTCAAACCTATCTCTCAAATCTAACTTCTTCGGTATCCACCCTTATCCAACAGCACTGGCCTGGACCGACAGGAAGGCAAGGACAGGCTTTCAGAGTTGTGGGGTTGACTGTAGCCAGATGCTGCAGATTAGCACAAGCCCGGAGATGACAGACACTCAGGAGATTGCTGCAACAGAGTGAGTGAAAGATGAGGGTCTGAAGATGAGGAAGATGGCGTGGCTTCGAGACAGATTGAGGAGGAAAAAGTGATGATTTGGTGGAGTGAGAGAGCAGGGAGTCAGAGATGACTCAGAAGTTTTTGGTTTGGGTGATTTGGTGGTTGGTGGCTTTGTGGAGAGAAAGGTTGCTTCTCATGAGTTTACAGTTTCTCTAAGCTTTCTAGGGAAATTGTTAATCACAAACAAGGGGGACAGCATAGCTGTGTTCAGTGCAATAGAGAAGAGGTATGTTATGCTGTGAGAGAGGTTGCACCTGGCCAGCAAGATGAGCTGACAGCTAAACACTGACTTGACATCATGATTGGAGGATTCTGGAAAGGGCACAGGGTCATAATGGAGAACTCTGCAAAGGTCTTAGCTAATGTGTCAGCTGACCCCATGTATAGTAAGCTTTTCCTGATCACTTGTACTGTTTTTGGTGAAAAAGAGCCAGAAATGGGAGAACCTATATGCCCAAGCACACCTGACAGAGAGACCAGGTTCAGTCCCAGCTGATATGAGGCTATCCCTTGAGCCATAAGATGGTTGCAAACTCCGATGCCCTGGAATTCCATTCCCCAGGACTGGAGAGCCTCCTGATAAAAGATACCACCTGGGGGCAGGAATCCAACCTGCAAGCCCACCATCCTGGTCCTGAAAGGCTCCTGTCAGTGCATTAGGCCCCTCTGCCAGGATAAGGCAACTGGGCCAGAGAGGCTCTTAGTCACCTCCGGAGACTGTGCCATCAGTGGCTAAGGCCAGAGATGCCCACCCAGGAGCAGATGCTGGAGCTCCTGGAGCTGGAGCGCTCTGACCCGTCCTAAGAGATCCACACGGGTTCAGTGTCACACCCAGAGGGTGACAAGAGGCAGCAACCCGGATGGAGGATTTGCAATGACAGCCCAGGAACCAGGATGCTGGGCGAGAAGGGCCAGAGACCCAGAGAGTGAACACAAAGTGGGTGATAAACTCCTCTCCTTGGGATGTTACCCCTCTGCTTTCTCTTCCCTGGGGATCCTGTGTCCAAGGCCTCCAACAAGAATCTACACCATTGATTTGAGGGTCACCTTTATTTTGGTCCAAGAAAGAACCAAATTTTTGAGGTTTGATGGGCAGCTCAGAGTAGACCTGAAAAGAAAACTAGGAAGCATTCTGTTTACACCCTCATTTTACTGATAAGGCAACTGAGATGAGAGCATCACAGAGCTCAGTAAGTGGCTGCCTGCAGCACTGGAAATGGCCCCAGGCTCTTCAGTCTCCCCCAGTGCTGACCTTATTGTCCCAGGCTGTCTCCTGGTCAAGTTCAACTGCAGCAACACGTGTGTGATTAGCCAACTCCCTGTGAAGAAGCAACTTTGGCGTCTCTCAAAGACATGGATCTGTTGTACAACTTTGTGACTATAATTTTTTTAACAACCCACTGAACTTTGTACTATAAAGGGATGAATTTGGGGCTTCCCTGGGGTCCAGTGGCTATGTATGACTCCATGCTCCCAAAGGAGGGGGTCCAGGTTCAAACCCTGGTCAGGGAACTAGATCCCACATGTTGCAACTAAGAGTGTGCATGCTGCAATGAAGATTCAAGATGCCGTGTGCTACAACTAAGACCCAGTGATGCCAAATAAGTAACTATTTTCAAAAGAGGATGAAGTTATGGTATATAAATTATATCTCAATTGAAAAAATTGTCTTTGAAGTAAAAAAATTGAAATAAGTATTTTAAAGCTGCAGTAAAACATTTAAATGTAATATACAAAATAATGTATCAGAGACATAAAAATAAGTTATGCTATCAGCATGGCATATTTTTGTATTTGTGTGCAGACCTTATAGTAAAGCTGCTTTTGCCTTTTCTGTGCAGAGTATCTTGTAAGATGAGCTATTAGAACCATCAGCATTCGCAACTACTGATCTATGTGCATTGCAATTTTCTCAACAGTATGCAACCAAACTAAAAATTAAATAAACCAGATGTTAATATAAGAATGCAGTTCCCAAAAGGATTTTTAAAAATACTGAAAAGACATGTGTCCTGGTTTAGGCACTATTTCCTTGAGTAAAACCCACCTGTTGCAAGGGGAAAGTGTCTTACAGTTTCAAAGGACTGCGCATAGGAGAGTTTTCCCTGGGGTTTGGGGCAAGGCTCCAGACTGAGCGGGAAATCAAGATGAAAGAGGAACAGGTGCATGAATATGCTGTGGAGGAGCACTTCCCACTCAGCTCCTCAGCAGACTCAGGGTGAACAGTCCTTTGGGATCTAACTAGTTGCCCCACCGCCTCCGCCCACCCCTTACTCTTTATTCTTATTTTTTTTTAACATTTATTTTTATTTATTTATTTTGGCTGCACCCGGTCTTAGCGGCATGCAGTATCTGGTTCCTTGACCAGGGATCCAACCCAGGCCCCCTGCATTGGGAGCTTAACCACTGGACCACCAGGGGAGCCCCCCTGCGCCCTTAACTCTTTAGAAGCAACTTCTCCATCAGAATTTTCTCCTTAGCTCCGATTTCTCCCCGTGAGGGCATGTGTCTGACTCCTGGTGTGATCCTTGACCTCCGATTCTCACAATCCTGGATCAAAGAGGATTCTTATCATCTCTTCCAGAAGAGAGCCTGTTTCCCAGGAAATCGTCCTGCTCAGTCTGGTAAGTGCCTCAGAAGTGGACACACAGAGGCATGTGCTCTGGAGGTGTCTGGGTCACTGAGGTACCCTGAAGACACATTGCGCTGGTGGACTTCTTCCCTGCATTCAGGAGTTCAGATGGACCGATGTTTATGGAGCCTTCCTGTGGGTCTGTAACATGAGCCCCCTCCTTCCTGACCTCTGCACCGGCCCATCCCCTCTCCAAGGTATTCACAGAAGCAACCAGGGCTCCAGGTGCACAAGCCTGAGTGGCTGGAAGTCCAGCTTCTTAGAACTTAAAGCAACTAGGATGCCCCTCCAAATAAAATGTTGCACCTTATGATGAGTTCCCCTGTCCATGAAAACTTCTAACAAGAGCTCAGATGACAGCTCATCAGGGTGTGGAAGAAGAAACTACGCAACAGGCAGTTTGGAGAATCTTTGTTTTTCCTCCAGTAAGATGCTGTGATTTTTGAAAAGGTTTGTAAAGAGGAGTATGGAACAGTTCACCACCTCCCACTTTTTCTGTTGGTCAGTTCTGCCAGGGACAGCCGTCCCCACTGGTCCACACTGCCATAGTGGCTGGACCAGACCTCAGAGCCACCCTGAGGGGTCCAGATCTCTTAATGGGTGAGGCATTTATGCCTCATGGAGACTTTTGCCTTCGAGTGCAGGGGCATCCACCATGATGGAGGCAAATACCTCGGATCCTTGCATTTAAACTTTACAAAGTTGAAGAAACAGGTTTGAAAGGGGAACAAAAGTTGGGGTTGAATCTAGGTCTGCCCAAAGCCAAATTTCATGCACACTAGGTGCTTTGATCTGAATGTCTGTGTTTCCCCTAATTCTTGTGCTGAAAACCTAACCCCCAACATGATGGTCTTAGGAGGTAGGTCATGAGGATGGAGCCCTCATGAATGGGATTAGTGGCCTCAAGAGAGATCCCCTAGAACTCCCTCAGCCTTTCCACCATGAGGAGACACAGCAAGAGGACAGCCCACCTGTGAACCAAAACGTAATGTAAACACCTGAAAACTCTTCTGAACACTGTCTCTAGCCTGGACAGCCCCATTTCATATGAACTATGCAGCTCTCTGCAGCATCACCTCCTGGGCTCTGCCATTTCCTGAGACTGTGCCTCTCGCAGGCTTTTGTGGCTCTGGCCTCCCTTCCACTACTGAAAACACACTGCTCCTGTTCTCCCAACAAGGCTGATGTAATTTTTGGGAAGGGGACCTCAGGCTAGTCTGAAGGGCCACTGAAAATGATGGGACAGACCACTGGGCTCCCATTAATTATCTCTTAGCCCAACAGACGAAGTGTTTTGTCCTCTTGCATTCAACATACTGCCACCTTTTGTCATTCCTGGAAACTTAACTGAGACATAATTTACATGTCGTAAAACTAATGAACGTGTCAGTGATTTTTTAGCACATGTTCTGAAATAATTTGGTTTTAGAATATTTTCATCATTCCAATCATTTTGTTGTGCTTAAAGCTACTGGCCTGAGTGAGAAAAGACACTAGGAAGGACTCCCTTTGTGTCTCCTTAGCAGTCTTACTTCTGGTAGCTTCTCCCTATCGCTACGGGTGAGGGCTATGGCAGCCATGATTTTATTTCACCAAATCCACAGTGCTTTGATATAAAAAGATCCCTCAGTGTGTGTGTTTATTTTGTTAACACCACCAATACTTGAAAACCCCTCCTCACACAAACCAGATCCACACTTCCACTTCAGGCATCTTTGTTATGAACAGCCAGGAATGAGAGGAAGAATATTAGGGGATTTACATTCCAATGAACTTCTGCTTTGAAATTCTTGCCGATCACTCATTTTTATTAAAAGAGTACGCGCATGATAAAGATTGTCAGGTATGGAAGCAAATGCATAACTATATGTAAGATTTATCCTTGAACACAGTTAGAGGATATATAAAGCAGCAGGGGGAGAGTTAACATCAAGGTGTGGGGCACACCTGCAGGATTGTCCTGATTCTCCCTCAGTGGGACTCCCCGCTCTCCACCAGACACCCCATTGCTCTCTGACCCAAGGCCCAGATCTACCACTTCTTGCCCGTCACCAGACATGTCAGGTCCCCTTCAGCCTCCTCCTGGACAGGCACCGCTTGCTTTCTTCCTCGTAAGTCACACAGACAGTCTTTGTGATTTACATGCGAGCAAGGGGAAGGAGGAATGCAAGTACCTTCCTCATGAACAGCGAGGACTCAGGCCTGCTTGCCCTCAGTCCCCATGGTGAAGCCTGTGATGCTGGTGAAGGTTGGAGCTCTGGCGAAAGCTTTTCCCACACTGACCACACTGGTATGGCTTCTCCCCGGTGTGGATCCGCTGGTGCAGCTTCAGGGTGGACTGCCGGCCAAAGCAGTTCCCACACTCTCCGCACGTGTAGGGCCTCTCCCCCGTGTGGACTCGCTGGTGCCTTTTCAGCTCTGAATTCCATGTGAAGCTTTTCCCACATTCATCACATTTGTAAGGCTTCTTTGCCGAGCGGGCCGGCTGGTGACTGAGACGCTGCAGGCGGCTGCTCAGGCTCCTTCTGCTCCCCTTGCTCTTCTTCAGCTCTCTCAGTGCATGGCTTTTCAGTGGGGCACCAAGGTACTCCAGTTCCCTGCAATGTCTCTGGTAGTGAGCAAAGGGCTTCTGGGCGCTGGGGGGGCTGACCTGCCTCTGGGACAGCCGGGGCTCACTCAGACTCGCCCCTCTGGGTTCGGGACTCTGCAGGCCACTCCCTTTCGGTCTGCCCACTGACAACACACATGGCTTTGCCCCTTTAGCCCCTTCCTGCTGTGGATTCTCCTTGTTGTCACTTTTCGTCCTGGGGGTCTCTACAATTAGAAAGAATATGCTTCATTTCTGGGCTTTGAAGAAAGAACCTTAGTAAAAGAGCTCTGAATACACACACAGTTTCTCGATATTCGGTTCTCCACTGGGCTGCTCACATTAGATGCATCTGGGGCACCTGTCAACCAAGCAGGCTGCCCCTGCCTCCCCACAGCTGCCGGGTCAGAAGCTCTGGAGGTAGGACCTGGAAGTCTGCAGGTAACAGGGGGAGCCTGGGGGTATTCTGATTTGTACTAAAGTTAGGGATCATGTTCTCCAACCCCTGCCTCCTTCCTACCTTTGGGAAAAGGTTTAGGAAAGGAGAAATAGGGGGAAGCAAGCCCATCAGAAACTTCAACACTACAAATACACCCTCACTTATATGGACACTGACCACCACTCTCTCTTCAAATAATGATAAATCTAGTGAGTGTGGTGTTTTTGCTCATTACAAGGTTGACAGATAGCATATGTCAACTGGGATATGGGCCAGTCATGTACCCTCATTACAGAAACTCTGTAACTTCTGACTACCAGGATTAAGGATCAGGAGAGAAATGAGTCCGAGTGGCCTGTGGGCAAGTTGGAGGATTCCTGCCATGTAGAAGACCTATTCAACATGGCAGCCACTAGCCACATGTGGATACTGAGTACTTGGAATATGGCTTGTGTGACCGAGAAACTGAATTTTTATTTAACTTTAAATTAAGATTTAAAAAGCAGCCCACACAATTACGGTCAATTGCTTTTCAACAAGGTTGTCATGGTAATTCAATCGGGTAAAGATGTCTTTTCAACAAGTGGTGCTGGAACAACTGGATTTCTATATATAAAAGAATGAAGTTGGACCCTGACTCACAACACAAAAATTAACTCAAAATGGATCAAAGATAAAAATGTAACAGCTAAATCTCTCTTTGAATAGAACAAAGGTGTAAGTGTTTGTGACACTGGATTAGGCAACGGTATTTTAGATACGTCACCAAAAGTACAAGCAAACAAAAAGATAAACTGGACCTCCTCAACATTCAAAACATTTGTGGTTCAAAGGACACTATCAAGAAAGTGAAAAGATAATCCACAGAATGGGAGAAAACATTTGAAAATTATATATGAGGGGACTCCCTGGTGGTCCAGTGGTTAGGACTCTGTGCTCCTAATGCAGGGGAGCGCAGGTTTGATCCCGGATAGGAGAACTAGAGCCCACATACTGCAACTAAGACCCAGTGCAGCCAAGTAAAATAATTAAAAAAAAAAAAAAAAAGAAAATTATATATGAGAGTCTGGTGTCCAGATTATGTAAAGAACTCATAACAACAATAAAAAGACCAACCTAGTTTAAAAATGAGCAAAGGATCTGAATAGACATTTCTCCAAAGAAGATATATTAATACAATGGGCCAATAGGCACACAAAAAGATGCTCAACAGTGGTAGTCATGAGGGAAATGATTCAAAATCTCCAAGAGAGTCCATTTCACACCTAATAGAATGGATATAATCAAAAGCACCAACAATAACAAGTGTCAACAAGGACGTAGAGAAACTGGAATCCTCACAGATTGCTGGGAATAAAATAGTGCAGCCACCTCGGAAAAGTCCAACATCAAAAAGTTAAACAGAGAGTTACCATAGGACCTGGGCTTCCCTTGAGGCTCAGCTGGTAAAGAATCTGCCTGCAATGTGGGAGACCTGGGTTCAATCCCTGGGTTGGGAAGATCCCCTGGAGAAGGGAAAGGCTACCCACTCCAGTACTCTGGCCTAGAGAATTCCATGGACTGTATAGTCCATGGGGTCACAAAGAGTCAGACACAACTGAGAGACTTTCACTGTCACTTTCACCATGCTGCTAAGTTGCTTCAGTCATGTCTGACTCTCTGCGACCCCAGAGACGGCAGCCCACCAGGTTCCCCCATCTCTGGGATTCTCCAGGCAAGAACACTGGAGTGGGTTGCCATTTCCTTCTCCAATGCATGAAAGTGAAAAGTGAAAGTGAAGTCGCTCAGCCATGTCCAACTCTTAGCAACCTCATGGACTGCAGCCTACTAGGCTCCTCTGTCCATGGGATTTTCCAGGCTAGAGTACTTTCACCATAGGACCCAGCAATTCTGCTCCTGGAATTGGTACTGGAATTTCTCTTGGTATAGACCCAAGAGAAATGAAAACAGACACCCACACAAAAACTTGTACACAAATGTTCACAGCAATATTATTCATAACAGCTAAAAAGTGGAAACAACACAAGTGTCTATCAACTGAAAACACACAAAATGCCCACAGAGTGGAATATCATTCAGCCCTAAAAAGGAATGAAGTACTGACACATGCTGAATATGGTAATTGCGCAGTTGTGTCCAACTATTTACAACCCCAGGGACTGCAGCCCACCAGGCACCTTTGTCCATGGGATTTCTGAGGTAAGAATACTGGAGTGGGTAGCTATCCCCTTCGCCAGGGGATCTACCTGACCTAGGGATCGAACCCAGATCTCCTGCACTACAGGCAGATTCTCTGCATTGCAGGCAGGTACCATTTTAACCACCAGGGAAGCACACTGCTATAACACGGGTGAACCTTGAGCATTTAGACTTCATCCACTCTGGAATCAAATAAAAGGAGACAGAGACAGCATGCAACCCAGCTGCCTCTGCTAAGGCAGAAGGGAGTACATATGGTCAACTTTCTTCAGGATCATGAAGGCCAGGTTATGAGGCAGAACCTCAGCCTGGACCACAGAGCCTTCTTGCTGGATGCTCTAGGTCTCCATTCTTGAGTTTTGAGAATAGTCAAATCAAAGTGTTTCATTAACATCACAGGAGGAAGAAGGGGCAGAAAATAATACCAACAGAGTCTTTTTTTTCTAATGAGCAGAACCTTGTTTAGGGCCTTTCTAAACACGGGACCGTTTCAAGTGATGAAACTCAGCCACAGCTTGAATGGAAGTTCATCAGTGGTCATATGTGAACTTGTCTTCACTATGGCATCATTGGCTCAATGAACATGAGTTTGAGTAAACTCCGGGAGTTGGAAGTTGGTGATGGACAAGGAAGCCTGGTGTCCTGCAGTCCATGGGGTCACAAAGAGTCGGACATGACTGAGCAACTGAACTGAACTGATCAGCAGCTCTGAAAGGGACCAAAAAGCAGGCACTAAAACAATCCTCTGTGTACTGGACTGTCAAAGAGTCATGAGAAGAAAATGGTAATAGCACACTTACATATAGTATTACTACAATTCTAATTAATGAAGTTTGTTAGGGAATCAAGGTCTACTATTACATACCATGGAGCAAGCGTCTTTTCTCCAGATGCTTGCTCCATATTGCTCCATACAATATTGAAGAAAAGCTCAATACCTAGTCTGTGGCTTTTCAGAACCCTCAGATGCTTTGATAGAGACAAATCGCTAATGAGAGGGAAAGAAGACACACAGAGTGTTTACCTGTCTCAGCCAATCTGGAGGTTGGTTCCTGGAGGAGCAGGGATTTTTCCCAATGAGGGGGACTCCGCTGATCCTGAGATCCTGCCTGGGATGTCTCCTCCCTGGGATATCTCCTTGGAGTTTGTGGTTGAAAGTCTGGCAGTTCCTGTTCTCCCAGCTGGGATCCAGTTTTCTCCAAAAGCACCTTCTGGCCCTCCATACAAACAGCCACCTAGGAACAAGTCCCTCGCGTTAGAGAATAACTGGAGGACTGACTGAGGGCCGCTTGACCTCTCACCGCTCTGTAATGACTGTTGTTCCCTAGAAATTTCTGATATGTCTGGGGCGGGGGCTATGCGGGGGGAAGGTGTCAATCTTGATAGAGACTGCTGAAACTCTCTAAGGAAGCAAAGGGAAGGATGTGTAGAATGACCAAAAGGAACCTGCTCCAAATCAGCTGATACTTCTGAGTAAATGTCCCCACAGCTTGGCCCGTTCTCAAGGTCTGGGTCAAAATCATCAGAGAGCAGGCACAAATATGAGGGTCAACCATGACACCCATCCAGCAGGTTCCTACCCTATACTGCCCTGCTTCTGCTGGAAACAGGCTCTGTAGGATTAGGAAACAGTATGGGAAGAGGCATTAAAAACCACCCTTATCTATAAATTATTCCGCCCAAGACACTGTTGATTAAGGAAATCTAAGTAGTGATAGGGCTCTAAGAGAACTGCCCTAACCCTGTTCCCTAACTGCTTTCTCCCTAGGCCCCTACTGGGGTCTAACTTGGGGGTGGGAGTTGGAAGGAATACTGGCCAATTGAGCTGGAGTTCCCTGAGTCAAAGGCAATATGCTGGGACAAGAGCTAATAAAATGCCCCCAAAATCAAATTCCTACCAACAGTATGACCCTTGTCTACCAAGAATCTTGATTGTAGGAAAGCTTCAAGAGGGATGGGTTGGGCGAGATCTGTCAGCAAAGATTCAAGAGCTCTACTTTCTCACTGGAATGCCTGTAGCTGCGTTTTCTGAAAACTTGTTACACTTCCCCTCCCAGTAGGGGTGAGGGGAGTAGGGTTCCAAACAGAGGCCAGAAGCAACGTTTGAAATTCTGGACTCCTATCTCTAGGGAAGGGTCCAGAGACCAAACACGAACCAGATGAGAAAGAAATCCTGGGGACGACAAGAAAGTACCCTCCTTACCCACTGCTTTGGTCCCTTGGCTGCTCGATGAAAATCTTCCACAAGGGTCACGATCTCCTTGCTGCTCACTGGACATCGATGCCTGGCCCGGGCCTGGATCTCCGCGGGCAGGATGTTCAAGAACTGCTCCAGCACCAACAGCTCCAAAATCTGCTCCTTGGTGTGCACCTCGGGCTGCAGCCACTGACGGCACAGATGCCGGAGGTGGGAGAGTGCCTCCTGGGGTCCAGACGCCTCTTGATAACAAAACCGTCTAAAACTCTGGCGGGAGAGCTCAGGATCCGGCCAGTCTTTTTGCAGAGCGGGCTCCCGTTTTTCTTCTAACTTTGCTATTATATGTCTCTCCTGCTTGGAGGAAGCCTGAATATGGGACTGTGAGCTCAAAGTTATTTCCATCTTAGCCGCCATTTTTGGGCTCAGGAGCCAGCGTCTCTCTCCTTGTAAACAGGTCAAGCCTTCGAGACCATGGCCCTGAATACTAGAAAGATGCTAGCAACGAAGGTCCTCTGAGGATGTTGGAAAGGAAAGGATGCAGACAGAGGCTCCTCGTTCGCTGGCCTTGAGCCCAAACTTCTGACGACAACACAGTCCCTGGGAGTGGGAAGTTTTTGTTTTCCTGCCAGCGTCTTGAACTGTCTTGCAAAGGCGAAAATTCATAATGTCCTAAAAGGAAACTGGGGGAAATACTGCTTTCATTTTAGCGACAAGCACAACAGGTCTCAGGGGAAATGCGCAACGGAACCAAATGGGCTGGCAGGAATTCCTGGGAAAACTTCAGATTGTCATCCAGGTAACCTACACCAGCTCTCTCGCATCCTCCTCAGGCCGACCTCCAGCATCTCGCCGGGAGCTACAGGGCGAGCCCAGGCAAGCCCCGGCGCACGCCGAGGGTTGGGAGTTAGCGGAAACCTCCTGCGGGCGAGCAAGGTACCCGGAGGCGCGCCGGCTGCTCGCCCCCGAGGCACTGAGGCCCAGCCGCTCCGGCCTCTGAGGACGCCGGGCTTCGCACCCCAGCTGGCCCGAGCTCGGCGAAGCTGCAGCACTCTGGCGCGCGGCTCGATTACGTGGCCGGTAAGAGCTGGGGGTGGCGCCTGCGACGGCAGCGCGATCAACAGCCCTGCAACCCGCGCCCACCTGCACGGAACTCACCTCTCTGGGGACCCGGGAGCCACGGCTGGGGGCGGGGCAGAAGCCTCTCGTCGCGGACACTCCCACGAGCTGCTGTGGAATTCTGTCACGGGAGGGCCCGCCTCCCCCGCAGAGGGATTGGCTCCTCTGAAGCGTCCTACCTCATCTATTGGCTTCTGAGTCTACCGACGCTAGCCGCTGTCGCAGTGCAAGCCGGGAGTTGCAGTCCGTTTGCAAGACTCGCGAGCAAGCGCAGTGGACCGATCCGAGCCCGCGCTCTGGGCACCGACTTCCGGCCCCGAGGCTGAGAGAGTCTGGGGAGTCGTGGGTGTGTCTACCCGTGATCGCTCAGCTTCCTGGCGGCCCGGGGCTCTTCGCTGGCAGTCGTCGCACAGGCAGTTGGGCCGGGACTGTCCCGATCCCTGTGCTCGAGTGCAGACTCCCTCCGGCCAGTGACCCTGCCCGTCTCGCCCCGATAGTGCAGTGGCCGTCTGCGGTCTTGTTTCCTAGTCTTCAGCTGCAGGTCCTAACCCAGCACCGAGTGCACCAGGAGTGCTCAGGGGGGCATCCTGGATGACGAGTGAAAAGTTAATCGGCCCGACTCCACATCCTTATTCTACTTTCCGCGGAGCGTTTTGGCTGTCGCCAGAGAGAAACATTTTTGAGAGAGTATTTTTAAATGAACTAAGAATGGGATATTAGGAATCAATTAGAGTGCAGGCTCCGCCTTCTGCATGGAACTAGAGTAGCATTCATTGAATTATTCTTCATCGAGAGAAGGTGTGGGGTGTATGGAAAGGTGTAAGACAAGGAGTGTAGTTTCTAGTCCTGGCCTTGCTGCCGAGGGACTATGCTCGGTGATGCTCCTTCGTTAAAAAGCACTGCTCACAGTACAGTGCTTTGGAAGAAAGGCAACCTGAATCCGTTTTTTACTCCTATAAACAGACTTGGGCCTTTGGAGGAGGCGTGGAATGGAAAGTGGCACATAATTGTAGAAAGCTTCTCTCTTACATCCTCCCAATTTAGCAATTTCCAGGAAATTTGGAAATTTTCTCACCCCAGCTGTATGTAAAATCCCAGAGAATTCTGACAGGCCCAGCCTATGTGAGTTGCCCACTCCTGGGGTTGAAGGAAGGGTACTGTAATGATAGCCCCACCAGAGACAGTGGAATAGAGAGGGACTTTTTCACAAAGGGAGAAGCTGCTTCTGTCAGAAGTGGGGAAGGAATGCTGGAAAATAAATACGTTTCTTATCCACACTGTGTGTGTAGCGGTGGTGGTGGTGGGAGGAGGGTGTGATATTAATGAAGAGGTTAATACTTTTCCCTCCTAAGAAAATGAAGACTTGGGAAGCTGGGTCCAAGCGTCTGGGAGTAGGCAGGACAGGGACAAGCCACAGGCACGTGGGGAGCATGAGTAGGGACAGATGGATGACACTGTGAGGAACCATTTGGGGAATTCATCCACAAAAATCGGGCTAGTGAGAAAAGGATGCTTTTTGATATTTTTGGTGCTTCGGCTCCTTGGCTTGGATTGGAGAAGGAGTAGAGGAAAGGACAGAAATAAACAGTAAGAACTAGAGTGAAGGAATAGGGGGTGATTTTATGTTGTCTTTTCTTCTATTTTTCTCAGCCTCGCTTCAAAGTTGAACCTTTTTCAACTATGAGTCTGGGTCTGCCCGTCTATGACAGGCTCAGGTCTCTGATTCCAGAAAGACACATTTCACTGGTATCTAGGAGACCTGCTTCCCAATGATAAGAGATGGAATCTGAACTGCAGGATGGCAGTGACAGCCAGTGAACCAAGCAGGTTGAAGCAAAGCGTGATTGCAATCAAGACCCCCCAGGCACAACCCTTCCCACAGGACAGCAATCAGCCCTGCATGGCAAGCCAGAGCCCTATGAAGCTTGCCATCAGCACTTTGGGCAGTGCTGCTTCCAGGAAGTGGAGGTGAGGAGCACCTGATCCCCGTGAGAAGGTAGCTAGTCCCCATAAAGGTTTTAGCAAACTCTGAGAACTCTGCTGCCAGTGGCTGAGGCTTAAGACACACTCAAAAGAGCAAATCCTAGAGCTGCTGGTTATGGAGCAGTTTCTGTCAGAAAAGGTTCAGAGCTGGATGAGGGAGCAGTGCCCAGAGAATGGTGACAAAGTTGTGGTTCTGGTTGAGGATGTACAGAGAGCCGCCAGGCAACAGGTGAAAAAATGTAGTCAGAACCCTGTGGTTTTCGTCATGAGGAAGTTGGTGTGAGCAGCACAGGAATCCAGTTACTGGAGAGGTGCTTAGTTGAGAAATTCCAGAATTCATCTGCTGCCCAGAGAGTATTATTAATAGCTATATTGCATTGATCTTATGCCCTTCGTCAATGTGAAGAATTTCTCGAATTTCTCATTTGCTGAAATAACTTAGACATTCATATATTCAGTGAATGCTTAGAGTCACTAATTAAAGTGGTAAAACACTCATCAGAGTTCTCCAAAACAAGACCAGGGAAAGAACAATTCTTCACTCAGCAAGTCAGGAAAATTAGAGATGTTTGTGAATTTAAATCTAATCTCTCCTGCTAGAAGGTTCCTTTAAGGAGTGTGCCATGTGTTGTACACTAAACAAAGTCACACTAGAGCCAGTCCCTGCTGTCTGGATTAAGTGGTCAGTTTGAAACAGTGATGAGTTTCACATGATACCTGCGTGTGGAGGGAGAGATTCAGTCTGAGATCTGATCAGTGTAACATTCTTGTATATTTCAGAAGAAGGGGGCAGTGTGAAAGGCATAGGAAAAGGAAAAGTAACATGAAACCTTCAGTTGTGGGTCAGGGGAGGGCTAGCCTGAGTGTGACTGTGTCTGGAGCAGGAGGCAGCCCACTGGCGCTCCAAGTCTGCATGGGTGGATTGGGATGGGCTTGTGTTTTCCAGGGAGGAGGCAGATGTGCATATCAGCCATAGGAGGAAGAGTTAGGGGGTGGGGTTGTAGATAAAATTTCATAAGATTGAGGATTGAGAGGTTCTGACATAATTTGGAGGGAGGAGCAGTGTGGTGACGATACATCAGAAATGGGGGAGCTTAACATAAAAGCCGTAGCTGGGGGACTGTTGATAGTAACTAGGCTGGATGTAGAAGGGCAGGAGAGCATCTGCATGAAGTCAGAGTTTGGAGAGGAGACTAAGCATGGCAGAATCCCTCTGTTATCACAGTCATCCTAGACCCCTTGCCACTTACGTATGGACCATGTCACCACCACCTCAGAACCACACGCTTCATATAAATGACAGCAGCACAGGAATGTAAGTGTTAAAACAGCTCTTTGAAACCCTTTAGGGAGGGGAAAGGGAGCAGGAAGTAGAAGTGAGACTCCAGCTGCCTCTCATCATCTCTCCTCTGTCACTTTAGGCAGGAATTTGTAGTGACAGATGATGGGGTCTGTCCCCAGGTCCTGGAATCGGGGAAGGATCTGAAAATGCCCATCGAGGAGACACCTCTTTTGGGGGCAGCAGAGAATCACTGAGATCCCACCCCAAAAGAGTTGGACTCGACTTAGTGACTAAACAACAAACACCTGAACAGGGGGTTCATCCAGGGGAATGGACTGTGAAGGGGTCATGGAGCTCAGCCCAGAGACTGTGGGGGCAGTCAGAAGCTTAAGCAGGAGCCTCCGCCCTCCCCTGGGGCAGGAGGGATGATCTTCTACCGGAAGTGCAGGTCTGAGCTCCAGCTGGACCCTGGCCTCTAGGTTAAATGCCTTAGAGATACATCCAAAAATCAATACTTCAAATTTTAGTTGATGGTACTAGCAGTTAAAATGGGGGCAGAGATCCTTTGTGTGTTAACTTAATTTTTTTATTACAGTTTAATGTTACTGCCTCTGAATCAGGTATTATTAAAGCATGTTGACCTCACCTTCTGCAAAGCAGTTCTTCATGAACTTGAAAACATAACCCCCTTCTTCATCTAGCTTAATTTCTTCCTAAATACATTTCTTCTACTTTTTTTCTTCCATGGCTCTTTTTTTTTTTAAAATTTGTCTTAGTGTTTTAGAAAAATTTTAATCAAAAATTTAACTAAAATTAATTGAGGTGAAATTAATCACCTAATGTAAAATTAGTCATCTCAAGTGAACTATTCACTTGCGTCTAGTACAGTCACAATGTTGTGCTATGATCACCTCTATCGTGCTCCAAAATAGTTTTCACTCCCACCCCCTCCGCCTCTCCCAAATAAACCCCATTAAACTGCTTATTAAGCAGTTGCTCCTCATTCTCTCTCTATGGATTTGCCTGATTTGGACATTTTACAGGAAGAATCCTACAATATATGACCTTTTGTTTCTAGCCTCTCTCATTTATGTTTCCAGTCTACAAAGTATCACTTCTTGGTCTGTTTTTAGGGCTGTGTAATATGTCACTGGAGAAGGAAATGGCATCCCACTCCAGTATTCTTGCCTGGAGAATCCCATGAACAGAGGAGCCTGGTGGGCTACTGTTCATAGGGTCACAATGAGTTGGATATGACTGAGTGACTGAGCACAATATGCCACTGAATAGCCAGACCAAGGCTCTGTCTTTGTAAATCTCCTGTGAAGCACTTTGGCTACATACATTTCTAGATGAGCTGAAGACTACTGCTGCCTTTTCTGCTTAATTCAAAACTGTCATTACAGGTTACTAAGTAATTTTTTAAAGCCACCTCATCTTTATGTAACTGAGATCCTACAGAAAAACACTGTGTTTTCATGTGGTTTAAAAAGGCAAGCTTCTGTTGATGAAATGGAAAACCTTCTAAGAGTTTACCTGCTTTGGTATTTTTCAAGCAAAGTAAATACACTATCAGTACCTCTGAAAACTTTGCCGTTTAGAATTTATTTTACTTTGAATCCTTGGGACCATCTGTGCTCTTTGGTGGCTGATTTCTGAGGCTCAGGGGTCTGAGTAAAGGGGACAGGACTCACCATGTTCTACGTTCGGCTCTGACAGCTCGCTGTACCCGCAGGCGGCTCAGATCCCATGTGGTGAAGCCCCCCCAGGGGTCACAGAACTCTGAGTGTCCTCTGAAGTTCTGCTAGTAAGTTAGCAAAATGTACCATTTTCTTTGTAGTATTCTTGAAGGTGGGGGTCTGAGAAAGAGTTCATTCTCTTGGTCTGAAAAAATAAAAGGATTGAGTTCCTGTGGCATTTTTAAGAGCGTCATGATTATCTCTGGGTGGTTGGGCGAGGAACCATTCTCTCCCCCGCTATATGTATATATACCATGCACATATTTCTTTAAAATGAAAAAAAAATCTTTTTATTTTAAAAAAGCTATTGTGTCAGGAGGGATCTAGTAAAAGGAACTTTTTAACACACAGGCAGGCCATTGGCTATGGCAGTGGTCCTGAAACCTGACTGTGCACCAGACCACCTGAGGGCATGTTAAACAGAATCCCAGGCCTCACCCCAGAGCTGCTGATTCTTTAGATCTGAGGTGGAGCCCAGGAATATGCATCTCTGGTGCACTCCCAGGTGCTGCTGGGGCTGCAAGCTTTGGCACCTCACTTACAACCTCTGCTCTGTGACTGTTATGTGGAGACTGCCCTCTGGCAGTGGCTGTTTTCTCCCCTAGTACTGGGGTCCAGCCCCAGTTGGATCCAGGGTATCCGAAGCGTGGACGGCGTTGGCGATGAGAGATTTGTTTATTTAGAGATATAGAAGGAGATAAGGATTTACTTAAAGATATATATAGAGATAAATATAGAATGTTGCAGTTAAGAAAATAGACAAAGAGGCTGATATTCCTTGGTTTACACAGAAAGCCAATAAAGTCCCAAATCAAGGGACTTACACCGTTCACATAGGCCACAGGTGCCTGCTTGAATAGCAGAGGGTGCCCCACCTTGGGCTCCCTCTCGCGTGGGTCTTAGAAGCCCGGGCAGAGAAGTGAACACAGCGAGCCCCTGTGCTCCAAGGGATCAGTTTGAAAAAGAGAGTAAGAGAGAGAAAGAAAGAAAAAGGGAATTGACACGGGGAGCCAAGCAATGATGAGGCAAGGCCCAAAATTTTATTTTTCCAGGGGGCTTATTTACCTTAAGCTGTACATAGAGAATAATGGAAAATACAAAGTCATGCAGGTTCAGCAGCCCTGATCCTTATCGAGACCAGGCTTTCTCTCTGCATACCTATCTGTATACACAGGTCTTAGGTGATTTACATCATCTTCTGGCCAGGAGGTCTATTAGCATTTTATGGACCTTTTCTGATAAGGCTCCGTCAACCAGAAAATTTATTTGTCCTAAAAGTGTTGTTCTTTCCAAAGTCTGGTGCCACTCTCAGAAAGCACTAAATAAAGTTACATTCTTACATAGCAAGGATACAATGATTTATAACAAAGAAAGAGGAGTACAATGATTTATAACAAAGAGAAAATTCATTAACTCAAAAGTCTATTGCTAACATCAAAACTACTATATTCCTATTTCTGCATCCCAATTACATTGATTAATATCCTCCCAGGTGCCTAAAAGATAAAGGATAAGGAGGCCTGGTGGCAATCATTAACTCAACAATGAAACCCTTCACCAATATAATTCTTAGCTCTTTAAAAGGCTATATATCTTTAAGATGTTTTAAGCTTCCCATGCCTCTCCCAGTTGGGAGGCTGTAAACAATCACATGCATAGTTGTAAAAGTCCGGGGAAACCTGTCAGGCAAGTTAGAGAGCCATCAAAGGGGTTTGAGCTGAAGTTAATTTTCCAGAGAAAGGTGGTCGGGGATAGCCCCTTGTTAATGTCAGAGGAGTTGGTGAAAGTCATGAAATAATAAAATAGATTCTGGTTTTGGGGTAGTCCCTCGAGACCTGTCTTGCCTTGCCCACCAGGTCTCTCCGCATGACCTTGTCATGGGTGGGATCTCCCGTGCTGGCTCCCGGCACCCTAGCCTGGCTTACTCCAAAGGTCTCTGGGAACCTTCCACAGAAGAGGGGTCTCGGAGACCAGGAGACAGGTGCTGGGGCCCAGGTGAGCTGTGTTTGACACCTTCTGTCTCTTTAATTTCCCATTTCACCTTGCACTCCTACTCTCCGCCAAAATCTTTTTTTCTGGCGATGTTGGAAAGATTATCATGTGCTCCACTGAGTTTATCTTGGGTTGTCCCCTTGTTCTGTCTACTGACATCATGACATGGCTCTTTACCCACCCTGATCCTTTTCTGGGAGGCCTGACCTCCCCCTGCTTTACTCTGTCCCTGAGTTGATAACCATGGTCCTGTCTCTGCCCCAGTGACAACCTGGCCTGGATCAGAGAACACGCAGAGACCCCAGATAAGTAAGGGCAGCAGGGAGAGGGAAAAACCTAAGACTTCTTCCACAAGGGAGACTAGAGTGAAAGCCCACAATACACCAGCAACTGGGGAAGAAAAATCAAGGGTGAAGCACAAGAGCCTGACTCAGCAGATGGGACAGAGGCAGGCAAGACAGAGACATCAAGAACAAAAGAGAATTGGAAATGGGATGATACAAAGGAA
The DNA here is from genome assembly GCF_016772045.2 of Ovis aries. NCBI lineage: Eukaryota > Metazoa > Chordata > Mammalia > Artiodactyla > Bovidae > Ovis > Ovis aries. The sequence continues at coordinate 3,377,988 of NC_056077.1, read as the reverse complement.
GAAGAAATGAATGAGCCTCTTCCAAGGTCCAGGTAAGTGTTTGGGCACTCTGAGCTAAAAAGAAGCTGGGCAGGCACGCCAGTGTCAGGAAGGCAACGAGGAGGTTCTCCAGGGAGAGTAAGGAGAAACCTGCATCCCAGCAGAGGATAAACCCCTGGAGGCTTCATACTGGGAGGAGACCTGCACACATCTCCTGTGTGGGAAAAACTGCTCTCACCACTCTCAGAGTTGTCTCTCTCACCACCACCCAGTCCCCAAACTGGAAAAGGCTTCTAAATGTCACAAATGTGGGAAGAGCTTTAGTCAAAGTTCTTATCTTGTTCGACACCAAAGAATCCAGAGAGAAACTTCCCAAGTGCAGTGAGTGTGGGAAAGGCTTCAGTGAGTGCTTCAGCCTCACTGCCCACTTGAGAACTCACACAGGGGAGAGACCTGACCAGTGTGGGAAATGTGGGAAAAGCTTCAACCAGAGCTGCAGCCTCACTGTTCCCCAGAGGACCCACATGGGGGAGAAGCCATATTAGTGTGCAGTCTGTGGGAAAAGATTCAACAACAGCTTCCAGTTCATCACTTACGGTGAGCCCACGTTGAGGACAGCCCCACAGTTGTGGGCAGTGTGAGAAAAGCTTCAATAACGGCTCCCCCTTGAGAGCCCACCACAACCCCACATGAGGGAAAAGCCTCACCAGTGCTCTCAGAGTGAGAAAAGCTTCACCAAGAGTCCTGCCCTGAATGGTCTAGTGGTTTTCCCCACTTTCTTAAAGTTAAGCCTGAATTTGGCAATAAGCAGTTCATGATCTGAGCCACAGTCAGCTCCCGGTCTTGTTTTTGCTGACTGTATAGAGCTTCTCCATCTTTGGCTTCAAAGAATATAATCAATCTGATTTTGGTGTTGACCATCTAGTGATGTCCATATGTAGAGTCATCTCTTGTGTTGTTGGAAGAGGGTGTTTGCTATGACCAGTGCATTCTCTTGGCAGAATTCTATATTAGCCTTTGCCCTGCTTCATTCTGTACTCCAAGGTGAAGTTTGCCTGTTACTCCACGTGTTTCTTGACTTCCTACTTTTGCATTCCAGTGCCCTATAATGAAAAGGACATCTTTTCGGGATGTTAGTTCTAGAAGGTCTTGTAGGTCTTCATAGAACCGTTCAACTTCAGCTTCTTCAGCATTACTGGTTGGGGCATAGACTTGGATTATTGTGATATTGAATGGTTGCCTTGGAAACGAACAGACATCTTTCTGTTGTTTTTGAGATTGCATCCAAGTACTGCACTTTGAACTCTTTTGTTGACTATGATGGCTACTCCATTTCTTCCAAGGGGTTCCTGCCCACAGTAGTAGATATAATGATCGTCTGAGTTAAATTCACCCATTCCAGTCCATCTTAGCTCACTGATTCCTAGAATGTGGATGTTCACTCTTGCCATTTCCTGTTTGACCACTTCCAATTTGCCTTGATTCATGGACCTAATATTCCAGGTTCCCATGCAATGTTTCTCTTTACAGCATTGGACCTTGCCTCTATCACCAGTCACATCCACAACTGGGTGTTGTTTTTGCTTTGGCTCCATCCCGTCATTCTTTCTGGAGTTATTTCTCCACTGATCTTCAGTAGCATATTGGGCATCTACCGACCTGGAGAGTTCATCTTTCAGTGTCCTATCATTTTGCCTTTTCATACTGTTCATGGGGTTCTCAAGGCAAGAATACTGAAGTGGTTTGCCATTCCCTTCTCCAGTGGACCACATTCTGTCAGACCTCTCCACCATGACCTGGCCATCTTGGGTGGCCCCATACGTCATGGTTTAGTTTCACTGAGTTAGACAAGGCTGTGGTCCATGTGATCAGATTGGCTAGTTAGTTGTCTGTGATTGTGGTTTCAGTCTGTCTGCCCTCTGATGCCCCCTCTCGGCGCCTACAGTCTTACTTGGGTTTCTCTTACCTTAGACGTGGGGTATCTCCTCTTGGCCACCGCCCCTGACCTTGGACATCAGGTAGCTCCTCTCGCCTGCTCCTGCACCATCGCAGCCTTATGACTATACAGTGGAAGTGAGAAATAGATTTAAGGGACTAGATCTGATAGACAGAGTGCCTGATGGACTGTGCACAGAGGTTCATGACATTGTACAGGAGACAGAAATCAAGACCATCCCCAAGAAAAAGAAATGCAAAAAAGCAAAATGGCTGTCTGAGGAGGCCTTACACTCCCACTCCTGGGTGTGCGGTGATCAGGGAAACTGGGATGCAGCTGCTGGACTCCTGGAATTCTTTGAGTGCCTCCACCCTCCAAACCGCCTTACCCTCTATTCTGCTAGACAGGAGAAGGAACCCAGAATACTAGAGCACCCAGCCCTTGCCTGTCAGTGTTTTAGGAGTGTCTGGAGCAGACAGTAAGAACTGGAGAATATCTTCAGTTATTCATTCTTTCAGAAAATATCTGATTGCCTATAAAGTACCAGGTATTACACAGAAGCCAAATAGAAGGCAGTGAGTGAAACACACCATATTTTCCTTCCAGAACCAGCCTCACTGGGCCCCTCAGAAATAGAGTACATCAGGAAGCACCACCCAGCCCGCAAGCCCCAGGATCTGAGTCCCAGCTCTGCAGGGCCACCCTTCCAAGCTTCGAAGTTTTGATGAATCAAAACCTTTCTCCTGTAATCCCACTACTCCCTGTGTGGTCACAGCTTCCTATGGTTACCCTCTCTGTTACCTTAGTGTCTACATCCCACTGACAAATCAGCCTGATCACTGCACCAGCCACTTGAGAATAAATTTGAAGTAGGCTGTACAAAAGGCAACATCCCAGGTCTATCCATCTCCTCAGGTGTGTCACTTATACTCTTGGTTTGCTTCAGCCCTCCAGATACCAATTAAAAAGCCCATTTTTCCCCTGTACATTTAATACTGGGTCTCTCCATATAGTGTCTATACCTCCCTTCATCACTGAAACATTTTAACTAATTGATACAATTTTTCAGTTGACAGTATTCCTTTTATCCCAAGGACTGCTAACCACTTCCTACAGACAAGACTGAATAAATATTCTCACAGCCCAAAGTACACTGGAGTCTACACACCTTGCCTTTTCACACATCTGCTCTGGTTCCTCAGCCTAAAATGGCAGATGGGGTCACAGCCAAAGCCACAGCCAAGCTTTCAGGCCTCCTACCAGACTTCTCTTGTCACCTCCCTTCTGCCCCTCCTGTGAGGGGCTGCCTTACCAGTCAGTTTGGGGACACCCAGGACTTCTGGGGTCCTGGGCCAGACCGTGCCCATGTCATTGCTGACATAACAGGCAAATTCTTGCTTTCGTCATCATCAGCTCCAGCTTCCACTCAGCTCGGCTTCTGGCTAGAGACCAAGAAAAGGACAGAGGGGTTTCACATGTGCTGCTCACAGGATGCTAGCATAACCTGGCTACTCTCTGTGGTACGGAAGTTACCCAGTAGGACTTTGAACTTATGCCACCCTGTTCTGGCATCTGGAGGAAGCTGTGCTCCTGAAACTGCTTGGGCATTCCCTGTACAGTTGGCCATTCCAGTGGTACTTCTGGAGTTTTCCATAAATTGGGGATTTGCTGAGATTTGCAAATAAAGTCTGGGTTTCCTAGTAGTCCCAATGCACACCTGCTATCATGGGTTAAGTGACTTGCATAGTGACTAAGTGAAAGAGCTAGATTTTGAACCTAAGTCAAATCAATTTCAAAACCTTTAATTTTTCACTCTCTCAATGTTCTGGCTACCAATTTCTGTGAAACCTTGAAGCACAGACCTTATAGTACATGCTCAAACCACCAAGCCAGCCTTGTGTCAGGGGCCATAGACCCAGCCTTCTTGGGAGGAGGAAGGCACAGCTGAGGTTTCATGTCACACCCATTACGACCAACTACCTTCCAAGGATGCTGTCATCCCTGGCACTAAATTAAGAGCTAGTTAATCACAAAGTATAGATTAGACATGATCCAAAGAACTTTTATAGCCCAAAGGGAGAAAAAGCAGAAAGAGACCAATTAAAAAGAAACAAAAGGAGACATCAGAGATCTCACTCTTTGCAGAGGATTGTCAAGAGGTATCCCTTCCATGGAAGCATGGTATGTATGACTGGGTAGAACAGAAGAGTAAGAATCCCAGTGCCCTGCCTGACAGTGGCAGGGTCTTATCAGTCTGGCCAGCTAGGCCTCTCCAATAAAAACTTCATTTCTACTTCACTTTGCTAAGTTTGGGTGAGAAGGCACAGATTTTTTTTTCTCCCATTCAAGTCAGTGTTACCTAATGGAAATGCTTTCACTATTAGGTGGATCCAGTGTCCAGTCCCAGCTCAACTCCATAGTAACTGACCTTAGGGAAAATATTCAACTTTTCTAACCTACTTTTTGTTATGTGAGCATAACTATGCTGGCCTTGCAGCATAGTGAAAAAGATTAGAAATACTATTTGTAAAGCATCTGGCCCAGTGCTTTGGCACATACAAGATACAGAGTAAACGGTTTGTGGTGATAGTAACAGAAGCTCCTTAAAGGAACTCCTTTGCAGCATATCTCACTACTTGATATATATTTATTGGTTTAATGTCTATCATCTGTATAAGAATGTAAGCTTCTTAGAGAATGGGTGATTTGTTCATTGCTGAATCACAGCACCAGATAAATATTTTGTAAAGGAATGAAAGGGTGAAACAAGACAAGGAAGTCTGGGTCTTTACACATGATTAACTGGGTGTCCAGTACTTAAGCATTATAAAAACTATGAAAGGAGACAAAGACTGGTCTCTGGCTGAAATGTCCCTGAGCTCTCTCTTTCTCCCCTTAGTGTCCACTCCATGGCTCCAGGGCGGGATTTCCTCAGGTTCATCACCATTGACATTTGGGACTAGACAGGTCTTTGTTGTCTGTGTCGGTGGGTGGTCTATGCATCATAGGATGAGTAGCCGCACCCTTGGCCTCCACCTACTAGCTATGAGGAACACCTGCCAGGCCTGACAATGATTGCAGATTCTGCCAAATATCTTTGAGGGGCAACATGGCCCACGGTTAAGAACCCCTGGCCTTGGGGCATTATCATTAGGCCAGGCTGGTACAAGGGTCTCCCATCTGCCACATGGTCTTCCTACAGGGCAAGCAGATTCTTGACTTTCTACAAATCCAATCCAATTGAATAAACTTCTCTGCTCAAAAGCCTTCAAGACTACTTAAGGCCGCTGAAATAAGCCCTGACCACCTAACTTGCAGGGCTCTCCCTTGCATTCAAGACCTAATCTACACCTCCAGCCTCACTGCCCACTCTCCTATACACAGCCTTCAATCCAGCACAAGTGAGCTGCTCCCATGTCTTGGAACAGGCTCTGTGCTTTCCAGCCTTAGTGCCTTTGCCCCTCCCCACCCAAACTTCACAAGACGTGATTTCATTCTTTCCCAAAAAACTGAACACTGTGGGCTGCTAGTCTCCATTCCACCCATAAGGTACCTGATGTCTTCAGTTCAGTTCAGTCGCTCAGTCAAGTCTAACTCTTTGCAACCCCATGGACTGCAGCACACCAGCCTTCCCTGTCCATCACCCATTCCCAGAGCTTGCTCAAACTCATGTCCATCGAGTTGGTGATACCATCCAACCATCTCATCCTCTGTTGTCCCCTTCTCCTCCCGCCTTCAATCTTTCCCAGCATCAGGGTCTTTTCAAATGAGTCAGTTCTTCACATTAGGTGGCCAAAGTATTGGAGTTTCAACATCAGTCCTTCCAATGAATATTCAGGACTCATTTCCTTTAGTACGGACTGGTTGGATCTCCCTGCAGTTCAAGAGACTCAAGAGTCTTCTTCAATACCACAGTACAAAAGCATTAATTCTTCGGTGTTCAGCTTTCTTTATAGTCCAACTGTCACATCTGTACATGACTACTGGAAAAACCATAGTTTCGACTTGAAGGACCTTTGTTTCCAAAGTAATATCTCTGCTTTTTAATATGCTGTCTAGGTTGGTCATAGCTTTTATTCCAAGGAGCAAGCGTCTTTTAATTTCATGGCTGCAGTCACCATCTTCAGTGATTTTGGAGCCCAAGAAAATAAAGTCTGTCACTGTTTCTATTGTTTGACCCATCTATTTGCCATGAAGTGATGGGACCGGATACCATGATCTTTCTGAATGTTGAGTTTTAAGCCAACTTTTGCACTCTCCTCTTTCACTTTCATCAAGAGGTTCTTTAGTTCCTCACTTTCTTCCATAAGGTTGGTGTTATCTGGATATCTGAGGTTATTGATGTTTCTCCCAGCAATCTGGATTCCAGCTTGTGCTTCATCCAGCCCAGTGTTTCTCATGATGTACTCTGTGTACTGTGTGCTCTTTATACACATACACAGTAGCATTTGAACTGTGGTGCTGGAGAAGACTCTTGAAGAGTCCCTTGGATGGCAAGGAGATCAAACCAGTCAATCCTAAAAGAAATCAACCCTGAATATTTATTGGAAGGGCGGATGATAAAGCTGAAGCTCCAATATTTGGCCACAGGACTTGAAGAACCAACTCATTGGAAAAGACTCTGATGCCAGGAAAGACTGAGGGCAGGAGAAGACAGGGGTGGCCGAGGATGAGATGGTTGTATTGCATCTCCAAATCAATGGACAAGTTTGAGCAAACTTCACCAGATAGTGAAGGACAGGGAAGCCTGGCGTTCTGCAGTCCGTGGGGCCACAAAGAATGGGAACCGACTTAGCAACTGAACAATAACAACACAGTAACTTATCCTGACATCGATCCTATAAAGCCAATTCTGTTACCATCCTCTAGATGAGAAAATTGCAACACTGTTTAAGTGACTGTGTAATCACAGAAGTAGGACTAGAACTTGCTTCTAACCAAATGCTTTTCCCCTACGTTTTAATTCTTCATATACCAAGAGTACTGCAGAACATTCTCACTTAAAAAATGAATTCTCTCATCTCTTATCTCCAAAATTACACTCTCTTTCAAGAGGAAATAACTGTTCAGTGTGTATCTTGCTGGACCAAAATCTGCAATTTTGCCTGCTTAGTATATCTTCAAGCTTTTCTGTTTCAATATATCAATTTCATTTTTTTTAACTCCTGTTTTTGGCATTCCCCATTATGAATTCACTCTTAAATAATTTTCCTTTTGATGAACATTCAGATACTTTCCTAATTTTCACGTGTGTGTGTGATTCTGGATTGGGATATTCTGGATATATTGTGAAGAGGGAGCTGATGGGTTGGGATGACAGTGTGAGGAAAAGAATAGCGGCAGCTTCTCCCTGCCTTTATTCTGACCCCACTTCATCCATCTATCAGTTACAAACAACCTGGTTGCACTGTGAGAGTAGCTCTCCATCAGCATATAAATGGAGAGAACTGGGATGTGAAACAGACTGATAAACCTCCTCAGGGTGAATATTCCATCTTTTGATTAAGTATAACTCATCTTTGATAGAGCATGTCTATCTTTTTTGATCCTTACATTGTTCCTGCCATCTACTATATTCATTTTTCAGATGATGAAAAAGAGTGCCAGAGAGGGTTAATAAAACATAAACCTGGGACATCTTGATGTGGAAGCAAGCAAGGAAATGCTCAAGGCATATGGGGACAAGTCAAAATAACAAAAGTCAGCTTGAATGGACTCCCAGTGATTAAACAAGGAAGAACAATATAATGATATTAACAAGTTATAAACCATAGAATAAAACAGAAAACATTGATTCTGTAAGATATACATAAATAACAGAATAAACTGAGTTTAATTAGTATCAGGATATTTAAGTAGTTTCAAAGTGCGTGTGCGCATGTTAAGTTTCTTCAATCATTTCCAATTTTTTGTGCCCCCATGGACAGTAGTTCTCCAGGCTCCTCTGTTCATGGGATTCTCCAGGCAAGAATATTGGAGTGGGTTTTCAGCCTTCCTCCAGGGTATCTTCCCAACCCAGGGATTGAATCCACATCTCTTATGTTTCCTGCATTGATAAGTGGGTTCTTTACCACTAGTGACACCTGGGAAGCCTCGGTTTCAAAGTACCTCCCCATAAAGTACTTAATTACGAAGTAGGAAATAATGGACCAGTCTAACAGATACCACCCTCACTTAGTGATCCAAGTAACATCATTAGTAATGAGAGACACTGAAATTTACACCACTTAGCTTGCTTAGGCTGCCACAACTGACTACCATAGACTGAGTGACTTGAACAACAGGAATTAATTTTCTCACATTTATGAACCCTGGAAACCCAAGGTTAAGGTTCTGGAAGAATTGTTTCTGGTGAGGGCTTGTTCCTGGCTTACAGAAGCTTGCTTTGTCCACACTTGGCCTTTCCTTTGAGTGTGTGGAGAAGACCTTCCTCTCCTTGTAAGGTCACCAATCCCATCAGACCAGGGGGCGGGCACACCCTTATGATATCACTTAACCCTACTTACCTCCTAAAGGTCTTATGACCAAATGCTATTAATTGTATTGGGGTTTAGGGCTTCAATGTATGAGCTTTGGGTACGGTAGATAATTCAGTCCATAGTATCACCTGATAGCATGCAATGAGAAGAAGGCAACATCACGTCTGAGGAGTTCCTGACAAAGATAACCTGAATCTAACTATAAGGAGCCATAAACTCAAATAGAGATATGTCCCACTAAATAACTGGATGATCTTTTAAAGTGTCAGGGTCCCAAAAGTGAAGAAAAGATGGAGGAACCATTTCAGACTGACAGAGACTAAGGAGACATGACAGTTACATGCAATATATGATTTGGAACAGAATCCTTTTGCTATGAAAGACACAACAGGGACAACTGATAAAAGCGGAATGGAGTCTCAGGATTAAATAGTATAATGTATTGATGCTCAGTTAATAATTTTGATGTCTACATGGAGGTCCTATAGGAGAATGTCCTTGTTTTTTATAGATATACCATAAAATATTTGAGGGAAGACAGAGTATCATATTGTCAACTTACTCTCAAATGATCTGGGGAGGGGAAAGCCCTTCATATCATGCTTCCAACTTTTCTGTAGGTTTATGATTATTTCAAAAAGAAAAAAAAAATTGGAAGAGGCACAAGTTTTAGAGTCAAATGCATTTGGGTCTGAGTCCCAGACCTACTACTGTGTGCTGTGAGCATGTTTCACCTTGGGCTACAATGTGCTCATCTTAAAATGGGGATGGTATAGGTTATCATGAGGATTAGAGGAGTTGATTCATGCAAAGAGTTTAGATTGTTACCTAGCCCAGGGTAAGTACCCAGTAAAATCAATGTGTTCAAATCATCTATAGTCAAATAAACGACATTTTCACTCAATCATTAGCCTATAATTTCACACTCACATAATAGAGCATAAATTTACCAAGCCAAGTCACTTTTCAGTTCTATTTCTCATCATCTCCTTTATTCCAACATCTAACCACAGCTATGGGATTGAGCTTGAAGGCTGTGAAGACAGGGGAAGGACTGACTATTTTCAATGGAAGGTTCAAAACTTAGTCACCGAACTCATTTTGCTAGTTTACAGTGCAGGTTAGGATCTGAACAGATTCTGAAGGGCTCTATGAGATGGGATATTAAACTTACTTAAATTCACTGGCCAGACCAGCATCTTCAAATGCTGTACATTTCTGTTTTACTAAAGTTGATGAACCTTTTATACTTCTTGGTATTTCATTTTTTTTCTTTTTTTGAATTTCCAACGGAATAAGACACCAAACATATTTTTTTCATCTGAAACCTAGAAATGGAACATAAAAGTCCTCAAAACAAGGAGCTTCCCTCACATTTAATTGTTTTTCCCAATTTTTTAAAAATTAATGTTTAATTGGAGGATAATTGCTTTGCAATGTTGTGTTGGCTTCTGCTTTTCTTGTTTTTGACTTTGTTTCATGCCCACCACTGAGAATGGAGGAAGAACACATGTGCACTCTGATGATGGTGTACGTTGTCCCCAGGATGCATACACGTCTCAAGCTTTTTCTCCTCCCTCTAATGCTGTCTTACCATGCCCCTACCTGCAAGTTAGATCTAAACTGTCCCATACTTTCCATAGGGAGACTCTGCAGAACTCTCAAGTGTTTGAACAGAATGCCTATTTATTTTCTTTATATTTTCCCCCAAGTAAGTTTGCAGTGGCTGAGCGGGTAAAGAATCTGCCCTCCAGTGCAGGAGGCTCCGCAGACACCAGTTTGATCCCTGGGTCAGGAAGATCCCCTGGAGGAGGAAATGGCAACCCACTCCACTCCAGTATTCTTGCCTGAAAAATCTCATGGACAGTGGAGGCTGGCGGACTACAGTCCAAAGGGTCGCAATGAGTCAGACAAAACTGAACATACACATACCTCCTTGGAAAGTACTGTTCTCATAAATTAACCATCTGGCATTCTGGTTTATATATCCGCTTTAGGAGCTTGGTTGTTGTGATTCTGCCTCCTGAGAAGGGCATCTTATCTGAGTGTGCTGATGAATAGAAATTTTGAGTCTGCAAGACTCTGGACTTTAATGAATTGACCAAGGTAATGCTGCTAAGTGGTGAGCCCTGGAGACATACTTCAGTATTACTGTGTAAGAAACTGAGAAAATAGGTCCTGGCTCTGATCTGAAACTGGAAAAACAGATTCAGGTTGGGACAATATAATTAGATGTCTTTGGGAGGCATTATGGAAATGTGGAAAGAGGGGAAATTTGTCATTGTTCGTTCAGCATTGTCCAATTGACCGGATCACCCCAAAGTGGCAAATGTGAAAATGGTTCACGTGATGTATTTAGCTCCTATTGTGAAAAAGGAAGACTCATGAGCCTTGTTAATTAACTCACAAAAGTATTTAGAGCATCTACTATGTATAGAGCGTGTGTTTAGGTGCTGTGGGAGAAACAAGACTCTAGAAAATAGCCCTAAAACCAATTGATCTCCTTTTCTCTGGTAATGTTTTGTCAAGCAACTTTCTCACATCCACCCAGCTTTCCTCCCTGGGGAAAGAACACGTGGACTGTGGTGGCAGGAGTGGATTTCCTCGGCAATTCTAGGGATGTGAAGAATCACAAACTGGCATTCTAATTCCACTACCTGAGCTCTTTGCTGAGTTACGGTGTGCAGGACTGATTACTGAATTCCAGAAATTTAAGGGGTGAAGGACTAGATCATGAGACAGAGGAGATGCTTTACAGATGGACAATCTTTCCTGGGCTCTTAAAGTTGCTTAAGGAATCTCAGAGCATTCCATAACCACTGACCACACTAGCATATCCAAATGCTGGTAGCAAACTTGATGGCTAGGACTTTGGTGAAGAAATTATTTATTTTTATTTATTCATTTTTGGCCACAGAGGATGTAGGATCTTAGTTCTATGACCAGGGACTGAACCCCTGTCCCCTACAGTGGAAGTACATAGTCTTAACCACTGGACCCAGGGAAGGCCCAGTGAGAAAATTATTTAGATGAAACTATTTAATTGAAAGAAAAATGGTCTTGGGAATTCCCTGGTGGTCCAGTGGTTAGGACTCCATGCTTCCCCTGCAGGGGGCACGGGTTCCATCCCTGGTAGGGGAATTAAGTTTCCGCAAGTCTCAGGGCCCAGCCAAAAAAAGAAAAATGGTCTTCTTTCAGGATTGGATGAGGTAAAAGGGAAAGTGGGATGTAGACATAAAGGAGAGGGTAAACAATGACAGAGGCATATGGGTGGGGAGTGAGGGCAGACAGGCTGAAATACTAAGAAGAGACAAAGAGATGGAAAAAGATGATGGATGGATCAGGTGCAAAGATGAAGTTCTTGGGTTCTGGCCTGATTTCATGGAACTATATAAGATACTGCAAGTGGAGAATTAGGAAAAGTACAGAGTTTAGAAATGTACAAAATTCTCTAAAATACAATACTACACATGTAATATTTATTACACATAATGAATATGTAAAAATAACGTGGACAGAAGTAACCGTGAGCTGAGTCAACAACCTCTGAGCCTCGATGGCAGCCTCTGCTCTGTTATCTGTGGTCCACAGGAGGATATTTGGTAAATAAGTGTAGAACCTAAGAAATAACACTAGCCATGGGCCAACAGCTTAGTGCTGTGGAGAATAAGCTTGTGCTGGGGTTAGTACTCCTCGTGTTCCCCTGGCCAGAGAGAGAATGAGAAAAAGCATGTAGAGATGAAAAGGTGGTAAATGATGAAGGCATTTTCCCTTCTTTCAGCTGACTTCTCTTCCCTTCCCCAGCAGCCTCCTCAGCGCCCCCTTCACCTCCTTGTTCCTCAGAGTGTAAATGAGAGGGTTCACCATGGGTGTGACCACAGAGTAGAAGAGGGAGATGAATTTGCCCTGGTCCTGCTTGCTGGTCTTGGCTGGAAGCAGATACCCATAGATAGCTGAGCCGTAGAAGAGGAGCACCACCACCAAATGGGAGAGGCACGTGTTAAAGGCCTTCCTGCGACCCTCAGCGGAGCGGATCTTCAGCACTGCCTGAGCTATGTAGCAGTAGGAGATCAGGATGACGCTCAGCGGGACAGCAGTGAAGAACGTGCAGACGCTGTTGAGCACAGCCTCATTGAGACGCGTGTCAACACATGCCAGTTTGATCATAGCAGGCACCTCACACAGGAAGCTGTCCACCCTCCGGTGCCCACACAAAGGAAGCTGCAGAGTGAATGTTGACTGGACCACAGAGTTGCCCAAGCCACCCAACCAGGCAATGGCAGCCAGCAGCCAGCAGAGCCGAGGATTCATAATGCTGGTGTAGTGCAGGGGTCGGCACACCGAAACAAAGCGGTCAAATGCCATCACCACCAACAGGATGCACTCGGTGGCCCCTAGCCAGAGGAAAACATAGAGCTGGGTCACACAGCCACCATAGCTGATGGTCTTGTCTGCTCCCCACAAGTTGGTCAGCATTTGGGGGACTGAGCTAGTAGTAAAGGCAAGGTCCAGGGAGGAGAGGTTGCTGAGGAAGAAGTACATGGGTGTGTGGAGCCGGGCATCCAGGATGGAAAGCAGGATGATGGCTGAGTTCCCAAATAAGGTCAGCAAGTAGGAGAAGAGGATGCCTACAAAAAAGATCATCTCCAGCTGGGGATGGTCAGACACACCCACCAGAATGAAGCCCTCCAAGGAGCTGCTGTTGGCCCTTTCCATCTTTGGTTGCCTTCAGTCACTTGTGGAATCTGTCCAGGGAAAACCAGGAGTAAAGCGAGTGAAGAGGAAGCTGCTGGATTAGGTGGATCTGCATTAGTGTGATTCTGATGTCATTGAGCTTCGTAGCTAAGTACCAGTTTAAACTTTATGATTGCAAGCGTTCATGCAGTCCTCAAATACTGCCAGTCCTACAATGAATGGAAACTTTATTCCATGTGAATATCAAACCTTATTACAGGAATGAAGGAAGTGCCTTATAAAGAACAAAAAGATTGGATCTTCAGTTCAACACAGTAATGACAACAGGATAGAAGGAGTTGACCATTGGAGCTAAATGTGGAAATTCTCAAAATACAGATTTACCCAGTCAAAGTTTTGGTGTACTCATGGAAAGGTCGCGCAGACTTGCTGTATTTGGAAAAGCTCCCCAGAAGGTTCTAATAATTTTTTTCCCTGTCTTTTCTATATCCTTAACCAGCCCTGAAAACTCCTGGTCTAGAAAGATGAAGCTTGAGGGAGAAGGTGATAAGTTTACAAAATCATGCAAAGAATGGGCAGCATGGGCAGACTTACTCACCAAATATAGGAGATACAAATATGTGAGTTTAAAAGAGGTAAATGTACAATGGAACAAAATAGAAAGCCCAGAGATAAATCCACACACATATGGACACCTTATCTTTGACAAAGGAGGCAAGAATATACAATGGAGTAAAGACAATCTCTTTAACAAGTGGTGCTGGGAAAACTGGTTAACCACTTGTAAAAGAATGAAACTAGATCACTTTCTAACACCGCACACAAAAATAAAATCAAAATGGATTAAAGATCTAAATGTAAGACCAGAAACTATAAAACTCCTAGAGGAGAACATAGGCAAAACACTCTTTGACATAAATCACAGCAGGATCCTCTATGATCCACCTCCCAGAATTCTGGAAATAAAAGCAAAAATAAACAAATGGGATCTAATTAAAATTAAAAGCTTCTGCACAACAAAGGAAAATATAAGCAAGGTGAAAAGACAGCCTTCTGAATGGGAGAAAATAATAGCAAATGAAGCAACTGACAAACAACTAACCTCAAAAATATACAAGCAACTTATGCAGCTCAATTCCAGAAAAATAAATGACCCAATCAAAAAATGGGCCAAAGAACTAAATAGACATTTCTCCAAAGAAGACATACGGATGGCTAACAAACACATGAAAAGATGCTCAACATCACTCATTATTAGAGAAATGCAAATCAAAACCACAATGAGGTACCACTTCACAACAGTCAGAATGGCTGCGATCCAAAAATCTGCAAGCAATAAATGCTGGAGAGGGTGTGGAGAAAAGGGAACCCTCCTACACTGTTTGTGGGAGTGCAAACTAGTACAGCCACTATGGAGAACAGTGTGGAGATTCCTTAAAAAATTGCAAATAGAACTACTTTATGACCCAGCAATCCCACTGCTGGGCATACACACTGAGGAAACCAGAATTGAAAGAGACACATGTACCCCAATGTTCATCACAGTGCTGTTTATAATAGCCAGGACATGGAAACAACCTAGATGTCCATCAGCAGATGAATGGATAAGAAAGCTGTGGTACATATACACAATGGAGTATTACTCAGCCGTTAAAAAGAATTCATTTGAATCAGTTCTGATGAGATGGATGAAACTGGAGCCGATTATACAGAGTGAAGTAAGCCAGAAAGAAAAACACCAATACAATATACTAACACATATATATGGAATTTAGAAAGATGGCAAAGACGACCCTGTATGCAAGACAGCAAAAAAGACACAGATGTGTATAATGGACTTTTGGACTCAGAGGGAGAGGGAGAGGGTGGGATGATTTGGGAGAATGGCATTCTAACATGTATACTATCATGTAAGAATCGAATCGCCAGTCTATGTCTGACGCAGGATACAGCATGCTTGGGGCTGGTGCATGGGGATGACCCAGAGAGATGTTATGGGGAAGGAGGTGGGAGGGGGGTTCATGTTTGGGAATGCATGTAAGAATTAAAGATTTTAAAATAAAAAAAATAAAAATAAAAAAATAAAGACTTGAGAATGTCAAAAAAAAAAAAAAAAAAAAAAGAGGTAAATGTAGCACAAAACTTCACTTGAGCCCAAGCACGTGCAGGTGGAACAGGCTAAAGATAGAAACAAGGTTTACTCCAAAGCCAGTTAAATCAGTTATCGGGTGTCCATAATTAGTAAAGGATAACAAAAGATTTCAGAGGCGATCTCTGAAAGTTTGAGGTATATGACCACTGTACCCACCTTAAATGATGGAGTAATTCTTAATATCTCATAAACAAAAATTACATATTGTTAATAAAGGACCAGTTGCCATCACTTTCATTGGGCAAGACCTAGGCTTTTCTGAAAATCATGAACCAACGCCCTTCCCCCTTCTTTGACTAATAAATAAAAGGATCTGAGAAGAAAACAAAAACAGTATTGGGTGAGCTGTCCTCATCTGGACACTGAAGACTGGCAATAAATGCTCTGCCTCTTCCTCTGGACCAGAACTTGTCCACAGGAACTTGGCTGCCACACCCAAAGAGTAGCTTTACGGGAGATGTTCCTCACGGGATATATGCAAGTGTGCCATCTGGTCCTGGTGCTCCAGGCAGTGATCACTTGGCCACATCTCTTGGCCAAAACCCGAAGAACTGTCCTTTCCATCAGTGAGCAGCAGAAACACTGGAGATTTTGATGCTAGATTCCACCCAGAAGTGAGGCAGGAAATCTCTTCTAATTGTCTGTTTCTTTAGATGAGCAATGTAGTCCTTCTCCTGAGACAGGGATGATATAGATTTCAGAACACTTTTCAACCCTCCTTCCTTTCTCTACCTAATACCTTAAGAAGAAGTGACTGCCTATTCTATTCATTTGGGTCTTAAGGGAGCTGAGTTACTAATCTGATAGCTCATATTTCTGTTCTTCCTAACACCCATCTCCCTACTTCCTCCTAGAAGTTCCTGTCCCCTTGTGTCCCTTGAGGAGAAAGACACAGAGACAGACATGGCCCATCTTCTTCCATAAGCTACCTGGTCTCCAGGTGGCTGATGCTGTGTGGCTGCTCAGTGATCCCACAATTTCTTTTGGTCCCCACTCTGTGCATAACAAGGAATAAACCAGTCAGCACGGGGAAAGGACAGGGCATACCTGGAGTGGGAGGTTACTGACTCCTGCCACTCAGCAAATTCAGGAGGGAGCACCATATCAGATGGATTCTTGGCCTGATCTGCACAAACTCCCCAAGCAAACATGACTGTAATAACTTCAAGTTTGAATTCAGCAACTTGATGCTCTTCAGGATGTTTCCCTCCCTTAAAGGGTCTCTCAACTTGTAATTGAGAGTTCTTGTTCTCAGTCACAATAGTTCTCTTGTAAACTGGAATGTTAAGCTGATCTGGCGCTATTCGCATTTTAAGAGGAGCTCAGAGAGGACCATACTGAACTCAGAGCAGGTGCCATTTATGGTGTAATTTAGGAGCACCTAGATGGAGTTTGTTCGGGTACAGAAGGATTCTTAGGGATCACTCATGTGTGCGTAGATGGTTCCCATCTTGGCCTGTCTGTAAGTTTGTTTTGAACTTTCAAGATGTTGAGAAGAGCAGCCAAGACTTGCTTCTTGGTTAATCCGGGATGCTGTCGTGGCCCACCTTCACCCAGTCTTCTGCCCATTCTTCTGCCCATTCTTCCCAAAATCTCACAATTCTCAGTTGGCCACTTGCAGATTAGCCTCAACAAATATGGAATTTGGAGTTGGCTTTCTCCTATTACAGAAATTGCTCCTGGGCTGTCAGCACTCCCCATATGTGGGTACAGGTTCTCAGAATTCAAGCCTTCCTTTAACATCAGCTTCAGCAATAAACAGAAAGGGAATCATAAAAAATACAAACAAATAAGGAAACCTAATCCTGAATTCCTTATCCTTCCAGAGAAGTTTTTATATATGATTTATTTTTAAATATTTAATTTATTTGGAGACACTTGACAGTGACACTCCTGAGAGCTCAGTTTGTGCCTATCTTGCATCTAAGTTCTAAGTTCATCTTTTCATGGTGACCTGGTCAAGACTGGAGATAAGGTTTTCAATGTAGGATAACACTGTGGCAGTATGGCACGCAAGGGCCACACAGCAGAATAAACTTTGCCTAGAAGGATGAAGATGGCATGTATGGATGTGAGAGTTGGACTGTGAAGAAAGCTGAGCCCCAAAGAATTGATGCTTTTGAACTGTGGTGTTGGAGAAGACTCTTGAGAGCCCCTTGGACTGCAAGGAGATCAGGGGTTCATTGGAAGGACTGATGCTGAGGCTGAAACTCCAATACTTTGACCACCTCATGCAAAGAGTTGACTCATTGGAAAAGACTCTGATGCTGGGAGGGATTGGGGGCAGGAGGAGAAGGGGACGACCCAGGATGAGATGGCTGGATGGCATCACCGACTCGATGGACACGAGTTTGGGTGAACTCCGGGAGTTGGTGATGGACAGGGAGGCCTGGCGTGCTGCGATTCATGGGGTGGCAGAGTCGGACACGACTGAGCAACTGAACTGAACTTAACTGAACTGAGGAGGATGAAGTCTAAGGTAGATTTGAAGTGTTTGATGGAGTGAACAGGAATCCCACCCCAAATCTCAGAATTCAAAAATTAGAAAAGAGGAGTTTGAATCTTTTTTTTTTTTTTTTTAGGAGTTTGAATCTTAAAGGAGGTAAGTATAGGATCAATAAAAGAAAAAATGACATAGTTCATAGTAAAACTATGGAACCTATTACTCTTTAGAGGTATCACAGTATATATTAAAATTTAAGGAACATAAAGGGAGAAGAAGGGAATCAATGATGTCTAGAGCGGACTCCACATCTGATGTTTGCATCAGGGAATACAACCAAGCTCACTTAAATCGATTTCTGATGCTACTGTCGGAAAAAAATGCTGGATGCAGGATGGCTCAGAAGGCAATTCTAATGAGCATAGGATCTTACAAAATTAAAAGAGAGTTAAATGGCAGTACGTCAAATATGTATGAAAACTCCCCACCACAAACTCAGATTGGAAAAAGCTGGATAAGCTTGGTGTTCCAGGAATAGCTCTCCAGGGTACAATCCTCTGCAAACTGAGGGCAGTTTCAAAAGGAAAACTGGACAGAGGAGTGCTTGATGTGAGGGCCAGGAAGTAAGCTTTCTGCCCTGTCTTGCATAGGCAGTTCCTTACTGGAGGGTCTTACCTGATTTGCCTGACATTTTAAAAAGGACACGGAGCACGTGCAGATTTTTAGGGAAGAAAAGGCAAAAGAAAATAGGTATTATGGAAAGTGTCCAAGACATTAACTTGTTTAAGAAGAAGTGATTAAAGAGAGGTGTTTTTTTTTTTTCTTCCAGTTAATGTTTTTGCTATATGGTGGGATTTCAAAGACAGCTGCTCATACAGCAGGTGCTCTCCTTATCTATGAAAAGCAAAAACAGGCTTAAATTAAAAGCAAGAGAAATTGTGCTTTGACATTCTGAGATTTTGGCATGAAAACAACATTGGCAAATTCTTTGGCAAGAGAAAAAGGAATTAAATATTTTGCTTAGAAATTTATCTAAGTTTAGAGATTTGTCTGACCAGGGGCACTGGGTTATCCCAAAGTCTGCCATGACCCTTTTCTGCTGGAGGATTCTGTTCCTAGGACACATATGTGCACACAAAAGCGTCTTTATTTGGGGGTGGTGTGATCAGGATAAGAATTTTCCAGTTTCTCTCCTAGACATCCTAGAAATGAATTTTATTCCATATAAGTTCTTAATCTGTAGTTTTATAATTCCCCTGTGAAGTTTAAATATCTTCCTTTCTTATCTCTTTTCTTAGCTGGTATGTGTGTGTCTAACTCTTTTGTGACCCCATGGACTGTAGCCCGCCAGCCTTCTCTGTCCATGGAATTTTCCAGGCAAGAATAATAAAGAGAGTCGCCATTTCCTACTCAAGGGGATCTTCCTGACCCAGGGATGGAACCTGCGTCTCAGGCATTGAACCCACAATGTCTCCAGCATTGGCGGGCAGGTTCTTTACCCCTATGCCACCAAGGAAGGGCTCTCAGCTGACAGAGGAGGTCACAAATGCACTTGGGGCCCCCATACCATGTCCTCCAAACTTTCTCCAGGAAGTAAGAATACAAAGCCAGCGCTTGTAGAAGGTCATTTCATCTGCTCCCTCTCCTCTCTCCAATTCCCCTGACTGCTCTTTCCTTTTCCATCTTCTCCTCTTATACCCCGGATTCTCATTAGTAGAAATCTATGAATCGTCTACAGAAACATACCTTTGGCTTCAAGAGCCCATGCAACTCTGTCACACTGTCACTGGTGCTTGCTGGATGGAGCAGCGGGGAGAGTGTGAAATAAGGAAGGAAGCTGTGCTGCGTGGCTACTCTCCTACCCTCGAGGAGAGGGCTTTTAACCATGGGGTTGGCCCTGGCCCTCTGAGGAGCGGTGGCTCTGACACCCGGAAGCCCAGCTCACTCTTGCTCATTCTGCAGAGCCCAAGGGGGGACCTCTGTCCCCCACAGGCAATTAGCACAAAGCACTTGCATGGCCAGGACGCAGGAACAAGGCAGTCCCTGAAGAACCGACTGGTTCTTTCACCTGAACTCCATCCCCAAACACAGATTACTAATTGAAAGAGCAGTGAGAATAACTGCATTCCTTAAATTATTAATAATTACATAATTTTATCCTTTTCCAGGTACTTTCACAAGATCTAGCTTAGTTCTTACAATGCTTTCTACGGCAGGTGGTCTTACTTGGTAGACAAGTAAACCAAGCATAAAATGAGAATAAAATGACTCGTTTAGTGTTAAACAGTGTTTTCTCATTAGGCATAAACATACCATTTTATGCAGAAGCTAGTATTTTTTAAGTATGATTGATTTACAATATTATGTTTGTTGTTCCTTCGCTATGTCATGTCTAACTCTTTGTGACCCCGTGGACCATAGCAAGCCAGGCTCCTCTGTCCTCCACTGTCTCCCAGGGTTTGCTCACATTCATGTCCATTGAGTCAGTAATGCTATCTAACCATCTCATCTCATCCTCTGCTGCCCACTTCTCCTCCTGCTCTCAATCATTCCCAGCATCAGAGTCCTTTCCAATGAGTCAGCCCTTGGCATAAGGTGGACAAAATACTGGAGCTGCAGCTTCAGCAACAGTCCTCCCAATGAACACTGAGAGTTAATTTCCTTTAGGACTGACTGGTTTGATCTCCTTGTAGTCCAAGGGACTCTCATAGCATAGTGACTGAATATTTTTTACAGATTATGCTCCATTTAAAGGTATTAAAAAATAATGGCTGTATTTCCCTGTGCTGTACAATATATGCTTATTGTTTATTTTACATATAGCCATTTGTTACTTCTTAATTTGTTACCTCTATCCTTCAGTTCCCCTTTCCTTCTCCCACTGGTAACCACTAGTTTCTTCTCTATGTCTATGAGTCTATTTCTGTTTTGATATATTCATTCATTTTATTTTTTAGATCCAACATCTAAGTAATAACATAGAGCATTTGTCTTTGTCTGACATTTCACTAAACGTAATGCTCTTTAGATCACCCACGTTGTTGCAAATGGAAGAATTTCATTATATTTTATGACTGAGTTACATAGGCATTATAAAAATATACCATACCTTCATCCATTCATCTGTTGATGGACAGTTAGGTTGTTTCTATATCTTAGCTATTATAAAGAATGCTACTGTGAACATTGAAGTGCATATATCTTTTCAAATTAATGTTTTCATTTTGTTTTGAAATGTACCTGGGAGCAGAATTGCTGATCATATGATAGTTCTGTTTTTAGTTTTTTGAGGAACCTCCATAGTGTTTTCCATAATTGCTGCACCAATTTACATTTCTAACAACACTGTACTAGGGGTCCCTTTTCTCCACACCCTCATCAACATTTGTTATTTGTAGACTTTTTTATATTAATAGCCATTCTGACAGGTATGAGGTGGTTACCTTGTGCTTTGGATTTGCATTTCTCTAACTATTAGTGATGTTGAGCATTTTTTCATGTTTGCTGGCTATGTGTATATCTACTTTTAAAAATGTTTGTTTGGGGCTTCCCTGATGTTGCAGTGGTTCAAAATCCACCTGGCAATGCAAGGGACATGGGTTTGATCCCTGGTCCAAGAAGATCCCACATGCTGTGAGGCAACTAAGCCCATGTGCCAAAAGTACTGAAGCCTGTGCTCTAGAGCCTGTCTTCTGCAACAGAAGCCCATGCACCAACTAGAGAAAGACCACGTGCAACAACAACAACAAAAAACCCCAGTGCAGCCAAAAATAACAAATACATTTTTTTAAATTAAAAAGAATATGTCAGTGATAAAAATGGTCGTCCCTGAAAAAAAAATGTCTATTCATGGCTTCTGCCCATTTTTAAATTGGGTTGTTTGTTTTTTTTAATTGAGTTGTTTGAGTTGTTTATATATGATGGATATAAACCCCACCAGTCATGTATTTTGCAACTATTTTCCCAAATAGATTGTCTTTTCATTTTGTCAATGGTTTCCTTTGCTCCACAAAACTTCTAAGTTTAATTAGATCCCATTTATTTATTTTTGCTTTTTTTTACCTTTGTTTTAGAAGAAAAATAAAAAAAAATATTGCTATGATTTATATAAAGGACTATTCTGCTACACTCTTCTAGGAATTTTATGGCTTTAGGTTTTAAGTCATTAATCTTTTGAGTTCATTTTTGTATATAGTGTCAGAAAATGTTCTAATTTCATTTTTTATACATGTAGCTGCCCAGTTTTCCCAGCACCACTTATTAAAGAAACAGTCTTTTCTCCATTGTATAGTCTTCCCTCCTTTGTCATATATTAATTGATCATAAGTGCATGGATTTCTTTCTGAACTATTTTGTTCCATTGATCTATACGGCTGTTTTTGTGCCAGAACTCTGCTGTTTACATTACTGTAGCTTTTGAGTATAGTCTGAACTCAAGAAGTGTGATACCTCCAGCTTTGTTCTTTTATCTCAAGATTGCTTTAGTAATTCAGGGTCTTTGTGGTTCCATATAAATCTCAGGATTATTTGTTTCAGTTCTATGAAAAATATCATGGGTATTTTGATAGGGATTGCATTAAATCTGTAGATTGCCTTGGGTAGTACAGACATTTTAACAATATTATTTCTTCCAATCCATGAACACAAGATATCTTTCCATTTCTTTGTAGCATCTTCATTTTCCTTCATCTATATTTTATAGTTCTGAGAGTACGTATCTTTCACCTCCTTGGTTAAGTTTATTACTAGATCTTTTATTCTTTTTGATGAGGAAGTTAGTATTTTTAACTCATCATCAGGAAGTTGTTGGTTTTGAGTGTTTATTTGTGGGGGAATAGAGTAAAAGGGATTGCCACTATCTCTGGACTTAAGAGGATCATAAGTCTTAGCCTTAGACATTCACCTCATTCTGTATGAAGAGGCATAATCTACAAATGATGCTAAATAAACTCTTAAAGGCTAACTGGCAACCTGATTAGGCCATTAAATGTCACTGAAGATAAACTATCCCCAAAACTGCTGACTTAGAAACCATGTCATTCAACTGAGGGTAGACAGTGTCCCAGGTGCTGCTGGGGTATGGAGGCAAGCAAGGTGGGCATGGTCCCTGCCCAGTGTGGCTCCCTGCCCTGTGGGCCTGTCTCCAACATGACTGCGGTAACCACAAGCACTGCAGGTTTGTTGTGTGCCAGATGCTCCGCTCAGTGGTCTACACTACCATGATTGCCACACTACTTCCTGTTTTACAAGAGAGGAACTAAGGCTCAGAAGTAGTAGATAATTGTCCAGGGCACATGGACTAGTTGGTACATGGCAGAGCCCCTTAAACTTTATCTCTATTTTGACTATAAAGTCCACACTCATGAAAAACTGGAGAAGGCAATGGCACCCCACTCCAGTACTCTTGCCTGGAAAATCCCATGGACAAAAGAGCCTGGTAGGCTGCAGTCCATGGGGTCGCTAAGAGTCCGACATGACTGAGCAACTTCACTTTCACTTTTCACTTTCATGGGTTGGAGAAGGAAATGGCAACCCACTCCAGTGTTCTTGCCTGGAGAATCCCAGGGACGGGAGCCTGGTGGGCTGCCATCTATGGGGTTGCACAGAGTTGGACACGACTGAAGTGACTTAGCAGCAGCAGCATGAATAACTAGAGAATGTCAATGTCCATCAGTGGGGAATTCAGTAAATTATCTACCTCTATGGAATACTGTATAAAATGTGATTACAGGTCTCTGTAAGACCTCTCTTTTGCTAATTCTTATTTTATTTACTTTTCCATTTTATTGCCAATCCCACTCTCATTCCCCTTCACTCTCTCATAGGCACTTCCTCTGTCTCATGTGTTTGACAAGTAAGTGTTTTGGTATGCATTGTTATCCTTGTAAAACATGTAATGTTGTTTTGTGTATGCGATGTTTTAAATTTGCTTGATGTTATTATGGTATACCTCCCATTCTGCTTATCTTTTAACTCCTTTTCCCCACAATGTTATTACTTATGTTTCAAAAGATATATCCATGTTGTTATGTGGACATTTAGTTTAGTGAGTTTTCAAAATAATAGGTATTTATTTTTATTTATTTTTTTGCCTGTGCCAGGTCTTAGTTGCAGCATGTGGGATCTAGTTCCCCTGACCAAGGATTAACCCTGGACCTCCTGCATTGGGAGCATGGAGTTTCCAGCCACTGGACCACAAGGGAAGTCCTTAGTTTAGTGTTTCTAATGCTTAATATGCGTTTATTCGTCCATTCCATTAGGGATGAACATAGAGATTGCTTTAATTTCCTGCAACCACAGACAATGCTACAGTGAATGTTCATATACAGGTCCCTTTATGGACATGAGCCTCTATCACAGAGGCTCCATATATCCACAAAAGCTGCCAAACTCTTCCAAAGGATGTAACTGCATACAACTCCCAAAGCTTTAAATTAAGGGCCCTGATTCCCACAACCCCATCCTAGCTAACACCTACTGCTGCCAAATCTTCTAATTTATGCTAATTTGATGGGTATAAAATGCTACCTCAGATTAGTTTGCATTTCTCTGATTATTAGTGAGATTGACCATTTTTTAAAATAAACATTTTGGCAGTTTTTATTTCTCCTTCTATAAACTGCCTTTTCACATCCTCTGCCCACTTTAATTTTAATTCTTATATGTTTTTCTGGTTTATTTGCAGTAGATCTTAGAATGGTCTAGATAAACTTTGCCAGATAGATATATTGTAAATACTTCCCCCTAGGTTAGTCTATGCTGACCTCTGAAGATAAATCCTTAATTTTGATATAATCTGATTAATACATCATATGACATCACATCACATCAGATATCCCCAACAACATAGGTGTTTTTTGTATTCAGTTCAGTTCATTTCAGTCACTCAGTCATGTCTGACTCTTTGTGACCCCATGGACTGCAGCATGCCAGGCTTCCCTGGCCATCACCAACTCCTGGAGCCTACTAAAACGCATGTCCATTGAGTCGGTGATGCCATTCAACCATTTCATCCTCTGTCATCCCCTTCTCCTCCAGCCCTCAATCTTTCCAAGCAGCAGGGTCTTTTCAAATGAGTCAGTTCTTCCCATCAGGTGGTCAAAGTATTGGCGTTTCAGCTTCAACATTGGTCCTTCCAATGAATATTCGGGACTGATTTCCTTAGGATTGACCAGTGGATCTCCTTGCAGTCCAGGGGACTCTCAAGAGTCTTCTCCAACACCACAGTTCAAAAGCATCAATTCTTAGGCGCTCAGCTTTCTTTATAGTCCAACTCTCACATCTATGCATGACTACTGGAAAAACCATAGCTTTGGCTAGATGGACCTTTGCTGGTAAATAATGTCTCTGCTTTTTAATATGCTTTCTAGGTTGGTTGTAGCTTTTCTTCTAAGGAGCAAGCATCTTTTAATTTTATGACTGCAGTCACCATCTGCAGTGATTTTGGAGCCCCCAAAATAAAGTCTCTCACTATTTCCATTGTTTTCTCATCTATTTACCATGAAGTGATGGGACCAGATGCCATGATCTTTGTTTTCTGATAGTTGAGTTTTAAGCCAACTTTTTCACTCTTCTCTTTCACTTTCATCAAGAGGATCTTTAGTTCCTCTTCACTTTCTGCCATAAGAGTGGTGTCCTCTGCAGATCGGAGATTATTGATATTTCTCCCGGCAATTTTGATTCCAGATTATACTTCATCCAGCCCAGCGTTTCTCATGATGTACTCTGAATATAAGTTAAATAAGCAGGGTGACAATATACAGCCTTGATGTACTCCTTTCCCAATTTGGAACCAGTCAGTTGTTCCATGTCTGGTACTAACTGTTGCTTCCTGACCTGCATACAGATTTCTCAGGAGGCAGGTAAGGTGGTCTGGGATTCCCATCTCTTGAAGAATTTTCCAGTTTTTGTAATCCACACAGTCAAAGGCTTTGGCATAGCCAATAAAACATAAGTAAATGTTTTTCTGGAATTCTCTTGCATTTTTAATGATTCAATGGCTGTTGGCAATTTGATCTCTGGTTCCTCTGCCTTTCTAAAACCGGCTTGAACATCTGGAAGTTCATGGTTCATGTACTGTTGAAACATGGCTTGGAGAATGTTGAGCATTACTTTGTTAGCATGTGAGATGAATGCAATTGTACGGTAGTTTGAACATTCTTTGGCATTGCCTTTCTTTGGGACTGGAATGAAAACTGATCTTTTCCAGTCCTGTGGCCACTGCCGAGTTTTCCAGATTTGCTGGCATATTGAGTGCAGCACTTTCACAGCATCATCTTTTGGGATTTGAAATGGCTCAACTGGAATTCCATCACCTCCACTAGTTTTGTTTTTAGTGATGCATCCTAAGGCCCACTTGACTTTACATTCCAGGATGTCTGGCTCTAGTTGAGTGATCACACCATTGTGGTTATCTGGGTCATGAAGATCTTTTCTGTATAGTTCTGTGTATTCTTGCCACCTCTTCTTAATATATTCTGCTTCTGTTAGGTCCATACCATTTCTGTCCTTTATTGTGCTCATCTTTGCATGAAATGTTCCCTTGGTATCTCCAATTTTCTCGAAGAGATCTCTAGTCTTTCCCATTCTACTGTTTTCCTCTATTTCTTTGCATTGATAGCTGAGGAAGGCTTTCTTATCTCTCCTTGCGATTCTTTGGAACTTTGCATTCAAATCGGTATATCTTTCCTTTTCTCCTTTGCCTTTAGCTTCTCTTCTTTTCTCAGCTATTTGTAAGGCCTCCTCAGACAGCCATTTTACTTTTTTGCATTTCTTTTCCTTGGGGATAGTCTTTGTCACTGCCTCCCTGTACAATGTCACAAATCTCAGTCCATAGTTCATCAGGCATTCTGTCTATCAGATCAAATCCCTTGAATCTATTTCTCACTTCCACTGTACAATTGTAAGGGATTTGATTTAGGTCATACCTGAATGGTCTAGCGGTTTTCCCTACTTTCTTCAATTTAAGTCTGAATTTGGTAATAAGGAGTTCATGATCTGAGCCGCAGTCAGCTCCTGGTCTTGTTTTTGCTGACTGTATAGAGCTTCTCCATCTTTGACTGCAAAGAATATAATCAATCTGATTTTGGTGTTGACCATCTGGTGATGTCCATGTGTAGAGTCTTGTGTTGTTGGAAGAGGGTGTTTGCTATGACCAGTGCATTTTCTTGGAAAAACTCTATTAGTCTTTGCCCTGCTTCATTCCGCATTCCAAGGCCAAATTTGCCTGTTACTCCACCTGTTTCTTGACTTCCTACTTTTGCATTCCAGTCCCCTATATTGAAAAGGACTTCCTTTTTGGGTGTTAGTTCTAAAAGATCTTGTAGGTCTTCATAAAACCGTTCAACTTCAGTTTCTTCAGCGTTACTGGTTGGGGCATAGACTTGGATAACTGTGATATTGAATGGTTTGCCTTGGAGACGAACAGAGATCATTCTGTCGTTTTGAGATTGCATCCAAGTACTGCATTTCGGACTCTTTTGTTGACCATGATGGCTACTCCATTTCTTCTGAGGGATTCCTGCCCGCAGTAGTAGATATAATGGTCATCTGAGCTAAATTCACCCATTCCAGTCCATTTTAGTTTGCTGATTCCTAGAATATTGATGTTCACCCTTGCCATCTCTTGTTTGACCACTTCCAATTTGCCTTGATTCATGGACCTGACATTCCAGGTTCCTATGCAATATTGCTCTTTACAGCATCAGATCTTGCTTCTATCACCAGTCACATCCACAACTGGGTATTGTTTTTGCTTTGGCTCCATCCCTTCATTCTTTCTGGAGTTATTTCTCCACCAATCTCCAGTAGCATATTGGGCACCTAATGACCTGGGGAGTTCCTCTTTTGGTATCTTATCATTTTGCCTTTTCATACTGTTCATGCGGTTCTCAAGGCAAGAATATTGAAGTGGCTTGCCATTCCCTTCTCCAGTGGACCACATTCTGTCAGGCCTCTCCACCATGACCCGCCCGTCTTGGGTGGCCCTGAAGGCATGGCTTGGTTTCATTGAGTTAGACAAGGCTGTGGTCCTAGTGTGATTAGATTGACTAGTTTTCTGTGAGTATGGTTTCAGTGTGTCTGCCCTCTGATGCCCTCTTGCAACACCTACCATCTTACTTGAGTTTCTCTTACCTTGGGCGTGGGGTATCTCTTCACAGCTGCTGCAGCAAAGCACAGCCACTGCTCCTTACCTTGGATGAGGGGTATCTCCTTACCACCGACGTTCCTGACCTTCAACTTGGGATAGCTCCTCTAGGCCCTCCTGTGCCTACGCAGCCACTGCTCCTCGGGTTGCTCCTCCCAGCAAGAATACTGAAATGGCTCGCCATTTCCTTCTCCAGTGGACCATGTTTTGTCAGAACTCTCCACTTTTTATATTACTAAGAAAGAAATAGAAAGGAGGCACTGAACAGCCAAACAAAAGTCCCTGCTCCCCAAGAAGTGTGACTGACTTCTTCTGAAATAGACTTCTGTATTTTTTGGCAAAATATAATAAGAATGTATTCCTTTACAATTAGAAAAATCCAATTAGGAAAAGTTTTTAGTGTCTTTTAAATTTTTTATTAAATTAAAAAATTTTTTGATTTGGGAGAATGGCATTGAAACATGTATAATATCATATAAGAAACAAATCACCAGTCTAGGTTTGGTGCAGGATATAGGATGCTTGGGGCTGGTGCACTGGGATGACCCAGAGGGATGGTATGGGGAGGGAGGTGGGAGGGGGGTTCAGTATTGGGAACACGTGTACACCTGTGGCAGATTCATGTTGATGTATGGCAAAACCAATACAATATTGTAAAGTAAATCAATAAAAATAAAAAAAATTTATTTACTTTTGGCTGTGCCAGGTCCTCATTGCTGCATGCGCTTTTTTCTAGCTGCAGTGAGCTACTCTTTAGTTATGGCGAGCAGGCTTCTCATAGAGGTGGGTTTTCATTGAGGTGGCTTCTCTTGTGGGCATGGACTCTAGAGTACAGGCTCAGTAGTTGTGGCATACACACAGGCTTAAGTTGCCCTGTGGCATGTGGGATTTTCCCAGACCAGGGATGGAACCCATGTCTCCTGCATTGGCAGGCAGGTTCTTTACCACTGAATCATCAGGGAAGTCCCTGGTGTCTTTTAAATTTTTATTAAGATAAAAGTCACATAACAAAATGCACATTTTTAACCATTTCAAATGTTCATTCCAGTGACTTTTAGTATATTAAGAAGATTGTTCAATAATTACCCCTGTTTACTTCCACAATATTTTCATTATCACAAAAGAAAACTCTCCATCCATTAAGTAGTTACTCCTCATTCTCTCGTTCCATCCTCTGGCAACCACTAGTCTCCCTTCTGTCTCTATGGATTTGCCACTTCCAGGTATTTCATATATATGGAATCATATAATCTGTGGCCTTTGGGGACCTCCATTTTTTCACTTAGCACAATGTTTTCAAGTTTCATCCATGTTGTCGTATGTATGTATCAGTACTAAATTCACTCTGTTCATTCAATCATCAGTTGATGAACATTTTGGCAATTTAACCTTTAGATTATTGTGAATTGTGTTCCTGTAAGCATTGATTTGCAATTTATGTTTGAAAATATGTCTTCAGTTCTTTCTAGTATATACTTAGGAGTGGAATTATGGGTTCATATAGTAATTCTGTGTTTATCTTTTTGAGAAACTTTATAAGAAACAGCCGCACTAAGCGCAGGTGGCAGCGAGCCGGCACACTAGGCGCAGGCGCGGCTGAGAGGAGCTACCCTGCGTCCGAGGTCAGGGGCGGCTGGGAGAAGCTACCTCACGCCTGAGGCCAGGGGCGGTGACCCTGAGAAGCCACCCCGAGCCAGGGGCAGCAGCTGGGAGGAGCCACCTACGCCCGAGGCCAGGGCCGGCGGCGCAACCCAAGGAGCTGTGGCTGCGCAGCACAGGAGGGCCTAGAGGAGCTATCCCAAGTTGAAGGTCAGGAACGGTGGTGGTAAGGAGATACCCCTCTTCCAAGATAAGGAGCAGCGGCTGTGCTTTGCTGGAGCAGCTGTGAAGAGATACCCCACGCCAAAGGTAAGAGAAACCCAAGTAAGATGGTAGGTGTTGCAAGAGGGCATCAGAGGGCAGACACACTGAAACCATACTCACAGAAAACTAGTCAATCTAATCACACTAGGACTGTTACAACCTCACCAGAGCCATGACAGGCTCAGAGAAGTGCACTAGGCCAAAAATAATCCCTGAGTCATGCTTCCGGGGGCTTCCGGGAATGGTAACTGTGGCCAATCAGAGAGATGGTAACTCTGGCCAATCAGAGAGATGATAACTCTGGCCAATCAGAGGGATGATGACTGGCCAATCAGTAAATACCAGGAAACCCCTGCAGCCAATCAACCCTTGCCAACTCCCTGTCTTTGTTCTAAACTTATAAATACTGCTGTAAATCTGGGCTTGGGGCTCTCGTCAAGACTCCACTGCGCTGGATGAGACGGGAGCCCTGGCTCGAGCTGGCAATAAAACCCCTTTATGCTTTTGCATTGCTGTGGACGTCTTATTCTCTCAGTTTTGGGGACTCGGACTCTGGGCATAACATTTGGGGGCTCGTCCGGGATCCATTTAACTGGGAAGAATAACATTCTCCCGGTAGAAGGGGTTTCCTCACTAGGAGGAGAGAGATCTGAACACCGGTGTTAGTTTTGGATTAAGTCCAGCGTAAGGCCGAGGCCCGGTATCGTGCCGGGGAGGCAGCTGGCTCTGTGAACATCCTGCAGGTAAGATTGAGTGCATTGTCGGTAGCCACCTTGCATTTGTTATCTGTTTGTCTATTTGTGGTGTCTGTGTTGCTCTTTGTGTGCTCCGTTGGCTCCCAGTGTACTTTTCTGTGATCATGGGACAAACAACTTCTACTCTTTTATCTCTTATGATTAACCACTTCTCTGAGTTTAAGTCTAGAGCACAGAATCTATCATTGCTGGTGAAGAAGAGCAAGTTAGTAACTTTTTGTTTTGCTGAGTGGCCTGCTTTTGATGTCAGCTGGCCACAAGAAGGCACCTTCAGCCTGCCTACTATTTGAGCGGTCAGAGAGAAGGTGCTCGCCCCCTACCCTTCGGGACACCCAGACCAAACTCCATACATTTTGGTCTGGCAGGACCTGGTGGAAAACCCCCCAGCCTGGCTAAAACCTTTTGTTTTTCAGCCTCTCACTTCCCTTCCCTCTTCCCCATCCTCAGCTTCATTACCTCCACAGGTACTAGTCGTGAAAGCATCCAAAGAGAAAGAAGACAAAAAGCGCAGCAACCGAGTGAAACCGGTATTCCAGGAATCCTCACTATGCCCCAATTTACTTGACCTGGAGACTGAACTCTCCCTGCCCCCCATGCGGATCCACTTCTGCCCCCGCAGGTTCCTCAGGTCTCTTCTGGAGGGATACAAAGGGACACCGAGCCTTCGGCCCCAGCCCGGGAAGGAGGCCCCGCCCAAGGGACTCGGGAAAAAACTAGGGGCATCACCAATATGGCGGAAGAAAACAAACTGGAAGCCCCCTCCTCCACAGTCCAGGCATTTCCAGTTCGGGTGGGGCCTGCCTGAGCAGAAGGAGAACGGACATACCAGTACTGACCCTTTTCCACCAGTGATCTTTACAACTGGAAAACTCAGACCCCTTCATTCTCTGAAAAACCTCAGGGCCTCATTGACCTTTTAGAATCTATCCTTTTCGCCCATAACCCCACTTGGGATGACTGTCAACAGTTGTTACAAGTGCTTTTTACTACAGAGGAACGTAAACGGGTCTTGTCAGAAGCACGGGAAAAAAAATGTGCCGGGGTAGATGGGAGACCCACTACGCAGCCTAACCTGATTGATGAGGGATTTCCCCTGACGCAGCCCTGCTGGGACTTCGAGCGAGCTAAAGGTAGGGAGCGTCTCCGAGTGTACCGCCAGACTCTCATGGCCGGCCTCCGAGCAGCCGCCAGGAGGCCAACAAATTTGGCTAAAGTAAATCTGGTTAAACAAGAGCCAAATGAGAGCCTGGCAGCTTTCCTTGAGCGATTAATGGAAGCTTTTAGACAGTACACCCCTATGGACCCACAAGCCGATGAGTCGCACGCAGCCGTCATGCTAGCATTCGTGAATCAGGCAGCCCCAGATATTAGGAAAAAACTACAAAAAATAGAGAGGTTGGGAGAGCAATCCCTGCAAGACCTGGTGAGGGCAACAGAGAGGGGTTTTAATCATAAAGAGACTCCAGAGGAAAGGGAGGAACGTGTTAGGCGAGAAGAAAAAAAATTCAGGGCCTGGCACCCCTCCCCGAGTCCTGGAAAACTATACATGTGGAGGGGAAACCAGTTGGCTTCATGGTGGACATGAGAGCTCAATACTCGGTCCTTAATCAAAAAGACAGGCCGATGTCTAAGAAGACCACCTGGGTACAAGGGGCCACCGGGATTAAACGATATAGATGGACTACTAAACGTCAGGTGAACTTGGGGGCCCAGCAGGTGACCCACTCTTTTCTTGTGACACCAGAATGCCCAGCACCCTTGTTGGAAAGAGACTTACTATTTAAAGTCAATGCCCAAATTCACCCTTTGAGCCTAGAAGCCTGGCGAGGAATCGCACCACATATATAACGGCTTCTGGAGGCAAAAAATTCTTAAACGGTGCCGATCTCCATGGAATACTCCTTTGTTACCTCTAAAAAAAAAAGCCAGGGCGAACGGACTGTAGGCCTGTGCAAGATCTTCATGAAGTCAACAAACGGGTAAATGATATACATCCAACCATCCCTAACCCGTACACCCTTTTGAGTGGCCTCCCGCCAGACTATGTTTGGTATACTGTCCTGGACTTAAAAGATGCCTTTTTCAGTTTACCCTTGGCCCCCTTGAGCCAAGAGATCTTCACATTCAAATGGATAACAGAAGGCAGCCGGACCTCAGGACAGCTAACTTGGACTCGACTTCCGCAAGGCTTCAAAAATTCACCAACGCTATTCAATGAGGCTCTGGGTGAAGACCTCCATGAGTACCGGGTTGATCACCCCAACATTGTCCTATTGCAGTATGTTGATGATCCTATGCTAGCCGCAACCACTGAGAAAGCATGCCTAGAAAAAACAGGCAACTCCTTCAAACTTTGGGGACCTTGGGGTACCAGGCTAATGCAAAGAAGGCCCAAATTGCTAAGCAAAAAGTCATATACCTAGGGTATAAAATAAAACAAGGATGGAGATGGCTGACGAAGGCCATAAAAGAGGCCATATTGCAGATCCCTGAGCCGGCAACTCCTCAACAAGTGAAAAAATTTCTTGGGACTATTGGGTATTGCCGGCTATGGATCTTGAGATTTGCTGAAAACGCCCAGCCACTATATGAAAAAAGTAGAAAAAAATAAAAACTGGACTTGGATGAGCCAATGAAACGGGCTTTTCAAGAACTCAGACAGGCTCTGCTAGAAGCCCCAGCCCTTGCTCTCCCTGACCCGTCCAAGCCCTTCCAATTGTTCGTAGATGAAAAACAAGGAATGGGAAAAGGAGTCTTGATGCAGCAATGGGGGCCTTGGAGGCAACCAGTGGCCTACCTATCCAAACGACTGGACCCAGTGGCTGCGGGGTGGCCACCTTGCCTCCGAATCATTGCCATTACTGCCCTCCTGGTCCATGATGCTGACAAGCTGACTTATGGACAGCGACTCCTGGTCTACACTCCCCATGCCATTGAAGGGATTCTGAAGCAGCCACCAAATAAATGGATCTCTAACGCCCGTTTGACCCATTATCAGGCTTTGCTGCTGGACACCCCACGGATACACTTCCAGATGCCCTGCTTCCTGAACCTGGCCACTCTCTTACCCAACCCGGAAGAAGACAGCCCCCTCCACGATTGTAGTGAGATATTGGCTGAGACGACGGCAATACGAAAAGACCTAACAGACGTGCCTTTAAATAACAGTGAGCTGATATGGTTTACAGATGGAAGCAGTTTTATAAAAGATGGACAGAAAAAGGCTGGAGCTGCAATAGTTGATGACTCTGGAAAGATAATATGGGCTGAAGCCCTTCCCCCAGGTACCTCTGCCCAAAAAGCGGAACTAATAGCCTTAATACAGGCTCTGGGGAGGGCAAAAGGAAAAGAGTCACTATTTATACCGACAGTCGGTATGCATTCGGCACCATACACATCCAGGGCCCAATATATAAAGAGCGGGGATTTTTGATAGCCGAGGAAAAAGAAGTTAAAAACCTGCCTGAAATCCGCAGACTCTTAATAGCCGTCCAACAGCCTCGAACGATGTCAATAGTACATGTCCCTGGACATCAAAAGGGAAGAGACATTAAGGCTCAAGGCAACCGAGCCGCTGATATGGCGGCTCATGAGGCGGCTAACAGGGACTGCACAGCCCCTATACTAACTGTGGGGCTGCCACCCCCGGGTATGGGAACCTTGCCCCCAACCCCCAAGTATTCCTCTTCTGATCTCAATTGGATTCAAAAAAATGCCAGCCCTCAGGAGGGCGAAGACGGATGGTATTGGGACCAAGATGACAACTTGATACTTCCCACCAACTTGGGTCAACACCTCTGTACGCACCTACATCTGACCACCCATCTAGGAAAAAAAAAGACTCTAACCCTCTTACAGACAGCACGTTTGCAGTTTCCCCGACAACAGGCTACTGTACGAGACATAGTCCAGGCCTGCAAAGCGTGCCAGATGATGAAGCTGGGAAAAGGCCAGCATACGGGAATGAGGTACCGGGGAGAAAGGCCAGGGCAACACTGGGAGATAGATTTTACAGAGGTAAGACCAGGCAAGTATGGGTACCGTTATCTGTTAGTTTTGGTGGATACTTTTTCTGGGTGGGTGAAAGCATTCCCTACTAAGAGAGAAACAGCAATGATAGTAGCTAAAAAGATCCTAAAAGAAATAGTACCTAGGTTTGAGCTGCCAGTGATTATTGGCTCTGATAACGGGCCTGCCTTTGTGAATCAGATTGTACAGGGACTGGCCCTAGCTCTGGGGACCAAATAGAAGCTACATTGTAAATACAATCCCCAGAGCTCAGGACAGGTTGAGAGGATAAATCGGACTCTAAAAAAACTTTGGCAAAATTGGCAGTAGAGACTGGCGGGGACTGGGTGACTCCTTCCCTTCGCCCTCTTCCATGCGCGTAATACCCCCTACAAGCTGGACTTAACCCCTTTCAAAGTTATGTATGAGAGGCCCCCTCCCGTATGCCCTATCTTTAAAAGTAAAAAGCCCCACTATGTGCCCAGGTGGCCAATATCACAAGACTAAATAAGACAACTTAGATTGTGTCTGAGACAAAAGATGGTGGGTTTGTTCACACATCGGGCTAACTCCATGTTTACATGCATCAGTTTTTAATCAAAACAGAGAGTTCTGTATAACAGTGACTGTAATGCCCCAAATCCTGTACCACCCTGAAAATATAATGTACAACTACTGGGCCCAAAAACAAACACCCAGCTCATTACATTTATAAAAGAGCATATTAATACAGTTCAACTATTTGTGCTTAGACAGCAATATCAAACTGTACCCCAAAACAAAGAGGAAGATTCCTCTATATGATCTAAAGACAGGGGGAATGTTACAACCTCACAAGAGCCGTGACAGGTGACAGGCTCAGAGAGGTGCACTAGGCCAAAAATAACCCCAGAGTCATGCTTCCGGGGGCTTCCGGGAATGGTAACTCTGGCCAATCAGAGAGATGATAACTCTGGCCAATCAGAGGGATGATGACTGGCCAATCAGTAAATACCAGGAAACCCCTGCAGCCAATCAACCCTTGCCAACTCCCTGTCTTTGTTCTAAACTTATAAATACTGCTGTAAATCTGGGCTTGGGGCTCTCGTCAAGACTCCACTGCGCTGGATGAGACGGGAGCCCTGGCTCGAGCTGGCAATAAAACCCCTTTATGCTTTTGCATTGCTGTGGACGCCTTATTCTCTCAGTTTTGGGGACTCGGACTCTGGGCATAACAAGGACCACAGCCTTGTCTAACTCAATGAAACCAAGCCATGCCTGCGGGGCAACCCAAGACGGGCGGGTCATGGTGGAGAGGCCTGACAGAATGTGGTCCACTGGAGAAGGGAATAGCAAACCACTTCAGTATTCTTGCCTTGAGAACCCCATGAACAGTATGAAAAGGCAAAATGATAGGATACCAAAAGAGAAACTTCCCAGGTCATTCAGTTCAGTTCAGTTCAGTCACTCAGTCGTGTCTGACTCTTTGCGACCCCATGAATCGCAGCACACCAGGTCTCCCTGTCCAACACCATCTCCCGGAGTTCACTCAGACTCACGTCCATCGAGTCCATGATGCCATCCAGCCATCTCATCCTCAGTCGTCCCCTTCTTCTCCTGCCCCCAGTCCCTCCCAGCGTCATTAGGTGCCCAATATGCTAGCGGAGAAATAACTCCAGAAAGAATGAAGGGATGGAGCCAAAGCAAAAACAATACCCAGTTGTGGATGTGACTGGTGATAGAAGCAAGATCTGATGCTGTAAAGAGCAATATTGCATAGGAACCTGGAATGTCAGGTCCATGAATCAAGGCAAATTGGAAGTGCTCAAACAAGAGATGGCAAGGGTGAACATCAATATTCTAGGAATCAGCAAACTAAAATGGACTGGAATGGGTGAATTTAGCTCAGATGACCATTATATCTACTACTGCGGGCAGGAATCCCTCAGAAGAAATGGAGTAGCCATCGTGGTCATCAAAAGAGTCCGAAATGCAGTACTTGGATGCAATCTCAAAACGACAGAATGATCTCTGTTCGTCTCCAAGGCAAACCATTCAATATCACAGTTATCCAAGTCTATGCCCCAACCAGTAATGCTGAAGAAACTGAAGTTGAACGGTTTTATGAAGACCTACAAGATCTTTTAGAACTAACACCCAAAAAAGAAGTCCTTTTCAATATAGGGGACTGGAATGCAAAAGTAGGAAGTCAAGAAACAGGTGGAGTAACAGGCAAATTTGGCCTTGGAATGCGGAATGAAGCAGGGCAAAGACTAATAGAGTTTTGCCAAGAAAATGCACTGGTCATAGCAAACACCCTCTTCCAACAACACAAGAGAAGACTCTACACATGGACATCACCAGATGGTCAACACCAAAATCAGATTGATTATATTCTTTGCAGTCAAAGATGGAGAAGCTCTATACAGTCAGCAAAAACAAGACCAGGAGCTGACTGTGGCTCAGATCATGAACTCCTTATTACCAAATTCAGACTTAAATTGAAGAAAGTAGGGAAAACCGCTAGACCATTCAGGTATGACCTAAATCAAATCCCTTACATTTATACTGTGGACATGAGAAATAGATTTAAGGGTCTAGATCTGATAGATAGAGTGCCTGATGAACTATGGAATGAGGTTTGTGACATTGTACAGGAGACAGGGATCAAGACCATCCCCAAGGAAAAGAAATGCAAAAAAGCAAAATGGCTGTCTGGGGAGGCCTTACAAATAGCTGTGAAAAGAAGCGAGGCGAAAAGCAAAGGAGAAAAGCAAAGATATAAGCATCTGAATGCAGTGTTCCAAAGAATAGCAAGAAGAGATAAGAAAGCCTTCTTCAGCGAGCAATGCAAAGAAATAGAGGAAAACAACAGAATGGGAAAGACTAGAGATCTTTTCAAGAAAATTAGAGATACCAAGGGAACATTTCATGCAAAGATGGGCTCAATAAAGGACCGAAATGGTCTGGACCTAATAGAAGCACAAGATATTAAGAAGAGGTGGCAAGAATACACGGAAGAACTGTACAAAAAAGATCTTCACGACCCAGATAATGATGATGATGTGATCGCTAATCTAGAGCCAGATATCTTGGAATGTGAAGTCAAGTGGGCCTTAGAAAGCATCACTACGAACAAAACTAGAGGAGGTGATGGAATTCCTATTGAGCTGTTTCAAATCCTGAAAGATGATGCTGTGAAAGTGCTGCACTCAATATGCCAGCAAATTTGGAAAACTCAGCAGTGGCCACAGGACTGGAAAAGGTCAGTTTTCATTCCAATCCCAAAGAAAGGCAATGCCAAAGAATGCTCAAACTACTGCACAATTGTACTCATCTCACATGCTTGTGAAGTAATGCTCAAAATTCTCCAAGCCAGGCTTCAGCAATACTTGAACCATGAACTTCCTGATGTTCAAGCTGGTTTTAGAAAAGGCAGAGGAACCAGAGATCAAATTGCCAACATCTGCTATATCATGGAAAAAGCAAGAGAGTTCCAGAAAAACATTTATTTCTGCTTTATTGACTATGCCAAAGCCTTTGACTGTGTGGATCACAATAAACTGTGGAAAATTCTGAAGGAGATGGGAATGCCAGACCACCTAACCTGCCTCTTGAGAAATCTTTATGCAGGTCAGGAAGCAACAGTTAGAACTGGACATGGAACAACAGACTGGTTCCAAATAGGAAAAGGAGTACGTCAAGGCTGTTTATTGTCACCCTGCTTATTTAACTTATATGCAGAGTACATCATGAGAAACGCTGGACTGGAAGAAACACAAGCTGGAATCAAGAACAGGCAGAAATATCAGTAACCTCAGATATGCAGATGACACCACCCTTATGGCAGAAAGTGAAGAGGAACTAAAGAACCTCTTGATGAAAGTGAAAAGGGAGAGTGAAAAAGTTGGCTTAAAGCTCAACATTCAGAAAACGAAGATCATGGCATCCGGTCCCATCACTTCATGGGAAATAGATGGGGAAACAGTGGAAACAGTGTCAGACTTTATTTTGGGGGGCTCCAAAATCACTGCAGATGGTGACTGCAGCCATGAAATTAAAAGACGCTTACTCCTTGGAAGAAAAGTTATGACTAACCTAGATAGTATATTCAAAAGCAGAGACATTACTTTGCCGACTAAGGTCCGTCTATTCAAGGCTATGGTTTTTCCAATGGTCATGTATGGATGTGAGAGTTGGACTGTGAAGAAGGCTGAGTGCTGAAGAATTGATGCTTTTGAAGTGTGGTGTTGGAGAAGACTCTTGAGAGTCCCTTGGACTACAAGGAGATCCAACCAGTCCATTCTGAAGAAGATCAGCCCTGGGATTTCTTTGGAAGGAATGATGCTAAAGCTGAAGCTCCAGTACTTTGGCCACCTCATGAGAAGAGTTGACTCATTGGAAAAGACTCGGATGCTGGGAGGGATTGGGGGCAGGAGGAGAAGAGGACGACTGAGGATGAGATGGCTGGATGGCATCATGGACTCGATGGACGTGAGTCTGAGTGAACTCCGGGAGATGGTGATGGACAGGGAGACCTGGTGTGCTGCGATTCATGGGGTCGCAAAGAGGCGGACACGACTGAATGACTGAACTGAACTGAACTGATAAGAAACTACCAAACTGTCTTCCAGAATAGTTGTATCATTTTATTACCTCCACCAATGCATGAGTTGATCTAGTTTTTCCACATTCTTGTCAGCAATTGATGTTGTCAATATTTTCTTTTTTGCTCAATTTGTATGTGTATCATGATATTTCACTGTGGTTTTAATTTCATTTCTCTGATAGCTATGATACTGATAACTACCATTTGCTAATTTTCCATCTGTATATCCTTTTTGTTGAAATGTCTGTTTACAGTTTTTGCCCACTTTAAAACTGGGTTTTGAGATGCTTCTATATTCTGGATACAAGTCTTTTGTCAGATAGGTGATATTCAAATGTATTTTCGCTGTCAACAGCTTGTCTTTTTATTATTTTTTATAACAGATTTAGTGATATAATTCACATACTATACAATTCACCTATTTATACAATGGATAGATTTGTGGATATTTATAGAGTTGTGCAAACCATCTGCATAATAAATTTTAGAACATTTTCATCATTCTTCAATGAAACTTCATGTCTATTACCTTTCTTGCTCAATATTCCTCCCTCTCCCTCAGCTCAAGATAACCACCAGTCTATTTTCTGCCCACAGAAATTTATCCACTCTGGACGTTTCATGTAAAAAGATTCATATTGTATGTGATCCTGTGTGACTGGCTTCTTTGCATTATCATAATGTTTTCAAGGCTTGTTCATTTAAAGGCATAACTTAGTATTCTACTCCTTTATTTCTGAATGAGTATTATAAAAAATGCTGCTAATGAACATTTGTCAGTGGCTTTTTGTGTAGATACATTTTCTTTCCTTTGTATACATACATAGTTATGGAACTTCTAGGTCATATAGATGTTTAGTCTTTCGAGGAACTACCAGGCTCTTTTCAAAGCAGGCTTCTCATTATTCTAAGTGTCTTTCATATGAAATTTTAAAAATTTTAACAAAGTTTTTTCTTTTATGTATTTTGCTTTGGTGTCATGTCAAGGAACTCTTGGCTTAATGGCAGAGTCACAAAGATTTTTTTCATGTGTACATCTAGAAGTTGTATTATTTTAGATTTTATATTTGGGACTATGAGCCATTATGGGTTACTTTTGTATAAGGTGTGGGGTTTATTTATTTTTATATGTATATTTATTTATTTGGCCACACCAGGTCTTTAGTTGCAGCATATGAACTCTTACTTGTGGCATATGGGATCTAGCTCCCTGACCAGGGATCCAACCCAGGGCCCTGCATTGGGAGCTCAGAGTCTTAGCCATTGAATCACCAGGGAAGTCCCTGTTTTATTTTTTAACATTCATTCATTTATTTGTGGCAAGAGGGACCTTTGTTGCAGCATGCAGATCTTTCATTGTAATGTGTGGGCTTCTCTAGTTACCACCTGTGGCTTCTCTCTAGCTGTGGCACACAAACTCAGTAGTTGTGGCTCGTTGGCACAGCTGCCCCATGCATGTCACTGGAAGGTGGATAGATTCTTAAGCACTGGACCACCAGAGAAGTTTCTAATGTGTGAGGTTTAGACAGAGATTCATTTTTTGCATATGGATGTCCAACCATAATTTACTGAAGTCTAACCTTTCTCTACTGACTTGCTTTTGCATCTTTGTCAAAAATACACTGGCTACAAAGATACCACCAGGAAAGAAAACTACCAGCCGATATCTCTTCGGCATACAGATACAAGAATTCTCAACAAAATACTAACAAACCAGATCCAAAAGCTCATTAAGAAGATGATTAGGGGACCTGGCAGTCCAGTGGTTAAAACTCTGAGCCCACAATTCAGAGGGCACAGAATCAATCCCTGGTCAGAGAACTAAAATTTCTGCTATCATAATGACATGGTACTGACCTAAGGGGAGACATACAGACATCTAGAATAGAATTCAGTTCAGTGGCTCAGTCGTGTCTGATTCTTTGCAATCCATGGAAGGCAGCATGCCAGGCTTCCCTGTCCATCACCAGCTCCTGGAGCTTGTTCAAACTCATGTCCATCGAGTCGGTATTGCCATCCAACCATCTCATCCTCTGTCATCCGCTTTGCCTCCTGCTTTCATCCTTTCCCAGCATCAGGGTCCTTTCAAATGAGTCAGTTTTCAAATCAGGTGGCCAAAGTATTGGGAGTTTCAGCTTCAACATCAGTCCTTCCAGTGAATATTCAGGACTGATTTCCTTTAGGATTGACTGGTTTGATTTCCTTGCAATCCAAGGGACTCTCAAGAGTCTTCTCCAACACCACAGTTCAAAAGCATCAATTCTTTGGCGCTCAGCTTTCTTTATAGTCCAACTCTCACATCCATACATGACTACTGGAAAAACCATAGCTTAGACTATATGGACTTCTGTCGGCAAAGTAATCTCTCTGGTTTTTAATATGCTATCTAGGTTGGTCATAACTGTTCTTTAAAGGAGCAAGCATCTTTTAATTTCATGACTACAGTCACCATCTGCAGTGATTTTGGAGCCCCCAAAATAAAGTCTCTCACTGTTTCCATTGTTTTCTCATCTATTTGCCATGAAGTGATGGGACCAGATGTCATGATCTTAGCTTTTTGAATGTTGAGTTTTAATCCAGCTTTTTCACATTCCTCTTTCACTTTCATCAAGAGGGTCTTTAGTTCCTCTTTGCTTTCTGCAAGCAAAAGGGGTCATGTCATCTGCATATCTGAAGTTATTGATATTTCTCCTGGCAATCTTGATTCCAGCTGTGCTTCATCCCTCCCAGCTTATATGCATATCCCTCTGGATATAAGTTAAATAAGCAGTGTGACAATACACAGCCTTTATGTATTCCTTTCCCAGTTTGGAACCAGTCTGTTGTTCCATGTCCTGTACTAACTGTTACTTCCTGACCTGCATACAGATTTCTCAGGAGGCAGGTAAGGTGGTCTGGGATTCCCATCTCTTGAAGAATTTTCCAGTTTGTTGTGATCCACACAGTCAAAGGTTTTGGCACAGTCAATAAAACAGAAGTAAATGTTTTTCTGGAACTCCCTTGCTTTTTTGATGATCCAACGGCTGTTGGCAATTTGATCTCTGGTTCCTCTGCCTTTTCTAAAAACCAGCTTGAACATGTGGAAATTCATGGTTCATGTACTATTGAAACCTGGCTTGGAGAATGCTGAGCATTACTTTGCTAGCATGTGAGATGAGTGCAATTGTGTGGTTTGAACATTCTTTGGCATTGCCTTTCTCTGGGATTGGAGTGAAAACTGATTTTTTCCAGTCCTGTGGCCACTGCTGAGTTTTCCAGATTTGCTGGCATATTGTTCCATGTCCAGTTTCTCAGGAGGCAGGTAAGGAGATATGGTATTCCCATCTCTTTAAGAATTTCCCACAGTTTGTTGTGATCCACATAGTCAAAGGATTTGGCATAGTTAATCAATCAGAAGTAGGTGTTTTTCCGGAACTCTCTTGCTTTTACTATGATCCAACAGATGTTGGCATGACCCCAGAAATAAACCCATATACCATAGCCAACTGATTTTCAATAAGAGTTACAAGATTATTCAATGAGGGAAAGAAGAGGCTCTTCAGCTAATGATGTTGGGTCAACTGCATGCTGCTGCTGCTGCTAAGTTGCTTCAGTCGTGTCCGACTCTGTGCGACCCCATAGACGGCAGCCCACTAGGCTCCCCTGTCCCTGGGATTCTCCAGGCAAGAACACTGGAGTGGGTTGCCATTTTCTTCTCCAATGCCTGAAAGTGAAAAGTGAAAGTGAAGTTGCTCAGTAGTGCTGAACTCTTAGCGACCCCATGGACTGCAGCCTAACAGGCTCCTCCATCCATGGGATTTTCCAGGCAAGAGTACTGGAGTGGGTTGCCATTGCCTTCTCTGGGGTCAACTGCATAGCCATATGCAAAAGAAGCAAGTTGGACCAGTACCTCATACTATACACAAAAATTAACAAAGATGGATCCATGACCTAAATATAAGAGTTAAAACTGTAAAACTTTAAGAAAAAAACATACAGGTATATCATCATCAACTTGGATTTGAGAATGGATTTTTAGACACAACACCAAAGCTACAGCAACAAAATAAAAAAAAGATAAACTGGACCTCATCAACATTTTGAAATTTTGTGTACAACAGGGCATTGTCAAGAAAATGAAAAGAAAATCTACAGAAAAGGAAAAAATACTTAAAAATCATACATTGTATAAGGGTTAATATTCATAAAATATAATGAATTTCTGGAGAAGGCAATGGCACCCCACTGCAGTACTCTTGCCTGGAAAATCCCATGGATGGAGGAGCCTGGTTGGCTGCAGTCCCTGGGGTCGCTAAGAGTTGGACACGACTGAGCGACTTCACTTTCACTTTTCACTTTTCACTTTTCACTTACATGCATTGGAGAAGGAAATGGCAACCCACTCCAGTGTTCTTGCCTGGAGAATCCCTGGGACGGGGGAGCCTGATGGGCTTCCGTCTATCGGGTCGCACAGAGTCAGACACGACTGAAGCGACTTAGCAGCAGTAGCAATGAATTTCTACAACTCAAAAAGACAAACAACTCAATTTTAAAATGGCCAAAGAGGACTTCTCTGATGGTTCAGTGATTGAGAGTCTGCCTCCAAGGCAGAGGACACAAGCTGGATCCCTTGTCCGGGAAGATGCCACAGGCGGTGAAGCAACTGAGCCTGCGCACCGC
This sequence comes from Ovis aries, assembly GCF_016772045.2. Taxonomy (NCBI): domain Eukaryota; kingdom Metazoa; phylum Chordata; class Mammalia; order Artiodactyla; family Bovidae; genus Ovis; species Ovis aries. The sequence goes on along the minus strand of NC_056077.1, from coordinate 3,334,284 downwards.
AACTACTGAGCCCGTGCTCTAGTCTGTGCTCAGAAACAAGAAAAGCCATTGCAATGAGAAGCCCAAGCACCATACCTAGAGAGGAGCCCTGCTCACTGCAACTAGAGAAAGCCCACAAGTAGCAACAAAGACCCAGTGCAGCCAGTAAATCAATCAATAAATAAATATAAAACTATATAAAATAAAATGGCCAAAGGACTCAAAGAGACATTTCTTCAAAGAAGAGAACAAACATATAAAAAGCAGCTCACATCATTAGTCACTGGGGGAATGAAGATCAAAAACTTAATGAAAAAGCACTTTATACTCATTTAAATAGCTACAATAATAATGCAAAATAGAAAAATAGCTAGTGTTGGCAAGAAGAAAGGAAAAAAAGGAACCCCTGATGAGAACATATAGGCATACCCTGGAGATACTGAGGGTTCAGTTCCAGATGCTGCAACAAAGCAAACATCACAACAGAGAAAGTGACAGAATTTTCTTGTTTTCCCAGTGCATATAAAAGTTATATTTAGAGAATACTGCAATCTTTTTTTTTTTCTTTTTTTGGATCTTAGTTCCCTGACCAGAAATTGAACCCGTGCTCCCTGCGTTGGAATTGTGAGGTCTTAACCACTGGGCCACCAGGGAAGTCCCATTAGGTATGCAATAGCATTATGCCTAAAAAAATGCTGAAACAATGACAACAGTACCAGTTGTAACAGATCACTGATCATAGATCACCATAACAAATATAATAATGTAACAGCTTAAAATGCTGTGAGAATTGTCGAAATGTGACACAGAAACAAAAAGTGAGAAAATGTTGTTGGGATAACGGTGCTGTTAGATTTGCTGTCACAGGGTTGTGAGAAACAAAAATAGTTCAGACCCAATAGAAAAGTTTGTTGTTCAAAAATTAAACATAAAACTGGGAATTTCCTAACCTTTTCTCCAGTGGTTCAGCAGTAAAAAAAAATCTGCCTGCAGTGTAGGAGATGCAGGAGACATGGGTTTGATCCCTGGATCAGGAAAATCCCCTGGAGGAGGGCATGGCAACCCACTCCAATATTCTTGCCTAGAGAATCCCATGGATAGAGACTGGCAGGCTACAGTCCATAGAGTTGCACAGAGTGGGACGTGACTAAAGTGACTGAGCATGCGTGGGAATTCCCTGGAGGGCTAGTGATTAGGACTGGATGCTTTCACTGCCGTGGCCCAGGTTCAAGACCTGGTCGGAGAACTGGGATCCTGCAAGCCACTTGGTGGTACAGCAAAAAAAAAAAAAAAGTTAAACATAAAACTAAAATACGTCCCCACAGTACCCCTTCTGGATATATACCCAAGAGAACTGAAACAAATACTCAAAGAAATACTTGTATATGTACATTTACAGCAGGACTATCACAATAGCCAAAAAGCAGAAACAAATGTCTATCAACAGATGAGTGGATAAACACATTGTGTTATTCAGCCAAAAAGGAATGAATTGCTGATTGATACATGCTACAATGTGGATCAACTTCAAAAGCATTATTCTAGTGAAAGAAAATCAGGCCCAATGTGTCACATATAAGATTATGTTTAAATTAAATGTTCAGATGAGAGAAATCCAGAGGGACAACATGCAGGTTTATGATTTGCCAGGCACTATGGGGAAACAAGAATGAAGTTTTCTTTGGGTGTGATGAAAATATTCTTAAACTAGACAGAAGTGGCAGTTGCACAAAATTATGTATGTACTAAATGCCACTTGACTGTTCACTTTAAAATGGTCAATTTTGCTTTATGTGACTGTCACCTCATTAAATATTTGCCTATAAAAATCAACTTGCATCAAAACCACAATGAGGTACCATCTCACACTGGTCAGAATGGCTGCTATCAAAAAGTCTACAAACAATAAGTGCTGGAGAGGGTGTGGAGAAAAGGGAACCCTCTTACACTGTTGGTGGGAATGCAAACTAGTACAGCCACTATGGAGAAGAGTGTGGAGATTTCCTTAAAAAACTGGAAATAGAACCGCCAATATGGCCCAGCAATCCCACTACTGGGCATACACACTGAGGAAACCAGAACTGAAAGAGACACATGTACTCCAATGTTCATCGCAGCACTGTTTACAATAGCCAGGACATGGAAGCAACCCAGATGTCCATAGGCAGACAAATGGATAAGAAAGTTGTGGTACATATACACAATGGAATATTACTCAGCTATTAAAAAGAACACATTTGAGTCAGTTCTAATGAGGTGGATGAAACTGAAGCCTATTTTACAGAATGAAGTAAGTCAGAAAGAAAAACACCAATACAGTATATTAACACATATATACGGAATTTAGAAAGATGGTAACGATGACCCTATATGCTAGACAGCAAAAGAGACACAGATATAAAGAACAGACTTTTGGACTCCATGGGAGAAGGCGAGGGTGGGATGATTTGAGAAAATAGCATTGAAACTTGTATATTACCATATGTGAAATAGATGACCAGTCCAAGTTTGATGCATGAAGCAGGGCACTCAAAGCCAGTGCACTGGGACAACCCTGAGGGATGGGATGGGGAGGGAGGCGGGAGGGGGTTCAGGACAAGGGGACACGTGAACACCCGTGGCTGATTCATGCTAATGTATGGCAAAAACCACCACAATATTATAAAGTAATTAGCCATTAAGTATAATAAATAAATTTAAAAAATCAACTTGCCATATTTATGTGGGTCTACTTCTGGACTCTTTATTCTATGCCATTGATCTGTGTGTCTTCCCCTTTACCAAGACCATACTTTTCATTAGCATAGCTTTAGAGAAAGTCTTATAATCAAGTGATGTAATTTCTTCAGTTTTTTCTTATTTTTCAAACTATGTAGGCTGTTCTAGTTCTTTTATCTTTCCACATTGTATTAAATCTATTGACTGGTTTGGGGAGAACTGACATCTTTGCTATGTTGAGTTTTTTCAGTTTATGAATGTGATTTGTTTTCCTATTTATTTAGGACTCCTTTGATTTATATATTTCACCAGTGGTTTATGGTTCTCAGTATATATAACCTGTACATATTTTGTTAGATTTATGCCTAACATTTATTTTTTGAAGCTATTGTAAATTACATTGTTTCCAGTGTACAGAAATAGAATGTTTTGTTTACTGACCTTGCATTCTGTGATCTTACTAAATTTACTTATTCTACTCCAGAAATTTTCACAGGGTTAGGATTTTCCACATTTAGTCATGTCATCTGTGAATAAAGACAGCTTTGTTTTTCCTTTTCAACCTGGCTGTTTTTTAATTTCCTTTTCTTTCATTATTGTACTGGCCATGTCTTCCAGTACAATGCTAAATAGGGGTGGCAGGAGTGGGTATTCTTCTCTTGTTCCTTATCTCAAAAGGGAAAGCATTTGATCTTTGATAATTAAGTGTGATATGAGCTATAGGCAGAGAAGGCAATGGCACCCCACTCCAGTACTCTTGCCTGGAAAATCCCATGGACGGAGGAGCCTGGAAGGCTGCAGTCCATGGGGTTGCTGAGAATTCGACACGATTGAGTGACTTCACTTTCACGCATTGGAGAAGGAAATGGCAACCCACTCCAGTGTTCTTGCCTGGAGAATCCCAGGGACGGGGGAGCCTGGTGGGCTGCCGTTTATGGGGTCTCACAGAGTCAGACACGACTGAAGTGACTTAGCAGCAGCAGCATGAGCTATAGGGATTTTGGTCTTTCTTGTTGGGGGCGGGGGCCATGTGGCATGCAGAGTATTAGTTCTGTGAACAAAAACTGAACCTGTGCCTCCTACACAGAACCAGAGTTCTAACCACTGGACTGCCAGGGAAGTCCTATGTGTTTTCTAGCAGATGATCTTTTACAGGTTGAAATAGTTCCATTTTATTCCTAGTTTCCTGGGAATTTTGGTCATAAATGTATTTTGTCTCCATTTTCACTAAAGTGCTCACTTTCAGTTTCTAGTTGTGCTGCGCTGAAGTAAAAGGGTATCAGAGAACATAAACAGTAGACTCATCATCAATTCAGTAGTAGTTTGAATTCTGGTATTCTTCTACAAATCACCTACTGCTATTAACGGCTTGAAGTTCTCAAACAGTTGCTCCATGCATTATACGCAGGTTTTAGAGTTTGTGTCTAGGTGAGAGAAAAAGTGAAGCATGCTTACTTCTTACCTAGAAATGGAACCCGAATAATATTCATAATGCTTTTTCTCATGCCTTTCCAATCTCTATTCATTTTATTTCTTTTACTATATTACAGGTTCTCTACTCTGATACCTGATCCCTGACTCCACAGAAGCCTTCCCAAATCAGTTTACTTCTTTTCAAAGCCTTCCCTTAGTCTTTCTTTCTTCTTGTCCACAATCTTCTTCCCTGTCCTACCTGTTACTATTTGTTACCTGGAAGCTGATTTGTCACCCTCTGCTTTAGTCCCTTCTTAGTTTTTTAATTGAGATATGTCACATATCATAAAATTCACCATTTTGAAGTATTTAACTCGGTGGTGTTATTAGCATACTTACATTTCATCATCACTTTTAAAACCTGAACAACAACAATATAATTAGCAGAGGAATTGCTGGGTAAAACAGTAAGTCTATGTTTAACTTTTGAAGTTACTGCCAAAATGTTTTCTACAGTGGCTGTACAATTTAAATTTCCACCAGCAGTGTATGAGGGTTCTAATTTCTTCACATCCTTGAAAACACATCTTATTATCTTAAAATTATAACCATGTTAGTGGATATAAGTGGTATCTCATTGTGGATTTGATATGCATTTTCATGGTGGCTAATGATGTTGAGTCCCTTTTTATATGCTGATTGGCCATTTGTGTATCTTATTGTGAGAAATGTCTATTTAAAGCTTTGCCCTTTTCAAGATTTCCCTGGTGGTCCAGGGAATGTAGATTTGATCCCTGAGCCCATGTGCCTCAACTAGAGACCCTGTGCTCTGGATGCTGTGCCATTGCTAGAGAGAAGCCTGTACAACAAAGAGCCCACGTGCCCTCAACTAAAACTTGATGCAGCCATAAATAAATAAATATTATAAAAAACACCTATTCAATATTAAATTCAATATTCTCAATATTAAATTCTCTACCACTGCATTCCTTTCATATAGGATTAAATAATGCTGCTTAAGATGAAGCTTCTGACCACTTGGTGTTGATGGCTGTGAAAATTTAAGACACAGACCCAAACAAAAGCCAAACAAGCAAAAAACCCCTTATAGCAAGTAGAATTGCTTGAATATTAAAGTGCCTAAATTTTTGTAGCTTTCTCTGCATTTACTGAAAATGCATCTAGAACTTCTTGTCTCTGCCTTTAATTTTTAGTCATGTTATCCGTAAGAAGTTAAAAACTTAAAAATATCAAAGATACTCTCCAAATGTGACTGCTAAAGTCCACTCTCAAAAAAGTAGAGTGCCTAAGCCAATTTAATTACATCTTTTTAAAATTAATATTAAGTTTTGTAAGACAGTAGAGTGTTTCCTATTCTAGTTTGGGGAAGCTGCGACTGGTCTTGAAAATAAGGCAGAGTGGTAAACTGACCTTGGAAAGCCAATCTGTCAAACAAATGAATGATGTAAATATTATACATATTGTTTTAACCATATAAACAAACCTAGAAAATGCCCACTTTACCCCCAACCTAGCATTCTTTAGAGACAAAAATGCAAAACCCGAAATGTTTGTGAACATAAAATCCCACCACCAAAAACAATGCCCAGCACACAGAAAGTGCCCAATAAACATTTGCCTGATGTGGAATGAATAAATGAACATTCACAGTGCATATCTCTCCAAAAGTTTTCAGGAGCAAACATTTATAGGCAGAGATAAAAGAAGAACCCATTTTTGGCAGCAGATTTACGTAAGTGTTAATTTGGGAACTGCAGGTGGCAAACACTACTAGTTCAGGGAAAACTCTGAGGGACAGTGAAGGACAAGGAAGCCTGGCGTGCCGCAGTTCATGGGGTTGCAAAGAGTGAGACACAACTTAACAACTGAACAACAAGGGCACCAAGAATGCTGGTTACAAATAACACTTGGTTTGTTGATTTTTATAAATGTTAAATTACAGCAAGTATTATTTGGCCATGGAATGATCTTTCAAAGCATTTTCCACACACAATTCTTGACCATCAGAGCACTGGGTATTGAAACACACTATAACTACTTTAACTCCTGAAAGAGAATCAAGGGAAGGAATGGACACCAACCAAGAAAAAGAAGAGAAAATTTCTCATTTTGAGGAAGTGTGGTGCCAAATAGGGACAAAAATAGAATAGGAATATTTAATTTCCATTTCACTTTTCATCTTAGACGTTACCAACATGTTATGGTTAAATGCTAATAAAAATACAATCAAGCAGGAATGGTTAGAGGGAATTATAATAAATTCTAATGCTTTTAGTATTCATTTACACATTATTTCAATTAGAAAAGAGAAAACCAATTAAAGTAGGTAAGTGAGGGTACTTTGCGCTCCAGGGGAAATGTCCCATGTGAATATGTTAGAGAGTTATTGCTATTATTATTTTCTGCCACTTAACTCAATGAATCACTCTGGGGCTTGTTAAAAGTTAGCAGCTGATCATGAAGTTTCACCTTATTAATAAGTTGCTCTGGTGATCACTACAGGCATCTAGTATTCCTTGTGGACCACCCTCATTAAGAGGCATATGGGTTGTCTGTTGTTCTCATAAATGAATATCCTCGGGAGGGGGAGTGTATCAGGAGGGGCCTCTTACAAAGTCATCTTGATAACTTGTTGGTCTAGCTCTGGTTGCCCTCTGAGGGAGGGAAATGCAGCTCCCTTGTTTTTAATTAAGCTTGCCTCTTGTGGAGACAGGGCTTCTGTTGAGTGGGAATACTTTCTCATTGACGGATTAGGGTATGGTTGTCAAGATTTATTGATCTCTTTTAAAAGGAACTATTTATTCATTGAATGTCATAATGTCTGAGGTTTGCTTTAACATATTCCAAAATAAAATAAAAACAAAAACTGAATAAGTGAAACAAAATAGACAAAATGTTGATAACTGGTGAAGTCTACATAGGGGTTCATCATATAATTACTATATGTTTGATAATTTTCATAATGAATTTTTTAAAATATATATATATATAAGGATTATTAATCTCCAATATTTATTATCTTAAATCAGCTACTGCTCTATGTATTAGAACTCTTTTCAGTTACAGTTCACGCTGGCTTAAACAATAAAATGAAGTTATAGATTTATTATTAGTAACTCAAAAGTCCAGGGCAATTCTAGGTGTCAGGTGATGCTTGATCTGACAGCTCAGCGGTGTCACCAAAACCTGCATCATATATATCACTGCTCTGCCTTCTGTGGTATTGTTTTCATCCTAAGGCTCACATCTCTTGTTTCAAGCAGACTGAACATCTGCCGGGTTACATGTATCATCCTGCAAGTGTTGGATCTGTTCTAGTGTTTCCAACAAGTTGTGATGGGATCGGCTTAAGGTCATAGGCCTAATCCTGAGCCATCTTTCTAACCAAGGACGGAGAAACTCCTGGGGAGTAAATGAGTTCTGAAGTTGAAAGATCTTACACTGGACTTTAACCCACTGTCCCGATTGACTTGGGTGCATAACACATCCTTCACGGAATAGTTCTGCACATCTCAGTGTTCTCTGCCTACCAGCTCGGGACCCACTGACAAGAGGTTTCCAAGGCCCTTCCAGGTCCTTTTACACACCTCAGTGTTGAGAGTCCTTGGGAAGCCGTGCCAAGGGTCTGAAGGACCCCCTAGGGCTGTGTGTGCACTCAGGCCCTTGATGAACTGCAAGCATTCGGGTCCAATGCAAGCACTGAAGAGCAGACGTGGTGGGGGAGCGTGCTGGGAGGAGAGGCAACCCGAGTGGAGGTGCTTTCCCTGGGGTGCACATGGAATCCAGTCTTCCTACCCCAGGGTGAAGCTCCCTGAGCTCCAAGCTAGAGCATTCAGGCAGCTGGAATGACAGCCTTAGACATTCCAAGGCACCCAATGTAGGACACCTCTGTGCGTTCCTTGACAAGACCTACAAGCTCTTTGCTTCCGTCTTTTCTGATGAAGAACAAGATGAGAACTCACAGCCATCACACATCTGTCAACCAGTCAATACCTAAAGAAGAGAGAACCCTGGGACAGGGGTGCTCTGAGTGACCAAAGCTAATGTTTGGTGCCTATGGTAGCTTTTTTCTGTTTGATGTAAGTTGATCCTTGAAGGACATGGGTTTGAACAGTGAGGCCCCACTCACATGTGGAGCCTACTGAATAACTCGGTATGAAAGTACATGATCCATGCCAGGTTGAAGCTGCAGAACCACGATCCAGAGGGCCAATAGTAAAGTCATACGCACATTTTGAACTGTCCAGCAACTGGCACCCCCAACCTACTCCATGTGTTGCTCAAGAATCAACTGTATTTTCATTCTTATATTTATTATGTCAGTTTTGTGCCCAACACTTAAGAGTCAAGGCTACACAGGACAAAGCCACTGCCCTCTTGATGCTTATATTCTAATGGATGCAGATAGACAAAAACAACCAAGTAACTCTACTTTGTGATACATGCTGTGAAGCACAGCACTCAGAGTAGTGAGGGCAGATATGACTGATTGAACAAGAGTGAAGGTCAAGAGAAGATAAAGCCCTTGTGCAAGCTTGGGTTTCAAAATGTGGGAGCTGTGGAGAGAGCCAAGAGGAGAATATTGTACAAGTGCCTCTTAACTCAGAGTAAGACTTGGGAACTCTCTGGCAGTCCAGTGGTTAGAACTCCAGGCTTTCACTGCCAAGGGCGAAGGCTCAATCCCTGGTTGGGGAAGTAAGATACCACAAGCCACATGGTGCAGCCAGACAGATAAAAGACCAGAAATATGAGCCTCTCCTTTAAGGAGGATAAATAGCTTTGATGTTGGGTAATGCTTATCATAGTTACAGGATGAAGGAAACATTTAAAACATTTCCCAAACTCCACGTAAGAAACTAAATTTTAAAAAACCAGAAAAGGAAAAAAAAAGGGGTGGTGGGGTACTTCCCTGGGAGTCCATGGGTTAAGAGTCCTTGCTTCTACTGCAGGGGGTGGGGAGGCAAGTTTGATCCTGGGTTGGGGAACCAAGATCCTGCAAGCTGCCCAATGCAGTCAAAAAGGAAACTATTGTTCCTTACCCTACTAACATTAAAAATACTCATATTTATTTATTTGACTGCACCAACTCTTAGTTGAAGCATGTAGGATCTTTCAGTTGCACCATGTGAACTCAGTTTTGGTATGTGTGATCAAGTTCCCTGATCAGAGATTGAACTCAGGCCCCCCGCCTTGGGAGTGCAGAGTCCTAGCCACTGAATTACCAGGGAAGTCCCAATCTACTAACATTTTTAAAAAGATTGCTTTAAAGCTTAAAATACCGAACTCTTCTCTTCATGAACATTAGATTTACATTTTTTTCAGATGCTCTGAAACTGTTTGGTGTACAAGTCATTGTTGTTGTTCAGTCACTCAGTCGTGTCCAACTCTTTGCAACCCCATGAACTGCAGCACACCAGGCTTCCCTGTCCAAGTCACAGACACATACTTAAGTGTGAAGATCACAATGTTGGAAATGTTACATTTATTGGCTTAAAAATTCAACAGAAAGACTTCTTACTAAGTTCCTCCTTGAAGATGCAGTATATTCTAATACAATAAACCTTTACATTTTTGTACTAGTGCTTAGACCTGAGCAGTTTGAGATTCATCACCCTACAGTGGTGGAAATGAAAAGTGATTCTGATAGCTTTCCTACATCTGAAACTGAGTGAAAGACAAGAGCTGGCTTGCATAATTCCTCTCACAAGAGCCAGATGGGAAAACAGCTTTAAGTGAAGTGCAGGCACTATCATCATGGATGAATTATACAGGAGGAAAGCCTGACAAGATGCCTGACTGTGGAAAGAAATTCAGTGCAGCCCAGTACCCTTGTCCACTGGAGAATTCATACACAAAGAAACCCTACGTGTACACTGGGTTTGGGTGATATTTTGAACAGTGCTCCAGCCTTGCTCCCCACTGAACCCACACAGGGAAGAAACTATAAAAGTTCCAAGTGTGAGATTCAGCAACAATATGCTTTTGTAACTTGTTTAAAAAGAAACCTAGAAATAGAGTGTGGCTAAAGCTTCAACACTTTCTACTGAGGGCACTTTAGAGACTATACAGGAGAGAACCCACAATGTTGAGGAGGCCTTCAGCAAATAATCTCTGTGAGCCCTGGAGGGAACACTCCTGAGATAATAACAATGGGTAGCCTTGATCCATTACATGTGAGTGGGAATGAGTCAGAGAATGCACAAGGTGCTCAGTAAACACTGGTCTGTGGTGAAATGGTTCAGTGAATGTCTGGAAAACCCTTTACAGTGTTCAAATCTTCTGCATTGGGAAACTGTCCAGATGGATAGAAAAGAAAGAAAAGTCAAGTCCCTCAGTCGTGTCCAACTCTTTGTGACCCCATGGACTGTAGCCTACCATGCTCCTCTGCCCATGGGATCTTCCAGGTAAGAATACTGGAGTGCAGTGCCATTTCCTTCTCTAGATCTTCCCGACCCAGGGATTGAACCCGGGTCTCCTGCATCATAGGCAACACTTTACTGTCTGAGCCACCAGGGGAGTCCATTGGCAGGTTGGTATGAACCCCTGACAGGGTTTCTGCCATAAGAGGTCACTGCAGAACCAAAGAGCAGGGCTTCTCACTTGCCTCGTGCAGGGCGTGTCATTCATTCACATAAGCACACTGCAGAGTTAAGTACAGCAGAAAACATGGTCGCTAGGACAAAGAACTAGAGCTCCAAGCATCCTTACCTTATCCTGAAGAATCGAAAAGGCTACTTAGGATTCTTTGTCTCAAGTTCTCCAGCAGAATTAAACACTATTCTCATAGTTTCAAAAGCTGATCAAAACACCAGCGTTTTAGTTTCCAAGCTCTCCTCCTGTACTTCCCCTCCAGTCAAGAGAGTGAAAGTTCTCAAGATCAGCTTGAGGTTACAGTCAGCTTAATGGCCAGAACTCTGGGCATGAAATGGTCCCGAGAGTGTGACCACTGGGATGGATCAGTGCAGAGAGGGTGTCGGAGATCTAGAGGCTAGACTAGCTCAGTGATCTACTTCTCAGAAGCAACCCTGGAGCCACTTGTAAGACTCTTAACTGAACACACAAAAAATAAAGCACCTTCTGGTTTGTCCTAGAAATCATCTGGTTACAAAGGTCACATTAGCGAGACTGAACCCAAGATCAAGCCTGAATTCATTTTTGAACCAAGGTTCAATAGTTTTAGTTTTATATTGTTGTTTTAGTAATCAGCTCTCATTCCTGTGATGAGGTATAGAAATGCCTTCTAACTTGCACACATCCAACCCAAATTCCAAACATAAGGAATAAGACACCGTGCTGCTAACTAGTGGCTAAGACTTTCCCACTGGAGGTTTCTCATTCCCCAACTGGATTGTACTGCTGTGTTCCTGTCCAAGTTTCTTCCCAACTGTCACCTTTCAGTCCAGGGAAAGAAGCCACATTCCTCTTGATACTGTGGGAAAATTTGGTGACTTGTGTCCTGTGTTCTCTGAGGCACAACTCACAAAAGACACAAGAGGTATTTAACAAACGATTACTTGAAGTCTGCTACATTCACATGAGGAATGGAAGGAAATCCCTACCCCTCTCAAGCCCACTGATGGACAGAAACCCTTCCAGTGCATGAGGGGCCAATGGAGCAGTGGTGCAGTGGAGGACAAAGACAAAGTGGAATCAGGTCAGAGAGAGGGAGAGATGGTTGCCTCATCCACTTCAACAACTGACCTGTTTGTTTTGGGTAAGCAATCCAGTCTTTCTTTCCCATCACCTACAATCTTGTAAGCTCCCAAGTGTTTCCACTGGTGTTACAGTTACATCATCTCAGTGGAGCATCCACTGAGAGGAAACTAGATCTCTTCCGAGGACCAAAGACCAGGCAGAATGACAAAGGTTTCTGAGCTCTACCAGAAGAGCCAGCCCAATTAAGACAGGTCAGGTTATGCTGTAGAAACACAGAGCACCAACATCCCAGTAATTTAACATAACAAAAGTTTATTTCTTGTTCCTACAAAGTTCATTACAGGTCTGGTGGGCCATCTAGAACAGATACCTCTCCCCAGTGTGGGAGGCCAGCTTTCCAGACTGTTCTGATCTCGTGGCTCCTTTGTGCTTACATGACTGAGGCAGGAGACAGCAAAAGAGTCCTGTACCAACAAATAAGTGCTTCAACCCACTGCTCAAAACTATCTCAGGACCCTAACCAAAAGGAGCAAAAAAGGATAACCACCCTCCCATCGCCTGTTTTTCTGGCTGTCCCACATTAGCTTACAGGATTCCAGGTCCCCAACCAGGGACTGGACCCAGGCCCTCAGCAGTGAAAGTGAGGAGTCCTACTGGACCGCCAGGAGTCCCAACCACCCCATTCTTACTGTTCACTGGGATACAAGCTCCACAACAATGAGCATTTTGTCTCCTTGTCCAATATCATATCCTTAGCTGTGAAGAGTACGTGGGAACTTCCCTGGTGGTCTAGTGGTTAAGAATCTGCCTTCAAATGCAGGGGAAGTGGGTTCAATCCCTGGTTGGGGAACCAAGATCCCACATGCTTTGGGGTAACTAAGCCCGCTCGCCACCAGAGAAGCCTGCACACTGCAACAAAGACCCACCACAGAGGAAGAAAAAGAAAAGCTTGTTGAAAGTCTGCTCTTCAAAAAAAAACAAGTACCTGGACACATAATAGGACCTCATTAAAACAAATACATGAATGCAGTGCCAGCAACTAATCCATAGGTGTATCCTGGGAGAAGAGATAAGAGTTCCAGGGGTGTTAAGACTGAGGGTGTTGGGTAAGATCTAGGCAGAGCTGGCTGTGCTTAGCAAATAATTCTTGACTGAGTTCATCTTGGGGAAGGAAATGAAATCTTGCCGACAGAGACACACCAACAGATCAGGTGACTTACACCATAAAGCACTGAAGCCAAGGGACAAATCAACTGAGCAAACCACCACAATGAGTGCTCAGGAGCTCCAACAGCCACAGATGCACTGGCTCCTTCAGTGTGGTCAGTCCACCCAACACACCACTGCGGATCAGAGAAAAGGAAAGGACGTGGACACTGTCTGAGACCCCACTACCAGCATGGCCGTTAGATGCTTTTCCTTCATCAATCCCTCTAATCCTCAGAAAACCCTGAGTTGAGCTTTATCTCTATTTCATAGAGAAAATGAAGACTTAAGTGTGTTTCAGTAACCAAGAAATTACAGTTTTACAAACTTGAAACAGATCCAATGTCATCCAGGCTGACTGGCCAGGGACAACATACAGATCAGTCCAACTGATTCTGTCTTCAGGCCTGACTAGTTACAGCTAAGTGACAGCCAACGGATCCACTAGTTATGGGGTCTTAACAAGTCCCTAAATCTCTCTGAGCCTTAACTTCCTTGTTTCTAAGAGATATGTTAAAGACATTATTTAACTCCTTTCCTAACATTACCCGAAAGCTCTAGAAGGAACACATCTGAATCAGGGCTGTAGATAAAAAGGTATTATAAGAAAACCCAGAATCCAGAGAGATTCTCAGCAGTCTATGCTGTGCTGGAGTAAACAGAAACAGAAGATCTCATCTGTTTAACAGTTTATTTATTATCAGCCAAGGGAGGTATGGGTCCACCCACCTTCATCTACCACTTAGCATCAGCTCCCAAACCTTTGAACTTGGTCTCCTGCTCCCTGGATTCACAGAGCACCATGCCCAGTGACCCAGTGGATCCTCCCTACTGCACACACTCCAGTTCCCAGACAAGCATAACCCTCTCCTTGTTCTTAATAACGAACAAAAGCCAAATTAAAATGCAAACAGATAAAAAACTGAGAAATTGTTCCTGAATTCCCATTAATATCCATTTAGGCCTCAGAAAAGTACTCATGTTCATGGCTCTTTTATCCTATTGGCATTGTGAGGTAAGGAGTCTAGTTTATTACAGAAAATTCTTTACATCTATTATGTTGTTGTTGTTTAGTTGCTAAGTCGTGTTCAACTCTTTGCGACCCCATGCACTGTAGCCTGCCGTCTAATATAGACTGAATGGTAAAAATTCCAATTCATGTCCACATGACCTCATTAGAGATACTTTTTTCAAACATCACCAATGAGAGGTATGATGGTGCATCAGTTCACCTGGCAGATTCTCCACCAGTAAATTATTTCATCACAGTAAAAACTGTGTTAAAAGGATCTCAGAGGTATAGAAATAAAGATTCATAAAGGAAGTCAAAACCACGTCAATTTTGCAAACACTGTCCAATGACAAAAGTAAGAAAATTCAACTTGGTTTCTGGAAAACTTTACATTACAATTCATTTCTGCCCCAAAAGACTACTGAAACTGCTAAGTCGGCTACCTGAAAGACAATGTATGTAATGAAACACGTATATTACTGCTTTTTATTTTGAAAAACTATGCTACAAATGTTTCTATCATAAGAGCTTAACAGTGGCTGGAAGAGCAATGAAAAACAATATTTACCTCTGTGACCACAGGAGACTGGTGACTCATGACTGCATCTGCTATTTGAAGCTGGTGTTGCTATTCTGTCAGCTACAATCCCAAAAGCTTTTCCCTTACTCGGGTTCTTAGAACACCTATTTTCCTAAGGAATTCAGTGATAGTTTTAAGTAAAAACAGTAAGTAGTACAACTAACTACTACTGTTTCCTCTCACAGTCAACCCTAATTTCTTTCTCTGAAACATGATGTTTATATCACCAAATTTTCCACTGGTAAAAAATTCTTTATGCTTCTTAATTTTGAAAATTTTCATAAACTTTAGGGTTAAACTCTGGTTGGTAAATTTTTTAGACTAAGAACACTGGATAAGCTTTTCTTCATTGGTGTCAATTCTGGTGTCAAAGTCTTGAGCATTCACTGATGCTTGCATGTGTTATAGATGGGTTCTCCGGTGTTTAATAAGGTGGGAATTTTGACTGAATTTTTTTCCACATTCATGACATGTAAAGGGCTTCTCTCCTGTGTGAGTTCTTTGATGTGTGTGGAGATGTGAATTTTGACTGAAGCTTTTCCCACACCAGGAGCATTTATATGGTTTTACTCCTTGGTGTGTGGTTAAGTGCTTATTAAGATCTGACCTCCATCTAAACCTCTTATCACACTGTTGACATTTATATGGTTTCTCCTCAGTGTGAATTCTTTGGTGCTTAATAAGGTCAGAACTAACTCTGAAGCTTTTCCCACATTCCTGACATTTAAAAGGCTTCTCTGTTGCACGTTCTTTCTTATGAAGCTCCATAAGTTTCAGCAGCTCTTCCTCCCACCAGTTGGAAAGTTTATTTCTTTCCTTCCCTGGAAAATCTTGGTGCCATTTCCCCAGCCTATGCACATCACCATGAGTTTCTTTGCCCGTTGTTTTCTGATGAACATTCACACTGGCTTTTTTTGATACTATGTCTCCTGGTGCTTGTATTTCTAAGTCAGAAAGACACATGAGTTGATGATTTTCCATGTCATTTTTCAGCTTTATCTCTGTTGGAATAAACATAAGAATCAGTCTACTGTATGGCACAGCAAGATAACTATGGGGATAGAAAAAAAGCACAACATTCACTGATTTTAAAATATATATATAGGGAGGTAGACTCTTAAAATGTTAAGCCCTTGGAAGGTTCCTAATCTAGGCACATTTCTCCTCTTCCCATGGTATTATTTACCTGAAAGCAGCTCTTCAGGATTGTCTTTGAACACTGGAGATCCTTGAATATATGGGTCTTTCCCTTGCTCTAAATAGGAGATCACTTTAGGTTTGGGGAGCACAAATAATGCTGTGAAATAAAAAACTGAGGTCAACAACTAGAACTAATAATGGTTCACTAATTTCAGACTACTTCAGGAAAAGCAAAAGATACTTTAACCGTTTGTTACCCTGAATGGTTAAATGGATACTCTCATATTCAATATTAAGTTTACACTATACTGCATTTGTGAGTGGGCATGAAAAGCAAAGACTGAGAAATGAACCTAAGCTAGATCGACGGGAATCCAGTGCAAGTTCCAAATCTTCTGACACCAATTCTCCATATTCAACTACAGAGTAACCAAACTCCAGAGCCTGCAGGAAACACAGACTGGTGCTATTATGTCTTCAGGAAGACTTATACTGGATAAGACCAGGTTTAGGTGAGTCGATGTGAAGGTCAATGGGCATGTATCATGCACAAATGATACATGCCATCATTATACTAACTTTTTATTTAGTTCTCAAGCACCAAACACCGGACTAGAAAAGATTTCTCCCATAGCTCACTGGTTCACATCCAGTGGAGGAAACAGGCAAGAATTACTTAATGAACTTACTCCAAATTGTACTGCCAAGTATGGAAAGTATTCTTCACTCAGTCATTCCATAAATATGTACTGAGTGGTTATGGTGCACCAGGCACCCTCTATGTACCAGGGACATAGTGGAGAATAAGCCAAATCCCCTGCTACCACAGAGATTATCATCTCATGCAGAGTCAGACAATCTAACATCAACAGACAAACAAATGTCAGGAAGTGATAAATGTTTTAAAGAAAACTAAGGAAGCGTAAGAGAACATTTAAGATTCTGTTTCTGCGATGCTATTTTAGATAAGACTGTGAAAAAAGCTTCTTTTAGAAAATGATATCTGAGCAGAACCCTAAGGTGAGTTTTGTCATGTGACAGAAAAGTGTACCAGGCAGAGGGTAAGAGAAAGAAATGAGCATTTGAAGTCCATGAAACAGCAAGATGACAAGAGTGAAGAATGAGGCAAGAGCACAAGTCGCAAGAGAGGACAGCAGGAAGATGAGAAGCCAGACCTTGGAGGATCCTGGGGGCTGTGGTAAGGAATTTGGTTCTAAAACTGAATATATTGAGAAGTTATCATAGGTTGTTCTTTTTTTTCTTTAAAGTTCTACCAGCTTATTGCTACCAACCCATCTCCCTCCACCCTCATGCACATGTGCTCAGTCATATAACCCCATGGACTGCAGCCCGCCAGGCTCCTCTGTCCATGGACTTTTCCAGGCAAGAATACTGGAGTGGGTTGCCATTTCCTTCTCCTATGACAGGTTTTTAAGCAGAAAATGTCATGATCTGATCAGGCTTTTTTTTTCGGCCGGGTCATGCAGTTTCGGGATATTAGTTCCGCAACCAGGGATTGAATCCACACTCTTGGGATTGAAAAGGAGAAGCCCTAACCAATGGACTGCCAGGAAATACCCCATGATTAGGTTTTTAAAAGACTGGCTGCTGTGTGGAAAACTGAGGGTGGGAGAGCAGAAGCGGTGGCAATGGGTGCCAGTAAGAAAGTACTGAGGTGAATCTTGTGGCTGAGATGAGGATGTGAACAGCGCAAGAGGCTGAGACATGATCCAATTCAAACTACACTGTGATTGTGGAGCCAAGATGATCAGCGATGTGTTAGTAGTAGGGTATGATGGCCACATCACAGTAAAAAATGATCCAGGGGTTTTCTGGCCTCAACTTTATGTTAATGGTTGTGTCTTTCAGGGAGACAGGATAGAGGAGAGTAAAGCAGAATTGAGAGGAACAAAAATTTTGGATAAGGAATGAACATGTGAACTTGGCAGAAACTCCAGGGAATCCGGATACACCTTTCCCGTGGTGAACCACTATCTGAGAATCAACGAGCTACTGAAACAGAGACTCTCACGGGGGTAAAAGTAAACCAAGAATGTGACAGGTTAGTCCATTCCTATGCAAAGGGAAGAGGAGAATCTTTACCTAGAGAGATGACAGTCTCATAGTTCTCGTGCATTACGTCATTGTAGAGGGCCTTTTGAGTGGGATTCAGTAGTTCCCATTCTTCCTGGGAAAAGTATATGGCCACTTCCTCAAATGTCAACAAACCCTAAAGAAGAGAATGGCTTTAACTCAGAACTTGCCACTTGAAAGACAGCCCAACCATTTGGCCCATGATTTGTATGTTAGCCAGATACTAAAGGAACAACACATGATATTTTTTAAAGTGAGGAGGCAGAAAAGAAAGAGGGAAGGGATCAGTAAGCCCAGGAAGTAAACAGTTCCCCTGGGAGATCATCTGAGTTAACATGCTTTTGAACACCTGCTGGGCAAGATGGGTCACAGACAGCAGGGAGCAGCAGCCCCAAGAAGCTGGAAAGCACAGCTCACCTGGGACTCAGGCAAGATGAACTCAGGTGCCACTGTCCAGTCTTTGGTGTTTGTTTCCTCAGGAAGGGCTAGGATCTGGTAAGTAGGTACCACTGTGGGTGAAAAAGCACCACAGAAATTTCTCTTGTTTCTAAACATACTAGGCTCATTTCTAAAACGTAAAAGATTCCCATGTTTTCAGGATTGATACCTGAGATACCTTTACAAGCGTGTATGGTGTCTAGAAATGGCTCTCTCCTTGTAAATAAAAACCATTGAATCTACCAGCCCCTAAAACAGGTTCCCTAATCTTCCTGAGAAAATTTATGAAAGGAAAAAACCTGTTATCCAGTCATGACATGAATTGAGAATAAAATACTCAGGGAATCTAGTGTACAGTAAGAAAAGTTGCTTTAGCTTTTTAAAATTTTTTATTGTTACTTTTTGCCTGTATACAATTTTATTCACATTTTGTCACTGATAATCCCTTAATTCCTTCTGTTTTTACAAGGACAGGTGGACCCAATCCTCTCTACTTTTCTCAAGAACTGAGTTCCCAGTATCATAACCAGGGTTCTGCAGTTGGGAGATTTCTGTATCTTAGGCCAACCTCCATCCTCAACCCCACCTGACCTATTCTCCCGCCACCTGAGGGCATCCTAATTGCTAATGTAGCTGCATTAGTAGATCCACAGGGCTGGGTAACCAGAAAGTACTCACACATTCTGGCTTAAATTATATCCCACCTCCCAGGAGAAAAGTAACATGAAGATCCTTACCCCTCTCACATACGGGCTCAGGTTCTTTGTGGGTATTCCTGCTCAGTGGCTCTTGTAGACCCTGCTGTATATTCCAAACTTCTTCCTCCAGGGACATGCCCACTGGCTGGGACTCTGCTGGCTTCAGCTGAAAGCCTGGGGCCTCTGCTGCTTCTCCCAAGAGCACTGCCTCCTTTCCCAGCTCCTGGACTGCAACCTAGAAATAACCCCCATACTTGTTACCACAGAACTGACTTTTGGTCTGGGCTTGACGGGAGAGGGAGGAAAAAGCAGAGTGCAGACTGTGGGGAAAGAGGGAGACGCTGAAGGAAATGACACAAAGACCTAGAGATACCAGCCACCAATTTTCCACAAGAACGATCCATAAACTCGGGAAAATTGGGAGAAACCAGTAAAGGGTGTGGTTACTGCCAGCTCTCCAAGACAGCAGTCCCACCCTCTGAACTCAGCCCAGTTCGGCCCACTAACAGGCCTGCACAGGCCACCTCTTCTCGTGCTGCCTTGACAGGCTTTCTCTCCCAACTTAGATCCTTGCCTTAGTGGTCTCCTGTCTTCTAATTCTCTCAAAAGATTAAGGAATTGAATTTAAAAGTTGTCCTGTCAACCAGATTTTCCACATAGTCTGGGAAGATTCTCACAGACAATGGGGATGAAATGGAGAAAAAAGCGGCTAAGAGTAATGGCTCTGTCCTATCCCCAAATGATTTTGATTAAAAAATGTGCCCTCCCGGTATTCACAGTGGGCCTGAGGCCAGCTGGTGAGCTGTCACCTGCCCAAGGGCATGTCCTGGATCCCCACTCAGAGCAGAGCCAGGGCAACCACTGAGAGAGGGCAGTGGAGGCTCTCGCCTATGGTACAGAGGACACTATCCCTCAGAGTCTTTCTTCTCTCAGCTTCTCTGCTGGGATTTCAAATCTTTCTTTCCCTATGTTCTTTCTACTTTTTCCCCTTCCTGGGCAGTCGTCCCCTAGTTGTTTGTGATTTTCTTCCTTCTCTGTCATATCTTCGCTCTCTTTTGGTCTCTCAGAGTCCTTTCTTTTCTGATCTGCCCTGAACTCTCCAGCTCCTTAGTGCTTTTTGTATGTTTCTAAGAATTTGAGGTCCATCTCCTTGGCCAAGCCAGACAAGGCTCATTACCCTCAACACACCCTGGCTCCAAAAAGAGCAAAACTCAACTCTGTCCCTAAGGCCAGGGAAGTCTCTGCCAGGATCTCTGAATCCTATGGGCTGACTAAGGCTGTAGGTCTGTGCTTTCAGGTCCTGCTTCACAAGTGCTAGAGGAGCAATACAATAGTGGCCTAATCCATTTTTTTCTCCCAATTAACTGCCCCAATATATCCACCTTCACTCTTATTTCACTGCACATCAAGAATCTTTCTCCTCACCCCATTCCTTGTTTGGCCAGTTTCCCTTTGCAAGTGTTCTACGAAGACCACAGCCTCCTCGATGCTCTGTGGATGGTGCTTCTTTATGAGAGTCTGGGTGTCCCCGGGCAGAATGGTCAGGAACTGCTCTAGCACCACAAGTTCCAAGATCTGCTCTTTTGAATGAATATCTGGCCTCAGCCACCGACGGCATAATTCCCGGAGCTGGTCACCAGCCTCCCGGGGTCCAGCTGCTTCATGACAGAGGAAGTTCCAGAAGTGCTGGTGAGACCTCTCGCGAGTGAGACTATCCATCTGTGGGGCATGTTTCTTATGCTGGCTGGAGTTCTCTGTCACAGGTCCCTTGGTCTCCCACAGAGCCCTGAAATGAGCATTCAAGTACTTACACACCTTCAGATCTACTGTCATCATTTTGATCTAGGAACAATTCTGCTCCTGTGCCGGATACACCACCAGCTCCAGATCTGACAACTGAGGCCCAGTCTGGTCCAGAACGAAATCAATAAAATAATCTTCTTCCTAAGGCATTCAGGGCAGAAAAAAGTGCATGTCAGTAAGATCCTGTCACATGAACTTTACTATCTGCTAGTTATAATGAGAAAGATGAACTTTAAAAATCAACTGCCAGGGCTATGTTTTTCTACTTTCTATTATTCAACTTAATACAGCATAGCTTACTGAAGACAAATTCCAACAAATCACTTTGCCTTTAAAAAAAAATCAGAAAAAATATATGGATGAGAAAATTAATACCCACTGGCTGCAAGGAGTTCAGGGATTATCCAAAGATTTAACTGAAAAACTTCCTATGTCATTCTCTATTGTTAAGGAAAGATCAGGAGAATATTCTGAGTTTGTCTTAAATTTTAACATATTGTCCTAGTCTGTCTTTAATAAGCGGATACAACTTCTATAACCTTTGTCCTTCTGGGAAGATGAAAGCCTTCACTTCCTGGACCTTTTGAGGTGCTTCTTTCCATTGTATCAAAACTTGTAGGAGAGCTGCAACAATGAGACCAGAGCGGAAAGAAAGTAATTAGGAAAATAGAGCCTTATTCTTCTGAAAAAGCATCCCTCAATAACTAGTTGTTCCAACATTTATTTTGGCATTTCTTTGCAAGACATATAAAAAAAATACTATGTAGAAGATTTATATCCGTATTTTAAGTTTCTCTTGACCTAGGAAAAAACTACAGCTGAGCCTTGTTCACAAACTGTTTATTCAAATGTCAAGTGGTGAGACTTCCCTGTGGTCCAGGGGTTAAGAATCCGCCTTCCACTGCAGGGGACCTGGATTTGATCCCTCGTCAGGGAACAAAGATACCACACGCCCCAGGGCAAGTGAGTCTAACAGGTAACTAGGGAAAGCCCACCGGCTACAAAGAGCCCGCACGCTTCAAAGACCCAGTACAGTCAAGAGATTAATTACATTCTACTGCTACTGATTCCTTTCGATTCTGCAAGGGTCTTTTAGACCTCTAAGCGATGCTGGTGGGGGTGGGGGAAAGAGCTGTCTGTCCCACTTTCCCTGAGATAACCAGAAGGACGGACACAGAAATTCTGCCCAGGAAGCCGCGGTATCCACAAACGGCCGGCTCCCGATGGCCAGCCGGCTCAGAGGGCGCATGGGACACTAAACAGGTTTTCGCAACACAGAAGCTGATCTCTGAACCTGGGCCTCTCGTTTCTCCCGCGGTCACTGCTGCTGCTGCTGCGTCGCTTCAGTCGTGTCCGACTCTGTGCGACCCCATAGACGGCAGCCCACCAGGCTCTCCAGTCCCTGGGATTCTCCAGGCAAGAACACTGGAGTGGGTTGCCATTTCCTTCTCCAGTGCATGAATGTCACATCAGCCAGTAAAGGAAACACCGGTAGAGGCAGCAAAGTGGACAAGACGCGGGGTGCGCCCGCGAGCACTGGGCCTATGGGCAGTATCCGAGAGGCCTCCAGCTGCGCGGCACGGGGCGCCACCCGCGCAAAGAGTGCAGAAAGCAGCCTCAGGAGCCTGACGGCGGGCCTAGCCCAGGTCAGTCGGCTGCCCAGCAGCGGCGGGGGCTCTCGGCGCCTTCGGAACCGGTGCCGAACTGGAAGCCGCCTCTAAGTTACCTCAGACGGCCTGGCTTCGCAGAAGCCGCTCCCTCTTCCCAGGGCTCAACTGCAAGTCGCCTCCAGTCTAACGGCGGCTCTGAGGAGGACTGCCCTCGCCTCGCCGCCTAGCGCGCCACTCAGAGGCTAGAGGCGGGGGGAAGAGGGGAATGCCGGGTTTCACTTCGATTCCCCTGGGCCGGAAAACCCGGCCAACCGGAAGGGGAAGTGACGTGTTTCCGGAGAGGGCTCTGCACCGCCCATTGCTTTATCACGGCTGCAACTGAGGGAGCAGCCTGTCAGCGGGAAAGAGTTGACGCCACGTAATCTCAAGCCCTTGGAGCCTGGGGTCCCTGCATGGGCGCCTCCCTCTCGCGGCCATTTCTTCCTCCATCGCTGCGGGTGGCGGGCGGTAACCCATCGTCCCGCCGGGTGCGGCCACCATCCCTGCCGGTACCCGAGCTGGGCTCCCGCCGCTTCTCACAGCCTCCTCCAGTACCTGGTGTTTACCTAAAACAATAAAATAGCCTGTTATTTTTGTCAGAAAAATTAATTTGGGGACAATTTAGGGTTGGAATATGTAAACTCGCAACCGTTAGCAAGTCTGGCGAACGTGACTCAAGAATCAGAGGAGAAAAATGGGAGTTAGGAGTGTAGTGGGTTTTCATTGGCTGAATTTTGACAATCTCCCATTGGCAGGTCTTTTGCTGGGCCAGGAGAAATTCTTCTGGTGGGTAGAAAAGTAAACCTTCTTCCTGTTGCTGATGCAATTGATGTCTAGAGGTGGGGCATGATATCTGCTCCTTTGAGCTCTAATTCCATTTAAAATAAGATAGTAATTTTCACAAAGGCAGTTTTGTCTTATTAATCTGCTTTGTGAGAGGTGCAAGCTAGCCACTGAGATGCAATCAAAGTTCCCACAGCTGACTGAGCACTGCAATCCCTCTGTCTTACAAGACACATCAAGAACCAGAAGATTCACACTTACAGAGATGGCTTGGATCATTATAATGTGTGGGGAGAAAGCTTGAGTTCTACAGGGACAGATACCTCCCTTCCTTTGTTCTCTGCAACCAAGATCTATTAAGAACTCTCCCTCCTTCCTTCAAAGGGAAAAAGGAAATCTGTTCTCCTAAAATCGGGAATGAAAATTTCCCTGGCAATCCAGTGGTTAGGACTGTGTGCTTCCACTGCAGGGGGCACAAGTTTGCTCCCTGGTTGGGGAACCAAGATCCCACATACTGCACAGCGTGGAGAAACAAAAATAAAAAACTGGCATGGACACCGATGAGGAAGACAAGTGCTTAAGCAGAAGCTAAATTAAGCTTCTCCACCTTTTTTCAACTGCCTGTCCCCTCACTGAGGCCATCTCCAATCTGATTTCCATTCTCTTTCCATGCTCCCTTTCTCACCATGCCTTCCTCTGCTGGGTTCTCACTCCAGATGCTGCACCAAGCTCACTGCCTTCTCAGTGCTTCACTTCTCACCCAGGTTTGGATCTCCCTGTGCAGAACCATCATGAATTACTTTCAGCTCCAGGATCCTATACCTGAATGCAGCTTGGGGTCCAACCATCATGACCAAGGTTCCCAGAGCTGGCTGAAAGCTTGTGAGGCCCAGCAGTTGCTGATAACGGGAGAGTCTGAAAGAGCTGGTGGGAGGTCTCCAAGTTGCCAAATTCAGTCCCCACAACGTGGGTATAATCAGGCTGACAGATGAGTTACCTAATGGAAATCAAACAGGCCTTGACCATCAACTAGTTTCCAGTCCCAGCTCAACCCATACTAATGATGTTGGGGAAAATACTGAAATTCTCTATGCCTCTATTTCTCATCTGAGCATAACAATACCATGCAGCACAGAGAAAAAGATTAGAAATGCTATTTGTATAGCATCTGGCCCAGTGCTTGGCACTTAGAAGGTGCAGAGTAAATGGTCTGGGTTGGTGTGAGAGAAGTACCACCTTATAGGAATTTTAAGCATATCTCACTATTTGACCTTTATTAATAGGTTTAACGTCTGTCATCCCCACAGAATGTAAGGTTCTTGAAGAGTGGGTAATTTGTTTCATTGGTGAATCACAGCACCTCAAGAAGTGTCTAGTCCTAAAATAAACATTGGGCAAATGAATAAATGGGTGAAAAAAGACAAAGACGGCTAGGGTCTTCACACCTGGTTTACTGACTGGGTGTCCAATACTTAAGCATTATTAAGAGTACAAACGAAGATGAAAATTGGTTTCGGCTGAGATGTCCCTGAGATCGGTCTCCCTTTTGTTTTCACTCCTATGGCTCTAAGGTGGGATTTCTGAACTTCAGCATTATTAATATTGGGGGCCGGACAGGTGTTTGTTGTCTTGCGCACTCCGCCTCTATTATGCAACACCTGCGGTCAGTTTGGCTTTCTGCGCCACAGGTACAAAGCCCTTGCTCAGTTACATTACCCACCCAAACACCAGAATTTGTTTCTGCGGGGTAATCTACTGCATAGTCTGGGCGCTCTCTGAAGACAAGGAGTTTTGAGCTGTCTTTATGTCCCCCCTGCCCAGCACATGAGTGCCATAGGGCCTTGGTGAACCAGTGCTTTATTCGCGTAAATCACAAGAACAAGAGGCTCAGGGCCTTTCAAAGGCGACTTCACGGGGAAAGTGAGGGACAGGGCGAAGGGCGAAAGGGCCCACACACCAGGTTTCCGCGTTCCCAGGCCTCTCCAAACAGAGGAGGTTGTAGCTCATGGCCACTGAGTGTCTTTCCGTTCAAGGATCCGAGACACGACTACAGCCTCAGAGAGGACGGAGCCGCAGAGTCTGCCCACCGGGAAAACTGCCCTCAACCCAGTCAGTCAAGCACCAGGCTGTTTTTCCCAGAGCGCGGCCGGAAGCTGCCACCGTGCAAGCCGTGACTTTTTACAGAAGGTCTGGCGCATGCGCAAAGGCTAAGCCGGAAAACTGCCATGGAACACCCAGCGCCCTCCCCGTCTGGTTCCGCCCCTTCGCTAATCGACAGCAGTTTTACCCAATGAGAAGACGGGATCCTCGTCGCGTCATAACCTATTTAAACCGCTTATTTGTTACTCCCTCCTATTGGTTACTACCTTTCAGTTTGACTGGGCGCTTCCCCTCCTCTGATTTTGAAGGGTCCTTGTAGCACATGTTCTCCCTCCGTTTACAGACGACAGTCACCGTAGTACTACTACTACCGAGAATCACTGCTCTTCCTTCACTTCTTCCCATAATCAAACACAATTCTGTCCCTTTCTCCCCCACCCACCTCTTTCCTGTCAATATAGCCATCCAGTTACCCTGCTGTCTAAATAGGGAGGCAGGGAATTCCCTGGTGGTCCAGTGGCTAAAGACTCTGCGCTCCCAATGCAGGGAGTGTGGGGTTCGACCCTTGGCAGGAGAGCTAGATCCCACACGCCGCAACTAAAAGATCCCACGTGCTGAAACTTAGAGTTCACGTGCAGCAACTAAGACCCTGCTCAGCTAGTTAAATAAATAAATGCAGGAAGATATCCTAGAACGTCAGAAACCTAGAGACTTGGGAACCTTGTTGTTGTCTGCAAATAATTAGCTGTGGTAGCCAGTGGATCTCTCTCGCGCTTTGTTTCATCATCTATAAAATGAATACACTAAACAGGAACACTGTAAAGATCAAAACAGATGAACATGGTTAATTCCCCCCATTTATTTAGGACTTGTTTGACTTCATGTTTCACTAGGTTTATAACTATTTAATTTTTTGAAGCTATTGTAAACTATATTAATTCCAGTGTATAGAAAGAGAATTTGTTGACTTTGCATCATGTGATCTTACGAAATGTACTTACTCCAGAAACTCTGGTAAGGTCTTAGGATTTTCTACATTGACAATCATGTCACCTGTGAATAAGAGCGTTTTGTTTTTCCTTTCCAATCTGGCTGTTTTATATTTCCTTTTCTTTCTTGATTGGACTGGCCAAGCCTTCCAGTACAATGCTAAACAGGAGTGACAGGAGTGGGTATTCTTGTTTTGTTCCTTATCTCAGAGGGAAAGCATTCAGTCTCTGCCAATTAAGTGTGATATGTACAATAGGTTTTGTTTGTTTGTTTTAGGCAGCAATCAGGTTGAATTTAATGACGGGGAGCTGGGCCAGACCATACACAGACCTCTGCCCATCCCCTTGGCTCATGGCCCCTAGAAGCCAGAAGCAGCCTGGAGGGAACTGTAGTTCCTCCCCAGGCAGGTAGCCATGGTCCCGTGGACTTTGTGCAAAATACTACATGCTAATTTGGCATTGAGGGCCAGCCCTAGGATGGAGGAGAGAGGGGGGAAAAGAGGTGGGTTAGGAGGCCCCTGGCCGAGCAAAGGGGACAAGACAAAGGAAAATACTCCCTGTTTGGGAGGCAGGGTGGGATACAGGCACAGGGCTAGTTTCTGAACATTCCCCCAGGGCAAAGGGCAGACATCCGAGCGCTGGAGATCACAAGTACTCATCTCCAATGCCCTTGAAGGCGAAACTGCCGTGGACAGCACTGGCACTGGCATCTGTACCGGGAGTGCCATCACCTGCAGGCTCACAGCACTCAGCTTGTTTGAGAGTTTGACCATGGACTCCCGGGTGGCATCTGGTGACTCAAGCAGCGGTGGTGACTTCACGGCTTGCTGGCTGTCTGAGCATCTCAGGGTGCCCCCCACCAGCCGGTGCAGCATCTTCCTAATACTGTCGCCAGATTGCTTCACCATCAGTTCATCTACCATGGACTGCAAGCAGATACTCATCATGATAGCCTGGGGGCTGGTGATGGTGACCCACTGTAGCTGGTCGTTGCTTATGAGGTTTTCAAAAGCCAATTCCAGGTGCACCTCACCCTGGCCGAGGCTGCTTGTGCCTCAGTTGGGCAGTGGCACAGAGGAGGTGACCCACCAGCATCGCATGCGGGTGACCGGGAAGGAGACTTCACGAAGTTGCTGGCCAGGCAGGCGAAGCCTCACTGTTGCCTGCGCTCACCACCACCAGACGGACAGTCCTTCTCTGGTAAGTCAGCCATACAGGCATTGAAGCACAAGTAGCCATAGTGCCGCAGTGTCTGGGCCAGCAGCAGGAACTCCTTCTTGGAGACCTCCTGCAGTGATTTGAGCTACTACTGTTCCTTGGCGACCAGGATCCACACACGCTTAATGTCTGCTACCATCTGAGCATAAAGCAGGCTCAGGCCAGCCCGGTTCTCCATGACACTGTCATCATAGGTGGAGTCCAAATAACTCTTCCTTAGCACAGTCTTATACTCTTGACTCTGAAGACTGGTAACAGACACATAAGGCAACTCAAACTCTTGCAACTTCCGTACAAACAAAAAGTCTCCATCCTATTTTTCTCGAACTAGAAAGAGACTGAAGTAGCCAATCAAGTCATCTGGAATATCCAGCTTTGCAGCCACACCCTCCAGGACATATTCAGTCTGATCTTAAGTTAGCATGTTGACCAGAACTTTCTGCCCGTTGCCGAGCAGCATTTCCAAAGAGATCTCTTCTGTTAGGACGTGTTGTATCTCCTGCTGTGCCTGACGCAGTAAACTACTGAAGGTCTCACTGCTCCCAAGCAACGGGTCTTCCCGAACAGCTTGCATATACTTCTCTAACTGCTCTCTCCTGTTTCACCTCAGCCGGTGTCAAAGCCAAAAGCTTCTTTGGGGAAAATGCAGGAAGCACACTGGCCCCATATTCCTTCCGAAGCTGCTCGAGCAGCCCCAGGAGCTGGGTGTTGCGCACCCAACAGTGCAGGATTCCATTCACGTGAATGTTCTAAACCACGTTGGCTGAGCCGCCCCTCTCCCCGCTGCGTGACTCGGTTTCAGGAATGGAAAAGTACATATTCCCTGCAGCAGGGCCTGGCCGGGCTCCGGACTATGAGGGGCGAAGCGGCTTTGCACGCTCACCTCCGCTCCTCAGCGCATCTCCGCAGTCTCAGCGTACAGGGGCGGGGTGCTTACAATGGGTTTTTTAAAAGTAGATGCTCTTTAGGAGTTCCCTGGTGACCTAGTGATTAGGATTTGGTGCTTTCAGTGCCATGGGTCTAATCCCTGACCAGGAAACTAGGATCCCACAAGCTGTGGGAAAATTAATTATAAAAATAGATGCTCTTTTATAGGTTGAAGAAGTTCCATTCTTTTCCTAGTTCCCTGAGTTTGTCATAAATAAATGTTGTATTTTTGTCTCCATGTTACTAGTGTTCATTTCCAGGTTGCTAGTTGTGTTAATCTGAGGTAAAGGAATATCAGAGAACATAAATTGTAAATTCACTATCAGTTCTGTGATGCTTTGAATTCTACTGTTGTTCTCCAATTCACCTGCGATTAATAAAGTTCTCAAATAGCTGCTCCATGCAGTTTACCCAGATTTTAGGGTTGTTGTCTATGTGAGAAAAAAGGTGAAGCATGCTTATTTCAACTTACCCGGAGCTGGAACCCTAATACTATTAGTTTTTCTACTGCTTTTCCAATCTTTATACAATATTCTTTCTTTCCTATTTTACTGGTTCTCCACTCTGACACCTAACCCCTGCCTCTGCAAATCTTCATAAAATTAGTTTACTTCTTTTCAAAGCCTATATTTTATTTTCCTTTTTTTGTTGTCCACAATCTTCTTCCCTGTCCCACCTGCTAGTATTAATACTGGAAGTATACTTGTCATTAAGGAAATGCAGATCAAAACAGCATTATGATACATACTTACATCCCTTGTCACTTTTTAAATTGTGATATAAGATACATAATAAAATTCACAATTTGAAGTATTTAATTCATCAGTTTATTAGTATATTTACATTTCATCATCACTAATTTCAGAACATTTTCATCATCCCCTGAAAAAGCCCCGTATCTTTAGCAAACTCGACCCCCTGCAGCTTCCAGTTCCTGGAAAATACTAATTCACGTTTGCTCTCTAAAGATTTGTCTATTCTTGATATGTAGTACATGTGAACTTTTATGTCTAACTACTTTCACTTAGCATGTTTTCAACATTCATCCATGTTATAGCATGTATCATATTTCCATTATTCTTATATTGCTAATAATATCCCATTGTACAACTATAACATTTTTAATCCATTTATCAGTTGGTAGATTTAGGGGCCCTTTCTACTTCAGGGCTACTGTGAATAATGCTGCTATGTATATTCATATATAAGGATTTTGTGGACATAAGATTTCATTTCTCTTGGGTATATACAATGCTTAACAGCTGAATTGCTGGGACAAATGGAAATTGTATGTTTAACTTTTGAAGTTACTGGTCAAATGTTTTCTTCAATGGCTGTACAATTTAAATTTCCACAAGCAGTGTATGAGGGTTCTAATTTCTTCACATCCTTGATAACATGTATTAATCTTGATTATAGCCATATTAGGGGAGGTTAAGTGGTATCTCAATGTTTTTCTGTTTCTTTGGTGAACTGTGAGATTTTATTTTCCCAATTAGGGATCAAACCTGGGCCCTTGGTAGTGACAGCACAGAGCCTTAACCACTGAACTACCAGGGAACTCACTCAGTGTGATTTTGATTTGAATTTCCCTGAAGGCTAATGATTTTGAATGCCTGTTTAGATGCTGACTGGCCAGTTGTATATCTTATTGTGAGAAATGTCTACTCAAATTCTTCAATAATAATCTCTCTACGACTGAGTTTCTTTAGTGTCAAGTAATGCTTCCTGAGATGATGTTTCTCATCATTTGGGGGTTTGTAGATACAAAAACTTGACACAAGCTTTAAAAATACTCTTTTGGCAAGTAGGATATAATTGGTGATATACTAAAGTGCCCAACTTTTCATAGGAGTTGGCTTTCTGTCTTCATGACTTACTGAGAATGTATCTAGATTTCTTATTTCTGCTCTAATGCTCTAATTATATCTCTACTTATAATATTTTCTTAAAAATTATTGGAGATGCTCTCCAAATTGTGCAAATTCACTCTCAAAATGTAAAGAGCTTAAATCAACCCAACCACATTTTAAAAAAAAACAACAAAACATTAAGGTATGTAAGACAGTAGAGTTTTTCCTATTCTGTTTTCGGGAAGCTGTGGTTGGTCTTGAAGGTAAGGGAGAGTGGGAAACTGACCATGGAAAGCCAAAGTGCCAAACAAATGAATACAACAAATATTATACAAATTGTTTAAACCATGGAGAAGGAGCCTAAAGAATGCCCACTTTATCCCCAATCCAGCATTCTTTAGAAGCAAAAATGCAAAACCAAAAATGTTCATAAACATAAAATCTCAGCACCTAAAACAGTGCTCCTGGCACATAAGTGCTCTATATCAATATCTGATGTTGAATGAATAAACGAACATTCACAGTACATATCTCTCCAACAGTTTTAGGGAGCAAACATCCACAGGCAGAGATAAAGACAGAACTAGTTTTTGGCAGCACGGTTAATACATCAATTTGGGAATTAAAGGTGATAAATCCTAGCTTATGGCACCAGGACTGGTTGCAAAAAACACTTTGTTGATTAAGTCAATAGTTATAAAGTAAGGTAAGCTGAACTGGCCATGAAGGCATCTGTCAAAGTAGTTTGCACCACACTTCTTGACTATTAGAACACTGACTGCTGAAGCACAGAATAATAACCTTAGAACAACAGAAAGGGGATCAAGGGAACAAGTGGACACCAACCACAAAAAAAGGAGAGAAACTTCATTAAGAGAATGTATGGTACCAAATAAGGAGGAAAACTAGAATAGGAATATTAAATATCCACTTCATTTTTCATCTTAGCAGTTACTGAAATGTTATGGTTAAATGCTAATTGTAAAAAATACAATCAAACAGGAATGCTTAGAAGGAAGTGGATTACAAATTATAGTAAAAAGTATTTTTACTATAGTATTTTTAGCATTCATTTACACATTATTTCAAGAAAAAAAGAAAGACCACCAATGAAAAGTAGGCAAATGAGGGCACTTTTTGAGCTTCAGGGTAAATGTCCCATATGAAAATGTTAAAGAGTAATTACAATTATTTTGTTCTTTGATGGCTTCTAGGAAACCAACAATTAACTATTACTACTGAACTCTTAATGAGTAAATCACACTGGGGCTTGTTAAAAGTTAGCAGTTGATCATGAAGTTTCAATTTTTAATAAGCTGCTCAAGTGATCACTACAGGAATCTAGGATTCCTTGTGGACCACCCTTATAATTATGAGGTTTTAGGGCTGCCTGTTGGTTCTCATAAATGAATACCATGGGGTGTGGAGGAGACCAAGAGGGTCCTCTTACAGAGTCATATTGAGAAGCTGTTGGTCAAGTTCTGGTAGCCCTCTGAGGGAGGAAAAGACAGCTCCCATGTTCTCAGTTAAGCTTGTGCCATGTGGAGACAGCCTCTGTTGACTGGGAATTCTTTCTCATAGACGGATTAGGGCAGAGACTATCAAGGATTCTTTATCTCTAACAAAGAAACTGTTTATGCATGAAATGTCATAATGTCTGAGATTGGCTTCAAATATTCCAAAACAAAATATTCCAAATATTCAAATATTCCAAAACACACCCACCCCAAACAAAATAAAAACAAAACACTGGAGTAGGTAAATGTAAAAACTGGCAAAATTGTTAAAGCCTATATAAGGGTCATATTATTTTCTCTACTTTAGATATTTTGATAAATTTCATAATGAAAGAATTAAATAAGTATATATATAAGAACACTGTTCCTCTCCTACATATATTATCTTAAATCAGTTATTGCTCTCTATATTAGAATTATTTCAGTTACAATGAACAGAAATGCCAATCACACTGGCTTAAATAATAAGAAATGTATAGATTTATGTAGCTGAAAAGTCCAGTGCAATTCTAGGTATCAGGTGATGCTTGATCCTACAGCTCAATGGTGTCTCTAAAACCTGAGTATTTATCACTCTGCTCTGTCTGCTGTGGTGTTGGCTTCATTCTAAGGCTCACATTTCTCCTGTTTCAAGAAGACTGTCAAACCTACTGGGTTACATGTGCCATCCAGCAAGTGCTGGATCTGTTCTAATGTTTCCAACAAGACAGGCCAGGTTATGCTGCAGAAGCACACAGCACCAACATCCCAGTGTTTTAACACAACAAAAGTTTATTAATCCTTCCTACAAAGTCCATTACAGGTCTAGTGAACTCTCCAGAACAGGTACTGCTCCCCAATGTTGGGTGCTCGGCATTCCAGACTGTTCTGAACTTTGTCTCCTCTCTCTATAAGCTTACATGGCTGAGGCAGGAAAAGACAGCATTAGGGTCCTGCACCAACAAATAAATGTTTCAGCCAAGAAGTGAGACCTCTGCACACAACCCACTGCTCAAAACTCTCTGGACCCTAACTGCAAGAAACAAAAACAGCTAACCATTCCCTTCTTTTCGTTCACTAGGATACAAGGTCCATGAGGATATGCATTTTGTATCCTTGTCCACTACTGTATCCTTACTTTAGAAGAGTACCTGGGCACATAACAGGATTTCATTAACTTGAGTGAATGAATGTAGCACCAGCAAGAAATCCAAACCTGTATATACTGGGAGAAGAGACAAGAGTCCCAGGGGTTTAAGACCAAGGATGTTCAGTAAGATCCATACAGACCAGAGCTGCAAAGCTACCTGCACTTAGGAAATAATACTTGCTAGAGTTCATCTTACGGAAGATAATGAAATTCTGCTGAGAAAGACACATCAACAGGTCAGGTGGCTGACACCATAAAGCACTGAAGCCAAGGAACAAATCAACTGAGCAAACCACCACCACAAGTGCTCAGCTCCTGGAAGAAGCTGCAACAGCCACAAATGGATCTGCTCCTTCAATGTGGTCAGTCTACCCAACACACCACTGTGGATCAGAGGAAAGAGAAGGATGTGTACAGTGTCTGAGACCCCACTATCAGTCAGATTATCAGGTGCTTTTCCTTCATCAATCCCTCTAATCCCCAGAGAACCCTGAGTTAAGCATTATCTCTATTTCACAGAGAAAATGGAGATTTAAGAATGTGTCAGTAACCAATCAAGAAACAGGCATGTTTTACTAGCTAGGAACAATATCATCCAGGCTGGCTGGACCAGAACAACATATAGATCAGTCCTGCTGATCCTGCCTTCAGGCCTGACTGATGCAGCTAAGTGACAGCCCACAGATCCACTAACTATGTGGTTGTAACAAGCCTCTGGATCTCTTTAAGCCTAATTTCCTTACTTTATAAAGTCAGAGATTTGGGAGAGATAATTTAACTCCTTCCTGATTACACCTAAATGCTCTGCCAGGAACATACCTGCATCATTGAGCAGATAAAAGGGGGAGTCACAAGAAAACTCACAACCTCAGGAGATTTCTAGCAGTCTATCAAATTCCTAACCTAAGGCTGTTACCTGAAAGGATGGAGAAAACAGAAGTAGGATGCCCTTGCCTGCTTAACAGTCACAGTGTAAGTTAACCAATGTAGAGGTGCATTTGCTCATCCTTGCCTGCCACCCAGCATTAGTTCCCCTTTTGGGAACTTGGTCTCCAGCTTACTGGATTCCCAGAATAACATGCCCAGGGAGCCACAAGATCCTGGTGCAGAAAACACTCTAGTTCCCACACAAATGTAACTTTCTCCTTGTTCTTAACAAGAAACAAAAACCAAATTCAAATGCAAACAGATAAAAACCTGAGAAGATGATCCTGAATTCCCATTAATTTCCATTTAGACCTTGAAAAAAAGTGCTCATTTTCATGGCTGTTTTATCCTATTGATATTGTGATATAAAGAGTCTAGTTTCTTTTACTGCAAAAAGTTCTTCTTTACATGGCTAAAGATTACAACCGGTTTCCATTTTATCTCCTTCTTAGAGGTGCTCTCCCTTTTTAAGAGGCATACTAGTGATTAATTCACAGGCAGAGAGGCATAAAATAGTGATCACTTCATCTAGACAGAATCGATATTGCTGAAGAAAATATTTCATCTGAGTAAAAACTGTACTAATAGGATTCAAGAGCTGAATTTGCTAAAAAGTTAAACAAGGTGCTCAATGTCCAAATTTGTGAATAACACCCAATGATGGGACAGTTAAGAAAATACAATTTGGTTCTTCAAAAGTTTTACATTAGAATTCATTTCTGCCCATGAGATTATGGAAACTGGCAAACCTGGAAGACAATGGTATGCAACTTAACATGCATATTATTGCTTTTTGTTTCGGAAGATATAATACAAATTATATCTATAATACAAATGTTTCCATCATATTAAGTTTGAGTGCCTTGGAAAATCAATGCAAACCAACAATATTTACCTCTGTGGCCAAAGAAGATTATTTCATAGCTGTATCTGCTATGCAAAGCTGAATTTGCTGTTTTGCTATATACAAGCCCCAAACAGCTTTTTGCTTTACTCAGAATGTTCTTAGAACACCTCTCCTGCTAAGGAATTCCCTGGAAGCTTTTAGTAAAAACAGCAAGTAGTGCAACTACTAACAAATCTTTTGAAGAGTGAACCTTGATTCCTTCTATGAAACGTGTTTATATCTCAAAGTTTCCTGATGAAAAATTCTTCATGCTTCATAATTTTGTATTTTTCTTAACTTTAAAGTCAAGCTCCACTTGATAAATTTCTTTAGACTGAGGACACTGAACAAACTTCCCTTTACTGGTGGAGTTTCTGGTGTCTAAGAAGGCTTGAGCGTCTGCTGAAGTTTCTCCTGCACGTGCTACAAGTGTAAGGCTGCTCACCTGTGTGAGTTCTCCGATGTTTAATAAGGTGGCAATTTTGATTGAATTTTTTCCCACATTCATGACAAGTAAAGGGCTTCTCTCCAGTGTGAGTTCTTTGGTGTGTGTGGAGATTTGTCTTTTGACTGAAGCCTTTCCCACACCATGAGCATTTATATGGTTTTATTCCTTGGTGTGTTGTTAAGTGCTTATTAAGATCTGAGCTCCACCTAAACCTCTTATCACACTGTTGACATTTATATGGTTTCTCTTCTGTGTGAACTCTCTGGTGCTTAATGAGGTCAGAGCTAACTCTGAAGCTTTTCCCACATTCCTGGCATTTAAAAGGCCTCTCTGCTGCACGTTCTTTCTTCTGAAGATCCATAAGTTTCAGCAGCTCTTGTTTCCAGGTTGAAAGTTTCTTTTTTTTCTTCACCGGAAAATCTCGGTGCAATTTCCCCACCCTATGCACATCACCATGATTTTCTTTGCCAATTGTTTTCTGGGGAACTTTCAATCTGGCCTTTCTTGATGCTATAGCTACTGGTGCTTGTATTTCTAAGTCAGAAAGACATAGAGACTGAATATTTTCAGTGTCATTTTTAAGCTTCAGCCCTGCTGGAATAAATGTGAGAAATAGCTTACTATATGTCAGAGCAAGTAAGCCACAGTAAATGAAGAGAAAAACTGGACAAACACTAGTTTTTAAAAAAATAGATAAGCAGAACTGTAAAATTTGAAATCCTTACAAAGATTCCTATCATGGCACATTTCCCTTCTTCCCATGGTCTACTTACCTGTAGGCAGCTCTTGAGAACTGTCCTTGAACTCCAGGGGTCTTTGAACCCATGGCTCTTCTCCTTGCTCTAGACAGGAGATGACTTTAGGTTTGGGGAGCACAAATAATGCTGTGAAACAGAAAAACTGAGGTCAAAGACTGGTAACTTAACAACAGTTCACTAATTTCAAACTATTTCAGGAACAGCAAAGGATGCTTGAATAGTTCACAACACCAAATCTCATATCAGGTTTATAACATACTTCATTGGTGGATGGATATGCAAAGCGGAGACTGAGAAATAAACCTGAGCTGGACCAGTGAAAAAGATATAAGGCATGTGAATACAGTGCATGATCCCCATCTTCTGCTACCAAGAATATCCCACATTCTACTAAGGTAGAATCAAACTGCAAAGGCTGCAAGAAATACACACACTAGTCCTATTAACTATTCAGTTCAGTTCAGTTCAGTTCAGTCACTGTCGTGTCCAACTCTTTGCGACCCCATGAATCGCAGCACACCAGGCCTCCCTGTCCATCACCAACTCCTGGAGTTCACCCAAACTCATGTCCATCGAGTTGGTGATGCCATCCAGCCATCTCATCCTCTGTCGTCCCCTTCTCCTCCTGCCCCCAATCCCTCCCAGCATCAGAGTCTTTTCCAATGAGTCAACTCTTTGCATGAGGTGGCCAAAGTATTGGAGTTTCAGCCTCAGCATCAGTCCTTCCAATGAATACCAGGACTGATCTCCTTTAGGATGGACTGGTTGGATCTCCTTGCAGTCCAAGGGACTCTCAAGTCTTCTCCAACACCACAGTTCAAAAACAGGAAGACTTATAAACTGGATAAGTCCAGGTTCAGGGGAGTCAATGCAAAGGTCCATGGGTGGGCTTATCAGGCATAAATGATACATGCCATCATTACTTTTATTTAGTAAAAGTGAAACAAAATAACTAAATAAAACTAACTTTTTATTTAGTTCTCAAGCACCAAACACTGGACTAGAAAAGATTTCTACCACTCCCATAGCTCACTGGTTCACATCCAGGTGGAGGAAACAGACAAGAATTACTTAGTGGACTTTCTCAAAATCTTACTGCCAAGTATGGAAGGTATTCATCACTCAGTCATCTCATAAATACGTAGTGAGTGGCTATGGTGCACCAGGCACCCTCTATGTGCCAGGGACATACTGCTAAATAAACCAAGTCCCCTGATCTCATGAAGCTTATATTCTCATGCAGAGAGAAACAATCTAACATCAACAGACAAGCGAATAAAATGTCAGGAAGTGATACACATTTTGAAGAAAACTAAGAGAGGGTAAGAGAACATTTTAAGATTCTGCTTCTGTGAAGCTACTTGAGATATAAAGTTGTATAAAAAATCTCCTTAAGAAAGTAACATCTGAGCAGAACCCTAAAATGAGGATTTTGTCATGAGGCAGAAAGGTGGGCCAGGCAGAGGGAAGGAGGAAGAAATGAGCACATTAAGTCCATGAAACAAGATGAGCTAATGTGACTAGAGTCCAGAGCAAGGGCACAAGCAGCAGGAGACGACAGCAGATTGATGAGGAAGGGCCAGAACTTGGAGGGTCCTGGGTCTTGGTAAGGAACCTGGATTTACTCTGAACGTTATGAGAAGTTTTTGTAAGGTTTGAAGCAGAAAATGTCATGATTTGGGCAGGTTTTTAAAAGACTCTGGCTGCCATGTAGGAAACAGACTGTGAGAGGGCAGGCAGTGGGTGCCAGGAAGAAAGTACTGAGGAGAACCTCGATAGAGATGCTGCTACCAGAGACCAGGATGCTACGAGCACAAGAAGCTGAGATGTGACACTCAGGCTACATTGTGAGGCAGAAGCAAGAGTGCTAGACGTAGTGGGGCATTATGGCAAGATCAAGGTAAAGGATGACCGGACATTGCTTGCTCTGAGCAAGTCGATGAATGGGGATGCCTTTTACAGAGATGAGAAAGATGTAAGGGCAAGTTTAGATGGAAAAACAGATCAAGAATTCCAACAGTGTAAGGAATGTGTACTGGGGAAAAGCTCCCTGTTGATCTGGTGATCCCTGCCCACACCATCTTATTGAGAACCAGTCAGCTACTAGACAGAGACTCTCACAAGGGTGCATTTGCAGTACGCCAACAACAGGACAGTTTAGTCCACTCCTATGCAAAGTGAAGGGGAGAAACTTTACCTAGAGAGATGACAGCCTCATAGTTTTCTTGCATTACGTCATTGTAGAGGGCCTTCTGAGTGGGATCCAGTAACTCCCATTCTTCCTGGGAAAAATACATGGCCACTTCTTCAAATGTCAACAAGCTCTAAAGAAGAGAACGGGCTTCAGCTCAGTACTTGCCACTACAGAAGCAGCCCAATCTTCTAAGCCATGAACTACAAGGTAAGCCAGTCACTAAAGGAACTAATAGCACATGAATTATTTTAAAGCGAGATGGTAGAGAGTAGGCAAGGGATCAGCAAACAGCCCAGGAAATACTCAGTTCCCCAGGGGGAACATCTGGGTTAACACACCTCTGAGCACCTGCTGGGCAGGGC
Organism: Ovis aries; assembly: GCF_016772045.2. Taxonomy (NCBI): domain Eukaryota; kingdom Metazoa; phylum Chordata; class Mammalia; order Artiodactyla; family Bovidae; genus Ovis; species Ovis aries. The sequence goes on along the minus strand of NC_056077.1, from coordinate 3,295,786 downwards.
AGGTCATGGGCAGCAGGGAGACGCAGCCCCAAGAAGCTGGAAAGCACAGCTCACCTGGGACTCAGGCAGAATGAGCTCAGGTGCCATTGTCCACTCACTGGTATCTGTCTGCTCAGGAAAGGCTAGGAGCTGGTGAGCAGGCACAGCTGTGGAAGAACAAGAAAATTTCTCTCCCTCCCATCTTTGAACATCCTAGGCTTAATTCAAAAGTATAGAAGATCCTGATTCTTTCAGTTGAGATAGAACTTTACAAGTGTTACATGGTACTGAGAAATAGCTATCTCATTTTAAACAAGCATCTGCTAGCCCCTAAGACAGGTTTCCCAGTTGACTCTTCAATTTTCACGAGTGAAGTTAAGAAAAGGAAATCTTGTTTTTTTCTTTACATGACATGAATTCTTCAGAGGTGGACAAAAATTAGAGGTGTTGTACAATGCAGTACTGAGTCCAGTGTGCCAGGTACAGAAAATCCAAAGGTCAGAATGAGTTTGGTGAGTTCAAGAAACACCAAGAAGACCAGTGTGGCTAAAAAGGACTGAGCAGGGCAGGAGTGGCAGATGGGAGGAAAGTGAAGAGGGGCCAGAACTTGGGGGTTCTTGGGTGCCTCTATAAGAAGTTTGGATTTATTTTGAATGTGTGAAAAATCATGGTAAGGCTTTGATGTCGAGCCATGTTCTGATATGAACTGGTTTTTTAAAGGATTCTGGCTGCTGTGTGGAGAACAGACTGCAGACAGGGAGGAATGCTGGCAGGGGGTGCCAAGTATGGAGGTGGACCTTATTAGAGATTGCCACTGCTTACACCACAATGCTAAAGCACAGGAAGCTAAGACTTGGTTGGACTCAGGCCACATGGTAAAGTGGAGCCAAGAGAACTAGTGATGCATTAGTACTATGAAGGTTAAAATAGATTGGTGCAAAGGATGACCACAAGTTTCTAGCCTAAAATAATGGGTAAAGGAAAGATAAGAGAAGAGCGATTTTGAGGGAAAAAGAGAAGAATCAAGATTTAGGATAAGGAATGAGAATGTACACGTGTTAAAAGCTTGCTGGTGATCTGGTGTAACTTTTCCCTGCCCACACTATCTAGTTGAGAACCAGTCAGCTACTAGAACAGTCTCTCACAAGGGTGCATTCTCAGTACCCCCAAAACAGGACAGATTAGTCCACTGTTGTGCAGAGGGAAGGGGAAAAAGAAACTTTACCTAGAGAGATGACAGTCTCATAGTTTTCTTGCATTACGTCATTGTAGAGGGCCTTCTGAGTGGGATCCAGTAACTCCCATTCTTCCTGGGAAAAATACATGGCCACTTCTTCAAATGTCAATAAGCTCTAAAGAAGAGAATGGACTTTAGCCAGGTACTCACCACTTCAAAAGCGGCCCAACCTTCTGAGCCATGAACTGCATGGTAAGCCAGTCACTAAAGGAACTAACAGCACATGAATTAATTTTAAGTGAGATGGTAGAAAGGAAGTAGACAAGGAATCAGCAAACAGGTGCCCAAAGTCCTGAGAAAATCTGGGTTAAGTCCTCTGAGCATCTGCTGGGCAGGGTGGGTCATGGGCAGCAGGGAGAGGTAGCCCAAGAATCTGGAAAGCACAGCTCACCTGGGACTCAGGCAAGACAAGCTCAGGTGCCACTGTCCAGTCTTTGGTGTCTGTCTGCTCAGGAAAGGCTAGGATCCGGTGAGCAGGCACCACTGTGGGTGAAATGGAGCCATAGTAAATATTTCTTGCTTATGTTTCTAATACACTATATTCAGTTCTAAAAGACAGAAGACCCCGATTTTTTCAGGACTGATGAGACGCCTTATAAGCATGTGGTGCCCAGAAATGGCTTTCTCCTTGTTAATGAGAACCAAGTATCTACCAGCCTCTACAAGGCTGTGCCGCAGTTTCCACAAGCAAAATTAACAAAAGAAAACTTTTTATTATTTTCCTCTGATGACATAAATTGTTCACCTTGGGAGAGTTTAAACATATTTGCAAATGAAGTATTCAAGGACTCCAGTGTACAGTAGGAGATCGTTTTTAAATCATTTATTACTTTTTCCTTGGTACACAGTAGTATACACATTCTGTTATTAACATTCTGTCACTAACCACCCATTCTGATTCAGATTTCTTCTGTATTTTCAGGATGAGGTGGGCCAGACCATCTTTACTTTTCTAAAAACAATTGCTGGTGTTACTACCAGGGTTCTGCAGTTGGGAGATTTCTGTATCTTAGGCCAACCTCCATCCTCAACCCCACCTGACCTATTCTCCCGCCACCTGGGGGCATCCAAATTGCTAATGTAGCTGCATTAGTAGATCCACAGGGCTGGGTAACCAGAAAGTACTCACACATTCTGGCTTAAATTATATCCCACCTCCCAGGAGAAAAGTAACATGAAGATCCTTACCCCTCTCACATACGGGCTCAGGTTCTTTGTGGGTATTCCTGCTCAGTGGCTCTTGTAGACCCTGCTGTATATTCCAAACTTCTTCCTCCAGGGACATGCCCACTGGCTGGGACTCTGCTGGCTTCAGCTGAAAGCCTGGGGCCTCTGCTGCCTCCTTTCCCAGCTCCTGGACTGCAACCTAGAAATAACCCCCATACTTGTTACCACAGAACTGACTTTTGGTTTGGGCTTGATGGGAGAGGGAGGAAAAAGCAGAGTGCAGACTGCAGGGAAACAGGGAGACGCTGAAGGAAATGACACAAAGACCTAGAGATACCAGCCACCAATTTTCCACAAGAACGATCCATAAACTCGGGAAAATTGGGAGAAACCAGTAAAGGGTGTGGTTACTGCCAGCTCTCCAAGACAGCAGTCCCACCCTCTGAACTCAGCCCAGTTCGGCCCACTAACAGGCCTGCACAGGCCACCTCTTCTCGTGCTGCCTTGACAGGCTTTCTCTCCCAACTTAGATCCTTGCCTTAGTGGTCTCCTGTCTTCTAATCCTCTCAAAAGATTAAGGAATTGAATTTAACAGTTGTCCTGTCAACCAGATTTTCCACATAGTCTGGGAAGATTCTCACAGACAATGGGGATGAAATGGAGAAAAAAGCGGCTAAGAGTAATGGCTCTGTCCTATCCCCAAATGATTTTGATAAAAAAAATGTGCCCTCCAGGTATTCACAGTGGGCCTGAGGCCAGCTGGTGAGCTGTCACCTGCCCAAGGGCATGTCCTGGATCCCCACTCAGAGCAGAGCCAGGGCAACCACTGAGAGAGGGCAGTGGAGGCTCTCGCCTATGGTACAGAGGACACTATCCCTCAGAGTCTTTCTTCTCTCAGCTTCTCTGCTGGGATTTCAAATCTTTCCTTCCCTATGTTCTTTCTACTTTTTCCCCTTCCTGGGCAGTCGTCCCCTAGTTGTTTGTGATTTTTTTCCTTCTCTGTCATATCTTCGCTCTCTTTTGGTCTCTCAGAGTCCTTTCTTTTCTGATCGGCCCTGAACTCTCCAGCTCCTTAGTGCTTTTTGTATGTTTCTAAGAATTTGAGGTCCATCTCCTTGGCCAAGCCAGACGAGGCTCATTACCCTCAACACACCCTGGCTCCAAAAAGAGCAAAACTCAACTCTGTCCCTAAGGCCAGGGAAGTCTCTGCCAGGATCTCTGAATCCTATGGGCTGACTAAGGCTGTAGGTCTGTGCTTTCAGGTCCTGCTTCACAAGTGCTAAAGGAGCAATATAATAGTGGCCTAATCCATTTTTTCTCCCAATTAACTGCCCCAATATATCCACCTTCACTCTATCTTACTGCACATCAAGAATCTTTCTCCTCACCCCATTCCTTGTTTGGCCAGTTTCCCTTTGCAAGTGTTCTACGAGGACCACAGCCTCCTCGATGCTCTGTGGATGGTGCTTCTTTATGAGAGTCTGGGTGTCCCCAGGCAGAATGGTCAGGAACTGCTCTAGCACCACAAGTTCCAAGATCTGCTCTTTTGAATGAATATCTGGCCTCAGCCACCGACGACATAATTCTTGAAGCTGGTCAACTACCTCCCGGGGTCCAGCTGCTTCATGATAGAGGAAGTTCCGGAAGTGCTGGTGAGACCTCTCAGGACTGAGACTGTCCGTCTGTGGGGCATGTTTCTTATGCTGACTGGCGTTCTCTGCCACAGGTCCCTTGGTCTCCCAAAGAGCTCTGATCTGAGGGTTCAAGAAGTCAGCCACCTTCAGATCTACTGTCATCATTCTTCTCCAGGAACAATTCTGCTCCTGTATTAGACACCCCACCAGTGGCTACCTCTGACAACTGAGGCCCGATCTGGTTTTGAATAAAATCAATAAAAGGATCTTCTTCCTAAGGCACTGAGAGCAGAAACAAGCTCATGTCAGTAAGATATTGTCACATGAACTTTATTACTTGCTACTTATTATAAGAAAAATGAACTTTAAAAATCAACTGCCAGGACTGTGTTTTGCTCCTTTTCTATTAACCAACTGAACACAGACAGCTTATTAAAGACAAATTCCAATAAGTCACTTCTCCTTCTCAAAAAAAAAAAAAAATCAGGAAAGGTTAGCAGGTGAAAAACCCAGTACCCACTGGCTCCCACGAGTTTTGGGATTATCCAAATATTTAACTCATGCACTTCTTATGCCATCCTCTCCAAGTCAAGGAAAGATTAGGAGAATATTCTTGAGTTTCTCTTAAAATGTCAACATATCATCCTAGTCTTCTGTCTTTGGTAAGTGGGTACACTTGTATTACCCTTCATCCTTTTGAGATTGAAACCTTCACTTCCTGGACCATTTGAGGTGCTACTTTCCATTGTGATTACTGCCAGGAGAGCTGAAACTATGAGACCAGAGTACAAGGAAAGTAATTAGGAAAATTGGAGCCTTATTTTCTTGAAAAAAGCATCTCCCAAGGGAGTCTCTTGCGGGTCCAGTGATTAAGAAACCGCACTTCCAGTGCAGGGGCCAAGGGTTTGATCCCTGTTCAGAGAATTCAGATCTCATATTCCCCAAAGTAAAGCAAAAAAAAAAAAAAGGCTCCCCACAAGAAATCAACTAACTGAAAACATTCATCTTGGCATTTCTTCCCAAGATGTGTAAAGAAAACTATACAGAAGATTTATACGTGTATTTTGATCTAGGAAAAATTACAGGTGACCCTTGTTCACAAAATGTTTATCCAAATGTCAAGCAGATAAAAAAGGAGAGCATGTGAGTTGGTGATTACTTTCAGCTTTTCCAAGGGTCATTTAGACCTCTGAGCGAGGCCTCGTGAATCTCAATTTCCCTGAGGTGACCCAGCAGAAATGGCACAGAAATTCTGCCCATGAAGCCGGAAGCCTACAAAAGGCCGGCTCTCAATGCCCACTCGGCTCAGGGGGTACGAGGGACACTTAACGAACTTTTGCATCACAGAGGCTGATCTCTGAGGCGAGGACTCTCGTTTCTCCCGCGGTCGCATCAACCAGTAAAAGAAACGCCGGCGGAGGCGGGCAAGTGGACACGACTCGGGGCGCGTCCGCGAGCACTGGGCCTGCAGGCAGTGTCCGAGCGGGTTTCAGCCGCGCGGGCCTGGGCGCCACCCGCGCAAAGGGTGCAGAGCGGCCTCAGGAGCCTGACGTCGGGCCTCGCCCGGGGTGGTCTGGCCGACCGGCTCTGAAACGGCCCCAGCTGCCTTGCAGCGGCCGCGAGCAGTGACAGGCGTCTCTCGGCGGCTCCGGAGCCGGCGCCGAAGGGGAAGTCGCTTCCAGGTTACCTCAGACAGCTTGGCTTCGTGGAAGCCGTTCCCTCTTCCCGGGGTGCAACCGCAAGCCGCCAAGCGTCTAACCGCCGCTCTGTGGAGCACAACCCCCGGCTCCACGCCACTCAGAGGCGGGTCCTGGGGCGCAGGCCTGGAACCACTTAGGCCCACCCAACCACTCTACCTCTTCTGCTGTCCTCCTGGCGCCAAGATCAGCACTCCAACCGGAAGTAGAAGTGACGCCCTTCCGGGGAGGGGCCCTCGTAGCCCCGCTTGGGGCGCTAACGCTGCGGTTCCAGGCGCTGCTGGGCTATCTCCTTCGGCTCAGACTTCAGCCTTGGCAGCAAGAAAGGGTTACTGACCGCCGAGTCTCCAAGTCCGTCCAGCCTAGAAGGCCCAGCGCGCGACTTGACGCTCGGGTGTCGCTGTCTCTCGTCCCGGCTCTGTGAGGCCCGTGCGTCCAGGTCGTCCCTGTGTCGCGTTCGGGCTGCCGGCGGAGCCTAGTGACCCGGGTCCGTCTTTGAGGGTCCCCTTCCGCGCGTGGGGCCCGCGACCTTCCCGCGGCTTAGCGCGCCGTGTCGGAGCTGCGGTCCAGGGGCTCGTGGCGTCTCCGCCAGTACAAGCCCGTTTTGTCCCGGTCAGGATCAACGGCCCCTGGGGGATGTGTACCCGTTTCAGGGCCTGCGTGCTCACACAATTCTGTTTTTTCTTGTGAGGTAGGTTTATCCTTGTGCAGTAGTGTTCCTTTCGTAGAGCTCCTTGACAGAGAATTGAGAGCTAAAGAGTGACTTGTTCAAGGTCAGGTAATTCACCAATGGGGGTGTTCCAATGGAATTTAGGGTCCTTTTTCCTGTCTTATGTTTTTTTTCCACCACAGCGCACTCCCCGGAGGATGGCAACCTTCTTTATTTATGTCTTATAGAGTTTCCTGGGTAATGTAGGCATTCCATAAATATTTACTGAGTCATATTTATAGGAATCTGAGTATCTCAGGTTGTCCGCTTTCAACTGTCAGTGTTTTCATAGTATCAGCCTAGTCTAGTCAAGTTTACCCCGTGTAGCCAGTGTTACAGAATCGGTAGGACGGTGCCTTTGATTCAAGAAATCTGGGAAAAGGACTGAGGCAATTTCACAAATATCGGTAACACAGGTTGGAAAGAGTAACACATAAGCTGAACGCTGTGGGAGTTCCAAGGAAGGTTGATTTGGGGGTAGGAAAAAGTTACAGAAGTCCTTGAGGGATTTGCCCTGCAGCAGAGAGTGGGGCCATATTCCAGGCAGGGGGAAAGGTAAGAGCAGTCTTGAAAGCTGCAGAGATGAGCATGTGAGAAAATCTTTAGTTGTTTCTTTTCTTTTTTTTTACTCAGTGTAATTGGGGTATATTTAGAGTAAAAGCCTGGAATGGAAGTGAAGAGATTGCATTTAATAAAATAAAGTAATAAAGAGTATCATTTGAGGGTTTTTGAGGGAGGTCCTTTCCAGGGCAGCTCATCTGGAGCTAAGTTTAAGGTGGGAACAAAAATAAGAGACCATTACCAGGTCATTATGCTCCTTTTGCTTTTAGGTACACTGGTGTTACACTTCAAGGCATAGATCTTGATTCTTTTTGAGTGAGAGAAAAGGATTAAACAGAGGTGATAATAGTATCTGCTGGCAATTTCCTGGTGGTCCAGTGGTTAGGGCTCCTTGTGTCCACTGTTGAGGGCATGGGTTCAGTCCCTGGTTGGGGAACTAAGATCCCACAAACTATGCAACATGGCCAAAAAAAAAGTATCTGTCTAAGTCACTTGAATATGTTTCAAAGCTGGTTCATTTCCTTAGAACTTCAAGTTGTGACTTAGTCTCTTCAAAGTAGTTGCTGTTTCCAGTTTCTCAGAACCACTGGGCAATAAGTCTGCCACATGTAACTCAGAGCATTGAGATCCTCATCATCTGGACCAAGCAGAACGTAAAATTGGAATTTGTTAAACTGAATAAATGGAATTCTGCCAGCTGTGCCCCTGAGTGTCACTGGCAGGCCTGAGTCATAACATGGGTAGGGAGCTGGTTACTGAATACAGGGAGAAGAAAGTGGAAAAAGAGACCCTCTGAAAAGAAGAAAAGGAAAGAAAGCACAAAATACTGAATTGTGAATGAGGGCCCCTGATGACTGTTGTTTGAATGTTAAGGATAAGGGCCACAGTTCCTTATTCTTGCTGAGGAACCCACTAAAGTCCCCTGAAAATCTTCCCTTTTGATTTCACCTTTCTCTGCCTGGGCACAGTTTGAGAAACGATGAATGTACAGCTGGAAAGCAATGAAAGCATGCAGTTTATTCTGAGACATCATACAACTGCCATACCAGGCTGAATGTTTTGGCTGAGTTTAATGGTGGTGTTGTTGGCTAACAAACACTCTCCTTTTTTGGTTAATAGTAATCGCCTTAGTTAGAGCTGCCTTTTTTTAGAAGGTTGCTTGAGCTTAGCCTGTCATTGGCTTCACACCCTATTCATTTTTTATTCTTTCTTGAGCCTCTTAGTACTCTGTAAAGCAGTTGACATTTCTTGCAACAAATGTTAGAGGAAAACTAGTGGTCTGGGTTCTTCTAGGTGAGAGGCTTTTGAGAATCCTGTGTAGTCAAGAAATGAATGAAGGTCAGTCAGGCTTTGCCCTAAAAGAGAAGAAAAATAACTGAAATACCAATCATTTTTCTCATTTCTCTGACATACTTTTCTTTCTTCATAGCACCTGGAATGGATAAAAGTGGCAGTTTTGTTACTTCCCATGAGGTTGTGTATCTGGAAGGAGAACCATGAAATTAACCTAGAGTAGGACATTTCTAAAGACATGGAATGAATGGCTTTGGGCAACACCAGGAGGACTTGAATATTTGAGGGTGCAGAGCTATAGAAGAGTTTGCCAACAGAAAGGATTTATGGGAAACAGAGATACGAATCATCAGTAGAAAAACCGTTTAAATTTCTTCAAGCTGTGGAAAAACTGAGTCTTGGGTCAAATTAAGTAAAATCTATGCTGAAGAGAAATCAAATAAAATCTCAAATGGAGAAAATTTGTGACTGAACACTCAATGTAAATTTAGGAAAACAATCTCAAGGACAAATCTTTTAAATTTTTTACTATTGTAAAATTTTTATAAAACTTTTGGGCTCATCTCTAAGAACTGCCATGATGCTGAAACTTGACAATATCCCAAATATGGAAGAATTTTAGTTATAAATAACACTTGAAAATACACAAAATGTATACAAGGAAGAATATCTGAGAGTGGAAAAGTGCCAATAGCACACATTATTTATAAACTTAACAGATTACTTTGGTAAACATAAGAAACACTCAAGTTAAAGCTTAGTCTTTGGGAATGCTGTATTGAATGCAGTAAATGTTGGATTTCATTCATATGGACAACAGAACCTATTAACTTTCTTCTTCGCCTAAAGATTCTATACTACCATTCCTGAATTCCAACTCTCCAGACATCTCAGTGTCAGGGTGGCTTAGTCTTTATCCAGGTGGACGGACTGCTGCCCAGTGAACACTACAGGTAGAGCAATATGATTACTGCTTTCCTTTCTGGCAGTGAGGAAAATCAGCTTGTTTCAGGAGAGAAGCCACACTGCATCTGTTACACAATATTATTCTGTCCTTGCCTTTCAGGCTTTCATACTCCCTTCTGAAGCACTACTTTTTATTGAGATTTATCTTACTTATTTATCAAGTCTGTTCTTGTGAGCACACCTCACCTTTTTTCTTCCTTTTGTGTCTTTTCCTATATTCAGTTAGGAAGAGTATGCAGGTATTCCTGTTAATCGTGACGGGTGCTACTGTAAAGAGAGAGGAAGAGAAGCAGCAGCATTCAGAAGCAGGGTTCTGAAGATTGATCATCCATGTCTTGCAGTAGCAACAGCTAGACAGGACGTTAGCAGTGATAACTCCGAGTTCAGACCTTTACCTCTAGACCAGCACTACATGAGCCTTTATCCCTTTTAGGGATATGTGTACCCTTAAGCATAAATGCCTGTGCCTTCTGGGAGTTTGTGCTAGTTTTTGGAAGGGATGGGTTTTTTTTTTTTCATTTTTTTTCTAATTAAGTAAGGTGTCTTTCTTTTTACCCCTATTGATTGTTTGAAACCAAATTCAGTATGAATAAGAGAGGGAAATATACAACACTGAATTTGGAGGAGAAAATGAAGGTTCTAAGTAGGATTGAAGCTGGAAGATCTCTTAAAACTGTAATGGATGAATTTGGAATCAGTAAGTCAACATTTTATGACATTAAAAAGAACAAGAAATTGATTTTGGACTTTGTACTGAAGCAGGATGTGCCATTAGTAGGGGCTGAGAAGAGAAAGAGAACAACTGGAGCCAAATATGGCGACGTGGACAACGCTGTCTACATGTGGTACCAACAGAAATGCTCTGCTGGTGTCCCTGTGAGAGGTGTGGAGCTTCAGGCTGCTGCCGAGAGATTCGCACAGTGTTTTGGGCGAACAGACTTCAAAGCTAGCACTGGTTGGCTTTTTAGGTTTCGAAATAGGCATGCAATTGGGAACCGAAAAGTATGTGCGGAACAAGTCCTAAGTTCAGCTTCGGAAAATGTTGAGTCATTTCGACAAAAACTGTCCATGCTTATCAAAGAAGAGAAGTTGTGTCTTGCTCAGCTGTACAGTGGGGATGAGACTGACCTCTTTTGGAAGTCAATGCCAGAAAATACTCAGGCAAGCAGAAAAGATATTTGCCTGCCAGGGAGGAAAATAAACAAAGAACAATTGTCTGCTCTTTTATGTGCAAACGCAGATGGTACTCATAAGTTGAAGTCAATCATTATTGGAAAATCAAAGCTGCCCAAAAGTGTAAAAGAGGACACATATACATTACCTGTGATATACAAACCTAGTAAAGATGTTTGGTTCACCAGAGAATTGTTTTCAGAATGGTTTTTTCAAAACTTTGTTCCTGAGGTCAGGCACTTCCAACTTAATGTTCTAAGATTCCAAGAGGAGGATGTCAGGGCCTTGTTACTTCTGGATAGTTCTTCAGTTCACCCTTCTACTGAATTACTAACCAGTGAGGATGGTCGAATAAAATGCATGTTCTTTCCCCATAACACTTCAACCTTAATTCAACCAATGAATCAAGGCGTGATCTTGAGCTGCAAACGACTTTACAGGTGGAAGCAACTTGAGGAAAGTCTTGTAATTTTTGAAGAAAGTGATGATGAACAAGAAAAAAGAGAAAAAGTAGTTTCCAAGATTAAAGTCTACAACCTAAAAAGAGCAGTTTTTAACTGGGCAAAGAGTTGGGATGAAGTAAAGCAAATAACGATAGCAAATGCATGGGAAAATCTTCTTTACAAAAAGGAACATGAATATGATCTTCAAGGCTTAGAAGATGGGGATTATAGAGAAATTCTTGAGAAATGGAGGGAGTTGGAAACCAAGCTGGATGACAATAGGGTATGGTTCAATGTGGGTGAAGAAGAAAAGGATAGCCCCCCAGAAGCAAAAGGTGGAATTACAAAGAAAGTTGTTCAAAAAGGAGCTGAAGAGGAGGCGATGAATTTAAGTTATCTGCTGTAGGAAAGAGTTTGGACTACCTACTTGACTTTGTCGATGTCACACCTGAGTTTCAAAGGTTCCATTTTACACTGAAAGAGATGCAACAAGAAATAATCAAGAAACAGTTCCAGAATAGAATCCATTCTAGAACTGGTAGCTTTTTGAAACCGAGGCCTCATAATATTAAGTATTCCTTCAGTATTCCTTCAACTTCTGGTTGTAATAATTAGATGTTGTGTTTAAAGATTTCTGCAGTTTTGTGATGATACATGAACTAGACCTGTTGTGGATTGTCATTGTTTTTATCAACTGACCTCACTTTGCATAGCAATGCCCATTTATATTGTTTATAAAATAAACAATTTGAAAGGAATAAATTTGGGGTTTTTTATGTATAAATACATTATTTAATCCATTTCTACTTAAAGCAGACGCTTTAATAAGGAATTACTGTCCCAGATTATGGGTGGAATGGATGTGGGGAAAGCATTAAAATCTAAATCTATTCATAGCATATAACAAAGCAGCTATATTTATGCTGACTAGTTATTTAAGAAGGTAAGGACAGACCCTTCAATTTGATGGTATGACGCACTGCTCCTGTAAATGGGTTACCACCTACTTAGTGTTTGTTTTTCTCTTATTGTGGAAGTAACATGCCAATTCTAAAAGATAACATAAAAAAGATAAAAGCACTCAAATATTATTGACTAATGATGGACTCTCATTGGTATATTACACTTTGGTATATTACATGTATCTTTAAAATAGGTAAGTTACATTGTAAATACAGTTTTATATTTTATTAACATTTTTGTTATTTACAAATTAGCATTTGTTGAGATATCTTTCAATCCCTAGGGTAGAATGGATGGTGGAAGAAGTTGAGGGGGAATGTCAGATGAGCATACTGGATAGCTCTCAAGTTCATTGCATTAACATCCATTTTCACCCCAGTGTTCATAAAGTCTCAGAATATATGACCTGCAGTCATACCCTTTTCAAAAGTATTCATTGAGGGAGTTCCGTGGTGGCCTAGTGGTTAGCATTCCAGACTTTCACTGCTACAACCAAGGTTCAATCCCTGGTCGGCATTTGAGACCCCACAAATCCTGCGAATAGCAACCCCCACTCCCCCCGCGAAAAAACAATATTCATTGATTGTGCAAATTTCATGTTGTTGTGCTGGGTATTTAGGAATAGGAACAAACCACAGTTGGGTATGTGAGAGCCAAAATGAGTTCACAGAGGGCTTTATGAGTGCTTGGACAATAGGGAATGGGCAAGTGTGACTTCTGAGCTGGCCTTTAAAGTGTGGGGGAAGCAGGGGAAAAGGCAGTCTAGGCAAAGGGGAAGTGAGCACAGGCTCTGTGGTGTCAGAATGTATGTCCCTGGGAAGCATCGAGGTCCCTGGATGGTTGCGGTAGGGGCGACTAGTGGAGACAGGAGCAAAGACAAACCAGGGACAGATTTTCAATGCCCTGGAGGTCATCCGAAGAGTTGAAGAGTTCGGCCGGGACCCACGTGAAGTCCTGTAGGCTCTGCATCCTGAAGGTCTGACCTCGTCTCCACTTCTCCCTCCTTACTGCCCCTTTCCTAGTCCAGGTTGCATCACACTCTGCAGCTGTCTTCTTGGTCTCCTCTCCTATCAGTTCCCCATCCTGTGGCCAGAGACAGCGAACTAAAACAAAATTGAAGAGGTGCTCCCAGTGAGCCGTGGGCCCCTAGGCCCACCCTTCCCCGCCCGAGACCTGCCCACCGGTACCAGCTCGCCTCCTGCTGGCCCACGAGAGAGGGTCGGACTGCGGGTTAGCGCGCGTACCTGCGGACGAGGAAGCTTCGGAGAGTGTAGTCGCTCCGCCAGTAACTGCTCGCGGTGGAAGAAGAGGAAAACTGTGCTGCTCGGCCTTCCCGGCCTTGGGCCAGGAGTCAGAGCCGAAGACTGGGCGAGGTCCGCGGCGGCCGGGCCTGAGAAGGGGCGCGGCCCGGCAAGGACCTGGGGGGCCCGCGCGCGGAGTGTGGCAGGTGCGGGCTGGCTGCGCAAGGCGGCCCCAGGCCCTCGAGGAGGGGGAAAGGTTTGCTGGGACGCGGCCGTCTAGCACCTCCCCCCAACACACACCCCGCTGTTCTTGCTCCTCTGCGGCCGGCTTGGGAGCCATCCTCGAAGGGACCATGCTGGTGAGGCTCAGGTGGTCCTAGGCGCGCTGCGCCCGCTCCCAGATGCCGCCAGAAGCTAAGCTGTGGGACCTGCAGCCTCGTTTTTTTGCCTAAACCTGAGAAAGGACTGACGTTTTGGCTTCTAGGAATCTTGAAGACGCGAGGTCCTCAGAGAAACCCAGGCTCCTCGCTCTTGTTCCAGTGGCTGTGGCACGGTTCCCAGACTTAACCTGGACCCCCTCCCAAGAGACTGGGAAACAGCCTCAAGAGAAGCTTCACCCTCTGATGGGGAACCACACCCAGGATTTAGAACGTTTTCCTACCTAGAGGGGAAGTTGGGATGGAGAGGCAAAGACAGTTTCCTCTTTAGGTCCTAAACACACCCTGGCGTGCATGCGTACGGTGTGTGCAGCGTGCACAGTCGCGTCGACTCTGTGAGACTCCATGGATGTAACCCGCCAGGCTCAACACCTTCTGTCCCTGGAACTTTCCAGGCATAAATACTGGAGTGGGTTACCATTGCCCACATTTCAGAAACTTAGAATTTTCTCTTCTCATCCTTTCCACCTGGGGAAATCTCACCATCTCCCTGAAGCAGGTTTGGATCCTGGTGAGCCACCAGTTTTGGTTTCTTAACACAGAAGTTTCTGGGATGCTCAAAGTGTTTTAGTGATGAATTAAGGGCATTCACTTGTTTGTCAGAGATGTTGTGGACGGGTGGGGGTAGGCCTGAGTCATTTTTCATTAACCATTTTGTCGTTGAATTTCCCTGGACCATTCTGTCTCCTAACTGCACTGAAACGTGTTCTTTCATAAAGTGAAAGTGAAGTAGCTCAGTCGAGTTCGACTCTTTGCGACCCCATGGACAGTAGCCTACCAGGCTCTTCCATCCATGGGATTTTCCAGGCAAGAATACTGGAGTGGGTTGCCATTTACTGCTCCAGGAGATCTTCCTGACCCAGGGATTGAACCTAGATCTCCTGCATTGTAGGCAGACGATTTACCGTCTGAGCCACCAGGGAAGATAGGTTCTTTCATAAATGGAGTAAAAACTCAGTGATTGCTGATGGCTCTTCCTGGAAATAAAAACTAAACAACTTAGTGCTGTTTTATCACTCTGTCCGGTCTCTGGTGTTATGGGGCTTTATCCCCATTGTCACACCTGATGCTTCTAGATGGCCTGTGCCAGGCTTTTTCACATTGCTTATGCATGGTACCAGGAGCCTTTCTGCTGACTTCAGGCACTACTTTTGCTACAAGGGTATGAGGCTGTTGCTCAGGGTTAGTCCACATCTCCCAGGCCTCCTTTGTACCCATCTGGACTGTGAGGGCAGGGGTCTTTATTACCCCCAGTGTTAGTTTCTTTTTGAGAAAAAAGCCAGCTGGGATCTCTTCTGGTTTCTTTCCCAAGAAGACTAGTGGGGTAAAAGTAGGAGTAACGTAAAAGTATATATACTTAACCTTCCCTTGCAACGCCTTCATGGAACCCTACTGTAAGGACCTCTGACCTGCTTTTTCAAATATGACTTCAAGAAAAAACAAAATACGACTACAAAGTCATCAATCCTGCCTGTAACAGTAGACTACCACCTGAATATTCCTGCCAGCGTGGTCTTTTTTTCCCACAAGCTGCACCCGAGTGGCTTGCAGGATCTTAGTTCCCCAATCAAGGTTTGAACCTGGGCCACTGCAGTGAAAGCACTGAGTCCTAACCACTGGACCGTCAGGGAATTCTCCAGCTTGGTCTTACATTGATCTCAGTTCCAGGTACTTAGAAGAAAAGCAATTTCCCAGTTTTATATGTCCACAAGTAGCACAAATAGATGAGTATTTTATATACCAGGCTCTGTGCTAAGTGTCTTACATGCAATACTTTGTGACACCATCTCATGCTCTGCATGCTAAGTTTGTTAGAAGGGGAGCTGGACTGCGGACTCGGTGAAGTCTCCTCTTGGAAAGCCTTCTTGTGCCAGGAGTGAACACATGAGGGGCCTCTTGCTCTGACTGTAGTACTCCCAAGTAGGAGCAATGCCAGTTAGAGCACATCATGAGATCTATATGGGTGATATTATGGGGCTTCAGGGGTAAGTGGGGTTTTAAAGGAGTGCTTTCCATTTTTATGAGGTTCACAACCCACGTAAGTTACCATCTTAACCAGAGTGCTTAGTAACATCAACTTTATACCAGCCACCCATTTCATGGCATTGACAGCCACAGCAGCCTGACCTGCTCCCACAACCTTCCATCCCATATGAATCTCTTTCAAATCCTCACCTCCCTCCCCCGGCGCCCAAGCCCCACACTACCACTGCTCTCAAGGGGAAAGAAATGAAAGACAGATATAAGAAAGGGTGAGGAGCATGCAGGGGTACCTCCCTCACTTAATAGTGCTATATTTAATAGTCTGTTGCCAATGGAATATTTCATCTTTTCCTCCTGAAGAACAGCTAATTTGGTATCTTCCTCCAGGGTCAAAACCTGCAATGTTTTCCTGGCATCGGCATTTCCCACTCTTAGAATTTTTCTGGTATCCTCTTTTCCACAGAAACACACTCCTGAATTCCTATTCCTGATTCCCCATTGTAAAATGTAATGCTTTTCCCTAATAATTTTGCCCTCTCCCTCAAGTCTCTCTCCTGCTGCTGCTGCAGCTGCTAAGTCACTTCAGTCGTGTCTGACTCTGTGCAGCCCCACAGACGGCAGCCCACCAGGCTCTGCCGTTCCTGGGATTCTCCAGGCAAGAACACTGGAGTGGGTTGCCATTTCCTTCTCCAATGCATGAAAGTGAAGAGCGGAAGTGAAGTTGCTCAGTCGTGTCCAAATCTTAGCGACCACATGGACTGTGCCCATGGGATTTTCCAGGCAAGAGTACTGGAGTGGGTTGCCATTGCCTTCTCCAAAGTCTGTCTCCACTCATGGGCAATAACTCAGTCATACCAGGACCATTTTTTCCTGGCAACCATTTCCTAGACCAAAATAACTTGTTTTTGAAGAGCCAGATCTTTACTTTGCCAAGAAAGCAGACATTCTAAACAATCAAAAGGCATGTTCACTGCTGTACACTAGAGAAGGAAAACACACACACAAATTTAAAGGACACCTTTATGACATCACCCGAAGCAGCCACTGGGCTTGACCCTTGTTTCCATATAGCCACCTCAGCCTGGAGCCAGCCAGGGCCACACCCACCCTCCCTCCCTCCGCCTGTCGTCACCTTTTTCAGAACCTTCCTTAGCAACAAGTTAAGACCACAAAGAGAAAGCAGGTCCTCCTCCCAAAGTGGACAAAGATAGATCAACATGGCAGACAAGACAAAGGCCCTCAATGATGAGTCACACGTTCATGTTTCCTGAAGATATTTATTAACATCCAACCACATTTTCAACAAGGGTGGGCATGATTCCTAATTCCCCAGGATCCATGTTTTCAAAGTCTCCCAGGGAACCCATCTTCCGTGAACCTTCTGAAGACTTGATCTCTGCAAAGGGTAAACTAATTCAGACTTATATAGTTTCCTCTGCCTATTTCCGGGCAGACCTGCAAATTCTGTCTTACTATTTCCCTTAGGTCTCTTGTTCCTTTTTGTTTGAGGTGAGGACCTGCCAATGACCAATATGGTCAGGCCATTGACCATGGGTGCCAGGGACTGCCTATGAGCTTCCCAGCCAGGCTTTCAGAAGAGCTGCAACTCACCACCAGTATCTTGGTGTCTCCTGCTTTCCCAGGAGACCTGATCACTCTTCTTTGCTCTCAAGGGCCTCAGGAGCCCAAATATTCCTGATGAATGTTCCAAGTGAGGAAGCAGTAAGTCCGTGGATTCCCAAAGTTGTTGGGATGGACACAGGACAGAATAAGGCACCCATGTCACAAGCTGGCTAAATATGCCGAGGGGGATAATGTCCTGGGACAGGAAGTACTTCACAGAGAATTCCACCCTGAGTGGGTAGCCTCAAAGACTTGCTATTCTCACTAATTCCAACAGAATTCCTTTTCAGTTTTATGCTAATCCTTTGCTGCTTCTGTACTTCCCTCAGAAGGACCCTGCCCTGCGGGGGCAGGGTAATTACTCGATGGGTAAGGAATATGAACTCTGAATAACACGTCCCTCTGAACAGGCCACCTTATCTGGGCCCAAAAGAAATCCCATCGTTTCTATCCAGTGTGAGTTCTCTGATGACTCATAAGGCGTGAACTCCGGGAAAAGCTTTCTCCACATTCAGAACATTTATAAGGTTTCTCTCCCGTGTGGGTTCTCAGATGACGAATCCGATTGGAGCTGTGAGAGAAACTGTCCCCACATTCGTGACAGGTATAGGGTTTCTCTCCCGTGTGAATTCTCTGGTGCCTGATTAAGTTGGATCTATGAGAAAAGTTTTCCCCACACAGGTTACATTTATATGGTTTCTCTCCTGTGTGTGTTCTCTGGTGTCTGGTGAGGTGCATGCCCTGCCGGAAGCTTTTCCCACAAGTCAAACACTGGAAGAGTTTCTTCTCTGCTTTGGGGTGGGTCCCAGGATTTGTAAGACAGAACGTGCTGTCCCTCACTGCTTCCCCACACTCAGAGAAGGGGTACAGCCTCTCTTTCTCATGAGTTCTTTCGTGAATAACAAGGTGTGAACTGCGAGAGAAACTTTTCCCACACTCGGCACACTTATAAGGTCTCTCTCCCGTGTGAATTCTCTGGTGCCTGAGGAGGTTGGAACTGTGAGCGAAGATCTCCCCGCACTCAGGGCACTTGTAGGGCTTTTCGCCTGTGTGCGTTCTCTGGTGCCTGTGGAGGTTGGAGTTGCAAGAGAAGCTCTTTCCACACACATTACACTGATAGGGCTTCTCACCTGTGTGGGTTCGCTGGTGGCGAGTCAGGTGGGTATTCTGACTGAAGCTTTTTCCACACTCGAGGCACTTATGGGCTTCCTCTCCCAGGTGTGCTCTGTGTAGTGATAAAAAGTGTGGATTCCCACCAAAGATTTCAGCACACTCCACACCCATGCACAGTCTTTCTGCTGCATGTATTCTCTGATGCCTAATCAGGTTCGAGTTGTTAGAGAAATTTTTGCCACACAAAGGACATAAGTGGAGCTTCTTCGGCTGCAGTTCTGTCGGTCGTCCCAGTTTTTTGCAACTTGTGGCCCCCACTAAGGACTGCTCCATTCGATCCTCTGTGGGAGGCTCCCAAAGCTTTTCTGCCCTGTCCCGAGGCCTTCCCTGCTCAGGACTCCAGGGTACCTCCCCTCTGGCCTGGCCAGGCAGCAGCGCCTGACGGTGGATGCTCTCAGGGGAAACAGACTGAGCACACTCTTCCTGGTTCTCAAATTTCTCTTCCCCTGGAAGAGCAAGAGAAATCAAACCCCCATGTTATGTCTATGCAGGAGAAAAGGAAATCCCATGCATGATATTGCCTGTAGGTCAAAAGTCCAGAAGGCCTCGCCCTTCCTCAGTTTCCCATCTTCCCCATTTTGGTAACTCACTCTAGACAGGCAGCCATATGAGGCGTGGGGACATCACTCAGGAATGAAAGCTCAAACCTGCCTTGAACTCCCTTGTGGGGGCCCTGACCTGCCTCTCCAACTGAGCCCCTGGCTTCTGTCCTTTGGGAAAAGTGTGGGATGGAGCAAGACTGGGACAAAAGTGGCCAAGTGAACCCAGGAATGAATGCCTTTTTACACTCTGCACCCTGGGAACCTCGCCTGCTATCACTGGGATGAAGTGGGCAGTGGGGACAGGCTAGCCTTACACCAAGACCCTCAAATACCTTATTCCCAACAGCTGGAGACTAGCTGGGCAGGCTGCTCAGCTGCTTTTCTTACCTGGAGCCGGAGTCCTGGAGCTCAGACCCTCCTTGCAAGTCTGGACACTGGGGTGCCAGGGCTTTCCTCCATGTTCCACCTGGGTGCTCAGGGCCTCCTGACTGGGAACCTGAGACTCTGACCACAATGAAAGAAAAGGATTTCTATGTCACCACTTTCCTCAACCAGACAAGAGAAACAAAGATAGTCTTGCTCCCTGCCTTCAGTGGATGGATACAGAAGGTGCAGTAAGTCTGACAGCAATTACTTAGAACATACACTAAACTATTCCCACTGTTACCTCCAGAGAAAGAAATTAGATGAGGGAGACTATGGCTTTTTTCTTTGTACACTTGTGTGGTAGTTGGGACTTTTTGCAATGACAATGTAAAACTTTTGTATTTAAAACAACACTCAAATGCACATGGTCAGAGTGGTCAGTTTCTTGAGGAATCAAAGTTTAATACTGTGAAACAGCCTTGACCCTTATGAAACTAAGTTGGGACAATTCCAGAAGGAAAAAACGTAATATGATGGACAATCAGAAAAGGACTTGGGACTCTGAGATTAAAACCCAAAAGAGCCATCCTGTGTTATGCTCACTCCAACTCCATCAAACATGGACTTTTAAAAAGGTTAGTCCCAAGAACTCGTGATCTGAACTCTTCTTATTTAGCACTCACTGAAAGAACTGTGCTCAACTTAGGATGCCAAGCCACAGCACAATGACAGAGACCCTGGAGAAGGCCCCTGTGCAGGCAACCAAACTTCTTTTCTACCAGGTATGCATCAAGATAGCTACAATGGTAACATACACAGTCCTGTTTTTTTTTTTTTTTTTTTTCAAGATTTCTTCAAGTTTTTATCATGAGAATTTCTACACATGCAGAAAAGATGAAGGAATTATTCAGTGCCCACACACTCTCCACTTAATCCAACAATCAGTTTTGGGCCCTGTTTTACAGACCTCATTTTTTATCTCTGCATAATAGTTCAACATGAAGACGCACCTTAATTTATGTTTAAATTAGTTACACTCATTTTGAATATATATCATTTCCAAATTTCTACAAAGCTTTCCCCCTTCCTCAATGTTCAAGGACTGGGACAGTCACTAAGCTAGAATGTTGATGCCAGTGCCCCGAAACCTGTGTTTCTGGGGAAGAGCCCAGAAATACTAATGGAGCACAGAAAACATAAGTGAGGTTGGAAGAATAGGCATTTTAAAATTTCAAGGCATCAGGAACTTGGAGCCCCACAGTATTCTATGGGTGATGCATGGGAAGTGGGGATGGGGGTGGTGGTGAGCATCACTGGATTTGACTTGTTCTGCCCTGGTAAGTTCATCATAGCTCAGACTCCCTGCCCTCATCTCTGACAGCTGGGGCCCTTAAGTGTGCCAACTGTGGCACTTGACAAATATTTAACTGATCTTAGTCCAAGGGACTTTAGGCAAAAGCAGGTCTCCTGGCCAAACTCAGAACTTAACACACAGGAGACAAGTGGCTAAGGGACAGGACCCTGGTCAGAAATGGCTCAGTCTTCATCCTTGGAAAAGAAGTCCTTACCCAGTGAGTCCACATTCTCATAACTCTCCTGCACCGTGTCCCGGGAGAGGGCCCTCTTACTAGGATGCTGACGCCCCCACTCCTCCTGGGAGATGTACATAGCCACGTCCTCTAAGCTCTCAGGCAACTGAAATAGCACAAGATCACCTTTAGGCCCTAAGGCACCAAGAACAATTCAAGCAGAGTCACAGGTTAAAGGGCAAAACCCAGGGGTGCCAAGGAGTCATTTCATGGGGAAGAAGGGTGTTAGGCCTACAAGTGAAGTGTGGAGGAGACAAACAAAGAAGGAGGGGAGGTACATGTGGTGAGGTGGTAAGGATCCTCTCTAAGTGGCAAAAGGACCCCACTCCCACAAGAACAACTGAGGGGAGACAATGAGAACTTCCACATCACCTGGGGCCCAGTCAGCTCCTTGTCTTCCATGTTTCCTTCGGGAGGAAAGAGAGAAAGCCAGGGAGCAGATAATGCTGAAGGTGACAGAAATGATGATGAGAATGGCATTCTTAAATCTTGGCAACCCAAGGATTATCACAACACAGTGTCCACTGTGCCCTGACACCCAGACTCTGCTAGGAGAACCCAACACTGAACAGAAGGCAACGGAGGGATAATACAGCGGCATCCAAAACAACAGAGTACCAGCAGTCTTTCCTGCTGGCCCAAGCATTCAAGCCTCATTCACTGAGCTCTGAAAGTCTCTCTTCTGCATACAAAAAGACTTCCTAAGAGATCCCCCTCCCTTTACCCACCCCTAGTGGAATCCAAATCACTTCTAGCTCTGTTACTCTTATCTGGGGACCCTCAGGTTAGAAACACTCCCTCCCTGGCAGTGAGGCTGCATCCTGCCAGTGTCAGGGGCAACCCCAAAGCCCCTCCTCCCTCCCACTTGCCCAGATAACTGTTCCTCACCCCTCTCCTTTACAGTCTGAGGGTCCCTTTTGGGGCCAGGGCCTAGCAGCTCCTGCAGCCTGCGGCCAGGGCTTCGCTCAGTCTCCATGGGCTCCAGCTTGAAGCTCGGTGACTCTTGTGCTGTTTCCAGAGGCAAAGGCTCCTCCAAAAGCACTTCTGTTCCCCGCCCACGGTTTGTGACCTGGGAACCAACCCACATCACTCATCATCACAACAGGGCCCAAAAGGAAGGGACATTAATACAGAATTCTGAGGGCAAGCCTTCAACAGAGAACCACTGGCAAACCCTTTAGACCCAGCGAGAGAAGAATAAGTTACACTAAAACCAAACTTTTCTGATCCTGAGAAAATGTGTGTGAGGGGTGGGGTTCGGGGGCATTTCACTCCCAGGGCACACCTTCCCCACTCAGCTCCTGACCCACCTCACTCTCACTTTCACCCACCTCTTCCAGATGCATCCACTCCTCACTACTGGATAAGGTAAATCTGGGTGGCCCTGGGGCATATGGCCTCAGAGCTTCAGTTGCAAACTTTTAAAATTCCACTATTAACTGCCACTCAGCTTTGTAAAGATTAGACTGCAGACTGTAATGTAACAATAGCTAACAGCTATTAAGCACTAACTCTTTAGCCAAAAGCATGATCAAACTACATGCTGCTCTCTCTCTCTCATCCTCAAAACCTTAGAGAAGTATTTTAACATTCTCATTTTACCAGCGGCAAATCTGAGGCCAGAAGAAATTAAGTAACTTGCCCAAAGTCCCAAAGCTAGTGTGAAGCAGAGGGAGTATCTGAACCTGGCAAGCTAACTCCTGGTCTTACTCTAACTCAAAGACACTGCTCCAGGTGGAAACAGGGCACTCTTCACTGTCTGTCAACTTGGGGCAAATCTGGAGAATGAGGGTTCCTCACTAATCTACAAAAAGTCTTCTTGCCCATCTAAGATTACTCAGGGCAACCAAGTAAACTCGTATGGGCAACTGGGGCCAAACAAACCGCATATAAAACAGGTCTTTATCTTACCTTCTGTCTCAGTCTTCCAAGTTCTTTCTGCATATCCTCAACGAGAGTCACCGCTTCCTCGCCGCTCTCCGGGTGCAGCTCCTGCACCCTGCTCTGGATCTCCTGGGGCAGGATGGTCAGGAACTGCTCCAGCACCAACAGCTCCAAGATCTGCTCCTTGGTGCGCATCTCCGGCTGGAGCCACCCGTGGCAAAGCTCCTGGAGCCGGCTGAGGGCTTCCCGGGGCCCAGCGGCCTCTTGAAAGCGGAACCGTCTGAAGCGCAGGTGAGAGGCCTCCGGGCTGGGACCTGGGTCTGGCTGGGGCAGCTCCTGGCTCCAGGCACTGTCCTCCTCCAGTTTCACTATCAGGAGCCCTTCCCGGTCCTGGAAACCCGGACCCGACGCCATCTTCAGGCCCCCAGACCGCCTTGGCGGCGAAACCAGCTGCGCACGCCAAAGAAGACGCCTCGGGCCCAGCGCAAGGATGGCTGGAGTCCGCAACAGCCAGGTGGCCCGGGGCTCCAAACCCTGGCCGAGAAAGCTGGCTCCAACCCGGGCGCAAACGGTTCCTGCGCCTGAGCCTCAGTTGCTCGCGGGCGCCGCCGCACCGCCCCTTGGCCCGCCCCCGCCAAGACCGCCCTAGAACAGGACCTGAGCTCCACGCCTTTCACCTCACTGGACTCCGCGCTCGGCACACACGCCGGAAGTCTCAACGCGCGTTAGGCGTCAACAACCAATCGGAACTGCTCAGGACCAACTGCCGGATTACGTTCTGAGAACTCTAGCGCCCATTGGGTCAGGTTTCGCCACACACTTACCGCTGACCAGTCAGAAGGAAATATTTGCCTGTGAGGGCGGGACGAAGGAGGGGCCAATTGGGGTAGGGAGACGGGACCGTCGCGCGAGCCCGAGATCCCAGAAACCTTAGGGGCGAGATCGTTAGGTCGGTTAGTGGAAATCAAGCTTTTATCGGGTGCGACGGGTAGACTGGCGGGCTACCGGGTCAAAATTCCTCGGGAAGTTTAAGTGCAGACCTCCGAGTCACGCGAGACCCCTTGCTTTTGAGTGTCGGGGTGGGCCCGAAAACCTAACTGGAGAAATTCTTCCTCCACAGACAAGTTTTGAGAATCACTGCCCTGGTCAAAACGGATTTCAAGGCGGCCCTCACCCGCTAACTTAAGGGAGCTGCAGGAGAGGGCTCACCTGCCCAGGCAGCCTCGGGGGCCAATTGAGCCACGGTTCACTCGACCGCCCGCTCGGCGCTTGGGAGAGCCGGGGAAGAGTGGCCCCGGCCAGATCAGCGCCGCCGCAGAGCTCTCGGGGAGACGCCGTCGATGGGGCGGCGGGGCCCGCGCCTGCGCCCTGGAGGTGCTGGCGCTATGGAGCCCGTCGCGGGCGCAGTCGTGAGGAGTGTTCCTGTGTCCCGTGGCGCTCTCCTGTCAGCCCAGGGTCCCACCGCTGGCGGCTGGATGTTCCTCAGGGCCGGTCGGGACCCAGCCCGCACTGGCTTCTCATTTTAAACTTGTCGGGGGCGTGCCTTTTTCTTGTTCACCTCTCTTGTAGGTCCACCGTGAATTTTCACAGTGAGAGGTGAAAGGAAGGTTGATTTCTTGGCCGGTGCAGTCCAGGCTTTGTGCTGCTGAGGGGAGGGCTGCCCAGCAGTGAGGCAGGTGTCCACGGCCCAGACCGGCTCAGCTAGTCCATTGCCTCCAGCGAGGGTTAGGCTTGTGGTCTCAGCCGTGGGGTTGAATCGTGAAAAACAGTAATCGTTTGTTGAGCCCCTGCTGACATGCATCTGGATGCTCATGGCACAGAAAATTGTAGGAACTAGACACTATTATTATCATCCCCATGTACAGTGTCAGTTAAGTCACTTGCCCAGATTCACACTTTAGTCTGTCGTTAAAAGTTCAGGCTGCCATGACCGGAAAGGGGGTGTGGGGACGGAGAGGGTCAACTTTCAACGACAGGATGGAAAAAGCCCAGAGAATTTGCTTTTTTGTTGTTCCACTCCAGAGAATAGGTCCACAAGCGGCTGTGGTAGATGCAGACCCAGAGGCCTCCTGGCACACAGGCTGGTATAGGTCCCTTTCAGAATCAGAGTCTGCTAAGTCTTCTTCCTCCCATGTTTTAGACATTCACATTTCAGGAGACAATAGATTCTAACCTAAAAACCACTTCTCTGGCATTTACTCTGTCATCTCAGACACGTTATTCAATCTCGTTGGGGGTGTGTGCTCAGTCCCTAAGTGGTGTCTGACTCTGCAGCCTCATGGACTGTAGTCTGCCAGGCTCCTCTGTCCATGGGATTCTCCAAAGCAAGAATACTGGAGTGGGCTGCCATTTCTTATTTAATTTCATTAAGCCTCAAATCTCAGTTCCTTCATCTGTTTTGAGGGAATAATACTATACTCACCTTATAATATTGGGTGAAGATTAAATGGGCTAAAACATGTGGGATGCTTAGAATCATACCTGGCATTTACTATGAACTCAATATTCGGTTCAGTTCAGTCACTCAGTCGTGTCCGACTCTTTGCGACCCCATGAATCACAGCACGCCAGGCCTCCCTGTCCATCACCAACTCCCGGAGTTCACTCAGACTCAAGTCCATCGAGTTGGTGATGCCATCCAGCCATCTCATCCTCTGTCATCCCCTTCTTCTCCTGCCCCCAATCCCTCCCAGCATCAAAGTCTTTTCCAATGAGTCAACTTTTCACATGAGGTGGCCAAAGTACTGGAGTTTCAGCTTTAGCATCATTCCTTCCAAAGAAATCCCAGGGTTGGAACTCAATATTAGCTGTGACTAATGCATAGCTTCCCAGGTGGCACAGTGGTAAAGAATCCACCTGCCAATGCAGAAGAGAAAAGAAACGCCGGTTCAATCCCTTGGCCAGAACGGTCCCCTAGAGTAGGAAATGGCAACCCTACAGTATTTTTTGCCTGGAAAATTCCATGGACAGAGGAACCTAGAGGGCTACAGTCCATGGAGTTGCAAAGACTTGCACATGACTGAACACATGCAATGCACAGCAAATTCCTGAAGGCTTACCCTACGTTATAGAAAAGCTACTAGGATTATTATTACAGATGTGGGGCATAGTAATGTTTGCAAACTACACATACCTTGAGATGGTAAGAATGAAGGATGAGGGGCTTCTCTGGTGACCCACTGTTAAGACTCCTTACAGGTTTGATCCCTGATCAGGGAAATAAGATCCTGCAACCCTCATGGTGCAGCCAAAAAAAAAAAAAAACAACAACCCAAAACAAAAGAATGATAATCATTTGCTAAGTTCCCTTTGATTTTAGGTTATTAACAGGTACTTAAAGCTAGAGAGATCTTCAGTTATTCACAATTACTAATAGTATTCCTCCATTTCTTTGAGGTCTATCTATAGTCCAAAAGAAAAATAGCTTTTATAGATGGTATTTTATAGTCAAATAGCAATTTGATGGGGAATGGGATTACAGGCCAACAGGATTATACAGGTTCATTTGGGGCAGGAGTTCTCAACCTAGGGTCCATGAAATTCTATAGCAGCAGTTCTAACTACAAGAGAACTTCCTGTGATGGTGGCTACTGAGCACTTAAAATGCAGCTCGTGTTCCTAAGACCCACTAGGTAGTGGCTCTCATCAACAGTTCTAGAGGGTCACGTGGATGGATTTGGAGATTTTATAAAACTTTTGATATTGTACAGAAAACTACATGTGTGTGTGTATTTTCTAGGAAGTGGATCCATGGATTTCATCAAGTTCTCTAAATGATGAAAAAGATTAGAAAACACTATTTTAAGGCTTGGTGAAAAGTACGAGAAGTAAGTATGCCCTTGAGTAACCACTGTTGATTTTACTTTCTTAAACAATTGGTACTTGAACAATGCAGTGCGGGTTTGGGGCTCTAACTCTGCACAGTGGAAAATTCATGTAAACTTTACAGTTGGCCTTCCATATCTGCATCCATGGATTCAGCCAACCATGACACATGGATTGTATAGTACTGTAACACATATTTAGTGAAAAATTCCCATGTGTAAGTGGATTCTGTAAGGCCGGCCCCCGGGGGCCATGATGAGCCGCCTCTCTCCTGCCGGCAGGAAAGTCCCTAACGGAAGGATCCTCCCAGATCCCCAGGACCAATGATAGTACACTTCACCAGCTAAAACAATCCCCACCCCAGCTGCATAAAAGACCTATCAGCCTGCAACACCTCGACCTAACAACCTATCCGAACCCCCATCTACTAACCGTACCTTTTTTGGCGATCTTGCCAGACCATCCCTCACAAGGAACCTAGATAAACCACCCCCCAACATGGTCCGGGCACGGACTTCCTCAACCTGCCTCGTTCGGGTCCGGGAACCCCGCCTGGTAGCGCTTCGCCATTAAAGCCTGTTAGACACTCTTTTTGGTGTCCTGGTCATCTTTTACGTAACAGATTCATGCAGTTCAAACCCATGTTGGACAAGTTAACTATATTTTCTTGTCCTTAGCTATCAGTGGCTCCCTATTTTGTAGAAGAAAACATAATTTTTGAATTTCAGATTTAAAAAAGCCCTACCACTCCTGGTCTTAGTTCTCATGGGTACTGAATTCTGCCTCTGGAGCTGCTTTCAGTCCTTGCCTGGGTCTCATGGATTCCTTTGTACTCAACGGGGTGGGGGTGGTAGTTGTCTGCCTGGTTTTCAAACTGACAGCTGATGAAATCATGAAATCATGTTAAGAGACCCTGATACTGGGAAAGACTAAAGGCAGGAGGAGAGGGGATGACAAAGGACGAGATGGTTGGATGGCATCACTGATTCAATGGACATGAGTTTGAGCAAACTCCAGGAGATGGTGAGGGACAGGGAAGCCTGGTGTGCTGGAGTCCATGGGGTCACGAAGAGCTGGACACAACTGAGCAACTGAACAACAACAACGTTAAGATGTTCAAGTCTGTGCTCTTTGGCGCAGGAGCACATAAGCAGCTCCTGTCATTCTGAAATGCTTTTCCTGACCCTCACCTTAGGATATCCTGGCCTGCAGGTTTCTGCCACCTAAGCCTTTGCTATTTGCCACTCTCCCCAGTTTTGATTTTTTCCCATTTAAGTACAGCTTTCCTATGATCTATGACTCTAGGCTTGTCTTGACCTGTAACACATTACTCTTTTTTTTTTTTTTTCTTGTTCCTAATTTAAAAGCAAATTCTTTCTTTTTTTTTTTTTAATTGGTTTTGCCATACATTGACATGAATCCACCACGGGTGTACATGCGTTCCCAAACATGAACCCCCCTCCCACCTCCCTCCCCATAACATCTCTCTTGGTCATCACCATGCACCAGCCCCAAGCATGCTGTATCCTGCGTCAGGCATAGACTGGCGATTTGATTCTTACATGATAGTATACATGTTACAATGCCATTCTCCCAAATCATCCCACCCTCTCCCTCTCCCTCTGAGTCCAAAATCTGTTATACACATCTGTGTCTCCTTTGCTGTCTCGCATACAGGGTCGTCATTGCCATCTTTCTAAATTCCATATATATGTGTTAGTATACTGTATTGGTGTTTTTCTTTCTGGCTTACTTCACTCTGTATAATCGGCTCCAGTTTCATCCATCTCATCAGAACTGATTCAAATGTATTCTTTTAACGGCTGAGTAATACTCCATTGTATATATGTACCACAGCTTTCTTATCCATTCATCTGCTGATGGACATCTAGGTTCACATTACTCCTTGATTCCATGCTTAGCTTTGAAATCCAAACAGAAAAATAGTGACTTTAAATGGCATTTCATTTGAAACACACTTTATTTTTATTAATCTTATCATATTTCCCTTCTCCATGAAAATATAAAATAAGGCATTTTGATAAAATGTTCTGAAATTTAAATTTTCTTTCGAGTTAACATTAACCAAACTAACTTGCTAATATTGTTTGGTAATGTTAATATTGAATATTTTCCTCTATTTAGATCTTAAATCACTACTTATCAACCTACATTTTATTCCAGAACAGTAAAGACTGTAAGATGTGAGGAGGGAGAAGAAGGGACACAGAAAGAGTGAGCAAACTGTAACTGCTCCAGTGACAAAAGGAAAGGTCGGCATGGCAGGAAACTGAGCTGGAGAAAATTTTCCTTAGATTGCCAGAAACACTGTTAAGATAGTTGTTTTGGTTAATTTCTAGATAATCCACTTGTAGACTTATTGAGCCAAAACATGTAAAGATTATTTTTTGCTGGTCACCAACCAGCCCAGTTCAGATACCAATTTTTATTTGAAAATCACTTAACTGACATTAGTCTAGGACACAGTTCCAAAACTCCCACTTTCACCTCTCTCTCTTTTCTTGGGATTCAATAAGACAATGCTTCTCAGCCTTAAAAGACTCGGAATTTTAGCAAAATTTACATTTTAGTCCTAACTTAGATAATTCTATTATCAAAATATTCAGAAGATAATATATAAAGCTAATTTAGTTTATTGATTTTAACACAGAATTAACTGCTCTTCCATAGACTGGAGGACAATGGCCTTAAGCCCAAAAGAAGCCTTCCACTTGTTTTAGTTTTGTCCTAATGTTGAAAAACTGCCTGACAGAAGTTCCAGATGAAATAATCCAAACTGAAAACAGAAATTGATATAGAGGTCATCCCCAGAATTCAGTCTGAATTCAGAAACACCAGTGGGGACCTATACTAACCTGCTTCCTGTCTTTATCATGGCCAGGATGTCCAGTACCAAAACTGGCCTGAGCTTCCCCAGGGAGCAGAGAAAAGTTACAGGTTAAGAAATTGCAGGATTCCAAAGAAATGCAACAGTGATTTGACTTCAAGACAGTTGGGTGTTCAAGGAAAGAAAAAAAGAAACAAAATTTCTGTCTTAATTGGAAGAAAAAGTTTTGGGATCTACTTAGGAGTTTTTATCATCCCATGACTGGTTTAACACAACTCTTTCTCCTTGGATCAGGGTGATATATTCAATTTCTATTTCTTCTCTCAGATTTTGAGATCAGGAGAGAAAATGAAGAAGCTTCTTCAAACTAGAAAAAGAAAAAAAACCCCTGCGAACTCTGCATCCATTCATTGTTAAAGGGGGATATGTCCCATGGTTCTATTTTACACAAAGAAAAAGACTAAAAACATTTAGAAAGTTAGCATGGAAATCCCCAAAGCTTATAGATCATCATAACCACTCTACAGAGAGAGAAAACCCTAAGAGCTCCAAACTGGAAGAACCTCTCGACATCAGAAGAGCTACTGAGCACCAGAGGATTCATTCAGGAAAGGAGCCTCACAAGTGCCCTGGCTGTTAAGAGAAGCTTCTTTCATTCAGACATTGGTAGACACCAACATCTCCACATAGGAAAGAGAACCCATGAATGCACTATAGTTTATGAAAAGTGATTTGACAGTGTGTTTTAAGAATATTTAAAATATTTCATTTTTTTAGAATATATTTTTTTAAGAAAAAAAAATTTTTTTTTTAGAAAATATTTCTTCCACACAGCACGTGGGATCTTAGTACCCCAACCAGGGATCAAACCCAAGTGCCCTGTAACCACTGGACCACCAGGGAAGTCCCTATTTCACCTCTTTTATCAAGCAGTTCCACATCTGAGAAACAATTCTGAGGGGAGAAAGCAAAAACAGAATTGCAACAATAAAAATATAGTCATTACACAAACCTTCACCCCCACACACAGACCCACCAGCGGTTCCCCACTGCCCTGACAATAAAGCACAGATTACTCAACAAAGCTGTAAAGACCTTCAAGGTGCAGGCACTGAACTGTGGCAACCAGCCACTGCAGCTGACCCTTCCCCTACCCCAAGTCAGAATTAATTTTTGGGGGGCTCCCTGTTTCGTTTGGCTTCCCAGGTGGCGCCAGTGGTGAAGAATCCACCTGCCAATGCAGGAGACGCAAGAGATGAGGGTTCCATCCCTGGGTCGGGAAGATCCCCTGGAGAAGGAAATGGTAACCCACTCCAGTATTCTTGCCTGGAAAATTACAAGGACAGAGGAGCCTGGTGGGCTATATAGTCCATGGTGGTCACAAAGAGTTAGACACGATTGAGCCCACACCTGAAGCCTCCCTGATCCTGCACCCACTCAGCCTGGTAGTTAGACCGACTGACGCCCCTCCTTGCCTGAATAAAGGTAACCTGTCTCCGTTGAGGTTGTCTTCCTTTCTTCATTGCCTTGTCTCAAACTATACATTTTTGGTGCGGAACCCCAGGAGAGGGCAAAGCACTTGCCTCTCTCTCTCTCTCTGTTGTTTTCCCCCATCCTGGAGCCTGGAACTGTGAGCGGTGCAAGCCTTGTCCTAAGATTTTATCTGTAACTTAAGTACCCCCAGGCCTCTGGCTCTATCCCCCTCCTCTCTCTCTGACGACCTCCGGAACAGGGAATTCTTGCCATTCGACCGCTCCGCATCCAACATTCCACTCACTCCAGCCCCTAGATTAAGGTAAGATCCGGATAGTGTTCTAGAGGTCCTCTCTGGGTCCTGGGGACTCCAAGCCTAAGGCCACTTTTAAGCGATGGTGGGGGATGCTCTGTCTCGATACAGAGCTCTCTTCTGATAACTCCTATTGTGACTACGGGTGATGACCCAAACTCACAATAGGAGCTTCTGCTTGCCTCCCAATCATGGGGTCCAGTCAATTTATCCTAAAAGATTCCCCTCTGGCCTGGGTCCTCAAAAATCTCAAACCACTCTTACTCACTGAACTCAAAGCTAGCCACTTAGAATGGCTCTGTATACAGATCTAGCCTCAGTACCAACTGGACAATCAAAATTGCTGGCCTCACGTACTGACTCTGAAACCTCTCCTGAGTCTCCATCAACCCCGTTACCCCATTCCTCCAATTCCCCCTCCCCTCTTCCCTTCCCCCCTGCCATGTGATCACATACCAAACACATTTCCCTAAGAGAGGTGGCGGGACCAGAGGGCCCCACCCAAGTCCATGTGCCATTTTCATTGTCAAACATGAGCCAGATAGAAGAAAAGTTAGGATCATTTTCTGAAAACCCTACCAGATACAGAAAAATAATTCCTGAGGCTCACCCAGGCCTATAATCTCACACAGAGTGACATATATTATATCCTAAATGTCACTCACTCCAGTTGAAAAAGATTGTATCTGGCAAGCGGCAAAAGCCCACACTGATAACTTAAATAACCAAGACCTGGCTAACCCAGTTGCTGATGAGACATACCAACCCGGTGACCCAGGCATTAGGAGACTGAATCACATGATCACCTGCCTCCTAGAGGGCATGCAGAAAAATGCTCATACCCATGTCAATTATGATTAAGTCAGGGAAGTCCCCCAAGGGGCGGACGAAAATCCAGCCTTGTTCTTGGCACGCTTCACCGAGGCGGTCCAGAAATATACCAACCAGATATCACCACCTCTGCTGGGTTACCCTACCTTCATGTTCAATTCATCAGCCAGTCCGCCCCTGACATTAGACGCAAGCTTCTACAACTAGAGAAGGGCCCCGAGAGACCCAAAGAGACTTTCTAGAAGTAGCCTTCAAGGTGTTCAATAATAGAGAGGAGGAGGCTAGGAGAGAAAAAGACCGTGAGAGAAAAGCTAAATATGCCTTTTCGGCAGCAGCAATTAAGGGAAGAGATCAACCCAGCCTAAGTCATCCCAGACCAGGGCTTAAGATCCACCCCCAGACCCTACTTCCAATGCAATCAATCGGGACACTGAGCAAAGGCATGCCCAAACCCACAGCCCCACACAAAGGCATGCCCGACCTGTGGCCAATGGGGACACTGGAAGATGGATTGTCCCCAGGGATACCCTGGTGCCAGGTCTCTACCCCCCAGACTTGGAGGATAGAACATCCACAGGAACACTCTGGTGCCCCTGGGGAGGTCCCCACTTCTCCCCCAAACCCCAGCCGAACCCTACAAGAGTTGTTCCAGTGACGGGACCCAGGTTCCAGCCCCCAAGCCCATGCCTCGGACATGGGCTCAGAACTTAGGGTAGATGGGATAGTGGCCAGGAAAAAGATCTCCTTCATAGTAGACACTGGAGCCGCCTTCTCTCTCTTAACCTCCTACACTGGCCCAACCCAAAACTCAGAGCTCACAATCAAGGGGGTCCCTGGAGTCCCCTTAAACCCAAAAACCAGCCCTCCATTACTCTGTCAGTTTGGAAAATCCACCCTCATACACTCATTCCTCATAATGCCTCAGCGCCCAGGGGCACTCCTAGGGAGAGATTTGTTATCCAAATTAGGGGTCTCTATTACCATACTCCCTCTAGAGGCAGTCTCTATCTTCTATATGCAGACTGCACCCAGACCATCCCCATCCCCTACTCCTGACCTTCCCTTGGCTCTACCCACCGTAAACCCCCGAGTGTGGGATACTGATCACCCATCCATAGCCAAACATCATCCCCCAGTCCACATTACCCTAAAGGACCCCTCGGCCATAATCATCCAACAACAGTACTCTCACCCTGGAGGCCGACAAGGGACTTAAGCCTATCATTGACCATCTTCTTTAAGCCTCCATCTTAATTCCTACCCATTCACCACAAAACACGTCCATTCTGGCAGTAAAGAAGGGAACAAACTCTTGGACATTGGTCCAGTATCTACGAAAAATCAATGAGACCATCATACCAACATTCGCAGTAGTCCCCAGTCCTTACAACTTTCTGTCCACCATTCCCCTGACTACAACCTTCTTCACAGTATTATACCTTAAAGATGCCTTCTTCACCATCCCCCTCCATCTCCTCTCCCAACCCCTCTCT
Organism: Ovis aries; assembly: GCF_016772045.2. Taxonomy (NCBI): domain Eukaryota; kingdom Metazoa; phylum Chordata; class Mammalia; order Artiodactyla; family Bovidae; genus Ovis; species Ovis aries. The sequence continues at coordinate 3,262,343 of NC_056077.1, read as the reverse complement.
GCCTTCACCTGGCAGGACCCCAAGACTCATGTCTCCCAGCAACTAACATGGACAGTTCTTCCCCAAGAGTTCAGAGACAGCCTCCACTTTTTTGGACAGGCTTTATAAAAGGACCTACAGACACTCGACCTGGCCCCTAGTTACCTTCTCCAATACGTAGATGACCTCCTTTATAGCCCAACCCAAAAACTTTGCCTCCAACATACTGCCAAACTCCTTGAGGCCCTAGGGTCCTGGGCTTATTGGGTATCCTGATCCAAGGCCCAAATAGCCCAGACAGAAGTCACCTACCTGGGATTCTCAGCCCACCAACAAAGAACCATTCCTCCAGGCAGAATCCAGGCCTGAATTGACTGTCTGCCTCCAAAAATCAAACGGGAATTCCTGTCTCTCCTCGGTCTCCTAAACTTTCTCCATATCTGGATCCCCAATTTCTCCCACATTGCAAAGCCACTTTATGAGGCAAGCAAAGGGTCCTTAGAGGAACCCCTCCTCGCTAGCCTATCCTATTTGCCAGCTCACCCAGAGCCTCCTCTGAGTGCCAACTCTCCACCTGCCAGGTTACACCAGACCATTTTTCCTCTGTGCACATTCCAAGCAAGGACAGGCCCTGGGGCTTCTATGCCAGAGGGCCGGAGACACCTGGGGTCCCATAGCCTATTTATCGAAACACCTTGACACTGTGACCAAGGGGTGGCCTCCCGCATACCAGCCATGGCTGCCATCGCAGCCTTGGTGCCTGAAGCAAACAAGCTCTCTAGGCATGCCCCCTTAACAGTCTGCTCTCCACACACCCTCCGAGACCAGCTATCTCACTGGGCTTTTCTCTCCCTTCCCTCTTCCAGGGTACAAATTCTACACGTCTTTTTCGTTGACCCCCAACTCTCATTCTCCCCCTGCCAGTTTATCACCCACGCCTTCTATAACAGGCCCTCCCCTACATAGCTGCAGTCTAACAGTGGATCTTACCCAAAATCCCTTCCAACACTTAACAGATCAGCCCATCTTAGACCCTGACACCCCACACTGGTTCACTGATGGCAGCTCTCAAAAATCCCCACCCTTCGCGACAGGATATACCATCATTCAAGCAGATCTTCATCACGACCACGGGACACAGATAATTGAAGCCTCACCTCTGCCACCTCACACCACCTCCCAACAGGCAGGACTAATAGCTCTCACCTGAGCTTTGACCCTGGCTAAAAATCGAAGAGTTAACATCTAAATGGACTCCAAATATGCCTATAATATACTCCACTCAAACATCCTGATATGGAGAGAAAGAGGGTTCCTCACCCAAAGGGGATCCCCCATCATCAATTCAGATCTTAACCACAAGCCTCTAGAGGCTGCACTCTCACCAAACAAAGCCACCATCCTCCACTGTAGGGGACATCAAAAAGGAAGTCTCATACCAACCTACAACAAAACCGCAGATCAGAAGGCAAAAGAGGCAGCTCTGTCCCATCTCACTCTCCAGTCCCCTGCCATCTTAGCCCTGACCCCATCCGATCCTTCCACCACTAGAGAAATCCTCTCCTATCTACACTCTTTCTTTCATCCTTCGTCCAAGGTACTCCAACAGTTCAGCTGTAACCACTTCCCCATATCGACTGCTGACCAACATTATTTATATAACCTTACCCGCTCCTGTCAGGCATGTCAACATACTAATCCCAATTCCAACCTCAAACCTACATCCTTCCCAACCCATCAAATGCGAGGCAGCCTCTCAGCACAAGACTGGCAGATAGACTTAACTCACTTGCCCCCAGTTCGGAGAGTGCGATACCTCCTGGTCCTCGTGGACACCTTTTCGGGATGGGTAAAAGCATTTCCCACAACAAACAAAAGAGCCCACACTGTGGCCCAGGTCCTCCTCACAGAAATTATCCCCAGGTTTGGCCTACTTTCATGCCTACAGACTGATAATGGCCCAGAATTCACGTCCAGGGTCACCCAATAAATTGTCCAATTCTTACAGATACCCTGGAAATTTCACATTCCATACCATCCCCAGTCCTCAGAGAAGGTAAAAAGGATGAAGAGGATAATCAAAGAAACTCTCACCAAATTATCCCTCGAGGTACATCTAGACTGAACCAAACTGTTGCCGATTGCGCTCCTCAAAATACGGGCTTTGCCCAGAAAACCCCCTGGGTTAAGCCCCTTTGAAGTGATCTATGGAAGGCCCATGACTCCCCTGGACTTCCCCCTGAACCTCCTCCCCTATCAAGCTCCCTTCACTCCCCTCTGATGGCAGAACTCTGTGACGCCCTCTGGAAATACATCAACCACAACTTGCCCACCCCTGACCCCCAAGCTCCCTCGCCCTCTCTACAGATTGGGGACATTGTCTATCTGTCTGACAATCCCCAGGATGACCTCACCCCAAAGTGGCAGGGACCATTCAAAATCATCCTTCTTACCTCGACAGCAGCTAAACTCAAAAAGGTCACCACTTCGGTACACCTCTCTCACCTAAAAAGGGTTATTTCCAATCACACTAATGCCTATCAGGTCTCCCTCACAGGGCCCACCTCCATAAAAATCACCTGAGGACAACCTCTGTCGACCATCCAAGAAGACACTGAATGACCTGGACACTCCTCAACCTGCAGCTGTTCCTGACCCAACTACTACAAGACCTCTGGATCAGCACCCCAACAGGAACCTCCTTTGAAGGCCTGACCATGCTGGTGTCTCAAGTGTGGCGTCAGGGAACCTTCTACAACCTAAGTCCAGATGAGATTGATTTATTTACTCTCATTCTCTACAACATTCTATATCCTTATGAACATTCTTCCTTTTCAGATTCAAGCTATCACAAACTCGAGGCCTTCTGCCTCTCGCCTCTCCCCGTCTTTCTGGCCGTAACCACATTCTTAATCTTTGCTATAGGCCTAACAACTGTCTCCCCTGGGGACTGGTCACCCACCCTACGCCTCCTTGTCGGTATCGCCTACTGCGTTCTACTCCAAGGGTGCTATGTCCTCCGTGCTGCCTAACTAACAGACCCATAACTCCCCTGTTCCTTACCCTTGTTACACTCCCTGCCTTTTGGCTAGCCCCTACCCCTGCTTAGACGTTTATTCCTATGTTCATTCCTCATGCTATAATGAGGCCCCTAAACCATGCACCGGGGGGAAGTCCAGATCCCTACTCACTGTTAAAATAGAAAAGACAGGGAGCTCCCTGAGCAACTGCTATATGCCAAATGGAAAAGACACATGCTTCTATCCCACTACCCACTGCGGGTACTCAGACAGGGGAGGGGCACAAGACCAATAACTTAAAAGGAACCAAAAGCAGGTCATAGAAGACCTAATTTCCCAGATGCAGGTGACCCCCGAGCCCTATGGACACCTGGACCTCCTTTCCCAACTACAGCCTCTCCTAATCCTCTGACAAGCGACACCTGACCCGCCTTCTTAACTCCTCCTTCCAATTCTTCCAGGACACACAACACACATCCCGGTGCCGGATAGGCCTGTCACTGTCTCCATCACCACACACAGCAATCCCTTTACCCTCCACATGGTTGCCACAGGGCAGCTATACCTCCCCTCCCTAACAGAACGCCACACAACTCATTGGGCCAGTTTCTGACAATATCCTTCTTTCAGCCCCTTCAAACCTAACCTGTATCAATTACTCTAGCTCCAACTACACTGGTCTCACAAACCACTCCCTCCTGTTCCACTTGGGTTCTCTGGAACAGCACAAATAATTGCACCAACCCAGGAATCTTCCTTCTCTGTGGGACCTACGCATATTCATGTCTCCCCCCGACCCCCCTGGACCTTGCATCTTGGTCTTCCTGACCCTGGGTCTAGCAATCCTCAAAGAAGAAGAGATACAACAGATAGTCGACCCCCAAGTGGAACATTCCCACAGGAAAAAACAAGCTATCGTGGCCCCCCTCCTGACTGGGACTGGCATAGCGGCAGCCCTGGGCACAGGGATTGGGGGCATCTCAACCTCCGCCCATTTCTACTACAAGCTGTCCCAAGAACTCAATGAGGATGTGGAGCAGGTGGTGGGATCTTTTGTTTCAGTCCAAAGACAAATTAACTCATTAGCTTATGTGGCCCTACAAAACAGACGAGCCCTGGACCTTCTCACCATGGAAAAGGGAGGAACCTGCCTTTTCCTAAGAGATGACTGCTGCTATTTTCTTAATGAAACAGGCATAGTCCAAGGAAGCGTCAGAGAACTTAGAGACAGAATCAAACGCAGCATAAAAGAGTTACAAAATCTTTCCATTCCCAAAGCCTATTCCGAATTGGCCCTCCTTTGGTTGCTCCCTTTCTTGGGACCATTGGTACTTATCATTTTATTCCTCTTATTTGGACCCTGTTTCTTCAATCTCTTTCAAAGCTTTCTCCAAGACCGGATTTGGGCCATCTCTCAAGTCCAAGTGAAGACCATTCTTCTTAAGAGCCTCACCTCAGCCTCGGGAAAAGGAGACCCTGGGCCCTAGGACAGGCCTCTATTCCAGACCCAGAGCCGTCGCCTCTACCCAGCAGGAAGTAGCCAGAGAGATACGGTGCCCTTTCCCCCCGTCTTTTTATGATTTCAGGGTCTGGAATGAAGGAGTCTTCGGGCCTGGAAGAAGGAGATAACCACTTCAAAGGCCCACGCTGGACCAGCTGACTTCAGGGAAAACAAAACTGAACTGAAAAGTCCCACCCTGATACTCTGGCAGATTGCATCAGCCAGAGACTTTCAACCCCCGGCATGGAGGCCCCCCGCCCACCCCTGTTCAACCGCAAACTGCCATCTCAGCTAAAGACTACCCAGAACGCCCCGCGTGACCAAATTTTCCCATAGCGCTTTCGCAAACCTCCCCTTAAATATGAAGCCTCCCTGATCCCGTGCACGCTCAGCCTGGTCATTAGACCGACCGTCACCCCTCCTTGCCTGAATAAAGGTAACCTGTCTCCGTCGAGGTCGTCTTCCTTTCTTCATTGCCTCGTCTCGAACTATTAGTGCTTTGTTTGCTGTTGTTGTTCAGTCACCTAGTCGTGTCCCAACTCTTTGCGACCCTATGGACTGAAGCATGCAGGCCTCTCTGTCCCTCACCATTTCCCAAAGTTTGCCTAAGTTCATGTCTGTTGCACTGGTGATGCCATCCAGCTAACTCATCCTCTGACGCCTCTTCTTCTGCCATCAATCTTTCCCAGCATCAGTGACTTTTCCAATGAGTCAGCTATTCGCATGAGATGAGCAGAATACTGGAGTTTCAGCTTCAGCATCAGTCCTTCCAACCAGTATTCAGGGTTGATTTCCCTTAAGATTGACTGGTTTGATTGCCTTGCGATCCAAGGGACTCTCAGGAGTCTTCTCCAGCATCACAGTTCGAAGGCATCAATTCTTTGGTGCTCCACCTTCTTTATCGTCCAGCTCTCACAACTGTATGTGACCACTGGGAAGACCATGGCCTTGACTATATGAGCCTTTGTCAGCAATGTCTCTGCTTTTCAACACACTGTCTAGGTTTCTCATAGCTTTCCTGCCAAGAAGCAAATGTCTTCATATTTCATTGCTGCAGTCACTGTCCGCAGTGATTTTAGAACCCAAGAAGAAGAATTCTGTCACGACTTCTATCTTTTCCCTCTCTATTTGCCAGTGCTTTGTTTCAGTTCAATTCAGTTCAGTCGCTCAGTCATGTCCGACTCCTTGCAACCCCATGAATCGCAACACGCCAGGCCTCCCTGTCCATCATCAACACCCAGAGTTCACTCAAACTCATGTCCATCGAGTTGGTGATGCCATCCAGCCATCTCATCCTCTGTCGTCCCCTTCTCCTCCTGCCCCCAATCCCTCCCAGCATCAGAGTCTTTTCCAATGAGTCAACTCTTCGCATGAGGTGGCCAAAGTACTGGAGCTTCAGCTTTAGCATCATTCCTTCCAAAGAACACCCAGCACTGATCTCCTTCAGAATGGACTGGTTGGATATCCTTGCAGTCCAAAGGACTCTCAAGAGTCTTCTCCAACACCACAGTTTAAAAGCATCAATTCTTCAGTGCTCAGCTTTCTTCACAGTCCAACTCTCACATCCATACATGACCACAGGAAAAACCATAGCCTTGACTAGACGGACCTTTGTTGGCAAGGTAATATCTCTGCTTTTCAATGTTATCTAGGTTGGTCATAACTTTCCTTCCAAGGAGTAAACGTCTTTTAATTTCATGGCTGCAGTCACCATCTGCAGTGATTTTGGAGCCCCCAAAAATAAAGTCTGACACTGTTTCCACTGTTTCCCCATCTATTTCCCATGAAGTGATGGGACCAGATGCCATGGTCTTCGTTTTCTGAATGTTGAGCTTTAAGCCAGCTTTTTCACTCTCCTCTTTCACTTTCATCAAGAGGCCCTTTAGTTCCTCTTCACTTTCTGCCATAAGGCTGGTGTCATCTGCATATCTGAGGTTACTGATATTTCTCCCGGCAATCTTGATTCCAGCTTGTGCTTCTTCCAGCCCAGCATTTCTCATGATGTACTCTGCATATAAGTTAAATAAGCAGGGTAACAATATACAGCCTTGACATACTCCTTTTCCTATTTGGAACCAGTCTGTTGTTCCATGTCCAGTTCTAACTGTTGCTTCCTGACCTGCATACAGGTTTCTCAAGAGGCAGGTAAGGGGTCTGGTATTCCCATCTCTTTCAGAATTTTCCACAGTTTATTGTGACCCACACAGTCAAAGGCTTTGGCGTAGTCAATAAAGCAGAAATAGATGTTTTTCTGGAACTCTCTTGCTTTTTCCATGATCCAGCGGATGTTGCCAATTTGATCTCTGGTTCCTCTGCCTTTTCTAAAACCAGCTTGAACATCTCAAAGTTCATGGTTCACATATGCTGAAGCCTGGCTTGGAGAATTTTGAGCATTACTTTACTAGCGTGTGAGATGAGTGCAATTGTGCGGTAGTTTGAGCATTCTTTGGCATTGCCTTTCTTTGGGATTGGAATGAAAACTGACCTTTTCCAGTCTTGTGGCCACTGCTGAGTTTTCCAGATTTGCTAGCATACTGAGTGCAGCACTTTCACAGCATCATCTTTCAGGATTTGAAATGGCTCAACTGGAATTCCATCACCTCCACTAGCTTTGTTCGTAGTGATGCTTTCTAAGGCCCACTTGACTTCACATTCCAGGATGTTTGGCTCTAGGTGAATGATCAAACCATCGTGATTATCTGGGTCATGAAGATCTTTTTGTACAGTTTTTCTGTGTATTCTTGCCACCTCTTCTTAATATCTTCTGCTTCTGTTAGGTCCATACCATTTCTGTCCTTTATCGAGCCCATCTTTGCATGAAATGTTCCCTTGGTATCTCTAATTTTCTTGAAGAGATCTCTAGTCTTTCCCATTCTGTTGTTTTCCTCTATTTCTTTGCATTGATCGCTGAGGAAGGCTTTCTTATCTCTCCTTGATGTTCTTTGGAACTCTGCATTCAGATGCTTATATCTTTCCTTTTCTCTTTTGCTTTTTGCTTCTCTTCCTTTCACAGCTATTTGTAAGGCCTCCCCAGACAGCCATTTTGCTTTTTTGCATTTCTTTTCCATGGGGATGGTCTTGATCCCTGTCTCCTATACAATGTCACAAACCTCCGTCCATAGTTCATCTGGCACTCTATCTATCAGATCTAGTCTCTTAAATCTATTTCTCACGTCCACTGTATAATCATAAGGGATTTGATTTAGGTCATACCTGAATGGTCTAGTGGTTTTCCCTACTTTCTTCAATTTAAGTCTGCGTTTGGCAATAAGCAGTTCATGATCTGAGCCACAGTCAGCTCCCAGTCTTGTTTTTGCTGACTGTATAGAGCTTCTCCATCTTTGGCTGCAAAGAATAGAATCAATCTGATTTTGGTGTTGACCATCTGGTGATGTCCATGTGTAGAGTCTTCTCTTGTGTTGTTGGAAGAGGGTGTTTGCTATGACCAGTGCATTCTCTTGGCAAAACTCTATTAGCCTTTGCCCTGCTTCATTCCGTACTTCAAGGCCAAATTTTCCTGTTACTCCAGATGTTTCTTGACTTCCTACTTTTGCATTCCAGACCCCTATAATGAAAAGGACATCTTTTTTGGGTGTTAGTGCTTTGTTTAGAGATCATTTTTAGCACTTAACACAGTTCTTCTTAACTAGGAGGATTAACTGCAATCTTCCCCTGCCCTTCCAATATACATATATCAGTATCACACATATGACTAGAGTTTTACAAGATAGAGAACAGCAGTAACTCATTTCTTTATCCCATAATGTACCCATACATACTAAACTTTAAATGTTTGTAGCTTTGAACAAAGAGAGATGTTGAATAATACCTCTTGGAAACTAAGAACATAGAACACTGCATGGATATATCTTATTGCTTCTAAGCATTCTGAAAAGGGCAAAAAAAACAGTGCCCACCTCATAAGTACCAAAAAGGTTAATGAAATATATTTACACGCAGGCTCTATACAAAATAAACTTTCAATAAATATCAGTGTATTTTATTGCTTTTGTTATTTGATGAGAAAAGCATTTGAGGCTGTAAATATTTTTCTAACAGAATGGGGCCAGCAGAGGATGAGATGGTTTGATGGCATCACCAACATGAATTTGAGCCAACTCTGGGAGACAGTGAAGGACAGGGGTGCCTGGACAGGGAAGCCTGGTGTGCTACAGTCCATGGGGTCACAAAGAGTTGGACATGACTTAAGGATCCAAGAACAACAATTTCTTCTATGTGCAGCTCTGGTTATATTTCATAATTTCTATATAAAGTAATGTCTTTATTGATGATTTCAAAATAGTCATTGCAGTTTTCATATTCTATTTATGACTGTGCAGTGTGTGGAATCTCAGTTCCCCAACCATTAGACCACCAAGGAATTCCCATCACTGCCATTTTTATTATTTCCTCTTTGAGCCAAGAGTTGGCCAACTGCTCAAACTGTTCCAGAAAATTTCTCTATATAAAAAAAAATTTTTTTACTTCATTCATTAGAAAATGAGATTCATTCTATTTCTGCTTTGAAAATTCATTTCAGTTTTCTTCAGACTTATATTTAATAAAACTTGTTAATTATACTCAAAGCCCTAGAAAACAAGGGATCCATCTCTAGGAGCAAATCTAGAGTAGTCTTGGACTGCTCAAGTGTTCTTGTGTCTTTAGAAGCATCCTTGGTGGTGAGTGAAGGGGAAGTGAGATAGAGTTTAATTGCTTCCCAATTCTGCCTCCTGGGTGTTTGCTTTTGTTTTTTACTTCCTCTTCCCTTACTGCTAAGTCGCTTCAGTCGTGTCTGACTCTGTGTGACCCCATAGATGGCAGCCTACCGGGCTCCCCCATCCCTGGGATTCTCTAGGCAAGAATACTGGAGTGGGTTGCCATTTCCTTCTCCAATGCATGAAAGTGAAGTCGCTCAGTCATGTCCGACTCTTAGCGACCCCATGGACTGCAGCCTCCTCCGTCCATGGGATTTTCCAGGCAAGAGTACTGGAGTGGGGTGCCATTGCCTTCTCCAATTGGTCTTCCCTTACTAAGAGGTTTTAAAAGCAAAACAAAACAAAACAAAACAAAAAAATTATCATATGGATTTTATTTTAGGCCAGGCCAGGAGGCTTGTAGAATCTTAGTTGCCTAGCCAAGCCCTCGTCAAAGTGTGGAGTTCTAACCACTGGACTGTGTGGATTTCGTATAGCAACTGTTAACAGCAGCCTACCTAATTAAAGCTGATAATAAAGATAGGCGACAAATGGACCTAGAAGAGGCTCATCCCTTTCTCTAGCTGAGACAGGCCTCCTTAAGATGCCGTGTTGTTTGTTTTCTGAGCAGAGAAATCTGGCGGAAGCCATTTTAAGATTTTTTCGTTTGTGACTTTTCAGAATCTGCAGCAATTCTCTCAGTGTGATGAGAATGTTATCTAGGCTAAAATCAAGGAACTCAAGGAAGAGACTGCTGAATCCACCCTCAAGGGGCTCACAGTATGGTAAGGAGTGAAGCATGGTACACTCTGCTTACAGGCAATTTCACAGTTTCCCAAAAATACATCCTAAGGGCCCTCCAGGAAACGTCATGATCTTTAATTCTGAAATGAGTACCCATCCTGAAATCATCTCTCAGCAACATTAGGAACTGCTTCCAGGGACCTCCATGGTGGTCCAGAGGTTAAGAATACTCCTACCAACGCAGGGTACATGGGCTCAATCTCTGGTTCAGGAACTAAGATCCCACATGCCACAGAGCAGCTAAGTCACAACTACTGAGGCCTGTGTGTTGCAATAACTGAAGCAGACACAAAGAGCCCCTGTGCTGCAAAGAAAGAAAGCTGCTGGAGGACTGTTCTTGGGGGTGGGATGGGAGTGGGGTGGTGTCCACTGTGCTTCCAGCTGCAGCCGCAGAATTCACATGTGAGGGTGCTCTCTACAGGACAGGTGAAATGCCACCTGAATTTTGATATTGATCTGTGGGTGAAGAAACTTGTCCTAAGGCTTTCCTGAGCAAACAGCCTTTCAGTCTTTTCTTATTTCAACTATATTTTTAAAATTTTAGCTTCAGTTCTCTATCTTCAGGGGAGTTAAGGTATGAGACTTTATAGATTCTCGTTAAAAAGTCTGTGTTAATTTGATACCTGCAGCGTGCGTATGTTTCTGCGTGTGTGCCTACTTTGCAGCTAGGTCTGTGCAGTGCTCCCTTCCCTGGTAGCTCAGCAGTAAAGAAGCCGCTTGCCAAGGCAGGAGACTTCAGTTGGGAAGATCCCTTGGAGAAGGAAATGGCAACCCACTCCAGTATTCCTGCCTGGAGAATCCCATGGACAGAGGAGCCTGGCAGGCTACAGTCCATAGGATCGCAGAGAGTTAAATACGACTTAGCCACTAAGCAACAACAACAACGTGTTTCCTTCATTACTGGCAAACTTCACATATTACTTGAAAACTTCACACATTAGTTTCTCTATGGGCACAATCTGCTTTTTAAAAACCACTTTTCTAATCGTCTGCATTCCAGTTAAAAATATTTCAGTTATGAGATTTTTTTTTACAGTTTTTACTATAAAAATAATGAGCAAAGTATGAAAGTCTGCCTCTAAGATTAAGCATGCTGTATTTTCTGTTTTGCCTTTTAAGTTTTACATTGGAAATACATTCACGGAGTATGTTCCATGTGTCATAAAATGTTTACATACTCACTGAAAACCACAAAAATGCATAGAGAACATTTTAAAACTGTAAAAAGCACAACCTCCTAATCCCAATTCTATTCTCTAGAGGTTGTCATATTATTTCTTGAATCTATCTTCAGATTTTCAAATTTTAAAAATTATTTTTCCTAGGACTTCCCTGGCGATCGATCCAGTGGTTAATACTCCACACTTCCCCTGCAGGGGGCAAGGATTGATCCCTGGTCAGGGAACTAAGACCCTGCATGCCACACGGGCAAGAACAAAAATTTTTCCCCTGTTATTTAATAACATGGGATTATATTATCACATCTCATGGTAAACCTGCTCTTCTCATTTAATAATATATTAATATATTGACCATCATTGCACATTAGCACATGGAAAGGGAGGCATGCTTGGTGGCTAAGTCATATTCAACTCTTTGCAACCCCATGGACTGTAGCCCTCCAGGCTCCTCTCTCCAGGCAACAATACTGGAGTCAGTTGCCATTTCCTCCTCAACGGTATTTTCCCGACTCAGGGACTGAAACTGCATCTCCTGCATTGGCAGGCGAGTTCTTTACCACTGCACCACCTGGGAAGTGCTCACTGTAACACATCAGCAAACTAAAAGACACACCCACAGGCACCATGACAGTTCCAAGGCTCACCAGAAAGGTCAAAAAGTGGGCGGCGGCCCAATTCCTGCAAATCTACACTCCCTTTTAAGGGATGCAGTACAGCGCATAGAAGGATTTTCCAAAATTACTAAGCCATCCCCCAAGTGATGGTCATCTAAATTGTTTACAATTTCTAACTGGCAAGTGTAGCAGGCAGGGGAATGTTCCATAAGATTGAGAATGATCTGAATAAGAAGATGCCCCCCACACCGCCATGTTAGTCTAGTTAACTAGAATTCAGTCTAGTTATGTTTATCTGAGACTAGAAAGTAGTCTTGATGGCAAGGACTTCAAAAAAGAATGTTGGATCTACAATTACAGCTAGACCATCAACCTGAGTGTTCCCTCTTTTTTACTTTTCTCCTGCAGTAGATCTTTCTTGAAGGTAAAACAGTTAAAACGTAGGGGCTGCTCTAGCTGACATAGGGGAGGGGGTGTCTGTATCTAGAGCCGCCTGCAGATTTCTGCAGGTGGGCTTCAGAAAGCCCATGAAGCCCCTGAAGTGATATACATAACTGTAGTTGCAAGTGCCTTTTTTTTTTCTTTCCTGAAAAACACACAAACAAGAAAAACGAAAGGGAATTCCCGGGCAGTCCACTGGTTGGGACTCAGGGCTTTCACTACCAGACCGGGGTTCAATTCCCAGTCAGGGAACTAAGATGCTGCAAGCCGCGCGGGGCGGCCAAAAAACCACTGCCCTAACGGTCCATAGCCATATCACTAGACTTTTCCAAAGGAATCACGATACAGACAAGTTTAAGAATCGGTACTAATCAGGATTAGTAGGAGCAGCATTTGAAAACCGAGAAGACGGCAGTGCTGGTGCTGGGCTGAACAATCTATTTCACACTTCTTCCTAGGATTGGAAATTACCGTTTACACACCTCTCTCCTCCTCAGGTGATAAGCTCCTCGAGGCAGGGACCCTGCCTGCCCGTGACCACCTCGCCCCTGCCACTGGAAGAGGTACACAGCAGGCACTCGGTAAATACTTGCCATAACTGGGGACCTACAGACCCAGCGCAGCCCCGTGGCGCCGAAGCCCGGGAATCGCCGGCCGCCGCGGGCCCAGCGAATTCCACTTGCCCGCGTAGCTCCCGGGATACCAGCGACTACGACCGCGCCTCTCAGCACGGCGAGCGGCCGCTCGGGCGGGAAGCAACTACAGGCCACCGCAGCCGCCAATCTTCACCACGGCGGCCCAGCACCGCTAAGAGACGCGGCGCCGGAGGGCCCGCCCACCCGCCTTCCTATTGACTCCGCACACTCCCGGGGCCTCCTGGGGGATGTACTTCCGAGCGTCTTGCGCACAAATGCGGGCGCTGCAAGGGCAGACCCAGCGGTGAGTCGCGCCTGTCGGGCCTTTCTCTGCCTCCAGCAGGCCCTGCGGGCTCCTGGCAGAGATGGTGTGCCCAGCCGATTTCCACCTCAGCGCCTGCCCGCCTGCTGTTGCCCTGCGCTGACACTTCCCCTTTTTATCCTCGGGCCATTCTTCGTGCAGACTAACCGCTCTTGCCGCAAGCGCGGAGTTTGGACCGAAGGGGTCCTGAAGGTGATGACAGTGCTGGAGCAGGAATCTCCTGTCCTCATCTGTGGACACCTCCCACGACGTGCCAGGCGTTGGAACACCAAAGAATGAAGCTAGGATTTCTTCCACGATGCCGGCGGCGCTTGCAAACATTATCTGGTTGACTTCCATTATCAACCCATTTGACAGATAGGAAAACAATTTCGGAGAAGTGGAATAATTTGCCCAGGTCACACAGGTCCTAGATATTAGAGTCGCATATTTCCTCATCACTCCATGCAGCTTCCAAACTCGTCAACAGTTTCAGTGCAAGGTGATGAGCAAGAATGAAATGACCAGAGCACCAGGAAGGAGGGGTCAGCTCTGCCAGTGATGAGAAGTGGGTGGTGGAAGGAGACAGAATTAGGTAAACCTAACCTCAAAGGATGCATGGAAGGGAAAGCAGTTGCCTTTGGCGGTTAGGGACTGTGTGCTCAAGGCCAGCCTCCTAATAGGGGCCATATAAATACTGGTAGAACAAACAATAAATTGTTTTCCAATTTTTTAAATTGTAAAATGTTTGGACTTCCCTGGTGGTCCAGTGGTTAAGACTCCACACTTCCACTGCTTGGTTCACGAGTTCCATTCCTAGTGGGGGAACTAAGATCCTCCATTCCACATGCCTCCCACGGTTGGGCGCATGTAAAATGTTTAAATACTTAAAGAGTAAAATGAATTCCCACTTACTCTCCATCTAGATTTAACAATCAGAATAAATAATGTGTAGAGCACTTTATGGGGCTTCCCTGTGGCTCAGATGGTAAAGCTTCTCCCTGCAGTGTAGGAGACCCAGGTTTGATCCTGTGGTCTGGAAGATCCTCTGGAGAAGGGAATGGCTACCTACTCCAGTATTCTTGCCTGGAGAATCCCATGGACAGACGAGCCTGCAAGGCTACAGTTCATGGGGTCACAAAAGAGTCAGACACGACTTAGCAACTAAACAGCAAACACAGCACTTTATAATGTATAAAGCCTCTGGTTTAAGGTTCAGTTCAGTTGTCGCTCAGTCGTGTCCAACTCTTTGCGACCCCATGAATCCCAGCACGCCAGGCTTCCCTGTCCATCACCAACTCCTGGAGTTCACTCAAACACGTCCATCGGGTCGGTGATGCCATCCAGCCATCTCATCCTCTGTCGTCCCCTTCTCCTCCTGCCCCCAATCCCTCCCAGCATCAGAGTCTTTTCCAATGAGTCAACTCTTTGCATGAGGTGGCCAAAGTACTGGAGTTTCAGCTTTAGCATCATTCCTTCCAAAGAAATCCCAGAGTTGATCTCCTTCAGAATGGACTGCTTGGCTCTCCTTGCAGTCCAAGGGACTCTCAAGAGTCTACTCCAACACCATAGTTCAAAAGCATCAGTTCCTCAGCACTCAGCCTTCTTCATAGTCCAACTCTCACATCCATACCATAATGCAAATGAAGCTCTCATTTGGTAACCTATTCTGACACTGTTAATGCATTACCTGGGACAGGTCAAAGCCACCCATCACACCCCACTTTGGAGAGTTGGCGTCCTCTCCCACTTTTTCCACCCACTGAGGGAGTCAGAGGTTGTCCTAGAAGTTGGTTCACCCTCAGAGACAACACCCACTCCAGTGTTCTTGCCTGGAGAATCCCAGGGATGGGGGAGCCTGGTGGGCTGCCGTCTATGGGGTTGCACAGAGTCGGACATGACTGAAGTGACTTAGCAGCAGCAGCAGAGACAACAGCTACAATATGTTTCTCAGAGGGAAGTTCATTACCTGGAAACTCACTTTGAACTTGAATGGTTAGCCTCTCAAAGTGTCAGATTTCTCCCTTAAAATTCAATATACTGGTGGATGAGGGAGAATTTGAGTTACAGTGGGATCCATTATTTTCAATTTAAGATTAACACAGGAACTCTTCCACGATCTTCCCAACAGGGCTTTCCATTCTCTTAATAATAGATATGTATTATGTTCAGGATCCCCTGGAAAAGGGAATGGCTACCCACTCCAGTATTCTTGAATGGAGAATTCCATGGACAGAAGAGCCTGGTGGGCCACAGTCCATAGTGTCACAAAGAGTCAGACATGCCTGAGTGACTAACACTTTCACTTAATTATATTCAACACCATAAACCTCTTTTATCATGAGGGCTGGGAAGACAGGATTGATATGTGCTTTGAAGCTAAACTAATTATGAAAAGACTTTTTTTAACTTATCTTTTTTCTTATTATAAAGTTAATACATATTGATTTTAAAGGCCCCAAATGATCCAAATTTGAACATTGTCGAATGTGATACCTCTGATGACCCGGAATGGAGAAAAGGTCAGGGGTCAGGGCTGACCGCACAGGTTGGACCCTTGGCAGCAGTTCCACTGGATCTAGATTTGTCATGTCCCTTTATTTGGGGGATGTGCACACACGTATAGTCACAGATGTACAGAAAGAAGAGCTCATCAACACTCCATTTGTTAATCAAACATCTAAAATGCATCCTGAAGACTATAATGCTATTTTCAAATTTCTTCATTAAAAAAAAAAAAATCACTGGGGACTTCCCTGGTGGCTCAGTGGTAAAGAATCTCCCTGACGATGCTGGAGACACGAGTTCAATTCCTGATCCAGGAAGATTCCCACATACCGCAGAGCAACTAAGCCCATGTGCCACAACTACTGAGCCTGTGCTCTAGAGCCTGGGAGCCGCAAATACTGAGTCCATGTGTTGCAGCTACTGACGCCTGGGCGCCCTTGAGCCCATGCTCCCTGACAAGAGAAGCCACCGTGTTGACAAGTCGGCGCATCACAACTAGTGAGCAAGCCCCCGTTCTTTGCAACTAGAGAAAAGCCTGAGCAGCACAAAGACCGAGCACAGGCAAAAGTAAATAAATAAATAAGTAAAATTTTAAAAATATATCACTGGATGGGACTTCCCTGGTGGTCCAGTGGCTGGGACTCTGAGCTCTCAATTCAGGGTGCCTGAGTTCAATCCCTGGTCAGGGAACTACGCCCTACATGCCGCAACTGGGGATCCCACACTTGGCAACAAAGATCCTGAGTGCCTCAACTAGGACCTGGGGTGGTCAAATAAATAAATATTAAAAAGGAAAACAATCACTGGAACCACAAAAAATGAAAGCATTATGAGCCTCTCTTGACCTAGAAAAGCCTCAGCGGCAGCAAAGCACTATCTTTCAATACCTCTCTGCCTCAGAATTGCTCCTGTTGCAAAAAGCGTCACTGAAATTGCAAAACATCCTGCTGTAGAGTGGAAAGTCCCACTTCCTATGCGATTTGGTCATAGGTGCCTTAGTCTTAGCTTAGAGGAGTTTCCTGGCCAGTCAGATCAACGTCAGAACTCCCAGGAACCGGAAGGATGCTTTGTGGCATTGCACAATTTCATCACTTCTGTGGAAGCAGTGGGAGACTGCCTTCCGGAATCTTGTGCAGGTCTTGGTCCCAGAAAAATCCCAGTTAAAACCCTTCTGGCCCAAACTGTGAATTTCACACATCTGATATTTGCACCATAAAGGTGCATTTGAGTTCATCCATTTTTTTTTTTTAAGGGAAGATGTTGGGTTTGGGTCTTATTTTCTCACCAGGATCCAGAAAACTGGGTGTTATCAGTTGTTAAATCCCAAACACTGGGAATACAAATCACATGGACCATCCAGACAACAAAATAAATTCAACCAATCGGAACTCAAGGAAGCCTTGAACCCAGGTTGGTCATACTCAGGGCTGTTTGTTCAGCCAGGCATCAGAATGCTGTCACTGACCTGCTGGAATGGTCAGCATGGCCCATTTTGAGCCTCACTGGTCAGCTGAAAAGGTGACGTTCAGGGTTAGTGATGAATAGTAAAATAAAGTATCATTATTGGAGGGAGACAGTATTACAAAGTGGTTAATAGAGTGAGTTTGAACCCTGACTCTGGGGCAGGTCTCTAACCCACTAATCCCAGCTGTAAATGTAGGTGATAAATCCTGCTCTGAAGGGATGCTGCACAGATTTTAGAGAACAATGGGTATAAAGCACAGAATTAAAAAAAAAAAAGCACAGAGTAAGCATCATTCAGGGGTAACTGTATCACCAACAAAACATTTGGGAAAAATATCTGTAAGCCAAACATTTCATGACGAAGACAGCAAGTTTCAATCAGGATATGGCATCATTTGCCAACTCAGTGATAGAAATGTCACCATTTTGCAACCACCACTCTAGCAACTGATTTCGGAAGGGATCATCAATGAAGGCTAACACCGTGGGGTGAAAGACTGAGAGCACAAGACCCTTCCACACGCCAGGTACATGTTAATAACAAAGAAAGAAAACGACCTTTTACAATGGAGAGATTCCCAAGGATAAATAGGATATATCCCCAATCTAATAATGAGGAAACAATCACACAAATCTACACTGAGGAACGTTGTACTTGAAACAGACTTTTTTAAAAACATTAATGTCTTGAAACGAAGAATTTCAAAAGGTGAGGGGTGCGTTTCCCTAGTAGCTCAGTGGATGAGAATCCACCTGCCAATTCAGGAGTCACAGATTCAATCCCTGGCCTGGGAAGATCCTACGTACTTCGGAGCAATTGATCCCATGTGCTGCAACTACTGAAGCCTGAGCACCCTAGAGCCCATGCTCTGCAACAAGAGAAGCCACTGCAATGAGAAACCTGTGCCATAACCAGAGAGTAGCCCCTGCTCTCCGCAGCTAGAGAGAAGCCCACATTCAGCAATAAGGACACAGTGCAGCCAAAAATAAACAACAAATCAATTAATTTAAAAGGTGAGGGGAGAAAACCCCTGGTAGTTCAGTGATTAAGACTCTGTTCCCAGTGCAAGAGGCACAGGTCTGATCCCTGGTTGGTGAACTAAGATCCCACATGCTGCACAGCAAGGCCAAAAAAAATATTAATAGTAAAAATGTTTTAAGTAAAAGGTGGGGGAATGTGAAAGTGTTCTAGATAAAAGGAGACTACAATGATATGACAACTAAAAGTAATGCATGATCTCTGACTGGATTCTAGATTGGAAAAAATTTTTTTCAAAATGAGCTATCAAAGACATTATCAGGATAACCAGGGCATTTGATTACAGACTGATTGTAGTATTGTTAACAATATTAGATTCCTTGAGTGTGATAACAGTATTCTAATTATTTAAAATAATATCCTTGGGGAAAAAAAAAAAAACAATATCCTTGGGAATTCCCTGGTGGCCCAGTGGTTGGGACTTCATGCTTTCTCTGCTGTGGCCCAGGATCAATCTCCAGTCGGGGAATTAAGATTCCATTCCACAAGCCTTGAGGCATGGCCATAAATAAATACATAAGTAATTATCCTCATATTCTTGTTCTTAGTATTTAGGATGGTTAGGGTATTTGGAATGATACCTGATATGTTTTCAACTTATTACTAAATGCTTCAAAATAGAAAAAACAGAAGTGTGCACATGTGCATGAGGGGAGAGAATCACCAAAAATAATACATAAACAACTGATGAACAAGGGTTGAGAGCATATACGTGTTCATTGTACTATGCCCTTAACTTTTTTGTGAACTTGAAATTTTTCAAAAACAAAACTGAGGATAAAAATCATTGTAGCAGACAGAGAGCAATTCAAAGAGGAAGAAGTCACTCCGCCCATACCACCTCCATTAGCTTCGGAGCCATGGCTGAGGCCCCACACTGGGCTGTGAGCCCTAAGGACACCTTTTTCACCCTTGTTTCTCCAGCATCCTGGTCCAGAACATGTGTTCAGTAACCGTACATGTATGACACTTTCCCTCCGGGGTCTGCTCCTAGGAAGTCATGGCAGAGTCAACGCTGGGACAAACGAATCACGATGGTGATCCCAGGCGTGGCATTCCTAGGCCTTTCTGTTGCTGGAAGAACCAGACAACTGTAACTACGTCCAAAGGAGTTATCCCAGGGCTTTTCTCCTGCCGTGCCTCCAGACCTCACCTGTCTCCTCCGGCAGGGAAGAGCAGAGCTTGCAGGGCTGTATCTGCTGCTCCTCATCCTCCTGCCATTGGCTACAGAGGGTCAATAAAACCCCAAGTCTGGAGGAGAGAAGCTGACCAGAGGGACTGACCCTATCATGATTCTCTCCAGCATGGGACCAGGGACTCTGTTCCCCCTCACTCTCACTCCCACCTTCCTGGGAGGGAGGAGGGAAGCATCTGAGAGGCTTCCAAAGAGCAAGAATCTGAAATCCAATCCCAGACCCTCCCTCAAAGACTAACCCACCACTCCGAAGTCCAGCCTGGGTCAGCGAGAGCTGGCGTGCAGGACCACCACGTGTCTGACAAGGCATTGAGCCCTCCCACCTGGAAAAGCCTCTGATTCTTTGAGGAAGAGGACGCAAGCCAGCAATGACACACTAACAGCCTGAGTCTCAGTTCCCACCAAAACACAGAGCATTTCCTGTGCCTTTTCCGTTATTTCACAAGCTGCATCTTCTCACTCTCAGGGCACCAGGACAGACAGTAGTTTCTTCCCTCAGAAGCAGGACGACTGCCTCCAGTCTCTCCTGGTCAACACCATGGTCAGGACCCGGAGTGACCATCTACTCTATTCCCTGGAGGAGCTTTTGCCCTATGACTTCGAGAAGTTCAAGTTCAAGCTGCAGAACACCAGCCTGGAGAAGGAGCACACCCGGATCCCCCGGGGCCAACTGCAGACAGCCGAGCCGGTGAAGCTGGCCTCTCTGCTGGTCAACCACTACGGGGAGGAGTATGCTGTGCAGCTGACCCTGCAGGTCCTGAGGGCCATCAACCAGCACCTCCTGGCAGAGGAGCTTCACCAGCTGATCAGCCCAGGTAAGCGGCCCCAAGTGCCCTCCTCTCTCAGTGCAACTGCTGGCTGTTCGTGGAGTCGGGTGGAAGGTACAAGAGGGAACTTGTGTTCAGACCAGTGCATCATACTGACTTGGGGGTCAGGAGTCCCAGGTCTGCGACAACTCCTGTGACTTCTTCAGCCAATCAAGTTCTGTCCCCTTCTCTGGTCTTTGCAGCTGGAGCAAAGCTAAGGCTCCCAGTGGCTTTAAAAAAATAAACCCAGGAGGTTGAGGTTCTGATTATGGGGCCAGATCAGGAGAGGCAGGAGCTGGATGCCTGCTGGTAGAGTTCTTCACTTCGTCATTAACACCTACAGATGAGTCTTTGGTTGAGCAAGAAACTAACCACTCCTATCGACTGGGTTGATGGGTAATATTGTTAACTCTTTTCAGTTTTGAGTTCTCCTCTAACACATGTCACAAAAGTATTCTAAAATTCTCAAAAGGGCTTTCTCCTTCCTTCCTTTTCTTTCCCTCATTTCTTTTTCATCTTTTCTTTCTTTCCTCTTTTCCTTCCTTCTTCTTCTACCCCTTTGTTGTCACTTTCTGATTTTATTACACTGTGATCAAAGAATGTGGTCTGTTGGATTTCTACTTTTCAAGAGTTTTGTTTTATTTTTTTTTTTTTTGAGATTTGGTGGGGGCAGGGGTGCTACTCTGGGACCAGTTTAAAAAAACTATTCTTTCATGTCTTAAATTTTCTTCTATTTCTAGATTTTAAGAATATACCAGGAATGCTTTTCATGTCCTCCTATGAGGTAGAAGAGTTTACATAACAAAATTTCTCTGCTCTTTGAAAGAGTGATAAAGCTAATCTATAACCTGAACCTGGTATAATTTAATGAGGATAATTTTAAAATTAATTTTTTTGTATTTTAAAACTTGTTTATGAGCCTCTTCAGGGTTTTTCACCAGTTCCTGAGGCAGCTTTTGTAAAATATGTTTTCCTGGAAAGCCAACAACAAAGTGTTTTAAGCAATCTTAATTTTACTATGGGGTTTTTCAAACCAAAATTAAGGTGCTAATTATAGGTTATTTTATTTAGTAGCGGTTTTCAAATTGTATCCCAGGAAGACATTTCAGGGATTGTTTAGAAAGTTGGCAAATACTTGATTCAAAATTTATGAATTAACTTACAAAACTAACTAATTCATATTAAAATGTGCCATTAACCAAATTTTAAAATATTGGAGGCCATCGGTGTGATAGTTCATATTGTACTTGAACTTTTTCTGGAACCTTGAATTTCAGCCCTGTCATTTCTCTTTAATTAAATATTGCCCTGAAATTTCCAGGCAAACTTGTTTTTTAAACTGTTTACACCAAACTGGATGAGGTAGGATTTTCTTCATTTCATGAAACCAAAGTTACAGCAAAAAATTCGCTTCTAAAGTTTTTTAAATATAAATTTATTTATATTAATTGGAGGCTAATTACTTTACAATATTGTGTTGGTTTTGCCATACATCAACATGAATCTGCCACGGGTGTACACGTGTTCCCCATCCTGTCCCTCATGACCCTTGATTTCAAACTTCTGTGCCTATCTTTATTGACTGATAACTGAGTTTTGTAGATCTGTAATTCACACACAAATGTATTCCAATAAACTATTCTATGTAAGAATAGTTCTGCCTAAAAAAGTTTTGAAAAGTACTACTTCAGAAATAAGACAGCAGATAATGAATATGATCTTATTAAATGCTAATTGACTGCCATTGTCTAGAACTTCCCGAACTCCCCTAATTTCGGAGGGGGTTCTCTCCTCTTCCTTTCCCCAAATGTTGACTCTGAGTATCGGGCATTCCCATGCCTTTCCATCTCATTGTCTTTTCAGTGTGTCGGATACAAGAAGGTGACACAGACAGCTCAGCAACGTCGGGTTCCTCTGGGGAGATGAAGCCCAAGAGCCTAAAGACCCTAGATGGCCTGGAAGGTGACAAACAGCGACAAAGTGCTGATGGGGCTGGCTGCCCATCCTCCAGCCAGCCTGAGGCTGGCAGGGGGTCTCAGAAGAAGCCTCTGGGAAAACAGCGAGATCAGAAAGGCCCTGAGGGCCTGGAGGTGCAGAGCAAGCTGGGGGCCAGGAACACGACTCTGTCTTCCAAGAGAAGCCCCTTCCTCGGCAAGGTGCTGCGGGAGAAGGAGAAAGGGAGCTGTCCTAGCGTCAGGCTGCGGAGGAACGCCAGCTCTGCAGGAAGGCTCCAGGGACTCACCAGCGGGTCACTTGCTGGATCCCCAGGAAGGAGAGAAACAAAGATATCGGAAGTGTATTTACCTTCAGGAAAGAAGCGACCCAAAAGTCTTGAATTTACCATTTCTCCAGAAGAGACAGGACCCCTCAATCCAGAAATTCTTCTGCTTCAGGAGAAAATGAACACTGAGAATCCAAGCTCAGCAACCACTGCCAGCGAAGTGGCCACTCTGAAAACAGGGCCGACTGTGACTCTGGAGAAAGGCTCTAGGAATCCAGAGCATGCCACAACCCTGGAGGGGACAGCACTTAGGAATACACCTTTCAGTGTACCACTGGCTGGAAAGACGATGATTGGGGAGCATCTAGAACCCAAAGCTCCTGCAGAGAGGAGTGGAACTGGGGCTCCGAAGGCCTCCAGTGTGCCCCATGAGCCTTCAGATCCAGAAGTCTCTCCGTCTTCAGGTAAGAAAGGACCTCAGAGTCCAGAAGACCTGGTACCCTTAGGAATGATGACTGGTGCAGGTTTTCCCGTGTGTTGTGCACAGTCAACTCTTTGTGACCCTGTGGACTGTAGCTGGCCAGGCTCCTCTGTCCATGGAATTTCCCAAACAAGACTGGAGTGGGCTGCCATTTCCTACTCCAGGCCATCTTCCCAACCCAGGGATCAAACTTGTGTCTCTTTGTGTTTCCTGCACTGGCAGACAGATTCTTTGCCACTGCACCACCTGGGAAGATGCACAAGCCTGCTTTTATCTCTCTTCTATCCATTTCACTGGACCCTTGGGTCCACCTTGAGGGCCTCAATCCTTTGAAAATCTGATTGTAGGCCCTGAATCCTGAAAAAAGGCATATCTGCACATCTTCACAAAATGTTGCAATGTTGCCTACATTTCAGCTAGTTAGCTCTTAGACACTTCTTTAGAATCCCCAAGGGCTTCTGAACCTCAGGTTGATCATCTGGGAAAGACTAGGTAAATATCATCTTACAATATTCCATGGCAGTATGTCAAGGGGCTGAGATTCTGCCAGTCTGTCTCTCTGAGCAGAGGGGAAGCTGGTGGCCAAAATCATAGGTCTCTTTTACTAAAGAGGCAGAACTTGGGATTCTGATGGGTTGTGAATGACAGAAACACCAAAGTAACAGAACTGAAACAAGATAGACATTTGTTCCCCTTTCATAAAAATGACACACATAGTCTGGGATGAATGTGGTACCCTCTGGCTAGGAACCCCAGCTCCTGCTGCTTTTCTGCTCCACAGAGTTTGAAGCTCATGGTCTCAGATGGCAGCATCCTCATTCCAGGCAACAGGCTGGAGGGACAAAGGAGAATGGTATCACTTAGGGAAGGTTTTCGGAAGTTTCTAGATGCTGCCCATGATGCCTCTCTTTACATCCTCTTGGCCAGAATGTACGCGACATACCTCAGCGATAACGTGGGTTTTGTTCCAGACCACAGCAATAAAGCAAATATTGCAGTAAGCCAGTCACAGGAAAGTTTTGGTTTTCCAGTACATATGCTTACACTATATTGTAGTCTGTATTAAGTGTACAATTATGTCTAAAAAAAACCATGTATATACCTTTTATTTTTGTCCTCGCTGCATGGCGTGTGTGATATCTCCGTTCCTCCACCAGGGACTGAACCTGGGCCATGGCAGTGAAAGGGTTGAATCTAACCACGAGACCACCAGGGAACATCCACACCTTAATTTAAAAATACTTTATTGATAAAGAACGTTCATCCTCATCTGGTAGCACAGGGATGTCACAGACGTTTATTTTGTAAAAAATGAAGTGTCCCAATAAAGGGAAGTGCAATGAAACGAGGTGTGTCTGGAGTCACATGACCACACCTAACCGCTAGGGAGGCTGGGAAATGTAGTTTTGGGGGAGCAGGGGTGGGAAGCAGTCATATGGACCGCAAACAATGTCATCACAAGGGAAGTGGGAAACTGTCACTGGGGAGCTCGCAGTCTCTTACAGATGTGATATGAGCTCCTGGGACCCTGAGAGAGGAGGAGGTGGGAGGGGACTCGTGGATTGTGTTTCTATTTCCTCTTGTGTCTCCTATCATTTCTGCTTTATGAAGCTGTGCTGGTGTTGGAGCAGAGCTGGTCACAGCTGTAGGTCATCACGGTGGGTTACACCCTTCAGCCTTGTAAAGTTACTTCTCTACTTTCACATCATGTTTTCTGAATCTGGATGCGAGCAGTGGCTCATTCATTCCTTCATTCAACACACACTTCCCAAATGTTTACCAGGTGCCAGGGGTTCTGCTAGGGTCTGTGGGTTCAACCACAAGCGAGTAACCATCCTCTGGGAACTCAAGTTATGCACCCTCTCAGTGGTGATACGTGGTAAAGCCAACACCAGTAGAATGTCTTCCCATCTTTATATCACCTGTGTCAGTGTATGTGCAGGAGAAAGGCATAGAATTTATAGCAAAATGCCTTTCTTTAGGATAAATGCCCGAGAATTCCAAGTTTCAGGACTGGCCTGAGATCCAGGCCTTAGCCCTCAGTTCGAGTGTTCTCACTGGAGGGAAGTTGGGGGAGGACAAGCTAGGAAAAGGCCTCAGTCTAACAGAATATTCACGTCCCAGGCACAGATTCTCACCACGCTGATTGACAGCGTCTCCTGGTAGCATCTTGGGTTTGTCACTCAGGAGGCTTTTCCATTGCTGTGTCCTCAGGGAGGCTGCAGGACAAGGCTGTGTGTCCTCTTTGCCGTGCCCAGGAAGGAGACCCGGCTGGTGGCAGCTGTGTGCACATCTCCTGCAGCTGCTCTTCGGCTTCCGGGGACCCTGAGGCCTCACTCAGCCGCTCATCCAGCTGCCCCCGGTGCCAGGACTTGCTCCCGGGGAAGGGCCATGGAAGCCGTGAGTGGCAGGAGGGCCTGCAGATGGCCAGCCTGAACCCCAAGAGCCTGCCACAGTGTGAGCGTCACATGAAGCAAGCGCAGCTGCTCTTCTGCGAGGACCATGGGGAGCTCATCTGCCTTATCTGCCGGCTGAGCCAGGAGCACCGGGGCCACCGGGTGCGCCCCATTGAGGAGGCTGCCCTGGAATACAAGGTAGGGCTTCCTGCATTGGGACCCTTCTCTGCTGGGCATCTGAACACACCAGGGGGTTTCCCTGAAATGCTAGGAGCTGGTGCATTAGCCAGCATCCTTGGGCTGTAAATGGCAAACACATACAAATAGAGCCAGCGAAGAGGGATGCTGCATGCAGCTCAGAGGTCTATGGGAATCTAACTTCAGAAACGGCTGAATCCAGGTGCTCACAAGAAATCTTTCTCACCACCTCTTGGCCCTGCTTCTTTTGGTGTGATGGGGTCATTCTTCCTCTGGTTACCTCTTCCCATGCTCCTGGCTGCAGCACCCTCAGCTTTATTCCCTGAAGCAAATTTTCCCATCTAGGGTTGGCACCAACTAAAGATGCCAGGGGCCAAGTTTAAGCTTCAACAAGTGTTGTGTGTGTGTGTGTGTGTGTGTTTTTCCAGGAGCAAATTCAGAAGCAGTTGGACCATCTGAAGGAGTTGAGAAAATCTGGAGAGGAGCAGAGATCTCAGGAGGATAAGAAAACAGTAAACTCCCTGGTAAGGTTAGGGGTGGTCTGTGGCCTGTCATTGACTGGGTTCACCCCTGTAGAAGGAAGCAGGGAACCCAGAGTGAGCAGGGGTCCCTCAAGTCCTGTACTGGCTCACAGGGAAACAGAGCTGATCACATATTTAGAGTCACCTGCTCCTGGGGGGCAAGGAATAACAGGTGTCCAGAGATGAGCTTGTCCCTGGGGATGGAGTCCGCCTCTAGCAAGAAGGGGCATCTCCCAGGACCCGGTCACACTTTCTTAGACTCACCACAAAATGGTTTAGAGAAACGGATGCTGTAAGTGAGGAATGGGATTGAGGAAAGGGGAGGAGAGACTTTTTACTTTAAATACTGCTCCATGTTGTTTTTATAATTGCTGTTTTTTTTTTTTACAAAAGCCATATTTATTTTTAAAATTCAAATGGTTAAAGTGGACATTTTCTTTTAAAACTGTGGTTCTGTAACACCCCAGATTCCAACAAGTACCACTTAGTAGCCTTCCTGTTAAGCTGTTGTTCAGACTCTTGGATGCTTTAGTTGCTCCTGTTTTCCCTTCGTGCAAAGGTGCCTAACTAACCCACAGAGCCTTGATTTGTCTGATGCATTTCTGTTGGTTGGATTTCATCTCCCTGAGTTCCAAACTTGTCAGGACACACCATACGGCAGTAAGAGACAGGCAAAGAAAACAAAGGGCAGGATGAGAGGGAGGTGGGTGGCAGCTGTCCAGGTGTCTGACTTTTGGGAAACTGCTGAAAAAAAGAAAGTTAAGTCACTCAGTCATGTCCGACTCTTTGCGACCCTGTGGACTGTAGCCTACCAGGCTTCTCTGTCCATGGGATTCTCCAGGCAAGAATACTGGAGTGGGTTACCATTTCCTTCTCCAGGGGATATTCCCGACCCAGGGATCGAACCCAGGTCTCCCGCATTGGAGGCAGATGCTTTAACCTCTGAGCCAGCTGAATGGTAGTCAAATGAAAACCCTTTCCTATAACCCCAGGTGGCTTGAACCTGTGGGTGGAGCAGAGGTCAGGGGTGCTCCCAGTGGGGTGGAGGATGGTGAGGCAGGAACTGGGCTCCTGGGCTGCTCAGGGAAACCCAGGGAGAGAAAAGTGTCCAGCCTTCCCTTCAGGCACAGTGACAATGGGCCCTTATGAAAAGGAAATGCTGTTTTCAGGCCTTCACCTCCTCCTCTTCAAATAATGAAAAAAAATTTTTTTAATCATAGAAAAGAGGGTAGGGAAAGCGCCTTTTTACAGCAGAAAGCCAGCTAAAACAAGTACAGAAGAAGAATAATTAAATTAGAATATTTCCACTATACAGTTGACACTGACAGGGATCAGCAACAGCAGCTAAATTTTTTAGGAAAAAACCGGCAGAGAATAGCATACTTACACACTCTCAAAGTACCACTCCCCAAATTACTTAGTAATTATAAAGGAAATAATATATATTTACAGTAGTGACTGGCAGACCCCTCCTTAACCAATTACCAACCATAGAATCCCTATCCTGATGATGGCAAACTGGATAGTCTTTGCCTCCCAATGGGATGGGCTAGAAAGAGCGCGGCATTAGGTCTATGGCAATCTCACCCCCACCGCATGTTTCTCCTGAATTTAATCATGAGCAAAATTATCAGAGAATTTTAGAATATAGGCCATTGAACAGGATGGTTGACCTGTCCTCTTAAAAAAAAAAAGTCCACATTATTGCCATCAACAACAAAAGGTGTCCCAGATTCCATGTTTAGGAACATCACATTGGAAGCTTGAGACTGGCCACAAGTCTCAAGTTAGACACATGTGGGAGTATCTACCCCCACATGTTTAGTGCTTAGTTGCTCCGTCGTGTCTGACTCTTTGCAACCCCATGGACTGTAACCAGCCAGGCTCCTCTATCCATGGGGATTCTCCAGGCAAGAATACTGGAGTGGGTTGCCATGCCCTCCTCCAGGGGATCTTCCTAATCCAGGGAACAAACCCAGGTCTCCTGCACTGCAGATTCTTTACCGTCTGAGCCACCAGAGAAGCCCATCTACGCCACAGAAACAGCAAATGCCGCATCCCAGTCTTGGTTTTTTTGTTGATAGTCTAGACTCAGACAGTGAGTGATGGGGAAAGTGACTTGTGCAGACCAGAGGCACGGGTGTGTGTCTGCGGTGCTGTGCTGTGAAGACCGGGAGAACACTCTTCCACATGCGAAACCCAGCATGTGATTCAGCAAAGGCTGCTGATGTTACAGGGGAAGGTGTGAGGTTCCACATGCATCGAGTTCATAGTCTTACTCCTTAATTACAGAAAGATACCAGGCAGTGTCGGAACCACTATCGTATGTCAACTAGGGGACCACAGGTGGCAGGGGAACAGGGGCCAGGCAAACATCCATAAAGCATCCTGGGAGGCCCTGGGCTGTCTGGAATTTACACCAGAGTTCTACCCACTAGCAGTCTTTGTTGTGTCTAGCAGTTTTGCTAATAAAGGAATGTGCCCGTATTAAAATTAACAACAAAAGGTGCAGAGACATTTTTGGTTCTAAAGAACTTGAAATTTAGTCCTGTCCTTCTGAGCCAAAAATGAGATTTCTTCTGTACGGTCTATGTGAAGGGTCCTCTCCCTCCTTGGACGAAGGAAAGTTACCCTAGAGCAACTTCATGTGTCCACCACAACTTTCTAGTGATGAGAAAGTCAAGCGTGGCCAGTGTGCAAGAGTACTGGAAGTCAAGTTCACTTGCATCCAAATAGATGGACTGACTTGCCCCCAATCAGGGGGAGGAGAGAGGACTCTCCCTTTGGAAAGTGGGCTTCTGGGTATTCCCTGAGCAGACAGGCCCCTACATCTCCCTAACTTCTGTTCCCCAGAAACAAGCTGAAACCCAAAAGCAGAGAATCCAGTACCAGTTGGAGCAGCTGTGCCAGTTTTTAGAGCAGCAGGAGCGGCTCTTTGTGGCCTGGCTAGAGGAGTTGGGCCAGACCATCGGCCAGGTTAGGGAGACATATGGCACCCGAGGGACGAGGGACATCGCCCTTCTCGACGAGCTGATTGGGGAGCTGGAGGCCAAGCAGTGCCAGCCAGAGTGGGAGCTTATGAAGGTGAGCGCGGCTGGGCCTGGCCTTCCTCTGTCCACCATGCCCAGTAGGATGACAGGGGCTCCCAATACTGCCATCAGCTCTCCCCAACCCAGTGGTGAGGCCCTTGGGGCTGGGGTGGGACTTGTCCTTGGTGACCCATAATGCCTCTTGTGCTCAGGCCCCTGCAATGCACCCTCAGGAACCCATGGTGGCCTAGAATCTAGGGTATCCATTAGCATCTCCCAGATGTCAGCAGACTTTGGGTACGGTTGTGGTCAGGCCCCAGCTGAGTTGCCACCTTGGTGATTAGAACTGGGGAGAGGGGCCCTGTTTTTGCTGACACTCTGGGACAGGGAGGCCAGGAGTCAGCACAGCCCTTACAACACTGGTGATGGAGAACTTCTCTCTTTTCTCTCCTAGGACATTGGAGTCACCTTGCACAGGTACCAAGAGATCCCCTGATGATCCCTTGGTGGTCGGGGGGCGGGGGGGGGAGGGTCCTGCAGGTAGCATCTGGGGAGGCAGCCCTAGGAGGGAGATGCTCCCAACCCCGGGGATGTGCCTCCTCCCATCTCCTGCAGCTTCCGAAGGCCTTTCTGGATTTGTGTAGGAAGAATGGGAGCATGATCAGGAGGGGAGTGCAGGACTGAAGACGGAACCCAATGAACACACCTGTCGCATGGTGGTGGCTTTCTAGGAATAACAGCCTGTGTCCTGTGCAATTCACCTTGTGAAAACTGTTCTGCAGGACTGCCTGCTTGCAGGCACAGGGAGAGAGGCACTTTCCAGAAGTGGATCTGCTAAGCACAGCAGGCAGCGGTGGAGGGGGTGGGCAAGAGAAGGGGAAGAGATGGGGAAGGGAGGGGAGGAAGGGAAGGGGAAGGAGGCTGGAACCTACAATCACCCAGGGGAACTTTACGAGATCCTGACATTCAGGCCCTGGCTGACAAATTAAATCTGAATCTTCAGGAGTATGACCCAAGCATCAATTTTTTTAAGAATTTTTTTTTTTGGTGGTAAAATACATATAACACAAAATTTGCCATTTTAAGCATTTAAAAATGTACAATTCAGTGAGTACCTTCATATCATCGTACATCACAGTACTGAACATCACCATGATCCAGCCATAGAACTCTCTCATCTGCCCAAACAGAAACTCCATACTATTATACAACTTCCCAATCTCCCCTCCCCCGACCCTTGGCAACCACCATTTTACCATCTTTATGTATTCTGCTACCCTAGCTACATCATATAAGTGGAATTATGCAATATTTGTGTTTTTGTGTTTATCTCACTTAGCATATCTTCAAGGTTCATTCATGTTGTAGAATGTACCAGAATTCCATTCCTTTTATTTTTTACATTTATTTTATGGTTGGGCTGCATCTTGGATCTTAGTTTCCCAATCAGGAATTAAACTTGTGGCCCCTACAGTGGAGCCTTAACAAGTGAATCACCAGGGAAATCCCCTATTCCTTTTTTAAATTTTGGCTGCACTGGGCATTCCTTGTGTGAGTTTAATTGCTCTGTGGCATGCAGGGCCTTAGTTCCCCAACCAGGGATCAAGCCTCACCCTCTCCATTGGAAGCTCAGAGTGTTAAACCACTGGACCGCCAGGAAAGTCCTCTGGTGTCTGTGGTTTTTAAAACCCCCCCGGAGAGCCCACCCCATGGCCAGCGTTGAGGACCAGTGTTTAGAACTTGAAGCCCAGGAAGGAAGCTTTCTTTGTGAAGTGGGTCTGGGCTGGGTGTGCCTGGTGGAAGCTGCACCTCCCTTCTAGTTCATGAGACCTTGAGCCACCCCCATGCTCCATCCCTCTTTTGCCAATGGTCTTTTTGTCTCTAGGGCCAAGATGGTGACTGTCCCTGAGCTGTGGGCCACGCCACCAGAGGTGAAAGAGAAGATCCACCTGCTCTACCAGAAATCAGCGTTTGTGGAGAAGCGCGTGAAGCACTTCTTGGGTAGGTGGGCTTTCAGGACAGTGGGAGGCGCCCCCTCACCTGCCCTCAAGAGCCGTATAGCCTAGACCCCCTGGTATCCCTTTTCCGTCTTCCTTGTCCATCCTGACTCTGCCTTCAGCCTCTCCCAGATCTGTCCCCATCTGGAGAACCTAACTCGAACTCCTTTTCTCCTTTTAGAGACCCTGCGGTCAGAAGTGGAAACGTTCAATGGTGAGTATGGTGGTGGTAGTTTGTGCTGGCCAGGGGTCCCTTGTGCTGTTGATTTCTAGGTATTATTTAGAAGAGAAAAAAAAATACCTATAACAAAGGTGGGAGAAAAGTCATGACAAGTTCTCACAGTCTCTGAGCCGGGGTCACTGCCAGACCACAGAATATCCACGGCTGGCTTGGGTCCCAGGGAGGAACAGGGGCCTATAAAGTCAGAGGAAGCCGGGCAGGTCCTGAGCAGGGAGGAGGGGTCCTTGTCTTTCCTGTTGTGGGGACCGGGGTGGATGTAGTCCCTCTGACTGGGGATGCTCAGCATTGCCCCTATCTCCTTTTTCTCTGTAGTTGCAGAACTGATTGGTGGTCAGGCACTCTGAGGCGAGTAGCCTTGGCCTGCTGGGTCCCTGATCGGTCCCCCAGTGCGTTCCTGAAGAAGGACCCTGTCCACATTTCCTGGATGTGGGGAAAACCCTGTGGGGATGTTGTCCATGGACCTGAAGTCAGGAATTCTAATTCTCTCTGCAGTTAATGTGATTCTGGAAGCAGAAACTGTCCACTCCAACCTCATCTTTCATCTTCTCTAATGACATGAAGAGTGTGAGCCTTGGGGAAAATAAGTGGGACCATCTGCCTGCTAGTCCAGGAAAATTCAATAGCTGATTCGTGGTGCTGGGCTCTCTGAGCCTGCTCTCTAGCCACCATGACTGAGAAGTGAAGGTGGGAGACAAGCCAGGGTGGGTCCTGGGTGTCTGCAACGCAGCCACGAGCAGCAAGGAGAACATGACTGTGTCACCAGAGAATGGGCACTTGGTAGAAACAATGAGGCAGTAGAATGAATGCCAGGCATGCACCTTTCTCCAGATCCAGATGGGGAGGCCTGCTGGCATAGGGGCATCTCCGCGGACTACAAGATGGGGACGTCTCCTTTTACAATGGGACAGCCAAATCCCACATCCCTCACAGCCACTGGCTACCTTCCCCCTGAGCCCCTTCAACCTATCCTCAGCCCCAGGACACATGATGGAGAGAAGAACATGGATCCTCTGACCATCTGTCCAGTGGGGGTGGCCACGGCCTCCCTGAATACCTGATACTTTGCATCTCCCTTCAGGCTCCTGGCTTTGAATCTTGAATCCATACACTCGGCTGTCATTACTGGGTTCCAGTGCTGTG
This sequence comes from Ovis aries, assembly GCF_016772045.2. Taxonomy (NCBI): domain Eukaryota; kingdom Metazoa; phylum Chordata; class Mammalia; order Artiodactyla; family Bovidae; genus Ovis; species Ovis aries. The sequence continues at coordinate 3,229,937 of NC_056077.1, read as the reverse complement.
GGGAATATAATCAATAAAAAAACAGTCCCCGTGCCCAAGGAGTTTATGGAACAGAAGCAGAAGTAGGGTGGGTCACAAATACTGGTAAGGGTAAAGAGAACACACATACAGATGATACAAGGATTTCAGAGTACACAGTTATTACTTAATAAACCCTTGTTAAGAATTAGCACCTGAGATGCTCCTGAGACAGAGCCTATCCTCATTTTCCCTCAGGACCCTTGGCAAGGATGTGTTCCTTCATTCTACCTTCCCCTGTCTTGAGGACTTAGGAAGCCTGAAGACAAACAAGCAGACTAGATCACTACACATCACTTTTGTACCTGGATTAATGAACTGTGGCTGGACCTCATAAATAAATCACTTAAAAATATAGTTCTAATTGCATTTGTTGTCACTCAGTTGATTACTGCGAGATGCTGTTTGCATACAGAAGACCATGAAGGAGATGGGGCTGCTGTTACTATTCTTCCTGAGCTCTATCGGCGAATCTGTGGGTCTGTGGAATGTTAGGTTCTAGCTAATTCTCCATTTAAAGAGACATAGAGAGAGAGGGGGGGAAGGAGAGGGACAGACTTGGAGTTTGGGGATTGTAGATGCAAACTATTACGTTGAGAATGGAAAACAACAAGGTCCTACTGTATAGCACAGGGAACTATATCCAGTCTCCTGAGATAGACCAAATGAAAAGGAATATAAAAAAAGAATGTCTGTATGTGTATAACCGAGTCACACTGCTGTATGGCAGAGATTAGCACAACATTGTAAATCAACTATACTTCAAAAGAAAAAAATTCACACACCCAAAGAATAAAATGACATATAGAGAGGGATGTAAGAAAAAAGGAGGATCAAAGGAAGACGGAACCACAAACTCCTGCTACTCTAACTTCTCTTCCCATCTTCACAGTGGAGCCTAGATTCTCCATGGTTGTGACCAGAGCACAAAACACATGCTTTCCTTTCTTCATGGAGCTTTGTTGTACATGCATAATCGACATGCTGACACAGCTCACGTGCCCTGTTTTCTCAGCTGTTCCCTGTGTTTGGCATTTGTGGTTACCAATTCTCCCTTGCTATCTTTCCATGAACATCTTGGTGTATATTTTCTGCCACCTTCCCATACACATGATTTTCCCTCCCATTATCCTAGAACTGTTTCAGAATGTGAACTATTTGACAATACTTGCAGTGGTTGGTCATACAATCCTTCAGAGATTTTAAATGTTTCATGACTGAAGTAGTGTTGATCATTTACAAAATTTTTGCTCATATGGTCGAAATGTAATGAGATTTTACCTGTGTTTTATTTCATTACCTGAAATTGAGGCTATGAATTTTTCCATGTGAATTTCAACTTTTTGCTTCATTCTGTCAACACACATATTTGATAAACAATCTGTAATAGTAATAGTTTTAGTCAAGCCAAACTGAGGACTACAGCCTGGGAGACACAGATTTAAGAAGTATGTGAATTGTGTTCCATAGAACCTCAAAATGGGGGGAGGCTCTATAGGCAAAACCCCAAAGCTAATTGTTTGTCAAGAATTATAATTGATGCTGGTAAGAATAAGAGTGCTTATTAAGTAAGGACTGGTTGGGGTCCAAAATGGCTACAAAGTTACAAGGGGAGACTTTGGCCCACTAGGTTGCAGCTGGCAGCTACTAGCAAATACATTTCTGAGAATGGTTTGTGCCATCCTTGAGTTTGATACAGTTCAGAAAATTGAGGTTCTCAATAATGCAAGCACAAGTCTGAAATTGAATCACAATCACTATCCTGCTCTATTTTGGATGCCTGAATCACAGTCTTATATTTTGGCAGAACAAGGAACACGGGCTTCCCTGGTGGTCCAGTGGCTAAGAATTTGCCTTGCAACGCAGGGGACATGGGTTCAATCCCTGGCCAGGAAGATTCCACATGCCGTGGGGCAACTAAGCCTATGCTCCACAACTACTGAGCCTGTGCTCTAGACCCAGAGAGGTGTAACTACTGAGCCCACGGGCTGCAACTATTCAAGCTCAAGACACAGCAAGAAAAGCCACAATGAGAAGCTCACACACTGCAAAGAGAGTAATTCTCACTCCCAGCAATTACAGAAAAGCCCATGCACAGCAACAAAGGCCCAGCATGGCCAAAAAGTAATCATTAATAAAAAAGAACAAAAAACATCAAACACGACAGGTTTCAAACGAGGCAGATTAGCGTGCACACAACTAGTTAGCATGACCCTGGTGTCTGGGAAGAGAACCTCATCTTTAATGGAGTACTAGCATTGGTGTTATGGGGGTGGGAAGGGAACATCTATCCCTATCTTCAAAGAGGACATTTTCAACAGTCTGGTAGCTGTATTCTTTTTTTTTTTTTAATGGTTAAAGCATATGTACAGTGTAAGTTAGACAAGCCATAAAGCAGGCTATTCTAATTAGCATAAAGTTCAAGCCAAATCATTTATAAGCAAGAATGACTTCCCCATACCTCAACATGTGAAAAACTGCTTCCATCAAGTCTATAAAAATGGTACCGTTCCTTTAACTACTTGCTATGTGGGATCCAGATAGTGAATGAGTTTTTTGTAGTACTTTTACATAAATCAAGATTGCCGGGAGAAAAATCAATAACCTCAGATATGCAGATGACACCACCCTTATGGCAGAAAGTGAAGAGGAACTCAAAAGCCTCTTGATGAAAGTGACAGTGAAGAGTGAAAAAGTTGGTGTAAAGCTCAACATTCAGAAAATGAAGATCATGGCATCTGGTCCCATCACTTCATGGGAAATAGATGGGGAAACAGTGGAAACAGTGTCAGACTTTATTTTGGGGGCTCCAAAATCACTGCAGATGGTGATTGCAGCCATGAAATTAAAAGATGCTTACTCCTTGGAAGAAAAGTTATGACCAACCTAGGTAGTATATTCAAAAGCAGAGACATTACTTTGCCGACTAAGGTCTGTCTAGTCAAGGTTATGGTTTTTCCTGTGGTCATGTATGGATGTGAGAGTTGGGACTGTGAAGAAGGCCGAGCGCCAAAGAATTGATGCTTTTGAACTGTGGTGTTGGAGAAGACTCTTGAGAGTCCCTTGGACTGCAAGGAGATCCAACCAGTCCATTCTGAAGGAGATCAGCCCTGGGATTTCTTTGGAAGGAATGATGCTAAAGCTGAAACTCCAGTACTTTGGCCACCTCATGCGAAGAGTTGACTCATTGGAAAAGACTCTGATGCTGGGAGGGATTGGGGGCAGGAGGAGAAGGGGACGACAGAGGATGAGATGGCTGGATGGCATCACCGACTCGATGGACGTGAGTCTGAGTGAACTCCGGGAGTTGGTGATGGACAGGGAGGCCTGGCGTGCTGGGATTCATGGGGTTGCAAAGAGTCGGACACAACTGAGCGACTGAACTGAACTGAACTGACATAAATATTTTAAATATTAAATATTTGTATTTGTAGGATGTAATTTTCCCTGTCAGGTGGTTTTTTTATATTGAGATATAATTCACAGCCCATAAAATGCACCCTTTTAAATACACAATTAATGGATTTTAGTATATCCACAATGTGTGCGTCAACACTAATTCCACAACATTTTCATCACCCCCCAAACAAGCCTTGCACCCATTAGCAATCACTGGTCTTTCCCCTCTACCTTCAGGCCCTGCCTACCACTAATCTATTTTTTATCTATACAGATTTGCCTGTTCTGCACATTTCACATAAGAATTACAATATATGGTCTTGTGTGACTGGTTTCTTTGGCTTAGCACAATGTGTCAAAAGTTCATTCATGTTGCAGCATGTATCACTGCTTTGTTCCTTTTTTAACTGTTAAATAACTCATTATATGGAGAAGGCAATGGCACCCCACTCCAGTACTCTTGCCTGGAGAATCCTATGGACGGAGGAGCCTGGTAGGCTGCAGTCCATGGGGTCGCTGAGTCAGACACTGAGCGACTTTACTTTCACTTTTTCACTTTCATGCACTGGAGAAGGAAATGGCAACCCACTCCAGTGTTCTTGCCTAGAGAATCCCAGGGATGGAGGAGCCTGACGGGCTGCCGTCTATGGGGTCGCACAGAGTCAAACACGACTGAAGCAACTTAGCAGTATATGGATATACATCTTAATCTGTTCCGCAGACAAGTGGGTTGTTTCTACTTTTTAGCCAGTATGAACAATGCCATTTGTGTATAGGTTTTCATTTCTCTTGGGTTTATACCTAGGAATGAAATTATTTGATCCTATAGTAATTCTTGATGGTTCTGAACTATTGTGTTGGAGAAGACGCTTGAGAGTCCCTTGGACTGCAAGGAGATCAAACCAGTCAATCCTAAAGGAAATCAGCCCTGAATATTCACTGGAAGGACTAATGCTGAAGATGAATCTCCAATAATTTGGTCACCTGATAAAAAAAACTGACTCATGAAAGAGACCCTGATGCTGGGAAAGATTGAGGGCAGGAGAAGGGGATAACAGAGGATAAGATGGTTGGATGACATTACTGACTGGATGGACATGAGTTTGAGCAAGCTTTGGGAGTTGATGATGGACAGGGAAGCCTGGCCATGCTGCAGTCCATGGGGTTGCACAGTCGGAAATGACTGAGCAACTGAACTGATAATAATTCTATGCTGATATTTTGAAAGACTGCCAAACTGTGGCTAAGCATCTTTTCTTTCTTTTTTTCACCACGCTGTCATGCATGCAATGTCTTAGTTCCCTGACCAGGAATCAAACCAATGGACGGCCAGGGAATTCCCACTAAACATCTTTCAAATGTCAATATCATTTAGCTTTCCTCCTGTATGGAATGGTTCCATGGCCTTTGCCTCAGTCTTCGGTCAGTTGGCAGGAGCTCTGTATGCTGGGAATGCCTTATTCTTTATTTGACTTATCTTGCACAATTACATTCCAGTCTACCGCTTGTTTGACTTGATCAATATTATTTTCTAAAGTTTCTTTTTTTCATACATTCTCACAAGTTTATATTCTACTTTAAGGCACCTCAGTTTCCTACTCTGCCTCAATATTAAACTTAGCGTTCTCGTAAATATTCTTTCATTGGCTACTAAATCCCAATTTGGCGGTATTTAAAGACAGGAGTCTTCCTTTTTTGCAGGAAGCACACACAACTTTTGCTAGTACCAAGCTTAAAAGCCACCCTTTCATACGGTCGACACATATATTCAGATCAATTTTAGCATTTATTGTTGTATTTATTCACTCGTAGTTCACACTATACAGCTTTGACTAAAGAAGGTTTTTGTTTGGTAATTTTGATGTCTGGAAAGACAGGTATTCTTTAACTTATTGCTATACAGTTTTTGTTTGCGATTTTTTGCCACACAGTTTTGACAATAGTCTCTTCAAAACACATTTTAGACCATGGCTGAATCACTCAGTTTCCGTTAAGAAAAGAGACTCGTTTATATTTTCAGTTTAGTCATCCTGACTGACAATGACTTACACAGAGAAATAAGGCAATCTCTGCTCTTGTGTGGCCCAAAATCTTGACCAATACCTCCCTGGCGAATGAATCGAGTATGTGAACAAGGCAGAAAGAAAAGATAAACGGAGAACGGAAGCGGAATGGACAGTTAGGATTCCTCAGAAAGTAAGATGGCCGGTCCAGACCGCAGTGTAGGGGAGCGTCGCCTGGCTCTGACCAACGGGCGGCCCCTACCGAAAGAGACGGCTGGAACAGAACCCTAGACCCGATAGAGGCCAAAACCCACCACCAACTCACCGCCACCTCAGTTTTTTGATAGACCCCAGGTGCTGCGGCGGAAACTGCGGCCGCCTCGCACAGACCTTCCGGTCCTCCCGCCAGCCCGCTTCCGGTCGAGCCCAGATCCTGCTCGGCCCCAACCGCTGAGCCTGACGATCTCCCATTGGCTGTGTGGCGCCGAACTACATTTCCCAGCAGCCCCTGTATTTGGCTCTTCTGTACTTGGAGTGGTGCCAACCAGGTTTGGCGGGCTGGAGCTAGCCTTTAGCTTTCCGTCTCCCAGGTACAGCCGCAGAGAAAGCGGATGCTGCCAACCTGGCCTCCCTGCGGTCCTGAAAGTCCTGCTGGTCGGCCTCGAGCCTCGCCTTCTGAAGCGCAGACTGCCCGCTCCAAGCGAGGAGACCAGGCTTCCGCGCCGGAAACGAGGCACCGGGCGTGACATCACGGCCGCCTAGACACCCGGTCTCCCAGAAGACACCGCGTCCCGGTCGTCCTCACCAACTAACCGCAGCTCACACAAATAATAGCTGGCTGCCAGTGAGGACACCCCGAAGGGCGAGGGTTGGGCTGGGCCTCTCGCGCCTAGTTTCCCAGTCCCTCCCTGAGTCTGGGTCCGGGGTTGTCCCCAGCGTGCGCCCAGGCACAGCAGAACCCCAAAAGGTGAGGGGCTCCGGGAGGGCGGGAACCAGACTGAGGCGGCCTCTAGGGAGCGAAACAGGGGCCATTGCTGGAGCGCACCCCAGGCAACCAGCTGGGCTTTGCGGTGAAGATGCTCCTTGGCCAGTGGGAGAGGCTGCAGAGTGGGCCTGGACCGGTGGGCCCTACCGGGATGCCCCCTGTTCCTCTTACAAGACTTTGAGGGCGGAAAAGAGTCGGCTGGCCACATGTAGACCCCTCATGCTGCCTTGCGGTTGCTCCTTGGGCCAACTGCCCCCTGAATGACATCCTAGGGACATGCGGTCCAAGGGCTACGGTGAGGCCAGGTTCAGTTGCCAAGCTGACCTCTAACCAGATGCCCTCGTTATTGAACCTCGGATTTCCTGTCTTTTGGCCCGTTGCTTTTTTTTTTTTTTTTCCCAGCGTGAGTGAAACCATTTTTCCTGGAGTTTGGAGTTTGAGCTTCGCATTATCATGAGGAAGACCCTTGGTCTTCTGCCGGTTGTCTTTGCTCCCTTCTGTTTGGCCCTTGAGGTTTAGACATCTTCCATTCGCAGGATATTCCTTTCAGGTCTTGCTGAGAGTATCAGGTGCAGGGGTCTTCCTTTCAGTCGTGAGTTCCCTACCCCAGCTTATCTTTCCTTACTGATTTAGATTTCACGTGGCCTCACCGCCCAAGAAACATTGGAGTAGAGGCATGCTCAGCCTGACCCATGGTTTCTCTCATCTATAGCTGACTGATAGGTTTTCTCCAGTAAGAGGTGGCTCTTGAAGCTCTGCAGAAACAAGTGTGGTGTGTGATTTCAAGGCACGATGGCTGCAAAAGTGGTCCCTATGCCCACCAAGCCAAAACGGTCCTTTATACTGAGAGTCCCTCCCAACTCCAAGCTGGGCCAAGACTTACTCCGAGATGCTACTAGTGGACCCAAGACCATCCACCAACTGGTTTTGGAGCACTTCCTCACCTTCTTGCCCAAGCCAAGCTTAGTCCAACCCAGTCAGAAAATCAAGGAGACCTTGGTTATTGTCAAGGATGTGAGCTCAAACCTTCAGAATAGAGGTAAGAAGCACATACTGTTTCACTAGAAGAAAGAGGGTGGTACTGGGGATTGAGCTAGGCTTCCATAGTAATAGGGAATTCAAGTTAGGAAGGTGGGTTTTGAAAAAAGGAGTTGATTCTGATAAGTCAACATGCCAGGAAGAGGGAGTATTTTTTTTTTCCCCAAGCTGGGTTTGAGTGATTTGCTAAGTGTGTTGTAAAGCCATAGAATAGACTAACTTTTTTTGTAGTGTCAATTTTACTCACGCATGCGGGAGGGGGAATCTTTTTTTTCTTTTGCCACAACATGCAGCATGTGGGATCTTAGTTCCTCAACGAGGGATCAAATCTGTGCCCCCTGCATTAGAAAGGTGGAGTCTTATACACTGAACGGCCAGGGAAGCCTGGGGAGTATGTTTTTAGGATAAAGAAATGTATATGAATTATTGAATTGACTTCAGCTTATGTGGAATCTTGTAAACTTTTGTGCTTGCTGTGGACATCTTCAGACTTTACCCCAACCTTCCCCTTAATGGTAATGGAAATTTTAAAAGGTGCTTAGGGGAATCACCTTTTTTTTTTTAATGAAAAGACGCCATGTAAGTTCAAGACCCTGTGGTTTGAGGCTTGACCTTTGACTGGGCTCGTAGGAGCAGAAAAGCTATGAGTTACCTACCGAAGGAATGATCTGGCTTCAAAATGTGGGTAGAATCTTTCTATTAGGGTCACTGACTTTCTTTTAACTGCACCTTCCTCTTTCCCCAGTGCAACCTCGTCCCTTAGTGAAGCTTCTACCTAGAGAAGGAATCCAACAGAAACAGGAGACAGTATCTCTGTGTCTGAAATCTGAATCTGAGGTGGGTTCAGCTTTCCTGTTCATTGTTTGGGTACATCACCCTCTCTGCTCTCGCAGCCCTCCCACATATAAAAACACACTCTAGGGAGTCAGCAGGAAGACTGGGCTCATTCTTCACTGCCTTCTTAGACAGTTCTGTTCTGTTTTTCCTCTGGCTTCTCTTGGAGCCTGGCTTTCTGGTCTGCGTGAGACTTGTAGATCCCTTTCACCATCCCTTCCCCAATCTTTGGGTCTCAGTCTTTCTTAACAGCAAGGCTGTCAAGGAACCTCTGTTGCTAAGAGGAAGGGGGCCTGTTGTTCTTTCAGAAACTGGTGGTCTTTGAGGATTTGAATGTATTTCACTCCCAAGAAGAATGTGTAAGCCTGGATCCTGCTCAGCAGCCCACCTCAGAGATGGAAGAAGACAGCATTGGGGAGATGATGTTACTGGGTAAGAAATCAAGTCCCTTGTAAGTTTAGATTGAAGGATATGGGAAAAGCATGATTCTATTTCATCTCAAATTTTTTTGAGACACTGGTCACACCAGCTAAGTACATGTTCACATGCATATTTTTGTTTTATTCTGTGTGGCAGAGCCTTCTTCAGCTATGAGTGGCCATTTTTCCTGTATCTTTGGGGCAGTGAGGGTGGAGGGCATCTGTCTTGGTAATCAAGACCTGCAGCTGATGTGCTAACATCATACATTTAAACAGAAAACGCACGCATACTGTTTCTGAATCCACTTTCTGTATCCAGTGGTATTCTCAACAGATACATTTTACATCACTATTTTCACTGGACACTTGACTAATTCTTTTTTAAGTCTTATTTTGTCATTGGTGTTGAAACCTACTAGTGTAAGAGAAAATATATCCCATTTTTGATGGAAGTATTATCTAGCATTTCTTAAGCACATGTATGCCAGTATGTGCTAGACACTATTCTAAGTACTTTACATGCATTTATTATCTCATGTAATTCTCATGATAGCACTGTGGGGTATAGGAATCATTATTATGTTATAGATGATGGAACTGAAGTAGAGAAATGTTAAATTTGTTGAGGGTCACACAGCAGTAAGTAGTAGAGCAGGGTTTTTTTTTTTTAATATTTATTATTTGGCTGCATCGAGTCTTACTTGCAACATGTGAGCTCTTAGTTGCTGCATGTGGTATCTAGTTCCCTGACAAGGATTGAATCTGGGCCTTCTGTATTGGGAGGACAAAGTCTTAGCCACTAAACCACCAGGGAAGTCCCACCATTATCATCTTTAAAGGGAAACACTGAGAGGCATTCCCACTAGAATTAGGATACAACAACGAAGCCCACTATCACTACTACTATTTAACATTTTGTTTTGGGTGGCCTCCCTGGTGGCTCAGATGGTAAAGAGTCTGCCTGCAATGCAAGAGTCCTGGGTTCAATCCCTGGGTTGGGAGGATCCCCTGGAGAAGGGAATGGCTAGCCACTCTAGTATTCTTGCCTGGAGAATCCCATGGACAGAGGAACCTAGCAGGCTATAGTCTACGGGGTTGCGAAGAGTCGGACACGACTGAGCAACTGACACTTTCACTTTCTTTTCAGGTGTTAGCTAGTACAGTTAAATGAGAAAGAAACTAGAATTTAAGAGAAAAATAAAACTACATCTATTTACATATGATACATATGTGTATCTGGAAAATTCTAGAGAATGTCTGAAAACTTATTACGTATGATAGGTGTATTCAGTAAGGCAATGAGATGTAAAATTTTTATACAGAAATCATTTATGGAAATACAGTCATTTAGAACAGGGGTCCCCAGCCTCCAAGATCTAATGCCTGGTGATCTGAGATGGGGCTGATGTAAAGTGCACAATAAGTGTAATGTGGTTGAATCATCCTGAAGCCCACCCTCCTACCCAAAGGGTCCATGGGAAAATTATCTTCCTATGAAGCCAGTCCCTGGTTCCAGAAAGGTTGGAGACCAGTGATTTAGAAGATACGCATTAGGAACAAAAAAAGATTAAGCATCTAGAAATAAACTTAAGAAATGTGCAAAAATGATGAGGAAAATAAAACACTTCTAAAGGACATAAAAGTAAATTTGAATGAATGGAAAGAAATACCATGTTCTTAGTTAGAAAGACTTAATATTGAAAAGGTCAGTTCTCCTCAAGTTAATTTATGAATTCAATGTAGTCCCTTTACTAAAACCAATAGGATATTCCCCCCGGAACTGGACAGTGTGATTTCAAATTCAAGTGGAAAAATAACTGCAAGTAACCAGGAAAACTGGAAAGAAGAGCAGTGGGGCAGGAGAGTTATAGCCTACCAGGTGTTTGCTGCTGCTGCTGCTACTGCTAAGTCGCTTCAGTCGTGTCCGACTCTGTGCGACCCCATAGACGGAAGCCCACCAGGCTCCCCCATCCCCGGGATTCTCCAGGCAAGAACACTGGAGTGGGTTGCCATTTCCTTCTCCAATGCAGGAAATTGAAAAGTGAAAGTGAAGTCGCTCAGTCGTGTCCGACTCTTAGCGAAGCAGCCTCTAAAACCTGCAATGAAAACAATATATAATTTTGGCATGTGAGTGGATAGACCAATGGGATGGAATAAGAAGTGCAGAAATAGCTTCAAATACACATGGGGATTTAGTTTGTGATAAAGTTGGAATCCCCAGTCAGCACGGTAAAGAGAGACTTTTTGATAAAAGGTCCAATGAAAACTTAGCCTCTTGGTGAATCATATCTTACTTTGCAAACCAAGAAGAACTCCAGGTGGGTCAAAGGTTTTAAATGTTTTTTTAAAAAAACAATTAGAGCATGTGGGGGAATTCCTTTATAACCATGGGATAGGATGACTTTTCTAATAAAGACTCAAAAATCCAGAAGTCTTAAAAGATCAATAAGGTAAATACATAAAAATTTTTAAACTTTTTATGACAAAATAAATATTTAAACAGATAAAGTGCAGTAAATTGTAGGTATATACATGACTACTGGAAAAACCATAGCGTTGGCTAGATGGACCTTTGTCGACAAAGTAACGTCTCTGCTTTTTAATATGCTGTCTAGGTTGGTCATAGCTTTTCTTCCAAGGAGCAAACATCTTTTAATTTCATGGCCACAGTCACCATCTGCAGTGATTTTGGAGCCCAAGAAAATGAAGTCCATCATTGTTTCCCCATCTATTTGCCATGAAGTGATAGGACCGGATGCCATGATCTTCGTTTTCTGAATGTTGAGCTTTAAGCCAACTTTTTCACTCTCCACTTTCACTTTCATCGAGAGGCTTTTTAGTTTCTCTTCACTTTTTGCCATAAGGGTGGTGTCATCTGCATATCTGAGGTTATTGATATTTCTCCCGGCAATCTTGATTCCAGCTTGTGCTTCGTCCAGACCACCATTTCTCATGATGTACTCTGCATATAAGTTAAATAAGCAGGGTGAAAATATACAGCCTCAACATACTCCTTTCCCAGTTTGGAACCAATCTGTTGTTCCATGTCTGGTTCTAACTGTTGCTTCCTGACCTGCATACAGATTTCTCAGGAGGCAGGTAAGGTGGTCTGGTATTCCCATCTCTTTTAAGAATTTTCCACAGTTTGTTGTGAGCCACACAGTCAGAGGCTTCAGCATAGTCAATGAAGCAGAAGTAGATGTTTTTCTGGAATTCTCTTGGTTTTTCTCTGATCCACCAGATGTTGGCAATTTGATCTCTAGTTCCTCTGCTTTTTCTAAATCCAGCTTGAACATCTGGGAATTCTCGGTTCACATACTGTTGAAGCCTAGCTCAGAGAATTTTGAGCGTTACTTTGGTAGCATGTGAGATGAATGCAACTGTGGGGTTGAACATTCTTTGGCATTGCCTTTCTTTCTTTGGGATTGGAATGAGACGGGGATTAGAGTAAGGCTTTTCAGTGTAATTTTCATATTTTGATTTAGAGCCATATATCAGCTACTAAAATTCTTCTCTATTTTTAAAGTTAGTGCAGTGCTGCTGCTAAGTCACTTCAGTCGTGTCTGACTCTGTGCGACCCCATAGACAGCAACCCACCAGGCTCCTCCATCCCTGGGATTCTCTAGGCAAGAACGCTGGAGTGGGTTGCCATTTCCTTCTCCAATGCATAAAAGTGAAAAGTGAAAGTAAAGTCACTCAGTCGTGTCCGACTCCTACCAACCCCATGGACTGCAGCCCACCAGGCTTCTCCATCCATGGGATTTTCTAGGCAAGAGTACTGGAGTGGGGTGCCATCGCCTTCATTAGTGCAATAAAGGAATGTAAAATGCAGTTGAGTTTCGTTAATTGTTCTCAAAACAGATGCTTAGTTCTTTAATTTAACCTAATATAAGAAAAAGGGGTTAGGGAGAATGAATATTGGAAAAGAGGAGGAATCAAAATATGATTTATATTTAGAAAATTTTAAAGGATCAATTAAAACATGATATTTAATAGTTTTACAGTAGGTCAGTAGGAATAAATAAATATCAGTAGCGTTCTTAAACACAAAATAATGAGAGCTCTCCTTCAGAATGACTATGAAATAGGAGTAAAATAGATGTTTTATATGGTAAATAGAAGAGATTTTTTTGAATATTGGAGAGAAACAGGTCTAAATAGGAAAACTAAAATCATGTAAAGATATCAGTGCCCAAGGCAGTGGCACCCCACTCCAGTACTCTTGCCTGGAAAATCCCATGGACGGAGAAGCCTGGTGGGCTGCCGTCCGTGGGGTCGCTAAGAGTCGGACACGACTGAGCGACTTCACTTTCACTTTTCACTTTCATGCATTAGAGAAGGAAATGGCAACCCACTCCAGTGTTCTTGCCTGGAGAATCCCAGGGACAGGGGAGCCTGGTGGGCTGCCGTCTATGGGGTCGCACAGAGTTGGACACGACTGAAGCGACTTAGCAGCAGCAGCAGCAGCAGCCAGACTTGTACTGTAAATGTACTCCGTCAAATTGGTGAAAGTGGTGAATGTTCTGACTACCTACCAATATTAGACACGTTACGAACAACAAACAGTGTGATACTAAACTTCAAAAGTATCAGAGTTAAATAAAAATAAATCATAAAAGAATGGCCAGAAAACAATAGAAATTTATTGGATTTTAAAAGACTCATTTTCTGCTTTTAAGTTGTGGGGTTATTATAGAGGAAGACTTTAATTTAAAAAAATATCAGTGATAAAGAGATTAAGATTTATAATATATATAATTTATGTATTTTTATTTATTTTATTTTTGGGTCCACTGGGTCTTTGTTGCTGCAGGCAAGCTTTCTCTGGTTGCAGTGCTCAGGCTTCCCAATGCAGTGTCTTCTCTTGTTGCAGAGCATGGGCTGTAGGGTGCTTGGGCTCAGTAGTTGTGGTGCACAGGCTTAGTTGCTCCTTGGCATGTGAGATCTTCCTGGACTAGGGATTGAACCCATGTCCCTTGCATTGGCAGGTAGATTCTCAATCCCTGGATCACCAGGAAAGTCCTATAAAATTTATTTAAATTTATAAAAGTGTCAGCCAATAGATAAATTATTAGTTTGCAGTAATCAAAGTGTAAAATAAAGCTACAATGAGAAACCATTTTATACCTATTAAATATTTGAAAATTATATCTACTACCAGCAAGATTAGTTAAAATTGATACCTAGCCACATGTTGATGGTTATATTGAAATCTGTATAGTTCCTTTGGAAAGCAGTATGTCAGTTCATCTCAAGAGCTGTAATAAAAAAAATATTTCCTGTGCTTTGGCCCAACATTTTCATTATCCTAAGGGAATCATTAAATGAAATGAATTTTAAAAATCTATTGGTGTGAAAGTGCTAAATCCAGCAGAAATTCAGATTCTGGCTTTATGATCAGTCACATTATCTAAACTGGTTGATTTCATCCTTTAATTTCACTAAGTTGCCCAGAGTCAGACAAAGTCCCTTGTCATTCCACCTGTTCATAGCATACTTTTTTGTTTTGCTTTGTTACCTACTCTTTGTAATCTGGTGGGGGGGGTTTTGTGTGTGTGGAACTCTTCACAAATTTGCGTGTTGTCCTTGCGCAGGGGCCATGCTAGTCTTCTCTGTATCTTTCCCATTTTAGTATATGTGCTGCCGGAGCAAGCGCTGTAATCTGTCATTTTACACGGACTTTTTTGGGAAATACAAGTCCTAAGTATACAGCTCAGATTTCCACAAAATGAACATATTTGTCTAAAATCAACTAAAACCCCAGATATCCCTCTTGTGGTCCTGTTCGGTCACTAGTTTCCATTCTCCCCCCAAAAATGACAACCATTGACTTCTACCATAGTTTGCATTTTATCAATTGTAGTAGCCTTTTTTTTAATGTAGATCATTTTTTCTCTTTGGCTACACCGTGCAGCATGCAGGATCTTTAGTCCCCTGACCAGGGATCAAACTCAGTGGAAGCACAGATTCTTAACCATTGGATTGCCAGGAAAGTTCGCTGTAGTAATCCTTTCATGTCCAAAAAAATAATACACCATGTGAAAATACTTTGCCTACTTTAGTTGTGGTCATTTGAATTGTTTGCAGTTTTTCACTATATTGGATGTAATAATATTAGCTAATACTATAATATAGTGAAAACCTGGAAGTAACTCATCTTACCATTTACTTACTAGCCTCCTAAAGATTACAAGTGTACCTTTTAATATTTATGTCCTTCACCCCCTGGTCCTTATTAGCTCAGTGATTTACACATAATATAAGATCAGTATGAACTTGTTGAGTAATTGGTACCTATTCAGAAAACAAACATGGAAATCTTTCAGTCTAGTTCCACATTTCTTTTTTAAAAAAAAAAAAAGAGGACTGTGTGCTTGCATTATGGGTAAGGAAAGATTTATCAGTCATGTATCCCATCCTCAGTAAGGGTGAGGAAGTGTTGATGGCAAATGTCTGCCAGTCAGATTTCTGACTTTCAAGGCTATGGTCTCATGAGAAATCTAACTTGGTTTTTCCTGCATGGTATCATATCCCTCAAAAATTATTAGATTTTCTCTCTGTTTCCACAGTCAGTGGCAATAATCCTGAGGATGAAGAGCTTCAGACAGAACCTGTAGAGGATGAAGATCATAGAGAAGAGTCTTCAGATTGTGATGAAATGGATTGTTCCATGGTCCCTGAGCAGCTTCCAGATTGCCAAAAAGAAGAAAGGTTAAATACATCTATTCCAAAGGAAAGGAAAATGAGAAATCTTTTAGTTACCATTGAAAATGATACTCCTCTAGAAGAACTCTCAAAATACGTGGATATTAATGTTATTGCACTTACCCGAAATCGTAGAACAAGAAGATGGTATACTTGTCCGCTGTGTGGGAAACAGTTTAATGAGAGTTCTTACCTTATTTCCCACCAGAGGACTCACACTGGAGAAAAGCCCTATGACTGCAGTCACTGTGGGAAAAGCTTTAATCATAAAACAAACCTTAATAAGCATGAGAGAATCCATACAGGAGAGAAGCCTTATTCGTGTTCTCAGTGTGGGAAAAACTTCCGTCAGAATTCTCATCGGAGTCGCCATGAAGGAATCCATATAAGGGAAAAGATACTTAAGTGTCCAGAATGTGGGAAAACCTTCCCAGAAAACAAAGAGTTTGTGATTCACTTGCAGAGTCACAAGGCCAAGAGGCCATATGGTTGTAAAAAGTGTGGGAGAAGATTTGGTCGGCTGTCAAACTGTACCCGGCATGAAAAAACCCACTCAGCATGTAAGACCCGAAAACAGAAGTGACATCAGAGAAAGGTCTGATGATACCACCTCAGACTGAAATATTCCATAAATAATTCTGAATTGCCAGGCTGTCGGAAAAGTTACAGACAAGAAAACCTCATTATAGCCAAAATCGGATAAATATTCAAATTTGCTGAAATCTCAAGTTTTTAGAAAATTCACAGGGAAAACAAAACATCCTCAAGGGCTATACCTCAGTTAGCAACCAGGCTTTTTGGACTAAAGAGCTTTCTTTTGTGAACTTAAGCAACAGTGTACAGCTCACAGATCCCTTTCCCAAAAAAGGCTTTGAAATAGGAGTCTGGGGGCCACTTACCTTAAGGTGAAGACTGATAAGTGTACTGAAAGTATCAGAATATTCCATTCCCCCCCCCCCCACACACACACATAGGATTTCACACCTGAGAAATAATGTAAAGATCTTTATCTGAAACTGTTCCCCTAAAAGAACCAAACTGCCGACTTGGTAATAAGTCAACAGCTTTTATTAGCCATTCATATCACCATCTAACGATACCCTGAAAGCTTGAGAGATGAAAGGGATTGTTTACTTTGGAATATAGGAAAACAGCAACTGAATGTCAAAGACACTCCATCATTTGTATGTGATCTAAAAACTAATGATCAATTTCAATAGCTTGCAGTTTGTGGTGAAAAGTGACATTTACAGAAATCCTCTTCACAGTGTAATTTAAAAGTGTCTGCTGTTCTTACTGTATTTTGTCCAGCTGTTAATTGCTCAAACAGCTCTCTCATGCCTTTGCCTTGCCAGAAGAAGTTTGGGTCACTCAGGCCTGGCCACCCAGCCCCACTCCTGGAAAAACTTCTGAATTTTGTCCCTCTGTTGAGTCAGGAAAACCTGCCAGGAAGGAAACCCCAGGAACCTGCAGAGGGGGAGGAAGACGTTGGCTTGGATCCGTGGCTGGTCAAGAACCTTGCCATTTGTTTAGTTCCCATCAGACCTTTGGCAATGGGTGGTCACTACCTCACAAGCATAGTGTTTTACTTTTAGAAATTATCTCCCCAGTGGCTCACTCCCATTAACCCTCAGGAGGTAGGGTTCCAGTGTCGTCATTGTAGTGGACATTTGTTCTCTGTGGCTTCCTGGTACCCACACTTTCCTGACTTGTCTGCCGGAGGCAAGGCCAGCGGTGCCTTCACAGGACCCATCCTGTGGTGTGTCATTTTCAGATCCTGCATCAGTCTTACTCCTCTTAGATTTCCTTAGGTTTTAAATTGGTATCTGGATTGGAATAGGCTCAATCCTGTACACTAGTGGTGGAAAATTACCTTTACACATTTTGTTCCCATCCAGAAACCTACCTTCCACTGATTAGAGTATTCTGAGTACTTGTTTTTCTAATTTTCTTCAGGTAAATTCTACACAAAACAAAATTTTCTTTTTGAAAGTAAGTTTTTTTTTTTCCCCATTGTGTTTTTCTGGTTGTTGCTCTTGCATAGGAAAGTTATTCTTAATTATATATTTGCAAAACTAGCTACTTCTCTGAATGTAATTTTCAGTAATTTCTTGGTTCTGTTAAAATTTGTGATTAAAAATTATACCATCTATAAATAATAGTTTTGTTTCTTCCTTTCTGCCCATTGCTCTTTTTTGTTGTTGTTGTTACATTTAAAATAAGTGGTTCTAAACTTTGTTGTGGTACAAAGCATACTAAGAGAAGGATGTTTTATGATACAGTTGTCTTGAGTCGTAGTCAAAGATAGAAAAAGAAACCCCAACACTTAAAAGCCACATTAAAACAGGCCTTTATCCATGTTGTGTATTTCAAGCCTACTGTACCCTTTGGCACCCCACTCCAGTACTCGCCTGGAAAATCCCATGGGTGGCAGAGCCTGGTAGGCTGCAGTCCATGGGGTCACGAAGAGTCAGACACGACTGAGCGACTTCACTTTCACTCTTCACTTTCATGCATTGGAGAAGAACATGGCAACCCACTCCAGTGTTCTTGCCTGGAGAATCCCAGGGATGGAGGAGCCTGATGGGCTGCCATCTATGGGGTCGCACAGAATTGGACACGACTGAAGCGACTCAGCAGCAGCAGCAGTACCCTTTAAAATAAGGGACAGAACTGGCTGTCAGCATTATTCTCTTACTCATTTGCAAGTCTGGCCAGGGTTTACCCAGTTATCACGCAGAGGGACCCACCTGCACGCCCAGAAAACTTCAAAGGCTAAATGACTGTTGGACAGAAAAGGGCGAAGGTGAGGTCCCAGAGGTGAGAGGGTCCTGTCCCCTGCCCAAGGGTTGGGCCACAGAGTCCCCAAGATGTTTGGGTAGGTGACTCTCAGGACCTCTACCCCTTCCCCACACCCAGAAAATGCTTTCCGTGCCCCACATGTAGAGTATGCAAAGTCAAGTTCCAAGGGAGCACCCTGAGAGGCTGTTAACAGTTTTAAAAGCAATTAGATAAAATAATATGTAGGTAATTTATTGACTATGCCAAAGCCTTTGTGTGGATCAGAGTAAACTGGAAAATTCTGAAAGAGATGGGAATACCAGGCCACCTGACCTGCCCCTTGAGAAACCTGTATGCAACAGTTAGAACTGGACATGGAACAACAGACCAGTTGCAAATAGGAAAAGGAGAACATCAAGGATGTATATTGTCACCCTGCTTATTTAACTTATATTCAGAGTACATCATGAGAAACGCTGGGCTGGAAGAAGCACAGGCTGGAATCAGGATTGCTGGGAGAAATATCAATAACAGATATGCAGATAACACCACCCTTATGGCAGAAAGTGAAGAGGAACTCAAAAGCCTCTTGATGAAAGAGGAGAGTGAAAAAGTTGGCTTAAAGCTCAACATTCAGAAAACGAAGATCATGGCATCTGGTCCCATCACTTCATGGCAAATAGAAAGGGAAACAGCGGAAATAGTGTCATACTTTATTTTTCTGGGATCCAAAATCACTGCAGATGGTGATTGTAGCCATGAAATTAAAAGACGCTTGCTCCTTGGAAGCAAAGTTATGACCAACCTAGATAGCTTATTAAAAAGCAGAGACATTACTTTGCCAACAAAGGTCCATCTAGTCAGGGCTATGGTTTTTCCAGTGGTCATGTATGGATGTGACAGACTGTGAAGAAAGCTAATCGCCAAAGAATTGATGCTTTTGAACTGTGATGTTGGAGAAGACTCTTAAGAGTCCCTTGGACTGCAAAGACATCCAACCAGTCCATCCTAGAGGAGATCAGTCCTGGGTGTTCATTGGAAGGACTGATGCTGAGGCTGAAATTCCAGTACTTTGGCCACCTCATGCAAAGAGTTGACTCATTGGGAAAGACCCTGATGCTGGGAGGGATTGGGGGCAGCAGAAGAAGGGGACGACAGAGGATGAGATGGCTGGATGGCATCACCCGTTCGATGGACATGAGTTTGAGTAAACTCTGGGAGTTGGTGATGGACAGGGAGGCCTGGCGTGCTGCAGTCCATGGGGTCGCAAAGATTCGGACACGACTGAGTGATTGAACTGAACTGAATGTATTGTTGGGTCTATAGCACATAGAAATGTAACATCTGTGTAGCAATATAGTTGCCAATAACAGCAAAGAAGCTGGGTGGGAGTAAAGCTTTATGGGACTAAGGAAATGACAGCAGACAGTAAGGTAATAATTACAAGACTGTATTGTTTAGTTTGTAACATTGATGCAATATGTAAATGGATAATACATAATAATGCTTAAAATGGGGAGAGAATAAAACCATATAGAAGAAGCATTTCTGTATATAACAGGAATTAAGCTAGTATGAATTTGATGCTGATGATCAGTTAATCCTAGAGCAACCGCTAAAAAAAAACCCAAAAAATATAGTAAAAATTACTGGTGTTAAAATGCTACATTAGAAAATACAGAAAAATGCAAAAGAGCAGGAAAGACAAAAAAGGCACAAGATACAGAAAACAGAAAGTTAAATGGTAGATATCAGTATTACAAGTGAGTGGGGGGACTTCACTGGCAGTCAAGTGGTTAAAACTCTGTGCTCCCAATGTAGGTGGCACGGGTTCGATCCCTAGTCAGGAAACTAAGATGCCACGTGCTTCCCAGTACAGCCATAAAAAAAAGTGAGTGGGTTAAAAATTCAACCAAAAGTCAGACATCATTAAACTGGATTAAAAAACATGATCAAAGTATATGTTGTCTAATGGGTACACACTTTGGATTCAAAGACACATTGAATTGAAAGAAGGATGCAAAGAGATGTCATGCAAACAGAAACCACAGAAGACCTGAATGGTTACAATAATATTAGACAAAATATTAGACAAAATGTTACTCTAGATAAAAGGGATACCTTATAACATGCATAGCGTGGGTGGCGGCTGCGACTTGGGCACACAGCGCGGCCGAGAGGAGCTACCTCACATCCGAGGTCAAGGGCAGCAGCCGAGAGTGCCAGGCTGCGATGGCGCAGGAACGGCCGAGAGGAGCTACCCCACGTCCAAGGAGCAGTGGCTGCACAGGCGCGGGAGGGCCTAGAGGAGCTATTCCACATTTAAGGTCAGGAGGGGCGGCAGTGAGGAGATACCCCTCATCGAAGGTAAGGAGCAGTGGCTGCACTTTGCTGGAGCAGTCGTGAAGAGATACCCGATGTCCAAGGTAAGAGAAACCCAAGTGGGATGGTAGGTGTTGCAAGAGGTCATCAGAGGGCAGACGCACTGAAACCATAATCCCAGAAAACTAGTCAATCTAATCACACTAGCACCACAGCCTTGTCTAACTCAGTGAAATTAAGCCATGCCCATGGGGCCACCCGAGATGGGCAGGTGATGGTGGAGAGGTCTGACAAGAATGTGGTCCACTGGAGAAGGGAATGGCAAACCACTTCAGTATTCTTGCCTTGAGAACCCCATGAACAGTATGAAAAGGCAAAATGATAGGATACCGAAAGAGGAACTCCCCAGGTCATTAGGTGCCCAATATGCTACTGGAGATCAGTGGAGAAATAACTCCAGAAAGAATGAAGGGATGGAGCCAAAGCAAAAACAATACCCAGCTGTGGATGTGACTGGTGATAGAAGCAAGGTCCGATGCTGCAAAGAGCAATATTGCGTAGGAACCTGGAATGTCAGGTCCATAAATCAAGGCAAATTGGAAGTGGTCAAACGATGGCAAGAGTGAACGTCGACATTCTAGGAATCAGCGAACTAAAATGGACTGGAATGGGTGAATTTAACTCAGATGACCATTAAATCTACTACCGAGGGCAGGAATCCCTTACAAGAAATGGAGTAGCCATCATGGTCAACAAAAGAGTTCGAAATGCAGTACTTGGATGCAATCTCAAAAATGACAGAATGATCTCTGTTCGTCTCCAAGGCAAACCATTCAATATCACAGTTATCCAAGTCTATGCCCCAACCAGTAATGCTGAAGAAGCTGAAGTTGAATGGTTCTATGAAGACCTACAAGACCTTTTAGAACTAACACCAAAAAAAAGATGTCCTTTTCCTTATAGGAGACTGAAATGCAAAAGTAGAAAGTCACGAAACACCTGGAGTAATGAGCAAATTTGGCCTTGGAATACGGAATGAAGCAGGGCAAAGACTAATAGAGTTTTGCCAAGAGAATGCACTGGTCATAGCAAACACCCTGTTCCAACAACACAAGAGAAGACTCTACACATGGACATCACCGGATGGTCAACACCAAAATCAGATTGATTATATTCTTTGCAGCCAAAGATGGAGAAGCTCTATACAATCAACAAAAACAAGACCAGGAGCTGACTGTGGCTCAGATCATGAACTGCTTATTGCCAAATTCAGACTTAAATTGAAGAAAGGAGGGAAAACCACTAGACCATTCAGTTATGACCTAAATCAAATCCCTTATGATTATACAGTGGACGTGAGAAATAGATTTAAGAGACTAGATCTGATAGATAGAGTGCCTGATGAACTATGGACTGAGGTTCGTGACCTTGTACAGGAGACAGGGATCAAGACCATCCCCGTGGAAAAGAAATGCAAAAAAGCAAAATGGCTGTCTGGGGAGGCCTTACAAATAGCTGTGAAAAGAAGAGAAGCAAAAAGCAAAGGAGAAAAGGAAAGATACAAGCATCTGAATGCAGAGTTTCAAAGAATAGCAAGGAGAGATAAGAAAGCCTTCGTCAGCAATCAGTACAAAGAAATAGAGGAAAACAACAGAATGGGAAAGACTAGAGATCTCTTCAAGAAAATTAGAGATACCAAGGGAACATTTCATGCAAAGATGGGCTCGATAAAGGACAGAAATGGTATGGACCTAACAGAAGCAGAAGATATTAAGAAGAGGTGGCAAGAATACACAGAAGAACTGTACAAAAAGATCTTCATGACCCAGATAATCATGATGGTTTGATCACTCACCTAGAGCCAGACATCCTGGAATGTGAAGTCAAGTGGGCCTTAGAAAGCATCACTACGAACAAAGCTAGTGGAGGTGATGGAATTCCAGTTGAGCTATTTCAAATCCTGAAAGATGAAGCTGTGAAAGTGCTCCACTCATTATGCCAGCAAATTTGGAAGACTCAGCAGTGGCCACAGGACTGGAAAAGGTCCGTTTTCATTCCAATCCCAAAGAAAGGCAATGCCAAAGAATGCTCAAACTACCGCACAATTGCACTCATCTCACACGCTAGTAAAGTAATGCTCAAAATTCTCCAGGCCAGGCTTCAGCATATGTGAACCATGAACTTTGAGATGTTCAAGCTGGTTTTAGAAAAGGCAGAGGAACCAGAGATCAAATTGGCAACATCCGCTGGATCATGGAAAAAGCAAGAGAGTTCCAGAAAAACATCTATTTCTGCTTTATTGACTACGCCAAAACCTTTGACTGTGTGGGTCACAATAAACTGTGGAAAATTCTGAAAGAGATGGGAATACCAGACCACCTGACCTGCCTCTTGAGAAACCTATATGCAGGTCAGGAAGCAACAGTTAGAACTGGACATGGAACCACAGACTGGTTCCAAATAGGAAAAGGAGTACATCAAGGCTGTATATTGTCACCCTGCTTATTTAATTTATATGCAGAGTACCTCATGAGAACGCTGGGCTGGAAGAAGCACAAGCTGGAATCAAGATTGCCGGCAGAAATATCAATAACCTCAGATATGCAGATGACACCACCCTTATGGCAGAAAGTGAAGAGGAGCTAAAAGCCTCTTGATGAAAGTGAAAGTGGAAAGTGAAAAAGTTGGCCTAAAGCTCAACATTCAGAAAATGAAGATCATGGCATCCGGTCCCATCACTTCATAGGAAATAGATGGGGAAACAGTGGAAACAGTGTCAGACCTTATTTTTTGGGCTCCAAAATCACTGCAGATGGTGACTGCAGCCATGAAATTAAAAGACGCTTACTCCTTGGGGAAAAAGTTATGACCAACCTAGATAGCATGTTGAAAATCAGAGACATTACTTTGCCAACAAAGGACTGTCTAGTCAAGGCTATGGTTTTTCCAGTGGTCATGTATGGATGTGAGAGTTGGACTATAAAGCAAGCTGAGTACCAAAGAATTGATGCTTTTGAACTGTGGTGTTAGAGAAGACTCTTGAGAGTCCCTTGGACTGCAAGGAGATCCAACCAGTCCATTCTGAAAGAGATCAGCCCTGGGATTTCTTTGGAACGAATGATGCTAAAGCTGAAACTCCAGTACTTTGGCCACCTCATGCGAAGAGTTGACTCATTGGAAAAGACTCTGATGCTGGGAGGGATTGGAGGCAGGAGGAGAAGGGGATGACAGAGGATGAGATGGCTGGATGGCGTCACTGACTCGATGGATGTGAGTCTGAGTGAACTCCAGGAGTTGGTGATGGACAGGGAGGCCTGGCGTGCTGGGATTCATGGGGTCGCAAAGAGTCAGACATGACTAAGTGACTGAACTGAACTGAACTATAACAATAAAAGGATAAAACAAGATTATATAAAACATATAAATATGCCTGTAGCTAATAGAGCACAAAAATATATGGAGCAAAAGGTGGGGATTTCTTTCAGACTTTGAAAGAACAGGTATTGTCCCTCTTATTACAAATACTTATTGGATATATAGACTAAAAATAGAAAACGCTACCATTTATCCCTTTAGACAAAAATACCAACACACAATTACAAAGAATAATAAAAAATCATTGTTATAAACAGAAATCGCCTTGGATTCAAATTCTGTGCTTTTTCATAAAAGATATCATCTTAGCTCTCTCTGAAGTTAAGGGGAAGTGCCCTATTTTTTGTCTTTGTCCCTCATCCTTCTCAGTGATGTTTTAACCAGTTTCATCTATTTATCAGTGTTTTGTTTTCTGCAGTCATTTTCAAAATATAAAGTTGTACTTTTAAATAGTAAAACTTCCTTTATGTTTTAATTCAGTAGCAGGGTGACTAGTGAGTTTATTTTGCTAGAGCAACTTGATGAAAATACAAAAGGGAAGGAAAATAAAGTTGTGGAGACTATTCAGAAATTTAGAAAGACTGTTATAATATGTAAGTGAAAGATCAGGATATAGGTTTCCAGTATCAAGATTAAAAGACAAAATTTAAGTTTTACATGATGGAAAAAATAAAAATATAATTTTCTTAGAAATTAGTTCCCTCTGTGATTTTCTTAGCCCATTTCATTACTGAGCAGAAAAAAATTTCATAGCAATCACTTTTCCAAGAGCCCCTTTTATGTCCTGGTTTCTCAGGCTGTAGATGAAGGGGTTCAGCATGGGGGTCACCACAGAGAACATCACAGCAGCTGCTACATCTGTCTCAGCTGCGTGGGAGGACAAAGGGTTGAAATACAGAAATATGATGGTGCCATAGAAGAGGAACACCACAGCCAGGTGGGAGCCACAGGTGGAGAAGGCTTTCCATCTCCCCTTTGTGGATGGGATCCTCAGGACAGCACAGGTGATAAGGACATATGAAGTCAGGATGCAAACGAACGGGGTGATCATGATCAGGGCACCTTCAGTCAGTATCATCACCTCATTGAGGTGTGTGTCAGAGCAGGAGAGCTTGAGGAGGGGGGTCACATCACAGAAGAAGTGGGGGATGGCATTGTCTGCACAGAAGGAGAGTCGAGCCATCAGCAGGGTGTGCAAGAGCATATCCAGACTGGCAGTGACCCACGACCCAGTGACCAGCAGGGCACAGAGCTGGGGGGTCATCTTTGCTGAATAGTGTAAGGGGTGGCATACAGCCACAAAGCGGTCATAGGCCATCACAGCCAGGAGGAAATTGTCCATGTCCATGAACATAAAAACAAAATACATCTGCGTGAGACACCCAGAGAAAGAGATGGTCTGGCTCCTGAGTACGTGGTTGGCCAGCACCTTGGGGACAGTGGTGGAGGAGAAGCAGGTGTCCACGAAGGACAGGTTGCAGAGGAAGAAGTACATGGGGATGTGCAGGCGGGAGTCCACGCTGATGGCTAGGAGGATGAGCAGGTTTCCCAGGACCGTGGCCAGGTACATGGTGAGGAAGAGCAGGAAGAGGAGCTGCTGCTGCTGGGGCTGCCTGGAGAGCCCCAGGAGGAGGAACTCAGAGACTCTCGACTGGTTGGCCTCTCCCATGGGGCTGGACTAAGATGCAGAGATGAGAAGCAGAGGTCAGAAACCTAGAAGCTAATGGTTTGGGTGCAATAATCAAAGCTCCAGGGCGAAGGCAATGGCACCCCACTCCAATACTCTTGCCTGGAAAATCCCATGGATGGAGGAGCCTTGTAGGCTGCAGTCCATGGGGTCGCAAAGAGTTGGACACGACTGAGCGACTTCACTTTCATTTTTCACTTTCATGCATTGGGAGAAGGAAATGGCAACCCACTCCAGTGTTCTTGCCTAGAAAATCCCAGGGATGGGGGAGCCTGGTGGGCTACCATCTATGGGGTCACACAGAGTCAGACACGGCTGAAGTGACTTAGCAGCAGCAGCAACCATAGTTATGCTAATAAACCCTCCCTTAGAGTTGCTCAAGGGCTTCCCAGGTGGCAGTAGTGGTAAAGAACCCACCTGTCAGTGTGGGAGACAGAAGAGAAGCAGGTTCAATCCCTGGGTTGGGAAGATCCCCTGAAGGAGGGCATGGCAACCCACTCCAGTATTCTTGCCTGGAGAACCCTATGGACAGAGGAGCCTGGTGGGCTACAGCCCATGGGGTCACAAAGAGTAGGACATGACTGAAGTGACTCCATGCACGCAGAATTGCTCAGTCAGAATCTGCCCCTAGTCCCCACACCCTCAACTTCCAACTCCCAGTCCTAGATGCTGCTGCTCCCATTGGATTCATTTTTTAAATTATATCAAATATGAAAATAATGCACAGCCCTCCCCTGCCTCTATGCGTGTCTCTATTAAGGTTCCCAGTCTTTCTCCTACTTAGTAGTTCGTAGAGAGAAGAGAAACAGTTGGTATTGGGTTTGTCTCGAGCTCCAGCTGAGGACAGCTACTACTCCCTGGATCTGAAAGATTTAATGAAGGAGGTCCTTCCAAAAACTTCACCCATTAATAAAGAAATATTTAGACTTCCCTGATGGTCCATTGGCTAAGATTCTGAGCTCCCACTGCAGGGGGTGTGGGTTCAACCCCTGGTCAGGGGACTAAGATCCCACATGCTATACAGCACAACGCCCGCCCTCCCCTAAAAAAAAAGAAATATTGACTGTTACCATCTCACCTGGAGAAGCTTGTGCTGTTGACATCAAGTGTACTTCACCTTTGAGGAACTGGCCAGCGCTCCTCTTTATTATAAGGTTTGGAAAGGCTTAGAAGGATAGATAGGCCCTGAGCAGGTGAGGGGCAGAGTGTTCATGACCTCAGCTTTCTGTGCAGGAAGGATGTTTTTTGGAGGAGGGGAAGGTTGGCCAGAAATGGTTTCTTACAGTAGCCTCCATGGCCACTGGGACCAGATTCCCTGAGAGCCTTATTAGAGACAAGCAGAAAATAATTGTCCCACCTGTTTCCTGGTCCCTATGAGCCCAACAATGAAAACAAAGTATATAATCTAACTTCAGGGTCAGAACTTGGAGATAAAGCAGTCTGAGTGGAGAGGAGTCCCAGAGAAAATCCTTTGAAATTTCCAATTTCATCACCTTGCTGATCTGGGCTTATGCTTACATATTTGACAATTCAGCTATTAAAAGGTCTTCTTTTTAGCTCAGAAAGTGGGGTTATTGCAGTGTTATCTGAGTGAGCCTCTTCTTTATCTAATATCTGGTCATTTACTGTGTAGAGCTAGTGATGTATTTGCAGATAGGGAAGCTGGGGTGGGGGAGAGTTGTGCTTCTTCCTGTAAAGCATCTGATGTAAAGGATCAGCCTGGAGGGAGATGTAGCAGACAGCACAGCATCTCACGACTGAGAAACCCCAGGCTCCCAGAGCAGACTTCTGTGGGGATGTCTTCCCAGCATGCAGTGGATCACCCTTTTCTGGGGATGGTCATCAATTCGTACCCACAGGAGTGTGGGCTCCAGCAGCCCAATTTAGAATCCACCATCTCCTCCCAGTGAGGATTTGTGATGGATTTGGGAATTTTGCACTGATGCTGAAGACTTGTGGGTTATTCCCAGTATGACTTGGTCTGGATGGGGAAATCCAGAAGCTTGCAACTGTCTCTTGTCTGCCTTGTAGGTGGAGAAGCAACAATCTATGCAGAAAATTTAAAAAAAGAATAAAAGCACAGAAACAGCAATGAGCTGGAGAGAATACTAGTGGCCACCCTGTTCAGAGTTCAAGTCCTTTCCTTTTTTTTTTTTTTAATATTTCTTTGTTTAAATATTTCTTTCTTTGTGTGTGCTCAGTCGTGTCCAACTCTTTGTGACCCCATGGACTGTAGCTCGCCAGGCTCCTCTGTCCATGGGATTCTACAGGCAATAATACTACAGCAGGTTGCCATTCCCTATTCCAGGGAATTCCCTGGTGGCTCAGATGGTGAAGAATCTGCCTCCAATGAGGGAGACCTGGGTTTGATCCCTGGGTTGGGAAGATCCCCTAGAAGAGGGCATGGCAACCCACTGCAGTATTCTTTCCTGGAGAATCCCCATGGCAGAGGAGCCTGGCAGCCTACAGTCAGTGGGGTCGCCAAGAATCAGACAAGACTGAGCAACTAAGCACAGCACATTCCAAGAGATCTTCCCGACCCAGGGGTCAAACCCACATCCCCTGCATTGACAGGCAAGTTCTTTCCAGTAGTGCCACCCGAGAAGCCCCTAATACCTGTTTCTGTGGCTGTGCCCAGTCCTAGTTGCAGCATGTGGGTTCTTAGTCGCATGTGGGATCTAGTTCCCTGACCCGAGCCCCCTGCGTTTGAAGTCTCAGCCACTGGACTACCAGGGAACTCCCTCAGGTCCTTTTCTGACGGTTGAGTACTGTGGCCTCACTCACAGTTTTTAGGTGAGTGGCAATAGTCTTGCCAATTAAGCAGAAAAAGTTTTCTTGAAACTGATAATTCTTACTTTAAAAACATGGAGCAACTGGAGAAGTAGGCTCAGGAGGCCCCACGGCAGCTGGAGTGGCCCAGATCATCCGCAGCACAGGCTGGATTGGCAGGTTTATCCCAGCAGAAACCTCCCAGCTCATGACTCCGACACAGCTAGCACTGGGCACAAGTTGCCACCAGAAGCGCTGTTGCCCAGCAATGCCTTTCTGCTGCAACAGCTGCCACTGCTAGGAAAATCTCCTTGCTCCCTTTCTTTGTGTCAAGGCTGACTCAGGATATCTAATGGGTCCACACATGCCCACCGCTTAGCTCCTAGAGGGGCTGGGATAGAAGTGATGCAGAGCTTTCTGTGACACAGGAAGAAGTAGGCTTTTCTTCCCCACCAGAATGACAAGGTAGGTATTTTTACCTAAGCTTTGGAAGGAGTCACAGAAGTTGGGAAGCCAAAGAAGATAAACTCCCATTGGAATCCATCCTCCCAGCTGTGTATTAACACACACTCCTCTCACCTACTTACCCTTCAATAGAGAAATTCTCTGGTCTAACATAATACAAGTATCCTTCTCACCACAGAATAACATGAGTTACTGTATCCAGGAGCCAAACTAAGATCTTCCCTTCTCCAATCATGATCCCATTATGACTTTCTATAACTTCTGAATCAAACTTGAAAGCTAAGCAATAACTACATACCCTATGTACATGTAAAACAGAAGGAGGGAGACAAAAGAAGAAAGCTAACTAGCTCAAGAGATAAATATAAACATAACAGAAAGAGGGAAACATGACTGAATTATGTAATATTCATTTCCATAGGTAGCCACGAATGATTAATTGATATCAATAATTTCCTTTCTCCACAATCTTCTTAAATTTTTTTACTTTTATTTTTTTGGCTGGGCTGGGTCTTCGTTGCTGCAAGTGGGGACTACTCTCTAGTTGCAGTGCATGGGCTTCCTGTTGCAGTGTCTTCTCTTGTTATGGAGCACAGGTTCTGAAGTGTGGGCTTCAGTAGTCATGGCAAACCAGCTTAGTTGTCCCGTGGCAAGCAGAGTCTTCCCAGACCAGGGATTGAACTCGTGCCTCTTGCATTGGCAGGGGTATTCTTAACCAGTGACCCACCTGGGAAGTCTCCCTTATGCACAATTGAATTCATGTTCCATTTTCCTTTAGCCAGCATCTCCGCTACTCAAGGTTTTAAAAAAATCTGAATAGTAACCTAAATTCTCATGTCTGAGAGATCTGACCTTCTTATGATCTTGCCCATATAAGACTCTCCTAGTCTTTTATTAACTCCCATCACAGGACATGGCAATTCCAGAATCTCTCAGGGAGATCTTTCCACCCGTAATCCTCTCTGCTACCACTGTGCGGCAGAAAAACTACTCTCTATAGACAGTCAAACTCATAACAATATTAGAATCTCCTTTTGTTCAGTTTATCCAGTAGCAAAAGGATCCCAAATTGGCCAGCAGGAAGTCTCTTCAGAGCCCAGTACTGCTGGGGTAAAAAGCAAAATGTTACAAATACACCATGAGGTATTACAAAAAGAGGTGCCTACTTCTACTTCTTGTTTCCTTGCCCCATAAATTGCTACCTGGGAAAACGTTCAGCATATATTGTCCCCTGGTATGAAACTTACACTGTATTCTATAAAATAGCACCCTAATCTTACAGGGTAACACTGCTATGTGCGTGTGTGCTCAGTCGTGTCCGACTCTTTACATCGCCGTGGGCTGCAGCCTGCCTGGCTCCTCTGTCCATAGAATTTTCCAGGCAAGAATACTGGAGTGGGTTGCCATTTCCTCTTCCAAGGGATCTTCCCAACCCAGAAACTGAACCCACGTCTCCTGCATTGGCAGGCAGATTCTTTACCACTTAGCCACCTGGTAACCTCAACTGGGGTCAAAACTGAGTCTTTTTTAAAAGACCATTTCTCTACTCTTAAGGTCAACTGTTTCTGGTAACAGTGTGGAAGTAAACACCAAAGAATCCCATGGACAATGGCCTTATCCTTTGTGTAAGTTATCTGTTGTCAAGTAACAAGTTATATAAAAACTTTGCAACTTAAAACAATAAACATTTATATCACACAGTTCCTATAGGTCATGAATCCAGTCATGAATTGTTTAGTGGAATGGTTCAGGATCAGGGCCTCTCATGAGACTGCAGTTATCTGCAGGTGCTCAGTCATCTGAAAGCTCAACCCATGGTGGAGGATGAGTGTCCAAGATGGCTTGCTCACACACTGCTATTGGGAGGAAACCTCAGTTCCTTGCGTGGAGTTCTCCAGGGAGCTAACTTGATATGTCCTTGCAACAGAGGAGCTCATTTCCCCCTGAGCAAGTGATTCAAGACAGCAGCATAGAAGCCCACAGTATCTTTAATACTGAGCTCTAGAAGTCACACAGCATCATTTCCATAATACCCTATAACTCACACAGTGCTGCAGACTGAAGGTCCCAGCAAAATTTGTATGTTGAAATCCTAATCCTCAGGTGATGAAGCCTATGGAAGGTGATTAGCTCATGAGGGCAGAGCCTTCCCCAACGGGATCAGTACCCTTCTAAGAGCCCTGAGACAGCTCCCTTGTCCCTTCCACCATATGCAGTAGAACTGCCATCTATGATCCAGTAAGTGTGCTCTCACCACACAACAAATGTGCCAGCATCTCGATTTTACACTTTCTGGCCTCCAGAACTGTGAAAAATAAATTTCTTTTAAAAGAAATGTATTGGTTGCACCAGATCTTAACTGAATTATGTGGGGTCAGTTGAGGCATTTGAACTTAGTTGCAGCATGTGGGATCTAGTTCCCTGACCAGAGATCGAACCCGAGCACCCTGCATTGAGAGCTTGTGGAGTCTTAGGACCACCAGGCAAGTCCCCCAAATACATTTCTGTTATGTACAAGCTACCCAGTCCATGATATTTTGTTACAGAAGCCCCAATACATTAAGACATAAATCAGCCCAATTCACTGTGTGAAGAAATTAAACAAGATTAGGATTGCCCAGGACTATCCTGACAACTGGCTACCACATTCCTTTTACTATAAAATGAGTTCCTTGGTTAGTAACGATGTTGGTGGGATGCCAAGTTGATGAATAGATTCATTCATCCCTAACACATATGCTATCAGTCTTTTAACCGTTGATTAAGCACGTCCTCGTGTACATCAGTTTCCCTTTCCTGAGTGCTTCAGCACATTCCCAAATAACCATGCTCACCGTAAATTTGTCTATTTATATCACCCCTCAACATCACTTTCCTTACGTCATCTTGATTAAGTAGTAGGTGATGCCTGGGATGTCATAAAGATCCTGAGGCTGACTTACCGGGCTCAAACCTTAACATCTCCTTTAGATCTGCAGTAGAGGCCACCAACTGCTGAAGCAATCATATACATCAACAGGGCCTCCTAGTCTAGAAGTCTCGGGAAGCCGAAGGCAGAGATTCTCAAAAGTTAACGTGCACAGAAATCATCTAGAATGTTTTTAACGTGAAAGTTCTGACTCAGGAAGTCTGGGATGGAGCCTGAGCTTAGGCATTCCTAACAATCCCCCAGGCAGTGACGCCCGGTCCTCGGATCACACTAGGAGGTAGCAAGCCCTCAGCAATGGAGTAAAAGGAGCCCTTACGCTGAATAGGGTACACTGGTTTTTGCGGTGCTGGCTTCCCAGTCCACCTCGCCTTTTGAAAGGACATCCAGATTGGAACTCAGACGTTGACTTCCTAGAGTTTCGGGCTCTTCTGGAAGTAGGAGACAGGAATCCTGAACACCTCGGGACCCATCCTAACCGGGAACGCCAGAGAGATGGAACAGACACGTAAAGGACCGGGCCTAGGTGACGTGTGGAAGGCTCATGGGATCCGCCACTTGCCCAGATTTAGCAGGCACCAACCCCAGAGGGCCTCTTCACAGCATTTTGGGGTCAAGGCAAAACCATTTACTACATCGCTGAACCTCCGCTTCACACCGGAGGTCCCAGCCTGCGGTACTTCCGGTGAAAAAGTCGGTCGCTCTTTCCCAAGGCGACCGCGCAGAGCTGAGACTCCGCCTCCCGCCCTTCTAATTGGCAGGAGCACGTGGGTGCGGAGCGGCAAGGGGCGGAGCAAGGCAAGCCGGTCCACGCCGCCTCAGACTGGCCCAGTCGAGGGCCTGTTCAGTGCTTCCGGGAAGGGGTCCTGCCGTGTCTGCGCCTCCTGCGCTGCGCATGCGCCTGAGGGGAGAGCGTAGGGACGTCCTGTAAAGGGCGGCAGACTCCTTACACCAAGGTGGGGTGGGGTGGGTGTGGGGTGGGGCGCTGGAGATGCAAAACTCCCGGGACCCCCGAAAGTTTAACGTCCAAAGTAAAGCGTATTTTAGTGCAGCGGGGTTTTGTTGTTTTGTTTTGTTTTGTTTTTTAGCCTTGCAAGTGCAGGGCCTCAAAAAGTTGGATAAAAACTCAGAATTGCTTTTCTCCACAGAAATCTTTAATAAAAGGCGAAAGAGTTATATGTTCTGAAAAGAAACCAGAGTATCGCAGTGTTTTTTCAAAGAAAAATCAATGCAAAAACAAATCTTGGAACAAAATATCAAAGTTTAAAGACAAGATCAGTAAATAATTTAGGGCTTCCGTTGATCAAGAGAAAATATCTAAGACGGCAATTCTTTCTTGAAGCCAAGATAGGAAAAGAACTGGATTTTGAAAATATTACTGATGTTTGATTCCACTGAACCTAGTGTCAAATATAGACACCAACCAGACATTAGTTAAAGTGGTGAAGCTGACTCTGTTCAGTAGTTATGGTGGTTTCCCCCTTATCCTTGGGGGGTATGAGCCAAGACCCCCAGTGAATACCTAAAACTATGGATCTACTGAACCATATATATAGTGTTCTTTCTTGTACTAACATAATTGTGATATGGTTTAATTTATAAAATAGGCACAATAAGATATTAACAATAAAAATTAATAAAATATAACTATTATAATGATATACTGTAATAAATGGAGAAGGAAATGGCAACCCACTCCAGTATTCTTGCCTGAAAAATTCCATTGACAGAGGAACTTGGCAGGCTATAGTCCACCGGGTACCAAAGAGTCCAACATGACTGAGCAACTAAGCACACACATTGTAATAAAATTATGTGAATATTGTCTCTCTCAAAATATCATATACAAATGAAATGCCATTCCATCTTAACTAAGCACTCATTACACACAGTAATGTAACTCATTTCACAGATGATGCTGTGAAAGTGCTGCACTCAATATGGCAGCAAATTTGGAAAACTCAGCAGTGGCCACAGGACTGGAAAAGGTCAGTTTTCATTCCAATTCCAAAGAAAGGAAATGGCAAAGAATGCTCAAACTACCGCACAATTGCACTCATCTCACATGCTAGTAAAGTAATGCTCAAAATTCTCCAAGCCAGGCTTCAGCAATATGTGAACCGTGAACTCCCTGATGTTCAAGCTGGTTTTAGAAAAGGCAGAGGAACCAGAGAGCAAATTGCCAACATCCGCTGGATCATCGAAAAAGCAAGAGAGTTCCAGAAAACATCTATTTCTGCTTTATTGACTATGCCAAAGCCTTTGACTGTGTGGGTCACAATAAACTCTGGAAAATTCTGAAAGAGATGGGAATGCCAGACTACCTGACCTGCCTCTTGAGAAATCTGTATGCAGGTCAAGAAGCAACAGTTAGCTCTTTCCCATCTTGCAAGATGGCGGGTGAAAAGGCTGAGAAGCCAGATACTAAGGAGAAAAAACCTGAAGCCAAGAAGGCTAATGCTGGCAAGAAGGCTAAAAAGGTGGAAAAGGTGAAGAAGGTTAAGAAGGGGAAGCCCCACTGCAGCAGAAATCCTGTCCTGGTCAGAGGAATTGGCAGATATTCCCGATCAGCCATGTACTCCAGAAAGGCCTTGTACAAGAGAAAATATTCAGCACCTAACTCCAAGGTCGAAAAGAAAAAGAAGGTTCGTGCTCCTGCTACTGTCACAAAACCAGTTGGTGGCCACAAGAATGGTGGTACGCGAGTGGTCAAACTTCGCAAAATGCCTAGGTATTACCCTACGGAAGATGTGCCTCGGAAACTGTTGAGTCATGGCAAAAAACCCTTCAGTAAGCATGTGAGGAAGCTGCGTGCCAGCATCACTCCTGGGACCATTCTGATCATCCTCACTGGGCGCCACAGAGGCAAGAGGGTCGTTTTCCTGAAGCAGCTGGGCAGTGGCTTGCTACTTGTGACTGGGCCTCTATCCCTCAATCGAGTTCCTCTGCGTAGAACACACCAGAAATTTGTCATTGCCACCTCCACCAAAATTGATATCAGTGGTGTGAAAATTCCGGAATATCTCACTGACACTTACTTCAAGAAGAAGAAGCTGCGTAAACCCAGACACCAGGAGGGTGAGATCTTCGGCACAGAGAGAGAGAAATATGAGATCACAGAGCAGCGCAAGGTTGACCAGAAAGCTGTGGACTCGCAAATTCTGCGAAGAATCAAAGCTGTCCCTCAGCTCCAGGGCTACCTCCGCTCTGTGTTTGCTCTCACAAATGGAATTTATCCTCACAAAGTAGTATTCTGAACTTCTTGCAAAGAACCTAATTAAATAACTTGTCATTTCAAAAAAAAAAAAAGAAGCAACAGTTAGAACTGAACATGGAACAACAGACTGGTTCCAAATAGGAAAAGGAGTACATCAAGACTGTATATTATCACCCTGCTTATTTAACTTCTATGCAGAGTAATCATGAGAAACTCTGGACTGGAAGAAACACAAGCTGGAATCAGGATTGCTGGGAGAAATATCAATAACCTCAGATATGCAGATGACACCACCCTTATGGCAGAAAGTGAAGAGGAGCTAAAAAACCTCTTGATGAAAGTGAGAGGAGAGAGAAAAGGTTGGCTTAAAGCTCAACATTCAGAAAACGAAGATCATGGAATCTGGTCCCATCACTTCATGGGAAATAGATGGGGAAACAGTGGAAACAGTGTCAGACTTTATTTTTGGGGGCTCCAAAATCACTGCAGATAGTGACTGCAGCCATGAAATTAAAAGACGCTTACTCCTTGGAAGAAAAGTTATGACCAACCTAGATAGTATATTCAAAAGCAGAGACATTACTTTGCCGACTAAGGTCCGTCTAGTCAAGGCTATGGTTTTTCCAACTGAACTGAACACACAGTGGCTGTAATTTTTGCACTTTGGAGTGCAACAGCAAAACTTGCACAAATTTCATCAGTTCATTTCAGTCGCTCAGTTGTGTCCGACTCTTTGCGACCCCGTGAATCCCAGCACGCCAGGCCTCCCTGTCCATCACCAACTCCCGGAGTTCACTCAGACTCGCGTCCATCGAGTCGGTGATGCCGTCCAGCCATCTCATCCTCTGTCGTCCCCTTCTCCTCCTGCCCCCAATCCCTCCCAGCATCCGAGTCTTTTCCAATGAGTCAACTCTTCGCATGAGGTGGCCAAAGTACTGGAGTTTCAGCTTTAGCATCAGTCCTTCCAAATTTCTTACTTCTTCACAATATCAAAAAAGTTTGTTATGGTAGATCTTAACAATCTCAGCATATTTTTTTCATCCTTTCCTTATCAGGTTGAAAACTTCCATCTTTTTACTTAAAAGAAGCACTTTATGGCTTCTCTTTGGCAAATCTGAATTTCCAGAATCACTACTCTTGTTCTTTCAGGCTGTTAATAAGTGAAATAAGGGGTGACTTGAACACAAGCACTGCAATACCACGACAGTTGACCTGAAAACCCAGAGAACTGCTAAGTGATTAATGGTCAGGATGTGCTGGATGAACAGATAATTCATGTCCTGGGCTGGACAGAACAGAGGTGGCATTAAATTCCATCAGGCTACTTGTAATCGTGTGAAACTGAGAACTTATGAAGTGTTTATTTCTGGAATTTTTCATTTAATAGTTTTCGAACCACAGTTAACCATGAGTAACTGAAACTGCAGAAAGTGAAACTGAATAACGGGGCGGGGGTGGAGGTGGGGACTAGCGTACTGACAGCAAGGGAAGAAGCTTGAGCACAGTTTCTGCAGAGGTCATCGGGCCTTTTGAAGGGAGACGAGGGAGTCGAGAGAGGGGATGCTGGGGGCTCGAGGAGAGAAGTGAAAAATTACAGAAAGCAGGACAAGAGGGTTAATCTTTGTGAAAATGTTTTGGAAAAAATTAACCATTAAAAACTACATTAAAACATGTATATAGGCTTCCATAACACTTGAAAGGTGGTGGAGATCTGAGCCAAACCCATCAACTCCTTCAGGAAACTTTCTCGTCTACCTCTCCAGTGACTTCCCTATACTGATTCAGTCATATAATCATTTTTTCAGGCAAATAATAATTCTAGAGCAACCATTACATGCCAATTGAAAAAAATTTTTTAAACTTGGTCCTTGCACTCGTGGAAATACAGTCTAACTGAAGTAGGGAATACGAAAAGGAAAAAACAAAATAATTACTTCGAGGAAATTGATTTAAGCTACTTACTCATTCTTCATGAAACATGATACACTTTACATGAACCAGACCCACTGCCCAATGCTGAGTGTACAAATGAAATGCCATCCATCTTAACTAAGCACTCGTTACACACAATGGCTGCAATTTTTGCACTTTGGAGTGCAACAGCAAAACTTGCATAAATTTCTTACTTCCTCACAATTTCAAAAAAGATGACCCAATCCTTATTGCCAGAATGGAAGACCCAAGAAGAATGCAAATAACTGCAGAAGACGGTTATACAGGAAAAGGCAAGCAATTCTGTGGGGATACCATATTAGATTCCAAGGGCTGCCATAACAAAGTGCCACAAACTAGATGGCTTTAAACAGAAATTTATCTCACAGCTCTGGTGGCTAGAAGTCCAAAATCCAAGTGTTGGCAAGGTTGATTCCTTCTGGACATTCTGAGGGAGAATTCATTCTACTGTCTGTGGCTGCAGCAACCCAGGGGATTCTTAGGTTGCTTATTGCCAGCAATCCAGATGGTGCCTGTATATGCATCACTCCAGTCACTCAGCTGATTGCCAACTGAGAAAGTACATTGGGGTTCCCTGGTGGTCTAATGGTTAAGAATACACCTTCAAGCAAGGGACAATGGTTCGATTGCTGGTCCAGAAAGATCCCACATGCTGCGGAGCAACAAAGCTCATGTGCCATAACTACTGAGCCAGGACACCTAGAGCCTCTGCTCTGCAGGAAGAGAAGCCACTGCAATGAGAAGTCCACGTGCCACAACAAAGAGCAGCCCCTGCTCCCCACAACTAGAGCAAGCCCAGCTGCAGCAAGGAAGACCCACCACAGCCAAAAACCAAACAAAACTTTTTTAAAAAGTGCATTAGAACCCCTAGGGAAAGTTTAGGGGGGAAATTACTAATGCCCAAGTCCCAGCACAAAGATACTAATTTAATTGGTCAAGGTTTAGTCCAGCATTAGTATATATACTTTCAAAGCTCCATGGCTGATAATATCATACATCCGAGACTGAAAACCAATAGTGGTTTCTGAGGACATTTCCAGAAGGGAAATGCAAAAATATTTGTTCTGTGTAACTTTTTAAAGTGATCACTTAGAAATGAAAACTTGACCTTTTTGCAAAGTAATTTAAAATACAGTAACTAGAAATAAATGCAATTACCTGTTCAAAGGGTTGTACTTAAGTCCCAGGTCATTGATAAGTATCTGCTGAGAGTATTTCTTTATTCTGAGTTCTTTGTAGACACTGACAGCTACATTTCAGTGAATTGGCAAAGATTTACACAACTTCCAATGAAAGATCTATGGTACCTTCATCAAGAGGAGCATGTTTTTCTGCCAATCACTTTTTGCAAGGCCCCTTTCAAGTCCCTGTTCCTCAGGCTGTAGATGAAAGGATTCAGCATGGGGGTCACCACCGTGTACATCACAGTAGCTACAGGGTCCTTCTCCGACGAGTGGAAGGACAAAGGGTTGAAATACACAGCAATGATGGTGCCATAGAAGAGGGAAACCACAGCCAGGTGGGAGCCACAGGTGGAGAAGGCTTTCCATCTCCCCTTTGTGGATGGGATCCTCAGGACAGCACAGGTGATAAGGACATATGAAGTCAGGATGCAAACGAACGGGGTGATCATGATCAGGGCACCCTCAGTCAGAATCATCACCTCATTGAGGTGTGTGTCAGAACAGGAGAGCTTGAGGAGGGGGGTCACATCACAGAAGAAGTGGGGGATGGCATTGTCCGCACAGAAGGAGAGTCGAGCCATCAGCAGGGTGTGCAACAGAGCATTCAAGCTGGCAGTGACCCACGACCCAGTGACCAGCAGGGCACAGAGCTGGGGGGTCATCTTTGCTGAATAGTGTAAGGGGTGGCATACAGCCACAAAGCGGTCATAGGCCATCACAGCCAGGAGGAAATTGTCCATGTCAGCAAACTCAAAGAGAAAATACATCTGCGTGAGACACCCAGAGAAAGAGATGGTCTGGCTCCCGAGTACGTGGTTGGCCAGCACCTTGGGGACAGTGGTGGAGGAGAAGCAGGTGTCCACGAAGGACAGGTTGCAGAGGAAGAAGTACATGGGGATGTGCAGGCGGGAGTCCACGCTGATGGCTAGGAGGATGAGCAGGTTTCCCAGGACCGTGGCCAGGTACATGGTGAGGAAGAGCAGGAAGAGGAGCTGCTGCTGCTGGGGCTGCCTGGAGAGCCCCAGGAGGAGGAACTCAGAGACTCTCGACTGGTTTGCCCCTCTCCCAAGCTGAATCTGGGTGAATAGACAACAGCGAAATCAGAAACCCAGACAAGGAAGGTCAACAGCTGCAAAATCAGGCTCCAGGCAGGATCACATTTGCAAATCAGTTTATAGATTTGCTACTCCCGTTGTGCCCACCCTACCTACGCTACTGATCTCCAACACTCAGTTCTGATGTTTTCCCTATTGGACTCACTGATTCTTATGTTATTAGAATCCCGCAGACAGAGGAGCCTGACCGGCTAGTCTATGGGGTCGCAAAGAGTCGGACACGACTGAGCGCCTAAAACTTTAGCGTCGCCCTCGTGTGGCCTCTTTGGGGAATGACAGTCTTTGCTGACTGGTCTGGAGGAGACGTGAATAGAACAACCATCTGCTTGTTTAGTCGCTAACTGGTGTCCAGCTCTTTGCGACCCCATGGACTATCGCTCGCCAGGTTCCTCAATCCATGGAATTCTCTAGTCAGGAATACTTAAGTGGGTTGCCATTTCCTCCTCCAGGGGATCTTCCCTGAACCAGGGATCCAACCTGCATTGGCAAGCATTGCCAGGCAGATTCTTTACCACTGGGGCACCAGAGAAGTCGATGAACAATCAGCTGATGGTGTTATCTTGAAAATACCATTGCTTCCTCCCTTGTACTTTATTGAGGATTTATTGAGGCATAACTGGCGAAATTTTTATTTTAAAAATCTGAAAAACGGGCAAGCTTCTACACAGCATGACTCTTTGACTATATAGTCTCTGCTTAAATATTCCAGTTCTTCCCCTACCCACCTAACTCATACATAGGTCTTAAAGAAACAAGAGGAACGGTTGATCATTACTGGGTTCATCTTGAGTGACACCTGATGAACTCATGACCTCCGGCTATTAACTTCCTGTATCTGGAAGACATAGCAGAGGAGGTTCCTTTGAAGATTTCCTGTCTTAATAGATATCAGTGTCTCCACTGCTGTATTCTTACCTGGGGGAGGTTGGTGCTTATTGCCATCAAGCATTCTTCATGTCTGGATAAGTGGTCATTAGTGCTTTTATCCATTTTGAGGACCAGAATGTCTTGGAAACACAGACAGGTACTATGAGTGAGGAGCAGGGGTTCATGGCCCTAGCCCCCTGTGCAGGAAAAATATTTGGGGCAATCACAGAGCAGGTATTTGCAAGAACTTCACAGCCATTGGGACCAAACTCCCTAAGAGCCTCATTAGAGAGAAGAACAAGGATTTAATAACTGAATCTCTCCATCTACGGGCACAGGCCCAGATCAGCCAGGTCCCAGGTTTGAAGTCCCAGGGAATTTTGTCTGGGATTTATCGCCATAGTGCTGGCTTCATTTCTAATATCTTCAAGTTTTGACCCAAGAGTGACATCTAAACCTTAGACAATATTTTTTGGCATCATCGTTTGGTACAAAGAGGCCAAAAAGTAGGCAAGACAATTATTTATGTAGTGGCATTGTGTCTTTTAAAAAAATGTACATACCTTACTTTATTTAAAAAATAATTTATATATTTATTAACTTTGGGCTCTGCTTGGTCTCTGTTGCTATGTGGGCCTTTTTCCGGTCGCAGCAAGTGAGCACCACTCTCTAGTTGTGGTGCGCAGCTTCTCATTGCGGCGGCTTCTCTCCTTGCAGAGCATGGGCTCTAGAGTGGAGGCTCAGTAGTCGCGGTGCGCAGGCTTAGCGGCTCCACAGCATGTGGGATCTTCCCAGACCAGGGATCAACCTGCGTCTCCTTCATTGGCAGGCAGATTCTGTACCACTGAACCACCAGGGAAGCCCCATACCTTACTTTAAAAATACTTTTTTTTGCCAAAAAAGTGCCAACCACTATCTGAGTCTTCAGAGAGCCAGAATCTTTTGCAGTAGTAACATCAAAGATTACTGATTATATGTCACTATAAAACTATCATAATAATGAAAAAGTTTCACATATCGCAAGAATTACCAAAATAGGACAGAGACACAAAGTGAGCAAATGTTTCTGGGGAGATGGCACCAAGGGACTTGTTTGACACAGAGTTGCCACCAACTTTCAATTTGCTAAAAAAAAAAAAAAAAGTGCAGTGACTACACAGCACAACAGAATGAGGCATGCCTGTGTTACTGCCAGCAGAGCAGGAGCCAGAGTACCTGCCTTTACACCAGCTCCTAAGCCCTGATTCTCACAGAATGATGTGAATAAGGACAAGCAGCCCCTGCATACGCAATGGATGTGTTGCAGGAGAGGATTCCTCAAGCTTAAGAAATCAGATCTTGTCATTGGGAATAAGCCTGGCTGAACTTTGCCCCAGAAGAATACATTTATTACACTGGATGGTGAAAAATCTGCCCTTTGCTCCGGAAAGACACACCGTTTCCATCTTCCAGTGCTGTTCATTAAAGAAACATTCTTGAAGAAATGATCTAGAACAGAAGAAGCGAATGTCTCTGGTCACAAAATGTGCAGAAAAGCAATAAACACACGGAGAGCTGCGTCTTACAAAGCATGTATTAATTTTATACTCGTGGGTTTTTTAAAAATAAATGTGTTTATTTTTGACTGAACTGGGTCTTCGTTGCTGCACGGGGACTTTCTCTAGCTGTGGAGAGCGGGAGCTACTCCCTAGTTGCGAGGGCTTCTCATTGCCATGGCTTCTCTTGTTTCAGAGTCTGGGCTCCAGATTGCAGGCATCAGTGGTTGTGGCAACAGGCTTAGTTGCCCCGCGGAAGATGTGGAATCTTCCTGGACCAGGGATGGAACCCATGTCCCCTGCATTGGCAGGCGGATTTTTAACCGCTGGGCTACCAGGGAAGTCTGTTTCCTTTATTTTTAACAGTGAATGGGAGATGGAAACAGTCATCACTGACTATTCTTTCTATGTATAGAATTATATTCTAATTTTCTCTAGTGTGCTAGAAGCTTAAAAAAAAAAAAAGATACTGACACAGGGAAAGAACCCTTCATCAAGTCAACTGTTTTAGAAAGTCTGAGAGAATGAATCAACACAAGCTGAAAGGAAGTAGAGATGTGATTTTAATATTAACTAAAGCCTGCTTTAAGATGAAAAAAAGCATTAAAGAGGATAAAGATCTTTCAGTTACTAACAGATACAATCTATGATGAATGTATAACATTCACGAAGCTCCATGCCCTCCATAACCCAGCATCAAATCAAAAGGTAAAATCTGTTAATATACAGAGAAAATAGTTGAAATGTTTATTACTTTACAGATCAATCAACATCCAAATATTACAGAGAAA
The DNA here is from genome assembly GCF_016772045.2 of Ovis aries. NCBI lineage: Eukaryota > Metazoa > Chordata > Mammalia > Artiodactyla > Bovidae > Ovis > Ovis aries. Next base: position 3,187,549 of record NC_056077.1, on the reverse strand, counting down.
ATAGTTAAAATGTTCATCACTTTTCAAATCAATCAATATCCAAATATTATCATCTTCATATACGCTTATGTGAATCCTGTTTCACAGATATAGCTATGGTGTAGAAGAAACCTGATTGAAGTCCATTCCACATCAAAAAAGACCCCAAGGATCCATCAGGAATCTCAAAGGTAGAGGGTAGATCTGAGCTGGGTGTTCACGGGCAGGGCTGCTTTGACACAGTGGAGCTGGGAGCCCCCATGCATGGGGCCGCCATGGAGCAGAGTCAGAATTTTATGGAGGATAAAATAAACTTGACCGCCAATAGCTGTGACCCGAGGCCAGAGGTGGACCCCCAAAGGGATGTGAGCCACGAGCATCAGTGCCGTAGCAAAACAGGCCTCCAGGAGATGAAACAAGATCAAGGTTCAGTAGCTACACTGGGTTCTAGCAGCTCACACAATCATGGCCTTGGGCGGAGAGAGAACTTTCAATTCTCTCTCTCCACCTGGCAGCAGAAAGCAAGACTGACTGACTCCTTTGAGTGAATTTCTGAGATGCTCTGACACCAAGAGAAAGGTATTGGACTTCCTGACAGTTTTATCAGGTGGGGTGGGACAGAAATAATGAAGAAATAAAGGAACAATGACCTTAATTTTCACTCCAAGCTGAGGCAATAGGTATGTAGGCTAACTGTGACACTACCACAAAGCTTTCTACGCCAGGAAGTGTACAGCTGTGTTATTTATAGCACAGAGACACTTTAAGTTGTCCAGAGTCAAGGAACGAATAAATTGCATCCACGAGTGGATAAAATATTATATGGCCATTAAAATCAAATTTCTAAGACTTTTACTGAGATGGGAAGAAGGAGGTGGAAAATGAGAACACAAATGGGAAAAGTGCAGCCAACTTTTCTAAAGCTATATTTATGTGGAATACTGAAGTTATCCTGGAGCAGCAAATTTACAAGTTATTTCGATCTTCTTCTAAGTGATTTTTTTTTTAATGTTACATAGTATGTAGGCATTACCTGTCAAGTAACAAAAGTGATTTTTAAATGGGGCAAATTTTAAACTCCATCTCAAGAAAGAATGTTCAAATTAAAAGTTAAGGCAAGGATTTCTCTGGTGATCTAGGGGTAAAGAACTTGCCTTCCAATGTGGAAGATGCGGGTTCCATTCCTGGTTGGGGAACTAAGATGGTATATGCCTCTGGGTAACACAGCCCCTTCACTGCAACGAAGACCCAGCACAGCCAAAATAGATAAAAGTTTTGTTAGGACCAGACTGAAGCCAGGACAGGCTCTAAGGGGCAGGCTAGGCCTGAGGTTTAGTCTCTAAAAAAGCTGAGGCACTGGGAACTCCCGCAGGCAGCGTAGCTCGACCAATCAGAAAAAATCCCCATAGACCCCCCCCCCCCCCCCAACCGGAGCCAGACCTGAGCCAATCCAGATAGGGATGCAAGGTTAAAAGGCGCGCACGCACGTGCACGCGCGCGCGTACGGCTTAACCAATCAGCTGTGCTGTTACAGGAACAAAAAACCATCTGTATAAAAGTAGATGTGATTCAGAGCTGGGGCTCTTGTCAGATTCCACTGTGCTGGATGAGACCTGGGCCCTAACTTGAGCTAGCAATAAACCCCTTTATGCTTTTGCATTGCTGTGGACGTCTTATTCTCTCAGTTTTGGAGACTTGGACTCTGGGCATAACAGTTTAGGCGGCATTCATTCATCCTTTTTTTTTTTTTTTTCCTTTCAGCTGGATCTGAGTATTGCCTTTGGTCTAAGAGCAGTGCCAGACACTAGGGAATAAAGTGAATAGCATGTGAATTTGGGTATGGACTGTCTCATAATATGTGGGACATCCTTGGAGAGGGGAAGAATAAACCAAAGAAAAAAACAGAGCTCGAGAATCAGAAAGGCTCGTGGAGGACGAGGTGGCATTTGACTTGCTTTGAAGGTGCGGCAGAGGGTTGCTAGCCAGGTAGGAAAGCAGGCGGCGTGGGTCCCAGCAGAAGGAAGAGCAAATGATGATTTGGATTCCTGGTATCAAAAATTGCCCGGATGACCCCGCCCCCTAAGATCAGGCAGCCAATCAGGATGCTCGCAGGGGGTTTCCGCATTCTGCGCCGCTTCGCGGCTCCAAGCTCTCAACCGAAAGTCTACCTGAGCCTGAGTCTTACCTGAAATATTACTATCGACTTTAGTCTTCATATTCCGCTTGGTTGTTTCTTTATCTGCGTCTCATAACTATTCTTGTGAGCATTTCTGTGACCCAATCTTGATGACTCACCGTGACAGGGAGCACATAAGATGATGGAGACCAGGGATTCGTCATCCTGACTGCACAGTAGAATCTCGAGCTTTCTAAAACCCCAGTGTTGGGGCCCCACTTCCAGAGATTCTGATCTATTTGGTCTGTGCTTGGGACCTGGACATCAGTGGGTGGGCCGTAACTTCCAGGGGACTTTAATATTCAAAAATATGTGGAACGTGGATCTTTCTAAACATACCACTTAAAAAAAATTGGATGTGGTTGTAAAATAATTCAAAAATTAGTCATTTTAAAAAAAGTCTCTTTACTTGGTAGATGCAGCAGGGTTTTAGGTGAATTAGGTCCACAGATAAATAACGATTGTCTTCTACATGCTCCTCAGTTCAGTTCAGTCTCAGTCCTGTCCGACTCTTTGCAACCCCATGAATTGCAGCACGCCAGGCCTCCCTTGTCCATCAATGTTTCCTTTCAGACTGCCCTTGGCAAAACGGCTCAACAGATACTTAGTTAGTAAGAAAATAAATCTGCATGGGGAGGAGGCTCAGTTTTGATTCTCTCCTGAGACAGAAAACATTTTCCGGCCAACCACTTTTCCAAGAGCCCTTTTCAAGTCCCTGTTCCTCAGGCTGTAGATGAAAGGATTCAGCGTGGGGGTCACCACCGTGTACATCACAGTAGCTACAGTGTCCTTCTCAGAAGAATGTGAAGATGAAGGGTTGAAATACACAGCAATGATGGTGCCATAGAAGAGGGAAACCACAGCCAGGTGGGAGCCACAGGTGGAGAAGGCTTTCCATCTCCCCTTTGTGGATGGGATCCTCAGGACAGCACAGGTGATAAGGATATATGAAGCCAGGATGCAAACGAACGGGGTTATCATGATCAGGGCACCCTCAGTCAGAATCATCACCTCATTGAGGTGTGTGTCAGAGCAGGAGAGCTTGAGGAGGGGGGTCACATCACAGAAGAAGTGGGGGATGGCATTGTCTGCACAGAAGGAGAGTCGAGCCATCAGCAGGGTGTGCAACAGGACATTCAAGTTGGCGATGACCCATGACCCAGTGACCAGCAGGGCACAGAGCTGGGGGGTCATCTTTGCTGAATAGTGTAAGGGGTGGCATACAGCCACAAAGCGGTCATAGGCCATCACAGCCAGGAGGAAATTGTCCATGTCCACGAACATGAAAACAAAGTACATCTGCGTGAGACACCCAGAGAAAGAGATGGTCTGGCTCCCGAGTACGTGGTTGGCCAGCACCTTGGGGACAGTGGTGGAGGAGAAGCAGGTGTCCACGAAGGACAGGTTGCAGAGGAAGAAGTACATGGGGATGTGCAGGCGGGAGTCCACGCTGATGGCTAGGAGGATGAGCAGGTTTCCCAGGACCGTGGCCAGGTACATGGTGAGGAAGAGCAGGAAGAGGAGCTGCTGCTGCTGGGGCTGCCTGGAGAGCCCCAGGAGGAGGAACTCAGAGACTCTCGACTGGTTGGCCTCTCCCATGGGGCTGGGAGCCTAGACCCAAAAGCAGACAGCAGCAGGAAAAATTCAAAAGCCTGGAAAATGATGGTGAAAATGGGGCAATTAAGAAAAATGCAAGGAGAAAGGCCGTGGTATTAACACCTTGCTGAGGCATTAGCACTTTTCTCCGGGTATGTTTTGTGCCTCTTGTATTAGCAAAATGAGGGCTGCTTCCTTATGCTTGCGCTGTACCTCTAGAAGGACCCCGAGAAAATGTGACAGTGGTTTTGTCCATAATTTTTGTGTATGTTTAAACTTTCTACCATAATCATGTATTTTTTAATGTAAGTATCAGAAACACTGCAGATACAGGAATATTAATAGAGACTTTATTATTTATGATGAGTACTGGATAACACAAGTGTAAATGGTTGACATAGAGACTGACATACAGTAAGCATATACCCTGAAACAGAGTACTGATGTCATTGACATTAATATCATTAGTGATGTGGCCTTAGAGAATATTTTTTAGTTCCCTTACTCTAATCTGTAGCTGTTACACATTCCTAGCACACCTGCTCTGCGGATGATATAATGATCAATCAAAAACTGCTCCCAAGGTGGTAATGATAGTATCACTGCTACTCCTCCCTGGGCTCGAATTTCTGGAGCAATTTACAGAGCTCTGGGCCAGCCTTTTTGGCTATGTGTGCTGAGCTCCCGAACTCAAATTCCTAAAATTAAAATGGAAACAACCCAGAGGATTGGCAGAAACTCAGTCCATTTGTTTTCCTCACAGTTCAGGGTCTCATAAACAGATAAAATATATTGGCTATGCCCCGAGCAGGAACTGCAGATGAGCTCAGAACTGTTTCTACAAAGCCGCTAAAAGGCAGATGTAATGAGGAGTGCCCCCTTAAGGCTTTACATCATAGGGATGTAAATAAATAAATTTACATAAATAAATAAATGATTGATGAAGTCCAACCCATCTGACTCTTACCTGGGAAGAATGGTAGTCTTCACGGTCCCCAGAATTCCCATGTTTGCTTCTCTTTTCTAGACCTAGTGAGAGATTTTTTTTCTGAAGGAGAGGGCCTCATCTTTTGGTTTTTAGGCTGAGTCTGCATGAACCAAGGGGATGGGGGTGCACAGTCACAGCCGTTTGTGCAAGAGGATGTTTGGGTATCACACGGCCAGCTCTTTACAGGAGACTAGATGGCCACTAGGGCCATATGCCCTGAGGGCCTCATTAGAGATGAGCAGATAGTCACTGTCTCCTCTCCTCTGTGGGCTTTTTTTGGATCCAACACTGATAATAAAGACCTGTCATCAGAATTATATAATTGCTGCTTCAGGACTTGGCAACACTGGAAATGATGTGATCTTGGGGATCGTCAGTAGCCGCAACCCTTCTGCTAGAGAAAACTCCCAATTCTATATTTTATCCCCACCTAGCCTTGCTGGGAAATACACATGAAGGTGGATAAGGGTTACACTTTGGATCACCTAGATCGGTACTGAATTCCAGACCCACATCATCACTTGTATAACTTTGAGAAAGCTACCAATCTTCAGAGAATTACAAATTTTCACTCTATGTAGAAAGGAGAAATAATAATCACCTTGTAGAATTGTGAGATTAAATGAGGTAATTTATGTTAAACACCCATGACCTCTAACTTCATCAATGCACTAGGCTAGGACCATGTCCACTGCTGCTGCTAAGTCGTTTCAGTCGTGTCTGACTGCGACCCCACAGACGGCAGCCCATCAGGCTCCACCATCCCTGGGATTCTCCAGGCAAGAACACTGGAGTGGGTTGCCATTTCCTTCTCCAATGCGCGAAAGTGAAAAGTGAAAGTGAAGTCACTCAGTTGTGTCCAACTCTTTGTGATCCCATGAACTGCAGCACGCCAGGCCTCCCTGTCCATCACCAACTCCTGGAGTTCACTCAAACTCATGTCCATCAAGTCGGTGATGCCATCCAGCCATCTCATCCTCTGTCGGCCCCTTTTCCTCCTGCCCCCAATCCCTCCCAGCATCAGTCTTTTCCAATGAGTAGTCAACTCTTCGCATGAGGTGGCCAAAGTAATGGAGTTTCAGCTTTAGCATCATTCCTTCCAAAGAACACCCAGGACTGCTCTCCTTTAGAATGGACTGGTTGGATCTCCTTGCAGTCCAAGGGACTCTCAAGAGTCTTCTCCAACACCACAGTTCAAAAGCATCAATTCTTCAGCACTCAGCTTTCTTCACAGTCCAACTCTCACATCGATACACCACCACAGGAAAAACCATAGCCTTGACTAGAGGGTCCTTTGTTGACAAAGTAATGTCTCTGCTTTTCAACATGCTATCTAGGTTGGTCATAACTTTTCTTCCAAGGAGTAAGCGTCTTTTAATTTCATGGCTGCAGTCACCATCTGCAGTGATTTTGGAGCCCAAAAAAAATAAAGTCTGACACTGTTTCCACTGTTTCCCCATCTGTTTCCCATGAAGTGATGGGACCGGATGCCATGATCTTCGTTTTCTGAATGTTGAGCTTTAAGCCAACCTTTTCGCTCTCCTCTTTCACTTTCATCAAGATGCTTTTTAGTTCCTCTTCACTTTCTGCCATAAAAGTGGTGTCATCTGCATATATGAGGTTATTGATATTTCTCCCAGCAATGCTGATTCCAGCTTGTGCTTCTTCCAGCCCAGCGTTTCTCATGATGTACTCTGCATATAAGTTAAATAAGCAGGGTGACAGTATACAGCCTTGACGTACTCCTTTTCCTAACTGGAACCAAGGAAGCCCTATAAGTGATTATAAAATATTAAATATGTCAAAATTTGTGAATCAATATTAACGCTATTTTTAAAAGAGAAAATTTAAGGTAATTTGCCATAGATAAGTTTAAGTGTTAGTCCCTCAGGCCTGTCCGACTCTGTGCGACCCCATGGACTGTAGCCCTCCAGACTCCTCTGTCCATGGGATTTTCCAGGCAAGAACACTGGAGTGGGTTGCCATGCCCTCCTTCAGGGGATCTTCCCGACCCAGGGATCAAACCGGATCTCCTGAATAACTGAAGGTGAAAGTGAACAATTAAAGGAATGAACTTAGCATTTACTGTTTATTCTTTTTCCTTCTCTCTCTCCCTCTCCCCTCCCTCTTTCTTTAGGATTGCTTCGGGAAAGGGAGTCATCCAAGGGCTGTGGGTAGGTCCGCTTCTTCTCCACCATCACAGGCTGAGGGCTGCGCAGGATGGCGCGCGCTTTGCGAATGGCGGCCGCGCGCAGCTCCGGCGGTACTTGTTTCGGATCAAGTGCGGGCGGCTGCGGTGGATGGCCCGGGCGGTCGTGGGGCCGGTGGTCCGCACGTAGAAAGGGGCTTGCTTTCGCGGGCCGGAACTCTGCTCCATCACCACCCGACCTCTTTGCAGTCAGCGGCGGCTCCGTGCTCGCAGTCTTGGGGTGAATGAGCCCGTCTTAACTGAAGGCGTTGCGGGCCTTCGGCCTATTGGGTTCGGTGGGGAGTCTGCTTGTTCCTCCTGACCTAGAGGCTGGAGCGGTTCCACACGTCCATCCTTTGCTTATGAGCCTAAGGGCGGTAGCTCCTCTCCTTGAGACGGACGGACACGGCAAAAAGCAAAAAGTTCGTTATATAGACTATGCCAATTAAGAAATACAGAAAACTGATAGAACTAGAAAAGATGCTGATGGCAGGCAGGAAAACATACCACTTAAGACCTGCCTTTATGGAGTCTTCTGCTAGTAGTGAGGATCTGATGTCACCATGAAGGGATTTAGTGCTCTTCTAAATATAAGGAGATGCAAGGATTGAGATCATAACGTGAAAGTGAAAGTCACTCAGTCGTATCCGACTCTTTGCGACCCCATCAACTATACAGGCCAGGATACTGGAGGGGGCATCTTCCCAACCCAGGGGTCGAACCCAGGTCTCCCACACTGCAGGCGGACGCTTTACCCTCCGAGCCACCAATGGCAGCCTACTGTAGTACCCTTGCCTAGAAAATCCCATGGACAGAGGAGCCTGGTATCCATGGGGTCGCAAAGAGTCGGACACGACTGAGCAACTTCACTTTCACTTTCACTTCCACTTCACTTTATGAAGTCACTACCACAACCCTCTTTACCAGTGAAACAACAGTTACCAAGTTACCAGAAAACGTTAGTAATACCTCCAACTCCAGTGCAACACCATAGGATTTGTTGAAGCCTTCTCTTTCCAACTCCACCAGCAAGAATTCTGGCTCCTGCTAGTCTCAATATATCAGTGTATTTGTGAAGTCCTCTTGTTGTTCAGTCGCTAACTCTTTTCGAATTCTTTGCGACCCCATGGACTGCAGCACACCAGGCTTCCCTGTCCTTCACTATCTCCCAGAGTTTGCTCAAACTCGTGTCCATTGAGTCGGTGATGCCACCTAACCATCTCATCCTCTGTCGTCCCCTTTTCCTCCTGCCATCAATCTTTCCCAGCATCAAGGTCTTTTCCAATGAGTCGGCCACTTCAGGTGGCCAAAGTACTGGAGCTTCAGCTTCAGCATCTGTCCTTCCAATGAATATTCAGGGTTGATTTTCTTTAGGATTGACTGGTTTGATCTCCTTGTAGTAAAAGGGACTCTCCAGCACCACAGTTCAAAAATATCAGTTCTTTGGCACTCAGCCTTCTTTATGGTCCAACTGTCACATCCAAACATGACTGCTGGAAGAATCATAGCTTTGACTGTACAGCAAAGTCCAGCAACTTTGCTTTGTTAGTAAAGTCCTCTGTACACAGCCTATTTCCTGACCTTACCAGGCTGCCTTCTGAGTTGGCTGTCTCAGGATGAAATGACCCTGCCATCTGGCCCTTGTCAAGTTAGCCCTCCTGTCAGATTCCACGCGTGAACTGTTTGTACCAATATGTATGCCCTCCGTTCTCTAGACAAATGACTCCAAGCAGAAACAACTTTGCCTCCCAGAGGACTTTGGACAGTGTATGGAGACATTGTTGGTTGTCACAAGGAGGCTACTGACATCTAGAGGCCAAGGATACTGCTAAACATTCTGCCATGCACAGGCCACCCCCCATCCCCCCACCCCCCAGAACCATCTGATTCAAAATTTTTAAAGTACTGAGGTTGAGACTATAATATATCTCATTAATAATTTGTATATTATTATGTGGGAAATTATAATAACTTAGTTATGGCTCAGCAGGTAAAGAATCTGCCTGCAGTGCAGGAGACAAGCAGACATGGGTTTAGTCCCTCAGTGGGGAAGATCCCCTGGAGGAGGACAATGGCAGCCCACTCCAGTTATCCTTGCCTGGAAAATCCCATGGACAGAGGAGCCTGGTGGGCTACAGTCCAAGGGTCCCAAACAGTTGGACATGACTGGGTGACTAAGCCCAGATAAGATAAAACATATTATTAACATTGACTTCATTTTTAAGAATATAACGAGGCTACTAGAAAAAAATTTTCTAAAATATTTATTTATTTGGCTGCACCAGGTCTAGTAGAGGCATGCGGTGTCTTTAGTTGAGGCATGTGGGATCTAGTGCCCAACCGGGCCCCTTTGCATTGTGTGCACAGAGTCTTAGCCCCTGGACCATGAGGGAAGCCTCTACTAGAAAACTGTTCATTACAAATGTGACATTTGCTGCTTCCAGGATTCGCTCAGGAGGCAGTATATCTGGCTGTCTTTCTTTATTCTGTTTTCTTTTTTGTAATTGTTTTTTTGGTTGCCCTTTTTAAAAATTGATACAGTACTATAGATACCATCTTTCCAAGTCTTGCTAAATTAAGAATTTTCATTCAAAGACACCTTCTAATATGTATTTAAAAGAATCCTGGCTTTCGTGCCTTCTCCTGCAAAAAGGAAAAACACAAAACAAGACTATACGCCCAACGTGGGGCTCGAACCCACGACCCTGAGATTAAGAGTCTCATGCTCTACCGACTGAGCTAGCCGGGCTCACAGGCACCTTTCCTCCCTTCAGGGGAAAGTGTGCATCTACTACCTGACAAGATCCTGAGGATGAAGTGGGAGCACCACTGACAGCTGCTGCGGGAGGATGAGAGTTCGGTTGAAGCAGGGACTCCTTGGGCCAGGAGCCAGCGAAACCCACCGAGCTGCGCTGCGCCGCCTGGTGGGGAGCATGCATCTTCCCATACGCTCTGGACCCCAAATGTGTCCCAACATACCAGAGGTCACTCGCCTAACAGTCATCTATTCACTCAAGTGTTGATTGAACGTTTAATGTATGCCAAGCACTGAGGATACCGCAGTTGACAAATTAGATTTTTAAGAAAGAGGAAGAAAGGCGGCCAGACTCCAGATCAAAGGAAATTGCTGCTGTTCATTTTTGTTTCCTTCTTCACCAGACTCGATGCCTGCAGTTTTTTAACACAACAGGCAAGCAGGAAGTGCGGTAGGAGTCTTTTAAGGGGCAATTCTCTCTTCCCTGTTAGGAAACTTGCCCTGCCCTCTTCAGTTATTAAAAGAAGAAAGAAAGAGAAAAGAGATGTTTCTGAGGACACGGGGCGCTTTCTCCTGGCGTGTGATTATAAAAAGTCACAAAAGTAGCTATACTGAAATAACAGAAGTCCAGGCAGAAAATCACCCACAGTCCTAACCTAGATCTAGTCAACGTTATCATTGCCCCCCCCCTTACTTCCAATTCTCCCCTAAGTGCCCCTTCAGTTCTTACATTTCAAAGGGGCAAGGTCTGCTGTCCACATTTTCTGTTTAGTTTTTGATCTGTGTATTTCTGCATTTTGCTAGAGTCGCTTTTTTTCTCCCCTTCCTTCCTGGGTCCTTCCACACCTGATTCCTTTCTGTACAGTCAAGCAGGAACCTCTGCAGCTTGGGAGTTACTGTTTGTTATGTAAGAAATGCATAGAGCACGCCTTTCAGAGCAAAAACTTCCAAGTCGACTGGGATAGACTGAACATTCTTTTCTGAGGCTGAACAGTGTTAATGAAGGAAAATATATTCCATCTGTCTCCCACAGATGGCCAATCCCATCTCCCTTTTATTTATTATTTATCAAACTCTGCTGCAATAAAACATCCTTGTACTTACATCAGTAGCTTTATCTCTGAGACAGATTCAAAGAATTGGAATTAGAGGATCAAAGAATAGACTGCTTTGCAAAATTCCAATGAAACCACACATATTACCACATTAAGGTGTATGTGTAACCACACGTGTTTTCCCATTTAGACGTACAGGAACACCGTCTTTGTCCTTCCTTGTTAGGGATTGTGGGGAATTTTTGTATCTTCTAATGACCCAAAATGCATCTTCCCATCTAAGGAAAGACAGATCATCCGTCATACTACCCCAGGTGGGACTCGAACCCACAATCCCTGGCTTAGGAGGCCAGTGCCTTATCCATTAGGCCACTGGGGCTGCTGCCAAGACTGTGCCCAAGAACTTGGGAAGAAGGAATAACTAGTCGCCAGTAGTTAGAAAGTAATCCAGGAATTGGTTTGAGTGCTTATTAGAAACCTGGTTGAGTCCCTACAAGGTCCCAGTCTCTGTTCAAGACGCCAAGGAGCAGAGTCCTGAGCGAAACCGACAACCGACGCTCGCGGCAGAGCTCCTGTGCGCGCCGCGCCCTCGCCTCCCGCCGCGCCCTCCTCTTCCTGCATTCCCGCGGCTCCGCCCGCGCGCTCCGCGGAGTGCGGTTTGTCGGCTTCCTCCAGCGGGAGTCTCCGTCTCCAGAACGCCCTGGGTTGTCCTGCTGCTGACAGGTGCAGCGAGCAGTGAGGGTCCCTGGCTGCATCAGTCCGCAGCGCGTTGGGCAGGACCACCCTGCGGTGTGTGTGATAAACGTTCAGTCCTCCGGGGACGCGGCTGGACAGAAGACCCGGGGGAGCGCGGGGCTGAAAGAAGGCGTGCGGGGCCAACACCGAGAGCCGGAGAGGCGACCCCTCCGCGCCCGCCGAGGCTCAGCCGCAGGCGGCAGTCAGAACCTCCCCCACAGTCTCCTGCGTTGGGCATCGTCACCCAGGGCTTGGCAACGTCCGGGAGACCGCCAGCCCGCAGAATACTCCCCGCCCGACCTCGCTTTTCCAGGCCAAACCACACCCTTGGAGCTGCCCAAAGCCGAAGTCCGCGGGATCGGGACACACCCCCTGCAATTTCCCTCGCACCCACTTTTCTTTCTTCACTGAAGTTCCTAATTAATCCGAAGGGTAAAAAGTCAGCAGAGTCCAGAGCGGCTCAAGTTCCGACCCCCACCCCCACCCCGCCGCATCCCCTCAGGAGAGCTCCCGGGACCTCAGATTCTCCTCTCGTCACCCCCTATCCCGATTTCATCCTTTGTTACTCAAGCAACAAGATTATCCATGCGCAGTCCAAATTCAATCTCCTTCAATCTCCTCCAATAAGTCCTTTATGGCTGGAAAAAAAAAAAAAAATCCAGGACAGAATCAGAGGACAAAATTTGATTCAGTTGCCGCTACTTCTAATCTCCCTTGTCCTGTTGGTCCTGGCAGTCTGGCCACCCGCCCGGACGAAGCGGCGGGCTAGGAGTCGGGGGCGCTGGAGCCACCAGACCGGAAACCAGGGAGAAGCCAGCATGGGAACAACACGGCGGACACTGGGAGGAAACAGGACGCGGTAGACGTGGGCCCCTTGTGCCTCGGGTGTACTTTGTCCCACGGGTGCGCCCCGTCTCCGCACAGGCTCGCCTTTTATTTTATTTAGTAAAAGGGGCCGGGAGGAGGAGACGCCGGGGAACTCGCATTGCAGAAGCAGCTGGCGGCGTTGGGGCGGGACGAGTGTGTTCCTGTCCATACTCATCTCTGGGGGTCACAGATTCCAGGGGGCACCCAGGAGCAGATCCTGGGCTCTGCCTCGGTCACCCGGAGCCCAAGGCCGTCACGTTTGCCGAGATTGGCAGGTGTCCTTGCTCCACGGCAACTTCGGGCCGCCATCATCCCTCTGGTTCGCCACATCCGTTTAAATTAGGCCCTTCTTGACTTTTCCAAAAGCAAGCTCTTCACTGCTTTGAGGTTTGTTTGTTTTTTTATATCCAATATTTTCAGTTGTTTTTTGAAAGAGGGTTGGTCCCCAAAACCCATTTGTGTTACTGGAAACCTCAACTCTGCCAGGGTGTTTTTCTTTATAACTTCTTTAAAACTGTTTATAGTTTTTTAACCAATAAGTTGAAGTGTTTTTGTTTGTTTGTTTTTAACAAATTTGGAGAGAGATGGTTCCCCCTCTCCCTCCAGGAAATCAAATCCAACAGTCAAATCAGCCTTGGAGTTCTGCAGCAGACTCTGAAAAAAGAGGCGATTTGGCCTGAGAGATGGCCCTGGTCTCCGTCTGTGGTGACCCTGACCTACAGGGTGACTGACCTTGGCATGTGATTGCCCCTGGAAGTGGGGAATCTTTGCGTTTTACTGAAAGCAGCTCTCTAGATTTGGAACTCCTTAAGGGTCAAACTCAAACTCCACCTGGACCCCCAGCCGCCAAAAATGGGGCCTAATACAGCCTGAGGTTCAGAGCGGGGGACAGGACCCCGATCCTGACAGCATGGACCCCAGGTCTCCGTGCCCAACCCGGGCTCCCGGAACCCTTCCCTGACTTGGGGCTGTGGAACCAGGGCAGACCTGGGAGTGCCCAGGTGAGGAGTGACAGGAGAGGAGAGAAGGAAGAAGAGAAGGGAATCAAGAAAGAGGAAGAGGGCCTTGGGTGCCGGAGTCAGGCCCGATACGTTACTGGACACTTAGCAGGCAGGTTTGAGTCTCAATGGAGTAATTAATTGCTGGACTCGAAGCCTGAAAGGTAGGTGATTTGGGGAGACTGTTCCAGGTTTTCTCCCCTGCCGGCCTTAACCTGACCGAAGCCCCACAGGCATTGCCCTGCACTGTGATGTCCACACCCCTGAATCCCCAAGACTCCTACTAAAAGTTTAAAAGTATCTGGAAACAGCTTGAAGCTTTTAAATGTCTTCTCTAATTCTCTCGAAGTGTGGAGCTTTGAAGTACAACATCTGGGGACTTGGCGTAGTTCTCAAATCTCTAGAGAAGAGCTATTTTGAAGAGCTATTTTCATGTAAAAACGGAAATAAATGGGCTCGTCCGGGATTTGAACCTGGGACCTCTCGCACCCTAAGCGAGAATCATACCCCTAGACCAACGAGCCACACAAATTCTACCCTCTGGGTCTCTTCTGTAACTCCGTGGCATCCCGGATATGGAATTCGGGAGACCAGTGAGGTGGGGCGGGGAGGAGGCTCCAATTTCAGACCCATGGGAAAGTGTTGAGCTCATAGATTAGTGGGCAAGGGGAGGACTCCAGAGGTTCCTGTGCTGGCAAGTTGGGAAGCAGCCCCTGCAACCCTACCCACACCCCCCCACCCCAACCAAGTCTAGTGGTCCCTGTGCTCAGATTACAATGAGCCCAACGCCAGGAAAGGCGGGCTATATTAGCATCCCAGCTTGGCCTTTAGGTCACTTAGCTGACACTTCTTGCAGCCAGGAACATGCTTGAGGAGGAGCTGGGGTCAAAGCCAGGGCTAAAAGCCAGCAAGGAGCTGTGGGTCCGGCTGGGCAGTTGAGTGCCTTTTGATGGCAGGTCACAGGATTGCCTTGCTTGGAAAAGGGGCTCCCCCAGCTGTAGTATCCTGGTATCCATCTGATGCTCACTGATGCTCACCTGCTGAGTTTCTCCGGACTCCAAAAGGTCCAAACCAAGAAAAGACAACGCCCAACGTGGGGCTCGAACCCACGACCCTGAGATTAAGAGTCTCATGCTCTACCGACTGAGCTAGCCGGGCAACCATGAAGAAACCTTACCCTTGCATCTATTGATGGGGTAATGCAAAGGTGATGGGACCTAGGTGACGGGTACTGACTTAGATGTGGACACCAGGGCAGGTGGTCAGTAGCCAAAGGTTCCTGGGCCTCACAGGGAGTCCCCGCTTCAAGCTCCACTCTCCACCTACAGCCACTTCTACGACAACAGTTCCTCTAGTCCAGGACTTCCCTCAGCACCCTGTAGCTGGGGAACCCAGTCTGGCCCCTGTGCCCACCCGCCCACCTGACCGTGGGCTTAGGGAGGAGGAGCTGGGCCAAGTTGCCCGGAGAGAGCAGCATAAACCTAGGGCGAACTGCACAATTGACCCCTGAGGGGACATCTGGATTATTTCCAGTTTCTTGGCAGTTTCAAATAAAACAACTATAGACTTGTGTACAGATTTCTGTGTGAACAGAAGCCTTCATTGTTCTGAGATAAATACCCAAATTGCTGGGTCATATGCTGGTTATAAGTTTAGTTTTTAAAGAAAATGCTGCAGTGTTTTCCAGCATGAGTGTACAATTTTACATTCCCACCAGCGATGTATGGGGTGACTCATTGTCTCCGATAAAATATTCAACAGAAGTAGAGAGTGTCAGCATCCTTGTTGCATTTCTAACCTCAAATAGAGTATTTTCAAGGTTTCACCACAAACTTGAAATTTGCTGCAGTATTTTGTAGATAATTTGGGCAAGTTATGGGTACTAACAGCTTTCACAAGGTTATTTAGAATATACTTTTATTATCTTCTTAATTTATCCAATAACTGTAAAGTCATTCTCTAACATGGGTTATATTTGTCTTCTGTCATTATTTCTTAATCAGTTTTTGCAGAGTTCATCAATAGCATTAACTTTTTGTCATTAGTCGCTAATGTATGCTTGTTTTCAACATCATTATTATCTTTTTTTTTTTTTAAGTTCTACCAGTTTATTGCTACCAACCATCTTCCTCCATCCTCATGCACGCGTGCTCAGTCATGTAACTCCATGGACTGCAATCCGCCGGGTTCCTCTGTCCATGGACTTTTCCAGGCAAGAGTACTAGAGTGGGTTGCCATTTCCTTCTCCATCAGCATCATTATTTTCAGTGCTTCATCATTTCTCCCCTTGTTCTAATTTATCTGGGTTTATTTTTTGCTGTACTTTTTCTAACTTCTTGTCATTAGCTTTCAGCTTGTCTTCTTTATTATACACATCTAAGGCTATCAATTTTCCTCTAACTACTGCTTTAGCTGTGTCTTAAAGGTTTTGGTATGTAGTATTTTTCATCATCATTTACTTCAAAGTATTTTAAATCCCACTGTAATTTCTTCCTTAACTCATATGACTTCTAGAAGTGTGTTGCTTAATTTGTAATATTAGGATATTTTAGGGGTTTTGTTTATTTTATATTATTTGTTTTGATGTATTTTTAGTTTACCATCTTTCATCTTTCTAAACCATTGCATACATCTATTGAGATTTGTTTCACTTTTTGTGTATTTTTAGACAAATATAGGCCTGTTTCATTCTTCTAGAGCATTTTACATAGCTTCAGTTCTCAAATATATTTTCATTATTGTCTTTCATGTTTTTATACATAGTAAGGATGGTTGTGTTATAGTCTGTGTCGATAATCTTAGCATCTTTCCAACTTTATTTTCATATCTATCGTTCACTGGTTGTTGCTCATGATGCCTAGTTTCCTTGTATTTTTCACTGTGGCATCCCGTGGCACTCTTTCCAGCATATGCTGAAGACATCCTGGCAAGTACCTGAGACCCCGCAGGGGGTTGGGGGTCCCGGTGTCCACCTCTTGCACCTCAAGGGCGGCCTCCGCAGCACAGGGCGGAGGGAATTTGGCGCTGGGGGCCAGGACCTTGGGTACTCCTGCTGACTTCCGGGAAGGAAGGAGGGGAGACGCCTGAGTCCACGCCAGGTAGAGTGACTGGATTTAGAGTGATGCGAATGCCTGCAGCCCATCGGCTCTCCCTAAGTGGATGCCCTGCCCTCCTGACTAGGGACTGTGGGGCCCAGGCGTGACAGTTCAGAGGCCTCCAACCGAGTAAGAACTGGCTCCTGATGTAGAGAAGGAAACACCTCTCCAGTCTTCAGTGCCTGGAGCTTGGGCTAACAAAGTAGTTTGTGGCCAGACTTGTGGAGACACTTTCGCTCCTGGGCCTCAAAAAGAGTTTTAAAATGACAAGGGGAAGCAGAGAGTGGCTCCTGAGACCGGCAATTGGAGAGGGAAAATAGGGCTCGTCCGGGATTTGAACCCGGGACCTCTCGCACCCTAAGCGAGAATCATACCCCTAGACCAACGAGCCACTTGCTTACGGTGGGATCCTGCTGGTGGGCTCGCGGCTGGATGGGCCGTGCCACGCAACTGAGGAGGAATGGAGACTCCAATTTCAAGCCCCCTGGGAAGTGTCGAGTCCCAGGACTGATGGACGCGGAGAAAACTGAGCACTCCCCCAATCCAGGGCCCCGCGTCGCCTCCCCTCCGCCCAAGGACGACAGAGAGCCCCGGACCAGGAAGGGGGGCCGGCCTCTGTCCCCGCGCCGCTCATCGGTCATTTCGCAGGCCTCCTCGCCCCCGCGAACGCAGGGGACCCGCTGCACAGAGCCGGCGAGGGACTCCGGGGTGCGCGGGAGAGCTCGAGAGCCGGCGGGGGCGCGGAGGGTCCCGGAGCCGCGATCTCTGGTACGCTTGCTTTGGGGACGACCGAACCCCCAAGGCGTGGCCGCTGGTGATCGCTCAACAAACGCCGGCGGAGTGCACGGAGGGGACACCGCCTCGGCCTCCGCCTCCCGCGCTGCTCTCGCTTCTCCCGGCTCGGCTCCCAGCTCCCGCCCCCGCAGGTCAAAACCTAGAAAGTGCGTTTCGGACGCGGGGCCCCCAACCCACAAGGCTTGACTGTGAGAGTCGCTTTGTTCTATCGACTGATCCAGTAAAGGTCCCGGCCTCAGATGCCCTCGGATGGCCTGATCTGGGGGTGGTCCCTAGAGGGGGGCGAGTTAGCCCATCAACCAGACCGCGCACCAGGACGGATCACGATGCCCTCCCAGCCCAGCTGGCGGAGGAGGCGGGCCCTGCGGTCGGGCTGGGGAGTAGGAGGAGGCCTCCCTCCGAGCAGCGAGAGCCCGTGTCCAGGAGTCCGGGGTCAGGTCTGGGCAGAGTCTGCAGTCCCTATGTCCTCTCTCAACGTCCAGCCACTCCACAGCCCTTCCGGATACTTGGCCCCATTTCTTCGCCCTCTCATCAGGGAAAGCCCCGGGGAAGAGACCCCCGGACCCAAGAATGAAGTTGTGCCCAGGGAAGCCCGGGAGTCTCTTTCTCTCTCCCCGCCTCCCCGCCACTAAAATGCAACTTTAAGTTACAGTAGGGCTGATCGGGGGCTGGAGCAGTGATCCTCCGGAATAATCAGAGACCTGGAGCCCTAGGGCAACCTACCAGACACTTTCCTTCACTCTGTTTGCAGGAGCGGCTACCGCATGTCCGGCTCTCTGAGGACGCTGTCTAGTCTGTGTCTCCCGGACGCTTCCACCAGACCAAACCTCAGTCCTCCGCTTAAAGAAAAGAGGTTGCGGGCTCGTCCGGGATTTGAACCCGGGACCTCTCGCACCCAAAGCGAGAATCATACCCCTAGACCAACGAGCCACTACATCACTCCCCCTCCCCTCTCCAGTCCTTCTGCAGGTGACTCCAGTGAAGCTCGCTGCCATAGCTCAGTTGTCAGCGTGCGCACCGCCGAATCCGGCTCTGGGGGATCTCAGGGTCGCGGGTTCGCAGCCGCAGTCTGGTTTCATACGGACGTTTTGATTATCTGCTCTTCGTGCGGCGGGAACTGGAGGGAGACCCCACCTCCACCCTCCAGCTGCAGCTTTGCTCAGTTCTGGCTTCAAATAGAGGCAGGAGATTCCCCACCCAGAACACCTCGCCCGCAAGAAGCCTCTCCTAGGGACCGAGGGGTGCCTGGGCCTGAGGCAAAACAGACTCTGGAACTACGGAACAACCCTATATCCCTCTACTTAACCGACACTTGAACCAAATTTCTCCCCCAACAGAGCAGTCTCTGAACGAGAGGAGGAGGTTCCAAAGGACCGCTCATTGTCCAGGGGTAGGAGTATCCATTAGGTGCAAAGAGGGTCAAATTTCCAGAGCAGCCTAGGTCTTCACACCTTTTAATTTTGGGGACTTGTCAGCCTTTAAGGGCGCTGGTTCTTGCCTTGTCCTGAGCTTACTCTCCTGGCCTTCCAGAAATGGGAGTCCAGAATTTCCCATGTGAGGCCCAACCATTACAAGGAGCAGACAAGGCGAGGGAGGGCCCAGCGTGGCTTCCTATGGTGAGCAGGAATCTCTGTGTGTCTGCACCCTGTTCCTCCAACAGGGCACTTTTTAGTTGGGAATGGACAGCTGGGAGCAGAAAACCAACACACATGGCACTGGAATCCACAGCAGGCAGCAAAAGTCACGCCCAACGTGGGGCTCGAACCCACGACCCTGAGATTAAGAGTCTCATGCTCTACCGACTG
This sequence comes from Ovis aries, assembly GCF_016772045.2. Classification (NCBI taxonomy): domain Eukaryota; kingdom Metazoa; phylum Chordata; class Mammalia; order Artiodactyla; family Bovidae; genus Ovis; species Ovis aries. Next base: position 3,168,517 of record NC_056077.1, on the reverse strand, counting down.
AGCTAGCCGGGCAACTGGCAGGAGCAACCTTTGGCCAGGTTTCCGAAGTTGACCGGCTGTGGACCGCCCCAAACGACAGCATGGAGCAGGAACCAGGGTCAGTGGGTAAGTGGAGTGCCTGGATTTGAGGTGGGGGGTGGGCTTCGGCTGCAAACGTCAGCAGTGCATCGCCTCTCCCCACGCGGAAGCCTTGGCCTCCTGACCGAGGACCGTCGGGTCCAGGCTTGACTATTCTGAGACCTGCCACCGGCGAAGAACGGACTCCCGATGCAGAGGAAGGGACCATCTCTGTCTTCCGTTCCTTGTTCCTCCAGCACAGGCTGACAATGTAGCTTGTTAGGAGACTCACGGAGACACTTTGGCTACTGGGCCTCAATGAAAAAATTTAAAACGACAATGGAAGGCTCAGAGAGGGCCCTGAGACCCGCAAGTGGGAAAGAAAAGCAGGGCTCGTCCGGGATTTGAACCCGGGACCTCTCGCACCCAAAGCGAGAATCATACCCCTAGACCAACGAGCCACACATACCGGGGTTATCCCCCCACCCCCTCCTTCCGCAGGTGACTCCGGTGACGCTCCCCGCCATAGTTCAGTTCTCTGCATCCCCACCTGCGAAACTCAGGTCACAGGTTCGTAGCTGCAGTCCAGTTTCAGAGGGACGGTTGGATTATCTGCTCCTCGTGCGGCGGGAGCTGAAGGAGACCCCGCAGCTGCAGCTCTGCTCAGTTCTGGCCTCAAATGGAGGCAGGAGACTCCGCGCCCAGGGCACCTCGTCTGCAAGAGGCCTCACCTAGGGACCGATCGGGGATACCTGGGCCTGAGTGAGGGAGGTGAGCAAATCAGATTCTGGAAGAATCCTATATTCCTCTAGTTAATAGACACCTGAATCCAATTCTGCCCCAACGGAGCAGCGTGACTGAACTAGAGGAGGAGAGGGAGGCGGCGGTTCCAGCCACGGCTCCCTGGTCCAGGGGAAGGAGGAGGGGCTCAGGTTTTTACACTTTGGGTTTTTTTTAAATTGGGACCGGTGTTCCTTGAGGAGGAAAACCCTTGTGAGCCTTAAATGGCGTTGATTCTTGCCTTGTCCTGATCTGCTTACTTTCTTGACCTTCCAGGAATAGGAGTCTACGAGCCCCCATGAGAGAGAGACCCACCCGCTACAAGGAGCTGACAAGGACGACGGCAGGACCCAGCATGGCTTCCAGTGTTGTTCAGCCGCTCAGTCGTGTCCGACTCTTTGTGACCCCGTGGACGTCACCATGCCAGGCCTCTCCATCCATCATCAACTCCAGGAGTTCCCTCTAACTCACGGTCATTGACTCAATGATGCCATCCAACCATCAACCTCTGCCCATCCTCTTCTCCCCCTTCCCACCTGCCTTCAATCTTTCTGAACATCAGGGTCTTTTCCAATGAGTCGGCTCTTGGCATCGGGTGGCCAAAGGATTGGAGCTTCAGCATCAGTCCTTCCAATGAATATTCAGGGTTGATTTCCTTTAGGATGGACTGGTTTGATCTCCTTGTAGTGCAAGGGAGTCTTAAGGGTCTTCTCCAACAACACAGTTCAAATGCATCAGTGGAGAGCAGGAATTTGCCTGTGTCTGCACCCTGTGCCTCCAACAAAGCAGTTTTAAATCGGGAATGGACAGCTGGGAGCAGACCAACGCACGTGAGGCAAAAATCCAAATAAGCAGCAAAATCTACGCCCAACGTGGGGCTCGAACCCACGACCCTGAGATTAAGAGTCTCATGCTCTACCGACTGAGCTAGCCGGGCGACTGCACAGACTCCTCTGAGGACAGGTTTCGGAACGTGACGGCTGTGGACCGCCCCAAATGACAGGATGGGGCAAGTCCTGGGGTCAGCGGGAACATGGGGTGACTGGATTTGAGGCGGGGCTGGCTGGGCTCCAGACGCAAACGCCAGCAGCGCATCACCTCTCTGCACGCCGATATCCTGGCTTCCTGACCTGGGACTATGGGGCCCAGGCTTGACTGTTCAGAGACCTGCAAGCGGCGAATCACCAGTCTTGATGCAGAAGGGAACCTCTCTCCGTCTTCCATGTCTGGAACTCAGACTGAAAAGTAGCTTTTTGAGACACTCGTGTAGGCACTTTGGCTACTGGGCCTCAATGAAAATTTTGAAACGACGACAAGGGGAGGCATAGAATGGGCCCTGAGACCCACAAGTGGGGAAGAAAAGCAGGGCTCGTCCGGGATTTGAACCCGGGACCTCTCGCACCCTAAGCGAGAATCATACCCCTAGACCAACGAGCCGTACATATTAAGGTTTTTTGGCTCTCCTCTCTGATGCCGTGGTGTCTTGGAGCTGGACCGGCGACGCCACTAAGGTGGTGCGGAAGGGAGACCCCAGTTTCAGACCCACTGGGAAGTGCGGGCTTCCAGGAATGATGAGCGCGGGGAAAACTCAGCGCTCCCGGGCCGGCAAAACGGACAGAAGCCCCTGCGCTCCGACAGTCCGGGGTCCGTGCCGCCTCCCCTCCGCCCTCGGGCGACAGAGAGCCCGGGACCGGGAAGGGCGGCCGGCCTCTGTCCCCGCGCCGCTCATCGGTCACTTCGCAGGCCTCTTCGCAGCCGCGAGCGCAGGGGACCCGCTGGACAAAGCCGGCGAAGGACTCCGGGTCGCGCGGGCAGGTGGGGAGAGCTCGGGAGCGGGCTGGGGCGCGGAGGGTCCCGGAGCCGCGATCTCTGGGACGCTCGCTTTGGTGGCGGCCGAACCCCCAAGACGTGGTCCCCGGTGATCGCTCAACAAACGCCGGCGGAGTGCATCCAGGGGACACCGCCTCCGCCTCGGCCTCCCGCGCTGCTCGCGCTTCTCCCGGCTCCGCGCCCCGCTGCCGCCCCCGCAGGTCAAAATCAAGACAGCGCTCTTCGGGCGCGGGGCCCCCAATCCCCGAGGCTTGACTGTGAGAGTCGCTTTGTTCTACCGACTGATCCGGCCGGACAGCAGCGGTCCTGGCCTCAGAGGCCCTAGGCGCGCCTTGTGTCTCCCCGAAGCTTCCACCAAGTCGGTCTTCAGTCCTCCTCTTAAAGAAAAAGGACGGGCTCGTCCGGGATTTGAACCCGGGACCTCTCGCACCCAAAGCGAGAATCATACCCCTAGACCAACGAGCCGACACACGCCTCCCACCCCTCCCCCCGTCCCTCTGCAGGTGACTCCCGGGAAGCTCGCCGCTGTAGCTCAGTTGTCAGTGTGCGCACCTGCGAAACCCGCCCTGTGGGTTCTTGAGGTGGCGGGTTCGCAGCCGAACTCCGGTTGCAGACAAACGGTTAGATTATCTGCTCCTCTTGCGGCGGGAGCTGGAGGAAGACCCCGTAGCTGCAGCTAGGCTTAGTTCTGGCCTCAAATGGAGGCAGGAGACTCGCCGCCCAGAACACCTCGCCTGCAGTCGGCCTCACGCGGGAACCGATGGGGGGGCGGGGAGGGGAGGCGGGGAGTTGGGGTGCCTGGGCCTCCTGAGGAATTGAGGAAAACAGATTCTGGAAGAATCCTAGATTTCTGAATCCAATTCTGCCCCCACGGAGCAGCGTTGTCTGAGCGAGAGGAGCAGGGGGAGGCGGTTTCTGGCCATGGCTCCCAGGTCCAGGGGAAGGAGGAGGGGCTCAGGTTTTTACACTTTTTTGTATTGTGATTAGGACCAGTCCTGGTGGGCTGCCGTCTATGTGGTCGCACAGAGTCGGACACGACTGAAGCGACTTAGCAACAGCAGCAGCAGTGTTCCCTGAGGAGGAAAAGCCTTGAAACGCTTAAAGTGCCTTGGTTCTTGCTTTGTCCTAACCTGCTTATTCCCTTCACCTTCCAGAAATGGGAGTCTAGCTGTCCCGAATAGAGGCCCATCTGCTACAAAGAGCAGACAACTCCGAGGGCAGGACCCAGGCTGGCTTCCTAAGGTGTGTGTGTCTGCACCCTGTGCCTCCAACAGGGCAGTTTTAAATCGGGGATGGACAGCTGAGAGTAGACCGACCCACGTGAGGCAAAAATTCAAATAGGCAGCAAAATCTACGCCCAACGTGGGGCTCGAACCCACGACCCTGAGATTAAGAGTCTCATGCTCTACCGACTGAGCTAGCCGGGCGACTGCATAGACTCCTCTGCGGACACGTGTTGGAACGTGACGGCTGTGGACCGCCCCAAATGACAGGATGGGGCAAGTCCTGGGGTCAGCGGGAACATGGGGTGACTGGATTTGAGGCGGGGCTGGGCTCCAGACACAAACGCCAGCAGCGCATCACCTCTCTGCACGTCGGTATCCTGGCCTTCTGACCTGGGACTGTGGGGCCCAGGCTTGACGGTTCAGAGACCTTCAAGCGGCGAACCACCGACTCCTGATGCAGAAAAAGGGAACCTCTCTCCGTCTTCCATGCCTGGAATTCGTACTGAAAAAGTAGCTTTTTGGGACACTCGTGGAGACATTTTGGCTACTGGGCCTCAATGAAAATTTTGAAATGATAACAAGGGGAGGTACAGACTGGGCCCTGAGACCCACAAGTGGGGGAAGAAATAGCGGGGCTCGTCCGGGATTTGAACCCGGGATCTCTCGCACCCAAAGCGAGAATCATACCCCTAGACCAACGAGCCACACATAACAGGGTTACCCACCCCACTCCACCCCCTCCTTCCGCAGGTGACTCCGGTGACGCTCCCCGCCATAGTTCAGTTCTCTGCATCCCCACCTGCGAACCCCAGCTCACAGGTTCGTAGCTGCAGTCCAGTTTCAGAGGGACGGTTGGGGTATCTGCTCCTCGTGCGGCGGGAGCTGGAGGAGACCTCGCAGCTGCAGCTCTGCTCAGTTCTGGCCTCAAATGGAGGCAGGAGACTCCGCGCCCAGGGCACCTCGTCTGCAAGAGGCCTCACCTAGGGACCGATCGGGGATACCTGGGCCTGAGTGAGGGAGGCGAGCAAAACAGATTCTGGAAGAATCCTATATTCCTCTAGTTAATAGACACCTGAATCCAATTCTGCCCCAACGGAGCAGCGTGACTAGAGGAGGAGCGGGAGGCGGTTCCAGCCACGGCTCCCTGGTCCAGGGGAAGGAGGAGGGGCTCAGGTTTTTACACTTTGGTTTTTTTTTAAATTGGGACCGGTGTTCCTTGAGGAGGAAAACCCTGTGAGCCTTAAATGGCGTTGATTCTTGCCTTGTCCTGATCTGCTTACTTTCTTGACCTTCCAGGAATAGGAGTCTACGAGCCCCCATGAGAGAGAGACCCACCCGCTACAAGGAGCTGACAAGGACGACGGCAGGACCCAGCATGGCTTCCAGTGTTGTTCAGCCGCTCAGTCGTGTCCGACTCTGTGACCCCGTGGACGTCACCATGCCAGGCCTCTCCATCCATCATCAACTCCAGGAGTTCCCTCTAACTCACGGTCATTGACTCAATGATGCCATCCAACCATCATCCTCTGGCCACCCCCTTCTCCCCCTTCCCACCTGCCTTCAATCTTTCCGAACATCAGGGTCTTTTCCAATGAGTTGGCTCTTGGCATCGGGTGGCCAAAGGATTGGAGCTTCAACATCAGTCCTTCCAATGAATATTCAGGGTTGATTTCCTTTAGGATGGACTGGTTTGATCTCCTTGTAGTGCAAGGGAGTCTTAAGGGTCTTCTCCAACAACACAGTTCAAATGCATCAGTGGAGAGCAGGAATTTGTGTGTGCCTGCACCCTGTACCTCCAACAAGGCGGTTTTAAATCGGGAATGGACAGCTGGGAGAAGGCCAACGCACGTGAGGCAAAAATCCAAATAAGCAGCAAAATCTACGCCCAACGTGGGGCTCGAACCCACGACCCTGAGATTAAGAGTCTCATGCTCTACCGACTGAGCTAGCCGGGCGACTGCACAGACTCCTCTGAGGACAGGTTTCGGAACGTGACGGCTGTGGACCGCCCCAAATGACAGGATGGGGCAAGTCCTGGGGTCAGCGGGAACATGGGGTGACTGGATTTGAGGCGGGGCTGGCTGGGCTCCAGACGCAAAAGCCAGCAGCGCATCACCTCTCTGCACGCCGATATCCTGGCTTCCTGACCTGGGACTATGGGGCCCAGGCTTGACTGTTCAGAGACCTGCAAGCGGCGAATCACCGGTCTTGATGCAGAAGGGAACCTCTCTCCGTCTTCCGTGCCTGGAACTCGGACTGAAAAAGTAGCTTTTTGAGACACTCGTGTAGGCACTTTGGCTACTGGGCCTCAATGAAAATTTTGAAACGACGACAAGGGGAGACACAGAGTGGACACTGAGACCCACAAGTGGGGAAGAAAAGCAGGGCTCGTCCGGGATTTGAACCCGGGACCTCTCGCACCCTAAGCGAGAATCATACCCCTAGACCAACGAGCCGTACATATTAAGGTTTTTTGGCTCTCCTCTCTGATGCCGTGGTGTCTTGGAGCTGGACCGGCGACGCCACTAAGGTGGTGCGGAAGGGAGACCCCAGTTTCAGACCCACTGGGAAGTGCGGGCTTCCAGGAATGATGAGCGCGGGGAAAACTCAGCGCTCCCGGGCCGGCAAAACGGACAGAAGCCCCTGCGCTCCGACAGTCCGGGGTCCGTGCCGCCTCCCCTCCGCCCTCGGGCGACAGAGAGCCCGGGACCGGGAAGGGCGGCCGGCCTCTGTCCCCGCGCCGCTCATCGGTCACTTCGCAGGCCTCTTCGCAGCCGCGAGCGCAGGGGACCCGCTGGACAAAGCCGGCGAAGGACTCCGGGTCGCGCGGGCAGGTGGGGAGAGCTCGGGAGCGGGCTGGGGCGCGGAGGGTCCCGGAGCCGCGATCTCTGGGACGCTCGCTTTGGTGGCGGCCGAACCCCCAAGACGTGGTCCCCGGTGATCGCTCAACAAACGCCGGCGGAGTGCACGGAGGGGACACCGCCTCCGCCTCGGCCTCCTGCGCTGCTCGCGCTTCTCCCGGCTCCGCGCCCCGCTGCCGCCCCCGCAGGTCAAAATCAAGACAGCGCTCTTCGGGCGCGGGGCCCCCAATCCCCGAGGCTTGACTGTGAGAGTCGCTTTGTTCTACCGACTGATCCGGCCGGACAGCAGCGGTCCTGGCCTCAGAGGCCCTAGGCGCGCCTTGTGTCTCCCCGAAGCTTCCACCAAGTCGGTCTTCAGTCCTCCTCTTAAAGAAAAAGGACGGGCTCGTCCGGGATTTGAACCCGGGACCTCTCGCACCCAAAGCGAGAATCATACCCCTAGACCAACGAGCCGACACACGCCTCCCACCCCTCCCCCCGTCCCTCTGCAGGTGACTCCCGGGAAGCTCGCCGCTGTAGCTCAGTTGTCAGTGTGCGCACCTGCGAAACCCGCCCTGTGGGTTCTTGAGGTGGCGGGTTCGCAGCCGAACTCCGGCTTCAGACGGACGGTTAGCTCACTGGCTCCTCCTGCTGTGGGAGATGAAGGGAGACTGGGAAGCTGCCGCTCTCCACTCTTGGGAGGTCCCTGAAGACCCCCTCCCACCTGGCCTCAAGTGGCTGCCGTTGACTCCAGCCCTGCACCTCGCCCGCAGGCGGCTCTCTCCAGGACCTGTCCAGGGTGCCTGGGCCTGAGGCAAAGCAGACTCTGCAACTACTGGAACAACCCTTTATCCCTCTATTTGATTGACACCTGAACCAAATTCTCCCCCAAACAGAGCACTATTTCTGAGCAAGAAGAGGAAGAGGAGGAGTTTCCCTGGGAAGGCTCACTGGTTCAGGGGTTAGTGAAAGTCGCTCAGTCCTGTCCGACTCTTTATGACCCCATGGACTATACAGTCCGTGGAATTCTCCAGGCCAGAATACTGCATCCACAAGCCATTCCCTTTTCCAAGGGATCTTCCCAACCCAGGGAGACGAACCCAGGTCTCCTGCATAGCAGGCGGATTCTTTACCGGCTGAGCCACTGGGAGGCTCCATTAGGAGCAAAAGGGTCAAATTCCTGGGGCAGCCTAGGTCTTCACACTTTTTAATTTGGGGAGCTTGCAGCCTTAACGGGCATTAGTTCTGGCCTTGTCCTAAACTCCTTACTCCCCCCGCCTTCCAAAAATGGGAGTCTACAAGCCCCCACGAGAGGCCCAAACGCTCAAAGGAGAGGACGACAGCGAGGGCAGGTCCCAGCATAGACGCCTATGGTGATCAGGAATTTATGTGTTTCAGCTCACTGAGCCTCTAACAGGGCAGTTTTTAGTCAAGAGTGGACAGCTGGGAGTAGAAAACTAGCTCACATGGGACAGAAATCCACAATAGACAGCAAAAAAAAAAAAAAAGGCAGCCAAAAAGTCTCCGAAGGTTGGGCTCAAACCCACGACGACCCTGAGATTAAGCTAGCCGGGCAGCTGCACTTTGCTACCTGCTCCAAATTTCCGAAGGTGACTGGCTATGGACCACTCCAAATGACAGGAGAGGGCAGGCTTGGGGTCAGCGGGGACATGGAGTCCTCTCCGGGCATTCTCATTGTCTAGACTGCCTAGAATCTGTGGTGTTCTCAGGCTTGGGAGGACTGTGCAGGGCTGGGGTGGGGCTCGGTACTGACGGAGGGTGGGACGGTTGGCTGGTGGCTCAGCGGCTGCCAGAAGCCCTGCGGCAAGGACAGAACTCAGGGCAGACCCGCGGGGGATGATCTCACGACATGTAGACGGACACTCGGCCCCAAATGAGGATGGGCCCACCTACTTGCTGTCACCAAATATCTGTTAAAGCCGCGTCTCGGCTCAGGATGATGCCAGGGTCTGCTTCAGATCATGGGTATTTTCAGCTGCACCTGTGGCCCTCAACCCGAACCACCAAAGTCAGGTGCAGCCTTAGATCCCGGATGTTGCCTGGTACTGAGTTGAATTCGGTCTTTCTCTGCGCTTTGACACAGCCTGAGGCCCACATGTTGACTCCAGTCCCCACTATGAGGCCAGGGGACGTGAGTATGTCAGCTTGAGGTGGCGCCAGGAATATGAGGACACAGTTCCTGCCTCAGGGTGATGGAAAGCAGGCCTGAGCCGTGGGTTCCTTCTACCAAAATATTTTGCTGAGCCCCGACTGACTCTGAGTCCGGTCGGATCACTGATGGGAACCCTCAGGATCCAAAGCTAGAGGCTGCCATCTGGGACAAGACTCTTCAGGTTTCTGCCCAAAGTGGGGCGGAAGAGTGTGAGGTACAGGGGCAAGAGTGGGCCCAGGGAGATGGGAGGGGCCCTAGGGAGAAAACCAGTGCTTCCAGCAGCCCAGAGTTGCCTGGCTCAGGGAGGTGGCCTGAGGTGGGCAGACAGGATCGAAGCTCAAGCAAGAGTTAGTTCTGCAGTCTTGAGACACTGTTCTAAATTATTTACCAAAAAATTAAGTAACTTAATATCCCAAATAAATCTTTGAGGCATGAGCTGCTATTATCCCCACTCTACAGATGAGGCCCTTGAGAGGCCCTTGAGAGCCCAGGCTTGGTGGGTCCAGATCTCTGAAGTCCAGATGGGGACTAGAGGAGCCTGGTCCTATAGCCCTCTCCCAACCCTAAAGAACTGCCCAGGATTTGTATCCTGGACCACTCACACCTAGAGGGAGGCGCAAAACCCCAGATCACCAGTCACTTGGCTGTGGAAATTTCTTAGATCTCCGCAAGGTTACTCGAGTGCTCCTGAAACTGAGGTTCAGGGACAGAGTCTGTGCAGGGAAGCATGGATGTGTGGGTCAGGGACATAGATCAGTCCACAGTGTCCCAAAGTGATACCCAGGGCAAGGGGGGAGAGCAGGGCTTGGACCTCAGGACTCCCTGTCACTACTTACTTCCTCCTGTCTCAATCCCTTTGCTCTCCATCATAAAGTAAAAGCACCTGGAATCACAGTCTGTCATTCCAGGCACACCACAAAAATGCACTGAGGGCAAGGGAAGGGCTTGCCCAGGATTTGAATCCGCCTGTAGAGAGGGGTAGGATGTGAGTCTCACTTGGTGTGAGGGAGCCATGGGCCCTGTGGACCCACCCGAAGCCAACTGAAGAGTATAACCAAGGCTCGGAGACCCCAGTCAGTCAGGGAGCAGGACCGACACCATAACAATAGTGCAGGGACCCTTCCAGGCCTGGCTCTGTCTTTTCTTGTTTAAGACACACCCTCTCTGCTCCCTCCGCCCAAAATGTCTTCTGAGGGGAGAATCACACCCCAAATTGGTGTCCTTTCTTCCTCCTCATAGGATAAGGTGCCTAGGACTTTGTGTTTGTTTTCTCAGAAAAGTGAAAGTCGCTTAGTCCTGTCTGACTCTTTGCGACCCTCCATGGACTATACAGTCCTTGGAATTCTCCGGCAAGAATACTGGGGCCGTAAACTCTTCCCTTCTCCAGGGGATCTTCCCAACCCAGGGACAGAACTCAGCTCTACCCACATTGCAGGTGGATTCTTTACCAGCTGTGCCAGCAGGGAAGCCCTTTCTTAGGAAGATCTCTCCAAAGCGGATTCGGAGTTATTGAAAAGCCTATGCAGAGCCTATGCAAGTGACAGGGGCCCCCAAAATAGGAGACCCGCCCAACGTGGGGCTCGAACCCACGACCCTGAGATTAAGAGTCTCATGCTCTACCGACTGAGCTAGCCGGGCGTTGCAGGGGAAGGCGGAGCCCAGGTGACTGGCGGGCTACTCCTACCCCGCCTTTTCTTCCCATTTTCTACCTCCCGCCGGAGGTTACAGGCGCTGAATCGCGGAGGTGCTGTCTTCCACTCGTGGCCCACGTTCTAGGTCTGCAGAGGAAATCAGGTCCCCAGTCCCTCGCTCTAGCGAGTGGCCCACTCGCTGGAGCCTCCACAGCAGACAAACCTGGTCCCTTTTGCTCCGGTAGGGGCGATTTGTGGTCTGGGGTCGCAGAGTCCGCAGCCCGGACGCCCGGATTGCGAGAAGCTGCGACCTCCTCTCTTCCTTAGCATCATCCCAGATCGGGTCCCGGGTTCGAGCCCCAAGGGCGTCGTCGTGGGACAAGGGGCCGCGCGCGGCTCGGAGGACGAGTGTGGAGGTTCTGAACTCCCTCATCTCCTTCCCCAACTCGGTCCTTGTCCACAGGTCCTTTCCGGGTCCCATGGTCCCCCTGAGTCTCCAGGTGAGACGAGCAGAGGGTGAGGGACACCTTCCAGCAGGAAAAGTCTGTAGCCACCGCCTTCCCAGTGCTGGGCACAAAAAAGGGGAAGAGGTGATGGATCCCCTCCTACTGGAGCTTTCCCGGCTTGCCCCTCCTGAAAGCGACAGCGTCTGGAAACTCAGGGATGCCCAAGACTGTCTTGAAGGGCCGGTCGCCCCCAAGGCCAGCACCGTACCCTTAAACCAAAGAGCCAGAACGAAGATGACCCATTCTGGTTCTTGGTCGCCCTGACACCGCCCTTCCTCTCCTCCCCGCGTCCCCCCCCCCCCCCCCCCCCCCCCCCCCCACCGCAACTAGGGCAGAGGCGGGATGCTCTGCTCCGAGAGAGGGAACCTGGGGCAAGTTTCGCTGCCAATACCCCGAAGGGGATGGTGAGGTTATGCTTAATGTTCTAGGGTCCGGGGTTCGGCGATACTCACTCAGGGCGGCTTCCACCACCACCCCCACCTCCACCTCGACTCCCTCCTCCATCCCCACCAGGCGCGGGGGGACTTGGGCAGCCCTGGGACCCTAGGGTACCGGGCACAAGGGTGCCTATATCCCAAGCCTGTGCTTGTCCCTAAGCAAAGGAAGCAGCGCAGCAAAATACTGGAACAGAAGTCTCGTGCTTCAAATGTAGGAGGGGCGGGTCCTGGACAGGAAGAGAGAGCCTAGGGAGCACGCCCCGGTGGCCTAATGGAGAAGGCACTGGCCTCCTAAGCCAGGGATTGTGGGTTCGAGTCCCACCCGGGGTAATCGGTCACATTTTGGCATCTGTATGTTGGGGTGGCTTCTGTCAGCAAAAACTGTTGTCAACCACATCCCTGAGAGCTGCACCTTTTAGGACCCCCAAAGTTGGAGGACGGGTGTTTCTTTACACTGGTGAAAGTGAGGAAGGAAGGGAGCTGGCTAGAGGGTAAGGGACACGTCACAGAGGAGCAAGATCTTTAACGTTCTGATATGTCTTTAAACTATCTAGAATGTTTACATTTAAAAATCAATGCACTTTTTATAGAATGAAAAAGACCATATGATCATCTCAATACATGCAGTAAAGGCACTTGATAAGTCCAGCCTCCATTCCTGATTTTAAAAACTCTCAGCAAACTGGTGTTTGAGGGGTAGAAGGAAGAGGTAACAGAGCCATGAGAAAAATGTTGAGGTTGATGAATTTGTTCATTATTTTGACTCTGGTGATGGTTTGGGAGTACACAAAGATCAAAATGTATGAAATTGTGTACTTTAAATGTGTTACACTCTATTATATCAAAACTTTTAAAAATTGAAGTATAATTGATGTACAATATTTTATGTTACAGGTGTACAATATAGTGATTCACAATTTTAAAGATTACACTTCATAATTACTAGAAAAATTGACTTTATTCCCAGTGTTGTACAGTATATCCTTGTAGCTTATTTTGTACATAATAGTTTCTACCTATTAATACCTTACCCCATGTGCCCCTTTCCCTGTTCCATCTCCCCACTGGTAGCCACTGGCTTTTTCTCTAAATATCTGTGAGTCTGAATAAAGCTTTTTTTTTTTCTTTTTAATGACCACAAATTATTTGACACTCTTTGCAGTGAAGAGTGGGGTTCTTTGGACTGACCCCACTTGAACCTCAGTGGACTGTGGCTGTGACATCTTCATGTAATAATGTAGGGCTGAAGTGACACTGTAGGACCTTCAAGGTTGGATTCTAATCATCTGCAGCTTCCATCTTGTCCAGTAGAACACATACATGGGGTTCCAAGTTGCCAGGTAAGAAATTCAATCAGCTAAACTAAAAGTTAAGCATTGCTTAACAATACTTAACATATTGCATAACAATATGAAGGAAATGGCAACCCACTCTAGTACTCTTGCCTGGAAAATTCCACGAATGAAGGAGCCTGGTAGGCTATGGTTCATGGGGTCGCAAAGAATTGGAAGCGACTGAGCGACTTCACTTTCTTTTTTTCTATAGTTCCTTTTGGAGAAGGAAATGGCAACCGACTTCAGTGTTCTTGCTTGGAGAATCCCATGGATGGAGGGGTCTGGTGGGCTACAGTATATCGGGTTGCAAAGAGTCGAACACCACCAAGCAACTAACACACACACACACACACACACACACACGTATAAGCCTTCCTTCCAACGGCGAATGTTATGTAGTGGAAGAATTTTGAATTCTGGAACAAAAGAAGAATGCCTTCTATCAAATTTCTATTTAACATCTTATTAGACGTCAGATCTTAGCTACTCTATTGGGGATCAACAGGAGACTCCAGCAATGAAAACGGCGAATCTTGATTAACCACTGGACCACCAAGGAATTCCCACAGATTTTTAAAATAGTAACAAAAAGGTAAAATTAAGTGTAGTATATTTTAACTAAATCAATATATATCTAAAGTATCATTTCAACAAATTATCAGGCCGCTTACTTTGGATGGAGTCTTCAAAAGCCAATGTGTATTTTTACACCTTTACCAGCGCATCTCGGACCAGCCGGAAGAAACTCTTGTCCAGTCGGGAAAGAGCTGCGTGCGGGGAAGGAAGAATGGATCAGAGCTGTGCGTGGGAGCAGGGACCGTGAGGTCAGGTTACCGGGCTCGGGCTCCGGAGAGGAATGTGAGCCGGGGTCAGCATCAACAAGGAGGGGCCTGAAGTGGAGCGCAGAACGCGTGGCCTGTAAGTCTCTAGGTTCGCTATCGATCCTCCGGGCTCTAAAACAGTGGGTAAGCCGGAAAGGATAACCTGGGCTCGTCCGGGATTTGAACCCGGGACCTCTCGCACCCGAAGCGAGAATCATACCCCTAGACCAACGAGCCACCCCTGCAAGGTTCCTCTCAACTCTTCCTTTACAACTATTCCCATCCTTGCGCGAGTCAGGTTTATTCCGAAGTAGACTGGCAGAGGGGCACTTGAATTCGGGCGGGGAGACCCAAGAAACCCAGGCCAGCAGGGGCAGAAAGAGAGGTCCGCTACGCCAGGATCAGGAAGGGCTGATTCCTGGACCGCAGGGGGATTGATCCCCACCCTAGGGGAGTGAGCAGCAGAAACATGGGGGCGGGGGATCGGGGACCAGAGGCTTGGATGAGCGAGAAGGCATCTTACAGGACGAGCACCGGCAGTCCAGAGGACTCCGAGCCTCAGGCTGACAGCATGGGGCTGTGGATTGTGGCTTCGGAGCAGGCAGGCACAGGGGACTGGCATCAAGCAGGAGCCGATCCCCTAAGGTGGGGCCTGTGTCCTAGAACCTCCGGAGGAGGAGGATCAGGGGAAGGAGGTGACCGCTCCGCCTTATGCGCCTGGCCCCAGGACTGCCAGCCTGTGCGCCGGAAAAGGGTGGCAGATCCCCCTGTTGATCCCCAAAGCCCCACAGGATTGGAGAGGACCACCTTGGGAGCCTCCTGTGGTTCTGGGCAAATCCCTTCCACGGGAAAAGTAAGGCAGGGTGGGATCAACAGTGGCTGGCTCATTTGAACAGTTCAGTGGGTTTTAGGGTGTGGGGGCTGGGTGATCAAACCCTGGGTGATTAGGGCCAGGGGAAATATTGGCTTGGTGTGTGAGAGTTAGATAAAGAGATGACTCAGTGTGTGGACTAGAAATTTGTTGGTTTGCAAACTGTTTACTTCCTCTAGGAATTAGCTGGCCCTGGGGTTGGGAGTCTGTCCCCAGCCAGCAGTCACCTCCAAAAGATCAAACCATCAAAATATGAAGATCTTCCCCGTCTCCTTCTTCATGAAAGTTCCATGCTTTCTCCGTGACCCTAGGTCATCGTTGTTGCTTAGCTGCTCAGTCGTGTGGGACTCTTTCTGACTCTGGACTGTAGCGGGCCAGGCGCCTTCAGCCATGGGTTTCCTAGGCAAGAATATTGGAGTGAGTTGCCATTTCCTTTTCCTAGGTCGAGGTCTTGAAATTTGGTCCCAGGGTCTTGTGATTGGTGTGGCTAGGATTCTGTGAATGCTTGCTTGCCGCATAAGACTCTGAACTCTCCTAACACAGCTTAACAAAAGCTGCGCCCAGCGTGGGGCTCGAACCCACGACCCTGAGATTAAGAGTCTCATGCTCTACCGACTGAGCTAGCCGGGCACCTCTTTCATCTTTTTTCTTTGAAGGAACCACCCCTGTCCATAGATCCCTGCTGTGCACAGCTTGCCCCCTTCCCGTTTACTTGAGAAACTGCCAAGGAGCCTCAGGTTTGAAGACTGCGAGGGGGCAGGACGGCCTTGACTGAAATACAGAGACTTGCCTAGGGTTCCGAGGGAAGGGGGAAAGGGGAGGCTGACCCAGACGGACAGATGGAGGCCAGATGGGCGCGTGCAGCGCTGGGAAGTCAGTGCCTGGGCCCCTGAAGCCCTATTCACGGTCCCGGGACCCTGCACGCAGGAGGCAGCCCCATGAAACTGCCTCCTTGCTTCCCAGATATGAAATCAGAACCCAAGTTTCCCTGACCATTTCTCCTCCCATGGGGTGGGAAGATCAGGACCCTCTTGCAGACGGAGGACAGGGTCCTGAAGATTAGGCTCATTAGAGATGGGTAGCACAAGGCGTTCTTATCTACGGTGGTCTTGGGGTGAGTCCCCAGGGCCTGCAAGAGCTCTTGAGGATGAATCTGGGCCCCATGACCCCCGCCCCCAATTCACACTACCCACCCCACCCCAACCTACACCCTGCTTTAGGGCGGACCGTGTGGTCTGAACCGGAATGACCCAGGAGACCCGCTGCAAGCCTGGAGGGGTATCCTGGTACCCAGGGGGTGTGATGCAGTGTCCAGCCAGGGCCACCTTCTTCTTTCCTAGTCAGTTTCTGGAATAAGAAAGGGAACTGTGAGGCACCTAGAGCCACATGGGGGCCTTGGGAGCCCAGCCCAGGAGCCCCAGGGTCTGCCCTGGACCCTAGTCCCCCTTCCTGTAGGGTGAGACTTGGCATTGATCCAAGGTCAGTGGCTGGGGCTGGTCAGTTGGTCTCGACTTTGGGTCTCACAGGGAACTCCCATGTGGTCCCTGCGACCGGGCCTGGGCCAGAGGGAGGGCCCAGGGGCAGTGGATCGGTGGAGAGGCGACCCCCCGGCCCCTGGGGCCCACAGTGTCGATCTCATTTCTCTCTGGAGAGTAAGGCAGATCCTCCAGCCACAAGCCCCCCTTCCCTCAGGGGAGGGAGGATCTGGGGGACCACCCAAACTGAGTGAGGGAGAGGAGAGGAGGAAATGGATGATACCAAGGACAACTAGGAGCCCATATGCTGTGGCTTGCTCGTGTAGGGGCGTGATTCTTGCTTTGGGAGTGGGAGGTCCTGGGTTCAAATCCCAAATGAACCCCTGTGGTTAGCTGGTTTTGGGGTTGTTTGTTTGTTTTTTGTTTTAGGAAAATCTGTCAGTGGTCTGTGAATGGTCTTTCAGCACCACAGACACTGGCATTCCAGACCGCAGAGATGAGGGTACACGTCAGACTGTGAGGGAGAACAGACGCCAAGGACCACCAGCCAGAGGAACTTTTCTGTTCTGAGGGTGCTTTTCTTGCTTTAGATGTGAGAGGTCCCGAATTCAACCCCAAGGGTTCTCTTCAGAACCAGGCAGGCAGGGCCTGGCTGTACTGTCTGTGTGGACCAATAGCCCTCAGTGTTAGAGCTGGCGAGGAGTGCAGGGCTGCTGGCTCAGGGTGTCACTCAGGCAGACAGGGCCCCCTGGGGCAGGGGGAAGGACTGGGCTCAAAGGGCAGCCATAGCGATCACCCCCACACCCAGCCCAAGGGGCCACCTGCAGGAGCTCCTTCTGATGCTGGCCACTTCTGTCCCTAAACCTGGTGACTCCTGTACTCAGGGCAACACTTCTGGCCTAGTTCTGCAGTCCCCAAACTGTGTGTGGAGGCACCTTTATGGCATTTTTAATTTTCCAGGGATGTTTAAAGTTTTGAGAGAAACAGCAATAGTCAACATCCATCAGACACCATTCTATGTGACCCACTGGTTCAAGGCAGTTCAGTTTCAAGTTTTATGATGAGATATATATATACACACACACACACACATGCTGCTGCTGCTAAGTCGCTTCAGTCGTGTCCGACTCTGTGCGACCCCATAGACGGCAGCCCACCAGGCTCCCCCGTCCCTGGGACTCTCCAGGCAAGAACACTGGAGTGGGTTGCCATTTCCTTCTCCACTGCATGAAAGTGAAAAGTAAAAGTGAAGTCACTGAGTTATGTCCAACTCTCAGTGACCCCATGGACTGCAGCCTACCAGGCTCCTCCGTCCATGGGATTTTCCAGGCAAGAGTACTAGAGTGGGGTGCCATTGCCTTCTCCAAATATAATAACTGGCCAATATTAAAAGATATGTGTATAAAACATGTATGTGTACACACATATTTTATGAAAATGAGATTATACTAAGTTCTAATAAGATTCTTTTGCCACTTTTGAATCTTGAACACATAACTGCTGCATAAAAAGAACTAAAAAGTAAATAAATGATTATCACTAGATCGTAAAGGATAAAGCCAAGATTAGAACCAAGGTATGTAATTCCAAAGCTCATGCCTTTTCCACTACATAGTGCTCTCTCAGCTTCCTCAAATATAAAATGGATTTGCCCATTATATAAAGGTGGGTAATGTAAGCATGGAATGAAATAATGAGTGAGAAAACACCTTAAAACTATAAAACATAGTTAAGGAAACATAAGGGACTATTACTCATTTCCCTCACCTGAAATATAAGCAGAACTCACTGTAATGTTTTGGTGCTGAACTATCATGCCACACAGGGTCAATTAAGGTTTGCACTTCTACAGACAATATGGGGGATAATCTCAAAGTCCTTTATAATCAGAACTGAACTTAAAAACATTTTAGGAAGCCCTTCAAGCAATCCTGAAACCTAAAAAATATACACCATTCTAACCGATCTAAGACCATATAATTAGATTTACATTATAAAACTGTATATAACATCAAAAGTGCTCTGAATTAAGCATCATTATTTGAATTGCATATACGTGAGACTTTTTAAAACATAGTGACTATTTGGAAAGCTATGTTTTTTCTTGAAATAGGTATCTTGAAGGAAGTCCAAACTGTTTTTAAAGTAAACCTATATCCAATGTACCCCATTAACAGTGAAACCAAAATTTTAAAACAAAAACAAGGCATGACTTCAGTGTATAAGCCAGTTTTTCTTTCTCTGCAAAACCTAAGCCTAACTATTTAATATTTAATATCAGATCAATATGTGTGAACTAGAAAAATAAGGCTGCTGGAGTATACACTTCTGAAAGAATGGAGGGAAAAGGAAATAAACGCTGTTAGTTGTTAAGACTAATACTCCTACCCAAGGTAAAGTTCTTTCTTCTAATCCACACTTCCCATTTGCTTTCTCCCTGCCCCATATTTCAATTCACAGCAACTACTTCTAAGAAATGTACGTTAGCAATCCCATGTTTTTAACTGTTAAGAGAAGGAAAATTCTTTTAACACGCTGTAGGATACTGAAAGCTACAATAGAGAGCAAACATTTTCAAAACATTTTCAAAATGACTTGACTAACAAGTAGAATTCAAATTAGATCTTTTAACTATGCTGCAGTTCAAATATCATATATATATATACTTTTGTAAAGTTCGGTTTTCTGCGGCTTCTGTGGAAAAAGCAAGCACTGCTGGAAAATCAAGGTGAGTGGGAACCGAGAGTGGTGGTGTTCAATCTGATTCTGAGGTTGGAGAAGCTGTACAGGCCCATCAAGTGCACACACTCCATTAGAAAACTATGATGATTGTTCAAAAGGAACATAAAAATAGTATTACTAGTATTCTTCTCAAAAAGGCATTGTGCTAGGTTGAATGGTGTCCTAACACTCATGGTCATCCAGAATCTCAGAAGGTAGGATGCCTGCACAGTAGTATATTTATTAGATGCTACATATATATCTCCAGAATCAAACATATATAGAGCATCATAAAACTTGAAGCTGAACTGTCTTAAACAAGTGGGCTTGTCCAGGATTTGGACCCAGGACCTCTTGCACCCAAAGCAAGAACCATACCCCTAGACCAACAAGCCATCATAACCTTACTGACTGTCCTTGGTGTCATCCATTTCCTCCTCTCTCCTCTCCCTCACTCAGTTTGGGTGGTCCCCCAGATCCTCCCTCCCCTGAGGGAAGGGGGGCTTGTGGCTGGAGGATCTGCCTTACTCTCCAGAGAGAAATGAGATCGACACTGTGGGCCCCAGGGGCCGGGGGGTCGCCTCTCCACCGATCCACTGCCCCTGGGCCCTCCCTCTGGCCCAGTCGCAGGGACCACATGGGGGCTCCCTGTGAGACCCAAAGTCGAGACCAACTGACCAGCCCCAGCCACTGACCTTGGATCAATGCCAAGTCTCACCCTACAGGAAGGGGGACTAGGGTCCAGGGCAGACCCTGGGGCTCCTGGGCTGGGCTCCCAAGGCCCCCATGTGGCTCTAGGTGCCTCACAGTTCCCTTTCTTATTCCAGAAACTGACTAGGAAGGAAGAAGGTGGCCCTGGCTGGACACTGCGTCACACCCCCTGGGTACTGGATTTCCTCTCCCAGGCTTGTAGCAGGTCCCCTCGGTCGTTCTGGATAACTCAGGCGGCCCGCCTAAAGAGGGGAGGGGTAGGGTTGGGGGTGGCAAGGTTGAGTGGTGAGTATTCGGGGCAGGGGTCAAGGCGACCAAGGTTTGGCCCTGGGAGCTCTCGCAGGCCCTGAGGACTCACCCCCAGACCACTGTAGAAAAGAACGTCTTGTGCCACCTGTCTTGGTGACCTTGCCCTCCCGTCTGCAAGAGGGTCCTAATTTCCCCCTCGCCCTCACGGGGGGGGAGGGACGGTTGGGGGAAGCTTGGGTTCTAATCCCATATCTGGAAAGCAAGAAGACAGTTTCGTGGGGCTGCCTCCTGCGTGCGGGGTCCTGGGACGTGCATGGGATTCAGGGGCCTAGGCACCGGTCTCTCAGCGGGGCGCGCTCCGGGGCCTCCATATGCCTGTCCGTCTGGGTCAGCCTCCGCCCCCTATCCCGCCCCTCCCCGCCCCCCTAAGCAAGTCTCTAAATTACGGTCAAGGCTGTGCCGCCCCCTCGCAGCCTTCAAACCTGAGACTCCCTGGCAGTTTTTCGAGGAGACTGGGAGAAGCCAAGCTGTTCACAGCAGGGACCTATGGACAGGGATCGATCTGTTAAGAAGAGACAGGGTGAACAAGCAGCCCGGCTAGCTCAGTCGGCAGAGCATGAGACTCTTAATCTCAGGGTCGTGGGTTCGAGCCCCACGTTGGGCGCAGCTTTTGTTAAGCTGGTAAGGGAATTCAGATTCTTCCGTGTGGAGCAAGCATTCACAGAATCCTAGCCACACCTATCTGCAGATGGGGCTACTGCCTGCCAAAGCAGGAGACAGAGAGACGCAGTTTCCATCTCTGTGTCAGGAGGATCCTCTGAGTGGCAACTCACTCCAGTATTCTTGCCGAGAAAATCCCACGGACAAAGGAGCCTGGCGAGCTACAGCCCACAGGGTCGCGAAGAGTCAGACGCGACTGAGACGACTTAGCAGGCACACACACAAGTTGCCCAGATTGTGGTAATTTGTTAGGGCAACCACAGCTGACTAACACTGGTCCTGAAGGTAAGCCTTTTTTCCCCCGCCCGTAAAGCTACTAAGGTTATATGGACCTAACTGTTCTGTACCCCAGACCGTCCTTTCTTTTCACCTAAGAACACCAGGAGAAATTCCTGAGACGAAGTGTGCCTTAGTCTGGCCGGAGCAGCAGCCTGGGTCCTAGGAACTCGAGCTCCAAGGGTCCGGGGGAGCGGCAGGGG
Source organism: Ovis aries (assembly GCF_016772045.2). Classification (NCBI taxonomy): domain Eukaryota; kingdom Metazoa; phylum Chordata; class Mammalia; order Artiodactyla; family Bovidae; genus Ovis; species Ovis aries. Next base: position 3,147,656 of record NC_056077.1, on the reverse strand, counting down.
CAGCCTCGCTGATGTCACTCCAAGAAAAGCCTGGGTTCCCACCAAAAAAGAAAGCAAATCTGCTCCTGCCAAACACCCAGCCTGCCCTTTTAGAAGGCTAGACCCTTGAGAGAAAACAAGAAAATCCGCTGATGGAAATTGTATCCCGTCCTCCTCGCTTTCCCCCAAATCCGGAAGCCAAACGCCCCTTGTCCATGTCCTTTTTACTGGGGAGAGTGGAGCAAAGTTGAGAGCCCCCCTCCCCCCCCTCCGTCTCCGCCAAATAAGAGACCACCTATTGCCGGGGCCGGGGGTGAGGGGCGGGTTGGGGAGGGAAGTTCTGAGCAGCCCCTCCTCAGGCACGCGGGGAGCCCTGCTTCGGAGGAGCCTCCTGATGGGGCTCCCCAAACCTCGGTGCCTGGAACTGGCCGGGGCGCTCCGGGCCCGGAGAGTCGCCCTCCATCCCCGCCCTCCCCATCCCCGCCGCCGGCACCCACACACCCGGCGGCGGGCGCCCTGGGGTTCCTGGAGTCCGGGGTTCTATGAGCCCCTAGTCAAGGGCAGCGGCGCCGGTCTCTCGGGGTTTACTAAACCCAAGATCCAGGGGCTAGGCATCTTCTCGGGCCAGGTATTCAAAAGCTGGCTGGAGGACCGAAGTTCTGAACCGTCTCGCTCAAGGTGGAGACCGAAGTCTGCGGCTGAAATGGTTGACAATCCAGGGAACCGATCAGGTTGCTGGCAACGTAGGTCCCCTGGCTGCCTGTATCGCTAAAATCCTCTGGAAATGGTTAATTCTTAGTATTTTCCACCCGTGCGGCCTCTTCATCATCCAAAAGCACACACCCAACTTGGGGCTCAAACCCACGACCCTGAGGTTAAGAGTCCCATGCTCTACCGACTGAGCTAGCCGAGCTTAAATAGGGGCCGTCTTTGACTCCGCGCAGCTGAGTCCCAAAGGCCGGTCGTGCAAAAAAAAAGAAGAAAAAAAAAAATCGTCACAGGTGTGGGTGTCCCGAAGCCCGCCCTCTGGGCATTCAGGTGGTTGGCACAGTCCCTGGACGTCCAGCCGGGCATCGTCCCCCTCCCCGCGCCCTCCCCCGCCTCTCCCCCCTATCCCCTTTCTCATGCAGTTGTCGGCAGACAGGGATTCTTAGTGTTGAAGTGGAATTTTTGGCCTGGGGCCATTAGCCACAGCCCTGGGTCAGGGTCTGTCAGGGTGGTCCTCGGGGGTTGAGGGTGGGGGCAAGGAACAGCCCCTCTCCTGGGTCCGAATATGGCTCAGAGGAGTCTGGATCATGGCTCTCTCTGCCTGTATAATCCGGAATCTAACTCATGATTGAGCTCCTATCTATGTATGGCTTCAGTGGTTTAAAATGACCTTAAGGATCAGCCCCTTGCGCGCCTCTTCTGATCTATGCGCAGCACCACAGAGTCCCAGAGGGGAGGGCTCGTGGGCCCTCCTTTGCCCCGTGTAGGGTCCTCACATCTGTGACTCCAGGGAGCCAATGCTCTGCCCACGACCACCGGTGTCTTGGGACAATCTTGGAAGAATCAGAAACTGATCCTGGGTCCCTCCCAGGATGGTTCATCTGTTCAGAAGTTCTCTGGGACGGGAGGCACATTGTTTACCATTCCTGCTGAGCTTGGAAAACCCATCCTGGGTGGGATTCTGTTCTTGACCTCTCTCCTCTTCCCCCCAAAGTTCCAGAGTCTAGAAAAGCTGCCGCTACTGAAAAGTCAGAAGGACTAGACTGGGACATTCCAGGGACCCCTTCCCTGCCTCCCTCCCCCCCACAGTACCAAGTGACAGCTCTAGCTTTGAAGGTCCATTGGAAGAGATCAGAAATGCTGATACCCAAAGCTGAAGCTCCATTTGCCCCAAACCCGGGCAATAGAAACCTTCTTCAAGACCCAACACACTGTCCCCGCTCCCGGTGGAACCCAGGCCCACGATCCCTGGCTTAAAAGGCCAGCGAGACCCAGCAGGCCCTGGGCCTTCCCCCACAACAAGGCTGAGTCTTCCCATCCTTCCACCCATGGACCCTGCATCAGCCCCTCTTCCAACACCCACTCCAGTCAACCCCAACCCCTCTGTTCTGTCCTACGTCTTCCCTTCCTCTCTCTGCCCCAGGTCAGCACTTGGACCAGCCTCCCTGCCCTTCCGTGTGTGTGTGTCTCTGCTCAGAGGTCATGGTATCCCCCACTGGGGCTGGTGCCCTCAGAGCCGGTCCCTGCAGAGTTCTCAGCACAGGGCATGGTGCATGGAGTGTGTGGGGTGAGTCAGAATGCACGTGGGGAGGAGGGTCACTGAGGTCGCAGAGTCAACAGGGACATGCAAGGGTGGTATCTCAGGTCTGACAAGTCCCAGCAGAATCTAGCCGTGAGCTCTTCTGAACGTTTTAGGGCCTGGGCTTGGGTATACAGGGAAGAGCAGGCCCTCTGCTGAGCTCTGAAGAGGGCAGAGCCTCCAGGGCAGGGGGCCGGGGATGGTGGTGGTGGCGGGTGGCCTGTGGACAAGGCCACCAGCTCAGGGATGGAAGCTCCCGCGGGAGGGCCCTGAGAAAGGCCCAGGCCACATTAGTTGCTCCTCTGGGGTGACCAGTGCACCTGGCCCCTAAGCCTCAGGAGACCCACATTTCTCTGAATATAATTCTCTTCCATGCAGAAGACTGACAGCTGTGTAGCTCGCAGTCTTGTCAGGACCAGAGGAATCCAGGCACCGCGGCTCCAGCTCTGTCCCCAGTCTCCAGGCTTTAGTTGCAAAGAGAGGAAAGGACTCTCAAGTTCCTCTGCGGTGGAGGCCTCAGTGATGGTGGCCTGGCGATGCCGGTCCAGCCAGGACTAGGGGAGGCAGAACGGAGTCCCAGATGCACAGAGTGATCAGGCTCCGGGACCTGGTGCGCACGCGGGCTGCGACACTGCACTCTCCTCTTCTAGACGCCAGAGAACTGAACTTACCGGAGCCCTTTGTGAAGTGGCTCGGAAGCGGGTAGCCGTGGCCCTGAGGCTGGACAGGGAAGTGATGTGACGATTATATGGAATGGGCAAGGTAACAGTTACTGTGGCTCGTTGGTCTAGGGGTATGATTCTCGCTTAGGGTGCGAGAGGTCCCGGGTTCAAATCCCGGACGAGCCCAGCTTTTTATCCCCAGAATTCCCAGTGTACCTATTCCAGGGCCTCCTGTGGACACCAAGTGTGGTCTGATGTACCATCACCCGCCCGCCCCATCCACTCAGCCCGCTAGCCCGAGCGGAAGAGCTAGAGGTCCAGAATCTGAGTCCTGAATTTGGGCTCCACATTAAATAGCTTAGCCGGAGGGAATTATGGAGAGAGAGCCCCAGGCACAGCCGGCGGCCACAGCTCCCGCCTGCGACGCCGAACCCTGAGCGCGTCCCTGTGCCGCGCGGCACTGGCAGGTGTTTTTCCCCAGCTGGCCGCCAGGGGGCGCGCCGCGCCAACGCTGCCGCGCGGTGAAGAGCGGCGCTTCCTCCCGGCCCTGGTCTGGGAAGGCTCCCGGGTGCGTCCCGGCCGGGGGAGCCTCTGGCAGCCCGGCTGTGCTGCTGCTGTTGTTAATGACCGGTGCGGGGTCAGGCGGAGATGGCAATGGCACCCCACTCCAGTCCCCTTGCCTGGAAAATCCCACGGACGGAGGAGCCTGGTGGGCTGCGGTCCATGGGGTCGCTAAGAGTCGGACAAGACTGAGCGAGCGACTTCGGTTTCCCTTTTCACTTTCATGCATTGAAGAGGGAAATGGCAACCCACTCCTCTTGCCTGGAGAATCCCAGGGACGGGGGAGCCTGGTGGGCTGCCTTCTCTGGGGTCGCACAGAGTCGGACACGACTGAAGCGACTTAGCAGCTCCAGCAGCGGGGTTGGGGAGCCCCCCTGGACTACCACCCCCCTTCCCAAGGGTGAAAGGAGATAATAGGGAGGCTGGGCAGGACTGCCCCGGGCATCCACCTGAGAAATGGACCCCTTAACTTCGGCCGAAGTGTCTCCTCACCTCCCCTTTCCCCTCCTGGGACCTGAAACGTCAGGGCCGTTGGCCCAGCACCTAGTAGCAGCGTCCCCCCTTCCCCCGCCCTGCTTTAATCCAGCTTCTAATGATGGACATTAACGTTCCCCCCAACCTTCTCTTTGTCCACGAGGGGAGCAGTAGGAGGCGCCCCTCCTGCCTCCTACAAGGGCTCATCGGCGGAAGCCTAGTGGACAGTATGAACTCTCACTCCAGCCCAGCAGTGTGGGACCCAGCAGGTCCCATCCTGTGGGAATTGCCCTCACCAGACAGCAACAGGGTGACTCCCTCTTTCCCTACCGCAGGGCGCCTTGTCAGAGAAGGCTGCTAATCCAGAAAATTTAAATGAGATCTAGAGTCTCATAACATAATGCTGAAACTCCAAGATGCAATTGAAAATCACTGATCAAACTGAGAACCAGAAAAATGCCAACTTGAAGGAGAAATGGCAATCAAGAGAAGCTGACTCAGATGTTGGAACCATCAGCCAAGGAAGGTAAAAGTGGTTGAGCAGCCATGTGCAAATGCTTCAAGAGCAATTACAAGCCACTTAAAACAAATTTAAAAAGTGAAAGTCTCAAATAAATAGATAAAAAATAACCAACTGAGAAGCTTAGAACTGAAACATACAATAATCAAAATAAAAAACTTAATTGACAGGCAATGGCAGGATCAACAGAAGAATCAGTTGAAGATAGAACAATAGATGTTACCCAATCTGAAAAAAAGAGAAAATAAACTTAAAAAAATAAACCAAGTAACAGAGCCTCAAGGCTTGGTGGGGCTTTAACAAAATATATAATATTGGAGTCTTGAAGACCTAAGAAGAGAAAGATGGGGCTAAACAGTGTTAGAAGAAATAGTAACTAAAAAAGGAAAAAAAGAAATGAAATCACTGAAAGTTTCCGGTGGATTAAAAAAATAAATAAAATTTAGAAAGAATGTACTTGCACCTCTCCATTCTTTGATCAAAGAATAAAGTTTTCAAAATAAACCTTACTTATAAAGTTTTGAAAAAAAAAAAAAGAAGCAGAATCACATAACCCCTCACCCCTACACACACCGGAGCGTCCCCTATCTCTGTGCATATTTGAAACCTGTGTATGACATTGTTTCACCCGTAAACGTTTTTTTCCTTAACTCTACAAATTAAGTCCTCCATTTTAAAATAATTTAATGCCATGTGCACATCCAACAGCATTAAGGATGGCCCCACAGTATTCTATGGTGCTCGGTGCCTGCAGGCTCCTGCTGCCTCCTAACTTCCCTTTGCATTTGGCTGGCTGGTTTCAGGATGCAGGCCAGCTCTGCACATGGGGACTGGTGGAGTCTGAAATCTCAGGGAATCCTCAGAAAATTCTCAGAGGCACCCTGTCTCCAGAATTTGGGGTAGCGGGAGGGGGGGGAGCAGATAACCTCTGCCATCACTCCCAGTCCACTGTATATCTGAAGTAGCTTTCTGCTCTAGAGAGGCAAGCTGGGAGGGGGATGTGGCAGGGTAGCCTCATCCTCAACCTACACAGGTCTCACGAGTGCGGGACAAGCATCTGCTTTCTTCCTCCAGGGCCACCTCACTTCTGATTCTGAATCCCGGGAGACTGGCCAAAACAGGAGTGAGCAGGGTAGGTGTCCTGGTGGGTGCCCCGGGGTCTCCAACCCCTTCCAGCAATCCACCACCAGGTCCTTGGTTCCAACAATTCAAGATCACCCAAAGGACAGACCGAGAAGGGTTGGGGCAAAATAAAACTTTAAATAAAAAAAAGTTTATTTTAGATAATGTGCAGGCAGCATGGATGGTGTTATGTGAACATAGAACCCAGTAGAATCCAGCATGTCTAACAGTTCTTTTCAGTTCACGGGTTTGTTTGTGCAAATGCAGTGGTGGGTCCCTTGCTGTTGCCCGATTTCAGTTGGTCCCCTCGTCCAGGGGTATCAGGATTGCCTTGGGCAGGTCCACGCTCAGTTCTGTACCAGTTGCAGGGCTCCTGGTGGCTGCTGAACAGCTGTCTGTCTGTCCCTCTGTCAGTGTGGCATCTCACCCCACATGTCCCCCACTCTATCCTAGCCCCCCTACTCCCGTCGACTCCCCCCACTTTCCCTGACTCCCCCATTCCCCCTCCCCCCTCCCACTTCCCCCCACTCCCCCCTACCCCCACCCCACCCCCCACAAGGCTGCCTTCCTGCTGGGGATTCGGAGAATTCTGGGCAGTCTAAACACACAGAAAGCCCTGAGAGGACTCCACATCCCTGCTGACCCAGGGACGTACCCCACCCAGTCATTTGGGATGATCCACAGCCAGTCAAGTTCCGAAGCTTGGCTGGAGTCTTCCCCACACATGTGCCCGGCTAGCTCAGTCGGTAGAGCATGAGACTCTTAATCTCAGGGTCGTGGGTTCGAGCCCCACGTTGGGCGTCTTTTTGACAGGATCTCTAGGTGTGTAGGAACAAAATGCACCAAAGGTGAAGTCACACAGCCTGTGCCTTTGCACCATGCCACCCTGCCCAAGCTCTCATACGCCCGAAGTGTCCACTCCTTACAGTGGATCCGCTAACTCACCAGGTTCCTCAACTTCTTTAACCAAAGGAACCCTAGAAATAGATCCATTAAAGATTTGAACCTGGCTTCTAAACCAAACCCACCCACCAGTTTTTCCTTTGGTTAATTTAGGGGAGCGAGCGAGCCAGCTACTATTATCTCTGCATCTGCCGGACAACATGTCCACGGTCATAAAAAGCTCAGCTTACACCAGGATGCTCTTTTGGGAGTCAGGGGAGAACCGAGTTCCATGTTCTTCCTACCAGGAGTGGCCCCATAGATCTGAGCAATCCAGACCACTGCTCGGAAGGATGAGGATGACAGCTGAGGTGGGAATAGCCATATCCGGTGAATGTGACAACAGTGAGTCCCCGGGACACAGCCGGTTATTAAAAGCAGGGCTCGTCCGGGATTTGAACCCGGGACCTCTCGCACCCTAAGCGAGAATCATACCCCTAGACCAACGAGCCGCATGGTGGGAGCCTCCTCCCCTCCTGCTGAACTCAACCTGGCTCTGTCCTCCCTGGTCCGGGACTGTCCCTGTTTCCTCAGTCCATGGATGGTTCCCTTTTCTCCGTGAGTGTCGTGAGTGGAAGGATTTGGTTCCGTGGACTGGGGTGGGAGTAGGGGGTGGGGGGACATGGGCCTTTCCGCATTGCCCCAAGCTGAGGCTGCAAGTTGGTGAGTTCCAATGCAGGTTTTGGAGGGTTCGGCTCCTCCCCTATCCTTCTCTGTACCAGGAAAACTGAGGCAATCAGTGCCCCCAGATCGCCTCTGTCACCAGGCTGAGGCCTGGGCTGCAGAATGAAGCTGGGAGTAGAGTTCGGATCCCGTCCTTGACGTCGCGGGCTCCTAGACACCTCCGGGACTGCCTGGCTCCCCCAGCACCCACTGGAAACACCTGTCGAGGGGTTGCCGGTCCCACAGCTGGTCCAGCCCGGAGAACCGCCTCCAGAGTTCCAGACTCGAATCCCAGTGCAGACCGCAGCCAGGAAGGGGCCCCACCGATGAGTGGGGGTTTAAGTAGGGAGTAAAGGAATAAGGGAGGAAGTTGCTCAGAAAAGATGCCCCAAGATGCTGTTTCCACTGGTGTGACCTGGGTCATGGTGCCTCCCTGTCCAAGGAACACACACGGACACTTGACCTCAGTGCCCAGGCCTGTTCTGGCCACTCGCATCCAGCGGGTCTGGGTCCACCACCCACTGCGCCTGCCCCATGATCCATTCTCACAGGCCCAGGACCCACACCCGCTCTGCCAGGCATTCTGTTTCAGCCCTAAAGTGACCAGAAAAAGCAACGGGGCTCCTTGGGGATTTGATGCCAAAAAGCTCCACAGGGAGCTTCTTCTGCAGTGCTCGCTTCCTGTTCCTTGGACAGATGACAGTCAGACCCCAGCTGCAGGCGGGACCGAGACTCAGGGCTCGCTGTAGAGGACAGCAGACCTTGGGTGCCCAAGTTGGGAGGGGGTTGAGGCAGGTCGGAGGGAGGGGCACCCCAACACAGAGAGGAGTGGACCTGCTGCTGGAGGCAGTGGTGGTTTCCCTTCAAGGAATGGGAGTCGTGAAAGGTTCTGTCTGTGGGGGAACAAAGTGCTGGCCAAGGAGCCTGGTTACCCTGGTTGACGCCCACTAGGCCTCAAAGGCCAGAGAGGCCTCCCTGGACACCCAGATGGGACCCAAGGTTCTGTTCAGGAAATGCAGTCACTAGGAGACTTGAGAGTCTGCTGCTGCTGCTAAGTCGTTTCCGTCGTGTCTAACTCTGTGCCACCCCATAGATGGCAGCCCACCAGGCTCCTCCGTCTATGGGATTCTCCAGGCAAGAGTACTGGAGTGGGTTGCCATTTCCTTCTCCAACGTGAGAGTCAGGAGGCATGAAAGGGGCACCGAACATGCAAGACTCCAGGCTTAACCAGAGAAACTGGGGCGATTAGATCAGAGAAGAGGGTCACCAGCCCCCTGCCCCCTCTGCACGTGCTGGGCAGCTCTGGCCCTGTGGCAGCTCGCCTGGCAGGGGCTCTGTGCCTTAATACCCTGGGGAGGCCCGACTCTGGGTCTGCAATCAGAAAGCCGCCTAGACTGGGAGCCCTCAGATTCCAACCAAAGTCTCAGTCCCTTCCTGTATCAGCCATGTCTTTTCTGTATTTTGTTGTTTAGATGTCTGGAGCCTTGCTCTCTGAAGCAAAGGCCTCTCCCAAGGTTGGTCAATTCTTTTTTTTTTTTTTTTTTTTACATTTTAAAATTTTATTCTTGAATTTTTAATTGGAAGATAATAGCTTTACAGTGTTGTGTTGGTTTCTGCCATTCATCAACATGAATCATCCATGAGTGTATATGTCCCCTCCCTCTTGAACCTTCCTCCCTGGTCAATTGTGCCCAGGTTTTCAGTCGTGTTGGACTCTTTGCGACCCCATGGACTGTAGCCCGCCAGGCTCCTCCATCCGTGGAAATTTTCCAGGCCAGAATATCGGAGTGGGTTCCCATTCCCTACTCCAGGGGATCTTCCAGACCCACCGATCTGGTCAGTTCTTCGAGACAGCAAACAATTCCTCGGTCAGCAGGCATTTTTCAAAAGTAAACCAACCAATCCAGGGTCCACAGCCCACGACCACCTGTTTTTATCAAACTCTCACCCTCTGGGCCACAATCCACCTGCAGAATCACCTCAAGGCCAGGAAACAGGCAACCAGGGACAGCACCTGTGCCCGCGAGCCCACTGAGCTTATTTCAGCCAGCCATTTAAACCTGTCTTCCCTGCCTGACCTGTTTCACCTTCCCTGAAACCACAAGAAAGTGTCCTGCCCACATTTCTTCTCCTTCCTGTCGACACTGGCGCGTCCCCGTCCCCCCCTCCCCCCACGGGGACGTGCCGCCTCCTCTTGGAAACTGTGATAAGCCAACTTCTCAGTGGCTTGGCCTGTTGGCCTCAGAAAATAATAATAAAACCTATGAAAACACCGCGGTTCTTCTAGGAGGAGAGGAGACCCGGTGTCTGGAGCACCGCCCCCCGGACCCGGGTGGAGGCTGGTGGTCTTTTGCGGCCCAATGCTTAGTCTCCTCCGCGGTTTCCTTCCTTGCCTGGGTCATGGAAGCCCCTTTGGGCAGCCCCTCAAACAGGAAAGACATTGAAACGTGGGCTTGTCCTTTACTTGGGTCATAAAATTTGAGTTTATTACCCAAAGTATAAACACACGCCCCAAGTCACACCATCACCCAGTCCAGTGACCGTCTGGCACACGGAGCTGGTCTCCCGAGAGCCGAGGCTGACCCATCTCGGTCTCCTCCCCCAGCGCCAGACCCAGAGCTCGAGGAGGCCGCCGCCCCTGCGTGCGACCCCAGCGCAGTGACGGCCACTTGGCAGAACGGAACCGAGTGCGGACGATCGGATCGCGGCCGGCGGGAACCACGATTCAGTCGCTCGGGATTCCGCAGAGTTCCGGAGTCTTCAAACCGAAAACTAGCTGGTGTCTGGGAAAAGGGGGGGAAAAAAGCATCTGGGCTCGTCCGGGATTTGAACCCGGGACCTCTCGCACCCAAAGCGAGAATCATACCCCTAGACCAACGAGCCGGTGCCACGGTGGCTCCTGGTGCCTGTCCTTGGAGGCCTGAGATCGCGGCTCCGCCCTTGGATCCCGGGCTGAAAGTCCGCGGCCAGATCCTGGGGATGGTTTTGGTTTCGATTCGAGGAGAGGAGGAGCAGCGCGGCCGGAATCTCGGGGTGAGGGGCTCCCGCGCGCTCGGGCCCCAGGGCCTCGGAGCCAGACCCCCGCCCCCACTCCCCGGCCACGAGGGCCACCCAGTCCGCAGCAGCTAGAGGAGGGGGCAGGCGACAAGGAGGAGCGGGGAGGGACCGTGCGGCCGGGCGAATGCGGTCTCCCATGGTGGACCCCAGGACAGAAATTTCCCCCAACATGCGACACAAGGAGAATGAGACTCGGCCACCTCCCAACCGGCCGGTCCGGGGTGACCCTCAAGCTTCTCCGGGTCCCTCCTGGTCTGGGCTCGGCCGCAGGAAACCCTCACGGATCTGGAACCTGATGTAGGGGTCAGAACTGGGGGTGGTGCTCACTTCTCCCCGAAGCGCAGCTGCTCCAAATTTTTGCACGAGCAAGGGGTCCACATCCCCCCACCCCACCTCCACTCCGCCTTGTCCCGGAGGCGAGGCCATCAAGCCTTCCCAATCGGCTTAATGCTGCTGCTGCTGCTGTTGCTGCTGCTGCTGCTGCTAAGTCGCTTCAGTCGTGTCCAACTCTGTGCGACCCCATAGACAGCAGCCCACCAGGCTCACCGACCCTGGGATCCTCCAGGCAAGAATCCTGGAGTGGATTGCCATGCTCCCTCTCCTGAAAGGGAGTGAGAGTTTGAAAATGAGAAATCGCCGGTGATTGAAACCCCGCGCCTCCCACACCCTAACAGAGGGAGGCGGTGTGTGCGGGATTCAGAGCGCGTCCCTACCAGTTTTAGGTTCAGCGAAGTTCAGGAGAACTGTTAGCTCACCGCCCTGCAAGAGCCCGGCTAGCTCAGTCGGTAGAGCATGAGACTCTTAATCTCAGGGTCGTGGGTTCGAGCCCCACGTTGGGCGCAGCTTTTGCCCCTAGGGCTTTACAGCTAAATAAAAGTGATTCTAGAGAGGGACACAAAAGTGATTTTAGAGAGTGACAAGGTCCATATAAACTAATTCTCTTCCCACGGGGCTTCCTTCAGAGTTCGAAGTTGCTAGACCAGGGAGACTGGCACACTGAGTCTCAGCAGAGCATCTCGTTTCATTTTCATTTCATTATATGTGTTTTGGAATTTAAAAGCTGAAACTTAGTGATCCTTTTCTAGGAACTTAAATTTTTTTTTATTTGGCTGCAGTAGGTCTTAGTTACGGCACACGGGGTCTTCCTCTAGGAATTTTCTTGCAATTCCTGAGATCCCGGCAAGGCCAAGAATTGCCCCCAAAACTAGGACTCGAACCCACTTTCTTATGAGATCAGTCTCAGTTCTACAAACTGAACGACAGCAACAAGCGGAGACCTGGAGATGGATTTTCAGCTAACTCTGGCCCTGCGCGGGGACCTATACGGTGCTCCGTCTGTATCCAGGGGTGATCCCCAGCCAGGAGCCTCGCCTCCTCCCACCCTGTGTGTCCCCACCTGCATCCGCTGCGGCTTTCCTCCCTCCTGGGGGAGATGAGCAGGGAAGGGAGCCCCTCATCTCCTTTATGAAGTAGAAAGAAAGCAGGAAGTCATGGGATACCTCAGTTAGAGGTGAGGTCCCCCGCTCCCCAAGAAGCAGCAGTGAGGATGTGACTTCTTTCTGAGAGTGAGACAGGGGAGCTGGAAAGTTTAGTGATGCCACTCCTGAGGCTCTCAGGATGTTGAGTCATCTGGGATCTAGGTTCCAAGGTGGGGGTAAGAGGGAAGCAGAAGAGGGCTTGGGGAGGTGCCTGCCAGGTCGTGTCTCTCTTGGTGGGTGGATTGGGGCACCCTACTCATCCAAAAGAGGCGGACCCCACTGTACTCATCAGAGTTCTGTTATAGTCTGTCTTTCTGGGGGAAGTTAGGGAGAGATTATGACTGATTGTAAAGAACTGGCTCCCACAATGAAGCCGGAAAGATAAATTTAAAAACTAGCCCATTTGTCTATCCTGTGTCCTCCTCTCCCTTACAGATGCCTCCTCGGAGTGTTCCCTTCACGAACCGATTACACAAAAATCCCTGTCTCAGCTTTTCTAGGAAATATGTCATAAAATAGTTGGAAACACTCTAAGAATGAGATTGTTACGGAACCAAACTTGAGTCGGCTTAGCCTCGTGCAGCAAAGCCAATCTACTGATGCTGAGTCGTGGTGAAGGAGTTTATTATAGACTCTAAGCAAGAAGTCCAGGCAGCTAGTGCTCAGAAGGCTCAAACTCCAGAGATGGCTTTCAGGGAAAGGTTTTAAAGACAGCGTGAGGGATGGGAGTCGTGGGGTGGGTGTTCAGCTCATGAACATTGTGGGGAACTAAGATCCCACATGCCGAGCTGCACACCCATCACTTCACAAAATTACCTTTTGTGTGTGTGTGTTGAGAACACTTAAGGTCTACATTTAACAATTTCAGGTATACAATAAGGTATTATTAACTATAGTTGCCATGCTGTACATCAGATCGCCACAACTTATTCATCTTATAATTAAAACTTTGTATCCTTATAACAACCTCTTCCCATTACTCCCACCCTCCCACTGGAGGGTTTATTGACTGCTGCCTGGACCCTGGTTTGGTAATGAATTTGGACTTGAGCTCCTTGCCAGTGGAAAATGGGAAACTGGTAACTCCTGACATGCAGCAGCACTGTGATCAAGCCGCCTATCACGTGGTTGATTATGATGAAGTGCCGACAGAAGCAGGTGCCCTGGGGGACCACACACGTGACTGTTGCAGCAGGTGACCACAAGGACTGTGATGTGGGAAGGACTCCCCTGGGTGCGCCTGTTTGTTTGAAGAAAGAAAATGACAAGATCAGGCCTTTAAACTTTCAGCCTAAGTCATGCCCAGAGATCCAGGGATATTTTCTGTCAGCCATAAAATAATCGTATAGCTGCAGGGCTGACATTGCTGAAAATGAAACACATAACTGAATAACGTATATGGCAGGATGACACTGTCAGTTGAGCTCACAGCCTCGAGAGACCTTTTTGGTGAAAGGAAGGGCATTGACTACGAAGGAGCCAATGCCTGGGGAAGTTTAGGTGGTCTTGGACTAAGCTAAGATCTTGAACCCCTGAGTCACCTGGAGTCTCCCTTGCCAGTGAAAGCAGACTGTTCTCTGATATGTGGGGAAAGTAGCTTTCCTCTGTTTGAATATACCATAAAAATCTCACCTGGAGTGGTTGTCTTGCAAGGGGAGGAGAGTTCTCCTCAAAGCCCACACCAGCCAGCCTTGTTACCCTCTAACGCTGGTTGTCCCATAACTACAGTTAGATCAGCACGCTGCAGGAACAAGTACAAAAGGCTGGCCTGGGAGGAACTCATTCATATGCCAAAAGAATGATGCTGGCAGAAAACTAGGGAATGTGTGTGGGAATGGATCTGAGGATGTTAGGATAAAGACAATGGGATGTGATTTTTGAATCTAGTGAAGTTATTGCTCTGGGCGTATGTCCCAGCAAGCCTGTGTTTATTTCTTAATTTTTTTTTTAGCAGAAAGATCTTTTATTAAATGACAGAGGATAATACACTCCTGAAACATGAGAGCAGGCTGACTGCAAAGGAGTGGCTAAAGCCCGTGTTTAAATGTTATTCATGCAGCTGAGTGTCTCTTGGTTGGTTGGCTAAGCACTGAACTCAGTGGTGGCCTATGTTTAAGGGGATTAGGATTCAAGACTGTCCCTGGCATCATGTAAAGAAAGGAACTCAGACTCTGCAAGTTAGAAGTGCTTCAGCGAGTCCGCCATATTTATGAGCACACCCACCACCCCACCGAGAGGGCCCCGAGGACACTCCCTTCCATAAGGCAGGGAGAGACGTCAGAGAGGGAAACACTGGCAGCTTGGATCGCTCTGCGGTCACTGTTCTCGGCAGGCCACATATGATGGTGGGAGATGCTGCATTGAGATGAAGTTCCTGATTTGAGAAGGGATGACAGGACCCCAGGTGCCTGGGAAAGTAGGAGAAGGCAGCCCAGAGCTGGAGGATCAGAAGACTCTCGTTCATGGTCTTTAAAAGGAAAAAGGGAACTATGTGCATTTATACTATATATATATAGTCGCTTCAGCTATGTACGACTCCTCGTGACCCTATGGACTTTGCTTTTACTTTATTTTTTAAATTTGTATCAGATATATTATCATACAATTTCTTTTTTTTTTCATTTCATATATGATATTATACATGTTTCAATGCCATTCTCCCAAATCCTCCCACCCTCTCCCTCTCCCACAGAGTCCAAAAGACTGTTCTATACATCTGTGTCTCTTTTGCTGTCTTGCATACAGGGTTATCGTTACCATCTTTCTAAATTCCATATATATGTGTTAGTATACTGTATTGGTGTTTTTCTTTCTGGCTTACTTCACTCTGTATAATCAGCTCCAGTTTCATCCACCTCATTAGAACTGATTCAAATGTATTCTTTTTAATGGCTGAGTAATACTCCATTGTGTATATGTACCACAGCTTTTTTATCCATTCGTCTGCTGATGGACATCTAGGTTGCTTCCGTGTCCTGGCTATTATAAACAGTGCTGCGATGAACATTGGGGTACACGTGTCTCTTTCAATTCTGGTTTCCTCGGTGTGTATGCCCAGCAGTGGGATTGCTGGGTCATAAGGCAGTTCTATTTCCAGTTTTTAAAGGAATCTCCACACTGTTCTCCATAGTGGCTGTACTTGTTTGCATTCCCACCAACAGTGTAAGAGGGTTCCCTTTTCTCCAAACCCTCTCCAGCATTTATTGCCTGTAGACTTTTGGGTCACAGACATTCTGACCGGCATGAGATGGTACCTCATTGTGGTTTTGATTTGCATTTCTCTGATAATGAGTGATGTTGAGCATCTTTTCATGTGTTTGTTAGCCA
The DNA here is from genome assembly GCF_016772045.2 of Ovis aries. Lineage (NCBI taxonomy): Eukaryota > Metazoa > Chordata > Mammalia > Artiodactyla > Bovidae > Ovis > Ovis aries. The sequence continues at coordinate 3,132,584 of NC_056077.1, read as the reverse complement.
TCTGTAAGTCTTCTTTGGAGAAATGTCTGTTTAGTTCTTTGGCCCATTTTTTGATTGGGTCGTTTATTTTTCTGGAATTGAGCTGCAGGAATTGCTTGTATATTTTTGAGATTAGTTCTTTGTCAGTTGCTTCATTTGCTATTATTTTTTTCATTCTGAAGGCTGTCTTTTCACCTTGCTTAGAGTTTCCTTTGTTGTGCAGAAGCCTTTAATTTTAATTAGGGCCCATTTGTTTATTTTTGCTTTTATTTCCAATATTCTGGGAGGTGGGTCTGACCTCCCTATGGACTTTGTGATGCTATGGACCACCATGGGATTCTCCAGGCAAGAATACTGGAGTGGGTTGCTATTCCCATCTCCAGGGGATCTTCCCAACCCAGGGATCGAACCCATATTTCCTGCAGCTTCTGCATTGCAGGCAGATTCTTTACCACTGAGTCACCGGGGAAGCCCATGAGATAGAGCAATTCAGTTTAGCCGCTCAGTCATGTCCAACACTTTGCAAACCCATGGACTGCAGCACGCCAGGCTTCCCTATTCATCATCATCTCCCAGAGCTTGCTCAAACTCATGCCCATCAAGCTGGTGGTGTCGTCCAACCATCTCATTCTCTGTCGTCCCCTTCTCCTCCTGCCTTCACTCTTTCCCAGCATCAGGGTCTTTTCCAATGAGTTAGTTCTTTGTATCAGGTGGCCAAAGTATTGCAGCTTCAGCTTCAGCATCAGTCCTTCCAATGAATATTCAGGACTGATTTCCTTTCTGATGGACTGGTTTGATCTCCTTGCAGTCCAAGGGACTCTCAAGAGTCTTCTCCAACACCACAGTTCAAAAGCATCAATTCTTCAGTGCTCAGCTTTCTTTATGGTCCAACTCTCACATCCATAAATGACTACTGGAAAAACCACAGCTTTGATTATAAGGACCTTTGACGGCAAAGTAATATCTTTGCATCTATATATATGACAAAGCCTCAGTGATCATCTCCTCTGTGGGTATGCAGTAGAGGAGGTTTCTAATTTTACTCTCCACTATGCCCTGAAATTTGGGAGATTTTTACCTTGAGGATGAAGGCATATATTGCATGGATTAAAAAAAGAGAAAACTTCATTATGGACTATTTCAAGCAAGAACTAAAGCAGAGAAAACTAGTATAATGTGTTCAGTTAAGACATCACCTCATAGAAAAACTTGTTTTGTGTATACCTTGATCCGGTCCATTATCTTTTTTTTTTCAGCTTTACTGAGATATAACTGACAAATAAAAATGGTGTATATTGAAGGTATACAATGACAGTTTGATATACACATTTACATCGTAAAATATTTACCACAGTGAAGTTAATTAACACATCCATCACCTCACATGTTACCTGATGTGTGTGATAAAAACGCTTAAGATCTCTCTTTGCAAATTTCCTGTATACAGTACAATACTATTAACTGTAGTCACTACCCAGCCCACTATTTTAAAGCACATTGGCTGTCATATAATTTAATCTCTAAATAACTGGCTGTGTTTATAAAAAATAAAGACTTTTTAAAAATATAAGTAACCACAACACAATTAATACATCTAGAAAAATGAATAATTATTTCTATATCAAGTAGAATGGACGGTTGTTAAAATCTCGTAGAGAATGGAAGCACTCCTCTGACATCTGAAAATGTGCATGTGTTTATGGGAAAATTAAAACTCGCTGGTGACTGCAGGCTGAGTAACCCCTTGGGGGCCTTAATTTCCCACTCGGGTAAGTAGACAGCCGGCTTCATTTAACTTTCCTCACCCACCTCCTCTAGAAGGTTTAAAATACAACTTCTCCTACCCCGGGTGGGACTCGAACCCACAATCCCTGGCTTAGGAGGCCAATGCCTTATCCATTAGGCCACCGGGGCTGACGAAGGACCGTCTTCGACAGTCTTAGACCAGTCTCTCTCTCACCTTCCCGAGGTTCCCTACAGCGTCCTGGCTCCAGCTTGGCCTGATTTTGGTCCTCCTGACAACCATATGCGACCGGTGCATCCGCTCAGATCCCGCCCGCCCCCGAGCATCCCAGGACCCCCAGGGAGACTGCGCACGCGCGAAGGCAACTGCTCAAAGACCTAAGGCAGCAGTTAGCTCCGCGGTCATGACTGGGATCCTATCCTCGCTTAGGGTGCAGAAGGTCTGGGCATCAAATTCCGGACGAGCTCTTTCCCCCTTTTAGGAGAATCTACGTCCTCTAGGAGAACTACGTCTTTAGGAGAACTAGCATCAAGAAGGAGTTCGCTAGGCAAAATGTAGGCGCGAAGGGGAGAGAGGGCACAGCCGGGAGCTTGGGAAAAGCGTCGGTCACGACCTTCATTCTCCTCCCCACGTTGCTTCTTAGACCAAGAGTGTTTTCAAATCTAGTCCCAAATCTAGGCGGTTTTTAGCAGAGCCCAGTGGTCTTAGGTCTTTGTCCTAAGGACCCTCCGTGATGGCTCTGTATATGCCCACCTAGCTCAGTGTGTACAGTGTGGAACTGTAATATCAGAGAGCCCGGCTTTTACTCTCCTATCGGAAGATGGGTATTCTTTCCCCTCTCAAAGATATTTGTCATTGTGGTTACCAGAAGTGGGGTCGGGGGGAGGCGCGAGCAGAATTAGATGAAGGTAGTCAAAAGGTACAAACTTCCAGGTATAAGGAAGTACTAGAAATGCAGTGTAGAACATAATAAAGATAATTAACACTGCTGTGTCAGAAGAGCTCATCTTTAGAGTTAAGAGTAAATCCCGAGTTCTCATCACAAGGATGATGGATGGTCACTAAACCATGATTGTGATAATGATTGTGATGTATGTAAATTGAATCATTATATTGTACACCTTAAACTCATACAGTGCTGTATGTCAATTACATCTCAGTAAAAGTGGGGGAAATAATTACAATGTTTATCTTAGTGAAACTTCTCTTCTTTTTATTTATGAGTCCTTAGCAAACCACTGAAACATCACGGAACTGATAAAGGAGACAATGACACTCCCCATGGCCTCAAGATTAATTGCGCCCTCCATTGGGGTACACGTTCAGCTGCCATTCCCCCAGCATCTTCCTGGGGAGAGAAGGTCCCATCGCCTTGGTCATTCCACTTAGCCAGAAATTCCCTGGTGAGAACTTGGTTCCGCAGGCACAGTCATTTTTTCTGGGTAAAATGATGGCTCAATCCTGGGCATATTCTTTACATTAAAATTTTAAATATACATTCACACTAATCGACTCTTAAGAGTCCCTTGGACTGCAAGGAGATCCAACCAGTCCATTCTAAAGGAGATCAGTCCTGGGTGTTCTTCGTAAGGAATGATGCTGAAGCTGAAACTCCAGTACTTTGGCCACCTCATGCGAAGAGTTGACTCATTGGAAAAGACTCTGATGCTGGGAGGGATTGGGGGCAGGAGGAGAAGGGGATGACAGAGGATGAGATGGCTGGATGGCATCACTGACTCAATGGACATGAGTCTGAGTGAACTCCAGGAGTTGGTGATGGACAGGGAGGCCTGGCGTGCTGCGATTCATGGGGTCGAAAAGAGCCAGACACGACTGAGCCACTGAACTGAACTGAACTGAATCATTTAAGGGTATATTCACTGCAAGAAATCGAAATAATCTATTATAATTTTTTAAAAATTTTAGTGTTTAAATATATGCATAACATTAAATTTGCCATTTTGACCATTTTTAGTGTACATTTTAGTGGCATCAGTTACATTTACCGTATTGCGCAACCATCATCATTACTATCTATTTCCAAAACTTTTTTATCACAATAATCCTATATTTTTAAATGCCCCTGACCCCTTGAGGGTGGGCCACCCCGCAAAAGTCCAACCCCTCATCTGTCTCAGTCTAGTCATCTGAACTATATTAATGCAGCCAGTCGCCCCTAGGCTCCTGGGACTTATGCCGGGGTTCTAGGGTCAGCAGTCCGCCCGGGCTTGATCAGCGTAGGTCTCCCCACAGTGCCCAAGGGTTCACCCTGGGGTCCCGAGCCCCTTAGCAGCAGGGATGCATCTGAGGGGCGACAGCCCGAGGGGCCTAGGCTTCCGTAAGGTTGGGAGACACGGAAAATTTTAAATTTAAGGAGGAAAACTGAACACTGCAACGACCACGAAGGGACTCGAACCCTCAATCTTCTGATCCGGAATCAGACGCCTTATCCATTAGGCCACGCGGCCTTGCGAAGGATGGTCTCTCAGCTTTTCTCATAAACCTTTTGCAAGCGCCTGCGCAGTGCCACCGCAAAGTGCGCATGCGCACACTGGCCCGGCGCCCCACCCCCGGGGTTCCGGGGTGAGCCGGGCCTGCAGCTGGGCAGCGCGACTGAGCACCGCTGAGGTGGCCGTGCAACTCAGAGTTCGAGCCCGCGTGACCCTGCCCAAGCCCCTCCTGTCCCGAGGGCTCCTGATCTCTTCTCCCACGAGCCCCAGGCCCACGCTAGGGCGGGGCTGCCCGCCGCTCCCGCAGCCCCTTTGCTTCCTCTATCGCAGCATCACCAAACCTGCCATCCAACCCCGACCGCGGCCCCAGCGTGCGGTGCAGGTGGGGTGGGGGTGCTGGGAGGGTGCTGTGGACCCTGGGCTGCCCCTTCCCAGGACATCCAGCGCCGCCTAGCCCATGTGGGGCTTTCTTAGTCCCGGAGGCGCCCCTTCTTCCCCCGATGGGCCCAGCCTCCGAAGTGCCCGGCGCTCCATACATCATCTCGCTTATTGTCCTAGTTCCCTGCGTGCGGGCGCTATTCACGTGTCCAGCGATCGCCACGTTTATTCCATGCCAGCCGAGCCTCCTGTGTTATATCGCTGTTTTTAGGAGAGGAAACCGAGGGGGTGGAAGGGGTCACTGGTGGTGCTGGTGTGCGGCTCCCCACTGTCAGCACTCCTGGGTGGCCGCGGTGCGGTCAGACCTGCAGGCAAAGCCGGTGCCTCAGGGAGCTGCGGATCTCCAGACAGGCCTTGCGGCGCTCATCACAGTCGGGACCCAGCACGTCCAGCTCACACACCTGCCGATTGACCTGTGTGGACCACATTCAGCCTGTGTCAGGACGGCCAGGTTCCCCACGCCCGCGCCTAGCCTGGCACCCAGTGTCTTGTGAGGCCAGAAGTTTCAAGTGCTGCCTTGACATCTTTGGGGCTCACAGGCCCCCTCAGTTTCCCCTGCTCTTGTTAGATGTGCCCCCTACCCAGCAGGGAAGGCCCCTCTCGCGGCTAGTTCTCGCACCAACCAGACCAGATGCCCTCCACCCCCTCTCTCATCCTGAAGGGCTTCAGTTCCCTGCCAACCTGTGAAATTATTCCAACAAGTACCGCCACATCCTGCATCTACTGGGCCTGTGTCTGCAGCCCCTGCTGGTTCTCTCTGCTCCCCAGGGCAACCCCAAGTGGCCTGCATGGCCTAAGGTGGCCTTGTCCCCCAGCTGTGAGCATACGTGGCTAATAACTGCTGGCCATGTCTGTCTAGTGTCAGGGGTTGTGTGTTCAACCATCTCATGTTTCTGAGGGCAAAGGAATTCCTCCTTCAGCAAACGGATGACTAGGAGGTGAGCAGAACATGGGAGCTGAGAAGAAGGCTGAATCCAGCCCCTCTCCCCAGGCCACTCCCCCTACCCCCCCAACTCACCTCAGTCATCTGCTCCAGGAGGTCTGCCTTGGGGTCAGCTCTGAGGACCTCCACCAGCATCTGGATAAAGTCTGAGCCCTTCTCATCCCGATAGGCCACACAGCCTAGGCCAGGGGACCAGGGCCAGAAGGTCACAACTGGTCCCCTCCCAGTTGCCTTCCAGTCCCCAGGGGCCTTTTTTTTAGTGGAAGTGGCGGCAAGCACACAGGACCCCAGGGTTTGGGGTAGGGAGCAGCACCTTCTTGCTTCTGGATTAAGTTGTTGCTCAATGTTCGTGGCGTGAATATACCATGGATTCAATGTCTAAGAAACATTTACTGTGAACGCACTATTTGCTTGGCCCTGAGGCAGACAGAACTGTCCTGCCCTCATGGACCTTACAACCTAGAGGAGAGGAGTCAAGTCAAGTGCTTAGCAGAGCCAGCCCTCAGTTTGTTCTCTCCATGTTACTATTGTCACAAATAGTAAATATGGAAGGAAGATGGCTTAATTGCAATGGGGCTGCACCCCAACAGCCAAGCCCCAGATGTCCCTAATGCCACTTCGGATCTCTGGCCAGGAGGTTGGCCTCTGTGTAACTGGGTTTCATGATGACCTTACCTTCAGCGGCTGCATAGACCATCAGCACATCTGCTTGGTTAGGGCTCCCTGGAGTGGGGCCCCTGGAGGAGCTGCCTACAAGAGGGACCAACACCTTTTACCCAGCATCCTTGGACTCCACCTGCCCCGAGGGCCCCCTCAAGTCTGGCTCAAGGGCACACAAGGCAGTAGAAAGAGTGCCAGGCAGGAAACATAGATCCTGTTTCAAATCTCAGCCCTGCCACTTACCAGCTGTGTTACCTGAGAAGAGATATTTTCCCTTCCTGTCTCCAGGGCTGTTTCGGGCTCAAGTAGGGGGAAAAACTCTCAATTTTCAAAGGTCCTTACCCTTTAGGAAGGTTTCCCTTCCTATCCTCTTGGCAAAGAGAGGAGGGAGGTGACAGCAGGATCCCAGCTCAAAGCCCCAGAAACGCCCTCTTGGCAGCTTCCCCACCAGCTCTACCCAAGCCCTCTGGTAGGCAGACCCACCTTGCACATCAGTACAGACGTGAAGGACATCGGCCTGGGAGGGGGTGGCTGGTGGTGCCCGCAGCCAGCGTCTGAACCAAGGGAAAGCTGCAGGTTCCACGCCCGCATCCCTGTGCCCTGGGGACGGAGGGGACAGTCAGGTCCTTTCACTCAGAAGACACCCCAGGGTGCTTCCAGGGTTCTAGCTCCCAACCCCCAGAGCTTCTGGGCCAGCCTGCCAGGCTGGAAACAGAGCACTGAATGACATGCTGAGGGTGAAGGCTCAGGTTCATGGACATGACCTTTAGGAGAGGCTGGGAGGTGGGCAGGAGAAGGGGAGTGCTCAGGCTTTCTGGAGGAGGTGAACAGCAAGTCCTGGGAGGCTGAGCGCAGGATGAGGAGAGGAAGGGCAGCAGGAGGTAGGCCTCCAGGGCGGGCCCAGGGCCTGCTCACCCCCACGGCAAGCCTGAAGCAGGAAGATCTTGGGGCGGCCTCGCAGTGCCCTGCAGTGGCTCAGCTCCTGCACAAGCATCTCCAGGTGCCCCTCTTGCCCGTCAGCCCCCAGGAGCTGCCCCTGAGGCCCCCCGTGGGCCATGAGGGCCACAAGGGCACAGCTCACGGGGCCCCTGTGGGCGTCCAGCCGCTTCCGGAACTGGGCCATCTCCTCCTGGAAAGCCTGGGAGGGGGGATGAGATCGGGCCTGGGCCAGTGTCACAGCCTCCCTAGTACCTGGTATCCCCCTCCTGGGTGGTTTCTGTAGCCCTCAACCCACACTATCTCCCACCTCCTGCCAGACTCAGGCCCAGGGAGAGCAAGACCTTTTTCTAGCCAACCCCCCTGCTGCAAAACCCAGCACAGCCTCATTGGAGGTGATATGGATCCAGCTTCCTGCAGCTGGTTCTCCGATCGCCACAGAGAAGTTGCACCAAAAAGTTAAGGGCCGTGAGGGGAGAGCAGTGAGCCGGCAGCTGCCTGGGAAGGAACCAGAGACCCTCCCAGGAAAAACCTGAGGGTCCAGCTAGAGCCTTGAGCAGGGGCCAGTGTGGGAGGTGGCAGGGGCCCGGGAGACTGGACTTCCAGGGGCAGGGAAGTGGGTTCGCATAGATGTGTGCATGCAACAGGGAGGATGGGGGTGCATTTCCTGCCCACGATTGGTAAGAGGCCCAGGAGAGAGTCCCCAGGGTCCGGGTGCAGGGTGCCCTTCCTTTGGAGCACCTCCAGAGGTTCTGGGCTTCCCCTCACCTGGGCTGTAGGGTCTGTCCTCAGGGTGGTCTCGAAGCCCAGGGTCTGGCACAAGCCCCCCAGTGCCTCCACATCGTGCTGGGCCCCCGGCCGGTCCTGGGTAACAGCCAGGAGGAGGGCGGCCCTGGCCCCGGACAGGTCATACTGAGCGCTGGGGCCGGGCTCTGGCTACAGACAGGGCTAAGTGGGTTCAATGCAGTCGGAGGACCTCCCAGCTCCTCACCCCCGCCCAGGTCTCACCGCACCTCCATCCCATTCAGAACTGCTGCCGTGTGGTTGGACCCCCGCCCTGCCCCCTCACCTTGGGCCCCCAGGGCTCCACTTTCCCTAGGCACAGTGCCCCCCGCAAGGAGCTCCGAAGCACTGGGCAGTAGGCAGACCCTGCGGACTCTTCAGCTGTCCTGGAGAAGACCTAGGGGCGGAGGACTCTTCAGGCAGCCACTCTGTGAGGTGCAGTTATGGGGGGCCCCTGGCTCCAGGGCACAGCTTGGCCAGGCTGTTTGGGATCCCCTGCCAGAATGGAGGGAGGAGGAGACAGGAAAGAAAGGGAAGGCCCGAGGGAGGTCCTAGTCAAGCTCAGGGTCACAGAATTCCAGGATGTGGATGGCTGCAGGGAGACAGTGGCCCAGCCATTAGCCACACTGCTCCCAGCCCAGCACGGAGGCACGGTGCTCTCAGAGTGGGTCAGGGCCCATCCAGGAAGGCCCATGGGGTGGGTACCACCTAGGGAGAACTGTGGAGCAGAGCTGGGGCCCACCCTACCTCTGGGGTCAGCCAATGACCACCTGCTGCCCAGTGAGAACTTCGGACCTCAAGACCATGATCCCCAGGGCCCCACAGGTCTGATGGGACCGTCATGGCCAGGTGAGTGTGAACAGGAGTGGATGGGAATTCAAGTATCCACCCTTGGGTGATGAGGGGCACAGTCAACGCCTGGAGGGTCTGTGCCAGGCTGGGATGATGGGGTGAGGGGGGTGGGACTCCAAGCAGAGGGAGCAGCCTGGGCAAAGGTACAGAGCTGAGCAGATGCTGGAAAACCTGGGGTCCCCTCAGTGGGTTGAGGACAGGCATGGGAGGGGATGGGAGGTGAGGCTTAGAGGCTGACGCCCATGTGTAGGCAACAAGACTTACTGTGACATGAGGGGGGTAATGGATTCAGGTGGGGATGAGATCAGGCCTTGGCCAGGGTCACAGCCTCCCCAGTACCTGGCGGCCCTCCCTCTGGGTGGTTTCCTGGCCCCCTAGAGAACACATTGGCGCCGTCGTCCCCCTCCCGGGACGCCCCTCCTGGGCCTTCACCTCTGTTAGCAGCTGCAGCAGTGACCAGTGAGGACGGTGGCCGCAGAGCTCGCCCAGGCTGGCAAGGAAGGCCCCAGGCTCGGGGACAGCTGGGTGGAGAAGCAGCAGCACATGGGCCTGGACGGAAGGTCTCAGCCCTCCTGCCCACCCCCACTCTATCCGGCCCCCAACCTGGGGGCCCCGGCCGGCCCACTCACCCCCGGGAGCACTGGAGAGCAGCAGGAAGACCTTGGGGCGGCCCCATAGGGCCTTGCAGCGGCTCAGCTCCAGGAGCAGCTGCTGCGACTGCCTCAGCTGCCGGGGGGCGGCCACCAAGACCATGAAAGCACAGCCCACTGGACCCCCATGGGCATCCAGCCGCTCCCGGAACCTCGTCAGCTCCCCACAGAAGCCCTGGGGCAGGAGCGAGTGCCAGCCTGAGTGCAGGGAGGCCCCAGGCGGGGCTGAGGGCAGAGGTGGGGGTGGGGAGCAGGTGAGGGCTCACCTGGACGGAGGCCTTCTGCCTCTGGCAGCTCTCAAAGCCCAGGGTCTGGAACACACCCTCCAGGAGAGCGACCGTAGAGGCTGACACCTCAGGGCTGCAGAGGGCCAGGGCCACCCTTGGACCCTTCACACTGTACTTACCCTGAGGAGGCAAGGCCAGAGTTGGGCCAGGGTGGGGCTCAACTGGGAGCCAGCAATGGGCTAGGCCAGACAGCGCCTACCTTTCTTCCCAGGCTCTCCCGAGCATCGGCCACCTGTGAGGCCACCTGCAGGGTCCCAGCCACCAGGAAAGCCATGGGGGCAGCGTGGGGGCTTCCTTCGAACAGCTTCAGTGCCAATGCTCTGGGTCCCAGGGCCTGGCCTTTCTCTGAGTCTTATCCCATCAGCTCTGTTTATGGGCAGAGCTGGACTCTGCCCCCTGCCCTGGAACCCTGGGTCCTGCACACCGCCAGGGCCTGCTCTGTTCCCTGGCTCCAATGGGCTACTTCCTGCCTGGCACTAACACACCCCAACCTGCCCCAGGAGCCTGTGCTGTCTATTCTTAGCTTCTGGCCCACCTGCTATCTGATCTTGTTACACTCCAGTATCTCCCTTCTGAGTCGCCACTAGCACCAAAAAAATCCATGCCCTGCCGCCACCACCCACCACCCCTACTCACTCATTCAGGGCACATATAGGAGCCTGCCCACACAGCAACTGCCAGCCTGTGGGCATGGGGAACAGCAAAGGGCACCGCCCCAGAGGCAGGAACCCATGGCTGGACGCTGCTCTCCAGGGAGAGCCCCACAGCTTCATTGGGGAAATGGAGTCTATCCAGCAACCTCAGGATGAAGCCTGGGTGACATGGGGGCCAGAGAGGCTGGCGCACAGACCGGGGGACAATTGAGACATCTTGTCTCAGCTCACCCCCACTGTCTCGCAGGTGGCCCCAAGGCCACCACCTGCTGAACTGGAAAAGACTTGGCAGGGTAGAAGGTAATCTCAGCACACACCCACCAGCTCCGCAGGGGCCCAGGCCTGGGCCAGGCAGGGGAGGGTCAGACGTGAAAGTCTGCTTGGTGTCCGTTTCATCTCAGCAGTACTCCCTCCCTAGGGTCCAGCACAGGGTCCAGCCAAGAGCACAAGCCCCTGCCCTGGCCAGTCACAGCTCCGAGCTGCCTCATTTCAAGGGACAGAGGACAGGCCCCGGTGAAAACCCCAGCTCCCAGTTAGCCGCCCACTCTCCTGCAGGGTAGGGAAGGGTGTGCCGGCTGTCCCACCCTGAGCTGTCCTCAGACCGGGGCAGGCACTGGCTGACATGGGGATGCCCCTGAGGCTCACGGCAGCCCCTGGGGCCCAGGCCACCCGGAAGCTGAGACGGTGGCCCCACCTGATGACGGTCCAGCATACCAGGACCACCAGGTCAGGAGGCCCAGGATGAATTCCAGGCCCCTCCACCCCCGACTCCCAGCAGCCACCAAAAGAACGAGAGAAGCTTGGAGAAAGTTTTCACGTTTATTCTCACCTTTCTGCTGCCCTTCTAAGGTCAGCTGGGCCAGCTCCTTGCGAGGGCCTGTGGTCAGTCCCCGTGAATGCCCTTCTGCAGGGACTGCAAGGCCTCAGGAGTCGGCGACAATGTGCCAACAGAGCACAAGCATGAAGTACCGTAAACCCCGAGACTCCAGGGGAGTGGGGGGCAGCTGGCCTCGGCCGGCCCTATTCTTAGTCTGCCTCTTAGTTGGCCTCTGTCCCTGAAGCCCACACCGCCCGCCCCAGCTGGTGGAGGGTGACTCTCGGAAACTCAGCCGGGGGCAGGTTGGCTGAGAGCAGAGGCGGGCAGCTTCTGGGCTGCTGGGACAGGCCAGAGCGGCCAGTGCCTGGAGATGGAAAGAGGTGGAGGCCAGGAAGCCTCTGTAGCTGAGCCCAGGATCCACATCTTCACAGGTGTGGGCTGACCCCTCCCCTGATCCCCAACCCCAGCAGCACACTGAGGCTTAGCCTCCCTCCCACAGGAAGTCACAGGATGGCAGGACAGAAGGCCTGGCCTATGGACCCAGCCCAGAGGCTGGGAGCAAACAGCCACGGGGCCAAGCAGGGCTGAGGAGGGCTCTGGGATGGGGACTCCAGGCCCTGCCAGAGTCCTGACTTCCCTGTGTGCCAGCCTCTCCCCTGTGCTCAGGCCACCTGCCTGCAACGTGCTGGGGCTCCAGTAAATGAGCAAGAAAAACCTTGGAGCATCAGAAGTCTGGCAGTGAGGTCACGGGGGACTCCATGTCACGAGGCGTCAGCCAGGGTCCCAGGAGGGCAGGGCCACCGGTTTCTGTGAGTAGGAAGCCGCACTGGGATAGTGGATTCGGGTGGGTGAGTGCCGCTCCCGCCCTCAGCCCACAGGCTGGGCCATCTTGGCGTGCAGGCTCTGGTGGGCGATGAGGTGGGCGCGCTGCTTGAAGCTCTTGTCGCACTCGCCGCAGCCGAAAGGCCGCTCTCCTGTGTGCACGCGCCGGTGGTCCAGCAGGTAGGAGCGCAGTGAAAAGCTCTTGCCGCAGTCGCTGCAGCCGAAGGGCTTCTCGCCCGTGTGGATGCGCTGGTGGTCAGCCAGGTAGGCGCTGCGGCTAAAGCTCTTGCCGCACTGGGTGCAGGAGAAGGGCTTCTGGCCCGTGTGCACGCCCTGGTGGCGTACCAGGTCCGAGGAGCTGCGGAAGCTCTTGTCGCACTCCTGGCACTTGTGCGGCTTCTCGCCTGTGTGCGTGCGCTGGTGGCGCGCCAGGTCGGAGCCCCAGCGGAAGCGCTTGCCGCACTGGCTGCAGCTGTGCGGCTTCTCCGCCACCAGGTCTCGGAGCTGCCGCCGGCGCGTGGGCGGCCGGCCGCGCCGCGCCCCCGCCCCCCGCCCCCGGGGCGCCCCCGGCCGGGCCCCGCCCTCCCAGGCCTCGGCCCCCTCCGGGCTCCTGGACGCGGTCTCGTCGCCAGCAGCCTGGTCTGGGAGCGCCGTCACCACCTCCTCCAGCTGGGTTCTCTCACTGTGGCTCCTGTGTCCCAAACCTGCAAGGGGTCGTAGGCAGCCTCCTAAGTGCCACGCGGTTCCGGGGCCACAGAGGAGGGGAGCGGAACGGGGCTCCGGGCTAGCGCCTGGGCACTCACTCTGACAGCCCTGCGCGCCAGCAGACCAGCCTCCATGCAACGGGGACATGAGAATGACGGCAGAGAAACCGTTTGGAGCCTCCAAGGGGTTTGCCAGGGTTCCTCAACAGAGGTGTTTACTAACTACAGACCTAACCCATCTACCGCACCTTCCACTTACTAACTACAGGCCTAACCAGTCTATGCCTGGGATCCCCCCCAGAGCCCCGGCTGTGCCCAATGCTTACCCAGGGCAACATTCCGAGAGTTCTCCCTTTTTATGTCCCAGAAGAGATCCCTCTGGGCAGGGTCCAGGGACCCCCATTCTTCCCGGGAGAAATAAAAGGGAATGTCTCCAAATGTCACAGGTCCCTAGAATGAGGTGAGGAAGCCCAGCTCAGAGTTGCCTTGCTCAGGACTCCCCAGGCAGGTATGGGTGGAGATAGGCAGGGTGCTGGGATGGGAACAGGATGGGTCCTGGCAGGAAAAGGATGGATGGAGGAGGCCTTGGTGAGGAGAGACCCATTTCAGGGACTCATCAGGGTCAGAGGGGACAAAAGGACGGGTAACTCACCCCAGAGGCAAAGCAGGTATCTGTCATCTCTCTGGTGCTCCCCTGTTTAAGAGCTGGAAGCTGGGCTGCGGGGAAGATGGGAGCCTCAGAGAGCCCGGCCCAGGCTGGCAGCAAGGGCTCTCACATGCTGTCTTTCTCTCTCTCTCTCACACACACACACACACACACACACTTACACCCACCCACCCACCCACCACATGCCTTGCACACACACACACACACATGCCATGCACATACCACACACACCATACACAGATACACATATACACCACATACACACCTTACACACGCCACACACACAGACACCCATGCCACATACACATGCCATGCACACACCACACATATACCACACACACGCCACACACACAGACACATGCCATGCACACACCACACACACGCCTTACACACACATGCCACACACCCACAACACATACACGCTATGCACACACCACACCACACACACACTACACACACACACGCCATGCACACACCACATACCCACACAGAGACACACACACATGCCTTGCATGTACACACACACACACCACACACATACACACACCTTGCCTTCCTGGAAGAGAAACACCCTACCTGCTCCCCTTAGGGGAACACCTGGCAAGGACTCAGGCCCCTGACCAGCCACTCTGCTACCTTCAAGCTTACTCACCACCATGGCTGTGCAGCTCCCAGGGTACAGGTGGCTGGCTTCGTGTCCCCGCCCTCCAGGGAGGTCCCTGGGCCTGGGACCCCTGGACTGCAGCCTCAGGTTCCGCCCGCTCTGAGGGGACATCCTGTGCAGGAACCACAACACGCTCATCAGCATCGAGACCAGACCGGGGAGACAGAGTTTAATCCCTGGGAAGGAGACACAGGACACATTCCTCAGGAGGCTGGGGGTGGGCAAGGTGGTCAGCACAGGGCCCCCGGGAGACCAGAAGACAGACTGCGCAGTGTTATCTCCCCAACCAAGCACGAGGCAAGGACCAGCTTCCAAAGGCCAGAATCAGAAAGCCACTTAGCAAGGGGCCATGGTGGGAGACCTTCCTGTCAAGGGCAGGACCCCACTCCCCAGCAACACATCAGCATCTCCCCAGATGCCTGCCAAGAACACAAATAAACATCTGCAGATCCTGTGGAGCTAAAAGCTGCTTTCTCGGAACATGCCCCCTCTGGTCCTGCTGCTGCCCTCCAAAGTCACCAAAAAGAAACCAGTTTCACTTGGACGGTGTCTTTCAGAAAGGCCACACATTATGACAAGCTCCCGTGGACGCTCCCTCGGCTCTCTGTGTCCTCCCCAACCCCACCTCTGACCTATGGAGGACTCATCTCTAAGGAGACAGCCAGCTCTCCTCAGTTCACATGCCATCCAGGTGCCCCCAAGGTTGGGGAGGGGCCCCTCACCTGTGACCAAGCTTTCACTGGCTGCTTCTGCAGGTCCTCCACCAAGGCGACGGCCTCCTCGCCACTGCCTGGGCACCGCTGGCACACCCAGTCCTGGACGCCCACGGGCAGCACGCTCAGGAACTGCTCCAGCACCAGCAGCTCCAGAATCTGCTCCTTGGTGCGCAGCTCGGGCCGCAGCCAGCGGCAGCAGAGCTCCCAGAGCTGGCTGAAGGCCTCGTGGGGCCCGCCCGCATCCCCGTAGCAGAACTGCCGAAAGCGCCGGCGGCACACCTCTGGGTCCCCGCGGTCCTCTGGCTGGGCAGGGTCCTGCTCCCAGGAGGAATCTTCTACCTTCACGATCAGAAGCCCTTCTCCCTCCTCAGGGGCTTGGTCCTGAGGCTCTGGGGGGGCTGCCATTGCCCTGGCCTAGGTCTCAGGGCCAGTCAGCCTCAGCCTGGGTCTTCAGTCTCCCAGAGGGCTCCCCAGTGGCAGCAGGGCTGGCATCTGGACGGGCACTCCTGGGGAAAGAGCAAGAGAGTAGAGGTGGGGTGGTATATGAGCAAGCACCGGCCTGGGGGGACGTCCAGGGGCTCTAGCTCCAATTCCTCCTGACCCTGAAGCCTTTTCTAGGCGCTCCTCTGATGCTTAGCTCACACTTCTCTCTCTCTCTCTCCTACCAATACAAGTGTATGGCCCCTTATCCTCAGTTCCCAAATCCCAAACTCCCAGGTTTTCACCACCTGTCTATTGACGTGAGATGAGCATATTTATAATTTCCTTTTATCCCAGGTAATGTAAATGTTCATATGTTGTATGGCAGAAATATTAATGTATTTGTTCAGTTCATAAAAATTCATCAAGCTGAACTTTTTTTTTAGTTCCACCAGTTTATTGCTACCAACCATCTCCCACCACCCTCATGCACACGTGCTCAGTCATGTAACCCCATGGACTGCAGCCCGCCAGGCTCCTCTGTCCATGGACCTTTCCAGGCAAGAATATTGGAGTGGGTTGCCATTTCTTTCTCCCAAGCTGAACTTCTGATGTATTTTCTGTATATTATTCTTCTAATAAAAAAAACATTCTTTTAACTGGGAATTCTGTGGTGGTTCAGTGGTTAGGACTTGATGCTTTCACTGCCAGGGACTTAAGTTCAATCGCTGGTTCAGGAACTAAGATTCTGCAAACTTTGTGGTGCTTCCAAAAAAAAAATTTTTTTTTTTTAAACTAATGTTTTGATTACTGCGTGTTGTCCCAGATTCTCCCGGTAGTGTTATTGTTATACAATATATGTGCTGTATTATTTTTCTCAATCTGAAAACTTAATTCCAAAAGGCAGACACCACCTGGAGCCATCTATTATCCACAGATACACATGAACATGACCCATGCTTATACCTTATTGCAACTCTACACCACAGTCCTGAAACGTGTGTATTTTGGGTTTCTGCAATTGCTTTTTAAAAAGTTATTCTAATTATTTATTTTACTTTTGGCTGCACCGGCTTTTCCCTAGTCGTGGAGACTGATGGGGCTACTTTCTAGTTGAGTTGCCCTGCGCAGGCTTCTCATTGAACTAGCTTCTCTTGTTGCCCAGCACAGGCTCTAGGGCACAGGGGCGACACTGGTTGTGGCACGTGGGCTCAGGAGTTGTGGCGCACAGGCTTAATTGCTCCGTGGCCTGTGGGGTCTTCCTGGATTGGGGATCCAACTCATGTCTCCTGCACTGGCAGTCGGACTCTTCGCCACTGAGCCACCAGGGAAGCCCATTAATTGCTTTCTGTTTCAAGAAAAAAAGTGATTATGAACCATTGTAATAAAAGGGGGGATTTAAGCAATACAGTAATACATCAAAGAGAAATTCTTCCTCCACATTGCAGCTGGTCCCCCATTAACAGTCTGATAGCTGACCTCCCAAATCTTTCCCGGAGCAATTACTGGAAATGTATCCACAGAAATGGGGAGAGGGGGAGGGAGGGGTGTGCTTTGTGCGTGTTTTTACATAAATGAGTTCTTACTGCAACACGGTTTAGTAATCTGCCTTTCTACCTAATAATGCTTCTTCAGCAGCCACTCTAGGAGATCCTGCAGTACGGATATACTTGTTTCTTAATGAGTACCCACCCCAGCTGAGCGAGGCACTCAGATCGTTTCCAATTCTTTTCTACTACACGCGAAGCACGTCCTTTTACTTTACTCTCCTACTCCTTACAAAACCCCTGAAAGGTACGCGCTCCACGCTCATCCGCCGTGACCGAGGAGGAGGCTCCGCTCGGAGAGAGCCAGGGACTCACCAGAGTCGCTCAGCAGGACTCGGCAGTCGGGAGCGCGGACCCGGCAGGAGCCCCGCCAGGGTCCCAGGAGCCTTGCCTGCCCGGAGATGAGAGGGGGAGGGGCGGGCAGCTGAAGCGACGCCCCAGGCTTTCCCCTCCGCACCTCCAAGTGGTGCGCGGCCCCTTCGGCCTATGCCTCCGGGGGCCGGGCCGGGCCGGGCCGCCCAGAGACCGGTACTAAACCTGAGGAGCCCGGCGGGCCGCGTCGCCGGTCCCGCCCCTCTCTAGACACACACCGCCCACAGCCGCCCACGATCCCAGTTTCCGCCGCCTGCTCCGGGCGCCGGAAGTTCGCGCGGGGCCCGCCGGGAAGAGACATAGCGCACGCGTCGAGGCACGCACTAAGCGCCACACTCCTCAGGAGGCCGTTCTCCCACTATACCTGCCTGCTTTCTGACGGATGACCAATGAATGGGCAGAATTCCCAAGGGTGGCCAATCAGAAGGCAGTGGCCCATGGACAGCCACACCCATTCCCCCAGTCTGCTGTCTTTATCCCTCTTGGTTTTTCAGTTTTTTTGTGCTCCTCTGGTCTGTGAAGAGCGTAAAGGGGAAGCCAAGACTGGCCTGGTAGGCAGATACATGGCTTATCCCAGCTACGAGTGGGACGCCAGCTCCGCCGGAAGGGATGCCCAGGCGCGGACTCTTCGGTCCTTCCTCGGCATTTCCGGCTCCAGAGTGGGTCGAAGACTGAGGGGACGGTGGTCCAGGAGCTGGAGCTCGGCGCTGGGAGACTCCTTTATAGCTTATAGGGTCCCGCCGCAGCCCTCATCTGCTCTTAGTGGATGCTTGCTGTGGAAGCAGTTCAGTGAGGGGCGGGGGACCTCCGGCGGCGAATCTTTGTCCCTGAGAGTCGGCCAGGGTCTCTCAGCCGGACGCGGCCGTCGGCGACGCTCACCCAGAAGGACCCCCGCCCTCTGCCACCGATAGATTTGACTGAAGGACAGCGGGGCTCTCTGGGCTGGGGACAATCTGAAGCAGGGGTGCCTCATCGGAAAAGCTTTGTACATCTGTCGGTGCTCCCACCCTCTTACTGGTCTTGGAGATCTGAGGCTCCAAAATCTTTTTCTGAAGTGGAAAATCCTTTCTTGTCTGGTTGTTGTTTGATTATGCAAGAATTGCATCCTTAGTGTAGGCAAGAAAATAAACTTGTCAAGGTATCCATATCCACAAAGCTAGCTTCCTCATTCAGCTCACATGGCACTCCATCAAAGTGGTTTTTCCTAACCCTATGTAAACAGCTCCTGCCCCCTACCTCCCCGCGCTGCTATGCCTCTGCCCTGCCTTATTTTTCTTCCTAACTTTTATCACTACCTGATGTATCTGTATAATATTTAAATCCATTACTCGACTATAATTTTCATGAGATCAGACTTTTCACTTCTTTACTTCCATCACCTAGAATACTGTGCCCGGCACAACCTTTGTTGAATAATTGAAGATGAAAATAACTGAAAGGATATCTAGTAAGGTCATTCAGAAATAAGCACTATTAATATTTCAGTGTTCTATGAATATTTCTAATATATATCAGGAATCGTTATATTTAAGTAATGTTTCTTTGGCTCAAAAGTCTATCAAAGGTATGTTTCCAAATCAGCATTTATAAATAAAATCCATCTTGCAAGCTGCACAGTATTCCAAAGCAGGAAGGTTCCATATTCCAGTTAAAGTCTCTTACTCGTGGACACTTAGGTTGTTTCCATTTTTCTGTATTTGTAGATCTTTACTGCATACACCTTTCTGTATTTGTTCGAACAATTTACTGTACGGGATGAGCGCAGTCTGTTCTATTGAGACTGATGACGTAGATATTTTTGAGTCCCCCGCCGCCCCCTACTGGTCCCAGTGGAGAACGGCACAGGAGATTTTTTTCCATTGTGGCCTTGGTGTTCTTTCAACGCCCTCTACTGACAAAGACTAACATCTAATTGGCTGGCGAAGGAGAACCGTCTAAGAATCTGGCTCCGTTATCACAAAGCAGGACCAAAAGGGTTTATTGGGGGGGTCTGAGAGACAATAAATTAACCGGCACACCTACCAAATACTCTATTGGGCATTGCTGGTAGTTGGTAAATTACTCGTATATAATTATATTGAAGTTGACCATCTTATTGCATTTTCTTTTCCTTCTGATAGTTTTAGTTTATTTTTCTAGCTAGAAAATATAAATATATATTGTAAAGAGTAAACTTTTTCTTTCCAGAAAAGTTATATTCATTTCTAGATTTATACTTATTCTTTTTCTTGTCTTATAGCATTGTCCAGAACTCCCAAAGTGTTAAAAATCAAGACAGGGACTTCCCTCTGGTCCAATGGCTAAAACTCTGGACTTCCAATGCAGTGAGCAGATGTTCGAGATCCCTGGTCAGGGAACTAGATCCCACAGGACACAACTAAGATCCTGGTGCAGCTAAAAATAATAAACGAATGAATAAAAAGAAATATTGACAAAATTCAGGACAGCGGGCATCATTGGCTTGGGTAATGATAACACTTTTTGTCTCTGATATATATTTCCATGCTTGTATTATGGAGCATCTATTCTCATTTGAAGAAGAAAGACCTAGTGGTTCCTCGGTATGTTTTCCCTTTCAATAGTAAGTTTTCAGTGGGCATGTGGCCCTTAAGAATAAAGAATATATATTTCCAGTCTACTGCATTGAAGTATGGTATTTCATGTATTTATACTGAAAACAGTGATACATAAGCAGATGTGCTGTATGTATCTTACTAGAAAGGGGTTCTGTTTTTCTCTTTTCCCCAACTGCTAGCAGAAATTTGGACATGGGGTCATGGGCCATGCAGATGACACTAACCCTAGGGGTGTCAAAGCAAGAAGGTGGAAGTGCCTGGATTCCTGATTATTGCGGGTGGATTTATGCCCAGATGATGGTGTAAGAGAGAAACAGATACTGAGATTAAGCCACTCTTATTTTGGATCTATATTTTAACCAGAATGTAAACCCTAACTAGCATTACTGCTTTACTGCCTGCTAAGAGTTTATTCTTGCCTGGGAGATTGCATGCACAGAGGAGCCTGGCAGGCTATAGTCCATGGGGTCGCAAAGGGTTGGACACGACTGACTACACGCATGCACACACAGTGTGCACTTTATGCAGGGGTAGCTAATTTCCCCACCTAAAGTCTTTCCCCATCTCAAGCAAATAATGTTCAAATCCTTTGACCTGAGTCTCTCTTCTCACCCAGCCTACTGGAAAATTGACAATGGTCCTAGTGCCTTTCCTGTCAAATCTAAACTCAAGCTAAAATCAGATTTTCTTTCAGTCTTTAAAAAAAAAAGTAAAAATACATATTTTTTATTTTTATAATTTCTCTGTGGGATACTGGATATTCTGAATTTCTATGTGATCTTGACTAAACCTTGATATGATTTTTCTAGGAAATCATCCCTTTCATCAACAATTTCAGATTAACATGAAGTTGTACATAATATTCCCATTTGGTTAAAATTTTTTAAATTGGCACATATGATTAAGTCCCACTGCTTGTCTGGGGTCAGTGAAGTGAGACTTTAATGGTGGTGGGGCAGCAGGCTTGGAGGAGTCTAGGTATCTACTGACTTTGTGGATTAGGGCTGCTGTGCCAGTTCTGCCATAAGCTATCCTCAGCCCACCTACAGGTGTTGTCTTAAGAAATTCACTTCTATCTTGTTTAAGATCATCTTTATTTTGGGTCTCTATTATTTGCAGTTGAACTGAATCCTGATTCATTACCTCATAGGGTTGTTATAAAGATTAAATAAATGAGAGAATACACATAGACCACATAGCCCAATACTAACTTTTAACACAAGGAAACACTCAGTAAAGAATGGGTATTCTCAGGGAATTATTCATCACCAGGAGCCTGTCAAACGGTCACGCCACGGGAAAGAGGACTCATGCATGAGAGACAGCAGGAGTTAGGACCTCCCAGGCATCTTTTCCACTTTCCCTGGAAGATTTGAGCCCATCTTGTTCTGGTCAGTGGCCTGTTGGATCTTAATCATTAGGGCTCACCTGGAGCTTTGTTAGTTGAGAACAGAAAAATTGGCATTAGTTCCAGGAGGTGACAGGCGCAAGCCACAGAGTCCTGCCTCTGCAACCCAGGCAGGAAGCCTGCCTGATCACACATCTCTGGATGGCCGGGGAGCATGAGAAAGTGGACGCCACGGTCGGACCATCTTCATGAACGCTCATTCTCCACCCTTCACACAACACACCAGGGTGAAATCGCAGGCCACAGCCTCTCTCAAGCCTCACCTTTCTAACCAACCCCCACCCCTCCCTTCCACCACTGGTGTCATTTCAGCTCCTGGAACACCAATCTTCCTCAGGGTAGGGCTTTTATTCATTCTGTTCCCCTAGCTTGGAAGGTCCTACCCCCAAAGCCCAAACGTTCCCTCCTGTGAGGGGCCGTCTCCAACAACCAGTACCTACCATCCTCCCTTACTTCACCCGGCTCCTTTTTTTTCTGGTATCTGTCACTACTTGAAAGTAATGTATATGTCATTCATACGTTTACACTGCTTGTTAGTCTCCCTTACTAGAGCGGAACCCCTTGAGGGCACGGATCTTGTCTGGTTTTTTTCATCGCTTATTCTTTGATATTTAGCAAAGGACCTGGAAGGCACGTTTTCATTTCGTATTTGAAAAATGAAGGAGTGAATGTAGCAAAGCCCCTATTTAACGTTTCCTCGCCCTTTACCATCCACCCCTGCGCGTCACTCATCACCATGTCCCCCCTCCAGCATGGACTGCCTCACTTTCCCCGGCGCCCAGCAAAAGAATCAAGGTCTTCTTCAGGCCGTTTCCACACCCGACTTTTCCAGGCAGCCCAGTTAGGCCCTGCTTCAAGGCTCAGCAGGTGTTAAGAGCGCTGGCAGGAAGCGTCTGGGCTCTCGCTGAACTCCTGTGCCGGGGCCACGACTCGCCGGCTACCGTGCACAGGGCAGCCATTACCAGGGCCTCATGTGGTCTCTGGGTAGCAACAAGTCTCAGCTCTTCTCAAGAAGCTAAGCTGGAAGCGGCTGTGGCCCGAGCCCTCGCCTTCTGTCCGCCCCCTCTCTAGGACGGCAGGAGGTTTGGCGTCTCGGTGGTAGGCCTGGCTGAGCGGAAAAGGCAAAGTTCCAAAGCCCAAAGCGTCGACCAGTTGCCAGGCAACCGTGCGGCTTTGGGGCGTGAGAGGGAAAGAAAGCCTAGAAAACAAACGTCTGTCTTGACTGGTCACTTTTGCTGGAGCCCACCCCCTAGCCCCGCCTCGACACTTGATTGGCAAAGGCCAACGTGGGAGGGGCGGGACCTTACGAAACTCGTCCTCCGGGATATGAGGCGACCCCCAGACTGCCGACTCCGCGAGGTCACACGAGTTTGGGGGGAGTTTCTCAGGCTATCGCAGTGCTGAATCAGCCGACGTCCCCGGCCCGGCCGAGGTACGGCATTATGCCTTTAGCAAGGACTTGGGCCAGGGAGTTCCCTGGCGGTCCAATGGTTAGGAACTCGAAGTTTTCATTTTATCAAGGCCAAGGGTAAAACAAGCAGGCAGGCTCAGGCAGGGCAAATTACAAAGGACATGTACTATAATGAAAGCTGAGCGCCGAAGAATTGATGCTTTTGAACTGTGGTGTTGGAGAAGACTCTTGAGAGTCCCTTGGACTGCATGCAAGGAGATCCAACCAGTTCATCCTAAAGGAAATCAGTCCTGAATATTCATTGGAAGAACAGATGCTGAAGCTTAAACTCCAATACTTTGGCCACCTGATGTGAAGAACCAACTCATCTGAAAAGATCCTGATACTGGGAAAGATTGAAGGCGGGAGGAGAAGGGGACGACAGAGAATGAGATGGCTGGATGGCATCACTGACTTGATGGACACGAGTTTGAGTAAACTCCGGGAGTTGGTGAAGAACAGGGAAGCCAGGCGTGCTGCAGTCCATGGGGTCGCAAAGAGTCAGACACAAGTGAGAGACTGAACTGTGCAAAAAGGCCAAGTAGGTGAGAAGTAGGAGAGGGAGATGGCATCAGCCTCAGAAAGGACCAGGAGAGGTAGGGGATCCCTGGTGAGACATCCTCACTGGGTTGAAGCTGGGACCCAAGGGATGCAGGTGAAAATGTGCAGCCACAAAATGCAGGCCCCAGGGCCTGAGACAGGAGACAAGGTAGGCAGAAGACACTGAGCATGAATTCCCATGCTGACTCTGCCCTGCTCCCGACTCCCTAGGAAAAAAGCCATGGCAGGGCCCAGGGCTCAGCAGGAACACCTAATGACAAGAGCAGCAGAAATGGCCGGTTGGCTTCAGGTTGGAAACCTCTAGATTCTGGAATGGGTCCCAAGCCAGGTAAAGCCTGGGGAGGAAGGTGCCTTCTCAGAGGACTGAGTGAGAATGCATAGTTGCCCCGGAAGGCTCCACTTTCCCCACGAGTCCAGCATCAGCTTCCAGGGCCCCATGAAAGGAAGCTATAGGCTGTCGCTTGAATTCCAAGGCCTTTAATTTGCGGCGAGCATGCCTGGTCCTCATCTGAGCTCCTCCCGTGTTGCCACCCCCATGCCAGCACCTCCCCGCCTCCCTTCCTGGGTCTCCCAGGTCACACCCCCACAGCAGATGCCCCGGCCCCTCCCTCCCAGCCTCCTAGGTAGGGGGAGGTGGGGGTGCTGCCAGAGCCCCGGCCGCCCCCAGCATCAGCATGGCTAGGGCCTTGGGCCCCGCTGTGTGGATCTTCTCGTGCCGATGCAGGTTGGAACGCCGGCTAAAGCTCTTGCCGCACAGCGGGCAGGAGTAGGGCCGGACGCCGCGGTGGGTGCGCTGGTGCGCGGTGAGGTGCGAGCTGTGGCTGAAGCTCTTGCCGCAGTCGAGGCAGTGGTAGGGCTTCTCGCCGGTGTGCGTGCGGTTGTGCGCAATGAGGTTGGATCGCTGGCTGAAGCACTTACCGCACTCGGGGCATGGGTAGGGCTTGACTCCGGTGTGGGTGCGCTGGTGGGTGACCAGGGCCGAGCTCTGCGTGAAGCACTTGCCACAGATGGGGCACTTGTGCGGCTTGGCGCCCGTGTGGGTGCCCTGGTGGGTGACCAGGTCCGAGCGGCGGGTGAAGCGCTTGGCGCAGCGGTCGCACACGTACGGCTTCTCGCCCGTGTGGATGCGCTGGTGCTGGATCAGCGTCGAGTGGTGGCTGAAGCTCTTCCAGCAGGACGGGCAGGTGTAGGGCTTCTCGCCCGTGTGGATGATCTGGTGCTGGATCAGGTGCGAGCTGCGGCCGAAGCGCTTGCCGCAGTCCGTGCAGGCGTAGGGCTTCTCGCCCGTGTGCGTGCGCCGGTGCGTCACCAGGTGTGAGTGCCAGCTGAAGGCCTTGCCGCACTGCTCGCACTTGTAGGTCTTCTTGCCCACCTCGCTGTCCAGCGCCAGGCCCTCCTCGCTGCTCTCGGGGGCGGCCGTCTCCCCTTCTCTGGGCTGCTCTGGGAAGCGGCCCTCCTGGGTTTTCGGGAGGTCGGTATCAGGCGGGGCTGATTCCGGCTGTGCCTCCTCCACGGGACAGGGCTGCACATCGTCCTTGGCTGGCCCTGAGTTCTGGCCGCTGGCTGCTCGCTGCCCGCACCGCGGGGCCTCCCCCTGGGCTCTTCCCACTCTGCAGGAAGGACTTTTGAAGGCCTTTGCATCGCCAAGGGCTCCCAGGGATGCAGCCAGCTCCTCCTTGTCTGCCTCTACCACTCCTGGATAAACAGGGTTTCCAGCAAGAGAGAGGCTTTCATGAGGGCCCCAGGGGAGTTCTGGAGATGGAGATGAGGGCAAGCACCTGTGGGGCACCCTGGAAGCAAGAGCCACCTCCACACAGGAGGGGAGGTGGGTGGCCCCGCCCCAGGAGGGGCTGTGTGTCTGCACCCCACAGGAAACAGCCCACACTGACCTGGGGCATCAGCGAGTGACAGCCAAGACCCCACTACCCCGCCCACCTGTCCCCTCTGCACGCACCTCTTTTCTCCTCCTCACGTCCCAACTGCCTGCTGGAGCCTGGGGCCTCACCCTTGCCCTGCACTTGAGAGGCCCAGAAAGGTCTGTTGAAGGGAAACCCTGCTTGGAAAGAGATGCTGCGCTCAGTCAGGGCCCTTCGGGCTGCACAGTGGGAGATACCAGCACCCAGCCTCCAGAGAAGTGATGGAGCAAAAGAGGGAGTGCAGCTCTGCAAACACAGGGCAAAACCAGATGGCCACAGCCTCTCAGGGCACAGTTTTCCAGCATCGTCCGCACACTCTTCTCAGGGCTGGCCACCCCTGTGTCACAAAGCCCCCAGCAGTGGCCCCCTCAGTCAGAATCCAGACGCATCTTCCTCTCCTGCACCTGCACCTTCCCAGGACCATAAAGAGGGCTCCTGGGACAGGGGCAGTGGGCAGAGAGAGGCCAGCAGGAGGGCTGGGCTGAGAGGGCTGGGGACACAGACCACCCATACGTCAGGGACCACGTCCCATTTGCCAAGTCCCCCAGGTTTGAGGGCCTGGGAATTCTGGTCAACCCAGGAAGACAGCAGAGGGGGCCCTGGGCTTCATGACCTGATCCAAGCCCCACGGGAGCAAAGGGACGCGTGGACCAATGTGTGGTTTAGGGCATTCATGAGGCCCACCATGGGGCTGCGACTGGAGGCTGGTTCCCTCTGATCTCCCAGGACTTGCCTGGACCTGCTGGCCGAGGCCCCAGAGAGTCCCAACATTGGGTGGTGAGCAAACCTGAGATAATTACAGGCATGAGCAGAGCTACTGCTGTGATCCTGAGGCCTACCACCAAAGTCAGAAGGTGGAACCACCCAGTCTGTGGCTCCACCGAGACTAGCAGGTGTGTAACAGACACGCAGACAGACTGACCAAATGAATGAATGAACGCTCTGATTTTCCCATAAACCCTCATAAAATTCTGTCATGAAAACTAGAGCCTGAATTTGAGGAGTCAAAGCCCTGGGACTTAATTACTCACCATGAGAAAAACCGAGGGAACCAAGGCCCCTCTGAGAAGAGGACATGGCCCTGGGAGAGGAATGTGACAGCTCAGAGTCAAAGGCCTGGAGGGACCAGCTGGCACCGTTCCCCATCCCCTGGGCCTGCAGCCTGGCCCGGAGCCAAGCTTTCTGCTCAGACACCTCTGAAGCTGGGCTTGGAGGGGAGAGGAAGGGGAGCTACTGGAAGGAGCTAGGGAAGAACTGGAGCACAGTCTCTAGGTGGGCATTGTCCAGCATGGCAGCCGCTGGCCCTGTGTGGCTGCTTCAGCTCAAATCTGAGCTGATTAAAATGAGATAAAAGAGCTCAGTGGCTCCAGCTGCATTTCAAGGACTCACTAGCTACATCTGGCTTGTGGCTACCACATCAGCACAGAAAGGACACTTCCACCACTAGGAAGGTTCTATAGGACAGTGAGGTCTGGATGAACTGCAAGAGGGGATTCAAGCCATGGAAATGGGGGAGCAGGTGGCAGTGGACGGGCCCCGCTCTGATTTCCCAGCTCTTACCCAAGGACAGCCCGCTCCTTTTCTGCAGGACCTCCCTGTAGAAGCTCTGCTGGGTGTGGTCCAGCCGTCCCCATTCCTCCCGGGAGAGGTACAGAGCCACGTCCTCAAAGGTCACCGGCATCTGAAACAACACAGAAGGCCCCCTCTCCGGGACTCATCGGGAAGTGGTGGAGGCGCTCAGTGGTGCCAGGACGAGGACAGACCTGGACCCCCATCCTGCTGACTGCGGTGAGGCCCACCCTGGGTATGCTGGTGAAGCAGGGCAGCTGCCTAAGGAAGACTTTTGGGGCAAGAACCATGCGACTGTGGACAGCACAGGACAAAAGCAAGACTCCCTCTCGGCACCACTTCCAAAGCTCAGGATCTCTGGCCCCCACCCTCAGGTCCAGCACTCGGATCCGGAGCACAGCTCCGTCACAGACGCTGTCCCTCCACGTCTTTTGGCTCCCCCTCCAGCCCTGGACATGGACACTCACCTGGGACCAGGCAGTGAGGAGCGCCGTGGCCATCTGCCGGTCTCTGGTCCTCCCCTCGCGGGAGAGCACAGGGCTCTGGGGGGCTGGGGGGGCTGAGAGGGGAGAGAGGTCCTCAGGCGGCCACCTCGCCCTGCTTGGCCCTCCTGCTCCCGGGAGTGAACGAATGCCAGGCCCAGCAGGGACCTCCCGCTGCCTCCAACTCCACCCCCAACCTGACCCGAGAGGAGGGTCAGTGGGCTCTGAGGGTGAGTCGGGCAGCTTCTGAAGGGAAGGTGGGGCAGACACCTGGGTCTCCCTACCTGGGCTGGGAGCAGGGAAAGGGCCCCTCTCCCCAGTCCCTTTCTCACCTCCTCCAGGCAGGAAACACACTTTCTCCTTAGCGCCCTGGCTTAGGGGCACCCAGCCCCGTGCTCCTTGAGCTCTGGTCTCCGGCGACACCCCTTCAGGGTGTGGCTCCTCTGGCTCCACCTTGATGCGGGGTGACTCCCAGGCCTCTCCTAGAGGCACTGGCCCCTCTGACTCAGAGAGCATTTCTTGACAAGAATGCCCATGACCTGGAGTCTAGGAATGACAGCAGCATCAGCACCGGGACGGACGATGGGAGATACAGAGGCAGAGCCCGCGGGTGGCGGAGCGTACACCCAAGGGCAAGGCTGCCCTGCTCCCCTCTCTGTCCCCGAGACCCACACACCCTGGTTCACGCCCACCAGCAAGCAGGACCGTGGGGGAAGGAAGGGAAGCTGGGCATGGCCCTGCAGGTGCCCACGGGGCAGACACCTCTTCCCAACGTGAGCCTCACACCTCCCATACCAGTGTGGATTGTTATTCTCTAAAAAGAAAAGCAAGAGTGTTCCAGAAAAACATCTATTTGTGCTTTATTGACTATGCCAAAGCCTTTGACTGTGTGGATCACAATAAACTGTAGAAAATTCTGAAAGAGATGGGAATACCAGATCACCTGACCTGCCTCCTGAGAAATGTGTATGCAGGTCAGGAAGCAACAGTTAGAACTGAACATGGAACAACAGACTGGTTCCAAATAGGAAAAGGAGTACGTCAAGGCTGTATACTGTCACCCTGCTTATTTAACTTATATGCAGATTACGTTATGAGAAACACTGGACTGGAGGAAGCACAGGCTGGAATCAAGATTGCTGGGAGAAATATCAATAACCTCAGATATGCAGATGACACCACCCTTATGGCAGAAAGTGAAGAACTAAAGAGCCTCCTGATGAAAGTGAAAAAGTTGGCTTAAAGCTCAATATTCAGAAAACTAAGATCATGGCATCTGGTCCCATCACTTCATGGGAAATAGATGGGGAGGGAGTAGAAAGAGTGTCAGACTTTATTTTGGGGGGGCTCCAAAATCACTGCAGATGGTGATTGCAGCCATGAAATTAAAAGACGCTTACTCCTTGGAAGAAAAGTTATGACCAACCTAGATAGCATATTAAAAAGCAGAAACATTACTTTCCAACAAAGGTCCATCTAGCCAAGGCTGTGGTTTTTCCAGTGATCATGTATGGATGTGAGAGTTAGACTACAAAGAAAGCTGAGCACAGAATTGATGCTTTTGAACTATGGTGTTGGAGAAGACTCTTCAGAGTCCCTTGGATTGCAAGGAGATCCAACCAGTCCATACTAAAGGAGATCAGTCCTGGGTGTTCATTGGAAGGACTAATGTTGAAGCTGAAACTCCAATACTTTGGCCACCTCATGCGAAGAGCTGACTCATTGGAAAAGACCCTGATGCTGGGAAGATTGAGGGCAGGAGGAGAAGGGGATGACAGAGGATGAGATGGCTGGATGGCATCACTGACTCAATGGACATGGGTTTGGGTGGACTCCAGGAGTTGGTGATGGACAGGGAGGCCTGGTGTGCTGCAGTTCATGGGGTCAAAGAGTCGGACACAACTGAGCGACTGAACTGAACTGAATACATGAGGAAACAGTGTAGTTGGGTCAGGTGAATAGTGTTCCCCCAAAATTCATGTCTACTTGGAACCTTATTTGGATTAAAGGTCTTTCAGATGTAATGGAGTCTATGGTCCATAGAGTCGCAGAGTCGGACACAACTGAAGCAACTCAGCACAGATATAATGAGTTAAGGATCTTGAAACGAAATCATCCTGGAATCAGTTGGGCCCTAAATCCAGTGACTGGTATCTGTACATGAGGAGAGGACCCAAGGATTTCCCAGTGGTCCAGTGGTTAGGACTCCAAGCTTTCACTGCCAAGGGCCAGGGTTTCATCTCTGATCGTGGAACTAGGACCCCACAAGTCAAAACAAAACAACAAAATAGAGGGCATAGAAACAGAGGCAAAGCCATGTGAAGTTGTTAGTAGAGATTGGAACGATGCTGTCAGAAGCCCAGGGATACCTGGAGCCACTAGAAGCTGACAAGCAGGAAGGATCTTCCCCTAGAGCCTTGGGAGAGGGCCCTGCCAACACCTTGATTTTGGGGTTCTGGCCTTCAAATGTGTGAGAAAATAAATTCTGGCTGTTTTAAGCCACCCACTTTGTGGTCCTTTGTTACAGCAAACACAGGAACCTAACACACCCAGGCTCTGAGATCAGACAACAGCCCAAGGTCACAGAGCTGGGAGTGACTTGACCAAGACTGGAGCTCAAGTGGAGCTGACCCATAAGGCACCTCCAGGGCCACCACTTCTTGAAAGTGACAGGAAGGCCTGTGGCCATTGGCCTTGGGCCATTTCAGGCCTTACTCAATTGGTCAAAGAAGCTGGAGTTTCTGATTTGGAAAAAGTCCAAGAGTACCTCTAAATGTTGAGTTCCTGCATCCACCTAGGTCTGATGGAAAGAAAACTCCCAGGCTCATCCCCTTGAGCACTGCCTCCCACAGTGGGACTTCCAGGGCCCTCCCTGCCCCCTTCACAGCAGCCTCAGGGCCCAGCCCTCTGGGAGGCTGAGGGGCAGACTTTGGAGTCAGGCTGCCGGGGCTGAAATCCGTAACCTCTGGTCACTAGCCTTTCAGCCCAAAGCAGAGCACAGCATTGGAGAAAGTCACTTCCCTTGCACTGGGAGGTCCTGTGAGGCCTCATCTCACCCACAGCACTGAGCACCAGCCAGCCTCCTGCTGGGAACTCAAGTCTATCCCTCCACCTCCCACCCACCTGGGTACAGGTTAGGGTCTGGACGAGAAACACCTTAAGCCAGGAGTCAAAGTGACTGAGAGCCACATGGGCCTG
Organism: Ovis aries; assembly: GCF_016772045.2. NCBI lineage: Eukaryota > Metazoa > Chordata > Mammalia > Artiodactyla > Bovidae > Ovis > Ovis aries. Next base: position 3,102,320 of record NC_056077.1, on the reverse strand, counting down.
GTGGCCTCTGAGACCTAGCTGCTCTACCTCCGCACTGGAGACACGCGAGAGCTACCCTCTCCAGAAAGTTCTGGATGAACAAAGAGCGGTGCTGGTAATTATTATTATCACTCTCCTGTGGGAGCTGACAGAATCCAATCCGAAGCAGAGAATGCTACGGACCTGTGAGGCCCATTGGGTGTTACACAGGCATGATGGAGGGGAAACTGAGCAGCGGTAAAAATTCTTTGTGCTTCTACGATATGAACACAGAAAACACACACTTGATTTGTCTTTGCACTTGCAGCCACTGGAATCCTAGTTGAGGAGTTCCAGGTTTCTCTGACCCAGGATCTAGTTGCTATGGGTGGTGCTGGTTTATAAGCTGCAGTAATAAGCTCCTAGGGGCTGACAAGCTGTACACAGACGACTCCCCTGCCTATTATCTTCTCCCAGCCTCCCCACCACCTGGCGAGACAGGTGGGCACGGCAGGCAGATGATCCGCATTTTACAGACGACGCCTGGTTCCCAGAGGCCAGGGGTCTGCGCAAAGTCGCACACTCAGCTGCAGCTGACTCAGGTTCCCCCACGGCTGGTGACCCTGGTCTTCCCTCAGGTTAATTACACACACACACAGGAAGGACTAAGTGCTCAGGCCCAGAGTGAGAGGAGCTGGGGACCCAGGCAGAGGGGTGAGGCTTGCCATGTGCCCATTTGCCCAGAGCAAACCCCACCTGTAGGACTCCCCATGCAACCCCCTTACCATCTTATGTAGCTTTTGGTCTGCTGACTATGAATTCACCAGGCAAAGGAAAACAGTCCCATAGAAGTCAATTCCCTGGTGGAAGGTATTTTCCATCATGCCTTCTCTTCAACACCCCCGAACCCATCTACCAGCCTTGCTCCCTCAGAGAGTCTAACTCTTTCAAATGCCCTGCCCTGAAAAATCCCCTCCCACTCCAATCCTTCCAGTGCATGCCTTCCCTTCCCAACACCCCATTCATACCTCTCGGGCTCTCTCCTTGTTCTGGGTAGCCCGGATGCCTCTGTCGTCTGCAGACATTTTTTTAAATCTCAGAGCCAGAAAGCACCGTTGAGTCGTTTTGTGCTCGTGTTGGCCAAGCCCCCTCCAGCTTCTGGCCAGGAGCCTGGAGGAGCAGAAGGAAATCAGCCAGCGTCTCCTGCACATCCCCTGAAAGCCCCGAAATCCCCACGCGGGACCAGACCCATCCTTGGCCCCAGTCGGACATAAAGCCTCCCGGACGCCCTCCAACGGCCTCTCTAAGCTGTTTTTGGTTCCTCGCTCTGACTGAATGCTGTTTTCTGTGATCCCCTTTATCGCTGAAGCAACAACTCCGAATCTCAGAGCAGCTGGGTTAGGGAAAGCTGGGGGAATTTGGAATCTGTATCTCCCGTCACCAAGAGCGTAAAGATCTGCAGAGATGCTACCAAACAGGTGCTGAGTGGGGCCCCGCCCGCCGCAGCCAGCTCGGCGGAGGAATCGAGGCCCCGGAGTCTCCCGGCCCCGGACACACACACACACACCCACCCCTGCCCTCGACCTGACTCGGTCCCACCTGGGATCCCGAAATTGAGCCGCCCGCTCTCAGCAGCCCTCCCTGCGGCTGCAACCACCCGCCCGGGCCGGGCGTCCATCCTGCTCACGGTCCCGCACGAATGGTGTCCTTCCTCTCTCCGAACCCGGTCCAGGCCTCCTCCTCTCCCCGCCAGCCCGTAGCCTTCCACCTTTGACCCCGGCCCCTCCTGCCAGCCGGCCACCCGCGCGGCTCTCGGGATCCAGGCGCCCTCCCAGCCCCGCTCTCACCGACGTGAAGGCGGAGGGGGCCCTACGGACGGCGGAGCCCCGCCCCCGGGGAAGGGAGTCTCCGCAGCCTGCACCCGGCGCAAGGAGCCTGGTGGAGACTGGGATTAGGAACGACAGGAAGTCCCTCCCAGATCCCGTTCCCCACGCAGCTGCAGCCCTACAGGGTTCCCAGCCTGGAGGGTTCCGGGTCTGGGGTCCCGAGGCCGGCTGCACCTGCTCTCGGCCGGCCAGGAGACGACTCCCCAGATCCTCCTTGCTGGCTCACAACCGCTTTATCCGGCCTGTACTCGTGAAACCAGCCAAGCAGGGGCGCCAAAGAGGGAACATAGATTTTGTCGAAGGATTTTCATATTTGAAAACGTTTCAAATGTGCAGCTGTCCTTACAGGACGGACACTGCCCAGTGGAGGGACACGGTGCTCCTTTTCAGTATACAGTTTCTGAAGGTCTTATCGGTGTCTCCATGGAGACATCCTTGGATTTCATTTAAGGCCCCCACAGTGGTCAGCAGGTCCTCTGAGGGAACAGTAGAATCCCTCAGAATTCTAGGACTCCGAAAACAAGTTGAACTCCACAAGCAGAATTGCAAACCCAATTTCCTGCAAACCCAGAAAATGCTGCAAGGGCCAAGTGGGGAACCAAAGGTGGTAAACTGAGAGCAGATCCCTAATGGGAGAAATATGGGTCCAGGGCTGCTCTGGTTGTTCTCCTTTCTCAAGACAGTCAATCTTATGGGGACTCTCCTAAGTTTTAAGTTTTGGTATCTAAGTATTGTTTTGTTTTTTTTTTTTTTTTTTAAATTAAACCCTTGTTGAGCGCACACAGCAAGCACACCAAGGGGATGGTACAGGGGCCAGTGGTGTCTGTTTTCCTGGGTGACGAGGATGCATCTCAGAGGACCTTAAGGCTGGCATGGAGGTCTCGCTGCCTAAGAGCAATCCTAGGAAGCAGAGAGACCTGGGAACAATGCTCTACCCACCCCTACCCCACATGCCTCACACCTTGGAAAGATGTGGGATTAATCTCATTTTTTTTTCCCAGACATCTTCCCCCCCACCCCCAGCTCCCTCTCAAGGCTAGGGATAGAAGTGACATAGGGGCCTGACCCAGCCATCCCTGACCCAGCATGGGGTCCCAAACCCTCAGACAACCCTGGTGGCTTCATAGTCCGCCTCTCCACCTCCATCTTTCCCTCGGATCCTGAGAACTAAGTTTCCCAAAGTGGGAGAGCAGAGACTATGCTTCACTTCCTGGGGCAAGACACCCATTCCTCCTTAACAGGGCACAGGAGACCGGGTATCAGGAAAGGGGTGAAGGTCAGCCCTGTAGTCGGATACCAGGAAGATTCCTCCTGGAAACGTTCCCAGGCCCCCTGCCTTCTGCCCATCAGAGTCCTCCGAGATGCATCCACGTCACCCAGGAAAACAGACACCACTGGCCCCTGTACCATCCCCTTGGTGTGCTTGCTGTGTGCGCTCAACAAGGGTTTAATTTAAAAAAAAAAACAATATTTAGATACCAAAACTTAAAACTTAGGAGAGTCCCCATAAGATTGACTGTCTTGAGAAAGGAGAACAACCAGAGCAACCCTGGACCCATATTTCTCCCATTAGGGATCTGCTCTCAGTTTACCACCTTTGGTTCCCCACTTGGCCCTTGCAGCATTTTCTGGGTTTGCAGGAAATTGGGTTTGCAATTCTGCTTGTGGAGTTCAACTTGTTTTCGGAGTCCTAGAATTCTGAGGGATTCTACTATGCCCTCAGAAATGAAAAATTGAAAAATGAAAAAATGAAAAATCATGAAAGAAAAATTACCCCTGGAGTTTGATTCTGGTCAGTATTTTCAGGTGTTTTAATCCTCAAGGTAAAGAGAGGTGAACAAAGTTGTATCAAGAGTCAATACTGTTTTCAAGCCAGAGAGGGTTATAAACTGAGAGAAAAGGCACAAGGGGCCCTGGAAAAGATGACCTGTGAAGTCTGGGAGTGTTTCTTCATCAAGCCGGTGTCCAGAGTAAAGGAATTCACCCTGAGGTGGACCATCTCACACATGGCAGACCCAGGAGTATACCAAGGGCAGAGAGAGTGTGTGTGTCTTGATTCCTGGGCAAACCTTTCTCTATCAGACAAAAGGGGCTACTTCAGGGATACTGAGAAAGCCCAGAGGTTTGGATGCCACTATGGGATCACCTAAACTAGACCAAATGAGGTGTCAGCATTTATTTAACTGTTCAGAAAATATTTATTGAGTACCTACTATATGACAGACATCAACTCCTTGGAAATGAGAGGAAACCATTCCAGGGCTTGCTCTAGGCCTGAGCAGGTCTAGGAGGAAGGATTATCAATATTTGCTGTGTGAGAACTGCAGTTCCTGAAAGACTTCAGAAAGGCGCCAGGGCAGAGTGAGTCAATAAATAAAGCGGTCAAAAACAAATGCCTTCAGTAACCAGGTAGTACTGAAGATCCCCTGGAGAAGGGAAAGGCTACCCACTCCAGTATTCTGGCCTGGAGAATTCCATGGACTGTATAGTCCATGGGGTCACAAAGAGTCGGACACGACTGAGCGACTTTCACTTCACAATAAACGATCAGTGCTTGGGGTATAAGACTGGAGTGAGAGGGACTTCGAAGTTCTCAAGAAACCACATTTTGTTTAAAAGGGGTGTTTGGGGGTTCGATATAGCCAAAAATTTGAGGATTTTTCAAGAGAAGTCAAAAAAGAATTCAAATTTTATGTGAAATATCCTGAGGTTTGGATGTTGATGACTAAAACCAAAAAGCAGTTTAAGAACTGTATACAATTCCAACAGAAAACATCTGCTGTCTCATTTCACAGGCCACCAGGTTAGGGGTGTACTTACCTCAGGAGCCTGTTTATAAAATAATTGTCATGGATGAAGGGGCTTTTTGGAACTTCAGGGACGGGAAATGCTCAACAAATGCCAACTCTGGTATCCTGTGACTAAAATGAGCTTGAGTAAGAAAATGCTATCTTTAGTAAATATTGGGTTGGGCAAAATGGATTTTTGGTCAACCCAATAACTCTGTGAATTACCCCCAGACTGGCCTGTGAGCTGATTCAGGTCTTAAAGAGGACCTTACAGAAGCAGCCAGGATAATAAAAACTAGGGGAAAAAAATCATTTGACGTAAGAAAAGCAAAAACAAACATGTACTAATTAAGATGGTTAAACCAGGCTGGAGACAGGGTACTGCAGAGACTTATTTAGCCTTAGGAAAGAAAGAGGATAAGGCAAATAAAGGAATGTGAGAGAAGCCAAGAAAAACAGGAATAATCGAGTAATATCAGATCAAATGTTAACCACTGAAAAAGAAGACGCTTGCTCCTTGAAAGAAAAGCTGTAACCAACTTGCTCCTTGGAAGAAAAGCTATAACCAACCTAGACAGCATATTAAAAAGCAGAGACATTACTTTGCCAACAAAGGTCTATCTAGTCAAAGCTATGGTTTTTCCAGCAGTCATGTATGGATGTGAGAGCTGAACTATAAAGAATTTTGAGCGCCAAAGAATTGATACTTTTGAACTGGGGTGTTGGAGAAGACTCTTGAGAGTCCCTTGAACTGCAAGAAGATCAAACCAGTCCATCCTAAAGAAAATCAGTTCAGAATATTCATTGGAAGGACTAATGTTGAAGCTGAAACTGTAATACTTTGGCCATCAGATGCGAAGAGCTGACTCATTGGAAAAGACCCTGATACTGGGGGAGACTGAAGGCAGGAAGAGAAGGGGACGTTAGAGGATGAGATGGTTGGATGGCATCACCGACTCGATGGACACGAGTTTGAGCAAGCTCCGGGAGTTGGTGAAGGACAGGGAAGTCGGGCGTGCTGCAGTCCATGGGGCCGCAAAGAGTCGGACACGACTGAGCGACTGAATTGAACTGATAAGTGTTAGGTAGGTGGAGCCATAAATTAAAAAAAAAAAAAAAAGTTTTTAAGAAGAAAAATAACTAAGAACTTTCAGGGCAGCTGGAGATCAGGTCGTGAGTATTCACGCGGCCGGCGGTCCGCTGACCCCCGGAGGTGTACAGGGAACCCGCGACTCCACGCCCGGGGCTGCGAGGTGGCAGCTGGAGGACGCATTCGGAGCCAAGCGAGGCCCAGAACGCGCACAAGTCGGCGCAACCCAGCTGCGCTGCCAGCAGAATACCCACGGGGGGGCGCGTCGCCCAGGCAGCGACTCTACCGTCCCGCCCGCAGAGCGCAATCCAGTCCGCGCCCCCGAGGGCAGCCCCGCCGGGGCTGGAGGGTGATCCAGCTGCTACCTGACCTTGGCTGGTGGGCCCGCGTTTCCCGTCCCGCTGCCCATTTCAACTTCCGGTTTTCCTGGGTCTCTCGTGGAGCCCGCCTGTGGACCAGGGGCACGTGGGCAACTGGGGCGATAAGGACCGAGGGGCGGACGCCCAGGAGCCCTCAAGTTCCCCGTGGGGAGAATGGGACTGGCCGCGCGAGGGCCCTCTGCTCGAAAGCGCCGGCTCCGGGGACTCGTGAGCGCGATTTCCCGCCCAGCGCTCAGTTCAGCCTCCCGGGCCACGGATCTCCGCCCCTCCACGTCCGATGGGAGTTTTGTTCCAAAAATAAGAGTGTATGCTGCTAACTTGCTCCCTCTACGTAGGTGACATATATCTTACAGATGTTCAGTATGATAAACATAGAAATAGAGAAAGCAAAGCATGCAGCCTGTCAAAGATAAACACAACCAGACATTAGTAAGTGGTGAAAACAGGTTTTATGCGGTATCTACAGACAGCAGGGCAAAGAGCTGAGCTCCATCCTATGTGCAGAGGTGACTGGGCGTTTCAAAGGGAGAACTGGGGTGTGGCAGAGAGGTCAGTAGAGTCAGAAAAGTGAAAAATCACAAAGAGCCGGTCAGTGAAGATGCAGTTGGGGGAGGGGGGTGCCTGCCAGCTGGCAGATGTGGGAGTCCGGAGTCCACCCTCCCACAGGAAGGGAGACAGAGGCCCTGTTCTTTCTGATGAGTACATTTCAAAAGTATGACTCTCAGGGCTGTGAATCGGGATGCTTCTGGGTTGAAAGAGACATACGTTCACATTATAAGCCTTTAGTAAATGCTCTAAGAAAGTGAGGTGAGGGGCCCATCATCAGGTGTTGGCTAGAACACATAGTAAATTCCACAGCGTGGAGCTATCTCGGGCAGGCATTTTAAAGGGGGACTGCAGTCATCATAGCCTTATGCTGCTGGAAGCCGTGCTAGAGTTCGGTCAAGTCTTGGTGCAGATTTGGACAGACGGTTATGTGCCAAGAGTTCTTCCGTTCTCAAGCAGTGCCTTGCTGTTTTGTAACTGTGGCGCATTCTGTTGTGTGGCTACATCACAATTTACTCACCACCCACTCCTTGATGCCCCAGCCTTGCAGCAACGGAAACTACACAGCAGCTCTTATGATGGAACCTTTGCTTCTTTCCAAGGAGTGAACAGACTAACATCTGGTTTTTAAAAAACACCTTGGTATTGGCTGTGCTGGGTCTTCTTGCTGTGCAGGGGCTTTCTCTAGTTGTGGAGAGTGGGGGTGACTCCCTAGTTGTGGTGTGTGGGTTTCCCTTTGCGGTGGCTTCTCTTCTTATGGAGCATGGGCTCTAGGGCTTGTGGGCTTCAGTGGGGGCTACATATGGGCTCAGTACTCGGGCTTCAAAGAGCAGGCTAAGTAGGTGTGGGACTGGGGCTTAACCCTGAGGCTTGTGGATCTTCCTGGACCAGGGATTGAACCTGTGTCCCCTGCAGGGGACTGCAAGGTGGATTCTTAACCACGGGAACACCAGGGAAGCCCCTAACCTCTGATCTTGCAAACAGGGCAGGTAGAGAGACTGCCAACCCCAAACCTGGCTCCTGGATCTCAGCTGTGATGCTGTCTTAGAAGTCTGCCCATCACAGTTGGCACATATGGCGCTTTCCTGCCCTGGGCAAGCTCCAGGAGGACAAGGAGGCTTCTCCCTAGGCAGCAGCTCCAAGCATTTCTTACCACGATTGTCAAGTCTGGCAGCTTCAGCCAGGCAACCCATGAACGCCAGGGCCAGAAAAGCTCCCAGAAATGTAAAGCTGACTGTATGTTTCCCAGACACCCACATCCCACCTTCCAGAACATTGTCTCTACCTGGGTGCTAAAGACAGCTTACACTACCGGTAGGAAGGGGACAGTCTACTGAGACTGAGCTCAATAGTCACTCCACCTGGCTCTTTGGGGGTAGATACTAAATTAACTTACTTTCTCCTTAGAAGTTGCTGCATTTTTAGGAAACCAGGTCACTGTCATTATCCCCAAATACCCTTCGCTGTTGCTGTGGCTACCTCCTGCTGTCGGATACCCTAAAGTGTCCCCCAGTCTTGGGTAGAGTTTCAGCCCACATTCACTCACAAAAGTGAAAGACACTGAAGCAGGGATGGGGGCACTTAGGAGGCGTTGTGACTGGCTATGCATCAGAGAACCCTCCTGGAGGCCACTCATGGGAGCAGATGACAATGGCACTCAGACACCCGCCCTTGATGTCCTTTTCAGCTAATGTTTCCAGCCCTTCCTCCTGCTGCATACCGTCTCTGCCCCCTACCCTCAGCTTGCAGACTCCCTCCTCTACGAGTCATGTGCTCTTTCACAAATATCTCTTCTATTTTTTTTTTTCACTTGACTGGGTGTGAAAGAAATGTATAACTTCCATTAGTTTTACTTCTCCTTTTATAAATCCTATTTTTGTGAATGCTTTATAATGTGAAAAAAATCAGTAGTGATAGGAATCGGGGCTCCATGGAGAAATGGCTGGTCCTAGGACTGGGCAGAGAAAGGCACAAGGTGAGTCTGCACACATCGGGAAAGAACATGGTACCAGCTCCCTGCACAGGTGGGACAGAACCTTCTGAACCTGAATATCCACATACCCTATCACAGCGATTCCCTCCTGCGCACACGCCCCACAGTCACACACCTGTATGGTTCCCAGAGACCTACAAGAACTATTTAGTATGGCCCCAAACTGAACCCCCTCCCCCCTCATGTAGCGACAGAATGAATAAACACCACCACGGGGGCATATCTTCAGGGAATCAGAAACTCGTGGATGAGTCCCCCGCTGTGGAGTAAGGTCAGAGGAGAACTCCTCTTGTCTGACTTCATTTGCACCGAGTTCCAGAACAGACCAAACTAATCTGCTGTGACTGGAAGTCGAGATCGAGATTACGGGAGAATGGAAGTGACCACAAGGGGGCACCAGAGTAGAGCACCAGTGAATTCTGATTTGATTCGGATGCTGGCTCAAGGGCTGTTTCTGCTGGTGGAATTTCAACACGTTCTTCATTTTGAGTTTGCGCACGTATTTGTGCAGTTCACCTAAAAGCTCACTTTAAAAGAAAAAAGGAGGGAGACTTCCCTGGTGGTTCAGTGGTTAAGACTGCACTTCCAGGGCAGGGGCCAAGGGTTCGGCTGGGGAACTAAGATCCCACATGCTGTGCAGTGTATGGGGTAGCGTGGGGTCCGGGAGACGAAAAAAGGAAGTGAATGAAAAGAAGCCAGTTAGGCCATTGCTATGATCCAGGCAAGAGAGGATGGTGACCTGGACTTGGTAGTGGCAGTGGAGGTAGAGAACACAGATGTAAGCAATGTTCAGGCTACCAGACCTAAGGAACTTGGGGACTGATAAAATGGTTAAGGCTCCATGCTTCCAATGCAGGGGGGCACAGGTTTGATCCCTGGTCAGGGAGCTAAGATCCCATAAGCTGCATGTTGTGGTCAAAATAAATAAATTAATTAAAATAAAATGGGGGAAGGGGTGGCAGGTACCATGTCCAACCACAAAGGCAAGCCAAGGAGATAGATGAGGGAAATAAAGCATTCAAACTGATACAGAAAAAGCAGAAGAAACTTGAGGAGCTAAAAGCTAAGGGGCCTCTGGTCACAGGTGGAATTTAGAAATCTGGGAAAAAGGAGTGTCTGAGGCAATGACGATCCTTAATCCCATGCATTTTTAAACATCTGGACTCCCTGCCATAACATCTGTCACCACCTATAGCTAGAATGAAGGGGCGTCCCTGGTGGCTCAGATGGTAAGGAATCTGCCTGCAATGCAGGAGGCTAAGGTTTGATCCCTGGGTCAGGAAGATTCCCTGGAGAAGGGAATGGCTACCCACTCCAGTATTCTTGCCTGAAAAACTCCATGGACAGAGTGGGACACGACTGGGCGACTAATGCACACATAAGCTAGAATGAAGTGTTGTCTTGGAACCTATTGTACCTTTAAGAAAAAACTTCTGTTAAAAATAAATAAATCATACAGTGGTTCACCTTCTCTTTAGCTCTCAGTTTTCTCTGCTTTAACTGTGAGATCATAGTAAACCTAGCCCAGATTTCTGCCAAAGTGCGGCTCTTAAGTCTTCATTCTGTCCTGATTTCTGTACCACCTGGAATTAAACCAACTCATTAAAAAGAAAAAAAAAGAATGAAGAGGAGGACCTCCCTGGTGGTCCAGTGGTTAAGGATCCACCTTCCAGTGCAGCAGACAAGGAGTTTAATCCCTGGTGAGGAAACTAAGATTCTATGCGCCCCAGGGCAACTGAGCCTCCCCTGCTGAGGACTGCTCCCCTCCCCGCACCCTCCCCTCTCAAGAGCTGGTGTGCCCCAACAAAAGAAGTCCGAATGCCAGGAGCAAGACCCAGTGCAGCCAGAATAAATAAAAGAATGTATCTCAAAATTTCTTACATACATAAGAATAATGAGGCCAGGGTAGTGAGGTGGGATCAGTTTGGCATGTTCAGAAACTGAAAGGCAAAGGAAAAGAGGACCGAAGATGAGATCCGTGGCAGGAAGAGGCTTTGGGCTGAGCCCCAGGCCGAGCTGTCTGGACTTAGTTCTGAGTGCCACAGAAAGCCACGGAAGAGCTTTAAGCAGCACAGTGAAGGGATGCAATTAAATGACCTGCCCAAGTCACACAGCAGCAATCGGCAGAGCTGACGGCAGCTGGAGCTCACAGAGCCAATGGCTGGCTCCTGCCAAAGACACAAGCTGAAAAGCCAGGGGAACAGCTTTCATTTACAGACACTCAAGACCGAGCTGAACAGGCAGTGCTCACTCCTGCTCTCATCAGAATGCCCAGTGCCTTTGTCCCAGGGCTGGTCCTCAGTGAGGGGTCTGCCTGTGCCATAAACACTCCTAATTACTCCTTCAAGATGGCAGCTGCCCAGAGGAAAATGCTAAGATGTTACTAATGCAGTTTAGAAACATACTTAAGCCACTGGATAGTGAGTGTCACTCAGCCGTTTCCTACTCTTTGCGACCCCATACAGGCCATGGAATTCTCCAAGCCAGAATACTGCAGTGGGTAGCCTTTCCCTTCTCCAGGGGATCTTCCCAACCTAGGGATCAAACCCAGGTCTCCGGCATTGCAGGTGGATTCTTTACCAGCTGAGCCACAAGAGAAGCTCAAGCCCCTGGATAAGCCAGAGCCTAATCAAGGGATCATAGTGTTTTTAACAGTAGCTCTTCCTAGAGCTGGAGAAGGATTTTCTCCTTTGGCCCTGAATTATTCTGAATGGAGGAATCCTATGAAAACTGAACATACAAGAAATTTGTTTTTCTTTCGCAATCTCTGACGAGATAACAGAAAAGATGAAGACTGCATCAGTCCGTATTTTCAAGGACTTTCACTGACCTGGATAATACTAGACATATTTTTTTCATATTTAATAAATAAATGGCAAGTTGGGGCTTGTTTTTTTGTTTGTTTTTAGACACCAATTACTTTCCCCCAAAATCTAAGGTCACAACTAGAATAGTTAGTGTTCACTTTCAAGATAATTCTAGAAGATATTGATATATACACTAAACAGGGGGATGTATATTAAAAATCCTTTTGGGATGCGTTTATCGTTTACTAAAAGGGTAAAGTAAACTTCACAGAATTTTCCTTTCTTAGCGGCTAACACTCTGGGACAGAAGAGTGTATTTTCAAAGATGAGGACAAATTTGAAGGAACTTAAGGTGGCTCAGACGGTAAAGCGTCTGTCTACAATGCGGGAGACCCGGGTTCGATCAATCCCTGGGTTGGAAAGATCCTCTGGAGAAGGGAATGGCAATCCACTCCAGGACTATTGCCTGGAAAATCCCATGGACAGAGGAGCCTGGTAGGCTGCAGCCCATGGGGTCACAAAGAGTCGGACGTCTTAGCCGCTTTACTTCACTTCAGTTCAAATGTGTATTAAGCCTCTTTTTTGGCTTGCGGCATCTTAGTTCCCCCACTGGGGACTGAATTTCCGCCCCGCAGTGAAAGCGCGGAGTCTTAACCACTGGATCGCCAGGGAATTCCCCTAAGCACCCCGCTCCCCTATTTTTTTCTGCAAAGTAATTTGAGCTGCTGCTGCTGCTGCTGCTGCTGCTGCTGCTGCTGCTGCTGCTAAGTCACTTCAGTCGTGTCCGACTCTGTGTGACCCCATAGACGGTAGCCCACCAGGCTCCCCAGTCCCTGGGATTCTCCAGGCAAGAATACTGGAGTGGGCTGCCATTTCCTTCTCCAATGCGTGAAGGTGAAGTTGCTCAGTCGTGTCTGACCCTCAGCGACCCCATGGACCGCAGCTCTCCAGGCTCCTCCGTCCATGGGTATTTCCAGGCAAGAGTATTGGAGTGGGGTGCCATTGCCTTCTCCAGTTTGAGCTAATAAAAGTCAGAAGGAAGCCTCAGTGATCTGGTCCTGCCCGGACTGTAAGCCTCAAGGGGGCAGCACTCGTGTCTCTATTCAGCACTGGGTCCCTGGGGTCAAGGACCATGCCTGGACGCACTCAGGGAAGCAAATATTTCCCGAATGAATGATGCGCGCGCAAGGTGGGCCAGCAGCACGGATATTAGTCAGGGCCCATCCCTGGGTGGCGAGTTAGTGGTGGAGGAGGCCAAAAGCTAGTGTTGATCTTGCCTCACTTGCCTTGCTGCTGGGACGCTGTTTCTGGGGGTTGGGTCAACTTCATTTCTGCTTTTCTGACAGATTTCCAGGGAAGGTGTGCACCTGAGTCGGACGCCTGGAAGTCACTGTCAGCAGTGATCACCGAGCCTGGCCGCTGCGCTCCCGGCCAGTTCCCCGAGGTTCTCACCCAGGCCCGAGGCACCGAGACCACCACGTCGGATCGTTACCCGAGGAAGCGACGTCCTTCCTGCAGCTCTGCCCCATCGCGTCCGGACGGGGCCCGCTGCTCCCGGTCGCAGGGCTCGGACCTGGCCTAGTCAGTGAGGGCCGTGGCGCTCGGCGCGCGGGTGGATCCTGGAGGCAGGGCCGGGACGGCGGTGCCGGGGCTGGGGCGTGGAGGCCCGGCGGAGGCGGAGGGGTGCAGGACGCACCTCCGCCCGCCGCCCCGGCCACGCCCGGGGGCGTGGCCTCCTTTCCGTGTCCGGGGTAGGGTTTCATAGTCCCGCCCCGTTTGAGGTTCCCGGCCCCGCCCCGGGCGGGGGCGCGACACCCCCGCCCACCGGTGAGGTGCAGGGAGTTAGCCTCTCGGGTCGCCAGGTGCACGGTGCCAGTAAACATCGCTGGACGGGGTGGGGGGCTCTGCCCAGCCGTTCCTCGGGCATTCCGTCCATCCTCACAAGTGCCAGGCGCTCGGCACGGAGCAGGGAAGGGATACCGCCCGCTGTCCTGTGAGATTCACACTAGACAGTTAAAGGAACAAAGCCCAGGTGCTGTCAAGGGCAGGAGACTAGACCTGACCCGGGGAACCAGAGCGAGCGCAGGGTCGGCCACTGAGAACGGCAGGCCCCCTGAACGCCCAGCCGGGCACCGCGGACTCCCCAGAGGGAAGCGCCCATCTCGCTGGGGCCAAGGACGTGACCCCAAAAGGCCCTTTAGACCAAAGGGAAAGGCTTGACTTTGGAGTTGGACTCAAGGCTGTTGGTGAGGCCACTTCTGCTGCTGGGAGCCCCGCTTAGTCACTGATAAAGAGGGGACAGAACCCACCCCTAAAGATTCTTGGGAGGATTTTAGGTGGCAGTGTCGACCGGTGACCTCTCTTCCCCAACACATGGTCCTGCTCTGTTTTCTTCTTAGTACCTGTGGCTTGCTCCTGTGCCCTGGCACGTAAACCCCCTGAAGTCTGGAACTGCCCCTCACATTTAGCTCAGTATCCACACCAGCAGCAGGCCCTTGGCAAAGATTTGCTGCATGAATGAAATGCCGACCAAAGAACCACACACACAGCTGGCTCTTTTTTCTGGCCATACATGGAGATAAGGGGAACCTCCCAGACTAAGGCTTGAACCTTCCCCACCTGAGTCTGGGAGGAAGCACATGGTCTTAACCACTGGACTGCCACGGAAACCCCAGCAAGCATTTTTAAATGGCAGCTCTTGTCCCCCACCAAACATACAGGTTGACAGACCCTCAAGGGGCACAGAGCCAGTCCTGACTAGGTGGGTCTCAGCTCTTACTTGGAGGGGTAGTTAGACTCTCAAATGCAGGCCAAGGTTGGAATCCTAACCGGCTGCTTTGTCTATTTCCCTGGCCCCGCCCTCTCCCCACCCCGCTCCCAAACTGGGAGGTTAAGGGTTAACTCAAGGAAGCCCCCCTCACCACCTGGATGGGATTGGGGCAGGGAACTTCCTGTTCCATTTTCTCGGAGTCCTTCCCCAGGTTGGCCGAAGCTGACTCTGGCCCTGCAGGCCCTCAGAGAACACCCCCAGGAGAGGTGAGTTGCAGGGAGGCCTGGGGTGCAGGGTACCAAGGATAAACTTAAGGGGTTCCTTGTAGCTTGGAGAGAGAAAGGGGGCTCCAGGCCTCTGGAGGGGTGGTGGGGTAAGGCATTAGAGTGCCAGAAGAGTCTTGGGCGGACGTGGTTGGTTTGTGCTGTGAAGCCCAGTGCTGGGGAGTCCAGGGCTGGGAAGACCGGGAGGCCTGTGTCAGTGGGGGCATTTGGGAGGGTCACAGGACTTCCTGTGACGTGGGCTTGCTATGCCCTCTGGGGAGCAGAAGGCAGGCTCCACGTTCCCCCAGGTGGACTGACCAGGTTCCTCAACTCAGCTCAGGACTAGAGAGGCACGCAGCCAACAAAGACGAGCGATCCAGGGAGCAAGGGGGAGTTTCTGGCCAAGGACCCCGGCTCTGGGCGCCCCCGTTGTCTAGGTGGGTCTTGTGGCCACCCGGGCTGGTCTACCTTAAGCCTCTCCGCCACTCTAGGCTCCAAGTTAAGCTGGTCAAATACCGGAGGATGGCTGAAGAGCGCCACACCCTGCCTCCTACAACCCAGCTCACCCCCCACAGATGCGCATATTCACAGAGCTTTTGTCCTGCAGACTTGGGGGCGGGAGAGACTCTCCTGGCCAACGTCCCTGGAATTCCACCTCTTTCAAACCTTTTGGTGAGACCTCACCTGAAGCTTGTGGCATCCCATGAGTTTAGGCCTGAGGGTTGGAAATTTGAATGCCCTTAGTTTTTCAGATTTGTGCTGTAATATTCTGGTTTAGACGGGGCAGATCACACACGGTGGGAGGGTAATTGGGTCCTTTTCTGTTTCTGAGCTTTTGCACCGTAAGATCAGTGTTCTCTCCTTAAAGCAAATCTTTGCTTCCCCTGGTGTGACCTTGAGCAAGTCACCCATCCTCTCTGCACCATCCTCTTTGCACCTGTCAAATGGAGAAATTATAGTAAGATGAGGGAGAGGAAGGGAAGCTGGGAAGATGCTGGAGGGGGTGGAGGGAGCTGGGGCTTGAGGGCTGGTCAGGTAGCCAGGACACAGGCCTGAGTCTGTATTGTAGCATCACGACCCTCTCCTCCGAGCTGGGAAGTGCTAGGCTCAGTGTCCTGTGTTCTTTAATCTCATTCAACCCCCACTCACCCCACCTGAAAAGGAGGTTCAGAGATCCCTCAACCCCAAATGAAGAGGGCTTAAACTATCAAAGCTCTTGGCCAGGCCGACCTCTCCCTGACTCCATCACCAAGGCTGGGTTGCCTTCTTGGAAGAATGTCTGTACCTCTGTATCTAGGTGTCCTGGGCTGTAACATGGTCATGATAGGATGAGCTGTTAGCCGTTGTCTGTGTTTTTACTCAATGAGAACAGCCAGCACTTAGACGTGCGCCCAGAGTGTACTGTCTGCAGGTGTGGGCACCGCTCTGCTGCCTTTACCTGGTGGGAAGTGATGCAGGAGGGCTTCTGCCCAACTCCCTGCCTTGGATGTTCATGTGCGGGTAGGGGAACAGGTCTGGAAAAGGCTCCTTCGCAGCCCTGAGGCTGGAGAACAGGGAGGGCAGAGAGATGTTGGACTTGGGTTTCCATAACCATAAAGTAATCCCTGCCTAGATTAAAATGTAAAAGTGACTAAGGAGTTCCAGGGTGGTTCAGTGACTTAGGATTCCACGTTTTCACTGCCAAGGGTGCAGGTTCAATCCCTGGTCAGGAAACTAGGTTCCCGCAAGCCACGAGGCTGAGCCAAAAAATAAAATAAAAGTGCCTCAAAGCTCTACAAGCTTGTTCGGAAGTGTAAGCCTCCTGGCTGGGTTGTGCTGAAGGACTGAACTGAGTCCTCTAGGGGTGGGGCTGAACTTGGGTCAACTCCCTCTAGGTAGGTCTCCGCTAGCCCCAAAGGAATGAGCAGTCTTACAGAACCAGTGCCCCCTGATGCCAAGTTAGAAGCACTTTTTTTTTTACTGTTAGCTAGAGTCACAGGGATGTTGTGATGGATACTTCCCAGTGGACAAGGGAAGAATCAGGATTTAAAAAAAAAAACAAACTAGGAAATAAAGGGAAATGTCTGTGTCTCCCACTCATCACCCAGCTCCCCAGGCTGCACCCACTGGACGCCTCTCTGCTTTGGCCTGCCTCGGGGACACATGTATCACAAACCTCTGGAGGTAGTCAGCTTAGTCTCATGTGGAAACCCACCCACCGACCCCATCTCCCTGGCTCATCCTGGCTTGTCTCCTGGGATGGAACCCAGGGAAGGAGACTGGGACACTAGGTGGGAGCTCAGCCCTACCCTGGTCAGCTGGGTGATCTTGGCTTTGACCCCTGAAAGCCACCTCCAGCACCAGAAAGTGAGAATCAGGACGTCTGGTTAAGGAGTGATCCCGTGCATGAACTACACCCACCGCCCACCCTTTTATCTTTAAAATTCTCAAACTTCCAGAGAAGTTGAAAGAGCAATGCGCTCAACATCCATACACCCACCTCCCGGATTCGACAACTGCTATAATTTTGCCACTTTTGCCTTGTTGATCCAGAAGTGTGGATGAAACCTCATCCCTCTTCACTTCCAAATCCTTAACATTTTCTAAGAATGAAGACACTTCCAACATAGCGCAAGGCTGGAATCCCATCTCAGAAGTTGCTAGTCATTTCCCTTATCGGCCAGGGCTCCACCAGATTCAGATTTCCCCAACTATTTCCCCAAAGCTATTTCCCCAGAATAACTTTTAGCACCACCACCCCTTCTTAAAGGTCAGGATCCAGTCAAGGTTCCCACGTTTCCTTACATCAGCTGTTAGCCTCCTCTACAGCAATGTGCCTACAGGTACTTATTTTTTCATAACAGACTTGGAAGAACTTGGGCCAGGTTTCTGGGAATGTCCGGTCTTTCGGATCTGTTCAGTTGTTTACTCAATGGATCATTTGGCTTGTTTGTTTTATAATCGTTTTTAAAATATTTTATTTATTTATTTTTGGCTGTATTGGGTCTTAGTCGCGGCAAACGGGCTCGGTAGTTGCTGAGCGCGAGCTTCTCTCTAGCTGTGGAGCCCGGACTTAGTTGCTGTGCGGCCTGTGGGATCTTAGTTCCTAGACCAGGGAAGTCCCTGTTTTATAAATGTGACATGTAACACTGAGTAACTTTAAGGTATGCAGCATTTCATTTATATATTATAATATGATTGTGATGTAGCAATATGTATCATGTTACATAATGTGTTACAGTACAATATTCTTATCTGTATTTGCTATACTGTGCATCAGATTGCCATGGCTTATTTATTACTCGTTACAAGTTTGTACCTTTAAACACTATCACTCTTAGCCTCTCCACCACCTTGTTCTTATTCCCTCCAATGCCCTTTAACTGGAAGTTGGGTCTAAAGGCTGGATTGGATTGCGACGGAACATTTTTGGCAAGGATTCCCCCTTCAGTGGTGCCAGGTACTCCCCGTGGTACCATATCAACAGGCAGGGACAGCCAGACTGTCCTCTTTCGGGGCTGCCAACTTTGGTCCCTGGGGCAAACCGAGGTGAAGTTCTAAGTGCTGCAGGAAGGAATGGATAATACTGAGCGATTCGATTTCTCTGCCTTGCTTGGTCAGGCTGAGCCGCTACCTGTGACCCATTCGAGAAGAGATTCCTCTAACACCCCGGGTGTGGGAGCCAGGAGGGAGAGACTGGAACACGAGAGCAGCCGCGGTGAGGCGCCCCCAAAGTGAAGGATGCTTGCAGAACCCGGCCAAGCTGCGGGGGAGCCGGAGCAGCTCGGAGCAGTCAAGCTGGAGGAAGAGGAGGAGGCTGCCAGCCAGGAGGACCCCGGGCGGCCAGAGGCCAGGCCCCGGCCCGAGGTGGCTCACCAGCTCTTCAGGTGCTTCCAGTACCAGGAGGACATGGGGCCGAGGGCATCCCTGAGCCGGCTCCGGGAGCTCTGTAACCACTGGCTGCGACCGGCTCTGCACACCAAGAAACAGATCCTGGAGCTGCTGGTACTCGAGCAGTTCCTGAGTGTGCTGCCCCCACACCTCCTGGCCCGGCTGCAGGGCCAGCAGCTCAGGGATGGCGAAGAGGTGGTACTGCTGCTAGAGGGTGTCCAGAGGGAGTCTAGCAACGTGGGGCCGCTGGTAAGAGGGGCCGCCCAGTGGGCTGGACAGCAGGGGGAAAAGGCAGGGACGTTATCACCCTGTTAAGAAATCACTGAGCTGAGACTTTGCTGGTGGTCCAGTGGTTAAGACTCCGTGCTTCCACAGCAGGGGGTTTGATCCCTTGTTGGGGCACTAAGGTCCCACTTGTCTTCCTCTGCCAGTTCCTTCTTGTCCTCCTAACTCCCTCCCTCCCTCCCTGTCTGAGCTTCACCTTTCCACCGTGCCACTGTCCTTTGGAGCTAGTAGGATGTGGATTACTGTCCTGTCTGTCCCCTGACATGGGTGTGTTCTGAACAGGATTTCAGTTTTAATGCTGGCAAGAATTGTCCCCGTGCAGACGTCACCTTGGAGGAACAGGGGGGCTCTTTCCAAGTCTCCAGCCACAGTCCCAAGAAGGAAGCGCCCTCAGAAGGGCCTCCAGCCCTGGAGCCATCGCAGGCGCTCCCGCCATCCCAGTCGGGGTCCTCCAAGCCTGCTGAGATCGGGGACTGGAGACGTCCCCTGAGTTCAAGGCAGCCACTGAGCCCAGGTCCCAGGAGGACTTTGCAGGCCCCGCAAGAGAGCGGTGAGGCGCCGGGGCCCTAGGGAGATGGAGGCCTGGGGTTTGAGGGGAGCTGGGGGGCCAGGTGTGTGGGGGCAGGAAGGGAAAGGGGGCGGCCTCCCAAGCTGGCGGGAATGGCGGAGAGCCCCAGGGCCCTGGCCATGGCTGCACAACCCCGAGGCCGCACGGCGGTAGGGCTGCCTCCTCACAGCTGTCTCTCCCCCAGCGCCGTCAGCCCTCCAGGGCCCCGAGCTGTGGCCAGAGGAGAGCTCGGGAGATCAGGAGCTGGCAGCGGTGTTGGTGAGCTGGGCGGGTGTCCTCACTCCAGGCCTATCTTCTGCTCTGCAACGTTCTCCGACCCTGTGCTTTCAGCAAACCCCTGTCTTAATTTAAACCTGGAGAGCTCTTCATCTCTCTTAGGTCCCCGAGCCCCGTTCCTCACTCACTGACAATCTCTGCCATCCCTTTGTTACAGGAGTCCCTGACCTTTGAAGACGTCCCAGCAAAGAAGGCTTGGCCTGTGCATCCTCTGGGTGAGACAGCTTTTTCCCGGGTTAATGACCACTGAAGGCTTTTTTGTATGTCCAAGGTGGCCCCTGACTTTTTGGCCTCTTTGGCTAAAAATGAGCTATTTTGATGAGGTGATATGTATTTATATAGATCTATATTGTTATTCCATATCTATATAGATATAATTTTAAGGCTCTTTGCATCTAATCATCAACCTCCACCCCCAACTCTGAGCTTTTAAAATAAGTGGTCGGGAATTCCCTGGTGGTCCAGTGGTTTGGACTCCAGGCTTTCACTGCCATGGGCCCTGCTTCAATTCCTGGTCAAGGAACTAAGATTCTCCAAGCTATTTGACAGGGCCAAGAAAAAAAAAAAAAGGTGGTCATGGCAAATACTATATGGTATTACTTATATGTGGAGTCTAAAATATGACACATATCAACTGATCTATGAAATACACAGAACACTCGTGGTTGCCAAGGGGGAGGGCGGAGTAGATTGGAAGTTTGGGATTAGCAGATACAAATTATTACATGTATTAATAGAATGGAAAAACAACAATGTCCTACTCAATCTCCTGTAATAAAACATAAGAGAAAATTATATATATATATAATTGCATGAGTTTGCTGTACAACAGAAAGTAACACAACATTGTAAATCAAATATACTTCAATAAAATTAATTACAACAGCTAAAATTAAATAAAATAAGGGACTTGTCTGGTGGTCTACTGGCAACGAATGCAGTCCCAATACAAGGGGCCTGGGTCAGGGCGGTAAACCTTACGTTATTTGGGTTTTACCCCACCCTCTGCCCACCTACAAACTTTGCAGAATTCTGGGTTTCTTTCCACTGAGGTTCTAGCGATTCCCAGAAGACCCTCTGAAAAACCCCGACCTGTCCTGTTTTCTGCTTCTTTTTTAGAAACTGGAGGCAGAACCCTAGAAGAGGCTTTTAAGGCAGAAGAGCCGAAAGGGGTGTCCTGGCCCTTGGCTGCCTCAGCAAACTCTCAGGCAGAGAGCCCCAGGGTGGCAGAAGAGCCCCACGCCCAGTCGCTAGGATCGGGCCCTGAAACAAGCGGCCCCGGAGGAGAAATGTCCCCTCCCGGCAGGAGTGAAGTTCTCAAGGTCAAAGCAGCCGAGGGCGCCCCCAAGTCGGACTCGGAACTCAAGTTCATCTGCACAGACTGCGGCGTCAGCTTCCCGCAGTTGGCCCGCCTGGAGGCGCACCAGCTGCGCTCGCACCCAGGCGCGCGGTCCTTCTTGTGCCTGTGCTGCGGGAAGGGCTTCGGCCGCAGCTCTATCCTCAAGCTGCACATGCGCACGCACACAGACGAGCGGCCGCACACCTGCCACCTGTGCGGCCACCGCTTCCGCCAGAGCTCGCACCTGAACAAACACCTGCAGACGCACTCCTCCGAGCCCGCCTTCCTGTGCGCCGAATGTGGCCAGGGCTTCCAGCGCCGGGCGCGCCTCACGCAGCACCTGCTGGCGCACGCCCAGGACCAGAAGCCCCCTGGCGGCGCTCCGGAGACCAAGCCCCCGGCACCCCCCGAGCTGACCGTCGTCCTGTGCTCCCACTGCGGCCAGACCTTCCAACGCCGCTCCAGCCTCAAGCGCCACCTGCGGATCCACGCCAAGGACAAGGGCCACCAGTGCTCCGAGTGCTCGAGCAGCCTGCGCCCCGGGCCCGAGCGCCGGCCCTATGTGTGCGGCGAGTGTGGCAAGGCGTTCCGGCGCAGCGAGCACCTGGGGGCCCACTGGCGCGTGCACACGGGCGAGCGGCCCTTCTCCTGCCAGGTGTGCGGCCGCAGCTTCAGTCAGAGCTCCCAGCTGGTCTGTCACCAGCGGGTGCACACGGGCGAGAAGCCCTACGGATGCCCGCACTGCGGAAAGCGCTTCATGCGGCGGGCCGGGCTCGCCCGCCACCTCCTGACCCACGGCGGCCCGAGGCCCCACCACTGTACCCAGTGTGGCAAGAGCTTCAGCCAGACCCAGGACCTCGCCCGCCACCAGCGCAGCCACACAGGCGAGAAGCCCTGCCGCTGCAGCGAGTGCGGCGAGGGTTTCAGCCAGAGCGCCCACCTGGCGCGCCACCAGCGCATCCACACCGGGGAGAAACCCCACGTCTGTGACACCTGCGGTCACCGCTTCCGGAACAGCTCCAACCTGGCCCGCCACCGCCGCAGCCACACGGGCGAGCGGCCCTACAGCTGCAAGCAATGTGGCCGGAGCTTCCGGCGCAACGCCCACCTGCAGCGGCATCTGGCCACCCACGCCGGGGCGGGGGACGAGGCCGCATCTGGGCCGGCTGAGCCCCCGCAGGAGTGCCCGGAGTGTGGCAAGGTCTTCAGCCGCAGCTGCAACCTGCTGCGGCACATGCTGGTGCACACCGGGGCCCGGCCGTACTCGTGCGCACAGTGTGGCCGCAGCTTCAGCCGCAACTCCCACCTGCTGCGCCACCTGAGAACCCACGCCCGAGAGACTCTCTACTAGCTGCTCCCGCTTCGGCGGGGCGGATCGCGGCGCATCTCCCTGGGCTTCTCCCAGGCTGCCGCGCATGCGCCCTGCTCCCACCCACCCCAGTCACCTCCCTCTGGCTCCACTGACCCCGCGTGGTAATTCTTCCCTTGCACAGGAGCATCTCGTCCAGACCTCAGGAATGTATTTTTAAAATACCCAAAGTAAAACAGCCTTCTGAACATGGCCCCTCTTTATGGTTGTTTTTTTTTTTTTCAGTGCCACCTGTTACGCTCTCCACTGGGTCTGTGGTGATGCCCTCTGCTTCCCCCACCGCTTCAAGAGCAGGCTGGGTGGGAGCAGATCCAGGGAGAGTTCCTCCCCCCGGAAAAGGCTCACTGTGAATGTGTGTATGTCTGTCAGGGTGTGTGTGTGTGTGTGTGTGTGTGTGTGTGCGTGCATTGTCGGGGGAGAAGACAGCTGTTAGAGCCAACTGTGGGCAAGGCCAACCAGTCTCACCCTGGAGTGATTTCTCCTATGGAGTCCATCACTAACCCCCGTGTTCAGTACAATTTGTACTGAACTCCAGCGTATTTGGCTATTTAATTAAAATTGAATAAAACTTAAAATCCCAGGTGTTAGATTAATATGGGAAACCTGTTCTTGTGGAAGGTTGGTAACTAATTCAAACAAAATGCTAGCAGTTAGTGGGTGATTAATTCAAACTGAAAAACTAAACCTGCCTGCAGGTAAGTTAGGTTGACCTAACCACGCATAGGGGCTTCCCTGGTAGCTCAGCTGGTAAAGAACCTGCCTGCTGTGCAGGAGACCCGGGTTGGATTCCTGGGTCGGGAAGACCCCCTGGAGAAGGGATAGGCTGCCCACTCCACCTGGGCGTCCCTGGTGGTGCAGTCGGTAAAGAATCCACCTGCAATGCAGGAGACCTGGGTCTGACCCCCTGGAGGAGAACGTGGCAACCCACTCCATTATCCTTGCCTTATTCTTGCCTGGAGAATCCCTATGGACAGAGGGGCCTGGTGGGCTCCAGTCCATGGGGTCTCAAAGAGTCAGACATGACTGAGTGACTAAACACAGCACAACCACCCATAATCCTCTTAAAAGCCCGAAGCTGCTTTCTAGGTTTGCTCCACCTTCTTCCTGCCCATCAGGCCCACTTGGTTGGCCTCTTCCTCTGGTGCACAGATTTTAAATCACATGACTTCTGGTAACAATACAGGAGAGAAAAGCAGCCCACTCCAGCTCCAGAGCACAATACCATTAGCCTGTGGTTTTCAACCACAAAAATACCATATTTTAATTACTGCCCCTCCATCAACTGGACACATAACTGCTCCTTAGCAAATGCTTGTGGAAAGGAAGTGAACTCATCAACCACAGCTCAAGCAGCTGAAGGAGAACCAGCCCTGAATCTGGGGAAAGTAGAGGTGATTCCTGGGCACAGCTGGGAGGGAGGGCTCTGAGCCTGGGGGTGCAGCCCTTCAAGGTTGGGAGGAAGACTGGGCTACAGAGAACCTCTGAAAACTGCTCTGTGTGTACCTCCCTGAGGCAGGACGTCAGGGCTGGGGAAGTGGGGTAGGGACCTAGGGGAGGGGGATGCGTCCTCAGAGTTGGTGAGCCAGGCTGGCCCTCAGGCCTTGCTCCTGGGCCCCCCAGTCTCTGCCTTGAGGCCCAGGTGAGGGACGCCACAGGCCCAGAGGCCCACTCCTGCCCTCCTTCCCTGCTTTCCCTCCTGGCCCAGGTTTGGGCGCCCTCCCTCCCCCTCCCCTGGCTCCTGGGGCTCTGATCTTGGAAGAAAGACTGTAGAGCTTCCGAGGCCCCAGCTGGGGTACTGAAGGCCAGGAGAGAGGGGTCAGGAGAAGACAAGAGGGGTCAAAGCCCCTCCCCCGAGCTCCCTGTCCCCTGGGAGTGTGATGGTCCAGTCCTCCCCATCAGTCAGTCCACGACCAGACTTCCTGTTGCAGCCATGGGTTCCGGGAAACAAACTCACTCAGGAGGACAATGCAGATAGTGGAGTGCAGTTTGTTACACCAGCGGGCCCGAGATAGAGTCTCCTCTTAGCCGAGGACCCCGACCAGATTTTGTGAAAACCTTATATACCCTAAATGTACGTGCTCAAACCCACCTCCCCAAATTCTCTGAAACTAGTCTGAACAAAGGAAAAAGAAAGATACAATCAAAGTTAACCTGTGATCATATGCCTTAAGCCTAAGTAGTTAACAGTGGACAGTTATCAATAGGCCTGTGGTCATATCCCAACAAGCATAATAGAATTTATGATTCTATTTGGTTACACAGATAATTAGGGTATTCTTTTAGGCAATGGAGAGTCTAGGTACGAGCCCTGGGGCTCTTGCATCTGGGGGGGTCTGGTTTCCCAGTTGGTATGTTGTTTCCATAGATACTGGGCACATAGCTCAAAGTCCACATCTGGCCCAAGACGGAGTCCTGCTTGCAAGATGGAGCCTGTTCTGTCTGTTTCCTCCTTCATCCCCAGTTACAGATTAGAGAGTCCAGTGGCTTGTGCTTGTTCACCCAGCACCAGGACCCCCACCTGGGTCCATCTGACCCACTACCTCTGCTGTAGCCATCGGACCCCCACCCTCCCACCCACACAGACACTCCATTTGGGTCAACTGACTTTTATTAGGACATCAGCACTACAGTGACAGGCAGGTCAGACATGGTGCAGGAAAATCCAGGCAGAGAGACTTAGATGGGCTGGGTGGTGCCCTCCCTGAAGGGGAGGGGGTGAGGCAGGCTGCGAGGATGGGTCAAAGGTGAGCAGAATTGTACAGGATGAATCAGAAGATGCCCTGTGAAAAGGGAAAATCGAGGCTTCTAGATGAGGCCAAGCTCCCTGGGGACCCTTTGGGGCTTCTAGACCTGGATGAGGCTCTTGAAGAGCTGCTCCAGAGAGGAGCAAAAACCCTTCAACACTGTCCAGATGGCCTCAGCCGCTCTGCACAAGCCCTGTAGGTAGGCAGCCGCTATCTGCTTAAGCCAGTCCAGGGCTTTCCGAAACTGCTGCAGTCGCTGCAGGAACTCTTCAAATAGCTCAAGTATTCAGTCGCACCAATTCCTTGGAGTGGAGGAGTCAAAGGGCTGGTTCAGGCCTGGGAGACTGTAGGAGCCAGAGGGCTCACAGACTCTGCGACGCAACTCTTGCTGTGTTTCACGAAGCAAGGGACAGGATTCCTGCAGGGATGGGAGGCTGTTCAGGTACACGTCTGGGGCAATGTCCTGACTGAGCAGAGGCCTCCCTCCTAGCCTTTAGGAGACTCTGGGACCCAGAAGCCCATGAATGAAAACTGTCTGCCTTCCTGCCAACAGCTCCACAGACAAGAGGACTTTTCCCAAAACCTGAGACTGGCCCCTTGGTTCCCCTCGAGAAATAAGCCCTGGTGCTTTATTGTACCTGAAGATGGACTGACCTCTGAACCCAGCACGAGGCCCGCGGGGCTCGCAGGCAGGGGGCTGAAGGCAGGGCTCTGCTCACCGTGCACTGAGTGAGGAGGCTGATGCCCCAAGTCTGCCCATCCGGAGCTCTCAGGGCCCCCCACCAGCGCTCCGGGGAGGTCTGTGCACTTGTGGCAGGACCAGTGACAAGACAGACCAGTGGGGAAGGGAATCAAGAGGGGCTGAGATGTCAGCTCAAACTCACGGAGTTGTTAACTTGAGCATCCACGGCGTCAGCCATATCTGCACTGCATACGCTCTGAGGAAAGAAAATGTGGAGACTGCCCACGTGGCTCACAGCTGAGCTCTGTGGGCCCCACTGGGCCTCCCATGGGTCCAGGAGAATCAGAAGGAAGACAGATGTCCAGACCGAGTACCCTGGCTGATCCCAACCCTGGGGACTCAACTTCAGGGGAAGGTAAGACCCAAACTCACCTCCATTACAATAAGATCCGAGCAGACCTATTGGGAAAACATCACTCAGTTTAAAATTTCCCTACCCTCTCTCACTTTGAGTCTCAATCTCAAGCCCGAGTCTGTGCCCACTGGTGTCCCCTCTTCCCCTGGTGGCTGTGGACCAGGCATCTGACACTGCTGTGCAGCCATACTGCCCTGTGACTTTGCACACCTCCCCCAGCAGCCCTGGGCCTCCGTATCCTCACCTGTGCGGTCAATGGATACGCAGGTGAGTTTTGTGCAGTGTAAGGACTGGGCCCTGGGCTGTCACCTTCATCATCACCATCATCATGAAATTGTTAGGGGAAGCACACTGACTGAGACTGCCCACCCTGGCCAGGCACCGCCATAACCATCTGCATGAATAATCTTAGGACAGGAGGTCCTAGTGAGGAACAGGGAACTAACAAGCCACCAGTGACTGGAAGAGTTGGGGAAAGGTCAAAAGGAGACGGGACGTGTCTGACCACCTCCCAGCATCCTTCTCGCTGGCATCCACCTTGGCTGAGCAAGGTGTGTACCACCAGGAAGGACCCCGATTCAGAACGACTGGCCAAAGACAACCCAGAAATGAATCGCACCACCATGAAGCCCAAGACTGTGAGCCAGCAGGCGAGCAGTTCTCCTGGCTGCCCTCACCCTCCTGCTCTCCGCCCGGGCGCCCTTTCTCAATACACTCTCTCGCTTTGTCAGCATGTATGTCTCCTCGGAGGATTATTTCCGAGTGTTAGACAAGAGCCCACTCTCAGGCGCTGCGAGAGGGCTTCCTTCCTGCAACAAAGCCATCCTACTCCACTTAAACCAGACACAGGGGAGCGCACTGACCCACCTCTTCTTCAGATTTCTTTGGAAGGTTTTCACAAAACAATTCCACAAGTTGAAACTGTAAAGAGAGACAGAGTTGGGACAAAGAGGCCTGGTCCTTTCACTCCTGGGTCCCAGCTGGGCCAGAACATCCTCCGTTTCACCCAGCTTCCCCATTCCCTCAACCGTACAGGGGGATGAACTTCTTACCATTTTGGTTTTGAGGGAATTGATGGAATCATCAAAGTCCTGTGGAGATGACAGTAATACCTAGGCTGATGAGACCTCACCAACCACTGCAGACCTGTTACACGCTCGCACACTCACACAGGAGGACCCTTGCCCTGGACTAGGCGGGTCAACCTGGTTCCCAGATGCCTAGCCCTCCGTGGTACCTTTGAGAGCTGACCAGGGAGGAACTGGCGCTGTCCTCTCCTCTCTGAGGAGCTGACGGTGACAGTGGCAAGTCTTCCCCACCTCTGACCCTGCAGAGCCCCTGACCCCAGCCCCTTTCCCTCCAGGCACTTGACTCCATCTCGGAGGTGCGAGGCACCCCACCGACCCCTCGGGATATTCCACCTAAGGGCGGGAATCTAGCGCTGTCCCCGCGGCCCTCCTGGCTCTGGGTGGTCAGTGCAGCTCAGAGCCCGTGCAGGGCTCCCGTCTGCACACCCTGTGTCCCGGGGGACCCATCCTGTCAGCCCAGCATCACACACAACTGGGCAAGGAAACACCTCACGGGGCCGTGGGAACACTCTGCTGCCCACATCATCCTCTCGCAGGGCCTGAGTGCCCAGCCTGGCTCACCCCTCGATGACCACTCGCAGACATCAGTGTCCATGGCCCAGAGCCCCTGAGCATCTGATCAAGCTCAGAATTGAGACTGGGGAGTGGTACAGAGGGCAGAGGGCTTCCCACAGGAAAGAATAGGCTCTGAGCTCAGCGCGGCTTCAGCTGCTGATCCAGGCGCTGAGAGAGATGCTTTCGGTTTCCAGAAAAACACCACAGGCCTCTCCCCCGGGTTTCCAGGCTGTAGAAAGGGTCCCGAGAGACGACTGATTCCTCTGACCCTGGAGACCCTCCATTTGCAGCTCTCTCACCAGAATGTGGACTCTAGTTCCTAAAGTGACTCCAGGTCCCATGACTGGCTCCTGAGTCCTCTGCAGCCCAGACCGGCCCACTAGGACCTCCACAGAGCTGCTGCCATGCCTGTCCTCCAGCAGGAATGCCGCCTCAGAGCCAGGACCTGCTGTGTAAGGACCGGGCTCTAGGGCAGGGGACTCTGGGGAGAATGGATACGGGTATATGCACGGCTGAGTCCCTTCGCTCCTCACCTGGAACTATCACAACATTGTTCCTCGTCTCTAGTCCCACACAAAATTAAAACTTAGAATAAAGAGAGCGAGAGAGAACGAGACAGACAGAGAGAGAGAAATCTTTGTGCACAAACTCTTTTAGAAATGGAGAGAAAATAAATAGTTGAAGTCCAGCTGAGAACTTTCCAAAGAAATAAAGGAGAGGGCTCAGAGCAAAGGGCAGGTATAGGGTCTGTGTCAGGAGCTGTTCAGAATGTCGGGGTAGAGAGAGCAGAGCACTCCCCGCCGCCGCCCCGGATCCAGGTGAGAGGGGACCCTGTCGACTGCAGGGGCCACAGGCCTTCAAGGCCCATCTCCCCGGAGGGTCCCCCACTTCGGCCCAGGGAGGGTGGGACAGAGGCAGGTGCAAGTGGCCAGTCAGCAGGGGTGGAGGATGGGCTGATGGGAGAGGGGACAGGGGAGATAGGACTCTGCAGGGCCCAGCCTTCCCCCATCTCTTGCTGTCACTCACCCTAGCGGAAGCCATGCTGCTCCACGGCTCTGGTTCTGCCCCTGTAACACGGTGGGAGGGAGGGTGTGAGGAAAAGTGCTCTGGAGAATCAGGCTCGCCCACCACCCTGGAGCGCCTTCTGCCTGCAGGCCTCCCCTCTTCCCTCTCCCCAGGTGCCGCGGAGCCGCTCACCTGAGACCCTGTGGCAGAGCCCCAGCTAGCAGGCCACTGCTGAGCAGTCCAGACTCAGCGTCCCTGAGAGTCGGTGACTTAAGGGCAGAGGAGGCAGGGGTGGGGGGGGGGGGTGGCGGGGGGAGGGTTCACCGCAGAGCAGAGGAAGCGGGCTGGGGCTGGGGCTTGTGTGTGTGTGTGTGTGTGACTGAAACAGAGCTAGAGCAGGGCCAAGACAGAAGGGAGGCAAGACGGGGTGACAGAGACCTGAGGGGCCTGGGCAGGGAGGGTGTGTCCCTGACACTCAGGCTCCCTGGTCAGGCCCCTCCTCCCTGAGCTGGGATGGGGTCTCTGAGTCCAGCTAGGGCCTCACCCCCCACCCCCTCCCATCAACTTGGGGGCAGGGAAGGACGGGGGAAAGTCCAGACTTGGGACAGCACCTTGAGGAAGCTTGAGGAGCTCCAGAAAAGGATGTTAACCACCTGGGGGTTAAGATACAGGGGAAGGCGACCAGGGCCCTGGAACAGACTGCACCCCACTCCACATCCAGAGAAGATTCTGCAGCCGCCCTGCCCTCAGGAAGTCATAGGACCTGCAAGGGCCCTGGGGTGAGACTCTCCCCTGGGGCCCCAGCATCCGAGGCAGGGGCCAGGCCTGATTGCCTGACACACAGGATGGGGCCCAGGAGGGTCTGAAGGGAGCCTTGCTGACCAACTGACCCCAATGACCAGGGTCTCCTGAGCCCCATGGGGGGCCCTTCAGTCCCAAGCTACAGTGGCAGGAGTCTCCCTGGCCCTGGCCTTCCCCACAGGGCTTGACTCTCGCAGCCTGGCCCACCTCCCCCTGAGACCAAACCCCTCACAGCCCAACACAGCCATGGCCTTGTGTCTGTCTTAGAGACCCAGGGCCACCATAACAAAGAGCCACAGACCCGGGTCTCAGCAACACACGTTTGTTCTCTCCCAGTACAGCCAAGGCTCACTGTGTGTGTGTCTGTCTGTCGGGGTGTGTGTGTGTGTGTGTGTGTGTGTGTGTGTTGTGGGGGAAAGACAGCTATTAAAGCCAACTGTGGGCAAGGCCAACCAGTCTCATCCTGGAGTGATTTCTCCTCTCTAGTCTACCCCCGTGATCAGTACAATATCCTCCAGCATATTCGCCTGTTTAAGTAAAATTGAATAAAACTTAAAATCGCAACTGTTAGAGTAAAACAGGAAACCTGTTCTTGTGGAACGCTGGTAACTTATTCACACTAAAAATGCTAGCAGCTGATTATTAATTCAAACTGAAAAATTAAATGTGCCCTAGGTAAGTTGCGTCGACCCTTAAGGATCCCTAAAAACCCATAGGAGCTTCCCTGGTAGCTCAGCTGGTAAAGCGTCTGCCTGCAATGCAGGAGACCCAGGTTGGTTTCCTGGGTCGGGAAGACCCCCTGGAGATGGGATAGGCTACCTCCTCCAGTATTCTTGGGCTTCCCTGGTGGTGCAGTCAGTGGCTCCGACCTATACAGGAGACTTGGGTTCAATTCCTGGGTTGGGAAATCCTCTGGAGAAGGGAATGGCAACCCACTCCAGGAGTCTTGCCTGGAGAATTCCCATGAATAGAGGAGCCTGGTGGGCTACAATCATGGGGTCCCCAAGAGTCAGATATGACTGAGCGACTAAGTCCGCACAGTGCAGTGGAGCCTAGATGTTGAAATCAAGCAGGTTCCACCCACTTGTCACCCAGGAGCACGGAGGAGGCAGTGACCCCAGGCTGAGAGGGGAGCAGTCCACTGATTTCCCAGCAGCATCGAGCCGATAGCAGCCAAGGGATTCTGGAGGGGGCAGCAGAGGCTCAGGTGTGGAGGTGGGAGAGGTGTTTTAGGAGCAGGAGGGTGTCCTACTGAATGTGGGCAGCTCTGGTACAGGCGTGCTGACCAGAATCAAGGAGGGCCCACAGGAGCCGTCTCAGGAGCATCACCCACCTGTGAACCATGGATGTCACCCTGGACTTGGGACAGATGCTTAGGGGTGGTCTCAGAGCTGGGTTTGGGACCCCACCAATGTGCTTCGATTGGCACTTCATGGAGGCAGGACAGGATGAGAAACATTAGAGCAGAGGCTGGAGAGCTGGCTCAGCTGGCAGTGGGCAGTGGGGCTGTCCTGTAAAGAGTCAAGCACTTGGGACAGCTGCTCTTGGCAGGCGGGGCGGGGCTGCAGGAATTCAGCCCCCTGAGCTCTGGGAAAGGCCTGGTGTTCCGGGAAAAGGAGAGTGCTGCGCGGTCATGGCCAGGGGCAGGGCAGGAAGGCCCAGGAGGCCGCACTCAGCGCATTCAGTGCCAAACCCGGCCCTGTGTTTCTCGCCTCCTGAACTTAGCTCCACCGGCATCCCCAGCTGCATCCTGGCTGAGCCCCGCCCCTGGGACAGACTTCCCACAGCCACAACCCGCGGGGGCCCCGTGGGCGATCCGTTTCCTTCCACGCAGCCGCCGGTCCCCCTCAGGGGGAGGCCAGGGCCCCCACCAGCAGGGACAGGAGAGGCAGGAGGCGCACCTAAGGCCGCCCTGCAGCCTGACTGATCCCGCACTGACACGCACTGACAGGCGCAGTCTCCGGGCTTAAAGGTCTCTCTGGGCGGTCTGGGGGCAGGAAGGCCCACCCTGGGGGCAGGGTAGTCCAGGAACTTGGGCCCCTGGGTTGGGGGAGTCTGGCTCGGCTTTGATGCTGCCCTTGAGGAAGCGCCAGTAGTGGACGCCCTTGAAGAACTAGGTGTCACCTGCGGGGAGGGAGAGGTTTGAGGGGCTGGTCCACGCCTGCCCACCCTCCAAACCCCTCTCTCCGCATCGCTTCTCCCCCCACCCCGTGCTCTGCAGGTCCCGCCACCCCACGGCCCCTGGGCCCCCATCGCCCGGCCCCCCCGAGTGCGCGAGCTCTCCCGCCCTTGTTGCTGACGGTGACATCGTCGGGGACCGGCAGCGCGCCCTCTCGCAGGCTAAGATCGCGCGGGTAGCCGGGGTCCTGGCGCACAGCAGCCTGGTCCTAATGCCAGTACCGCAGCCCCGGCATCAGGTAGGTCTTCCGGTTGAGCCGCCAGGAGACGCGGCGTCCACCTCCGCCCCGGGGGCAGCCCCAGCTCGGTGAGCGGGCGCGCGGCGCCCTCTAGCAGCCGGCCCTGGAACGACCAGAACTGCGGGCCTGCGGGCGGGGCGGCGGCGGGTGAGCAGCGCTGCGCGTTCCCCGCGCTACCTCCCACCACCGGGACCCTGCTACTGCTGCTAAGTCGCTTCAGTCGTGTCCGACTCTGTGCGACCCATAGACGGCAGCCCACCAGGCTCCCCTGTCCCTGGGATTCTCCAGGCAAGAACACTGGAGTGGTTGCCATTTCCTTCTCCAATGCATGAAAGTGGAAAATGAAAGTGAAGTGCCTCAGTCGTGTCCGACTCTTTGCGACCCCATGGACTGCAGCCTATCAGGGTCCTCCGTCCATGGGATTTTCCAGTCAAGAGTACTGGAGTGGGGTGCCATCGCCTTCTCTGCAAAAGAAGAGAATCCGGCACTGATTTAGATCCTGAACTCTGTGATGAGCTGAGGTGGGGGGCGGTCAATAGGTGGCCCAGGTCCCACCCACTCATCACCCAGGAACCTTGAGGAAGCAGTTACCCCAGATTGAGCAGGAACCAGTCCGGGGACCAATCCACAATCTTCCTGCAGCAGGAGCTGATGGGAGCCAAACAGTTTCTGAGAGGACGGCAAAGGCTCAGGTGTGGAGGAGCGGAGAGGGGTTGCAGGTGTAGGAGGGTGTCCCCCTGAAAGTGGGCAGTTCTGGCTCCAGTCTGCTGACCGGAGAGAAGGTGCACGGGGGCCGACTGTGGAGCATCAGCCATGTGTGACCAGGGATGTCACCCAGGACTTGGGGCACGGCGATCAGGGGTGGTCTCAGGGATCATTTGGGGTCCCCAGCAATGTGGGTTGCTTGGGATTTCACAGAAGCAGGACAAGGTGACAAATGTCCCAGAGGGCCCGGAGAGGCAGGCTGGGGTTCAGCGTCCCGGGGGTGGACGGTGGGGCCCGTCCTTAAAGAACCAAACAGCTTGGCACAGTTGCTGACAGGAGGGGCCTGGGCTGCCTGAGACACAGACAGGGGCCTTCAGCAGGGAATGAAGGCCGTCTGGGCGATAAGCCCTCTGGGGACCCCTCAATCCAAAGCGAAGGGGCAGGTGTCTCCCTGCCCTGGGCTGCCCCACAGGGCTTGTCGCTCCCAGCCTGGCCAGCCTCCTTGCGGAGGCAACAGCCTCTCTGAGCCCAGCACCTCCATGGCCTTCTCGTATGTCTTCCAGGCCCAGGGCCACCATAACAAAGAACCACAGGCCCGTGTATCAACAACACACATTTATCCTCTCACAGTGGAGCCTAGAAGTTGAGGTCAAGGTGTCAGCAGGTATGGTTCCTCTCAGAGCCCTGAGGGACGCCTGTGTTACAGGTCTCTCCTAGGCTTGTAGACAGCCATCTCCACATCCACACAGCATCCTCTCCAGACGTGTATGTGTCCCTAATCCCCATTTTCATAAGGTCACCAGTCATAATGGATTAGCACCCACCCTAAAGACCTCATTTACCTTGATTCCTTGTAAAGACCACCTCCAGATGACCTGGCATTCAGAGGACTTCAGCATAGGAATTTGGGGACACAGTGCGACTTCTGAGATCCTTAAAGGGAAACTGGATTTGGAAAGTAGAGGTGTTTCTTGGGCACAGCTGGAAGGGAAAGCTCTGAGCCTGGGGCTAGGAGGTTCAGTCATTAAGGTGTTGGGAGGAAGTCAGGGCTACGGGAGCCCCACATGTCACAGGTTTAGGTTTAAGACTCCTGCAAGACTCCTGGGAAGGACGTTTCCAGGAGAAAGGACAGGGCAGCTAAGGACACTGAGGAACTAGGAGAACCCACAGCGTGGGGGGGGGGGGCTAACGGTAAAGGATCTGACTGCTAATGAGGGAGATGCAAGCGACCTGGGTTCAGTGCCTGGGCTCGGAAGATCCCTTGGAGGAGGAAATGCCACCCTACTCCGGTATCCTTGCCTGGGAAATCCCATGGACAGAGGGGCCTGGTGGGCCACAGTCCACGGGGCTGCAGAGGCGAACACGGCAGAGCGACATAGCGCAGCACAGCAAGGCGCGGTCATTTCCTGAGCCCCACCCACGTGCCAGGGAACGTGGTGGGGCCTTGAGGGCACCTGATGTGAAATAGAGGGCCAGGGCTGCCCCAAAGAAAACGGAGGGCATCCCAGGCAAAAGGAGCAGCATGTGGGGAAACCACGGCAGGAGAGAGAGGCGCTTGGCCAGCAGCCAGGGACTATTGCGCAGGCGAGGAGATGCAGAGCAGCGTCCTGCGGGTGAGACCAGGTCTACAGGTCAGTGAGGGCCTTAGGTGCTCAGGTGTGTCCCACTCTGTGCCACCCCGTGGACTGTAGGCTGCCAGGCTCCTTTCGCCTCTCACTGAATTCTTTCTGAGCTGAGACATAAAGGACCAGAGTTCCTCGGATCCCATGAAATACCACCTAACAGTTTCATATGGAAATCCTATGCTAAACGGAGTACAAAACATCTTCTTTACAGCAAATAACCCGCTGAAAACTGCTGTCTATAACTTGCATGTGCTAGCTAAAAGGTCAAAGACCTGAGATGACTGATATTTACACAAGTAATAGTTCCTTGTTTCAGAATTCTCCATGGGAAGAAAGAAACCTGTGCCTAGAATCCCTGGAAATTACACCTATTCCATTCACATCACTCCCTCCTGCACCATGGAGGCCTCTTCCCTCCATATTTTTATTGGATTTTGTTCTGTTACCTCCTGAGTTTATACTCTACATGCACATATCAAATATCATTGGTCAAAAATGGAAACATTTCTTTGGGAGGGGAAATGTTTAGAAAATGTATTTCATGTAACTTACATTGAAATGGAGAAAAGATTTAATCTAAAACCAACAACAACAATAAAAACCAAACTCATATGGATGTTGAAATGGGGAAGAGATTTAATGTTAAACAAAAAATACCTTACTACTTATTTAACGGAGTAACATCACCATCGTGAGAAGTAGTATATCAGATGGAAGGTCATTATGTAAAAAGAAAAAAAGAAAATAGTCAAGCGGAGGTTTAGCACAGGGTCACCGGAGAACCCAAGGGAAACTGTGAGAGACTTGAATAGTGATGGGGAGGTGAGGCAGGGCCAGGGCCAGGACTCCAAGGCTGCTCAGGGCCTGGCAGTGGGCGGCTCCTGGCAGCAGGGAACTCAGGCCAGAGGTAGGCCTTCCAGCGTCAGGCCTGCCAGAGGGACCCCCTGGAAGGGAAGGGGGAAGGGTGTGGCCGGAATGGGTTTCTGCCACAAGGAACTCCCAGACAGGCTGCTGTCCTCCCCACACAGGAAGGCTCAGGCCCAGGAGACAGGGAGAGCCTTCCTCAGGGCTCCTGCCCTGCTGGGGCCTGAGCTGATAGCAAGCTGGGTCCCCTAGGATGATCAGGGCACTAAGATGCTGACGTCAGGGTCAGGGTTCACCACTGCCTCCTCCTGTGAGACCCACAGCCGGCCCTCAGGGGTCCCCCTCGCTGAGAATCAGCTCAGCGCCCCATCTGACAGGGTTCCGAGAGACAGGCAGAGACACCGAGGCGCCTGAGCCACGGAAGGCCCCTTGGTCCTTGGGGCCTCCAGGCTTCCAAGCCTCTCCCACACCCCTGGGTCAGCAGAACACCCCGTCCCTGACAGACAGGTCAGACCTGGAGAAGGGAAACCTGGCCTGATGCTGTGGTGTCGTCCCTGCAGGACAGGAGGTGAGGGCAGTTAAAGGATGGGTCGAGGGAGAGCAGTAGGGTAAAGGTCGCTTCAGAAGATGGTTTCCAGGAAGGGGATCGTGCAGGGCCTTCTGGATGAGGTGGAGTTCCTCCACAACCACCTGGATCACCTAGACCTGGATGAAGATTCTGAAGAGCTGCCCCACAGAGGAGCAGAAATCCGTCAGCACTCCCAAGATGGCGTTCACTGCACTGGAAATGGCCTGTAAGCAGGCCACCGCCATCTCCCCCAGCCAGATCAGCACATCCCAACATCGCTGCTGGAGACTCCGCAGAATGCCTTGGAACCGCCGCAGGGCTCTGACCCAGATGCTCTCTTCCGGATTCTGGACCTCCAGAGAGGTAGAGACTGAGGGTTCTTCAGGATTCTGGATCTCCAGAGAGGTAGAGACTGAGCGTCTCTGGATTCTGCGGCGTACTTCTTGCCGTGCTTGCTGAAGCAAGGGACTGCACTCCTGCAGGGATTCCTGCAGGGATGGGGGCCTTTCAGGGATCCGCGCTGGGCAAGGCAGACCCTGGTCCTGACCTGACCAAGGCCTCCCAGACCTTGGGAGGCGCAGGGAGTCAGAAGCCAGCCCAACCCGAACTGCCTGCCTTCAGCCCAACAGCTCCACAGAGAGGAGGACTTCTCCCAGGGACTGGGCCTGGACCCTCAGTTCCCCTTGAACAACGAACCCTGGTGCTTGCTTGTACCTGCCTGCAGGTGGTGAGCCTCTGAACCCAGCACCAGGCCCATGGGGCTCATCAGGCAGGAAGCTGAGTCCAGGGCTCTGGCCACCGTGCGCTGAGTGCGGAGGCTGATGCCCTTAAGGCACCTGAGATTTCAGGAACCGCCCTCTTCATCCCCCACTCCAGGGAGCTCTGTGCACACGCAGCAGCCCCAAGGACAAGAGAGACCAGTGGGGAGGGGAAGGAAGGCGCTGAGACAGTGGCTCCAACTCACGGGAAGGTTCTCTTGAATGTGATCTTCTATGAATTCACAGACATTCTTGTTTAGTTCCTCCTGGGGAGAGGAAGTGTGCAGTCTGCATTCCTGTCTCGCTGCTGAGGTCAGTGCTCCCCACTGTGGCCTCCCGTGCATCCAGGTGAGTCTGAAGGGAGCCAGGGCCCCAGACCCCATACCCTGGCTGATCCAACTCTGAGGACTACCCTTAGCAGGGGGCAAGGTCCAAACTCACCTCCGTCTCTGCTAGGGCTGCCTCCATCTGGTGGGGAAAAAACACTCTGTTTAAAACACCCCCACCCTCTCTCACTTTCACCCTGAATCCCAAGCCCCAGCTAGTTCTCATCTCTGCCCAGTCACCCCAATAGCTAATCCTCAACCTGGGGACCATGCTCTGGCATCCCTGCCCTGCCCTGTTGCCCTGTGGTCTTGACGCCGCCCTCAGCATCCCTGGGCCTCCGTATCTCCTCCCTGTACACTCACCTGCCACACAGGTGTGCGTTTGTCCAGTGTAAGGACTGGGCGCTGAGCTGTGACCCTCATCATCACCGTGACTGTGATCCCACCCCTCCTCCCTCACACTGGGGAGGGCCGGGGGTGGGGCGCACTGACCCACCTGTGCTTCTTCTGGTTCCTTTCCCATCTTATCACAGAAATCATCCACAGAGCTGTGCTGTGAACAGAGATGGACTTGAGTAAAAGAAGCTCGGTTCTTCTCCCTGCTGGGTCCCAGGTGGGCCTTATCACTGTCGGCGTCACCCAGTAGAACCCAGGCCTCCCGAGCCCCCAGCTATTCGTGGGGATGAGCTTCTTACCAGCATGCTCCTCAGAGAAGCCTGGTCATGTGGGACTTCCTGTGGAGGTAATCGTGAAGCAAATGTTCTGGTCTTGTAACCACCGAGACCTGTTTTACACAACCACCCCTCCCCCCGAAGGAGGACCCTTGCCCTGGAATAGGCGGTCCACCTGGTTCCCAGATGCCTAGCCCTCCGTGGTCCTGCTGAAAGCTGACCAGGGAGGAACTGGCGCTGTCCTCTCCTGTCTGAGGCACTAACGGTGACAGTGGCCAGTCTTCCCGACCTCTGACCCTGCAGAGCCCCTGACCCCAGCCCCTTTCCCTCCAGGCACTTGACTCCATCTTGGAGGTGGGAGGCACCCCAGCGACCCCTCGGGAGACTCCACCTAAGGGCAAGAATCTGGCGCTGTCCCCGCGGCCCTCCTGGTCCTGCGAGCTCAGTGCGGCTCACAGCACATGCAGGGCTCCCGTCTGGACACCCTGTGTCCAACGCCCCATCCTGTCAGCCCAGAATCACACACGACTGGGCAAGGAAACACCACGCCCAGACACCGGTGTGCCATGGCCGAGCCCCTGAGCAGCTGGTCACCCACAGAACTAGGTAGCTGAGTGGGACAGAGGGCGGAGGGCTCCCCCCAAAATAAGAATAGATTCTGAGCTCAGCGTGGCTTCAGCTGTTGATCCAGGCCCTGAGAGAAATGCTTTCAGCTTTTCTCTGAAAATCCTGGCCAGCCAACTAGACCCCACACGCTGCAACCAAGAATCCTCAGAGACAGAAGAAATTCAATAAATAGGAATAAGCATTAGAAGGAGCCCGAGGGTGGCTGATTCCTCGGACACTGCAGACGCTGCACGTCGGCTCCCCCACGAGCGAGACGACTCTCATTCCTACACTCACTCCAAGGGCCATTGCTCCTTCCTCGGTCCCAACACAGGCCCCCACACTGAGCTGCCCCCCAAACCGACCTCCCAGCAGGAGCCCCAGCCCCACAGCCAGGACCTGCTACCTAAGGAAAGGGCTCAGAGCACCAGGAAACTGGAGTGTGTTTGTCAACAATTATGCAGAATTTCAGGCTGGTGACAGCAGAGTGTTCGACCAGGGTCATTGTGAGACTGGGCGCTTTGATGGCACAGGTCCCATGTTTTGGCCCTCTGCTTCCCCACTGGGAAGGAAATGGCACCCACTCCAGTGTCTCTGCCTGGAGAAGCCCATGGACAGGGGAGCCTGGTGGGCTGCAGTTCCTGGGTTCGCAAAGAGTCACCACTGAGCGACTCAGCTTTCACTTTCCCTGCGGCCACCCCAGCGCCCAGGGAGGGTGGGACAGAGGCTGCTGTGCGCAGAGCAGTCAGCAGGGCTGGGGCTGAGCCGGTGGGAGCCGGGACAGGCGGCAACTGAGACCACAGGCCCACTCTCCCCTCATCTCTCGTCCTCACTCACCTTAGGGAAGCCCATGGTGGATTAGGGTCCTCCCGCTGGGACCTGGTGCAGGAAGAGTGGGAGGAAAAGTGCTTCAGTGACGCGGGCTCGCCCACCACCCTGGAGGGTCCTCTGCCTGCAGGTCTCCCCACCCCCACACCAGGCTCCCCAGAGCCCCTCACCTGAGATCCTGCAGCCAGAGCTCCAGCTGAGCACTGCCTGGCTGCCTGCTGAGCCCCAGCCTCTTAAGAGCCGGTCAGGGAGGGGTGGAGAGGGTGGAGCCCTGCTGGGGGAGGGGGCAGGGTAGGGTTGGTTATATTTGAGACAGAAACTGAGACAGAAATAGAAGCAGAAACAGAGCCAGGAGAGGGGGAGTCAGAAGGAGGGGAAGACAGGGAGCCAGAGGTCTGAGGGGCCGGGGCGGGGAGGGCGTGTCCCTTACACTCAGGGTCCAGGGGTCAGGGTCTCTCCTCCCTGAGCTGTGTTGGGATCTCTGAGCCCTGCTTGGGCCAGACCCCCCACCACCGGTTCGAGCACGGGGAGGGACCAGGCAAAGTCCAGACTTGCCAGGATAGTTTGAGGAAGCTTCGGGGGGAGCTGACCAGGGCCCTCGAACAGACTGCACCCCACTCCACATCCAGAGAAGCTTCTGCAGCCGCCCTGCCTCAGGAAGTCACAGGACCTGCAGGGGCCCTGAGCTGCAGACTCTCCCGCGGGGCCGGCATCCAGGGCATGGGCCAGGCCTCAGAAGGGGCTGAAGGGAGTCTTGCTGACCGTCTGGGCCCCGCTGACCAGGGTTTCCTGAGCCCTGCTCGGGCCCCCAGTCCTCAGTCACCGTGCCAGGGGTCTCCATGCCCTGGCCAGCCCAAAACGCTTGACTCTCACAGCCTAGCCCACCTCCCCTGAGACCACAGCCCCTCACAGCCATGGGCAGGCATCTGTCTTAGAGACCCAGGGCCGCC
Source organism: Ovis aries (assembly GCF_016772045.2). Taxonomy (NCBI): domain Eukaryota; kingdom Metazoa; phylum Chordata; class Mammalia; order Artiodactyla; family Bovidae; genus Ovis; species Ovis aries. The sequence continues at coordinate 3,062,523 of NC_056077.1, read as the reverse complement.
ATAACAAAGAGCCACAGACCCGGTCTCAGCAACACACATTTACTCTCACAGTGATGTCTAGAAGTTCAAATCAAGTCATCCGCAGGCAGCGGTTGCTCTGAGAGCCCTGAGGAAAGCGTGTGTTCCAGGCTTCTCTCCTAGGCGTGTACACAGCTGTCTCCAGGTCTACATGGCGCCATCCCTAGACAAGTATCTGTCGCCTAAATCCCCATTTTCAGAGGTCACCAGTCATAAAGGATTAGAGCCCACCCTAAGGACCTCATGCTAACTTGATTCCCTGGAAAGACCTACCTCCAGGTGCTGGTGGTTAGGACTTCACCGGGTGCAGTTAGGGAAACATGATTCAGTGTCTAATATCCTTGAAGAGTAACCAGCCTCCTGAAGGGCCACCCGTGTGCACCCCATGGGGACAACCTACGAATCCTGCTCCTCAGGGAAAGTCTCTCTTGGGTCCACCAGACCCCAGCTGCATCCCCTGCCCCTTAGGAGCCCATTCAGTTTTCTGAAACTCCCTTCCCACACCCAGGAGGTCTAGATCCTTCCCTGAGCCAGCTCAGAACTTCAGGGTGGGAGGGAGACAACAGAGGCTCTCTTGCTTCAGGTGCGGGATTCCCTGGCGGCTCAGAGGGTAGAGAATCTGCCAGCAGTGCGGGAGACCTGGGTTCAATCCCTGGGTCGGGAAGATCCCCCTGGAGAAAGGAACCCACTCCACTGTCATGGCCCAGAGAATTCCACAGACTGCATAGTCCATGGGGTCGCAAAGAGTCACAAGGCTGAGCAGCTTTCACTTGCTTCAGCTGCACGCCTCATATCCAGGTATTATCTCGGGTGATCTGGCTTCCTGAGACACCACACTAGGGACTTCCACATCTGTCTCAGGAGGGCCACCTCCTGAAAGGCTTTCTGTGTCTCACTGTGGACTGAACCCTTTTCTTTATAGAGTATTAGTGAGATGTAATTCACAAATCATACAATTCACCCAGGAAAGTGCCTGATTTAATGCACAGTACTACTCAACCATCACCACCAACAATTTCAGAACACTTTTATCATCTCCAGAAACCATCCTGCAACCCTAAGCCATCATCCTCTAGGGCCACCACCAGGCCATTGCTAAGTCTGTTTTTAACTTTTCGAGGTACCACTAGCCTATTTCCCGAGGTTTTGCAGGTAGCTAAGTGGTAAAGAATCTGCCTGCAATGCGAGAGATCCAGGTTCAATCCGTGGGTCAGGGAAAATCCCTGGGAGGACGACATGGCAACCCACTCCAATATTCTTGCCTGGAAAACCCCATGGACAGAGGAGCCTGGCGGGCTACATCTATGGGGCCACGGAGACAGCATTGAGCATGCACGCACACACCCAAGGGTGGTATAAGTTTTCCTGCTCCATGCCCTTAGCAGATGTATCATTTGCAATTTTTTGTCCCCATTCTCCGAGGGTCTTTTTACTTTTCCAGTGTTGCCCTTTGAAATACTAAAGTTTTAAGTGTTTATATTTTAATAATTTGTCTCACTTATTTCCCATTCCTTAAATAACATAATTCAATGCAGTATGGCATTTTTGTTAGTCAGACTTCATGAAGTCTGAGAGGCTGAAGAAGTGTCCATTGTTGCAGTGAAAGGAGCCTCAGATGTCACAGGGGACATTCCTCTCTGGTCCCTTCCAACCAACTTTGGTTGCTCCCCCAGCTCATTCTCAGCCACCCTGGCACCCATCAATGCTGGATTGCAGCCTCTTCTGTAAAACAGTGATTCCGGTCTGTCATGTTCCTGCCACCAAACTTCACCTTGGGGCTCCATCACTGCTCCGAGGAAATGAAGGGTTTTCTCTCCTGTTATTTTTATTGTCCTGCTTCAGGGCTGATAAGCTTTTTGAATACAAGATTCCTCCTCCTCATACTTAGAAAGGGTCCTGACAGAGGCCCACATGGCTTCTGGTGCCTTTGAATTCCCAGGTCCCTGTCTGGTTGAAGACACCTGCCTGTCATCCACCTCTGGTCATGACCACCTGGCTCCGTGCCCCTGGGTCAGCTCTTGCAGCACTGTGGGCCCGCTGAGGCTGGTGGCACATTAAGAAAGGGTGGGTATGTGCCTCCAGCCATGGGGGTGACCCTCTCTCACCCAGGCCATGAGTGGGCTCTGTAAACATAGGAAGAGGGTGGCCCCTGGGTGGAGAACATGGAGGGGACACACGAGTCAGAAGACAGAGACCAGGGACGGCAGCTGCTGGCCCTGGTCCCTTGCAGATTGGGGCCACCCCCCCAGCCCACCCCCACATCAACCACCCAGTTTGTTCAAATGCAGATTCCTGGCCCCAGACCCAGAGTGAGGATTCACAGTGAAGACATGGAATCTGCATTTTTAAACTTCCCTAGGTCATTCTCTCTTTTTCTTGGACCACACCGATCGGCTTGAAGGATCTTAGTTCTGGGACTCGAAATTTCACTCAGGCCATGACAGTGAGAGCACCAGATTCTAACCAGGGGACCACCAGGCAACTCCCTTCCTGGGTCATCCTGTGTGGACTATTCCAGAAGCAGAGTTGCAGAGGCACTCATTTAGATCCTGAATTCAGTCGTGAGGGGGCTCATTGAGGTGGCTCAGGTTCCACCCACTTGTCACCCAAGAGCACTGAGGAGGCAGTGACCCCAGACTGACAGGGACCAGTCCACTGTCTTCCCACCAGCATCGAGCTGATGGGAGCCAAGGGGCTCTGGATGGGGCGGCAGAGGCTCAGGTGTGGAGGTGGGAGAGGTGTTTTAGGAGCAGGAGGCTGTCCTACTGCATGTGGGCGGCTCTGGTACCAGCATGCTGACCAGAACCAAGGATGGGCCACAGGGGCCGTCTCAGGAGCATCACCCACGTGTGAACCACGGATGTCACCCCGGACTTGGGACACATGCTCAGGGGTGGTCTCAGAGCTGGGTTATGGACCCCACCAACGTGCTTCGATTGGCACTTCGTGGAGGGAGGACAGGATGAGGAATGTTAGAGCAGAGGCTGGAGAGCCAGCTCAGCTGGCAGAGGGCAGTGGGGCTGTCCTGTAAAGAGCCAAGCACTTGGGACAGCTGCTGTTGGCAGGCGACGCAGGGCTGCATGATTTAGCCGCCTGAGCTCTGAGAAAGGCCAGGTGTTCCGGGAAAAGGAAAGTCCTGCTGGGTCATGGCCAAGGGCAGGGGAGGAAGGCCCAGGAGGACGCACACAGGGGGCGTTCAATGCCAGGGCCGGCCCATGTCTCTGCACTCCTGGACTTAGCTCCAAGGGGATCCCCAGCTGCATCCTGGCTGAGCCCTGCCCCTGGGACAGACTTCCCACAGCCACAACCCGCGGGAGCCCCGTGGGCGATCCGCTCCCTTCCATGCAGCTGCAGGTCCCCCTCACGGGGAGGCCAGGCCCCCACGAGCAGGGACAGAAGAGGCAGGAGGGGCACCGAAGGCTGCCCTGCAGCCTGACTGATCCCGCACTGACACATACTGATAGACGCAGTCTCCGGGCTTAAGGGTCGCTCTGTGGGGTCTGGGTGCCCGAGGGTCCACACTGGGGGTGGGGCAGTCCAGGAACTTGGGCCCCTGGGTTGGGGGAGTCCGGCTCGGCTTTGATGCTGCCCTTGGGGAAGCGCCAATAGTGGACGCCCTTGAAGAACTAGGTGTCACCTGCGGGGAGGGAGAGGTTTGAGGGGCTGGTCCACGCCTGCCCACACTACAAACCCCTCTCTCCGCAATGCTTCTCCCGCCACCCCGGGGTCTGCAGACCCCACCGCGCCACGGCTACGGACCCCGGGTGCGCGAGCTCTCCCACCCGTGTTGCGAACGGTGACAATTTGCGGGCTGGCAGCGCGGCCTCCCAGAGGCTCATATCACGTGGGTACCCGGGTTCCTGGCACGCCGCAGCCTGGTCCTACCGCCAGTACTGCCGCCCGCGGATCAGGTAGGTCTTCTGATTGAGCCGCCAGAAGACAGGGCATCCACCTCCTCCCCGGGGGGCAGCCCCAGCTCGGTGGTGAGCAGGCATGCAGCGCCCTAAGCAGCCGGTCCTGGAACGACCAGAACTGCGGGCCTGCGGGCGGGGCGGGTGAGGGTGAGCCGCGCTGCACATGCCCCGCGCTAGACCCCCACCACCAGGACCCTGCTACTGCTGCTAAGTCACTTCAGTCGTGTCCGACTCTATGCGACCCCATAGATGGCAGCCCAGCAGGCTCCCCTGTCCCTGGGATTCTCCAGGCAAGAACACTGCAGTGGGTTGCCATTTCTTTCTCCAATGCATGAAAGTGGAAAGTGAAAGTGAAGTCACTCAGTCATGTCCGACTCTTTGCGACCCCATGGACTCAGCCTACCAGGGTCCTCCGTCCATAGTGTTTTTTCCAGGCAAGAGTACTGGAGAGAGGTGCCATCGCCTTCTCCACAAAGAAGACAATCCGGCAGTGATTAGATCCTGAATTCTGTGATGAGCTGGGGTGGGGGGCGGTCAAAAGGTGGCCCAGGTCCCACTCACTCATCACCCAGGAACCTTGAGGAAGCAGTGACTCCAGAATGAGAGGGGACCAGTCCGGGGACCAGTCCACAATCTTCCCGCAGCAGGAGCTGATGGGAGCCAAACAGTTTCTGAGAGGACGGCAGAGGCTCAGGTGTGGAGGAGCGGAGAGGGGTTTCAGATGCACGAGGGTGTCCCCCTGAAAGTGGGCAGTTCTGGCTCCAGTCTGCTGACCGGAGAGAGGGTGCACGGGGGACGACTGTGGAGCATCAGCCATGTGTGACCAGGGATGTCACCAGGACTCGGGGCACGGCGATCAGGGGTGGTCTCAGGGATCATTTGGGGTCTCCAGCAATGTGGGTTGATTGGATTTCACAGAAGCAGGACAGTGACAAACATCCCAGAGCGCTGGTGAGCCAGGCTGGGGTTCAGTGTCCCGGGGTGGATAGTATGGCCCGTCCCTAAAAACCCAAACAGCATGGCACAGTTGTTGACAGGAGAGGCCTGGGCTGCCTGAGACACAGACTAGGGCCTTCAGCAGGGAATGAAGGCCGTCTGGGCGCTGAGCCCTCCGGGGGACCCTCGATCCAAAGTGGAGAGGCAGCTGCCTCCCTGCTCTGGCCTGCGGAAACAGCCTCTCTCAGCCCAGCACCTCCATGGCCTTCTCGTATGTCTTCCAGGCCCAGGGCCACCATAACAAAGAACCACAGGCCCGTGTATCAACAACACATATTTATTCTCTCACAGTGGAGCCTAGAAGTTGAGGTCAAGGTGTCAGCAGGTATGGATCCTCTGAGAGCCCCGAGGGAAGCCTGTGTTCCAGGTCTCTCCTAGGCTTGTAGACGGCCATCTCCACATCCACACAGCATCCTCTCCAGACGAGTATGTGTCTCCTAATCCCCATTTTCATAAGGTCACCAGTCATAATGGATTAGCGCTCACCCAAGGACCTAATTTACCTTGATTCCTTGTAAAGACCACCTCCAGATGACATGGCATTCAGAGGACTTCAGCATAGGAATTTGGGGACACAGTGGGACTTCTGAGATCCTTGAAGGGCAACTGGATTTGGAAAGTAGAGGTGTTTCTTGGGCACAGCTGGAAGGGAAAGCTCTGAGCCTGGGGCTGGGAGGTGCAGTGGTTTAGGTGTTGGGAGGAAGTCAGGGCTACGGAAGCCCCCGCATGTCACAGGTTTAGGTTTAAGACTCCTGCAAGACTCCTGGGAAGGACGTTTCCAGGAGAAAGGACAGGGCAGCTAAGGACACTGAGGAACTAGGAGAACCCACAGCGTGGGGGGGCGGGGTGCTAACGGTAAAGGATCTGACTGCTAATGAGGGAGATGCAAGCGACCTGGGTTCAGTGCCTGGGCTCGGAAGATCCCTTGGAGGAGGAAATGCCACCCTACTCAGGTATCCTTGCCTGGGGAATCCCATGGACAGAGGGGCCTGGTGGGCCACAGTCCACGGGGCTGCAGAGGCAAACACGGCAGAGCGACATAGCGCAGCACAGCAAGGGGCGGTCATTTCCTGAGCCCCACCCACGTGCCAGGGAACGTGGTGGGGCCTTGAGGGCACCTGGCGTGAAACAGAGGGCCAGGGCTGCCCCGAAGGAAAAGGAGGGCATCCCAGGCAGAAGGAGCATCATGTGCAGAGACCTCGGCGGGAGGGAGGGCCGCTTGGCCAGCAGCCAGGGACTATTGCGCAGGCGAGGAGATGCTGAGCAGCATCCTACAGACGAGACCGGGTCTACAGGTCAGTGAGGGCCTTAGGTACTCAGGTGTGTCCCACTCTGTACCACCCCGTGGACTGTAGGCTGCCAGGCTCCTTTCGCCTCTCACTGAATTCTTTCTGACCTGAGACATAAAGGACCAGAGTTCCTCGGATCCCATGAAATACCACCTAACGGTTTCATATGGATATCCTATGCTAAATGGAGTACAAAACATCTTCCTTACAGCAAATAACCCACCCAGAACTGCTGTCTATAATTTCCATGTGCTAGTTAAAAGGTCAAAGACTTGAGATGACTGATATTTACAAAGTAATATTTCCTTGTTTCAGAATTCTCCATGGGAAGAAAGAAACCTGTGCCTAGAATCCCTGGAAATTAGACCTGTTCCATTCACATCACTCCTTCCTGCACCATGGAGGCCTCTTCCCTCCATATTTTTATGGGATTTTGTTCTGTTACCTCCCGAGTTTATACTGTACAAGCACATATCAAATATCATAGGTCAAAAATGGAAACATTTCTTTGGGAGGGGAAATGTTTAGAAAATGTATTTCATGTAACTTACATTAAAATGGAGAAAAGATTTAATCTAAAACCAACAACAATAAAAACCAAACTCACATTGATGTTGAAATGGGGAAGAAATTTAATGTTAAACAAATAAAACCTTACTACTTATATCAACTGAGTAAGATCACCATCGTGAAAAGTAATATATCAGATGTAAGGTCATTACTTAAAAAGAAAAAAAGAAAATAGTCAAGTGGACGTTCAGCTCAGGGTCACCGGAGAACCCAAGGGAAATGGTGAGAGACTTGAATACTGATGGGGAGGTGAGGCAGGGACAGGGCCAGGAAGCCAAGGCTGCTCAGGGCCTGGCAGTGGGCGGCGCCTGGCAGCAGGGAACTCAGGCCAGAGGTAGGCCTTCCAGTGTCAGGCCTGCCAGAGGGACCCCCTGGAAGGGAAGGGGGAAGGGTGTGGCCGGAATGGGTTTCTGCCGCAAGGAATTCCCAGACAGGCTGCTGTCCTCCTCACACAGGAAGGCTCAGGCCCAGGAGACAGGGAGAGCCTTCCTCAGGGCTCCTGTCCTGCTGGGGCCTGAGCTGACATCAAGCTGGGTCCCCTAGGATGATCAGGGCACTAAGGTGGTGATGTCAGGGTTAGGGTCCACCACTGCCTCCTCCTGTGAGACCCGCAGCTGGCCCTCACGGGACCCCCTCGCTGAGAATCAGCTCAGCGCCCCATCTGACAGGGTCCCCAGTGACAGGCAGAGACACCGAGGCATGCTGAGCCACTGAAGGCCCCTTGGTCCTTGGGGCCTCCAGGCTTCCAAGCCTCTCCCATATCCCTGGGTCAGCAGAACATCCCGGTCCCTGACAGACAGGTCAGACCTGGAGAAGGGAAACCTGGCCTGATGCTGTGGTGTCGTCCCTGCAGACAAGAGGTGAGGGCAGTTAAAGGATTGGTGAAGGGCGAGCAGGAGGGTAAAGGTCGCTTCAGAAGATGGTTTCCGGGAAGGGGATCGTGCAGGGCCTTCTGGATGAGGTGGAGTTCCTCCAGAACCACCTGGATCACCTAGACCTGGATGAGGTTTCTGAAGAGCTGCCCCACAGAGGAGCAGAAATCCGTCAGGACTCCCCAAAGGGCCTTCACCGCACTGCAGACGGCCTCCAGGCAGGCCGCCGCCTTCTCCTGCAGCCAGGTCAGCACATCCCAACACCTCTGCTGGAGACGCCGCAGCATGCCTTGGAACCGCCGCAGGGCTCTGGCCCAGATGCTCTCTTCTGGGTTCTGGACCTCCAGACAGGCAGTGACTGAGGGTCTCTGGATTCTGCGGCGTACTTCTTGCCGTGCTTGCTGAAGCAAGGGACTGGACTCCTGCAGGGATTCCTGCAGGGACGGCGGCCTTTCAGGGACCACCCTGGGTGAGGCAGACCCCATTCCTTCCTGACCTGACCGAGGCCTCCCAGACCTTGGGAGGCGCTGGGACTCAGAAGCCCAGCCTAGCCCAACCCAAACTGCCTGCCTTCAGCCCAACAGCTCCGCGGACAGGAGGACTTCTCCCAGGGACTGGGCCTGGCCCCTCAGTTCCCCTCAAAGAAGGAACCCCGGTGCTTGGTTGTACCGGCCTGCAGGTGGTCGGCCTCTGAACTCAGCATCAGGCCCACGGGGCTCTTGAGGCAGGAAGCTGAGTCCAGGGCTCTGGCCACCGTGCGCTGAGTGGGGAGGCTGATGCCTTCAAGGCTGCACCACCTGAGATTTCAGGAACCATCCTCTTCATCCCTGACTCTAGGCAGCTCTGTGCACACACAGCAGCCCCAAGGACAAGAGAGACCAGTAGGGAGGGAAGGAAGGTGCTGAGACAGTGGCTCCAACTCACGGGAAGGTTCTCTTGAATGTGATCTTCTATGAATTCACAGACATCCTTGCTGAGTTTCTCCTGGGGAGAGGAAGTGTGCAGTCCGCACTCCTGCCTCGCTGCTGAGGTCAGTGCTCCCCACTGTGGCCTCCCAGCATCCAGGTGAGTCTGAAGGGAGCCAGGGCCCCAGACCCCATACCCTGGCTGATCCAACTCTGAGGACTACCCTTAGCAGGGGGCAAGGTCCAAACTCACCTCCATCTCTGCTAGGGCTGCCTCCATCTGGTGGGGAAAAAACACTGTTTAAAACACCCCCACCCTCTCTCACTTTCACCTTGAATCCAAGCCCCAGCTAGTTCTCATCTCTGCCCAGTCACCCCAATAGCTAATCCTCAACCTGGGGACCATGCTCTGGCATCCCTGCCCTGCCCTGTTGCCCTGTGGTCTGGACGCCGCCCTCAGCATCCCTGGGCCTCTGTATCTCCTCCCTGTACACTCACCTGCCACACAGGTGTGTGTTTGTCCAGTGTAAGGACTGGGCCCTGAGCTGTGACCCTCATCATCACCGTGAATATGAACCCACCCCTCCTCCCTCACACTGGGGAGGGTCGGGGGTGGGGCACACTGACCCACCTGTGCTTCTTCTGGTTCATTTCCGATCTTATCACAGAAGTTTTCCACCCGGGTGTGCTGTGAACAGAGATGGACTTGAGTAAAAGAAGCTCGATTCTTCTCCCTGCTGGGTCCTAAGTGGGCCAGATCGTTCTCGGCGTCACCCAGCAGAACCCAGACCTCCCGAGCCCCCAGCTATTCGTGGCGATGAGCTTCTTACCAGTATGATCCTCAGAGAAGCCAGGTTACGTGCGACTCCCTGTGGAGGTAACAGTGAAAATCAGGTTCTGGTCTTGTAACCACCGAGACCTGTTTTACAGCCCGTCCCCACTCCCCCCAAGGAGGACCCTTGCCCTGGAATAGGCGGTCCACCTGGTTCCCAGATGCCGAGCCCTCCGTGGTCCTGCTGAAAGCTGACCAGGGAGGAACTGGCACTGTCCACTCCTGTCTGAGGCGCTGACGGTGACAGTGGCCAGTCGTCCCGACCTCTGACCCTGCAGACCCCCTGACCCCAGCCCCTTTCCCTCCAGGCACTTGACTCCATCTCAGAGGTGGGAGGCACCCCAGCGACCCCTCGGGAGACTCCACCTAAGGGCGGGAATCTGGCGCTGTCCCCGCGGCCCTCTTGGTCCTGGGAGGTCACTGAGGCTCACAGCGCGTACAGGGCTCCCGTCTTGACGCCCTGTGTCCGGGGGACCCATCCTGTAAGCCCAGCATCACACACGACTGGGCAAAGAAACACCTCGAGGGGCCGTGGGGACACTCTGCTGCCCGCATCCTCCTCTCACTGGGCCCGGCTGCTCAGCCTGGCTCAGCCCGGGATGACCACGCCCAGACACCGGTGTGCCATGGCCCAGAGCCCCTGAGCATCTGGTTACCGTCAGAACTAGGTAGTTGAGTGGGACAGAGGGCGGAGGGCTCCCCCAAAAATAAGAATAGATTCTGAGCTCAGCGTGGCTTCAGCTGTTGATCCAGGCCCTGAGAGAAATGCTTTCAGCTTTTCTCTGAAAATCCTGGCCAGCCAACTAGACCCCAAACGCTGCAACCAAGATCCCTCAGAGACAGAAGAAATTCAATAAATAGGAATAAGCATGAGAAGGAGCACGAGGGTGGCTGATTCCTCGGACACTGCAGACGCTCCACGTTGGCTCCCCCACCACCATGATGACTCTAATTCCTACACTCACTCCAAGGTCCATTGCTCCTTCCTCGGTCCCAACACAGGCCCCCACACTGAGCTGCCCCCCAAACCGACCTCCCAGCAGGAGCCCCAACCCCACAGCCAGGACCTGCTACCTAAGGAAAGGGCTCAGAGCACCAGGAAACTGGAGTGTGTTTGTCAACAATTATGCAGAATTTCAGGCTGGTGACACTGGAGCATTCAACCAGGGTCATTGTGAGACTGGGCGCTTTGATGGCTCAGGTCCCATGTTTTGGCCCTCTGCTTCCCCACTGGGAAGGAAATGGCACCCACTCCAGTGTCTGCCTGGAGAAGCCCATGGACAGGGGAGCCTGGTGGGCTACAGTTCCCGGGTTCGCGAAGAGTCACCACTGAGCGACTCACACTTCACTTTCCCCTGTGGCCACCCCAGCACCCAGGGAGGGTGGGACAGAGGCTGCTGTGCGCAGAGCAGTCAGCAGGGCTGGGGCTGAGCCGGTGGGAGCCGGGACAGGCGGCAACTGAGACCACAGGCCCACTCTCCCCTGGTCTCTCTTTGTCACTCACCCTAGTGAAGCCCATGGTGGATTAGGGTCCTCCCGCTGGGACCTGGTGCAGGAAGAGTGGGAGGAAAAGTGCTTCAGTGACGCGGGCTCGCCCACCACCCTGGAGGGTCCTCCGCCTGCAGGTCTCCTCACCCCCACACCAGGCTCCCCAGAGCCCCTCACCTGAGATCCTGCAGCCAGAGCTCCAGCTAAGCAATGCCTTGCTGCCCACTGAGCCCCAGCCACTTAAGAGCCGGCCAGGGAGGGGCGGAGAGAGTGGGGCTCTGCTGGTGAAGGGGGCAGGGTCGGGTTGGTTAAATTAGAGACAGAAACTGAGACAGAAATAGTCGCAGACACAGAGCCAGGAGAGGGGGGTCAGAAGGAGGGGAAGACATGCAGCCAGAGGTCTGAGGGGCCGGGGCGGGGAGGGCGTGTCCCTTACACTCAGGGCCCAGTGGTCAGGGCCCCTCCTCCCTGAGCTGGATATGGGATCTCTGAGCCCAACTTGGGCAGTACCCCGCCACGATTGGTGGAGAACAGGGAGGGACTGGGGAAAGTCCAGACTTGGGACGATAGTTTGTGAAGCTTCTCGGGGAGCCGACCAGGGCCCTGGAACAGACTGCACCCCACCTCACATCCAGAGAAGCTTCTGCAGCCGCCCTGCCCTCAGGAAGTCACAGGACCTGCAGGGGCCCTGAGCTGGAGATTCTCCCGCGGGGCCAGCATCCACGGCAGGGGCCGGGCCTGTATGCCTACCCACAGGATGTGTCCCTCAGAAGGGGCTGAAGGGAGCCTGACTGACTGTCTGGGCCCCGCTGACCAGGGTCTCCTGAACCTGCTCGGTCACCGCGCCAGGGGTCTCCATGCCCTGCTCAACCCCACAGCGCTTGACTCTCACAGCCTGGCCCAGCTCCCCTGAGACCACAGCCCCTCACAGCCATGGCCTGGCATCTGTCTTAGAAACCCAGGGCCGCCATAACAAAGAGCCACACACCCGGGTCTCAGCAATACACATTTACTCACAGTGGAGCCTCGAAATTGAAATCCAGGGTCAGCAGGCAGCGGTTGCTCTGCCAGCCCTGAGGGAAGCATGTGTTCCACGCTTCTCCCCTAGGCGTGTAGACGGCTGTCTCCAGGTCTACATGGCGCCCTCCCTAGACAAGTATCTGTCTCCTAATTCCCCATTTTCAGAGGTCACCAGCCATAATGGATTAGAGCCCACCCTAAGGACCTCATGCTAACTTGATTCCCTGGAAAGACCCACCTCCAGGTGCTGGTGGTTAGGACTTCACCGGGCGCATTTAGGGGAACAGGATTCAGTGTCTAATACCCTTGAAGGGGAACCGGCCTCCTTATTGACCACCCATGTGCACCCCATGGGGACGAACCTAGGAATCCCGCTCCTCAGGTAAAGTCTCTCTTAGGTCCACCAGACCCCAGCTGCATCCCCTGCCCCTTAGGAGCCCTTCAGTTGTCTGAAACTCCCTTCCCACACCCAGGAGGTCCAGATCCTTCCCTGAGCCAGCTCAGAACTCCAGGGCGGGAGGGAGACAAAAGAACTGCTCTTGTTTCAGCTGCAGGCTTCCCTGGTGGCTCAGAAGGTAGAGAATCTGCCTGCAATGCAGGAGATCTGGGTTCGATACCTGAGTCGGGAACATCCCCCTGGAGAAAGGAACCCACTCCACTATCATGGCTCAGAGAACTCCACTGACTGCTTTGTTCATGAGTCACAGAGTCAGACACGGCTGAGCGCCTTTCAGTTGCTCAGCTGCACGCCTCATTTCCAGGTCTGATCTCTGGAGATGGGACACTGGGCACCTCCACATCTGTCTCAGGAAGGCCACCTCCTGAAAGGCATTTCGTGTCTCACTGTGGGCTGAACCATTTTCTTTATAGAGTTTTAGTGAGATGTAATTCACATACCATATCATTCACCCAGAAAAGTGCCTAATTTAATGCACAGTCCTACTCAACCATCACCACCATCAATTTCAGAACATTTTTATCATCTCAAGAAACCATCCTGAACCCCTAAGCCGTCATCCTCCAGGGCCCACCACCACGTAATTGCCAAGTCTGTTTTTAACTTTTTGAGGTACCACTAGACTATTTCCCGAGGCTTCCCTGGTAGCTCAGGGGTAAAGAATCTGCCTGCAAAGCGAGAGATCCAGGTTCAATCCGTGGGTCAGGGAAGATCCCCGGGAGGACGACATGGCAACCCACTCCAATATTCTTGCCTGGAGAACCCCATGGACAGAGGAGCCTGGGTGGGTACAGTCTATGGGGCCACGGAGGCAGCATGAGCGTGCACCCACACACAGAATGGGGGTGTAAGTTTTCTGGCTCCATGCCCTTACCACATGTATCATTTGCAATTTTTTGTCCCCATTCGGTGGGTTGTCTTTCTACTTTTCCGGTGTTGCCCTTAGAAATACTAAAGTTTTAAGTGTTTCTATTTTAATATTTTGTATCATTTATTTCCCATTCTTTAAATAACATAATTCAATGCAGTATGGCATTTTTGTTAGTCAGACTTCATGAAGTCTGAGAGGCTGGAGAAGTGTCCATTGTTGCAGTGAAAGGAGCCTCAGATGTCACAGGGGACAATCCTCTCTGGGCCCCTCCAACCAACCTTTGGTTGCTCCCCCAGGTCATTCTCAGCGACCCTGTCCCTCTTCAATACTCGATTGCAGCCTCTTCTGTAAAACAGTGATTCCGGTCTGTCACGTTCCTGCCATTAAACTTCACCTTGGGGCTCCATCACTGCTCCGAGGAAAGGAAGGGTTTTCTCTCCTATTATTTTATTGTCCTGCTTCAGGGCTGATAAGCTTTTTTGACTACAAGTTTCCTCCTCCTCATACTTAGAAAGGGTCCTGACAGAGGCCCACATGGCTTCTGGTGCCTTTGAATTCCCAGGTCCCTGGCTGGTTGAAGACACCTGGCTGTCATCCTCCTTCTGGTCATGACTACGCTGGGCTCCATGCCCCTGGGTCAGCTCTTGCAGCACTGTGGGCCCGCTGAGGCTGGTGGCACATTAAGAAAGGGTGGGTATGTGCCTCCAGCCATGGGGGTGACCCTCTCTCACCCAGGCCACGAGTGGGCTCTGCAAACACAGGAAGAGGGTGGCCCCTGGGTGGAGAACACGGAGGGGACACACGAGTCAGAAGACAGAGACCAGGGACGGCAGCTGCTGGCCCTGGTCCCTTGCAGATTGGGGCCACCCCCCCAGCCCACCCCCACATCAACCACCCAGTTTGTTCAAAGGCAGATTCCTGGCCCCAGACCCAGAGTGAGGATTCACAGTGAAGACATGGAATCTGCACGTTTAAACTTCCCTAGGTCATTCTCTCTTTTTCTTGGACCACACCGATCGGCTTGAAGGATCTTAGTTCTGGGACTCGAAATTTAACTCAGGCCATGATGTGAGAGCACCAGATTCTAACCACTGGACCACCAGGCAACTCCCTTCCTGGGTCATCCTGTGTGGACTATTCCAGAGGCAGAGTTGCAGAGGCACTCATTTAGATCCTGAATTCAGCGGGGAGGGGGCTCATTGAGGTGGCCCTTGTTCCACCCACTTGTCACCCAGGAGCACTGAGGAGGCAGTGACCCCAGACTGACAGGGACCAGTCCACTGTCTTCCCACCAGCATCGAGCTGATGGGAGCCAAGGGGCTCTGGATGGGGCGGCAGAGGCTCAGGTGTGGAGGTGGGAGAGGTGTTTTAGGAGCAGGAGGCTGTCCTACTGACTGTGGGGCGGCTCTGGTACCAGCATGCTGAGCAACCAAGGATGGCCACAGGGGCCGTCTCAGGAGCATCACCCACGTGTGAACCACGGATGTCACCCCGGACTTGGGACACATGCTCAGGGGTGGTCTCAGAGCTGGGTTATGGACCCCACCAACGTGCTTCGATTGGCACTTCGTGGAGGCAGGACAGGATGAGAAACATTAGAGCAGAGGCTGGAGAGCTGGCTCAGCTGGCAGTGGGCAGTGGGGCTGTCCTGTAAAGAGTCAAGCACTTGGGACAGCTGCTGTTGGCAGGCGACGCAGGGCTGCATGATTTAGCCGCCTGAGCTCTGAGAAAGGCCAGGTGTTCCGGGAAAAGGAGAGTCCGGCGGGGTCATGGCCAGGGGCAGGGGAGGAAGGCCCAGGAGGCCGCACTCAGGGCATTCAGTTCCAAGGCCGGCCCTGTGTCTCCGCCCTCCTGGACTTAGCTCCACCGGCATCCCCAGCTGCATCCTGGCTGTGCCCCACCCCTGGGACAGACTTCCCACAGCCACAACCCGCCGGGGCCCGTAGGTGATCCGCTCCCTTCCACGCAGCCACACGTCCCCCTCAGGAGGAAGCCAGGCCCCCAACCAGCAGGGACAGAAGAGGCAGGAGGGGCACCGAAGGCAGCCCTGCAGCCTGACTGATCCAGCAATGACCCTGCAGTCTCTGAGCTTAACTGTCGCTCTCGGGGGTCTGGGGGCCAAGGGGCCCACACTGGGGGCGGGGAAGTCCAGGAACTTCGGACCCACGGGATGGGGGTGTCTGGCTCGGCTTTGATGCTGCCCTTGGGGAAGCGTCTGTAGTGGACGCGCTTGAAGAAGTACCTGTGTGTGACCTTCGCGGAGGGAGAGGTTGGGGGTCTGGTCCACGCCTGCCCACGCTCCAGACCCCTCTCTCTGCACCGCTTCTCCCCCCATCCCAGGGTCTGCAGGCCCCACGACCCCACGGCCCCTGGCCCCCCATCGCCCGGCCCCCCGGGTGCGCGAGCTCTCCCACCCGTGGTGCTGACGGTGACATCGTTGGGGGGCGGCAGCGCGCCCTCCCTGAGGCTCAGATCGCGCAGGTAGCCGGGGTCTAGGCGCGCCGCCGCCTCGTCGTAGTGCCGGTACTGCCTTCCCGAATCAGGTAGGTCTTCCGGTTGAGCCGCCAGGAGACGCGGCGTCCACCTCCGCCCCGGGGGGCAGCGCCAGCTCGGTGAGCGGGCGCGCGGCGCCCTCTAGCAGCCGGCCCTGGAACGACCAGAACTGCGGGCCTGCGGGCCGGGCGGAGGCGGGTAGGCCGCGCTAAGCATGCCCTGCGCTAGCCCCCCACCACTGGGACCCTGCTACTGCCGCTAAGTCGCTTCAGTCGTGTCCAACTCTGTGCGACCCATAGACGGCAGCCCACCAGGCTCCCCTGTCCCTGGGATTCTCCAGGCAAGAACACTGGACTGGTTGCCATTTCCTTCTCCAATGACTGAAAGTGGAAAATGAAAGGAAAGTCGCTCAGTCGTGTCCGACTCTTTGCGATCCCATGGACTGCAACCTACCAGGGTCCTCCGTCCATGGGGTTTTCCAGGCAAGAGTACTGGAGTGCGGTGCCATCGCCTTCTTCGCAAGGAAGAAACTCCGGCACTGATTTAGATCCTGAATTCTGTGATGAGCTGGGGTGGGGGGCAGTCAATAGGTGGCCCACGTCCCACCCACTCATCACCCAGGAACGTTGAGGAAGCAGTTACCCCAGATTGAGCCGGAACCAGTCCGGGTACCAGTCCACAATCTTCCCGCAGCATGAACTGATGGGAGCCAAACAGTTCCTGAGAGGATGGCAGAGGCTCAGATGTGCAGGAGCAGAGAGGTGTTTCAGATGCACGAGCGTATCCCCCTGAAAGTGGGCAGTTCTGGCTCCAGTCTGCTGACCGGAGAGAGGGTGCACGGAGGCCAACTGTGGAGCATCATCTATGTGTGACTAGTGATGTCACCCAGGACTTGGGGCACGGTGATCAAGGGTGTTCTCAGGGCTGATGCGGGGTCCTTAGCAATGTGGGTTGATTGGATTTCACAGAAGCAGGACAGGGTGACAAACATCCCAGAGGGCCTGGAGAGGCAGGCTAGGGTTCGGCATCCCGGGGGTGGACGGTGGGGCCCGTCCTTAAAGAACCAAACAGGTTGGCACAGTTGCTGACAGGAGGGGCCTGGGCTGCGTGGCACAAAGACTGGGGCCTTCAGGATGGAATAAAGGTGCTGAGCCCTCTGGGGGCCCCTCAATCCAAGCGAAGTGGAGGCTGTCTCCCTGCCCTGGGCTGCCCCACAGGGCTTGTCCCTCCCAGCCTGGCCAGCCTCCTTGCTGAGGCAACAGCCTCTCTGAGCCCAGCACCTCCATGGCCTTCTCGTAAGTCTCTCAGGCCCAGGGCAACCATAACAAAGAACCACAGGCCCGTGTATCAACAACACACATTTTTTCTCTCACAGTGGAGCCCATAAGTTGAAGTCAAGGTATTAGCAGGTATGGTTCTTCTGAGAGCGCTGAGGGAAGCCTGTGTTCCAGATCTCTCCTAGGCTTGTAGACAGCCATCTCAACGTCTACACGGCACCCTCTCCAGTAACGTATGTGTCTCCTAATCCCCCATTTTCATAAGGTCACCAGTTATAATGGATTAGCGCCCACCCCAAGGACCTCATTTACCTTGATTCCTTATAAAGACCATCTCCAGATGACATGGCATTCAGAGGACTTCAGCATAGGAATTTGGGGACACAGTGAGACGTCTGAGATCCAACTGGATTTGGAAAGTAGAGGTGTTTCTTGGGCACAGCTGGAAGGGAAAGCTCTGAGCCTGGGGCTGGGAGGTGCAGTGGTTTAGGTGTTGGGAGGAAGACAGGGCTACGGGAGCCCCCACATGTCACAGGTTTAGGTTTAAGACTCCTGCAAGACTCCTGGGAAGGATGTTTCCAGGAGAGAGGACAGGGCAGCTTAGAGACTGAGGAACTAGGAGAACCCACAGCATGGGGGTCGCTAGCAGTAAGGGATCTGACTGCTAATGAGGGAGATGAGAGCGACCCGGGTTTAGTGCCTGGGCTCGGAAGAGCCCCTGGAGAAGGAAATGCCACCCCACTCCAGTATCCTTGCCTGGGAAATCCCACGGACAGAGGGGCCTGGTGGGCCACAGTCCACAGGGCTGCAGAGGCCAACACGGCAGAGCAACATAGCGCAGCACAGCAAGGCGCGGTCATTTCCTGAGCCCCACCCACGTGCCAGGGAACTTGGTGGGGCCTTGAGGGCACCTGGCGTGAAATAGAGGGCCAGGGCTGCCCCGAAGGAAAAGGAGGGCATCCCAGGCAAAAGGAGCAGCATGTGTGGAAACCACGGCAGGAGAGAGAGGCGCTTGGCCAGCAGCCAGGGACTATTGCCCAGGGGAGGAGATGCTGAGCAGCGTCCTGCGGATTAGCCGAGTCTGACAGGTCAGTGAGGGCCTTAGGTGCTCAGGTGTGTCCGACGCTGTGCCACCCCGTGGACTGTAGGCTGCCAGGCTCCTTTCGCCTCTCACTGCATTCTTTCTGAGCTGAGACATAAAGGACCAGAGTTCCTCAGATCCCTTGAAATACCACCTAACAGTTTCAAATGGAAATCCTATGCTAAATGGAGTACATTGGGAGAATGGCATTGAAACATGTATACTATCACGTAAGAAACGAAGTGCCAGTCTATGTTCGTTACAGGATACAGGATGCTTGGGGCTGGTGCATGGGGATGATCCAGAGAGATGATATGGGGTGGGAGGTTGGAGGGGGATTCAGGATTGGGAGCTTGTATACACCCATGGTGGATTCATGTCAATATATAGCAAAACCAATACAGTATTGTAAAGTAAAAATAAAATTTTAAAAAATAAAACAAAAATATATTTTTTAAAAAATGGAGTACAAAACATCTTCTTTACAGCAAATATCCCACTAAAAACTGCTGTCTGTAATTTGCATACGCTAGTTAAAGCTCAAAGCCATGAGATGACTCCTATTTACATAAGTTATACTTCCTTATTTCAGAATTCTCCATAGGAAGAAAGAAACTTGTGCCTAGAATCCTTGGATTTACACCTATTCCATTCAGATCACTCCCTCCTGCACCATGGAGGACTCTTCCCTCCATATTTTTATTGGATTTTGTTCTGTTACCTCCCGAGTTTATACTCTACATGCACATATCACATACCATTGCTCAAAAACGGAAACATTTCTTTGGAGGGAAATGTTTAGAAAATGTATTTCATGTAACTTACATTGAAATGGAGAAAAGATTTAATCTAAAACCAACAATAAGAACTATAAAATACAAACTCATATTGACATTGAAATGGGGAAGAAATTTAACCTTAAAGAAATAAAACCTTACTACTTATATCAACTGAGTAACCTCACCATTGAGGGAAGTAGTATATCAGATGTAAGGTCATTATGTAAAAAGATAAAAAGGAAATAGTCAAGTGGACATTTAGCACAGGGTCACCGGAGAACGCAGGGGCAAGTGTGAGAGACTTGAATACAGATCGGGAGGGGAGGCAGGGACAGGGCCAGGAAGCCAAGGCTGCTCAGGGCCTGGCAGTGGGCGGCTCCTGGCAGCAGGGAACTCAGGCCAGAGGTAGGCCTTCCAGTGTCAGGCCTGTCAGAGGGACCCCCTGGAAGTGAGGGGGAGGGTGTGGCTGGAATGGGGCTCTGCCACAAGGAACTCCCAGACAGGCTGCTGTCCTCCTCACACAGGAAGGCTCAGGCCCAGGAGACAGGGAGAGCCTTCCTCAGGGCTCCTGTCCTGCTGGGGCCTGAGCTGACAGTGAGCTCGGTCCCCTAGGATGATCAGGGCACTAAGATGCTAACGTCAGGGTCAGGGTTCACCACTGCCTCCTCCTGTGAGACCCACAGCCGGCCCTCAGGTGACTCCCTCACTGAGAATCAGCTCAGCGCCCCATCTGACAGGGTCCCCAGTGACAGGCAGAGACACCGAGGCATGCTGAGCCACGGAAGGCACCTTGGTCCTTGGGGCCCCGGGCTTCTAAGCCTCTCCCACATCCCTGGGTCAGCAGAGCATCCCGTCACTGACAGACAGGTCAGACCTGGAGAAGGGAAACCTGGCCTGATGCTGTGGTGTCGTCCCTGCAGGACAGGAGGTGAGGGCAGTTAAAGGATGGGTCAAGGGTGAGCAGGAGGGTAAAGGTCGCTTCAGAAGATGGTTTTCGGAAAGGGGATCGTGCAGGGCGTTCTGGATGAGGTGGAGTTCCTCCAGAACCACCTGGGGCTCCTAGACCTGAATGAGGTTTCTGAAGAGTTGCCCCACAGAGGAGCAGAAATCTGTCAGCACTCCCCAGACGGCCTTCACCGCACTGCAGACGGCCTCCAGGCAGGCCGCCGCCTACTCCTGCAGCCAGGTCAGCACATCCCAACACCTCTGCTGGAGACTCCGCAGCATGCCTTGGAACCGCCGCAGGGCTCTGGCCCAGATGCTCTCTTCTGGGTTCTGGACCTCCAGACAGGCAGTGACTGAGGGTCTCTGGATTCTGCGGCGTACTTCTTGCCGTGCTTGCTGAAGCAAGGGACTGGACTCCTGCAGGGATTCCTGCAGGGACGGCGGCCTTTCAGGGACCACCCTGGGTGAGGCAGACCCCATTCCTTCCTGACCTGACCGAGGCCTCCCAGACCTTGGGAGAAGCTGGGACTCAGAAGCCCAGCCTAGCCCTACCCGAACTGCCTGCCTTCAGTCCAACAGCTCCACAGACAAGAGGACTTCTCCCAGACACTGGGCCTGGTACCTCGGTTCCCTCGAAGAAGGAACCCTGGTGCTTGGATGTACCTGCCTATAGGTGGTTGGCCTCTGAACCCAGCACCAGGCCCACGTGGCTCAGAGCAGGAAGCTGAATCCAGGGCTCTGGCCACCGTGCGCTGAGTGGGGAGGCTGATGCCCACAAGGCTGCACCACCTAAGATTTCAGGGACCCCCTCTTCATCCCCCACTCCAGGGAGCTCTGTGCACGCGCAGCAGCCCTAAGGACAAGAGAGACCAGTGGGGAGGGGAAGGAAGGCGCTGAGACAGTGGCTCCAACTCACGGGAAAGTTCTCTTGAATGTGATCTTCAATGAATTCACAGACATCCTTGCTGAGTTCCTCCTGGGGAGAGGAAATGTGCTGTCTGCACTCCTGCCTCGCTGCTGAGGTCAGTGGTCCCCACTGTGGCCTCCCGTGCATCCAGGTGAGTCTGAAGAGAGCCAGGGCCCCAGACCCCATACCCTGGCTGATCCAACTCTGAGGACTACCCTTAGCAGGGGGCAAGGTCCAAACTCACCTCCATCTCTGCTAGGGCTGCCTCCATCTGGTGGGGAAAAAACACTCTGTTTAAAACACCCCCACCCTCTTTCACTTTCACCGTGAATCCCAAGCCCCAGCTAGTTCTCATCTCTGCCCAGTCACCCCAATAACTAACCCTCAACCTGGGGACCATGCTCTGGCATCCCTGCCCTGCCCTCGTTGCCCTGTGGTCTGGACGCCGCCCTCAGCATCCCTGGGCCTCCGTATCTCCTCCCTGTACACTCACCTGCCACACAGGTGTGCGTTTGTCCAGTGTAAGGACTGGGCGCTGAGCTGTGACCCTCATCATCACCCTGACTGTGAACCCACCCCACCTCCCTCACACTGGGGAGGGTCGGGGGTGGGGCACACTGACCCACCTGTGCTTCTTCTGGTTCATTTCCCATCCTATCACAGTAATGATCCACAGAGCTGTGCTGTGAACAGAGATGGACTTGAGTAAAAGAAGCTCGGTTCTTCTCCCTGGGGGGCCCCAAGTGGCCCAGATCATTCTAGGCATCACCCAGCAGAACCCAGGCCTCCCGAGCCCCAGCTATTCATGGGGATGAGCTTCTTACCAGCATGCTCCTCAGAGAAGCCTGGTCATAATGGACTCCCTGTGGAGGTAACAGTGAACCTCAGTTTCTGGTCTTGTAACCACGGAGACCTGTTTTACAGAACCACCCCTGGACCGAGGAGGACCCTTGCTCTGGAATAGGCGGTCCACCTGGTTCCCAGATGCCTAGCCCTCTGTGGTCCTGCTGACAGCTGACCAGGGAGGAACTGGCGCCGTCCTCTCCTGTTGAGGCACTAACGGTGACAGCGGCCAGCCTTCCCGGCCTCTGACCCTGCAGCGGAACGTTTGACCAGCATCATTGTGAGACTGGGCGCTTTGATGGCACAGGTCCCATGTTTTCCTTCCCAGTGGGAAGGAAATGGCACCCGCTCCAGTGTCTCTGCCTGGAGAAGCCCATGGACAGGGGAGCCTGGTGGGCTACAGTTCCCGGGTTCGCAAAGAGTCGGACACCACTGAGCTACTCAACTTTCACTTTCCCTGTGGCCACCACAGCGCCCAGGGAGGGTGGGACAGAGGCTGCTGTGCGCAGAGCAGTCAGCAGGGCTGGGGCTGAGCTGGTGGGAGCCGGGACCGGTGGCAACTGAGACCACAGGGCCACTCTCCCCTGGTCTCTCCTCGTCACTCACCTTAGCGAAGCCCCTGGTGGATTAGGGTCCTCCCGCTGGAACCTGGTGCAGGAAGAGTGGGAGGAAAAGTGCTTCAGTGACGCGGGCTCACCCACCACCCTGGAGGGTCCTCTGCCTGCAGGTCTCCCCACCGCACACCGGGCTCCCCAGAGCCCCTCACCTGAGATCCTGCAGCCAGAGCTCCAGCTGAGCACTGCCTGGCTGCCTGCTGAGCCCCAGCCACTTAAGAGCCGGCCAGGGAGGGGCGGAGAGGGTGGAGCCCTGCTGGGGGAGGGGGCAGGGTCGGTTGGGTGTGTTTGAGACAGAAACTGAGACAGAAATAGAAGCAGAAACCGAGGAGGGTGGGGGGAGTCAGAAGGAGGGGATGACGTGGAGCCAGAGGTCCGAAGGGCTGGGGCGGAGAGGGCGTGTCCCTTACACTCAGGGTCCAGGGGTCAGGGTCTCTCCTCCCTGAGCTGGGTTGGGATCTCTGAGCCCAGCTTGGGCCATACCCCACCACCATTGGTTCGAGCACAGGGAGGGACCAGGGAAAGTCCAGACTTGGACTTGAGAAAGCTTCGGGGGGAGCCGACCAGGGCCCTCGAACAGACTGCACCCCACTTCACATCCAGAGAAGCTTCTGTAGCCACCCTGCCCTCAGGAAGTCACAGGACCTGCAGGGCCCTGGGGTGGAGACTCTCCCCGGGCCCCGGCATCCAGGGCAGGGGCCAGGCCTGATTGCCTGACACACAGGATGGGGCCCAGGAGGGTCTGAAGGGAGCCTTGCTGACCAACTGACCCCAATGACCAGGATCTCCTGAGCCCCATGGGGAGCCCTTCTGTCCCAAGCTACAGTGGCAGGAGTCTCCCTGGCCCTGGCATTCCCCACAGGGCTTGACTCTCACAGCCTGGCCCACCTCCCCCTGAGACCACAGCCCCTCACAGCCCAACACAGCACGGCCTTGTGTATGTCTTAGAGACCCAGGGCCGCCATAACAAAGAGCCACAGACCTGGGTCTCAGCAACACACGTTTGTTCTCTCCCAGTGCAGCCAAGGCTCACTCTGTGTGTGTGTGTGTGTGTATGTGTGTGTGTGTGTATGTGTGTGTGTGTGTGTGTGTGTGTGTGTTGTGGGGGAAAGACAGCTGTTAGAGCCAACTGTGGGCAAGGCCAACCAGTCTCACCCTGGAGCGATTTCTCCTCTCCAGTCTACCCCCTTGATCAGTACAATATCCTCCAGCGTATTCACCTGTTTAATTAAAATTGAATAAAACTTAAAACCCCAGATGTTAGAGTAAAACAGGAAACCTGTTCGTGCGGAACGTTGGTAACTAATTCACACTGAAAATGCTAGCAGCTGATTAATTCAAACTGAAAAACGAAACCTGCCTGCAGGTAAGTTGGGTTGACCATGGAGGATTCCTAACAACCCATAGGAGCGTGCCTGGTAGCTCAGCTGGTAAAGAATCTGCCTGCAATGCAGGAGACCTGGATTGGATTCCTGGGTCGGGAAGACCCCCTGGAGAAGGGATAAGCTACCCGCTCCAGTATTCTTGGGCTTCCCTGGTGGTGCAGTCGGTGGCTCCCGCCTATACAGGAGACTTGGGTTCAATTCCTGGGTTGGGCAGATCCTCTGCAGAAGGCGATGACAACCCACTGCAGGAGTTTTACCTGGAGAATCCGCATGAATAGAGAAGCTGGTGGGCTACAATCATGGGGTCAGGAAGAATCAGACATGACTGAGCGACGAAGTACACACAGCGCAGTGGAGCCTAGACGTTGAAATCAAGGTGTTAGCAAGTTTAGCTCCACTGAGAGCCCTGAGGGAAGCATGATTTCCAGGCTTGTCTCCTAGGTGTGTAGACAGCTGTCTCTACGTCTAAGTGGAGCCAACCTTAGACAAGTATCTGTCTCCTAATTCCCCATTTTCATAAGGTCACCAGTCATAATGGATTAGGGCCCACCCTAAAGACCTCATTTTAACTTGATTCCCCATAAAGACCCACCTCCAGGTAAGGTGACATTCCAAGGTGCTGGTGGTTTGAACTTCAGCATAGGAATCTGGGGAAAGACAAGTCAACCTCTAATATCCTTGTGCAGGAGCCAGGCTCTGTAAAGGGGCTATCAGTGTGGGCCCCAGAGGGACAGACCTACAAAACTCACTCCTCGGGGAAAGTCTCTCTTGGGTTCACCAGACCCCAGCCGGCATCCTCTGCCCCTTCGGAGCCCATTCAATTGTCTGAGACCGCCTTTCCACACCCAGGAAAACCAGATCCTTCCCTGAGCCTCCTATGAATTCCAGGCCAGGAGGGAGACAGGGAGCTGATCCTGTTTCAGCTGCAAGTCACATTTCCAGGTCTCCTTTCCAGAAACCAGGCCCCTAAGAGGGGATGCTCAGCCCCTCCATGCCTTTCTCCAGAGTACAATCATCTGAAGGCATTTTATGTTTCATTGCGGACTCAGCCGTTTTCTTCACAATTTTGGTTGACATATAATTCTCATACCAGACAATTCACCCAGGAAAGGGCCCAGTTCAATGCAGAAACCTATTCAACCATCACCACAATTAATTTCAGAATACTTTCCATCACCTTGTCAGGCGAGTGTATGTTCCCCGGTTCTGTCTCGTCACAACAGAGATTTGGAGTGTCGGACATTAAAGCCCTCGGCGCGGCACAGCTCTCGGCTCTTGGACAGACCGTGTAATAGCTCTTAGACAGATCAGTGTTACACCTCTATTTTATTTAGAAAATAGCAGGAAAATCCATCCACGAGGCGCGAGGGCATGCCCACCCGAAGACGCGAAGAGAAGAGAGTTGGGGAGAACACCAGCGCACAGGAGAGAGACCCCCCAGGACCTTTGGCTCCTCTCCTCATGTGTCTTTTCCTCCCCCCGGGCCTGCCCTGTGTAAGCGAGCAGCCAGCAGTGCTGTTTGCTCCGCCTGAGGTCCTCACTCCGCTCCTCGGACCTTCCTTTGCTGTTTTTGCTGGCTTCTCCCTTCCTTGTCTTTTAGCCACCGCCATTCTGGGCTCCTCTTTCCTATTCTAACTACCTAACAACCTCAAGCAGCCAGTCTCCACCCCTAAGCCATCATCCTCCAGGGCCCACTACCAGGCCACCCCTAAGTCTGCTTTCAGCATTTTGAGGTACCACTGGACTATTTCCCAAGGTCATAAAACCACTGCACATTGCCAGCATCAGTATATCACAGTTCTAATTTCTCCGATCCTCATCAGCCTTATGATCACAACTTCTTGATTCTGGGCATCCTAGTGGGCATGAAGAGGTATCTCACTCTGATTTTTATTTGCATTTCCCCAGAGACAAATGATGTTGAGCATCCCTTCATATGTGTGTGGACTACATCTATAGATTTCTTGGAGAAATGTATACACTGATCCTCAGCACTTTTTTAAACTGGGTTATTTGTCTTTTTAAGTTGTCAGAAGAGTTTTATGTTCTGTATACCAATCCCTTATCAGATACATTGTTTGCAAAATTTTTGTTCCCATCTGTGGTTGTCTTTTCATTTTTCTGATGGATTACTTTGAAACACAAAAGCTTTTACATTGTTTCTTGGGACTGTTTTGTTCATTTCAGTCACTCAGTCATGTCCAACTCTTTGCCACCCCATGGGCTGCAGCATGCCAGGCTTTCCTGTCCATCACCAACTCCTGGAACTGTACTATTCTTTAATGATATAATTCAGAAAGATTATAATTCTTTAACTTCTATAATTCAATGTGATGTGGCATTTTTGTGAAGCAGACTTCATGAAGTCTGAGAGGCGGGAGAAGCTCAGGTGTGGAGGTGGGAGAGGTGTTTTAGGAGCAGGAGGCTGTCCTACTGAATGTGGGCGGCTCTGGTACCAGCGTGCTGACCAGAACCAAGGATGGGCCACAGGGGCCGTCTCAGGAGCATCACCCACCTGTGAACCACGGATGTCACCCTGGACTTGGGACACATGCTCAGGGGTGGTCTCAGAGCTGGGTTTGGGACCCCACCAATGTGCTTCGATTGGCATTTCGTGGAGTCAGGACAGGAAGAGAAACATTAGAGCAGAGCTGGAGAGCTGGCTCAGTAAGGGGAGATGGGGCTTTCCTGTGAACAGCCAAGCACTTGGGAGAGCTGCTGTTGGCAGGTGGGGCGGGAATTCAGTCCCCTGAGCTCCGGGAAAGGCCAGGTGTTCGCCGAAAAGGAGAGTCCGGCGGGGTCATGGCCAGGGGCAGGGGAGGAAGGCCCAGGAGGCCGCACTCAGGGCATTCAGTTCCAAGGCCAGCCCGCTCTCTCCGCCCTCCTGGACTTTCCTCCACGGGCATCCCGGCTGCATCCTGCCTGAGTCCCGCCCCTGGGACAGACTTCCCACAGCCACAACCCGCGGGGGCCCCGTGGGCGATCCATTTCCTTCCACGCAGCCGCAGGTCCCCCTCAGGGGGAGGACCGGCTCCCCACCAGCAGGGACAGGAGAGGCAGGAGGGGCACCGAAGGCCGCCCTGCAGCCTGACTGATCCCGCACTGACAGTCGCAGTCTCCGGGCTTAAGGGTCGCTCTGGGGGGTCTGGGGGCACGAGGGCCCACACTGGGGGCGGGGCAGTCCAGGAACTTGGGCCCCTGGGTTGGGGGAGTCCGGCTCGGCTTTGATGCTGCCCTTGGGGAAGCGCCAATAGTGGACGCCCTTGAAGAAGTAGGTGTCACCTGCGGGGAGGGAGAGGTTTGAGGGGCTGGTCCACGCCTGCCCACCCTCCAAACCCCTCTCTCCGCACCGCTTCTCCCCCCACCCCGGGGTCTGCAGGCCCTACCACCCCACGGCCCCTGGCCCCGCATCGCCCGGCCCCCCAGGAGCGCGAGCTCTCCCACCCGTGTTGCTGACGGTGACATCGTCGGGGGCCGGCGGCGCGCCCTCCCAGAGGCTCAGGTCGCGCGGGTAGCCGGGGTCCGGGCGCGCCGCCGCCTGGTCCTACCGCCAGTACTGCCGCCCCCGGATCAGGAAGGTCTTCCGGTTGAGCCGCCAGGAGACGCGGCGTCCACCTCCTCCCCGGGGGGCAGCCCCAGCTCGGTGAGCGGGCGCGCGGCGCCCTCTAGCAGCCGGTCCTGGAACGACCAGAACTGCGGGCCTGCGGGCGGGGCGGCGGCGGGTGAGCCGAGCTGCGCGTTCCCCGCGCTAGCCACCCCTGCTACTGCTGCTAAGTCGCTTCAGTCGTGTCCGACTCTGTGCGACCCATAGACGGCAGCCCACCAGGCTCCCCTGTCCCTGGGATTCTCCAGGCAAGACCACTGGAGTGGTTGCCATTTCCTTCTCCAATGACTGAAAGTGGAAAATAAAAGTGAAGCGGCCCAGTCGTGTCCGACTTTTTGGGACCCCACGGACTGCAGCCTACCAGAGTCCTCGGTCCATGGAATTTTCCAGGCAAGAGTACTGGAGTGGGGTGCCATCGCCTTCTCCGCAAAAGAAGAGAATCCGGCACTGATTTAGATCCTGAATTCTGTGATGAGATGCGGTGAGGGGTGGTCAATAGGTGGCCCAGGTCCCACCCACTCATCACCCAGAACGGTGAGGAAGCAGTGAGCCCAGACTGAGAGGGGCCAGTCCGCAGTCTCCCCACAGCATCAACTGATGGGAGCCAAGCAGTTCCTGAGAGGACAGCAGAGGGTCAGGAATGGAGGAGCACAGAGGTGTTTCAGATGCACGAGGGTGTCCCCCTGAAAGTGGGCAGTTCTGGTTCGGGTGTGCTGACCGGAAAGAAGGTGCACGGGGGCCGACTGTGGAGCATCCTCTATGTGTGACCAGTGATGTCACCCAGGACTTGGAGCATGGCGATCAGGGGTGTTCTCAGGGCTGAATTGGGTTCCCCAGCAATGTGGGTTGCTTGGATTTCACAGAAGCAGGACAGGGTGACAAACATCCCAGAGGGCCCGGAGAGGCAGGCTGGGGTTCAGCGTCCCGGGGGTGGACAGTGGGGCCCGTCCTTAAGAACCAAACAGCTTGGCACAGTTGCTGACAGGAGGGGCCTGGGCTGCCTGAGACACAGACAGGGGCCTTCAGCAGGGAATGAAGGCCGTCTGGGCGATAAGCCCTCTGGGGACCCCTGAATCCAAAGCGAAGGGGCAGGTGTCTCCCTGCCCTGGGCTGCCCCACAGGGCTTGTCCCTCCCAGCCTGGACAGCCTCCTTGCTGAGGCAACAGCCTCTCTGAGCCCAGCACCTCCATGGCCTTCTCGTATGTCTTCCAGGCCCAGGGCCACCATAACAAAGAACCACAGGCCCGTGTATCAACAACACACATTTATTCTCTCACAGTGGAGCCTAGAAGTTGAGGTCAAGGTGTCAGCAGGTATGGATCCTCTGAGAGCCCTGACGGAAGCCTGTGTTCCAGGTCTCGCCGAGGCTTGTAGGCAGCCATCTCCACATCCACACGGCACCCTCTCCAGTATGTATGTGTCTCCTAATCCCCATTTTCATAAGGTCACCAGTTATAATGGATTAGGGCCCACCCCAAGGACCTCGTTTACCTTGATGCCTTGTAAAGACCACCTCCAGATGATGTGGCATTCAGAGGACTTCAGCATGGGAATTTGGGGGCACAGTGTGACTTCTGAGATCCTTGAAGGGCAACTGGATTTGGAAAGTAGAGGTGTTTCTTGGGCATAGCAGGAAGGGAAAGCTCTGAGCCTGGGTTCAGTGGTTTAGGTGCTGGGAGGACGTCAGGGCTACGGGAGCCCCCACATGTCACTGGGCCTTCTGGATGAGGTGGAGTTCCTCCAGAACCACCTGGGGCTCCTAGACCTGAATGAGGTTTCTGAAGAGCTGCCCCACAGAGGAGCAGAAATCTGTCAGCACTCCCCAGACGGCCTTCACCGCACTGCAGACAGCCTCAAGGCAGGCCGCCGCCTTCTCCTGCAGCCAGGTCAGCACATCCCAACAACTCTGCTGGAGACTCTACAGAATGCCTTGCAACCGCCGCACGGCTCTGGCCAGATGCTCTCTTCCAGACTCTGGACCTCCAGACAGGCAGAGACTGAGGGTTTCTGGATTCTGCGGGGTACTTCCTGCCGTGCTTCCTGAAGCAAGGGACTGGACTCCTATAGGGATTCCTGCAGGAATAGGGGCCTTTCAGGGACCCACCCCGGGCGAGGCACACCCTGGTCCTGACCTGACGGAGGCCTCCCAGACCTTGGGAGGCGCAGGGAGTCAGAAGCCCAGCCCAGCCCAACCCGAACTGCCGGCCTTCAGCCCAACAGCTCCGCAGACGGGAGGACTTGTCCCAGAGACTGGGCCTGGCCCCTCGGTTCCCCTCGAAGAACGAACCCTGGTGCTTGGTTGTACCTGCCTGCAGGTGGTTGGCCTCTGAACCCAGCAGCAGGCCCACGGGGCTCATAGCAGGAAGCTGAGTCCAGGGCTCTGGCCACCATGCCCTGAGTGGGGAGGCTGATGCCCACAAGGCTGCACCGCCTGAGATTTTAGGGACTGCCCTTTTCATCCCCCACTCCAGGGAGCTCTAGCACACGTAGCAGCCCCAGGACAAGAGAAACCAGTGGGGAGGGGAAGGAAGGTGCTGAGACAGTGGCTCCAACTCACGGGAAGGTTCTCTTGAATTTTATCTTCCAGGAATTCATAGAAGTCCTCGTTGAGTTTCTCCTGGGAGAGGAAGTGTGCAGTCCGCACTCCTGCCTCGCTTCTGAGGTCTGGTCCAAACTGTGGCCTCCCGTCCATCCCGGTGAGTCTGAAGGGAGCCAGGGCCCCAGACCCCATACCCTGGCTGATCCAACTCTGAGGACTACCCTTAGCAGGGGGCAAGGTCCAAACTCACCTCCGACTCTGCTAGGACTGCCTCCATCTGGTGGGAAAAAAACACTCTGTTTAAAACACCCCCACCCTCTCTCACTTTCACCCTGAATTCCGAGCCCCAGCTAGTTCTCATCTCTGCCCAGTCACCCCAATAACTAACCCTCAACCTGAAGACCATGCTGTGGCATCCCTGCCCTGCCCTCGTTGCCCTGTGGTCTGGACGCCGCCCTCAGCATCCCTGGGCTTCCATATCTCCTCCCTGTACACTCACCTGCCACACAGGTGTGCGTTTGTCCAGTGTAAGGACTGGGCCCTGAGCTGTGACCCTCATCATCACCGTGACTGTGAACCCACCCCTCCTCCCTCACACTGGGGAGGGTCGGGGGTGGGGCACACTGACCCACCTGTGCTTCTTCTGGTTCATTTCCCATCTTATCACAGAAGTGATCCCCGCAGCTGTGCTGTGAACAGAGGTGGACTTGAGTAAAAGAAGCTCGGTTCTTCTCCCTGCGGAGCCCCAAGTGGGCCAGATCATTCTCCGCATCACCCAGCAGAACCCAGGCCTCCCGAGCCCCAGATATTCGTCGGGATTAGCGTCTTACCAGTATGCTCCTCAGAGAAGTCTAGTCACATGGGACTCCCTGTGGAGGTAACAGTGAAACTCAGTTTCTGGTCTTGTAACCACTGAGACCTGTTTTACAGAACCACCCCCCCCACCAAGGAGGACTCTTGCCCTGGAATAGGCGGTCCACCTGGTTCCCAGATGCCAAGCCCTCCATAGTCCCGCTGAAAGCTGACCAGGGAGGAACTGGCGCTGTCCTCTCCTGTCTGAGGCGCTGACGGTGACAGCGGCCAGTCTTCCCGACCTCTGACCCTGCAGAGCCCCGGCCCCCCAGCCCCTTTCCCTCCAGGCACTTGACTCCATCTCGGAGGTGGGAGGCACCCCACCGACCCCTCGGGAGACTCCACCTAAGGGCGGGAATCTGGCGCTGTCCCCGCGGCCCTCCTGGCCCTGCGAGGTCAGTGGGGCTCACAGTACATGCAGGGCTCCCGTCTGCACACCCTGTGTCCGGGGGGCCCATCATGTCAGCCCAGCATCACACACGACTGGGCAAGGAAACACCTCGCGGGGCCGTGGGGACACTCTGCTGCCCACATCCTCCTCTCACTGGGCCTGGCTGCTCAGCCTGGCTCACCCCGTGATAACCACACCCAGACACCGGTGTGCCATGGCCCAGAGCCCCTGAGCAGCTGGTCACCCTCAGAACTAGGTAGCTGAGTGGGACAGAGGGCGGAGGGCTCCCCAAAAAATAAGAATAAATTCTGAGCTCAGCATGGCTTCAGCTGTTGATCCAGGCCCTGAGAGAAATGCTTTCAGCTTTTCTCTGAAAATCCTGGCCAGCCAACTAGACCCCACACGCTGCAACCAAGATCCCTCGGAGACAGAAGAAATTCAATAAATAGGAATAAGCATGAGAAGAGCCCGAGGGTGGCTGATTCCTCGGACACTGCAGACGCTCCTCGTCGGCTCCCCCACGAGCATGACGACTCTCATTCCTACACTCAGTCCAAGGGCCATTGCTCCTTCCTTGGTCCCAACACAGGCCCCCACACTGAGCTGCCCCTCAAACTGACCTCCCAGCAGGAGCCCCAGCCCCACAGCCAGGACCTGCTACCTAAGGAAAGGGCTCAGAGCACCAGGAAAGTGAAGTGTGTTAGTCAACAATTATGCAGAATTTCAGGCTGATGACAGCGGAGCATTCGATCTGGGTCATTGTGAGCCTGGGCGCTTTGATGTCACGGGTCCCATGTTTTGGCCCTCTGCTTCCCCACTGGGAAGGAAATGGCACCCACTCCAGTGTCTCTGCCTGGAGAAGCCCATGGACAGGGGAGCCTGGTGGGCTGCAGTTCCCGGGTTCACAAAGAGTCACCACTGAGCGACTCACACTTCACTTTCCCCTGTGGCCACCCCAGCACCCAGGGAGGGTGGGACAGAGGCTGCTGTGCCCAGAGCAGTCAGCAGGGCTGGGGCTGAGCCGGTGGGAACCAGGACAGGCAGCAACTAAGAACTGAGATCACAGGCCCACTCTCCCCTGGGCTCTGGTCGTCACTCACCTTAGCGAAGCCCATGGTGGATTAGGGTCCTCCCGCTGGGATCTGGTGCAAGAAGAGTGGGAGGAAAAGTGCTTCAGTGACGCAGGTTTGCCCACCACCCTGGAGGGTCCTCTGCCTGCAGGTCTCCCCACCCCCACACCAGGCTCCCCAGAGCCCCTCAACTGAGATCCTGCAGCCGGAGCTCCAGCTGAGCACTGCCTGGCTGCCGGCTGAGCCCCAGCCACTTAAGAGCCGGCCAGGGAGGGGTGGAGAGGGTGGAGTCCTGCTGGGGGAGGGGGCAGGGTCGGGTTGGTTATATTTGAGACAGAAACTGAGACAGAAATAGTCGCAGACACAGAGCCAGGAGAGGGGGGTCAGAAGGAGGGGAAGACATGCAGCCAGAGGTCTGAGGGGCCGGGGCGGGGAGGGCGTGTCCCTTACACTCAGGGTCTAGGGTTCAGGGCCCCTCCTCCCTAAGCTGCCTTGGGATCTCTGAGCCCAGCTTGGGCAGTACCCCGCCACTATCGGTGGAGAACGGGGAGGGACTGGGGAAAGTCCAGACTTGGGACGATAGTTTGAGGAAGCTTCGGGGGCAGCCGACCAGGGCCCTGGAACAGACTGCACCCCATTCCACATCTAGAGAAGCTTCTGCAGCCGCCCTGCCCTCAGGAAGTCACAGGACCTGCAGGGGCCCTGAGCTGGAGATTCTCCCGCAGGGAGAATTCATCCACAGCAGGGGCCGGGCCTGTGTGCCTACCCACAGGATGTGTCCCTCAGAAGGGGCTGAAGGGAGCCTACTGACCGTCTGGGCCCCTCTGACCAGGGTCTCCTGAGCCCTGCTCGGGCCCCCAGTGCTCAGTCACCGCGCCAGGGGTCTCAATGGCACTGGCCAGCCCCACAGCGCTTGACTCTCACAGCCTAGCCCAGCTCCCCTGAGACCACAGCCCCTCACAGCCCAACACAGCCATGGCCTGGCATCTGTCTTAGAGACCCAGGGCCGCCATAACAAAGAGCCACAGACCCGGTCTCAGCAACACACATTTACTCTCACAGTGGAGCCTCGAAATTGAAATCCAGGCTCAGCAGGCAGTGAATGCTCTGAGAGCCCTGAGGGAAACTTGTGTTCCTGGCTTCTCTCCTAGGCGTGTAGACGGCTGTCTCCAGGTCTACATCGCACCCTCCCTAGACAAGTATCTGTCTCCTTATTCCCCATTTTCAGAGGTCACCAGCCATAATGGATTAGAGCCCACCCTAAGGACCTCATGCTAACTTGATTCCCTGGAAAGACCCACCTCCAGGTGCCGGTGGTTAGGACTTCACTGGGTGCATTTAGGGGAACAGGATTCAGTGTCTAATATCCTTGAAGAGGAACCTGCCTCCTGACTGACCACCCGTGTGCACCCCATGGAGATGAACCTAGGAATCCCGCTCCTCAGGGAAAGTCTCTCTTGGGTCCACCAGACCCCAGCTGCCCCTTAGGAGCCCTTCAGTTGTCTGAAACTCCCTTCCCACACCCAGGAGGTCCAGATCCTTCCCTGAGCCAGCTCAGAACTCCAGGGCGGGAGGGAGACAACAGAGGCGCTCTTGCTTCAGCTGCGGGCTTCCCTGGTGGCTCAGAGGTCGAGAATCTGCCTGCAGTGCAGGAGATCTGGGTTCGATCCCTCTGTCGGGAAGATCCCCCTGGAGAAAGGAACCCACTCCACTATCATGGCTCAGAGAATTCCACTGACTGCATTGTCCATGAGTCACAGAGTCAGACACGGCTGAGCACCTTTCACTTGCTCAGCTGCACGCCTCATTTCCAGGTCTTATCTCCGGAGATGGGACACTGGGCACCTCCACATCTGTCTCAGGAGGGCCACCTCCTGAAAGGCATTTCGTGTCTCATCGTGGGCTGAACCCTTTTCTTTATAGAGTTTTAGTAAGATGTAATTCACATATCATACAGTTCACCCAGGAAAGTGCCTAATTTAATGCACAGTACTACTCAACCATCACCACCATCAATTTCAGAACACTTTTTATCATCTCCAAAAACCATCCTGCACCCCTGAGCCGTCATCCTCCAAGCGCCCACCACCACGTAATTGCTAAGTCTGTTTTTAACTTTTTGAGGTACCACTAGACTATTTCCTGAGGCTTCCCTGGTAGCTCAGGGGTAAAGAATCTGCCTGCAATGCGAGAGATCCAGGTTCAATCCGTGGGTCAGGGAAGATCCCCGGGAGGACGACATGGCAACCCACTCCAATATTCTTGCCTGGAGAACCCCATGGACAGAGGAGCCTGGGTGGGTACAGTCTATGGGGCCACGGAGGCAGCATGAGCGTGCACCCACACACAGAATGGGGGTGTAAGTTTTCTGGCTCCATGCCCTTACCACATGTATCATTTGCAATTTTTTGTCCCCATTCGGTGGGTTGTCTTTCTACTTTTCCGGTGTTGCCCTTAGAAATACTAAAGTTTTAAGTGTTTCTATTTTAATATTTTGTATCATTTATTTCCCATTCTTTAAATAACATAATTCAATGCAGTATGGCATTTTGTGAAGCAGACGTCATGAAGTCTGAGAGGCCGGAGAAGTGTCCATTGTTGCAGTGAAAGGAGCCTCAGATGTCACAGGGGACATCCCTCTCTGGGCGCCTCCAACCAACCTTTGGTTGCCCCCCAGCTCATTCTCATCCACCCTGTCCCCCTTCAATACTCGATTGCAGCCTCTTCTGTAAAACAGTGATTCCGGTCTGTCACGTTCCTGCCATTAAACTTCACCTTGGGGCTCCATCACTGCTCCGAGGAAAGGAAGGGTTTTCTCTCCTGTTATTTTATAGTCCTGCTTCAGGGCTGATAAGCTTTTCGAATACAAGATTCCTCCTCCTCATACTTAGAAAGGGTCCTGACAGAGGCCCACATGGCTTCTGGTGCCTTCGAATTCCCAGGTCCCTGGCTGGTTGAAGACACCTGGGTGTCATCCTCCTCTGGTCGTGACCACCTGGCTCCGTGCCCCTGGGTCAGCTCTGGGCAGCACTGTGGGCCCGCTGAGGCTCGTGGCACATTAAGAAAGGGTGGGTATGTGCCTCCAGCCATGGGGGTGACCCTCTCTCACCCAGGCCACGAGTGGGCTCTGCAAACACAGGAAGAGGGTGGCCCCTGGGTGGAGAACAGGGAGGGGACACACAAGTCAGAAGACAGAAACCAGGGACGGCAGCTGCTGGCCCTGGTCCCTTGCAGATCATGGCCACCTCCAGCCAGCCCCACATCAACCACCCAGTTTGTTCAAATGCAGAATCCTGGCCCCAGACCCAGAGTGAGGATTCACAGTGAAGACATGGAATCTGCACGTTTAAAGTTCCCTAGGTCATTCTCTCTTTTTCTTGGACCACACCGATCGGCTTGAAGGATCTTAGTTCTGGGACTCGAAATTTAACTCAGGCCATGATGTGAGAGCACCACATTCTAACCAGGGGACCACCAGGCAACTCCTTTCCTGGGTCATCCTGTGTGGACTATTCCAGAAGCAGAGTTGCAGAGGCACTCATTTAGATCCTGAATTAAGCGGGGAGGAGGGTCATTGAGATGGCCCAGGTTCCACCCACTTGTCACCCAGGAGCACTGAGGAGGCAGTGACCCCCAGGCCGAGAGGGGACCAGGCCACTGTCTTTCCACCAGCATCGAGCTGATGGGAGCCAAGGGGTTCTGGAGGGGGCAGCAGAGGCTCAGGTGTGGAGGTGAGAGAGGTGTTTTAGGAGCAGGAGGGTGTCTTACTGAATGAGGGGAGCTCTGGTACCAGCATGCTGACCAGTATCAAGGATGGGCCACAGGAGCCATCTCAGGAGCATCACCCACGTGTGAACCACGGATGTCACCCTGGATTTGGGACACATGCCCAGGGGTGGTCTCAGAGCTGGGTTTGGGACCCCACCAGTGTGCTTCGATTGTCACTTCATGGAGCCAGGAAAGGATGAGAAACATTAGAGCAGAGGCTGGAGAGCTGGCTTAGCTGGCAGTGGGCAGTGGGGCTGTCCTGTAAAGAGCCAAGCACTTGGCACAGCTGCTGCTGACAGGCGGGGCGGGGCAGCAGGAAATCAGCTGCCAGAGCTCTGGGAAAGGCCAGGTGTTCCGGAAGAGCAAAGTCCTGCAGGGTCATGCCCAGGGGCAGGGAAGGAAGGCCCAGGAGGCCCCATTCAGTTCCAAGGCGGGCGGCCCTGTGTTTCCCCCCTCCTGGACTTAGCTCCACGGGCATCCCCAGCTGCATCCTGGCTGAGCCCCACCCCTGGGACAGACTTCCCACAGCCACAACCCACGGGGACCCCGTAGGCGATCCGCTCCCATCCAC
Source organism: Ovis aries (assembly GCF_016772045.2). Classification (NCBI taxonomy): domain Eukaryota; kingdom Metazoa; phylum Chordata; class Mammalia; order Artiodactyla; family Bovidae; genus Ovis; species Ovis aries. The sequence continues at coordinate 3,026,172 of NC_056077.1, read as the reverse complement.
GCAGCCACAGGTCCCCCTCAGGGGGAAGCCAGGCCCCCAACCAGCAGGGACAGAAGAGGCAGGAGGGGCACCGAAGGCAGCCCTGCAGCCTGACTGATCCAGCAATGACCGTGCAGTCTCTGAGCTTAATTGTCGCTCTGGGAGGCCTGGGGGCCAAGGGGCCCACACTGGGGGCGGGGAAGTCCAGGAACTTCGGACCCACGGGATGGGGGAGTCTGGCTCGGCTTTGATGCTGCCCTTGGGGAAGCGTCTGTAGTGGACGCGCTTGAAGAAGTACCTGTGTGTGACCTTCGCGGAGGGAGAGGTTGGGGGTCTGGTCCACGCCTGCCCACGCTCCAAACCCCTCTCTCTGCACCGCTTCTCCCCCCATCCCAGGGTCTGCAGGCCCCACGACCCCACGGCCCCTGGCCCCCCATCGCCCGGCCCCCCGGGTGCGCGAGCTCTCCCACCCGTGGTGCTGACGGTGACATCGTTGGGGGGCGGCAGCGCGCCCTCCCTGAGGCTCAGATCGCGCGGGTAGCCGGGGTCTGGGCGCGCCGCCGCCTTGTCGTAGTACCAGTACTGCCGCCCCCGGATCAGGTAGGTCTTCCGGTTGAGCCGCCAGGAGACGCGGCGTCCACCTCCGCCCCGGGGGCAGCCCCAGCTCGGTGATCCAGCGCTGGCGCCCTCTAGCAGCCGGCCCTGGAACGACCAGAACTGCGGGCCGGGCGGAGGCGGGTAGGCCGCGCTAAGCATGCCCTGCGCTAGCCCCCCACCACTGGGACCCTGCTACTGCTGCTAAGTCGCTTCAGTCGTGTCCAACTCTGTGCGACCCATAGACGGCAGCCCACCAGGCTCCCCTGTCCCTGGGATTCTCCAGGCAAGAACACTGGACTGGTTGCCATTTCCTTCTCCAATGACTGAAAGTGGAAAATGAAAGGAAAGTCGCTCAGTCGTGTCCGACTCTTTGCGACCCCATGGACTGCAACCTACCAGGGTCCTCCGTCCATGGGGTTTTCCAGGCAAGAGTACTGGAGTGCGGTGCCATCGCCTTCTTCGCAAGGAAGAAACTCCGGCACTGATTTAGATCCTGAATCTGTGATGAGCTGGGGTAGGGCGCAGTCAATAGGTGGCCCACGTCCCACCCACTCATCACCCAGGAACGTTGAGGAAGCAGTTACCCCAGATTGAGCCGGAACCAGTCCGGGTACCAGTCCACAGTCTTCCCGCAGCATGAACTGATGGGAGCCAAACAGTTCCTGAGAGGATGGCAGAGGCTCAGATGTGCAGGAGCAGAGAGGTGTTTCAGATGCACGAGGGTGTCCCCCTGAAAGTGGGCAGTTCTGGCTCCAGTGTGCTGACCGGAGAGAGGGTGCACGGGGGCTGACTGTGGAGCATCATCTATGTGTGACTAGTGATGTCACCCAGGACTTGGGGCACGGTGATCAGGGGAGTTCTCAGGGCTGATGCGGGGTCCTTAGCAATGTGGGTTGATTGGATTTCACAGAAGCAGGACAGGGTGACAAACATCCCAGAGGGCCTGGAGGGGCAGGCTGGGGTTCAGCGTCCCGGGGTGGACGGTGTGGCCTGTCCCTAAAGACCCAAACCGCTTGGCACAGTTGCTGACAGGAGGGGCCTGGGCTGCCTGGCACAAAGACTGGGGCCTTCAGGATGGAATAAAGGCGCTGAGCCCTCTGGGGTCCCCTCGATCCAAAGCGAAGGGGCAGCTGCCTCCCTGCCCTGGGCTGCCCCACAGGGCTTGTCGCTCCCAGCCTGGCCAGCCTCCTTGCTGAGGCAACAGCCTCTCTCAGCCCAGCACCTCCATGGGCTTCTCGTAAGTCTCCCAGGCCCAGGGCCACCATAACAAAGAACCACAGGCCCGTGTATCAACAACACACATTTATTCTCTAACGGTGGAGCCTAGAAGTTGAGGTCAAGGTGTCAGTAGGTATGGATCCTCTGAGAGCCCCGAGGGAAGCCTGTGTTCCAGGTCTCTCCTAGGCTTGTAGACAGCCATTCAACGTCTACACGGCACCCTCTCCAGTAAGGTATGTGTCTCCTAATCCCCCATTTTCATAAGGTCACCAGTTATAATGGATTAGCGCCCACCCCAAGGACCTCGTTTACCTTGATTCCTTATAAAGACCATCTCCAGATGACATGGCATTCAGAGGACTTCAGCATAGGAATTTGGGGACACAGTGCGACTTCTGAGATCCAACTGGATTTGGAAAGTAGAGGTGTTTCTTGGGCACAGCTGGAAGGGAAAGCTCTGAGCCTGGGGATGGGAGGTTCAGTCGTTTAGGTGTTGGGAGGAAGACAGGGCTAAGGGAGCCCCCACATGTCACAGGTTTAGGTTTAAGACTCCTGCAAGACTCCTGAGAAGGACGTTTCCAGGACAGAGGATAGGGCAGGTAAGACACTGAGGAACTGGGAGAACCCACAGCATGGGGGGCCCTAGCAGTAAGGGATCTGACTGCTAATGAGGGAGATGCGAGCGACCTGGGTTCAGTGCCTGGGCTCGTAAGATCTGTTGCAGAAGGAAATGCCACCCTATTCAGGTATCCTTGCCTGGGAAATCCCATGGACAGAGGGGCCTGGTGGGCCATAGTCCACGGGGCTGCAGAGGCGAACACGGCAGAGCGACATAGCGCAGCACAGCAAGGCGAGGTCATTTCCTGAGCCCCACCCACGTGCCAGGGAAGGTGGTGGGGCCTTGAGGGCACCTGGTGTGAAACAGAGGGCCAGGGCTGCCCCGAAGAAAAAGGAGGGCATCCCAGGCAAAAGGAGCAGCATGTGCAGAGAACCTGGCGGGAGACAGAGGAACTTGGCCAGCAGCCAGGGACTATTGCCCAGGGGAGGAGATGCTGAGCAGCGTCCTGCGGATTAGCCGAGTCTGACAGGTCAGTGAGGGCCTTAGGTGCTCAGGTGTGTCCGACGCTGTGCCACCCCGTGGACTGTAGGCTACCAGGCTCCTTTCGCCTCTCACTGCATTCTTTCTGAGCTGAGACATAAAGAACCAGAGTTCCTCAGATCCCATGAAATACCACCTAACAGTTTCAAATGGAAATCCTATGCTAAATGGAGTACATTGGGAGAATGGCATTGAAACATGTATACTATCACGTAAGAAACGAGGTGCCAGTCTATGTTTGATACAGGATACAGGATGCTTGGGGCTGGTGCATGGGGATGATCCAGAGAGATGATATGGGGTGGGAGGTTGGAGGGGGATTCAGGATTGGGAGCTTGTATACACCCATGGTGGATTCATGTCAATATATGGCAAAACCAATACAGTATTGTAAAGTAAAAATAAAATTTTTAAAAATAAATAAATAAATAAAAATGTATTTTTTTTAAAATGGTGTACAAAACATCTTCCTTACAGCAAATATCCCACTAAAAACTGCTGTCTGTAATTTGCATATGCTAGTTAAAGCTCAAAGACGTGAGATGACTCATATTTACATAAGTAATACTTCCTTATTTCAGAATTCTCCATAGGAAGAAAGAAACTTGTGCCTAGAATCCTTGGATTTACACCTATTCCATTCAGATCACTCCCTCCTGCACCATGGAGGCCTCTTCCCTCCATATTTTTATGGGATTTTGTTCTGTTACCTCCCGAGTTTATACTCTACATGCACATATCACATACCATTGCTCAAAAACGGAAACATTTCTTTGGAGGGAAATGTTTAGAAAATGTATTTCATGTAACTTACATTGAAATGGAGAAAAGATTTAATCTAAAACCAACAACAAGAACAATAAAATACAAACTCATACTGACATTGAATTGGGGAAGAAATTTAACCTTAAAGGAAAAAAACCTTACTACTTATATCAACTGAGTAACCTCACCATTGAGGGAAGTAGTATATCAGATGTAAGGTCATTATGTAAAAAGATAAAAAGGAAATAGTCAAGTGGACGTTCAGCACAGGGTCACCGGAGACCGCAGGGGCAAGTGTGAGAGACTTGAATAGTGATGGGGAGGTGAGGCAGGGACAGGGCCAGGAAGCCAAGGCTGCTCAGGGCCTGGCAGTGGGCGGCTCCTGGCAGCAGGGAACTCAGGCCAGAGGTAGGCCTTCCAGTGTCAGGCCTGTCAGAGGGACCCCCTGGAAGTGAGGGGGAGGGTGTGGCCGGAATGGGGCTCTGCCACAAGGAACTCCCAGACAGGCTGCTGTCCTCCTCACACAGGAAGGCTCAGGCCCAGGAGACAGGGAGAGCCTTCCTCAGGGCTCCTGTCCTGCTGGGGCCTGAGCTGACAGTGAGCTCGGTCCCCTAGGATGATCAGGGCACTAAGATGCTAACGTCAGGGTCAGGGTTCACCACTGCCTCCTCCTGTGAGACCCACAGCCGGCCCTCAGGTGACTCCCTCGCTGAGAATCAGCTCAGCGCCCCATCTGACAGGGTCCCGAGAGACAGGCAGAGACACCGAGGCGCCTGAGCCACGGAAGGCACCTTGGTCCTTGGGGCCCCGGGCTTCTAAGCCTCTCCCACATCCCTGGGTCAGCAGAGCATCCCGTCCCTGACAGACAGGTCAGACCTGGAGAAGGGAAACCTGGCCTGATGCTGTGGTGTCGTCCCTGCAGGACAGGAGGTGAGGGCAGTTAAAGGATGGGTCAAGGGTGAGCAGGAGGGTAAAGGTCGCTTCAGAAGATGGTTTTCGGAAAGGGGATCGTGCAGGGCGTTCTGGATGAGGTGGAGTTGCTGCAGAACCACCTGGGGCTCCTAGACCTGCATGAGGTTCTGAAGAGTTGCCCCACAGAGGAGCAGAAATCCGTCAGCATTCCCCAGACGGCCTTCACCGCACTGCAGACGGCCTCCAGGCAGGCTGCCGCCTTCTCCTGCAGCCAGGTCAGCACATCCCAACACCTCTGCTGGAGACTCCGCAGCATGCCTTGGAACCGCCGCAGGGCTCTGGCCCAGATGCTCTCTTCTGGATTCTGGACCTCCAGACAGGCAGTGACTGAGGGTCTCTGGATTCTGCGGCGTACTTCTTGCCGTGCTTGCTGAAGCAAGGGACTGGACTCCTGCAGGGACGGGGGCCTTTCAGGGACCCGCCCAGGGCGAGGAAGATACCATTCCTTCCTGACCTGACCGAGACCTCCCAGACCTTGGGAGAAGCTGGGACTCAGAAGCCCAGCCTAGCCCTACCCGAACTGCCTGCCTTCAGCCCAACAGCTCCACAGACAAGAGGACTTCTCCCAGACACTGGGCCTGGCCCCTCAGTTCCCTCAAAGAAGGAACCCTGGTGCTTGGATGTACCTGCCTGTAGGTGGTTGGCCTCTGAACCCAGCACCAGGCCCACGGGGCTCAGAGCAGGAAGCTGAGTCCAGGGCTCTGGCCACCGTGGGCTGAATGGGGAGGCTGATGCCTTCAAGGCTGCACCACCTGAGATTTCAGGAACCACCCCCTTCATCCCCGACTCCAGGGAGCTCTGTGCACACGCAGCAGCCCCAAGGACAAGAGAGACCAGTGGGGAGGGGAAGGAAGGCGCTGAGACAGAGGCTCCAACTCACGGGAAGGTTCTCTTGAATGTGATCTTCAATGAATTCACTGACATCCTTGCTGAGTTCCTCCTGGGGAGAGGAAGTGTGCAGTCTGCACTCCTGTCTCGCTGCTGAGGTCAGTGCTCCCCACTGTGGCCTCCCATGCATCCAGGTGAGTCTGAAGAGAGCCAGGGCCCCAGACCCCATACCCTGGCTGATCCAACTCTGAGGACTACCCTTAGCAGGGGGCAAGGTCCAAACTCACCTCCGTCTCTGCTAGGGCTACCTCCATCTGGTGGGGAAAAAACACTCTGTTTAAAACACCCCCACCCTCTCTCACTTTCACTCTGAATCCCAAGCCCCAGCTAGTTCTCATCTCTGCCCAGTCACCCCAATAACTAACCCTCAACCTGGAGACCATGCTGTGGCATCCCTGCCCTGCCCTCGTTGCCCTGTGGTCTGGACGCCGCCCTCAGCATCCCTGGGCTTCCGTATCTCCTCCCTGTACACTCACCTGCCACACAGCTGTGCGTTTGTCCAGTGTAAGGACTGGGCCCTGAGCTGTGACCCTCATCATCACCGTGACTGTGATCCCACCCCTCCTCCCTCACACTGGGGAGGGTCGGGGGTGGGGCACACTGACCCACCTGTGCTTCTTCTGGTTCATTTCCCATCTTATCACAGAAATCATCCACAGAGCGGTGCTGTGAACAGAGATGGACTTAAGTAAAAGAAGTTCGGTTCTTCTCCCTGCTGGGTCCTAAGTGGGCCAGATCGTTCTCGGCGTCACCCAGCAGAACCCAGGCCTCCCGAGCCCCCAGCTATTCATGGGGATTAGGGTCTTACCAGTGTGCTCCTCAGAGAAGCCAGGTTACGTGGGACTCCCTGTGGAGGTAACAGTGAACCTCAGTTTCTGGTCTTGTAACCACCGAGACCTGTTTTACAGAACCACCCCCCGACCAAGGAGGACCCTTGCCCTGGAATAGGCGGTCCACCTGGTTCCCAGATGCCTAGCCCTGTGTGGTCCCGCTGACAGCTGACCAGGGAGGAACTGGCGCTGTCCTCTCCTGTTGAGGCACTAACGGTGACAGCGGCCAGGCTTCCCGGCCTCTGAGCCTGCAGCGGAGCATTCGACCAGCGTCATTGTGAGACTGGGCACTTTGATGTCATGGGTCCCTTGTTTTGACCCTCTGCTTCCCCCGTGGGAAGGAAATGGCACCCGCTCCAGTGTCTCTGCCTGGAGAAGCCCATGGACAGGGGAGCCTGGTGGGCTGCAGTTCCCGGGTGCGCAAAGAGGCGGACACCACTGAGCAACTCACACTTTCACTTTCCCCTGTGGCCAACCCAGCGCCCAGGGAGGGTGGGACAGAGGCTGCTGTGCGCAGAGCAGTCAGCAGGGCTGGGGCTGAGCCGGTGGGAGCCGGGACAGGCGGCAACTGAGACCACAGGCCCACTCTCCCCTCATCTCTCGTCCTCACTCACCATAGCGATGCCCATGGTGGATTAGGGTCCTCCCGCTTGGACCTGGTGCAGGAAGAGTGGGAGGAAAAGTGCTTCAGTGACGCGGGCTCACCCACCACCCTGGAGGGTCCTCCGCCTGCAGGTCTCCCCACCGCACACCGGGCTCCCCAGAGCCCCTCACCTGAGATCCTGTAGCCAGAGCTCCAGCTGAGCACTGCCTGGCTGCCCGCTGAGCCCCAGCCACTTAAGAGCTGGCCAGGGAGGGGCAGAGAGGGTGGAGCCCTGCTGGGGGAGGGGGCAGGGTCGGTTGGGTGTGTTTGAGACAGAAACTGAGACTGAAATTGAAGCAGAAACCGAGGGGGGAGGGGGAGTCAGAAGGAGGGGATGACGTGGAGCCAGAGGTCCGAAGGGCTGGGGCGGGGAGGGCGAGTCTCTTACACTCAGGGTCCAGGGGTCAGGGTCTCTCCTCCCTGAGCTGGGTTGGGATCTCTGAGCCCAGCTTGGGCCATACCCCACCACCATTGGTTCGAGCACAGGGAGGGACCAGGGAAAGTCCAGACTTGGCGTGATAGTTTGAGGAAGCTTCGGCGGGAGCTGACCAGGGCCCTGGAACAGACTGCACCCCACTCCACATCCAGAGAAGCTTCTGTAGCCGCCCTGCCCTCAGGAAGTCACAGGACCTGCAGGGGCCCTGGGCTGGAGACTCTCCATTTGGCCCCGGCCTCCAGGGCCGGGGCCAGGCCTGATTGCCTGACACAGAGATGGGGCCCAGGAGGGTCTGAAGGGACCCTTGCTGACCAACTGACCCCAATGACCAGGGTCTCCTGAGCCCCATGGGTGGCCCTTCAGTCCCAAGCTACAGTGGCAGGAGTCTCCCTGGCCCTGGCCTTCCCCACAGGGCTTGACTCTCGCAGCCTGGCCCACCTCCCCCTGAGACCACAGCCCCTCATAGCCCAACACAGCCATGGCCTTGTGTCAGTCTTAGAGACCCAGGGCCGCCATAACAAAGAGCCACAGACCTGGGTCTCAGCAACACACGTTTGTTCTCTCCCAGTGCAGCCAAGGCTCACTGTGTGTGTGTGTGTGTGTGTGTGTGTGTGTGTGTGTGTGTGAGTGCGTGTGTGTGTGTTGTGGGGGAAAGACAGCTGTTAGAGCCAACTGTGGGCAAGGCCAACCAGTCTCACCCTGGAGCGATTTCTCCTCTCGAGTCTACCCCCGTGATCCTCCAGTGTATTCACCGGTTTAATTAAAATTGAATAAAACTTAAAACCCCAGATGTTAGAGTAAAACAGGAAACCTGTTCGTGCGGAACGTTGGTAACTAATTCACACTGAAAATGCTAGCAGCTGATTAATTCAAACTGAAAAACGAAACCTGCCTGCAGGTAAGTTGGGTTGACCATGGAGGATTCCTAACAACCCATAGGAGCGTCCCTGGTAGCTCACCTGGTAAAGAATCTGCCTGCAATGCAGGAGACCTGGATTGGATTCCTGGGTCGGGAAGACCCCCTGGAGAAGGGATAAGCTACCCGCTCCAGTATTCTTGGGCTTCCCTGGTGGTGCAGTCGGTGGCTCCCGCCTATACAGGAGACTTGGGTTCAATTCCTGGGTTGGGCAGATCCTCTGCAGAAGGCGATGACAACCCACTGCAGGAGTTTTACCTGGAGAATCCGCATGAATAGAGAAGCTGGTGGGCTACAATCATGGGGTCAGGAAGAATCAGACATGACTGAGCGACGAAGTACACACAGCGCAGTGGAGCCTAGACGTTGAAATCAAGGTGTCAGCAAGTTTAGCTCCACTGAGAGCCCTGAGGGAAGCATGATTTCCAGGCATGTCTCCTAGGTGTGTAGACAGCTGTCTCTACGTCTAAGTGGAGCCAACCTTAGACAAGCATCTGTCTCCTAATTCCCCATTTTCATAAGGTCACCAGTCATAATGGATTAGGGCCCACCCTAAAGACCTCATTTTAACTTGATTCCCCATAAAGACCCACCTCCAGGTAAGGTGACATTCCAAGGTGCTGGTGGTTTGAACTTCAGCATAGGAATCTGGGGAAAGACAAGTCAACCTCTAATATCCTTGTGCAGGAGCCAGGCTCTGTAAAGGGCTATCAGTGTGGGCCCCAGAGGGACAGACCTACAAAACTCACTCCTCGGGGAAAGTCTCTCTTGGGTTCACCAGACCCCAGCCGGCATCCTCTGCCCCTTCGGAGCCCATTCAATTGTCTGAGACCGCCTTTCCACACCCAGGAAAACCAGATCCTTCCCTGAGCCTCCTATGAATTCCAGGCCAGGAGGGAGACAGGGAGCTGATCCTGTTTCAGCTGCAAGTCACATTTCCAGGTCTCCTTTCCAGAAACCAGGCCCCTAAGAGGGGATGCTCAGCCCCTCCATGCCTTTCTCCAGAGTACAATCATCTGAAGGCATTTTATGTTTCATTGCGGACTGAGCTGTTTTCTTCATAATTTTGGTTGACATATAATTCTCATACCAGACAATTCACCCAGGAAAGGGCCCAGTTCAATGCAGAAACCTATTCAACCATCACCACAATTAATTTCAGAATACTTTCCATCACCTTGTCAGGCGAGTGTATGTTCCCCGGTTCTGTCTCGTCACAACAGAGATTTGGAGTGTCGGACATTAAAGCCCTCGGCGCGGCACAGCTCTCGGCTCTTGGACAGACCGTGTAATAGCTCTTAGACAGATCAGTGTTACACCTCTATTTTATTTAGAAAATAGCAGGAAAATCCATCCATGAGGCGCGAGGGCATGCCCACCCGAAGACGCGAAGAGAAGAGAGTTGGGGAGAACACCAGCGCACAGGAGAGAGACCCCCCAGGACCTTTGGCTCCTCTCCTCATGTGTCTTTTCCTCCCCCCGGGCCTGCCCTGTGTAAGCGAGCAGCCAGCAGTGCTGTTTGCTCCGCCTGAGGTCCTCACTCCGCTCCTCCGACCTTCCTTTGCTGTTTTTGCTGGCTTCTCCCTTCCTTGTCTTTTAGCCACCGCCATTCTGGGCTCCTCTTTCCTATTCTAACTACCTAACAACCTCAAGCAGCCAGTCTCCACCCCTAAGCCATCATCCTCCAGGGCCCACTACCAGGCCACCCCTAAGTCTGCTTTCAGCATTTTGAGGTACCACTGGACTATTTCCCAAGGTCATAAAACCACTGCACATTGCCAGCATCAGTATATCACAGTTCTAATTTCTCCGATCCTCATCAGCCTTATGATCACAACTTCTTGATTCTGGGCATCCTAGTGGGCATGAAGAGGTATCTCACTCTGATTTTTATTTGCATTTCCCCAGAGACAAATGATGTTGAGCATCCCTTCATATGTGTGTGGACTACATCTATAGATTTCTTGGAGAAATGTATACACTGATCCTCAGCACTTTTTTAAACTGGGTTATTTGTCTTTTTAAGTTGTCAGAAGAGTTTTATGTTCTGTATACCAATCCCTTATCAGATACATTGTTTGCAAAATTTTTGTTCCCATCTGTGGTTGTCTTTTCATTTTTCTGATGGATTACTTTGAAACACAAAAGCTTTTACATTGTTTCTTGGGACTGTTTTGTTCATTTCAGTCACTCAGTCATGTCCAACTCTTTGCCACCCCATGGGCTGCAGCATGCCAGGCTTTCCTGTCCATCACCAACTCCTGGAACTGTACTATTCTTTAATGATATAATTCAGAAAGATTATAATTCTTTAACTTCTATAATTCAATGTGATGTGGCATTTTGTGAAGCAGACTTCATGAAGTCTGAGAGGCGGGAGAAGCTCAGGTGTGGAGGTGGGAGAGGTGTTTTAGGAGCAGGAGGCTGTCCTACTGAATGTGGGCGGCTCTGGTACCAGCATGCTGACCAGAACCAAGGATGGGCCACAGGGGCCGTCTCAGGAGCATCACCCACCTGTGAACCACGGATGTCACCCTGGACTTGGGACACATGCTCAGGGGTGGTCTCAGAGCTGGGTTTGGGACCCCACCAATGTGCTTCGATTGGCATTTCGTGGAGTCAGGACAGGAAGAGAAACATTAGAGCAGAGCTGGAGAGCTGGCTCAGTAAGGGGAGATGGGGCTTTCCTGTGAACAGCCAAGCACTTGGGAGAGCTGCTGTTGGCAGGTGGGGCGGGAATTCAGTCCCCTGAGCTCCGGGAAAGGCCAGGTGTTCGCCGAAAAGGAGAGTCCGGCGGGGTCATGGCCAGGGGCAGGGGAGGAAGGCCCAGGAGGCCGCACTCAGGGCATTCAGTTCCAAGGCCAGCCCGCTCTCTCCGCCCTCCTGGACTTTCCTCCACGGGCATCCCGGCTGCATCCTGCCTGAGTCCCGCCCCTGGGACAGACTTCCCACAGCCACAACCCGCGGGGGCCCCGTGGGCGATCCATTTCCTTCCACGCAGCCGCAGGTCCCCCTCAGGGGGAGGACCGGCTCCCCACCAGCAGGGACAGGAGAGGCAGGAGGGGCACCGAAGGCCGCCCTGCAGCCTGACTGATCCCGCACTGACAGTCGCAGTCTCCGGGCTTAAGGGTCGCTCTGGGGGGTCTGGGGGCACGAGGGCCCACACTGGGGGCGGGGCAGTCCAGGAACTTGGGCCCCTGGGTTGGGGGAGTCCGGCTCGGCTTTGATGCTGCCCTTGGGGAAGCGCCAATAGTGGACGCCCTTGAAGAAGTAGGTGTCACCTGCGGGGAGGGAGAGGTTTGAGGGGCTGGTCCACGCCTGCCCACCCTCCAAACCCCTCTCTCCGCACCGCTTCTCCCCCCACCCCGGGGTCTGCAGGCCCTACCACCCCACGGCCCCTGGCCCCGCATCGCCCGGCCCCCCAGGAGCGCGAGCTCTCCCACCCGTGTTGCTGACGGTGACATCGTCGGGGGCCGGCGGCGCGCCCTCCCAGAGGCTCAGGTCGCGCGGGTAGCCGGGGTCCGGGCGCGCCGCCGCCTGGTCCTACCGCCAGTACTGCCGCCCCCGGATCAGGAAGGTCTTCCGGTTGAGCCGCCAGGAGACGCGGCGTCCACCTCCTCCCCGGGGGGCAGCCCCAGCTCGGTGAGCGGGCGCGCGGCGCCCTCTAGCAGCCGGTCCTGGAACGACCAGAACTGCGGGCCTGCGGGCGGGGCGGCGGCGGGTAAGCCGAGCTGCGCGTTCCCCGCGCTAGCCACCCCTGCTACTGCTGCTAAGTCGCTTCAGTCGTGTCCGACTCTGTGCGACCCATAGACGGCAGCCCACCAGGCTCCCCTGTCCCTGGGATTCTCCAGGCAAGACCACTGGAGTGGTTGCCATTTCCTTCTCCAATGACTGAAAGTGGAAAATGAAAGTGAAGCGGCCCAGTCGTGTCCGACTTTTTGGGACCCCACGGACTGCAGCCTACCAGAGTCCTCGGTCCATGGAATTTTCCAGGCAAGAGTACTGGAGTGGGGTGCCATCACCTTCTCCGCAAAAGAAGAGAATCCGGCACTGATTTAGATCCTGAATTCTGTGATGAGATGCGGTGAGGGGTGGTCAATAGGTGGCCCAGGTCCCACCCACTCATCACCCAGAACGGTGAGGAAGCAGTGAGCCCGGACTGAGAGGGGCCAGTCCGCAGTCGCCCCCCAGCATCAACTGATGGAAGCCAAGCAGTTCCTGAGAGGACGGCAGACGCTCAGGTGTGGAGGAGCACAGAGGTGTTTCAGATGCACGAGGGTGTCCCCCTGAAAGTGGGCAGTTCTGGTTCGGGTGTGCTGACCGGAAAGAAGGTGCACGGGGGCCGACTGTGGAGCATCATCTATGTGTGACTAGTGATGTCACCCAGGACTTGCGGCACGGCGATCAGGGGTGGTCTCAGGGCTGATTTGGGGTCCCCAGCAATGTGGGTTGATTGGATTTCACAGAAGCAGGACAGGGTGACAAACATTCCAGAGGGCCCGGAGAGGCAGGCTGGGGTTCAGCGTCCTGGGGGTGGACGGTGGGGCCCGTCCTTAAAGAACCAAACAGGTTGGCACAGTTGCTGACAGGAGGGCACTGGGCTGCCTGGCATACAGACAGGGGCCTTCAGCAGGGAATGAAGGCCGTCTGGGCGATAAGCCCTCTGGGGACCCCTCAATCCAAAGCGAAGGGGCAGGTGTCTCCCTGCCCTGGGCTGCCCCACAGGGCTTGTCCCTCCCAGCCTGGCCAGCCTCCTTGCTGAGGCAACAGCCTCTCTCAGCCCAGCACCTCCATGGCCTTCTCGTATGTCTTCCAGGCCCAGGGCCACCATAACAAAGAACCACAGGCCCGTGTATCAACAACACACATTTATTCTCTCTCAGTGGAGCCTAGAAGTTGAGGTCAAGGTGTCAGCAGGTATGGATCCTCTGAGAGCCCCGAGGGAAGCCTGTGTTCCAGGTCTCTCCTAGGCTTGTAGGCAGCCATCTCCACATCCACACGGCACCCTCTCCAGTATGTATGTGTCTCCTAATCCCCATTTTCATAAGGTCACCAGTTATAATGGATTAGGGCCCACCCCAAGGACCTCGTTTACCTTGATGCCTTGTAAAGACCACCTCCAGATGATGTGGCATTCAGAGGACTTCAGCATGGGAATTTGGGGGCATAGTGTGACTTCTGATATCCTTGAAGGGCAACTGGATTTGGAAAGTAGAGGTGTTTCTTGGGCATAGCAGGAAGGGAAAGCTCTGAGCCTGGGTTCAGTGGTTTAGGTGTGGGGAGGACGTCAGGGCTACGGGAGCCCCCACATGTCACTGGGCCTTCTGGATGAGGTGGAGTTCCTCCAGAACCACCTGGGGCTCCTAGACCTGAATGAGGTTTCTGAAGAGCTGCCCCACAGAGGAGCAGAAATCTGTCAGCACTTCCCAGACGGCCTTCACCGCACTGCAGACAGCCTCAAGGCAGGCCGCCGCCTTCTCCTGCAGCCAGGTCAGCACATCCCAACACCTCTGCTGGAGACTCTACAGAATGCCTTGCAACCGCCGCACGGCTCTGGCCTGATGCTCTCTTCCAGACTCTGGACCTCCAGACAGGCAGAGACAGAGGGTTTCTGGATTCTGCGGGGTACTTCCTGCCGTGCTTCCTGAAGCAAGGGACTGGACTCCTATAGGGATTCCTGCAGGAATAGGGGCCTTTCAGGGACCCACCCCGGGCGAGGCACACCCTGGTCCTGACCTGACGGAGGCCTCCCAGACCTTGGGAGGCGCAGGGAGTCAGAAGCCCAGCCCAGCCCAACCCGAACTGCCGGCCTTCAGCCCAACAGCTCCGCAGACGAGAGGACTTGACCCAGAGACTGGGCCTGGCCCCTCGGTTCCCCTCGAAGAACGAACCCTGGTGCTTGGTTGTACCTGCCTGCAGGTGGTTGGCCTCTGAACCCAGCAGCAGGCCCACGGGGCTCATAGCAGGAAGCTGAGTCCAGGGCTCTGGCCACCATGCGCTGAGTGTGGAGGCTGATGCCCACAAGGCTGCACCGCCTGAGATTTTAGGGACTGCCCTTTTCATCCCCCACTCCAGGGAGCTCTAGCACACGTAGCAGCACCAGGACAAGAGAAACCAGTGGGGAGGGGAAGGAAGGTGCTGAGACAGTGGCTCCAACTCACGGGAAGGTTCTCTTGAATTTTATCTTCCAGGAATTCATAGAAGTCCTCGTTGAGTTTCTCCTGGGAGAGGAAGTGTGCAGTCCGCACTCCTGCCTCGCTTCTGAGGTCTGGTCCAAACTGTGGCCTCCCGTCCATCCCGGTGAGTCTGAAGGGAGCCAGGGCCCCAGACCCCATACCCTGGCTGATCCAACTCTGAGGACTACCCTTAGCAGGGGGCAAGGTCCAAACTCACCTCCGTCTCTGCTAGGGCTGCCTCCATCTGGTGGGGAAAAACCACTCTGTTTAAAACACCTCCACCCTCTCCTACTTTCACCCTGAATTCCGAGCCCCAGCTAGTTCTCATCTCTGCCCAGTCACCCCAATAACTAACCCTCAACATGGAGACCATGCTGTGGCATCCCTGCCCTGCCCTCGTTGCCCTGTGGTCTGGACGCCGCCCTCAGCATCCCTGGGCTTCCGTATCTCCTCCCTGTACACTCACCTGCCACACAGCTGTGCGTTTGTCCAGTGTAAGGACTGGGCCCTGAGCTGTGACCCTCGTCATCACCGTGACTGTGAACCCACCCCACCTCCCTTACACTGGGGAGGGTCGGAGGTGGGGCACACTGACCCACCTGTGCTTCTTCTGGTTCATTTCCCATCTTATCACAGAAGTGATCCACGCAGCTGTGCTGTGAACAGAGGTGGACTTGAGTAAAAGAAGCTCGGTTCTTCTCCCTGCTGGGTCCCAAGTGGGCCAGATCATTCTCGGCATCACCCAGCAGAACCCAGGCCTCCCGAGCCCCAGATATTCGTCGGGATTAGTGTCTTACCAGTATGCTCCTCAGAGAAGTCTAGTCACATGGGACTCCCTGTGGAGGTAACAGTGAAACTCAGTTTCTGGTCTTGTAACCACTGAGACCTGTTTTACAGAACCACCCCCCCACCAAGGAGGACTCTTGCCCTGGAATAGGCGGTCCACCTGGTTCCCAGATGCCTAGCCCTCCGTAGTCCCGCTGAAAGCTGACCAGGGAGGAACTGGCACTGTCCTCTCCTGTCTGAGGCACTAACGGTGATGGTGGCCGGTCTTCCCGACCTCTGACCCTGCAGAGCCCCGGCCCCCCAGACCCTTTCCCTCCAGGCACTTGACTCCATCTCGGAGGTGGGAGGCACCCCACCGACCCCTCGGGAGACTCCACCTAAGGGCGGGAATCTGGCGCTGTCCCCACTGCCCTCCTGGCCCTGCGAGGTCAGTGCGGCTCACAGCACATGCAGGGCTCCCGTCTGCACACCCTGTGTCCAACGCCCCATCCTGTCAGCCCAGAATCACACACGACTGGGCAAGGAAACACCTCGCGGGGCCGTGGGGACACTCTGCTGCCCACATCCTCCTCCCACTGGGCCCGGCTGCTCAGCCTGGCTCAGCCCGTGATAACCACACCCAGACACCGGTGTGCCATGGCCCAGAGCCCCTGAGCAGCTGGTCACCCTCAGAACTAGGTAGTTGAGTGGGACAGAGGACGGAGGGCTCCCCAAAAAATAAGAATAAATTCTGAGCTCAGCATGGCTTCAGCTGTTGATCCAAGCCCTGAGAGAAATGCTTTCAGCTTTTCTCTGAAAATCCTGGCCAGCCAACTAGACCCCACACGCTGCAACCAAGATCCCTCGGAGACAGAAGAAATTCAATAAATAGGAATAAGCATGAGAAGAGCCCGAGGGTGGCTGATTCCTCGGACACTGCAGACGCTCCACGTCCAGCTCCCCCACGAGCATGACGACTCTCATTCCTACACTCACTCCAAGGTCCATTGCTTCTTCCTTGGTCCCAACACAGGCCCCCATACTGAGCTGCCCCCCAAACTGACCTCCCAGCAGGAGCCCCAGCCCCACAGCCAGGACCTGCTACCTAAGGAAAGGGCTCAGAGCACCAGGAAAGTGAAGTGTGTTTGTCAACAATTATGCAGAATTTCAGGATGGTGACAGCGGAGCATTGGATCCGGGTCATTGTGAGCCTGGGCGCTTTGATGTCACGGGTCCCATGTTTTGACCCTCTGTTTCCCCAGTGGGAAGGAAATGGCACCCGCTCCAGTGTCTCTGCCTGGAGAAGCCCATGGACAGGGGAGCCTGGTGGGCTACAGTTCCCGGGTTCACAAAGAGTCACCACTGAGCGACTCACACTTCACTTTCCCCTGTGGCCACCCAAGCACCCAGGGAGGGTGGGACAGAGGCTGCTGTGCGCAGAGCAGTCAGCAGGGCTGGGGCTGAGCCGGTGGGAGCCGGGACAGGCAGCAACTGAGAACTGAGATCACAGGCCCACTCTCCCCTGGGCTCTGGTCGTCACTCACCTTAGCGAAGCCCATGGTGGATTAGGGTCCTCCCGCTGGGATCTGGTGCAAGAAGAGTGGGAGGAAAAGTGCTTCAGTGACGCAGGCTTGCCCACCACCCTGGAGGGTCCTCTGCCTGCAGGTCTCCCTACCCTCACACCAGGCTCCCCAGAGCCCCTCAACTGAGATCCTGCAGCCAGAGCTCCAGCTGAGCACTGCCTGGCTGCCCGCTGAGCTCCAGCCACTTAAGAGCCGGCCAGGGAGGGGCGGAGAGGGTGGAGCCCTGCTGGGGGAGGGCGCAGGGTTGGGTTGGTTAAATTAGAGACAGAAACTGAGACAGAAATAGTCGCAGACACAGAGCCAGGAGAGGGGGAGTCAGAAGGAGGGGAAGACATGCAGCCAGAGGTCTGAGGGGCCTGGGCGGGGAGGGCGTGTCCCTTACACTCAGGGTCTAGGGTTCAGGGCCCCTCCTCCCTAAGCTGCCTTGGGATCTCTGAGCCCAGCTTGGGCAGTACCCCGCCACTATCGGTGGAGAACGGGGAGGGACTGGGGAAAGTCCAGACTTGGGACGATAGTTTGAGGAAGCTTCGGGGGCAGCCGACCAGGGCCCTGGAACAGACTGCACCCCACTCCACATCCAGAGAAGCTTCTGTAGCCGCCCTGCCCTCAGGAAGGCACAGGACCTGCAGGGGCCCTGAGGTGGAGACTCTCCCTCGGGGCCCGGCATCCAGGGCAGAGGCCCGGCCTGCGTGCCTTAACCACACAATGTGTCCCTCAGAAGGGGCTGAAGGGAGCCTTGCTGACCGTCTGGGCCCCAAGACCAGGGTCTCCTGAGCCCTGCTCGGGCCCCCAGTCCTCAGTCACCATGCCAGGGGTCTCCATGCCCTGCCCAGCCTCACAGCGCTTGACTCTCACAGCCTGGCCCACCTCCCCTGAGACCACAGCCCCTCACAGAAACGGCCTGGCTTCTGTCTTAAGAGACCCACGGCCGCCATAACAAAGAGCCACAGACCTGGGTTTCAGCAGCACACATTTACTCACAGTGGAGCCTCGAAATTGAAATCCAGGCTCAGCAGGCAGCGGTTGCTCTGAGAGCCCTGAGGGAATCATGTGTTCCAGGCTTCTCTCCTAGGTGTGTAGACGGCTGTCTCCAGGTCTACATGGCGCCCTCCCTAGACAAGCATCTGTCTCCTAATTCCCCATATTCAGAGGTCACCAGCCATAATGGATTAGAGCCCACCCTAAGGACCTCATGCTAACTTGATTCCCTGGAAAGACCCACCTCCAGGTGCTGGTGGTTAGGACTTCACTGGGTGCATTTAGGGAACACGATTCAGTGTCTAATATCCTTGAAGAGGAACCGGCCTCCTGATGGGCAACACTTGTGCACCCCATGGGGACAACCTACGAATCCCGCTCCTCAGAAAAAGTCTCTCTTGGATCCACCAGACCCAGCTGCATCCCCTGCCCCTTAGGAGCCCTTTAGTCGTCTGAAACTCCCTTCCCACACCCAGGAGGTCTGGATCCATCCCTGAGCCAGCTCAGAACTCCAGGGCGGGAGGGAGACAACAGAGACGCTCTTGCTTCAGCTGCGGGCTTCCCTGGTGGCTCAGAGGGTAGAGAATCCGCCTGCAATGCGGGAGTCCTGGGTTCGATCCCTGGGTTGCAAAGATCCCCCGGGAGAAAAGAACCCACTCCACTATCGTGGCCCGGAGAATTCCACGGGCTGTATCGTCCATGGGGTCACAGAGTCAGACATGCCTGAGCGCCTTATGTGTTTCAGCTGCGCGCCTCATTTCCAGGTCTTATCTCCGGAGACCTGGCTCCCTGAGACACGACACTGAGGACCTCCACATCTGTCTCAGGAAGGCCACCTCCTGAAAGGCATTTCCTGTCTCACTGTGGCCTGAACCATTTTCTTTATAGAGTTTTAGTGAGGTGTAATTCACATATCATATAATTCACTCAGGAAAGTTTCTGATTTAATGCACAGTACTACTCAACCATCACCACCAGCAATTTCAGAACACTTTTATCATCTCCAGGAACCATCCTGCACCCCTAAGCCATCATCCTCCAGAGCCCACCACCAGGCAATCCCTAAGTCTGTTTTTAACTTTTTGAGGTACCACTAGACTATTTCCCAAGGCTTTCTGGGTAGATCAGTGGTAAAGAGTCTGCCTGCGATGCGAGAGATTCAGGCTCAATCTGTGGGTCAGGGAAGATCCTCAGGAGGAGGACTTGGCAACCCACCCCAATATTCTTGCCTGGAAAACCCCAAGGACAGAGGAGCCTTGGGAGGTACAGTCTATGGGGCCACAGAGACAGCACTGAGCGTGCACGACCACAGACAAGAGTGGTAAATGCCTTCTCGCTCCATGCTCTTACCACGTGTATCATTTGCAAATTTTTGTCCCCATTCTATGGATTGTCTTTCTACTTTTCCGGTGTTGCCCTTTGAAATACTAAAGTTTTAAGTGTTTCTATTTTAATATTTTGTATCATTTACTTCCCATTCTTTAAAAAACATAATTCAATGTGATGTGGCATTTTTGTGAAGCAGACTTCATGAAGTCTGAGAGGCTGGAGAAGTGTCCATTGTCGCAGCGAAAGGAGCCTCAAATGTCGCATGGGACATCCCTCCAACCAAATTTCGGTTGCCCCCCAGCTCATTCTTAGCCATCCTGTCCCCTATCAATGCTGATTCCAGCCACTTCTGTAAAACAGTGCTTCTGGTCTGTCAAGTCCCTGACACCAAACTTCAGCCTGGCTCCATCACTGCTCCGAGGAAATGAAGGGTTTTCTCTCCTGTTATTTTTATTGTCCTGCTTTGGGGCTGACAAGCTTTTCGAAGACAGGTTTCCTCCTCCTCATGCTTAGAAAGGGTCCTGACAGAGGCCCACATGGCTTCTGGTGCCTCTGAATTCCCAGGTCCCTGGCTGGCTGAAGACCTGGCTGGCATCCTCCTTCTGGTCGTGACCACCTGGGCTCCGTGCCCCTGGGTCAGCTCTGGCAGCACTGTGGGCCCGCTGAGGCTGGTGACACATTAAGAAAGGGTGGGTATGTGCCTCCAGCCATGGGGGTGAACCTCTCACCCAGGCCATGAGTGGGCTCTGGAAACACAGGAAGAGGTTGGAGAACTTGCCAGGGACACAGAGAAGACACAAGACGAAGAGATGCAGCTGCTGGCCCAGCTCCCTGGCCCAGGAGGCCCACGCCCCACCCCACCCCCACCAGCTTGTTCAAATGCAGATTCCTGTCCCCAGACCCCGAGTGTAGATTCAGATGAGGACATGGAATCTGCATTTTCAGTTTCAACGGTCATGCTCTCTCTCTGTTTTTTATTTTTTGGCAAGATCAAGCTGCTTGAGGGATCTTAGTTCTGGGACTCGAAATTTAACTCAGGCACCACAGTGAGAGCACCAGATTCTAACCAGTGGACCAGCAGGGAACTCCCTTCCTGGGTCATCGTGTGTGGAATATTCCAGAAGCAGAGTTGCAGAGGCATTGGCTTTTAGATCCTGAATTCTGTGATGAGTTTGGGGTGGGGGGTGGTCAATGAGGTGGCTCAGGTTCCACCCACTCATCACCCAGGCACGTTGAGGAAGCTGTGAGCCCAGACTGAGAGGGGACCAGTCCACTGTCTTCCCACCAGCATGAGCTGATGGGAGCCAAGCAGTTCCCCAGAGGATGGCAGAGGCTCAGGTGGGGAGGAGCGGAGAGGTGTTTCGGGTGCAGGAGAGTGTCTCCCTGAAAGTGGGCAGTTCTGGTTCCAGTGTGCTGACTGGAAAGAACATGAACGGAGGCCGACTGTGGAGCATCCTCTGTGTGACCAGTGATGTCACCCAGGACTTGGGGCATGGCGATCAGGGGTGTTCTCAGGGCTGATTTGGGGTCCTTAGCAATGTGCGTTGATTGGATTTCACAGAAGCAGGACAGGGTGACAAACATCCCAGAGGGCCTGGAGAGGCAGGCTGGGGTTCAGCGTCCCGGGGTGGATGGTGTGGCCCGTCCCTAAAGACCCAAACAGCATGGCACAGTTGTTGACAGGAGAGGCCTGGGCTGCCTGAGACACAGACTAGGGCCTTCAGCAGGGAATGAAGGCCGTCTGGGCGCTGAGCCCTCCGGGGGACCCTCAATCCAAAGCGAAGAGGCAGCTGCCTCCCTGCTCTGGCCTAGGGAAACAGCCTCTCTCAGCCCAGCACCTCCATGGCCTTCTCGTATGTCTTCCAGGCCCAGGGCCACCATAACAAAGAACCACAGTCCTGTGTATCAACAACACACATTTATTCTCTCTCAGTGGAGCCTAGAAGTTGAGGTCAAGGTGTCAGCAGGTATGGATCCTCTGAGAGCCCCGAGGGAAGCCTGTGTTCCAGGTCTCTCCTAGGCTTGTAGACGGCCATCTCCACATCCACACAGCATCCTCTCCAGACGAGTATGTGTCTCCTAATCCCCATTTTCATAAGGTCACCAGTCATAATGGATTAGCACCCACCCTAAGGACACCATTTAACTTGATTCCTTGTAAAGACCACCTCCAGATGACGTGGCATTCAGAGGACTTCAGCATAGGAATTTGGGGACACAGTGCGACTTCTGAGATCCTTGAAGGGCAACTGGATTTGGAAAGTAGAGGTGTTTCTTGGGCACAGCTGGAAGGGAAAGCTCTGTGCCTGGGGCTGGGATGTTTAGTCGTTTAGGTGGGGAGGAAGACAGGGCTACAGGAGCCCCCACATGTCACAGGTTTAGGTTTAAGACTACTGCAGGTCTGCTGCGAAGGACGTTTCCCGGCAGTAGGATAGGTCACATGAGTAAGAGCGGGCTTGGAAGAACTCA
Source organism: Ovis aries (assembly GCF_016772045.2). Lineage (NCBI taxonomy): Eukaryota > Metazoa > Chordata > Mammalia > Artiodactyla > Bovidae > Ovis > Ovis aries. The sequence goes on along the minus strand of NC_056077.1, from coordinate 3,004,529 downwards.
CAGCATGAATTCCTAAACCTCGATGAGGCTTCTGGGATGTGCTGCCCCTCAGAGGAGCAGCAACCCCTCAGCACTCTGTGGACAGCCCTCGCCGCGCTGCAGACGGCCTCCAGGAAGGCCGCCGCCTTCTCCCGCAGCCAGGTCAGCACATCCCTACACCGCTGCTGGAGACGCCGCAGAATGCCTTGGAACCACCGCAGGGCTCTGACCCAGATGCTGTCTTCCGGAGTCTAGAATACAGACAGACAGAGAGCAAGTGTCTCTGGAATCTGCTGCGCAGTCCTTGCGGCGCTTCCTGAAACAAGGGACTGGACCCTGCAGGGATTCCTGCAGGGATGGGGGTTGTCCAGGACCCTACCCGGGTGAGGCAGACCCTGGTCCTGACCTGACCGAGGCCTCTCAGCCCTTGGGAGACGCTGGGATTCAGAAGCCCATGAATGCAAATTGCCTGCCTTCCGGTCAACAGCTCTGCAGATCCAAAGACTTCTCCCAGAGACTGGGCCTGGCCCCTCGGTTCCCCTCAAAGAACAAACCCTGGGGCTTGGTTGTACCTGCCTATAGGTGGTTGGCCTCTGAACCCAGCAGCAGGCCCACGGGGCTCATAGCAGGAAGCTGAGTCCAGGGCTCTGGCCACCGTGCGCTGAGTGGTGAGGCTGATGCCAACAAGGCTGCCCCACCTCAAACTTCAGGGACCTCCCTTCATCCCCCACTCCTTGGAGCTCTGTGCACCTGCAGCAGCCCCAGGGACAAGAGAGACGAGTGGGGAGGGGAAGGAAGGCGCTGAGACAGAGGCTCCAACTCACCGAAAGGTTGCGATGAGGGTGAACATCCAGGAATTCAAAAGGATGTCTGCTGAGCTCCTCCTGGGGAAAGGAAGTGTGCAGTCTGCACTCCTGCCTCGCTGCTGAAGTCAGTGGTCAGTCTGCCCAACCTCTGACCTGGCAGAACCCCGGCCCCCAGCCCCTTCCCCTCCAGATGCTTGACTCCATCATGGAGGTGGGAGGCACCCCACAGACCCCTCCGGAAGACTCCACACAACAGCGGGAATCTGGCGCTGTCCCCGCTGCCCTCCTGGCCCTGGGTGATCAGTGCGGCTCACAGCGCGTGCAGGGCTCCCGTCTGCACACCCTGTGTCCGGGGGGGCCCATCCTGTCAGCCCAGCATCACACACGACTGGGCAAGGAAACACCTCGCAGGGCCGTGGGGACACTCTGCTGCCCGCATCCTGCTCTCACTGGGCCAGGCCGCTCAGCCTGGCTCACCCCGCGATGACCTCGCCCAGACACCAGTGTGCCATGGCCCAGAGACCCTGAGCATCTGGTCACCCTCAGAACTGAGGTGGGGGAGTGGTACAGAGGGCGGAGGGCTCCCCAAAGGAAAGAATAGACTCTGAGCTCAGCGGGGCTACAAGTGCTGATCCAGGCCCTGAGAGAGATGGTTTTGGTTTCCAGAAAAACACCACAGGCCTCTCCCCCGGGTTTCCAGGCTGTAGAAAGGGTCCCGAGAGACGACTGTTTCCTCTGACCCTGGAGACCCTCCATTTGCAGCTCTCTCACCAGAATGTGGACTCTAGTTGCTAAAGTGACTCCAGGTCCCATGACTGGCTCCTGAGTCCTCTGCAGCCCAGACCAGCCCACTAGGACCTCCACAGAGCTGCTGCCATGCCTGTCCTCCAGCAAGAATGCCGCCCCAGAGCCAGGACCTGCTGCCTAAGGACGGGGCTCTAGGGCAGGGGACTCTGGGGAGAATGGATACGGGTATATGCACGGCTGAGTCCCTTCGCTCCTCACCTGGAACTATCACAACATTGTTCCTCGTCTCTAGTCCCACACAAAATTAAAACTTAGAATAAAGCGAGCGAGAGAGAACGAGACAGAGAGAGAGAAATCTTTGTGCACAAACCCGTTTAGAAATGGAGAGAAAATAAATAGTTGAAGTCCAGCTGAGAACTTTCCAAAATAAATAAAGGAGAGGGCTCAGAGTAAAGGGCAGGTATAGGGTCTGTGTCAGGAGCTGTTCAGAATGTCGGGGCAGAGAGAGCAGAGCACTCCCCGCCGCCGCCCCGGATCCAGGTGAGAGGGGACCCTGTCGACTGCAGGGGCCACAGGCCTTCAAGGCCCATCTCCCCAGAGGGTCCCCCACTTCGGCCCAGGGAGGGTGGGACAGAGGCAGGTGCAAGTGGCCAGTCAGCAGGGGTGGAGGATGGGCTGATGGGAGAGGGGACAGGGGAGATAGGACTCTCCAGGGCCCAGCCTTCCCCCATCTCTTGCTGTCACTCACCCTAGCGGAAGCCATGCTGCTCCACGGCTCTGGTTCTGCCCCTGTAACCGGTGGGAGGAAGGGTGTGAGGAAAAGTGCTCTGGAGAAGCAGGCTCGCCCACCACCCTAGAGCGCCTTCTGCCTGCAGGCCTCCCCTCTTCCCTCTCCCCAGGCGCCCCGGAGCCCCTCACCTGAGACCCTGTGGCAGAGCCCCAGCTAGCAGGCCACTGCTGAGCAGTCCAGACCCTGAGAGTCAGTGACTTAAGGGCACAGCAGGCGTTGGGGGGGGCGCGTGGGGGGCGGGGGGTGTGGAGCCACCGCAGAGCAGAGGAAGCGGGCTGGGGCGGGGGCCTGGGCAGGGAGGGCATGACCCGACACTCAGGGTCCCTGGTCAGGCCCTTCCTCCCTGAGCTGGGATGGGGTCTCTGAGCCCAGCTAGGGCCTCACACCCCACCCCCTCCCATCAACTTGGGGGCAGGGAGGGACAGGGGAAAGTCCAGACTTGGGACAGCACCTTGAGGAAGCTTGAGGAGCTCCAGAAAAAGATGTCAACTGGCTGGGGTTAAGATACAAGGGAAGGCGACCAGGGCCCTCGAACAGACTGCACCCCACTCCGCATCCAGAGAAGCTTCTGCAGCCGCCCTGCCCTCAGGAAGTCACAGGACCTGCAAGGGCCCTGGGGTGAGACTCTCCCCTGGGCCCCAGCATCCAGGGCCGGGGCCAGGCCTGATTGCCTGACACACAGGATGGGGCCCAGGAGGGTCTGAAGGGAGCCTTGCTGACCAACTGACCCCAATGACCAGGGTCTCCTGAGCCCCATGGGGGGCCCTTCAGTCCCAAGCTACAGTGGCAGGAGTCTCCCTGGCCCTGGCCTTCCCCACAGGGCTTGACTCTCGCAGCCTGGCCCACCTCCCCCTGAGACCACAGCCCCTCACAGCCCAACACAGCCATGGCCTTGTGTCTGTCTTAGAGACCCAGGGCCACCATAACAAAGAGCCACAGACCCGGGTCTCAGCAACACACGTTTGTTCTCTCCCAGTGCAGCCAAGGCTCACTATTTGTGTGTGTCTGTCAGTCTGTCTGTGTGTGTCTGTCGTTGTGTTTGTGTGAGTGTGTCTGTCGGGGTGGTGTGTTGTTTGTGTGTGTGTGTGTTCTGGGGGAAAGACAGCTATTAAAGCCAACTGTGGGAAGGCCGACCAGTCTCACCCTGGAGTGATTTCTCCTCTCAAGTCTACCCCCGTGTTTAGTACAATATCGTCCAGTGTATTTGCCTGTTTAATTAAAATTGAATAAAACTTAAAATCCCAGATGTTAGATTAATACGGGAAACCTATTCTCAGCTGATTAATTCAAACTGAAACACTAAACGTGCCTGCAGGTAAGTTGCGTTGACCGTTAAGGATCTCTAAAAACCCATAGGAGCTTCCCTGGTAGCTCAGCTGGTAAGGAATCTGCCTGCAATGCAGGAGACCCGAGTTGGATTCCTGGGTCGAGAAGACCCCCGGAGAAGGGATAGGCTACCCGCTCCAGCAGGAGACTTCGGTTCAATTCCTGGGTTGGGAAGATCCTCTGCTGAAGGGAATGGGAACCCACTCCAGGATTCTTGCCTGGAGATTCCCCATGAACAGAGGAGCTTGGTTGTCTACAGTCATGGGATTGCCAAGAGTCATACATGACTGAGTGACTAAGTACCCACAGCGCAGTAGAGCCTAGAAGTTTTGTTTTGTTTTGTTTTGTTTTGGGCCCTGATCTATAATTTAATGGGTGTGCTGGTCCAGGTCCATAATTTCTACTGCTCAGGGGCTCACTGCTCTGGGGTCAGGGTTTTCTGCTCAAAAGTGTGTATGTGCAGGAGCTCTTCTGCTAGGTAAGGGTTCACGAGCCAGTGTCTCTGAAGCAGCGCTTTTCCCTTGAACTTGTCCGACACCATGAGGACTTGGAAGCTGGACACTCAACAGCTGGGAGTCGTGAGCTCCGCTTCCAGGCTCCGCTGCGGCTTCTTCCAGAGGTCCTCAGCGCTCAGTTCCATTGTGGCAGCCCAGCGAGGGCGGCAGCCCAGCAGGGGTGGAACCCAAGCTCTGACCCCAGCCACCCTGCTTCCCGAGCCTAGAAGTTGAAATCAAGGTGTCAGCAGTTTAGTTCCTCTGAGAGCCCTGAGGGAAGCATGTGTCCCAGGCTTCTCTCCTAGGTGTGTAGACAGCTGTCTTCATGTCTACATGGCGCCAACCTTAGACAAGTACCTGTCTCCTAATTCCCCATTTTCATAAGGTCACCAGTCATAATGGATTAGGGGCCACCCTAATGACCTCATTTTAACTTGATTCCCCATAAAGACCCACCTCCAGGTAAGGTGACATTCCAAGGTGCTGGTGATTTGGACTTCAGCATAGGAATTTGGGGAAAGACGAGTCAACCTCTAATATCCTTGTGCAGGAACCAGGCTCTGTAAGGGGCTATCAGTGTGGGCCCCAGAGGGACAGACCTACAAAACTCACTCCTTGGGGAAAGTCTCTCTTGGGTTCACCAGACCCCAGCCGGCATCCTCTGCCCCTTCGGAGCCCATTCAATTGTCTGAGACCGCCTTTCCACACCCAGGAAAACCAGATCCTTCCCTGAGCCTCCTATGAATTCCAGGCCAGGAGGGAGACAGGGAGCTGATCCTGTTTCAGCTGCAAGTCACATTTCCAGGTCTCCTTTCCAGAAACCTGGCCCCTAAGAGGGGATGCTCAGCCCCTCCATGCCTTTCTCCAGAGTACAATCATCTGAAGGCATTTTATGTTTCATTGCGGACTCAGCCGTTTTCTTCACAATTTTGGTTGACATATAATTCTCATACCAGACAATTCACCCAGGAAAGGGCCCAGTTCAATGCAGAAACCTATTCAACCATCACCACCATCAATTTCAGAATACTTTCCATCACCTTGTCAGGCGAGTGTATGTTCCCTGGTTCTGTCTCGTCACAACACAGATTTGGAGTGATGGAAATTCAAGCCCTCGGCGCGGCACAGCTCTCGGCTCTTGGACAGACCGTGTAATAGCTCTTAGACAAATCAGTGTGACAGCTCTATTTTATTTAGAAAATAGCAGGAAAATCCATCCCCGAGGCGCGAGGGCATGCCCACCCGAAGACGTGAAGAGAAGAGAGCTGGGGAGAACACCAGCGCACAGGAGAGAGACCCCCCAGGCCCTTTGGCTCCTCTCCTCATGTGTCTTTTCCTCCCCCCGGGCCTGCCCTGTGTAAGCGGGCAGCCAGCAGTGCTGTTTGCTCCGCCTGAGGTCCTCACTCCGCTCCTCCGACCTTCCATTCCTGTTTTCGCTGGCTTCTCCCTTCCTTGTCTTTTAGCCACCGCCATTCTGGACTCCTCTTTCCTATTCTAACTACCTAACAACCTCAAGCAGCCACTCTCCACCCCTAAGCCATCATCCTCCAGGGCCCACTACCAGGCCACCCCTAAGTCTGCTTTCAGCATTTTGAGGTACCACTGGACTATTCCCCAAGGTCATAAAACCACTTCACATTGCCAGCATCAGTATATCAAAGTTCTAACTTCTCTGATCCTCATCAGCACTTACTATCACAACTTTTTGATTCTGGGCATCCTAGTGGGCATGAAGGGGTATCTCACTCTGATTTTTATTTGAAGTTTCCCAGAGACGAATGATGTTGAGCATCCCTTCATGTGTTTGTGGACCACTTTTATAGATTTCTTGGAGAAATGTATACACTGATCCTCAGCGCTTTTTTAAACTGGGTTATTTGTCTTCATATTTTAAGTTGTCAGAAGAGTTTTCTGTTCTGGATACCAATCTCTTATCAGATACAGCGTTTGCAAAATTTTCATTCCCATTCTGTGGTTGTCTTTTCATTTTTCTAATGGTTTACTTTGAAACACAAAAGCTTTTACATTGTTATTTTGGGACTGTTCCGTTCATTTCAGACACTCAGTCAAGTCCCACTCTTTGCGACCCCAAGGGTTGCAGCATGCCAGCCTTCCCTGTCCATCACCAATTCCTGGAGCTGTACTATTCTTTAAATAACATAATTCAATGCGATGTGGCATTTTTGTGAAGCAGACTTCATGAAGTCTGAGAGGCTGGAGAAGTGTCCATTGTCGCAGTGAAAGGAGCCTTAGATGTCACATGGGACATCCCTCTCTGGGTCCCTCCAATCAACTTCTGGTTGCTCCCCAGCTCATTCTCAGCCACCCTGTCCATCAATGTTGGATTCTGGCCACTTCTGTAAAACAGCGATTCTGGTCTGTCAAGTTCCTGCCAACCAAACTTCAGCCTGGCTCCATCACTGCGCCGATGAAATAAAGAGTTTTCTCTCCTGTTGTTTTTATGTCCTGCTTGGGGCTGACAAGCTTTTTGAATACAAGTTTCCTCCTCCTCATACTTAGAAAGGGTCCTGACAGAGGCCCAGATGGCTTCTGGTGCCTTTGAATTCCCAGGTCCCTGGCTGGTTGAAGACCTGGCTGGCATCCTCCTTCTGGTCGTGACCACCTGGGCTCCGTGCCCCTGGGTCAGCTCTGGCAGCACTGTGGGCCCACTGAGGCTGGTGGCACATTAAGAAAGTGTGGGTATGTGACTCCACCCATGGGGGTGAACCTCTCTCACCCAGGCCATGAGCTGGGCTCTGTAAGCACAGGAAGAGGTTAGAGAAATCGTCAGAGACACAGAAAAGCTACAAGACAAAGAGATGCAGCTGCTGGCCCAGCTCCCTGGCCCAGGAGGCCCACGCCCCACCCCCACCCCCACCCCGACCCAGCTTGTTCAGATGCAGATTCCTGTCCCCAGACCCCGAGTGCAGATTTAGATGAGGACATGGAATATGCATTCTCAGTTTCCAGGGTCATGCTCTCTCTCTTTCTTTTTTTTTTTGCAACATCAAGTGACTTGAGGGATCTTAGTTCTGAGACTAGAAATTTAACACAGGCCATGACAGTGAGAGCACCGGATTCTATCCAGTGGACCACCAGGCAACTCCCTTCCTGGGTCATCCTGTGTGGAATATTCCAGAAGCAGATTTGCAGAGGCACTGGTTTTTAGATCCTGAATAATTTGATGAGTCTGGGGTGGGGGGCGGTCAATGAAGTGGCTCAGGTTCCACCCACTCATCACCCAGGAACGCTGAGGAAGCAGTGAGCCCAGACTGAGAGGGGACCAGTCCACTGTCTTCCCACCAGCAGGAGCTAATGGGAGCCAAGCAGTTCCCCAGAGGCCGGCAGAGGCTCAGGTGTGGAGGAGCGGAGAGGGGTTTCAGATGCACGAGGGTGTCCCCCTGAAAGGGGGCAGTTCTGGCTCCAGTGTGCTGACCGGAGAGAGGGTGCACGGGGGCCGACTGTGGAGCATCATCTATGTGGGACCGGTGATGTCACCCAGGACTTGGGGCACGGCGATCGGGGGTGGTCTCAGGGCTGATTTGGGGTCCCCAGCAATGTGGGTTGATTGGATTTCACAGAAGCAGGACAGGGTGACAAACATCCCAGAGGGCCCGGAGAGGCAGGCTGGGGTTCAGCGTCCCGGGGTAGACGGTGGGGCCTGTCCCTAAAGACCCAAACAGCTTGGCACAGTTGCTGACAGGAGGGGCCTGGGCTGCCTGAGACACAGACTGGGACCTTCAGGAGGGAATGAGGGCCATCTGGGCAATGACCCTCCAGGGGCCCCTCAGTCCAAAGCGAAGTGGCAGCTGTCTCCCTGCCCTGGCCTGCCCCACAGGGCTAGTTGCTCCCAGCCTGGCCAGCCTCCTTGCTGAGGCAACGGCCTCTCTCAGCCCAGCATCTCCATGGCCTTCTCGAAAGTCTTCCAGGCCCAGGGCCACCATAACAAAGAACCACAGGCCCGTGTATCAACAACACACATTTATTCTCTCACAGTGGAGCCTAGAAGTTGAGGTCGAGTTGGCAGCAGGTATGGATCCTCTGAGAACCCTGATGGAAGCCCGTGTTCCAGGTCTCTCCTAGGCTTGTAGGCAGCCATCTCCACATCCACACAGCATCCTCTCCAGACGAGTATGTGTCTCCTAATCCCCATTTTCATAAGGTCACCAGTCATAATGGATTAGCGCCCACCCTAAGGACACCATTTAACTTGATTCCTTGTAAAGACCACCTCCAGATGACATGGCATTCAGAGGACTTCAGCATAGGAATTTGGGGACACAGTGCGACTTCTGAGATCCTTGAAGGGCAACTGGATTTGGAAAGTAGAGGTGTTTCTTGGGCACAGCTGGAAGGGAAAGCTCTGCACCTGAGGCTGGGAGGTGCAGTGGTTTAGGTGTTGGGAGGAAGTCAGGGCTACGGGAGCCCCCACATGTCACAGGTTTAGGTTTAAGACTCCTGCAAGACTCCTGGGAAGGACGTTTCCAGGAGAGAGGACAGGGCAGCTTAGAGACTGAGGAACTAGGAGAACCCACAGCGTGGGGGCCGCTAATGGTAAGGGATCTGACTGCTAATGAGGGAGATGCGAGCTACCTGGGTTCAGTGCCTGGGCTCAGAAGATCCCTTCGAGGAGCAAATGCCACCCCACTCGGGTATCCTTGCCTGGGAAATCCCATGGACAGAGGGGGCTGGTGGGCCACAGTCCACGGGGCTGCAGAGGCGAACACGGCAGAGCGACATAGCGCAGCACAGCAAGGCGCGGTCATTTCCTGAGCCCCACCCACGTGCCAGGGAACGTGGTGGGGCCTTGAGGGCACCTGGCGTGAAACAGAGGGCCAGGGCTGCCCCGAAGGAAAAGGAGGGCATCCCAGGCAAAAGGAGCAGCATGTGCAGAGACCCCGGCGGGAGAGAGGGCCGCTTGGCCAGCAGCCAAGGACTATTGTGCAGGCGAGGACATGCAGAGCAGCGTCCTGCGGGTGAGACCGGTCTACAGGTCAGTGAGGGCCTTAGGTGCTCAGGTGTGTCCCACTCTGTGCCACCCCGTGGACTGTACGCTGCCAGGCTCCTTTCGTCTCTCACTGAATTCCTTCTGAGCTGAGACATAAAGGACCAGAGTTCCTCGCATCCCATGAAATACCACCTAACGGTTTCAAATGGATATCCTATGCTAAACGGAGTACAAAACAACTTCTTTACAGCAAATAACCCGCCCAGAACTGCTGTCTATAACTTGCATGTGCTAGTTAAAAGGTCAAAGACCTGAGATGACTGATATTTACAAAGTAATATTTCCTTGTTTCAGAATTCTCCATGGGAAGAAAGAAACCTGTGCCTAGAATCCCTGGAAATTACACCTATTCCGTTAGCATCACTCCCTCCTGCACCATGGAGGCCTCTTCCCTCCGTATTTTTATTGGATTTTGTTCTGTTACCTCCCGAGTTTATACTGTACATGCACATATCAAATATCATTGGTCAAAAATGGAAACATTTCTTTGGGAGGGGAAATGTTTAGAAAATGTATTTCATGTAACTTACATTGAAATGGAGAAAAGATTTAATCTAAAACCAACAACAACAATAAAAACCAAACTCATATGGATGTTGAAATGGGGAAGAGATTTAATGTTAAACAAAAAATACCTTACTACTTATATCAACTGAGTAAGCTCACCATCGTGAAAAGTAATATATCAGATGTAAGGTCATTATGTAAAAAGAAAAAAAGAAAATAGTCAAGCGGAGGTTCAGCACAGGGTCACCGGAGAACGCAGGGGCAAGTGTGAGAGACTTGAATACTGATGGGGAGGTGAGGCAGGGCCAGGGCCAGGAAGCCAAGGCTGCTCAGGGCCTGGCAGTGAGAGGCTCCTGGCAGCAGGCAACTCAGGCCAGAGGTAGGCTTTCCAGTGTCAGGCCTGTCAGAGGGACCCCCTGGAAGGGAAGGAGGAAGGGTGTGGCCGGAATGGGTTTCTGTCACAAGGAATTCCCAGACAGGCTGCTGTCCTCCTCACACAGGAAGGCTCAGGCCCAGGAGACAGGGAGAGCCTTCCTCCAGGGCTCCTGCCCTGCTGGGGCCTGAGCTGATAGCAAGCTGGGTCCCCTAGGATGATCAGGGCACTAAGATGCTAGCGTCAGGGTCAAGGTCCACCACTGCCTCCTCCTGTGAGACCCACAGCCGGCCCTCAGGGGTCCCCCTTGCTGAGAATCAGCTCAGCACCCCATCTGACAGGGTCCGGAGAGACAGGCAGAGACACCAAGGCATGCTGAGCCACGGAAGGCACCTTGGTCCTTGGGGCCTCCAGGCTTCCAAGCCTCTCCCACATCCCTGGGTCAGCAGAACATCCCGGTCCCTGACAGACGGGTCAGACTTGGAGAAGGGAAACCTGGCCTGATGTTGTGGTGTCGTCCCTGCAGACAGGAGGTGAGGGCAGTTAAAGGATTGGTGAAGGGTGAACAGGAGGGTAAAGGTCGCTTCAGAAGATGGTTTCTGGGAAGGGGATTGTGCAGGGCCTTCTAGATGAGGAGCAGTTCCTCAAGAATGACCTGGGGCTCCTAGACCTGGATGAGGTTTCTGAAGAGTTGCCCCACAGAGGAGCAGAAATCCGTCAGCACTCCCCAGATGGTCTTCACCGCACTGCAGACGGCCTCAAGGCAGGCCGCCGCCTTCTCCTGCAGCCAGGTCAGCACATCGCAACACCGCTGCCAGAGACTCCGCAGAAAACCTCGGAACCGCCGCAGGGCTCTGGCCCAGATGCTCTCTTCCGGTTTCTGGTCCTCCAGACAGGCAGAGACTGAGGGTCTCTGGATTCTGCGGCGTACTTCTTGCTGCGCTTCCTGAAGCAAGGGACTGGACTCCTGCAGGGATTCCTGCAGGGATGGGGGCCTTTCAGGGACCAGCCCGGGGTGAGGCAGACCCAGGTCGTGACCTGACCGAGGCTTCCCAGACCTTGGGAGACGCTGGGACTCAGAAGCCCAGCTCAACCCAACCCGAACTGCCTGTCTTCAGCCTAACAGCTTCATAGACACGAGACTTCTCCCAGAGACTGGGCCTGGTACCTCGGTTCCCCTCGAAGAGCAAACCCCGATGCTTGGTTGTACCTGCCTGCAGGTGGTCGGCCTCTGAACCCAGCACCAGGCTCACGGGGCTCATCAGGCAGGAAGCTGAGTCCAGGGCTCTGGCCACTGTGTGCTGAGTGGGGAGGGTGATGCCCGCAATGCTGCACCACCTGAGATTTCAGGGACCCCCCTTCATCCCCCACTCCAGGGAGCTCTGTGCACACGCAGCAGCCCCAAGGACAAGAGAGACCAGTGGGGAGGGGAAGGAAGGTGCTGAGACAGTGGCTCCAACTCACGGGAAGGTTCTCTTGAATGTGATCTTCCATGAATTCACAGACATCCTTGCTGAGTTCCTCCTGGGGAGAGGAAGTGTGCTGTCTGCACTCCTGCCTCGCTGCTGAGGTCAGTGCTCCCCACTGTGGCCTCCCATGCATCCAGGTGAGTCTGAAGGGAGCCAGGGCCCCAGACCCCATACCCTGGCTTATCCAACTCTGAGGACTACCCTTAGCAGGGGGCAAGGTCCAAACTCACCTCCATCTCTGCTAGGGCTGCCTCCATCTGGTGGGAAAAAAACACTCTGTTTAAAACATCCCCACCCTCTCTCACTTTCACACTGAATCCCAAGCCCCAGCTAGTTCTCATCTCTGCTCAGTCACCCCAATAGCTAACCCTCAGGCTGGGGACCATGCTCTGGCATCCCTGCCCTGCCCTTGTTGCCCTGTGGTCTGGACGCCGCTCTCAGCTTCCCTGGGCCTCTATATCTCCTCCCTGTACACTCACCTGCCACACAGGTGTGCGTTTGTCCAGTGTAAGGACTGGGCGCTGAGCTGTGACCCTCATCATCACCGTGACTGTGAACCCACCCCACCTCCCTCACACTGGGGAGGGTCAGGGGTGGGGCACAATGACCCACCTGTGCTTCTTCTGGTTCATTTCCCATCTTATCACAGACATGATCCACCCAGGTGTGCTGTGAACAGAGATGGACTTGAGTAAAAGAAGCTCGGTTCTTCTCCCTGCTGGGTCCCAAGTGGCCCAGATCATTCTCAGCATCACCCAGCAGAACCCAGGCCTCCCGAGCCCCAGCTATTCATGGGGATGAGCTTCTTACCAGCATGCTCCTCAGAGAAGCCTGGTCATGTGGGACTCCCTGCGGAGGTAACAGTGAAGCAAATGTTCTGGTCTTGTAACCACCGAGACCTGTTTTACACAACCACCCCTCCCCCCGAAGGAGGACCCTTGCCCTGGAATAGGCAGTCAACCTGGTTCCCAGATGCCGAGCCCTCCGTAGTCCCGCTGAAAGCTGACCAGGGAGGAACTGGCGCTGTCCTCTCCTGTCTGAGGCGCTGACGGTGACAGCGGCCAGTCTTCCCGACCTCTGACCCTGCAGAGCCCCTGACCCCAGCCCCTTTCCCTCCAGGCACTTGACTCCATCTCGGAGGTGGGAGGCACCCCACCGACCCCTCGGGAGACTCCACCTAAGGGCGGGAATCTGGCGCTGTCCCCACTGCCCTCCTGGCCCTGCGAGGTCAGTGCGGCTCACAGTACATGCAGGGCTCCCGTCTGCACACCCTGTGTCCAACGCCCCATCCTGTCAGCCCAGATCACACACGACTGGGCAAGGAAACATCTCGCGGGGCTGTGGGGACACTCTGCTGCCCACATCCTCCTCTCACTGGGCCTGGCTGCTCAGCCTGGCTCACCCCTGGATGACCACGCCCAGACACCGGTGTGCCATGGCCCAGAGCCCCTGAGCAGCTGGTCAGCCTCAGAACTAGGTAGCTGAGTGGGACAGAGGACGGAGGGCTCCCCAAAAATAAGAATAAATTCTGAGCTCAGCATGGCTTCAGCTGTTGATCCAGGCCCTGAGAGAAATGCTTTCAGCATCTCTCTGAAAATGCTGGCCAGCCAACTAGACCCCACACGCTGCAACCAAGATCCCTCAGAGACAGAAGAAATTCAGTAAACAGGAATAAACATGAGAAGAGCCCGAGGGTGGCTGATTCCTCGGACACTGCAGACGCTCCACGTCCGGCTCCCCCACGAGCATGACGACTCTCATTCCTACACTCAGTCCAAGGGCCATTGCTCCTTCCTCGGTCCCAACACAGGCCCCCACACTGAGCTGCCCCCCAAACCGACCTCCCAGCAGGAGCCCCAGCCCCACAGCCAGGACCTGCTACCTAAGGAAAGGGCTCAGAGCACCAGGAAAATGGAGCGTGTTTGTCAACAATTATGCAGAATTTCAGGATGGTGACAGCAGAGTGTTCGACCAGGGTCATTGTGAGACTGGGAGCTTTGATGGCACAGGTCCCATGTTTTGACCCTCTGCTTCCCCACTGGGAAGGAAATGGCACCCGCTCCAGTGTCTCTGCCTGGAGAAGCCCATGGACAGGGGAGCCTGGTGGGCTGCAGTTCCTGGGTTCGCAAAGAATCGGACCCCACTGAGCGACTCACACTTCACTTTCCCCTGCGGCCACCCCAGCGCCCAGGGAAGGTTGGACAGAGGCTGCTGTGCGCAGAGCAGTCAGCAGGGCTGGGGCTGAGCCGGTGGGAGCCGGGACAGGCGGCAACTGAGACCACAGGCCCACTCTCCCCTGGTCTCTCTTTGTCACTCACCCTAGCGAAGCACATGGTGGATTAGGGTCCTCCCGCTGGGATCTGGTGCAGGAAGAGTGGGAGGAAAAGTGCTTCAGTGACGCGGGCTCGCCCACCACCCTGGAGGGTCCTCTGCCTGCAGGTCTCCCCACCCCCACACCAGGCTCCCCAGAGCCCCTCACCTGAGATCCTGCAGCCAGAGCTCCAGCTGAGCACTGTCTCGCTGCCTGCTGAGCCCCAGCGACTTAAGAGCCAGCCAGGGAGGGGCGGAGAGGGTGGAGCCCTGCTGGGGGAGGGGGCAGGGTCGGCGGGGGATGTTTGAGACAGGAACTGAGACAGAAATAGAAGCAGAAACAGAGTGGGGAGGGGGCAGTCAGAAGGAGGGGAAGACAGGGAGCCAGAGGTCTGAGGGGTCGGGGCAGGGAGGACATGTCCCTTACACTCAGGGTCCAGGGGTCAGGACCCCTCCTCCATGATCTGGGTCAGGATCTCTGAGCCCAGCTTGGGCCATACCCCCCCACCATCAGCTGGAGCGAAGGGAGGGACCGGGGAAAGTCCAGACTTGGGATGATAGTTTGAGGAAGCTTTGGGAGGAGCCAACCAGGGCCCAGAAACAGACTGCACCCCACTCCACATCCGGAGAGGCTTCTGTAGCCGCCCTGCCCTCAGGAAGTCATAGGACCTGCAGGGGCCCTGAGGTTGAAACTCTCCCACGGGCCCAGGCATCCAGGGCAGGGGCCGGGCCTGTGTGCCGTACCCACAGGATGTGTCCCTCAGAAGGAGCTGAAGGGAGCCTTGCTGACCGTCTGGGCCCCGCTGACCAGGGTCTCCTGAGCCCTGCTCGGGCCCCCAGTCCTCAGTCACCGTGCCAGGGGTCTCCATACCCTGGCCAGCCCCACAGCGCTTGACTCTCACAGCCTGGCCCAGCTCCCCTGAGACCACAGCCCCTCACAGCCATGGGCAGGCATCTGTCTTAGAGACCCAGGGCCGCCATATCAAAGAGCCACAGACCCGGGTCTCAGCAACACACATTTACTCTCACAGTGAAGCCTTGAAATTGAGATCAAGGTGTCAGCAGGAAGCGGTTGCTCTGAGAGCCCTGAGGAAGGCATGTGTTCCAGGCTTCTCTCCTAGGCGTGTACACAGCTGTCTCCAGGTCTACATGGCGCTCGCCCTAAACAAGTATCTGTCGCCTAATTCCCCATTTTCAGAGGTCACCAGTCATAAAGGATTAGAGCCCACCCTAAGGACCTCATGCTAACTTGATTCCCTGGAAAGACCCACCTCCAGGTGCTGGTGGTTAGGACTTCACTGGATGCAGTTAGGGGAACACGATTCAGTGTCTAATATCCTTGAAGAGGAACTGGCCTCCCGATGGGCCACCCGTGTGCACCCCATGGGGACAACCTACAAATCCCGCTCCTCAGAAAAAGTCTCTCTTGGGTCCACCAGACCCAGATGCATCCCCTGCCCCTTAGGAGCCCTTCAGTTGTCTGAAACTCCCTTCCCACACCCAGGAGGTCCAGATCCTTCCCTGAGCCAGCTCAGAACTTCAGGGTGGGAGGGAGACAACAGAGGCGCTCTTGCTTCAGCTGCGGGCTTCCCTGGTGGCTCAGAGGGTAGAGAATCCACCAGCAGTGCAGGAGACCTGGGTTCTATCCCTGGGTCGGGAAGATCCCCCTGGAGAAAGGAACCCACTCCACTATCATGGCTCAGAGAATTCCATGGACTGTATTGTCCATGGGGTCACAGAGTCAGACTCGGCTGAGCGCCTTTCACTTGCTGCAGCTGCCTGCCTCATTTCCAGGCCTTATCTCCGGAGACGCGACACTGGGCACCTCCACATCTGTCTCAGGAAGGCCACCTCATGAAAGGCATTCGTGTCTCACTTGGGCTGAACCCTTTTCTTTATAGAGTTTTAGTGAGATGTAATTCACATATAATACAATTCACCCAGGAAAGTGCCTCATTTAATGCACAGTACTACTCAACCATCACCACCAGCAATTTCAGAACACTTTTATCATCTCCAGAAACCATCCTGCACCCCTGAGCCATCTTCCTCCAGGGCCCACCACCAGGCAATCCCTAAGTCTGTTTTTAACTTTTTGAGGTACCACTAGACTATTTCCCGAGGCTTCCCCGGTAGCTCAGCGGTAAAGAATTTGCCTGAAATGTGAGAAAACCGGGTTCAATCTGTGGGTCAGGGAAGATCCCTGGGAGGACGACATGACAACCCATCCCAATCTTCTTGCCTGGAAAACCCCATGGACAGAGGAGCCTGGGGGGCTACCGTCTATGGGGCCATGGAGACAGCATTGAGTGTGCCCGACCACACACAAGGGTGGTATGCTTTCTGGCTCCATGCCCTTATCAGATGAATCATTTGCAAACTTTTGTCCCCATTCTGTGGGTTGTCTTTTTACTTTTCCGGTGTTGCCCTTTGAAATACTAAAGTTTTAAGTGTTTCTATTTTAATAATTTGTATCATTTACTTCCCATTCTTTAAAAAACATAATTCAATGTGATGTGGCATTTTTGTGAAGCAGACGTCATGAAGTCTGAGAGGCTGGAGAAGTGTCCATTGTTGCAGTGAAAGGAGCCTTAGATGTCACATGGGACATCCCTCTCTGGGCCCCTCCAACCAACTTCTGGTTGCCCCCCAGCTCATTCTCAGCCCCCCTGTCCCCCATCACTGCTGGATTCCGGCCACTTCTGCAAAACGCTGATTCTGGTCTGTCAAGTTCCTGCCACCAAACTTCAGCCTGGCTCCATCACTGCTCCGAGGAAAGGAAGGGTTTTCTCTCCTGTTATTTTTATCATCCTGCTTTGGGGCTGACAAGCTTTTTGAATACAAGTTTCCTCCTCCTCATACTTAGAAAGGGTCCTGACAGAGGCCCACATGGCTTCTGGTGCCTTTCAATTCCCTGGTCCCTGGCAGGTTGAAGACCTGGCTGTCATCCTTCTGGTCTGGTCGTGACCACGCTGGGCTCCATGCCCCTGGGTCAGCTCTGGCAGCACTGTGGGCCCGCTGAGGCTGGTGACACATTAAGAAAGGGTGGGTATGTGCCTCCACCCATGGGGGTGAACCTCTCTCACCCAGGCCAGCAGCTGGGCTCTGTAAGCACAGGAAGAGGTTAGAGAAATTGCCAGAGACACAGAGAAGCCACAAGACAAAGAGATGCAGCTGCTGGCCCAGGAGGCCCACGCCCCACCCCCACCCCCACCCAGCTTGTTCAGATGCAGATTCCTGTCCCCAGACCCCGAGTGTAGATTCAGATGAGGCCATGGAATCTGCATTCTCAGTTTCCAGGGTCATGCTCTATTTTTTTTTTTTTCCCAAGATCAAGTGACTTGAGGGATCTTAGTTCTGAGACTAGAAATTTAACTCAGGCCATGACAGTGAGAGCACCGGATTCTATCCAGTGGACCACCAGGCAACTCCCTTCCTGGGTCATCCTGTGCGGAATATTCCAGAAGCAGATTTGCAGAGGCACTGGTTTTTAGATCCTGAAATTTGTGATGAGTCTGGGGTGGGAGGCGGTCAATGAGGTGGCTCAGGTTCCACCCACTCATCACCCAGGAACTCTGAGGAAGCAGTGAGCCCAGACTGAGAGGGGACCAGTCCACTGTCTTCCCACCAGCATGAGCTGATGGGAGCCAAGAAGTTCCCAAGAGGCTGTCAGAGGCTCAGGTGTGGAGGAGCGGAGAGGGGTTTCAGGTGCAGGAGAGTGTCCCCCTGAAAGTGGGCAGTTCTGGCTCCAGTGTGCTGACTGGAGAGAGGGTGCATGGGGGCCGACTGTGGAGCATCATCTATGTGTGACCAGTGATGTCACCCAGGACTTGGAGCACGGTGATCAGGGGTGTTCTCAGAGCTGATTTGGGGTCCCCAGCAATGTGGGTTGATTGGATTTCACAGAAGCAGGACAGGGTAAGAAACATCTTCAGGGCCCAGAGAGGCAGGCTGGGGTTCAGTGTCCCGGGATGGATGGTGGGCCCCGTCCCTAAAGAATCAAACAGCTTGGCACAGTTGCTGACAGGAGGGGACTGGGCTGCCTGGCACACAGACTGGGGCCTTCAGGAGGGAATGAAGGCCGTCTGGGAGCTGAGCCCTATGGGGACCCCTGGATCCAAAGCGAAGTGGCAGGTGTCTCCCTGCCCTGGCCTGCCCACAGGGCTGGTTGCTTACAGCCTGGCCAGCCTCCCCCTGAGACCACAGCCCCTCACAGCCATGGCCTGGCATCTGTCAAGAACCACAGAGCCGGGACTCAGCAACACACATTACGCCCACAGTGGAGCCTCGAAATTGAAATCAAGGCGTCAGCAGGCAGCGGTTGCTTTGAGAGCCCTGAGGAAAGCATGTGTTCCAGGCTTCTCTCCTAGGCGTGTAGATGGCTGTCTCCCGGTCTACATGGTGCCCTCCCTAGAGAAGTATCTGTCTCCTAATTCCCCATTTTCATAAAGTCACCAGTCCTAATGGATTAGGGCCCACTCTAAGAACCTCATGCTAACTTGATTCCTTGTAAAGACCCACCCCCAGGTGCTGGTAGTTAGGACTTCACTGTGTGAATTTAGGGGAACAGGATTCAGTGTCTAACATCCTTGAAGAGGAACTGGCCTCCTGATGGGCCACCCGTGTGCACCCCATGGGGACAACCTACAAATCCCGCTCCTCAGGGAAAGTCTCTCCTGGGTCCACCAGACCCAGATGCATCCCCTGCCCCTTAGGAGCCCTTCAGTTGTCTGAAACTCCCTTCCCACACCCAGAGGTCCAGATCCTTCCCTGAGCCAGCTCAGAACTCCAGGGCGGGAGGGAGACAACAGAACCGCTCTTGCTTCAGCTGCAGACTTCCCTGGTGGCTCACAGGGTAGAGAATCTGCCTGCAATGCAAGGCGTCCTGGGTTCTATCCCTGGGTCGGGAAGATCCCCCTGGAGAAAGGAACCCACTCCACTATCATGGCCCGGAGAATTCCACAGACTGCATCGGCCATGGGGTCACAGAGTCAGACATGGCTGAGCGGCTTACTAGTTTCAGCCACACGCCTCATTTCCAGGCCTTATCTCCATCTATCTCAGGAAGGCCACCTCCTGAAAGGCATTTCATGTCTCACTGTGGGATGAACCATTTTCTTTATAGAGTTTTAGTGAGGTGTAACTCACATATCATATAATTCACCCAGGAAAGTGCCTCATTTAATGCACAGTACTACTCAACCATCACCACCAGCAATATCAGAACACTTTTATCATCTCCAGAAACCATCCTGCACCCCTGAGCCATCTTCCTCCAGGGCCCACCCCAGGCAATCCCTAAGTCTGTTTTTAACTTTTTGAGGTACCACTGGACTATTTCCTGAGGCTTCCCCGGTAGCTCAGCGGTAAAGAATTTGCCTGAAATGTGAGAAAACCGGGTTCAATCTGTGGGTCAGGGAAGATCCCTGGGAGGACGACATGACAACCCATCCCAATCTTCTTGCCCAACCCCATGGACAGAGGAGCCGGGGGGCTACAGTCTATGGGGCCATGGAGAGAGCATTGAGCATGCCCGACCACACACAAGGGTGGTATGCTTTCTGGCTCCATGCCCTTATCAGATGAATCATTTGCAAACTTTTGTCCCCATTCTGTGGGTTGTCTTTTTACTTTTCCGGTGTTGCCCTTTGAAATACTAAAGTTTTAAGTGTTTTTATTTTAATAATTTGCATCATTTTCCATTCTTTAAAAAACATATTTCAATATGATGTGGCATTTTTGTTAGACTTCATGAAGTCTGAGAGGCTGGAGAAATGTCCATTGTCGCAGTGAAAGGAGCCTCAGATGTCACAGGGGACATCCCTCTCTGGACCCCTCCAACCCACTTTTGGTTGCCCCCCAGCTCATTCTCACCCACCCTGACACCCATCAATGCCAGATTCCAGCCTCATCTGTAAAACCGTGATTCGGGTCTGTCACGTTCCTGCCACCAAACTTCACCTTGGGGCTCCATCACTGCTCCGAGGAAAGGAAGGGTTTTCTCTCCTGTTATTTTTATTGTCCTGTTTCAGGGCTGACAAGCCTTTTGAATACAAGTTTCCTCCTCCTCATACTTAGAAAGGGTCCTGACAGAGGCCCAGATGGCTTCTGGTGCCTTTCAATTCCCAGGTCCCTGGCTGGTTGAAGACACCTGGCTGTCATCCTCCTCTGGTTGTGATCTCACTGTGCTCCATGCCCCTGGGTCAGCTCTGGGCAGCACTGTGGGCCCGCTGAGGCTGGTGGCACATTAAGAAAGGGTGGGTATGTGCCTCCACCCATGGGGGTGACCCTCTCTCACCCAGGCCATGAGTGGGCTCTGTAAACACAGGAAGAGGGTGGCCCCTGGGTGGAGAACATGGAGGGGACACACAAGTCAGAAACCAGGGAAGGCAGCTGCCGGCCCTGGTCCCTTGCAGATCGGAGCCACCCCCCCACCCCCCCACCCCCGCCATCCCCACATCAACCACCCAGTTTGTTCAAATGCAGATTCCTGGCTCCAGACCCAGAGTGAGGATTCACAGTGAAGACATCGAATCTGCATTTTTAAAGTTCCCTAGGTAATTCTTTTTCTTGGATCACACCGAACAGCTTGAATTATTTTAGTTCTGGGACTCGAAATTTCACTCAGGCCATGACAGTGAGCGCACCAGATTCTAACCAGGGGACCACCAGGCAACTCCCTTCCTGGGTCATCCTGTGTGGAATATTCCAGAAGCAGAGTTGCAGAGGCACTCATTTAGATCCTAAATTCAGTGGGGAGTGGGTCATTGAGGTGGCTCAGGTTCCACCCACTTGTCACTCAGGAGCACTGAGGAGGCAGTGACCCCAGGCCGAGAGGGGACCAGTCCACTGTCTTCCCACCAGCATCGAGCTGATGGGAGCCAAGGGATTCTGGAGGGGGCGGCAGAGGCTCAGGTGTGGAGGTGGGAGAGGTGTTTTAGGAGCAGAAGGGTGTCCTACTGAATGTGGCCGGCTCTGGTACCAGCATGCTGAGCAACCAAGGATGGCCACAGGGGCCATCTGAGGAGCATCACCCACGTGTGAACCATGGATGTCACCCTGGACTTGGGACACATGCTCAGGGGTGGTCTCAGAGCTGGGTTTGGGACCCCACCAATGTGCTTCGATTGGCACTTCATGGAGGCAGGACAGGATGAGAAACATTAGAGCAGAGGCTGGAGAGCAGGCTCAGCTGGCAGTGGGCAGTGGGGCTGTCCTATAAAGAGCCAAGCACTTGGGACAGCTGCTGTCGGCAGGCGGGGCTGGGCAGCAAGAATTCAGCTGCCTGAGCTCCCGGAAAGGCCAGATGACAGGGAAAACGAGAGTCCTGCGGGGTCATGGCCAGGGGCAGGGGAGGAAGGCCCAGGAGGCCGCACTCGGGGGCGTTCAGTGCCAGGGCCAGCCCTGTGTCTCTGCCCTCCTGGACTTAGCTCCCCGGACATCCCCAGCTGCATCCTGCCTGAGCCCCGCCCCTGGGACAGACTTCCCACAGCCACAACCCGCGGGGGCCCCGTGGGCAATCCACTCCCTTCCGCGCAGCCGCAGGTCCCCCTCAGGGGGAGGCCAGGCCCCCCACCAGCAGGGACAGAAGAGGCAGGAGGGGCACCGAAGGCCGCCCTGCAGCCTGACTGATCCCGCACTGACAGTCGCAGTCTCCGGGCTTAAGGGTCCCTCTGGGGGTTCTGGGTGCCCGAGGGCCCACACTGGGGGCGGGGCAGTCCAGGAACTTGGGACCCATCGGCTGGGGGGAGTCCGGCTCGGCCTTGATGCTGCCCTTGGGGAAGCGCCAATAGTGGACGCCCTTGAAGAAGTAGGTGTCACCTGCGGGGAGGGAGGAGATGTTGGAGGGGCTGGTCCACGCCTGCCCACCCTCCAAACCCCTCTCTCCGCACCGCTTCTCCCCCCACCCAGTGCTCTGCAGGCCCTACCACCCCACGGCCCCTGGGCCCCCATCGCCCGGCCCCCCAGGAGCGCGAGCTCTCCCACCCGTGTTGCTGACGGTGACATCGTCGGGGGCCGGCGGCGCGCCCTCCCAGAGGCTCAGGTCGCGCGGGTAGCCGGGGTCCGGGCGCGCCGCCGCCTCGTCGTACCGCCAGTACAGCCGCCCCCGGATCAGGTAGGTCTTCCCGTTGAGCGGCCAGGAGAACACGGCGTCCACCTCCTCCCCGGGGGGCAGCCCCAGCTCGGTGAGCGGGCGCGCGGCGCCCTCTAGCAGCCGGTCCTGGAACGACCAGAACTGCGGGCCTGCGGGCGGGGCGGGGCCGGTGAGCCGCGCTGCGCATGCCCCGCGCTAGCCGCCTCCTCCCCGCACACCGGGGTCCGACTGACCGCTGAAGAGGAGGATCCGGCCGTCCCGGTGCCGGGCGTAGGCGGCCTGAATCACCTTCACCTCGGCCGGCAGCCCCTCCCAGAAGCGGTGGAGCCGGGCGGGCCGTGGCGATACCAGCTGTCCTGAGGGCTGGAGACGCCAGAACCAGGGGCCTGATTTGGGGGACGAGTGTGGGGAGGAAGAAGGCGTGGGTTATGGGCGTGAGATGAGCCGGCAGGTCACCCCTCTGGACACCCATCCGCTACCCCGCACCCCCACGCCTGCCGGGGTGTGGCTGGGACACAGTGGTGGGTTTCCCCTCCCACCGCTGGGGGCGGGGCAGGGCGCAGGTCCATCCAAAATCAAGGCTGCAGGGGCTCTAGGGTGACCGGCTGGGCCAGGAGTTTCCCATTTGGGGCACTGAAAGTCCGGCATCCCTGCGACCCTCGGGGTCCCGGCGGCGGGTCACTCTAAGTGGGTGTGAAGCCAGCTGTATGGGGTCGGGGAGATGGAAGTTACTTACCTTTGAAGAAGAAAGTTTCGCCTCGGATGTTGGCGATGGCGTCAAAATTGCCATCACATCGATCAGGGAGGGGTTGTGAGGGGCTGGGGAGGAAAAGAGAGGTGAGCGGAGAGGAGGGGCGGGGTCCCGCTCCTTTTATTTAACCTTGACTACATCCTACAAGGCAGAGACTCTCACCTGCCCATCTCGAAGAGGACCCTGAGGTTAGGGAGTGCATCCAAAGCCTCCTACCTGGAGAGGACTCACCTGTCCGGCGGCAGGGCAGGGGGCGGGGGAGGAGCCAGGGGCTTCCGCGTGGGCTTGTCATATGGGGTTTGGGGTGCTCTGCCTGTGGAGAGAGTGTTACAGGCCTGGGTCCCCTGACGCCACTGCAGAGGCCACCGGGGACGAGCACCCAGCCGCCGGTACCGTAGAGCTGCTGCAGGCCTTCTCGGTCGTCCTGGGACAGGTGGTACTCGGCGGGGTTGCCCACTGGGCCCTGGTAAAAGGGCCTCATGATGGAGTCCGGCGCTGAGGAGTGGCCCAGGCCCAGGGCGTGACCAAACTCATGAACTGCCACCGCAAACAGGTCCGTCCCCTCGCCATCTGGGGAGGAAGGGAGAATGCGCTGGAGCCGGGCCCCACCCCCACCCCTAGCTCCCCCAGGAAGCCCCGGAGAAAGGGGCCTTCTGGTGGACGCAAACAGCCAGGAGGCGCTCCGAGGTGGCCGTGGCCGTGGCCACCTCTGCGCAGACCCCCTCCCTGAGCCATCTTTTCCCTCCTCTGTGGGAGCACGTTTGGTAGATCGTCTCCTGTAGCCTGGTTTGGCAGTGCTACACATCCGGGGGGATGGAAACAGTGTGGCAGGGGGTCTAGGTCAGGCAACTAGATCCCAAGGGCTGCAGCTGAGAGTCTGCAGGCTGCAAGATCCCGAGGGCCGCAAGGAAGACCTGGCACAGCCAAACGCATAAATGAATATTCTTTGGAAAAAAAAAAAAAAAGGAAACTTTCTAGAGGAAGCAGGATTCTCTGGGGGTGTGGTTCTCTAGAGGGAGCCCCAGCTCTGGGGAAACTCCCTTCTCACAGCTCCAGAGGCCCTGCCCCTCTGCACCATTCTCACTCCCACCCACAGGGAAGGTAGGTCAGACTCCATGGCCCCCTCTCCCTCCCTCCATCCCTACCAAGCTAGTGCCCAGGACCCCCAGTCCTCTATTTCCGCTCCATCTCTCCCTCCCACAGCCTCCACCCCCCACCCCTGCAGCCTGCATCTCTCAGAA
Organism: Ovis aries; assembly: GCF_016772045.2. Taxonomy (NCBI): domain Eukaryota; kingdom Metazoa; phylum Chordata; class Mammalia; order Artiodactyla; family Bovidae; genus Ovis; species Ovis aries. The sequence goes on along the minus strand of NC_056077.1, from coordinate 2,980,633 downwards.
GCTCTAGCAGGCACTCTCCAACCACAGCCCACTGACCATGGTGCCCAACCTCTCTGACCACAGGAGGCTTTTCCCTGGGGACCCAGCCCAGGCGCCAGGACCAAGCTGTCTCCATGCTCCCAGCTGCTGGCTGAACCCCAGCTCCTCATTGATTCCTGAGCCAGTGAGAAGCTAAGAAGGCACAGAGACAGCAAGAGAAAAAAAGTGGCGCCCCCCCCCCCGCCACCCCCAGGTTGATCTACCGTCATGGAAATCTCCAACTAGAGTGAGCAGTGGTGAAAATGCAATGATGGGAAGTAACCTGTAAACTGAAAAGCAAATTTCTCTCCACCCGTCCAGGCCACTGAGTGAGAATCTAAGGACAAGATGAGAGTCATAAGCAGAGCAGCAAAGGCTTGTCCTCAGTTACTTCTACCTCCTACCCTCATTTTACAGGTGAGGAAACTGAGGCACAGAGCGGTCAAGTTACATGACAGAGCCAGAACCCTGGCTGGGCTGTCCTGCTTCTCAGCAGTGGTTTCAGATGTCTTAGTCAAACTCATAAGGACTGCTGAATTCCCACGTTGAGTGTGGCTTTTCTCAATACGCGCTGAGAGCTTTTTCTAAGAAACTGGATGGAGGACACTTGGTGTCTTAATCAGGTAGATCTTTTTTCCTATTTTACCACCTGCCCCCCCGCAGCGTCCTTGCCTCTCCTCTGGCCACACCCCTTCCTTGCACCCTTATCACGCCATTCAGCTAGGGAAATTACACAACCATGCAGATCCAGCTGGGGGAGGCTGGTGGGCTGTCGTCTATGGGGTCACACAGAGTCAGACACAACTGAAGCAACTTAGCGGCAGCGGCAGATCTAGCCGCAGAGACTCCGCTCGGCTCTGGGGGTCCTCTGTACCTCCCCTCACCCTCACCCATGGCCTCAGCGGGCAGCTCTTTTGCTCCCCCCATTCACCCTCAAACCCAGACTCAAAGCCCCTCCAGGTGCTACCCAGTCCCAGCCCCAGCCCGCAACTCTTCGATGACAAATTTCCTGTTTCATCAAGACAGGCTGCTTGTGTCATCGGCAAGCTTCTGTGCATGGGGCACAGAGCTTCATCCCCTCGCAGCTCATCTGCCTCTTGCCCTGCCCTGGGAGAGATCCTTGCCTCACTCACCTCCTCCAGGACAACGACAAAGCCCCACCCATCCGTTCATCTCTGCCTTCCTGCATGCCTGCATCCATGTATCCCTCCATCCACCCACGTGTCCGTTCATCAGCTCATTGATCCATCCGTTAATCCACGATCCACGCACTCATCCCCCACCTCTTTCTATTAGCTCATCCACTCTCCCTGGGTCTTCAAGACTCCCTCATCCTAGGACACCCCCTGGACCTGTCTGCCCACCATCCACACCCCGCTTCCCCCCAGCAAGCTCTCTGGTCAGCGGTCTGAACTCAGCCTTCTGTTGCTCAGCTCCTCTCATGCCTATGTGGTCTGGATTCTCCCTCCACCCACCAAGCCATTGGGCACTAAGGTCACTTTGTCCCCACAGGGCAAGATCCAACCATAAGTAACTTACTGGATGACTTGAAGCCCTGCTCACTGCTGCCCACTTCCTCCTTCACTTGTCTTCCTAATCACCTTTCAACCTAGTTTTTCTCCATTTGCTTTCATCCCTCCCCCACCCTCCGCCTGCCCCGCTCCCCTTAACTGTGAGACTTCCGCGCCGCTGAACTTGGTCTTCACATTCTACCTTCTCCTGGAACCTGACCCCCCAGGTACCACCAACTCTCAAATGTGCTGGAAGACCCAGATCATAGTGGCCGACAGTAAACAGTGTGCTAAGAGCTGTAGGTGAATTACTCGTTTCATCTGCAAGCCCGTGGGACCAGTACATACTATTATCCCCATTCCTCAGGTGAGGAAACTGAGCCCACTGAGGCCAAGTAACTGGCACACGCAGCAGCAGGCGGAGGAACACTGAATTGAGTTCAGCTTCAACCCCAAGTTCTTAAATGCTGTTACGCAGCCTCCCTGCAGCGGATCTGTGTCTGCTATCCCCACCTCACCTAAGTCCCTCTGCAGAGCCTGAGGACCCATCCCCAGCAAATGGCTCTCCCTCCTGGCCCAGCCTCCCCCAGCAGTTGCAAGGATGGGGAGTGGGAGAGCTGGGCCCCCTACCTCCAGGCAGAACCAACCCTGGGGCACTATTTACGTTCCAGAGAGTTCCCTGCGGGGTCAGGCTCTTCTCCAGCTGAGACCACATCCTAGCTTAGCTTCTCCCCCTTCCCTCCCCGACACGTCTCTCCTGCTTTCCTTTCCCCTGAGAACGTGCCCCCCAAAACTGCTTGCAGAAGAATTTTCCTCTTGCACTCCAGTTCTGGGAAACCTGACTTAAGCTGGAGGGATCCAAATTCTAGCACAAGATACTAGACCATCAACGCACCACCTGCACCGACTCAGCACTGCAAACACAAGCCCCGACCCGAACTCACCTGCCTTCCCCAGCCTGCTCCTCCTCCCCGCCCTCTTCTCACCTGCATTAATGGGACACCATCCTCCAGGGCCTTTGAGCCAGAAACCTGGCTGGTACCCGGCCATCCTCACCCCCTTTGCTTCCGAATCCAATCAGATCCCAATCTCTGTCCATCCTGATGGACTCCCCTCTGAGCTGCCACTGCCCTCCGCACCCACCCCCTTACCTGGACCCCCAGCTACCTCCCTGCCTCCCCGTCCCCATCTTGACGCCCACGGCAGCCAGCAGTATCTCTGGAATGCAAAACCTTCCACAGCTCCCACTGCCTTTGGAATTCGATTGTCCAGACCCCACCACGTGTCCTCCCAGACCCCTCTCATCATATGAGACTGGCCCTCCATCCTCTCTGGTCTGCTCCCAACAGCACGTGTGTGCCTTCCAGCCCCAAATATCCCAGGCTGTTCCTCACCCCTGGACCCCCACCTCTGACTCCTCTGGCCTCAGTGAGCTCACTGGCTTGTGCTTTATGTGTCCCTTCCCATCCCCACCCTGGTACTCCAGGAGAGTGGGCCCTGGGTACTAGTTGGCACACATTGTCTACATGTGAAACAAACAAAGTCACCGCTTCCAGGAAGTCCCCGTCCCTTCAGCCAGCTTTCGTGTGAGCACCCCCAGGCTTAAGGACTTCCTCTGTTGTGATTCCGCGTAATTGTGACACCCTGTGTAGCAACTGCCAGTTACTCTTCTGACTCAGCTACTGGCAGACCGTGTTCTTGCCCTTTTGAGTCCTCAGCCTCAACTTGGACTTCCCCTCTGTGATGGGTAATTTTCTGTGTCAACTTGGCCAGACTAGGGTGCCCCAATGCCTGATCAAGCACCAGTCAAGATGTTGTCGTGGAGGTTATTTTATCGGCATGAATAACATCTATAAGCCACGGTAAGTAGAGCAGATTATCCTCCATAGTGTGGGCGGGGCCCATCTAATCAGTTGAAGGCATTAAAAACCAAAACTGAGGTTTCCTGGAGAAAAAAAAAATTCTGCCCAAAGACTGCAACATGGAAAGCCTGCCTGGGTTTCCAGCTGGCTTGCTCTGCAAATACTGGACTGAAAATTGCACCATCAAGTCTCCTGAATTTCCAACCTGCAGGCCTGCCCTACAGATTTTGGAGCTCACCAGGCTCTGCAATTCTTTGAGCCAGTTCCTTAGAGTAAATCACTTTCTCCACACGCAAGTACACACACCCATCCTACTGGTTCTGTTTCTCTGGAGAAGCCCAACTGATACAGCCTCCATTGGTAAATGTAATATAAACGTCATTCTTAAGGACATTCTTAAGGACAGGTGGTTCTGGACAGGGGACCTCTCAGAAGAGGGGAGATGGTACCTTTTGACCCAAAAGTCCAGGTCTCCTCATCATCGAAGTGCGTGTCCCCAGAGATGGGGTGCTCCCCTGGGAAGAAGGCGTGGGCCAGGGTGCCCCCCTGCCCGTCGAAGGGGTAGCTGTCCTGGTGATAGGCCCGGGCAAAGTCGATGAGGATGTCAGGCTCCGTGGGCCCCTGCGAACCCACCTCCTGGAACCTGAGGTCTGACTCGGCGCCCCAGGTGGTCAGGGCATGGTGCATGAGGGTCCGCACCGTCTCCTGGCTCAGCGCGGAGCTCTGGGGGAAGGAGTTGACCCTGGAAAGAGGAGGGCCGAGTGAGGGGCTCTGAGGAGAATGGGTAGACACATGAAGCTGGGGCCCAGAGGGCAGCCCCAGGGTGGTCGAGAGGGCGCCAGGACTGACCTCCACGTCAGTGTCCGCTTCTTCCACACGCTGCCGCTTAGAGCGTACCGGCGCCGCCGCCTCACCAGCCCCGCCGCCCCCAGCACGTCGGGCAGCGAGCAGCGGGGTTTATGCATCGTGGCCACCGTCACCGGGTCTGCAGGAGGTTGCGGCAGACGGGGGATCAGCAGCAGGCGTGAGCTAGCATCCTCCATGGGCAAACTGAGTCTCCAAGAGCTCCAGACACTTGCTCACAAAGGCCCCACAGCTTGCACTGGGAGCCGGGCTGTCTGATTCTGAACACCAGCTTGTACCAAACTATGGCACTGCCCTCTGGGTACGATTACCCTCCACACCTGGCCCTGGATGGACGCAAGAGTCTCAGGCCAGGATATGGGTGGCCCGCTTCCCTGAGTCCTGGCAGCTGGACTCTAGAGAAAGAACCCTGGGGGTGCCGGGAGAACGCCTCTCTTAAAGGTTGGAAGCCCCTGGGAGGCTAGCTCCCGAGTCCCCATCACATCCAGGTCAAGTTCAAAGTCCCCGGGCCAGTCAGGTCTCTGGAATCCCACTCCCCAGTTCAGCTCCATTCCCAGCAGTCCTCTCGGCTCCATGTGAAGGTCCAACCTCATCTTGTCGTTTGAGGTGGCGAGGAGCAACTAAGCACATCCTGGGACCAGAAGGTTCTACCTCCCTCGCATCTGGACAGGACCCCGCTGCTTCCCTCTTCCTCTCATTTAACCCAATGGAGGAGCCTCTCAGCTCTGTCTCTGAAATACACATTCTGGATTCACTGGTTCTCATCACATCCTTGCCTGAACACTGGTCTCTGTGCTCCCCACTCTCCATTCTCCACCAGTAAGCAGTAAATAAACGTCGTTCAGTTGTGTCCGACTCTTAGCCCACCAGGTTCCTCCGTCCATGGGATTTTCCAGGCAAGAATACTGGAGTGGGGTGCCACTGCCTTCTCCAGGAGATCTTCCCAACCCAGGGATCGAACCCAGGTCTCCCGCATTGTAGGCAGACACTTTACCGTCTGAGGCACCGGGGAAGTCCAGTAAGCAGAGGAAACTCTAAACTGTAAATGAGGTCTCCTTGCCTCCCTCCTTCAAACCCTCTCAGCGATTCTTATCACTTTTGAAATCAAACCAAAACACCCTTCCTGGTCCCTAATCAGGCTCTTGTTTAGCTCTGCAGTCCACCTTTCATCACAGGCATGCAAGCCTGTGTCTGCCACAGGGCCTTTGCACCGGCCTGCGAGATCGCCTCCCACATCTCCCCATGGTTGTTTCACCCTCTTTGTGTCCTAGGAATTCTTCATGTCACATGAGCTCCTCCCGGCTCACGTGACCTATTTCAGAGGGGCCTGCCCTGCCCGACCAGCCCCTGAGGATCATTAGCATTTTATTTTCTTCAGAACACTCATCACTGTTCTTGCTCTGTGCCTCTCTCCCTCTAGAACGTAGGCTCCATGTGAGTGGGGACCTCCTCTACCTCGTTCACCACTATACCAGTGGAGCCTGGAATGACCTCACATGTCAGTTCATCGGGAAGAGATTCCTGATAAATATTTACTGAAACAGGAATGTCTTAGCACCTCCAGGGTTGGGACCTGAGGTCAGCATGTTCACAGCCCTGGTGATTCAGCTACATGCAGATGTTTAGACCCTGCAGTTGGTGGGGACAGGGCTGGGGGCCACCTACCCAGGACGCCTGTCTCCGGCAGGCCAGCAAACCTCTGCATGACCTTGATCGCATCCCGCAGTTTTGCAGGGCTCTGCAGCTGGGCCTGGGCAGGGTGAGGGGGCGGCAAGTAGCCATAGCGGGTCAGCCAGTCCTAGACCAGAGGTGGGAACAGGGGAAGCAGAAAGGCTCCTGGAAGGACTCTCCCATCCAACCACCATCCTGGAAGCCTCACCACTCACCAAGCACGGCCAGCCCCGGGAACGTCTGCTCCCTACCTCAAGGTCCAGGCCCTCCAGCCCCGGCTTTGCTAGTGCTCATCTGTTGCCAAGAGTGCCCACCTCTCCACCCCAACCCTTTTTCAGATTTCCAAATTCTGGCCCTCAGCCTCCTGAGGAATCCAAGAATTCGGGTCCCCAGTCTCCACCCTCGGTCACGAATCCAAGGATTCCGGTGCCCAGTCTCTATCCTCGGTCACTCTTTGGACATTTGGAAAGCGTCCCCAGCCTTCTCTGAACCCAGAAGTCCAGGCCCCGGCTCCCCTCTCTCAGCTCTGTTGCAGAACGGAGCCGGCGGACCCCTGCACTCACCACGCCCAGGCTCACGTCCTGCGCCGAGGGCTCCCGGGCGCGCGCGAGCGGCTGCAGCAGCGGGAGCAGCAAGACCAGGAGCCGGAGCATGGCGCTCTCCTCCCCAGTGGCTGGCTGGGCTCCCGGGGACCTGCCCCGCGCCGCCCTGGAGATCTGGGGAGGAGGTCGGGGGCCCGGAGAGGCTCAGGGGACCTGGCACCGCGTACGAGAAGCGGGCGAGGGGGTGAAAAGGTGGCGTGCGGGGATCTGGGACCTTGGGAGGTACGATGCGGCGGGTACTGGGGCGTCCAGGCGAGGGCCGGGAAGGTTGAGAGGGCACGGGCTCCGGGTCAGCGGCGCGGGCTCCTGGGGGTGCGCACAGGTCCGGTCGGCGCCGACCGCCTGTTGTCCGGACAGGAGCCGCTAGCCCGGCGGGGCGGGGCGGGGCGGGGCGGGGCGGGCGGAGACGGCGCGGCTGGGAGCCAGGGCCGAACCTTCCGTCGTCGGTGATGGCTAAAGACCCCACCGGATCCAGGGCCTCCCCGAGGGCTTCAGAGGGCCCGGCCGCAAGTTTCTCTTCCCAGATCCCTGCTCCAATGGGACTCTCCGGAGGGCCGCTCGCTTCTGCTTTCTCAGATCCGCGCCGCCGGGCCCGGGGGAGGGGCGGCTCGGGGCCCTCCCCTCCCCCCACCGCCCTTCCTGGAGACCCCAGGGCGCGCGGCGGGGCTTAGGCTGGGGGATTTCCGGGCAGCGGGCGGCTGGGCTGCCACCCCCTCAACGGGGCCGCGTCACGCCCCCCGCGCATCCTTGCCGGCCCCGCACTTCCCCCACCCCGCCCCCCGCCGCCCGGGTGTGCGCGCCTGGGGCTGCCTGTGGTCCCTGAATTAATTCCCCTAACCACGTGGGCTGCGAGGGTCTCTGCTTCCCACGCCGAGGTCCTAGCGTCTCTAGATCCCAGACCCGGGGACTACCTTGGGGCAGGTACTGGGCTTTTAAAATCCTCGCAAGGCTTCCCAGGTGGCTCAGTGGTAAAGAATACGCCTGCTAATGCAGGAGACTCAGGTTTGATCCCTGCGTCGGGAGGATCCCCCGGAGAAGGAAATGGCAACCCACTCTACTATTCTTGCCTGGGAAATGCCTTGGACAGAGGCGCCTGGCGGGCTACAGTCCAGAGGGTCCCAAAGACTCGGTCACCACTTAGAGACTAAACGACATCCTCGCAGGAGCTGGAGCGCCTGTGGCAGGTCGGTCGGAGCGCAGCGTGGAGGAGGGGGCGAATGGGAAGAGACCCGGGCGGCAGAGCCGCCGCTCACGCCCGCGGGGAGCCGGGTGCTGGGAGGCCGAGCAGCTGGAAAAAGATGAGGAGGAAGCGGGGGTGGACTTCCTGTCGGGGGAGGCGGTCTGCAGAGCTGGGCCGCGATGGGACCCCCGTGTGCGTTTTAAACAAAATAAACAGTGAGCAGGATTAGCAAGGTAGAGATGCAAACGAAAACATCAAGATCCTGTGCCGAGCCGCTGGGGCTGCAAGAACAAACCACCACAGACCAGGAGGCCTGAACAGCAGTTTATTTCCTTACTTCTGGAGGCAAAGGTGTTTTTCCCAAGGCTTCTCACCTTGCAGGTGGCTCAGTGGTCCTTCCTCTGCCCAGGCAACCCTGGTGTCTCTGTGTCCATATCCCCGCTTCTCATAGACACCAGTCACGCTGGTCGAGGGCCCACCCCAACGGCCTCATTTTACCTTAATTGCCTTTTTATAGTCCTGTCTCCAAATGCAGTCACATTTTGAGGGGCTGGAGGTTAGGACTTCAACCTATGAATTTAGGGACACAGCTCGGTCCATATTGGATCCCCGTGTGCAATGAAAACGTCCCCTCCTCCTCCTCCTGGGTCTCCTTTGCTCTCACACACGGCCACACTCACAACACTTCTGACACCAGATGTGTGGGGTTTCTTCCCATGTCAGGCAGTTCTGTGTGACACCAGCCAGGGTGTCCTTCAATTCGGACCATAGCTAGAGTTATCTAAGATCCCACAGGTTAAGAGTTCAGGCCTGCAAAGCTGCTCCCCGCTTCAGATGCAGGCAGGAGGTCTGCAGGTCACCCTAGGTCAGCCAAGTTGGCTGCAAGTCAGAGGTTCACATGCCTTCCCCCTCCGTGGATTCAGTTATTTGTTAGACCAGCTCACAGAACTCAGGGAAACACTGGGATTTTCCTGGTGGTCCAGTGGCTCAGACTGTGCTCCCAGTGCAAGGGGCCCAGGGTTCTACCCTTGGTCAGAGAATGAGATCCTGAATGCCGCAACTAAAGATCCCACGGGCTGCAACTAGTGCAGCCAAATAAACCCCCCCAAAAAACAATATGTAACTTGAAAGACACTGTCGTGTCACAGAATTCCACGCAGTCAGCAATCACCCCCATCCATAGCCAGGGTGAGGTTGCAGTCGTCCATCCGATCTTGTCAGGTTCCAAAAGCAAGAGTAGTCTTGGAACAAATGGCTTCACCCTTCCGGGCATCTGGTTGTAATTGAGCTAAGAGATAATATCATCTCTTGCTCTGAGCCTCTTTCAAGGCGTTAATGTAATACTGGCTTTCCCTCATGACATAATTAATTTATCTTTACTCTTAGCTCCTGTTCCGCCTTCTCTATACAGATCCTGTTCCGCTTTCTCTGCATTGATTCCCCAAAGGCTTCCACCTTTGGAAGGGACATTAGGTTGGGCTACTGTCCTGGTCCAGACTGCAGGCAGCGATGCTAGTCCAGTCGGTGTCTCCCTCCTTGGCCCACAGAGGCTGTGGTCACACAGGTGCACAACTGGTGAGCTTTTTTTTTTTTTTTTTTTTTTAAGAAAAGCAAAGTGTTGATTTACACATTGGTCTGTACACAAGAGTTCCCCAGGGAGCCTGTCTCTGAGAGCCTGCTCCTTTTTGTCTCAGAAGCAGGTGGGAGGTGCAGGGCTCAGGATGCAGCCTTGGAGCTGGTGAGCTATCTTTAAACAGTACCGCTGTAGCTGCATTCGCTGTCGACACTGTCAGGGGGGTGAAGGCGTACGTTGCCCCAGCAGGCACTTAGGAATTCTGACATAAGGTTTGAAGTAGTGTTTCTGTCTCTTATTTGGGATTCATCGCTGTCTTGGGCACTTGTATTTGCAGCCCTGATCATAGGAGCAGGTGTGTGCTATGTCACTGCAGTCGTGTCTGACTCTTTGCTACCCTATGAACTATGTAGTCCAGCAGGCTCCTCTGTCCATGGGATTCTCCAGGCAAGAATACTGGAGTGGGTTGCCATGCCCTCCTCCAGGGGATCTTCCTGACCCAGGGATCAAACCCACAATTCTTATGTCTCCTGAATTGGCAGGTGGGTTCTTAACCGCTAGCGCCACTTGGGAAGCCAGATGGGAAGAAAAAAAGTGGTATGAAGGGAAACAACAACAAAAAATGAGGTGGTATATGGGTATTTTCCTGCCTTGGCAAAAACTGCATAGTCTGACCTGCATTTCTCCCTGCTTTGTCTTCCCCAGATCCACCAGAAAAACAGAGACAGCCCCCAGTGGGGACACTCCTTTGGCCACACTCATGTCTGTGTTGCAAGTGGAGGTTTGTAACCCAGCTCTTTCAGTTCAGTTCAGTTCAGTCGCTCAGTCGTGTCCGACTCTTTGCGACCCCATGAATCGCAACACGCCAGGCCTCCCTGTCCATCACCATCTCCCGGAGTTCACTCAGGCTCATGTCCATCGAGTCGGAGATGCCATCCAGCCATCTCATCCTCTGTCATCCCCTTCTCTTCCTGCCCCCAATCCCTCCCAGCGTCAGGTCTTTTCCAATGAGTCAACTCTTCGCATGAGGTGGCCAAAGTACTGGAGTTTCAGCTTTAGCATCAGTCCTTCCAAAGAAACCCCAGGGCTGATCTCCTTCAGAATGGACCGGTTGGATCTCCTTGCAGTCCAAGGGACTCTCAAGAGTCTTCTCCAACACCACAGTTCAAAAGCATCAGTTCTTCAGCGCTCAGCTTTCTTCACAGTCCAACTCTCACATCCATACATGACCACAGAAAAAACCATAGCCTCGACTATGTCGAGGCTTAGTCGGCAAAGTAATGTCTCTGCTTTTGAATATACTATCCAGGTTGGTCATAACTTTTCTTCCAAAGCATAAGCATCTTTTAATTTCATGGCTGCAATCACCATCTGCAGTGATTTTGGAGCCCCCCAAAATAAAGTCTGACACTGTTTCTACTGTTTCCCCATCTATTTCCCATGAAGTGATGGGACCAGATGCCATGATCTTCGTTTTCTGAATGTTGAGCTTTAAGCCAACTTTTTCACTCTCCACTTTCACTTTCATCAAGAGGCTTTTTAGTTCCTCTTCACTTTCTGCCATAAGGGTGGTGTCATCTGCATATCTGAGGTTATTGATATTTCTCCCAGCAATCTTGATTCCAGTTTGTGCTTCTTCCAGCCCAGCATTTCTCATGATGTACTCTGCATATAAGTTAAATTAGCAGGGTGACAATATTCAGCCTTGACGTACTCCTTTTCCTATTTGGAACCAGTCTGTTGTTCCATGTCCAGTTCTAACTGTTGCTTCCTGACCTGCATACAGATTTCTCAAAGGGCAGGTCAGGTGGTCTGGCATTCCCATCTCTTTCAGAATTTTCCCCAGTTTATTGTGATCCACACAGTCAAAGGCATTGGCATAGTTAATAAGGCAGAAATAGATGTTTTTTGGAACTCTCTTGCTTTTTCGATGATCCAGCGGATGTTGGCAATTTGATCTCTGGTTCCTCTGCCTTTTCTAAAACCAGCTTGAACATCAGGAAGTTCACGGTTCAGGTATTGCTGAAGCCTGGCTTGGAGAATTTTGAGCATTTCTTTACTAGCATGTGAGATGAGTGCAATTGTGCGGTAGTTTGAGCATTCTTTGGCATTGCCTTTCTTTGGGATTGGAATGAAAATTGACCTTTTCCAGTCCTGTGGCCATGCTGAGTTTTCCAGATTTGCTGGCATATTGAGTGCAGCACTTTCACAACATCATCTTTCAGGATTTGAAACAGCTCAACTGGAATTCCATCACCTCCAGTAGCTTTGTTCGTAGTGATGCTTTCTAAGGCCCACTTGACTTCACATTCCAGGATGTCTGGCTCTAGATTAGAGATCACACCATCATGATTATCTGGGTCGTGAAGATCTTTTTTGTATAGTTCTTCTGTGTATTCTTGCCACCTCTTCTTAATATCTTCTGTTTCTGTTAGGTCCAGACCATTTCTGTCCTTTATCGAGCCCATCTTTGCATGAAATGTTCCCTTGGTATCTCTAATTTTCTTGAAGAGATCTCTAGTCTTTCCCATTCTGTTCTTTTCCTCTATTTGTTTGCATTGATCGCTGAGGAAGGCTTTCTTATCTCTTTTTGCTATTCTCTGGAACTCTGCATTCAGATGCTTATATCTTTCCTTTTCTCCTTTGCTTTTCGCAAAGGCCAGTGGCGGCCGGGAGGAGACACCTCGGGTCCGAGGCCAGGGGCGGCAGCCAGGAGGAGCCACCCCGCACTGGAGGCCAGGGGCGGCTGGTCTTATTTTAAACAACTAGTGTTTCAACTGCTCGCTCCAGTTCCCTACCAAACGGGTACTCTGGACATCACAGGCAACCAAGTGTGGTCCTCGGTCTGAAGAAATGATGACCGGCCACGCACACTGGCACAGTGTTCTGTTCCAGATCTTTTATGTCATTCTGAGCATTTGTATCTACCCCTGGGTAAGCAAAGCCCACTCCAGAGTTGGGGTCTATTCCAGGCAGGACCCATGTGCACCCCCAGGACACCAGCATTAGTCTCACCTGCCAGTTATGATCCAGGCCTGCCCCCCAGAGAACGTGCCACCTCAGGAGGGGGTACAAGAGGACCATGTCCAGATTCAGCCCCATCTCAGTATTGCTGCAGGGGTCCCATGCCCACTTATTTCATGGGTCCAGGTCGTGGCCACCTTAAGTGAACACACCGAATCTCTGCTGATTAAGCTGGAAGAGGGTTCCAACAATGGGCACTGAAGTGTCAAATCCTACTTACAAGTGCCCTCAACTTTCCAACGTGATTTCCACAGGGCTGTGCCCCATATGGGCATCCTTTTATTTATTTATTTTTAATTTTTTCTTTTTGGCCTGGCCTTTCAGCTTGCAGGATCTTATTGCGCCAACCAGGGATCAAACCCAGGCCCCTGCAGTGGAAGCGCAAGTTAGAGGAGTCCTCACCACTGGCCCACCAAGGAAGTCCCCAGGCATCCCTTTAAGAAGCTAGCTTTCCATCACCCTCCTGCCTGACTGTGAGTCTGTAGAAACCAAAACATAGGAAATTTCACCACTGCCAATTCTCCCATCACAGCTCGGAAAACAGCTTGCAGTTCAGCCCACCAGGCTGACCTGTTTTCACCTTCTTTGGTCAGAGTGGTGACCTTCCAAAGACGAGGTTGTCTGTTCACCTGGGAACTACTGTCCACAGGCCGAGCAGCTCTTTGAAGGTCATTTAAGAGCTGTTAATGGAGCATTCGCTGTCCAGAGATGGAATTCAGAACTGCTCACACAGTGGCACGTTCAGTCCTCGGAGAAGAGGCTCCCTGCTCCTGTCGGTCTCCGCGGGCAGCACCATCCTGGGAAAACGACTTCCGTCCTATGAGGGGACTTTTCTGGGCACTGCCCTCTCCATTGGAGCATTTTTCTGACATCTGCCTAGACGTTATGGATATTTCCGGTTTCAAGATCATTGTATGTCCTTTAGTCATAGGGTAGCTTCAGTTAACGTCTGAAAACTAGGTCCTGTAATCCCCTACCTAGGAACCTTCAGGTTGCAAACTTTCAAAGATGCAAGCGCACACTGGCATATGCAGTCACATAAGGCGCGAGTGACATTACAGCTTGCCGTCCGTCTCCTATTGCTGACAACCTTTCAGCTCTACCATCTCCCGCCTCCTCTCCCCGCTCCAGTCAGTAACTCTTCTTCCTGTTCACTTGATGCCAGCCCCTGTATGCCAGCTGTTGCACTGTATTACTGTACTTTTCAGGGTACAGTGTGGTAAGATTAAAAATGTTTCTTTCATTTTTTTGGTTTTTACTATACTATTTGAGTGAAAAGTATTATAAGACCATTACAGTTCAGGACTGCATAGCTGATTGTGTTAGTTGGGTACCTAGGCCAGCTTTTTTTTGGACTCCAAACGCACTCTTGGAATGGAACTTGTTCATATGTAGGCGACTTACTGTAGTAAATAACCCTGGAAACTCTCTAGTTAAAGTCCCAGTAGTCGTCGCTGGGCATGCTCACAGGCTTTTGCCTTAAGCCACAGTCTACACTCCACATAGGGCTACTGTGCAGAGATTTAGTCTGAGCCAGCACCCCGCCTTCTATTCCACACTGTGTGGACTCGGGCAATCTTACTGGTTCCTGTTTAGCTTGTCCACATAACCTTGCTTGAAATTCAGATTTGCACACCTTCTGTTTCACAGTACCATTTAAGGGAAACAGTCCCCAGTCAAATACAGTGTCAATCCCATAATTCAGTTCAGTTCAGTTCAGTTCACTCGCTCAGCCATGTCCCACTTTGTGACCCCATGGACTGCAGCACACCAGGCTTCCCTATCCATCACCAACTCCTGGAACTTGCTCAGACTCATGCCCATTGAGTCAGTGACGCCATCCAACCGTCTCATCCCCTGTCGTCCCCATCTCCTCTTGCCTTCAGTCTTTCCCAGCATCAGGGTCTTGTCCAGTGAGTCAGTTCTTCACATCGGGTGGCCAAAATATCGGAGCTTCAGCTTCAGCATCAGTCCTTGCAATGAATATTAAGGACTGATCTCCTTTAGGATGGACTGGTTTGATCTCCTTGCAGTCCAAGGGACTCTCAAGAGTCTTCTCCAACACCACAGCTCAAAAGCATCAATTCTTCAGCATCAGCTTTATTTATGGTCCAACTCTCACATCCATACATGACTACTGGAAAAACCATAGCTCTGACTAGACAGACCTTTGTTGGCAAAGTAATGTCTCTGCTTTTTAATATGCTGTCTAGGTTGGTCATAGCTTTTCTTCCAAGGAGCAAGTGTCTTCTAATTTCATGGAAATTAAAATTTCATTGAAATCTTTTCATTTCAATCCCATAATTGCACTCAGGTAAAAGAGGCACTTCACAGAAAGTCTGACTGATTATTCCAATTAGTAGAATTCCAACTAGTAGAACTTTTACCGTAATTCCATAGACCCTGTGATTTCATCTATAGGTTTGGAGTTTACGATACCAGGTAGGGGAAATGTGCCCAATAGGACATAATATTCGTTCCCATGAAACGTTAGGTAGAGGAGATACCACTGCTCACATAAAGCCTGTTCAAACATCCCACCTTCCGTAAGCTCATGAGCTCTTGCCATTCTGTGCTGTTCTCTCAGTCTAACTGCAGCCGAGTCAGGGCTTCATACACAGAGTTTTGGTACCACAGTGAGTGAGGCCCCTGTGTCCAGGAGTGCTGGGAACTTCCCTTCTCCTCCGCCCCCCGCCTCTCCCCCCTCAGTTTCCCACTCTTGTGCAAAAGGCTTTGGATCAGAGAAGATTCTGGAAGATGGTGATGCAGGAAGCACCAGAAATCTGTCTCCCCACCTGGGCAGCAACTGCAGGGCAGAGTCTCTCTGATGGAACTGTTCTGGAGCCCTGAAGGCTTCCAACTTCAAGGGGAAGCCTCCGACCGTAAATGGACATCCGACAGTAAATGGGCATCCCCGTCAGCTCTCAGTCCGGTAGCCCCCGCCCATCCCCGACCTGGAGGGCTTCCAGAAAGGACCTGAGCAGAAACAAACTGGTCCCCCAGGGGTGGGGGATCTGGGCTCTGATAGCTTATCACCGAGGTGCAGACAGAGGGGGCTGAAGTCATTCTTGCAGCCCCTGCCCCCTGCTGTAGCCTCCGCCTCCCTCCCAAGTGAGGGTTTAAAGGGCCGGACCCCTTTTTCACCGCCTTTTTTCGATTTTTCCCTTTCGGGAGTCAGACACTAAAGAAGAGGGCATAAAAAAAAGAAAGAAACCCTACATCCATGGGGAAAATTAGAAAGTAACTGTGTGTCCCCAAGGCTCAGAGAAGACCTAAGAACATATAAAGTTCACACTTCAGTCACAGACAGCCTATAACATTAAAAAAAATAAAAATAATAAAGCTCCCAAACAACAACAAAAACCAACAAACCCTGGGGAAGGGAGAGAATCTGACTTTCAGAGTTACCACATTATTAGATTTAAATGTCCAGTGTTCAACAAAAATCACAGGGCAAACAAAGAGACAGGAAACGTGGCCAGTTCAAAGGAAAAACACTGACAGAAACCTGTCCCTGGAAGACTTGTGTGCGTGCATGCTAAGTTGCGTCTGACTCTTTGCAGCCCCGTGGGCTGTAGCCCGCCGGGCTCCTCTGTCCATGGGATTCTCCAGGCAAGAACACTGGAGTGGGTTGCCATGCCCTCCTTCAGGGGATCTTCCAGACCCAGAGATCGAACCTGCATTTCTTTATCTCTTGCATTGGCAGCTGGGTTCTTTACCACTAGCGTCACCTGGGAAGCCCTGAGAAAGACTCAATGGCAGACAAATTCTATACAGTTCCACTAATATGTGGTACTTAGAGCTGTCAAATTCACAGAGACAGGAAGTACAGTGGTGACTGCCAGGGGCCAAGAGTGGGCAGAGTTTCAGTTTTATAAGCTGAAAGGAGTTGTGGGATTGAGGGTGCTCATTTCTGCACAGCAATATGACTGTATTTAATACCACTGACCTCTCCACTTAAAAATGGTCAAGATGATAAATTTTATATACGTGTATTATACCACGATAAGAAAAAAAGGTTAATTTTGGGAAAACTATATGATTCCTTTTATGTTTAGCAAATGCAAACCAATCTACTGGGATAGAAAGCAGTTGGTTGGTTGCGGGGAGGCAGAAGGGAGGAACTGAAACTGAGCAGAACACTGTGGTACCCTGTCCCCCACCCCAGATACAAAGGTCCTTCCATGCCCCCTGCCTCTTGTTTATAGAAAAGCTGAAGTCACCCAAGTTTGATCCCTGGTCGGAGAACTAGATCCCATGTACCGCAACTAGAAAACCAGGCATAGCCAAAGGAGAAAAGGAAAGCTGAAGCCTCCCGATCCTCACAAAAGGGCAGGCTCAAGCAGTTAATGATCCGGACAATGGAATCACAGCACCTTTCAGTGTCGGATGTACACTCCAGAGTTGCTTTACAGATACTGTAACTGCTCCCCGGTGGGGAAGGGCTAACTGAATGATGGCCGGACAGCAGCCATGATATAAGCTGTGCCATCTTGAGCAGTACTGAATTTATGGTGAGCGACATTCCAAGAGCTGGCCCCAAGAGAATGGGATTAACGCTACTGTTCATAATAGTCTGTATCTTTGTGGACATCAAAATAACTGTAGCTTGCTCTGCCCACATGTGTGAGCGGGCAACTAAAATTGTCAGCAGAGATGCTCCAGACCCATGTCGACATATTCCACTCTAAGAATAGGCACCCTGTGTCAGCAGGAGAAAGTTGTAGGAGACAGAACTTTGCCCATGATGCCCTGGAAATAGAGTGAGGATATGTAAGCAGCTTTTTGCAGGAAAAGAGGGTTTGTTTTCT
Source organism: Ovis aries (assembly GCF_016772045.2). Taxonomy (NCBI): domain Eukaryota; kingdom Metazoa; phylum Chordata; class Mammalia; order Artiodactyla; family Bovidae; genus Ovis; species Ovis aries. The sequence goes on along the minus strand of NC_056077.1, from coordinate 2,963,517 downwards.
TTTTGCAGGAAAGAGCTCTCTGCAGGAGGTCCCTTTTGTTTTATCACTTTAGCAAAGCCGTATTGTAACTAACCTCCGGCCCAAGCCCACGTTTCAAATCTTTTGCTCACACAATACTTTGCCTAAACTGTTTTCTTTCCTTAGATCAAAGAAATAGAGATGAAGAAAAAGGAATTAACAGATGGCTAGATTTCTTCCTTAGCTTCCCCTTCAGTAATCTCCCAAAGAAATTATGTGAACAAGATAACATCGAAAGAAAGGTTACAAGGCTGCCTGCAAAGGGAGATGGCGGTCAATGATTAGCTGAGATTACTTTCCGTTTTGCTCTTCCAGAACGTTCATGGCCAAGCAGAACTTCAGAGAGAGTTCTGGGACACAAGTCTGCCTTCTCCCCAGCTTGCTAGCTTCCCAAGTTTTTTTTTTTTTCTGGCCACATGCACGGTTCTCAACCAGGGATCAAACTTGCGCCTCCTACACTGGAAGCCTGGATCTTAATTACTGGGTCACCAGGGAAGTCCCTCTCTCCGCTTGTTTTCCTTTGTTTCATTCTATCGATATTCGTTTTATTCACCTTGTTTTTAATAACCCTTTAAAAATTGTTCACCTGCTGAGATCTCTCTCTTGATTCTCTACTCTGCCTTTCCTGATTTTCTTGTTAATTAGCCTGATGTTTCTTTAGTAAGACCCAGAAGGGGGAGCTGGGACCACAAATTCACAAGGCTTCCTGAACTGTCCTTTGGTTTGGGCAGCAGTCAGGTTATCTGAGGCACTCACGCGGAAGGGCCACCCCAACCACAGCACGCACTGTGGCCCGGGTGAGGGGCAGCCTCAGTGGGTGAACGTCCAGGCCCACCCTGGATTGGCCACACCGGGTCTTAGTGGCGGCACAGGGGATCTTCTAGTCAGAATGTGTGGGATCTAGCTCCCCGACCAGAGCTCGAACCTGGGCCCCCTGCATTGGGAATGTGGAGTCTTAGCCACTAGACCACCAGGGAAGTCCCTCCAGGTCATCACAAAGTCCTTCCGGGTCATCCCAGGTGGCTGGCATACCGCATTATCAGCCGCTTCGTCTGGGAGCGTTCCTTTTGGTGTTTATGGGGGGAGATGGACAGTTCTCTTTCTCAGGGAAATTAGACCTTATGGGGGCTTTTATCTAGTTCACCAGGCTGGCTGTTCCCTCTGAAATAACCTCCTACAGGGCTGGATCCTGTAAAAACCATCCATGATGGCTTCATGTTGAGCTGTGTGTCCCCACTCAGACTCTGCAGATTCAGAACCAGGGAACGGCCCCTAAGCTAGTGACTCTCACCATCCCTTTCAGTAAAGGGTCTTCAAGAAGGTGAGGATAAGGATACACAAAATGAGAAGTCCCTCCAGGCTGTCCCTCTGCTCTCAGTAGCTCCTTGGGTTTGCCCTTCCCCGCACCCTGACTCCCTTCCTGGTGACTCGAGGTCTCAGAGGTACTTAGAGTTGTCCCAGTGTGACTCTTCCCTCCGTGGCTGGCACTAGACTAGTGGTCAAACCTCAGATTCACCGAAATCTGCCCAGTACCAAGGTTCCAGCCAGCACTCCCTTTTACTTTCCTTCTAGCTATCACAGATAACAATAATAACCGGCAGAATATTAATAGTTAGCCTTTTTCTTATTGCTTTTCATTTCTTTCTGCCTCCCTTAAACCAACTCCCTGGGAGTTGGATCCCTTCCTAAATTCCGTTGCCAGCTGTTACTTTCAGTACTTGAGTACAGGGGGCTTCCCTGGTGGCTCAGTGGTAGAGAACCCGCCTCCCACTGTAGGAGACACGGGTTCAATCCCTGTGTCAGGAAGATCTCCTGGAGGAGGGCATGGCAACCCAGTCCAGTATGCCTGCCTGGGAAATCCCATGGACAGAGGAGCCTGACAGGCTTCAGTCCGTGGGGTCGTAAAGAATTGGACACAACTGAGCAACTAAACAATAAAAACAACAATCTGAGCACAGCGCAGCTGCTTCTCCAGACTGTGGGTGACCACATGGCCACCAGGAAGCAGAATGTCTGCAACCCCGCCCCTTCATCCTTTCTCTTCCCAACCCACCAGTTTCCGTGAGTTCCAGCAAAACCCACTTCACTGACAACAACATAACGAAAGCCTCATCTCTCCTAGCCTCTTATTCACAAGGGCTTTAGGAGCTTTGCACCAGAAACTGAGAGCAGAGACTGATAAGTAAGTTTTCTATTATTTCATACCATGTCCATCATCAGACTGGCAAAACTGATAAAGCCTTGTAGTCGCTAGGTTCGGGCCAGATGAAACTCACACTCTGCTTATAGGAGTATGTTTCATGGTTGCTCTGTAATGGGATCAAACCTTCCACACAAAATTTGGTTCAGGGGACTTCTGCAGGGGGTTCAGTGGCTAAGACGCCATGCTCCCAATGCAGGGGGCCTGGGTTCAACCCCTGGGCAGGGAACTAGATCCTACATACAGCAACTAAGAGTCCACAAGCTGCAACTGAAGATCCTGCGTGCTGCAACTAAGACCCAAATAAATGAGCAAAAATACATTTAAAAATAAATGTGGTTCAGATGTGAAGACTGATGAGGCCACAGGGAGCAAGAGAACAGGATGAGATTGGTGACTCACGTAGTGAGGCTTCCTGGGTGAGCCGGGCAGGTGTTCCAGCCGGTCTGAAATGGCTTGAGAGGGTGGGGAGGGGCCTTCACTGTGGTCAAGGGGAGAGGCTGGGCTGAGGGCCCCTCCACTCTGGCCAGAGCACTCCTGGCTTAAGTTTCTCTCCTCTGCATGGAAGCAGGCATCAGGGCCTTCTTATTAGTTTGTCCAGATGTGGGACAAGAAGAAAGAGGAAGCCTGTTTTAGGCCATCAACGAACATCAGTAATGGTGTTAGACTTATTATTACAGAGTGTAAATTAATACCTACCCCTTGGGCCATATTTACTAAAGAGGTGAAGTCGCTCAGTCGTCTCCGACTCTTTGCCACCCCCTGGACTGTAGCCTACCAGGCTCCTCCGTCCATGGGATTCTCCAGGCAAGAATACTGGAGTGGGGTGCCATTTCCTTCTCCAGGGGATCTTCCTGACCCAGGGATCGAACCCAGGTCTGCCTCATTGGAGGCAGACGCTTTAACCTCTGAGCCACCAGGGAAGCCCAAAGGTGAAGGAGTCTGAAAAATGACCGCAAATTCTACTCCCGCGGAGCTGCGGAATCTACTCCTTGCCCCTTGAACCTGGGCTCACTCAGCGCCTTGTCTGACCAGAAGCTTGCTGTAGAAGTGACGGTTCTGGGAACTTCAGGACTTCCCTGGTGGTCTCGTGGTTAAGAATCCACCTGCCAATGTAGGAGAGCCAGGTTAGCTCCCTGGTCCCAGCAAGACTCCACGTACCGCGCGGCAGCTTAATCTGTGCCACAGCTGCTGAGCCCGCCCTCTAGAGCTGGAGAGCCGCAACTGCTGAAGCCTGTGTCCCAGGGCTGGTGCCCGCAACAGGAGAAGCCCGGACTCCGTAACGAAGAGCAGCCCAGTGCAAAGCAACAAAGATCCAGCGCAGCCAAAGATAAGTGAATGAATTTAAAAAAAAAAAAAAAAAAAGAAGCCTGGCAGCTTCTGCTCTGGTTTCTTGGAACCTCATTTTGGGGAAGTCAGCTGCCTCCAGTCAAGGATAGCCTCCCTGGGAGGAAATTCAGGCGGCCACGTGCAGAGGCTGCATCCAGAAAGAAACGCTGTCTGACCCCAGCTGACCCAGCCAGCCAGCCCAGGCGCCAGATGTGGAAGCTGAGACACCATCTGACTCCAGCCCCACCGCTGTCTTACCTGCAACCACATGAGACTCCAGCAGAAGCCAGCCGACCCTCAGAACGGTGAGAGAGAAAACCAAATTGTTGTTCCAAGCCTCTAAATGGTGGGATAGTTACTACCCAGCAAGAGGTCACTAGAACACCTCCCCCCACCGATTTCAGAAGTAGATGAACGACGGCATAAAATTTCCACCCAAGAGTCCACGGAAATCTGTGTACAGCGATGAGGATCTGCGTTAAAACACTGTTTATAACTTGGAAAAAGTGCCAGGAGACTAAGTGCTCAGTGATAGGCGAGTGGAGAAATAAACTGGGGCATAAACATTGGATGAAATACCTTACAGCTGTTAAGTACAAACTAAATCTAAATACATCTTCCTGGATAAGTCTGAGAACATTCTGGAAAGCAGCTGCTCGAATTCACCCCCACAAAGTCAATGTCCCAAAAGACACATAAAAAGGCAGGGGGAGTGTTGTTGATGAAAGGAGGCTAAAGAGAAACGGTCAGCTGATCACATGTGATAAAGGTACATGGTTCCGTAGCGGGGTGTCTGCGTCCTCAGAGAGGCAAGCCGAAGTAGCTGACGCTTAGCAAAGTGTGTGCACGTGTGTGTAACAGCGGAGAAGGCAATGGCGCCCCACTCCAGTACTCTTGCCTGGAACATCCCGTGGACAGAGGAGCCTGGTAGGCTGCAGCCCGTGGGGTCGCTAGGAGTCGGACATGGCTGAGCGAGTCATGTAAGAGAGAGAGAGAGCCAGTGGGGCAAAGTGGCCACCACTGGGAGCCAAGTGGAGGGTGTTTGTTATGTCATTCCTGTGACTTTCTTTTGTGTGTCTGTGTGTTGGTTGCTCAGCTGTGACCCATGGACTGCCACCTGCCAGGCTCCTCTGTCCGTGAAATTCTCTAGGCAAGAACACTGGAGTGGGTTGCCATTCCCTTCTCCTGGGGATCTTCCCAACCCAGAGATTGAACTCCAGGTCTCTTGCATTGCAGGCAGATTCTTTACCATCTGAGCCACCCGGGGCTTTGTTGCCATATGCGGGATCTATGATCTTCCTGCGGTGTGCCAACTGTTCGTTGAGATGTGAATGCTTAGTTTCATCATGCGGGATCTTTAGTTACAGCATGTGGGATTTAGATCCCTGTGCATTGGGAGCTCAGAGTCTTTGCCCCTGGACTACCAGGGAAGTCCTCAACTCTATTGATTCCACTGATACACACAACATGGGTGAATCTCAGCAGCATTATGCTGGGTCGAAACAGCCAGGCACCAAAGACTACACATGGGACATGACTCTGATGCAGGAGATTTATAGCTGGCCTCCTGCTGGCATCTCTTGGGGCACCAAGAAGTGGGCTTCAGGCTGGCTACTTACAACTGTTAGCATTTCTTGAGACAAGAGATAGGTGGGCTCCAGTGAAGGCATTTACAGTTAGCCTCCTGTTTGCCCTCTAAAATGGAAGTAACAACAGAAACAGGGTAAATAACCAGTGTTTGTCTCTTGTACGTAATAGTGTTTGTCTGTTGAGATAAAAGTCATAGCAGTAGTCAAGGTGAGGGCAAAGAGGGACAGAAGCCTGTTTGAGAAAAGGATTAAGGTATCTCCGCTTGCCCCTCTTTGGGGGCAAGGGAGACTACACATGTGCAGAAAAACTCCTTGTGGGTCAAAAGTCGAGGGATAACGCCAGGCCATAATGAGTCTTGCTTCTCCCAGAAGCCTTCACTTTGAGATCCATCTTGGCTGAGGGGTGTACGCACACCCAGGGGAGTGTCCCAGGGTAGGTCATGTGTGGATAAAGGAAACAGATAATTGGCCTGAAGGAAGACAAAGACCCGGAAGGACTGTCCTGTATAAACAACTCAACCACCTCTCTTCTGCGCTCCTTCTCACTAGGGGGCACGCTCACACCCTTTCTCTCTGGGTGTCCATCCCTGCCTTGCCTCTGGCTTAACTAAACAAACCATTCCTCTATGTGCTCTCCCACTTGGCGCGCTGTGTCTCTAACAATAAACTTTGTACCTGTATTTACAGTTTCTGCCTCTGTGATAAGTGCATTTTTCAATGGGGGCAAAGATCCAGGGGGAAATAGCTTCTAGCCTCTAGCCCTCGCTGGTCCTGTGGCTAGGACTGATGGTTCTCTCTCATCCAGGCTTCTCAGTTTCAACTCCTGGGCAGGGAATAAAGATCTCGTTTCACCCCACTGCTCACTGCTGCCTCGCTGTGATCAATTTCACTTAGAGAGCGTTCTGGAGTGAAATGAAATATTTCCTGAGGTACCAGTGGGCAAGAGATGTCCCAGCTATCCATGATTCAGTTCAGTTCAGTTCAGTCGCTCAGTCATGTCCGACTCTTTGCAACCCCATGAATCGCAGCACACCAGGCCCCCCTGTCCATCACCAACTCCCGGAGTTCACTCAGACTCACGTCCATCGAGTCAGTGATGCCATCCAGCCATCTCATCCTCTGTCATCCCCTTCTCCTCCTGCCCCCAATCCCTCCCAGCATCAGAGTCTTTTCCAATGAGTCAACTCTTCGCATGAGGTGGCCAAAGTACTGCAGTTTCAGCTTTAGCATCAGTCCTTCCAAAGAACACCCAGGACTGATCTCCTTTAGAATGGACTGGTTGGATCCCCTTGCAGTCCAAGGGACTCTCAAGAGTCTTCTCCAATACCACAGTTCAAAAGCATCAATTCTTCGGCACTCAGCTTTCTTCACAGTCCAACTCTCACATCCATACATGACTACTGGAAAAATCATAGCCTTGACTAGACAGACCTTTGTTGGCAAAGTCCTCTGCTTTTGAATATGCTATCTAGGTTGGTCATAACTTTTCTTCCAAGGAGTAAGCGTCTTTTAATTTCATGGCTGCAGTCACCATCTGCAGTGATTTTGGAGCCCAGAAAAATAAAGTCTGACACTGTTTCCGCTGTTTCTCCATCTATTTCCCATGAAGTGATGGAACCAGATGCCATGATCTTCGTTTTCTGAATGTTGAGCTTTAAGCCAACTTTTTCATTCTCCTCTTTCACTTTCATCAAGAGGCTTTTTAGTTCCTCTTCACTTTCTGCCATAAGGGTGGTGTCATCTGCATATCTGAGGTTATTAATGTTTCTCCCAGCAATCTTGATTCCAGCTTGTGTTTCTTCCAGCCCAGCGTTTCTCCTGGTGTACTCTTCATAGAAGTTAAATTAGCAGGGTGACAATATACAGCCTTGGCATCCTCCTTTTCCTATTTGGAACCAGTCTGTTGTTCCATGTCCAGTTCTAACTGTTGCTTCCTGACCAGCATATAGGTTTCTCAAGAGGCAGGTCAAGTGGTCTGGCATTCCCATCTCTTTCAGAATTTTCCACAGTTTATTGTGATCCACACAGTCAAAGGCTTTGGCATAGTCAATAAAGCAGAAATAGATGTTTTTCTGGAACTCTCTTGCTTTTTCCATGATCCAGCGGATGTTGGCAGTTTGATCTCTGGTTCCTCTGCCTTTTCTAAAACCAGCTTGAACGTCTGGAAGTTCATGGTTCATGTATTGCTGAAGCCTGGCTTGGAGAATTTTGAGCATTACTTTACTAGCGTGTGAGATGAGTGCAATTGTGCGGTAGTTTGAGCATTCTTTGGCATTGCCTTTCTTTGGGATTGGAATGAAAACTGACCTTTTCCAGTCCTGTGGCCATGCTGAGTTTTCCAAATTTGCTGGCATATTGAGTGCAGCACTTTCACAGCATCATCTTTCAGGATTTGAAATAGCTCCACTGGAATTCCATCACCTCCAGTAGCTTTGTTCGTAGTGATGCTTTCTAAGGCCCACTTGACTTCACATTCCAGGATGTCTGGCTCTAGGTGAGTGATCACACCATCGTGAAGAAATGGAGTAGCCTTCATGGTCAACAAAAGAGTCCGAAATGCAGTACTTGGATGCAATCTCAGAAACAACAGAATGATCTCTGTTCGTTTCCAAGGCAAACCATTCAATATCACAATTCAATCCAAGTCTATGCCCCAACCAGTAACGCTGAAGAAGCTGAAGTTGAACAGTTTTATGAAGACCTATAAGACCTTTTAGAACTAACACAAAAAAAGATGTCCTTTTCATTATAGGGGACTGGAAAGCAAAAGTAGGAAGTCAAGAAACACCTGGAGTAACAGGCAAATTTGGCCTTGGAATGCAGAATGAAGCAGGGCAAAGACTAATAGAGTTTTGCCAAGAAATGCACTGGTCATAGCAAACACCCTGTTCCAACAACACAAGAGAAGACTCTACACATGGACATCACCAGATGGTCAACACCAAAATCAGATTGATTATATTCTTTGCAGCCAAAGATGGAGAAGCTCTATACAGTCAACAAAAACAAGACCAGGAGCTGACTGTGGCTCAGATCATGAACTCCTTATTGCCAAATGCAGACTTAAATTGAAGAAAGTAGGGAAAACCGCTAGACCATTCCGGTATGACCTAAATCAAATCCCTTATGATTATACAGTGGAAGTGAGAAATAGATGTAAGGGACTAGATCTGTTAGATAGAGTGCCTGATGAACTATGGAATAAGGTTCGTGACATTGTACAGGAGACAGGCATCAAGACCATCCCCATGGAAAAGAAATGCAAAAAAGCAAAATGGCTGTCTGGGAGGCCTTACAAATAGCTGTGAAAAGAAGAGAAGCAAAAAGCAAAGGAGAAAAGGAAAGATACAATCATCTGAATGCAGAGTTCCAAACAATAGCAAGAAGAGATAAGAAAGCCTTCCTCAGCGATCAATGCAAAGAATTAGAAGAAAACAACAGAATGGGAAAGACTAGAGATCTCTTCAAAAAAATTAGAGATACCAAGGGAACATTTCATGCAAAGATGGGCTTGATAAAGGACAGAAATGGTCTGGACCTAACAGAAACAGAAGATATTAAGAAGAGGTGGCAAGAATACACAGAAGAACTATACAAAGAAGATCTCCAAGACCAAGATAATCACGATGGTGTGATCACTCACCTAGAGCCAGACATCCTGGAATGTGAAGTCAAGTGGGCCTTAGTCATGGTGGGAATCAAATTTGAACTTCTGAGCCACGCCAAAAGGTGGCGCCACTCCCTACATGCGGAACTTAAGGATGTCACAGTCAAGATTGATTACAGCCCTCCAGTGTGCCCTAAGGGAATTCAAGAAGATTTGGATACCTCTGTAAAAATGCAGGATGCTGGTCTCAGATAGCTGAGATGCATGTGAAAGGAATGCCTTCAATAATCCCAGACACTTGGGGCTCTCCCTGTGGCTCAGACAGTAAAGAATTTGCCTGCATTGCAGGAGACTCAGGTTCAATCCCTGGGTCAGGAAGATCCCCTGGAGAAGGGAGTGACAATCCACTCCAGTATTCTTGCCTGGAGAATCCCATGAACAGAGGAGCCTGGCAGGACTGAGCAACTAACGCGTTCACTTGCTTTCACTTGCATCTTCCCATACATAGAAGAATGCTAAATTCCTTAACGTGATCTTTGGTTTGCTTTACCTAACAGTAATATTTGATGTTCAGACCACCTGCCCCCTTTGTTGCAAGCTTGTTTATAGCCTGACTCCCTCTCCCACCTCCTCAGAGCAGTCTCTCAGGGCTACCTGAATTGCTATCTCCCAGGCTCGGAGTCCCTAAGGTTCCCACCAAATAAAATAACTGCCTAAGGCTGTGACTGGTTTTTCAGTTGACTCTGGAAGAGGCAAAGTCAAGCTGATCAGTGGTTGCCAGGGGATAAGCCCTGCGGAAGGAGCCTGGGGAGCTCTGAGTACTGGACCACAGAGCTGGGAGAGATGCCACCGACCGACGCTCCAGGAGGAGCCAGCCCTGCCTGCAGCTGACCCCCAGGACTATGAGACAATTTGCCCCTGTTGTTTGAGCATCCCGTTTGTGGCCGTTTGTTAGAGAAGCCCTAGGAAATGAGCGTGTATGCATGCTCAGTTCAGTCCAGTCGCTCAGTCGTGTCCGACTCTTTGCGACCCCATGAACCGCAGCACGCCAGGCCTCCCTGTCCATCACCAACTCTAGGTCGTGTCCAGTTCTTTGTGACCTTGTGGTCTATGGCCCACCAGGCTCCTCTGTCCATGGAATTTCCCAGACAAGAATACTGGAGTGGGTTACCACGCCCTCCTCCAGAGGATCTTCCCAACCCCGGGATCGAACCCACGTCTCTTGTGTATCCTGCACCGGCAGGCGGATTTTTTACCACGGCACCACCTGGGAAACCCATAAGAAATCAAAGTCCTTTTTTTTTTTTTAAGTTGAGGGGAAGAAAAAAAAAAAAACCTTGGAAATAACAGGCTAAATGAAAAAAGCAAGTTTCAGAACAATGTATTCAGTGTAAAACATTTTATAGGAAGGTTTGCAAAGGCCCCAAACAATACTGCTTATTGTTCATAGGCTTTGCATATGTTGCAAGCACCGGGAGGTGCCCTGGTCTGGAAGTGCACCAACCCCCAGTTGTCTTAATGGAGGGGGTGGAGCATTCTGCCGGCTTCCCCCACCCAGCGGAGTCCCTGTGAGGCCTGCAGAGGCTTCCCGAAGGAGGAAATGCCTAGGAGGAAATGCCAAGATTTGGAACACTAGGCGCCCACCAGGCGGCAGGGAGGGTCGGGGAGAGTATTCAGGGCTAAGCCCAGGCTTGGAGGCTGAAGGAGGCAGGCTTGCTTGAGGGGCACCTGGAGACCAGAGGACTGCATACCTTCCCTTCTTTTATCTGAACCTGTCCCAGTATCACTAGGGCTTCCCTGGGGCCACTCTGTCCCTCTTCTCCATCTTCACCTGGAATCAGCAAGGAGCCTGGAGGCCAGGTTCAAATGCCCCAAGAATGACCCTGGCTGGGAGGCAGGCAAGCTGGGATGAAGCGCTGGTCATGCAGGCACAGACAAATCACTTTACTTCCCTGAGCTGGTAAACTGTGAATGGTCATGACCTCACAGGGCTGCTGTGCAGATGGAATACACTGTCATATTAACACACGTGGTGAGTCACTTCTTATGGCCCTGCTGAGCGGCAGCGCAGCCTAAGTGCTCACACCCTACCTTCACCCTCATTCAACAGTCAGAACTCCATTACCTGGGGACTGTGATCACCTCCATTCTACATATGGGGGACTGAGGGCAGCTGAATGACTCAGACACACACAGCTGATATGTAGCCAGTCTGGGATCTAGACTGAAGCCATGCAATGCCAGCACCTGTGAGCTGCACTCCGTAATGTGTTGTTTTATTGGTTCATTTCTAGTTTACATAGGTCTACACCTCCTCCTACCTCCTGGGGTGGACTGTGAACCTCCTAAGAGTAGGGCCTTCATGACTTATCTCCAGGTGAGCCCAGCCCCTGCCTGGTAGGACTGGGGCTCAGGGAAGGCGTGCTGAGTGTGGGTGTGGTATAGGTGGAGCCCTGGGTGATCCTGGCATTTGGAGGGAGTTGTGCAGCCGCACAGAGGCAAGGCTGGGGTGCCTCCAGCCCCCTGAAGTCCACCAGGCTGTCGCCCAGGTGCTGCGGAAGAATGTGGTGGCTTTACCAGGCGAGGCAGCCCACAGACCACTTTGCTATGGAACTAGTGGCGCCCCTGCTCTACGCTGGCAGGAAACCCTGTCCCATCCTAGAACACAGGAGTCCCAGACTGGAACCGGCCCTCACATCCAATTCCCCACGAGTCAGGAGTCCCAGCTTCCATCTTCCTTTTTCTCTAAGACTCAGCCAGACAGGACCCCAGTCCTCCAAGGCTCAGAAACCCTGACACACCAAAGTCAGAGGGGCAGGGGACCCAGCCAGTACTGGCTGGCAAAAGCTGATATGGACGTCTCTGCCCATCTCCACATTCAAAGATGTCATGTCAGTAGCTTGAAATCAGCCTTGGGACATTCCCTGGTGGTACAATAGTCAAGAATCGCACTTCTAAGACATCCCTGGTGGCACAGTGGATAAGAATCTGCATGCCAATGCAGGGGACCCGGGTTCTATCCCTGGTCTGGGAAGAGTCTAACTGCCTTGGAGTAACTAAGCCCGTATGTGACAACTTTTGAGCCGGTGTGCTGCAACTACTGAAGACCGTGTGCCTAGAGACCATGCTCTGCAACAAGAGAAGCCACCGCAATGAGAAGCCTGTGCACCGCAATGAGGAGCAGCCCTGCTCTTCGCAACTAGGGAAAGTCTGTGCGCAACAACAAAGACCCAGTGCATCCAAAATAAACACATTTTTAAAAAGAGTCGTGCTTCGACTGCAAGGGGCATGGGTTCAGTCCCTGGTTAAGGAAGTAAGATCCACATGCTGCCCAGTGCTGCCAAAAAAAAAAAAAGAAAGAAAGGAAAAAAAAAGTAATCAGCCTTGGAGGGAGTATTTATAGCACAGAAATGGGCAGAATTAACAAGTCAAGGCTTTTTCCTTCCCCTGAAAGCCTGTTATTAGAGTTACCAACACACCACTGCTCCCAGCCCTCCATCCGTCCCCACTCACTAGGCCAGGAGCCCCTTTCACAGGGACCCAGGGAGCCCTGAAGTCTGAGGAGACTCTTGAGAAGCCACCAGGCCACGGCTGGGGCATCGCCCACAAGCCCCAGGCTGCCCTGGGCTTGACCCTGGAATTCAGCCATGGGTCCTCCTAGTCTCCTCACCCCATCCTCTGCCCCTGACTCTGCAGCCTAGGAGCTGATAGCGACAGGCTGGGAGGAGCACAGGCTAAGGTGTGGTTATGGGCAAGTCACTTCAGCCGTCCTCACCTACCACACGGGAATCAGACTAAGAAGTCACATCTGTGCTGCTCACGTTCAACTCCTGTCCATGTGACCCCAAGCAAGATAGATCCTTGCTAGGCCTCAGTTTCCTCATCTGTAAAACGGGGATAATGGCAGTTCCTGCTTCATGAGGATGTCATGAAAGTAAATAAGAGCTTTCTTAGCAGAGTGCTTAATACCCGCTAGATTTGCTGCTGTCGTTAATAATGTCCTATCTCAAAGGGCAGTTGTGAGGGGAAAGGGAACCGACGTCTATGTTCAGCGTGGGGTGTGCATACAGCAGGTGCTCAATTAATGGGCCCTGTCGTTTTCGGCGGCAGCAAGGTGGGTCAGCGGCTCTGACCTGGGTGGAGTTGCCTTTCTTTAGGCCCCACCTGGCCATTCCAGCCACCAGGGGGCGCCCCGTGGCCCCGCCCCTCACCTGTGCGGGCGGAGCACCCGGCACCGCCCCCGGAAGAGGGGATCCGGGGCCGCGGGGACCTCGGAGGCAGCCCGGCGCCGTCGGGTGAGAGCCGAGGGGGCGCGAGGACAGGGGCCCTCTCGAGCTTCGGGTGGACCCGGCCGGGCCAAACGGGCGCGGGCCGATGGGGCGGGCAGGGGTGGCCGGGCCGGACTCTGGGGGCCGGGAAACCCGGGAGCGGGCAGGAAGGAAGGCGGGAAGGCTGCGGCTGGGCTTCCGACGCCGAGGGTTGGGGGTCGAGAGGCTGGTGGCCCCGACGCCCGGGTGGAGGTGCTAAGAGCTAGCAGCTCAGTGCGGGGAGAGGCGAGGAGGCGGGATGCGCCCGAGTCCCGGGGCGGGCTGGACCCGCGGGGGCCACGTCGGGGAGACCCCCGGTCCGTCCGGGGGCAGTTGAGTTGGGAAGACCGCGGATGCCTGGGTCCTGCGGAGAGGCCTGGGGTCTGACACCTGTCAAGAGGAGGAAGGGAAAGTCAGGTGTGTGTGTGCTTGCGCGTGCGCGTGCGCGCGCGCTCACAGTGGGCGAGGAAGCCCCAGGCATGCTGGTGGGGGGTAACATGGGGAAAAGGCCAGGGAAGCCCGTGGGCCCCCTCCCTCCTGAGCCCCAGAACTGCGGGCCCTGGCGGCCCTGGGGGAGCGCCGCCAGGCTCCCATCCCCAGGGCCGGGCGGGAAGTAAACAGAAACCTGGAGTGGCCAGGCGGCAGTGCCCGCGCGGGCATAACCTGTTACCTCGCCCAGGGTGGCTGGGAACTGCGGCGCCTGGGCCAGCAGTCCAGAAGCGGTGGGCTGAGGGCCTGGGGAAGAGGAAGCGGGGGGGGGGCCGGTGGCTGGGGCGGGCTGTGGTCCTGGAGCACTGGGACAAGTTCCCCGGGGCAGAAACCATCCACCAGAGGCGGGGCTCCGCAGCTCTCTTCCTGCTTCCCCCTGCCTCAGTTTACCCTGGGGACATTAACGGAACTGGGCGGACAAGACACAGATCATTAACCCTTCTTGGCCCGGAAGACTCAGAGGGCCAGTGGCAGGTGAAGAATTTCAAGAGAGCCTTGTCTTGGCCAGCGAGGGGGCAAACCCCTTTGGGTTGCAGAGGAGTCCTGTCGCCACTTCTCCTCACAGCCCTACCTGCCCCTACAGATGCTGCCGGTGCCATGAACTCCCCAGAAGGGCCCAGCTTTCCGGCCAGGCTGCTCTCTGGGGGCGCCTCGCCCAGTGGTGACGAGGGCTTCTTCCCCTTCGTGCTGGAGCGGCGGGACTCATTCCTGGGAGGGGGCCCAGGGCCTGAGGAGCCGGAGGACCTGGCCTTGCAGCTGCAGCAGAAGGAGAAAGACCTGCTGTTGGCAGCGGAGCTCGGCAAGATGCTTCTGGAACGCAACGAGGAGCTGCAGCGGCAGCTGGACACGCTGAGCGCCCAGCATGCTGAGCGTGAAGAAGTGAGCTGGCGGCAGAGGGCAGGGCTGAGGAGTGGAGGACAGGGGGCAGGGACCAGGCCAGGGGCGGAGGGACGAAAGTGGGGCAGGGGGTTGCCTCTGGAACAGCAGTCCAGGGCTAGGACCAGTCTCCCTGGCAGTGTTGCCCAATAGTTAAGAACATGGGTTCCCTGGCGGTCCAGCGTTTGGGACTCTGTTTCCAATGCAGGGATGCAGGTTCCGTCCCTGATCGGGGAACTAAAGGTCCCACAGGCTGCCCACTGCAGAGAAGAGAACACGGGCTCCGAGGGCAAGGCAGGACCCAAGTTCAGATCCCTGCCAGGCTGTGTGACCTTGAGCAAGCCGCTGGCCCTTTCTGAACCTTGGGTCTGGCTCCTCAGCAGTATTGCACAAACCCCAGCGAGCAGATCCTAGGCACTCTCTCCCTGGCTCGCTCTGGGCTGAGCACTTTCCACTCATGATCTTGGTCAATTCTCACTCAGCTCTGGGAGATATGCATGGTTCCCTCTGCCCATGCTGCGGTCACCCTCACCCTGGGCGTCACATCCGGCCCCCTACACACGCCAAGGACACCACTGACTCCTGCATCCATGTTGTCGGCCCCACACCCGCCCCACTTGGCCACCTAATGGGCATCTCAACATAAGTGGCACTGGATTCCGTGATCCCATCACCTGCTGCCCACCCCAGCTTCCCACCGCAGGGCCCCAGCCTGAGCATCTCCACAACCCCTTTCCTCCCACACTGGCAAGTCCTGTTGATTCTTTTTTGAAACTAGACACCAAGTCTACTCACTTCTTATCATCTCTCCAAGCTGGCCGCAGTGCCATCATCTCTGCCCTAGACACAGCAGCTGCCTCCTCACTGGTCCCCAGCTTCCACCTTCCCCCTTGAGCTCCTTCTCCACGGGGTAGCCAAACAGATCTTCAAAAATTGCAAATCAGATCATTTCAGTCTTTGCCCAGAATCTCCCAATGGCTCCCCCTCATTTAGAATGAAACCAAAAGTTCTCACCAGGGCCTAAACGTCCTAAGTGACCCCCCCGATCTCATCTCAGCCACGTGGCCTCTCCTCTGAGAGGGCCTTTTTTCAGTTCTCTGAGCAACCCACACTTACTGCCTCAGGGTCTTTGCACCTGCTGTTCCTTGGTGTAGCCCTCTTCCTTCTTACCCTGCAGGAGTCAACTTAGATACCACTTCCTCCTGAAGGAGCCCCCACCGCACCTCACTCCTCTTCATCACTTCCCAGGGTTTCTTTAGAGCCCTCAATGTGCCCCTCTCCGAAACTGCCTGGTTCAAATGTGTTCATTCGCCTCTGGACTCTAAGCTGTTTCAGGTAGTGAATTTGGTGGTCTCACTTACTGCTGATAGCCAGACCCCAAAATGGGGCAAGCTCAGGAAATACTGGATAGATGAACAGATGGATGGATGGATGGCTAGATGGGACTTGGAGGTGTTAGGGAGCTGGGCACTGGCCAGAGCAATAGGGCCCCAGACTGGTGGGCTTAATCCTAGAGCTGTGTTGTCCACACCCCACCCCCGTGGTATTTGGTTAAGGATTTGGCTGTCTGGGTTAGAATCCCTGCTCTAATAACTCACTGTGTGTCCTTGGGCAAGGCATTTAACCTCTCTGAGGCCCAGTTTCCTCATCTGTAGAATGAAGATGTTAAAGATTTTAAAGGTTTCCCTGGTGGCTCAGCGGTAAAGAATCCACCTGCCGGTGCAGAACATGCGGGTTTAGTGCCTGGGTCAGGAAGATCGCCTGGGGAATGAAATGGCAACCCGCTCCAGTATTCTCGTCTGGGAAATTCCGTGGACAGAGGAGCCTGGCAGGCTACAGTCTATGGGGCTGAAGAGTCGCACATGACTTGGTGACTAAACAGCAACAATAGGATTCTAATTCCCCGGGAGTAAAGACAATATAGGTGAAGCCCCAGCAGGAGGGCTTGCTAATCATCGTAGCAGCTATGGTTAGTGTCACCGTCCTGCATGGAGTCTACAGAGGGGTGAGGGGGCAGACGCTGGCCTCTGACTTGCCTGCCTCCCCAAGCTGGTCCTCTGGGTGTGCCAGGAGCGTCCCCCCGCTGGTTAGACAGGTTCTAGGGGAGGGCAGGCAGAGGCGTGGGGCCGGGGTGCGGCTGCCCAGGGTTAATTAGAGGGAGCTGGCCAGGAGGAGCTGGGGGAGAGGGGTTGAGCAGAGGCGGAATCTCCAGAGCACGCAGCTGTGTGAGGCCATGGGCCGGGGCTTCAATTCTGCCAGACTCAGGCGCCAAAAACGGCGCCTGCAACCTCAGGCCCAGAAACCCCGGAGGCAGGCAGAGGTGAGTGGGCACCGGGGAGCCTCGCCCAGCTCAGGCCCAGGGTCAGCCCCTCCAGAAGCCGCTCTAAGGCTCCTCTGCCTCCTCTACTGTCCAAGGCTGCGTCTTGCCCCCCTGCCTGCTCCCCCCCAGCTCTGTCCTGTTTCTGGCTCTCAGGCCTGCCTCGGACCCCCTCGGCCCCCCCCAGGTCTCTGCCTGTTGCTCTGCATTCCCTCCAGTCTCACTGTCCCGTCTCTGTCTCTGCCCCACAGCAGCTGCAGCAGCAGAACCATGAACTGCGCCGGGGCCTGGCAGCCCGGGGAGCCGAGTGGGAGGCCAGGGCAGTGGAGCTGGAGAGGGACGTGGAGGCCCTTAGGGCTCAGCTTGGGGAGCAGCGTTCCGAGCAGCAGGACAGTGGCCGGGAGCGGGCTCGGGCCCTCAGCGAACTCGGCGAACAGAACCTCCGGCTCAGCCAGCAGCTGGCCCAGGTGGGACGACCCTGACCCTGGGTCCCTTGGCAAGGAGGGGGCGTACGCCCTGTCCTGGTGGGGGTGGGCGCGCTGGGCCGAGTCCTGGTGGCGGTGGTTGCGCTGGCCCAGGCTGGATGGCCCTGACCCTGGGTCTCCCAGCAAGGAGGGGTGGACGTCTGGGGATGGGAGTGCTGGGCCTGTTGCAGTGTGGGCCAGCTGAGGACTCTGATCCCCAACCCCATTCCCAGGCCTCACAGACTGAGCAGGAGCTTCAGCGGGAACTGGACAGCCTTCAAGGGCAGTGCCAGGCTCAGGCCCTGGCTGGGGCAGAGCTGAGGACGCGGCTGGAGAGTCTGCAGGGGGAGGTGAGTGCCAGTTGGGGCCGGGGGTCTGTTAAGTGGGGAAGGCTGGTGTGGGGGCTGTGTAGGCCCCCACAAGGAGGGCAAGGCTGGGCCCTGATGTGCTTTTCCCCAGAATCAGATGCTCCAGAGTCGCCGGCAGGACCTGGAAGCCCAGATTCGAGGTCTGCGTGAGGAGCTGGAGAAGGGACGGGGCAGGCTGCAGGCCACCCATGAGGAGCTGCTGCTGCTGCGGCGGGAGAGGCGGGAGCACGGTCTGGAGGTGACTGGCAGGGCTGGGGTGGGTGGGCGCGTCAGGCTGAGGGCCTGGATCACTGCCTCGGGGCCTCCTGGGAGAAGACCCCAGAGCTGGGTCACTGGGAGCCCTAGCAGCCAGGCCAGAAGGGCAAAGGCATTAGCACAAGGGCAAGTGGGAGCCACAGAGAGACTGAGTCGGGCTGGTGGTTCTAGGATGCATCAGAGACCAGCAACTGGAGGCCAGGGATGGGGCCGAGGCGAGAGCTCACCATCGGAGGTGATGGGGACCTGGACCAGGTCTGGGTGTGAAAACAGAGGAAAGAAAATGGAAGGAGGCAGTATGCCTTGATGTTTGAGATCTTAGGAGCTTGCGCTTGCTTTGAGGTCAGATTACTGGGTTTCTTATCCCAGGGTCCCTCCCTACTATTGTGGGACACCAGCCTCAGTTTCCCCATCTGTGAGATGGGTGGTAATGCTGCATGGCTGCGGGAAGGGTGTGAGACGTTCAGCAGGTCGCCTGGCTGAGAAGAGAGGATCAGTCAGGGCCGAGTGACAACTTTAGTAAGAAGGTGGGCCTGCCGGGTCAGGGACGGGGCGGGGCTTTTCCAGTGATCGGATGGGGCGGGACTGGAGGGTGACTGGAGACTTTGAAATCTGGGTGCTCGTCGGGGCCCTGCTCTGTAGGTGAGGCAAGTGGCATCTGCCGAGGGGTACTGCGGGTCCCACGGCCGCCCCGCGCTGTGGGAGCGAGAGCCAACTTCGGCGCTGGGCGGGGCGGACGCGCGCGGATGCCTGACTCCTGCGGCGCGCTGGCGCCCCCTGTCGGCCGGCGGTGGGGGCATCCGTCTGACGCTCACTGTTTCGCTCTGCTGCCACAGCTGGAACGCGCGAGGTCCGAGACGGAGGAGGCGCTGAGCGCGCTGCGGAGGCTGCAGCAGCGTGTCTCGGAGCTGGAGGAGGAGTCGCGCCTCCAGGACGCCGACCTCTCGGGAGCCTCGCTGCAGTTAGAGCTCGCCCACAGCCTAGACAGCGACCAGGACCAAAACCAGAACACGGACAGAAGCGGAGGTGCTCTGGTGAGCTCTCGGCCCACCAGGCTCCACACTCACCATCCCGGAGGGCTGCAGACTCCGCCCCTCCTTTTTTATCCCTAGAAGGTTTGACACTGCCCTGATCGATTTCTTTGGTGGACAGACCACTCTATCCCCGGAGACCCAAGAAGCATCCAGCCAGCAGTGTTCGCCCCAAGAGGAGAGGTTGGAGCCTCCCAGGAAGGGAGCATCCCTGAGCCCAGAGGAGATATTGGGAGAAGAGGAGGAGGAAGTGGTCCGGTTACAGGTTGAGGTGAGGGAAGCATAGTATTGGATGCAAAGCTCCTCTCAATGTCAGTTTCTCTTTCCCATCTATACTGCCAAGGCTTTGCCCACGAATCCCTCTCTACTTGGATACCCCTTCACAAACTTGCCATCAAGTTTCAACAGCCAGCCTGTATGTCACCTCCAGGAAGACTTCCTGAACTACACTCCCCCTTAAGTCCCATCTCCTCCATGCATCCTTCCTGCAGGCTTAGACCATCCATCTAACCCCGACCCACCCCACCCCGCTAGGCACTCAGAAGATTCATCTCCAGCACAGGACCATTAGCTGTCAGGGTTGTTTGTGGAGCAGGTGGAGATGGGAGGTGGGAGGTGCGCGAAGGCAGCGAATGAGTCTAGACTGCCTGGAAGAGCAAGCGCTGGGACACCCAGGGGCCTAACTGCCTCTTCTGGACTTTGCCCTGCCCGCAGATGGCACTGCAGCAGGCAGAGCTACAGTCCCTGCGGGAGGAACTGCAAAGGCAGAAGGCACTGCGGGTGCAGGACCCCGAGGAGGCCTTAAGCAGCGCCCTCTCAGACCGAGACGAGGCCATGAACAAGTAAGCATCTGCAACCATTCACCACCGCCCCGGGGGCCCTCTGACTTCCCTGGTTTCGTATTAGTGGTCTGACTCCCGCCTGGGTCCAGGAGCCCCCATCACCCCTGCACGCTGAAGCCCCAGCGTCCTCGGACCTGCTCTTTGCCCCTCGCCTGCAGGGTCCTGGAACTGTCCCTGGAGCTCAGCCGCGTTTCTCTGGAGCGGGACTCCCTCTCCCGGGAGCTGCTTCGCACCATCCGCCAGAAGGTGGCGCTGACGCAAGAGCTGGAGGCCTGGCAGGTGAGGGGCGGGGCGCACGGGGCCGACGGGGAGGAGCCGGTGGGGCGGGGCCGAACGCTGACCCGCCCCGCCGGCCCGCCCACAGGACGACATGCAGGTGGTCATCGGCCAGCAGCTGCGCTCGCAACGCCAGCAAGAGCTGAGTGCTGCCGCCTCCGCCCCGCGCCCCGCCCCAACGCGCTTCTCCCTGCGCCTGAGCCCCGGGCCCGCCGGCGGCTTCTTCAGCACCCTCTTCCGAAGGACCTGAGCGCCGGGAACAGGCAGGGCTGGCTTTGCCCTCTTGGCTCACTTTTCTTTTCTGGCCAACAGAGCGATGTGTCCCGACTGTCTGCCAAAGGCGGCTGGTGCCCTCCCCTCCCTTGGAGGCTGGGCAAGGGCTCACTGGGAGCAGGGGCCAGCTTTGGGGTCCAGAGACCCCAGACGGGTGGCAGGGGCATGTGTGGCAGAGCTGTTTATCAAATCTATATAAATCTATCTTTTCTAGGCATTAAGCCCCCTGGCCCTCAGCTGTGGGTCGGGGATGGGGGTGGGTATTTATGTATCAACATCAGACAGAGTAATATATAAATCATTACACTGACTTGGCCTCCATTCTTGGTAAGAAAGCACATTAAAAAAAAACAAAACACTAATTTTATTTGTATAAAAAAAGAAGAAAACACTGTGAACTCCTCAGATGGAGGTGGAGACACTGTTGGAGGTCAGAAGGACAGAGAGAAAGCTCGGTAGCCCAGATTAGTGAAGACATCCACCCTGCAGCTGTTGCCTGCTGCTGTCAGGACCTAGAAACAAGAGGGGAGTGACTGACCTGCCCCAACGCCCTGGCCTCCCAGGGTCCCCACCACCCCTGGCCGGACCCACCTTGCACTCAGGGGCTGCTGGTTGCTGGTTGAGGCTGAGGCTTAGCAGTCCCGGGGAGGAGCCAGGCACTTGGGCCTTGAGCTCCCCACTCAGCTGCCACTGGTTGACACAGCGGCCCTGTCCAGCTGATAGAATCTGTGGAAGACAGGGAGGGAGCTCAGAGTTCAGGCCTGGAGGGGGAGCGCGGCAGGGACAGCAGAAACAAGACAGAGGGCCTCACCAGGTCCTGGTAGAAGGTGACGTGCTTCTGTGGCGCCCGCATGGGGAAGACGGTGGTGGGTGTGGAGGATCGGAGGTGCCAGAGGGTGAGTGCTGGGCCTCCTCCGCAGACCTGGGCAGGAAGTTGGGGGTCCCAAGTTACCGTGAGCCATGGGCCCTCAGCCAGACAGGGCCCGAGCTGCCACCCCAGCCTGCACGCTGCCTGGCTCACCATCCAGTCCGAGTCAGTTGCCAAACATCCGATCCAGCGCCCATTGTGGGGCCTCGAGCACTCCTGGGAGGGGGGAGAACAGAGCGGAAGGTGAAGACACCGGGGATGCCCAGGAAGGAAGGAGGGAGGACAGAACGTGGGGTGTGCCCTCACCTCGTGCTTATAGACCTCGACTGTCTGGACCTCCTTGGCTGTGCGCAGGTCTGCAGAGGAAGAACCTCGAGAGGTATCCTCCTCGCCTCAGGCTCCCTCACCACCAGCCTTCCCTCCGATGTGACACTCCTTACCCCAAAGCCGCACGGCCCCATCCTCGCCGCCCGACAGCACCTCAGGGCTCCGCTCCCGCAGTGCCAAGCAGTGGATGTAGTCCGTGTGGCCCCGGAGGGCCCACTGCAGGGAGAGAGGTAGTGTCAGGACAAGACCCGGGAGGAATGCCGTTGCCCCTGCTCCCCTGGCCCTGCTCTCTCACCATGAAGGTCCCTGTCTCAAGGTCCATTGCATGCAGCTGACAGTCTCCCCCCGCCAGGATGAGCAAATTCTCCTGCAGAGGAAGGTGGGATGGAGTCAGAAGTCAGGGTCAAGTCAGGCCACGGAGAGGGGAAGGATCAAAATCTGGGCCAAAAACAGGACAGGGAAGAGCCCTGAATTTACGAAGGGCTCGAACCTTGGGCACGAGAAGCAGAGCATTGATCTCAGGTACTTCCAGGCTGGTCCTGGGGAAAGGAAAGCAGAGTCAACTCTGGTGAGGTGGCACCTTCACCCCCAGGTGCCCTCTGCTCACAGGGCCTGGCTCACCTGTATGGGGGCTGACGACGCCACAGCTCCTTACAGCCCTTCGTGGAGAGAAATGCTTGTTGTACAATCGCTGAATTGTGTTAGACTCTGTGACCCCATGCACTGGGTGGCCTCAAAGGCTCTCTGTGTCTGGGTACCTCACCCTTCCCCCAGCTCCACACTCACCTTCTTAAGGATCTCCGCCCAAAGCCAGGCCTTCACCTCCCCATCACCAGCACTCAGCAGATGTCGATCAGTGGAGACCATGCTGTAGACGGGCCCATCATGGGCTAAATGGAAGCACAGAACCTGAGTGACCTCGTCCTGCTCCTGTCATCCACCCTGGGGTCCCCCAAGCCAGACTCAACGTCTGCACCCACCATGGAAGGTCACCATGGGCTTCTTACTTTCCTCTTTGGCCTCGGAGCTCAAAGCAGCAGACAAGCTGAAGGGAAAGGGGAGAGGGGCCTGAGTGTCAGAAGAAGGGGGCATTAGCCCCCCAGAGGGCCAAGTGCCAGAGCTCATGGACAGTGGGGAGCAGGGGCAAGGGTACCTAAAGATAGCTATCTGTCCATAATTGTTGCCAGCAGCCAGGAACTTCCCACAGGGTGAGACGCTCTGGGAGAATATGGTCATGTGCAGCCGCTGCAGAGCCTGAAACACTTCCATCTGTGGAGAGAGGCTGGATAAAGGCAGGCTCGGGCATCCGGGACCTCTGACCCACACACTTCTTCCTGCTTCCCCTGCAGCAGTCGGGCCTCCCATCACCCAGTTCTCCTTTGAGACAGCCCACCAAGTGGGCCTTGCCCATTTAAGTCCCAGGGGCGGCTCCAGGGAGGTGAGGAAGAGGAGAGTTGAGGCATGATGCCCAGTGGAAATCTGAGCAAAGACTCAGCCTCTCCTCCCGGTTTCCTTAACTGTCTAATGGAGCTCATGGGAGATTTTGTCATGATTGGATGAGCTACTGTACATAGCGTCGCAGTTTCTGTCTTCGCTCAGAAACGGCTTAAAAAACTCTATTACTCCAATACAGAAAAACGTACTGACCCCTGATCCGCATCCTATGACTTTCACGTTAGGCCCCTGAGGTATTTCTGGGTTATCCTCCCTCCCCTGGGTCAGAATCCGATCCCACCAACAGCCCACGCAAAACAGTGCTCAGGGCACGACTCCCCGCCGCGCCCCTTCGGAGCCAGACGTGGACTACAAATCCCAGAAGGCACTGCGCATCGCCCCACCCTCACCTGACCCAGAGGCACCGCTTGCTGCGCCGCTCGCTCCATCTCGAAACTAAAAGTCCCAGAGTGCTCCGCGCGCAACGCAGCCTCACGAGTCCGGAAGTGCCAGTGGGCGCCTCCCTTTCGCGGTTCCTCACCTACCCTATACCGTTGGCCGGCCCAGCGTGAAGACGGCCACCGCGTAACCCGAGTTCCAGGAGCAGAGGTGACCACCGAGAAGACACCCCAACACCAAATGGCGCCCACCGCAACCCCGCTACGCCGGGTCCCCTCCCCCACCCCGCTGAGCGGACCCGCCTTCTAGCCGCGTGAGGTTCTTCTTCCGCGCCTGCGCGGAACCTGGCAGCGCACGCGCCTAAAGCCACGCCCCACGCACTGGGTCACGCCCTCAAAGGCTCCGCCCCTGCTGCCTGGATCCCACCCCTCTGCCCGCAGGACCCCGAACACCAATGATCCTGCAGCAACCCCTGGAGCGAGGCCCCCAGGGTCGGGCCCAGCGCGACCCGCGGGCCGCCTCGGGGGCTTCTGGAGGCCTGGACGCGAGGTGTGTGTGGGACCCTGGCTGGGCCCGGCCTAGGGTCCCAGGAGCTTTGGCTGGGGCCTCGAGCAGGTCTGCAGGATGAGACGCGGTGGGGCTTATCGGCAGAGCTTGGGCATAAGCTGAGACAAGGTTGGAGACCTCCGAGGCAGGCTCGTGGATGGTCTGGGCGAGAGGGTGACTTAGACGTCAGCGACAGGCATGGGCCGGGGGGCTGCTGGCTGACGCTGCAGGCTCACGCGGGCAGATCCTGGGGATGGCGCCAAGAGGGTGGGGTGCTCCTAGCTCTCTTTTCTTCCCAGCTCCCCTCTCCGAGGAGCTGTGCCCATGAGCACCAAGCGGCGCCTGGAGGAGGAGCAGTGAGTTTGGGGGCAGGGAGGGACTCCCGCCAAGTCCTCCGTCACCTCAGGTCCCCATCAGGCTACCTCTCCTCTGAATCCCAGCCTGCCTGCGCCCCCGTCTCTCTCCAGGGAGCCCCTGCGAAAGCAGTTCCTGTCCGAAGAGAACATGGCCACCCACTTCTCTCAACTCAGCCTGCACAATGACCACCCTTACTGCAGCCCCCCCAGGGCATTCCCCCCAGCTCTGCCCCCACTCAGGTAGGCACCATCCACAGTCCTCCGGCTGGGCCTTCCAGGGTATCATACCCAGTCCTCGGAGCCCATTTCCAGGCTCTGCCTCACTCTGCTATTTTTAGCTTCTCGCCAACCTCTGTTGTTTCCCTACTTGGCTCCTTGGAAGGTGCCAGCAGTCCAGGAGCCCCTGGGGACCTGGACCAGGTGGGGCGTGGCTCTGCCAGGCCAGCCTCTGCCCCTGTGTCCTGTTATTTCCTCTTCCAGAAGCCCTTGCTCTGAGCTGCTTCTCTGGCGCTACCCTGGGAATCTGATCCCTGAGGCTCTCCGGCTGCTGAGGCTGGGGGACACTCCCACCCCCCACTACCCTGCATCCCCAGCTGGGGACATGATGGAGCTCTGAGATCTGGGGAGGAGTGCCCCTGCCCCCCCCCCCACTTCCTTCTTCCCCTGAACAAGGGAGAGCAGCACTCACAGGAAGGGACCAGCTGCCCTGCTTTTCCTCCAGACCAGGCCTCTGGGCACCAGGACCTCCCCTCAACAGAGGACACAGAGCCCTGAGGTGAAAGGGGCAGGAACATGGGAAAGGAGGCCATCCCCTCCCCGCCGAGAACTGAATAAAGATTGCTGAGTGAATGAAAGCTTCATCTGGAACCCAGCCTCTTTGGGGAAGGGAGGGCAGGGAGGGGTGCTGGATGCCGGATTTCTCCTCAAGCACTTCCCTGGAAAACGGTCGCAGCCGGCCAGGTCCTGGCAGGCTGGGCTCAGGCATTGAGAATGGGTGAGTCAGAGCCTCGCCCCCACCCCCGCGGTGACTCACTCCTCCCCTCCAGCTCTGGGAAGTCAGGCTGGGATCATGGCATTCTCCAAACCATTTAAAGTTAAAGATTCTTTTATTAATAAATTCTCTCCCCCTCCACATTTTCTCCCCAAATAAATATCTCCCCCTGTGTTAGGGGGTTCGAGGGGGCAGTGTCTTAGGGCCAGCCCCATTAGAGGGCCAGCCCTCTAGTGTTAGGAACAGGTCCCTAACCCCCCCCAGGCTGAGATCCCAAGTAGTGGAATTTCAGTACATCTGAGTGGGTGGGGCCTGGTGTTGTGTCGGTCCCTCAGGTCAGCCTGGCCCCCAGGCCATGGTAGGGGTGGGGGTGGGGACCCTTGTGCAAATGCTGCGGTTCCTTAGCGTCAGCTGTCTGGCATGAGCCAGCCAGGGTCTCCTTTTCTATTCTGGAGCCAGAGACAGGGCGGTCAGACACCTTGGAAGGCCCTTCGGAAGCTTGGGCCCAGACCGTAGAGAGGTGATTCACTGTCCCCCATCCCTCCACACCCCTGTGGTTGGAGCAGCCTGGCTCTGGCTGTGTCTGGGAGGCTGGAGCTGGCTCCAGAATGAATGAATGATGAGCGGGCACAGCCTCCTGCTGGCAGGGGGCGCGCCCCGTCACTGGATCAGGGCCACGCCAGGACAGCTCTCCCCACCGGTCTCCTCGATGGGGGCTGCAAGATAAGAAGAGGGGTGTCAGGAGTGGGGGAGATGTTGAGGAATGATGGGGGGCCATTGGGCGGGCGAGGACACACTTACTGGTAAACTTCTCTCTCCTGCGGCACCGTCTCCAGACCAGGAAGCCAGAAAGCAGCCCCAGCACGAGGGCCAGGCCCAGGGCGCCCCCCAGGATGGGCCACAGCAACCTGAAGGGGGCTGGAGGGGCCGCAGTGCCTGGGGGCCGGACTTCAAGTCAGACCTCGCCCCTCTCAGGCCAGCCCCGCCCCCTAGATCGGACCTTCCAGGCTTCCTTTCCCCAGGTCCCTACCCTGGTGAGAGCCCCTTCCTCACTCCAGCCTCCCCCCAACCCCGATTAACTTCCCAGATCTCAAGTCCCCTGCTCCCCCCTCCACCCCGCAAGCCTCTCCCCTAACCTGGGGTCCGCTCACCCCGGCCCCGCCCCCACTCACAGCCCAGGCAGAAGTCGCTGTGTGGTCTCGCCCGGCACGAGGCGCAGTCCATGCACTTGTCTAGGTCCGCGCTCCAGGAGGTGCCGCGAGAGCAGGGGGTGGTGCCTGGGGAGGGGGCCGCGGGTCAGAGGCTGGGGGCGGGGCGCGGCTATTTTGAGGGCTGAGGTCAGGGTCGGCCCGGCTCGAATTACGTGAGTCACCGGCGCCCTCCGCATTCCTCACAGGTGACCGCACGGCCCGACCAGGACACGGCAGCGCGGGGGAGCGGGGGGCATAGTGCGGGACGCTTGCGGGGGGGTAGTCAGGTCCCCATAACCGGCCCCCCCACCCCGCTGCAGGCGGGTGACTCATTCCCGGGCACCGGGCCCGACCCCGGTCCCTCCCCCCGCATAGCTGGGCACTGAAGTCACCGGATAGAAGGGGGCACCCCACATGGTATAGGAGGCACAGACCTCCGTGCCCCTCAACAGCCCCCCACTCTTTTGTTAAGGCGGGGTGCGCAGACCCGGTATTGATCAGGTTGGGGGCGTGCCGCCTTACCAGACGAGACATCCCTCCCTCAAACTTTCTCTCTCCACTTCCTAGTCCAGACTCTCAGGACCGAAACACCCCGCCCCCCACGTCGGACAGGCGGGAAACTGAGGCCCGGACTACGGAAGAAGCTGGGAGAGGAATGGGACCTCTCCTGATCAGGGGAGGCCGTGTCTGGGGACTGTCTGACCCCGGATCCCCGTGTCCGCCTGGTCCCCTGGTTCTGCCCCGCCTCTAGGCTCCTGGTGCCGGCTCCCCGATCCCGGCCCGGGGACTCCCCCCGCTCCCACGCTCTCCCGCCCGGCCGGGGACCGGCATACCTGGCACTCGCTCCCCGGCCGCGGCGCGCAGCAGCGCCAGCCCGAGCCCCAGCACGAGGAGCCGCAGCAGCGGGCGTAGCGGGCAGTGAGCCATGGTGTTCCTCTGGCAGCCGCTGCCGTCTGCGCTCGCCACCGGTGGACCCGGGCATACAGTGGCGGCCCCGCCCCCGCCCCCGCCTTCCGGGGCGGACCCCTCGTCTTGGCCCGCCCCTCACGATCCGCCCCTAGACGCCCCGTCCCGCCCAGACCCGCCCGCTAAGTTCAGGCATTCGCTCAACAAACGCCTCCTCTGCGCCGGGGCGGCCAGAATGCCAAATGTATGTGGCCTTGCCCGGGAGGTGTGTGTTGGGCGAGGGAGAGGGTCTGACACGAGACAACCCATCTCAGAGATAACTGCAGCTTTCTTAAGGGCCCCGAGGGTATAATAATATAACAAAAATAATACTGTGTCGTTTCATTTCTACCTTAGGACATTTGTTGTGTTTGTTGTTCAGTTGCTCAGCGGTGTCCGACTGTTTGCGACCCCATGGACTGCAGCACGCCAGACCTCCCTGTCCTTCACTATCTCCCTGAGCTTGCTCAAACTCATGTCCATCGAGTCGGTGATGCCATCCAACCATCTCATCCTCTGTCGTCCCCTTCTCCTCCTGCCATCAATCTTTCCCAGCATCAGGGTCTTTTCCAGTGAGTCCGCTCTTCACATCAAGGCTTCCCTGATAGTTCAGTTGGTAAAGAATCCGCCTGCAATGGAGGAGACCCCGGTTCGATTCCTGGGTCGGGAAGGTCCCCTGGAGAAGTGAAGTGATAGCTACCCACTCCAGTATTCTTGGGCTTCCATTGTGGCTCAGCTGGTAAGGAATCCGGCCGCAACGCGGGTAGGCCATGGACTGTATAGCCCGTGGACTCGCAAAAAGTCGGGCGCGACTTTCACTTCACTTCACTTTACATCAGGTGGTCGAAATATTGGAGCTTTAGCATCAGTCCTTCCAATGAATATTCAGAACTGATTTCTTTTAGGATTGACTGGTAAAATGCTGTCTCCCGTTTTCGGAGTGAAATGAGGCTCAGGAAGGTTAGGTGAGTTCCGGAGTCCAGACCCGAGCTCTGTTTGAGCTCTGTTCGGCCCCACACCGCGCGCCTTCCCAGCGGGCAGAACTGCAGCCGGCTGCTACCAGGCGCCTGGGCCAGAGGTGTGCGAGCAGAGCCTGCAGGCTCGAGCGCCCCTTACTGACCAGGTTGGGATTCGCAGCTTCGCCGCAAGTCGGACAAGGGTCTCTGCCCCTCCCCAGGGCGGTGGTCCGGTGACGTCACTGCCTCTTTAAAGACCCCCGCCTCCGCCCCCATCTCCACACTGCCGGCTACTCAGAATCTTTGTTGACTCCTTCTCAGGTGAGCCTGGGCAGGTGCGCCTGTCGTGGGGGAAGGGGTAGACACCTGGGATTGCGGGGCGCGTGGGTCGTGGCAGAGTTGGGTTGCGGTGCGTGGAACGAACCTGAGCTGATTTGACCGCGGGGGGCACGCCTGCACCCGAACCGGGGCCCTGAAGGGGTCCTTCGGCGGAAGGGTTAAGTGCCCCTCCCCCTGCCCAGGACAAAGGCACCGAAACCCTCCGGAGCCCATCCCCCACCTGCGCTGCTCTCTAGGGCCAGGCCCTTCTCCCCCTCACCTGTACGAGCGGACCCCGCGGCGAGCGCCGCCCTTAGGCCCCTCCAGGGTGCGCGGCTTCCACGGCGGGGGGCTGAGGATACCCTCCTTCCGGCCAGACTCAGGGGAAATAGGGATCGAGATGGGGAGGGGACGCCCTCGGATGAGCCGAGGCCGCAGAGCGTGGAAAGGGAAGGGGCCGAGGGCAGGGGCGCGCTCGTAAGGAGGAGGTGCCGGGCGCCTAGGCTAGCGCGGCCCCCACCCTAACCCTGCCGGAGAGGCCTGGAGGGCTTGGGATTGGCGCAATAGGGCCCGCCCCGTCCGATCTCCCCTGAGGTCGTGACTTCTCCCGGGTTATGGGCGGGGTGCAAAGGAATGGAGAGTCTGCCCTCTGGCCAGCCCCTGGGGCTGGTGCTGAGTTTAGGTCCCAGCCATGTGCGGGAACTTTGTGCAATGGAGGATCATAGGGGGACCCTGAACGGAACTGATCGCCCCCCCAAACGACGTCGAGACAAATCAGGATGTGAGGGGGCCAGAGTTGCCCCAGAGGAGCTGGTTCACTGGACAGACTCCAAAGGTGGCAGCTTCTTTTAGGGGAATTTGGGCCCTGAGAGGATGGCATTTGGGGTAAGAATACACAAGAAAATGTCACCAACCTTGAGAATCTGTTGTGTGGGCCCCGGGCAGGGCAGAGGGCAGGACCCCAGGAGGCAGCTGGGCACCTTGGGAAAGGAAGTACTTTGGGTGGGAAGGGCTGGTGTTACTGTTCTGTTGCGTTTCTTCTCCACCTCTCCTGCCCCATCCAGGTTTTGAATGGGTGGAGCTGGTTTGAACCAGGCAGTGGTGAGCAAGGCCAGGACTGTCTGGCCACCGTCCATCCACACTGTATCTTAGATCAAACTAGCAAGGGCCTGTGTGAGGGCATGGATCCAAGTTGGGGTGAATTTGGACACTTACGTTGGATGCTAAGAGGAAACTTGGGTCTGTTCTTGGTGTTAAAACTAAGTTTTAAGCCTGGAACTCATGGCTAGAGCCAACCCACCACCCATTTCCCTGTGGAAACTATCGAAAAATTGCATTCTGTTGTTTCACCCCTTTTATCCCTTGGTACCCAAAGGGCCATGGGCTAACCTTTGCATGTGTGTGTGTGTTAGTAGTTCAGTCATGTCTTTGCGACCCTGCTGACTGTAGCTCACCAGGCTCCTCTGTCCATGGAATTCTCCAGGCAAGAATCCTGGAATGGGTTGCCATTTCCTTCTCCAGGGGATCTTCCCAACCTAGGGATCAAACCCAGATCTCCTGCATTGCAGGTGGATTCTTTACTGTTTGAGCCACCGTGGAACCCCAGCATTTGCATAGGTGCTTTATTTCATTTACACTCAAAACAACCAGGACTGGGTTGCTTGCTTTTTCACTCTTATACGCCAGTGTCTGTCACATAACTGGTGGTTTAGTCACTAAGTCGTGTCCGACTCTTGCGACCCCATGGACTATAGCCTGCCAGGCTCCTCTGTGCATGGGATTCTCTAGGCAAGAATACTGGAGTGGGCTGCCATTTCTTAGGGAGAAAAGTTAATGCTGAAGCATTAAATGTTCATTTGCCTTTGAGAAAATAAGGCTCGGAGCGTGCCTTGCCCATGTACAGGGTTCATACTCTTGGTGTCCTATGTGGTGGCTATGGCATGTGGCAAGGGCCCTAGCGTTCTTTGGGAACGAGGGGCTGAGCCAGCTGGTCTTAACCTTACTCCACTTTTGTCCCCCAGTGCAGCATCTCAGCCCCAGCCTCACCATGGCTTCCGCTGGTCTGCAAATCCTGGGGATCGTCCTGACCCTGTTTGGCTGGGTGAATGCCCTGGTGTCCTGCACCCTGCCCCTGTGGAAGGTGACCGCCTTCATCGGCAACAGCATCGTGGTGGCCCAGGTGGTGTGGGAGGGGCTGTGGATGTCCTGCGTGGTGCAGAGCACGGGCCAGATGCAGTGCAAGGTGTACGACTCGCTGCTGGCGCTGCCGCAGGACCTGCAGGCCGCCCGGGCCCTCTGCGTCATCACTCTCCTCGTGGCCCTGCTTGGCCTGCTGGTCTACCTTGCCGGAGCCAAGTGCACCACCTGCGTGGAGGACAAGGACTCCAAGGCCCGCCTGGTGCTCACCTCCGGGATCATCTTTGTCATCTCGGGAGTCCTGACTCTGATCCCTGTGTGCTGGACCGCCCACACCATCATCCAGGACTTCTACAACCCTCTGGTGGTCGAGGCCCAAAAGCGGGAGCTGGGAGCTTCCCTCTACCTGGGCTGGGCAGCTTCCGGCCTTTTGTTGCTGGGTGGGGGGCTACTGTGCTGCACCTGCCCCTCTGGGGGCTCCCGGAGCTCCAGCCATTATATGGCCCGATACTCAGTATCAGCCCCACATACCGCCTCTCGGGGTCCCTCCGAATACCCCACTAAGAATTACGTCTAATTTGGGTAGGGGAGTGGGGGCCCCTTTGGCAGTGGAGTCTAACCCACTGCACTGGAGTCATGGAGATGGTCATCCATGACAGCTTTGGGGTTGTTTTGGCTTCTTATTGGGGGAGGGGGGCAGTGGTTAATCCACTTTATTACCTACCTGGGGTCTGCTACTAGTGTTCCTCACTTTGGAAGATGGAGCCAAAAAGGTGATGCTTCAGTTTCTGGATTGTTCTCCACCCTGGACAACCCTCTCTTAGAGACCAACCTGGAACTGAGGTCCCATGTGAAGGGTACCATGCCATCCCCTGCTGGTGCTGGGGGCGGGGCCTCCCTAGGACAAGCCTTTCCTTGCTGGTCAAGCCTCTGGAACCCCCAGGGGCTCTCGAGCCTCATGTAGTCTCCAGAAGAGCAGGTGCTAAGTTACCAAAGACCCGCCAGTCTCCAAGTCTTCTGACCTCTGGCTCCTGCATCCTGAGTCATGTCCCCCTTGTGCCGACCCCTGACCTTCCTATTCCAGCCCCTGTGCACTTGCCATATCCTGCCCGCACTCACCAGTTTTTACTAAATAAAGCATGTTTGTTTGATTACTTACCTTTGGTGTTGCTGGGGGAGGTTGCTGAATGCCAGACTGGCAGGAGGTGGGCACGAGTGGCACACCTCCCCGTGTTGTCATTCCATCCCCTGCCCCGTGACTTGCGTGACCTGAGTGAGGTCACCGCCTGGGCATGACCTGGAGCAGGCCTTGCCTGACAAAACCCACGGGAGGCCATCAGGTCATCCCAGCCCAACCACAAATACTCTGTTTATTCTGAGTTACAAATGCTCAGTTTATTCCCTACTTGAAGGTGGGGTGAGGGGGGAAGGTGATGGGCAGGGTCTCTAGGCCTGGAGGAGAGCGGCTGCTCTGGATGCCGGTAGTGGCCAGGCAGAGAGGGCCAACTTCAGGCCAGAGAAGGCATAAGGAGCTACTGCTCTTTGGGTGAAGCCCAGGTTCTGGGAGCAAGGGAGGACTCGGGAAGAGTCCTGAATCTAGGACAGAAGAAGAAAGAAGCAGGAGCACCGGCGGGGTTGGAGGTGGACCCTCCACAGAGGAGGGTCTAGGCTCAGTCGGGCCGAGTGCTGAGACTAGCTCTGCAGCCAGGCCTGCTCCTGCCTCTGGAAAGCGGGTTCCACCTGGCTGAGGGGTGGGAGTAGAAGGCAAGGTTGAGAGCGGGGCAGCCAGCACAAGGTCAAGGTTTCCAGCAGCAGGCTTCCTGGGACATTTGCCTCACACGTAGTCCCTCTTGTCCAGCCCAGATGCCCCCGAGCGGGAGGGGATAGAGTAGCCCAGCCTCGGTCCCCGGGGCCGCTCGATCTGAGGCGGGGGGCACGTGCAACACAGTAGCCCCCCTCCCAGCAGAAGCAGGGCAGACGCGGCCCAGCCCAGGTAGAGGGAGGCTCCCAGCTCCCGCTTGAGGGCCTCGGCCACCAGGGGGTTGTAGAAGTCCTGGATGATGGCGTGGGCCGTCCAGCACACTGGGATGAGCACCAGGATGCCCGCAAGGAGGAGGAGGACTCCTGCGGTGAGCACGATGCGGGCCTTGGCGCCTTCGTCCTCCACGCAGGTGGTGCACTGGGCACCCGTGATGGCCACCAGCACTCCGAGCAGGGCCAGCAGGAGGGCGATGACGCAGAGGGCCCGGGCGGCCTGCAGATCCTGCGGCAGCGCCAGCAGCGAGTCGTACACCTTGCACTGCATCTGGCCCGTGCTCTGCACCACGCAGGACATCCACAGCCCCTCCCACACCACCTGGGCCACCACGATGCTGTTGCCGATGAAGGCGGTCACCTTCCACAGCGGCAGGGCGCAGGACACCAGGGTCCCCAGCCAGCCCAGCACAGCCAGGGTCATACCCAGGAGTTCAAGGCCAGTGGAAGCCATTTGTCCCCTCCCTCAGTCAGGTCTTCCCCTCTCTAAGCGGCCCAGTTGATCGGAGGAGTGGGTCCGATGCTCCAGCCCTGTGGGAGCGCAGGTGAGGGGCGTCACCGTCCTCTGACCCAGACAGCTCTCACCACATCCGAGAGCCTCTTTGCGGGCGCCTCCTTGCTCTGTGCCCTTCACAGATGTGTCTCTGAACCCCCAGCAACAAATCCACCCCACAGTTTCGCTCAGCTGAGTGGCTGCCGTTCCCAGGCAGGTCCCGTCGCCCCTCAGGTGCCCTGCAGCCGGTCCCGCCGCCGCCGTCTGACCAGCTTGCACAGACCCTCCCGACCCACCTGCCGGCAGAGGAGAGCCAAGCCGAGCCGTGTCCCTTGCCGGGGGTTGGAGCAGGTTCTGGGGCTGAGCAGCTCGCCCGGCGGTGCCACCTGGGGACGCCTGGCTGCAGGCAGGGGGTTTTAAGGCCGAGGCCGGGGTGGAGCCAGAGTGATGGGAGAAGGCGGGGCTGGGGGTGGAGGGGCTCAGAGTCGCGGGGGGATTGGTGACCAGAAACGAACCTGGGAGGAAAGAACCTCCACGCCTGTGGGGACGCAGGGACAGAGGAATGAGGAGGAGACGGGACTGGCCCTGGCTCAGGCTGAAAGTGGGAGGACCCCTTGGGCACCATGCTGAGCCTCCCGGAAACCCTGCCCCCCCCCCCCCCCGCCCCCGCTGTCTTTGCTCTCCCCCTCCCCATTTTGTTTCTGTTTCATGATGCAGACACACCAGCTTCCCCGGTATCGCATACCCCTGTCTCCCCAGCCCACCCACCCAGCACTCTCTGGAATCTGATCCATCTCCCGGTCTCAGCCTAGTGGCTCTGGCGGCTCCCGAGGGAGGGGCCCCGCCCGTATTGTTCCCCTGGCGACAGGTGCCTGGCGCCCAGCTCAGGTGGCATCACCCAGGCAATGGCCTAGAAAACCATCCCCCCCCCACATTGACTTCAGCTCAGGTGTGCCTTCCCCACCCCTGTTGCTGCCACTGGGGGCTGAGCTGAGTGGCTGAGGGTGTCTTGGGGCGGGGCGGGGGGGGGGGGATAAAGAGCCTCTTGTGAAGGTGGGGGAAGGGGGAGAGTAGCAGAGGGTGAGCCCTGGTGGGGGGACGGCCCAGCGCCTGGCTCTGTTTGGGAGACACCGCAGGGGAGGGCAAGGGGGGTGAGACCCAGGTAACTTGAGAGTCCCTGAGCCCTGCCTCGCAGAACTCAGGATGCACATCCCTTCCTGAAGACCCCATCAGACCCCAGGACTCCCCTTGTGGGAACAGCTCAGCCTGGGGCTCACGCAGACCAAGGCTCAAGTCCTTCCCGCTCCCCCTCCAACCCACCCACCTCCCCAGCCAGGAGCAACTTCATAGAAGGTCAAGCCTCCTTGGGTCAAAGACCCCTTTGAGAAACTTCACAGGACCCACAAACAGCAGCCCCTCATTTTGGGGGGAGGCATGAGCTCCTTCAAGCCCCTCCCTGGGTGCTAAGCACTGAGCTTTATTGTTTGAAAAGGGAGTTGGGGGGTGATGAAAATTCCTATCTCCAGGGTGATGGGGAGGACTCTGTGGGGAGAGCCTCTCCCCTCCCCCTAATCCCCCGGAGGAAGCTGGAGCTCATTTGGCCTGTGGGGGCAGGGATGGGAAGGCACCCCCCCCCCCAAGCACACCTAGTTGAGGCTCTGCTCAGCAACCCTGGGGGAGGGGTCGTCCCCTGGTCCTCCTCGTCCTCCTTGTCCTCCTCATTCCCCCGGTGGGGCTGCATTTATAAAGAATTCTAACTTCAAGTGGCTGCAATGCTCTGGGAATGGCTTTTAGCAATTTTTTGGAAAAGAAGTTTATATCTTGATCAGATCTGCAAAGGGATGGGTGCCCCCAGAAAAGGAGACCCCCTCCCCCTTAAATGAAGAGACTGAGTGAGTGACAGTCACTCAGTCCTGTCCAACTCTTTGAGGCCCCGTGGACTATACAGTCCATGGAATTCGCCAGGCCAGAATACTGGAGTGGGTAGCCGTTCCCTTCTCCAGGGGATCTTCCCAACCCAAGGATCGAACGCAGGCCTCCCTCATTGCAGGCGGAGAGACTGAGGCCAGCGCCGATCAGAGGGTCTGACAGGTGGACTCCAGTGGCCGGGGAGCCTCCCCAGAGAGGGGTAGAGACCCTGACCAGAGAGGAGCAGAGTGTCGGCCAGCCTGGTGGTCCTGGCCTGAGAACGGGGAGGAGGGTGCTGATGCAAAGGCTGGGAAATGACCAGAGCTCCCTGCTGGCTGGGATAAGCAGGGGGAAAGCAAGGGTGGGTTGTCCAGCTTGTCCAGGCCCCTGAGGACTCACATTTCATGGGGGAAGGGGGGATGTGGAGAAAGAAGAATGGCAAATAGAGGCAAGCCTTCAGTGGGCTCCCTCCGGGGCTGCCAGGAATCCAGTCACACAGGTTTGGGTAGGTGTCAGGCGGCAGCCAGCCGTGTTCTCAGGAGGGCCAGGAGGGCCCACCGACCCCGCGTACAAAAGGCCTCCCATCCTGGACAACCCCAGCCCAGGGCCTTTTCTCTCTCCAGGCCTGGAGACAGTCTGCCTCTGGCCCAGAGTATAAGGCCACCAGCTCATCTTGATTTGCCTGGTAATTACTAGTTTGAGCAGAGTCCTGCGTCATGGTTGGGGGGACGGGGGACAGTGAGTCAGCCTGCAGTCAGGCCTGGCTTTGCTGTTAGTCGTTCAGTCGTGTCCTGCTCTGTGTGACCCCATGGACTGTAGCCCTCCAGGCTCCTCTGTCCGTGGGATTCTCCAGGCAAGAATACTGGAGTGGGTTGCCATTTCGTCCTCCAGGGGATCATCCCTACCCAGGGATCGAACCTGGGTCTCCTGCATTGCAGACAGATTCTTTTCTGTCCAAGTCACCGGGGAAAAAGCACCAAGGAGGCCTTGCTTTCAAGGCCCACCAAGTCCACTGGCGGCTGTACCCTGCCCCACCCCACCTAGGCGACAGGGCCCAGTGGTGGCATTGCACACACCAGGTAAGCTTGTGCCCAGGTAAGCGGCCCCTAGGTTTCCTAGATCCCATCATCTACCCTCTACACTGCCCCTCACGCAGCCTCGTGGGAGGTGGGCGCTCAGGAGATGAAGATGCCCCTTCTCACTTTTGCCCCCAGAGACCAATCCCAGCCACACCTGCCGCACATCTCTGCTCCTCTCCCTTCTGATAAGGCACCTACTCCCACAGCTCAGAGAGGGAGTCAACGCGGGGGCATTCATTCGTCAGAGAACAAGGAGAGGCCCAGGGTCCCAGGGTGGGGGGTAGGGGGGAGGACAGAGCCCTAGGGCACCAGGGCTGGAATGTGCCACCCACCCTCAGCCCTCAGCCCTCCTTAGCTGCAGCCAGGAGGCGCCTGGGCCCTCTCTAGGGTTTTCTGGTCAGCCTTGATTCAGTAGGATCTGGGAACTGAAGGGTTAAAGTTGGGGTCTACGGAGGGGCAGGGACTCGACTTGGAAGGCCATTGTTGGGGAGAGACCAGCACCCCCACTGTGAAGTTACCATCTCAATGACAATTTACCAAGTCCCCAGGAATTGCCACCTCCTGGAAAAGAGATGGGAGGGGAACCTTCCCTGCTGCACAGGGGGTGGGGGGCGGGGAGGTGGGGGGAGGAAACCGAGGAGTGAAAGAACCAAATCGAACCTTTGTTCTCTCCGGGAGGGCAGAGGGGCTGGAGGCTCAGGTGGGCCCAAGAGACCGGGGCTCAGATGGAGGCGAGGGGGGAGGGGTCAGCGCCAACCCTATAGTCCATCTCAATCCCTTTACAGGGGAACAGGACAAAAGAGGGGGAACTGACTAGAGCCACCAGGGGTCAGGAGGTGGCTATGGAGGCTGCACAACAACCCCAAAGGCTGCGTCACCCATTTCCTGAGGCCCCGATATACAGGCAGAAAGCCCCCGGCTGCTGAACCAAGAGGAGCAGAGGAAACTGACATCCCAGTAATCATTCTCCTGAGCTCACACCCCCATTTTATAGGCAGGGAAGGAAGCTCAGAGAGTGAAGGAACTTGGCCAAGAGAACATGTGAGAAAGAGGACAGGCCTGGTGAGACCCCAGACCGACTTCAAAGCCACCGGCTCCATGCCCAGCATCACTGAACTTCCCGATGGTGAGCTGGGCCTCCTGGTGCACCTTTCCCTGAAGGCAGTGCCATCTGTCCACAGCCAGGCCAAGCCTCCCTAAACCCATCCCCCTGCATCTGACTATGTGGGAAAGCCACCCTCCACCTGGGTTCACTTTCACCATGTCCACGTTCCTACAGTGGGGCTTCCCAGGTGGCGCCAGTGGTAAAGAACTGCCTGACAATTCAGGAGACATAAAACACTCAGGTTCCATCTCTAGGCTGGGAATATCCCCTGGAGGAGGAAATGATAACCCACTCCAGTATTCTTGCCTGATGAATCTCATGGAGAGAGGAGCCTGGCGGGGCCCAGTTCGTGGGGTTGCAAAGAGGTGGACACGACTGAGTGACTTAATATGGAAGCATGTGTCCCTGTTGCAGAAGAGGCTGTGTTGGCTTGCCACTCACAGATCAGTGGACTCTGGATTAGACCTGGTGTCAACCCCACCCACGTCTCGCTGGGCAAATTCACAACTGCCTAATCTTGGTGTCACCTGGCTATAAACCAGAGGGAGAAGCCTGCCCTGCCGAACTCTAGGGCCACTGGCCCAGGCCCCCTGTGCCCTGCATATCTTAGGATTTATTGGAGGTATTGACTGTGTGTGTGTGTGTGTATGTGTGAGCATAATGATAGTTTCACTTGTAAACCTGTGCCGACTCCATTGACTGGTTAACAATTAACTTCATTATCAGTCATACTTGTCAGCTTTCCACCAGCAGCAGTTATCCATCTGAAGCTCTGAGAATGTTGTCTTCTTTAGGAGCCCACGTTGTCTTGTCCTTGTTTGCTGTCTGAGTCTTGGCTCAGAGGGCAGGAGGGCCATAGGACACAAAGAGGGTAGAGGAAGCAGCGAGCTGGCAGCCATGGGGACTGGGCCGCCATTCAGCTCAGGGGAAAGTCAGTCTATTTTTCTCGTTCGTCACCGAGGCTTCCCTTGTGACTCAGCTGGTGAAGAATCCGCCTGCAATGTGGGAGACCTGGGTGGGGAAGATTCCATGGAGAAGGGAAAGGCTACCCACTCCAGTATTCTGGCCTGGAGAATTCCCTCGCAAAGAGTTCACAAATTCAACTCGCAACGAGTCGGACACGACTGAGCGACTTTCACTCACTGAGAGCTTTATCAAGACACTAGGTCCTTTGGGTCCTGCTCAGGGACTCCAAGGGCACCCAAGGCTCAGGTTTAGCAAAGGACAGAGCCTAAAACATGGTTTAGCGAAACCATGGCAGGTGGTCAGCCCCACAGCGGGAGGACGCTGCCTGTACAGATGAGGGTGGTCCCCAAGCCCTGGGAGAGATTGAGGGCAGGAGGAGAAGGGGACAACAGAGGATGAGATGGTTGGATGGCATCACCAACTCAATGAGTTTG
Organism: Ovis aries; assembly: GCF_016772045.2. NCBI lineage: Eukaryota > Metazoa > Chordata > Mammalia > Artiodactyla > Bovidae > Ovis > Ovis aries. Next base: position 2,924,791 of record NC_056077.1, on the reverse strand, counting down.
AGCAAAGTCTGGGAGATGATGAAGGACACGGAAGCCCAGCATGCTGCAATCCCCAGGGTCCCAAAGAGTCAGACACAACTTGTCAACTGAACAACAACCCAAGCTCAGGAATGTCTCAAGATCCTTAATTACTTAATCCTTAAACATTCTGGACTTAGGGTGGGCCCTGTATTCAATGGCAAGTGTTATAAGAGAAAAAAGATGGGGGGAGATATGAGATATAGATACAAGGGAGAAGGTCACGTGAAGATGGAGGCAGAGATTGGAGCAATGGAGTCACAAACCAAGGAACACCTGGAACTGCCAGAAGCGGCAAGGAAGAATCCTATCCTAGACCCTTGGCAGGACGTGTGGCCTGGGGACATCCTGATTTTGGACTTCTGGCTTCCAGAACCAGGAGAGAATAAACTCCTATTTTAAGTCACCCAGTTTGTGGTGGTTTGCTACAGCAGTCTGGGGAAACTCATCCACTTCCTTTCTTGCTCCTGGGTCCCAGGCTCTCAGAGATCCCCTGAGGTCAAGTTGGCTTTCTGATACCACTACTGATCTGCTGTAGAAGAGCCCACTGAGATAGGGCGTCTGCCTGGTTACCTGAGCCCAAGCCACCTGAGTAACAAAGGGAACTTTATTCTGTGCTGTACACGCTGGGGAGAAGGGGGGCGGAAGGGGGTGGTAAGGATGGGGAGAGGACAGGGGCTTCCTCTCATGACTCACCCTGGGAGCTTTCCTATCCTGTTGGTGTGACTTCACAGCCCTTGCATGTGACACTCCTGTTCCAAGGCCCAGTATCGATTGTCCATCAGCACCACTGGTTTCCTGGTGCTCCCAGGCCCAAGGGACCCTAGGATCTATTTCAGCTGAAAGTTTGACTTCTTAAGACTTGGAAGGCATGTCTGAGTTTCCAAGAAGCCTTACAAACTTGAGCAGAGGACTTTAGTGATAGTATTCAAACCTTTTATTATACAAGAGAAAATGAGACATTTTGCATACACTAGTAAAAGTATTTCAAGTTCTTTGTTTTCATTTTCTCTAGCTGTGTGCTGTGGGCTCCTCAGCCCCACCCGCCCAGATCACCAGCCAGTTTATCAGTACAGGGAATTAGTTCCATTCTCAAATGACCAGGCCAGAGGCTTCTTGTAAGGCAGTAGGAAAAAATGGAAGAAATGGCTCCAATCTTCACATGAGTTTATTTTCAGGCCTGATCTTTCCTTCTCCAACCTAAGCTGCTCCGGACACGCTCTCCCTGCTCCCTAGGCCGTGCTCCGACCCACGCCTTCTGAACCTGCCCGAGGGGAAGGCGGCGAGGGGCACAGTCCCTGGGTCCAAGCAGGGCTGCCTACTCACCCGCCCGCACTCCCTCCTGGGCGGGGAGGTCCGGGTCTTCAGCAGGGAGGCGACAGGAAGAAGTAGGACGGCGGGGGCGGCGGCGGCAGCGGCGGGGGTAAGGCGGGCAGTGGCCAGGAGTCTCGAGGCATGGGGGGCGCCAGCAGGTTGAAGGGCGAGGGCAGTGCAGGCAGCGGCGGCAGCGGCTGCGGGGGCGGCTCGGCGATGAGGGGCGGGCGGCCGCGCGCGCCCACAGGACCGGGAGAGGCGGCGGCCGCGGCCTCTGGCAGCGGCGGCAGTGGCAGGTGCGCCGGCAGGGGCGCGGGCGCGGGGAGCCGCGGCAGGTCCTGCAGGGCGAGCGCGGCGGCGGGTGGCGCGGGCACGCAAGCCTCAGGCGGCAGCTCCGGCAGCGCCACGTGGGCGCCTGGGCCCCAGGGAGCCGGCGGCGCGGGCCTCAGCGGGAGCGCAGGCAGCGGCGGCAGCTCGGCCAGGGCGAGCACCGAGGGCGGCGGCGGCGGCGCGGGGCTCAAACCCGGCGGGAGTCCCGGCAACGGCGGGTGCGGCAGGGACGGCGCGGGCGGCGGGGTCAGGGACAGCGACACGCGGGACCGGCCCAGCCGCGAGTGGACGCGGGCGCGGGCCAGCCGCGGATGCGAGCGGGAGCGGGGAAGCGGGGCAGCCAGCTTGCCCACAGCCGCGGCTCCAGGGCCCCTCGCGCGCAGCTCGCGGAGGCCTTGTCCCTCCAGCAGGTGGCCAAGCGTCTCTCTGAGAGGCCCAGCCAATCGGAGTCGTGCGCTGCCGCACTCCAGCCAATCAAAGGCCAGTGCGCCGGCGACCTACACATTTCTCCCGCCGGCAGTCAGGAGCTATCACTGAGAGCCAATCAGAGACAGTAGCGCTCTCTGTCACGTCCTTCTTCCTGCCCCTCCCTCAGCCCCAGCCAATCACAGTGCCCCGAGGTGCCACAGGCTCCATCCCCACTATCCCTGAGAACAGACACTGCGTGTTCAGTGGGCGCCCCCAACTGGCCTGAGCGTCCGCGCCTCCAGCTTAGCCTGACAGCCCTGCATCGCCTCCCGCTCTGACAGCCCTTAGCTACAGAGCAGCTTATGGATGCGGGGTTTGTCCTTAAGAGATGCTCTTTGTGAGTCAAGATCCATGCAAATTTCCATCCAGTGGTCTGTGCGTGTACATGTGTGTGCTAGTCACTCAGTCGTGTCCGACTCTTTGCCACCCCATGGATTCTCCAGGCAAGAATATTGGAGTGAGTTCTCATTCTCTTCTCCCTGGCAGGATCTTCCCTCCAGGGGTGTAACCCTGCCTGTCAGCAGCAGATTGCTTTTGCTTTAAGCCCCATTTGCCTGCTGCTGCTGGCTGCTGCTGCTCTGCAGTTCAGACTGTTGCAGTGACAGAGCACAGAGCAGGCTTCAGTACCTCCCCAGGATTCTCCAGGCCTAGAAGCAATGGATGTGGAGTTGCTCAGTTTCCTTCCTCCAGCCTGCTAGGCTCTCTCCAGGCTTGCCATTTCCTCCTCCAGGGGCTCTTCTTGCCCCAGGGATCGAACCCAGGTCTCCTGCATAGCAGTCAGACTCTTTACCAACTGAGCTTCTTTGAGGGGAAGCCCAAAGAATCAATACTTTTATGAAAAAGCAAAAGCCTATGATGATTCTCAAATAGAACAAATTAAATGAGGTAGGCTAAGAGATATCAGGCTGGAATTCCAGTAATGTTTACACAACCTCCTCAAGGTTGTGCGCACTGCAGTCAGGTTTTGGTCTAGATCTGTTATCTTAAATCACACCATAGAAAAACAATCTGAGTTCCTCCCTGGGTGGCAAATCCCATCAACTCTATTCAGCTGAAATTCTTCAGTTAAGGTAAAACTTCACCAGATTGCAAGAGGTGTAGACTGGGGGAGGCATAGCTCAGAACAGAGACTCAAGGACACTGGTTCTGGGACCACCCAAGCCCCAGGTCAAAGTTCAGAAGAGCAGATCTATCCTCAATTGTGCAACCTCCATTCTGGACCCAGCCTAGGAGAATAAATTTGCTTCCACATTTCTGGGTGATTACATTTATAATCATGGGATGAGAAAAGGAAGCATTCAAGTAGCACTGATTATTGATACTGGATTAGTAACTAGCTTTTTAAAATGTTTGAAAGTGTTCAGTAATCTGAGATATTAAACGTCTGACTGGTTTCCAAGAACCCCTTAAGTGCTTCGGAAGAAAAGTTGCTGGTTGGATTTGTACACACACACACCCCAACCCTGTTAAGAGATCAAGTAGATTATGTGCATAATTATTTGAAGTGTCTAAGGGAATTGAGTAGCAGGCGTGTAAAGCATGCTAAATATTTAGGGAGAAGCTGATCTGACAAATTTATAATCTAACTGAGTATTAATCTAAGAATGTGAAAGTGAGTTTTACATCGAAATTATAAAATGAATCAATACAATGATATCTGGAAGCAAGTATAAAGGCTTAAGGAAAATTAAATTTTTAGTGGATCATTTTAGTAAGATAATTATCAATTAAAACACAAGTAATGTACTGGAGTGGATTGCCATTTCCTTCTCTGAGGGATCTTCCTGACCCAGGGATCGAACCCGGGTCTCCTGCATTGTAGCCAGACACTTAACCGTCTGAGCCACCCGGGAAGCCCTAATGTATAATGGGGGCTTCCCATGTGGCCCAGTGGGTAAAGAATCCACCTGCAATGCAGGAGATGCAGGTTTGATCCCTAGGTTGGGAAGGTCCCCTGGAGGAGGGCATGAAAACCCACTCCAGTATTCTTGCCTGGAGAATCCCATGGACAGAGGAGCCTGGCCGGCTGCAGTTCATAGGGTTGCAAAGAGTCAGACACGACTGACTCTACTGAGCATGAACACAGCGTGTAACGCACACGCCCCCTAACCTGGACATGGCTCCATCTCTACTCTGTGACCGCATGTTGTCCCTGAGAGCAGGCCTGAGTTTGTTCTGTGCTCACGTGGCTCCTATCTGGAGCACAGCCCCTGGCACACAGCTGTGTTGATGTTTGCTGAAGGAATGAATAAGGTGCTGGGTGGAGGCTGCAGGCCCAGGTGGTCCCCCAGCCCAGCTAGTGATCCCCCCACACAGCACACAGAGGCAAACAGGGAAGCACACTGCCTTTATTGAGACTTCCAGCCTGCAGGAGACCCCAGGCCAGAGGCCAAGCCGGAGGGTCTGGCTGGCCTTGCCTGAAGACCAGGCTTGCAGGCAGAGGCGCTCAGGACAGGCAGTGGGTGTGCTCGGGTGCTCAGCATTTCCCAAGAAGTCAGCGGCCTGGGCAGAGACAGAGCAGGGCCCAGCTGAGCTCTGGCCCCTGCTCACCTCCAGGGGGACACGGGCCCTCTATCTGATCTCTGGGGACAGCCACCCACCAGGCACCCACAGGTGGCCTGAGAGCCACTCTCTGTTCCTCCCACAGGTCGGGGTTGCCTCCAGTGCAGCCCGGAGGGGTGATGATGGTGGCATGGGTGGCTGGGGGGGGCGGGGCACTGAGTTCCCTCTCACCTCCAAAGCCATTTCCCAGGGGGCCATTGCTGCCTCTTTTCACCTCAGGGCCTCCTAAGGCACAGAGACAAGCCAGGGCACCCAGGTCAGCGGAGGACTTCGGGGTCCTTCTGCCCACCCCTAGCTTTACCCAGGGCCCTGGAAAACCCCTACTCACCCAGAGGCCCAGGGCCCAGCGCTGGCCTCAGCTGCCCATAGGGCCCTGGGGAGAGATGGAGGTGAGGATGCTGAGTCCCTCATGCCCACCTCTACGCCCTCTGCTGGGAGTGCCCCTCTCCTTCTCTGCAGGGCAGTCAGGTAGGCCCAGAGCCCAGTTCCCTGCAGCCACCCCACAACAGCTCTCTTCCGCACACCCCATTACCTGGTTGGCTCCCGACTTCTGGGTATGTGCCTCCGACCCCATATCTAGGCTTCAAGGCAGCCCCCCAGGCCCGGAGGAAGGGCCAGGGAAAGCCCCTCGGGCCCGCAGCCTGACCTGAAGGAGGAGAGCTGCGTGGGACCCCTGCCCACTGGAGCTGGGTGTCCAGGATGCACCAGTCCTTCCCGGTTCTCAAAGCCCCCTGCCCGCCTGGCCTGGTCCCCACCGCCCTTGCTAGGGCCCCCTCTGTCCTCTCAGTGTATCTTTACCATTTCCTCCAGGGCCTGGAGTGGCCACTTTGGGGGGCATGAGGGCGGCTTCCCCACACCCGTGAGAGAACCAGCCCTTTCCCCACCCCCTTGCACTCGGTCGCCTAGGTCCAACTCACCGTTCAGAAAGCCATCGGCCCCTGGGAACCCTGGAGGACGAAAGACAAGGTCAGAAACACCATTAGCCCCCCGAGCCCAAAGCCCCCCACCCCACCCCCAGCCCCCCCAGGCACCTGGCTGTGGGTGGGCCTCAGGGAAGAACCCGGCTCCCAGACCACCATTGCCGTAGCCCAAACCTGCAGGAAAGCGGTGGGAGGGGGCTGGGTGGGGAGGGGCAGGGGCCGCAGGGGGTGAGGGCAGGGCGACCTGCTCTAGGAGAGACAGGGAGGGGCAGACAGACAAGCTGACTCTGAGGCAATCTAGAGAGGGCCTCCCACAATCCTGCCCCTGCAGGCAGCTAAGGGGGACAGCCCAGCTTCAGGAAGCCATGCCTCCCCCCACGCTGGGCACCTCCCTCCCCACCTGCTCTGCCAGTCACTCGACTCTGACCTGAGACGGGACCCACCGCACAGCCTCTGGCCATCCGTGTGGCCCAGCGCTCAGTACGCGAGAGCCGGGCGAGTATGGACAGAGACAGACACACAGACAAGCCGTGCTTGCCGTGAGGCGGTGTGACTCATGCCCAACATGGGGGCCCAGGGGGCTCACCGACTTTCTGGGGCCTGAGGCCACCACCAAAGCCTGGGGGAGAGGAGGCTGGGTCAGAGATAACCTCGGCTTCCTGGGCTGGTGGAGGCAGGGGAGGGGAAAGGGAGGGAGGGAAGGGGACGCTCAGAAGGGCCTCCTCACCCAGTCCTGCTCCTGGTCCATAGCCATTCGGGGGCTGGTACCCTGTGAGGGGAATGGAGGTGAGTGGGGAGGACCCCAGCTTGCCCTCCTCCTTGGGGCCCACGTGTGGACCTTGGAGACTCTGAGGCAGAAGGGAACTCTCCTCATCCCCAGGGAATGGAAATCAGAAGACATGAAGTAAGAAAGCAGCACGAGGGACCAAGGGGAGACTCAAAGAGGGACTTCCCAGCCTTAGATGCCCGAACACCTGAGGTGGCCAGGGAACAAGGGAGATGGAATGGCATAATCTGGCACAGAGAGGGAGCAGAGAGACACACACCTGCTTCCTGAGGTTTCGGGCCCCACTGGAGGGCTGGAGTAGGCACTAGAAGGAAGGCCAGGGGACAGGAGTGAGCCCATGGCGAGGCGGGTGGGGAATGCCCCAGGAAGCCACGGGGGAAGGGCTGGGGCCTGGGGGTGCTGTCATACAGGCAGTCACATGGGGTCTCAAGGCCAGGGTTCAGGCTCTTCTCCACTGACTTGCTGGAGATCCGGCCTGGGGGCTTCTGAGTGGCCCAGCCAACCCCAGCCCCTCCTGGGACTAATTACCCACCACAGCCCCTCAGGCCCCCCAGTCAGCACTGACCTGGGAACTTGCCATCCTGCCCTGGGAGAGGTGGCTGGGATTTCAGGCCCCAGCCACCCCCTTTATCAGAAGGGATCCCTGGAGTGGGAGGCTTGGCAAGAACCCCACCACTGCAGGGACCTTAATGGGGAGGAAGGGAGAGGGCAGTGACCCCAGGCTGGCGCCGGCTCCAGGCTTGCCCTCCTGGCCTCCACCTGGTCAAGCCATGGCCTGCAGTGGCTTTTAGGGCAGAAAAGGTGCTGCCAGGGGGACAGTAGCCATGTCAGAAAAAGCCCATCTCCCACGGGTCACAGTCTGCTCTGGGGACAAGAGGACTCAGCCGCCTGCTGTGGTTCCTACTGTTGCCCACCCCACCCCAGCATCCAGCAACATCCCCCCACTTCCCTCTGTTTCACCCCTGCCTCACCTGGCTGGGCCCCCAGCCCATTGCCGTTGTCATATCCTGGAGAGGAGAAAGGGATGTGAAAGGCACTGGGCGTGGGTGGGGGGGCGGGGTCTGAAAAGAGAGGCAGGAGGAGGTGCAGGACAGGGAGGGGAGGCTCACCTGGCTTCTGAGGTTTCAGACCTGCTCCAAGGCCTGCAAGGGGGACGGAGGGCACCTCAGGCCCAACCAGCCCTCCCAGCGGAAGGAGCGCTTCCCCTCACCCCAGGCTCCCAGCAGACTCACCTGGGAGGAGCTGCAGCCCGTTCCCCAGTGGCGGCATGTATCCTGGGAGGAAGCATGGGCATGAGGGCAGGGGCCCGGGAGACTTCAGAGGGGGCAGAGGAGAGATGGATGGACTCACCTGGCTTCAGAGGGCTCGCGCTCCCTCCCAGGTCTGGGGGGAGACCAGCAGAGGCTGAGTGACCGTGGACCCCACCCCGCCCCACCTCTTCCCCAGGACCCAGCTCTTCACCCAGTGGGGTCCCCTCCCCACCCCCCAGAACTCCAGGCCTGCCCCTGCCCCGCACCTGGCTGGGCTCCTTGGCCTGGGAAGGCTCCAGCTCCCAGTCCATTCCTGTAAACTAGAGAGGCAGAGGCAGGGGTTACGAGGAAGAGCAAGGGTGGCAGGAGATGGTTTCTGGGGGTAGAGAGAAGGCGGGGGTCCAATCCTGACAGCAAGTCCAGGCTGCACCAGGGGACCCTGCAGTGTGACTCGAGTCTGCCGGGGTCGACCTGGAGATGACAGCGTCACGGGCTCAGTCCCACAAGACGGCTCCCCCCACCCCGCCCCACGTTTCTGCCACCAGTTTCCTGTCCAAGTTGTCACCTGTGCTTCTGACCGGCCGGCTGTAGATCAGAGATTCCCATGACCCCATCCTTGGGGAGGGGTTTGATTAATTTGTTAGAGCAGCTCACAGAACTCAGGGAAACATTTTACTTACCAGATAATCGATTTACTAGAAAAGCAGGGACTAGACCTGTAGGCAGGCACTTAACTGCTCCTGTCCCCTCTGCGCACGCCACTCCCAACACCTCCATGGGGTCATCAGCCCAGTGTTGTTATTTGCTCAGTCATAGCCAACTCTTTGCGACCCCATGGACTGTAGCCGCCAGGCTCCTCTGTCCAAGGGATTTCCCAGGCAAGAATACCGGACTGGGTTGCCATTTCCTTCTCTAGGGAATCTTCTCCACCCAGGGCTCAAACCCATGTCTCCTGTGTCTCCTTCTTTGGCAGGTGGGTTCTTTACCACTGCACCACCTGGGAAGCCCTATTTCCTCTTACAAATCACAGTATCACAGGGTAGGTAGAGAGAAAAGGACGGTTTACCTGGCTTCTGAGGCTTCATGGCCTCAGCAACTCCTGGAGAAGAAGGAGGTGGGAGCAGGTGAGGGATCATGACCTGCTCTGAGCCTCTCCCCCGCCATCAGCCCCCAGCACCCACTCTTGTACCTGGGCCATAGCCGACGGGAGCTGCAGGCCCTGTGGGGACCAGGGGGAGAGGCTGAGGTGCACAGGAGGCCGGAAGCTGGTCCCCCCCTTCCTCCCAGTGTAGAGATCAGAGAACTTGGAGCCTCCTCTGCTACATGGCCACCCTCTCCAAGGAGCCCAGGAGGGGTGTCTCAGAGCAGGGTCTAGGCCCTTGCCCCCTCCTCTCCCCTTCTCGCCCAGCCTCCAGCTTCTCCCAGCCCCTCAGTTCTGAGCTGGGGGGCTGGTGGGGACCCCATCACCTGTCCTGACCCTCAGAGGCCTGGAGGGAGGCAGGAGAGGATGCCCAGGCCAACCTCCACCCCAGAGCCCCCCCGTCTCACCTGGCTGGACGCCCAATCCGTTGCCGTTCCCAAATCCTGGGGGGAGGGGGGAGATGGAGGTGGGCATGTGAAAGGAGGCAGGGAAGCTCAGGGTTTTGGGTAGACAGGGAGAGGCGGCTAAGGCAGGCTCACCTGGCTTTTGGGGCTTCGTGCCGGCCGCCAGGCCTGGTGAGGAACACACAGTGAGTGCGGGCCCCCAGGCCCCCACTGCCTCCCTGGGCAGGCCCCCCCCGCACCTGCTCCATAGCCGTTTTCAGCCGCAGGGCCTGTGCAGGGCGGAGGGCAGTGATAAGACTAGTCGTGAGGCTGAGGCCAGCACGGGGGCCCCTCGGTATTGCTCCCTCTTCTCCCCAGGGTCCTTGGAGCCCCTAGACACCCTCCACTTGTGAGCAGGGGGAGAAGGCTGGAGGGACCAGGAGGGCCAGGACGACCTGCTCTCCTCTGACACCCCGGGGTTTCCCACGCCCTTTAGGCCTGGGGAGGCAGGAGGGCTGACATGGACTCCTCTAGGCCTCCCTGGACCCCCAGGCCCCAACATTCAGTTTCCTGTGGCCCCCACCTCATGTATCCCTCCTCACCCGCACCCCCTGAGGCCCCGGGCCCAGCTGCCCTCACCTGGCCTGGCTCCCAGTCCGTTTCCATTACCATAGCCTGGGGAGGAAAGTGAAAGCGGGCGGGCAGTGTTTGAAGGTGAACCCCTTCAAAGCAGGAGAGAGACGAGGCGGGGGGCACCAGGGGGTCTCCCCTTCACCCGGCTTCCCTCTACTCAGAGCCCGCCCTCCGGGTCCCCTGCCCCGGGGAGGCCCACGCCCAGCCCATGCCCAGATCTTAGAGCGAGGAGGCAGGGGGTGGGGGGCTCTGATTCCGGGGGTCCATGGAGAGAGACGAGGCCAGGGTAGGACTCCCCTGGCTTCTGGGGTTTCATGCTCCCCACGAAGCCTGAAGGAGACATGGGAGTGGGTGAGGGGCCCAGAGCCCCCATCCTGGGCACCTGAGGGCCCCTCTGCTCCTACCTGCTCCGTATCCCTGCAGTGTTGCTGGGCCTGTGGGGAGAGGAAGGGTGAGCGGGGCGGATTTGGGGTCCAGCTGAGGCAGAAGTCAAGCCAGAAGGCTGGAATCCTGGGGGTTTCCTCCCAGCACCCCTCAATCACTCCCCAGCCCTCATGAGGCCTGGAAAGGAGGCGGGAAAGGACACGGGCATGTGGAAGTCTCCAGACGCCACCACCCTCACCTGGCTGAGCTCCCAGTCCATTCCCGTCCCCAAATCCTGGGGGGACAGATGGAGGTGGAGGTAAGGGGGGAAGGGGCTGCAAACTCTGATGGGGGACAGAGACACAGCCGGGGCTGGGGCTCACCTGGCTTCTGAGTTTGCACACTCTCTCCAAAGCCTGGAAGAAAATGGGGAGTAGGTGACGGACCACCCCAGAGCTCCAGCACCCCGACACCGGCTTCTCCCAACCCTCTGGTACCTGCTCCGTAGCCATTCTGAGCCGGGGGGCCTATGGGGGAGGGAGGGGTGAGAAAGGAGTTTGGGGCCCTGGCTAAGATGGGGGGAAAGTATCAGTCGCTCAGTCGTGTTGGATTCTTTAGACCCCGTGGACTGTAGCCCACCAGGTTCCTCTGTCCATGGGGTTCTCCAGGCGAGAGTCCTGGAATGGGTTGCCATTCCCTTCTCCAGGGCATCTTCCCAACCCAGGGATTGAACGAGGTCTCATGCATTGCAGGCGGATTCTTTATCATCTGAACCACCAGGCAAGCCCCAGTGGCCCCCTCCAGAGCCCAGGCAAAACCAGGGTCCCAGAGGCTCTCCCCCAGCCCCTCTCATTCCCTCATCAATCCTGCCCCTCAAAGGCCTTGGGGGTATGGGAGAGGAGGCCCAGATGTGGACTCCCCATCCCGCCCCAGCTCGGCGGGTCCTAGTCCTGGAGTCCAGCCTCCCTGTGGAGCCTGAAGGCCATCCTGCCTGCCTGGGGTCCCCCCACCCCCACCCACCAGGCAGGAAGGGGCCCTGACACCCCCTCATCAACCACACACTCTGCTCTCAGCACGGGCTCTTGCCGCCGTGGCCCGCAGCCACTTCCAGAGCCTGTTCCCTCTCTGGTCCTCTCTCTGGGATGCCCCAGCTCCAGATTCCTCAGTGGGGCACGGTCTGCCTCTGGCCCCTCCTCCCAAGAATGTGCCCCCCACCACCTGGCTACCAAATGAGTATTTGCTGTGGGACCCCAGACGGGACGGCAGGTCTCACCTGGCTTCTGAGGTTTCAGCCCTCCTGCTCTAAGGCCTGGGGACGAGGAGACTGGACAGTGAGTCCACCTGGATCCTGCCTTCCCTCAGAACCGGGGCAGCCCCCTCCCCTTCATCCGCCACCCCCTGGGTGAGCCCTGCGGCCCTAGAGCTCTGGGCCTCACCTGGCTGGGCTCCATTCCTGGTCCCGAATCCTGGGGAGACAGCGAGAGGCCCGAGACTGAAGTGGGGCTTAAAAGGAGCACAGATACAGAGAGGACGGACAGACAGACAGTCCGACCAAGAGCCCAACAGGGCAGAGTAGGACTCACCTGGCTTTTGGGGTTTCCCGATCCCTCCGAAGCCTGAGGAGAGACCGGTGGGTGAGGGACCCTGGAGTGCCCCCTCCGGGCCTCCCTCCTCAACTTCCCCTGGTCCCCTCTCTACCTGGTCCAAAGCTATCTGGAGCTGCGAGACCTGGGTGGGGAGGGAACATAGGAAATCCAGACAATGCTGACATGGGGGTGAGCCCCAGCCTCCCGCTGCGGCCTCCCCTGGACTCCTGCCCTCCCCCCAATTCTTCTATCCGCCTGGGTAGGTTCACAAAAGGGGTGGGGAGGTCACCTTGGGGACCTGTGCCAGGAAAAGGGCTGGGGAGACAGCAGCAGCTGAGACAGGAACCCCAGATCCAGCCTTCCTCCTCATTCTGGCCCCGAAGACTCCTGGGGTCTTATCCACACTGATCCCCCTCTGACTGCTGAGCCCTCACCCCCACCCCCCTGCAATGCCAGCAGCCTCCTCCCCAAGGTCTCCTACTCCAGGTAGACCAGCTCTTTCACTCCCAGCTTAAAACCACAAAGGTGAGTCCCCCAGCTAGGTTCAGGTACCGCCTGGCCTCCAGCCCTCTGGCTTTCTGCCCTTGGTGGGTTCTCCCCCAAGTCCTGACCTCAGTCCGCATGGGCACCCAGGGGTCCCGGCTTGGGTACTCGGCCCAGCGGGCTTGCAGCCCCAAGGCTGACCCGTGTGGGGTCTGCAGTGTGCAGTCAAGGCCGGGCTCAGATGGGCACTCGGGAAAGGTGGTGGAAGGAGTGAACCCCTAAGGGGCCCCTGTTAGGAGTCCAGAGTGGGGCACGGCGGTGACCCCTCCCTCCGCCAGCAGCCTGGGCCCTAGCCTCCCTCCCTGGATGGGCCCCCAGGCCTCGCCCATACCCTCTGTGAGCCGTGGATGGGGCACCGGGGAGGACTTGGGGTGGGGACAAGGGCAGGGAGGGGCAGGGGCGAGTCTCTGTCTCACCTGGTTTCTGAGGTGTCACGCCCCCTCCCAAGCCTTGTGCCTGCGGACCCCTCCCAGCCCCTACTCCCCATAAACCAGTTTTCTGCCCTCCTCAGCCCCTCCTCTCCCTCCTCCCCAGCACCCCAGTTTGGCCCGGAGCCCTCACCTGGCTGGGCTCCAGCTCCGGGGAAGGCCCCAGCTCCCAGCCCATTCCCAGCGCTGAGTCCTGGGGAGACGGAGCAGGAGGGAGTAAGGGGGAGGGTCAACAGGGGGAGAAGGCAGGGAGCTAGGGACAGGGTGGGGCTCACCTGGCTTCTGAGGTTTCACGGCCCCTCCAATTCCTGAGAAAGAGACCGAGATGCGGTGGAGCTCCAGTGAACCCCAGCCCAAGCCCCCCATCATCCCCAACCCTGTCCCTGACGACTCTGAGCCATGGGGCCTGTGGGGAGAGGGAGGTGGGGTCTGGGCTGCCAGGGGTGGGCCCACACCTCCAGGGGTGTCCTCACCCCATGAGCGGGGCACCCCCTCCACAGTTCTCAGAGAGTTATGCCCAGAGAGGGACTGGGGAGCCTGGACCCTCCCCAGGACCCCAGCCCCAGCCAGAGGAGTGGCAGCAGCGGCTGGATGAAGGGAGCGCAGGCCTCTCCCAGATCTCACCCCAGCCCCGGGGAGAGACAGACAGGCCTACGCTGACCCAGCAGGCCCCTCTCCTAAGAGCGGGGCCGAGTCCCTGAGCACCCCCTTGCCTGCCCCTCCCTGCAGCCCTGCCCCCCTATACTCACCTGCTCCTGGAAAAGCCCCAGCGCCGATACCATTTCGAGCCCCGAATCCTGCGGACAGGAGATGAGGCCGTTAGTCACGGCTGGGCAGGTCGCGGCGCACAGACGGGCTGGGATGGGTGGCGGTAGCGCCGAGATGGGTGCGGGGCTCACTGGGCCGCGGAGGCTCCACACCCCGCCCCGCCAGGCTGCATCTTCGTCCCCCTGCACGACACCACTCTCTCCCTGACGGGTTCCTCGATTCCAGCTCCGCGCACTCCCTCCCCCATCCCTGGACCCCAAGGTGGTGCCCCAGGCGCCCCTACCTGGCTGGGCTCCCAGCCCCGGGAAGGCACCAGCTCCCAGCGCGTTTCCGTACCCTGGAGACAGAGAGGAAGGGTGGAGGGGGCCGGGGCCGGGGCCGGGGCAGGGCGGGAAGACAGAGAGGCGATCTGAGGGCCATCACACGGTCAGGGAACGGGGCTCACCCAGCTGCTGGGGCTTCGCGCCCCCTCCAAAGCCTGGGGAGTGAGGTAGTGGTTGAGGGGACCCAGGGACCCAGCCTCTTCCTGGGACTCCATGAAGGAGAGGTAAGGGGGGGCATTTGGGGTCCCAGCTGAAGGGGGGCGATTCCGTGTTCTCTGTTCCCCAAACTAGACCACAGGATCCTTTATGGACCAGCTCTGCCCTGAGGGAGCCGGGGAGAAGCCCCCCCCGGGGGTGACCCGCTGTGCCCTTCACACCCCTCTCTGCTACCCATACCTGTCCTTGCCCCACCTCACCTGGCTGGGCAGCAGCACCTGGGAGGGTCTCGACTCCCAGCCCGTTCCCGTTCCTAAACCCTGGAGAGACACCTGGGGAGACAGGGCAGGCGGGGTCAGGGAGAGTGAGGGTAAGGGGCACAGAGCCGGAGGGACAGGTAAGGTGAGGCTCACCCGGCTTCTGGGGCTTCGCGCCCCCTCCAATGCCTGAGAAGGAGACAGGGGTCAAGGGAGGGTCTCGGGACACCCCGTGTCCAGGCTGCCCCGAGACTCCTGGACCCACCTCTACCTGCTCCGTAGCCATTCTGAGCTGGAGGGCCTGTCGGGAGAGTAAACCATGAACTGGGTAGGTTCAGGGAGAGGAAGCCACGAATTGGCTAGGTTTAGGGTGGGGGACGCAGCGCCTTGGACCCCACCAGAAACAGCAAACCGGACAGACAGCTCCCTATCTGGCCCCCACCCCCAGAATCATCCATCCTGCCCTCCCTTCTGAGGCCTGGGAGCCCAGTCCCCCTCCCCGCCCTCCACTCACCTGGCTGGGCTCCCAGCCCACGCCCATTCCCGAACCCTGGGGGAAGAGAGCGAGCTGAGGGGTGTGAGAGAAAGATGGGGAGGCAGAGAGAGAGCTGGGGCCGGGCTGGGCCCACTTGACTTCTGCCCACCCCTCAGCCATTCCGAGCCTGATGACTCAGCTCCAGTCATCCCTTCCAAGGAAGGGGGAAGGCGTGAGGGTGTGGGTTGGGGGGCTCCCGGGAGCCCAGGCCCCTTCCTCCCTTCCTCCGCTCAGAGCTGCCTCGCTCTGAGCCCGCTCAGCGCCCCTGGAGCTGGCTTCTGCGGCAACCAGGGAACAAGCAGGAAGAGGAAAGAGCTGTACCCCCAGGCGGGTACCGGGTGACGCGACACCAGGACGGCCTTGGTGGACTCCTGAGGGACTCCTGGGGGGCGCGGGGCACGACGTGGTGAGAAGGAGGCAAAGGACAAGGAAGACGGTGCAGGAAGGGTGGCAGGTGGGTTTCTGGGGGAGCAGCAGCACGGGGGTCCCCGAGTGTTTCTGAGATGGCTGCCTCCCCCAGACCCAAATCCCGTTTCCCATGCCTCACCTGCTCCTAGACCACTGGGGGGACCGTAGCCTATGGGGGAAACGGGAAGGTGAGTGGGGGTGGGGCAGGAGGGGCCAGGAGCTAGTGTGCCCACTGGGAGGACAGGGGGACCCCCCGCCCACCCCTCCACCAGCTGTACCTGATCGATAGCCATTGGAGCCTCCTAAGCCTGCGGGGTCGGGAAGAGGGGGGACTTAGGGGGCAGCAAGGAGCTGAGTCTGCATGCTCCCCGCAAAGCGAGAGGGTGAGCCCTCCCCCCACCCCACACCCACCGGGCCTCAGGCTCCCCAGGGGTCACCGCAGGGTGAGCAGACTGGCTGCAGGGGGAGCGGAAGGGTCCCCGGCGAGGAGGGAGGGGTCTGGGCCAGACCCCTGGGGGTGGATCCCCAGGATCCGCTTCCAGGGGTGGCTGCACCCCTTGCCTCTGTCCTTACTTGAGCAGCCGCTGGAACCCCATCCTCCTTGTCCCCCCAGTCCCCCAGTCTGGCTCTCCTGCAGTTCAGCTGTGTCAGCTCTCAGGAGGGAGCCCTCTCCCACCTGTAGGAGCCCCCAGGTCCCCGCCCAGCTCACCGGTCTCCTCCCTCCTCTTCCCACCTCCAGGCCTTTGCCTCACCTCACTGCTGGTGGCAGGCAAGGTCCTTTCCCTTTCCCCATTGCAACCTGCCCCTCCCCAGGCCCTTCCTCCTCTGGCTTCTTTTCCTCACGCTGAGTTGAGGTTCTGCCCCCTCTCAATCCCCCTCCAAGGGTGCGGGGTGTCTGTGTTCCTCACACTTGAGCTGACATGAACAAGGCCACATGCCTCGCGTTCTCCGGGGCCCCCAGATCTGGATCCCAGAGAGCCCCCAGACCCCTGAGAGAGAAAGACCAGACCCTCTTCCTTGAGCCCAGAGCCTGGAGGGTCCACTTACCTTTTCCCAGGCCCAGAGATGATGGAGGGAGCCCTAGGGGAGCAAGCCGGGTGCCAACTCAGGGCAGGGACCCCGGGGACAGAGAAGGGGCAGGTCCCAGGCATCCATCCCTCAGCCTCCCCAAACCCTGCCCTGTCCCAGACTTCACAGACCCTCACCTCCCTCTCTGGGGCCCAGTGCTCCCCCGACACCCCCAGACTGGCCGGCAGCCCCACCGCTGGTGCTCACCGCCTTGCAGGCTTTCAGAGGTCAGGCCGAGCAGGAGAAGGGCTGCAGGGAAGGCCCAAGCACTCATGATGCCGGCAGAGTGGGAGGGTACCACCCTGTGGGCCTTTAAACACCCCTGCTGGGTGGGGGCCAGGGTCTCTGCTGGGCTGGCAGACCCCAGGGGGCCAGCCCCTACCTCCCACTGCTGCAGGAGATCAGCCCCAGCCTCCTCGCTGCCCCACTCCTCATCCATCACGGGTGCTGACAGACGGGACAGGCCCCCACCTAGCCCCTCCAAGGCTCCTCCACCCCTGTCAGGGGCTCGGGCCCTGGCGTCAGGCCTGCAGGCTCAGCTGCTCCCCCGCCAGTTGGCGACGGGCAGGTGGGCACCCCAGGCCCAGCCCAAACACAGCTGGGGGTGAGAGGGGAGCCAAGCCCAGAGACGTGGGTGTGGCTGGCCGGGGATCCTCTGAATGAGTTAGTGTGTTACAGGAAGGAGGCAGTGTTACAGGGGCAAGTGGCCCAGGAACAGGGTAGCACGTCAGGACCTCATCACTATCGCACAAGCGGACGCGTGCGTGACGAGTCCACTCCTAATCCTGGGGACGGCAGCGACCACACGAGGAGACGCTGGCCCTCTGCCCCCAGCTGAGCCCGGGTCGGCATGCGTGGGCCAGAGCCTCCCTTCCACGAGGGATGGTGACACACAGGGATGGCTGACACGCACTCAGCCCAGTTTACACTGTCTCTCGAAGGCTCGGCGGGGGCCCATCCGCTGCACAAGACACCCTCCACCCCGGCTTCACCTCCCTCTCGTGCTCTGCTCCACCAGCACTGACTCTAACTTTAGGGACAGAATCAGGGAGGGGAGCTGCTTAAGCTGCAGGGTGGGGGCAGAGGTGCAAGCAGGTTGTCTCGTGGTGGATGAGCCTGGAGCTGGGGCCCGGGGAGGGGCTTGTGGAGAGCTGAGTCCTGGAGGCCAGGACTGGCAGGCCTGAGACATGCCAGGCATGGGGGTCTAGACCCCAGCTCCCCCTCCTCCTGTGGGCCCCCACTGGGCTGGAGGGGGACAGTGGTGACTCAGGGTCCCTGGACCTTAGTCCTGAAGCCTCCGCTCTCTGTCTGCTGGCCTGGCCCCTGCCCAGCCAGCCACCCCTGGCATCTCAAGCTGAGGAGTCCAGAGTCAAGCCGGCTACACTAGACAGCCTGGCAGGGTGGGGTGTGGAGCGGGGCTACAGTGAGGAGTGGGCCACGGTCGGGGGGAGGGCTTCTCCCGGGTCCTCCTCACTGGTGGTGCTCCCAGCACTGCCCCCTCCGCCTCCCCCACACAGCCTGCACCCTTGCTGCTCAGTCTGCCCACACACGAGGGCCGGCACCCCTGGGGCACGCGCACAAGAGTGCACACCTGATGTGACCACGCCGGTGACACCCACCTCCCCCCCACAGACCCCTCTGCGAACACGATCCCTTCAGCCAGGCTCCCCGGCCCAGCACCCCACAGGCCCACTCCAGCCCCGCCGGGGGGCAGGTGTCCGTGACCTGGAGTCCTGGAGGCTGGGAGGGCTCAGGGTTGGCCCCTGGCCCCAACCACTCCTGAGAGCCCAGGGCAGCTGTGGCAGTCTACTCCCCTGCCAGGCCACCTGCTCAGCCCATGGCAGCAGGCACCAGCTCCCTGGCCCGCTCATGGAGGGCACCTAAGTGACCTGTGATCAGCAGCCTGGGTGCTGGGTTCAGATTCAGACCAGGTTCACATACCAGCTCCTTCTGGCTGGGGAGCTTGAGCAGAAATCCCACTTCCCTGTGTCTGTTCACTCTCCTCTAAAACGAGGGAGCTACTTCTTACCCCATTTTACAGATGGGGAAACAGAGGCAGAGAAGAGAAGGGACTGGGCCCAGATCATACAGCCAAGCTTGGGGGCTGGGGTTTGAAGGCATGCAGCCCATAGGCCTCCACCTTCTGCTCACCCACACATGCCTGAGCAGTAGACCCTCTTACCCCAGTCGTCACATTGCTGTCAACCCACCTTGAGCCAGTCTGGGCCCAAGGCCTCTGCCTCAGACCCGGGAGAGCTGAGGGCCCCCTGCACAGATCCAGACAAGGCCCACCCTGCTGGGCGCCAGGGAAGCTTGGCCCAGGAGGAGGCGGGCAGGGAGACCAGGAGAGGCCCGGTGGGAGGTACGGGCTAGGTGCCCGCTTGGCCACTGCCAGAGGGAAAGCCAGGGCCCGCCACCACTGCCAGGCTGCCTGGGTGTTGGCGTGTGCCTGCGGAAAATGCCAAACAGTCTGGGGCCTGGGGCCAACCGACTCCGCTCGGGATCAGGGCCTGGCCCAGCTGGGAACCCTGGCCCCGGCAATGCCACTACCACCCCCGCCCCCGGCACAGCTCAGCCAGGCCCCAGAGCTCAGCCCCACCCTGGGAAAGGCAGCCTGAGAGCACGTGGACCACTCAGGGGTCACGAGAGCCCCTGGCAGAGCCAGGGTCTGGGCTCCCCTTTGCTCCCAGAAGTGGGGGACACACACGGCCCAGCCTCTGAATAGAGGAGCAGCTTTGAGGGGCCAGAGCTGGGAGCCCAGGGCAGGGTGACAGCTGGGGTGTAGGAAGTGTGTCACCTAAAATGGCACGGCCTGGGTCAAGAGGCTCCCACCAGCTGCTCGAAGCAGCACCGCCTGCCTGGTGGGAATCTGGGGGAGGCCAGTTGAAGGAGAGGCCAGGAGCCTGCGGGTCAGACATCTGAACACGCAGCCATGCTAAAAGCCCCTCAGGTCACCCGGTGGCAGCTCTTTAGCCCAGATCCCTGCCTCTGCCGCCTCTGGGACTTCTCTGTCAGCCCCAGACACTCGCACTGTGCAAAGCTGACTTCTATTAACTCCTCCTCACACCTGTCGGATTATTAAAAAAAAACAAAAGAATCTTATGCCAGGGATAAGATTCTTATTCCCTGGTGGTCCAATGGTTACGTTCTTTCACTGCTTTGGGACCGGGTTCCTGGTCAGGAAACCAAGATCCCACAAGCCGGGCAGCACAGCTGTCCAAAAGACAAACAAGTAAACAAACAAAGCCATAGGCCAGGGTGAAGTATAGTGCACGAGGCGGAAACTACCAATATGACACGAACCTGCAAAGCACCTACGAGGCTGGCACAGAGGTCAAGAAACAGAACACAGCAGACTCCCCAGGAGTGCTCATCACAGTCTCCTCTTGCTGTTAGGGTAGCCATGTTTGCACCTGTGGTCATCTTTTCCTTGCCTTTCTAAAGCCACGTTAATCCAATTTTGTGGCCCCGTCCGGGTGAGTGGTGAATGCGGCTTCTCTCAGCGGGTCAGAGGTGCTGTTTCCGAGACAGGTCACAAGGGGGCGCACGGTTCAAGCCGGCTCTTGCCTGGACTTGCCGGGACCCACGCCTGGGCGGGGCTTGGGTGGCTTCCTCCTGGACAGAGCCCCGGCTAAGGGCTTTGGTCTCAAACCTTGAGACCCCCAGGTGGGAGCGGAGGTCCTGGGTCCAGCTCTCCTCCTGGGTCCTCCTTTTGAGCTAGGCAGCTGCTTTGAAAACCAAAATACTGTGGTGGCGCTAGTGGTAAAGAATCCCCTGCCAACCCAGGAGACGTGGGTCCGGGAAGATCCCCTGGAGGAGGGCATGTCAACCCACTCGAGTATTCTTGCCTGGAGAATCCCATGGACAGAGGAGCCTGGTGGGTCTCCGTCCATGGGATCACAGAGTTGGACACAGCTAAAGTGACTTAGCACGCAGACACATGAGGGACTGTTAACTGTTAGGAAAGAGTGAGTGAGTTCCTGCTGTGTGCTTGACTGTCCTTTTCTCACAGGCATTTTCTCTTTCAGTGCTCATACACCCCACGGAAGTAGGAACTATGATTTTCCCTAAAATGGGGAAAATATGGAAATATGGAAACAGGCCCAGAGACATGAAGCAACTTACCCACAATTGCACAGCTTCGGTGGGGGGCAGAGCCCTAAATTCCCTGACTCCACGGCCTGTGCTATCGTACTTAACCTTATATTCTAGCCCTTCCACACTTCCACGGAAAGCACGTTTTGAACTTAAAAAAAGTATGTTTAAGTCATTGTGAACGAGACTTTTCAGAATGAGGAAAAGGAACTGAGTCCAGGACTCCCAGAGGTGGGGCTGGCAGAGGGGATGGCAGCTGGAGAGGGAGGGGCCTGCCAGCTCCCTGGGTCTCCTGGGGACACGCCTGGGCTCTTGAGCAGGGACTCGGCCTGAGGGACAGGGGCGTGGCTGCCAGATATGCTAATACAAAGGAAGGGCACAGGGAGGGGAGCTGCAGCTGGCTGAGACTCTGCGTCTTGGGCCCAACCCAGGACGCCAGGCCTCCAGTCCCAGTCTATGGCTTGGAGAGCGTTCCCTGAACGTGGACACACCACAGCAATCAGGCAGCCCTGCAGTCCATGACCTTTCAGAGACGTGTGGACTTGATCCACAAAGGAACTAAACAAGGTGGGAAATGAAATCTGACTGAAGAAGGAAACAGAACAGGCTCTATCTTGAAAGCAGGACTCCATATTGGGCCGGATGGTGGACTTTGAGTTATATGCCCAGGATCTATGGAAATGACATACCAACTGGGAAACTCGGCCCCCGGAAGGATGAGACACAGGGCTCTCCATCGCTTAAAAGAATACCCTAATTATCTGTGTAACTGAATAGAATCATACATTCTATTATGCTTGTTGGGATATGACCACAGGCCTATTCATAACTGTCCACTGTTAACTATGTAGGCTTAAGGCATATGATCACGGGTTAACTTTGATTATATCTTTCTTTTCCCTTTGTTCAGACTAGTTTCAGGGAACCTTATACACTTAGGGTATATAAGGTTTTCACAAAAACTGGTCGGGGTCCTTGGCTAAGAGGAGACTCTGCCTTGGGCCCGCTGGTGTAATAAACTGCACTCCACTGTCTGTATTGTCCTTCTGAGTGAGTTTGTTCCCCGGAATGTGTGGCTATAACATTTGGTGCATTGGCCAGGAAACTCCTCACTTTGAGGAGACAAGTCCCATTTGGGACTACTCCGAGGCCTTACAGGTTGAATCTTCTAGAGGGGGAAGGCGCCTTGTCCTTCAGGAAGGATTCTGCTTCTCAACACCCGGACCTTTCATGTTAGCAGGTAGTGGACGGCAGCAGGGGAACTGAGCGCTCAGGTGAGGAGGAACCCACCCAGCAGGGTGGAAGAGGGGGCCTGATCACCCCCCTGGGAGGGACTGGAAGGGGCACAGACCCACAGGAGCCTGGAATAGGCAGGTGGCAGCGATTGCTTGGTACACAGGTCCACGAGTGTGTTAGGGCTTAGGAAGGAAATTTGTGAAGGTCATTCGGAGGTGTGTCCACGCTGTCTTGGGGAAAATTATTACCAAGCAATCACCAGGGGATTTTTAGGAGAAGAAACTTGATCCTTCTGTGCTTGTATTCTACCCTCCCCTAGGAGGTATCCCGTCTGCTGTGAAATTCTTGACCCCCTCAAAATTGTCAGGCTAGAAGGAGGGGGATACATAAGCGAGTATGAATTGGCTTTTCCAGAGTGGGATATTTAACTCATCTGTGTTTTCAGACACACCTGATCAAGCCCACCAAGGCAGAACAGACATTAAGGGAGAAACAGTCTTGGACCACGTGGTGTTCTGGTTCAGCCGTGCTGGCTGGCAGGTGAAGACACGCCGATCCCCCTTCTCGCTCTGGGCTCTGGCAGGATTTGGACAAGGATGACCTGCCCTTCCCCCATACTGGATGATGATGTGCCCGCCTCCCGGTGCTCCACCAGGACCCGAGGCCACCTTAATGCCCGATCCAGGGCCAGGTGAAGTTCCTGCAGCAGCCACTGCTCCTCCGCCAGCTCTCTCGGAGGTCATAGAGCCACCACCTCGGCAGGCTCCGATCCTGGTAGCAGAAGCCTCTGGCCAACACTTCCAGGATCCGGCTCCAGTTGAACCGCCCAAGCTATACCCGCCTCTCCCGGTGAGTACCGACAGGAAGGGAAAAGGAGACGCCAGAATCAAACAGAGGCTGTGCTCCACTAAGGAGCCAGAGGAAAGGGCCCCACTACAAATGCCCCTCAGACAGTTACAGCAGCCTCCGGTTCAGGGGACAGACGGCCACTACCATCAGCCCCCGGTGGCCTAATATTACCAGTTTAGGCTAATGGAGACTATTTTTCGAACCCACTGCCCTACATGGGATGACATAATCCAACTTCTAGTCTCTCTCTTCATCACTGAGGACAGACACAGGATCCTAACTGAGGCCAGAAAATGGTTAACAGAAATGGCACCTGAGGGTACTGCAAACCCGCAGCGGTGGGCAGAACTAGCCACCCCGATGAGAGGCCCAATTGAGACTGTAACACAGAGGAAGGGAGGGGCCACCTGGAGAGATATCGGGCGGCTATTTCACAAGGCCTTAAGGCAGGGCCCCAAAACCTATGAGTATGGCAAAACCCTCTGAAGTGATTCAAAGAGGGAAAGAATCACCCTCTGAGTTCTATGAAAGACTGTGCGAGGCCTGTATACTTTATATGCCAATAGATCCAGAGGCTACTGGGTCTCAGATGGTGATAAATGCAGCCTTTGTGTCTCAAGCCTACCCCAAAAATGTCAGACGGGGGGACACCAAGTGACTCATGAATTTTTATACATCCCTGAATGCCCAGTACCTTTGTTGGGAAGAGACTTGCTGTCTAAATTGGGGGCACAAGTGACTTTCCCCCCACAAAAGACCCACTCTTCGAGTGGGCTCAACCACCTATTTACTCTTCCTCTCGGTAACCCCTCAAGATGAATGGAGGTTGCATGATCTCCTAGAAGGGAAACCAGATGGGCTAAACAGTGGAGAAAGAGAACTCAACATATTCCCTGAGGTCTGGGCAAAAGAAACCCCCCCCCCCCCCCCCCCCCCCCGCCCCCCCCCCGCCCAGGCTTGCAAAACAAGTCCTGGTGGTAATAGAACTCAAATCCAGTACAATTACGTCAGCACCTGCCTTGGGCCTGCCAGACTTTGCTAAGCTGTTTACTCTTTACACGACTGAAAAGGACAAGGTGGCTATGGGAGTGTTGTCCTAGACTGTGGGGACATGGGACAGGCCTGTGGCTTATCTCCTGTTGCCGCTGGGTGGCCAGGATGCTTATAGGAAGTTGCTGTGGTTGCCTTACTGGTCTGGGAGGCAACCAAGCTTACTTTGAGCCAAAATTTGATCATAAAAGTCCCGCGTGAGGTCAACACTCTCCTTTGAGAGGTCCCCCATAAATGGCTGTCGACACCCTGGATTACTCAATACCAGGGACTGTTATGTGAGGACCCCCGTGTTACTATTGAGCCTTGTCAGGCCCTGAATCTGGCCACTCTCCTTCCTCTGGGAGAAGGTGGACCCTCACATGATTGCAAAGAAATCCTAGAAGAAGTTTATGCCAGCAGACCTGACTTGAGAGACCAGCCAATCCTGGACCCGGATTGGGTCCTGTACACCAACGGCACCAGCCTGGTGAAACAAGGACAACTGTCGGGATATGCAGTAGACATGGAAGAAACCATTGTTGAGGCTAGCTCTCTGCCATCACACTGGTCTGCTCAACGGGTCAAACCGTATGCTCTAATCCAGGCCTTCCAGCTGTCAAAAGGTAAGAAGACAAACATTTACACAGGCTCCAGATATGCTTTTGCTACTTTGCATGTACATGGGGCTTTATATAGAGAGAAAGGGCTCTTTTGACAGCCAACAGAAAGGACATTAAAAAATAAAGATGAAATTCTGACCGTATTGGATGCTGTCTGGGAACCAGAAAGCGTTGCAGTCATACACTGCCAAGGACATCAGAAAGAGGATACCCCTCAGGCTCAGGGAAACAGACTGGCGGATAAGATTGCTAAACAAGCAGCCGAGGGCTTGGGGGTGACAAATGAAGCCCCTATTAAAGCTCTCATATTGGTGGAGCTGCCTGAGCTAACGCTGGAGTACACTGAAGCCTAAAACCAACTAGCCAAAGCGGAAGGGGGCCATCAAGACTGAAAAAGAGATGGTGGGAATTGCCAAGTGGCAAATTATTGGTACCAGAGGAGCTGGCACCCACTCTGGTAAGCCAAACACACCAAGCATCCCACCTAGGCCATGATAAACTGGAAGAGATAATTCAGAGAGATAATTTTTCTCAAAAATATTTCTTGGTTCCCTGTCTCTATTCCCTATGCAGGACAGAATCTCAGAATTACACTGCTTGCTCATAGGTTAATGTTGCCTCTCAGCACAGACAAAAACCTCCAGGGATTCAGCTGAAAGGCACGCTGCCCTTTGAACACCCTGGAAGTGGACTTCATTGAAATGAAACCTCACCGACGCTACTGTGTTACCTGCTGGTATGTACCTGCTGGTACGTTCTGGGAATGGGTAGAAGCTTTTCCTACCAGGACTGAAAGAGCATCAGAAGTAGCCTGGTGCTTGCTTAGGAAAATAGTTCCCAGATTTGGATTTCCTACCAGCATTGGACGAGACAATGGCCGGGCTTTCACAGCTGATTTAGTACAACAAGAAAACAAAACTTTAAACATCAAATGGAAACTGCACACTGCATATAGGCCCCAGAGTTCTGGGATGGTGGAACGAAGCAACCGGACACTTAAAGAGACGCTCTCCAAGTGGGTCAGAGAGACTGACTGCTCCTGGGGGACTTGCTCCCGACGGCTCTGCTCGAACTCAGGATGACCCCACAGTCCCAAGGCTATTCTCTATACGAAGTGTATGGGAGGCCCCTCCCATAATAAAACAGATGTCAACAAATGTGAAGTCAAGTGGGCCTTAGAAAGCATCACTACAAACAAAGCTAGTGGAGGTGATGGAATTCCAGTTGAGCTGTTTCAAATCCTGAAAGATGATGCTGTGAAAGTGCTGCACTCAATATGCCAGCAAATTTGGAAAACTCAGCAGTGGCCACAGGACTGGAAAAGGTCAGTTTTCATTCCAGTCCCAAAGAAAGGCAATGCCAAAGAATGCTCAAACTACCGCACAATTGCACTCATCTCACATGCTAGTAAAGAAATGCTCAAAATTCTCCAAGCCAGGCTTCAGCAATACTTGAACTGTGAACTTCCTGATGTTCAAGCTGGTTTTAGAAAAGGCAGAGGAACCAGAGATCAAATTGCCAACATCCGCTGGATCATCGAAAAAGCAAGAGAGTTCCAGAAAAACATCTATTTCTGCTTTATTGACTATGCCAAAGCCTTTGACTGTGTGGATCACAATAAACTGGGGAAAATTCTGAAAGAGATGGGAATGCCAGACCACCTGACCTGCCTTTTGAGAAATCTGTATGCAGGTCAGGAAGCAACACTTACAACTGGACATGGAACAACAGACTGGTTCCAAACAGGAAAAGGAGTACGTCAAGGCTGTATATTGTCACCCTGCTTATTTAACTTATATGCAGAGTACATCATGAGAAATGCTGGGCTGGAAGAAGTACAAGCTGGAATCAAGGTTGCCGGCAGAAATCTCAATAACCTCAGATATGCAGATGACACCACCCTTATGGCAGAAAGTGAAGAGGAACTAAAAAGCCTCTTGATGAAAGTGAAAGTGGAGAGTGAAAAAGTTGGCTTAAAGCTCAACATCCAGAAAATGAAGATCATGGCATCTGGTTCCATCACTTCATGGGAAATAGATGGGGAAACAGTAGAAACAGTGTCAGACTTTATTTTTCTGGGCTCCAAAATCACTGCAGATGGTGACTGCAGCCATGAAATTAAAAGACGCTTACTCCTTGGAAGAAAAGTTATGACCAACCTAGACAGCATATTCAAAAGCAGAGACATTACTTTGCCAACTAAGGCCCGTCTAGTCAAGGCTATGGTTTTTTCCTGTGGTCATGTATGGATGTGAGAATTGGACTGTGAAGAAGGCTGAACACCGAAGAATTGATGCGTTTGAACTGTGGTGTTGGAGAAGACTCTTGAGAGTCCCTTGGACTGCAAGGAGATCCAACCAGTCCATTCTGAAGGAGATCAACCCTGGGATTTCTTTGGAAGGAATGATGCTAAAGCTGAAGCTCCAGTACTTTGGCCACCTCATGTGAAGAGTTGAGTCATTGGAAAAGAGTCTGATGCTGGGAGGGATTGGGGGCAGGAGGAGAAGAGGACGACCCAGGATGAGATGGCTGGAAGGCATCACGGACTCGATGAACGTGAGTTTGGGTGAACTCTGGGAGATGGTGATGAACAGGGAGGCCTGGCATGCTGCGATTCATGGGGTTGCAAAGAGTCGGACATGACTGAGCGACTGAACTGAACTGAACTGAAGGCAGGGGATAGGATTTCGCAGAAGATGGAACTGGATAAGGTAATAAATCAGGTAACTAAGTTTGTACAAGAAAGGGTGTTCCCCAAAGGGGAACAGATTCATGAGTTTATGCTTGGTGACCAAGTATGCGTCAAAGATTGGAAACATGATTTACTAGCCCCTCAGTGGAAGGGCCCTTATACTGTTATTCTAACTACCCCTACTGCAGTTAAAGTTACAGGTATTGCCCCTTGGATCCATCACACGAGGGTGAAAAGAGCATATCATGCAGACCCAGAAAACGCTGAGTGGACTGCGCAGAGGGACTCCACTGACCCTTGAGAGACCAAGATCATCCTTAAGAAAAAAAGGAGATCCCTGATGAGCCCCTTCAGGATGAAGCCGCATAATCAACTCCTGCTGCTTGGTCTCATCAACATGCACATTCCTACGTGAACTTCCACAATACCTCCCCCTGTTCGATATGTGGGGCTATGCCTCTGTCTGTGATGGATGGACTTCCCTGGTGGATGTCACCAGTCCGCCAAGGAGATTTTAAACCATTCTGCTCTTTTTTGGGACAACAAAAAGAGACTTTCCTTTTTCTTCTCAATCATAATCTCTCCCTGCTCTCTAGGTGTAAGCCAGACCTACAGTCAATAGACTCGGGTCATGGGGTTACATATTATGTAAACACCAGTTTCATAAAAGTAACAGAAGTGGTAACTCAAATTAGAATGGCTTTGGACATGCTCACAGCTGCTCAAGGAAGGACCTGTGCTATAATTAAGGTTGTGTATATAATCCTGATTTATCTGGCAATGTATCAGCTGCTTTAGATGAAAAAACAGAAAAAGAAACCCAGGTAAAAGCAATGTCAAATGAAAACATTCCTTTCTGGAGTTCAGTACTATCTTGGGTGAAGGGTGATTGGTGGAAAACTGTATTTACCATTGTTATAGTTGCCTTGATAGTTCTGCTTTGTGGACCCTGCATTTTACAATGTATTATGAACTTTGTAACCCAAAGGTTGGTGGTGTTCTCCCAAATTGGCGATCGGAGAGCCAGGGTGCAATATATCCTTATGAATGATGCTCATACTAAGAGTTGAGAGCATCAAGAGTGGGGAATGAAGGAGGAAACTGAACAGGCTCTATCTTGAAAGCAGGACTATCTTGGGCCAGACTGTGGACTTTGAGCTATATGCCCAGTATCTATGGAAATGACATACCAACTGGAAAAGCAGGCCCCTGGAAGGAAGAGACCCAGGGCTCTCCATCACTTAAAAGAATGCCCTAATTATCTGTGTAACCAAATAGAATCATAAATTCTATTATGCTTATTGGGGTATGACCACAGGCCTATTGATAATTGTCCATTGTTAACTACATAGGCTTAAGACATGATCAAGCGTTAACTTTGATTGTATTTCTTTTTCCTTTCTTCAGACTAGTTTCAGGGAACCTCATACACTTAGGGTGTATAAAGTGAAAGTGAAGTTGCTCAGTCTTGTCCGACTCTTCATGATCCCACGGACTGTAGCCCAGCAGACTTCTCCGTTCCTGGGATTTTTCAGGCAGGAGTACTGGAGTGGGTTGCCACTTCCTTCTCCATGGGATCTTCCCAACCCAGGGATCAAACCCAGGTCTGCCACATTGCAGGCAGATGCTTTACCCTCTGAGCCATCAGGGAAGAAGGTTTTCACAAAAACTGGTTGGGGTCCTTGGCTAAAAGGAGACTCTGCCTTGGGCCTGCCAGTGTAATAAACTGCACTGCCCTATCTGCATTGTCCTTCTGAATGAGTTTCTTCCCCGGAAGGCGTGGCTACAACATGACCAGATGGGGAGCCTTGTGGCCTGGAAGCCTGACTCCCCTGATCCTGTTAAAGGATGAAAAGGTCCTGTCCGGTGAAAGAAGCAACTCCCAGTCACTAGCTAGGAATCAGCGTCTGCTCTGGCAGTCCCGCTGCTAAGAATTTTAACGGGATCATCGTATTTGACCCCCAGTTCCCTGAAGGAAGCGTCATCAGCTCCATTTTTACAGAAGGGACTTAAGTCCCAAGCTTAAGACCCAGTGCCTTCCCAAGGTCATTAGGCCAAGAGGCTGAAGGAGATTTAAGCTGCGCCTAAGTCTCAAATCCAAAGACTGGGAAGGGCTGCCTCCGAACTAGCTGAGACATGGAGGAAGGGAGGCTTCTTGGAAGAGGCAGAATTTTCTGGTTCATTCTTGTTCAGCGGGTAGAGGGTGTGTGTGTGGTGGGGGGAGGAATGGGGGGATGGCAGCCCTATCGCCGCATTGCAGTGCATGGCAGGTATGAGGAGGGTACAGTAAACCCCAAGGGACTCGACTGCGACAGAACCCTGGAGGCTGCAGAGACTTCCTGTCCAGCCCCCAAGAGACCGCCTCTTGGGGCTACACCTCAGGGGCAAAAAACACAGTTGACCGTTCCCTTTATAGATGGCAGAAACTAAGCCAGCCCAGCGAAGGCCGTGGGTCTCGGCACAGAAATCTGGACGTCGGCTGGCTACCCGGGAACCAGGCAGGAGGGACCCAACAGCTGCCTGAGACCCCGCGTGGCGCCTCAGCCTCCAAGCCGCACCACGTAGCCACCCTCCTCCGCCCCGGGGCGGAGCTGAGGAGACTTCGCGCCTGCGCAATGAGAGCGCTGGTCCGGCGACCGGGCGTCGACGACGCGCACGCAGGGGCGTTGGGGCGGAGCCCCAGCAGGCTGGGCGCCTCTGATAGGCCACATCGGGGGTAAGAGGCGTTCCTGGGCGGGGCCTCGAGGCCGGTTTGGAATTTTTGGCGCGAGCTGGGTCCGCGCGCGTTCACGGGCCGTTCCCCCTCTAGAGTTCCCCCGCCCGGGTGTGGGGAGCGGTGGGCCGAAGACCCCGGCCCGCCTGACCGCCCCGAGGGCTCCCGCGCCTTCCGCTGACCCGGAATCTGGGACTTTGCTGAGCTGCGCCCCGCCCACCCGCCTCAGGTGAGCCCACACCTGGCCCTGAGGGTTCCCGGAAGGGACCGCCCTCTCCTCCCTTCTGCCGCCTCCCGAACAACTCTTAGCCCCCCTGACTGGCCTTGGATCTGCCTCACAGCCAACCCCCTCCAGCCTCCCTCCTTACCCCTCCGACAGCCCCAGCCCTCCCTGGGCCAGCCCAACCCCACTGCTCAGCCCTCCCTGGGCCCCTCTGCCGCGGGCGGCTCCGCCCACTTCCCCTTCGCCGGGCCTCCCTATCCCCTTGCTGGGAGCCCCTTACCCCTGCGACTACTCCTCCTTTACTTGTCCTCCCCAAGAAAAGCTCCTCCCCGGTGACAACAGGTCTGCTCCACTCTGTTCGCCAGGGTTTCCCCACGCCCACGGAGGTGAATCAGCTTTGGCCCTGCCCTGGAGGAACTCACAGTCTAGTGCGGTAGACGGTGGTCAGCAGATGGCATCCTACCCACTGAGAGGGTGAGGCCCCTGAAAAGTCATCCCAGCCTGGCCTGTTCTTGGGGCCGCCCTGGATTCACCGGGAGCCCCAATTTCTCCTACCTACCCCCCACCCCCACCCCCAAAGCTGTTTGGCCAGGCTAGAACGTTTACGTACTGTGGGATGGTGTGAGAATTGGTTAAGGGCCTGGAGGCTGTACTTTCAACGAGCACCCTACAGGGGCCTGACACCCTAGTCCTTCGATTTGAGAAACTCTGGGATTCCTGAGATGGATAGAGGCAGAGGGAGCGTCCCCACAGGCTGCAGGGTGAGTTCTCCATGCAGGCCCTCGTGGGGTCCCGCCCCTCACCCCTCACTTACTCAGGCATTGGAGGACACCCTCAGATTACCGCTCCTTCCAGTTTCAGTTACTGACTCACCCCCCTGTGCTGACTATGGACTCCTTTTGCTACACTGTGGCTCCTCTCAAGATTAGACTCTTTTTTTTTTTTCCCCCTTTTTTCTTTCAATTATAACATTATAGCCACACAATAGCCCTCTCTGCTCCAACAGAAAAGTCATTTATACCCATGGGACCACTGTCTTTTGTGTATTTTTTTAATTACAACTCAGAGCATTATATAACGGATACTGAGGAATCTGCATGCCAGATCCTAGACTAAGCCTTCCATAAAGCCAGCATTACAGGTCCACAAGCCCCTGAGTCCAGGTGTGTTTCCTGGACTAAATGTCTAAATTCTATAATGTCTCCAATTTTAGAAAGCTAATAGGGTACATGTAAGACATCATAGCTCAGTTGGTAAAAAAATCTACCTGCAATGCAGGAGACCCAGGTTTGATCCCTGGGTGGGGAAGATTCCCTGGAGAAGGAAATAGCAACCCACTCCAGTATTCTTGCCTGGAGAATCCCATGGACAGAGGAGTCTGGCGGACTATAGTCCATGGGGTCGCAAGAGTCTGACACGACTTAGCAACGAAACCAATCAACCAACCACCATATGTAACACCACCCATTCATGCATCTGGGACATCATCTCATAATCAAATGCATTAGTATTTCTATATGAATATTTATACTTAGAAGGAAGAATAGGCTGGGTCGGATTTTTCTTCTAAATGCTTATTGCATGTACACACCCAATTTTCCCAGCACCATTTATTAAAAAAACTATTTCTTTCCTGCTGAATTCTTTTGGCACTCTTGTGAAAATCAATGGACTCCTTAAGTGTGAGAGTTTTATTTCTCAACTCTCAGTTCTATACCACTGATCTTCATGTCCATCCTTATGTCAAGGGGGGAGTGGGTGTTTTCAGTAACGAGTCATTTTCCTCTTGCTACTCCCAAGATTCCCCGTCACGTTTGGTTTCCGGCACTTTTGACTCTGTGTGTGTGTATCTGCACTTATCCTACTTGAGGTTCATTGAGCTTCTTGGTTATTTTTACAATCACATTTGGGAAGTTGTAATCCATATTTTTCTAGCTCCTTCTCTTCTCTGGTGTACCCATCATGCATATGTTGGTTCACTTTGTTGTTCAGTCACCAAGTTGTGTCTGACTCTTTGAGACCCCATGAACTGCAGCACATCAGGCTTCCATGTTCTTTACTATCTCCAGGAGTTTGCTCAAACTGATGTCCATTGAGTTGGTGATGCCATCCAACCATCTCATCTTCTGCCGCCCCCTTCTCCTCCTGCCCTCGATCTTTACCAGCATCAGGGTATTTTCCAGTAAGTAGGTTCTTCGCATCAGGTGGCCAGAGTATTGGAACTTCAGCTTCAGCACTAGTCCTTCCAATGAATATTCAGTGTTGATTTCCTTTAGGATTGACTGGTTTGATTTCCGTGTAGTCCAAGGGACTCTCAAGAGTCTTCTCCAGTACCACAGTTTGAAAGCATCAGTTCTTCAGCACTTAGCCTTCTTTATGGTCCAACTCTCACATCCGTACATGACTACTGGAAAAACCATAGCTTTGAGTATAT
Source organism: Ovis aries (assembly GCF_016772045.2). Lineage (NCBI taxonomy): Eukaryota > Metazoa > Chordata > Mammalia > Artiodactyla > Bovidae > Ovis > Ovis aries. Next base: position 2,892,656 of record NC_056077.1, on the reverse strand, counting down.
GATATCTCTGCTTTTTAATATGCTGTCTAGGTTTGTCATAGCTTTTCTTCACTTAATGCTATCCTATATTTTTCTGCAGCTTGTTTCCCTTTTCTTCATCTGGTCTTTAGATTGCATAATTTCTATCAATCTATCTTCAAATTCACTAATTATTTCTTCTGCCAGTTCAAATCTACTTTCAAACCCCTTAGGTGATTTTTTTTTCATTTCAGTTACATTGTACTTTTCCAACTCTGCATTTGCTTCTTTTATAATTTCTATTTCATTACTGATATCCTCTACTTAATTGAGATGTTGTCATTGTGTTTACTTCAAGTGTGGCTTCCTTTAGTTCTCTGCACATTATTTATAGTGGCTTGCTTCATTGCTTATTCTAAAGCATGGATAACAACAAACTGGAAAATTCTTAAAGAGATGGGAATACCAGACCACCTCACCTGACTTCTGAGGAACCTGTATGGAGGTCAAGAAGCAACAGTTAGAATCCAACATGGAACAATGGACTGGTTCACAATTGGAAAGGAATACCTCACGGCTGTATATTGTCACCCTGCTTATTTAACTTATATGCAGAGTACATCATGAGAAATGCTGGGTGGATGAAGCACAAACTGGAATCAAGATTGCTGGGAGAAATATCAATAACCTCAGATATGCAGATGATACTACCCTTATGGCAGAAAGTGAAGAGGAACTAAAGAGCATCTTGATGAGAAAGAGGAGAGTGAAAAAGCTGGCTTAAAACTCAGCATTCAAAAAACTAAGATCATGGCATGCAGTCGCATCACTTCATGGCAAATAGATGGGAAAACAATGGAAACAGTGACAGACTTTATTTTCTTGGGCTCCAAAATCACTGCAGATGGTGACTGCAGCCATGAAATTAAAAGACGCTCCTTGGAAAAAAAGCTATCACCAACCTAGACAGCATATTAAAAAGCAGAGACATTACTTTGCCAACAAAGGTCCATATAGTCAAAGTTACACTTTTTACGGTAGTCATGTATGGATGTGAGAGTTGGACCATAAAGCTGAGTGCCAAAGAATTGATGCTTATGAACTGTGGTGTTGGAGAAGACTCTCGAAAGTCCCTTGGACTGCAAGGAGATCAAACTAGTCAATCCTAAAGGAAATCAACACTGAATGTTCATTGGAAGGACTGATGCTAAAGGTGAAATTCCAATGCTTTGGCCACCTGGTGTGAAGAGCTAACTCATTAGAGAAGACCCTGATGCTGGAGAAGATTGAGGGCAGGAGGAGAAGGGGATGACAGAGGATGAGATGGTTGGATGGCATCACCGACTCAATGGACATCAGTTTGAGCAGGCTCCGGGAGATGGTGAAGGACAGGGAGGCCTGGTGTGCTGCAGTCCAGGGAGTCGCAAAGAGTCAGACACAACTGAACAACTATGAAGTCTGTCTGTTAAAGACATCTGGTCTTTCTCACAGGCAGATTCTGCTGTGTTTTTTGCCTGTGTATGGGTCACACTCTCCTATGTCTTTATATACTTTGTAATTTGTTGTTGAAAACTGGACATTTTAGATTCGTTCCTCACTCTGCATCTGGGGCTTGGGATTATTTGCTTGTTCGTTTAGTGACCAGCCTGACCACAACAGTGATGTCTCTTTACTCTGCAATGTGAAGCCTTTGACTTTGCTCCTCAGAGGCCCTGGCCTTGCGCCTGTGCACAGTCACCCTGGGACACTAGTGGTTTTAGGGGTGCTCTGTTTGTCTTTTCTCTGATCATACCCAGCTGTCAGGCCCCACCAGTTGCTGGCTGATTGCTCTACTGTTTTTGACAATGCCCTGGAGCATCAATTGTTCCACGGACTGATCAAATCAAATCTTGACTTTAAAGGGATATCTTTGGAGTTCCAGACTGAAGGTTTGTTCTGACCCCAGGAAGCCTCATCTTAGCTATGTCTTTCCCTAGTTCTATCCGGTACACTAGCTGGCCTGTGGTTCAGCCAATAGCACTAATGGAAGTACCAGCCTCCTTCTAATTGCTTATTAGCAAAGCCTCCATTGATTTTGAGAGTACCTTTAGGCTTGAACTTCTCATACTCTGTTACTAGTCAGGTCAGTTTTTTGCAGAGAGAGCTTTGGAGCTCTCTGTTTCCTGACCTGCCTCTCCCCTGGGCAGAATCTCTGAGCTGGGGGCATGGACAGTGGAGCCTGTCTCTGAATATCACTGCTGCCTGAGAGTGAGGCAGTAGCCTCCAGCCTTCTTGGCTGGCCTTTGCTAGTGTGGGATTTTCTCCTGAGGAATGAGCTGGTACTTGAACTGCTGGGCTCCTGTATCACAGCTTCCTGCAGCTCAATTAGAGCTTCTGCCTCATGAGTGGCTGGTGAAAGAAGGGAGCCCTAGTTTCTCTGCTACACTCAGTGGAAGCTTAGCCTCTGCCACATGGAGCTGGAAAGAAACCCCACTGAGTTTTAGCAGCTCAACTACGAAAAAGGAAACAAGAAAGACATTTGGAATTCAGACTTTCTTTTTTCCTTTGGAATTGGAGATAAGGGGTAGTGGGCCTGTGTTAATATATTTTTACCTTACAGTCTCGGAAGAGGTTGGACGTTTCTTTTTCTAAGTTTTAATTTTTTTTTTTTTTTTTTTAATGTTTTTGGCCAGGCCCCAAGAGCCTGGCAGACTACAGTCCGTGTGATCGCAAGGGGTCGGACACAGCTGAGCAACTAAGCACAGCACGGCACATGTGGTGTGGGAGATGTTAGTTCCCTGACCAGGGAATGGACCCTGGGCCAGGGCAGTGAAAGTGCCAAGTCCCAACCACAGGACTGCCAGGGAATTCCCAAAGGTTGGCTATTTTAAGGCTAAACCAGGCAGGGCTGTGCACACAGGTGGTCTGGCTTCAGAACCTGCCTCGGTTAACCTCTGTCGGACTGTAGGCGCCTCCAGGACAGGACGCTGTGGTTTTCAGTTTTGTTTTTCTACCCTCATTTGTATACCTTTTCCTGCAGGTGTTCGAGGAGCCGCGGCCTCCGTGCTTAGAGCGGAGCGTGTGTGTGGTGTCGACGTGGCTGTCTTCTGCAACCTCTTTGGGGCCACAGGAGCAAGCGCCATTTGAGTGACACACCATACTCTGCCTCCCGGGGCACCTGTGCTGGACATGCTCATGCCCGCCGAGGGCACTCCGCCACCCCTGGGTGGCACCCCTGTTCCAGTCCCAGCCTACTTCCGCCATGCAGAACCTGGCTTCTCCCTCAAGAGGCCCAGGGGGCTCAGCCGGAGCCTCCCACCCCGGCCCCCTGCCAAGGGCAGCATCCCCGTCAGCCGCCTCTTCCCTCCTCGGACCCCAGGCTGGCATCAGCCCCACGCCCGGCGGGTGTCATTCCAGGACCAGGCCTCTGAGCCCCTGCAGAGCCCCGGATATGACCCAAGCCGACCGGAGTCCTTCTTCCAGCAGAGTTTCTACAGGCTTGGCCGCCTGGGCCATGGCTCTTATGGGGAGGTCTTCAAGGTGAGTTGGTGACAGCTCTGTGGGTCTGTCTGGGGTCCCTCCCCCAGTCAGGGTGGGAGGGTATCCAGGGAGCCTGCTCACCCCATCCCCTGACGGCCCCCCTCACAGGCTGGCAGGCTCCCCACAGTGCTGGACTTGGCTGCTTTCTCATACCCCCCTACACAGGCCCCTCTGAGGCCCCTTAGTACACACTCTCCCCTTGTCCAGAGCCTGGCACGCCTTGCGGTGGCTCCTGCCTGCCATCTCCTGCCCGGAGCCAGCCGTCTGGGGGTCTTGGCAGCTCTACCTGGCCCCTGAGCCAGAACCACTCCCCCGCATCTCCCTCCAGCCGCAAGCATTCAGGCAACTCCTCCATGCCACCTTTTGTTCCTTAAAATATATTTTCCAATCATGTATATTTACTTTAAAATGTAGTTTTCCTTACACAAGTACTACACGAAGACAATTTTGTTAAAAAGTACAAACAGGAGCCCCTAGGTCAGCTGTCCTTACTGGAGGAAACTAAGATGATTGTCAGGTGGGGGTCTTGCTTCTAGACTTTTCTCTGGAGTTGACTACATAGAGACAAAGCCATTTCATAGGCTGCATGCAGACCACACCGCCTTGCTATTCTCTAGGCAGCTTCTTCATCTAACATATCCTCCCGGGCCAGTACTTAGAGGTCTGCCCCGTCTCTTCCATTGCTGGCTCTCCAGCAAACTGGCACGTGGCGTGGAGGTTTGTCCAGCTTTGCTCTTGCACGCACAGGGGGTCCTCTAAAGTGATGGCCATGCGACACCTCCCGCACAATGAGATCTTAACCGAGCCTTGGGGTGGTCCTGAGCGGCTGTGCCCCCTCCCTCCCAGGTGCGCTCCAAGGAGGACGGCCGGCTCTACGCAGTGAAGCGCTCCATGTCGCCTTTCCGGGGCCCCAGGGACCGGACCCGCAAGCTGGCTGAGGTGGGCGGCCACGAGAAGGTGGGGCAGCACCCGTGCTGCGTGCGGCTGGAGCAGGCCTGGGAGGAGGGCGGCATCCTGTACCTACAGACAGAGCTGTGTGGGCCCAGCCTGCAGCAGCACTGCGAGGCCTGGGGCGCCAGCCTGCCCGAAACCCAGGTCTGGGGCTACCTGCGGGATACCCTGCTGGCCCTGGCCCACCTGCATGGCCAGGGCCTGGTACACCTAGACGTCAAGCCCGCCAACATCTTCCTGGGGCCCCGGGGACGCTGCAAGCTGGGCGACTTCGGGTTGCTGGTCGAGCTGGGCGCGTCGGGAGCTAGTGAGGCCCAGGAGGGAGACCCCCGCTACATGGCCCCCGAGCTGCTCCAGGGCTCTTACGGGACTGCGGCAGACGTGTTCAGGTGAGGGCTGGGGGGCTTCCTGGTGGGTGGGGCATGGTCAGCAGAGGGACACCAGCCTAGCCCAGAGTTAGGAAGACTTGGTCTCAGGCGAGGAGACCCTGCCTTGGGGATGGAGGTCCCGCCTTCCAGTCGAGAGGGCCTGGAGAGCTAGGCTGTCTAAGCAGAGAAGCCTTAAGAACCACCTTATGTGATTCACTGGCCTCATCACACCTCCCTGGGAGGGACCATATTACTCCATTTACAGGGGAACAGACAGCAGGTGGAGAGACTTTCCCCAAGTCCACAGTTAGCAGGCTGTAAAGCTGGGCCTGGATCAGGTGCTGGGTTCCAAGGTCCACGCCAGTCACCCCTGCCCTGCCTCTGACAGTAGCACCTGGTCACCTCAACAGGACAAGGAGAGCCTCAGTGTTAAGTCACTGTTAGCAACCAGAGTGCCAGTCCTAGGGGGTGGGGGCTGCTGGGAGGACTCACCATGGTGGTGTGTGAGCCGTGCTGGCCCGGGGGTCCACGCTCGATGAAGTGGTCATCAGCCCCCCCTCCCCCTAGGGCACTGGCTCACGGTGGAGGCCAGCAGCCCTCTCCATGGGGTCAGCCCGAGTTGCTGGGTTCTGCGTCTCATGGCCCTCCCCGCCCCGCTTCTGTCCCCATCCCCCAGCCTGGGCCTCACCATCCTGGAGGTGGCATGCAACATGGAGCTGCCCCGCGGTGGGGAGGGCTGGCAGCGGCTGCGTCAGGGCTACTTGCCCCCTGAGTTCACGGCTGGTGAGTCGAGGGGCTAGGGCTGGGGGGCTGTCTGCTGCAGGGAGGACAGGCTCTGGGTGGCTGGTGGCAAGGGGCTGGGAGGTGCAAGGCCCCACCCCTGACGTGGCCCTGCCCGGGGACAGGGCTGTCCTCTGAGCTGCGTTCTGTCCTTGTCATGATGCTGGAGCCTGACCCCAAGCTGCGGGCCACTGCCGAGGCCCTGCTGGCCCTGCCGGTGCTCAGGCAGCCACGGCCCTGGAGCGTCCTGTGGTTCATGGCTGCCGAGGCCCTCAGTCGAGGCTGGGCCCTGTGGCAGGTAAGCGGGGAGGGTGACGGGCCGCCTGGCTCCGCTCCCTGCCCAGGGCCTGCCCAGCCTCCCCTGAGCCCCTATCCCTGCAGGCCCTGCTCTCCCTGCTCTGCTGGCTCTGGAACGGGCTGGCGCACCCCGCCAGCTGGCTGCAGCCCCCGGGTCCACCGGCCACCCCACCCGGGTCGCCGCCCTGTAGCCTCCTCCTAGACCGCAGCCTCTCCAACACCTGGGACGACGACAGCATAGGGTAGGTGAGGACTCGGGAAGGGCGGCTGAGGGCAGGGCAGGGGGGACAGCCGTCAGCATGGTGAACTGGGAACGTACCCACAAACCTGGCCCCCTTCAAGCCCCGGGAAGGAAACCAAGGCTGGTGGGGGTGTGGCCTGGCCTAGTTTGAATGCAGTTCTTTCTAAACTTGGTGTGTGGAGCAGGGTCTGTACTGAGCAGAGAACTGGCAGCCTCCCACTGAGGGTGCTGCCACGCTGGGGGGCTGCGCGGGGCCCACCGCGCTGCCGAGAGGCGGGCGGTGCAGCCCCCACCCCTGCAGACACCCCGCCACCTGAAGACAAGGCATCGTCTTTCCTCTGGGGGACAAAACCACCAGAGCCTGGCGAGCCCCTTCCCCGGGAGGAGGAATTCCTTAGTCCCAGGTGCCTGGTGGCCAAGTGACAGGCCGTAATTAAGAAACTACTGCAAAGGAAAGCACATGCTCGGGGCAGGCAGCGCTCAGGAGGGTTCACGCCAGTCACCCACGGGAGCATGTTACAGCAGACAGACTGCCAGATGAGCTTCATTTACCACAAGGTCATTTCAGAGTCAGCTCAGTCAGAGCCTCCGTGCTCTAAGGGACAGAGGTGGCCTTTGTGTGCGGTCAGGTGGACTTTAGAAGCTGTCAAAGCCCTTCTTTCAATTCCACCACACACCCATTGTCTGGCACCAGCCCCCGCCTGCTTCAGGCGGATCCGCCCAGGGACAGGTGGGCATTGCTGCTCCGGTGCCCTCCCCTCCACAGCCTGCTGGTCTTGGCCCCACCCCCCCAACCCCATCCAGGCCCTCGCTGTCTCCAGAGGCCGTCCTGGCCAGGGCTGCCGGCAGCACCTCCACTCCCTGCAGTGGCTCCCCTGCCCCCCGGAGCAGGCACACGCCGAGGTGAGCTGGCCCAGGGTCCTGGGGTGGGAGGGGGCAGCTCTTGGCCCTGAGTCATTTCTCTGTTCTTCCTGCCCCCAGGGATGCTCTGGACCTCAGTGACATTGACTCAGAGCCCCCTCGGGGCACGTTCCCTGCCTTTGAACCTCGGAACCTCCTCAGCCTGTTTGAGGACTCCCTGGGCCCGAGCTAAGCCCACCGGCCCAGGCTCAGCGCTTTTAACCTCTTAGCCCCTCCCTTCCATCCTCCTGGAGGCTGGGGTCCCTGTGTGGACTCCAGTGGTCCCTTCTGCCTGGCTGTCTAATAAAAGGTATTTGAATCTTGGGGTGCACCCAAGCTTGCTTGTGTGGCAACACAGTGCTTCCTGCCCCCTTTTATTGACGTTGCTTAGGGCCTGAGGCCCCCGGGACAGGCTGAGCTCTGCTGCAAGTCCCCGAGCCCCAGGCCAGCAGATGAACTGGGAGCCACCGCCTGTGTGGGGCAGCGTTCCTGAGCAGGTGTGTTGCTGGTGGGCAGGTCAGTTGTCAGAGCACTCACTCAAGGTGGAGGGTGGGCCCTCAGCCCAGCAGGGCCTAAATGCCGTCCAGCATTTTAGGTCTCTGTGCCAGTTGCCTGGAAAAAGCAGCAGCTGCCCTCCTGCTCTTAGGTCCGGGGGTGAGTCTAGTCTTGATGCCCAGACCCCTCAATCCACAGTCTCCGGACAGAAGGGAAAACCAGTGGGCGAACCTCGGGCTGCTGGGAGGGCTGGCACACAGGATGGATGGACAGAGGCCATGAAGCAAGGGCAGGAGGCTGGGCAGCCGTGAGGAGCCTTATGTGAGGTTCCGAGGAGGCCCAGGGTGGGCGATGGCTCTGGGCTGGCAGGATCACAACTATCCCTTTGGCCTAACTCTCAGAAGTCACACAGAGGGTAACTGGAGGCCCAGAGAAAGGAAGGTTGCCTTTCAACCTACGCAGTAGGACTAAGTTCCCTGGAAGAAGGCAGGCAGGGCCACTGGAGCTCCAAGGTGTGAGTAGAAGCAGCTAGTCCACAGGGAAGACAGGATGACCAGGCGGAGGCCCCCGCTCGGAGGTCCCATTTGCGAAGCGTCCAGGGAGCCATCCGCTTGCAGGCCAGCGGAAAGACCGAAGCATGGCACCGTTGGCCCTAGAAGCCTGAGGGCATGGCAGGCAGGAGGTGGCTCAGTCCGGGAGGCAGGTATGCCGGGCAGCCCAGAGCAGGTCGGGCACGACGCCAGCATGCAGCTGGAGGATAGAGCCCACGCTGAGCAGGTGCATGATCTGGTGCGAGTTACCCCAGTAGTCGAAGCGGCCAGGTCCCCAGCGCTCCGGCAGGCGGGCCACGTTCACCAGCCCCCCAAGCAGTGCCAGCGCATCCATGCGCAAGTAGCAGCGCAGGGAGCCTGGAGCCCCGGAGCCCAGCCCCGCTCCCCGGGCCCCAAACACCAGGAGGCGAGCGCCAGCCTGCCAGCCAAAGGCGCGGAGCCGGGCACTGGTGGAGGGGGCGGTGAGGGCCCGCCAACCAGCTACACCCGACAGCAGGGTGTAGCCCAGCAGGGCAGCGGGGCGCAGCCAGGGCCGGCAGGCCAGGGTGCAGTGGATGATGGGCAGGGCCCCTGTGCAGAGGAGAGAGGCGGGAGAGGGCACGTCAGTCTGCGGGTCCACCTGCCCTCTTGCTTCCAGTTTTCCTGACTCCTGCCCTTTCTACCCAGGGCTCACGTGAGTGGACCCAACCCTCAGCTCCCGTCCTTCAAGCCCCCCGCCCTCCACCTCACGCCCTGCTCACCGAGAGTGTTGATGAGGCAGACCCCACACATATCCAGGGCAAGGAGCCGGGTGTACACAGGGCTGCCCCCTCTGTGGCACATGAAGAGGTGATAGAGCACAGAGCCTGCAGGGGGTGCCAGGCAGGCCACACAATGTGTGCCCCACAGCCAGCCATCCTCGCCCAGCTGACCCCAGGGCATGGTCATGGGCAGCAGCACCAGGAAGCCCAGCAGGGCCAGTCCTGGGGGAGGGAGACAGTTTTCCATCAGACACCTTCACACTGAGGACAAGGCAGTCCCCAAGGAGGCCCCAGTCCAGAGACAGCACGGTGGGGTGAGCGCAACACAGGTCCTGTGGGTCAGCTGCTGGCCAGCCCTGGGCAGGGGCGGGCCCTGGGCTTCTGGTCACTTGATTTAGCAGAGCTCACAGTAGTTCTTGGAAGGACAGACCTTTATCCCCACTAACTGGTGAGGAAACTCACTGCCCCAGGTGACCCCAGCAAGGAAGCAATGGAAGTAGCTCAGAGCCCAAGCAGTCTTGACTCCGAAGCTGCTCTCACCCTTGTGGCGGATTCCCTGGAGAGCAGGGGCCCCAACCCCTAAACCTGACCAGCAGAAGTCAGAAGGAGGCGTGACCCCAAGCTGAGCTCTGAACAGGACATGTGGGTGATGCTAACATGCCAGGGCCACTCCACCTGCTCTTGCCAACCCCTGTGCCCTCTCCTCTCCAGAAGCGGCCAGACAAATTGGGGGGGGGGGGAGGGCCTTTCTGTCATCTCGAGGCGAGGCAGGGGAGGGGGCTGAAAGAACCTGCTCTGTCTCCTTCCCCAGCACCTTTTTGGGGAGCTCCATGCCTCCCAGCCCAGGCCTCCAGGGCCATTCCTACCACTTCCTGCAGGCGCTTTGGAATTGCCTTCACAGCAGTCAGAGCTCAGCGCCTGCGGACTGGGGCCGCTGACTGACCACTCTTGGCGGGGCCTGGCCAGGCCACAGTTCCCCCAGGGAGCAGGTACGAAGGCCAGGCCCAGCGTACCCAGCGCCCCTCTCTGCCACCTGTCTGCCGGGGCAGGCCAAGGGCGGGCAGGCCTGTGTCAGCACGGTTCGGCGGGGCAGCGGAGGAGGGGCCTGGCGCCTGCGGGGGGAGGAAGGAGCCGCCACCAGGCGGAGCCCCGCGGCTGAGCGGCAGGGCCGCCCGGCCTGACTTCCTCTCTTGGGCCCCTCTTCGACACCCATCTCCGAGATTGGGTGCTGGCGGGAGAGGATGACAGGGCGCAGGGATTACTAAGTGGCCGGACACCAAGCTCCGTCTTCCCAGGGCTCAGAAGGATTAAGCGGACTGGGTCCCCCACTCCGCTTCCCTCGCCTGCCCCCGGGGCTGCAGAAGCGGGTAGCGACGTCCGGGACAATGGCAGCTTTGTCACTGCGGCTCCTGGCCGTGTCAGGGCCGGGACAGCCAAGGATCTGGGCGCTGGGGCTCTCCTCGGCCTTCGGGCCGCGGCCCCGGCGCGGACAGGGCTGCTGCGGGTGCGGGGTGCGGGGTGCGGCTCACCGTGCGTGTAGATGTTGCCCAGCTCGTTGTGCATGTAGAAGAGGCTACGAAGGCAGCCCGAGCCGCTGCTGGCCGGCCGGTAGCCAGTGAGCACGAACTTGTTAAACTGCAGGTGAGGCGGCGAGCTGGCCCAGTCAAGCAGGCGAGGCCCGGCCAGGAACGCCATGGCCCGGTCCAGCGAGGTCGGTCCGCGCTCCTCTGGCCCCCCGGGTCTCCTCAGTGGGCCCGCCGTACCGGGAGCCTAGTCCGGGCGCCCGCCCACCTCTCAGGGCTCTGTCCGCGCACGCGCTGGCCCGGGGGTCCCTGCGGGCGCCCCTCCCGCGCTGCGCACGCGCGGGCCTGGCGACCCCACGCTGGGGCGGAGGCCGGGGACGCGCAGGGCGCCGGAGCGCAGGGCGGCCCGCTCCGCTGGGGCAGGCGCTCTGCAGGGACAGCTCGTGGCGGCGGCAGTTTTCTTTCGGCGGCCCGGAGGACGGGCGCGGCCGGACATGGGAGGGGACGCCAGGCTCCGCCCCAGCTGCTCGCCCCCGTCATCCCGCCCAGGGTTTAGCGCTCCGGGCTCCTGACGTTGCAGCTGCGAGGGCCAATGGGCGCGGCTGGCGGGGAGGTTCCTCCAGCGGCAGCTCAGGCCTTCACCCTCTTAGCGTAATTTTTTTAGGTCCCAGTCTCACTTGCATGGGGTGCCTGTTGGATTGGGACGCAACGTTCTGAGTCCCGGTGGCTCTGTCAGAGTGACCCGGGAGCCTCGCGTTCCCTTGCAGTGCGCGCCCAGGCTTTCCGCGCGAGCCCCAGGGTCGACCCACCCTTGGGCATTCACCCTCTAGGATACAGCCCGGCCACCCTGCCCAGTCCCCACAGCCCGGGCTCTGTCCAAGGTGCTGCCGGCCCGGGACTTTCGGACGGGTCAGGTCTAGAGGCTGAGCGCCACCACTCCGCGGGTGATCGCTCCACTCGCACGACTTCCCCGGAACGCAGCAAGGCGTGCCAAGGTGGCTGGGCCCCTAAGGGTGTGCCTGACTTGCCCGGTGCCCTCCATTGAGGACCTGCCTTTGGGCCAGGATTCTCTGAGCGTGTGTGTGTCTGTGTCTGTGTCTGTGTGTGCATGCGCGCCCGGGCGCGCTCAGTAGTGTTTGACTCTTTGCGACCCTTTGGACTGTAACCCGCCAGGCTCCTCTGTCCATGGAATTTTTCAGGCAAGAACACTGGAGTACGTGACCACTTCCTCCTCTAGGGGTTCTTCCCCACCCAGGGATCAAACCCGCATGGACGGCTCCTGCATTGCAGGCGGGTTCTTTCCTCGCTGAACCATGAGGGGTGGGCGATACTCGCTCACTGTTGAAGCATATTGCGCCCCGCCTAGGACCGGCAGGAAACAGTGAAGGAGAGAAAGCAGGAAATAAGAAAGTTCAGCATTTCCTTCCCCTCCCTTGCCCCGCAGGGTTCATTCTAAATCAAATCCACGAAGGTATCCCTTCTTCCGCCTCCACCTCCTCCCCTTCTTCAGCATCCCGCCCATTCATCCTTCCACCTCCTCGGTTTCTCTATCTCTGCGTTCTAGGCGGTTACACGAAACTCTTTCCGTGGAACGCCCTTAATTTGCCCACAACCAGTCTAGGCACAGTACCTCGTTAACATAGCTCCTCCCGCACAGAAGAGTTTCCGGTGCCCTGTACCAAAACAGGTCCTTTATTCAAAGTCTATGGTTGGTCTTTTGACCACTTTTGTTGACCTCTTACATTTCACTTTGGGCATCGTCCAGAACTACCCCAAACAGGGCTCAAAGACCCACCAACCGAGGTCTAAGAGAAAGGGAAGCAGGATTCCTCTCGTCCTTTGGCCTTGACCATCCGGACCCCGAGGGTCAGGTCAAGTTCTCAATAGTACCAGATGCTTCCTGTCCAACGTCTGGCCTCCTCGAGATGACTAGAGCTGCCGTCAAAGGGGTAGAAGGCCAAGGCACACAGAGGGTGGCATAGGGTCTGCGGAGTCCATCCAGCCGCAGGAAGATCCAGTGGACCCTGGGGGTCCCCGAGTCAGAGAGCAGAGATGAGTGAACGCAGGGAACTCTGGCTGGAGGCGCTCAAGGGCCGGTAACTCGCGGTTAAACCCTCAACCTGGGGGTCCCCGGGAGGACAGGGCAGGGCCACCCCTCGAGGCCGGCGGTACCAAACGGCCCAGCTTCTTGTGGGGTCCCGGGAAGGCCCCAACGTTGGGGACCCTTTACCCGGAGCCAGCAGGCAGCCCCTAGAGAGGGAGCAGACGTCAGCCGAACCCTCCAATCAACCTCATCTTCAGCACCTCGCTTCGCCTGTGATCCCACGCGCGACTCCCTCTGTGGACCCAAGGCCTCGTCCCTCAAGAACCCAGGAGTTCCATCCAGCCCCTTTCCCATCGTGTACCCTAGCGTCCCAGAGGGCCCTCCACGCCCCGGGGGCACAGGGGCGGGGTGACAGGCTCCCCGCCGGCTCCGCCCTCAGGCCCCGCCCCAGAGCGCGCACCGTCCGCGCAGCAGGCGCAGCAGCGACAGCACCAGCAGTAGCAGCACCGAGACGGCCGTCACCGTCGAGAAGACCTGGGCTGCGGGCACACGAGGGCGGTGAGCACGGGGCTTGGAAGGGCCTGACGCCCCCAAACTCACTCCCGCCTCCCACGCCCGTCTCACCCCCCATCGAGGCCTCTGGAGCGCCAGGCCCGGGGCTGCAGCTCACGTTGGCCCCGTCGAGGGGCGCTGCTGGGGTCTGAGTCGAGCCCTCGAGGGGCGCCGGGTCGGCGTCGGCGTCCTGCAGCCCTGCGGAGAGGGGTGTGAGACCGGCCGGCGGAGCGGAAGGCCCGAGGCGGGGTGGGGAGGGGCCTCACCCTGGAAGGTGAGCGCGAAGCCCTGCGCGTGGCCGCGCGCATCGCTGCGGAAAGTGAGCCGCAGCGCGGCGGCGCGCAGGCGCAGCGGGCCCGGCGGCGGCGGCCGAGCGCCGTCGAAGGCGCGGAGCAGGCTGCCCGAGGTGGCGTCGCGCAGCTCCAGCCGGTCACGCGGGTCGGCCAGCTCGAAGAGGCGGAAGGCGAGCTCCAGCGCGGCGCCCGGAGGGGCCAGCACCCAGCTACAGTTACGATCCGGCCCGTACTCGTCCGGGAAGTCCGGGGAGTAGATGACACCCTGGGGTGCGGTCCAGTTCCCCTGGCAGGAGCCCACGGACACTGTGGGCGGGGCCGGCGGTCAGAACCCGGAGGCCCGCGGGTTTCTCCTTAATAGGGGCGGGGCTTCTACATAGATCCCCGCCCCTTCCCCCGCTGGGCCCGGACCTCAGTACCCTCTTCCATCCCAAGTCCAGCCAAGTTAGTTCCCTCCTCCGGCCCCGTCCAACCCGTTCTAATCAAACCATTAGTCCCCTCCGCTAGTCTTCCCTGGTGGCCCAGATGGTAAAGAATCTGCCTACAATGCAGGAGACCAGGGTTCGATCCCTAGTTCGGGAAGGTCTCCTGAAGAAGGAAATGGCAACCCACTCCAGTATTCTTACCTGGAGAATCCCATGGACAGAGGAACCTGGCAGGGTACAGTCCATGGGATCACAAAGAGTCGGACACGACTGAGTGACTAACAACTAGTCTTGTCCTCAAACAGTTCCTTCCTCTAGAGCCCCAGATCCCTGACCCCCAGATTCAGCCCAGTCCCTTCTTTGGTCCAGTCTTCAACCTAATCTCTTAACCAGGCCCTGCCCTCAACTCATGCCTTCCCTTCCCACATAACCCCCTGTCACTCTTCCCCTGACCCAGGCCCCTCATCCCTGCCCACTCCTCACCTTCATAGATACCCAGGCGCCCATCGCCACCACACAGCTGGCCCGGGTGGCCGAAGCAGATCTGGTCACAGTCAGTGGCCGGAGCCGGGCGTCCTCGGGCCAGGTCGCTTTCAGAGCCACAGAAACAGGCGTAGCCGGCCTCCACACCTGCCAACTGGGAGCACAGACTGGGTGACTCCCCCAGACGGGCTGGGGGAGGGGGTGGGGTGGTGGGAGCCAGGGATAGGGGTCGGAAGTGGGAATCAGGGCTGAAGGTTCAGAAATCAGCATGCATCAAGGTTTGGCCTCAGAGTCCGATGTTGATTTGAGTGCTGAGGTCAAGGTCAGGGGTCACTAGTCTGGGCAGGTGGGCAGTACCTGGTAGCCCTTCATGCGGCAGAAGCGAAGGCACACCTGGACGGTGAGCTTTGTCGAGGTGCCACTGGGGCCGCTGAGGGCTGGAGGTGCCCCAGAGTCCACAAAGCAGCCCAGGTACCCAGGCACTGAGGGGGTAGCAGGGTCAGGCTCAGTGTGGAGCCTGCAAAAGTGAACTCCATCCCGGCCGCCCCCGTTGTCAAGCCCAGCCAGCTCACTGTGACACGTGGGGATATCGCAGTAGCGCCAGTAAATGCCCTCCTCCGTCTCGGCCACGTAGCACCATGGTTGCACGTCACCGTCTGGGTTACTGCAGGCCCGGGAGAAATCGTTGGGATACTGTTGTCCCAAGAACCATGAATTCCAGGCCCTGACCCACAGCTTATTTGCAGAATGGCCTCTGTGTGTGTTAGAGCAAATCCTGGTTTGCCCACCAGAATGGATGTCAACTTTCCAGTGCATGGTGGGAAGTCGTTAAAGGGGCCCTGGGGGGCTGATTTTAGGTCTTCAGCTGTTGCTCAGACATGACTTCATGTATGAGGACTTCCAGGCCATTTGTGTTCACCCCCCACTCAGCCCTGGGCCTCAGCCACTGTCCCTTGTCTTGGAACCCTGCTTTAAAGCAGACGTGATGAGCCCTAAGCTTTGCGGTTCAGCAGGGAAGTGCCCTCCCACTTAACTCGGTCCCTGCCGCTTCAGACCACAGCTATGGCTCTGAACCCCCAATCCCTCAGTCACTCAAAGGAGCTGAACGCTAAGAGCTCGGCGCTCACTCTAGAGCTTGCCCTCTGACTAGGCCCCATCTTCATGGGCTCCTTGGTGCCCAGGTCTGATCTGAGGCTCTGCAAAAAGTTGGACTCCTAAGGCCTGACCCACGTCAGAAAAGGTTTCCACTCATCACTCAGGCCCCGCCCTTAGGTCCTTAAGCCGATTCATTGGGAAAGATCCTAATGCTGGGAAAGATTGAGAGCAGGAGAAGGGGGAGACAGAAGATGACATGGTTGGATGGCATCATCGACTCAGTGGACATGAGTTTGAGCAAATTCCGGGAGACAGTGAAGGACAGGGAAACTTGGTGTGCTGCAGCCCACAGGGTCGCAGAGTCGGACAGGACAACGAATGAACAAGCAGGCCCTCCGGGTGGCTTCTGGGCCCGCCCAGCGGAGACCTCCGCTCCGCCCACGCCGCGGCCGGGCCCCAGGACAACGCCCTCCACCCTGCACCAGCCCCGCCCCGCGCAGGCCCCGCCCCTCACCGGCAGAAGTTGTGCGCGCCCAGCCCCCAGCGGCCCTGGGGGTCGCTGGCGCTGCTGTAACTGTGCTGCTGCGTCTGGTCCCAGTAGAGGCACGGGCGGCCGGCCCCGCGGGGGCCTGTGCGGTTCTGGTGGCCGCGGTAGTCGGCGCCGTTCACCTGGAAGCACTCGGACAGGCCTGCACGCGGACGGGGGGCCCTGAAGCTGACCCTCGCCCGGACCTTCTCCCCACCCTCCGAAGGCTGTTCGACTGCCGCCTCCACCTGCTCTGGCCCCTCGCGAGCTGGGCAGTCGGGTTCTAGGCGCGCAGGCCGAGTTGGGAGTGCGGCCCTCGGTCCACTCTCCGCGCCGGGACTCACCTGGGCTCTGCAGGCTCCCCGCCGAGGCTCCGCGTGGCGGCAACAGCCGGAGCAAGAGGAGGAGGAGCAGGGCCTTGGGGGCCCGTGTCCCCATCGCCCCCAACCGAAGAGAAGTCGCCCTGGCCCGCGCGAGGCCCTCGGCGCCCCCAGGGTCTCCCAGGCGTCTGAGGAGAGGGGCGTTGTCCTCTGACAGCGGGTCCTCGTCCCTCTCTGGGGCCCGCTCTGGGTCCGAGGCGAGAGGATGGAGGGGCGGGGGCGTATCGCCCAGGGGTATCTGCTTCCTGAGGTTTCTGGCCTTGAAGTCTTCTCTGCCCCGACCCAACAGGGAATTTACCCCGGGGGGGGGCGATCTCAGGTCAGGGACGTTTCCGGTCTCTGCCTCTCGGGGTTCGGGGTCCTGCCTCGGCTTCCACACCCGCCCCCTCCCGCTGCGCCTCGCTCTCTAAGTCTCCCTCGCCCAGGTCTCTAGCGCGCCGGCTCCTGCCCCCCTCGCGTCCCTCCGCGCGTTCCTCCCCCCTGGGTCCCTCCCTCCGCACCCCACCCCCTGAAGCCGGGAAGCCCCGCCCGAGACTGGAGCCGAGGCAGCAGGTCCAGACGCCTCCCACGCTCGCCCCCCATCTCCGGGACCCTCCGTGGCCTGGCGCGCCCACGCTCTTCCCCCTCCCCGGATCGGTGAAGGTTCGGGTGGGAGCGTGTGCAGGAGGACCGGCCGGGCTGGTGGACAGAAGGACCCTAAAGGGGGAAATACAGGACCGTCTCCCGGGCCCACATGTCCCGGGACTCGCCAGCGTCCCCTGCTCACAGCCAGCCTTGAATGAAGTGCGCGCGCTCTCCCACTCAGTCACCGTTCATGGTGAGACGCTCACACGCACACCGTCTTTGGATCTTCACGCCTCTCTCTCCCTTCCCGACGGGCCTGGGGAAGCGTCACTCCCGGCCCCCTCACCCGCCCGACAAGCTGGAAGGGTGAACGCTCAGCCCGGGACAGGCAGGGGCAGCTGGTGTCTGGGGAGGAAGGCAGCTGCGCCCCTGGTCCCAGCCTGTCCCCTCCTCGCCTCCTCCTCCTCTCCCCAGGACCCCCGGCCCGGGCTCGCAGCGAGATGGAATTCCCCCAGCGGTGCGCCCCCCCCAACCTGGAGGGGGAGGGGGGAGGGGAGCAGGCCCAGGCAGGCGTGGGGGGAAATTCCCCGCCCCCTCCCCCTGGGCCCAACTCCTCCGAGTCCTCTGATCTCCCAGCAGCGCCCGCCGGCTGCCCCCAGGGCTTGGGGGGAGGCCAGCGCAGGTGCGTGGGAGAGAGCGGCGGTCGGGGAGTGGGGGAGGGAATAAGGGGGAGGGGAGGGGAAGGAGATGGGGGGGCCCAGAGCCCCAGTCGCTCAGATGTCTTGCCCCTCAGTGCAGCCTCCCCACCCCTCACCAGACCCCCACCTCGCTGCCCAGCTTGGAAGGACCTATCTCCACCCTGTCAGTATCCACACTCCCCCTGTCTCTCCTGGAAGATTGGGGTCAGCAGAGAAGATTCTAGGAAACCCAGAGTGCTGGTGGTGGTGGTGGGACCCCTGAAGACCTCTGATTGGAGGTCAGTGCCTCAGGCTAGGGGGCTTCCCAGGTGGTGCTAATGGTAAAGAACCCGCCCGCCAAGGCGGGGGACAGAAGAGAGGAGGGTCTGATCGCTGGGTCTGATCCCTGCGTCGGGAAGATCCCCTGGAGGAGGGCAGGGCAACCCACTCCAGTATTCTTGCCTGGAGAATCCCATGGACAGAGGAGCCTGGAGGCTACAGCTCATGGGGTCGGAGTCATGACTGAAGTGACTTAGCAGGCACTTCGCACATGTGCTGGTGGGGGAGTGCATGCGTCACGCTGGGGCAGCGAGCATTCTAAGAAGCTGGCTGGCTGACGAGGCTAGCGCCCTGGTTGCCTCCTGGGGGAGCCCTCTCGCCTCCCAGTTTCTTGGCCCTGCTGAGCACTGGACGGGGGTCTCTGCACAGGTGAACCCAGCTAAGGGAGCAGTAACACCCATCGACCAGGGCCCCCTTCTCTCTTTCGCTTGTGAGCTTGGGGGCCGCCGTGGCTCCATGGTGTCGTCCTAGGCTCTGGCCTGGGCCATGGCAGGGGCGACAGGGTTGCAGGGAGAGCCTCACTCTCAGGGATCGGTCACATGAGAGAAGGGCGAGGTGGAGGACAAAGACCACCGGGACTCTGCATGCAGAAAGAGGGTCAGCGGGGACCTGGAGAAAGAACTGAGCCCTTCCCTGACAGGAGCGGGGACCAGGCCAGGCTGATCTGCAAAAGGGGTGTGGGATGAGAGGAAGGGGGTGCTGAGTTCCAGAACTCGGGCACCAAGACAAGGGGCAGAACCCCCACTGCCAGCTCCAGCCCCAGTTGGCTCACAGAACCTTGAACTTGGAATTCCTGGGTCCTCGCCCCCCACCCCCTTCTGGGGAGTTCAGAAAGGCTGCTGGCCAAGGGTCCCTGGTTCCAGTCAGTCCTTCTCCCTGGTCTTGCTGCAGCAACGCTGTCTCAGGAGAGCTGGGTCCCTGCTGCCTGGCCTGCCCCCTGCCGTCAACCGACCCTGCCTCCTCCAGCTCCTGCACTGACGGCTGAACTTCACTTCTGTGCCTCCCTTGCATTTGGTGTGGCCACAGAGAGGAGTTCTGGCCATGAGGCATGGGGGGGGGGGGTGAGGGGGGGAATTGATGCCTCTTACTCTCAATACTCAAAGTAGTAGCCAGGATCAATAGCATTGTCATCCCTGGGGAGAAATGCAGAATTCAGAAATGCAGATTCTCAGGCTCCACCCCTAAACTCCTTCATCAGAATCTGCATCAACAAGCTCCCCGGATCTTAAAGTTTGGGCTGCACGGATGTAGACGGGCCCAGGGCAGGGGGGATGGAGCTGGGTTTCCAAGTGACCTTATACAAGGAGTCTGCCAACCAGAAGTATCAGCATGGGGCTCTGCGTGAGTGGAGACATAAACATCTATGTGTTCAGCCACTGAGATCCTGGCCTTGCTTGCTATAGCAGCTGGCGCAACTTAACTAATACATCCTCTCACCCTCATCCAGTTCTTGTCTCCAGGGCTGCTTCCTACTGAGAGCTGGCGGGGGAGAATGTTCTGTGCTTCCCGTTGAGCTTCTGGTGCCTTGTCAACTGTCTTGGCATTCCTTGGCTTGTAGAAGCCACCCATCACCCCGATCTCTGCCTTCATCTTCACATGCGTCTCTCTGTGTGAGCACCTGTGTCCAAATTTCCCCTTTTAATGAGGACTGCAGCCATACTGGACTAGGGGCCACCCTAGTTTGACCCTGTCTAGACTAATCACATCTGGAGTGATCTATTTCAAATAAAGTCCCATTCTAAGGTTCCAGGGCTTCCCTAGTGGCTCAGATGGTAAAGAATCTACATGCAATGCAGGAAACCCAGGTTTGATCCCTGGGTTGGGAAGATCCCCTGGAGAAGAGAATGGCTACCCACTCCAGCATTCTTGCCTGGAGAGTTCCATGGACAGAGGGGCCTGGCGGGCTACAGTCCATGGGGTCGCAAAGAGTTGGACATGACTGTGTGACTAACACTTTCACTTGTGGAGGTTCGAGGGCTTAGGGTTTCTACATGTGAATTTTGGGGGACACACTTCAGCTCCTAACTTCTCATCTACTTCCTGTCCCTTTTTATCCTTGCTGCCACCACCCTCATCTGGGCCCCCACCATCTCCTACTTGGACTAATCACTCTCTCAGTTGAGGCCCAGTGTCCCACAGTTTCCAGGAGCAGCCTCTCCAGCAGCCGGAGTCTTTTTTTGATGGAAGCGGCTGAGGAGTCATTCTAGGGCCTCCAGAGCCCTGAGGTGGCAGGGCAGTCATGAAAGACTGCACTCTGCAGAGCTGTGGTGCGGCTGAGGCCTGAGGCTGGCAGCTGTCCTGGCCTTCAGAGACTTCCTTGGGTACCTCTCGCTTCTGGTCCTTGAACCAGGTAGTCATACTTGATATGGGCACCCAGGAGAGAACACCTGGAACAGATGTTGTGTGACGGGATTGCAAATCAAACCTGCATATTCCCTGGAAGGACTGATGCTGAAGCTCCAATACTTTGGCCACCTTAATGTGAATAGCCGACTTGTTAGAAAAGACCCTGATGCTGGGAAAGATTGAGGGCAAGAGAAGGGGGCGGCAGAGGATGGGATGGTTGGATGGCATCGCTGACTCAATGGACATGAGTTTGAGTCCACTTGTCCCCTCCCTGATCTCATACTTTCAGCCTCCAGCACTGTGAGAAATTAATGTCTGGTGTTTAAGATCCTCCCCTCCCAGTCCAGTCTATGGCATAATCACGGCAGCTTGAGCAGACTAAGACACTTGGATTCCCCAAATTCTCTCAGCACCGGAGGAAGGAACCCCATCAACCTGAAGACACAGGGAAACTGGCAGAGACAGTGTCGACTGATAGATCTAGGGTTTCTTTTCAGGATGATGAAATGTTCTGGAGTTAGAGGGGATGGAGACCCTACCCTGTGAATATACTAACAGCCACTGGACCACACACTTGAGTGAGTGAGCTGGATGCTACATGGATTGTATCTCAATAAGGCTGTTACTGAAAAGAGCCTGACCACTGACGGAACATGGGGACAAGAGGGATGGTGTCAAGGATGGCCCTGGGTTTCTACTGTGGTGGAGCCATCAGAGGAGCGGAGGACAGTCCCCTTTGCTCCCTGCTCGGCTGGTGGCCATGGGAGACCCGGGGCCAAGGTCCTGGAGGCAGCAGGACACACAGGCTTGGTTGCAGAAGGCCGGGGGCGGGGGTTGGAGCTGCACGGTGACAAATCGCGAACCCTGAAAGTGGCTGGGCAGAGAGGGCTGAGGTCCAGTCCCCAGAGCCAACCCCCTTGCGGACGGGTTGGACCAGGGCTGAGGGGCCCTTGAAGGAGGTTGGGGGTGGGTGCGGAGAACCCGGGGGTCCCTTTTAGGTCTGCCAGGATCAAGGAGGGGCAGTCAGTGCAGGAGAGCCAGCTCTGAGATGCACCCACTGAATTTAGTGACTCATGGTGCCGGAGCCATCTCGATGCAGGACGTGGGAGCAGGAGGCTGGGCTGGGCTGGTGGGGGGGTGGGGGCTGGGCTGGGCTGGTTGGGGGACTGGGCTGGGAGAAGCGTTTCAGCAATGCTTGCCTCACACCCCTGGGGGCAGGACTCCGGGCGGGAGTCCCTAGAGCCCGACCCTGCCTCATCTTTAAAATTTGGGTTCCGTGTCGGTAGTTTCCCTTCTCCTTATGAACTTTTACTTAAAATTTCATAATTGAGAGGTTGTTGTGCTGTCGCCCAAAGGAACACAGTAATACTCTACCAGCTCCACGTGGTGAAGACATACTGAAGCGAGGTTTATTGCAGGAAGGAGCAGCCAGGCGGAGACAGGGCAGGAGGAGGGCAGGGCTGCTTCCCGCTGGTGCTGCCTGCCAGGGGCCAGCTTCCTGCGCACTTTCCTCTGAGACGGCACCAGGCCGGGGGCGTCTCTCTGGCTCTAGAACCGGGGCGGAAGTGGCCACTTGACGGGGGCTCGGGCGTGGGTGGCTATGGGGCCACCCCAGGCGGCCTCGGCGTCCAGATTCACGTCCACTGGGGAGTCCTCAGTCTGAGCAACACGGACCAGCCACCTGCCCTCTGAGGTCAGAGCAGGTGCAGTGAGGGGGCCTCATGGATGGGCCCCTTCAGAGGGCTGGGCAGACATGCTGCAGAGGCAGGGGGACCGGTGACCCTGTGGGGCCGGGGGTGATGCTAGCTGCTAGGACTCAGTGCTTCTGGCCTGGCACCTCGGGGCTCTGTGAGGCTCCCCTTCGTGAGAGACTGAGCAGAGAGCCAGCTGGTGGTGGCACAGACGTGCCTGTCCACTGGAGTTCAGGTGCGGCTGCCTGCCATGGGCGTGCTCGTCTGTGGGTCTGGATTGGGGTGTATCTGCTCCCCCCAGGGCTGTGTCTTCGGCCTTGGCCTTGGCTGAGAGCAGTTCGCTGTCCTGGGGCAAGAGCACTGTCCGAAACGTAGCCCCACATGGGGCCAGCAGCACGACGGGCCTCCTACCTGGGAGGTGGGGTGGGTGTCCGGTCATGTTGCTGGGCCATCTCCATGACCGCTGGCCAGGCTGGTGGGCGAGGGTCTGGAACTGGCAGTCCAGTCAAGGAATGGGTCAGTTACCTGCCTGGGAAGGTAGCCATGGTCTGGGGGGGTGTCCAGGTGGCCCTAGTTTGGGGGGCCACTTCCACTTCCAGCGTGGCCCGGCTCGTGAAAACGAGTCAGGGAGGACGCGGGATGAGTCAGCAGAGGTCCAAGGCCTTTCTTTCAGCTCCACAAGGGCTGGGGGAACAGCCAGCAGGAGACCCCATCAGTGAGCTTTCCGAGGAGTCCCACCCGCGCCCGGTCCAGCTGACACTTGGGCCAGGTGAGCAGACTATGCCCCAGGTGTGGAGGCCTCCCTCTGCCCAACCAAGCTCCATCACTTCCAATCAGGTGGCACAGGGACGTGTGGAGCGTGTGGCCTCCTGGTGGCCATCTGCTGCTGCCGCGGGCATGTGGACACACACAGCAGCTTTACGTGGCGAGGTATAAAATCAGGTTTATTGCGGGAAGTGTGGAGGCAGAGGGACAGCGGGGAGCATCCGAGCTGTCACTGCCCTGTAGCCAGACAGCAGGCTGCACGGCCAGCTAGGCAGGAGAGGGGGAGCCCCCGGCCATCACAGGATGGGGGCAAGGAACCACTGGCGGGACGCGGCTCCCTTAGCAAGCTGCAGCCTTGGGTTGGTGGGGGACATCAGCCTGTTGCTCCCGGCTGTGCCAGAAGACAGGAGAAGGGGATGCCCCCACCCCCGTCATCTGGGTCTGCCTCTCCTCCGGCATCAAGCAAACCTGGGCGACCCAGGACAGTCTGCCCAGCGCGGGCTCCCACGGGCCCACATCGCCTGCCCTGGGCATCGTCGACACCATGCTTGATTAAAGGTGGAGAAAAGCAAAGGAAACTCCGACAGATGGTGTAAGAGTCCCCTGGTTTCTGCCTGCTCTGCTACGGGATGGCCACACCATGGCAGTAGGTGCCCAAGGAGCGCGGAGGCCCGCCCGGCACCTGCCCGGCAAATACCACGTGGGGCAGCTCAGCCCAAAGAGGCAGGAGCTTCCCCAAACTCGCCTGTCTTCATCTTGGCGTGGCTGCCACGACGACTTTCCACTTTATGGAGCTCAAGTGGGACACCTGACAGGAAAGTCCTTGGCAAAGCAGCGGGCTCTCAGGATGGCTGGGTGTTTGCAGCTCGGCAGGCTGGGGCGGGGGGAGGTGTCTTTGTGAATGATGCTTCCCTTCTCTGAGCTTTTCGAGGCCCCCACAGGGGTCCCCCTGCCCGCCACATCACCCCACATCACGCACTGCTGCAGGCCACCAGCTCCCGGGCTCTTCTCTGCCAGCAGGGAGACACCATCAAGCATTCTTCCTGGGAGGCCTCTGGAGGAAATGTGAAGCCCGTGGATGCTTTGGAGAATGAAAGAGAGGCTTTGTCGAGCAAAATCTAACTGGGTGGGAAGTGCCAGGGTCCTGCGAGGACCTGGAGCATCCTTGACACTGGTGACACGTTAGGTTGGGTTGGTCCCTCTGCTGTCAGGCTGGAGGCGGGCCTCACTGGGACTCACTGTCAAGCTGTGTACTTTCCACCTTCCTGAGGACACAGAAACACACGTCATGCAAATCCAAACATAGCGGAAGGAGATAATGAAGAAAGTTAAGGATAAGAAAATAAAAAATGACCTAACATAAATAAAATGCAAAAAAAAAAGGGACAGTTAAGGATTCCTATATTCCCTTCCCCCTAGAGATCACCATCAACCAGGTCATTTTTATACACATACATCACACTGGTGCCTTGAAAACATGGGATTGGGAACTCCTTGGCAGTCCAGTGGGTAAGACTTGGTGCTTCCCCTGCCATGGCCTGGGGTTCAATCCCTGGTTGGGGGGAAACTAAGATATCGCCTGCCAAGAGGCATGGCCAAGAAAACAACAACAAAAGAGAAACCCCATGCCCTTTAACTGCACCCCCAACGTTCCTCACCCTAGGCAAACTTTAATCTACTTTCTGTCTCCATAGATTTGCCCATTCTGGACATTTCACAGAGATGGAATCACACAAGTTGTGGTCTTTTGTGTGTCTGGCCTCTTTCACTTCTCATGATGTTTCTGAAATCCATCCGTGTTGTAGCGTGTGTCAGCATCATGCCTTTTTATGGCCAAATAACTTTCCATTGTCGGAGGAGGCAGTGGCAGCCCACTCCAGTACTCTTGCCTGGGAAATCCCATGGACGGAGGAGCCTGGAAGGCTGCAGTCCACGGGGTGGCCAAGAGTCAGACACGACTGAGCAACTTCCCTTTCACTTTTCACTTTCATTGGAGAAGGAAATGGCAACCCACTCCATTGTTCTTGCCTGGACAATCCCAGGGACGGGGAGCCTGGTGGGCTGCCATCTATGGGGTCGCACAGAGTCAGACACGACTGAGCGACTCCACTTTCACTTTTCACTTTCATTGGAGAAGGAAATGGCAACCCACTCCATTGTTCTTGCCTGGACAATCCCAGGGACAGGGGAGCCTGGTGGGCTGCTGTCTATGGGGTCGCACAGAGTCGGACACAACTGAAGTGACTTGGCAGCAGCAGCAGCAACATTTCATTTTATGAATAAACTATATCTTGTTTTAAGCAGAGGGTACCTACAGTCACTGATATTCCAGAATCTCAGAAAAAAAGCAGTGCTTAGTCGTTCAGTCGTGTCCAATTCTTTGCAACCCCATGGACAGAGGAGCCTGGTAGGCTACAACTACAGCCCGCCAGGCTCCTCTGTCTATGGGATACTCCAGGCAAGAATACTGGAGGGTTGCCATGCCTTCTTCGAGGGGATCTTCCCAACCCAGGGATTGAACCCAGGTCTCTTGCATTACAGGTGGATTCTTTACTGTCTGAGCCACCAGGGAAGCCCATGAAGAAAAGCAAGTGTTCAGCAAAAATCACATTCTTTGTACAAACAGTTAAGAGTGAGCAACTGTCATCATTTAGGGACAGTATCAGTCAAGCCCTGGAAGCATCCTGATCTGGACCCTGGAAGCTCAGGGTCAGCCTTACAAACAGGATGTTCTAAGGACAGGAGTTGCCGGCCTCCTGTGTTAAGTCTCTTCTGTATACAAGCTTGTATGATATTGACTTACAGACGGGGAAGCAATTTCAGATTCCTGGCATAATTCCCATTTGGTCATGGTGTAGGATCCTTTTCACATTGCTGGATTCAGTTTGCGGTATTTTGCTGAGAATTTTTGTATCTGTATTCCTAAGAGATATTGTTCTCTAGTCTTCTTTCTTGTGTGTCTTTGCTTGGTTTTGGTGCCAGGCTACTGCCAGCCTTACAGGATGAACTGGGATCTAGTTCCCTGACCAGGGATCAAACCAGGTCCCCTGCACTGGAACATGAAGTCTTAACCACTAAGACCACCAGGGAAGTCTCTCGAAGTATTTTCTAATTTCCCTTGTCATTTTCTTTGAATCACTGGATATATTTACAAATACGTTAACTTTCATGTATTTATGAGTTTCCCAAACTTTTGTTATTGACTTCTAATGTCACTCCACTGTGGTCATACAACGTACTCTATGATTTCAGTCCTTTTACATTCGCAGGGTCTTGTCTGATGGCCTACAAATGGTCCATCCTGGGGAATGTCCCACGTGTGCTTGAGAATTGAGAAGAATGTGAATTCTACTGTAGGTGGCAGCCTCCTTATCGCTCTGCTCCCTCACTTGTTGTTCAGTTGCTCAGTCGTGTCTGACTCTTTTCAACCTCATGGACTGCAGCATGCCAGGCCTCCTTGTCCATCACCAACTCCTGGAGCTTGCTCAAACTCAAGTCCATTGAGTCAATGATGTCATCCAACCATCTCATCCTCTGTCGCTCCCTTCTCCTCCTTCCTGCCTTCAATCTTTCCCAGCATCAGGATCTCTTCCAATAAGTCAGCTCTTCGCATTGGCGGCCAAAGTACTGGAGTTTCAGCTACAGCATCAGTCCCTCCAATGAGTATTCAGGGTTGATTTCCTTTAGGATTGACTGGTTTGATCTCCCTGCAGTCCAAGGGATTCTCAAGAGTCTTCTCCAGCACCACAGTTCGATAGCATCAGTTCTTTGGCACTCAGCCTTCTTTATGGTCCAGCTCTTACATCCGTACATGACTACCAGAAAAACCATAGCTCTGACTACATGGACCTTTGTCAGCAAAGTGATATCTCTGCTTTATAATATACTCCCTTCCTCGGATCACTTACTTTGGGGGAAAATAGCTGTCCTGTTTGAGGATACTAGAGCAGCCCTAAGGAAAGGTCTACATGGTGTGGGCCTCCAGCCCACAGCCCTGTGAGCGAACAGATCATTTGGAAACATCTACTCCAGCCCCCTTCCTCAAGCTTTCAGATGGCTGAAAGCTTGACCCGCATGGACACCTTCCCTTCAATCTCACCAGAGACCTGGAGCCAGAACTATCCCAACTGGCCCCTCGTGAAACCTCAACCCATGGACGCTGTGAAAGGCAGTGAGTATTTGCTCTTCTTAGTCTTGAGTCTTTGGGGTAATTTGTGATGCAGCATTAGGTAATCAATATAGTTACCCAAAACTCTGCTGGCATTCAGGAGCACAACTCTCGAAGCACAGTTGAACTTCAGGCAGAAGTTTTACCTTTTCTGAGGGAAAAACATTGAAAACATGGATTAACACTTCTTCTCTTGTTGAAGTTGCCAGAGGCAAAGGCACACCCCTTGGAACAATGACCTCAAGGCCCTAAGGGTGAAGAAAACCAAGCAGAATGACTCTGGCTGGGGAAGTCATTGGGAATTCTGGTTTTCTGATGCCCCAAACTGAGTGCATGTGTGCCAAGTTGCTTCAGTCGTGTCCAACTCTTTGCGACCTGACCCCATGGACTGTAGCCCACCAGGCTCCTCTGTCTATGGAATTCTCCAGGCAAGAAAACTGGAATGGGTTGCCATTTTCTTCTCCAGGGCATTTTCCTGACTCAGGGATTGAACTCTTGCGTCTCCTGCATTGGCAGGCCAGTTCTTTGCCAGGTGAGCCACCAAAGAAGCCCCAAACTACCTATGCCAGGTAAAATAAGCTATTGGAGATTGTGAGCCAGGCTTCCCCCTGTCACCAAAAAGACTAGAAGGCAACTAGATCTCGAAGAGGCCACACCCTTCATCCTGCCAAAGGAGAGTCACAGTGCTTCCTTGGTTAAGTCAAACTGGCTTTCTCATGGAAAAGAAAAATTTTAAAGCAGAAATCAAGTTTCCTTTGGTCGTTTTATACAACTTGGATTCATTCATGTATAAGATGTGGCCCTTCCTATTTCCATGAATTAGTATGAGACACTTTCTAAAGACTGGGTTTACATTCTGTTTATTTGAAGAGAAACCAAGTTCAGCTCAACATGGTTAATTATTTGCAAAACTATGTGTGTGCGTGCGTGTGTTCATGCTTGTGTGTGTGTACTCGTGAGTACATTCTTCTAGAGCAGTCTGTATTTTTTAAACAGGCTTTCAAAAGATACTACCATCTGTAAGAAATGAAGACCTCTTAGCGTAAAAGAGAGGAAAGAAACTGGCAGTTAGAATGGGAGTGTTTGCCTGTTTGTTTGGCTGCACCGTGTGACTTGAGGGATCTTAGCTTCCCAACCAGGGATTGAACCCAGGCAGTGAGAAGCTGGAGTCCTAATGACTGGACTGCCCGGGAATTCCCAGGGAAGTTGTTTTTAATAATGGGACAGTTTTAGGGACTTTCCTGGTGGTCCAACCCTGAATATTCATTGGAAGGACTGATGCTGAACCTGAAGCTCCAATACTTTGGCCACCTGAGGCAAAGACCTGACTCATTGGAAAAGAGCCTGATGCTGGGAAAGATTGAAGGCAGGAGGAGAAGGGGATGACAGAAGATGAGATGGTTGGATGGCATCACCGACTCAATGGACATGAGTTTGAGTAAGCTCCGGGAGTTGGTGATGGACAGGGAGGCCTGATGTGCTGCAGTCCATGGGGTTGCAAAGAGTCAGACACAACTAAGCAACTGAACAACTGGTGGTCCAGAGGTTAAGACTGTGCTTCCAGTGCAGGGGGCGTGGGTTCAGGTCCCTGATGGGGGAATGAAGATCCCACAGGCCCCACAGCCCCACCCTGCCAAAAAAAGGGATGGGACAGACTTCGGTGTGTTTCTCGATCCAGGAGAAGGAGCCAGTGGGAGGTAGGGTAGGAGACTCTAAAAAGGCAGGAAGCCCAGGGAACAAAGCTCTCCAGACCGGGTCGGCCCCCTGGGGTGTCTGAGCCTCAGCCTGGCAGAGCGTCTTGTCCCCGGCCCTGTCTGTACCTGGGTCCTCCTGCTGGGCCGGGCCGGGGAGCTGCTCCCGCCGCCGCAGCGCCTCCAGGCCCGCCAGGTCGGGCGGGTGGCAGTGCCCTCGCATCACCGTCACCCGCGGGCCCTGGGTGATGGCGCGGCTGCGGCAGCCCTTTCGGGCCTGGTCCCGGCACATCCAGTACACCTTCTCCCCGGCCGCCTTCTCCTTCCTGTAGAGGAAGGACTCGTACACCAGGAACCGGCCTCCGAGGGAAGTCCTCAGGAACTCCAGGGGCTGGGGGGCTTCTGGAAGGAACATGTCGTGTGAGTGGGGCGCCTGGGCAGGGCCCCGGAAGCAGGGCGCAGAGCTCCAGCCAAAAGAGTGGGGACCCCTGCCCCGACCCCAGCCTGCGCCACAGGGGCCTAGGGACTGAAGCTCAGGCCGCCTTGGCCCTGTCACCTCGGGGTGCGGGCTGTCTGCCTGTCTGAGGCCCTTGGGGCTACTGGGGAGGCTGGGCCTGCGGCCACCCAAACCCTGAGTTTTCCCGCAGGCCCCTGCTGACCCAGCTCGACCTCCACACCGGCTGGCAGGCGCCCCAGGGCAGGGGCTGGACTGGAACACTCTGGCAGGCCCGAGGTTGGTCTGGACAGTGCACCAGGGGCCTCCCCGCTCTGGGGCCACCCGCCCCTCGGCCAGCTGGTGACTAGTCAAATTCTCCCTCAGGAGACATTTTAAGACTCTGAACGGAAAGCTCATGACATGTTGGGGTTGGGGTGGCTGGAAGGCGGGGCTGGGGAGAGGGCAGACAGAGGGTCCCCCAGGTCTGGGAGCACTTCCCGCAGCTCCTGGTATCACTCCTGCCCTTCTCCAGCCGTCCGAGGGGGTCTTCCCCTGAGACCCCAGCCCCACCAGGACCAGCGCGGGAGTGTGGGGCCTCTCCCCCCGGGAGCTCACCACCCAGGGGGACAAACCCACCCCACCTGGGCCACAGGAGGACTGTCCCACCAGGCTCCCTCCAGTCCGCGCCCTGGGCTGTCCCCAGGGAGACCAGGCCCAGCCCCTGCCCGCCTCCCTCGCCAGCACCTGAGCCTTCCCTCTGGGCCGGGGTGGGGAGCTGGTCCCGTTGCCGCAGCGCCTCCAGGCCCCCCAAGTCGGGCGGGTGGCAGTGTCTGCGCATCACCATGACCCGCGGGCCCTGGGTGATGGCGAGGTCCTCAGGAACTCAGGGGCCTCCGGAGAGGGGTGGGCTGCTGTTCCAAGGTGTTGAGAGGGGGACCCAGGAGGTTCTGACTCGAGCTTCTGCTTCAATCACAAAACTGGAGATGACAGGTTACAGAGGGCACCTGGTCAGAGCAATGCTTAATCTCAAGTATCTCATATGAGACCATGTAAATCAATTTAAAGTGTATACAACAATCATTACCAGGAATTCCCTGGAGGTCCAGTAGACTCCTCAACTGCTCAGTTCACAACTGTGTGATCGACAGAAAATGGAAGTGAATGGCATATACCTGCTTGGAAAACTTCACCTGTTGCCCTAACTGCCACTGGGATGATGGGTCCTCAAAACG
Source organism: Ovis aries (assembly GCF_016772045.2). Lineage (NCBI taxonomy): Eukaryota > Metazoa > Chordata > Mammalia > Artiodactyla > Bovidae > Ovis > Ovis aries. The sequence continues at coordinate 2,862,626 of NC_056077.1, read as the reverse complement.
TCATGGAACATGAGGAAATTTCTATGAGTGAAGGACACGAGTTTCTGGCCTGAAATGGCGGCAAAAGTACACGTTGAGAGGAGGGGGCAGCGCGGGGGGAACTGCTGGTCGGAGGTCAGCAGGCAACGAGGGGATAAAAGACCAGCTGAAACGGTGGAAGGAGGCCAAAGGGCTGAAAAGAAGGAATCAGAGGTCTCGAGTTTGAGAGAATTTTAGTGCCAGCCAGGCTCTAAAGGCGACTCAGAAAAGTCTGGGATTGGGAAGCCCAGAGGAGAGGCAGGTGGAGTCATGGATGGACCTGAGCAGAGAGCCCCAGCGAGCAGAGGGCCAGGCCAGGGCTGCTCTTGGCAAGACGTTAATATGTGAGTTACTGCGGCCTCACAAGGGTCAGACACAGGCCCTGTGGGGCCGTCGAAGGTGGAGGAGGGCCAAGGACCCTCATTGAGCAGCCCTGAAGGACAATGGCAGGTTCTGGGGGAGAGCGAAGCAATCACAGGACTGTGTCACCTTCAGCCCTCAATGCTTGTTACTTTTCGCAGTGTCAGCCACCTCCCCTGGAAAAATGACAAACCGCCCTGTGTAATCAGCTTCCTCTATAAATCCTATTGTAGTTTTCCCTTGTAGCTCAGCTGGTAAAGAATCTGCCTACAATGCAGAAGACCCAGGTTTGAGTCCCAGATCGGAAAGATCCCCTGGAGAAGGAAATGGCAATCTACTCCAGTATCCTTGCCTGGAGAATCCCATGGACAGAGGAGGCTGGCGGGCTACAGTCCATGGGGTTGCAAGAGTCAGACACGACTTGGCGACTAAACCGCCACCACCCCCATAAATCCTATACGTGAGAGACAAGAAAGGAAAAGACGAGAAGGAGCAAAGGGAGCCCAGGTTGATCTGGTGTGCAGAGGTTCCGGGCTGGTCTGGGCAGGAAGGAGAAGAAGGGGATGAGGTGGGGGGGGGGGGCGGCCGTGGGGAGGACAGGGAGGGGAGGAGCCAGGAGGGAGCTGCAACCTTCCAGAAGTCTCCAGTAAGGACGGGAAGATGCTTGCTGGAGGTCAAGAGGGCACAGTGGGCAGTCTGGGTCTCCTGCCTGTCCACTGAGGCTGCCCCCACCCCCCACCCCATCTGTCTAACCAACCTGGGCTTCCTTGCTGGGCTGTGCCCGGGCGTTTCTCCCGCTGCCGCAGCGCCTCCAGGCCCCCCAGGTCGGGCGGGTGGCAGTGCCCTCGCATCACCGTCACCCGCCGGCCCTGGGTGATGGCACGGCTGCGGCAGCCCATGCGGGCCTGGTCCCGGCACGTCCAGTACACCTTCTCCCCAGCCGCCTTCTCCCGCCGGTAGAGGAAGGACTCGTACACCAGGAAGCTGCCCCCCAGAGGGGTCCTCAGGAACTCGGGGCCTCCTGAGGAGAGATGGGAGCATGGGTGGGTGGGGGGAACCTGGGACAGGAGCTGGGGGGGCTGGGGGCCAGGTTGGGCCTGGTGTTGCCCTGCCCCACGCCTCCTGGGACCTTGGGGAGCAAGACTGGAGGGAGGTCCGGTCCAGCAGGTGTGGACTCACCCGGGTCCTCGTCCTTGTCCTCCTCGCCCTGGGGCTCAGCCGGGAGGTCCTCGTCGTTGGCCATCGGGCGCTTCCTGGGCCGGGGCCTGGTGAGAGTTAGGGGCCCGGGCCCTCTGCGGTAGAGCAGGCTATCCACACCTTGGAGCGGCTTGTCCTCTGGGCCCCCGGGGCCGCCCGGCTGGGCCCGCAGCGCCGCCATGGCCCGCTCCTGCTGCCGCCGGGCCTTCAGGCCTTCCAGGTCGGGCGCGTGGCAGTGGCCCCGCATCACCGTCACCCGCCGGCCCTGGGTGATGGCGCGGCTGCGGCAGCCGTGCTGCGTGTGGTCGCGGCACGTCCAGTACACCTTGTCCCCCACGGCCTTCTCCCGCTTGTACAGGAAGGACTGGTGCACCAGGAAGCTGCCCCCATAGCAGGTCCGCAGGAACTCCAGGGGCGGGGGCCCTCCTGGGGGAGGAAGCGGGGTGGGGGGCTGGGTGGGCACCGGCCGCGGGGGCTCCAGGTGTGCCCCCATGGACCTCAACTGGTGGCCAGTGGGGGTGGTCTCGGGGCGGGGCTGGTGGGGAGGGCCGAGCCAGCTCTGACATGCCATACGTCTGCTTAGGGTTTGTTTGAAAATTGGATCTAGTTTTTGAGCAACACAGGCACACTCCATAAAATAAAATGGGACCAGAAGACACACATGAGAGGCACACACCCTGCGCCCAGCCCCTTAAATCCCTGAACTCTTCAATGCTTTGCAGGTTAGGAGGCCCACGGCCTCAGGGACCAAGCCCACCTCCCAGTGACTGCTAATAAAACCTCTGCAAAAACAAAACGAAAGCCAACAAACAGATGAAGAATGAAAACCTCTGCAAAGACTCCATCTAGCAGTGACTCAGCGACAGCACACGCTAGACTAGGGCTGGCATTTCCCACCCATCAGTGCCCAGGCCCCTCACGGAGAAGCCACAGCCCATCTTGTGAACCTGAAGAACTTCACTAAGGCTGCCCAGGCGCGTGAGGTGGGGCCGGACCTTGAACCCGGGCCACGAAGCTCACGTCTCCCACTAGGCCCACCTCCCCAAACTTCAAAGGTTGCCAGCACTCTGTGGGGCCCACAAACCTCCGGTTTGTGCCTCAGGAAGCTCCAGGAGGACCTGGGCCGCCCAGTCCATGAGCACTGCTTCTACCCCCAAAGGGCTTAATGATTATTGGGACACCTTTATATTTTTAAAATCGTTTTTTGACTTTGAGTGTGTTAAGAAGCCACAAAGGACCTGGGTGTGTCTTTGGGCAGAGGAGAGGGGCATGGTTCCCGCCTGCTCAAGGGTAAGGCCAGGGTGGGGGGCACTTACTGCTCCCCAGCGTCGAGCGTTTCTTCGGGGGCAATCTCAGTAGCGCCAGGGCTCGGAGCCCCTCGTCCTCCTCGGGGGCCAGGTAGCTCAGCAGCGGGCCTGGGGTCGGCTCTGGCTCCACAGGGCACAGCCACGGGCCCGCCCCCTCCAGGGGCTCCTCCACCCCGCTGCCGGGGCCCTGGGAACCCGCCAAGCCCTCGGGCAGGGCCGGGCCAGGCCGCTTCTGTCTCTGGCGCCGGGCCTCCAGGCCCTCCTCGTCGGGCGGGTGGCAGTGTCCCCGCATGATCGTGGCCCGCGGGCCGCGGGTGATGGCCCGGCCCCGACAGCCCAGCTCAGTGTGCTCGCGGCACTTCCAGTACACCTTGTCCCCCACGGCCTTCTCCTGCTTGTACAGGAAGGACTCCAGCACCAGCAGGCGGCCCCCAAACGGGGTCCTCAGGAACTCCAGGGGCTGGGTGACTGCAGAAGACAAGGCGGGGGGCAGGTCAGCTGACCTGGAGCAAGGCTTGCGGCCAGGGGTATGGACGGGAACACAGGCTGGGGCGCCCAGGGACACTTTCCTGCCCTCGCCGCACCAGCCTGCGACAGGGTCAGGGAGGCCCTGCTCAGAGCAGGGAAGGGATGGCCAAGGTCACCCTGCCGGAAAAGCCCAAGTCTGAGCACACAGGGCCACAAAGTGGCTGGTCGAGGGCAGCTGGCTTGGAACTCACCGATGTTTGGCTTGCTGGGTTTCAGCGCCTGGGTCTGGGGCCTTGGCTGGACCACCGCACACTGTTCCTCTACTGGCAGGATCTGGGGAGTGCCGGCCAGGGTATCGGGGTCAGCCATCTCCAGGGTGAGGACGCAGTGCACTTCTTCAGGCTGGGTGTCCACTCCATCGCTGCTCTCAGTGGAGGCCGCCAGGAGGACCAGTTCAGAGAACTCCATGGGCTTCACGGGGGCTTCGAGGACGACATCTGTGCCTGGCTCAGGGGGCTCAGGGGAGGGCTCCTGGCCTGCCTTCACGCTCTCGCCCTCCTGCTCGCTGGGCTCGGGCAGGGGCATTTTGGGATAGGCGGCTGGGCCGCCAGGCCACGCTCAGGTCTTAGTAGGATTTGTCCTCCACCTCCCTGCAAGGAACCTGGCAGTCCAGGGGCTCTGTCCTAAGGGAGGAGACAAAATCCCATCAGCGGGGACATCCCTGGCAGTCCAGTGGATAAGACTCTGGGCTTCTAATGCAGGAGACATAGGTTCAATCCCTGGTTGGGCAACTAAGATCTCACATGGGAAAAAAAATCCCATCAGTGGAGGGGCCCTTGGGCCAGGGTTCAAGAGGAATCTGGGCTGGAGGTCAGGGCAGATGGGGCTGCCCTGTGTCCCCCACGCCCACTCCCACCTTGGGGAAGGACCTGAATGGAGCTGGAAAACCTGGGCCGGCATGTCTGCTGTCTTGGCAGCCTTGGGACCATCACCTCCCCCAGCCAAACCTCACTCCCCAACTGTAAAATGTGCCAGAAACAGGGCTCTCCAGGGGCTGCTGGGGTGACCAAGGTACTGACAGCTGTGAGTTACTAGGAATCCAGGCCCACAGGTGCTGAGCTCGGGGTCGAGTGCTGCCACGGGTTTGTCCCATTTAACCTTCACTCCATGTTATGGAAGTTGTTCTCATCGCCCCAGGTTACAGATGAGACCACGGAGGCACACGGCCATGGAGCATAGCTGCGGGTCCGGTCGAGCTGGCCCAGGGCCCGCCCCGCACTGCGCCTGGGCTACCTGGTCCAGGATGACGGGAGCCGGTCTCCCTGAGCAACGGGCGTCGGGGAAAAGCACTTGGGGGATGTGAGCTCAGGTCACCGACCCTCCCAGAAGGCCCGCTGCCCTTCACCCCGACGCTCTGTCTGTGTCACCAGGAGCGGGGGCTGGGCCCCCAGGGCACTCTGCAGGCCCCAGAGGGGAGCCTGGCCCTGGGAGGCTGGCCTCTGGATTCACAAATAGATCCAGTCCCCATCCCAGGCCAGAGGCCCGGGGCCCCCAGGGCTAGGGGATGCCAGGGCCCCATGAGGGCAGCGACTTCTGTCTGAGCTGGTGCTGGTGCTGCCCCAGCTGAGTGGGGACAAGGCTGTGGAGGTGTCCAGAGGAGCCGTGGTCACTGAGGGTTCCCTGGCTGCTGGTCTGGAGAAGCAGAAAGGATGGCTGGCAGGGCTGGCCTGGAGACCTGGTCCCTGGGGCATCGGTATGGGGGCGTTAGTGACTGCTTTATCTTCTTGGAGGATTGGGTGGGATGTATGTCAGGCCCTTTCCCACCTCTCAGTAACAGCCCAGAATCGGACCTCAACCTTTCGGCTTCCCCATCTGTGAGCTGGCACCCCGGGTCCCCCATTCCTGCCGCGTGGCGTTTCCTGGTCTGGGGCCCACATGCAGCTCCCCAAGGTCTATCAGACCACGCGCGGCGCTCCTGAGTCCCCGAGGAGGCAGAGCCAAGGCCATCGAGGGCAGGAGCAAAGGCCCGTCCTGACGGGCGGGGACTCAAGGAACCTAGGAAACTGGTAAGGGGACGCCTGACGGATTCCCCGGCCAGATCCTTCGTCTAGTGTCATCCTCCAACCCCCGCGGCCCCTGTGCGGCCCACCCCGCCCCTCAGGCGGGCGCGGCGGCCCTGGGGACCCGGGGGCACGTGTGATGGCCGAGGCGGGGCAGCGGCGGCGCCTCCGCGCGCGCGGCCGCTCTGGAGGGAAAGGCTTCCGAGAGCAGCCCCGCCCCCTTTACCGCCCCGTCCCCGCGCGCTGATTGGCCCCGGCGCACGTCCGTCCGCCGGGAGCCCGCCTCCGCGGCTTGAGCGCCGGGGGTTGAGGGGCTGAGGAACGCGGTATCTACCCCGCGTCCTTCCCACGACAGGGCGAAAGGCCGCAGGGAGCCAGCCCTCCCTTCCACAGGCCGTTCAGACAGCTCAGGCCGCCAAAATGTTGCGGTCATTGCCCACCCAGCACGCACATTCCTATGGGACCCTGCGCTCGGTCCGCAGTGGAGGCAGCAAGGACCCTGACCTCAGTCTCATGCGATCAGAGGCCAAAGCCTTCCGACACAGAACCCCCACATTCCGGTGGAACTTCACCCACAGTCATGGGCACCCCGAGGCAGTGTAATTCTCTCAACTGAAGCTTTTGTTTACAAAGCTTAAAATATACCCACTCCAGTGTTCTTGCCTGGAGAATCCCCATGGACAAAAGGAGCCTGGCAGGCTGCAGGCCTTGGGGTTGCAAAGAATGGTACATGACTGAGCGACTAAGCCCTGTGCATGTACCTCGAAGGATATGGAACAAATTCCAGTGCAACAAAAGACCTCCAACTGTGACTGACCACAGGCTGTGGAAAGGCTTGGGTCCTTGCAACAGGCTGCAATTTAGATTTGATTGAGGGTTCCCATTCTCAGCCACTAAAGGGCCTTAAAGTGTAGACTGTTTAATGACCACAAATCCTCCCATAAAGTATGCAGGCCCCTCTGCAATGTGGTCTTGAACCTGAACTGGTCTCCAGCCTGGACTGGTCACTTGCTGTAGCCAATAGAGCATGGCAGGAGCTTGCTGTGGGGGGTCACCCTCTGAGACAGGGGCCCTGAGACTGCCAGGGAAGGAAGCTATATGAGGGGCTACACACAGGGGATGGAGGCACTGCCAGGTCTGGAGGGAGACCATTTCCACTGTCAAGTTCAGTGACCCTTCAGTTGTGTGTAACCACAAGAAAGAGCCAGGGAAAAGTGGCCCAGGCACCCCATGGAACCCTGATCAATAATAGACTACAGTTAGTTTAAGCCAGTAAGATCAGGGCTCATTTGTTATGCAGTAGTAACTGATACTCTTGGCAAGCAACTGAACATAGTCAGTTTTGACTTTTTGATAGATGGAATAATACTAATGGATATGGAATATCCAATATCAAAGTGCTTTTGAACTCTTGAACTCTAAGTGTCATCCAACACAAATTTTAAATCCCTCAGATGCTCACATTTGAAAGACTGGTAACTCAGTGAGAGGAACAAAATATTAAGTATAAAGGATATCAAATGAGAATTGTGCATTCTAAGCATCTGTAATATGAAATAAACCAAACACAAAAGGACAAATGCTCTATGATTCCACTTACATGATGTAGGTAGTCAAATTCATAGAGACAGAAAGTCCAACAGTAGTTGACAGGGGCTGGTGGGGAGGAGGACTGGGGACTTGGTGTTTAATGGGGACCATTTTGGGCATCCCTGGTAAAGAACCCGCCTGCAGTGCAGGAGACACGGGAGAGGAGATATGGGTTCAACAACCCACTCCAGCGTCCTTGCCCAGAGAATCCCATGGACAGAGGAGCCTGGTGGGCTATGTCATAGTCGGACACGACTGCGCATGCACTCATGGGGACTGTTTCAGTTTGGGAAGATGAAAAATTTCTGGAGATGGGCGGTGGTGATGACTGAACAACTATGTGACCGAACAGCTAAGTGACACCGCACTGTCACTTAAAAGTGGCCAAAGTAGTAAGTTTTTGTTATGTTTATTTTACCACACATGCAAATAAGATTATTTTAAAAACCCCACAACTATGGCAAACTATACATAGTAACGCTCCATCTCTCATACTGATGAATGAGGTTCTCCACACAATGCACATTTCTGATGAAAGTTATTCCTCCGTGATTCTGAATTCTACAATTTCTCTTTCACAGTTCATCCATTGAGGAGGAATGCTTCTTAAGCTCTAATGACTCATCACTGTCTGGATAAAGAGAGCATACAAATTTTATCCTGATTTGGAGGACGAAGTGTCCAGTCCAGTTCCCTTGGTACCCCCACACCAGGGCCCTTTCTCCATCTGAATGATCTGCTTTCCCTGGTCCCCAAGCCTCTCTGCCTCCTCTGGGTCTCTGCATTTAGAGTTCTCAGGCCTAAGCTTCTTGTTGTTGTTCAGTCGTGTCCGACTCTTTGTGACCCCGTGGACTGCAGCACGCCAGGCTTCTCTATCCTTCATCATCTTCTAGATTTTGCTCAAACTCATGTCCTTTGAATCAAAGATGCCTAAGCTTCTCATGTCTCCTAAATCCTAAAACAGAAGCTCACAAAACCCCTCCTTCCCTCAACAGTTAGACTTTTTGGAACAGTTCACACCCCTTCCTCCTCTGCCAGGCCATCTAGCACCTGCCCCCTGACTCTTCAGACCACCATCTTCCTCTTTGGCCTGAGTGCAGGATCGGCACCTGCTGGGTTAATCCAAAATCCATGCTTCTCTCCCAAACACCTGGTCTGGCCTGTATGTGGTCTATCCATGCAATGGAATTTATTCAGCCTTAAAAATGAATGAGGGCTTGCCTGTGGCTCAGTGGTAAAAAAAAAAAAAAAAAAAAAAAAATCCACTTGCCAAGCAGAAGACACAGGTTCAATCCCTGGGTTGGGAAGATCCCCTGGAGAAGGAAATGGCAACCCACCTTGCCTGGAAAACCCCATGGACAGAGAAGCCTCATGGGCTAGAGTCCCTGGGGTCGCAGAAGAGTCAGACACGACTGAGCAACTAGACAACAGAACAAAAGGAATGAGGTTCTGATACATGTTACCATGTGTGTGAGCCTTGAAGACAGTATGCTCCGCGAAGGATCCCAGACACTAAAGTTAGCATGTGGTATGAACCCATTTGCATGAGATGTCTACTAGGGACGGAAATTAGATTTGTGGTTGATGGGGGTCGGACAGGAAGGAGGGGGAGATTCAGGAGTGATGCTAAGGGTTTCTTCTTGGGGGAATGAAAATGTTATAAGGTTGACTGTGAATACACTAAAAACACTGAATTCTACACTTTAGATGGGGAAACTGTGTGCTATGCAAACCATATCTCAATAAAGCTGTTTAAAAAAAATCGTTATAGAGAATTCCCTCGACCAGGACTCAGTGCTTTCACGGTCATGGATTCAGGTTCAGTCCCTGGTCTTGGAACTAAGAGCCTGAAAGCCAAGCAGTGCGGCCAAAAAACAAATCATTATAGGTATGACTCGAGTCCCCAGGGTCACTTGGATAAAAAACAGTCTTCACCATAAACAGGCTTCTCACTCTTGGGCTTGATTTCTTCACAAAAGTGGGCATGGACTATATATTAAGATATTTTGTAAGTTGTTAATATCATATTGTAAAAACTTTATTGAAAACACTTTTAAATGTTGAGAATGTGACACTGATAAATTATCCTCAATTCTGCCACTCAAATGCACTTGTTTCTATTCTTGTATTAGTGTCTTTAATATACGTTTAACTTTCTGTTGCATATACATGTGTTCAACATGTTTGTTTTCTTCCTCTTTATAGAGTGGGAGGCCCCCACCTGCAGACCAGATGGATCTCTCCTAAAGGACCAAAGTATTATGTTGTATAACCAGGCCCCGAACATGAACACAAATCCAAGTCCTCAGCGCAATACCAAAATAGAGCCACAAGAGGGTGATGTTGCTCCTTGAAAGTACAGCATCCTTGGTAGAATTAGATGTACCACAGGGGGCGCCAGTGATAAAGAACCCACCTGCCAATATGCAGGAGACAGACATGAAGAGATACCGGTTAAATTCCTGGGTGGGGAAGACCCCCTGGAGAAGGGCATGGCAACCCACTCCAGTATTCTTGCCTAGAGAATCCCAAGGACAGAGGAGCCTGGCAGGCTACGGTCCATGGCGTCGAAAAGGGTCAGACGCAACTGAAGGGACTTAGCATGCACACAGTGTTATAGAACTAGAATTTGGGAGTTTTTCCACGTTGGACAAATAATTCGGGAAGACTTCCCCAAAAAAGTTTGTATTTACAAAATATATTAGGTAGAAAGCGAAATCCAGTGAACAAATTCAGCAAAGATTACAATTTCTAAGCTGTTGTTGTTGTTTTAAAAAAAGACCAAAATACTCCTTGGATGGTGACACTGCCTCTAGACCTCAGTACACTTCATTTCTTCTGGCTCATCTCAAGTCTGGTCACATTTGTTATTTATTGACTAATTTATGTATCTGTGACTTAAAAAAAAAAACTATCACTGGGAGGAAATACCTCACAACGTTAAAACTAGTAAGAAAAGCGATTAATTTTTTTCCATTAAATTTCTTCTGTTTTCTCAACTTTGTTTACAATGTGCGTGAGCTCTTTACAGTGGGGAAATATCACACACTTTAAAGATAAGCTGCACCTCCTTGCTTGGTAATTGTTTTCTTTAACTCCATATCTCTCAGGAAAAGCAGGGATTCCATTCCTCTGTAAGATGGGTCATAAAAGAAGATAAAGAGGAATAGAGATCATGGGGCAGAGAAACAAGTGAAAATCAAGAATCCTGTGGTCTCCGCTGTGGGCCTTTGCAGAGCCTCAAAGACTTCCCCCAAGACATGTATTAAGCACAAAGGGAGAGATAATGACTTGACAGTGGAGAAATCGCGCAGACACAGCCTTTAAGTGCTCAAGGCCAGCTTCATTGGTAATAAGACACACCAGCACCATGACCTCCTTGACGAGTCACACAGCGTCATCTCTGGCGATGTTCCTGCCCCGAATGAGCGTCCCCAGACAAGTCACTTGGAGGGACATTCTAAACGACTGACCAGGACGTGTCACAGGGTCAAGGTTATCACGGAGAAAGAAAGACTGAGGACCTGTCACTGGAGGAGACACAAGAACGAGATGCAAAACGGGATTTGAGAACAAAGGATGTTAGGGGCCAAGCTGGTGAAATGAGCATAAGGTCGAGAGTTCAGGTGAATGGTATGGGACCAGTGTGGATTTCCCGGACTCGATCACCGCATGTTTGGTAAGACACTGATATTCAGGGAGACTGGGTGATGAGCACAGGGGAATTCTTTATTTATTTTTTTTTTCGCATTTTTTTTAAAGAGTCTAATATTAACTCAAAATAAAAGGATTTTGAAAACCTAAGTTTCAAACCTATAGACACAGTGGAAGTTGACAGAGAAAATAAGTGAGCCACAGGCCTTCTGGGTGGAACAAGAAGAGAGAAGGGAGTAGGGTGGAGGAGAGGAGGGGTTACCAAGGGGCCACTCCAACCCAGAGCCACAAGGCTGGTCCTCGAGCTGGGACCTGAGCCAAGAACAAACACCCTATGACATCACGGGTCTCTCTGCACCATTGCCCCCTCTGCTTCTGGGGAAACAGGCTCGGGCCTGAAGCGAGTGGCCCAGGACCACCTGGGTAGTGACAGCCACGTCTTCAGAGCTGTACTGATTGGCCCTACATACCATCTATTTTATGGTTTAGTACTGTGGCTTGGAGAAGGGAATGGCAACCCACTCCAATATTTCTGCCTGGCTACAGTCCATGGGGTCAGAGAGAGTCAGACACGACTGAGACTGAGCATCTAACACACTGTGGCTTCCAGCTGATCTGGCCACCAGGAGCCACCGTGGGGGTCTGGAGGGCGGGGCGGGGAGCAAGGAGCTTCAGGGAGAAGTGACCTGCCTGGCCTGGCTGCCCCAGCGCTGTCTGCTCAGTGCCCCCACCCCCAGCTGCTGCACTGCTGCTAAGCCATTTCCGGTTTAGCTTCTCAGCTTTCACCAGCAGGGAGAGCGACGCAACTCCCAGTGAAACCTTACAGTGCTTTCTGTTTTCCCAGGTGGGTTCCGACCACACGTGCTTCAGGATTCCGACAGACTGTGGTTACATGCCTCATAGTCGCCAAATGCCATTGAGGTGCCTGGGGCTAGGCGAGGGCTCTGCATAGGTTATTTCATTTTATCTCCCAAATACCTGCCTCCATTAGGCCTGCTGTTCTTTCATTCACTGGTGGCTCAGGCAGGAAAGAATCTGCCTGCAATGTGGTAGACTTGGGCTGGGAGTGATCCCCTGGAGAAGGGAACGGCTACTCACTCCAGGATTCTCGCCTGGAGAATCCCATGGACAGAGGAGCCTGGTGGGCTACAGTCCATGGGGGTCACAGAGTCAGACATGACTGAGTGACTTTCACTTTCTTTCACTCACAGAGGAGGAAACTGAGGCTCACTTTTAGGTTTCTGTGATCAGGGAAGCTGAGCTGCTAAAGCACAGCCAGCGTGCGAACCTCCTGTGTCTGTTTTCTGGGCTTATACTCCTAAAATAAGTTAAAAACAGTTCTTTTTAAGTTGAGGATTCTGACCCATAGGTATTGACAGGTATCGACGACGGAGTAGGGTTAAGGCCGGTGGTCCTCAGTCAGGGTGCTCTGCCCTCCAGGTAACACGTGGCAAGGTCAGGAGACATTTCTAGCTGTCACAAGTAGGGTGCAGGACAGGCTCCTGGCCTCCGTGGGTGGGGGCTGAGGATGCAGCTCAGATCTCGGGAAGCCCCCACCACCCCCAGGAGGAAGGATCTGGCCTAAAACAGCAGCAAGGTTGAGGCTGAGAAACCCTGCCGAAGAGCCGGGTTTAAAAAACAGCGCAGAAAGGGTGCACCCATATAGTGACGTTACGTTCAGTTTTCACAAAGCTTGTATGTCAATTATTTGTGTATGTAACACTTGGGGTGTTTGATACTTTAAATTTACTTTTTATTGGAGCACTTGATAAAAATGCAGATGCTTGGGGGTGGAGATTCCTGGAGTTCTGCCTGGTTACCTCTCCACCAGCCAATTAGAAGAAAGTCACGCACCCTGCAGCCTCCACCCCAAATTTTGCCTATAGAGACTTCCCCTGAAAGTCATCAAGAGGTTGGGGGCGGTTTCTGACCATGAGCCATCCATTCTCCTTGTTTATGTAATGTTAGTCGCTCAGTCATGTCTGACTCTTTGTGACCCCATGGACTGTAGCCCGCTAGGCTCCTCTGTCCATGGAATTCTCCAAGCAAGAATAGTGGAGTGGGTGGCCATTTCCTTCTCCTTGCTTGGCCCTGCAATAAACCTTTCACTGCTTTAAAAAAAAAAATTCAGATGCCTAGATTTCCCATCCAATATGTGAGAGTGAATCTAGAATCAAATTCAAGAATCTGGAGTTTTAACAAGTACCCCTTGAGGCTCTGGTCCTGGTGGATCACGGACTCAGCTTTGTGAAACACTGGACTAGACATTCAAAATTTTACATACTCAAAATTCTCCAAGCCAGGCTTCAGCAATACGTGAACTGTGAACTTCCTAATGTTCAAGCTGGTTTTAGAAAAGGCAGAGGAACCAGAGATCAAATTGCCAACATCCGCTGGATCATCGAAAAACCAAGAGAGTTTCAGAAAAACATCTATTTCTGCTTTATTGACTATGCCAAAGCCTTTGACTGTGTGGATCACAATAAACTGTGGAAAATTCTGAAAGAGATGGGAATACCAGACCACCTAACCTGCCTCTTGAGAAATCTGTATGCAGGTCAGGAAGCAACAGTTAGAACTGGACATGGAACAACAGACTGGTTCCAAACAGGAAAAGGAGTACATCAAGGCTGTATATTGTCATCCTGCTTATTTAACTTAAATATGCAGAGTACATCATGAGAAACGCTGGGCTGGAAGAAACACAAGCTGGAATCAAGATTGCCGGGAGAAATATCAATAACCTCAGATATGCAGATGACACCACCCTTATGGCAGAAAGTGAAGAGGAGCTAAAAAGCCTCTTGATGAAAGTGAAAGAGGAGAGTGAAAAAGTTGGCTTAAAGCTCAACATTCAGAAAACTAAGATCATGGCATCCGGTCCCATCACTTTATGGGAAATAGATGGAGAAACAGTGGAAACAGTGTCAGACTTTATTTTTCTGGGCTCCAAAATCACTGCAGATGGTGACTGCAGCCATGAAATTAAAAGATGCTTACTCCTTGGAAGAAAAGTTATGACCAACCTAGATAGCATATTCAAAAGCAGAGACATTACTTTGCCAACTAAGGTCCGTTTAGTCAAGGCTATGGTTTTTCCTGTGGTCATGTATGGATGTGAGAGTTGGACTGTGAAGAAGGCTGAGCGCCAAAGAATTGATGCTTTTGAACTGTGGTGTTGGAGAAGACTATTGAGAGTCCCTTGGACTGCAAGGAGATCCAACCAGTCCATTCTGAAGGAGATCAGCCCTGGGATTTCTTTGGAAGGAATGATGCTAAAGCTGAAACTCCAGTACTTTGGCCACCTCATGCAAAGAGCTGACTCATTGGAAAAGACTCTGATGCTAGGAGGGATTGGGGGCAGGAGGAGAAGGGGACGACCGAGGATGAGATGGCTGGATGGCATCACGGACTCGATGGACGTGAGTCTGAGTTAACTCTGGGAGTTGGTGATGGACAGAGAGGCCTGGCGTGCTGCGATTCACGGGGTCGCAAAGAGTCGGACACGACTGAGCGACTGAACTGAACTGAACTGGAGTAGATGCCCTTAAGGTTCGGTGGCCGGAAGATCCGTGGCCACCCTGAGAAGGATCTGACGTTTCCTTTGTGCAGGACATCACGTTATTTCATCTGTCACAACGTACAGGTTCTTTCATTAGTGTGTTAAACAGAATCGTTAATGTTTGTTTATTTTCACATCAATGGGAGGCTCATGATTCCTTCTTGTTAAAATGATCCTTTAATAACAATCTAACAGGTCTCAGACACCTTAAAGTATTTTGGGGACCTCGAGTGGAATATGCCCAAATTTTTAAGTAGTACAGATGAAATCTGGGGGAGAAAGCTTGTTGGGCATGGCTTCAGTACCTTGGGATAACATATACCAGACTTTTAAAAGTCCAAACTGAGGTTCCTTACAGAGACTTTCAGCAAAGCAAACTCAAGAAGGCCTACAAGGTGAATTAGCAAATGTGCCACACCTGTGTAAATGATCAGCCCTCCCACCCCGTGTGACAGGACCCCCTCCATTTCATGCAAAAACGACCTTTCGTTGAAATTATGAGGCTGTAGCGGAAATTTGTGCATCAGTGGAAAACTGGGCCTTGTCTGGAGCACAGCCTTTCAGGTTACACCATTCTAGCCTCTTGTTGTCTCTGAGCTGCTTTTATAACTCTGCACAGGCAACAGAACAAGGCGAAATAGTTCTCGCCTGTAGACCCATTCTTGCTTTCTCACCATGTACGTTACAGATAAGTAAGCAATTTCTCCAGGTTTTCCTCCATGTACGCGTTCATGTCAATACTCCTGACCTATAGTCTTCTAGAATCTTCTTTGGATTCCCTTGCAAACTGGTTATAAGATCTTACTGGTTCCTGGATTAATGGGTTAAGCAAAAGCTTGAATACGCGTTCATTTTATATCTACATCAAAGAGTTTTATTTCCTCTGTTTTGGTCTTAAGCCTCTGCTTTTCAAATCTCCCTGGTCATTGGTATTATAATCTGTGGGCTCCAGTCTGCAATTTTATTTATTTGGTTTTTTAAATTTATGTTACTATTTTGTTTGGCTGTGCCAGGTTTTAGTTGTGGCACTTGGGATCTTTAGTCTTCACCGCGGCATGCGAGATCTTTAGCTGCAGCACGTGGGGCCTAGTTCCCTGACCAGAGATCGAACCTGGGCCCCCTGACCTTAGCCACTGGACCACCAGACAAGTCCCCAGTCAGCACTTTAAAAAATCGCATAGGAAATAACTAACCTGCATTGCATGTAATAAAAGTAAGCATTATTTTA
This sequence comes from Ovis aries, assembly GCF_016772045.2. NCBI lineage: Eukaryota > Metazoa > Chordata > Mammalia > Artiodactyla > Bovidae > Ovis > Ovis aries. Next base: position 2,847,182 of record NC_056077.1, on the reverse strand, counting down.
TGAAACTTCTATTTGCATTACATTTGTATATTTGTTCTAAGTGGATTTAAATTGCTTTCTTTTTTTTGGATGATCACTGTTTGGAGGTAAATACTTGGGCCCTAATGTGTTTGTTTTATAATATTTTATTTTCACTCAGTAAAGAGTGACTGGAGTATTTTTAAGTCAGGCAGATATGAATGGAAAGTGCAAGAACCTCACAGTCTACGGTTAATCGCTCTCTGATGCTCTTTTCCTCCCCTCCCACATCAAGTACAGAGCAAATTTGAGTGCAATACTCAGCTTGCCTGCTCTGGTAAACCCAACACCCAAGAGACACATAATATTACATGCAAACTGTTTTCAAATACCAGTGGGTCCAAGCCCTAAGATCCCCACTCAGCTGCTGATGGAGGAGCAAGAGAATTACCTTCATAGACAAGTAAGAACCACCTTCACGGTCCGCCAACACCCATCGTCAGCGCTGGCTTGCTGGGTGGGAGACCAGGGGCAAATCCCATCACTTCTCTGGACTAATTTCACCTGGAAACAGGAAAAGTGGTGAATGAGATACTGTACGTGAAATTCTTCCATAAACTCTGAGTCATCACATAAAAGAAGGGGGTGACAGAGGATGAGACAGTTGGATGGCACCACTGACTCAATGGACATGAGTCTGAGCAAACTCAAGGAGATGGTGAAGGACAGGAAGCCTGGCATGCTGCACTCTTTGGGGGTCACAAAGAGTCGGACATGACTGAATGACTGAACAACAAATATCACATAAGAACAGGGAGAACACTGTCCAGGCCCCGGAGGGGATCCGAATGATAGAAAGGGGAGGTGCAGAGGTCCTGACATTTGAAAAATGTCCTGGATGATTCTAAAAGCTGCCCGCGCCCCACTAGGACGTGCACACTGATTGGCTCACGGGCCCTCCTGTGATACAGATCCTGTGATACAGATCACATGATCTGTATGTGGTCTCCAAGTGTGCACACGGGCATTAATGCTGGGAGAGAGGAAGGTAGCAGTGATCCCCCCCAAGATTAAGGATTCTGTTCCAAAGCAGGGCTCCTCAACCTCAGGATGGCTGGCCTTTGGCACCAGATAATTCTTTGTCATGGGCCTATCCTGTGGAATGAAGGATGTTCAGCAGCATCGCTGGCCTCTGCCTGTGAGATGCCACCATGTGCTCAGTCATGCCCAACTCTTTGTGACCCCATGGACTGTAGCCCACCAGGCTCCTCTGTCCATGGAATTTGCAAGCGAGAATACTGGGGTGGTTTGCCATTTCCTCCTCCAGGGGATCTTCCCAACCCGGGGATCGAATCTGAATCTCTTGAGTCTCCTGCATTGGCAGGCAGTGGTTCTTTACCACCACCACCTGGGAGATGCCAGTTGCATCCCTCAAATCCTGATAACCCAGGTTTGCTGAATGTCCCCGGAGGACCACTGCTCCAAAGCAGTTTAGAGGCAGAGGGCACAGAAAGGGAGATTTCAGCTAATCGGACTCCTGGCCCCAAATCTCCTAACCCCTGTAGATCACAACCGTGGCGGTTTCCACGCTTCCCGTATCAGGCCTGACTTGTCCTCACGTCCCAGGACACTGGGTCACACCATCTTCCACGCCCTCCCACCCCACATCACCTTGGGGCTTCCTCTCCCACCACCTCCCTTTTTAAAACACTATTTCTGCATGCGTCTGGAGGGGCCAGGTCTTGGTTGCAGTTCGTGGGCTCTCTGGTCGTCATCCCAGCACTGATGATCTTCTCCTTGCGGTGTGTGGACTCTTAGTTGAGAGTGGGGGGTCTAGTTCCCTGGGGTGCGTGCTCAGTCGTGCCCAACTCTTTTGTGACCCCACGGACTGTAGCCCGCCATGCTCCTCTGTCCAAGGGATTTCCCAGGCAAGAATACTGCCATTTCCTTCTGCAGGGGATCATCCTGACCCAGGGATGGAGCCTGAGACTCCTGCATCGGCAAGCAGACTCTTTCACCACCTAGTTGCCTGACCAGGGATCAAACCTTGGCCTCCTGCATTGGAAGCACAGTCTTAGCCTCTGGATTACCAGGGACATTCTGCCTTTTTTTTTTTTTTTTTTAATTTGGCTGCAAGGACCCGAGGTTCTGGGTCTGGAAACTCAGTTGTGGCATGCAGGATCTAGTTCCCTAATGAGAGATGGAACCCAGGCCCCCTGAACTGGGAGCAGCGTCGTCTTAGCCATTCAGCCACCAGGGAAGTGCCCCCACCATCTCAACTGCCTTTCTGCCCAGCATCCAGATTCTCCCTACGAAGTATTGACTTCCTAAAGCTCAGTTCGAATCATTTCCTTCTCCAATGACAGTGGTGTCCATCTCCATTATAAACTGTCCACAATCTAGCCTCCAGCTTCCCCAAGTCCATCTAGGAGCTTTTGGGAGAGGAACAAGGTAAAACTGCCTGAACTGAACTAAGTCCTAGAAATGATTTTGGCCTGGAAAAGCATTAAAGTCAGAATGATAAAAAATATACCCTTTCTTTGGAACTGAAGTTTACACGTGATTGATTATCTGTTACTGGAGTTCAGCATGCTCCAAACGCAAGGGGTAATGGAAGCGAAAGTGTGTGTGTGTGTGTGTGTGTGTGTGTGTGTTCAGTCGTGTCAGGTTCTTTTGGACCCCTGTGGTGGTTAAAGCAAGGGCTTCAAACTGGTCAGACTCATTAGGTCCTGAAATCAGTTTAATGGGTTAGCAATAGTCTTTTTTAAAAAAATGGAAAGAAGAGAATAGACTAGAACAAGATAGGATAGAATTAGAACGCACGTAGAGTAGATCTGGCTGCGTCATGTGAGGTTGGGGTAAGAATCTCCCTTTAAACTTCTCTCTCAGTAATAGGCATTTACAGGCATGTCAGATAATATTTTTCACTATAGGTTGAGTCTAAAAAGTTTGAAAGCACCAACAGGCAATCTATATATTCAGTAGTAGAAGCAGTTGTTAACAGCAGCAAAAAGTGCAAGGTCACTGGACCTCCGGAGCTGCAAAGTCAGGATGGGGCTCGGGTGGATGCCAGGGCGGGGGCAGTACTGGGTGGGGCGGACACGATCAAGGAAAGGCAAGCCCATGTGGGGCTCCCTGACTTGGGGTGTCGGGGCTCAGTCCCGGGGGGTCTGGTGGGTTGCAGGGGAGGAGGAGAAAGGAGGCTGCGAATCGCAGGTGAAGGACAAGGAGGCGGCCTGATGGAGGGACGTAGAGTCCAAGGACACCCCATTCCCCAGCATCAGCAGCCCTGGGGACCCCCGGGAGAGCCCGGCTGGGGGCGCAACCACGCCGAGGGACCCGAGACCCTCCCCGATCCGCTGGGGCCCGTCCTCACCGGGCACCGGCCGGGCGGCGACAACAGCGGGGCCCTCCCTCTCCGGAGACCGAGCCGCGCGGCGGGTCCTCTGGCCTCGGGCCGCTGCAGCCACCGGCGTCGACCTCGCGGCCCAGGCCCCTCCGGCCACTGCAACCCGGGTGTCCACCCCCCGCCCCCACCTGCCCTCTCGGGAACGAGCCCCGTGTCGCGCGCTCCGCCCCGCTGGCCGTAGGGAGCGCGAGCCGCCCCGCCGAGAGCCAGCCTCTAGGAGCGCACTCGCGGGTATCTCGCGAGCATGCGCAGCAGGACCGCGGGGCTCCATTCTTCGGACAAACTCCGCTTCTCCGGGTCTTCAGTGCGCGGCGGCTGGCGGCCTGGCCAATCGGCGCGGGGAGGCGGGGCCAGGGTTCGCGAATGAGGCGGGGCAAGCCCAGGATTGGGCAGCGGCGCCCGCGGACCGAGAGTCGCTCAGACCGGAGACTTGGACTGGAGGTCTGTGGGGTGACGCTCGGAGAGAGCTGGGGGGCCTTGAGACTTCAAGGATTTGATTCTGCGCTAATTGAGCGGAAGCGATCATTGAAGTGCATCCTTAGGCCCGTCACTTTCCTTAGGCTGCGGAAGGAGATTTCTTCTGCACTTCACTGACAGGTTAAAATGACTAACCTAAGTTGGGCCAATTTGATTCAAGCTAAATAATGATAATAACAGATTAAAACTGAGTAAAACAAGAATCCACGATCGATAGTGATGTAAATAATTAAATGGAGAGATGAGAAATCTCTTACAGTAGGATGCCGACTAATAAATGAAGAAGGAATGAAACAGAAAATCACCATTTGGCGACCATCATTAAGTATTAGGATGGACTTCCCTGATGGCTCAGACGATAAAGCGTCTGCCTACAATGCGGGAAACCCGGGTTCGATCACTGGGTCGGGAAGATCTGGATAAGGAAATGGCAACCCACTCCAGTATTCTGGCCTGGAGTATCCCATGGACGGAGGAGCCTGATAGGCTACAGTCCATGGGGTCGCAAAGAGTCGGACACGACTGAGAAACTTCACGACGACGACATTAAGTAATAACTGATTTGGACAAAAATAAATGGACTCTAAGACCGGAGGGTGAAAGTTTAACAAGGAACTGGTATTTGCGTATTCCCAAATTACATATTTCTCCACAAGATATTAATTGCAAGAGGGGAAATATGAATTTTACAGTAGAGAAACCGTCCTCAAAGTCTCTGGGGTTTCTGGAAGTCCTCATGGGACATTCCAAAGGTTACATGACGTGTAACAGGTTGAATGCTGAAGCACATATGAGATCGTGTAGTGCTCCATTTACCTACATTAAAGAGATTTATGCCTCCCGAAAAAAAGTAAAACACCATTCTTATAAAATTTGTTTTGGAAAATACAATGATTTTCATTAAAATGTTATGCTAACACATAAACGTTTTATTGTATCTTTTTTGGTAACAGATTTATTGGATATAATTCACATACCATACAATTCACCCAATTAAAACGTACAATTGAATGGGTTTTAGTATATTCACAGAGATGCAGATGTCACCACAATCAGTTTTAGAACAATTTCATCACTCCAAAAGAAACACACTTCAGTCCCCCATCCTCCCACCCTAAGCAACTATTAATCTAATTTCTGTCTCTATAGATAAGCATATTCTGGACATTTCACTTAAATGGAATCATACAACCTTTGGTCTTTAGTGTCTAGCTTCTTTCACTTAGCATAGTGCTTTCAAAGTCCATCCATGTTGTAGCATGCCAGCAATACTTCATTCTTTTTATCATCAAATAATATTGCACTGTATAGATATACCCCAATTTGTTTACCCATTCATCTGTTGAAAAACACCGGGTTGTTTCCACTTTGGGGCTACTATGAATAGTGCTGCTATGAACATACATGTGCAAATTTGTGTAGACAGATTTTTCAATTATTTTCCCACCTAGGAGTAGACTTGCTGTGTCAACGTTTAACCATTTGAGGAACTGCTAAATTGTTTTCCACAGGGTCTACTCCACTTTACATTCCTACCAGCAATGTATGAGGATTCCAATTTCTGCACATCCTGGTCAACACTTGTTATTATCTGTCTTTCTGATTAGCATGGCATTTCATTGTGAAGTGAACTGGCACTTCATTGTGGTTTGGTTTGCATTTCCCTGATGGCTGATGATGTTGATCCCCTTCTCAGGTACTTATTTGCGATTTGCATACTTTCTTTGGAGAAATGTCTATTTAGAGCCTTTACCCATTTCAAAGTTGAGTTGTCATTTTATTATTAAGCCTAAAAATTCTTTATATATCCTAGATATACGTCCATTGTCAGATATATGATTTGCAAAAGTTTCCCCCATTCTGTGGATTGTCTTTTCATTTTATTGCCCCCAGTTAAGACAGGGTCCTCTGAAGCACAGAAGTTCTTAATTTTGATGATGTCCAGTTTATCTTTTTTTTTTTTTGCTTGTGCTTTTGATGGCACATCTAAGAAATCATTGCCTAGTCCAAGTTCACAAAGATTTACTCCCACGTATTCTAAAAAGTTTGGTAGTTTACTTGTTACATTTGAGACTTAAACCCAATTTGAATTATCTTTTGTGTATGGGCAAAGTACAGGGCTTCCCAGGTGGCTCAGTGGTGAAGAATCCGGCTGCCAATGCAGGAGACTCAGGTTCGATCCTGGGATCAGGAAGATTCCCTGGAGAAGGAAATGGCAACCCACTCCAGTATTCTTGCCTGGAAAATCCCATGGACAGAGGAGCCTGGCAGACTACAGTCAATGGGACTGCAAGGAGTTGCACATGACTTAATGACTAAGTATGCACAGGCAAAGTAGGGCTGTGATTTCATTTTTTTTTTTTTTTTTTTCGTATGAACATCCTAGTTGTACCATTTGTTGAAAAGACTGTTCTTTTCTCCTTGTAATTCTTTTGGCTTTGCTGTTGAAAAACAATTAACTGCAAATATGAGGATTTATTTCTGGACTCTCAATTCTATTCATGATCTGTGTCTATCTTGTGCCAGCACCACCCTGACACAATTACTGTTGCTTTGTGGTAAGTTTTGAAATCAGAGAGTGAATTCTCCAACTTCATTCTTTCTCAGGATGGCTTTAGACCCCTTAAGTTTACAGTTGTCATCTTTCTTGTCAGTCTTTTTGAAAACAGATCTTTATTTTAAACTTTACATCATTGCAAACACACTCCATGGCAATTATTTTCAAGTATTCTTGCTTTTTCCACCTACCTGTATATTATAACGCTCCCCAATATTATAAGCCTATTTACATACGATTGGCTACCTAATTTAGTTATTTTCCTATTAGACACTCATTTCTAAATTTTACTATTGCTGCTGTGACTGCTTCATTCCTGTTTCGGAGTACCTGGGTGAAAGTATATGAGAACTCTTTGTACACTTCTTGCAATTTTTCTGCATGAAATAATGTCCAAATAAAACGTCAGAGAAAAACTATCCCTTTGGCATTTAGTGAGGGGAAAGCATCTTTTTCCGAACTGCTCCAGCCCCTGCCCAGCTATCCGATGCTCGTCCATGAGTCTGGCCATCGTCCATCGGTCCAGCCCCCACTCACAGCTCACAGTCACTGCCCACTTATTCTCTGACCACTCTGTGCCGTGGGGACCGGGGTTGCTCCGGTGCGGGGAGCTGCGGAGCCTGGGAGTGCTCTCCTGGACACTTGGCGGTGGCGATCCGAGTGGTCCAGCATCCACCGAGCTGAAGCCGGCCCTACCTCTCACCCGCCCCAGGTGCAACGACGCCCCCGCTGCCCCCCCCCCCCCCCCCCCCCGCACCGCGCCTGCGCCCTCTGCTCGCCGCGACACTTCCAGCCCTCCCTCCGCCCCACCCGGCTCCGCCTTCGTCCGGCCGGAGCCCCCAGACTTCTGGCCGCGCGTCCTCACGTGGACAGAAAGAAGGCACTGCTCCTCCAGAAAATGCCGGTCGCCTGACGCCCCTCCCTCCGCCTCGCTCCTCCGCGCCTCGCCGTGTCCCTGCGCTCCTGGCAGGTGCGGGGCCAGGTCGCGCGGGGCCAGCCTGCCCACATTCTCCGCACCCTCGGTCGAATTCCCTCCTTCCCGCTTTCTCTTGTCCCTTTCCCATCCGTGTTCTCTGTCCTGCGCCTCCTTCTCGGGCCTAAGCTCCGCCGGACCTCCGGCTCGGCGCTCGGGGTCCCCTCATCTCCGCCCCTTGCCGGGGCTTCGCGTCCCGCACCCCTTGCTGTCCGCCCGGAGCGCCTCCCCTGCGGAAACAGACAAAAAACCGCTGCCCCCGCCTACTTGAGCCTAAGTTACGGAGCAGGAGGGTAGGGGGAGAAGCCATAGATCTTAATAAACAGTGGGTCACGTGGTGTCTTGGAAGCGGTACCTGCTGGGGGAAATCAGACACCGAGGAGGAAGGTCTGCGACTTGGGTCGGAAGGTCTGTCGGAGAAGGACTGGGAGCACGGATCTCGGATAGCCAGCGATCTGCCGGATCGCCACTGAGGGATCCTCCCTGCCCCCAGCAGAAGTCACTTTGGAGCCGGTGCCCCGGCTGCAAAGGGCCTGGGTGGGCGTCCTGGGTCCGTTGGGCCGGACAGCTTCCGGGCGCGCCGCCTCTGGTCCGTCCGGAGCATCAGCCACGCGGGGCGGGGGAGGGGGCATCTCTGGACCGGTCCTCCAGGCTAGCGGTGGCAGCCCCCAGGAGAAAACACGCGGAGGGTGTGCCGGCGGATGAAGCGTGGTGGTGGTGGGGACGTTGTCAATATTTTCTTTTCAGTGGCGTTGCCTGGTGTCGATGAGGATGCCTGAGCGCCGGGGGGAAATGTTGGGAGCGGTGACCTCCCGCGGAGCCGCTATCTCACCCAAGGCTTTTGAGAGGATCGTTACCGACCTGGACACGACCGGGATACGTCCAGCGGGACTGGCTGGATGAATGATCACCTGTGGCAGGACGTTGTGGTACGCTGTAAAATGGATGCTGGAAAGACCTTTATAATATATTAAGAAAAAATAGGGAATTCCCTGGCTGTCCAGTTGTTAGGACTCGGTGTGTCACTGCCGCTGCCCAGGTTTGACTCTCCGGAGGGAATTAAGATCCCGGAAGTCAGAGGGAACGTGCAAGAAAAAAAAGAACTGAATGACCGCAATTTTCTGAATATAAAAATATTTATTACAAACCTATCTCTAGGTGATGGAATTATTGGAGATATTTGTAATATTTCTTCTTAATCAATATTTTCTTATTTATTTCATGACCATGAATGACATTGTTTTTAGCTTGAAAGAAAGACCAATGCAAGTTATTTTTAAAAAGAAAGTGTACTGTCATCCTATGTATTTTTAAAAATTTTGTTGTTTATTTATTTATGGCTGTGCTGGGTCTTTGTGACTGCGAGCGGTTTTCTCTAGTTGCAGCCGGCAGGGGCTACTTTTCATTGCTTTCCTGGGGCCTCTACTTTTGGTGGCCTCTCTTGCTCCAGACAGGACTTCCCTGGTGGCTCAGATAGTAAAGCGTCTGCCTACAATGCGGGAGACCTGGGTTCAATCCCTGGGTCGGGAAGATCTTATGGAGAAGGAAATGGCAACCCACTCCAGTATTCTTGCCTGGAAAATCCCATGGATGGAGGACCCTGGTAGGCTACTACAGTCCATGGAATGGCAAAGAATTGGACACGACTGAGCGAATTCACTTCACTCACTTGCTCCAGAGCACCGGCTCTAGGGCCCTCCGCCTTCAGTAATAGCAAATCATGGGGGCAACAGTTGTGGCTCCCGAGCTCTAGAGCACAGGCTCAGTAGTTGTGCCCCACGGGCTTAGTTGCTCTGAGGCATGTGGGATCTTCCTGGATCAGGGCTCAAACCCGTGTCTCCTGCATTAGCAGGCAGATTCTTTACCACTGAGCTACCGGCTGGGCAGGCCAGTCCTCTCTCCCTCAAACCCAGTTCCCTGAAAGAGACCGCCATCGCTGAGCCCTTTTCAGCCCCCTTCCAGCATCTCCCCTCTCCCTCCCTTTCCTCTACCCTGGGGTAGGGGGTAGGGAGTTGTCTGTGGGGTGGCTTCCTGACTGTTCTCTCAGCTCCCACTTTGGATGCCCCCACCGCACCTCGAATCCGTTCTCCTCCTGGGTGTTCAGTGAGTTTTGTAAAACCACACTGACTAGGTTCCCCCTCTGGGAGAATCCTTCCCCACCTCCCTCTACCTTCCATGAACCTGGACTTACCTGTAGCCTCTAGGCCCCTGGGCTCTGGGCCACTAGCCTCCGTCCATCCTGCCTGTCCCATGGCCCTCCTGTCCTTTTCTCTCTGGCTCCAAGTCTCGCCTCTCCGAAGCATGCCGTCCTTACCCTTCAGCTCCCTTCACGGGGCTTCCCCAGGGCCCTGTCATACGCTGAGGAGCTGTTGGCCTTTTCTCTGGCAGCCCTTAGCCCCAGTTTTCATGGACTTGTCGCAGGAAGTTCCGTGCTTCCTGTCTAGCTCTGGGAGCCTGGGCTGTGATCTGTTGACCACTGGGTCCTGTGTATCCTGCTCTGGGAAGACATTAAGGTTCTCCAAAGGTGGGACTTCCTGGTGGTCCAGCAGTTAAGACTCTGCACATCCAATGCAGCCGGCCTGGGTTCGATCCTTGGTCAGGGAACTAGATCCCATGTGCCACAGCTAATGATCCTACATGGGGCACAGAAGATCCCGTGTGCCCCAACCAAGACCTGCTGCAGCCAAATAAATATGAATTAAAATGAATGTAAGACAGAGTAAAATATACAATGTTGGTCTGGGTGTGTTAAAGAAAGAAGTCAAGGGGGAAGAAAGCAGCAGGAGGGAGAGGGCAGGTGAATCTAGGTGGTGCTTCCTGCATGCTTGTACAACTTCTATGGGAGTTTCCAAATGTTTCAAAATTTAAAAAATAAGAAAACCTCCACATCCAGCGTGTGGGTTCCCATCCTGGCTCGGCAATGGCTTCCTGCCCCGCAGTCCTGACCACCTTCCAGGCAGGGCGACTTGGGCCCCCGGAGGGAGGTACCCCCTTGCTGCTCCCCCACGCAGCCTCCAGAGACCAGTGAGTCAACCAGGCCCCTTCACTGGGGCCCTGAGTGCCACTCCCAGCCTTGCCTGGCAGTTGCAGAAGGGGTCAATTGTGCCACAGCACAGTTCAAGGGAGTGGATGCCCGCTGGGACCCTGTCCAGGCCAGGACTGCCTGGAGACCAGGCTGAGGGGCAGGGGTCAGCTCCTCTCCCCACCACCTCTTCTCCAGGCCTGCTCCACCATCGAACGGTCTCCCGCAGCCCCCCAGCACCCTCAGAACCAGCCCACCATGGGGATGACTCAGACCTCAGGAAAGGAGAACCAGGGTGGGGGATGGGAATCTATTTAAATATAGAATCCAGACAAAAGAACTTTCCAAGTTATGGGTACAGAACGTAAATGTTACAGACAACCTCGCTGTAAAAATAACAGCAGAATGGAGAGCTGGGCAAGGAAGATGCCACGTAACTCACTTTTCCCAAGAGGGAGTCAACAGATAACAGATTAAATTTGGAAAATGTTGCTTGAAAACAGAAGTCCTCTAAACTCTGCCTTAAAAAAAAAAATCCATTTCGCTTTGCTCAAAGGCAGTTTCCAAATGATGAGGAGCACGTGGGCTGAAGCGTCTTGAAGGTGTCAGTCGCTCAGTCATGACCCCATGGACTGTCGCCCGCCAGGCTCCTCTGTCCATGGATTTCTCCAGGCAAGAACACTGGAGTGGGTTGCCATTTCTTTCTCCAGGCTGACACCTTTTCTCGGGGAACCCCGACTTCTGGTTGAAGGAGGGCAACAGCAGGCCAGCACTACAGAGACCTGGAGGCGGGTGCTCAGGCTCCCAAGAGTCTACCTCGGCCCCCACACCACCCAGAGGAAACACAATGGGGCACCATACACTGCTGTTGGGGTGCCCCCTCAGACTGCAGGCCCACCTCCTCCTCAGCAGAGCCTGGGGCTGCCATGAACATTAGGGCCCCTGTGCAGGGGGGCTGTCAGTCCTGTGCGGCTCCCTGGAGGAGGCAGCCTTTCTGAGGGTCCAGGAGAAAGGAGCGGGCTGAGGCCTCCTGTGGACTGGCTCTGGAGGGAGAGCCAGGGACAGGCAGGATCCACTTCCCAGGGGTTCTGGGCTGGAGACCAAAGGCGGCAGAAAGAGGAGGCCTCTGAGTCTCCACCTCATCTCTGGATCAGAGGCTGGATGTCCACGCTGAAGAGGCCCAGGGGTGTGAGGCCCTGGGGCATGGAGGCCCTTGCATAGCCCTCCGGGGTCTGAGATGGTCCAGGCCAGGAAGGGCGAGGTAAGTGCTAGAAGGGAGGCCCTGGGGTGGGGCGTGGGGGGAGGGGGACGGTGAGGGGGGAGGGGGACGGGGGGCGGTGGTGGTTGGAGCTGGGGTCTCAAAGGATCCAGAATCATGGAATTGTAAAAGCCTATCTATGATGGGACCTAGTGTACAGCATCTTTTATTCTCTTAAAAAAATTTTTTTTTTTTTGCTACAAAAGTAAATTATGCTTGATCAGGGGGGAAAAAATTACAGTGCTGAAAGTGAAAACCAGTCAGGGGCTGGGCCCCGGGAGAAGCCCAGTGGAACGTGTAGAAGGCGCAGCCAAGATCACTGACCCGGGCAGGACGCACCCTCGGTTGTCAGGGCTACGGGGCCGCCCTGGGCTCGACGGGGGCCGAGGTGGACTCCTCCCCGTCCACCGAGGGGCTGGAGGCAGAAGGGCCTGCTAAGCTTCCGTCTTCTTTTTCATCTGGAAGAGAAGGGGATGGGTCAGGCTGTTGTCAAAGGAACAGGGGGTGGAGGGGTGGGGGGCAAACCTGGGGGTCCCGGCTGCCAGGGGAGGGGTGCGGAGCTGTTGGCTGACTTAGAGAAGTAACTGCTGACTCCAGACATGCTCGCAAAGGCCACTGGCCAGGGGACACAGAGGTTGTTTCCAGAAGACTTCAGGCCAATTCTGGGCTGAGCACCAGGAAGCAGCTGCTACCCCTGCTGCCTGGCCAGGGGCGGGAAGCGTTGTGGACAGGTCTGGAGGTAAAGGTGGAGGGGCAGGCCGAGGGTGCCCATGAGCGCCTGCCCAGGGGCGCCTGGGGGGCCTGCGTGTAGCCCCTGTTCCACGCCCCATCTCTGCGTCCGAGGAAGGTCGATTTGTCCTAATTCTCACAAAGGCGCCCTATGGGTTGAGGCCTACTTGGCTCGAGAGCCCAGGCTGATCTGAGAAGTGAGCAGAGGTCTCAGCTGGTGTGGAGGGAGCCCTGGGGATGGCCTGTCCCACCCAGCCCAGCTGGAGAAACGGGCTCTGAGCCAGATGCTCCCCACCCCCATCCTTTGCAGCGACCGACTGATGACCTCAGGGCAGTGACTTTGCTTCTCTGAGCCCTGCCTCCCCACAGGTCACCAGGAAGGACCCTCTCCCCCCACAGAGGCAGGTGGACATGGAACAGGCCAGCGGAAGGGCTCAAGGTGAGCCGGGCCCCCTGCAGAGGGGCCTCCGGCTCCGGGTTCCCTGACTCCCTGAGGATGGCCCTGTCTAGCAGGTGATGGAGCCTGAGGGGTCCCTTAGGTTCCCTGAGAACTCTAGGCTGGTGGCTGAGGATGCCCCCATCTCATGAAAAAGACACATGAATATGTAAATGCAGAAATAGGAGAGAAATAGGCCCAGGAACACAGACTCACAAGGACCCACACAAAGTTACCCTTCTAGACAAATATACATGTAAACAGACAGAACCTTAGACACACACACACATACATGCACGTGTGCATGGAGGCCTACAGACACGCAGAGATTCACACTGAGATGTGTTTAGACAGACACACAATGTCCACGGCACATGCACCCTCCCCAGGCCAGCCAAACCTGGCGGTCCCCCTGACTTCGGCCCTCAGAAGGCCCTGCTCCTGTCCTGCGTGCTGGGCCCAGGCCTCACCTGTGTCCAGCTTGCTGCGTTTCTGTTCAGGCTCCTGGGGGGCGGCCTCGATGGCCCGCTGAGCCTCAGGATGGATCTTCAGGAGGGCTTTGGCGAGGGTGGCAGGGCCAGGCACCCCCAGGGACATGATGCAGTGCACACCTTTGCGCTTGGCCCCTTCCACTTTGGCACTGTCCTTGGAGGCCGTCAGCAGGACCAGTTTGGAGAACTTCCTGGGTTTCTTGGGGGCTGCGGGGACAACATCTGTGCCCGGCTCAGGGGGTTCAGGGGTGGGCTCCTGGCCGGCCTTCACACTCTCACCCTCCTGCTCGCTGGGCTCGGGCAGGGGCATTTTGGGATGGGCGGCTGGGCCCCCAGGCCACGTTCAGGTCTCAGTAGGATTTGTCTTCCACCTCGCTGCAAGGAACCTGGCAGTCCACGGGCTCTGTCCTAAGGGAGGAGACAAAATCCCATCAGCGGGGACATCCCTGGCAGTCTAGTGGATAAGACTCTGGGCTTCTAATGCAGGAGACATAGGTTCAATCCCTGATTGGGGAACTAAGATCTCACATGGGAAAAAAAAAAATCCCATCAGTGGAGGGGCCCTTGGGCCAGGCTTCAGAAGGGATCTGGGCTGGAGGTCAGGGCAGATGGGGCTGCCCTGTGCCCCCGACGCCCGTTCCCACCTTGGGGAAGGACCTGAATGGAGCTGGAAAACCTGGGCCGGCATGTCTGCTGTCTTGGCAGCCTTGGGACCATCACCTCCCCCAGCCAAACCTCACTCCCCAACTGTAAAATGTGCCAGAAACAGGGCTCTCCAGGGGCTTCTGGGGTGACCAAGGTACTGACAGCTGTGAGTTACTAGGAATCCAGGCCCACAGGTGCTGAGCTCGGGGTCGAGTGCTTCCACGGGTTTGTCCCATTTAACCTTCACTCCATGTTATGGAAGTTGTTCTCATCGCCCCAGGTTACAGATGAGACCACGGAGGCACACGGCCATGGAGCATAGCTGCGGGTCCGGTCGAGCTGGCCCAGGGCCCGCCCCGCACTGCGCCTGGGCTACCTGGTCCAGGATGACGGGAGCCGGTCTCCCTGAGCAACGGGCGTCGGGGAAAAGCACTTGGGGGATGTGAGCTCAGGTCACCGACCCTCCCAGAAGGCCCGCTGCCCTTCACCCCGACACTGTCTGTGTCACCAGGAGCGGGGGCTGGGCCCCCAGGGCACTCTGCAGGCCCCAGAGGGGAGCCTGGCCCTGGGAGGCTGGCCTCTGGATTCACAAATAGATCCAGTCCCCATCCCAGGCCAGAGGCCCAGGCCGCCCAGGGCTAGGGGATGCCAGGGCCCCACGAGGGCAGCGACTTCTGTCTGAGCTGGTGCTGGTGCTGCCCCAGCTGAGTGGGGACAAGGCTGTGGAGGTGTCCAGAGGAGCCGTGGTCACTGAGGGTTCCCTGGCTGCTGGTCTGGAGAAGCAGAAAAGAAGGCTGACAGGGGCAGGGTTGGCCTGGAGACCCGGGCGCTGGGGCATCAGTGTGGGGGTGTCTGTTGGGGGTGACTGGGTAGTGGGCAGATGGTGAGGGTCTTTCTCAGTTTCGCCCAGAAACAAGACTGTCACCTTGGCAGACGTCTCATGTACCCTGTCTGGAACCCAGGGGGCAGTGAAGCCCATACTCTTACCTGCCCCCCTGGACCTGCTTTTCCAACCTGGCTTTGAACTGTTTCTTTGAGTTTGCAGTCCATAGGGTTGCAAAGAGTCGGACACGACTGAGCAACTGAACAACAAACTCATATGGCTTGAAGGGTCCATGCCCCTCACTTCATAGTCTTCCAAGACCCCATCACCCATGACAGGAGCCTGAAGTGCAAGATCAATGTGTGGTTGGGGTGTCTTGCCCCCCACAAGTTCCCCTGACAATTAGACATGAGAGCAGAGACCTCCCACTGTGACAGGGAGGACTCCGGGGGGGGGTGTCCTCAGGTCTATGCTGCCTGGTAGCAAGTCCCCTGACGACTGGCACCCCTAGGATTGATGTCTTATTATCTCTCCTGTCCCTGGTCCAGCTTCTGGATGAGCCAACCCCTGCTCCTCCCATGTGGTCCTTCCCGGCTTTGCCCACCCTACCCCACAGGGTGGGCAACATGGTGGTATCGGGGGCCTGGGGGAACACAGGGTCCAACAGAAAAGATGCTGCCAGTGCCTCCCCTAGCAGAGCCACTCTGGGCAGGAAAGGGTTATGGTGGGAAGCCCCGCCCCCAGGCCCCTGATTGGCCCTGGGGCACATACCTGGCCTAGCCCAAACCTTTGTGGTCCAGGGATGAAACTACAGGTGGTTGCACCCCTTCCTCATACCATATCCAAAAAATTAACTCTAAATGACCACAGGCTTAAACATGAGAGCTAGTGATAAAACTCTTAAAAAAAAGAGTTGGATTAGGCAAAGAACTAAAAGTACAGACAACCAAAGAAGAAATATGTAAATTGGACATCATCAAGATTTAAAACTTTTGTGAGTCAAAGAGACTCACAATCAAGAGAGTTAAAAGGCAATCCATAGGGTAGGGGAACATTTTTGCAGATCATGTATCTGATAAAGGGTTTTCCTGGTGGTTCAGTGGTGAGGAACACACCTGCCAATGCAGGAGACCTGGGTTTGATCCCTGGGTCGGGAAGATCCCCTGGAGAAGGGAACAGCAACCCACTCCAGTACTGTTGCCTAGGATTTCCCGTAGACAGAGGAGTCTGGCATATAGTCCATGGGGCCGCAAAAGAGTCGGACACCACTTAGTGACTAAAACAACAACATATCTGATAAACGACCTGCATCTGGAATTTATAAAGAACACTTACAACTCAGTAATGAAAAGACAAATAACTCAATTTTAAAATGGGCAAAGAATCTGAAAAGGCCTTTCTCCAAAGAAAATATACAAGTGGCCAGTAAGCACATGAGATGTTCAACATCATTAGTCGTGAGGGAAACGTGGATCATGAGATACTATTTCACACTATTAGGATGGATCTAATAAAACAAAGCAAAAAACAGACAATAACAAGTGATAGTGAGGTTGAGAAGAAAATAGAGCCTTGATACACTGCTGGTGGAGCTGTATATAGGCGCAGCCAGTTTGGAAAACAATCTGGCAATTTCTCAAAAGGTTAAACATAAAATGACCATACAACCCAGCAATTCTACTCCTAGTTGTTTCTCCAAGAGAAATGGAAACTCATGTCCACATAAAAACTTGTACATAGAATGCGTGCAGCAGCCTTATTCATAGACACCAAAAAGTGAAACAGCCCAAATATCCATCGACAGCTAAATGAATAAACAC
Organism: Ovis aries; assembly: GCF_016772045.2. Lineage (NCBI taxonomy): Eukaryota > Metazoa > Chordata > Mammalia > Artiodactyla > Bovidae > Ovis > Ovis aries. The sequence goes on along the minus strand of NC_056077.1, from coordinate 2,830,584 downwards.
AATGTGATGTGTCCACACAATGGAATATTATTTGATAATTTGACAAATTAATGCCACACATGAATAAGCCTTGGAAACATTAGCTGAGTGAAAAAAAGGCCTGTCATCAAAGATCGTAAATTATACATTCCATTTCTATAAAATGATCTGAAGTCTCTAGAAAATTGATACAGTAGAAAAATCCATAAGGACAGAAGGTAAATTTGTGCTTTTCTAGGGTTAGGGGTGGGAGGGATGGGGGCCAGAAGAGTTAATACTAGCATGGGGGTTTCTGGGATGATGAAAAATTTCCAAAACTGATGGTGGTGAAGGCTGTAGAACTTGGTGAATTTACTAGAAGCCACTGAATTGTACATTGTGAGTGAACTCACAGTATGTAAACTATCTCAATAAAACGCATGTATTAAGAAAAGGGAAATTAAGTCTATGACCAGTGGTTTTCCAACTTCACAATACCTAAGAATCTTCCAGAATTCTTGTTTAAAATGCCCAATCCTGGACTCCTCCAACCCCAGACTTCTTTCTCAGTGCGTCTGGAGAGGGCCCTGAGGATCTACCTTTTTTTTTAAACCAGTACTCTATTTGATTCTGATACTTTGTGAAACATGGCTGATGTCATGGGTCCTCAGCTTAGGAAGTTTCTAATCTCTCATTCATAGTTGAACTGTTCTTCGGCCACTCCATAATCATTGTCCCATGTGCTTCTTGGAGGGCTGTGATGGGGCTGCTGATGAGGTGATGGGTTCACTTAGGCATCAGGTACAATCCTCACAGGGAGATTTTCAAAGCAGCAGTTAGATCCAAAAAGGGTCAAGAATTGCTACTTGATAGTGTACAGGGAACGGTTTCCCCAAAGTGGGGATTTCATGTAATGACGTCTCCTTTCCCCTAATCACCATGGCTTAGAATCACCAAAGGTAGTCTTAGAGTTAGCTTTACTCCTTCTTACCCGCTGTATTCTGCCCCTAGACCTGTCTATGCTAAGCCCAAATGGCCCCCGCTCCCCAGCTCTCTCCTCTCGTGTCATGATCGCCCCTCCTGCCCAAGCCCCCTGAGTGCCTCCCCTGTCCCAACATCTCAGACCACCAACCGCCAGCCCTGTGAGCATCGCTAGAGCCACAAGGATGGGACGGGACAGGGGCTGGGTGCAGGGCGGGGGCGGTACTGGGTGGGGGGGACGCGGTCAGGGATAGACAACCCAGAGTGGGGTTCCCTGATTTGGGGTGTGAGGGCTCAGTCCTGGGGTCGGGATGGTTGGGGGCAAGGCGGAACGAGGAGAAAGGAGCTTGAATCGCGGATGAAGGACAAGGAGGTAGCCTGAGTGCCGGGAGGCAGAGGTGGGGAGCACCCCGCCCACCCCAGCATCAGTAGCCCTTGGGGACCCCGAGGAGAGCCCGGCAGGGACCTGAGACCCTCCCCGATCCGCTGGGGCCCGTCCTCACCGGGCACCGGCCGGGCGGCGACGGCAGAGGGGCCCTCTCTCTCCGGAGGCCGAGCAGCGGCGGGTCCCTCGGCCTCGGTGTCTGGGGGCCCCCGCCTAGGTTTGGGCAGTCACCTCAGGCTGGGGTCAAGGAACGAACATGCGCAGTAGGGTTTGTGAGGTGCCAGTTCCTTGGGCCAGAGTGGTTTCTCCGGGTCTTCCCCGCGCGGGGCGGAGCTGGCGGTCTGACCAATCGGCGCGCGGGGGCGGGACCATGCGGGTACTGGGCGGGGCTCTCCCAGGGCTGGAGGGTGGGTTTAACTGAGACCATGCGACCTCCCCCAGTGTTTGACATCGGCCCGACGCGGAGGAAGCCTGAGCATTTGTTTAAGGGCCTCGGTCGTCCTCTTCGTTTTTCTGAGCGAACAGAAAGAACTTCCTTTATGTTTATCAAAGCCACTGATTCCTCTCTGCCCCCAGCATCCCTGAGGGCACAGCATCTTTGGCATTGATTGGATTCTCGGTCCAACACTCTCCATTGGTCTCTTCCTCGCTACTGGTACCCCCAAACTCCCACAGGTTCAGTACTTATCTTTCAGTCCGTCTATCGCCCATAGGTCCAGCCCCCACTCACAGCGCACAGTCACTGCCCACTCATTCTCTGACCACCCTGTGTGGTGGGGACCGGGATTGCTCTGGTGCGGGGAGCTGCGAGGCCTGGGAGTGCTCTCCTGGACTCTTGGCGGGTGGCGATCCGAGTGGTCCAGCATCCTCCGAGCTGAGGCCGGCCCTGCCTCTCACCCGCCCTAGGTGCAGCGACGCCCCTGCTCCCCTCCCGCACCGCGCCTGCGCCCTCTGTTCTCCTCAACCCTTTCCAGTCCTCCACTCGCGGCCCCCACCCCGGCCCTTCGCCCGGCTGGAGTCCCCAGTCTTCTGGCTGCGTGTCCTCATGTGGACAGAATGAAGACACTGTTCCTCTAGAAAATGCCACTTCCCTGACACCCTTCCCCTCCGCCTCCCTCCTCTTCCTCTAAGGCTGCTCCTGGGCTCCCTGGGCAGGGCAGGTCCAGGTCCCTTAGGGGCCTGCCCGCCCGGGATGTCAGGCATTTCCTAAGTCCTCTGCAACTTCTCCATCCTGTGTCCTTCAGCTCACACACATTCTCCTGTATCCTCCTCAAGTCCAAACATCAGCAGAACCTGTGTCTGCCTCCCAACGACTCCCAGCTTCCTCCTCGCCCCTGCCTCCCCATCTGCAGATTCCTATCCCCACCCTTGGTTCAGGTTCAGCAGCCAGACTTCCAACACCCTCCAATCCTTTCTCCAGGGGTCACGTCATTTTCTGGGTATTTTCTAGGTTCATTCAAAAGCCTTAGTAAGTTTATTTTCCATTATCTATTAGTAGTCCACTGACTTATTTAACTTATATGCAGAGTACATCATGAGAAATGCTGGGCTGGAAGAAACACAAGCTGGAATCAAGATTGCCGGGAGAAATCTCAATAACCTCAGATATGCAGATGACACCACCCTTATGGCAGAAAGTGAAGAGGAACTAAAGAGCCTCTTGAAAGTGAAAGAGGAGAGTGAAAAAGTTGGCTTAAAGCTCAACATTCAGAAAACGAAGATCATGGCATCTGGTCCCATCACTTCATGGGAAATAGATGGGGAAACAGTGGAAATAGTGGCTGACTTTATTTTTCTGGGCTCCAAAATCACTGCAGATGGTGATTGCAGCCATGAAATTAAAAGACGCTTACTCCTTGGAAGGAAAGTTATGACCAACCTAGATAGCACATTAAAAAGCAGAAACATTACTTTGCCAACAAAGGTCCATCTAGTCAAGGCTACGGTTTTCCAGTGGTCATGTAAGGATGTGAGAGTTGGACTGTGAAGAAAGCTGAGCGCCGAAGAATTGATGCTTTTGAACTGTGGTGTTGGAGAAGACTCTTGAGAGTCCCTTGGACTGCAATGAAAACCAACCAGCCCATCCTAAAGGAGATCAGTTCTGGGTATTCATTGGAAAGACCGATGTTGAGGCCGAAACTCCAATACTTTGGCCACCTGATGCAAAGAGCTGACTCACTGGAAAAGACCCTGATGCTGGGAGGGATTGGGGGCAGGAGGAGAAGGGGACGACAGAGGATGAGATGGTTGGATGGCATCATCGGCTCGATGGACATGAGTTTGGGTGGACTCTGGGAGCTGGTGATGGACAGGGAGGCCTGGTGTGCTGCGGTTCATGGGGTCGCAAGGAGTTGGACATGATTGAGCGACTGAATTGAACTGGACTGAACTGAACTGAATCCACTGACTACTGGTTGTTTCTAATTTATTATGTTATAAATATCTTTGTATACAAATTTGATTATCTCCAATTATCCCCTTTCATAAAATTTCAAAATGAAATAGTTAAAGAAGGCAAATATCTTTAAGGGCTTTTAGAACTTATTGCCAGATTGTCCCTAAGGAAATGCACGAGCTTGGAGTCAGATGCCTGGATTCAAATCCCAGCTCTGGCGGTAGCTAGCTGTGTGACAAGCAATTGCTCCTTTCTGTGTCTCAGTTTTCTCATCTAGTAAATGGGTATCATAATATCACCCACCTCAGGGAGATATTGTGAGAATTCACAGAATAGCATTTTGTGGGCCATGGGTTCCAACGTTTATATTTCTTAGTCCTCTGGTTCTCAGAAATTTTGGTCTCAGAATCCTTTTAAAGAGTGGTTATACTCTTTAAATTATTGAGCAGCTCAAAGAGCTTTTGTTTTTATAGGTTTCATCTAGCAATATTTCCAATATCAAAGTTAATCTGAAAATATAAAATAGCAATGATAAATTCACTGACTATTTTTTTCAAACCAAAAATGAGTGAGAAGAATGGCAGTGTGCTACATTTAAAAAAAATCTATTTGGGGACTTCCTTGGCAGTCAAGTGGTTAAGACTCAGGACTCCCACTGTGGGGGGCATCGGTTCTACCCTTGGTTGGGGAAGTAAGACCCCACATGATTTGTGGCATGGTCCAAAAAACAGTCTGTTTAATATCACATTTGAGAAAAGACTGCTGGCTTCTCATATCTGTGTCTGCCTTCACTCTATAAGAATACATTGATTTGACTGAAGTGCATGAAGAAAATTCAGCCTCAGATTTAAAAAAAATTGGAAAAGAAAGTAGTCTTTTTAGAGCCTTTTCAGATAATTGTGGCTATTCTTCTTTGATACTACACCGACACTCAGAATGTGGTGGTTTTTTGACGGTTAGCTGCAACATGGAATCTCAGATGATGTCAGCGTGTTTTTTGTGTTCTATTACATGAGAACCCACGGATCTATCTTGCACTTTGAAAGGATCTTTTATTCACATGTGATTTTGTAAATCATGTGTTGGTCTTTCCAAACATATTTGTTCACTGACTAGATCTTGTGGCCGTTGACACATCTTATTATACAATATGAAAAAAAAAATGTATAACATTCATGAATATTGCAACTCTCTGGCAATATTGGGAAGTTGTGAAACTAAAGGTGGCAGATACAATCTCTAAAATTGTACTTTTTGCTAAAAGCCTTAGAATTTTATTAGTGGCAACAAATTCTGTCAGTTTGGTGTCACTGCCTTGATTCACACTAAGAACCATCATTGCTTTCGCATCATTGGTGCAAGCTCATTACAGTGAAAAAGGCCACAATTGCCTCAGTATTATTAATACTATGAAATATTCATGGGCCTCCTGCAAGGGCTTTGGGAACCCCTAGAGGCCACCACTTTGAGACCTGCTACACTATTCATTTTTCCATGAACTTGTTCATCTTTTCCTTACTGATTTAAGAAACCTTACTGAATTCAGTCAACCCTAGCATTCCACGTTTGACAGAAACATTATCATTTGCATCTGGTCGGGGAGGTGGTTGGGAAAATTGGTGTATGCATCCACACATCTGAATATTTATTTATTTATTGGCCACGCCTACCCACTTGTGAGATCTTGGTCCCCAACCAGGAATCAAACCAGGGCCCTTGACAGTGCAAGCGGTGCAACTACTACACCACCAGGGAATTCCATATGCAGCTAAATCTAATGGTCTTTTTCAGTTTGAGTTTCTTGTTTTAAAAAAAATCTTCCTGGCCTTCCCTGGGGGTATAGTGGCTAAGAACCGCCTGCCAATGCAAGGGACATGGGTTTGACCCCTGGTCCAGGAAGATTTCACATGCCCTGTGCAACTAAAGCCAGTGTGCCACGATTACTGAAGCCCGAGCACCCTAGGACCTACATGCTGCAACTACTGAAGCCCACGTGCCTGGAACCTGTGCTCCACAACAAGAGAAGCTACCACAATGAGAAGCCCTCGCACCGCAATGAAAAGTGGACCCCTCTCATCCCAACTAGAGAAAGCCTGGATGCAACAACAAAGACCCAGCACAACCAAAAATAGATCAATCAGTGAAGTTTCTTAAAATAAATAAAATAATCCTAAGTAAGTTCTTCCCATATTAGTATTAGTGTGTCAGTGGTACTGAGCAAAGTATCACAAATGGAGTGGCTGAAACAACAGAAACTTCTCATCTGACAGTTCTGGAAGCCAGAAATTTGAGATCAAGGTGTGGACAGGTGGGTTCCTTCTGAAGGCTGAGTTGTTGTTCAGTTGCTCAGTCATGTCCGACTCTTTGCAACCCCATGGACTGCAGCACGCCAGGCTCCCCGTCCTTCACTGTCTCCCTAAGTATGCTCAAACTCGAGTCCTTGGAGTAGGTGGTGCCATCGACCATCTCAGGGCTGGGAGAGAGTCTGTTCCAGGCCTCCCTCCTTGGCTTCTAGACACGTCACCCCAATCTCTGCTGTCACCGTCACAGAGCGTCCTCCCGTGTGCATTTCTGTGTCTGTATCTCCCCTCTTCATAAGGACACCTGTGTTTGAATTAGGTCCACCCTAGCAAAATGGCTGTCTGGGGAGGCCTTACAAATAGCTGTGAAAAGAAGGGAGGTGAAAAGCAAAGGAGAAAAGGAAAGATATAAGCATCTGAATGCAGAATTCCAAACAATAGCAAGAAGAGATAAGAAAGCCTGCTTCAGCGATCAATGCAAAGAAATAGAGGAAAACAACAATCGGAAAGACTAGAGATGTCTTCAAGAAAATTAGAGATACCAAGGGAATATTTCATGCAAAGATGGGCTCGATAAAGGACAGAAATGGTCTGGACCTAACAGAAGCAGAAGATATTAAGAAGAGGTGGCAAGAATACACAGAAGAACTGTACAAAAAAGATCTTCACAACCCGGATAATCATGATGATGTGATCACTAATCTAGAGCCAGACATCTTGGAAAGTGAAGTCAAGTGGGCCTTAGAAAGCATCACTATGAACAAAGCTAGTGGAGGTGATGGAATTCCAGTTGAGTTCTTTCAAATCCTGAAAGATGATGCTGTGAAAGTGCTGCACTCAATATGCCAGCAAATTTGGAAAACCCAGCAGTGGCCACAGGACTGGAAAAGGTCCGTTTTCATTCCAATTCCAAAGAAAGGAAATGCAAAAGAATGCTCAAACTACCGCACAATTGCACTCATCTCACAAGCTAGTAAAGAATGCTCAAAATTCTCCAAGCCAGGCTTCAGCAATACGTGAACTATGAACTCCCTGATGTTCAAGCTGGTTTTAGAAAAGGCAGAGGAACCAGAGATCAAATTGCCAACATCCGCTGGATCATGGAAAAAGCAAGAGAGTTCCAGAAAAACATCTATTTCTACTTTATTGACTATGCCAAAGCCTTTGACTGTGTGGATCACAATAAACTGTGGAAAATTCTGAAAGAGATGGGAATACCAGACCATCTAACCTGTCTCTTGAGAAATCTGTATGCAGGTCAGGAAGCAACAGTTAGAACTGGACATGGAACAACAGACTGGTTCCAAACAGGAAAAGGAGTGCGTCAAGGCTGTATATTGTCACCCTGCTTATTTAACTTATATATGCAGAGTACATCATGAGAAACGCTGGGCTGGAAGAAACACAAGCTGGAATCAAGACTGCCGGGAGAAATCTCAATAACCTCAGATATGCAGATGACACCACCCTTATGGCAGAAAGTGAAGAGGAGCTAAAAAGCCTCTTGATGAAAGTGAAAGAGAAGAGTGAAAAAGTTGGCTTAAAGCTCAACATTCAGAAAACTAAGATCATGGCATCTGGTCCCATCACTTCATGGAAAATAGATGGGGAAACAGTGGAAACAATGTCAGACTTTATTTTTGGGGGCTCCAAAATCACTGCAGATGGTGATTGCAGCCATGAAATTAAAAGACGCTTACTCCTTGGAAGAAAAGTTATGACCAACCTAGATAGCATATTCAAAAGCAGAGACATTACTTTGCCAACTAAGGCCCGTCTAGTCAAGGCTATGGTTTTTTCCTGTGGTCATGTATGGATGTGAGAGTTGGACTGTGAAGAAGGCTGAGCGCTGAAGAATTGATGCTTTTGAACTGTGGTGTTGGAGAAGTCTCTTGAGAGTCCCTTGGACTGCAAGGAGATCCAACCAGTCCATTCTGAAGGAGATCAGCCCTGGGATTTCTTTGGAAGGAATGATGCTAAAGCTGAAACTGCAGTACTTTGGCCACCTCATGCGAAGAGTTGACTCATTGGAAAAGACTCTGATGCTGGGAGGGATTGGGGGCAGGAGGAGAAGGGGACGATCAAGGATGAGATGGCTGGATGGCATCACGGACTCGATGGACGTGAGCCTGAGTGAACTCCAGGAGATGGTGATGAACAGGGAGGCCTGGTGTGCTGCAATTCATGGGGTCGCAAAGAGTTGGACACGACTGAGCGACTGAACTGAACTGAACCAGCAACTTCATCTTAACACGATCATCTTAAGGACTTAATGGCAAAGTTCTTATTTCTAAACGAGGTCACATTCAGAAGCACTGGGGATTAGGACTTGAACTTCTTCGTGTGGGGAGTGGGGACACAATTCAATTCACAGCATTTGCTTTGACTTGTTTCTAATGGTTTGATAATTTCTCCCTTTCCGCACGATTCTCTCATGTTTTGCAATTTATTTATTTTTAAAATATATTGCCAAATTGTTTCAAAACCCTGATAATGCTTAGGGACCTGTCTATAATTTTAATTGATTGAAAATTGAATTTCTCATTACCCCTAATAAATAGGTTTTTTCGGCTTGCGGGATCTTAATTCCCTGACCACAGATCAAGTCCATGTTCCCTGCAGTAGAAGCTGGGAATCTTAAGCACTGGACCACCAGGGAAATCCCCTGGGATTTATGTATTCAACAAATACATGTCTAATAGTGACTAATGTGTATTTCCAAAGGGAAAATTTTATTCTGTGTCAACTGTACTTCAAGGACATTGCTTTTGTAAAAAGTAAGTGTTGTGAAAGGAAGAAAGAAGGGAGGGAGGAAAGAAAGAGGAAGGAGACGGAAGAGGGGCCTGCAGTTGGCATTGAGCTTGATGTGGGAGGACTCTGGAGTGAAGGATATCACCTATGTTCTTCAGATAGCCAGCCATCTGCTGGGTCAGAGATCCTTCCTGGATGGATCACCACCCTCCCCCAACCCCTGCAGAAGACAAGTTAGAGCCGGTGCCCAGGCCTCAAAGGACCCGGGTGGGCTCAGATGGCACCCCCAGGCGCCCCTTCCTTGCCACCAGGAGCATTAGCTGCAGAGTGTCCACGGGTGGGAAACGTGGGTCTGCTCTCCATGGGACAGCATGGGACCCGCATGGGACCCCCATGGGACCTCCCCTGGGACAAGCACAGCGGTTGCGTACACAGAAGGGCTGTTTGGTTTCTCTGGTCTCCCGTTCCCCCCACCCCATTACTGAATAACTAGACCTCCTGTTTATCCTCTGACATAGCTGTTCCAGGGCCAGTTTCACTCTTTGGCCTACCGAGGTGACCCGGATTTAGCCTCAGGCTTTTTGACGTATTTATGAGAGTGAAACAAATATGACGTGACTCAGATGTCCATCCACTGATATGTGGATAAATAAATGCTGGCTATCCCTCAAAGCAGCATTACTCAGCCATGTGCTGTGTCTGTGCTAAGTCGCTTCAGGGTGTCCGACTCTTTGTGACCCTATGGACTTGTAGTCTGCCGGGCTCCTCTGTCTGTGGAATTCTCCAGGCAACAATACTAGAGTGGGTTGCCATTTCCCTCTCCAGGGGATCTTCCCAACCCAGGGATGGAACCCAGGTCTCCCGCATTTCGTGCAGATTCTTTACTGTCTGAGCCACCATAATAAGGGACCAAATACAGATAGCTGTACACCGTGGACGAACCTGGGAGACCTCACCGCTGGGTGAGAGAAGCCAGACAGTAAATGACAAATACAGCATGTTCCATTTATGTGAAACGCAGAGAAAAGGCAAATCCATAGACACAGAAAGTAGACTAGTAGCGGCGGGGGCTGAGAGATCTGGGGGGAAAACGAGGAGTGACCGCTGAAAGGGGACTGGGTTTCTTTGGGGGTTATGACGGCATTCTGTAATTGGATAATGGTGACGGTTGTAAATATACTATTAATAAAAGCCACAAAGCTGTATACTCTAAAATGGTGAATACTGGGAATTCCCTGTTGGTCTAGTGGTTAGGCGGAGAAGGCAATGGCACCCCCACTCCAGTACTCTTGCCTGGAAAATCCCGTGGATGGAAGAGCCTGGTAGGCTGCAGTCCATGGGGTCGCTGAGAATCGGACACGACTGAGCGACTTCCCTTTCACTTTTCACTTTCATGCATTGGAGAAGGAAATGGCAACCCACTCCAGTGTTCTTGCCCAGAGAATCCTGGGGACGAGGGAGCCTGGTGGGCTTCCGTCTATGGGGTCGCACAGAGTCGGACACAAGTGAAGCGACTTAGCCGCAGCAGCAGCTAGTGGTTAGGATTCAGGGCTTTCACAGCCCTGCAGGGGTGTGGTGGCGGGAGGGGAATTCCACCCCTGGTGGGGGAACTGAAATCCTGCAAGCTGTGTGGCCAAAAATTTTTTGTTTAAATAAAAAATGGTGAATATTATGGCATGTGAATTAAATCTCAGTCAAAAAAGAAAAGAAAGAAAAAAAAACCCAGAGAATTCCCTGTGGTGTTTAGGAGTCCATGATTCCATTGCAGGGGGCACAGGTTTGATTGATCTCTGTTCGGGGAACTAGGATCCTGCTCGCTGCCACATGGAACAGCAGATAAAAAGAAAAAGAAAAGAAAAAATAATAAATGTGGGAGTTTTGGATTAGCAGATGCAAATTATTATATGTAAGTTGGATAAACAACAAGGTCCTGCTGTATAGCACAGGCAACTATATTCAATATCCTGTAATAAATCATAACAGGAAAGAATATGAAAAAGAGTATATATATATGTGTATAAGTGAATGACTTTGCTGTGCAACAGCAGGAATTAACACAGCATTGCAAATCAACTCTATGTCAGTAAAATAAATCAAAGCATAGGTGTCATAAAAATATCAGCTGTTGTCCACAGTAAATCGGAAAACGGGCAGGTGTGATAAATCCCACATATCTGGTGTGAGAATTGTTGGTGTGTGACTGTGAGCGCAGGAGAGGAAAAGCAGGGTGCTTTTTCCTTGTCAGGGCTTCAGAGCACAGAGGCCCCAAAGGGCTCCCCATGGGCTGAGAGGTGGCCCGGGCCAGGCAGCCCTGGAGAAGGGCCAGGAGCCTGGTTGGGGTGGGGATGGTTCAGGGCTGCTCAGGTTAGAGCTGGGCATCCAAGGACCCTGAATCCTGGGATTCAGAGACCAGTTCTGTAACAGAGTCAGGCACATTCGATGAATTTATTTTTTTACCCACAAGTTGATTTTGCTCAAACCCCAAAGATAAAATGTTGCTTCAAAGAATTCCTGACCCCAGGAAGGTGGACTCTCCAGTCTGCAGGGAGCTGGGAGAGAATTCCTTTCAATACATTTTAGGGTTCTTGTTCATTTTTACCTGCAAGAGAAGCAGGTGGGGTCAGGCAGGGCCCAGAACTGACCACAGGAGGACAAAGGTGGCCAGTTGGGTGGGGCCACTAGGGCTACAGGCCAATGGAGGGAGTCCCACCACCTTCTCCCCGCCGCACCTGTGCCTCCCCCAAACCACACTCAGACCTCCCTCTTACTCACACACTCCCCATCCCTACCTGCGGTCAACCTAGGACTTCTGAGGTCTTTCAGTGTTCCTCTTCCAGGCGTAAACGGCTATCCCAGCGAGCACTACTAGCGCAGCACACGCCGCAGGCCCTATGGCCATCAAACCCACAGACATAGACCCTTTTGCCTATAAGGGGGGAATGAGGTCAGGTGACCTGAGTGACACCAGGGTGACCCCACAGGATGGAGACAGTGAGGGGATTGTGGGGCTCGGGGTCCCAGACTGACGGGAGAAGGTGCAGGAACCAGAGAAAAGACAGGGCCGCTCAACGAGATGGCCCCATCCCTGCCCCCCCCACCCCCAGCTGAGCAGAAAGAATAAGCTCTAAGGCAGATGCCGGCCTTGCCCCTCCCTCTGCAGTAACAATCCGGTAATTTCAGGGCAGCGACTTGGCCCTCATGGAGACGGCACCCTCTGCCTCCTGGACTGGTGGGAGGAAACAACTGCCCAGAGGGTGGGGGGCACCTGGGACAGGACTGCCTGGGGGGAGCCCTTCTGGGTGAGCCAGGCATGGGCTCTAGGGTCTGGGGCGAGGGGGGCACTCTCGCTCCTCAAGCCAGACCCGGGCTCCCAGCAGGGGGTGAGGGCCGAGGGGTCCCTCAGGTTCCCTGAACCTCCTGGTCTGTCGCTGGGGATGTGCTGGGGTCTCAGTCCAAGGGAAGCAGTCGCTCCACCCTCACCCCCAGGTCCCTGGAGACTTTATCTGTTCTGGAAACAACCAGGGTCTTGCTCTTGTGCCGGTAGCTGTTGGCTGGGCCTGGTCAGGTCCGGCTGGTTTTGAGCGGTGGACTTGTCTCTCACCATGAAGAAGATTATCCCGTTTTTCACGTCTGTCATCTTCTCAAGGTATCAGAGTTCACCCCTGTAGGGGGACACCTGTCATCTTCCTTCCCACACACTCTGACTCCCCCAAGGTCCCCCGGCTCCTCCCGCAGAGACTGAGGCCCCTCCCCAAACCCTTCTGGAGGGGTCGCCCAGACAAGAGACAAGTGCCACTTGCCTGGAGCTGACCTTGGGGGGATGGGGGTCCTCTGGAAGGTGACAGTGGGGTGTAGGCTGGGCCACCCCAGGGATTGCTGGGTCTGGAGAAAGGAGAATCTAGGTCCCCTCCCCCCCCCCACTTCCTGCCCAACTGCCCCCACCCTGAGCCTGGCAGGTACCCCCACGTGTTGGTGGATCAGCAATCCCACTCGGGTCCCCAGTCTGGCACCCCCTCACCTTTCGAAGGAAGCCGAGCTCTCTCCTCTCCGACTCTCAGCTCTAACTAGGCCAGATCAGCAAATGGACTTGGTACTATTTCCTTTCTCCTCCCTCCCACGCCCCGCCCCGCACCACCACAGCTTCTCAGAAAAGCAGTAGCTTCCCGGAAAGTACGGTTCAGAGATCATGCAGGCGTAGTTGCTCAGTTGTGACCCCTATGGGCGGTAGCCTGCCAGGCTCCTCTGTCCATGGGATTCTACAGGCAAGAATACCGGAGTGGATTGCCGCGCCCCGCTCCAGAGGCTTTTCTCAACCCAGAGATCAAACCTGCGTCTCTCACATCTCCTGTATTGGCAGGCGGGTTCTTTACCACTACCGCCACTGGGAAGCAATGGTTTGTTCTCTTTCGTCTGCTCTGCAACAAAAGCTTTTAAAGGTACCAGCTGTGAGACAACTCAGGGCTCCATGGGTGCAGATGAGGGGGAGAGGGAGTGCCCAGCACTTGGGCGGGCTTCCCAAGTAGCTGGTAAAGGAGGCATGGAGAGGCTGTAGGCCACAGACTGCAGAAAATGGAGCCAAAGGCCCCATAACTTGGAGCTGTTTGGAGAGGAGGCTGAGCTCGTGCGTAAACACAGCTGCAAGTCCAGCCGCTGAGTCCAGTCCCTCCCCACTCAGTAGCCTCCAGCTCCTACTGATCAGAATCCCTGTAGCCAATAGGTTTGGCAGCAGACATTTACTCTGGGAGGTCCCAGCCAGGAGCCTTCAGTCCTGGGAGACTTCCTGGAGGAGGTGACAATTGGTCTTGGGAGGGCAGTGACTTGAGGAGGGCTGTGTCCTGGGGAGGGCTAGCTAGCAGGAGGAAGCCTGAGGCTTTCTGGGGACAGGTCCTGCAGGGCAAAGCCCGGAGTCTCTGATACATACAAAACACCCCTCATCTTACCATCCACCACCCACCACCCATGTATCATCTACTTGCCTATGTTGGCAGAGAATACCGACTGCCTGATGCATGTGCCTTGACAACCGGGAGAACAGAGTTGCTCTTTTAATGCAAGGTTTTTTCACTGTTACTTTAAGTAATATCCTATAGATGGACATTTAGGTTTATCCCATTTTTTTCATATTATGAATTTGTGCCAATACTATGCATGCATGGATGTCTCCTTCTGACCTTCAGCTGGCATCATGCTCTGTGGCCTCTCCAGGGAGCGGCTCCCACCAATGTTCCGAGGGCTCTGTGGTGTGGGGTACCAGCTGAGGGAGTGCCACTTTATATTTTTGTAAAATACGTTTACATTTTTATAAAGAACGTTTGCATTTTTAGAAAATATTTATATTTTAATAAAATACATTTATATTTTATAACATGCTTATTTTATAAAATGTTTACATTTTCATGAAATACGCTTATAATTTTAAGTGATAGGATTTTGATTGGTTGGTCTTTTATAAAATATAAAATATTTATATAAAATATGTTTGTATTTTAATGAAATTATGTTTATATTTTATGAAATACATTTGTAATTTTTAAGTGATGGGACTTTGATTGGTTGGTCTTTTATTTTCAGTGTTTAGGGGTTTTTTTCCCCTCAGTTTTTTTTTTTAAGATTAAAAAAGTGTCATACTTCATTTGAATTTTCATGAAGCCTCAACTGCTAAGAAATAAAGGTAGTGCTCTAAAAAAGCTCTAGAAACCCGCAAGTTGCAGAGAACATCCACCCAGAGAAGAAAGGGGTGGGGAGCACAGTGCATCCTGGTCTGGGGCTTACCTGTATGTGTGAGCTTCCCAGGGTTGCTGTAACAAATTGCCACAACGTGGCTCAAACAACAGGAATTTGTCTCCCGCAGTCTGGAGGCCAGAAGTCCTAACTCGAGGCATTGCAGTCTCCCACCCTTCCAGAGGCTCTGGGGGAGGAGTCTCCCAGGCCTCCCAGCACCTGGTGGCTGCTGGCATCCCTTGGTTTGTGTTTGCATCCCTCTTATCTCTGCCTCCATCTTCCTACAGCCTTCTCTCCTGTGCATCCGTCTCCTCTCTCAACTCATGGTGATTTTGTCTGGAGATCCTTCACTAGTTACCTCTGCCAAGCCCCTGGCTCTAAACAAAATCACATTCTGAGGTTCCAGATGAACACGAAGTTTGGAGGGGCCATTAGTCAACACATTACACTGTAGGATACAAATTACATTTCAAGGAAAAATTAAGAAATCTTTCTGGGGACTTCCCTGGTGGCTCAGGGGTAAAGAATCTGCCTACCATTGCTTGAGACGCGGGTTTGATCCCTGATCCGGGAAGATCCCACACGCGGTGGAGCAACTGAGCCCAAGTGGCAAAACTGCTGAGCCTGTGCTCTAGAGCCCAGGAGCGGCAACAAGAGAAGCCACTGCAATGAGAAGCCAGGGCACTGCAACTAGTGAGTAGCCCCCACTCACTGCAGCCAGGAAAAAACCTGAGCAGCAACGAAGACCTAGCATGGCCCAAAATAAATAAATAAATACAATTTTTAAATTAAAAAAAAAAAAACAATCTTTTACGAGGTTTCATGAAGATTGAAGGGGAAGCCCAGAGGCTGGGAGCCTGGAGAGGAGACTGTCTGTAGAGTCCAGAAATGAAAACACTTGTCCCCACGGTAACCTGCATACTAATGTTGACAGCAGCACTATTCACAATAGCCACAAGGTAGAAACAACTCAAAAGTCCGTCAGTGAATGCATGGGTAAACAAAATGGGATATATATACATTCAACGGGGCATTATTGTCATAAAAAATGCTGACACGTGCTACAACATAAACCTTAGAAACATTATGCTAAGTACAACAAGATGGGTGCTAAAGGACAGATAGACTCCACCCTGTGAGTGCTGGGGTGCACACAGCAGGCCTCATATACTTTCCCAGCTTTAAGAGTGCAGAAACAGCCTGCATCGGCAACAGAGACGTCAGTGGTTTAATGAACGGGGGGATCTTGACACATCTGAGCCTTTCCTGGTGGCTCAGACAGTAAAGAATCTTAATGCAGGAGACCTGGGTTTGATCCTTGGGTCAGGAAGGAAAATTTCCTTCCCCTTGAGAAGGAAATGGCTACCCACTTCAGTATACTTTCCTGGAAAAGTCCATGGATGAGGAGCCTGGCAGGCTATACAGTCCATGGGGTTGCTAAGAATTGGACACAAGTGAGCATCTTTCACTTACATGTCTGAGCAAGGTCCTGGGGCAACCACCTCACCATGTGGGGTTGACAGTGAGCAGGATAAAGTGGCAGCCTTGGCTCCCTGGCACACTTCTTAGTGCCCCTTTAATAAGAACAATCACTAGCTGGGTCCTGGGGGCAAGTACGTAAGAAGGTCAGTCTTGTGCTTAAGATGCAAGTGAAGCAGGCGCTGGCCTGCACAGGGAGCAGGCCGTGCACAGGGCATGCACAGGGCATGCACAGGGAGCAACAGAACAGCCCTCTTGAGGGGCCCGACTGAGCAATGAGGAACCTAGAGCTGATGCAGGAAAGGGTCCCCTTCTAGGGCCCGACAGTGGGCTGTTGTCTAACACTCAGAAATGAATTGTCTGAGGAGGCACACATGCTGACAAAGCAAGAGACTTTACTGAGGAGGGGTGCCTGGGCAGAGAGCCGCAGGGTAAGAGAACTCAGGGGTCTCAAGGTCAGCAGTCTCGGGGTTTATGGTGATGGGGTTAGTTTCTGGCCAGTCCTTCTGACTCAGGGTGCTTCTTGGTGGCCAGCGCGGTGCTCAGCCAAGGTGGATTCCAGGAAGAAGGATTCTGGGGGACACATGGACTGGTGTCTCCTTTTGACTTTTCGTTAGTTCTTTTGTTTGGCGGTGGCTTGTTAGTTTCATGTTCCTTATTAGGCTCTCCTGTTGTAGAATAACTCATGCCAATGGTAACTGTGGTGCCTGGCCAGGATGGACAGTTTCAGTCAAAATAGGCAAATTCACAGAGAGAAAACAGAATAGAGTTTACCAAGGGCTAGGGGGTAGGAAAGTGAAAGAGGAGAGTAAAAAAGTTGGCTTAAAGCTCAACATTCAGAAAATGAAGATCATGGCAGCCGGTCCCATCACTTCATGGGAAATACATGGGGAAACAGTGGAAACAGTATCAGACTTTATTTTTTGGGGGGCTCCAAAATCACTGCAGATGGTGATTGCAGCCATAAAATTAAAAGACGCTTACTCCTTAGAAGAAAAGTTATGACCAACCTAGATAGTATATTGAAAAGCAGAGATAATACTTTGCCAACAAAGGTCCATCTAGTCAAGGCTATGGTTTTTCCATGGTCATGTGTGGATGTGAGAGTTGGACTGTGAAGAAAGCTGAGCGCCGAAGAATTGATGCTTTTGAACTGTGGTGTTGGAGAAGTCTCTTAAGAGTCCCTTGGACTGCAAGGAGATCCAACCAATCCATCTTAAAGATTAGTCCTGGGTGTTCGCTGGAAGGACTGATGCTGAAGCTGAAACTCCAGTACTTTGGCCACCTCATGCGAAGAGTTGACTCATTGGAAAAGACCCTGATGCTGGGAGGGATTGGGGGCAGGAGGAGAAGGGGACGACAGAGGATGAGATGGCTGGGTGGCATCACCGACTCGATGGACATGAGTTTGGGTGGATTCTGGGAGTTGGTGATGGACAGGGAGGCCTGGCGTGCTGGGATTCATGGGGTCGCAAAGAGTCGGACACGACTGAGCGACTGAACTGAACTGAGAGGGTAGGAAGTAGTTATTGTTTAACAAGTACAGAGTTGGGGGATGAAAAAGTTCTGGAAATGGATAGTGGTGATGGTCGCACAACACCATGAATGTATTTAATGCCACAGAATTGTACATTCAGAAATTAGTTTAAATGGTAAAATTTATATTCATGTGCACTTTACCACACACAAAACAGCTACACTGTAGTGACACTCCTGACCTATGAGGTTAGCCAAAACGGAAACGCACTGCGAGGCAGTCCGTTGGTGAAGCAGTGGGGAACAGGCCCTCTCATATTCTGCCAGTGGGAATGCAAACTGGTACAACCCTTACGGAGAGGGATCAGTCCTTACTAACAAAACTACATTTGTCTTTACCTTTTGCCCTAGCAATCCAACTTCTAGGAATTTCCCTTGAAGATACTGTTGCAACGCTATAGCCTTGTAGCCTAATAGGCTCCTCTGTCCATCGGATTTTCCAGGCAAGAATACTGGAGGGTAAAAAAAAAAAAAAAAAGAACACTGAAGGGATCGCCATTTCCTCCTCCAGGGGATCTTCCAGATCGGAATCGAACCCCGGTCTCCTGCATTACAGGCAGATTCTTTACCACTGACCCACCTGGGAAGCCTACCTTGAAGATATACACCCCGACAAATATGAAAATATGTATGCACCTGGTTACTCACTGCAGCATGGTTTGTGATCACAAAACACTGGAAACAATTTAGGTGCTCAGATATAAAAGAGTGGGGCTTCCGTGGTGGCTCAGATAGTAAAGAATCCGCCTGCGATGCAGACCTGGGTTTGACCCCTGGGTTGGGAAGATCCCCTGGAGAAGGGAATGGCTATCTATTTCAGTTTTCTTGCCTAGAGAATTTCATGGACAGAGGAGCACGGTGGGCTATAGTCCACAGGGTTGAAAAGAGTTGGACATCACTGAACAACAAACACTTTTACACCTTTTCACTTTCACAAACTAGAAATTTCATGAGAAAATTGGTTCACTCCTTCTTCACTAAATGACCTGAATCAGATCAAAGTCAGTGTTGGCAGTAATGCAGCTACTGGGCAGAACGTGTCTCTTCCTACTGTACACTGAGAACATGTATCACTTCCCTGGTCTTCCTGCCAAAAATGTGTAACCTGCATTTTAAAACTATGATGAAACATCAGACATACCCACATTGAGGGACCTTCTACAAAATAAATGGCTTGTACTCTTCAAAGATGGTAATGCCACGAATTACAAAGAATCTGCAACCCTTCTGGATTAAGATGTCTAAGAACACAACATTTATGATTTTGAATTTTCTTTTGCTATTCAGGATATTATCAGAACAATGGATAACACCTCTATATAAAGTTTGTGGATTATTTCAATGTTACTTTATTTTGAAAACTGTACTGTGGATATGTAGGTTTCCCAGGTTGCACAGTGGTAAAGAATCCACCTGCTAATGCAGGAGGTGCGGGTTTGATCCCTGGTTTGGGGAGATCCCCCTGGAGTAGGAAATGGCAGTCTGCTCCAGTATTCTTGCCTGGGAAATTCCATGGACAGAGGAGCCTGGTGGACTATGGTCCATGGGGTTGCAGAGTTGGACACAACTGAACAACAGAGCACAAAGACTGTGGATATGTAAATGAACTTGTAGTTCTCATAATTCATCCCTTTCTCATAGGAATAGGATGTTCTCACAAGCATTAAATGCAGTGATTCACAATCAGAACTTAGCACAAAATATTCAGTAAATACAGGTGAAACTATTTACCTCAGATTGGGACTTGAATCCATGTGCTGGGATTTGAACCCAGCCAAAACCCTGCTTGGGACTCTAACCCACAGCTTTCCAACTGAGATTACACACCTGGTTTCAGGACCTAATGAAGCTCAGGTTCTTGGTGTCTCATGGCAAAAAGAACTCAGTAGATCAGGATGGCGGGGCGGGGGTGCAAACGTGCACCTGTGGCTGATCCCTGTCGTGTGGCAGGGGCTACCACATTGTTGTGAAGTGATTGTCCTCCAATTAAATCAATAAACTAAAAAAAAAAAAAATCTCAGCGAGAGATAGTGATATGTAAAAGTTAATTTATTTAGAGAGAAACTCAATCCACAGAGTGTGGGCCATCTCAGAGGGTGAGTGCAGCCTCACAAGGTGGTGTAGTTAGCTTTTATGGACTGGGTAATTTCACAGGCTAATGAGTGGGAGGATTCTTCCAACTAATTTGGGCAAGGGGCAGAGATTTCCAGGAATTGGACCACTGCACAGTTTTTGGTCTTTGATGGTTGGCCTTGAACTGTCATGGGGCCTCTCCATGGGTCATCTAGCTCACTGATATGTTAAAATGAGTGTATACTGAGGACAATTCTAGTCAAATTTGACTTGTCTGCATCTTGAACCCATTTAATTCTAATCAGTGTTTATCTTGGGTCCTCAGGATATTATATCATTTTTTGATTGTGTCCCACCTCCTACCCTCCTATCTCTTGGGAAGAATATCATCGAGAATTTGGTTACAGGAAAGGGTCTTACTGAAGGTAATGGGTTTTAAGAAACTATCACCCTTCACCCTCACCTGAGAAATATCAGCTTAAGCCCAGAAAGGACAGGCTTTTCCACTTTGCCATAAATCACTCCAAAGGTGCATCCAACTCCAGGAAGCACTTGCCAGGAGTTCAAGAAGGTAAGATTACATCAGCCCTGGCACCTTTAAGCCAAAGCTACAGCTCCTACACCAAGCAGTAGGTTGCCCCGCTCCAGCATATGAGGTGAGTTATCTTTCCACGATTACAAAGAAAACCTAGTAACATCAGATACAAAGTCAAAGGGGCCACAGTTCATTAAGTGGCTGCTGGTATAAGCTGCCCCCACCCCCACCCCAAACAGAGATAACCCAGACGACTGGCCTGCCTCAAAAACTCAGCTTCTCCCAACTCTGCTCCGAGGGAGACTAGCTGGTCCTCAGGCTGAAGCAAAACGGACTTAAAAACATTAACTTAAGACATTCTGCACAGGGCTGACAAGCTTGGGGCGGGGTGGGGGTGGGGGTTGTAATGTTTTTACCCTGCCACGTATGTAACACGCTTCATGTTCTGCAGGAGAAAACTGCACCTCTGTCTGGCCCCTTACTCGCAGTCATAAAAAAAAAAAAAAATCATTCCTCAGGGGCAGCCAGCCCGGTTCAGCGGATGGAAGCTGCGAACACCACGGTCTGCTGGCTCAGCTCTTGGCTCAGGCCCTGGGCCTGTAGCTGGGCTCTGGGATAACCCGGGTGTCCGCCGCCCAGGGTCCGGGGGGCGGGTACTCCTGGGTCCGGAATGATAGGTGCAGCACAGCCCCCGGGCTCACCCCGGGAGGCGTGCGGTCACTTGGAGGAAGCGGTATTATTGGCCTCGGGCCCATTGCCTCCTAACATGAGGAGACAAAATGGCGGCCTCGTGGGGGCGGGGGAGAGCGAAGCTACCTCCGGGTTCCACGCCACACTAGAACTACAACTCCCAGCATGCTCTGGGCCGAAGGCGGGAGCGATCGAGGGCTAGCGACGCTAGGCCCTGTGTCCTCCTGCTCCCCGTCGGAAACCCCCTGGAATGCGTTGCTTCCTCCGGGCCGCTCCCGAGACCCTCCTCGCAACTGCCTGACGGGAATCGTAGTTCATCGACAACAGAGTTGACTCTCCTTCGGGACTCAAGAAACTACACATCCCGTGCTGATTCGGCGCCTGCGCACAAGGCCGCGGAGCGTACTACGGTTCCCGGCGGGCCTTGCGACGCGCGCGGTTGCGTGCTGACGCGTTTAGTTGGTCGTGCTGACGTGCAACGCGGCCCAGGCGGGGTGCGAGTGGCGCAGTCGGAGCCCGCTGCGGCCCCTGAGGAAGCGAGGAGGCGGCGGTGTCGGCTGAGTCGGGCGGACCGGCGAGGCAGGGCCGCTGCTCCAGGCCCCGAAGGACTCAGGAGCTCGATCTGCGGCAGCACCTCTCCCCCTCGGAGGCGGCGGGTGGAGGCGGCGGCGGGTGAGAGGGTGAGGGAGCGAGCGAGCCGGGTGGGGGAGGGGCGGCGGCCCCGGCGCCAGGCCAAAGCGCGCGGAGAACGGCCCAGGCCGCCGCGCGCACGCGCGCTCGCCGCCCCTAGCTCGCGCGGACGTCCCCGCTCGCCTGCCTCCCCTCCCCCTCTCCCGCGGTTCCTGTCGCGCGCGGGCTTTTATTCCCCCTCCCCCATGGCAACGACGCGCGCCGCCGAGTGCACTTGGGCTCGCGCGCGTTCTCGGCGAGGAGTGGGTAGCGCGCGACTCGGGCTTCTCGTCTCCCAGACGCGTGCGGCGACGAGGCCCTGTTGCAGCTGTCCTTGCCGACATCTTGTTTGCGGGGAGGGGGCTGCGGCGGCGGGGGCCGGCTGTCGGCTCCTTTGCCCCGCGCCTCGCCGGCGTCCGGCCTGTCCGTCCCTCCCCGGGGCTTGGGGTCTGGTCCTGAGCCTCCCAGACTACCGGGCGCCGCGCAGCCCCCTCCCCCATCCCTCAAGGCCGAAAATAGGTCTTGGCGGCTCAGCCTGTGCAAAAAAGGTCTTGAACTAGATATCTCCTCGATTTAGGCAGTTTGGATTCGTTACTGTCTGCCATGAAGTATTAAGCGAAGCATTCAAAACGTTTTTTTTGTTTTTAATTAAGTACTCAGTCTAGGTATGTTAAGGCAGACCACGTGCTCTTTTCTTTTCTTGCACCTTTTCATGGTCTCCAAAGTTGTGTTGAAGCTGGGAAGGCGGCTGCCAGCCCTTTCTTGAGGAGAAAGCGCAGGGTTTTATTATAATTTGACTCAAAACTCTTCCAGACCTCGGTTTTCACGCAAACGCTTATGTAAGATATCTTTTGGGTCAAAAATTTTTAAAGTTGTGTTGTGTTTCCTTTTGAGTGTGTTGAATCTAGGCACTCTCTTACTGAGCTAGTACTTCAGCTTTCTGGGTTCCATAGTCCCTCGTCAGCTACTGTGGTGCCCCAGTGCTGAACTTGATGTGCTTACGTATTAGTTTCATTTTCCTGCACTCTCCGCTCCCTTTTTCCTGCGTTTCTTTCCTTGACTGTCGTAATACTGAATTTTAAGACTCCTTTTGTCTTGTTTAACATGTGATAATTCTCCAACAGAAAAATGCTTTTTATCTTCTTTTGCAGCTTGCTTTTCATCTGCCTTTAGCTTTGGTGACTTTTGCATGCCCGTAGTCCGTGGATCCTAGTTTAAGTGTCTCCATTTGGGTTTTGGTGATTTGTGTATATGTATTATCGATACACTCCTCCTGTCTATCTGTCCTTTGTGAGCATTGTCTTGGATGCCATGGTATTTCTGTTTTTTGTTTGTTTTCTTTGCTGGGTCATTTTCTAAAAGTAGTTTGTTGTGATTGAATACCCTTTGCTTAGCAGCTGCTGGTTATCCTTTTCCAGGGAGTGGGAGGATTATTGTGTGAGGTGGTATGGAAGTGTGGGTGAATGGTTAAACTGAAAAATTAATTGCAGGTCAGAAGCTTTCTGCTAGGGAAGCAGAAACTAGGTAGGGTATAGAGAGCCAGAGAAAATCTAGCTTAAGAGCAAGGAGAAATTTTGAGAAAGTAAACGTGAAGGTTGGAAGATTTCTTGTACTATAAAGAAATTTTTCGTTTCACACAGTTCCACTTGCCTTTCCTAGATTTAGCATCATCCTTTACCCCAATATGGTTATTTTTTTGTTTTGTTTTCAGATCTCTAGAGTCTGCAACTGGGATTGGGTAGGGACCCAGCCTTAGAGTTGGGGGGGAAGGGGTACCAAACTGTTCTAGAGTTGAGCTGTCTTCTTTTCATTCAACATCTACCTGTAAAGGGGGAGGTTGGTACATTTTCCCAGGTGTTTATGTTTCTTCCAGAGTATTTTAAATGGAACTTTTCTTTTTATCCAGTTCTGTGTTTTTTTTCTTCTGCCTTCACTAATATCTCAACTTTGTTCCTTGGGTTCTTTTCCTGGGGTCCTTTTCACTCACACATTTCCTTTGTGAAACTATCTTGGACAGGAGGAGTTGGAGGAAAAAAAAAGTACATAGAGCAGGAGAAAGGAATAGTCTGTGTAGTCAAGAAACCTAATCAGAAAAAAACTAGCATTTGAGGGTTTCTTCAGAGTCATGTGGGGCTGGATGAGAAAAACTAGGCAGTAAGGTAATGAAGGGACTGTTAAAGTCAGCAGTTTGACTTTAATGAAGGTGAGGGAGAAAGAGTGGGGTTTTTGTGACTAAGTGTAGGGAAAGGATGTAGAGAAGGTATGGGGAACAGTTGGACTAGAGGAGACTGCTTTGATACATAGAGAGTTTGAGTTGGAAACGCAATCTTTTCGTAGGAGCTAGGGAGACTTGGGTGAGCCACAAACCATGTGAGAAATCCTATTGGGAAGGAAATTGAAGAAATAACATATCAGTCAGGATAGTTGATATGCCTCTTACCTGAGAGATGATGTATATGAGGATTATGTATCCAGGCTTCATGTGTTTCTGTAGTGCGTGCTGGCCTTTTAGGTTAGGCCTCCTTTTGGATATCAAGGGGTTCTCGAGTCAATTTGTAGTCATAATTTCTGGCTACGTTCAGGGTAGCTAGCCTGAAATGCCTAGGTCAGTTCTTGGAAGACTCTAGACTTGACTGCAGGCCCTTGTGTGCCACAGATCTCTCTCTCTCTCTCTCTGTTTTTATTTTTTGTTGGTGTTTGTTGTGCCCTGTTTGGAGGCCTCAGTCAGTTGCCAAGGAATCAGAGTAGTTGGTAAAGATATCACTTGTGCATATTGGGTTCAAAGTAGAATAAAGGGATAGTGTGGAGAAATTTGGGAGAAATGGGATCTTTGGGGGTGGGTAAGGAAAAGCTAGGTACAAACAGAAGTGGCTCTTGCACACTGAGGGTAAAGACTGTAAGAGCTGGTCTTGATTTGGTAGAAAGTGAGGGAAGGATGAAGGAAGGGTTTGTTTAGGAGACCAGGAGGATTATGCAGCCAAAGGAGGTTTAGTGTGGAGAGACCTGTTGAAGTAGGGTTGAAGAAGAGCAGGGATTTGGGTGGTGGTGAGTGGCTAGTTTGGGGCCAGGGGCCTGACCCGTGTCTCCCCGCTCCCCCTCAGGAGCGGTGGTGCCCCCCCGGGCACGGGGCCATGTACAACGGGATCGGGCTGCCGACGCCCCGGGGCAGCGGCACCAACGGCTACGTCCAGCGCAACCTGTCCCTGGTGCGGGGCCGCCGGGGTGAGCGGCCTGACTACAAGGGAGAGGAGGAACTGCGGCGCCTGGAGGCTGCCCTGGTGAAGCGGCCTAATCCTGACATCCTGGACCACGAGCGCAAGCGGCGCGTGGAGCTGCGATGCCTCGAGCTGGAGGAGATGATGGAGGAGCAGGGGTGAGGGAGGTCTGGGGGAGAGCCACATACCCAGCGAGTGCAGAGCTGGGGAGTTAGGTGGGCTGTAGGGAGTGTTGGGCAAGTTGAAAGAGGCCTGGAGAGGAGTGAGTTGTAGGAGGGGAGGTGGTAAAGAAGCTAGCAAATTGAAAGGAGTTGAGGGGCAGTTCAAAGTGGAACCTGTGTCTGGAACATAAAAGGGAGCCTGAGGGAGTCTGAATTATTTAGATGAAGGCACAGGGGGAAAGAGAGGGGCCATTGAGAAAAACATGCTTTAAGGGAGAGGTGGGGAAGCAGACTAGGCAAGACACAAGAGCTTGGTAAGCTGATATGTTGTCGTCATTGGTAGAGAAAAGGAAGGTGAATGGATGTGAGGGTCGAGGCCTTGGAGAGTAGCAAAGGAAGACAGGAAATTGGAATAACACCTGGATAAAGGGGATCATGAGTTGGGTAGGGAAGTGAAATTTGTGGAAAACGAGCATGTTCAGGCAGAAAACCTTTTAGAGCAGTGGTTTTCAAACTTCAGCAGTGGCGTCCCCCCTGTTTTTGTTTTTGTTTTTTTGTTTTGTTTTTTTAACAATGCACGTTACTTCAGAATCCCATGAAATGAAAGACCTGTTCATGTTGATTGAAGTTGGGGAGGAACACTTGGAACTCTGCCTGCTTAACTTTCCTCTTTTGGCCCTGGAGTGTAGCATGTTTAAAATCCACTGTTCTAGAGGGTGTAGTCAGTGGAGGGAAGAAAGATTACAGGAAAAGAGCAGAATTTGATAGGAGGGCCCTTTGGGTGACAGTGAGTGAAACATTTAATGTGTGCATGGAAAGGGAAGGGGTCCTGCTGGGAACGAGGGAATTGTAAACCCAGGTCTGGGGAGAGTGTCTGGTCAGGCTCTAACCCTGAAGGCTTTTGTTCTTCAGGTACGAGGAACAGCAAATTCAGGAAAAAGTGGCGACCTTTCGACTCATGTTGCTGGAGAAGGATGTGAACCCTGGGGGGAAGGAGGAGAACCCAGGGCAGAGGCCAGCGTGAGTGTTTCCCTCTCCATTTTCTCTGGACTCTCTTCTGCTTTTGCTGTTTTCTCTCCTTACTGTGGACATTCTCCCTGCTCTTGTCTGCCTTTTCTCATGGCTGTTTGGTCCATGCCTGCAATTGTGTGAATATGGCTCTGCGTTTTGTTGTCTATCTCCTTTAGACCTTTGACTTTTTCTCCTCTAGGGTAACTGAGACTCACCAGTTGGCAGAATTGAATGAGAAGAAGAATGAGCGACTCCGAGCTGCCTTTGGCATCAGTGATTCCTATGTGGATGGCAGCTCTTTTGATCCCCAGCGTCGTGCTCGGGAAGCTAAACAACCAGCTCCTGAGCCTCCCAAACCTTACAGGTACATGAGATTAGTGTCAGTTTCTCTTCCTAATTCTAAGTGCTTTGCTCCATTTTTTGTGTGTGGATTATTTCTTTCATATTCTTCAGATTTTGTTCTGAAGTTGAAATGTCTCAGAAAATCCATCTTAGCACCCATCTTTGCTTCTTTTCATTTTCACTCAGCCTTGTCCGGGAGTCTAGCAGTTCTCGTTCACCAACACCAAAGCAAAAGAAGAAGAAAAAGAAGAAAGATAGAGGACGGTAAGTTAGTTGGAAAGTTATTTTAGTAGCCAGAGGACCGCACCTGTCAGGCTTTTTCTCCTTGGAAATAGAAAATTTCTATTTCTAGGAAGCAGGAGGGAGTTGTCAGGAAAGTCAGGGAAGAGGAGTTACCATTCAGGTCTCAGCTGAGAGAAAAAATATGTTTGCTGCTTCAGTGGGAAGGGTTGATTATGTAGCTCTGCAGGACTGATGAGAATTTTGGTACTGTACTCTCTTTTGAGGTTTGTTGTTATAGGTACTTATGCTGCTTAGAGAGTAAAGTTCTGGGTGTAGATCTGGCACATAGGTGCTGTTGGAGTTGTTCTGTGCAGCCTTCTGAGGATGGATCGTATGTAGGGTGGGCCAGGGAAGGAGGCAAGCTGAATGACCCTGTTTCTGAACCCATGTTTAGCAGGTCAGAGAGCAGCTCTCCTCGACGAGAGAGGAAGAAGAGTTCTAAGAAGAAGAAGCACAGGTATGAGGTGGGAGTACATGGAGTGATGGGAGAAGCTTAGTGAGTTCAGGCATAGATAATGGTTTATGTTTTATTTATTTATCTTTTATCCATAGGTCAGAATCTGAATCCAAGAAAAGGAAGCATAGGTAAGCGCTCTTTGTGGCAGAGGGAGGACAGTGGCACATGGAGTGATGAGCCATTGCTACCTGATGGCTTTGTTTGCCTTTTTTTTTTCTCCTTAAAGCTCAGTTCCTTGATTTCTTGCTGTTGATTCTCCTGAATAACAATTCTTCCCTTTCTACTTTTGGCGGTCTTTTTCTTTAAAAATGATTTTTATTTTAAATAATCTTGCCTTATTTCCCAGGTCTCCTACTCCGAAGAGCAAACGTAAATCTAAGGACAAGAAGCGGAAGCGGTGAGTAAATTAGAGGGAAATTTGCTTAATGAGTAGATGAGTGCCACTTGGGAATAGGGCAGTCCAGTAGAAGGTTGAGGGATGGATAAGGGGAACCTTGTAGACCTGTGACAGTGCCCTGAGCTGTGATCTTGGTCTTTCTTCAGATCTCGAAGTACAACTCCAGCCCCCAAGAGCCGACGGGCCCACCGTTCAACTTCTGCTGATTCTGCTTCTTCTTCAGATACTTCCCGCAGTCGGTAAGGGGTGGTCCAGGAGGAAGGGAGGGAGAGGGACTTGTGGGTTAATCAATTTAATATTTATTGAGCGCCCACGGTGTGCTAGGCGCTGCACAGACCATTCGGAAGACACGGTCCCTGCCCTCTAGGAGCTGACAGGCTAAAGCAACAGGATGGACAGACATATACATTTCCCCTTCTCTTTTTTTTTTGTTTTTGTTTATTTTATTTATTTTGTTTTTTGTTTTGTTCTGATATATATGGACTGCCAGAATAGGGGGGGTGGTGGTTGTTCGTGGTGTCTGGGGGAGGAAGGAATCCTTACCCTGGCTTCCTTAATCGGGGAAGGCTTCCTGAAGGAGGTGGGCTCAGAGGTGAGTTGTGAATGAAGCGGGTAGGGAATGGACTGGGTGGAGGGTTCTGGGAGGTTTGGGGGAGGTAAATATGAAGGGGTAGAGGGAGAATATTTTTGGGGGATTGATGTTGAGAAGAGAAGGAGCAAAATGAACTGGACCTGAATTTCAGTATGAGTAATTTGAATCTTGTGAGTGAGAGAAGGTTTTTTGGAGGAGGGTTATAGTCAGGAAAGGTAGATGGGAGCTGGGGAGGGGGTTTTCTGTTCTCTCCTGAACTGATTTTCTTTCTCTCTTCCCGTCCTTAATTACCTCTCTCAGGTCTCGAAGTGCTGCAGCTAAAACCCATACAACTGCCTTGGCTGGACAAAGTCCTTCACCTGCTTTGGGGCATCGAGGGGAGGGAGATGTACCTCCCAGGGAACCAGGTACTACCAGCATAGGGCAGCCTAGTCCGGAGCCTTCTACAAAGCAGCCTAGCAGTCCCAGTGAAGACAAAGACAAGAAGGAGGTATGTTCCTGAATTAATGGATGTTCTTGGGGTTGCAAGGCTGTGGATTCAGGATAGCTGTTCAAAGTTAAGGAAAAAGTAAGATCAAGTTTTGGTTTCTGATTTGTCTCTTGGTATTCATAAAGTTCTTTTTTGCATCTGCAAATCATTTAGAATTGTGATTTTCAAACTTCACTAGATAATAATAAATAGGTTTTACCTTACTGTTCTGTTTGTAAATGTAAGATAAAACTTGGAACAAAAAATTTTCTTTACACTTACTAGCCATTTACTATTCTGTGTATCTAGTATTTATTTCATTAAATGCTGGTTGTGGCTTACTAAAACTTCTCAGTCTGCTGAGTTGCTGCTTGCAGTCTGAAAACTACTTTCGGAAATCTTTTCCATACCTTTTCTTTTATACTTGCTGCTGCTGAGTCGCTTCAGTTGTGTCTGACTCTCGACTCTGTGCAACCCCATAGGCAGCAGCCCACCAGGCTCCGCCGTCCCTGGGATTCTCCAGGCACGAACACTGGAGTGGGTTGCCATTTCCTTCTCTGTTTATACTTGCTATTCTAATTCAGACCCTAATCATGTTTTCTTATTTCTATCATCACAATATATTTTTAATTGCTCTTTGATAAAGTTGTAGCTCTCCTGTTATTTTTCATGTTCTCCAGAGTTGATTTTCCAAACTGCAAGTTCGATCACCTCAGAAACATAATTTACTTCCTATTTCTCTTGGCTTATGTTTTAAGGTTTTTATAACTTGGTCTCTTTTTCTGTGTTTTCCTATACTTTATCCTAGTTTTTGTTGTTCACATGCCATGTTTTCAGTTTTTTTTCCTTTTAATGTGGTTATTTTTTAAGGGTGAAGTCAGTCACTTTGGGAAACTGCTTTATCTTTACATTTAAAAATACTCTTCTGCATTCAGCATGTTACAGTGGTTGTTGTGAACTAATAGTACATTAGATTGCATTGTTTTTTCTAGATTAGAAGATTTGAGATTATTATAGACTCTATTTTCATATGTTTTTAACTGTATTTTGTACTGTGTGATTATTGAATGAACGTGACTGCCTGTGGTGAGGAAAAGGTATTTCATTGGAAGGGGTGTTGAGACCTTACAGATGATAGGAAGTTTTGGTGCTTACATTATCCCTACCCCTACCCTCTTTTCCACTCTTAGAAATCTGCAGTTCGACCTAGTCCCTCTCCGGAAAGGAGCAACACAGGGCCAGAACCACCGGCTCCCACTCTGCTCCTTGCTGAGCAACATGGCGGCTCCCCACAACCCCTTGCAACAACCCCCTTAAGTCAGGAGCCAGTGAACCCCCCTTCTGAGGCTTCTCCAGCCCAGGGTCATTCACCACCTAAGTCTCCTGAGAAACCTCCCCAATCTTCTTCAGAGAGCTGCCCACCATCCCCTCAACCTACCAAAGTTTCTCGGCATGCCAGCTCTTCCCCTGAAAGCCCTAAACCGGCACCAGCTCCTGGGTCCCGCCGAGAGAGTTCCTCTCCTGCATCCAAGAGTCGCTCTCATGGCCGAGCAAAACGGGCTAAGTCACATTCTCATACTCCTTCCCGTAGGGTGGGGAGGTCCCGTAGTCCTACCACCAATAAGAGGGGGCGGTCTCGGTCTCGAACCCCTACCAAGAGAGGTCATTCTCGGTCCCGGTCACCTCAGTGGCGTAGGTCACGTTCTGCACAGAGGTGGGGACGATCTAGAAGCCCCCAGCGACGTGGCCGCTCTAGGTCTCCTCAGCGACCAGGCTGGTCCAGGAGCAGAAATACACAGAGAAGAGGCAGGTCTAGATCAGCAAGACGAGGCAGGTCACACTCTAGATCCCCTGCAACTAGGGGTAGATCTCGTTCTAGAACACCTGCCCGGAGAGGCAGGTCTCGGTCTAGAACACCCGCGAGGCGGAGGTCACGATCTAGAACACCTGCCAGGCGGAGGTCACGATCTAGAACACCTGCCCGGAGAGGCAGGTCTCGGTCTAGAACACCTGCAAGGCGCAGATCTAGGACCCGATCACCTGTACGACGGAGGTCTCGTAGTAGATCACCAGCCAGGAGAAGTGGCAGGTCACGTTCCAGAACCCCAGCCAGGCGTGGGCGCTCACGCTCTAGAACACCAGCAAGACGAAGTGGGCGGTCACGCTCTAGAACACCAACTAGACGAAGTGGCCGGTCACGCTCTAGAACCCCAAACAGGAGAGGGAGATCTCAGTCTAGGACACCAGCAAGACGGGGAAGATCCCGTAGTAGAAGCCTAGTTAGACGGGGAAGATCTCACTCTAGAACACCACAAAGAAGGGGCAGGTCTGGCTCATCATCAGAGCGGAAGAACAAATCCCGCACATCCCAGAGAAGGAGCAGGTCCAACTCAAGTCCAGAAATGAAGAAATCGCGGCTTTCTTCTAGGCGGAGCAGGTCTCTCTCTTCACCAAGGTCCAAAGCAAAATCCCGTTTGTCTGTGAGGCGAAGCCTTTCAGAGTCCTCTCCATGCCCAAAACAAAAGTCTCAGACACCACCAAGGCGCAGTCGTTCTGGATCATCCCAACGCAAAGCTAAATCTAGAACGCCACTGAGACGAAGTCGCTCTGGTTCTTCTCCGCCTGGTAATCAGAAATCTAAAACACCATCAAGGCAAAGTCATTCCAGTTCATCTCCTCAACCTAAAGCAAAGTCTGGAACACCACCAAGGCAAGGGTCCGTAACAAGTCCCCAGGTAAATGAAGAGTCTGCAACGCCACAGAGACGGAGCCGTTCTGAATCATCACCTGACCCTGAGGTGAAGTCTAGGACCCCTTCAAGACACAGTTGCTCTGGGTCTTCTCCTTCTAGGGTGAAATCTGGCACACCTCCAAGACGGAGCCGATCTGGGTCGTCATCTCCACAACCCAAAGTGAAGGCAATAACATCACCAGTCCAAAGCCATTCTGGCTTCTCTTCTCCAAGTCCTAGTAGGATGACATCTAAAACACCTCCAAGGCAAAGCAGATCAGTGTCTCCATGCTCTAAGACAGAATCTAGATTGTTGCAAAGACACAGTCATTCTAGATCTTCCTCTCCAGATACCAAAGTGAAACCTGGGACACCACCAAGACAGAGTCACTCAGGGTCTACTTCGCCGTGCCCCAAAGCAAAGCCCCAGACTCCACCAGGGCATAATCTTGGATCAAAGTCCCCATGTTCCCAAGAGAAGTCTAAAGATTCACTAGCACAAAGTTGCTCTGAATCCTTCTCCCTCTGTCCAGGAGGCAAGTCTAGCACGCCACCCTCATTTCTGCAACAGAAAGGACAATCTCCAACTTCACCAGACTCCAGATCTGGTACTTCAAGCCCAGAAATGAGACCAAGTCATTCTGAATCTCCATATCTGCAGAGCAAATCTCAAACACCTCCTAAGGGCAGCTGCTCTAGGCCCTCATCTCCAGTCGCTGAGCTGGCACCCAGATCTCCAACAAGAGGTGAATTGTCAGCAAGTCCTAGGCTGAAGTCTGAAATATCTCCAGAACAGAGCAGGTCCCAGTCCGACTCTTTCTCATATCCTGCCATAGACTCTAAATCTCTTCTGGGACAGAGCAGATTAGAGCCTTCCGAATCAAAAGAAAAAACTGGCTTATTCCTGCAAGAGGATGTTAGTGCATCACCTCCAAGACCAAGAGACAAATTGAGTCCTCCTCCAGTGCAGAATAGGCCTGAGTCCTCACCAGTACTCAGAGATACCCCTAGAACTCCATCAAGGGAAAAAGGTGGTGTTAGGTCATCTCCAGATACAAAAGACCAAAGTTCTACATTAGTTAAGCCAAGCCAAGATGAAGAATTAATGGAGGTAGTAGAGAAATCTGAAGAATCATCAAACCAAGTCCTGCCGCATTTGTCTCCAGAACTTAAAGAGATTGCTGGAAGTAATGTTGAATCATCTCCAGAAATAGAAATGCCTGCTGTACCTTTGACTCTTGACCAAAGCCAGTTGCAGGCTTCTTCGGAAGAAGTCCCTGCAATGGCCCCAGCTTGGAGCGGGCCACACTTTTCTCCAGAACATAAAGAACTGTCAAACTCTCCCCCCAGGGAGAATAGCTTTGGATCACCTTTAGAATTTAGAAACTCAGGAGGCCCTGTTGCAGAAATGAATACTGGATTTTCTCCTGAGGGTAAAGATTTGAATGGACCTTTTCCTAATCAGCTAGAGACAGATCCATCTCTAGATGTGAAAGAACAATCAACAAGGTCCTCCAGACACAGCAGCTCTGAGTTATCCCCAGATGTGGTGGAAAAAGCAGGAATGTCTTCAAACCAGAGTGTGTCTTCACCAGTGCTTGAAGCTATACCCAGAACCCCTTCAAGGGAAAGAAGTAGTTCTGCGTCTTCTCCTGAACTGAAAGATGGCTTACCCAGAACTCCCTCAAGGAGAAGCAGGTCTGGGTCTTCCCCAGGACTTAGAGATGGATCTGGGACTCCCTCCAGGCACAGCCTATCTGGGTCATCTCCCGGAATGAAAGATATACCTAGAACACCATCCAGGGGGAGAAGTGAATGTGATTCCTCTCCAGAACCAAAAGCTTTGCCTCAGACCCCTAGGCCAAGGAGTCGTTCTCCATCTTCCCCGGAGCTCAACAATAAGTGTCTTACCCCCCAGAGAGAGAGAAGTGGGTCAGAGTCATCAGTTGAACAGAAGACTGTGGCTAGGACACCTCTTGGGCAGAGACGTCGGTCTGGATCTTCTCAGGAACTCGATGGGAAACCCAGTGCATCCCCTCAGGAGAGAAGTGAGTCAGACTCTTCTCCAGATTCTAAAGCTAATACACGAATGCCACTCAGGCAGAGGAGTCACTCTGGATCTTCTCCGGAGGTGGACAGCAAATCCCGGCCTTCTCCTCGGCGTAGTAGGTCTGGCTCATCCCCTGAGGTTAAAGAGAAGCCAAGAGCAGCACCCAGGGCACAGAGTGGTTCTGATTCCTCTCCTGAACCCAAGGCTCCTGCCCCTCGAGTCCTTCCAAGACGAAGCAGATCAGGTTCATCAAGCAAAGGCAGAGGGCCTTCTCCTGAAGGAAGCAGCAGTTCTGAGTCCTCTCCAGAACATCCTCCCAAATCCAGAACTGCTAGAAGAAGCTCTCGGTCATCACCAGAGCCCAAGACTAAGTCTCGTACTCCGCCGCGCCGTCGCAGCTCCCGGTCATCTCCTGAGGTGACTAGGAAGGCCCGGCTCTCCCGTAGGAGCCGTTCTGCGTCATCTTCACCAGAGACCCGCTCTAGAACGCCCCCAAGACGCCGAAGAAGTCCCTCAGTATCTTCCCCAGAGCCAGCTGAAAAGTCGAGATCCTCACGCCGGCGGCGTTCAGCATCCTCTCCACGCACTAAGACAGCTTCAAGGAGAGGCCGTTCTCCTTCACCAAAGCCTCGTGGGCTCCAGAGGTCCCGTTCCCGCTCGAGGAGGGAGAAAACCAGGGCCACCCGACGTCGGGATAGGTCTGGATCATCTCAGTCAACCTCTCGGAGAAGACAGCGGAGCCGGTCGAGGTCTCGGGTTACTCGCCGTCGGAGGGGAGGCTCTGGTTACCATTCAAGATCTCCTGCTCGGCAGGAGAGTTCCAGAACCTCCTCTCGACGTCGCAGAGGTCGCTCTCGGACGCCCCCAACCAGTCGGAAGCGTTCCCGCTCACGCACATCACCAGCACCGTGGAAACGCTCCAGGTCTCGGGCTTCTCCAGCTACCCACCGGCGATCCAGGTCCAGAACACCCCTGGTTAGCCGACGGAGGTCCAGGTCTCGGACCTCACCAGTCAGTCGGAGACGATCCAGGTCTCGGACATCAGTGACTAGACGAAGATCCCGATCAAGAGCTTCGCCTGTGAGTCGAAGGCGATCTAGGTCCAGAACACCACCAGTAACCCGCCGACGTTCAAGGTCCAGGACACCGACCCGCCGGCGCTCTCGTTCTAGAACGCCACCAGTGACTCGAAGAAGGTCCAGATCTAGGACTCCACCAGTAACCAGAAGGCGATCTCGAAGCCGAACCTCCCCTATCACTCGCAGGAGATCGAGATCCAGAACATCCCCAGTCACCCGAAGGAGATCACGATCTCGCACTTCTCCAGTAACTCGAAGGAGGTCTCGCTCTCGAACCTCTCCAGTGACACGCCGCCGATCTAGGTCCCGAACTCCTCCAGCTATTCGGCGCCGCTCCAGGTCTCGAACCCCATTGCTGCCACGCAAGCGCTCTCGAAGTCGCTCGCCACTTGCTATTCGCCGCCGTTCCCGATCCCGTACTCCACGAACAACTCGGGGCAAACGGTCCTTAACAAGATCTCCTCCGGCCATCCGCAGACGTTCTGCCTCTGGAAGCAGTTCCGATCGATCACGTTCTGCTACTCCTCCAGCAACAAGAAACCATTCTGGTTCTCGGACACCTCCTGTAGCTCTCAATAGCTCCAGAATGGGCTGCTTCAGCCGTCCTAGCATGTCACCAACTCCTCTTGACCGCTGTAGGTCACCTGGAGTACTTGAGCCCCTCGGCAGCTCCAGAACACCCATGTCTGTCCTGCAGCAAGCTGGCGGTTCCATGATGGATGGTCCAGGTCCCCGAATTCCTGATCACCCAAGAGCATCTGTACCTGAAAACCATGCTCAGTCAAGAATTGCACTTGCTCTGACGGCCATCAGCCTTGGCACCGCTCGGCCTCCTCCGTCCATGTCTGCAGCTGGCCTTGCTGCGAGAATGTCCCAGGTTCCAGCTCCAGTGCCTCTCATGAGTCTCCGAACGGCCCCTGCGGCCAGTCTTGCCAGCAGGATCCCTGCAGCCTCTGCAGCAGCCATGAACCTGGCCAGTGCCAGGACACCTGCCCTCCCCTCAGCAGTCAACCTGGCTGACTCCAGAACACCAGCTGCAGCAGCAGCCATGAACTTGGCCAGCCCCAGAACAGCGGTGGCACCTTCGGCTGTGAACCTCGCTGACCCTCGTACTCCCACAGCCCCAGCTGTGAACCTAGCAGGAGCCAGAACCCCCGCTGCTTTGGCAGCTCTGAGTCTCACGGGTTCTGGCACAGCTCCAACTGCTGCAAACTATCCGTCCAGCTCCAGAGCACCCCAGGCTCCAGCCCCTGCAAACCTGGTGGGTCCTAGGTCTGCACATGCCACAGCACCTGTGAATATCGCCAGCTCAAGAACCCCTCCAGCCTTGGCCCCTGCAAACCTCACTAGTGCTAGAATGGCTCCAGCCTTGTCTGGTGCAAACCTCACCAGCCCCAGGGTGCCCCTCTCTGCTTATGAGCGTGTTAGTGGGAGAACCTCACCACCACTCCTTGACCGAGCCAGGTCCAGAACCCCACCAGGGGGCCCAGGCTCCAGAACCCCGCCATCTGCCCCAAGCCAGTCTAGAGTGACCTCTGAGCGGGCTCCCTCTCCTGCTTCTAGAATGGTCCAGGCTCCCTCACAGTCTGCTCTTCCTCCAGCTCAGGATCGGCCTAGGTCCCCTGTGCCATCTGCTTTTTCTGACCAATCTCGATCTTTGCTTGCCCAGACCACCCCTGTAGCGGGGTCTCAGTCCCTTTCCTCCGGGACGGTGGCAAAGACCACGTCCTCTGCTGGTGACCACAATGGCATGCTCTCTGGCCCTGTCCCCGAGGTGTCCCACTCAGAGGGCGGGGAACCACCCGCCTGTGCGGGGGCCCAGCAGCCTTCCACACTGGCTGCCCTGCAGCCAGCCAAGGAGCGGCGGAGTTCCTCGTCCTCCTCGTCCTCCAGCTCCTCGTCGTCCTCGTCGTCGTCCTCGTCCTCCTCCTCCTCCTCCTCTGGCTCCAGCTCTAGTGACTCGGAGGGCTCTAGCCTTCCTGCGCAACCTGAGGTAGCACTGAAGAGGTGAGGGGACTCGTAGAAGTCTTGTACGGGGAAGGCTTCAGGGATGGTTGGTGGGAGTGGGGAGGGAGAATCCCTGTCCAGAGGTTCTTTGCTCTTTGAGAGGAGGTATGGGACCCTGACCCTTAAGTTGGGGGTAGAAGAGAATGCTGGGGTGGGGGTTAACGGGGGGAGGGATGGGACAGGTAAAAGTCTCCGAAGGTTAATTCTCTAGAGGATAATGATAAGTTTTCCGTCTCTACAGAGGACAGAACTAGAGGAAATGGACTTAATTTTACAGCAGGAGGGATGGCAGTTAGACCTCAAGAGGAACTCCCTGGGCTGGAAGGATCTTCAGAGGTCATCCTATCCCTCTCCCTGCCTCCAGGCAGGACGGCCCCTCCCCCAGCCAACCCGCACACACGGTGGCCTCCCCAAGCTGCGGCTCTCCTCTCCGTGGACGGAGACCACCCAGCTCGGCTTCCACACCTGAGCCCAGGGGCCTTATTCCTCCTTCAGGGACATTCTTGAGGTTTAACCTTGATCCCTTTTGCTGCGGGCCCCAGCCTGTTGCTTGTGTTAGCAGAGGTTGGGTCGGCTGGGGCCACGCTCTCCAGAGAATGCGCTCACAGGCTCCCAGCTCAGGCTCAGCTCTCGGCTCGGAGAGCTCCCAGGGCCTTCCTCAGCACCCCTCCCCCACTGCCGTTCCTCCAGGCCAAGGAAGGTAGGGTTGGGGCTGGGGCAGCTCGTCTCCACGTGACACTTTATTCTCCCACAGGGTCCCCAGCCCTGCCCCAGCCCCCAAGGAGGCTGTTCGAGAGGGCCGTCCTCAGGAGCCAGCCCCAGCCAAGCGGAAGAGGCGTTCTAGCAGCTCCAGTTCCAGCTCCTCCTCCTCCTCTTCCTCCTCCTCCTCCTCCTCCTCTTCCTCCTCCTCCTCTTCCTCCTCCTCATCCTCCTCCTCCTCCTCCTCCTCTACTTCTTCCTCCCCCTCCCCTGCTAAGCCTGGCCCTCAGGCCTTGCCCAAACCTGCAAGCCCCAAGAAGCCACCCCCTGGTGAGCGGAGGTGAGTGCTGCCTTGCTGGACACAAGGGTGGGGTGTGACCCTGGGTGTGTCTGCTCGTACAGGAGGAGTTGGGCTCTCCTCTCCCTGCCTGCTCCTCTTGTGCCCTGTGCTGGCGGAGGGCTGCGCCATCCAAGCGGGTGCGTGAGCCAGAACTGGGGAGTCCTAGGTTCCTTCCTCTCCCTGCCCGTGACATACAACCTGGTCCCAGGTCTGAGGGATTCTAGTTTTTAAGTCAGCCTGTTACTGTTACCAGGGCTCTGGTCTGGCCACCGTCATCTTCTCCCGACTCTGTCCACAGCCTCTTCCCTGTCTCCCTGCCTCCACGCCATTCTCTTCCACACGTAGCCAGAGGGATCTTTCTAAAACCGCACATCTGGTTACTCCCTTCACTCCACAAATCCTTCCGGGACGCCCTGTGGCCTGCAGGAAAAAGCCCCACCTCTGCGGGAATGGCGTGTGAGGCTCTTCACCAACTGGCCTTGCCTGCCCTGTGTTCTCCTCTCCTGCCCGCCCCCACACATGCCCTGTGCTCCAGCCACACTCAACAGCGCCTTGCAGTCTAAGGAGAACCCCATGCCTTTGGACATGCTGTTCCTCCTGCCTGGAATTCCCTTGTCCGCCTGGTGAACTCCTCGTTCTGCAAGACTCCGCTCAAACAGCACCTTCGAGAAGACTGCCCTGCCCCTTCCCTGCCCTGCCCTTGTCTTCCCTCCCCTGGGTCCCCAGACCCCGTGTACATCCTGTGTACAACTGTGGGGCTGCTTCCCACACATGGGGCACAGCGAGCCTCCCTTGGCCTCCCTTCACCATCAGACTGAGTCCCTCCAAGGGCAGGGACTGTCTTTATCTTTGCGTCCCCCGCTGCACCCCGTGCCCCGCCTGTTGGGGGACTCGGTGGATGGTGTGCGGGCGGATGGGTGAGTGAGCAGATGAAGGTGGGTCTGAGGTTGGCCCTGTGTGGTATGAGGTTTGGCGGTCAGGACCTGGGGTGGGGTGGAGGTGGTCCTGAGTGTTGGCTGCTGAGTTTGGAAGAGTGAGGCACTATGGCGACCTGCTCTGATCCCCAGGTCCCGCAGCCCCCGGAAGCCAATAGACTCCCTCCGGGATTCCCGGTCCCTCAGCTACTCGCCTGCTGAGCGCCGCCGCCCCTCACCCCAGCCCTCGCCGCGGGACCAGCAGAGGTACAGTTGCCACTGCTCTCCTGCGATAGCCCGCTCTAGCAGCTGATTCCTGCAGAATGAAGTTTTCAGGTTCCAGGGTACCAGGTGTTGGTGGTGTGCTGTGTGTGGTCTCATGACGGTTCTCCATTGCAGCAGCAGCGAGCGGGGTTCCCGGAGAAGCCAGCGTGGGGACAGCCGCTCCCCGGGTCACAAGCGCAGGAAGGAGACGCCCAGCCCCCGCCCCGTGCGGCACCGCTCCTCAAGGTGAGTCCTTGTCACACTCTGGGGCTGGGCCGTGGGGCTGCCTGGGCCTCTGCGTTGATGACTCTCCTCTGTTTCAGGTCTCCGTGAATCCTTTCAGGGGAATTCCATCCTGCCCCAAGTTCTGGAGCTGCGGGGCGTGCCCTCCTTTTTTCCCAACAGAGCTGGGGGAAAGGGGTCCTTGTCTGCCCTCCCCCCCAACCCTGGCAGCATCCCGTTGGGGAGGGCTCCCTTATTTCCCTCCCTCCTTTTTTTCTTTGTTCTGTGAAATGTTAATCTCTGTGAGTTTTTCCTGGTTCACATGTTTTGGGGGGTTTGGGGTGGGTTGGGAATGAGAATGGGATTTGTGGGAGGGGAGGATACGGTTTGGGACTCCCAGGTTTTGACTCAGAAAGGACTTCGGAGGCACTGCCCCCCTTGAACCCCGAGTTCCTGGGGGGGATGATGGTTTGGAACTAGCAGACCTGTGTGAGTTACACCCAGAAGGAAGGGGAGTTGAAATCAGTTGGCTCCTCTTGGCCTCCCAGTGAGGTTGTGGCCCCTCCCCCCAACTTTTCTTCACGTTTCTTAAAGGCATTTTGGTTTTTTAAAATCTGTACAGCAAGAGCAACTTTTTCTGTCAAATAAAAATGAGAAATGCAGGAATTGGGTCTACAAACTTTATTGGGGGTGGGAGGGCTAGGAGAGGAGCTGCCTTTGCTTTCTGGCTGTGTCCCCTGCCCCCAAGGGGGGTGCTGCCCTGAAGAAACAAAGCGGAAGACCTTTCTGTCCCCAGGCTGAGAAGGCTGGGCTGGAAGAGGCTGAGGGTGGGCCACACACCAGGAAGGGGCACGCCTGACACAGGAGAGGGTGCAGAAAGAGGCAGCAACCAGATGGACGCCCAAATCTTTTATTAAGGGGGGACAGTTTGGGGAGGCCTCTCACTGCACAGCCTGTTCGTTGGCGCTGCTTCCTGAGTCCTGTGGCTTCATCACGTCCGGCAGCTCAGGTGGGCTGGAGAAGGGCTCGATGCGCAGGGCCTCGAATGCCTCATCTAGGGGAGAGGAAAGGGGGCCTCGCTGGAGTTGGGGTGGCCTCCGCTGCCCTCCCCCAGCCTGGCCATGCGGGGGGCCCTCATCCTTACTCTGTCTCCCTGAATGAGCCTCCGGGTTTATCTGCATCCACCTACAATCTCCTCCATTCCCTTCACACTTCTCCCTGCTTCGCATCAAGACATATTGCTCCTCATGTTTCCTATGCTCCCCATGTTCCCACATCAAACTTTTTCTTGCCTTGCCCTCTGCCACTTAGAATGGCTGCTGCCTCCAGGCACCCAAGGGCATTCAGATACCACCTCTTCCCTCTTCAGAGAAACCTTCCCCAGGCACCCTATACAGTCCTTCAATGTTCCCAGCGCCCAGGACACACAACCACCAATTGGGAATGCTCTGTTTCTCATGGCCACTGCTCTACTAGGAACAGCGGGTCCCAGGAAGCTTTCCCTGTCTTGTTCTTGCTGTGACCTCAGCACAGCAAAATGAACCGCACTTTTTCTTCTGCATGAAAAACCTCTCCACCTGGCTCAGGATCTCAACCAATTAGGCTCCCTACTCAGCTGAAACTGGCCTCTAGTGGAGAGACAACCTACCAGGAGCTGGCGATGCTAAACATGGCTGCGGTGCAGAAGACAACCTCCCCCAGAATCATCCAGCCCCAACGTCAGCAGTGCTAAAGACACCCGGCCCAGCCTAATAACCCCCAGCCTAATAACCAATTCATCTTCCAAGACACAATCTGAGTCTCTTACCACCTCTCCCCATTCTTTGGAAATGGTCTGAAAGGTGCCATTTAACATCGGACACTTACCACACCTCCCTACCTAAGCAGCCACTTTGGTGGGGTGGGGAGACCACTCTCTACACAAGGAAACAACACTGCCCCCCGCCAGCCCAGAAGTGCACTTTTGTGAGTAGAAGCAGCCTGTCTTCAGTCCACAGCACAGCCCTCATCAAAATGGCTGTTCCATACCTGAGGTGCTGCCACCCAAGGTGCAGTCACCACAACGTATGTCACAACTGGGGGTCATGGGGAAAACCAATCACCTCACTGCTCTGTGACAGTGTTCACCTGCAAGATGGCTGAGGTGCTGCCAGTCCGTAGAGTGCCTTTGTTCAAATCAGAGGAACAGATACTTTCTCTTGGATACATGCAGATACTTGCAGCCTGGCCTAGCTTAGGAAGAATATATGTACTTTCAGCCCTCCCCTACCTGCCTCAGAGAACACCTTTAGAGAGCACCGCACCTGCCTGCCCATCACTGAGACTCAAGGGAACCCACATAAAGGCCCCTAGAACTGCCTTTTCCTGAGCACTCGTGGGGCCTGGGTGCACGAGGGCTCACCCCCTCACTGTGAGGCTGGTCCTGGCATCATACTCCTTTTTGGAGACCACACCAGTCTGGGAGGCACGGGGCATGATGTAGCTGTCCAAGGACATAGCTGCTGAGGCTTCTTCACTTGCTTTGTCCTCAGAACAGGATATTTGTGAGGCTAAAGTTAACTGAGGCCATATGCTCCCTCCTGAGCCCTAGCTAAGATTTCTTACAAGCTACAAAAATGAACTTGTAACTTCATCCAAATTCACCAGCCCCCGAGTCTACAGATGTGAAAAGACCCTATAACCTCTGTTCAAATTTTCAGAGAGACAAAGGATAAAATTTAAATCTTTTTCTTGAGAAAAAGAGAGACACTGGAGCAACACAAACCACCCCCACCATTCAGGTATCTAAGCCTTGGTCAGGGTGGCACGTGGTTGAGGAGAGTACCGGCTCTGAGGGCAAGAAAGGGCAGAATCCATTCTAACCTCTGCAGGCTCAGCTCACTCATCCTTAAAATGATCCTAATAAAAGTCTGCCCAGTACAGAAATGCACCATGGAGACAGCAGGCGGCATGGCACCCAGCTCAAACAAGGTCCCGGCAGCCTGCATCTGGACTGGGGGGTCCCCACGTGACTGCCAGCAAGACTGGACATCCAAAGCTCACAAACGGGAATGGCAGTGCTTGCCCCTCAGGGCTAGCCAGAGGACTGGACTGGACAATGGAAATAAGATGCAGACTGCAGGGCCAGGCCCTTAGTCCTCTAAATGTAAGCCAGTACTGTGACTAAGGATCTTTGAATCTTCCAAGAAATGGGCTTCAGTTTCCACAAGCATCTTACATCCTTCACATTGCTTCACACTATCCATTGCCTGCTTGGATGGTGTACGGACGGGGAGACAGGGTTTAAGAGGCTTGGAGGAACAACTGCAGGCTCCCTGAACACCCCTTTCACTGGCCATTTCCACCCTGTCACTGCCCCTCTCACCTGCCCTGAAGGCTAGCCCCACAGTGGCGGGGGCCTGAGGCCGTGCTGTCTGGCTGGTGAAGCCACACTCGCCCAATGTCTTGCCGTCGTCCAGAAGCTGGTCGTCCTGAGGATAGAGGATGGCAGGGTCTCAGGAGAGGCCCCAGGAGAGGCAAGTCACAAAGACTTCTCTGGTCAAGACCTACATTGAAAGTCAGAAGAGGGAAGAGACACAGCCCCAGTAGGGCCCAGAACCACCCCAGAGTAAGTTTCCAGGGCTACAGCCAAGACTTTCCATATCAGAATCTTCCAGGATAGGGCTCTGGAATCTCCCCTGCTCCCCACCCCACCCATTAACTCTAGGTGAATGCGATTCCAAGTGCCAGTTAACCAATCTGGCCACAGGTAGCTCTGGTTGCACCCCAGCTCTACCACCTTGGACAAACAGTTTCTTCTTTTTGATGTGAAGTTTTCTTATCTGTAAAATAGAAGTTATTGGAATTCCTAACTCATAGGGCAGCCAAGAGGCTTCAATGAGCAAAGGCTACACAGTGGAAGGAACTCAGGCAGCAGGAAGGGTCCTTATCACAGAAATCCAGTAGATAAGGGAAAAAAAGCCTTTATAGACAGAGGGAGTGGAGCAAAAGATCAGTTTCCAGGCAGAAGCAGATCAATGCACTTAGGTGAGCGACCTCTTGCTGCCAGACTTCAAAGAGGGGACGACACTGGATTGCCCCAAAACGCCAAACCCCGAGCGATCCTGGCTGAATAACTGCGATTGGTTTGTAAGGGGAAAGGGGGTAGGGCGCGGGGCTTTTAGAACATCACCATTAAGCTGGGGAGTAATAAACAGTTGTTGAGGGAAGAAGTGGTGGGACCTGACTCATCTCAAAACCCTCCGTTTCTTTACATTAAGGAGTGTCTGGGCCGAGGGGCGAGTGATAGGCTTTCAGAGGATTAAGAGCATCACGGCTGGAATCCTAACTCTGCCAACGACCTTGGGTTGGTCAAGTGGCCACCTCCGAGCCTCAGTTTTCTCCATGGCCGAGCTAGGAAGTCAAGAGCCGGAACGGCGCAGGGGGACCGCTGTAGGAATGAGATGAGACGCCGGCCCTCGGCGCTCAGCATAGGGTCTGGCGCGAGCCGCTCACGCCCTCCTGATGGAGAACCCCGGTGCAGCGAGCGCTATCGGGGCTTCACCTCCCCGAGTTCGAGCAACGGCCCTACGCGGGGGAGTTCCGGCCCGCGGCGGCTGGTCGCCGATGTTTACATCAACGACGCTGCCGCCGTGCGCCCACCGGCGCCTGCAGCCCCCGAGCGCCTGGAACCTACGGGACCGCACCTTGTACAGCCGCTGCTCATCCGGCGGCCGCTTGAGGATACCCTCGACGATGCGCTTCAGCTCGAACACGGTGCTCGACTCCTTGGCGTCCGTGAAGATGGTGGTCTTGTGGCGCCGGATCATGAGGAACACGTCCTGGGGGCGGCGGGCCAGCGTGAGCGCGGAGCCGGGGCCCCCCCGCGCGGCCCCGCACCCCCGCCGCCCCCGGCCCCGGCCCCGGCCCGGCGCCCCTCCCCCCGCACCCGCTCACCATCGCGGCGGCTGCCTCTCCCCCTCGACGCGCCGGCGCGGCCGCGCTCCGCCCCGTTCCCGGCAGCCCGCGCGCCGGCCCCAGCGTGCCCCGCGCCCGACGGCCCCGCCCCGTGCCGCCATTTTAAGTAATTCGCCAAGGGGGCGCTCCGACTGAGCGGCTGGCCGCCATCTTGGCGCCGTGGTGCGGGCGGGGCCGGTTGGCGGAGTGATGGAGGCGGTGGGAGTCGGGCGGGGAGCGAGCGCGGGAGGGACTGTGGGCGGTGGAGCCATCTTGGTTGTGGCAAAGGCGAGGTCCCCGTGTTGATGCAGTCACGCGGAGGCCTGGGCGCAGGTCTATCCTTCTTGCAGGGAATACGGGGCTGAAGTTCGCAAGTGTAGGGTGCCTCACGCCCCAAGGAGAATGTATGAATGATATGTCTTGGTCATCGCGGCGTCAAGACAATCGCATCACAGAGAGACCTGGGCTGCCATAGACCTGTATTCATCACAGTCAGACCTGGTAGTCTGACTCATGATTATGGGACTCCCTGGTGGCCATTTTGAGGAGGTGTTAAATTCTGGATCTTTCGGCCACCGTATCAGAAAACTGTACTGTTTCCCCGCCCTAGCCTAGGTTGTGAGGATTATTTAAACCAGTTTTGCGGGGCTTTAGGATTATTTAAACCAGTTTAGCGGGTACAATAAGGACCCTTGGAAGCTGTTGTTGGTATGAGGCAGTGTGAAAGCAGCTCTTTGCAGGAAACTGCCCTCAGCAGGAAGCTCCTTTTCTTGTCTCTTAGCAAAGCTAAATTGTAAACAAGTTTTGAACCAGCACACACATCCCCTCCTTGAAACCATACTTTACCCGTCTCTGGGCTAAGCACACCTTTCAAATTTTTAATCGCACAATATCTTGCCATATTAGTTCTTTCTGCAGATCAAGAAAGGAGAAATGAAGAATTCAGCAGATGACTGGATTGCTTCCCTAGCCTCTAATTCAGTAATCTGAACAAACTATGAACAAGATAGCCTCTAGAGGAAGAGCCCAAGAAGTTAACTGCATGGGTGAAACAGGAGGCAAGCAGGCAGGGCACAACCTTTGAAAGAATGATATAACCAGGGGGCATAACATAAATTGATTAGAATCAAATGGGTCCAAGATGGCAGACAAGTCAAGTTGCCT
This sequence comes from Ovis aries, assembly GCF_016772045.2. Lineage (NCBI taxonomy): Eukaryota > Metazoa > Chordata > Mammalia > Artiodactyla > Bovidae > Ovis > Ovis aries. The sequence goes on along the minus strand of NC_056077.1, from coordinate 2,785,780 downwards.
AGACCTTGCTTCTCAGTATAAACTAATTGTAACACAGCAGCAAGCTAATGTGAGCCACCATGACAGCTTGACCCTCAAAGCCCAAAAAGTGGGCAGTGGCTCAACCCCTGGAAATCTCCACCCCCTCCCCACCAAATAGTTGGAATAATCCTCCCACTCATTAGCCTGTCCCTGGAGTAGGAAATGGCAACCCACTCCAGTATTCTTGCTGGAGAATCCCATGGACAGACTAGCCTGGCAGGCTACAGTCCAGGGAGTCGCAAAGAGACACGACTAACACATTAGCACATGAAATTACCCAGCCCATAAAAGGTAACTACACCCGTGTTTCAAGACCACAACACTCACCCTCTGTGATGGCCTGCTCGCTATGGAGTGTTGTTTCTTTCTGAATAAATACATTTCTTAGCTATCACTTTGTGTCTCACTGAAGTCTTTCTGATATGAGGTTTGTTAGGTCCTGAAACCAGGTCTGTGATCTCAGTTGGAAGACTATTGGTTTTGGCTGGGTTCAAGTCCCGATCTTGTCAGTTCAAGTCCCAAGCAACGTTTTGGCTGAGTTGGAACCCCAGCACATGGGTTCAAGTTCCAATCCGAGGTAAACAGTTTCGTGACAATTCTGACACCTGATCTCAGGACTAACTGAGATTTCTTCCCTTTAAAAGTTTTTTGGGGAGGTTGAGTCCACCATCTCCCCAGATTGCCAGCATTCTGATTAAAAGTACTTTTCTTTTGCCACCAACATTTGTGAGTATGTAATTGATTTTGTGAGTGGCAAGCAGTAGGACTTCCATTCGATAACTAACTAGGCCATTGAACAGCCTAACTTGTTAGAAGCACCATGCATGGCCAAAGTTGGTGTTCAGTCTTCCCAGGCAGAAGGTGCCCTGGGCACCTACATACTCTTCTGCCCAGGTCCACTCTGGCTCCGGAAGGGCATGTGGACTTGGTTTCCCTGTCTGGCCACCCCTCATCCCTACTAACAGCCTAGGGCTTCCTCCTTGGACACTCTCCTGTGTCGCACCCAAAGGAGGCTTTTCTCACAACTTCTCTCAGGGAGAAGGAGAATCTCATCTGGGTCATTGCTGGCGTGTGCCAGAGAGGCATGCTGTGGCACCCAGTGAGAAATGAGCCAGTGATGATCCTGGATGCTGAACAGCTCAGCAGTTATTGAGGCCACAAATGGATAATTCTTTAGAGTGGGTGGAATCTGAAGATGATGCTGCTTTGGCCCTGAATCAGGTTGGTGGCTAGTCATGCAGGCTCTGGGCTCAGACCCGCTGAAATTCAAATCCTTGCTCTGGCACTGAGTGTGCAGCCTTGGGCAGTTAACCTCACCAAAGCCCAGTGTCCACCTCTCTGAAGCGGCAGAATAGCTGTTTGTAAAGTTTGTGGAGCCTTACTGTAAGCAGATGGGGGGCGGGTTGTCCCTGAAGAAAGAGAACCTGGTGTGGTTTTATCGGAAGAAAGAGAACCTGGTGTGGTTTTATCGGCAGAAGAGAAGCCATTTCTGGCCTGGGCCATTTTGTGATCTGTGCCTGGCCTCAATGCAACCCCCTTCCTGAATGTGCACATACCCTTAGCTTAAAATCCCCCCAATGCTGCTGTCCAGGCAGACACTGCTTTGGAAGAGATACCCAAAGTGCTTGCCTCACTTGCCGCAAATAATATAAATCCTCACTTCTTGGTTGTATCTTTTTGCTCAATACCCACCAAGAAGCAAACCCAGCTTTTGGGTAATATCACCAAGAGTTAGCACTCAATAAATATAGATGTTTCCTAAGCTATAGCCATAGTTATAATTTTTGACTTCTGACCTCTGGCTCCTCAGGAGTCCTCTGAAGCCCCTTTCCTTCCTGGGTCTCCTCCCTCTCTAGGCCTCAAGGCAGCCCTTCCCCTCGCCTGGGATCTCTGTGCAGCCTACGGTGCTGTGGTGGGTGGTGAGTTGCAGGAGGTAACTTCCATCCTCGGGTCAATGAGTACAATGACACCTCCTGCAGGGAGAATGGGGTCAGGAGAGGCTTGAGGGAGGTGTAGCGGCTCAGCCCCCAGCCCCTAGCTCTGTAGCTGGGTGCAGGCCCTCCTCCAGATGGCAGGTGAGGCAGCTGGCCAGCTGCTCTTGCTTCCCTGCACAGGAAGTCCTCCCGGGTCCTTTCTGCCCTGTTGCTTCAGCCACTCAAAGCTCACCATGGAGACACTCCCTGGCTTCTAAACTAAGTGTGTAGGGTCTCGGCTGGTGGACCTTCTCCTTTGCTCTATTTACATTTCTTAAAATGTTATTAGTAAATAGCAATTGTCAGGGACTTCCCTGGTGGTCCAGTGCCTAAGATTGTGTGCTCCCAATGCAGGGAGCTGGGGGCTTCCCAGGTGGCTCAGTGGTAAAGAACCACCTGCCAATGCAGGGGATATAAGAGATTGATCCCTGGGTCAGGAAGATGCCCTGGAGGAGGGCATGGCAACCCACTTCAGTATTCTTGCCTGGAGAATCCCAAGGACAGAGGAGCCTGGCGGACTACAGTCCATGGGTTCACAAAGAGTTGGACATGACTGAAGTGACTCAGCATGCACGCACTGGGTTTGACTCCCTGGTTAGGGAACTAGATCCCACATGCCGCAACTAAGACCCAGCACAGTGAAATAAACAAAACACATATTAAAAATAAATAGTAATTGTCAATCACTGCTAGTTACTAGTGTGTCTTTCATTTGCAGCATTTTACAACTATTTTCTATAAGGGAAGTGACACAACTCACTGTGGAATTTGAGTTGACGGCCCAGATTCAAATCCGGCTTCACCTCTTGCCTGCTGTAGGTCGTGGGGCACATAACCTAGCCTCTCGGGGCCTGTTTCCCCATTCATGAAACGGGAACACCTCCCGAGTATTCAGAGATCAGTTGAGAGCCCACTGATGCCTGGCACAACCCGCATGCTCGCTGGGCAGAACTGAGTCATTTTGACTCTCCCAACAGCCATAATGGGGCAGATGTTACCAGGTCAGATCACAGATGGGGAAACAGGTGCATCAGTACTTCTGGGAGAGGCTGGGCCATCTGGCTGCAGCGCTACCAACTGGAGCAGGTGAACGGCTAAAAAATACTTGCATGGACAGGAGCCCAGTGTCCTGTCCTCAGCAAGAGTGGTTCTCAGGACTACTCTGAAAGCCCCTCCTGGCAGGTCAGGCTGGCTTTCTGAGGCCTTCGGGGACGGGATGCAGCGTGAGACTGATGCTGGGCCCGGTCCACCTGTCACACACCCCCTCTGGCCTCACTGACCTTGCTGATAGGCGGGATGCAGTGACGCAGGGTGCTGCGCCACTGACCCTGCGGGGCACAGAGGAGCAGTGTAACGTGCAATGCGACTCCTGAGCCCTTGTGCTCTAGATCGCGAGAGCCGCAGCTGTGCCCTAGAGCCCTTGCTCTGCAACAAGAGAAGCCACCACAAGGGGAAGCTCAAGTACCGCAACCAGGGAAAGACTACAGCAATGAACGCCCACCACAGCCACAATTTAAATAAATCAATAAAAAATATAAATTATATAGTAATAAGTTATATAGTAATAAATTTTATATATATATAAAAGAAACACTGAGCTCTGAATGGGGACCCATTACTTTGATCATGGCAGGCCCAAGACTGAGGTACCCTGGCTCTCAGTCCCTGGCTTGTTCTGGTCTCAATGCCTTGGGAGGCGTCTTGAGGATGTTCTCTTGGCGGGCCCCAGGCTGAGGGCGGGATGGGAGGACAGCCAGCATTGCCCAGCCGGGGCTACTAGGGCCCCGCTGCGATGTGCTCACAGCCTTTCACCTGGCCCGCTACAGCCAACCTCTGCCCCCGATGGATGGTGCTCAGCCTAGCGGGGAGGCGGCAGCCTGGAGGTCCCTCGTTGTTTACAGACCCACCCTCTCTCCCAGTCAGGTCTGGCCCAGCAGTGACCCACCTGCCGCAGTCACTTTTTCCCCTGGGAGAAGATGAAAAAAAAGGAAGGGGGAGTTCCCTGGCGGTCCAGTGGTGGGGACTCAGTACTTTCACCACAGAGGGCATGGGTTCAATCCCTGGTTGGGGAACTAAGATCCCATAAGACACACGGAGTGGCAGAAAAAGAAAAGAAAGAAAAGGGAGGGAGCCATGGCTCAGGCCTGCGTGGGGGCAGCCGCACTTGGCCTCATCCAGGCAGGCTGCCCCTTCAGGGATAGCCTTCCTTGCCCCCCTGCCCCCCTTGCCCCTGTCAGTTCCGAAGGCTGGCGTTTCTAGGTTTTGTTCAGGTTCTTGTTCTTTCTGGTGCTCTAGAAACTGAGCTCTGATGACCCTTGGCCTGGGGGTGAGATGGCAGAGAGGGGCAAGGACGCCAGGTGTCAGCACATGAGCGTGGTCAGGGAGCTGAAAGGGCCTAGGCCGGTCTCCAGGTGCAGGCCGGGAAGGGAGGTCCTGGGCCGGGAAGCCCCAGACCCAGCCAGGGCACGGAATGGAGGAGTGGCAGAAAAAGCTAAGGACAGCAGAAGGGCCCCTCTTGGGAGAGGGCATGATGCCAAGTGCCCCAGACTCCTGAATGTATGGGAAGGCCAGGTCTGGTGGCCGCCACCTGCCTCCTGGGGCACCTTCACTACAGTGGGGCAAAATATGAGTTTTCTACCGCTACAGCAGATGACTACAGACACAGCAGCTTAAACACTAATTTATTAAATCACAACTCTGTGGGTGGGCTCAGCGGGGTTCCTGTTCAGGGTCTCACCAGGCTGAAACCAAGGGCATAGACTTTCAGGGCTCTGGTCTGCAGGCTGGGGGAGGAGTTGTTGGCTTCCAAGCCTGTTCAGGTTATTGGCCAGATTTGGTCCCTTGCAGCTGTCGTCGCGCCGAGGTGCTCCTTTTCCAACTGGCTGTTGGCCAGGGGCCGCCCTCAGCTCCTCACCATGAGGCCCCTCCATCTTCAAAGCTAGCAATGGACAATCACCTCCTTGGGGTTGGGTACTGGTCCCATTTTTATCTCTCTGACTCCTTCCGGAAAAGAGGAGCATGCAGACCAGACTCAGCACTTGCTTGTCTTTGGGTGCCCTGGCTGGAGTTCAGGAGGGTAAATATGAGCAGGAAGGGAACAGAGGGAATGTGAGACCCATAGACACACGGGAGGCTCCTGGAGGAGGGTTGGCAACTCGCATTTGGTGAGCTCCACGGAGGACGCCGGGGACAGACAGACGAATGGATGGATGGGTGGCTCCTTGGCTTTATCAGGCCTCTGAGCCTTCAGTCAGAAGGGTGAGGGATGTGTCAGTCCCCAGACAGACCGGGCAGCCAAGGGGCCCCAGAGTCTGGCTTCGGGTCAGTCACTGCATCAGATGTTGAGGTGAGCCTGAATCCAGGGGCTGTAAGTGGCCACATTGGTATAGACCCCTGGACGGTTGGGCAAGGCACAGCCCTTGCCCCAGCTCACCACACCCACCAGGACCCAGCGCCCAGACTTCATGCAGACCAGGGGTCCTCCAGAGTCACCCTGCAGGAGAAAGGAGAGCTTAGGTCCCAGCCCCCCAGGGACTCTGGGTCCCAGGCTGCCATCCCTCAGTGGTGCCTCTGGGTCGGGGTTCAGCACACTGAGCCTGGAGGTGGTACATCCTGGGTCCCAGGTTCTAAGGAGGTGGGGTGCTGGCCACAGGGGCGTGGGCTCCAGACGTTCCAGGCAGCTTCTCGAACCTGGCAGGCATCCTTCTGGCCCCCGACGTAGCCGGCGCACAGGCTCCCCGGCAGCACTATGTGTTCGACCTGGGGCACATTGGTGCCCAGGTGGTAGAGGTGGTCACAGGTGCGAGCGTCCAGCAGTGGCACTCTCACTCCCTGCAAGGGTCGCCACTTCGGGAGTGGCACTGGAGGAGAAGGGGGAGGTCTAAGAGGCGGCAGAGACTTCTCAGGTGGCACTAGTGGTAAAGGACCCGCCTGCCAATGTAGGAGACTTAAGAGATGTGAGTTTGATCCCCGGGTTGGGAAGATCTTCTGGAGGAGGGCATGGCAACCCATTTCAGTATTTTCGCTTGGAGTATCCCATGGACCGAGGAGTCTGGTGGGCTACAGTCTATGGGGTTGCAAGAGTCAGACACCCAGGAAGAGCCCGCAGACGATGAGGTGGAAAGCAGGTATTGGTGGGAAAATCCTCACCTGCCAGCCCAGAGCTCCCTGGCAGTACAGAGAGGATGTCTGGGTCCCTGGAGGTCAGAGTGAGCTGGGGAGAGAGCCTCTGGCCCGCCCCCAGTGCCCCCTTGCCCTGCCCTCTGCCTCACCTCCTGGGCGGAGGCTGCCCCAGCCAGTGACCCAGCAGGGTGTGCCAGGCGGCGGGGGGGCCCCAGGCTCCGGCAGGCAGACGGGCTGGACGCGGGTGCTCAGGGGTGTTGGGCGGCGCAGCAGCAGCAGCGCCAGGTCCCCGTGGGCCCCGTCCTCCGAGTAGTCCGGGGGCAGTAGCACCCTCCGCACGGGCGCCAGGAGAGCAGGGGGCGAGCTGGGACGCAGGTGCAGCGCCCCGAGGCGCACGCGGTACTCAGCGGGCACAGCCTTCCTGCGTGACGGGGGCGCTAGGTCTAATTAAGGCAGCTTCCCCTCCAGCCCTGGAGCGCTCGTCCCCGTCGCCCTCTCTCTCAGAGCCCGGGGTGAGACCTGTGCGAAGTCTGGGCGCGGGGTCCCGGTGGGTGTGGGACGCTGGAGCAAGGGCTGTGCCCTGCCCAACCGCCCGGGGGTCTGTACCAACGTGGCCACTTACAGCCCCCGAATCCAAGACCTTCCCTGGGTCTTGCTCCACCCGCCCCGGCCTGGCAAATCTCGACGCGGAGCCCTAGGGGGAGGGGACCGTCCCTTGGCGGGGCCCGGCTGCCTGCTGACCTGGGAAAGCAGTGTGCCGCCGTCAGCACCCACTGCGGGGCGATGAGCGAGCCCCCGCACACGTGCGCCCCGCGGTGCTGGATGCTCGCCTGCCACGGCCACTCTCCGGCCCTGGCGTCCCGGCCGCCCACGATACGACTGGACACCCGAGGCTGCCCACACGCTGGGAGGACAAGGGGACTACGGGGTGGGCAGAGCAGTAGGGGCCGGGGAGGCGGGTGGGGGCGGGGTTAGGGAGGGGTGGGGCCGGGGAGGCGGGTGGGGGCGGGGTTAGGGAGGGGTGGGGCCGGGGAGGCGGGTGGGGGCGGGGTTAGGGAGAGGCAGGCACAGGGGGTTTCCGCGGCTTTCTTACCTTCAGTGGCCAGGGTCCCGGCTGCTCCTGGAGGTGGAAGCAGGGAAGGGACTGGATTACGGGTCTGGTGTCAGGTAACGGGGTGACGGGGAGGGCGGTCACAGATTAGGAAGGAGGGTAGAATGAATATGTCGCACTGACTTGATGCCAGATTTTTGTGCAATCGGCTACCAGGATTAAACCCTCCCCAGAGCCCTGTGAGGTGGGGACTTACACCGATTACACAGATGAGCACAACCAGATTTGGAGAGCCCAAGGTCAGTGACAGAGAGAACTGGAACTCTTGGAGCCAGTAGTGCAGGTGTGCTAGGTCACTTCAGTCGTGTCTGACTCTATTCAACCCCAGGGACTGTAGCCCGCTAGTCTCTGTCCATGGGATTCTCCAGGTAAGAATGCTGGAGTGGGTTGCCATTTCCTTCTCCAGGGGATCTTCCTCACCCAGGGACCGAACCTGCGTCTCCTGTGGCTCCTGCATTGAGGCAGACTCTACCGCTGAGTCACTGGGGAAGCTCTGGAGCCAAGAATAGGATGCCTGAACTTCCCTGGTGGTCCAGTGGTTAAGAATCCGCCTCCCAGTGTGGACTGGGAGACAGGTTCAATCCCTGGTTGGAGAAGATCCTACATGCAACGAGAGAAGACGCAGCAGTGAAAAGCCCACTTGTGGCAGCTAGAGAAAGCCTGGAAGGAGCAAGGAAGACCCAGTGCAGCCAAAAATAGGAAAAAGAGTAGGATGCCTTAGAGTGCTCTAGAGGAAGCAGGAAGGCTGGGCAGATGGAAGCCAAGCTCCTGTGGTCAGCACCCCCAGCCCCGCCCCCACTCACCCAGCAGCAGTAGGAGCAGGACCTGGAGGGAGGAAGCCCACTTCATTCTGTCTTCAGGGCTGGGCCTGGTAAGGATGGTGCTGCCCAGGACTAGCCCGGCTGGAGCCTGCCGAGAGAAGAGGATCTAGCCCCCCCACCCACCCTGAGCTCCTTTTGTCTTCCTTCAGACCCTGGTTGGTCCCAGACCTAGCCCTGTGGCCCAGGCTCTATGCCCTATGCCCAGGCCCCAGGGACCACCCCTGCCCCCTCAAGTGCTGCATGATTTGGGCACCTTAGGTCTCCATGCAAGCCCTGGAGCCCAGCCCCTCCCCCACCTTGTATTTCCCTGATAGGTGCCCCCCAACCCTGTTCTCCGCAGACCCTGCATTCTTTTCTCACCCTTGCAGCTGGTGTCCTCCCTGCTAACTGGGCTGGGGGAGGATCTGGGGGCTTAAAGAGCCAGGAGAGGGGTGGGGGGCAGGAGGTAATTAAGGAGGTCAGGGCGGGGTTGCGGCTTCTTCAGTCCAGCCTTGAACAAAGATGCTTTGAGCAGTGCTTTTGCTGCGGCAGGAAAGGGACACTGGAGTTTCTCGAAGGAAGCCTGGCTTGGGCCAGGGTGCACGGAACTGGGGCTGGGAGCCTGAGTCCAGCCAGGCAAGGGTGGAGTGCGGCGGTGGGGTACACGGGATGGGGTGGGGTGGGGGCCTGGACTGCTCCCACCTCCCGGAAAGGCTCCAGAACCTCCTTTTACCAAGTCAGTGACCCCCTCCAGCTGCCATCCACTTGGTTCCCCCTCCTGGGGGCCTTCCTGTCCAGCACACCCCCTCCTTGTCCGTGTCCCAGAAGGAGGTGATGTGACAGGGGAGATCTGATTCGTACCTGTTTGTCTCCCCTCCGTGAGGCAGGGTCTGGGTCTTTGTCCCTGTCTTAGCTCAGGCTGCCAGGGCCGAACACCACAGTGTCGGTCGCTCATTCGTGTCCAACTCTTTGCGACCCCATGGTCTGTCCACGGAATGCTCCAGGCAAGAATACTGGAGTGGTTTGCCACTGCCTTCTCCAGGGGATCTTCCCAATCCAGGGGTTGAACCCGGGTCTCCTGCATGGCAGGTAGATTCTTTACCGTCTGAGCCCACAGACTAGGGGCTTAAGTTCCATTCTGGAGGCTGGACGTCCAAGAACAAGGAACTGGCCAGATGGGAGCCTCTTCTCTTGGCTTGTAGTGGGCTGCCCTGCCATCTCACTGAATGATCACATAGCCTTCTCTTTGTGTCTGCTGGGCATGAGGGGTAGTGGGGGAAGGTGCTGCTGTCTTTTTTTCTTTTCTGGTTGTGCTGTGTGGCGTGCAGGATCTTAGTCCCCTGACCAAGGATTGAACCCAGGCCCCCAGCAGTGGAAGCATGGAGTCCTAACCACTGTACTGCCAGGGAAGTCCCCTGGTGTCTCTCTCTCTCTCTCTTTTTTAAAAAAATTATTTATTTATTTATTGGCTGTACCAGGTCTTAGTTGTGGCATGTGGGATCTATTTCCCTGACCAGGGGTCGAACCTTTTCCCTGACCAGGGGTCGAACCTGGGCCCCCTGCATTGGGAGCTCAGAGTCCTAGCCACTGGACCATTTCTGCTGCTGCTGCTGCTGCTGCTAAGTCGCTTCAGTCGTGTCCAACTCTGTGTGACCCCATAGACGGCAGCCCACCAGGCTCCCCCGTCCCTGGGATTCTCTAGGCAAGAACACTGGAGTCGGTTGCCATTTCCTTCTCCAATGCATGGAAGTGAAAAGTGAAAGTGAAGTCGCTCAGTTGTGTCCGACTCTTAGCAACTCCCATGGACGGCAGCCCACCAGGCTCCTCCGTCCATGGAATTTTCCAGGCAAGAGTACTGGAGTGGGGTGCCATTGCCTTCTCCGTATCTCTTTCTATAAGGACACTAATAAGTCCAGCCTATGACTTCATTTAATTACTTCTGGAGTCATTGGGGTTAAAGATTCAAAGTATAAATTTTGGAAAGTTCACAGATGTTCTTCCTAGGTGGCTCAGTGGTAAAGAACCCACCTGTCATGAAGGAGACGCAGGAGACACAGGTTCCATCCCTGGGTCAGGAAGATCCCCTGATGGAGGAAATGGTAACCCACTCCAGTATTTTTGCCTGGAGAATCCCAGGGACAGAGGAGCCTGGTGGGTTACAGTCCACGGGATCTCGAAGAGTCGGACACGACTGAGAGGCTGAGCACATGCCCAAATATCCAGTCCCCACTGGCAAGAGCGGTGCCAGCACAGAGTGGGCACTGAGTGCTTGGGAGTAAGTGGAAGGGGCCAGTAGGTGTAGGGGGTGGCGAGGGTGAAGGGGACGAATGAGAGGACCTAGGGGTGAACCAGCCCCAGCCCTTCCACACAAAGCGAGGGAGGGTGGCCTCGGGCCTGACTTCCACTGTCCACGTTCCGGGACCAGGCTCAAGCCCACGCTCCAGCCTCCAGAGCTTCATGACAGGTGGGTTCTTTACCACTGAGCCACCTAGGAAGAACATCTGTGAACTTTCCAAAATTTATACTTTGAATCTTTAACCCCAATGACTCCAGAAGTAATTAAATGAAGTCATAGGCTGGACTTATTAGTGTCCTTATAGAAAGAGATACGGAGAAGGCAATGGCACCCCACTCCAGTACTCTTGCCTGGAAAATCCCATGGACAGAGGAGCCTGGTGGAACATCATCCCTCCCACCCTCGAAACCTTGGGAGAGTTTCCTCTTCTGTAAAACCCACCCCCCGGGTGGTTGCAACAATTAACCATGTTAGCCCTCGCAGAGCCTGGAACCATGCCCGGCTGATGGAAACGCTCTAGAAGGGCCAGGAGAATAAAAGCAGCGCCCTCCCTGAGGTGCTGACCTTGGTTGCTCTGGATCCAGCCGCCACTGGAGGCCTTGGCTGCAGTGGAGCCAACTGGGCAGAGCTGGGGTAGCTGGAGAGGCTGGTGGGACGGAGGGTGACCCAGGACCCTGGGGACACACAGCTGTCTCCAGGGACTTGGGCCATACCTTGAGAGGGGGTTCACTGGAAGGCTGAATGCCCAGTCCAGTGAGGGAGCTGCGGGGGCCTCTACCTGTTGCAATTTGGAGGCCTGGAGGACACTTGAGGGCAAGGACCTTGAAACAAATTCCCACCGAGGAACTGGCTTATGGTGGGAGGATCTGGAACTGGTTGACTAACGGGCGATCAAACCTGAGGGGAGTAGGAAGGGAACCCCTTCCCAGGGGTTCACCCCAACCCAGCCCCCTGTCTCAGATTGAGAAACTGAGGCACAGGCCCCTGCTGGCCCACATGCCCTCAGGCCCACCCAGGAGTCACCCTGCACAAACGGCCCCCAGACAAGTGTCATCTACTTGCCCGTCTCACCACCCTCCTGGGGCCACAGCTGAGTCAGCCCCAGCTTTCTCTGCTGCTGGACCTGCCCCAACTCTCAGGTGTGGGCAAATGACCCAGACGGGGCCAGCATCCCACCATGGCCCCCAGGTAACAGTGATGGGTCAAGAGGCGACATGTGACCCCAGACCAGCCAATCAGAATCCTTCCCTGAGATTTTCACCCTGCAGGATGACCACTGGGACCCGGGCAGGGGACGCCACGACTGCGGCCACAGGCAAGGACTCTCCGCCGGCCTGAGAGCCTGGAATCTTCTGGACTGAGGAAGAGTGCCCTGTAGAGTTGGAGCTCCTCATTCCAGCCATCCTTGTGCTTGGAGGGCTGCCCTGTATCCTTCTAAACCAACTCTCCTTCACTCGTGCTGGTTCTAAGGGATCCTGCTGCTTACCACCAAAGTCTTTAAGTGCCAAAGATGAAAACAAAATTACATTCAACAAAGGTGGAGGGGAGGTGCCCCCGAGCCGGCTGCCCTGCCAGTGTGTTTCAGGATGGTGGCACCCAGCCTGCCGCCTGCAGCACAGGACTCGTCTCTGATGAGTGCCCAACCCTGCTCTTGGCCAGACCCCCAGGCACCCTGCAGACCTGGCAGCAAATGAGGTGGTGGGCGGTGGCCTTCCTGGGACCCAGGTGTCTTCCCACTGATGTCCCAGCACAACCCGGGCCCTCTGGGAGGGCTGCAGCCTGAGCCCACCTGATGCCAACCCCAACAGCCAGAGTCATGCAAGGAGGAACAATGGTGTGGGGCAAGCCGGGCCACAGGGAGGGGTGCGCTGTGGCACCAGGCTGGGCTGGGGGACGTGCGCCTGGCCGGGCTTGACGGTATTTCTGTGGACAAGACTGTCACGCAGGCCACCAGAGGTCACCAGAGGTTACTCGGCCTACTGCTGGAGGAGCGGCCGTAACACCCCGCCAGGCAGGCCTGCGGGGCAGTGTCGCAGGGCGGCTGGTCTGGGGCCAAGCACTTCGCAGGCATTGAATCGTGCGGTCCTCCAGTAACACACGGGACACCAGGCAGTGAGCGTTCTGTGTGGGGTCAGCCCGGAGGGCCTTTGGGGGAGATGAGCAAGGATGCCCTCAGGTTTTGACTGCTCCGAAGGGCAGATGGCGGAGGGTGGAAATCTCAAAGCAGGTGAGTCCCACCTAGGAGACGTGGAAGACACCAGGCACCAGGCACCTGCTGGCCCCTCTGAGTCACGCACACCACACAGCCTGAGGTCGACAAGGGCCATTGTGAGCTAGGTGACTTGAAGGATTCTGTCACCTCTCTGGGTCTCAGTTTCATCATTTTTTAAAAAATGTATTTATTTTTGACTGTGCCGGGTCTTTGCTGCTGCGTGGGCTTTCCCTAGCCGTGGTGAGCGGGGGCTGGCTGCTCTCTGGCCGTGCTGCTTGGCCTTCTCTCGTCACGGAGCACGGGCTCAGTGGTCGCGGTGCATGGGCCTAGTGGCTCTGCAGCAGGTGGGATCTTTCCAGGACAGGGATCGTACCCCCGTCTGCTGCATTGACAGCCGAGTTCCGTTCCATCAGGCCACCAAGGAAGCCCCTCATCATTTTTAAAAATTATTTATTTTATTAAAAACATTTATTTATTTGGCTGAGTCAGGTCTTCACTGCAGCCTGTGGGCTCAGTAGTTGGGGAAGGGGAAGCTCCAGCTCTGGGGGCTGCTCAGGGGCATGAAAGTGGTGTCACAGCCAGTGTGGCTTTTGGGCAGGCAGGGGTGACGAGGACACCCCTCCCGGACTCCTCCGCCTGCCTCTCCACAGTGACCAGCCCTAGCTGGACCAGAGCTTCTAGCACCTTCTGTGCTCACAGCACCTGTGGGTCCCATGAAAACGCACATCTGCCCGAGCAGTTCCCAGGGGCCCCAGACAACCCTGCTGACCTGTCCATTGGCCACAATGAGGCTGCGTTCTGGGAGCCTAGTGGGGGTGGGGCAGACATGCTTGATGCTGCCCCCTCCACCCAGGCCAGGTGATGGAGCTTGGAGCCTCCATGCCCCCAGGACAACCCTCAACCACAGGGAATCGGGAGAAAAGTGGCCACACTGGGTCTTTGTCCCCCAGGCGATGCTGAGGTGTGTCTCTGTGAACTCTCGGGGGAGGCCCCAGCCAGACTCTGCCTCAGCTGCCCCAAGGGTCAAATGTCATTGGCTCTTGCCCCTTCCGCCTCAGTTTCTCTGCCCTTCACTGGGGCTTCTTGGCATTGCCTCCCAGATGAACTATCCACACCCTTGTCCTGGTCCCAGGTCAGCCTTTAGGGACCGTGGTAAGACCAGAGTGTCTGCATCTGTGTGGTGGGGGACGCAGTATGAGCACTGGGGAGTCTGAGGGCATTTCTGCCACAGCACCCCCACTCCAGCCTTCCAAGCCCCCAGCCACCCTGCTGCTCCTAACATCCTCTCAGACTAAGCTACCTGAGAGGGTTCTGTTGTTTGCAATCCAGACTGGGCGGATGATGATTAAGGAGTTAAGCAGTGGTCTTGGGGTGGACAGGACGCTGGTGACCATGAGGGTGTCCAGGAAGCCACCCGGAGCCACAGAATGTGCTGCCGGGTGTCAACTCGAATATACACACTTTATTAGCAAAGGGGGCGGAAGGGGACGAGGCCTGATCCAGCAGGCCGTCCTGCCACCAGGGTGCCCCCAGCCCTTGGTGAATGTGCCCAGAGCTGCAGTAACCACAGCATCCTCATGGGCTCAAGCGTGCCCAGGCCATCTGCAGGAGTAAGAGAGTCCAGAGCAGAGCGAGGGGGAGCAGCAACCGAGAGGGGTCTGGCCTGGGTGTGCTGCGGGCCGTCAGCAACTGGATCCAGCCGAAGTAATGACTGACATTGGTGTAGATGCCAGGCCGGTTGCGCCTACCACAGCCCACTCCCCAGCTCACGATTCCAATCTGAATCCACCGCCCATTCTTTTCGCAGACCAAGGGTCCGCCTGAGTCACCCTGGAAAGCAGTGTGGGTGAGCAAGGCCGGGGGCGGCGCAGGAGGGGCCCAAGGAGAGACTGGGAGCGCAGAGTCTGTCCTCTGGATTTCACATAAGGATCCAAGAAGGTACAGTGAATGTGAAGCGGGAAGCCTGTTTTACAGGCTGGGTAGGTGAGGTCTACAGTGATCTCATGAATACACTCTGAGGATGGACTGGCAGGGAGTCGAGAGGGCTGCCCTCAGAACCAAGACTTGGAGGAGCGGTGCGGCCCTCACTGGGGCAGGCCTACTCACTCACTTTGCAGCTGTCGGCGTCGCCATCCTCAGAGCCAGCACAAATCATGTCATGACTGACATTTCTGCGGTAATAAGGCTGCTGGAACAGGTAGGTACACCTGGATTTGTTTATGATGGAGACCTGCACTTCCTGGAGATTATAGGGAGGCGGCAGCTCTGCCAGGGGTTGAGGGTGGGAGAGAGAAAGAAACAACCTTAGCCTCTCCTCTGCCGTCTGGGGAAACGGGGTAAGAAGTGGGGCAGTGGACTTCCTGGGACACCCACAGTCCCCAGGACATGGCTCCTCTGCTCCAGCCCAGCACCCAGCACACGGTGGGCCACAGAAGGACCCAGTGGATGGGGAGGCTGTTACAGCTCCTCCCCCAGATTTAGTGTCCCTCTTCGTGGCATGCAGATGGCAGGCCCTGCCTGGACCAGTGGGGAGAGATCTTGGCTGAAGCTACACAGTGGGGAGGGGCTGATGCTGCTGAGTTTGTTTGTAATCAGTATACTACAGCTGCATGATTCAGGCTGAAGAGTTCCCAAATTTGATGAAAGATGTGACTCAGTGATAAAGAATCTGTCTGCCAGTGCAGGGAATGTGGGTTCAATCCTTGGGCTGGGAAGATCCCTTGGAGTAGAAAATGGCAACCCACTCCAGTACTCTTGCCTGGAAAATTCCACGGACAAAGGAGCCTGGTGGGCTACAGTCCACGGAATCACAAAGAGTAGGACAGGAATGAGGACGCACGCACGCGAGTCTACGCATTCAAGAAGATGGACAAACGCCAAGGAGGATAAACACAAGGAGATCCACATAGAGATACATCTTCATCAAAATATCAAAAGGCAAAGGGAGACTCTTATTAAAAAAACGTGGAGAGAGAAGACACACATCAAGTAGAAGGGATCTTTGGCAAGACTGACAGCTAAATTCCTTCCAGACACCCTGGAGCCCAAGAGGCAGTGAGATGACATATGAAAAGTGCTAAGAGAAGGAAACAGTCAACCAAGCATTCAACACCAGGCAAAACTACCTTTCAAAGATATGCAGGCAAGATTAAGACAACCCCAGACACACAAATGCTGATACTGTTCATTATAGTAGGCCTGCCCTTCAAGAAGGGACCCTTTCGGGCTGAAATGAAAGGACAGTAGACAGAAACTTAACCCCATAGGAAGAAATAGAGAACAACGGTGAAGGTAACTACACAGGTGAATAGAAAAGCCAGTATTATTATGATTTTGGTTCATAACTTTTTTCCCTATACAATTTAAAAGACAAATGCATAAGGATAATTATAAACCTCTGTTAATGACTACACAATATATAAAGATGGAAACTGTGACAATAACAACTTGAAGGAGAAGAATAGCGTTGTATAGGAACAGAATTTTTGTATGCTATTGAACCTAAGTTGGTATTAATTCAAAATAGATTGTTATAAGTTTAAGTTGTTAACTTATCTCCAGAGCAACTGCTGAGAAAATAACTAAAAAATACACAGAACAGGAAATGAGAAGAAAATCAATACAGTATACTAATAAAAATCAATTAAACAAGAAAAGAAATAAGAAATAAGATATAAGGCATAGGGATAGATATAAGATATAGATACAAAATATCTATATCTTCTAGATCTGACAAAATATAGAAAACCAACAAAATCAAGAAAGCAGTAAATTCTTCCTATCAAATTAATTTTAATGTAAGTGGATTAAACACCAATTAAAAGGCAGAGATTGGCAGAATGGATTAAAAACAAGGATCCAACTATATCCTGTCTCTGAGGTGAGAAGTTATTCCGTCGTGTCTGACTCTTTGTGACCCCGGGACTGTAGGCTGCCGTGCTTCTCTGTCCATGGGATTTTCCAGGCAAGAATACTGGACTGGGATGCCATATCCCATCTACGAGACAATAATTTTACATCCAAGTGCAAATATAGGTTGAAGGGGAAAGGTTGGAAAAAGAGATTCCATGCAAACAGTAACCAAAAAGAGCTGAGGTTGCTGAACTAATATTAGACAAAATAGATTTTGAGTCAAAACATGTCATAAGAGTCAAAGAAGGACATTACATATTGATAAATGTGTCAAGTCTTCAAGATAAAATAACTATAAATATCTACATATCTAATAACAGCCCCAAACTACATGACGCTAAATTGATGTAACTGCTGGGAGAACAGACAGTTCTAGAATAACAGCAGAGACTTCAATGTCCCACTTTTATTAATGGAAAGAACAATCAAAGAGAAGACCACTAAGAAAATAGAGGTCTTGAATAGTCAGTAGACCAGAACAATCCCCTCAAAGAAGAGCAGAACACATTTTTTTTTTAAGTGGATACAAAACATTCTCCAAGATAGATGTCAGACCACAAAATGAGTTAGAATAAAGTAGAAAAGACTGACCACATAGAAAACAGCTGATTGAGGCTAGAATTCTGTTCCTTGAGGAACAGAAGGAAAACTGAAAAATTCACCATATTGAAATTCAACAACATACTCCTAACCAAAGAAGAAATCATGAGGAAAATTAGAAAGCACTGTGAAATGAATGGAAATAAGAACACAACACATCAAAAAGTAATTCAGTTCAGTTCAGTTGCTCAGTCGTGTCTGACTCTGCGACCCCATGAACCGCAGCACACCAGGCCTCCCTGTCTATCACCAACTCCCGGAGTCCACCCAAACCCATGTCCATTGTGTAGGTGATGCCATCCAACCATCTCATCCTTTGTTGTCCCCGTCTCCTCCTGCCCTCAATTTTTCCTAGCATCAGGGTCTTTTCAAATGAGTCAGCTCTCCGCATCAGGTGGCTAAAGTATTGGAGTTTCAGCTTCAACATCAGTCCTTCCAATGAACACTCAGGACTGATCTCCTTTAGGATGGACTGGCTGGATCTCCTTGCAGTCCATGGGAGTCTCAAGAGTCTTCTCCAACACCACAGTTCAAAAGCATCAATTCTTCTGCACTCAGCTTTCTTTATAGTCCAACTCTCACATCCATACATGACCACTGGGAAAACCATAGCCTTGACTAGACGGACCTTTGTTGACAGACTAATGTCTCTGCTTTTTAATATGCTGTCTAGGTTGGTCATAACTTTCCTTCTAAGGAGCAAGCATCTTTTAATTTCATGGCTGCAATTACCATCTGCAGTGATTTTGGAGCCCCCCCAAAATAAAGTCAGCCACTGTTTCCACTGTTTCCCCATCTATTTGCCATGAAGTGATGGGACCAGATGCCATGATCTTCATTTTCTGAATGTTGAGCTTTAAGCCAACTTTTTTACTCTCCTCTTTCACTTTTATCAAGAGGCTCTTTAGTTCTTCTTCACCTTCTGCCATAAGGGTGGTGTCATCTGCATATCTGAGATTATTGATATTTCTCCCAGCAATCTTGATTCCAGCTTGTGCTTCCTCCAGCCCAGCATTTCTCCTGATGTACTCTGCATATAAGTCAAATAAGCAGGGTGACAATATACAACCTTGACGCACTCCTTTTCCTGTTTGGAACCAGTCTGTTGTTCCATGTCCAGTTCTAACTGTTGCTTCCTGACCTGCATACAGATTTCTCAAGAGGCAGATCAGGTGGTCTGGTATTCCCATCTCTCTCAGAATTTTCCACAGTTTATTGTGATCCACACAGTCAAAGGCTTTGGCATAGTCAATAAAGCAGAAATAGATGTTTTTCTGGAACTCTCTTGCTTTTTTCCATGATCCAAACTTTACTAGCGTGTGAGATGAGTGCAATTGTGTGGTAGTTTGAGCATTCTTTGGCATTACCTTTCTTTGGGATTGGAATGAAAACGGACCTTTTCCAGTCCTGTGGCCACTGCTGGGTTTTCCAAATTTGCTGACATATTGAGTGCAGCACTGGTTCTTTGAAAGATCAACAAATCTGACAATGAAATTGGGGACACTATCACTGACCTTAAAGAAAATTTAAGGACTGTGAGTACTATGAACAATTGTATGCCAACAAATTAGATAACCTCGAAGAAGTGAGCAAATTTCTAGAAACACACAAAATACCCAAACAAATTCAAGAAGAAATAGAAAATCTAGGTAAAGAGATTTAGTCGGTAGTCAGAAATCTCCCAGTGAGGAAAAGTCCTGGGCCAGATAACTTAAAAAGGTGACACCTGTCAAACACAGGAAGAGGGTTTTCCCAGGTGGTCCAGTGGTTAAGAATCTGCCTTGTAATGCAAAGGATGAGGGTTCGAACTAAGATCCCACATGCTGCAACTAAGACTGCACAGAGCCAAGCAAGTAAATATATTATTTTTAAATACAGAGAGAAATTAACATCAGACCTTTTTGAAGAACACTTCCTAACTCATTCTGTGACAACAGAGCCCAGATAAGCTATCTCACAAAATAAACTACAGATCAACATATATGCAACAATCCTCAACAAAATACGAGCCAACTGAGTCCAGTGGCATTGTTGTTTGGTTGCTCAGTTATGTCCAACTCTTTGCAGCCCCCTGGACCACAGCATGCCAGGCTTCCCTGTCTTTCATATTAAAGGAATTCTAACACCATGAGCAAGTGAGATTTACCTGAAGAGTGCAAGGGGAGGTCCAGTATTAAAAAAATCAATCAATATACTGCATACTATAGTAACAGAATAAAGGAAAAAATCGACATGGTTATCCCGATTGATGCAGGAAAATCCAACACTTTCATTATAAAGACAATCAGTAAACTAAGCATAGAGAGAACTTTCTTAACCTGAGAATGATCATATGTGAAGCATCCACAGCTAATATCATACAGAATTGTGAAAGACTGAAAGCTTTCCCCCTAAGACAAAGATGCCAGTTTTTTCTGCCACTTCTACTTAACATTTTATTGGAAGTTCTAGTCAGAGAAATTAGGTAAGAAAAAGAAATAAAAACATATTCAAGTTGGAAAGGAAGAAGTGAAACTCTCTTTATTCACAGATGACATGATCTTGTATACAGAAAATCATAAAGAATACACAAGAAAGGACTAGAATTAATAAACTTGGCAAATCTGCAGATATGAAATCGACATAAAAATCAGTTATATTTCTATACACTGCCAATGAACAATTCCAAAACAATATTAGAAAAGAAAATTCATTTATATAATAGCGTCAATAAGAATAAGATAGTTAGAAATAGATTTAATTGAGGAGATGAAAGATCCGTACACAAGAGGCACTCACAAGATTGCTGAAAGATATTAAGTGAAAGTGAAGTCACTCAATCATGTCCAACTCTTTGTGACCCCATGGACTGTAGCCCACCAGGCTCCTCCATCCATGGGATTCTCCAGGCAAGAATACTGGAGTGGGTTGCCATTTCCTTCAAGAAGATCTAAATAAATGGAAACGTATCTCATGTTAATGGACTGGAGACTTAATATTATTTCAATGACAATACTCTCCTAAAGCAATTTACAGATTCAGTGCAACCTCTATCCAAATTTCAAAGGTCTTTTGAGTGGAAATTGACAAGCTGATTCTAAAATTTATGTAAAATATAAAGAGACCTCCAAATAACAAAACCAATATTTTAAAAAGTAGAACAAAGTTGGAGAACACACACTTCTCAATTTCAAAACATAATTGGAATGCATCAGACAACGGGGTCCTGGCAAATGGATAGAAGAAATACAGACCAGTGGAATAAAATTTTGAGTGTAGAAAAAAAAACCCAAACCCTTTCTTCTTTGGCCAGCCGATTTTTGGCCAGGGTGCCAAGACACTTCAGTAGAGTAGAGAATAGTCTCTTCACCAAATGGTGCTGAGACAACTAGATATCCAAATGCAAAAAATGAAGCCAGACCCCTTATCTCACACCATAAACAAAGATCAGCTCAAAATGAATCAAAGACATACATATCAATATAACAGCTAAAACTATAATGAAACTTAAAACTCTTCAAGAAAACATGAGAGTACACTCTCATGACCTTGAACTTGAAAATGATTTCTTAGACATGACATCAAAAGTTAAAGCAGCAAAAGAAAAAAGCAACCAGAACTTCGTCAAAATTAAAAATGTTGTGCATCAGCAGACACTATCATGAATTTCCCTGGTGATTCAGTGGTTAAGAATACACCTGTCAATGCAGGGGACACAAGTTCGATCCCTGGTCCTCGAAGATCCCACGTGCTACAACTACTGAGCCTGTGAGCCGCAATTACTGAGGTCACAGGCCGCAACTACTGAAGCTGCCTGCCCTGGAACCCGTGCTCCACAGTAAGAGAAGCCACTGCAGTGAGAGGAAGCCCATGAGCAGCAACAAAGACCCAGTGCAGCCGAAGATAAACAATTAAATATATTTTAAACAACTGACACTATCATGAAAGTGAAGAGATGTGGTCCGTGAGTCTTGGCTCAGCCCTGCATCTGAAGTGCTATTCCCGCATCAACACCAGGGACTGACAACATGGAGCAACCTGGGAGGAAGGAAGTTACGATCCCTATTTCGAGGAATTTGAAGAGTTATGTAAGAGGATTCAAAACACAGCTTTCAGACACTAAAGCCTACCTGTTCGACAGAACTTGGGCGAGGTCTTCATTTCAACTTTCAAATCTTTAGCTCTTTATCCGTTTCCTGGAGATTATCATAACCCTCCTTCCTGGCATCACTTGGCCCTCTGCTCATCATAAACCCCAACAAACCAGCTGGTCTCACCCCTAGCTACATATTACAACCACCTGGGAAGCTTTAAAATACCCCAGAGTCCATGCCGCATCCCAGACCAATTAAATCTATGGAGTGAGACCCAGGAACCAGTTTAAAAAAAAAGAAAAAGGGGAAAAAAGAAAAAAAAGAAACCCACAAAATAGCAACAAATATTTGCAGATCACATCTCTACAAAGAGTCTAATATCCAGAATATATAAGGAACTATTATAACTCAACTGCATAGGCAACTCAACTTAAAAATGGGTTGGGTGTCTTCCCTGGTGATCCAGTGGCCAAGACTCCCTGCTCCAATGCAGGAGGCCCAGGTTCTATCCCTTCTCAGGGAACTAGCTCCCACATGCAGCAACTAAAAAAAAAAAAAAAATCCCTCATGCTGCAACGAAGATCGACGATCCCTTGTGCAGTAACTAAGACCAGGATCAGCCAAATAAATAAATAAATATTTTTGGAAAAATGAGTTGGGAATTCCCTGGTGGTCCAGTGGTTACAACTCCATGCTTTCATTGTTGAAGATCCAGGCTGAATCCCTAAGATGCCACAAGTCATGTAGTGTGGCCAAAAGAAAAGCCAAAAACACACCAGGGTAAGGTACGTAAATAGGCATTACTCCAAGGAAGACATACAAATGGCCAACTAGCACATGAAAAGATGCTCAACATCACTGGTCATTAGAGAAATGCAAATCAACACCACAGTGAGAGGGGGCCTCCCTGGTGGCTCTGTGGTGTGAATCCTCCTGCCAAAGCAGATGTAGGTTTCATCCCTAGCCTGGGAAGATCCCACATACTGTGGAGCAACTAAGCTGGTGGGCCACAACTACTGAGCCTGTGCTCTAGAGCCCAGGAGCCGCCAACTACTGATGCCCCTGCACCCTAGAGCCCAAGCTCTGTGACTGAAGAAGCCACTGCAATGAGAAGTCTGCACACCACAAGCGGAGGAAAAAAGCCTGCGCCCCAACAAAGACACAGCATGGCCAAAAATAAATACTGTTAGTTTTAAAAAACCACAGTGAGACACCACTTCACACTCACTAGGACACCCTCCCCTCAGACAGCAACAACCTGGAAAATAATACGTGTGGAGGAGAATGGAGAGAAATTATAACTCTCCTTGTTGATGGGACTATAAAATGGAGCAGCTGCTATGGAACACTGTCAGCTCCTCAAGAAGTTAAAATAGAATTATCATGTGATCCAGGATTGCACTGCTAAATGCATTCACAAAACAACCAAAAAGAGGTATTCAAGCACAAATTTGTATACTAATATCGACACAATATTGATGGAGAAGGCAATGGCAACCCACTCCAGTACTCTTGCCTGGAAAATCCCATGGATGGAGGAGTCTGGTAGGCTGCAGTCCATGGAGTCGCTAAGAGTCGGACAAGACTGAGCGACTTCACTATTGACACAAATACCCAAAAGATTGAACGACATAGTCATCAGTGGATGAATGAATAAACAAATTGTGGTGCATCCATACAATGGAATATCATTCAGCTGTAAAAAAGAATGAAGTTTTGATACATACTATAACATGGATGAATCTTGAAAACTTTATACCAAGTGAAAGAAGCCAAACATGAAAGGTGACGTAGTGGATGATTCTATTTACTTGAAATACCCAGAACACATAAATCCATAGAGACAAAAGGCTGGTAGTGGTTGCTAAGGGCTGGACGGAGGGCTGTAACGGGGAGTGATTGCTTAATGGTTATGGGATTTCCTTTGGGCGTGATGAAAATGTTTTTGAACTTGATAGAGTCAATGGTTACGTACTGTGCATGTTTGAAATGCCAGTGCATTTATTTTTGATGTGGACATTTAAAAACTCTTTATTGAATTTGTTACAACATCACTTCTGTTTTATGTTTTGTTTTTGTTTTTTTTTTTTTGGCCTCGAGGCATGTGGCATTCTGTATGCTGCAGTCCATGGGGGTTACAAAGTTGGACTCGACTTAAGAACTGAACAACAACATGTAAGAAGTTAGTCCTGACCAGGGATGGAACCCACACCCCCTGCATTGGGAGATGAAATCTTAACCCCTGAACCACCAGGGAAGTCTCAAATTATATATTTTAAAATGGTTAATATGAGAAATAACTCAAAAAGAAGGAATGAAGTACTGACATGCCAAAACAAAAATGAACATTGAAAATGTT
Organism: Ovis aries; assembly: GCF_016772045.2. Lineage (NCBI taxonomy): Eukaryota > Metazoa > Chordata > Mammalia > Artiodactyla > Bovidae > Ovis > Ovis aries. The sequence continues at coordinate 2,762,301 of NC_056077.1, read as the reverse complement.
ATGCTGAGTGAGAGAAGCTAGGCCCCAAAGACCATATGTTGTAGATCGTGTTCATATGAAGTGACCAGAGTAGGTAAATCCATAGAGACAGAAAGCAGATTAGCGGTTGCCAGGGACTATGGCCAAGGACAACGAGGAATAAGGAGTAATGGCTAATAAGCCTGGGATTTCATTTTGAGATGATGAAAATGTTCCATAATTAGATAGTGGTGATACCTGCACCACTCTGAGTAACAACAACAACAACAAAACCCCTCTGCATTTTACATTCTTTTTTTTTGTCATACCACATAGTATGTGGGATTTTAGTTCCCCAGCCAGGGATTGAACCCATGCCCCCCTGCAGTGGAAGGGCAGAGTCTTAACCACCGGACCACCAGGAAAGTCCCTGAATTGTACACTTTAAAAGGATGCTTTTTATGCTTTGTGAACTGTATCTCCAAAAAAAAGCCCAGTGCTTTTCTGATAAGTGCACCCCAAAACCTCGCACACCCCTGCAGGCTGGGGCTGCAGGTCTGGGCAGGTGGGCCTCGGTGCCTGGCTCCGGGCTCTAAGCCTCTGGAAGGGAGGGGGAGCTGAGTGTGGGTGCAGAGGGCACTGTTCCGCGGTGGGGGCGGGGAGGGGGTGAGGGCCGACTGCTGAGGGGACACAGCGAGGGCAGCGTGGGCACAGACCAAGGCGGGGCCCCTGCAGCTGCTGTGCGGGCCGGCACAGGGCCTGGCGGACAGCGCTGCCCTCCCCCGCCCATCTGTCCCCAGCCTCACTCTGTCTCTCACGGATGTCCCCCCAGCCAGTCACCCAGCAGTCATTCCGGTTCTTGAACTCCAAAGAGGAGGAGGTGACGCAGACGGGCTGGACGTGCTTATTGAAGGTAACCGGGGAGGAGAGCTTGACCAGGGCGATGTCATGCTGAAAATTCTTCCCGAAGTGGGGGAATGTGATAATATCCTGGACTCCATATCGACGCAGGAAGGCCCGCAGGCTCCAAACGGATGGTGCGGCAGACAGCTCCCCAAACTGGACTGACCATTCGGAGGGTTGACTGTTCCTGGCAAGGGAGGAGAGAGCCCTCAGGGGTCTTCAGAGGGAGGGTGGGCCACCCCAGCACGCCTGGGGCCGCTGCCCGGCTCATCCCGGACACAGGTCCTCCTTCCACAAAGAGGCCAGGGTAGAAATGGGGAGAGCCATGAGCCCCAGCCAAAGTCCCACATCTGGGGACTTGGGGCAGGAGGGTGCCTCCCCTGCCAGCTCACCTGGCCAGTCACTCAACCACCTGTCGCCTCCAGGGCCCTCCTCTTAAGGGGACCAGCAGGTTCACGGGGGTCACACAGGCTGGGCTCCACACAGCTTCCGGGACCACTGACCCCACCAGCCGGGCTCATGTCCAGCACTTACCTCAGCTCATTCCTCCCCGGGGGGCACACCTCCGCTGGGAGGTGAGGTGAGAAAGGTGGAGGCTGGAGGTGCCATTTGGGGACAAACGAAGCAAGAAAGAGAACAAGACACACAAATGTTCCGGAAGAAATTTCCTCCGGGAGCGCCCTGGGGGCCTCTCACCGGTGTGGAACGGGCTGCCGCCCAGCCTGGGTCTCAGGAGCACACGAGGGCCGATCCCACGTGGGACACGGGCGCGCGTCCTGGCACAGACCCGGCACGCGGGGTTACCGGGCCCCCTGCCCCAGACTCACTTTTCAAAGCAGTGCGCAGCCGAGAGCGCCCAGCGGCTGTTGAGCAGGCTCGCTCCGCAGCTGTGGACTTTATTCCAGCGCAGGCTGCCCTGCCACGGCCAGTGCCCAAGCTTGGCCTCATTTCCACCCACCACGCGCACATGGATGCCCTGGATGCCACAAGGCCCTGGGATGGACAGACGGACACCAGGCTGAGCTGCGGGAGCCAGGCTCATCCTGTCCACCCTCACCCACTGGGAAGGGAAGGGGCTCCCCGGGGAACCGTGCGTCCTGGGGTCCTGCCACCCAGGAAGCGTCGAACGCTGGGGACCCGCCCCACGTGGCCCGAGGCCGCCCGCCCCGTCCTGCCCGTCCCCGGCCCCCCGGGGCCCATCAGTTACATGCGAGCATCGACGAGTTCTGAAAACCTGGAGCGGGGAGAGGGAAAGCTGAGGCGCCCTTCGCGCTCGGGCCCACGAGCCCTCCGCGGGGAAGCGCCTCCTGCACGCCTTACCTGGAAGCAGCAGGTCCTTGTCCCGAAAGGCTGGGGGCAGGAGACGAGGTGAGCTCGCCCCTGCCTCCTCGCGCCCCAGCCGCCCCCTCACCCCGGCTCGCGCCCGCAGCCCTCGCCGCAGCCCTCGCCCGAGCTCACCCTGCTCGGCGATTTCGATCCGCGCCAGCAGCTGCGCCAGCAGCAGCGCCGCCCCGTGCGGGCGCATGGCCTCGCCCCCGGCCGCCCGGCGCCCTCTCCGCTCCCGCCCGCTCCAGGGCCCCGCTGAGCGCCCCCTGGGGGAGAGGCAGCCGCGGGAACCCTGGCCGCCCTCGCCAGCCCGACGACCTCGCTGGTCCAAGGTTTGTTTGGGTACCTGGGACGTCACAGTGCCCGGCTTTGAGCTTGTTACTGGGACTGGGCCCCAACGACGTACCTTGCTATGGCCCGGGAACCGGTGCGAGCAGCCGACCCCTCTCTGGTTCGCCACGCTGGGGGCCTGGCCGCCCGCTGCTGCCCTCTGTACTGGCCGCTCCTTCCTCTAGAAAGGACCGAGGACCTGGCCCACCGTCAGGACTCTCGTGAAAGCAGAGTCCCAAGTCCTCACTGAGTACCAATTGGGGCCGGGCAGTGTTGGGCTGAGCCGGGAGGAGAAGAACCCTCACAAGCCTCTCCTGGGAGACTGGTGGTCTTGGGTCTCGTCCCACTCTCTGCGGGCCTCAGGCTGGTCCCCGCGTGTGGCCCAAGCTGCCCCCTAGTGGCAGGTTCCAGCCCTTTTGGTCACCCTCTGGGTGATTTTCAAGTTGAAATCGCCTTTTACAAACGTTCTTACCTGGGTCCTACGGGGAAGGAAATGGCCAAAAAAAAAAAAAAAAAAAAAGGAAGAGGGAAACATCTCTGGTTATTTATTCCTGTGTCCCTGTGACACTACAGACAGGAACCTGGGAGGAACCTCTGCCTACTTGGTGCCGCTCCGTGTGCACCAAGTGATGAGTCCCCATTGGCATTGGCTTTTGGGCAGGGGTCCCTCCAGGCAGGAGAGGCAGTCTGGAGTCTGGACTTGCAGGAATATCCCAAGCAGGTGGGCACCTTCGGGGATACTGGGCCCTGGTACCCTCAGCAGGGCCCAGATGGTGACTCTAAGGGAAGCAGCCGCTGCGGGCCAGAGCAGGCAGAGCAGGGTGTTCTTGACCTCAGGGCACATTGGGGAGACATGGGGGACGTGCCTGGTGCTTGGGGAGCGTGGAAGCTTCTCCAGAGGTTGAAGCTGGGCTGGCAGCACCCCTCCTGGACTTCACACACTGCAGAAGGGGCAGCGGGCGTGGGCTCTGGCTGGTGGGCTCAGGGGCACACTGTGTGCAAAAAGGGGTAAGGTTTCCCCAAAGAAGGTCCCCTCTGTGGTCTTTGTTACCCAGCGCTTGTGACCCATGAGCTTCCCGGGTCAAGGCTGAGTGCAGCCCCTTGCAAGAGATGAGGCACAGTGCCAGCACCTGCCTCCCCCACACCCAAGGGATCGCTTACACAGGTCCTGCCCTGGTCCTTGACAATGGTCCCAGAGCTCTCTCCTCCTCCTGACCACCTATCTGCCTGTCCCCTGCCCCAGCTGTCCTTTCCTGGTGAACACCAAGCTTGCTCCAGCCTTGGGCCGGCTTCTCTCTGTGGACTTCTCTCCCAGATGGTCACAGGGCAAGCTTCTTCTGAGCCTTCAAGTCAAGCCCATATGCCCCCCAACGACTGTCCTTCTCACTGACCTGTTGTATTTCCTTCCTGAAAGTGAAAGTGTGTCGGGAGCCGCGTTAGGCATTACTGACAAAACGGAGGCATGGCCCCAACTCCCTCTCCTTGTCCCGCAGGCACAGACCCGGGATAAAGGAGTCAGGCTTTGTGATTCTGACTTGTTTTTTCCTCTCCTTGGCTGAGTTGACTGAAAAGAATATTAAGGTGCTTATTGTTCTTGAGAGGAGCATGAGAAGGCACAAAGCCTTCTGCAGCTGTGCTCAGAGAATAATTCATAAAGTGAATCACTGACATTCATTCAAGGACCTTTACAGAGGAGTGTTCCAGGATGAGCACGTAGGCCACAGCTTGAGGCCATGGGAGGGATTGCCATCTGAAACCTATTTGTGAGGAAAATGTTTATGGCAAAGGAGTTTGCTGAATTTAGGGCTTAGGAATAATTAAAATAGTTAGAAGCTAAAGATTTAAGGAATGCTGTAATGTTAGCATATTTTACTATAGCTTACAGAGATTAGGAATTTGGGAGATATTAGTGGTTAGAAACCTTTTTAGAGAAAGTGAGCTCAGGATACTAGGGGCAAACAGGATTTAGAAAGATAAGAAATAAACTGAGGAATGTGGTATGCAGCCCAGACATTAGCATGAGTTACTGTGCATTCACAAGGACACATGAGACGAAGTAGATAAGAGAATCGCTGAGGCAGGAACTCCTTTTGAGGGGCAACAATGATTTATGGAGACAACAAATCTGGGTCGGGGGAACTGAAAATGTCAAATCTCTGACCTAATGCTTTTGTAAAAGTATAAAAGAGAATCTTAAGTTTGAAATAAATATGCAGTCCAAGAAAACTGAGAGGCTGCATCGTTACTTGCCGACACCACCCATCCCTTCAGGTTGATTCCCTGGCTGCTGGAGCTGGACTCCGGAAAAAGTGAAGTTGCTCAGTCGTGTCTGACTCTTTGTGATCCCATAGACTATAGCCTACCAGGCTCCTCTATCCATGGGATTATGCAGGCAAGAGTACTGGAGTGGGTTGCCATTTCCTTCTCCAGGGGATCTTCCAGACCCAGGGATCGAACCTGGGTCTCCTGCATTGCAGGCAGAGGCTTTATAATCTGAGCCATCAGGGAAGTCCATTTCCTTCCTAGAACTTAGCGATATCCAAAATGATCTTGTTCTGTCATTTGCATGTGTAGCTGTCAACTGCCTCTAGGGACTTCATGTGACACAGCCGGTGAACGTTCAAGAAATTGAAAGACTGATGGAGGTCCCAAAGGACGCCCACTCCTGCCTCCTCTCCCTGCACAGTGCCAGCCCCCTGCCCCTGCCTGAGGTCCTGCCCTGTACTCCCTACGCCAGTGGCTGGCTTACATTTCTCCAGCCAGTTCTCAGGCTTCCCTGGAAAGATAGGGGCTGGAGAAAGAGGAAAAGAGATATGGAGCAAGCCCAGGGGATACCCTGTGGGTCCAGTGGTTAAGAATCCACCTTCCAATGCAGGAACCCTGGTTCCCTGATCAGGGAACTAAGATACTGTGCAGTGCCGCCAAAAGATTAAAAACAAACAACAAAAAAGTACCTATCTTGGACTGCCCCTCACATCGGCCTAGCCTGCAGGCAGCTCCCCCTCCAAGGGGCTCCTTGGGTCTCTGAGAAGCCCCAGATGCTTGCGTGTGTGCTCATTCTCAGTCATGTCTGACTCTGTGACTCCATGGACTGTGCCCCACCAGGCCCCTCCGTCTGTGGGATTCTCCAGGCAAGAATACTAGAGTGGGTTACCATTTCATTCTCCACCCAAATGCTTGATTTAGGCCAAAATCATGCTCAGTACTGCATTATTGCTTTTTCATTTACCTGATCTCTTGATTTCTGAGAGGAAAAAAAATGTGGATTTATTAGTTCCTTGAATATTTAGAACATTTTTGTCTTATTTTTATGTATAACATCTTTTGTTTTATTTTTATTATTTCAAAATAAAAATTGTTATTGGGGTATAAAAGCTCATGCCTCTTATATCTTTTCAGGCGCTTGTAACTCTTACCAACGTAAAATACCCCTGTGGCTCATAGCTCATTCTCAAGACTTTGAGCCTTGGGTTCTATTTTATCTGCAAGTATCTGGTGTGTGATCATCCACAGCCACTTTTATCTTGCTTGTGACTTTCCCCCCAGTATATATCCTTAGTCAAAACAAAATAAAAAGAAGATGTTTAGAAAGAAAGTGAAAGAAAGAAAGTGAAAGTGAAGTCGTTCAGTCATGTCTAACTCTTTGCGATGCCATGGACTGTAGCCTACCAGGTTCCTCCATCCATGGGATTTTCCAGGCAAGAATACTGGAGTGGGTTGCCATTTCTTTTTCCAGGGGATCTTCCCAACCCAGGGATCAAATCCGGGTCTCCTGCATTGTAGGCAGATGCTTTACCATCTGAACCACCAGGGAAGTCCTAGAAAGAAATTACAAGAAGTTAAATTTCTTAACCTACTTATGTGTGCATGCCGTGTCTGACTCTTTTTGACCCTTTGGCGTGTAGCCCACCAGGCTCCTCTGTCCATGAGGTTTGCCAGCCAAATACTGCTGTGGGCTGCCATGCCCTTCTCCAGGGAATCTTCCCGAGTCTCCTATGTCTCCTGCGTTGGCAGGCAGGTTCTTCACCACGTGTGCCACCTGGAAAGCCCAGCCTACTTATGCTTGGCCCTTATTGGAGTAGACTTGCTGGAATCCTTGTAAAATAGTAAAGTACCTCCACTAACAGTATTAACAGATTTTTGTTATTGGAAAAAAACAAACAAACAGAAGTTTCATGATTTACTGACACCTTATGGGGATAAAGAAAGACACATCCTGCCTGTTTGTGATTTTTTGTTTCTTTGGTCCCAGAAATTATTTTGAGAATGTCTAGATTATCAGAATTATGTAAGAGCCAGTGCATTTAACAGTAAATCTGATGTAAAGACATCCTTGTAATCAGCTATACCCCAGTACAAAATAAAAAGTTTTGTTAAAGAAAAGAAAAAAAGAATGAGATAATATCATTTGTAGCAACATGGATGGACCCAGACATTATCATACTAAGTGAAGTAAGTCAAAGAAAGACAAACATCACATGATATCACTTATATGTGGAATCTAAAAAGAGAATGATACAAATGAACTTATTTATGAAACAGAAATAGGCTCACAGACATAGAAAATAAATTTATGGTTACAAAAGGGAGGAGGGATAAACTTGGAGTTTGGGATTAAAATATACATATTGCTATATATATAAAATAGACAACCAACAAAGACCTACTGTATAGCACAGGGAACTATACTTAATATCTTGTAATAGCCTATAATGGAGGCAAATCTGAAAAAGAATGTGTGTGTGTGTGTGCATGTGTATAAAACTGGGACTTTCCTGGTGGTCCAGTGATGAAGACTCTGAGCTTCCACTGCCAGGAGGTACAGGTTGGATCCCCGGTCAGGGAACTAAGATCCCACATGCCACACGGCTCGGCTGAAAGAGCAAACAAAAAACTGAGTCACTTTGGCCGCACGCCTGAAACTAATACAACATTGTAAATCAACTGTATTTCAATTGAAAAAACTTTAATAAAAAATAAGAATGAAGACATCCTGACACTCCTGATCATCAAACGTCCCTTAGAACTCACAGCCATTCAACGAGTCTTTTGTTGCTTTGTTGCTGTTGCTATTTTTGTGTATTTATTTTCGGTTGCGCTGGGTCTTCCTTGCTGTGTGGGTTTTTCTCTAGTTGTGCCGAGCAGGGCCTACTCTCCAGGTGTGGTGCTTGGGCTTCTCTTTGCAGTGGCTTCTCTTGTTGCGGATCAGGGGCTTTAGGGTCCTCAGACTCCAGTAGTTGTGGCTCCCGGGTTCTGAAGCACAGGCTCAGCAGTTGTGGTGCACAGGCTTAGCTGCTCTGCAGCATGTGGGATCCTCCCAGATCAGGGATCGAAGCTATGTCTCCTGCACTGGCATGCGGATTCGTCACCCCTGAGCCACCAGGGAAGCTCTCAATTACTCTTTTTGTGTTCACAAGTGTCTAGTCACCTATTCAGAATGATATTGAGGAGGTAAAAATAGATATGGGACCAGTACCATGTACAGACCTGCTTTCTTTTCTCCCTTTGGCTGCGGTACTCCTCCTTGCTCCTGGTGGGCTTTCTCTAGTTGCAGCCAGTGGAGGCTACTCTTTGTTGAGTTGCACGGACTTCTTGCAGTGACTCCTCTTGTTGAAGAGCATGGGCTCCAGGCGCACAGGCCTCAGTAGTTGAGGTACACGGTCTTAGTTGCCCTGCAGCATATGGGATCTTCCTGGATCAGGAATTGAACTCCTGTCACTTGCATTGGCAGGAGGATTTTTACTCACTGGACCACCAGGGAAGCCCCCAATCTGCCTTTCTAATGGTTTGCTAATGAGGATTCTAGAGGCAGGCCTGATCTTCACCTTTTCTCAACCCCCTATTTTATTTCACTTAAAGTGCTGTTTATTGTGGAGAAACGGATAGACAAGAACCACTCTTTATTATTATTTATTTGGCTGGGGCGGGTGTTAGTCGTGTCACACGGGGCATCTTCCTTTGCTGTGCACGGACTCTCTAGTTGTGTCTCTCAGACTCCAGAGTGAGCGTCAGAGCTCTCAGACTTCAGTAGTTGTGGTGACATGTGGGATCTTAGTTCTCCAACCAGGGATCAAACCCTCATCCCCTGCATTGCAGTGCAGATTCTTAACGACTGGGAAGTCCCAACAAGAACCATTCTTGACCGTCATTCCACACCTCTACATTTATCTCCCATGTAATTTGCCCCCTTTAAACTTTGGCTCTGAGTTCTCCATGTTTCACTACTCTGTCTTCAAGTCTGCCAATTCATTTTTTAGCTATGTCCATTTTTTTATGGCAGCCCACTCCAGTGTTCTTGCCTGGAGAATCCCATGGGCTGAGGAGCCTGGTAGGCTGCAGTCCATGGGGTCGCTAGGAGTCAGACACGACTGAGCGACTTCACTTTCACTTTTCACTTTCATGCATTGGAGAAGGAAATGGCAACCCACTCCAGTGTTCTTGCCTGGAGAATCCCAGGGATGGGAGAGCCTGGTGGGCTGCCGTCTATGGGTCGCACAGAGTCGGACACGACTGAAGTGAATTAGCAGCATTTTCTTATTCAGGTGTTTGGCTAAACTGCTTTACTGCAGAAATATTTTAAATTTCCAGACACTCTTTCTTGTTGTCTGATTGCTTGGTTTTCTGTAGTATAATTCTTATTTAATGCTGATAAACACCTCTTCAGGCTTTCTGAGGAAACCAGTTAGAATTTTTCAAGCTGTCTGCTGTTCCGGGTAATATCTCAGTTTCCTCTGGAGTCAGTTCAGTTTATTTGAATAGATCCTTCCACTGCATGTACAAATTTTCTGTGAACATTTCTTCATTCTTGGTTGCTGTGCAAGTAAAAGGTTAACTGAACAGGTCTAGGATGGTTAAACCCTGCATAGCCCAAAGAAATGGCTGGCCTTTTAACAGCTCTTAGGAAATAACATCCACCCCTTGGAGAGTCCTGCCTGAAAAGACTGTCTGTAGATCTGGGGTCCTGGGGCCTCTCCAGATAGTTGCTAATGATGTAATTTATGGTGGGGCCTTGGGTCAGACTGGATCAGCTGGACCTTTGAAGGGGCTGCAGTCAGAACTAAGGTCAGCCACGTGGGCACCCCATACCTTTGCGATGAAATCCCAATAGAAACTCCAGACACCAAAGCTTAGGTGAGTGTCCCTGGTTGAAAGCACTTCATGAGTGGGAAAATTAAGCGGTGCCCACCCGACCTCTGTCCTCTGGAAGAAGACAGCTGAAAGCCTGTACCCGGTCTCTCCCAGACTCTCCTCTGCACCTTTGGCATGTGCTGATGTTATCTGTATCCATTCACTGTAAGGTACCACAATCAGGAGAGGAACAGCTTTTCTGAGTTCTGTGAATCCTCCTAAAAAATTATTGACTTTGCACCCACAAAGTGACTTTGGTGCCTGCAACACTGTCCACAAGGAGGGGAAGCAACCTGTAGGCTCTGTAGAGATAGGTGAAGCTCCTTGCCCAGCAACAAGCAGATAGGGAGGTTAAGAGCCCCCTAGATGGTCAAATCAGGCCAGCGTTTATTCTGTGGGTCCAGTGAAGGTCATCACTTTTAACAGCAGATAATATAGTGCCTGGCCCCAATCAGCACTCAGTGAGGACTTGGGACTGCGCTTTCATGAGAGTCCTGACGGTGGGCCAGGTCCTCGGTCCTTCCTAGAGGAAGGAGCGGCCAGTACAGAGGGCAGCAGCGGGCGGCCAGGCCCCCAGCGTGGCGAACCAGAGAGGGGTCGGCTGCTCGCACCGGTTCCCGGGCCATAGCAAGGTACGTCGTTGAGGACCAGTCCCAGTAACAAGCTCAAAGCCGGGCACTGTGACGTCCCAGGTACCCAAACAAACCTTGGACCAGCGAGGTCGTCGGGCTGGCGAGGGCGGCCAGGGTTCCCGCGGCTGCCTCTCCCCCAGGGGGCGCTCAGCGGGGCCCTGGAGCGGGCGGGAGCGGAGAGGGCGAGGCCATGCGCCCGCACGGGGCGGCGCTGCTGCTGGCGCAGCTGCTGGCGCGGATCGAAATCGCCGAGCAGGGTGAGCTCGGGCGAGGGCTGCGGCGAGGGCTGCGGGCGCGAGCCGGGGTGAGGGGGCGGCTGGGGCGCGAGGAGGCAGGGGCGAGCTCACCTCGTCTCCTGCCCCCAGCCTTTCGGGACAAGGACCTGCTGCTTCCAGGTAAGGCGTGCAGGAGGCGCTTCCCCGCGGAGGGCTCGTGGGCCCGAGCGCGAAGGGCGCCTCAGCTTTCCCTCTCCCCGCTCCAGGTTTTCAGAACTCGTCGATGCTCGCATGTAACTGATGGGCCCCGGGGGGCCGGGGACGGGCAGGACGGGGCGGGCGGCCTCGGGCCACGTGGGGCGGGTCCCCAGCGTTCGACGCTTCCTGGGTGGCAGGACCCCAGGACGCGCGGTTCCCCGGGGAGCCCCTTCCCTTCCCAGTGGGTGAGGGTGGACAGGATGAGCCTGGCTCCCGCAGCTCAGCCTGGTGTCCGTCTGTCCATCCCAGGGCCTTGTGGCCAACGGGTCATGCCGACACGCATAGTGGGTGGAAAGGATGCAGAGATTGGGCAGTGGCCGTGGCAGGGCAGCCTGCGTCTGTGGGGCTCCCACTTCTGCGGAGCGAGCTTGCTCAACCGCCGCTGGGCGCTCTCGGCTGCGCACTGCTTTGAAAAGTGAGTCTGGGGGAAGGGGGCCCGCTTACCCTGCGTCCCGGGTCTGTGCCAGGAAGCGCGCCCATGTCCCACGTGGGCGCGGCCCTCGAGTGCTCCTGAGCCCCAGGTTGGGCTGCAGCCTGTTCCACACCGGAGAGAGGCCCCCAGGGCGCTCCTGGAGGAAACCCTATGCGGTTTCTTCCGGAACATTTGTGTGTCTTGTTCTCTTTCTTGCTTCGTTTGTCCCCAAATGGCACCTCCAGCCTCCACCTTTCTCACCTCACCTCCCAGAGGAGGTGTGCCCCCTGGGGGAGGAATGAGCTGAGGTAAGTGCTGGACACGAGCCCGGCTGGTGGGGTCAGTGGTCCCGGAAGCTGTGTGGAGCCCAGCCTGTGTGACCCCCGTGAACCTGCTGGTCCCCTTAAGAGGAGGGCCCTGGAGGCGACAGGTGGTTGAGTGACTGGCCAGGTGAGCTGGCAGGGGAGGCACCCTCCTGCCCCAAGTCCCCAGATGTGGGACTTTGGCTGGGGCTCGGGGCTCTCCCCATTTCTACCCTGGCCTCTTTGTGGAAGGAGGACCTGTGTCCGGGATGAGTCGGGCAGTGGCCCGGCGATCTCAGGGAGCGGCCCCAGGCGTGCTGGGGTGGCCCACCCTCCCTTTGAAGACCCCTGAGGGCTCTCTCCTCCCTTGATAGCAACCGAAATCCCTTTTACTGGTCAGTCCAGTTTGGGGAGCTGTCAGCCGCACCATCCATTTGGAACTTGCAAGCCTACTACAACCGGTACTATGTGGACCAGATTTTCCTGAGCCCCTTCTATCTGGGCGCTCCGGTGTATGACATCGCCCTGGTGAAGCTGTCCTCCTCAGTCACCTACACTAAGTACATCCAGCCCATCTGTGTCATGGCCTCCATCTCCGAGTTTGAGAACAGCAGTGACTGTTGGGTGACCGGCTGGGGAGACGTCGAAGAAGAGCTGAGTGAGTGTGGGGACAGATGGGTCTGGGCCAGGCGAGGGTGGCAGTGTCATCGCCTGCTGGTTCCAGCTGCGCCAGCCTCCCACGGGCAGCCTGCTCAGTGTTCTCCCCACGCTGGCTCTCCACTCTTGCCCCTGGCCCGTAGGGCAGGGCTTTCTGTACCCTAAGCTCCCCTTCTCTTCCGGAGATTGTGAGCCAGAAACCAGAGAGGAAGGCCCAGGCTAGCACCCCCAGCCTGCTGGGTGTCTGTTGGGTGCTGTGGGGGGAGGGTGTGTGTGTGTTTCAGGAAACCCTTCTTTCTACCCCAGCAGGGTGCTCCCCCCACCCCCTCCATCCAGCCTCCCACTCCAGCTCCCCCACCCCTTCTGCACCGACAGGGGCGGTGGGAGGGGGGAGCCCTCCCATCCTGGAGTGCCAGCTCATTCATTCTCTCTCCTTGAAACTTCGAGCCTTGCTCCAGCCTTGCTCCCATCCAGTCTGTGCGGGGCTGCATGTGCTGGCATTAGTGAAACGTGAAAGTGAAGTCACTCAGTTGTGTCCGACTCCTAGCGACCCCATGGACTGCAGCCCACCAGGCTCCTCCGCCAATGGAGTTTTCCAGGCAAGAGCACTGGAGTGGGGTGCCATTAGCTGCCACCCATTTCTCTCTTACCACGAGTCCCTTGAATCCACTGGGCCCAGGCCCCCCAGAGGGGCTCACAGATTAGACCGCCAGTCTCGCTGCTCCCGGGCCTAGCGTGGCCCTGCCTCGCCCTCAACCACAGCAGCTGTGACAGACCAAGCTCCCCTGGTGTACGGTGTGTCCCAGCACGGTTCTGGGCTCCAAGGACTCTCTTCTTTCTGAAGTCTAGCTGCCAAAGAGGCTGGGAGCATCTTTATGCCTGCTTTACAGATGAGGAAGCCCAGAGAGGCATGGGGCGTTTCCCAGGCCCTGGGGATCCATGGAGAAGCCAGGGCTCCTTGGCCCAGAGAGGATAGCCAGCCACACACCTGGCATTGCCAGCAAGGAGAGGGGAGTCGACTGGAGACCTGCCCTGTCCTTTCCTTGCACCCCAGGGGGTTGGAGAAAGTGCCTCAGTGTAGACTTCTTGGGCCCAAAGGGCTGGATGGCCTTGAGCTGAGGGGCCCAGCCAGGCTGACACTGCCCCTCCCCCAGCTGACAGGCAATTACACCCAGCGCCAGCTGAACCCTCAGTCCGACAGGTAGAAGGTGACTTCTTGACCCCATCCCCAGAGCTGATATACTCTGTACTAGTGGGGAAACCTTGGGCAAAGCACTTCATCTCACTCTGCCTCACCTTACTCATCTGTAAAGTGAGGTAATAATAATTCCTACCAGAGAGGGTAGTTCCGAGCCTTAAAAGCATTCCTACATGAGGGCTTAGCAGAGCGCCTGGCAGCCGAGAAACGATTGCCTCACCAGCTTCCAGTGTTAATGGGGTCACCATCCTCTGCAGGACAAGGAGGTGATTCAGGTCTAGACTTTGGACAGGCCTGGGCTCATATCAGGGCTTCCCAGGGGGTGCTAGTGGTAAAGGATCCGCTGACCCACGCAGGAGACATAAGAGACCTGGGTTCGATCCCTGGGTCGGGAAGACCCCCTGGAGGAGGTCATGGCAACCCACTCCACTACTCTTGCCTAGAGAATCCCATGGACAGTGGAGCCTGGTGGGTCATGGTCCGTGGGGTTGCAAAGAATTGGACACGGTTGAAATAACTTAGCATGCATGGGTTCATATTAGGCTCTGGCGGCTCCTGGTGCTTTGCCGGGGTTGAGGGAGGGTGACCTTCCTCCCGAATCTTTTCTTACCCGAGATGGAGGCTGATTGCACTGCATCCTAGGGGTGCTGCAGGAGCGCCTGGTAGAGCTCTGGGCTTGGGCTGGGCAGGCGCGTTGCAGGGGGAGAGAGAGCGCGCCAGGCTGCCCCACGCCTGCAGGCACTGGGCGCTGGACTGTGCAGATCCTAAACCGTCCCAGCTGCACCAGCCCCACCCCGGAGTGCTAAGGTCTCTCCCCAGGGGCTGGAGCAGGGCCTGTTGTCTGCAGGCTGCAGAGAGGGAAGCTGTAACAGCCTGTCCCGTCTCTAGGCCCTTCTGTGGTGTGTTCATCACCCACCACTTGCTGGGTGCTGGGCTATAGCAGAGGAGTCAAGGGCAATGTCCCAGGTACTGTGGGTGCCCCAGGGTCCCCCCACCGCGTACCTTCATAGCCTGTGCCATTCTGATGGCAGAGGAGAGGCTCAGGATGCCATCTTTCTCTGTTCCCTCAACTCCGTGGAAGGTCTGCCATATCCCTACACCCTCCAGGAAGTGCAGGTCGGGATCATAAACACCACCATGTGTAATCACCTGTTCTCAATGCCCGATTTCCGCATTGACATCTGGGGAGACATGATTTGCGCTGGCGACCCTCAAGGCGGCAAGGATTCCTGCTTTGTGAGTGTCCCTCCCGTCCCCAGCTCACATATCACCCCAGTCGCCCACCTCCCTGCCCCGGCCAGAAAGCACCCTGTGTCCCTGCCCTCCATTCAGGCCTCGTGTCCACCCTGGGGGGCGGGGGGAGGGACGACTATTCCACTTTGCAGATGCAGAAACTGAGGCTTGCTCACTTCGGTGGAGGGGAGGGGTGGGATTTGCACCCCCTCTGCCTGGCTCCACAGCCCCTCCTGCTCTCCTGGCCTCTCTGCTCACCCCTCCCGTGCCGCCCCAGGCTGGACTCACCCATGCTGGTCCCCAGGGTGACTCAGGTGGGCCCTTGGTCTGTGAAAAGAAAGGGCTGTGGTATCAAGTTGGAGTCGTGAGCTGGGGAGTGGGCTGCGGTAGGCCCAACCGGCCGGGTGTCTACACCAATGTCAGTGCGCACTACATGTGGATCCGAGAGGTTCTGGCCCAAAACGACACTTGCAGGCTGGACCCCTGCCCGATGCTGCTGCTCCTTCCTCTGCTCTGGGCTCTGCCATTCCTACAGCTGGCCTGAGCCCAGCCGATGGCCCCCGAGAGTTGGGGCCATCTGCTGAGTCAGGCCCAGTCCCCTTCTGTCCTCTTTACTAATAAAAGTGTATATGTTCAAGTTGACACCTTGCTGCACTTTCGGTGGCCCCGGGTGGCTTCCTGGACACCCTCACGGACACTTGCGTCCCATCCACTCCAAGACCACTCCTTAACTCCTAAATCATCGTCCACCCATCTGTGCTATGTGGGTTTTGGTTGCAAACAACAAAACCCTTTCAAGGTTAGTTCGATCAGAAAGATCATTTATGAAAGGACTCTCAAGAGTCTCCTCTAGCACCACAATTTGAAAGCATCAATTCTTTGGTGCTCAGCCTTCTTTACGGTCCAGCTCTCACATCCATACATGACTACTGGAAAAACCATAGGTTTGGCTGATGAGGCTCATGTCAGACCCAGTGTTGTCCTGGGAAGACAAGACCAGGGAGCTCCCTCTGGGGCCAGAGTTAGTCCCCTGATGGTGCAGAGGGCAGGACGGAGGAGGAAGGTCCTGGGAGGCGGGCAGTAGGGCCCAGATATGTTGCCAGCCCTGTTTGCCCAGGCCTGGCCCTTGAGACACAGTGTCCCTCACTGATCCCTTCTAGGGACCCATACGGGCACCTGGGCCTGGCCTGGCCAGGAGTCTGTAGAGCCAGCAGGGGTGGAGCCCAGGAGCTTCTGAGCCGATACCAGGAAGATGGGCAGGCCTGCCCTGTAGCCACGTGTAGTGAGGGGACCTGGGAAAGGGGAGGGCGTGGGTGTGGGGGTGTGATCTCTGCTTTCAGAGCTGGTGGCCCACAAGTGACCCAGACAAACCTTCTCATGGCTGGGAGGGAGGGCATCTAGTCGACAAATAAGTGAACAAAACCAAGAAATATTCACATCTCCCCTCTTTTTTTAGGATGGCCTCTGAGGGTCTCACACCCCCGTCCTGGGAGAGGAGGTCTCCCACAGTGCCTGCCGGGCTCTGGCCCGCCCAGGCTGCTCTGCAGTTCACGGGCGGCACCCCCTCCCGGCCCCGAGAGGAAGTTCCCACTTTAACCCTGAAAGGTGCTGGGGGCAGAGCCAGAGGTGGTGCCCAGAGCCCAGCCCCCAGCCCCCAGCCCAGCTTCAGGTGGGGTCCCCTGGGCTGGGTGACGGTGCCCTTCCTTCAGAAGGAAAACAGGCTGCAGCCAGCCACCACGCCATCCTCACCCCCCTCAGTATCAACCTCTGAAAATCTCACCTGAGACTGATGGGCCTCTCAAGAAGCCTCTTATCTGAAGAAATAGCCCCCTCAGGCCATCAGGAGGCCCCGTGGGTGGCCCCGAAGGTGTTATTTTGATTTGAACATGTCACAAATTGTACAGCGGCCTGGGAGACACACCCAACTGTCTTCTAAACTGGATGTACCAATAGTATGTTCCCACCAGCTATGAATGAGTTCAGCTTCATTTTTTATATCTAACAATTTGTATCTTTCCTACAGATGGTTAGAATAAAATGCGTTAATTTATAAACGGCTTAGGACAATTTCTGGTATAGAAGAAGCAAGTTTCCCTGGTGGCTCAGTGGTAAAGAATTCGCCTGCAATGCAGGAGATGCTGGTTCGATCCTTGGGTTGGGAAGATCCCTTGGAGGAGGAAATGACAACTCACTCCAGTATTCTTGCCTGGGAAATCCCGTGAACAGAGGAGCCTTACAGGCTACAGTCCATGGGGTCGCAGAAGGATCAGATACAAATGAGTGACTGAACAACAGACCCGGAATAAGTACTGCGCCTGGGCTCTCATCACCACCGACACCCCGATCACCACCATCGCCAACATCACCATCGCCACCCTGTGACCCAGCCAGCAGTTTTGAAAGGAAGAGAACGCCCAGCTCCCGAGGCCCCAGTGTGAGCACCAGAATGACCACCTTACTTTCTCTTTCTCTAGATCAATTCTGGAACAGCCCAGCCCTCCTCAGCCATGGCTCTATTTTAGCAGTGGCTCCCAACTATGTGTTCCATGGAATGTTATTTCCCAGGGCTGTGAATAGACTTCATTTGTAAAAGGATCCTATGATCAGACTTTGGGGAAAGTGAAATCTTTGAAAAACATTTTTTGTTGACCTAGAACCTATTATACAGAGTGAAGTGACTCAGAAAGAAAAAGATAAATATCATATTCTAACACATATATACAGAATCTAGAAAAATGGTTCTGAAGAGTTATTTCCAGGGCAGCAGTGGAGAAACAGACATGGAGAATAGACTAATGGACATGGGGAGAGGGGAGGAGAGGGTGAGATGTATGTTGTGAGTAACATGGAAACTTACATTACCTTATGTAAAATAGACAGCCAATGGGAATTTGCTGCATGGCTCAGGAAACTCAAACAGGGGCTCTGTATCAACATAGGGGTGGGATGGGGTGGGAAATGGGAGGGAGGTTCAAAAGGGAGGGGATATACCTATGGCTGATTCATACCAAGGTTTGACAGAAAATAACAAAGTTCTGTAAAGCAATTATCCTTCAACAAAAAGATAAAAATTAAAAATATAAAGAAAATAGTTTTTCAGAATAAAAGTTTAATAATAAAAAAATTTTTTGTTGCAGAACTTTTCAATGACTTTTACTTGCTAAAATGCATCAGGAATCTGAAAGAGAAAATATAGTGGGTTGCATTTCCCAGACTTCTTGACCATAGAACCGTCACTTGTGAGGGATTTCTTAAGGGATGTGTAGATGCTGCCCCACCGTCTCTAGGGCCAGGCTGAATCTTCCCAGTTCCCTTGGAGTCTCTCTCTTTCTCTCTGTCTCTCTCATAGGACCTGCCCCCCAGCTGAGAGCTTCTCCCTTCTCAGGTGGATTTTTCTCCAGCACAATTTCATTTCCTTTCCGCACCTGTCCCTCCCAGGGACCGCATCTGACACGAGGGGGCGTTGGTGAGCTGAGATCCGGCTGCTCAAGCCGGCCTGGTGTTTATCTAGAAGTGAGGAAATGGCTCAACATTGACATTTTCTCCTTTTGCTAAATACAGCTGGTAGATGAAAATGCAGCAAATTGAGGTGGGTGAAATGACGCTCATTTCCATGCACTCCTGTCTATGCTGTGACAGCTCTGGGCCCTGCCTTCCCATCGCCCTCACCCGCATTGTCATTCACCAGCTGCCCAGGTCCCTTGCAGAGTCCCTCTTCACGGGGGTCTCCCTTTCTGTCCACCTCCAGGAGATCTCTCTCTCCCCTACAGAATCCGATGGCAGAGCCACCAGGTCATCTGACTAATGAAAAGGCTTGTTTTTCCTTTTAAAGTGGGAAGCACATCATGGCACGTGTGGGGCTGCTGGGGCTGCTCATCACGCCCCCACCTTGGGCAAATGTTCAGATAATGGGGAAAATCGCTCTGCAGAACCAGACTTCTTAGCAAAGTAAAAGTAACTTTATGATGATTATCAAAATAATGCCTTCTTGTTAGAAAATAAAAGTCAATCAAAGGAGCTCAAAGAAGAAACTTAAAAAAAAAAAAAATCACCAGAACCAAACTTGTAATCAGTCTCCTAGTGCTGGATAGTTGAAAAGTTGCTGTCACTAAAAATGATATCTTCAGGAAAACCTTAATTTATAAATTTGGCACACCCTCCCAATCACTTCTATTCGTTTATTTATTTGGCTGCATCGGTCTTAGTGATGACATGCAGGGTCATTTATTCGTGACAGGTGGGATCTAGTTACCCGACCAGGGATCGAACCTGGGCCTCCTGCGTTGGGAGTATGGAGTCTTAGCCATTGGACCACCAGGGAAGTCCCTCTCATCATTTCTTAGGTTCCCTTTTCTGTGGGCGTAATGTTTTAGCCAAATGGCCTTCATGTTTGTAAGATTTTTAGGTCATGAGAAGGTCCTCAGTACACTCCCCCCAAGGAAGTAAGAGAACCCATTCTCCACATTGTTCCTGACCCTGGGAACCTCCACTTTCATATCTTTTGAGAACTTATAGGTTAAAAATATATCCCACTTAAAAAAGAACAATCATTTTTACTCTGTAAATTAGTACAATCCTATTTAAAAAATGGAAGTGGTACAAAAAAGAACGGAAGAGAGAATAGAAAAATGTCCTAAATTCCATCGTCTGGAAGTAACCCTGGTTTTGTTTGAACATTGTTCCAGAAATCTGTTTGAAAAGGCAAGTTCAAGGACAGAAAGATGGAAGGAAAGATAAGCAGGTGGGGCAGCATGGGGACCTGCTTCTCTTAGACACTTCCAAACTCTAGAAAACAACGCCATGTGTACAGAGTAACTCTCTAAGAATGCTGGACCCCAGCAATTCTAAGAGAGTTCCAGAAAAACATCTATTTCTGCTTTATTGACTATGTCAAAGCCTTTGACTGTGTGGATCACAATAAACTGTGGAAAATGCTGAAAGAGATGAACCACCTGACCTGCCTCTTGAGAAACCTGTATGCAGGTCAGGAAGCAACAGTTAGAACTGGACATGGAACAACAGACTGGTTCCAAATAGGAAAAGGAGGACATCAAGGCTGTATATTGTCACTCTGCTTATTTAACTTATATGCAGAGTACATCAGGAGAAACGCTGGACTGGAAGAAACACAAGCTGGAATCAAGATTGCTGGGAGAAATATCAATAACCTCAGACATGCAGATGACACCACCCTTATGGCAGAAAGTGAAGAAGAACTAAAGAGCCTCTTGGTGAAAGTGAAAGAGGAGAGTGAAAAAGTTGGTTTAAAGCTCAACATTCAGAAAACTAAGATCATGGCATCCAGTCCCATCACTTCATGGCAAACAGAAGGGGAAATAGTGGAAAGAGTGGCTGACTTTATTTTTCTGGGCTCCAAAATCACTGCAGATGGTGATTGCAGCCATGAAATTAAAAGACGCTTACTCCTCAGAAGGAAAGTTATGACCAACCTAGATAGCACATTAAAAAGCAGAGACATTACTTTGCTAACTAAGGTCCGTCTAGTCAAGGCTATGGTTTTCCCAGTGGTCATGTATGGATGTGAGACTTGGACTGTGAAGAAGGCTGAGCGCCGAAGAATTGATGCTTTTGAACTGTGGTGTTGGAGAAGACTCTTGAGAGTCCCTTGGACTGCAAGGAGATCCAACCAGTCCATCCTAAAGGAGATCAGTCCTAGGTGTTCATTGGAAGGACTGATGTTGAAGGTGAAACTCCAATACTTTAGCCACCTGATGCAAAGAGCTGACTCATTGGAAAAGACCCTGATGCTGGGAAAGATTGAGGGCAGGAGGAGAAGGGGACAACAGAGGATGAGATGGTTGGATGGCATCATCGACTCGACGGACATGGGTTTGGGTGGATTCTGGGAGTTGGTGATGGACAGGGAGGCCTGGGGCGTGCTGTGGTTCATGTGGTCACAAAGAGTTGGATACGACTGAGCAACCGAACTGAGCTGAAGCTTCTCAAAGATATAAGCAGGGGCTTCCCTGATGGCCCAGTGGTTAAGAATCCACCTTGTAATGGGAATTACAGGGGACACCAGTTCGACTACAGGGGAAACTGGTTCGATGCCTGGTCCGGGAAGACCTCATGCCAGGGAGCAACTAAGCTTGTGTGTCACAACTACTGAGCCCACTCACTGAAGCCTGCGTGTCTAGAGCCTGTGCTCCACAACGAGAGAAGCCACCACAACGAGAAGCCCATGCTCGCAACTACAGAGTAGCCCCCACTTGTCGCAACTAGAGAAAGCCAACGCATAACAAGGAAGACCTAGAACAGACAAAAGTTTAATAGTTGATTAAATTAAAAAAGAGAGGTAGGCAGATATGGGCTTGCATTGATATGGGTCTAGGGGTTTGTAGGCAGGAATCAGTGGATCTGGGGTTCATGAGAGGCTCTCAGAAAACCTCAGTCTGGTTAACTCCCTGCAGTGGGTTGGGCCAGAAAGCAAGCCCTCACCAAGAACTGAGTCCGTTGGAGCCTTGATCTTGGACTTCCAGCCTCCAGAACTGTGAGAAATAAACCTCTGTTGTTTGAGCCCCTCCCCCCGGCCCCCAGTCTGCAGTATCGGTTATGGCAGCCCAGGCTGACTGATACACCAGGGGAAAAGCACTTGTATCAGGGCAGCCTCGGGGAACTGAACCTGGAGATCTTGCCTCCGTCAACCTGACCCTTGGGTGGAGGTTATTTTATTTTCAGCACTTGCACTAATGGGACTTTAATTACATATAAGATTAGACAAAAACGTGTGGCCGGGCTACCTGGCATTCCATTAAAAGTATTGAGTTTCTCTGCAGAAAGCTGGAGAAAAATGTTTTGCTTAGAGCATTCAGTGAGATTTTTAAAGGAGTGAGTAAAGGCGGAGAATCGAGGGCTTCAGAAATGCACAGCCAAGTTGTCCTTTCGGAGGGGGCCACCTAGTGTGGCAACAGCCCCCCAAAGGCAAGCAAGGGAAAGTCGCTCAGTCGTTTCCGACTCTGCAGCCCCAGGGACTGCAGCCCGCCGGGCTCCTCTGTCCATGGGATTCTCCAGGCAAGAATCCTGGAGTGGATAGCCATTTCCTTCTCCAAGGAATCCTCCCAACTCAGGGATGGAACCTGGGTCTCCTGCATTGCAGGCAGATTCTTTACCATCTGAGCCACCAGGGAAGCCCCACCAGGCACAAAGGCCAGCTTTGGACTTCTCCTGGGACTGGGACAGAATGCCCCTTCCCTTCTTGATCTCCCCACTACCCTGCCCAGCAGGATCTTCCATCTGATTCATGGGGCCTTGGACATCAGATGAGGCCGCCTGTGGGAGCCAGCACCCCCTGCCCCGCCTCGGGAGCCTGAGCCTGGGACGCAGGATCCAGCCATCAAGCAAGCAAGGCAGGGGCTTCCTGCTGAGGGGCCGCAGGGAGGAGCCCACCAGCTCTGAGTGTGCTGGTGACCGAGGCCTCAATCGGCTGTCCTAAGGCTGCAGAGCACAGCAGGGAGGGAGGCAAGGGATGTCGGTCCTGACCTGCCCCTGACCCACATGCCAGTTGGCCCAGCGTTTGCCCCGGCTGGGAGAAGGGGACCCAGTTGTTCCGGGCTCCTGGCAGACTGAGATCTGGGGTACGCCCACAGAGGGGATTATGGTCTCAATGCTCCTAAACCCCCTTGTGCGCAACTCTGATCCCCAGGGACAAAGGGCCTGTGTTAAATCTCCCCAGTGGGCTCAGAGCCAGCACTGGGCCCGGGTGACCAGGAGGGCAGGGCTCCTCTGGGGACCGGGCTTCCAGCATAGGTGTGCATGGTGCACACGACTGCTCAGGGCAAGTGCAAACTCCTGGGTGTAGGGATAGCTGGGCAAACGTTAGAAGGTGCATCCTGTGTTGCACACATGCATTCTGAAAGCACGTGTGTGCATGCGTGTCCCTTATAACCATGCACTGCCCTCTGTGATAATGTGCTGCCCGTGTGCCCTTTAGGAAGTGCCCTCATCCCCTCCTTGTCCAATCTGGCAGCCAATACTTCCTCCAACTCCCACCCCAGGTACCGCATCCTGGAGTCTCGGCCAGACAAACCCTGCTTTTGGGCTCACACCCTGGAAGTCTGCAGTGAGAATGAAGCCTCCTAACTGGCAGCATTAGCAGAAGTGCCTGGCGCTGGGCTGGGGCAGGAACACAAGCCGCTTTGTGCCTCCTCTGGGCCCCTTCCTCCAGCAGCTGTACCTGCCAGGGTTCTAGGCCTCCTGCGTCTCTGCCTCCCCAGGAGGATCCGGGGCCCTGGGAGGGCTTCTCTTCCCCCTGCAGCTAGCTGGCGCTACCCTTCCCCAGCCCAAAAGCATCACAGGGCTGGAGGCCTCTGGGGGCGTGTGTGGAGCTCTGGAGGTCAAGTGAAGGCCTCACCTTTGCCACAGGAGTCAGGGGGGCCTGAGCCCTAAGGAGCCTCTCCAGGTGGGCCAGTGCAGGCCCAGAAGGAGGAGCCAGATTCTGGACAAGGCTGCTCTCTGCTCCATGTGTGCCGAGCTGCTCGGTCGTGTCCGACTTTTTGTGACCCCGTGGACTGTAGCCCACAAGGCTCCTCTCTCCATGGGATTCTCCAGGCAAGAATTCTGGAGTGGGGTGCCAGGCCCTCCTCCAGCAGACCTTGACTCAGGGATCGAAGCCCTGTCTGTATCTCCTGCGTTGCAGGCGGGTTCTTTACCGCTGAGCCTGCAGGGAAACGCAAAAGGGTGGTAACACTTGTTTATTCGCAATGGCATTGACATTTCATGAACTTTTCAAGTCTCACATTATTCTACTGAATTTTTACTAATCATTTAAAATGCAAAATGTATTCTTAGCTCACGGATTGTGTAAGAAGCGATGGCAGGCGGGACTTGGCCTGCGGATAGCAGTGTGCTGACCCCTGGCTCCGGGTCATGGTGTAAGTAGGGAGTTGGCAGCTAGACAGGGCCTCCACCCCGACACCAAGACCCCCGCACTACCATCCCGATAAAGCCGGGGTCCCCGGTTCCTGGCCGCCAGCTCCTCCCCAGTGAGGCTGTGCACTACCTGTGCCCCTTCTCCTTGTCATTGCGTGGGGGTTCTGGACCCTGAACCGGGTTCTACATGAGGCAGGAGCCCTGGGCCCCACAAAGCTCTGCGGGCAGCTACCCTGAAGCACCCCTGTGAGGCTGACCCTGTTAGGTCAACTGGGAAGGGCTCTCAGGACACCTCCTCCACCTTTAATGTCAAGGTCAAGTGCAAGGGCCCAGAAGAGAGACCCAGAGGTGAGAGTAAAATACCTGTCATTGTCTCCTTGTATTTGTGTGGGCTGCGGGGCCAAGACAATAAACACAGCACATCCGGGAGCCTCCCCACTGGATGGCTCTGGGGATTCCCCCAGGAAGACCCCCACCAGCTCCTTCCTGACCCCTGCTGACCCCGGCCTCCTTCCTCCTGGAGGGGGGCCCACATGGCCCAGGAGGGTATAAAAGGCTCGGTGGCAGACATCCAGGTGCCAAAAGACTCCCAGCACCAGGACGGGACCACAGGACTCCACAGGCCCAGTAAGGCCCCGCCCCATGCCATGCTTAGGCCCACGAGGTCAGGGGAGGCCCCTCTCTGAGATGGGATGGCCTGTCTTCTTCTCTCCAGGAGCCCCTGACTCTCCAGCCAGAAGCCATGCTGCTGTGGCTGACCCTCGCCCTCCTGTGGAGCCCCACCTGCTGGGCACAGCGTAAGTCTGGCTGGGGGTCCCCCCATCCTACCCCCCTGGAGGCCCCCCTCACTCCCCTCCCTCCGTCTAGGAGTGGGGTCTGGGCCAGCCCTTGTCACAGACAGACTCTGCTCTCAGGCCTGTCCCCTCATCTGGAGGGGCTGTGTCCTCCTCTGGGCAGAAACAGCCAACATGTCACTATGTGTTTATTTTTTTCCTCTTCTCCACCTGGTTCTTTCATATAATAGAGACATTTGGGCCTGGAGGAGGTACCTATTTCAGTACCTCTAGAGACTTCCAAAACGATATCACCGGGATTCGAGTGTTCATAGGTCCTCTGGGCCTAATCAAGAGGTGAGTTGAGCAGGGCTTGGAGCCCCTCACTGCATCCCAGCCCCTGCCCCAGTCTCAGGAACCTGGGGAGGGGCTGGGCCCTCCTCCCAGTACCCTCACTGGGGTGCTGATGTCTCCTAAGTCAGCTGGGGCCTTGGGGTCCTGGAGCCCCCAGCCAGCACCTTCTGTCTGTCCCTCCTCCTCTGCTGTTTCCTCCCCTGCACCCCAGCCCTCTCCCCTCTTCTCTCCTCCTGCAAGTCCAGCCTCTGCTTCCTGGGATGGCCGAAAGGGAGGGGTGCTTCTCCCCACTGTCTCCTTTCAACCCCGACTCAGCTCAACCAGAAATGGTCTCTCAGTCTGAGAATGCCTATGGGAAAGCAGAAGTTCTGCCCAGGTTGGAGTCAAAGAGAAAAGGAAAGAGGGTCAGAGTGGACCGCTGATTGAACACTAGAAGCGTAGAGGCAGCAAGCCCAGGTCTTCCCCTAGTGGTTAAGTTAAATGGGGGCTTTGCGCCAGGCCTGGGGTAGATATTTGCTCTGCATTTACGGGGCCCCAGGGAGCTGGGGAGAAGGAATGGGCCAGAGCAGCAGGCACCATGGGGGCCAGAGTGTGGGCGGGGCCAGTGAGGAGGGGACACTCTGGGATGGACACTGAGGTGGGGGAAGGTCACAGAGACGGGTCACCTGCTCCTGAGGCCCCCACCTGGTCTAGTGCAGTGACTGGGCCTCCAAATGCTGGGCTGGGGGTCAGCTGCCCTCTCTGAGCCGCGAGACCAGCTGCACCTCCTGAGGGTCTTAATGACTGGGCACCTTTGGGACCTGTCCTGATGGAAGATCTTAGTGAATGCTCCCCCAAATCAGTCCCCCTTTGCAGATGAGCAAACTGAGGCCAGGAGAGACTGGTCAAGAAGCCCCAAATCACAGAGCCTGAAAGTGTCAGCGCAGGGGTTGGCACCAGGAAGGCACCAAAGTCACGTGCTCAGGCAGTTATGCTGCAGTGACAGGCTGTCCTTGCGGGTGACATTGGGGGGCGAGCTGTTTAGAGGACTGGGGATTGGAGGGTCACCCAGACCCTGGGTCTTCAAATCTCCCCTTTCCTCTCAGTATCCAGGTGAGATATGGCTCTTCCTGGAGTGAGAAATATGGAGCCCCAGGTGGGACCCCTCAGGAATTCATTCTGCTTCCGGAAGAACACATTACAGGAATCTACGGCGCCTATAAGAATTTCCTCCGCTACTTGGTCATATACACGGACCAAGGGAGGGTGTTCCCATTTGGGAAGGAAGATGGCAACACCTTTATTGACTTCCCTGATGACAGTGACAAAGTGCTCACCAGAGTCTATGGCCACTACAGGCCTCTGGGCATTACCAGCATTGGCTTTGAATGGGGTTATCCTTCATTCTTAAAGAAATAGCCCTTCAACCAAAGAGAAATGACCATTCCTACGTTTCCAGGGCTGGGCCGTGGGTTACCCTGCCAAGGCCATCTGGTTGGTGGTGGGCGCAAGGTGGCAGGGACCTGACTGCAGCCCTGAATCAGAATCCACCAATAAATCCAGCTTCTGCAGTGACAGTGGGTCCAGGGTGCTCCTTGGCCTGGGATGCGAACGAGCCTTCTGAGCTTGTGGGGATGAGACCTCCGGGGCAGAGCTCACTGAGCAGAGCTGCAGGAGGAGGCAGGAGGGGGTCCGACACCCCAGGGCTGGGTGATTCTGACAGGATGCAGGGCCTGCCATGCAGACCCCAGCCTCTCCCATAATCTCTGCGGATTCAGGGCTCCCAGAAGCCCCACCCCAGCTCTCTGCTGCAAGGCCATCCAGGGGCCCTGAGCTGTCCAGGCTCAATTCCAGGATTCTCTGAGTGTGCAGGGGCTTGGGGAAGCCACTCAATCATTCATTCACCCATTCACTCACTCAGCATACATTTGCCAAGGCCTAGGCCACAGATGGATCCTTGGACACCAGAGAAATGAAGAGCCCAGTGATCAGCCAGGGGCTCCCCATGGGAAGTGGATACAGAAGCTGATGGAGGCAGCTGGCTGTTGCAACTGCATTGATAGTAACAGGTCTACCACCCTGTGTTCAGGCACAAGCCCAGTGGAGGGTGTGCTTCAGGGAAGCCTTCCTGGAGGAGGCACTATCTGCGCTAAATATAAGGCTGAGTGAGAGCTGGCCAGGTGGGTTAAGGGAGGGAGGCCTTCCAGGCCAAGAGATCAACATGGGAATGGCCAGAGCCAGGCATCCCCAGGACCCCACTTCTTGAAAGGCGGGCATCTGTTACAGCCCGAAGGGAAAGGAAAGCAGCCCCCAGGCCTGGCACATTCTCTCAACGCCTCCATCAGACTGCAGCAGCCTGCCCCTCAGCCACGGTGCAGAGGCCGCCCTGTCCCCCCCCCTCAGCTCCCCGCCCGGCAGCCCTAGAGGGACAGGACTGCTGCTTCCCGGCTTGCAGAAGGAGGCAGTGCAGGCCCGGAGGACAGAGGCTCGGCCTGTCACACGGCACGAGTGGAGGAGTCGGGATTCAGGGGGAGGAGGTCTGGCTGCAAAGTCTGGATTCAGACCCCCAGACCAGCAAAGGTTTCCAGACAGATCCTCATCTCTTTGGGGAGATCCTCGCCGACATGTTCCTCTTCTCTAATTTTAAATGTAAATGCCATTGAGGGTCACTTGGGCTTCTCTGGTAGCTCAGATGGTAAAGAATCTTGCCTACAGTGTGTGGAGACCCAGGTTTGAATCCTGGGTCAGGAAGATCCCCTGGTGAAGGGCATGGTATCCCACTCCAGTATTCTTGCCTGGAGAATCCCATGGACAGGGGAGCCTGGCAGGCTACAGTCCACACAGGAGGGTCACTTTGTGGTTTTAACCTGGAGTCTGTAGGGAAACTGCAGGAATCCATGAACTCAGATGTGGAGGAAAGCTCTGATGTTTTCATCGTCTTCTATGGAAATTTCATCTTTCCTTTGGTATAAAGGGTACTTCAGGCCACTTTCACATCACCTATGACCTTGTCATGTAAATTACAGTCCTCCCAGATAGCTTGAATTTCACATTCAGCATGACTTCTTAATTCTGGCTGTTTGCAGATTTGCCTTTCGGGGGTTTTTGTTTTTTCTTTTTGTATTTTGACCAGTCCTCGAGGCTTGAATGTTGGTTCCCCGACCAGGGATTGAACCCAGACCTTCATAGCGAAATCCCAGTCACTAGGCCATCAGGGAACTCCCAGATCTATCTCTTCCTGAAGAGTAATAACGTCACAGGGGTTCACAGGACGCTTGTGAGGCACGCGTCGACAGGTGTATGTGCAGCTGCTTTTCAGGACATTCCCTTCTTTCTGGTCAGGGAGGGCAGAAGGAAGGATCCAGAAAAGGCAGCAAGACTCACAGCGGAGCTTCTCCAGCCTCAGGAGTGGCGGAGGGGACTCTCCAGCTTTGTCTTTACTGCTTCCTGGTGTCCTGTTTGCTGAGGGCTTAGCCGGCTGGCAGCTCTTCTGTGTCTAGCCCCCCCCATGCGGGCTTCCCCCTTGTCCCCAGGGGATGGAGTAGATGACAGCTGTCCTCCAGTGTGATGCCCTGGGAAGGCGGATTGGATTGTGCTGAGATCTGCATGTACCCCTTAGCTGGGGGACGTTTGCAAGAACCAGGGACAGGGAAAGGGGTGCTGGGAAGAGACCTAGGAGCAGGGCGCCTGGAGCTCAGCGGGGTCTCTGCGGATCCAGGGTGATGGAGTGTGGCAATGGTGGTCAGGCTCAGGTCTTGTCCCCAAGATCCTGTCTGGCCTTGGCCACTATCTCCCCAAAGCACCTTGGGCAAGGTCATCAACCTCTCCCATGCTGTTCTTTAAGATACTGTGGGGAAAAAAGCAGTGAAGTGATGTCACCAGGGATCAGACACCCGGTATGGAGGCCTGATCCACGTACCTTATTCCAAGTCTATGGAAGGGGCAGGGGTTTAGATTTGTAATTTACACAGGAGATCTACCAAGAGTTCAGGCAACTCTACCCAAGTGAGGGAAGGGTGGGGCCCTGTCTCCACTTTCTCTGCAGCCAGCCTGTGTTGGGCCGCTGTTTCTGTGTCTCCCCTTGGAGCTCACCTTGGGCAGAACCTGCCTGAATACTTCCTCCCCACGAACCCCCCAGCTCTGTGCATCTTGGGTGTTTCAGAACAAACATCAGTTCTGGAGTGGGGAGGCGGGTGCTAGGGTAGGGAGGGGCGGCCGGTGAGTCTGCGTCCCTCCCAGAGTCCGGCTGGGGTCTGGGGCACACTGAAGCCCGCGGTCAGGAGCCCCCAGCAGCCTGGACTGGAGTCCCCGCAGTGGACACGCTAGAGGCGTCGGCTGGTGGCCGGCAGCGGGCATCCGCGTCCCACACGCGCGCTGCGGCACCAGCAGGGGCGCCAGCCACCGCCGGGTACCGCGCGCGCCCGCCTCCCAGCGGTCAGGCCGCTGACCGCCTGCACCCGCTCCTCTGCCTTTCGGGAATCAGCTTCAGGCAGGGATTCGACCCTGAGAAGCTGTCCGCGCAGTCGGCCGGCCGCGGTGACTGGGGAGCCGACGACCCGCCCGGGGAAGCAGGACCCAGCGAGGCCCAGTCCCAGATCCGCCCCCCGCGTGGGGCTTCCTCGCAGTCAGGTGGGCTCCAACCACCCGTTGGGACCAGAGGCTAGGTGACCCCGGGCTGGTACCAGTCTGCAAGGCCAGAGCGACGCTGAGTGCCCGCGCTGAATAAAGGTCCTGCACGCAGGTGGGCATGCCTGGTTCTTGTTCCCGAGGGCAGTGGCTCCAGGGGCCCCCAAGCTCCCTGGTCCCGGGTGCAAGCCTCGCAAGCGGATCACCCGAAATGCTGAGGACCCGGGCGGCGTCTCCCCAACGTGTGACTGCATGGGACAGGGCTCAGCCTGGAGGATGCCTTGGTGTTTGCTGTGGGAACCATGAAGGAATCCCTGAGAACCGGCTCCTGAATGTGGCTGGACTGTGCCCAGGCATGCGCTTCTCAATGAACCCCCACAACAGCCCCCCACCTAGTTGGCACCCTGCCCCCCGCCCCACGCCTCCTCCCCGGCTTCTGGCTCTCCTCCACATCCTCCTGTCTCCTGCCTTCCCCAGACTAAGGCAGGGCCTGCTGTGAACATCAGTCCTGTCTCTCTTCCATCAACCTCCTTCCATCAGCCTTCCATCCTGACCCTCCTTTCCCCAACCAGGAGACACTGGCAGGCAACCCCCTCCCAGCTGCCAGCTCCAGAGAAGATGGGCACCAGAAAAGGGGTCCAGTCTTCTCAGGACTGAAACTGATGTCCCTTTTAGCAAGTCAGAGGCAAGGAATTATAATTCTGCAACAGAAAGGAGCCAGTCCCCAAGTGCTGCTGGTGGAAGCTACTCCTGTGGAAGAGTTTCGTGTGTGTGTGAGCAGTTCTGTGATTTGATTTACTCCTGCAGTAGTGGATGGAGGGAGGGAGGGATGGATGGAAGACTAGCACTGATCCTGAACCCCCGTGGGGTCAGGCCTAATGCCCGGGGGTTTCACAAGTGTGATCTCATTTAATCCTCACGGCACCTCTCAGAGGGGTATTCCTCTCCTATCTTCAGGAGAGTTGACGTGCTTGACCCAGTGAGCTGTGGGATTTAAACCCCCCACCGCTCTGCCCCCACATTCAGATGTCCATCCAGGGTCCATCCGGTGCCCTCTGGGGAGAGATGTCCCTTCCTGTGTCCCCACAGCCCTCGTGCCCACACGCTGCAGACTCCCACGGCCCGGGGCTCCCTGCAGAGTTCCTGCTGATGCTCAAGGCCTTTGGCAGAGCTAGCCTGGTGCCCGTGAGCTCCTTCTCAGTGGTCCTAGAAAGTTCAGAGACCAGGCACGTGCCACACCTGAGCCCTGGGGTCCAGGCTGAGGGGGTGGGGTGGCTTATCCTGGGCTTGGTTCCTGCTCCTTATCTGGTCTGTGGTCAGACGTCAGCCCTGCAGCCTTCGGAACATTCCAGGGCCTCTAACCCCTTCCTTACCCACGTCCCAGCTGAGCCGTGCAGGGTCCTCGCGTGTGCGCTGTGAGCTGTTTCTCCTCCGCAGCACTGACCAGTGCAGCGCCCGGCCCCTCCCCTGTCCTGTCCCTGGGCGGTGGGCCTCGTCCTGGGCCGCCAGACGCCCGTCAGGGCACAGGGGCCGGCCAGCCCTGGGGCCTTGAGAGATATTCAGCCATGCAGCAGGGCGTGGGCAGCCAGGGGCCAAGAGGAGCTGCTGGAGGCGGGGCTCCCTCCGCCCCCCAGGACACCCCCCACGGGCCCCAACAGAACCCTCTTTGTCTGTTTTCCAGGCCAGGGCTGGGGTAGAGTTCTATAAGGCCAAGTGTCAGTCTTCCGAATCCTCTGCAAACAGCCTCTGGAAGCTGCGGGGAAAGAGGACAAAGGGGCTGGAGTCTGGATCCTGGCCAAGGTCGGGCTGCAGGGTCTGAGGTTCGGGCTCCTTCCTCCTCACTCACTGTTGACACAGCAGGAGGCGGGCGGGGTGGGGGCAGAAGGAGCCCGGGAGCTGAGCAATCTCTGCTGTCTGCTGCTGGCAAGAGTGTGGGGTCTGAGGGACACACACACAGAGACACACACACACACAGAGACACACACAGACACACACAGACAGACAGACACACACAGACACACACAGACAGACAGACACAGACACACACACAGACACAGATACACACACAGAGACACACACACAGAGAGATCCACACAGAGAAACACATACAGACACACACAGACATACAGACACACACAGACATACAGACACACACAGACACACAGAGACACACACAGAGACACACACAGATATAGACACACACACAGGCACAGATACACATAGAGGCACACACATACAGACACACACACAGAGAGACACACACACAGACACACTGACATAGACACATAGACACACACACACAGAGGCACACACATACAGACACACACACACAGACACACAGAGACACACACACAGAAACACACACAGACACACATACAGACAGAGACACACACATACACAGACACACAGAGACACACAGACAGACAGAGACACACACATACACAGACACACAGAGACACACAGACAGACATACAGACACACACACACAGACTCACAGAGACACACACACAGACGTGCACTATACACACAGACACACACACAGATGTGGACTACACACACACAGACATAGAGACACACACACAGAGACACAGAGACACACACACACACAAACAGACACAGACACACACAAAGAGACAGACACACATAGAGATATACACAGAGACACACACACAGAGACACACACACACACACAGACACACAGAGAGACACAGACACACACAGAGACACACACACAGAGACACACACACAGAGACACAGACATACAGACACACAGACAGACATAGACACATAGACACACACACACAGAGGCACAGACACACACACATACACACACACAGAAACACACAGACACACATACAGACAGAGACACA
Organism: Ovis aries; assembly: GCF_016772045.2. Lineage (NCBI taxonomy): Eukaryota > Metazoa > Chordata > Mammalia > Artiodactyla > Bovidae > Ovis > Ovis aries. Next base: position 2,730,258 of record NC_056077.1, on the reverse strand, counting down.
CACATACACAGACACACAGAGACACACACACAGACGTGCACTATACACACAGACACACACACACAGATACACACACAGACACACACACAGACACACACAGACACAGACACACACACAGACGTGCACTCCACACGGGGTGTTTGCCTTCAGTGATGACCAGCTGTCCCAGTGTTGGGGCCAGTGCGAGGAAAGCAAGAGAGACTCCATCTTGAAGCCTGTCATTGGTCTCAAAGACAGGATGTGGACTAGGCCTGAGCCCTGCCCAAGAATGAGGAAACCGTTGCTGGTGAAAACCAGGTCTGGAGACTTCTTTCGCCACACACGGCAAACAGAGATTGCTGCTGAGGTCAGGCTGCCCCTGTTAGATTAACCATGGAGACACCCCCCTTGATGCATAATCATTATTCCCCGCTCTTTAACCTTAATTGTTTGTTCTCCTAGCACCGACTTGCTGTAAAACTCAATCATATACAACAAGAGGTTCCCAACATCTAACCATCACGCAGTGGGGGATATAAAACTGGGCCTCTCAGAAACGTCAGGGTGCTTGTTGGGAACTGATTCCCCTTGGACCTGCTGGCATAATAAACTGTATTTCACTGTCCCGAGTGTCCTCCGAGGTGTGTTTTGCGACTCTGGATTCCGCCACATCAGGACTCATGACGCACCAGAGTCACTGTGAGCCCTGGGCCTCAAACGCCTGGCTGTCTCCTTCAAAGCACCCCCCCCCTTTTTTTTTGCTTGTTGGAGTTTCTGTTTTTGGCTGTGTTGCACAGCTTGTGAGCTCTTAGTCCCTCAACCAAAGCTTGAGCCTGATCTTGGCTGTAAAAGTGCTGAGTCCTAACCACTGGACCACCAGGGAACTCCCAAATCCATTTGAGATTCACCGTCTTCTGTGTCACCACCAAGGCTCCTGAATTGCAAATCTCACCCGGAAGGTGAATCTGGACGCCATCACTCAGGGTTCACTTGTGAAGTAAGAGAAAGGCCAGCAGCTGCAGCAGGGGCGCAGTGGGCAATGATGCTGCTTGAGGGAGACCTGCCAGGGTTCGCCCACCCTGTCTGTGTAGGTCTTGGGTGTAGACACCAGGCTGGTGTGGCCCTGTGCAGTGTGATTCCCCGCTCACAGTCCCGACCTGGTCACCTTAGCCCAGGGAGGTCCACAGTATGGGACCAGGGACCCTGGCCTCAGGGGCAGGGCGGGCAGGGGGCCCTGCTTGGGAGCCGTGAGCAGGTGTCCTGGGCTGGGGTCGGGGCTAGTGAAGATAGGTGGCAATGAGAGCTGGAGCATCGGCTCAGCTTCCTGCGCACACAGGCCCCTGGCCCCGTATCCTGGCCTGTGCTTGGCTCTGCATCCAGGGCCCCGGGTGGAGACCCCCCTTCACGAAGCTCACTGATGACAACCTCCTGGTCAATAAAGCACAGCTGCTCCCAACCACGTAAATCAATCAGTCAGGACAGAGGTGGGACAGACGCAGGTGCTGGGGGCGAGGTGAGGAGCCTGGGCCATCCTCCGCCCACCCGAGGAAACTGTAACCCCCAGGGCACCCAACTGGGGGGTGAGGGGGCCCCACCCTCCTGCCCCTTGAGGCCGTCCCCAGCTGACGTGCGGCGGCCACGGTCCTTGGGGGCCCCTTGGTCTCCCATAGTCTTCCTGGCCTCCCTGGAGGGGCCGCACCCTGGAGGGCCAGGCTGGTGGAGATGGGGCCCAGCCTCACACATCAGACGTGTCTCCTCCTCTGTTTCTCCTCCTGCGTCTTCTACACGCTTGCCCCTGGCCTGGACCCTTGGCTGGAACATCCAGGGCTGGGCCTTCCCAGAGGCTGCACGTCCCTGAGGGCCCCGAGGAAACCAGACAGCCGGGGTAGGAGGGGTCACCCTCCTGGTCTTGAAGGCCAGGAGTGCAAGGACAGGGCAAATCCCAGTTCTCCTTCCGGGCAGAGGGGACCCACCTGCACTGAGGGGCTTCCGGGTCTCCTCCTTGATTCTTTCTCCGGCCCCCTCCCCAGCAGGCTTGCTGCCCCCCAGGCCGGGCCTTGGCCGGCAGCCCTATCCTGGACATCCAGGAAGTTCCCTGGAGGATGAGAGAAGCAGGAGACCCAGACCCCACAGGAGAGCAGAGGAGGAGTGGGACAGGGGTGGAGGGGCCCCTCGGAGTCAGCAGATCTGGCAGCAGAAGCGGCAGGAGGCCGCCCAGCCCCCAAGCCCTCCTCCTGCAGACCCTGCTCAGGGGTTGGCGGTGCCTGGGGACGCATGGCGGGCCCCTCACTGATGGTACCCGGCCCACCCCTCACCCTAGTCCTCTCGGACTCCTGTGCTGCCCTTCCAGGGAGATGGCTGAGAGGAGGCTCATCTGAGGCCACCCCCTCCTAGGAGCCAAGGTCGGCGGAGCTGGTCCGGCCTCCCTGGAGTGGACGTGGAGCCACGCCATCCTGCAGGCAGCTCGTCACCCCTGTGTCTGGGAGACCCGGGCTCCAGTCACACATGAGCTGTACCTCAGGATAATTAAATAGAAGAGGAAATTTACTCTTTACAGACAATTTGCAGCTAATTTGTGGAGAAGGAATCATAGAATATCACCATGGTGCAATTGAATAAATAAATTGATCTTTGCAATGATGTCCAGCAACTGCCTCCATCACCAAGAGATGAGCAAGCGTCACACACCTCCTGATAGAAGACATTCCTGCGACTCTGAAGTATCTTGTCCAGAAAAATTGATTTGTATTTGCTCAAGCCTCTGGATACAGATATCAATTAGCAGGAAACACAGAGGCAGGAAAATAAGTTAGAGTCCGCACAGGATGAGATATGAACTGAAAGTTGGGCTCCCTCCGAATCTGTATGTTACAGCCCTGCCCCAACAGGATGGAAGCTGGGCGATGGGGCCTTGGGAAGTCCTTATGTGAGATGAGGGCCTTAGTGTGGGGCCCTCTCAATGGAATCAGAATCCTTGTAAAAGAGACAGCAGAGAGCTGGCTACATCAGCCCTGGGAGGGCGCAGAAAGAAGGCGACTATCTGCAGGGCAGGAGAACTCCGCTGGGACGAGGGCTTGCTGCTTATGTGTGCATGGTGTACACGCGTGGAGAAGCTTGTGCAGGCTCCTATTGTCGGGAGATCTGGCAGGTGCGTGTGTTTGAAGGTGTCTACAAGCCTGCGGTGCCTTTTGAGCTTCAGTTCAGTTCAGTTGCTCAGTCGTGTCCAACTTTTTGCGACCCCATGGACGGCAGCACGCCAGGCTTCCCTGTCCTTCACCATCTCCCGGAGCTTACTCAAACTCATGTTCACTGAGTCGGTGATGCCATCCAACCATCTCATCCTCTGTTGTCCCAGCCTTAGGGTCTTTTCCAATGAGTCAGTTCTTTGCATCAGGTGGCCAGAGGATTGGAGTTTCAGCTTCAGCATCAGTCCTCCCGATGAATATTCAGGGCTGATTTCCTTTAGGATTGACTGACTGAGCTTATGTGTGTGTATATGTGGGCTTCCCAGGTGGCACTAGTGGTAAAGAATCTGCCTGCCAATGCAGGAGACGTGGGTTCAATCCTTAGGTCGGGGATATCCCCTGGAGGAGGGGATGGCAACCCACCCCAGCATGCTTGCCTGGAGAATTCCTGATGGGCTACGGTCCTTAGGATTGCAAAGAGTCGGACATGACTGAAGCCACTGAGCACGCATGCACGTGTGTGTGCTTCTCGAATAATCGTGTGCTCTGTGAAAATGCACCCTCTGTGACCTTAGGCAAGTCCTGTCATCCCCTCCTTGTCCAGGCCGGCAGCCAACTCTTCCTCCAGTTCCCACCCCACGTTCTCTTCCTGGAGTCCCGGCCAGACAGACCTTCCTTCTGAGCTCAAACCCTGGCAGTCTGCAGAGAGAAGGAAGGCTCCCAAACTGGCAGCTTTTTCAGAAAAAGTGCCTGGCGCTGGGCTGGGGCAGGAACACAAGCCACTTTGTGCCTCCTCTGGGCCCCTTCCTCCAGCAGCTGTACCTGCCAGGCTCCTAGACCTCCTGCGTCTCTGCCTCCCCAGGAGGATCCGGGACCCCGGGAGGGCTTCTCTGCCCCCTGCAGCTGGCTGGCCCTACCCTTCCCCAGCCCAGAGGCATCACAGGGCTGGAGGCCTCTGGGGGCGTGTGCAGAGCTCTGGAGGACAGGTGAGGGCCTCACCTTTGCCACAGGAGTCAGGGGGGGGCCTGAACCCTAAGGAGCCTGTCCAGGTGGGCCAGTGCAGGCCCAGAGGAGGGGCCAACTTCTGGACAAAGTTGCCCTCTGCTCCCTTCTCTGCACAAAGGCTGGTTGTTGTATGAAGCCCCCCAGGCCCTGCAGCCAGGACCATGGACAGACTGGTCTCTTCCCAAGCAGGGAAGAGGGGTCCACCAGGAATCCTGACGTGGTGGGTGAAGGGCCACACATTTTATGTTTCCAGGTCATGAAGTATATGGAACATGCTCCCCAGTGCCACTTCCAGCCTGGACTCAGCCCCAGACTGTATCCAGATGATGAACAATAACACGTGTTTATGGACAACGACATTGAAACTTCAGGGTTTTCCAACTGTTGCAAATTTTCTGGAAATTTATTCTAACCATATCAAAATGTAAACAGTATTCTAAGCACACAAGTAGTGGGGGAATAAACCCATGGAGGGTGGGACTTGCCCTTCAGGCCATAGTGTGCTGACCCCTGGGTTAGCCACGTGGTATGAGTAGGGAGGTGGCAGCTAGACAGAGCCTCCACTGGACATAGGCCCCCAGCACTGCAATCCTGATGAAGCCAGGGTCCCCGGTTGCTGGTGGCCAGCTCTTCTCCTGTGAGGCTGTGCACACACCAGGCCATGCTCTGCACCCCTTCTCCTTGTCACCACAGGGGATTCTGGACCCTGAACCATGTTCTGCTCGAGGTAGAAGCCCTGAGCCCCATGAAGCTGCTGCAGGCAGCCACCCTGAAGCACCCCTGTGAGGCTGACCCTGTTTGGTCAACTGGGAAGGGCTCTCAGGACACCTCCTCCACCTCTGAAGTCAAGGTCAAGTGCAGGTACCCAGAAGAGAGACCCAGAGGTGAGAGTAAAATACCTGTCATTGTCTCCTTGTATTTGTGTGGCTGTGGGGCCAAGATAATAAACACAGCACATCCGGGAGCCTCCCCACTGGATGGCTCTGGGGTTTGCCCCAGGAAGAACCCCCACCCTCAGCTCCTTCCTGCCCCCCTGGTGGCCCCTTTGCTCCTTCCTCCAGGAGGGGGGCCCACAGGGCCCAGGAGGGGGGTATAAAGGGCCCAGAGGAGGGTGCCCAGGCACGAGACTCCCGGCACCAGGACGGGACCTCAAGACTCCGCAGGCAGGTAAGACACCCCCTCCCCACCGTGCTTGGGCCCACGAGGTCAGGGGAGGCCCCTCTCTGAGATGGGATGGCCTGTCCTCTTCTCTCCAGGAGCCCTGGACTCTCCAGCCAGAAGCCATGCTGCTGTGGCTGACCCTCGCCCTCCTGTGGAGCCCCACCTGCTGGGCAGGGGGTAAGTCTGGCTGGGGCTCCCCTGTCCAGAGCATCCCCCCGGAGACCACCCTCACCTCCCACCATCCAGGGTCCGGGGTCTGGGCCAGCTCTTGTCACAAACACTGCTCTCAGACCTGTCCCCTTGTCTGGAGGGGCTGAGTCTTCTGCTGGACAGAAATAACAACATGTCACTGTGTGTTTATTTTCTTTTCTCTTCCCCACCTGGTTCTCTCATGAACAGCTTTGTATGGGCATGGAGGAGGCTCATATTTCAGCACAACTAAAGACAATGAAAATGAGATCACCGGGATCAGAGTGTTTATAGGTATTGCTGGCCTAATCAAGAGGTGAGTTGAGCAGGGCCCGGGAGCCCCTCACTGCATCCCAGCCCCTGCCCCAGTCTTAGGAACCTGGGGAGGGGGCTGGGCCCTCCTCCCAGCACCCTCACTGGGGTGCTGATGTCTCCTGAGTCAGCTGGGGCCTTGGGGTCCTGGAGCCCCCAGCCAGCACCTTCTGTCTGTTCCTCTTCCTCTGCTGTTTCCTCCCCTGCACCCCAGCCCTCTCCCCTCCGCTCTCCTCCTGCAAGTCCAGCCTCTGCTTCCTGGGATGACTGAAAGGGAGGGGTGCTTCTCCCCACTGTCTCCTTTCAACCCCGACTCAGCTCAACCAGAAATGGTCTCTCAGTCTGAGAATGCCTATGGGAAAGCAGAAGTTCTGCCCAGGTTAGGGTCAAAGAAAAAAGGAAGGAGGGTCAGAGTGGACCACTGATTGAACACTGGAAGCGTAGAGGCAGCAAGCCCAGGTCTTCCCCTAATGGTTAAGGTAAATGGGGGCTTTGCTCCAGGCCTGGGGTAGATATTTGCTCTGCATTTACGGGGCCCCAGGGAGCTGGGGAGAAGGAATGGGCCAGAGTAGCAGGCACCATGGGGGCCAGAGTGTGGACACTGGGATGGACACTGAGGTGGGGGAAGGTCACAGAGACGGGTCACCTGCTCCTGAGGCCCCCACCTGGCCTAGTGCAGTGACTGGGGCTCCAAATACTGGGCCTGGGGTCAGCTCCCTGCTCTGAGCCGTGAGACCAGCTGCACATCCTGAGGGTCCTGGTGACTGTGCACCTTGGGAAGCTCTCCTGATGGAAGATCTCAGTCACTGCTCCCCCGAGTCAGTCCCCCTTTGCAGATGAGCAAACTGAGGCCTGGAGAGACTGGTCAACAAGGCCCAAATCACAGAGCCTGAAAGTGGCAGAGCAGGGGTTGAGACCAGGAAGCCTGTCTCAGGCACCAAAGTCATGTCAGGGACGTATTCTGCAGTGATAGGCTGTCCTTGCTGGGCATAGGGGGGTGGTGTTTAGAGGACTGGGGATTTGCGGGTCACCCAGACCCTGGACCTTCAAAGCTCGCCCTTTCTCCCAGTATCCAGGTGAAGTTTGGCTCCTCCTGGAGTGAGAAATATGGAGCCCCAGGTGGGACCCCTCAGGAATTTGTCCTGCAGCCCGGTGAATACATTACAGAAGTTGATGGCTCCTACAGGCTTTTCCTCCGGCACCTCGTCATCTACACTAGCTATGGGCGTAAGGCCACATTTGGAGAGAAGAGTGGCAGGAGCTTTTCTGCCTTCCCTGACGGGAGTGAGAAAGTGCTCACTGGAGTCTTCGGACAGCATAAGCTTCTGGGCATCTCCAGCATCGGCTTTGAGTGGGATTATCCAATAGTACAGTTGACCTATGATCAAGAAAGTACTACACTACCCCAATAAGAGCTTGGAAATGAGTCTGATAAATGAGCAGTCCTGGGTCCGCAGGGCTGGGCCGTGGGTTACCCTGCCAAGGCCGTCTGGCTGGTGGTGGGCACAAGTCACCAGGGACCTGACTGCAGCCCTGAATCAGAATCCACCAATAAATCCAGCTTCTGCAGCGACAGTGGGTCCAGGGTGCTCCTTGGCCTGGGATGCAAACAAAGCCTTCTGAGCTTGTGGGGACGAGGCCTCTGGGGCAGAGCTCACTGAGCAGAGCTGCAGGAGGAGGCAGGAGGGGGTCCGACACCCCAGGGCTGGGTGATTCTGACAGGATGCGGGGCCTGCCATGCAGGCCTCGGGCCGATCCCGTAATCTGGGAGGATCGTGGGGGTCCCAGAGGCCCCATCCCTTGCTCTCTTCTACAAGCCCATGCAGGTGGCCTATGCAGCCCAGGGTCAATTCCAGGATTCTCTGAGTACGTGTGAGCTTGGGAAGCCCTCAGTCATTCATTCACTCATTCAGAACTCATATGGCAAACCCTGGCCAGCAAAAAGCTCTGTGGACTCTGGAGGCCAAGAGTCCAGCCAAGGGCTCCCTATGGGGAATGGATGCAGAAGCAGATGGAGACAACTGGTGCTTTCATCTGCATTGATAGTGACAGGTCTAGTGCCCTGTGCTCAGGTACAAGCCCAGCGGTGGGTGTGCTTCAGGGAAGACTTCCTGGAGGAGGCAACATCTGAGCTAAGTGTAAAGGCTGTGTGAGAACTGGCCAGGTGGGGTTAAGGGAAGGAGGCCTTCCAGGCCAAGAGATCAACATGGGAATGGCCAGAGCCAGGCATCCCCAGGACCCCACCTCTTGAAAGGCAGGCATCTGTTACAGCCCGAAGGGAAAGGAAAGTGCCCCAGGCCTGGCACATTCTCTCAACGCCTCCATCAGACTGCAGCAGCCTTCCCCTCAGCCACGGTGCAGAGGCCGCCCTGTCCCCCCTCAGCTCCCTGCCCAGCAGCCCTAGAGGGACAGGACTGCTGCTTCCCCGCTTGCAGAAGGAGACAGCTCAGGCCCAGAGGATACAGAGGCTCGGCCTGTCACATGGCACGAGTGGAGGAGTCAGGATTCAGGGGGAGGAGGTCTGGCTGAAAAGTCTGGGCTCAGATCCCCAGACCCCGCGAAGGTTTCCAGAGGGATCCTCATCTCTGGGGAGACACTGCCTGATTCTTGTCTGCCTTTATTTTCATTTTACATGCTGGTTGAGCGCCACTTAGTGGTTCTTACTAAAAACAGCAGAGTCTGTTACAAATGACGTTCAACTTTCTCAGCCTGAGTTTCCACATCCGTGATGATGGGAGATTAACATTCACTGGAAAGCTGTTGTGAGGATCAAATCAGATAATTGTTAAACCACCTGGCATTCCGCCTGGCCCCACTTGGGTGCAGGATTAATGCCATCTTTCCATCCATTCATCCATCCACCCACCCTTCATCCCCTCATTCAAGGAATAAATCAGATGACAGGCAACTTGATAGCAGACACACAAAGCTCTTTAGGAGAAACCCATTTCTACAAGCAGCACGTGGGAACAGAATTTCTCGTGATGTAAGCCTACCTGCTCTCTCTCTCCCCACCCACCCCCCGTCCCAGCGCTCTCAGTCCTCGACTTTAAAAGGAGCCTTCACAGACTTCCCGGGGGCTCCGTGGTAGAGAATCCACCCCGATGCAGGAGACGTGGGTCTAGTCCCTGGTCTGGGAGAACCCGCAGGCCGCGGAGCCACGAATCCCGCATGCCGCAGCTCCTAAGCCTGTACTCTGCCAGCTTAGGTGCACCTGAAAGGCATTAGCTTGTTCACCAAAGGACCACCCCTTCAAGGCGGCAGGGACATTTCACACATCCAATGAGAAAAGGAAGACCTCGGAGAAAACCCATCTTCCACAGACAAGAGACGACCTGGCCCAGATTGCACCAGGGAAGGGGGGATTCAGACCCTACAGGCTCCACTTCCCTTCTCCCTGGCCCCCCTTTGGGGAGCTCAGGTCACCCACGTGTCTCAATTGCCCCCCTGTTACATGTGGGAAGCAATAGCCCCTCCTCGCAGGGGTTGTGAGATTTCAGTGACACCCTTCTCCACCCAGGGTGAACGCCGGGGTCTTACCCCTGTGGGCAGGGGCGCAGGTTTTCCTTTGAGCAGACCGTATGATTTCATGGATGTGGAATTTTAGAAAACACAAAAGTGACTCACCGTGACAAAAGCAGACCTGTAATTAGGGAAGCTGAGTTTGGGACGGGACCAAATGCCAAGGGCGTGCGAGGTGCCTTTAGGGGCGGCAAAAAGTCTCTTTAATCTGAGCGTGGTGGGAGATGCATGGATGCCAGTGTGCACATTTGCTAAAACTCATCAGACTTAACATACGTGCGTGTTATTACATGTGAATGGTACTTCAATAAAGCCGAATAGAAACAAAACAGGAAAACTGGGGAGAGACTATAGCTGACTATCGACACCCTGTGGAGGGTCACGTGACCACGTTAGATGAGGTAGACAAGATCTCCGAGCAAAATCTGGACAGACGTGAGAGCGTGAAACGGAAAACTTATATTCACAGAAGCATTTTTAAGGTCAGTTGTATAAATGAGATAAAATAGTGGCACTTCCTGCTTAATGGGTACTGGGTGTGGGATTTCTGAGGGGCGACGGAAAGGCTCTGGAGCTGAATAGCAGCAATATTGCAAAACCAGCAAATGTGCTTAATCACGGAGTTGCTCTCCTTAAAAAGAGCTAAATGGTGAATTTCATAATTTGTGCATTTATCCACAATAAGGATATTTGCCAACCTCATCCAACATAGGAATAGATGTGGAAAAGATCACACAATCCAAGCTTAGCTGGAAACCCCAGAGAGATGGGGCCCAGGATTGGAGAAGATGGGAATCAGAGGAAAGACCCCACGGCCAAGGGCATGGGGCGACTGTAACTGACGGGACGAGGGCACAGGCTCTGTGAAAGGGGGGCCCAAGCCTTGACAAACCAGAGGAAACCGGAAACTGCCCGGAGAGGACAGTGAAAACATGGGAGCTTTTCTCCTCATCCTGGGTCACGGATCCCTGAGTTCTTCCCACAGACTCCAGGCTAATAACCACCAAATAGCCCTCAACTGAGACAGCAGGGAGGCGGCCAGCAGGCAGTGAAGACAGGCTGGACCAGCTGAAGCCAAGGGGGCTCTGACAATAGCTGGGTCCTTAACTTTAGCTCACTCTGCCTTCGCTTTATTATTGAACATCACCCCCCTTCACCACAACAGTTCCGAGTGTGACCATTAAAACCAAAATACAGGCAGTGGTCCAATTCCTGGAAACTCCCACCCTATCCAGAAGTAGCAAAAATGTCCCACCACTTGTTACTGCGGGAAATGACTGAGTTTGTAAAAACCTCTAACCCCGAGCCCTGGTGTCACGCTCAGCTTCAAAGATGGACCGCCTTCTGCCTGGGACGTGTGCATCTCCCCAAATAAACCTCTCCTGTTACTCTGACGTGCTCGTGATTTCTTTCCTGGGCAAAGCCAAGGATTCTCTCCGGGGGTCCCTGTGGGGCCCAGGACCTGGCACTCCCTCTCCCACACGCAACCAGCATTTATAATTAATGTAAAAGTAGAGAAGAGGAACACGTCAGCAAGGGAAATGCAGAGAGATGTTGATCAGTAAGGCAAGCTCCACTGGGTCTGGGATCTGAGCCCAGACTTTGCAGCCAGACCTCCTCCCCGTGAATCCCGACTCCTCCACTTGCGCTGTGTGACAGGCCAAGCCTCTGTGTCCTCTGGGCCTGCGCTGTCTCCTGCTGCAAGCGGGGAAGCAGCAGTCCTGTCCCTCTAGGGCTGCCGGGCAGGGAGCTGAGGGGGGACAGGACAGCCTCTGCACTGTGGCTGAGGGGCAGGCTGCTGCAGTCTGATGGAGGCGTTGAGAGAATGTGCCAGGCCTGGGGGCTGCTTTCCTTTCCCTTCAGGCTGTAACAGATGCCCACCTTTTAAGAAGTGGGGTCCTGGGGATGCCTGGCTCTGGCCATTCCCATGTTGATCTCTTGGCCTGGAAGGCCTCCCTCCCTTAACTCCACCTGGCCAGCTCTCACATAGCCTTTATACTTAATTGAGATGTTGCCTCCTCCAGGAAGTCTTCCCTGAAGCACACCCTCTACTGGCCTTGTGCCTGAGTTCAGTTCAGTGGCTCAGTCGTGTCTGAGCCTGTCCGTGTCCATCACCAACTCCCAGAACTTGTTCAAACTCATGTCCATCGAGTTGGTGATGCCATCCATCCATCTCATCCTCTGTCATCCCCTTCTCCTCCCGCCTTCAATCTTTCCCAGCTTCAGAGTCTTTTCCAATGAGTCAGCTCTTCCCATCAGGTGGCCAAAGTATTGGAGCTTCAGTTTCAGCATCAGTCCTTACAATGAATATCCAGGACTGATCTCCTTTAGGATGGACTGGTTTGATCTCCTTGCAGTCCAAGGGACTCTCAAGAGTCTTCTCCAACACCACAGTTCAAAAGCATCAATTCTTCAGCGCTCAGCGTTCTTTATGGTCCAACTCTCACATCTATACATGACTACTGGAAAAACCATAGCCATGACTAGATGGACCTCTGTTGGCAAAGTAATGTCTCTGCTTTTAATATGCTGTCTAGGTTGGTCATAGCTTTTCTTCCAAGGAGCAAGTGTCTTTTAATTTTATGGCTGCAGTCACCATCTGAAGTGGTTCTGGAGCCCAAGAAAATAAACTCTGAGTACAGGGTCTAGACCTGTCCTTATCAATGCAGATGGAACAATCAGTTGCTCCATCTGCTTCTGCATCCATTCCTCATGGAAAGCCCCTGGTTAGACGCATGGCCCATCCTCCATTCCTCCAGAGTCCAGGGAGCCCGTAGCCAGCCAGGGCTTGCCATACGTGTTCTGAATGAGTGAGTGAATGATTGAACGGCTTCTCTGGAGCTTTGCACACTCAGAGAATCCTGAAACTGAGCCTGGACAGCTCAGGCTACCTGGATGGCCTAGCACCAGTGAGTCGGGGATGGGGCCTCTGAGAGCCCCAAATCCTCAGAGATTATGGGATCAGCCCGAGGTCTGCACAGGCAGGCCCTGCATCCTGTCAGAATCACCTAGCCCTGGGGTGTTGGACCCCCTCCTGCCTTCTCTTGCAGCTCCACCCTGGAGGCCCCGTCCCCACAAGTTCAGAAGGCTTTGTTCGCATCCCCGACCAAGGAGCACCCTGGACCCACTGTTGCTGCAGAAGCTGGATTTATTGGTGGATTCCGATTCAGGCCTCTGGTGCGTCGTGCCCACCATCAGTCAGATGACCTTGGCTGGATAACCCACGGCCCAGACCTGGGGACCCAGGAGTAGTCATTTCTCTGGTTGAAGTGCTGTTTGCTTCAGTTTGAAGGATAATTCCAGTCAAAGCTGATGCGGGTAATGCTCTGAACCGTACACTGTCCATAGACGCCGGTGAGTACCTTCTCTGTGTCATCACGGGAGGCAGCAAAAGTGTCTAATTTTCTTTCAAAATGGATGAACGTCCTAGGTCAGTGACTATGAGCAAAGACTGAAGGTATTTCGTGTAGGAGCAGTGGATTCTTATAATGTGTTCACCCTGCTGTAGGAGCAACTCCTGAGTTATCCCACCTGGGTCTCTGTATTTCTCACTCCAGGAGGAGCTGTATCTCACCTGGATACTGAGAAGAAGGGGGAGCTTTGAAGGTCCAGGATCTGGGTGACGCCCTAAATCCCAGGTCCTCAGTTTCCCATCGCCAGCAAGGGGGCAGCCTGTCACTGCCGCATAAGCCCGTGACACATGACATTGAGACCCAAGACAGGTTTCCTGGTCTTAGGTCTCCCTGCCCTGCCGATTTCAGGCTCTGTGATTTGGGGCTTGTTAGCCAGCCTCTTCAGTCTCAGTTTGCTCACCTGCAAAATGGGAGTGATTTTGTGGAGCAATCACTGAGATTTTCCATCAGGAGAGCTCCTCAAGATGCCCAGTCACTGTGACCCTCAGGAGGTGCAGGTGGACTCACGGCTCAGAGTAGGGAGCTGACCCTGGGCCCAGCATTTGCAGCGGCAGTCACTGCACTAGACCAGGTAGGGGGACCTGAAGCAGGTGACCCCGATCTGTGATCTTCCCCCAGCTCAGTGCCTGTCCTGGAGCCTACCTCCTCACCTGGCCTCGCCCACACTCTGGCCCCCACGGTGCCTGCTGCTCTGGCCCATTGACTCTTCCCAGGTCCCCGGAACCCCGTAAATGCAGAGCAAATATCTACCCCAGGCCTGGCGCAAAGCCCCCATTTACCTTAACCATTAGGGGAAGACCTGGGCTTGCTGCCTCTACGTTTCTAGTGTTCAATCAGCAGTCCACTCTGACCCTCCTTCCTTTTCTCTTTGACCCCAACCTGCGCAGAACTTCTGCTTTCCCATAGACATTCTCAGACTGAGAGACCATTTCTAGTTGAGCTGAGTTGGGGTTGAAAGGAGACAGTGGGGAGAAGCACCCCTCCCTTTCGGCCATCCCAGGAAGCAGAGGCCGGACTTGCAGGAGGAGAGAGGAGGGGAGAGGGCTGGGGTGCAGGGGAGGAAACAGCAGAGGAAGAGGGACAGACAGAAGGCGCTGGCTGGGGGCTCCAGGACCCCAAGGCCCCAGCTGACTCAGGAGACATCAGCACCCCAGTGAGGGTGCTGGGAGGAGGGCCCAGCCCCCTCCCCAAGTTCCTGAGACTGGGGCAGGGGCTGGGATGCAGTGAGGGGCTCCAAGCCCTGCCCAACTCACCTTCTAACACAGCCAAAATGACCCGTAAACTCTCAAATCCCAGTGATATTGTCTGGCAGTCTCTAGAGGTACTGAAATAGGTACCTCCTCCAGGCCCAAATGTCTCTGTTATATGAAAGAACCAGGTGGGGAAGAGGAAAAAATAAACACACAGTGACATGTTGGCTATTTCTGCCTAGAGGAGGACACAGTCCCTCCAGACGAGGGGACAGGCCTGAGAGCAGAGTCTGTCTGTCTCAAGGGCTGGCCCAGACCCCAGCCCTGGACAGAGGGAGGGGGGTGAGGGGTGCCTCCAAGGGGATAGCCGGGGGGGACCCCCAGCTAGACTTATGGAGTACCCAGCAGGTGGGGCACCACAGGAGGGCGAGGGTCAGCCACAGCAGCATGGCTTCTGGCTGGAGAGTCAAGGGCTCCTGGGGAGAAGAGGACAGGCCATCCCATCTCAGAGAGGGGCCTCCCCTGACCTCGTGGGCCCAAGCATGGTGGGGGCGGGGCCTTACCGGGCCTGTGGAGTCCTGTGGTCCCGTCCTGGTGCCAGGAGTCTCGTGCCTGGGCACCCTCCTCTGGGCCCTTTATACCCTCCTGGGCCGTGTGGCCCCCCAGCAGGAGGAATGGTCAAGGGGCCAGTGGGACACGAAGGAGCTGGGGAGGGCTCTTCCTGGGGGAATCTACAAAGCCGTCTGGGGGAGGGGACGCACTCTTTACTGCCTTGGCCTCGTGGTCACCACAAACAACACGTGACTCTCGGGGCATTTTACTGCCACCTCTGGGTTTCCCATCTGGACCCTGCACCAGACCCTGATCTCAGCTGTGGTTAGGTGTCCTGAGAGCCCTTCCCATTTTGAGCAAACAGGGTTCAACCCCTCGGCTGCTTCAGCATAGCTGCCCCCCAGCAGCTTCACGGGGCTCAGGGCTCTTTCCTCATGCAGAACCCGCTTCAGGGCCTCATTCAGGCCTGGGCAGAGCCTTGTGTGCCCTGGGCTTTCCCCTCTAACCCTCAGAGCTGCAGCAGACAGCTCAGTTCTGAGGGCCTATGGCAGGTGGTAGAGACAGCCTGGGCCTGGCCCTCCATGGCCTGTCACTGGAAGATGCCTGTCACCTTTCCTTTGAGCCGGGTCTGGTATAGCTGGGGATGAACTGGGCCCCGTGGGCTATGGGATGACTGACAGCAAGGACCCCAGGACAGTGATCCTCCAGGTCAGCTCTCCCTAGAGCACCTGGGGCCAGGCTGAGGGATCACCTTGTCCGGGAGGGAGTGGGGGCCTTCTCGAGGGCTGGGGATCTGGGGGCCTCATGGTCCAGCAGGTCCGGGCTCCCTGTGACTGGATGGTCTGCACAGCCTCCCTGACCAATGGGAAGAGCCACAGGGTCACAGAACTCAACAGAGGGGTCACTGTGGGTGTGGATTTGGAGCCTGTCAGGTCTGAACCCCCACTCTCCTCCTCCCTGGCCCCTCTTTGGGGAGCTCATGTCGCCCACGTGTCTCAATACCCCCCCCCCAGTTATATGTGGGAAGCAATAGCCCCTCCTCACAGGGGTTGTGAGATATCAGTGACACCCTTCTCCACCCAGGGTGAATGCCGGGGTCTTACCCCTGTGGGTGGGGGCACAGGTTTTCCTTTGAGCAGACTTTACAATAGCCCAAGGTTAGGAATGGCAGACCTGCCCATAAGTTACCGGTTCCATGAATGGAGGTGTCCTCGCCACAGGGGAAGCTATACTGGCCCGGAGAAAGAGTGGACCCCAGGCTGTGCTGATACATTACCGGGGACCAGCCCCAGTTGGATCCTGGGTATCCTCAGGGTGACGGCGTGGCGAGAGAGATATATAGATATATAGAGAGATAAAGACAGAATGTTGCAGTTAAGAAAATAGAGGAGAGAAAGAGGCTGATATTCCTTGGTTTACACAGAAAGCCAATAAAGCCCCAGCATGGGACTTGCATTGTTCACGTAGGCCACAGGCACCCTCTCAAATAGTGGAAGGTGCCCCCACCTTGGGCACCTTCTCGAGTGGGTCTTAGAAGCCCAGGAAGGAAAGTGAACTCAGAGGGCCCCTGCACTCCAGGGAATTAGCCTGAAAAGAAAGAGAAAGAACAACACGGGGAGGCCAAGCTTGTGCAAGACCCGTAATTTTATTTTCAAAGGGAGCTTATATACCCTATGTTGTACGTAGAGAATAATGGGAAATACAAAGTCATGCAGGGTCAGCAGCCCTGACCCTTATCGAGACCAGGCGTTCTTTCTGCATGCTTATCTGTATACGCAGGTCTTAGGTGATTTACATCATCTTCTGGCCAGCAGGCCTATTAACATTTTATGGCCCTTTTCTGATAAGGGTCCGTCAACCAGATAACTTATTTTCCCTAAAAGTGTTGTTCTTTCTAAAGTCTGGTGCCACTCTCAGAAAGCACTAAATAAAGTTACATTCTTATAGGGCAAAGGTGTAGTGGGCTATAACAAGGAAAGAATTTATTAACTCAAAGTTTAATGTTGTTAATATCAAGGCCACTACTTATATTTCAACTATATTAATTAATGCACTCCCAGGTACACAACGAAAGATATGAAAACTTGGCAGCAAGCATTGGCTCAACAATGAAACCCTTAACCAGTTCTATTCTAATAATTTTTAACTCCTCGAAAGGCTCTATTTAAGCTTCCCATGCCTCTCGCGGTTGGGGGGCTGTAAACAATCATATGCATAGTTAGTTGTAAAAGTCCGGATAAACCTGTCAGGCAAGTTAGAGAGTCATCAGAGGGGTTTGGATTGGAACACTCTATTTTGCCCAGGAGATTTATTAACTAGAGCTCTAAGCTGATTTTCTTTAGAGAAAGGTGGTCGGGGATAGCCCCCCACTGGTATCAGAGGAGTTACTGAAAGGCATAAAATAGTAAGACAGACAGACTCTGGTTTTGGGGTGGATGCTCGAACAGGTCCAGGGGGTCCCTCGAGTCCTGATCCGCCTTGCTCGTCAGGTCTCTTCCACATGACCTTGTCATGGGTGGGATCAGCCCAGGGAATCCCTAGAGTCCTGAAGCCTTGCTTGTCAGGTCTCCTTGCATGACCTTGTCATGGGTGGGATCTCCCGGGCTGGCTCCCGGCAATACATTGCCTTAGGACAGGCTGGGCAGAAGCTAGAGCACCCAAGCTCCCACTTGGTGGCAAGGAGAAGGGTCGCAGAGCATGGCCTGGCATGTGCACAGCCTCTCTCGGGAAATGGAGGCCACCAGGAACTGGGGACCCTGGCTTCACTAGGTGGTAGTGTGGGGGGCTGTGTCAGGGTGGAGGCCCTGTCCAGCTGCCACCTGCCTACTTACATCAGGTGCCTAGGCCAGGGGCCAGCACACTGTGGATTAAAGGCAAACTCCCACTGTCTACCTGGTTTTGCACAACCTGTGAGTTCTGACTGCATGTGTGCTAAGTGGCTTCAGTCATGTCCGACTCTTTGCAACCCCATGGGCTGTAGCCTGCCAGGCCCCTCTTATCCACGGGATTCTCCAGGCAAGAATATGGGAGTGGGTTGCCATGCCCTCCTCCAGGGGCCCTTCCCCACCGAGGGATCAAACCAGCATCTCCTGAATTGGAGGCAGATTTTTTACCACTAGTGCCACCTGGGAAGCCTGAGCTCAGAATACTTTTCATCTATTTCTACTAAAATTGTGACAAGTAAAAATCTCTGAATTTCCAGCATCATTCGTTGCCCATTTATGTGCACCCTTGTCCATTCACGGAGATGTCACCTGGGGCTGTGTTCCCAGTGCAGAGGCACGGGGAGAGTTTCGACAGAAACTCTGTGGCCCAGAACACTAACCCCTGTGGCCCTTCACTCACAGAATCAGAATTTCTGGGGGCCCCTCTTCCCCACCCAGGACCAGAGGCAGCTCTGTCCATGGTGCTGACTTCAGGGAGGTGGTGGGCGCTAAACGTATCAACAAGCCTTTGTGCAGAGAAGGGAGCAGAGGGCAGAAGGCACTTTTTCTGTTAAGCTGCCAGTTGGGGGCCTTCCTTCTCTCTGCAGGCTGCCAGGGTTTGAGCCCAGATGGATGGTCTATCTGGACTGGGACACAAGGAAGCAGTACCCATAGTGGGAGAGGAAAAGATGGTTGCTCATCTGGTCAAGGAGGGGATGGTGGGAGTTGTCCAAGGGCACAGGGAGGCACATTTTCACACAGTGCGTGAGCATGGTTATAAGGGACGCCTGTGCACACGTGTGAGCTCAAGAGGCACCACAGGCTCACAGGTGGATACCTCCTCAAACACATACCCCTGCCACCTCTCCCAACTACTGGCGCTTGCAGGTGTGACTTCTATCAGAGGGCGCATGAAGCTTGCCTGTCTCTTGCTGATGCAGAGAGTTGTTGGAGACCATTGCCAAGATCAATGAACTCCTTCGATTGCAACAGATTGATATTCTCTCATTCTTTCTCTGGTGAATAGCTGGAATTCATCCATCAAGAGTCAATTTTGGGGGCTTCCCTGGTGCTCCAGTGGTTAATAATGTGTCAAGCAATGCAGCGGTCAGCCCTGGTCCGGGAAGATCCCACATGACTTGGGACAGCTAAGCCTGGGAGCCATTACTGAAGCCCACATGCTGGAGCCTGTGCTCAGCAACAAGAGACACCACTGCAGTGAGAAACCCGGGAGCAGCAACTAGAGAGCAGCCCCGCTCACTGAAACAGGAGAGATCGCGCGCAGCGACGAAGGTGCAGCCCAGCAGGAGTACATGACAATTAATTAATTTAAGAAGAGCCAGTTTTCCTTTTGTAGTTGATATTCTTGAGGGACAGATTATGTACTGTAGGAAAGGCAGAAAGTGCTTGATCATTGATTTATTGTTCCTATTTACCAATTTTCCAAATAATGATTTTATTCCCTTGGCTTACTCCACAGATAACAAATGAAGGATTGTTGTGGAGTCACTCTGAACTCAGGGGTTTCTACATGCTGTGAGCTGCAGTTTTCTGGGGTGAAGGAAGCCAGGAGGTGGCCAGTCCTTGGGGAGACCTCTCAGGCCCTGGATGGGGCTGGGGGTTGGGGTGGCCTTCCCTGGGCAGGGAGTAGGAACCCCTCACCTCCTGGATTCCTGGTGACAAGCTGCCTGCTGGATGACGGTGCTTCCGCATCCACTCTAGGGAGGCCCCGCCAGCTCCACTGACCCTGGTCCCTCAGAGGGACTGGCTGCCGTCTCAGCCTGGTTCCCAGCTGCCTGTCCCTCCAGGGGCCCCTCCAGGGGGGCTGGGAAGATTGTGGGACGCCAAGGGGCCCCTGAAGAACCGTGGCCACTGCAGGTTAGCTGAGAATGGCCTGCTGGGCGCCCTGAGTGTGATTGCTTCTTCCAGGGGGTGGGGTGGGTGGAGGGTGGCCATGGACTCCTCACCTTGCCCGCTGATCTGTGTCTGTTCCCTCCTGGGTCTTTATTGATTGGTTGATTTGCATGGCGGGAAACAGCTGGGCTTCTTCAAGCAGGAGGGTATGGTCAGCAAGAGTCAAGGGCGAGTCTCCACCTGTGGCCCCGGACCCTGAGCTCGGCCCAGGACGCAGGTCGGGAAGCAGCCCCCGACTTGCCTTGTTTTATGTTGCTGCTGCTCTTCCTGTGGTCACTGCGGCGTTGTTGCTATGCTGCTGGCATGATTGTTACTGTGTGGCTGCCGTTGTGTCGCTGGGGTTGTGTTGTCAGCACTGCTGCTGGGTTGTGGTGGTGGTGGTTGTGCCCTTGCAGCTCTGGTGAGGACAGCCCCTCAGCCCTGCTGTGAGGCTGGTGGGCCAGGAGCCCGGTCCCGCCTCCCTGTCCCCGGCGTGATGTGGGGCCGCCGCTCTTTCCCCCTGTGGGCCTTGGATCCTGGCAGGACTGTGAACTTGGAGTCAGGGTGCCTGGGCCACACTGGCCTGGTGTCCACACCCACGTGCCCACCTGCACAGACAGGAAGGGGGACCGGGCAGGGTCGCCTCAGGCACCCCCGGGGTCCCCGCTCTGACCCTCCTGCAGCCCTGCTGGCCTTACTCTTCCTGGAACCCTGGGAGCCCTGAGTGATGGAGTCCAGACTCACACCCTGGTGGGGACTGCAGTCCAGGAGGCTTGACGGTGATAGAAAACCTGCATCTCAATCGGGGCTCCGAAGGAGCCAGCCAGGCGAGTGAGACCGTCTCAGTGACTCTGGTGATGGTGAGTCCTGGACCAGCTGGTCATCACTGAAGCCAAACACCCTGTGTGTAGCGCATGTCTGTGTGTGTGTGTGTGTTTGTGTGTGTGTGTGTCTGTATGTCTGTGTGTGTTTCTCTGTGTGCGTCTCTGTGTGTGTGTCTCTGTGTGTGTCTCTCTGAGTCTGAGTGTGTGTGTGTCTGTGTGTGTGTGTCTGTATGTGTGTGTCTGTCTGTATGTGTGTGTCTGTGTGTATCTATGTGTGTGTCTGTCTGTGCCTGTGTGTGTGTCTGTATCTGTGTGTGTTTCTGTGTGTGTATGTCTGTGTGTGTCTCTGTGTATGTGTGTGTGTGTGTATGTGTGTGTCTGTGTGTGTGTGTGTCTATGTGTCTATGTCTGTCTGTGTGTCTGTGTGTGTGTGTCTGTGTGTGTCTGTCTCTGTGTGTGTGTCCCTCAGACCCCACACTCTTGCCAGCAGCAGACAGCAGAGATTGCTCAGCTCCCGGGCTCCTTCTGCCCTGACCCCGCCTCCTGCTGTGTCAACAGTGAGTGAGGAGGAAGGAGCCCGAACCTCAGACCCTGCAGCCCGACCTTGGCCAGGATCCAGACTCCAGCCCCTTTGTCCTCTTTCCCCGCAGCTTCCAGAGGCTGTTTGCAGAGGATTCGGAAGACTGACACTTGTGCTTATAGAACTCCACCCCAGCCCCGGCCTGGAAAACAGACAAAGAGGGTTCTGTTGGGGCCCGTGGGGGGTGTCCTGGGGGGCGGAGGGAGAGCTCCTCCAGCAGCTCCTCTTGGCCCCTGGCTGCCCACGCCCCGCTGCTTGGCTGAATATCTCTCAAGGCCCCAGGGCTGGCCGGCCCCTGTGCCCTGACGGGTGTCTGGTGGCCCAGGACGAGGCCCACCGCCCAGGGACAGGACAGGGGAGGGGCCGGGCGCTGCACTGGTCAGTGCTGCGGAGGAGAAACAGCTCACAGCGCACACGCGAGGACCCTGCACGGCTCAGCTGGGACGTGGGTAAGGAAGGGGTTAGAGGCCCTGGAATGTTCCGAAGGCCGCAGGGCTGACGTCTGACCACAGACCAGATAAGGAGCAGGAACCAAGCCCAGGATAAGCCGCCCCCCCTCAGCCTGGACCCCAGGGCTCAGGTGTGGCATGTGCCTGGTCTCTGAACTTTCTAGGACCACTGAGAAGGAGCTCACGGGCACCAGGCTAGCTCTGCCAAAGGCCTTGAGCGTCTTGGCCCCGGGTTCCCAGAGCAGCAGCAGGAACTCTGCAGGGAGCCCCAGACCGTGGGAGTCTGTAGCGCGTGGGCACGAGGGCTGTGGGGACACAGGAAGGGACATCTCTCCCCAGAGGGCACCAGATGGACCCTGGATGGACATCTGAATGCGGGGGCAGAGCGGTGGGGGGTTTAAATCCCACAGCTCACTGGGTCAAGCACGTCAACTCTCCTGAAGATAGGAGAGGAATACCCCTTTGAGAGGTGCCGTGAGGATTAAATGAGATCACACTTGTGAAACCCCCGGGCATTAGGCCTGAGGGGATTCAGGATCAGTGCTAGTCTTCCATCCATCCCTCCCTCCCTCCATCCACTACTGCAGGAGTAAATCAAATCACAGAACTGCTCACACACACACGAAACTCTTCCACAGGAGTAGCTTCCACCAGCAGCACTCATGGGGGGATCAGAGTCCTTGTGAAGGAGACAGCAGAGAGCTGCCTATGTCTGCCCAGTTAGGATGCAGAGAGAAAGCCGCCATCTGCAGGGCAGGAGGAAAGCTCCCTGGGGATGGGGGCTTGCTGCTTATGTGTGCATGATGCATACGTGTGGAGGAGCGTGTGCAAGCTCCTGTTGTCGGGAGAGCTGGCAGGGGTGTGTGTTTGAAGAGGATCCACCGATGAGCCTGCAGTACCTTTTGAGCTCCCGTGTGCATCCCTTACAGCTATGCACTTGTGCTCCAGGAAAACGCACCCCCCATGCCCTTGGGTAAGTCCTGTCAGCACCCCCTTGTCCAGGCCGGCAGCCAACACTTCCTCCAACTCCCACGCTGGGTACTGCATCCTGGAGTCCCAGCCAGACAGACCTTCCTTCTGAGCTCACAACCTGGCAGTCTGCAGAGAGAAGGAAGGCTCCCAACTGACAGAAAAATCTCAAAAAGTGCCTGACGCTGGGCTGGGGTGGGAACACAAGCCCCTCTGTGTCGTCTCCTGGCCTCTTCCTCCAGCAGCTGTACCTGCTGGGCTCCTAGGCCTCCTGCGTCTCCGCCTCCCCAGGAGGATCCGAGGATCCTGGGCCCCAGGAGGGCTTCTCTGCCCCCTGCAGCCGCGGGCCCTGCCCTTCCCCAGCCCAGAGGCATCATGGGGCTGGAGGCCTCTGGGGGCATGTGCGGAGTTCTGGAGGACAGGTGAGGGCTTCACCTTTGCCACAGGAGTCAGGGGGGGCCTGAGCCCTAAGGAGCCTGTCCAGGGGCCAGTGCAGGCCCAGAAGGAGGGGCCAGCTTTCTGGATAAAGCTGCCCTCTGCTCCCTTCTCTGCACAAAGGTGGGTTTTTATATGAAGCCACCCCTTCCCTGATAGCTCAGTTGGTAAAGAATCTGCCTGCAATGTAGGAGACCCTGGTTTGAAACCTGGGTTGGGAAGTCCCCTGGGGAAGGGATAGGCTACCCACTCCAGTATTCTGGGGTTTCCCTTGTGGCTCAGCTGGTAAAGAATCCACCAGCAATGCGGGCAGACATGGGTTTGATCTCTAAGTTGGGAAGATCCCCAGGAGAAGGAAATAGCAACCCACTCCAGTATTCTTGCTTGAAAAACCCCACGCACAGAGGAGCCTAGCAGGCTACAGACCACGGTTTCAAAAAGAGATGAACACGACTTAGTAACTAAAAAGACAAGAGAAAAAAGGGGCAATTTTCTACTTCTATTTTTCACGATTGCAAAGTCTGCTCAAAGGAAAACCTGCGCCGCTGCCCACAGGGGTAAGACCCCGGCATTCACCCTGGGTGGAGAAGGGTGTCACTGATATCTCACAACCCCTGTGAGGAGGGGCTATTGCTTCCCGCATATAACAGGGGGCAATTGAGACATGTGGGTGACCTGAGCTCCCCAAAGAGGGGCCAGGGAGGAGGGAAGTGGGGGTTCAGACCTGACAGGCTCTGACTCCATGCCCACAGTGACCCCTCTGTTGAGTTCTGTGACCCTGTGGCTCTTCCCATTAATCGGGGAGGCTGTGCAGACCATCCAGTCACAGGGAGCCTGGATCTGCTGGACCATGAGGCCCCTAGATCCCCAGCCCTCGAGAAGGCCCCCACTCCCTCCTGGACAAGGTGATCCCTCAGCCTGGCCCCAGGTGCTCTAGGGAGAGCTGACCTGGAGGATCACTATCCTGGGGTCCTTGCTGTCAGTCATCCCATAGCCCACGGGGCCCAGTTCATCCCCAGCTATACCAGACCTGGCTCAAAGAAAAGGTGACAGACATCTTCCAGTGACAGGCCATGGAAGGCCAGGCCCAGGCTGTCTCTACCACCTGCCATAGGCCCTCAGAACTGAGCTGTCTGCTGCAGCTCTGAGGGTTAGAGGGGAAAGCCCAGGGCACACAAAGCTCTGCCCAGGCCTGAATGAGGCCGCGAAGCGGGTTCTGCACGAGGAGGGAGCCCTGAGCCCCGTGAAGCTGCTGGGGGGCAGCTACACTGAAGCAGCCAAGGGGTGGAACCCTGTTTGCTCAAACTGAGAAGGGCTCTCAGGACACCTCGCCACGGCTGAGGTCAGGGTCTGGTGCAGGGTCCAGACGGGAAACCCAGAGGTGGCAGTAAAATGCCCCGAGAGTCACGTGTTGTTTGTGGTGACCACGAGGCCAAGGCAGTAAAGAGCGCATCCCCTCCCCAAGACGGCTCTGCGGATTCCCCCAGGAAGAGCCCTCCCCAGCTCCTTCCTGTCCCACTGGCCCCTCGACCGTTCCTCCTGCCGGGGGGCCTCACGGCCCAGGAGGGTATAAAGGGCCCAGAGGAGGGTGCCCAGGCACGAGACTCCCAGCACCAGGACGGGACTACAGGACTCCACAGGCCCGGTAAGGCCCTGCCCCCACCATGCTTGGGCCCACGAGGTCAGGGGAGGCCCCTCTCTGAGATGGGATGGCCTGTCCTCTTCTCCCCAGGAGCCCTGGACTCTCCAGCCAGAAGCCATGCTGCTGTGGCTGACCCTCGCCCTCCTGTGGAGCCCCACCTGCTGGGTACACCATAAGTCTAGCTGGGGATCCCCCTCGCTCATCCCCCTGGAGGCCGCCCTCACTCCCCTCCTTCTGTCCAGGGCTGGGGTCTGGGCCAGCCCTTGAGACAGACAGACTCTGCTCTCAGGCCTGTACCCTCATCTGGAGGGGCTGTGTCCTCCTCTAGGCAGAAATAGCCAACATGTCACTGTGTGTTTATTTTTTCCTCTTCCCCACCTGGTTCTTTCATATAATAGAGACATTTGGGCCTGGAGGAGGTACCTATTTCAGTACCTCTAGAGACTTCCAGACAATATCACCGGGATTTGAGAGTTTACGGGTCATTTTGGCTGTGTTAGAAGGTGAGTTGAGCAGGGCTTGGAGCCCCTCACTGCATCCCAGCCCCTGCCCCAGTCTTAGGAACCTGGGGAGGGGGCTGGGCCCTCCTCCCAGCACCCTCACTGGGGTGCTGATGTCTCCTGAGTCAGCTGGGGCCTTGGGGTCCTGGAGCCCCCAGCCAGCGCCTTCTGTCTGTCCCTCTTCCTCTGCTGTTTCCTCCCCTGCACCCCAGCCCTCTCCCCTCCTCTCTCCTCCTGCAAGTCCGGCCTCTGCTTCCTGGGATGGCCGAAAGGGAGGGGTGCTTCTCCCCACTGTCTCCTTTCAACCCCTACTCAGCTCAACCAGAAATGGTCTCTCAGTCTGAGAATGCCTATGGGAAAGCAGAAGTTCTGCCCAGGTTGGGGTCAAAGAGAAAAGGAAGGAGGGTCAGAGTGGACCGCTGATTGAACACTAGAAGCGTAGAGGTAGCAAGCCCAGGTCTTCCCCTAGTGGTTAAGTTAAATGGGGGCTTTGCGCCAGGCCTGGGGTAGATATTTGTTCTGCATTTACGGGGCCCCAGAGAGCTGGGGAGAAGGAATGGGCCAGAGCAGCAGGCACCATGGGGGGCCAGAGTGTGGGCGGGGCCAGTGAGGAGGGGACACTCTGGGATGGACACTGAGGTGGGGGAAGGTCACAGAGACGGGTCACCTGCTCCTGGGGCCCCCACCTGGTCTAGTGCAGTGACTGGGACTCCAAATACTGGGCCCGGGGTCAGCTCCCTGCTCTGAGCCGTGAGACCAGCTGTACCTCCTGAGGGTCACGGTGACTGGGCACTTTGGGGAGCTCTCTTGATGGAAGATCTCAGTGATTGCTCCACAAAATCACTCCCACTTTGCAGATAAGCAAACTGAGGCCCGGAGAGACTGGGTAACAAGGCCCAAATCACAGAGCCTAAAACTGGCAGAGCAGGGGTTGACACCAGGAAGCCTGACTCAAGTAGCAAAGTCCCGTCAGGGATTATGCCACAGTGACAGGCTGTCCTTGCTGGTGACGGCGGGGATAGAGGACCCTGGATTTGGGGTCTCCAGATACTTCAAGGCTCCCCCTTCTTCTAATTTCCAGGTGAGACACTGCTCCTCCTGGAGTAACTTATATGGAGCTCAAGGTCTGAACCCTCAGGAATTCCACCTGCAGAAAGGTGAACACATTTCAGGCGTCCTCGGCTCCTTCAGGCATTTCCTCTCCTACTTGGTTGTACACACCAGCCTACGGCCCTTCATCCGGTTTGGATGTCCGCATGGCCAGTTCTTTATCGCCTCCCCTGATGGCAGCCAGAAGGCGCTCACTGGAGTCTACGGACAGTACACGGTTCAGGGCATTTCCAGCATCGGCTCTGACTGGGATTACCCTTCAAGTTGAAGCAAATAGCACTTCAACCAAAGAGAAATGACCCCTCTGGGTCTCCAGGGCTGGGCCGTGGGTTACCCTGCCAAGGCCGTCTGGCTGGTGGTGGGCACAAGTCACCAGGGACCTGAGTGCAGCCCTGAATCAGAATCCACCAATAAATCCAGCTTCTGCAGCGACAGTGGGTCCAGGGGGCTCCTTGGTCGGGGATGCGAACAAGCCTTCTGAGCTTGTGGGGACGAGGCCTCCCGGGCGGAGCTCACTGAGCAGAGCTGCAGGAGGAGGCAGGAGGGGGTCCGACACCCCAGGGCTGGGTGATTCTGACAGGATGCAGGGCCTGCCTGTGAGGACCCAGGCCGATCCCATAATCTCTGAGGATTCAGGACTCCCAGAGGCCCCATCCCTTGCTCACTGCTGCAAGCCCATGCAGGTGGCCTGAGCTGTCCAGGCTCAATTCCAGGATTCTCTGAGTGTGCAGGGACCTGGAGAAGCCGTTTAATCATTCATTCACCCATTCAGAACAGGTATGCCCCGTGGCTGGCTACGGGCTCCCTGGACTCTGGAGGAATAGAGAATGGGCCATGCGCCCAGCTGGGGGTTCCCCATGGGGAATGGACACAGAAGCAGATGGAGACAACTGGTGCTTTCATCTGCATTGATAGTGACAGGTCTACCTCCCTGTGCTCAGTCGCATGCCCAGTGGAGGGTGTGCTTCAGGGAAGCCTTCCTGGAGGAGGCAACATCTGAGCTAAGTTTAAGGGCTGAGTGAGAACTGGCCAGGTGGGGTTAAGGGAGGGAGGCCTTCCAGGCCAAGAGATCAACATGGGAATGGCCAGAGCCAGGCATCCCCAGGACCCCACTTCTTGAAAGGCGGGCATCTGTTACAGCCTGAAGGGAAAGGAAAGCAGACCCCAGGCCTGGCACATTCTCTCAAGGCCTCCATCAGACTGCAGCAGCCTGCCCCTCAGCCACGGTGCGGAGGCTGTCCTATCCCCCCTCAGCTCCCTGCCCAGCAGCCCTCGAGGGACAGGACTGCTGCTTCCCCACTTGCAGAAGGAGGAAATGGAAGCAGGGGTCCCAGTGGTGCCTGAGGGAAACCCTGCCAGGGTTCCCCCTTCCAGTCAGCGTAGGTGGGCACATGGCTGCGGACACCAGGCCCGGGAGGCCCCGCGCAGCCTGATTGCCAGCTCACAGTCTCGCCCGGATCTAAGTCCCACCGAGGGGACAGAGCAGCAGCCCCCATGTCACCCTGGCGACAGGGAGGCGGGGCCTGAGCCCCAGGCCTCCCGGCCCTGCGCCTGTGGACCTTCTTATGAGGCCGAGGTTCTGGGCAAACATGTGCTTCCTGGACCCTGGGGTGTGGGGACAGGGCGGGGACACGCCGAAAGAGGACAGCTGGACGATGTCACCTGTTGGAGCCTTCCACTCACACAGGGGCCAGAACAGCCTTCCTGGGGTGGGGGGCTGGTCCTGGGGCCTGGGCCATCCTGTGCGCACCGCAGTCTGGTCTCCCCGGCCCTAAGGGGCATGGTCACCTCCCGGAGGACCCCCGCCGGATCCGGGACTGGATCTCCGGCTCCTCTCACCCTGCTCCTCCCTCCTCCCAGAGTTGGAAGCAGGGGCTCAGAGAGCAAGTGTAGGCCCCAGGCTTCTACCTGGGACTGAGGGGCCCTGCTAACCTCACAACCTCTGACCTCAGCTTCATCAACCCAAGCAAGGGCAGAATCCTGGACGCTGGACCAAGGCCCCAGTCCTACCAGCAGATGTTACCCCGGGGATCCACAGTTTAGAGAGCAGGGATCCTGACCCAGCACGCTCCTGGCCTTAGGGGCGGGGTGGGCGAGGGAGATGGACCCAGGAGCTGCAGAGAGAACTGTCCTGGGGGCCCTGCTGGGGAGGTGTTGGCACAAGTCCTGGGCCCGGGCAGGGCTGGTGAGGTCAGGGGGGAGACGGAGCCCCAACCCTCCCGCCCCTCGAGCCCGTCCCCAGCTGACCTGCGGCAGCCACGGTCCTCGGGGGTCCCTTGGTCTCCCACAGTCTTCCTGGCCTCCCTGGAGGGGCCACACCCTGTAGGGCCGGGCCGGTGGGGATGGGGCCCAGCCTCGCACATCAGACGTGCCTCATCCTCTGTTTCTCCTTCCGCGTCTCCTCCACGTGCGCCCAGACCTGGAGGTTCTCGGGCTCCTGTTCTGCCCTTCCAGGGAGATGGTGGAGAAGGAGGCCTGGGACAGCAGGCTCATCTGAGGCCACCCCCTCCTAGGAGCCACGGTCTGTGGAGCTGGTCCAGCCTCCCCAGAGTGGACGTGGAGCCCCGCCATCCTGCAGGCATCTCGTCACCCCTGTGTCTGGGAGACCCAGGGCCCTGCTCACTCCCTCTCCCCAGAGGTAACTGTGGCTCACGGACAGTAGAAATTCCCGGGATCATGGTGATACCACAAAAAATAAGCCTTCATTTGTTATGCGTTGGGTAGGGCAAGGAAGGTTGAATAGTGAGTTTGGTGTTATTGGAATTTCTCTGATGAACTTGGACAGTCCCAGTGTGGTCCGTAAGCAGAAACTAACCCCAAGAACCCCAAAGGCAATCCTCCTGGGTGATGGGGTCAGCAGCATGAGCTGAGGGCTGGAGGTCAGCTCACGGCTGGAGCTAGAAGCTCCTTGAACATGGCCCCCCAGGTGCTGGCCTCTGAGTACGACCTGTTAGACCCGCAAGCGCAGACCTCACGGGCTTGACTGCAGGGAGGGCTGGCATGAGCTTGCTTATAGTGTAACCAGGGAGAGGCGGTCGGAGCGTGGCAGACTGTCACGCTAATGAGGTCCCCACTTGACCTTGACCCAAGCAAGGGAACGGAACTGAAGGAATGATATGAGAACCTGCCAGTTCTCATAGAGCGGGTCCCTACAGATCAAGTCAACCTGCAGGATTCTCAATTTCTGGGCAGAGTGAGGCCATCTGGAGAGACTAAACGTCTGCTAAAGAGAGAACACGGGGCTTGAGTGAAGAATTAGAAAAATGAAAGGGATGTGTCCACAGTGTCTATGAAACTGACGACACGGATCATACTCATTACCATTCACTCGAGAAACATTTACAGGGTCTTCCCTGGTGGTCCAGTGGGTAAGATCTTGAGCTCCCAATACAGGGGACCCAGGTTCGATCCCTGGCCAGGGAACTAGATCCTGTATGCTGCACCTAAGAATTTTCACACTGAAGCTAAACATTTGGCATTTTGCAACCAGGACCCAGGGCAGCCAAATAAATAAATAAAAATTTTTTCAATAAAAATAAAAAAATAAACAGGGTATATTAATCAGTTAAAAAAAAAAAAAAAGACAGACAGAAAGAAAGAACATTTACTAACATCTGCTATTTTGCCAGGACCCTTTTCTGGACACTGACCACATCAAGGTGTATAAGATAAAAGGTCTCTCCCTTCGTAAGCCCAGAATATTTCCTGGGATAGATAATCAAGTAAACAGAGAGTAATGCGAAACCATGACAAAGGCAGGGACAGAGGCTTACCTTCTGGTTGTGTGCGCTGGGGAGGGGATGGTAAAGAACAACTGGACCAAATAGCATGCTAAATAGTCATAAACGTCCTGGGAAAAGAGAAAGCAAGAAAAGGAACAAGAAGGGAGGGAAGGGACGTTGCTGTTGTAAACAGGATGATGACAGGGCGACACGTGAGCAGGGACTGGTAGGAAGTGAGGGAGTGGCCCTGCAGTCCTATGGGGGAAGAGGAAACTGTGGGTGCAAAGGCCCTGAGGCAGAAACGCGCCTGTTGTGTTCCTGAGCCCAGCCGGGAGGCCAGCCACGCTGCCGCAGTAACCCAGGAGGACAGAGGTGAGGAGGGAGGCCGAGAGGATGACGTCATTCACTCTGATTAGGGTTCGCAAGAGAGGAATGATGGGATCCGACTTCAGTCTCTTGTTTTTCTTTAAAGCTGGGGTCAAGCAAGGACTTTTTTTTCCCCTTGCTGCTCACGGGCTTTTTCTAGCTGCAGCGAGCAGGGGCTCCTCGCCCTCGCGGCACAGGCTTCTCACGGCGGAGGCTTCTCATAGCAGTGGCTTCTCTAGTTGTGCAGCACAGGCTCTGGGCGCGTGGGCTTCAGTACTTGCAGCACTCAGGCGCAGTACTTGCGGTGCATGGGCTTAGTTGCCCCGCAGCATGTCCGGAATCTTCCAGGACCAGGGATTGAACTGGTTTTCCCTGTACTGGCAGGCGGATTCTTAAGCACTGGATCACCAGAGAAGTCCCCGGCTTTGGTTTTAGGAGAACCGCCCTGCTTGCTGTGTTGAGAACAGCCTGGTGGGAATAAGAGCAGAAGTAGGAGGACCAGACAGGCCGTGACGGAAATCTGGGATAAAGAGGAGAGGGGCTTGGGACGGCGTGGGAAGACGTGACCAGATCTGGACATATTTTGGAGATAGGATAGAACCCACAGGATTTGCTGATGGCTCGAATTTAGAGAATGAGAGGAAGAGAGGAGAAAGGAAGGCTACATGTTATTGTGTTGGGATTTTTAAAAAATCAGTTTTATGGAGGTATGGGCTGCCCTCGTGGCTCAGATAGTAAAGAATCCGCCTGCAATGCAAGAGACCTGGGTTCAAGCCCTGGATAGGGAAGATACCCTGAAGAAGTGAATGGGTTACCCACTCCAGTATTGCCCAGAGAACCCCATGGACAGAGGAGCCTGGTGGGCTACAGTCCATGGGGTCCCAAAGAGTCAGACACGACTAAGAGACTAACACTTCCACTTTCACTTCATGGAGATACAGTTTACACAGAATAAAAGTCATCATTTTTTAAAAAATGCAATTCTTTTTTTAAAAAAATATATTTATTTTGGCTGCCCAGGTTTTAGTTGTGGCATGCGGGATCTAGTTCTCTGACCAGGCATGGCGCCCAGTTCCCATACACTGGGAACGCAGTCTTAGCGCTCCAGAAAAGTCCCCTTGAAATCACCATTTTTAATAAACTCTAGTTCTACAAGTTTTGATAAATGCATCCAGTCAGGTAACCATCACTGCCATCAAGATAGAAGCCAGTTCTGTCATTATGTAAAAATCCCCCCATGCGCCTTTGGGGGCAGTCCTTCCCCCATCCCAGCCCCCGGCAACCACCCGGCTGCTCTCTGGCCCTGCAGCGCTGTCTCTTCCACCACAGCGTCGCATAGATGGAATCGTGGTGCAGGGCCTCTGGAGTTCCGCTGTCTCCCCTCCGCAGCATGTGCTTAAAATTCACTGTGTTGTGTGTGCATGCGTGCGCACAGAGTCGCGTCAGTCGTGTCCGACTCTGTGATCCTATGCACTGTAGCCCGCCAGGCTCCTCTGTCCATGGGATTCTCCAGGCAAGAATACTGGAGAGGGTTGCCATGCCCTCCTCCAGGGGACCTTCCCGATCCAGGGATGGAACCCAAGTCTCTTACAGCTCCTGCATTAGCAGGTAGATTCTTTACCACTAACACCACCTGAGAAGCCCCATGTGGTGTATAGTTTGCTCCTTTATGCTGATGAGTAGAATTCTGCTGAACGGATGGACCACAGTTTGCTTATCACAGTTTGCAACTTGGGTTGCTTTCACTTTTTGTCAATTCTGAATAAAGCTGTTATGAATATCTGCAGACAGATTTTGTGTGAATATGTTCTCTTCTATCTTGGATCGGTCTTAGGGGTAGGATTGCTGAGAGGATATTCAACCTTATATGAAACAGTGAGCATCTTTTCCACAGGGGTGAGGTCACTTCTCACTTCAGTTGCTAGGTGTCCTTGCCGACCCTAGGCGTTGTCCGTATTCTGAGGTTCCTAAACTGAGCGGTCGGAAGGAAGGAAGCCTTGTGCTGAGATGGGAAATTCTATCAGTGCAGCAAGTTTGAGAGGAAATATTGGGATTTGTTTGGAGTCATAATAAGGTTGAGATGGCTATACGATACGATATGTACAAGGGGATGTTGAGTATTTGAGTGGACATGGGAGAGAGAACTCTGGAGTCACCTTTATGGATGGTGAGCAGAACTGAGAAACCAGATGCTATCACCCAGGGATGCAAGGAGGTGAAGGAGCAGAGAAGCCCCAGCACTGATGGGGCATCCACCACGGAGAGGGTGAGAAAGTGAGGAAGAACCAGCAAAATAGACTATGTTCTGTGAAAGTGATTATTCCCTACTCAGCATGAATTGAGACAACTGTGTCCCCGAAAACTGGCATTTGCCCTTGTTTGTCTGTGTGTGATTGTTTCGTAGCTGCCAACAGGAAATCAGACCCACGCGTTCATTGGGTCAAGGTTGAGAGGTGATGCAGATGAACTCGGCCCCCACAGTGTGACACATGCCGCCCTCCCCCGTGCCCTGGTTGCACTCTTACTCACTAGCTCACTGCCAGTCTGCCTGGTGTCGTCACGTGAGGTCTAAGGCTGCAGGCTTTGAAGGTCCTACTCACAGCCCAGTCCTAGTTCCCGTGAGCTACTTTGTGATGCAAACCATTCTCTCTACCTTTATGTAGAATCCCACACTCCCCAGGCAGTCTGGGGAGCTTGGGGAGATGTTGCCCTTGGCCTGGAGACTGGTGAGCTCATAAGGGCACCATCAACAGGGGCAATGATGAAATAATTCCTTCAGTTGCCACCTCAGGCTGCAGCATTGACTGGGAGGCTTTGAGCAGGAAAGGGAGAGAAAAAAAAAAAAAAAGACTTGCTCTTTTAATATTTATTTATTTACTTACTTTTTAATTTGGCTATGTGGGGGCTTAGTTGCTGTAACCCCTGCATTGCTAGGTGGATTCTCAAAAAGACTTGATAATCTGCTCTTGAGTAAGCACGATATGAAAGCCTGAAACTAACGGGAGCACCCCCTGAAGGTCCAAAGCTCTTGTGGGCAGCTGTGAGCGCAAAAGCTTTATAATCTGTTTCCATAACAATGAAAAGAGTTTTCTGTAAAAAGCCAAAATTTTCCTGTAAATCTAAAACTATTCAAAAACAGAGGGTCTGACACTGGTATATCAGTTCCAGAAGCATTTAGCTGCAGTAAAAGAATATCTAACCAGCAGTGGCTTAATAGCACACAAGAAGGATAGAGGCAGATTCTCAACCACATCCCTACACCCGCAGCTTCTGAATCTTTGTTCACTGCCAATTTAGCACATCAATTCGTAGCCTCATGGTGATAAGATGTCTGCTAAAGGCTAGGTATTACATCTGCATCTTAGAAGGAGGATGGTGGGAAAGGATCATGCTAGCTGAATAGGTCCCTTCTATCAGAAAAGCAACAACAACAAAGTCTTCCCAAGAAACCACCCATCAGATGTCTGCTTCCATGGCGAACTTGCAGGAGACTTTGGAAGGGAGTATCTAGCTTTCCCTGTCTCTTTGGTAGAGGAAGCAAGGCAGGGGCATTGGAATGGGTTTTGCCTTAGCCAACCAAAGGAGTCTGACACCAAGGGGGCTCAAAGGTGTGGCCTTCTCAGGGGCTTCGGTTGGGACGGCATCGGAGGTAGGGGTGGAGGGTGGCGAGGGATGGGGCATGGGGGAAACTGAGGCACAAGAAGCAGGAGCCAGAGAACAAAGATGGAGACAGAGAAAGGGTAAACGGACAGGGGCAGGGTGTGGGGGAGTGAGGAGCAGAGGGAGAGCCTGGCGGATAGAGGGGAAACCGAGGCAGGGAGGAGGGCGACGGACGAGGTGGTGGAGGACTGAGCCCAGAGAGGCGGGAAGGGGATGAGGAAAGCATGGCGACAAAGAGGGACCAGGTCACAGAGGGAGAGGCCACACCTGAGCCACCTGCTCACTTCCCAGGCCGGCTCCCAGGCCAGATTAGCGTTTGTTTACTCGCTTAACATTTCTTTATTTATTGGGCTGTCCCAGGTCTCAGCGGCGGCACGCAGGAGCCCCACTGTAATACGCGGGCCTCTCTAGCTGCGGCACGCAGCTCTAGAGCGTTTGGGCTCACTAGTTGCAACATGTGGGCTTAGTTGCCCCGAGGCATGTGAAATCCTAGTTCCCCAGCCAAGGATCAAACCCAAGTCCCCTGCAAGGGAAGGCGGATTCTTAATTACCGGGCCAACAGGGAAGTCCCAGTGTGTGTGAATAAGAGCAACCCCACAGCATTTACCTTGATCTGATATTAACCAGATGCGTGAGTGGGTGCCAAGTTGACTCAGGCATGTTTGACTCTTTTCCACCCCATGGACTGACTGCAGCCTCCCAGGCTCCTCTGCTGATGGGATTCTCCAGGCAAGAATACTGGGGTGGGTTGCCGTGCCTTCCTCTAGGGGATTTTTCTGATAACCCAGGGATCGAAACTGAGCCTCCTGTGTCTCCTACATTGCACCCAAATTCTATATCACTGAGTCACCAGGGAAGCCCAGTATTAACACGGGGGTGATAAAAAAATACGAACAGAAGTCTTAAAACAGTGCTGCCAGTAAAGGATACCTACCTACCATCCACGTCGGTACTGCCTTCTCAAGTCCACCACACTGACATTTCTCACTGGGGACCCTGGAGCAGCCACACATCTCTGTCCTCTTCATGGCTGGGCCTACGTGTCTTCCTGTTGGAAAAAATCTCTCGCACACACTCATCAAACCAACCAGCCAGCCCTCTCTCTGCACGCTGGGAAGCCTGGGTGGGGCTGGCACAGGGTCCCAGAAAGGGTTTGGCCTCCCAGGCCCTGGGAGGCAAGGCAGGCGGTGGGAAAGGGGAGCCTGCGTGAGCACTAGCTGGTCCCAGGCAGACCCCCTGGTGGCCTAGGACTGGGCTCCCAGCCCCACCCGTGGGGACAGCTGAGGTGACTCAAGGCTCCCCCCGGCCCCTAAGCAGAGGCCTGCTGTCTCATTGTTTTTCTCCTTCGTCCTTCTGAGGGAGGATTCAGAGAGTTGGCACTGAGTCATTCACTGAGTCAGCTCCTGGGAGCCCTGGCTGCCTCAGCCCAAATCTGAGACACCTGGTTCTGCCCGGCGGGCGGAGGGGGACACCCCACTCTCTTGTGTGTTTGGGGGGTTCTCTCAGCCAGCCCCATTTCAGAAATTCAACAGGCAGGTTGTGGGCCTGCCTGGCCCTGCAGCCCCCACCTAGCTTTCAGGTGACAGAGCTGGGCCTCCTGTCTCCTCTCCCTGCTGGCCTCCCTGGTGGGAGGGGGTTATAAAAGGCCAGCGCCAAGGTCAGAGGTCAGGATGTTGACTCCCAGGTGGGTAGGACACCTGGCTCCCTGGCCAGGCCACCATCCATACTGCTACCTGCCTGCCCCCATTTTAACCCCAACCGGACCCCTGCTGACCAGTGTCCACTACCCAGGGGAAAAAAACAGGAACTGGGGAATAAATAATAATAAACAAACGGGTTTCCCTGGTGGCTCAGACGGTAAAGAATCTGCCTGCAATGCCAGAGGCCAGGGATGGATCCCTGGGTCGGGAAGATCCCCTGGAGAAGGAAATGGCAACCCACTCCAGTATTCTTGCCTGGAGAATCCCATGGACAGGGGAGCCTGGCGGACTACAGTCCTTGGTGTCGCAGAGTTGGACACGACTGAACGACTCAGAACGGGGAATAAATAATTTATTGAAGTTGGAGGAATAAATAAGATATGTGGGTGCGGTTACAAATAACTGTAAAAAGCATTGACGTGTATGTACACACAGGCGCTCCGGGCCTAAGGGGTGGGGCCTGAGCCCGGAGAGGGGCGGGGCCTCCCGCGGAGGCGATCCGGCGCCGGGTCGCGGGCGCCCCCCGGAGGTAGACGGCTTATTTACAGCGGAGGAGACCGCGAGAGGTCGCCCCTGGTCCCTAGTCCGCGCGGCGCTTCTCGGCCCCGCGCCCCCAGGGCCCAGCCCCGGCGGCCTGTGGGCCCGCCCCGCTGCGAGCGCCCGCGGAGCTGCACCCCCTGCACGATCCTCTGCACCCAGGAGCGGTGGGCGGCCAGACTGATGTAGACCCCGGGCCGGTTGCGCTCCGCACAGCCCTCGCCCCAGCTGATGACGCCCGCCAGCAGCCAGGTGCCCTCGACCTGGCACATCAGGGGGCCTCCGGAGTCGCCCTGAGGAGAGGAAGGAAGGTGAGGGGCCCGCGTGAGCCAAGGGGTAGGCAGAGCCCAGCACCCGCGCCGCAGCAGGTGGCGGACGGGCCATTTCTCCAGACCTCGGGGCCTGGACCAGCGAGGTCCTAACTAGCGCCCCGGGGCAGGGAGGCCCCCCCCCCCCCCCCCCGTCCCAGGCTCACTCCTGGTGAGAAGCACAGAGCTGGAGGCACGGAGCGAGGGCTGTGATCTGCCTCACTGATGAGGAAGCCACGCTCAGAAAGAAGAGTGTCTCAGACCAGCTGTGCAAGGTCCCACAGTCCGCCATCCTCCTCCCTGTAGCCTGCTGGGGGCAGGGGGCCAGGACCATAGCACCCACTCCTTGGATGCGGCTCCCTGAGAATGGGGTCAGGCACACCCCATTCTCACCATGTCTCACTACGTCAGACGTATGAACAAAGGCAAGAACAGCTGAGCCAGGCTGGGGCCGGGTTCTGTAGGCATCTCTCTAGGGGGACTGCCAGGTCAGGGCAGATTCTAGACGGAGGCCCAGCAAGGTGAGGGGTGTTGGAGCTGAGTGGGGCAGGGCCCGGGAAGGAGGCAGGTGCTCACCAGACAGGCGTCACGCTCCCCCTCCAGGTAGCCAGCACACAGCATGTCCTCGGTGATGGCACCCTGCCCAGCTCCCCGCCAGTACAGGCGGCCGCAGGTGGCCGAGTCGATGATGGGGACCTTCAGCTTCTGGAGGGTCTGAGGGTGGGGCAGGGGCACTGGGGGCAGAGAGGAGAGAGTCAGGCTTGGGAGGCTCTCCTGCTGGCCTCCTCAGTCCCCTCCAAACCCCTTAGGAGCATTTCTCAAAGGGTAAATGGATCAACTCTGTCAGGCTCGGCCACGATGCCCGTGGAAAACTCAAATTCCAGGACTCCACTCTGGACCTACTGAATCCTAAAGGAATGTGCAGCCTGAAATTCTGAACCTTTAATGAGATCTCTGATGCCCGCAAGAAGGTTCAAACCAATGACCCTGCTTGTCCCGTCTCAGGCACTACTTTATCCAGCTTGAGGACTGCTACAGACTAACGGCCACTTGGTGTTGAATGTTATCTGGACTTGATAACTTGATATCCCCATTCCCTAGAGGGATTGCAGACCCTAGGGTTGGTTGGTCACTTTCCCCAGTCCACAAATCCAACTTTCACAGGAGCCCCTGAGAATGACCGTGGGGAGGCTGGGTGAAACTTCAGTGTCAGTGGGATTCCTCAGATGCCCAAAATGGTGTCATTTCTCTTAATTCTTCTGAAATCTGGTTAAAGTCCCATTCTCTTACATTTTGTCCTTTCTTAGTCTCTCCTCTCTCCCTCTCTCTTTCTACACACACACACACACACACACACACACACACACACACATTACAGCTTTTCTGCTTCTTACTTTCTAATCTGCTTTGTGTTCTAGATGAGGTTTTCCAAACTTTCAGACTTGGTTTGTCAATTATATTTTACTCTTATGGGGAAGACTCTTGAGACTCCCTTGGACTGCAAGGAGATCCAACCAGTCCATTCTGAAGGAGATCAGCCCTGGATGTTCTTTGGAAGGAATGATGCTAAAGCTGAAACTCCAGTACTTTGGCCACCTCATGTAAAGAGTTGACTCATTGGAAAAGACTCTGATGCTGGGAGGGATTGGGGGCAAGAGGAAAAGGGGACGACAGAGGATGAGATGGCTGGATGGCATCACCGACTCGATGGACGTGAGTTTGAGTGAACTCCAGGAGATGGTGATAGACAGGGAGGCCTGGTGTGCTGTGATTCATGGGGTCACAAAGAGTCAGACACGACTGAGCGA
This sequence comes from Ovis aries, assembly GCF_016772045.2. Taxonomy (NCBI): domain Eukaryota; kingdom Metazoa; phylum Chordata; class Mammalia; order Artiodactyla; family Bovidae; genus Ovis; species Ovis aries. The sequence goes on along the minus strand of NC_056077.1, from coordinate 2,692,323 downwards.
CTGAACTGAACTGAACTGAACTGAACTGATGGAGAATTGCATGTTTTCCTGGGAATTTTGCCTGCAATTGTGTCATGATGCCACCAGGGGGCACCTACTTCTGACTTGGAATCTCAGGGCTGTTTTCTCATTCTCCGGGTTAGGCTTGGCCCCACAGAAATCTCTAGTGTATGTGTGCTCAGTCACTAAGTGGTGTCTGACTCTTTGCGACCCCATGGACTGTAGCCCTCCAGGCTCCTCTGTCCTTGGGATTTCCCAGGCAAGAATACTGGAGCAGGTTACCATTCCCTTCTCCAGGGGATCTGTCCATCCCAGGGATCGAAGCAGCATCTCCTGTGTCTCCTGCCTTGGCAGGCGAATTTTTAACCCCTGAGCTACCTGAGAAGCCCCAGAAGCCTATTAGTCTTTCCTATATCACTTCATAGCTTGGCTGATCTGGCAGTCAGAACACAGCTTAAGTTACCTTTTAACTAGAACTGATCTGAAGTTGTCTACCTTTGTTTCTAGGTCATCACATTTCTGGGCTGCAGACCATCTTTTTTCCTCTGGATCATGCTCGGCCCCTGGCCTCTGTTCTTTGCCACTCATGGGACCTGTATCTCCCAGTGTTTGCTACCCTCTGTCCCCACCCACCCCCGCCCCGGAAGAAGCCGCACCTCCATCTTGGACGCTCCCCCAGCCGGCAATCCAGCAGTCGGTATCCGGAGAGAGCTGGACGGTGGAGTCGGGCAGGCAGATGGGCAGGACGCGCTCAGAGAACTGGATGGCGTGCTCCAGGTGCACCAGGGCGATGTCAGCGCGGGAGCCCTCCTTCCAGGAGTACACAGGGTGGGGCTGCGCCCAGGCGATACCCACCTCCTGGGACCTCGGGCCAGGGTTCCCCAGCTGCCAGGCCCCCAGCAGTACAGAGAACTGGGTTGGTTTGTCCAGATTACTAAAAGGAAGAGGGTGGGGGGTTGGCATCAGCCAGGAACTGCTGGGTGGCCAGGAAGGGCCTGGGAAGGGTTTCTGGGGAATGGCATGCATATGAAGGCCCCTGGCGTGCAAAAGGGGGGCAACCCTGGTGGCTCAGTGGTAAAGAACCTGTCTGCAATGCAGGAGACAGGGATTTGATCCCTGGGTCAGGACGAACCCCTGGAGAAGGGAATGGCTACCCACTCCAATATTCTTGTCTGGGAAATCCCATGGACATTGGAGCCTGGAAGGGTCCATGGGGTCACAGAGAGCCAGACAGTCCTGGGCACACAGGCACTGCGTGCAAAAGAGGCTTCTGGGCGGAAGCCGGAGCTCTCCTGAGGGGCCCAGGACCGGACGGGGGCCTGGAAACCGGGGCTGGGTGGGCAGCCTGGGGTCTGGGATACTGAGTGGAGGGGCGGGCGGAGCGCACGTACTCCTTGAAGCAGTGGGCGGCCGTGAGCACCCAGCGGCTGGTGAGCAGGGAGCCCGCGCAGTGGTGGGTGCCGTTCTTCCGGATGCTCACGACCCAGGGCCACTCGGCGTCGGAGCTGTCCTCGCCCCCCACAATCCGGTTCAGCTGCAGGCGCTTCCCGCAGGCTGGGGGGCCTGGCGGTGGGGGGGGATCTGTCAGACTCTGAGCACTGTCCGTCCCCCTTCCAACTCCCCTTCCTGGCTTCGAGCACCGAGACCTGTGCGCCGCTCTCCCCTCAACCTGGCCCAGCCGCCTGCCTGCCTGACCCTTCCGTCCTCTGCCCTCCCCGAGCTGGGCACTTCGTCCTCTAGTCCCCTGGTCCTTTCACCTGCTGGGGCAGCTCAGTCACCCCCTGCTACACACACACACACACACACACACACACACACACACACACACACACACCACCTCTCCTCCTTGACCCTTTGGGCCTCCTCCCCTGCGTGCCTTCTTCTCCAGCTCAAACCCCCTCCTGCCCCACTGCCCACTCCTGACCTGCCCCCCACAGACAGACACACAGGCTTCCTCGCTCCCCCGCTTTCCTGAGGTCAGTTCAGACTCACCAGCCGTCTTGACAGCATCCAGTGTGGCTGAGGGCAAGAGAAAGAAAGGGTCAGGCCGGTGGAGGGGCTTTCTGGTGCCCTGAGACCCTCCCCAGTGGCTGAGTCCCAGGGCCTCAGGGTTGCGCTGCCGGGTGGGGCATTTCCTGGAGCCTAGGCAGGGCTGGCAGAAACCTCAGGCCCTGGCTGTGAGCGGCGGCCTCGGCCTCCCCATAGCTTTGTGTCCAGCCTGTGCCCTGGGGGCTATGGGGGCCAGGTCTGGGGTGGGGGTCTCATGGTGGGTGAGCATGAGAACTCCCTTGCAGGCCCCAGGTCCAGATGCTGCCTCCCCAGCAGTGAACCGAGGAGACGGGGGAGACAGGAGTGGAAGGGAAGAGGGTAAAGCAGAAGCCGAGCCAAGAGCCCTGAGCGCTGACCGGGCCTCCGGGCACCTGCAGTGCTTCCTGTGCTTCTCATGGCTGCAGGGGAAACTGAGGCTCAGAGCAGGCAAATTACAAAACAGAGAGAGCGAGACAGCAGAGGAGAGGAGAGGAGGGACTCAGCAGGACCAGGGAGGAAGTGGGGGGTGGGCAGTGGGGGAGGCCCAGGCCAGCAGGCCCGCAGGACTCACCTGGAGCGGCCAGAATCAACAGGGAGGCCAGGACCCCGAGGCAGGGCGCCCGCAGGGTGGGGGGAGTCGCGGGAACCACCATGGCGCGGCGATGGGAGTGCCCGGTTCCCCCGCAGGCCGCCCCAGGTTTTATCCTGGGAGGCGGAATGCCGTCGGACCAGTCCCCCGAGTGAGTGGCAGTAGGTCATAGGGAGGGGTGGGGCTTCCGGGAGGAAATAAGCCGTTAAGGGGTCTGGGGGGTGGGCTTCCAGCTGCGCCCTCTACCTGGGGCCTGCGTGGGGCTCTGCAGGGGCAAGCGGCGACCCTGGGCCCCGGGGTCTAGGCTGGGCCTTTTCGTTGACTGGGGGGACGGGGCAGAGGAAGGCCCCCCAAGCTTGAAAGGGAGGCGCCAGACCCTGCGGGCCGGGACGCTGGGTGTGGGCTGTTGGGTAGGCCCCGGGGCCTCAGGGAGGTGGGGGCTGGCGAGGGGCTGCCAGAGGCTCCCTAACGGGCCCTGTGACTCAGCGGGAGACCTGGCCCAGCCCGTTAACCCACTTCCCGAAGGCCCATGAATCAGGCCCCCAGGAGCCACCTGTCCCGGGTCCCCCTTCCTGTGGGCCCCGTCACTGGGCAGCCAGAGGACTCATCTCACCTGGATGTCCAGGATGCCTAGGCGGGGCAGCAGCTGTCCAGGCAGCGGAGACAGTCGTGGCTGCCTGCAGAGGCCAGGAGGCCCCACAACCCCCCAGCCCCTGGTCTCCCGGGACCACCGCCCCCACCCCACCCCCGACTCCTCACAGGGTGAGAGGGCTGCTGGGTGGTGCTTGATGGCGAGCCCCAGGGGCGGGGGTGGTGTTGGATCCAAGTACTTCCCTGAGGAGCCTGCCCGCCTGATCCCAGAGCCCCGACCTTGCAGTCCACCCTCCAGACACCCGCACCCCAAGCAAGAGGAGCGGGGCTGTCTCCAAAACAAACTGTGTATCTCTGACCTTCCGTCATTTCATCCACAAACTTTGTGCTGGCCTTCTCCGTGAATGGACATAACAGGAGGTAAACCAGTCCCTCCTAAAGGAAATCAACCCTGATTATTCATTGGAAGGACTGATGCTGAAGCTGAAGCTCCAATCCTTTGGCCACCTGATGTGAAGAACTGACTCACTGGAAAAGACCCCGATGCTGGGAAAGATTGAGGGCGGGAGGAGAAGGGGACGGCAGAGGATGAGATGGTTTAATGGCATCACCGATTCAATGGACATGAATTTGAACAAACTCCAGGAAATAGTGAAGGACAGGGAAGTCTGGTCCATGAGGTCAAAAAGAGTCAGACCCGACTTAGCAACTACTCTGTTTCATCAGCTGTGCTAACGCCTATGACTGTGTGGATCATAACAAACTGTGGAAAGCTCTTAAAGAGATGGGAATATCAGATGATCTTACCTGTGTCCTGAGAAACCTGTATGCAGGTCAAGAAGCAACAGTTAGAACCCTGTATGGAACAACTGATTGGTTCAGGATTGAGAAAGGAGTGCGACTGGCCTGTCTGCTGTCACCCTGTTTATTTAACCTGTACACTGAGCTCATCATGAGAAATACCGGGCTGGATGAGTTACAAGCTGGAATCAAGATAAGCAGGAGAAACGTCAACAGCCTCAGATATGCAGATGATACCACTCTAATGGCAGAAAGCAAAGAGGAACTAAAGAACCTCCTGATGAGGGTGAAGGAGGAGAGTGAAAAAGCCAGCTTAAAACTAAATATTAAAGAAAACTAAGACCACGGCCTCTGACTCCATCACTTCGTGGCAAATAGAAGGGGAAAGGGTGGAAGCAGAGATCGATTTCCTCTTCGTGGGCTCTGTAATCACCGTGGACGGTGGCTGCAGCCATGAAAACAACAATAGCCACCTCCTTTAACCTGCAAAGTCTCCATTATTATTCCCATTCTGCAGATGAGCAAACTGAGCCCACTTAGGGAGGTTAGTGACCTACCCAAGGTCTCCCGGCTGGTGAGTGGAGGAACCCAGAGGTGAACCCCGTTTCGGAGCCCAGTCCAGTAGATGGACCAACCGGGCTCAGAAGTGCTGGATAGGTGGCAGCCCAGGGGAGGGACCTGATGTTGGCAGGGGACGAGGGCAGCGAGCGAGGGCTGCCCAGAAAGAGGACCTTGAATGGGAGGCTGGGACTTCCCTGGCCGTCCAGTGGTTAAGAATCTGCCTGCCAGTGCAGGGGAAACCTGTTCAGCCCCTGGTCCTGGAAGATCCCACATGCCTCGGAGCAACTAAGTCCACGAGCCGCAGCGCCTGTGCCCTCGCGCCCTAGAGCCCACGCTCCGCAACAAGAGAAGCCACCGGCTTGAGAACACGCTTCAAGGAGAAGCAGGCCCCGCTCGCCGCAACTGGAGAAGCCCATGCAGAGCGATGAAGCCCCTCACAGCCAGGAGTAAATAATTTTCCTTTTTAAATGGGGGAGGCTGAAGGAGAGGCTGGACTTGACCCTTCAGAGGCTGGGGATGGGGGCTGCGGGGGAGGGAAGCCCGAGGTTGGGGGAGAGAGAGAGGGAGTAAGCGCCTGGTGGGTGAGTCGGGGCGCTGGGAGGGCCTACCGTGAGGGTCCTCAGTGGGCAGACTGCCCACCAGGGCTTCTCCCGACCCCACGGCTTAGCCAGCACACATCCTGCACCCCCCCAGAGCCTGCCCACCTTCTCAGGCTGTTAGGGCTTCTGAGAGCCTGCGAGACTCCCTGGAGATGGTCGGTACCAAGGTCGGTCCTTGGTATCTTACTGGCCCCTGCTTCAGTGGGGCAGGCAGGAGGCAGCTGGATCCAGAGATGCCCTCCTGCCGCGTGGAGGCTCCTGCCCCACTCTACCCGAAGCCAAGGCCAGGGTGGGGTGCCCAAGCCTGAACGGCCCCTGGCAGACTCACCTCTGTCCAAGGACTGCGGGCAGGGAGACTGTGGGGAGACAGGGTGGCCCGGGTGAGGGGAGCCTCCACTGGGAGCCAGGCCGCAATGCCAGCGGGGTAAGGGGAGGGCATCTCTCCAGCCCCCTCCCCCACCCACTCTCTGTCCTGGGTCTATCCCTGCGCCCCTCATGCTCCCCCAGCCCACTGCCTTCCTGCAACTAAGGCGGCTGGCCTCCCTAGCTCACCCTGCAGGCATTTACTGGGCACCTGCTGTGTGCCAGGTCCTGGGCTGACATTAGGTCCTACCCTCAGGCTGCACACATCTCCCGGGGGTGGGAGGCAGGTGAGCAGGTAATGACGGCACGATGTCCTGGGCTGATGGGCACAGAGGCCTGGGACTGCTGTAGGAGGGAGGGGGTGGAGGGTGTGGACCCTGGAGGGCCCTCCTGAGGATGGGTGTCCTGTGCTGTGACTCCCAGAGGGAGGGACGGTGAGGAGGCTTCCCACGGACCTGGGTTGGTACTTGGTGCCCACTGGTGCTCAGTGGATGCTTGTCGAGTGAATAAACAAGTGAGGGAGACTTGAGTCTGGAGAATTCCACTGGGGACCGGCTGCGCCACCTCCTGCCTCTCTGGTTCCTCTCTGTGCCAGCTTCTCCTGCCATTCTGCTCTACTGCCCAGGTGACCCAAGGGGCAGGCATGTGCCCTGAGATGTTGCTGTCCTTGAGACAGGGTGGCCAGGAAGATGGGGAGAAAAGGAAGTCCAGAAAAGCCAGTGGAAAATTCCTGGCACAAGTCCTGGAAAAGGGACCCCCAGATCGGCTCCCCAGTTCCCAAGGAGTGGAGCCCTTGCTCTGATCCAGCATTCATTCAAACAGAATATTCATCGAGTCCCCACCTCGACCCCGCTGTATGCCAGATGCATGCCAGGCAATCTGGCTGGGCATCTCTTCACCGGGGCTGGAGACAGATGGGCAGCCCACCCTGCCACCCCATCTCTGTGTGCCTGCCAGGCCGCCTCGGGCCACTGGTGAATTTGCAGGTAGCTGGGGGTGGCAGGGTAGGGCTGCAGAGGTACCCGAGGGCAAGCCGCCAGAGCCAGCAGAGCTCAGTCCAAAGGAGCATCTTGCACCCCACCCCTCCCCCGGCATCTCAGCTGTGGGCACTGGCCGGGCAGGGCACACATCCCTTGATGTGATTGATAATGATCGGGAGTATCCCGTCAGTGTCCAGCGAAGTCTACCGAACACCTGCTGTGATATAGCCGAGAACAATCCTGAAGCCATCCTGCCCCTGTGGCAGAGATGCTGGTGGGGACAGAAGAAATAACATGAGTGAATAAACCGTTTAATCTAGAAAATCCCATGGATGGAGGAGCCTGGTAGGCTGCAGTCCATGTGGTCGCTAAGAGTCGGACACGACTGAGCTACTTCTCTTTCACTTTTCACTTTCATGCATTGGAAAAGGAAATGGCAACCCACTCCAGTGTTCTTGCCTGGAGAATCCCAGGGACGGCGGAGCCTGGTGGGCTGCCATCCATGGGGTCGCAGAGTCGGACACAATTGAAGTGACTTACCAGCCGCAGCAGCAGCAGCAGCTGCTCGAGTCTATGGGGGTAAACCAAAGCCGGAAGGCGCTCTGGTGAAGGGGTGGGGATGGCAGGGGGTATGGGAGGCGGGGGGCGGGATTGTCATCTTAAGTGAGGAGCCTGGGACAGTGCAGCCTTGAGCTGAGGCTGGCAGGACAGGGCCAAGATCAGAGCCCATTCCAGCTGTAGGAGGAGCCAACTCAGAGGCCCGGGTGAGACTTCCCTGGTGGTCGAGTGGTTAAGACTTCGCCTGCCAATGTGGGGAGCACGGGTTCAATTCCTGCTCAGGGATGGAAGACCCCACATGCCGCATGGCCACCAAAAGCTCGGGCGGGTGGGACTGGGGGTGGCCTGGCCCGGCCGCCTGGCCACCCCATGGAGGTGACTCTGAGCCTGGCTCCAGAGTGCGAGCTGGGGACTCTAGAAGAGGTGGGAAGAGCGTTCCGGGGTGAGAGGCCTCACGGCTCAGGGCACAGGCACAAAGTGCTCGGGACAGAGGCCCCCGGACCACCAGGGTCCTCGTGGACCCACCCACAGAAGGGAGCCTTGTCTTGGGGGCAGGAGCCGCGCAGACAGAAACCCAGCAGACAGTGCTGGGCGGCGGGACCTGCTCTCCCTTCTGGGGCTCATTCTCACGCCGTGGGGCCCTGGCTCTGAGGGTGGGTCTCTGAGCGGGGGAGGAGAGCCTCAGGGGTCGGGTGGGGTGGGGGCCATGCTGAACTCCAGGCTGCCCGCCGGGCTCTGAGATCAGCATGGCTGTGCACCAGGGTGGAATCCAGCCCTCCAGTCAGACCTGCACTGTTGTATTTGTTTTTTTCAATTGGCCAAATCCACACAGAAAAAAAAAAAAAGCCTGGGGGATTCCCTGGCGGTCCAGTGGTTAAGACTCCACGCTTCCAATGCAGGGGCACAGGTTCGATCTCTGGTCAGGGAGCTGGATTCCCCATGCCACGTGGTGTGGCCAAGAAAGCAAAGAAGTCTGTGTTTTGGCCAGTGCTGATGTGAACGCGACGTACAAGCGCCTGAGTCCCTGCTTGCACACTCATGTCCATGGCGGCCAGAAAGGTGGAACAATCCAGTGTCCCCCAGTGGGTGAATGGGTAGAGAAAGGGTGGTCCGTTGTGTCCTATTCAGCACAAAAAGGAAAGAAGCGTTGACCCCCGCTACAACACCGCTGAACCTTACGGCATTATTTCCGGACAAACAGGCCGGACACAAGAGGACAAGCACTGCATTATTCGCAGGCTGAGGTCCTTGGAGCAGCTAAACTCAGAAAGCAGAGGGCGGGGGGAGGGGCAACGGAGTTGGTGTCTGACTGGGAGGGAGTTTATTTGAGAAGATGAACAGTTCTGGAGATGGAGGGCTGCCCAACACTGAACGTACTCAATGCCATCGGCTATACACGTGCACATGGTTAAAATGGTAAATCTTCTGTATATTTCACTACAACTGAAAGATGGAGAAAGAAATGTGAATGTCTACCTTTTCATGAACCTCAGGAGCGGAGGCAACCCCGGGCCCCGCTGGGCTGAGAGGTCTGAATCCATCCCAACCTACCCCCACCCCTGCATTCTGTGGTGCTGCTCAGGCCATTGTGACTCTGGGCATCTCTGCTCTCGGAGGGCAGGGCCTGGGACAGAACAGAAGCTCTGTCCCCATCGGGTGATGAGTAAGCTCCCAGGGCAAGCAGAGCACTCTGAAGGGGCCAGGGACACAGCAGCGGCTTCTTGCAACCAGGCCTCAGTTTACCCATCTGTGTAGAGGGCCTGTCAGCACCACCATGCCTCATGATCCTGCAGGCGAAGGGCTGGTGGCTGCACCGGGCTGAGTGCCGACTGAGCAGCGGTCAGGCTGTGCAGTCTGCAGGCAAGGTTGTCTGGGGCACTAGTGGTTTTGAGGAAAGTGGCCTGGCTGGTCTCAGGGACACTGCTCAGTTCAGTCAGTTCAGTCGCTCAGTCGTGTCTGACTCTTTGTGACCCTATTGGCTGCAGCACGCCAGGCTTCCCTGTCCATCACCAAACCCTGGAGCTTACCAAACTCATGTCCATTGAGTCGGTGATGCTATCCAATCATCTCATCCTCTGTTGTCCCCTTCTCCTCCCACCTTCAATCTTTCCTAACATCAGGGTCTTTTCAAATGAGTCAGTTCTTCATGTCAGGTGGCCAAAGGATTGGAGTTTCAGCTTCAGCATCAGTCCTTCCAATGAACACCCAGGACTGATCTCCTTTAGAATGGACTGGTTGGATCTCCTTGCAGTCCAAGGGACTCTCAAGAGTCTTCTCCAACACCACAGTTCAAAAGCATCAATTCTTCGGCGCTCAGCTTTCTTTATAGTCCAACTCTCACATCCATATGTGACTACTGGAAAAACCATAGCATTGACTAGATGGACCTTAGTCGGCAAAGTAATGTCTCTGTTTTTTAATATGCTGTCTAGGTTGGTCATAACTTTCCTTCTAAAGAGCAAGCATCTTTTAATTTCATGGCTGCAGTCACCATCTGCAGTGATTTTGGAGCCCTCAAAGATAAAGTCTGCCACTGTTTCCACTGTTTCTCCATCTATTTGCCATGAACTGAGGGCACCAGACGCCATGATCTTCGTTTTCTGAATGTTGAGTTTAAGCCAACTTTTTCACTTTCCTCTTTCATTTTTATCAAGAGGTTCTTTAGTTCTTCTTTGCTTTCTGCCATAAGTGTGTCATCTGCATACCTGAGGTTATTGATATTTCTCCCAGCAATCTTGATTCCAGCTTATGCTTCATCCAGTCCAGCGTTTCTCATGATGTACTCTGCATGTAAGTTAAATAAGCAGGGTGACAATATACAGCCTTGACGTACTCCTTTCCTGACTTAGAACCAGTCTGTTGTTCCATGTCCAGTTCTAACTGTTGCTTACAGATTTCTCAGGAGGCAGGTCAGGACGTCTGGTATTCCCATCTTTTTAAGAATTTTCCACAGCTTGTTGTGACACCAGCTGACATTCTGTCACCTTCCCAACCAGGACTCCCTTCTTTCTTTCTAACACACTTCTGAACTGTCCTGGGAGCTCAGGTGTTGCAGAAACCAGTACTCGAGAAACCAAGCCCCACACTCAGAGAGTTGGAGAACTCAGGTTTATTATGCCAGCGGGCCCAGAGGAGTTAACACTCCAAGCTCTGAACCTTGGACAAAGGGGTTACAGAGTTTTGATACATGAACAGGCATGATTAAACGGGTTTTTGGGTTTGCAGGGGTTGAGTGATTGCAAAGAGCAGGACAAGGGTGAGTGAAATAATCTCCAGCTTCTAGCATTGTGAGTCCCCACTTTCCGAGACCTACGTGATCCAGACTTTGCAAGGAGCAAGCTGAGGCAGCAGGACCAGGAGGTTAAGGGAAATTTTACCGTTTCCTCTTCATTCCCCCCTCTTGATGTTTCTGTCACTCGTAGAAAGCATCATCTCATGTTTTGGTAGGACATGCAGAGTTCCCCATCGTTCAGGGGGCTATATTGAGCTGTTACCATTTGTAACTTGATGGATTTAATTCAAGAAGTTATGAACTGGGAAATAGCACTGAGAATACAAGGGCCAAAGAGAGCACTGGGAAGAACATGAGAGAGGACCGGTTAAAGGGAGAAGCCACGATGCCCAGCTCCAGATGTTGTTCCAGTGACCCCAGGAATTTGCTGGCTCCTCTCTCCTTTTTCTGATTCGTTCCCTTAGCTGTTGGGCCATGTCCCTGACTGTTCCTGATTGGTTTACATAAAAGCAACATTCTTCATTTAAGAAGAGGCAGAGTCCCCCCTTTTCAGCTCTCAGTAGGTCTAGCCCTCTCCTATTCTGTAAAACCGCCTCAGCCAGGGAGTCTGGCTGGTCCTGTAAGGCCACTAAAGAACTGGCCACTCTCTCAATGCCGTCTGTGACGTCCTTGGATAGTGTATGGTAGAAGGTGGTTGATGAAGCGATTCCTCCTGTTCCCATACCTGTCCCAGCAGTGATTCCCAGACCAACTAGTAGGGGTATAAACTGGACGGCTCTTTTTGACCGTGCATGTGCTGTTACAGGTACGGTGAGAGTCTGGTTGTTAGGGCCAATATTCATCTGGGGAGTGAGGAAAGCTAAGGCGCAGATACCCATCCAGTTGACAGGTAGACATAAGTAAGCATCTGGCCCATGAAGAAAAGGCCTGGATGGGGCAGCACCATATTGTGTTTGTGCGAAGATGAGTGGGCCACTCACCTTTTAAAGTTTGATTGCATCGGTCCCTGGCTAAATGGCCTACAGGTTCAGCTCCTCCATCATTCATAGAGCATTCTGGAGCCTGTGGGTCTACAGGAGTCCCCGTGGGTGTTGCATTATTCAGTGGTACTGGTGTGGCTAAGTACCGTGGAGCGCCTAAGGATGAGCAAAGCCAGCAGCAGCCCCCGACCAGCTGGGGCTGGTGTCGTTAGCAAGGAGATGAGTTGCATTGCATACCCGGTACAGACAGGGGTCTGGGGGCGGTGAACTCTGTGACCTGGTCACGCTGCCAGCAGGCAGAGCCTGATTTTTTAGGGCAAAGTTGGTCCGTGATTTTGTTTGTGTTATTGTCCCTGTCCAGGAGGTTCTTCCATTTGGCAGACAGACACCTGTTCTGGGTTGTAACATCTGCATGGCACTTGGGGGTAGATGGAGGCGCAGGGGCATGGTGGCGATGCCATGGTGTCGGGATGCCACCCGGGGTTTGGATCCTCTGGTGGAGGAAAGGCAGTGGCAGTGGGGGGAGTGACTGGAAACATTTTCGGCGCCCAGGCCCCTGGACATACAGCACATGGTCATGGAGGCAGCGGGTGATTGGCCTATAGGACTGGCTATCTATACATTGTTCTAGCTGTTGGTTAAGTAAGCGATTTTCCGAGGGTTGACTGTTATGTTGACAGGTTCATGATGGATAAGGAATGGCACCATGTCACAGCAAGGAACACCGAAGGGCTGCAAAGCAGCCTGCCCATAACAGATGACTGAACACTAGCAGAAGGTTTTCCCCCATCTTTGGGTTGTTATGGCTATAGCAACTGAGCCTATTGTGAAGAGGGGTTGGCTATACTGTGAGCAATTTAGTTAGTAGGGAGAATCGCTCATAAAAGACATCCAATAAGAATGAGGCTTCCCACTCTGATGAGATAACAGACAGCTAACCACAGCTTCTGACCCAAATCCCAGTCCTGGGGTGTGACTGAAGCTAGTCCTGTAGCGAAGAGCACAGCAATAATAGCAATCAGGGGTAGAGCCAGGGTTGACAATGAAAATCCACTGATATTTTCATAGCTGGATCCTCGAGTTTCTGCTGTGCGTTGACCAGCCAGCTGCCGGCATGTGGCTGGAGCAAGCTGAAGAATTCTCATGCTTCTGCTGTGCGTGGGCTGCTCAGCTTCCGGAGTGACTAGAGCAGGGCTCAGCGTCTTCCGTGGGTGAGGGCTGTTGGAACCAGACCTGGAGGAGGTTTTTGGGGTCCTGAACTGCTTTCCAGCTGTCCTCATCACAGGAAGCTGCTGCCTTCTTGACTCTGGTGTGGTGGGTCCAAGGGATGACGCCTATAACTTCAACAGCAGTAGGGGTTGCCAGGACGACCATGCGAAGGCCTGTCCAAACTGGCTGAAGTGGGTTTTTTTTTCTAATCTAACCCATACCTCATCTCCTGGCTGATAGGGATGAAGCCAATTGCCCAGATGAATGGGTATTCTTTCTAAGGTTTATCGGAAGGTACGGTGGAAGACTTTCCCAGGGCCTGGAGGCGTCAGGACATCTCCAGGTCAGCTAGTTGTTGGTGGTCTCCCTTGACCTTTCCTATCTCGGGGGTGGTCTCCCGTATAAGATCCCAAAGGGAGAAGAGCCTGAGGACCTCGGGATGCATTTACGGAGGGAGGTGAGAGTGCCCAGAATGATAAGGCAGCTTGTTCTAGTGCTGTCCGGGTGTTGCCCGGGGGGTATTCTTGAACGACTGTAGCGGGAATTTCTAATCATGTACTTTCACAGTCTTGAGAAATTTCATAGAAATAGCACCTGGAAGCACATCATATATTAAGAAACTGTGTTGATGATATATCAACAATGATGAAAACCATTTTTCATGTTTTTCTTAGAATAATTGCCTTGTTACAGACCCCAAGGCCAGACGCAGAAGGGAGTTATGACTGGGATCGTGAAAGCATGGACCTTGGAACACTGGGTTGGCGTCAGGTATGAACGCTGCCCACGCACTTGCTGATTGTTCCCGAGACTTTCCCAGGAGGGAATGGCCTGGGGTAAAAACAAGGGGATCTGGACTGTGTCGGTGTAGTGTCTTGGGAAGATAGATCAAAGAGAGTTTTGTAGTCTGCAGTCAGGAATAAAAGCTGGACGCAGAGTGGACTCTGCACCTCAGCCCAATAGAGGCTGCAGGCCCCTGACCCATTGCAGCAGATTTCATGTTCTCTTTTCATTCTCGTCACTCGCTCCTGGACCTTTAGGGCAACAATTGCCTGGAGCCCAACACTGGGATGAAGCACAAGACCGCTACAAGTGAGAGTGAAAATACAGCGACGCAGAACCTGGGACGATTGAGAGGCCTCTGAAAATTCCCACTGGTAAGTCCTCAGGCACTTGGTTCAGTTCAGTCACTCAGTCATGTCCGACTCTTTGCGACCCCATGAATCGCAGCGCACCAGGCCTCCCTGTCCATCACCATCTCCCGGAGTTCACTCAGACTCACGTCCATCGAGTCACTGATGCCATCCAGCCATCTCATCCTCGGGCGTCCCCTTCTCCTCCTGCCCCCAATCCCTCCCAGCATCAGAGTCTTTTCCAATGAGTCAGCTCTTTGCATGAGGTGGCCAAAGTACTGGAGTTTCAGCTTTAGCATCAGTCCTTCGAGAGAAATCCCAGGGCTGATCTCCTTCAGAATGGACTGGTTGGATCTCCTTGCAGTCCAAGGGACTCTCAAGAGTCTTCTCCAACACCACAGTTCAAAAGCATCAATTCTTCAGCGCTCAGCCTTCTTCACAGTCCAACTCTCACATCCGTACATGACCACAGGAAAACCATAGCCTTGACTAGACGGACCTTAGTCAGCAAAGTAATGTCTCTGCTCTTAAATATACTATCTAGGTTAGTCATAACTTTTCTTCCAAGGAGTAAGCGTCTTTTAATTTCATGGCTGCAGTCACCATCTGCAGTGATTTTGGAGCCCCCCAAAATAAAGTCTGACACTGTTTCCACTGTTTCCCCATCTATTTCCTATGAAGTGATGGGACCGGATGCCATGATCTTTGTTTTCTGAATGTTGAGCTTTAAGCCAACTTTTTCGCTCTCCTCTTTCACTTTCATCAAGAGACTTTTTAGTTCCTCTTCACTTTCTGCCATAAGGATGGTGTCATCTACATATCTGAGGTTATTGATATTTCTCCCAGCAATCTTGATTCCAGCTTGTGTTTCTTCCAGCCCAGCATTCCTCATGATGTACTCTGCATAGAAGTTAAATAAGCAGGGTGACAATATACAGCCTTGACATACTCCTTTTCCTATTTGGAACCAGTCTGTTGTTCCATGTCCAGTTCTAACTGTTGCTTCCTGACCTGCATACAGATTTCTCAAGAGGCAGGTCAAGTGGTCTGGTATTCCCATCTCTCTCAGAATTTTCCACAGTTTATTGTGATCCACACAGTCAAAGGCTTTGGCATAGTCAATAAAGCAGAAATAGATGTTTTTCTGGAACTCTCTTGCTTTTTCCATGATCCAGCGGATGTTGGCAATTTGATCTCTGGTTCCTCTGCCTTTTACCCAGGGTTAAAATGGGAAATGTTGAGAGTGCAGAACACTATCGTCCATATATTTGTTTATTAAGACAGCTCTTGAAAGCGGGAGGGGCTTCTATTAGTGAAGGGCAATTATTAGAATTTGTTACAAAGTGAAGTCGCTCAGTCATGTCCGACTCTTTGTGACCCCATGGACTATAGCCTACTAGGCTCCTCAGTCCATGGAATTTTCCAGACAAGAGTACTGGAATGGGTTGCCACTTCCTTCTCCAAGAATTGTTACAAGCAGTGGATAAATATTGCTGCTGGTTCCCGCCAATAGGGACCTTAGATTTAGAAGTCTGGGGAAAGGTTGGAGCCGAGTTAAAGAAAGAACATGCAAAAGGAACTCCGCTCCCCATTTCTGTTTGGAGTACATGGGCATTAACTCAGTCAGTACTGGGACCTTTGCAGACTTCTGATTCTTTTGATGAAAGCGATGATCACTCTTGAAAAAACCTCAAAATCAATATAGTGAGGCCAGTCACCAAATTATGTTCAATCAAGGTTATATACCAAGATTGGGACTGGGTAAAAATCAAAAGGGAAGAATTTATCCTTTGCTCAAGATTTCAAACCGCCCCCTTTTTCACCAGTGGCCACTGGTCCTATTAATCTTCCTCCACCCACCTATACTTCTTAATCGGAAAACTGATCAACCTGTGCGGATAGAGCAGTGGCCTCTAAAACAAGGAAAATTGGAGGCTTTACATAAATTACTTCAGTTCAGTCGCTCAGTTGTGTCTGACTCTTTGCGACCCCATGAATCGCAGCACGCCAGGCCTCCCTGTCCATCACCATCTCCCGGAGTTCACTCAGACTCACATCCATCGAGTCCGTGATGCCATCCAGCCATCTCATCCTCTGGCGTCCCCTTCTCCTCCTGCCCCCAATCCCTCCCAGCATCAGAGTCTTTTTCAATGAGTCAGCTCTTCGCATGAGGGGACCAAAGTACTGGAGTTTCAGCTTTAGCATCAGTCCTTCCAAAGGAATCCCAGGGCTGATCTCCTTCAGAATGGACTGGTTGGATCTCCTTGCAGTCCAAGGGACTCTCAAGAGTCATCTCCAACACCACAGTTCAAAAGCATCAATTCTTCAGCGCTCAGCCTTCTTCACAGTCCAACTCTCACATCCATGTGTGACTACTGGAAAAACCATAGCCTTGACTAGACGGACCTTAGTCAGCAAAGTAATGTCTCTGCTTTTGAATATACTATCTAGGTTGGTCATAACTTTTCTTCCAAGGAGTAAGCGTCTTTTAATTTCATGGCTGCAGTCACCATCTGCAGTGATTTTGGAGCCCCCCAAAATAAAGTCTGACACTGTTTCCACTGTTTCACCATCTATTTCCCATGAAGTGATGGGACCAGATGCCATGATCTTCGTTTTCTGAATGTTGAGCTTTAAGCCAACTTTTTCACTCTCCACTTTCACTTTCATCAAGAGGCTTTTTAGTTCCTCTTCACTTTCTACCAAAAGGGTGGTGTCATCTTCATATCTGAGGTTATTGAGATTTCTCCCGGCAATCTTGATTCCAGCTTGTGCTTCTTCCAGCCCAGCGTTTCTCATGATGTACTCTGCATAGAAGTTAAATAAGCAGGGTGACAATATACAGCCTTGACATACTCCTTTCCTGATTTAGAACCAGTCTGTTGTTCCATGTCCAGTTCTAATTGTTGCTTCCTGACTTGCGTATAGATTTCTCAAGAGGCAGGTCAGGTGGTCTGGTATTCCCATCTCTCTCAGAATTTTCCACAGTTTATTGTGATCCACACAGTCAAAGGCTTTGGCATAGTCAATAAAGCAGAAATAGATGTTTTTCTGGAACTCTCTTGCTTTTTCCATGACCCAGTGGATGTTGGCAATTTGATCTCTCGTTCCTTTGCCTTTTCTAAAACCAGCTTGAACATCAGGGAGTTCACGGTTCACGTATTGCTGAAGCCTGGCTTGGAGAATTTTGAGCATTACTTTACTAACATGTGAGATGAGTGCAATTGTGTGGTAGTTTGAGCATTCTTTGGCATTGCCTTTCTTTGGGATTGGAATGAAAACGGACCTTTTCCAGTCCTGTGGCCACTGCTGGGTTTTCCAAATTTGCTGGCATATTGAGTGCAGCACTTTCACAGCATCATCTTTCAGGATTTGAAATAGCTCTACTGGAATTCCATCACTTCCACTAGCTTTGTTCGTAGTGATGCTTTCTAAGGCCCACTTGACTTTACATTCCAGGATGTCTGGCTCTAGATGAGTGATCACACCATCATGATTATCTGGGTCATGAAGATCTTTTTTGTACAGTTCGTCTGTGTATTCTTGCCACCTCTTCTTAATATCTTCTGCTTCTGTTAGGTCCTTACCATTTCTGTCCTTTACTGTGCTCATCTTTGCATGAAATGTTCCCTTGGTATCTCTAATTTTCTTGAAGAGACCTCTAGTCTTTCCCATTCTGTTGTTTTCCTCTATTTCTTTGCATTGATCGCTAAAGAAGGCTTTCTCATCTCTTCTTGCTATTGTTTGGAACTCTGCATTCAGATGCTTATATCTTTCCCTTTCTCCTTTGCTTTTCACTTCTCTTCCTTTCACAGCTATTTGTAAGGCCTCCCCAGACAGCCATTTTGCTTTTTTGCATTTCTTTTCCATGGGGATGGTCTTGATCCCTGTCTCCTGTATAATGTCACGAACCTCATTCCATAGTTCATCAGGCACTCTATCTATCAGATCTAGGCCCTTAAATCTATTTCTCACTTCCACTGTATAATCATAAGGGATTTGATTTAGGTCATACCTGAATGGTCTAGTGGTTTTCCCTACTTTCTTCAATTTAAGTCTGAATTTGGCAATAAGGAGTTCATGATCTGAGCCACAGTCAGCTCCTGGTCTTGTTTTTGTTGACTGTATAGAGCTTCTCCATCTTTGGCTGCAAAGAATATAATCAGTCTGATCTTGGTGTTGACCATCTGGTGATGTCCATGTGTAGAGTCTTCTCTTGTGTTGTTGGAAGAGGGTGTTTGCTATGACCAGTGCATTTTCTTGGCAAAACTGTATTAGTCTTTGCCCTGCTTCATTCTGCATTCCAAGGCCAAATTTGCCTGTTAGTCCAGGTGTTTCTTGACCTCCTACTTTTGCATTCCAGTCCCCTATAATGAAAAGGACATCTTTTTTGGGTGTTAGTTCTAAAAGGTCTTATAGGTCTTCATAGAACCGTTCAATTTCAGCTTCTTCAGTGTTACTGGCTGGGGCATAGACTTGGATTACCGTGATATTGAATGATTTGCCTTGGAAATGAACAGAGATCATTCTGTCGTTTTTGAGACTGCATCCAAGTACTGCATTTTGGACTCTTTTGTTGACCATGATGGCTACTCCATTTCTTCTGAGGGATTCCTGCCTGCAGTAGTAGATATAATGGTCATCTGAGTTAAATTCACCCATTCCACCCATAAAGTACTTAATGAACAGCTTAGCAAGGGACATGTTATTGAGTCCTTTAGCCCTTGGAATTCTCCAATGTTTATTATACAAGAGGAATCTGGTAAATGGAAAATGCTGATTGACTTGAGAGCTGTTAATGCTATTATTGCTGCTTTAATGGGTGCTTTACAACCTGATCTACCTAATCTTAATATGATCCCAAGAAACTGGCATTTGTTTGTTATTGATCTCAAAGGTTTTTTTTTTTTTTTTTTTACTATTCCTTTATACCCTGATGATCAGCCCAGATTTGACTTTTCAGTTCTTTCCCTTAATTTAAAGGAGCCACATAAAAGACTTCCATGGACTGTATTACCTGTAGATATGCTTAACAGTCCCACTATTTGTCAAAATTTTGTAGCCAAGGCTTTACACCCAGTGTGACAGCAATTCTCTCATGCATACATCATTCATGTATGTTCGCCAGTCTATAAAGTGCTAATATACAAGACAGTCCATGGTTGCTTAAAAAAAAGTAAGATGTGTGTTTTCAATAAAAAGATATAAGGAATGGAATTACATTCTATTAAGGAAAAAGGAAGTACTTCTGAACTTACAGGTGGCTGTTCTCTGAATGGGCAAACAGAGTGATGGACACAGAAGTGTACAAAAGGGTTGCGTCAAGTGGAAGAGAGCTTTGTGTGTGATACAAGTTTCTTAAGACATTAAACTGCCTGTGAAATCTTTTATTGTTACTTTGACTAAGTGAATAACTATTATTTCACAATGAATATAAGCTAGGACCAATCTGGAATTTAATTTTCTCTTCCTGTTTAAAAAAGAAAAAACACAAAGTCTTCATGGAATATGGCTTTTGATAACAGACTATGTACATTTCTTTGTCTTTAAGTGATTCATACTTGCTTTTAAAATCTTTTGTTACTTTGATAAAATGAATGAGATTTATTTCACAATGATCTATGGAAACTATGGCACACATAGACAAAGCTCATCCTGCTTCTACAAAAGTAACCCCTCATCAGAAAATTTAAAATGAATAAAAAAATGGCTATAACCCAAACAGTCAGAGCTATGGGAAGTCCAAGACGGCCGCTTGGCTTTTCCTGGCTCCCTGACAAACCTCACTTTTATTTGATAGGATAAAGCCTTTCCTGGCTGTAGGGCTAATATTTCACAATGAAAAAAATATGGTTAAAATACATTTTCTGCGATCTCCAGTGATTGGGACACCCATTTTGCTAGACAGGTCATACAGACATTGACAAAAAACTTCACAAACTTCTTGGAGACTATTGTTTTTACTGATGTCCTCGGTCATCAGGCAAGGACCACAAAACAAAGGGATTGGTTACCTGAGATTGAACAGACTGCTAAATATGACTACAATTTTCATGACTTTTGTCTGACATATTACTGGCTTCTAATCTTTGTTTTCAAATATAAAAAAGCTCTTCTCCTCAAGTCAGTGATGGTTTAAAACAATTTAGTGATTTCTACCTGTGGATAAAATTAAAACATTTTTCTGTTCTCTCTGCCTTGTCCCTCCAGAAATTAGAAACATCTGGGTTCTGAACAGCCTCATCAAGGTTAAAAAAAAAACAACAACACTGTCTCCAGACATATACAAAAATCTCAAGAGTATACTGGGGAGCTCGAAAAGAAATATCCACCCAACTGATGTCAGGCCTATGATTCTAATGTTTCACTGAATCTTAAGTTCTAGTTTTGTTAATTAAGATCTGTGTTTACTAAGACTCCTTAGATAATTCCTTATGGTTACATTACATTGCTAAGAGGCTTCATTAAGTTAAATTAAAAAGGTCCTTCATTAAAAAGGACACTCTAAGTTTGTTTCTAAAACTTATCTCAGTAACCAGTCTTTAAATAAAGATCGGATGCTCCAGAATCTATACCCAGGAAATTAACAAGCTATAGTCATTTAACAAACTAAGTCACACGACTTAGAGATGTCACTGGGCTATACCTAACAAAAGTTCTTGACTTAAATTCTTACTTATGATTTTACTATGACTGCTAACTACATTGTTTTCTACATTGCCTGTTTCAAGACATGTTGTCCCTCACATTATCAAATGTGTGACTTCGCCACAGACATAATGATGGTGTACAGTTTCATATAAAATCCATAGTTATAATGGATGAGCTCATATATCTCCTTTTGGTAAACTCTCTTATGTACATATGACTATTGATACATTCTCTCAATTTATATGGGCCCCTGCTCACTCCAGTGAGCCTACAAAACATATACAAAGACATTTATACGCTTGTTTTGCTGTTATAAAACTACCAAAAACTATAAAAACTGATAATGGCCCCGCTTATACCAGTAGAACATTCCAACAGTTTCTTAAAATTTGATCTATAAAACATTCTACTGACATTCCCTGTAACCCACAAAGACAGGCCACAATGGAGAAGGCCAATCAACCACTTAAACACGCAGTACAAGCACAAGAGGGAAATGCCATGGGACAATAAACAGTCCTGAATAAAGCCGTATCTACTCTCGATTTTTTAATATTTCAACACAAACTATGGAAACTACAGCTGAGGGACATTTTCAGGCTACATCCACAAATACAACTAAGCCTGTGATTTGGTGGCAAGATCCACTAACAAACGCTTGGTCACCGGGAAAGGTAATTGCATGGGAAAGAGGGTTTGTTTGTATCTCCCCAGGAGAAGGTCCAGAACCTGTGTGGAGTCCAGCTCGTAGAGTAAAGCAGCAGAAACAACCCGTGGCTGCAGCCCACTTCATCGTGGTCATGTTTGCCCTGGTAACCGTCGCAGGAGGTGCACCCCTGGTTTCGGCAGAAGCAAAGAATTATACTTATTGGGCATATATACCTAACCCCCCATTACTAAAACCCATTGATTGGGGGGATTCTATGATCCCCATTTATGTTAATGGCTCTTCCTGGAGACCAGGACCTGAAGACACACGCCTTCCTCTTGTTTAAAAAGAGGAAGGGACTCCTGTCAGTGTTATTTATAGGTATGAATCCTGGCCAATTTGTGTAGGACCAGCTACAGGATGTCTTAAATTATCTATGCAAGCCTGGCTGTCCACTAATTCTTTGAATCATAACTATACTAAGGTTTAAGGTTCAGCTACATCTCTCTCTAGTCTGAGCTTTGCTTATGACAACTCAGAACCCAATAATGACACCAAATCAGACAGACCTTTACGCGAGCATCGCAAGCTGTGGACTGAAAAACAAGATCGTATTCAGTGAATAATTGCCGCGGGACTGAGGGAGTAATTTTGATTAATGGTTCCTATGGAATTGTATGGGACTGGTCCCCCAAGGGGTATGCAGTCTCGAATTGCTCTCATCAAAATCAGTCCTGCAATCCACGCAAAAGGCTGTGTTGGCTGGTGCATAAAGTCTTTGACCATACGAATATCACCACTCATTCAGACCATCCAATTATATGGCATGGTAGTGGCGTGTCACCCCCCTTCCCACAACTGGATCAAGGCAGAGGGCAAGGGGAGATTTGGAAATTGGCTTTAAGTCTTAGAAAATTCCAAATTTGGGATGGACATTATTCCGATAAAACTAATCAGTCATTGACATTTAATACCAGTACAAATGGGACATTTTCTATTCAGGCTTGTGTGAGAGATCCTGTGTGCTCTTAAAAGGAATAATTTCTATCAATGAAAGTGTACAAGAACTTTCTTGCCAGGATTACAAATTATATACTTGCTTAAATTCTTCACTTTATAATCCTAATCACTCATTCGTTACATTAAGAAGGAGATTGGGAATATGGCTTCTAATAAATCAAACCAGACCTTGGGAAGGCTCCCCTGAAGTACATGCTCTTTTAACGGTTATAAAGAAAGTACTGCAACGTTCCGAAAGGTTTATTGGCCTCCTCACAAGAGCGGTTGTGGGAATTATTGCTACAGCCACGACCACAGCAGTAGCCGAGGTGGCTCCACATCAAACTATACAAACGACTACGTTTGTACACTGAAGTGGAAGTGAAGTTGCTCAGTCGTGTCTGACTCTTTGCGACCCCATGGACTGTAGCCTACCACACTCCTGCGATTTTCCATGGGATTTTTCAGGCAAGAGTACTGGAGTGGGTTGCCATTTCCTTCTCCAGGGGATCTTCCCGACCCAGGGATCTAACCCGGGCCTCCCGCATCGTAGGCAGACGCTTTACCATCTGAGCCACCAGGGAAGTGGAGAAGGCGATGGCACCCACTCCAGTATTTTGCCTGGAGAATCCCATGGATGGAGGAGCCTGGTGGGCTACAGTCCACGGGGTCGCAAAGAGTCAGACACGACTGAGCGACTTCACTTTCCCTTTCCGTTTGTACGCTAGCGGCACCAAAATGCACGCTCTGCCGGGGGAAGTCAACCCGACATAGACTGGGAAATTAATGGATGATTGACTAACTTAGAAAATGCAGTTCCCCTGCTAGGGGAGGAAATATAAAATTTAAAATTACAAATTCATCTTAAGTGTGATTGGAATATTTCTTCATTTATATCACACCTCATAGATATAATCAAAGTGCATATACTTGAGATAAATTATCTAAACATTTGAGAGGACATGTTCGTAATAATCTATCCTTAGAAATTTCCCAATTATAGGCTACTATTTCTAATATGGAGAATGTCCACTTACAGTTACTCCCAGAAACTGATTTATTTAAAGCAATTGAGGAAAGCTTACATAAACTTAACCCCATGATGTGGATTAAAGCTTTAGGAGGAGGATCGCTTGGGACTATAATATCAGGATGTATGGTTTTAACTGTTTTGTGTCTAGTCCTTAGATATATGAGAGAAACGATCCGAGAACTGATAAAGAAAGAAGTTGCTCGGACAGCGTATCTACTCCTGCAAAAGCAAAAAGGGGGAGATGTGGGAATTTCTAATCATGTACTTTCACAGCTTTGAGAAATTTCATAGAAATAGCACCTGGAAGCACATCATATATCAAGAAACTGTGTTGATGATTTATCAACAATGATGAAAACCATTTTTCATGTTTTTTCTTAGAATAATTGCCTTGTTACAGACCTCAAGGCCAGGCCCAGAAGGGAGTATGACTGGGATCACGAAAGCATGGACCTTGGAACACCAGGTCGGAGTTAAGCATGAACGCTCTCTACACACTTGCTGATTGTTCCTGACACTTTCCCAGAAGGGAACGGCTTGGGGTAAAAACAAGATCTGGACTATGTCAGTGTAGTGTCTTGGGAAAGAGAGTTTTGTAGTCTGCAGTCAGGAATAAAAGCTGGACACAGAGTGGACTCTGCACCTCGGTCCCGTAGAAGCTGCAGGTCCCCTGACCCATTGCACCAGATTTCGTGTCCTGTTTTCATTCTCGTCACTCGCTCCCGGACCTTTAGGGCAACATACTACTACTTTGAGAGATAAACTTAACAAGAAAGTTAAAGATATATGGCCCAAAGATCAATAGAAGTAGGGAAGCTGCTGCGGGGCTAACCAGGAGAACCGGGTCCAGACATCGGTTCGTGACATTAGTGTTTCTCTAGGTGTGAGAAGATGCAAGAATTTGGACTCACGAAAATCTTTACCTGAAAACACCTGACTATCTGAAGGCTTGTTTTTCCGGGTTTTTCCCAGAGCACAGAGTGCCTTAGTTTTTGTCTCCACCCTGGACTCCTTTCATTCTTGCCTGGAGAATCCCAGGGACAGGGGAGCCTGGTGGGCTGCCGTCTATGCGGTCGCACAGAGCCGGACACGACTGAAGTGACTTAGCAGCCGCAGTGAACTCCTTTCAAGGGGGTGTTGAAGGTCAGCATCTTGCAGTGGTCATGATTTAATCTTTGCAGAGGCAGCTGGCAAGGGCCAACATCCAGCCCACAGGGCCCCTTCATAGCCACATATTTGACCATGTTCTGGGGGCATTTCATGGTCATTATGTCCTATGGTGCTGGAAAGGCTCATTCCCAGGTCTAACAAAGATTCCCTTGACAGGCCACTCAATGTGTTGTCACTAGACCAGGCCTTGTAAGCAGCAAAGGTCTCTGGACAATACCTGTCTTACTAGCCTCTTGGTCCAGGAAAGTATTTCGTCTTGTTGCTTCTTCCCATATCTAGAGTTATATTATTACAATTATTGATCTCATATGGAACTGCATATCAGCATTTTATCACAAGCTCAGTTACACATTTGGTAACATAAGAAATAATCTTCTGAAACAAGCTACATAGACGATAATACAGCTAGCAGTTATTAGTAAGGTCATAAGCAAAAATTCAAGTCAAGAACTTTCATTGGTATAACCCAGGTCATCTGACTCAGTTAAATGATTATAGCCAAGTGTTAATCTCCTGGTTGTACATCATGGAGCATCTGACCTTTATCCAAAGATTGGTTACTGAGATAAGCTTTAGAAACAATCTTAGAGTGTCCTTTTTAAAAGCTCAATTAAACTTTTTAGCAATGTAACGTAACAAGCAACTAGCTCAGAAGTGAGTCTTAGTAAGCACAGACCTTAATTAACGAAACTAGAACTTAATATTCAGTGAAACATAATTTTTTTTTTTTTGAGAACTCATCATGAGGGCATAAACACTGTAGCCAGGGAAGGCTTTCAGTTCAGTCGCTCAGTCGTGTCCGACTCTCTGCGACCCCATGGACTGCAGCCCACCAGGCCTCCCTGTCCATCACCAACTCCCGGAGTTCACTCAAACTCATGTCCACTGGGTCAGTGACGCCATCCAACCATCTCATCCTCTGTCATCCCCTTCTCCTCCCTCCTTCAATCTTTCCCAACATCAGGGTCTTTTCAAATGAGTCAGCTCTTTGCATCAGGTGGCCAAAGTATCGGAGCTTAAGCTTCAACATCAGTCCTTGCAATGAACACCCAGGACTGATTTCCTTTAGAATGGACTGGTTGGATCTCCTTGCAGTCCAAGGGACTCTCAAGAGTCTTCTCCAACACCACAGTTCAAAAGCATTAATTCTTCAGTGCTCAGCTTTCTTCACAGTCCAAGTCTCACATCCATACATGACTACTGGAAAAACCATAGCCTTGACTAGATGGACCTCTGTTGGCAAAGTAATGTCTCTGCTCTTTAACATGCTGTCTACGTTGGTCATAACTTTACTTCCAATGAGCAAGCGTCTTTTAATTTCATGGCTGCAGTCACCATCTGCAGTGATTTTGGAGCCCCCCAAAATAAAGTCTGACACTGTTTCCACCGTTTCCCCAACTATTTCCCATGAAGTGATGGGACCAGATGCCATGATCTTCATTTTCTGCATGTTGAGCTTTAAGCCAACTTTTTCACTTTCCTCTTTCACTTTCATCAAGAGGCTCTTTAGTTCTTTGCTTTCTGCCATAAGGGTGGTGTCATCTGCATATCTGAGGTTATTGATATTTCTCCCAGCAATCTTGATTCCAGCTTGTGCTTCCTCCAGCCCAGCGTTTCTCATGATGTACTCTGCATAGAAGTTAAATAAGCAGGGTGACAATATACAGCCTTGACGTCCTCCTTTTCCTGTTTGGAACCAGTCTGTTGTTCCATGTCCAGTTCTAACTGTTGCTTCCTGACCTGCATACAGATTTCTCAAGAGGCAAGTTAGGTGGTCTGATATTCCCATCTCTTTCAGAATTTTCCAGAGTTTATTGTGATCCTACCCATCAAATAAAAATGAGGTCTGTCAGGGAGCTGGGAAAAGCCAAGTGGCCATCTTGGATTTCCCATAGCCCTGGCTCTTTGATTTTCAGCTGTTGTTTATCCATTTTTAATTTCCTGTTTTAGGAGCAGGCTATTGCCATGTTTTAAGGACATCAGAATAGCAAAAGTCTTACCATGAAGGGTTATTTTTTGTAGAAGCAGAATGAGCTTTGTCTACATGTATCATAATCTTGAAACTGAAAGTGAAAATGGCTCAGTTGTGTCCAACTCTTTGCAACCCCATGGACTATACAGTCCATGGAATTCTCCAGGCCAGAATACCGGAGTGGGTAGCCTTTCCCTTCTCCAGGGGATCTTCCTAACCCAGGGATCGAACCCAGGTCTCCCACACTGCAGGCAGATTCTTCACCAGCTGAGCCAGAACGTGTCCGACTTTTTGCGACCCCATGGTCTGTAGCGCGCCAGGCTCCTCTGTCCATGGGGTTCTCCAGGCAAGAATACTGGAGTGGGTTGCCATTCGCTTCTCCAGGGGATCTTCCCAACCCAGGAATCGAACCCTGGTCTCCCACACTGCAGATAGATTCTTTACCGTCTGACTACCAGGAAGGCCCACATCATAATCTTAAGTATTGTTTAGTTATTTTACCAAAGTAACAAAAAGATTTTTAAAACAAATATAAATCACTTAAAGGCAAAGAAATTAATAACCTGTTATTGAAAGCTGCATTCTAAGAAAATTTTGTTCTCTAAACAGAGAGAGACCAAATTCTAGTCTGGTACCAGC
The DNA here is from genome assembly GCF_016772045.2 of Ovis aries. Taxonomy (NCBI): domain Eukaryota; kingdom Metazoa; phylum Chordata; class Mammalia; order Artiodactyla; family Bovidae; genus Ovis; species Ovis aries. The sequence continues at coordinate 2,665,586 of NC_056077.1, read as the reverse complement.
TTACTGTTAATAACAAACTTTGTTTATCTGTTTAATCTTAGGAAGTCTCTTCCATAAATCTTGAAGAACTAGCAGTATTCCTCTAAAGGCACAAGAGTGAAACCATGAAAGGCACGTTTAAAAACTGATTCTATTGTAATTGACAAAGAAACCTGGTCACTGTTGTGATATGTACTCTTCAATATGATAACTAGGATTATAATTGACCATATTTTTTCAGGGCATATCAGATCTATATGAATTTCACACAGTTTTAAGGTATCTATTTAGTAACATCAACCATACAGTATAACCCAAAAAGAGTTATCACCCCTTCAGTAGTACTTCCCATGTAATTTAACATGTCCAATGAACCCAGGTGGCTTAATAGCCCTTTGGAATGTCTCAGGGGCCCTCTGAAGCATCCCAAAGTTAGCCAGACGTCAAGTTATTTAGGAAGTTTTGTCGATAAATATCAAAAGGGTTTATAACACTCCTCAGGTAGGATGATATAAGTCAGTGTGAAATAATAGTTATTTACTTAGCCAAAGGTAACAAAAGATTTCAAAGGTAAATACAGAACAGATCAATTAAGAGGTAAAGAAACTTAAATCTATTATGAAAAGCAGTTCACCATCTGCAGAAAGTATGTCCTCTTAACAGAGAGGAAGGCCAAATTCAAGTTTTGCGCCAGCTTACTTTAAACTCATTTAGGTAAACTTAATTAAATTTATTTTAAACTTAGTCGGCCCTAACCACGCACAAAAAAATTTTTTTCAGGGTCCCTTTCCATAAACCTTCTAATCACTTTTTGTAACAGCCACCTGTACGTCAGACCTACTTTCTTTTCCTCTTCATAAAATGTAATTTTATTTTTATACCTTTTTTTAATTAAAAACACACATCCTACTTCTTTATTAGATTAGCAAACAAACATTAATACTAGATATTTAATATTGAATATTTCCAAATGTATGTGAATCTGAAATTTATTTAGGTTAATTTCTCTTGTATTTAGAATTGTTTGATTTGTAAGCAATTACTTTCCTTTGGAGAAGGCAATGGCACCCCACTCCAGAACTCTTGCCTGGAAAATCCCATGGACAGAGGAGCCTGGTGGGCTGCAGTCCATGGGGTCACTAAGAGTCTGGTAAGACTGAGCAACTTCACGTTCACTTTTCATTTTCATGCATTGGAGAAGGAAATGGCAACCCACTCCAGTGTTCTTGCCTGGAGAACCCCAGGGATGGCGGAGCCTGGTGGGCTGCCGTCTATGGGGTCGCACAGAGTCGGACACGACTGAAGCAACTTAGCAGCAGCAGCACTTTCCTTTAGGCCAATTAAATTAGAACTCATTTACAACTTCAACAATATTATCAGAAAAAAACAAGACATACACATACACATACATAAATCCAGACAGACAGACTGACAGATATCTTATAGTTTTCAGTTTGAGATTTAAAATATCTCTTTGACCCCTTTTTTGTCTTTGCTTGAAGTTCTAATTTGCCCAAGGCTGAAGTCTCAGGCAAAGTTGGCTGTGTATTTCAAGGACATGGAAAGGGTTAACTTTAAGCTTTTTCCTAGGCAGGCCTTTTGTTTTTAATTTCCTAGGCAGGCTAGTTGTTTTTAACTGTATATGCAAAAAGAATTGTTTTCGTAGTTTCCAAAAGAAAAATTTCTCTCACTCCATTCAATCAGCAATCACGCACTCACAATCATTCAGAGGCTATCACAATGCCTCCCTTTCCCCAAGGCCCCAGGTTTCCTTTACTGTTGCTCCCTTCTTGGGAGTCGCAAGGAGTTATCATTCACGATGCCTCCCTTCCCCTGAGTCCCCAGTTCTCCCTATCTGATGCTCCCTTCCTGGGAGCCCAAGGAGGTGATCAGCCTCCTCTTCTACCTGTTGGGGTGGGACCTGACTGGGGACTGGCCCCAGGGCCTTAACTGACCCTGTGGCCACTCCTGGTGAGTTGGTCCGTCCCTCCAGTGAGTCCAGTTGGTGCTCGGTCATCCAGAGAGTCAGAACACGGGTCCGAAAGAGAACCCAGAATACCATCAGGTGGCGTGCCTCCTCATTCGTCTCAGGGTTCCTTCACTCCAGCCTGGCCAAGCCACCAGTTTGGCAGCTCAAGAGGCCGGCATGGTTGGAATCTCTCTGGGGCCTCCAGAAATGTTGCAGAAGCCAGTACTCGAGAAACAAAGCCCCACACTCAGAAAGTTGAAGAACTCAGGTTTATTATGCCAGTGGGCCCAGAGGAGTTAACACTCCAAGCTCTGAGCCCCAAACAAAGGGGTTACAGAGTTTTTATACATGGCCAGGCACGATTAAGAGGGTTTATGGATTTGTAGGAGCTGGGCAATTGCAAAGAGCAGGACAAGGGTGAGTGAAATAAGCTCCAGTTCCTACTATTGTGAGTCCCCACTTTCTGAGACCTATCTGACCCAGACTTTGCAAGGAGCAAGCTGTTACAGAGCCAGAAGGGCCAGGAGGTTAAGTAAAATTTTACCTTTTCCCTTTCAGTGTCACTTGGCTCTCCCTGCCTCTTGGAGACTGGGGTGTGACTTGACTCCAGCCCCATCTGGGGCTCCTGGCCCTGCTCAGAACCTCCTCATGGCTCTTGTGGCCTCAGACCTCACATTTCCTCTTCGCAAGTTCCTCAAGGCCCTCTTGGTCCTGCTCACTGCCGTCCCGGCCCCAGAGTTCGGTTTCCACAAGAAGCCTAGCATCATATGGGCGCACACAGAGTCCTCTCCCCATCTTTAGGCTCTCTGACCCTTGGCTACATGGTCCACCCTACCCCCACCTAGAATTCTTGGAAAGAAAATTTTCTCCATCTCACAGCAGCTTTGTCTGTCCTCTTGACACTTCCTTAAAATGGAAGCTGAGCCTCTCCCTCCTTGCCCAGCCTTCCTTTCTGTAATCTCAGGGGTCCCTGCTCCCTGGTCCCATCCTCAATCTCATACTTTCTAAATGCAGGGCTCCCCCACCCCTGCACCGACTCTTAGAATGCTGGTCCTCCAGGGTCCAAATGTTAATGGCATGACTCCGTGTATCTTTACTCTGCTTAACATCTTCCTGGAATATAGAGTATTATTTGTTCATGTGGTCCACTGAGACCTTCCGCACTTCTTTTTAAACCGTACTTACACCTGTTCCTCCATTCTTTAGTGGCCCGTCTCTTCCTCTATGTCAGCTTCCTCCAGAATTTTCTTTCCACAGCTTACAGCATTCTCCTAGGTTCTGTTCACAATCTCCCGCTCCTTCAGAAAAGTTGGCTGCACACCAGAATTCTTAGAGCCCATTTTTCCCACTGACTTCTGTTGTTGTCCTGGAAAAACCTCCCAGCAGCCTGGTTGGGAGTCTCCAGGGGGGAAGGTGGCCAGCCCTCCCACATCACTGGCAATACCTCCTTTCCTCCCCAGTCAAGTGCAGAGCTCCTGCTTCTCCCCGGGACCAGCTAGAACGACCCTTACTGCAACACCGAGATGTCCATCTGGAAGGGCTGCGCTTCCTCTGCACCAGGGGGCAGAGACCGAAGCTCCAGGCTGGGGAGGGCTGAGTTGGGAAGGATGGAGGGGGTGGGTGCTCTGGAACAGCTGCCTCGCTGAGTGTCCAGAGCTGGTCTGGGCCGCTTCCAGCACTCCTGGTGACTCTCAGTCCTCATGGCCAAGGGCTCCTGGAGAGGAAGTGACTGACTGTACAGGATGAACGATCCCTGGGGGCAGGTGCAGAAGGAGAAGCCCCAGTTCTCTGGATGCAGAGCTGGGCTCTGCAGCTCTGCCTTCGGGGTAGCTACTGAGCAGCACTTCCGGCCAGCCAGAGAGAAGGTGTGGAGAAACCAGTTCCAGCCTCCCCCACAGGGTGGAGACCCGCACCAACCAGGTTCCTCCTCCCCCATCAACCCTCCAGGGAAATAATTGGCGGTGCTAATTATTGCTCGTGAATGGCTCCTGGGTAAGTCAGGGTGCAGAGGCTCTCCCAGCTCTCCTGCCAGGAGGACAGAAGGCTCTAGGGGAGTCAGTTGGCAGCTGGGAGTGGGGCACCCCTCTGCACGGGAGCCTGGGGAGAGAGAGATTCCCACCCGCACCCCTCAGTTGTGCTTCCAAGGTGCAGGCTTGGGGGCTGGGGACCTGGACTCCCAGCCAGCGTCGCAGACTAGGGGATCTTGAGAGTCCCTGGGATCCAGGCTCCCCATCTCAGAAAATGGCACCGTTCTCCCAGATGCGCAAGCCATTCAAGTCATTCTTGATTCAGCCTTTTCCTCCCCGCCCATTACCAACCGAAAAGGAAAATATTCCTTCTCTGTACACGTATTGTTTTCAAAGGTTTGTTTATTTATTTTCGGCTGTGCTGGGTCTTCATCGCTGCACGACTTCCTCTAGCTGCGGCAAGCAGGCGCGACTCTGGTGGCCGTGCACGGGCTCCTCACTTGCAGCGGCTTCTCTTGCTGCGGAGCGCGGCTCTAGAGATCTCGGCTTCAGCAATCGCGCCATGCGGGCTCAGTAGTTGCGGTGCGTGGGCTTAGCTGCCCCCACAGTATGTGGGTTCTTCCCAGAGTGGGGGTCTCACCTGCGTCCCCTGCATTGGCAAGTGGATTCTTAACCACTGGACCACCAGGGAAACCCCACAGAGAGTATTTTTGACACCAGGTGTGTGGTTTTTTCCACACCAAACAATTGTCTGTGGACACCAACTGGGTGTCATACGATTTTACTCAGGGCTGACACTGACTGGAGTTTGTGCAGACCCCACAGGTTACAGGCTCAGCCCCCTACGACCTTCCCCATCTCAGATGCTGATCCAAGCGGCATGTCCTCAGGTCACCCGCACTCCCGTCTGACACAGCCACGAATCAGGAGTTCCCAGAAAGCCCGTCCTCAGGTTTGCTCATTTGCTATTATGACTCACAGAGCTCAGGGAAACATCTTTGTGGCGAGTGTATTCCAGGATGGACACAGACGTGCAGTCAGGTGAAGAGGCACTTCGGGCAAGGTCCAGAAGGGTCCAGAGTGCCAGGGCTTCTGTCCCCGTGGAGCTGGGGTGTGATGCGTTCCTGCCCTGGTGATCCCTGTACTTCAGGGATTTTTATGGAGCTTCATCACGTGGGCACAATCCATTATTAATTCGCTCTCCAGCCCCTCCCCTTCCCCAGAAGATGAAGGTTTCAAGCTTCTAATCGTGGCTTGGTCTTTCCGGTCACCAGTCCCCTCCAGGAGCCAAAGAGACCACCAAGAATCATCTTAACAGAACAAAAGATACTATCACCGGGGGAATTCCAAGGGCTCCAGGATTGGGGCTGAGGCAGGGCAGGGGCTGATGTATACACATCTGCAGTGTTAGCTTCTGACATTAAACTTTCGGCTGCTGGAGAATCTATTTCAAAGACAACATCTCCAATGAAGGCAGTGCGACACAGCTCCGAGCTGACCACCAGCTAAGGAGCCTGGGGCCCCAACCATGAAGGTCCCCTTTTAGAAAACCCTCGGTGACCCAGATAACTGACCAGTGGGTTGACCCCACTTTTCTCTTCCTGAGCCCAAATTCCCCCTCTTAGGTTTTAAAATCAGCAGGGAATTCAAGCTTAAGTTCAGCAAAGAGTGAACCCTGGAAACCCCAGCCTCCCCACCCTTGGACCCTAATAAAGGCAGAGCCCCGTCCACACCCCTACCCGTCTCTACCCTCAACCTCACCGTGTGGCCCTAGGGTGCTCGGTACGCCCTCCAGGACCTGTGAGTAATAAATCTGGTTTCTTTCCAAAGTCTCCTGAGGTTATTGCTAAGGTGTGTCTTGTGATCATAGTAAGAACCCCAGGGACCAGTCCAGCCACAACACGTCTGTGGGGGCCTTGCCGCATTGTGGTCTTGGGGTGGGGCTCAGGCATTCCTCCGCACCAGGCTGAGCCGGCCACAGCAACACTTCTGATGTCCCAACGATCCATCAGCGCGTCCTGGTGCCTTCAGCCCAGAACAAGCTGACGGGGGAGCCCAGGCCTCCTCCTCCCTCCCCTGACACAGGTCCTTCAGCTCCCCCCCAGGCTCCTCTCCCGCAACGGCCAAGATGTTCAACAAAACTCCAACAAGCTCATGGCATCTCCCTGCTCAAAGCCCCAGCGGTACCCACTGCACTGAGAAGGGGATCCCAGTGCTCCGTCCCCTCCCCGCAGGCACTGGAGCGTCCACCGTGCTCACCTGTCCTCGCTGCTGGCCCACGCCCGGCCCCACGGGGCCTCTCTCTCCTCTACACCCTGGGCACGTGCTGCTCTGTCTGCCCGGAAGGTCTTGACCAACATCTTCAGAGTCGGCACTTTTCCTTTGGCCTTAGTTTAAGTGACACCCTCTCTGTTCTGTGGGGAAAGTGTGGAAGACATGAAATGGGCAAACGAGAGGCCTGAATAGCCTTCCCAAGGCGAGTATGAGTCTCCGGGGGTCTTCCGATCTCGCAGGGGCATGTGTGCGCCTGTGTCTGTGAGGCTGGCTGACAGCTCTGTGGAGACAGAGGTTAACTGATAGCAACGCTAATCAGGCCTGCCCCTAGAAGAGCCAGCCACCTCCCACCATGTGACCGGTTACTATCCGTGAGGATGGACAGCGCTGCCGGCTGGCGTCCTCGTTGTCCTGTGGAAGAGGTGATGTCAAACATGATGTTTTCTTGCTTCAGACTCAACAGTGTTTTTAAAAAATATGTATTTATCCATTTTTGGCTACGTCGGGTCTTAGCTGCTGCTCGAGGGCTCTTCAGTGCACGGGCTGATCCCCGGCACCTGGGATCTCAGTTCTCTGACGGGACCAAACCTTAACTCCTGCACTGGAAGGCAGATCTTAACCACTGGACCACCAGCGAAATCCCTAGGCCCTAAACAGTCTTGCATCTGTTATTAGCAAATGGATTTCACCATTCCGGATGTCCCCTGTATAGATTTCTTCTTCTGTTTCTCTTTTAAATCAGCTGTAACATCTTGATGGTTTCCTCCTTCGTGAATGAGTTTGAAGCTCTGATACATGCCACTTTTATATTTATCTGAAAGTCATGCTTTTACCTTTTTTGAAAATTACACGTTTATTCGTTCTTTATCTTTTGGCTGGGCCAGGTCTTAGTTGCGGAACTCGGGAACTTCAATCTTTGATTTTCACTGCATCGTGTGGGATCTCTTTTAGTTGCAGTTCAGGGGTCTTTAGCAGCAGCATACAGCCTCTTCATTAGTTTGGCAGGTGGAATCTAGTTCCCTGACCAGGGATCAAACCCGGGCCCCCCGCATTGAGAGTGTGGTCTTGGCCACTGGACCACCAGGGAAGTCAGGTCACTTTTAACAGCTCACTATTATATCCACAGTTCTTGGGATGTCTTGTCTCCCACTTTTGTTAAGTCAATTGATTACTTAATGAAACAGTTCACAAGTTTTTTCTTAACTGATAAAACAGGCTATAGATTCTGTACTTATCCTTTTATATTACTGGAACCATGTTGTTGAATCGCCCAGTCATGTCCGACTCTTTGCGACCCCGTGGACTGCAGCACCCCAAACTTCCCTGTCGTTCAGCATCTCCCGGAACTTGCTCAAACTCATGTCCATTGAGTTGGTGATGCCATCCAACAATCTCATTCTCCGTCATCCCCTTCTCCTCCTGCCCTCAATTTTTCCCAGCATCAGGGTCTTTTCTAATGAGTCAGCTCTTCGAATCAGGTGGCCAAAGTATTGGAGCCTCAGCTTCAACATCAGTCCTTCCACTGGAACCATGATACTATATTAATTTGTTTTCTGAACGTAATTATTTGGGTAGCTTCCCATGTCAGTAAACTATTTGTTCACAACACAATTATTAATACTCGACACTCATTCTTTTCACTGTTGTACAGAACACTTCAGAAAACGATCTTATTCAGAAATCTCTGAAGACCATCTCTGAGTATTTTCTGGAGTTACATTCCTAAAAGAGAAATGGCTAGGTCAAAGGTTGTAAGTGTATATACAGGTTTTGGCATGTACTGTCAAACGAGTCTCTATTCTAAAGTTGTACAGTGACTTGTTTTCCTTTCCTCTCTTTACCACAGAAAGATGAAATGCAAATATTTCCCCTCATATCCTGGAAGAGTCTAAAGATTCTGTCTTTCTTGCCCTGGAGGAAAGGAGAACGAGTTCTCCAACTGCTAAAGACTTATCTTGGGCTAACCTTGCCCTCAGGTCTGCTGGGAAAGATGAGACAGGAAATGCTAGAAACAGGAAGAGGGAAGGAATTCCCCCAGTCTAAATAAAGGGAGGACCAGAAAGCCTGGCAAAGTTCCGTGCCAGGGCTCTGCTCCATGCCTCCAGAGCCCAAGGAGCCCAAGTTCCACCAGGTGCCAGGGTCTGGGAGTGTCCAGGGAGGACCCACCTGACCAGAATGTGGCCCTCACCCACGCCTGCCCAGCACCTGGCTGTGTTGCCAACCTCCACCACCCCACACCTGCCACCTCTACTCACCCCCAGCAAAGCAGACATCCGGCCAGGACGCCCTGTTGGGGCCCAACTTCGTGTCACCTGCAGGCTGCAAATACCTGCCTCCTCAAGCCTCCAACTGCATTAGCCCGGCTGCTCCAGCCCACCCCAAACAGGGCAATTAAAGGTTAATGTCCATTGAGACACGGGGCCTCCAAGAGACTCAGACTCCAGCCATCCTGTTCTGTTTCCTGCCAGTAAAGGACTGGTTGTTCAATATTTTTTATGTTGTTCCTACACTTGTCACCTGTCCTGGTTGGGAACTTCCTAGCAGGAACTGACCGGAACAAGCCACAGACTCTCTGAGCTGGGACAGTGTGGTTACTGTCATCTGCGTTTCTCCTGCTTTCTCTCCCAACCTGATTAACCCCCTGCGTCCTTCCCTGGTGCTTCCCATGGGCCCAGTCTCCCACAGCTGTCCTAGACCCCAGTTCTCAGGGCTCCAGAATCATCCGCACCTCAGTTGCAACTGCCGGCTGCCACACTCAACACATGACCTCACTTCAGCCTCCTTATTCTGCTCAGAGCACTGTCCTCCCCACCAGACCTAGGAGGAAATGAAGGCAGAAAGGGGAGGAGCTCGCCCCAACTTACAAGACTGGGAAGAAGGAAGGTCAAGAGTGAAATGCCCCGTGGCCATTTTAAGACCTTGATAATCCGTAAACCTGAAGCCTCCACTACGTGCCATCACACACCTCCCTTTGCGGAGTGAATATAATGACCCCTGAACTGTATGCTGTGAGTTGCAGTTGGCAAATAAACATAGTGACATCTTGGAGACATTTAATACGCATCTATTCTTTTCAATTTGGCAGCTCTGTTTTCAGATTTGAGAGTAAGAACTCTTTTTCAGGACGCACACATTTTTGTAAGCCCCACCATGATGTAGTCTGAAAGGCTACTACAGGTGGAACCTTGTTGGTCTTCTCCCTCTCCCCCTGCAACACAATCCCCATTTCACACACAAGAAAATCACACACAAGATCCCTCTGGGTGCAAGTAGAAGAGGGCTGTGACTCACCCTGGTTGAAGCAAACTAGCATGACTGTGTTACTATGAGTTTACTACTCCCAGAAACACCTGATCAGGAAGAGAAAATGTGCAAATAATTTTACACCTTGACCTCAGAAAAATCCATCAAAAACCACAAGATGTTTTTAAATAGGTAGTATCAAATAACTGGTGAAGATCCAAGACTCCCTCGCTGAGACTATAAACCCTCAACTACCATGACCAACGGCCCTAAACTATGTAACATGATCCCTACCGATCCTAGTTAACGTCCACCTTAAATTAAGCCAGACTCTGAAACCTATCTCAACTTTGCCCTCTCCAGGAAGGAGTCTTTCAAGATGCTGCTCCCTCGACAAGGGAAGCAACAAACGCAGTTTAGTCTTAGTGGCAGGCTGTTTTGATGGTATTTTCAAGGAACCAGCATTTGATGAGGGGAACTGGACCGACAAACAGTGGGCGCAAAGAGCCGCAGTAAACCCGCTGGAGGGGTTAGAGTGCTCGGTTGCTTCAGCTGTATCCTACTCTTGGCGACCCCATGGACTGTAGCCCACCAGGCTCCTCTAGTCTAAGGGGCTCTCCAGGCAAGAATACTGGAGCGGGTGGCCATGCCCCGCTCCAAAGGATCTTCTCCACCCACGGATTGAACCTGCGTCTCTTACATCTCCTGCATTGGCAGGCGGGCTCTTTATTACTAGCGCCACCTGGGAAACCCTGAGGGGCGGGCACTACCTGCCAACGGGGACAAAAGGGCACAGGTGCCTGGGAGTCAACCCACAGCGTCTGCCGCCGTAACCCGAGCCCAGCGGGGTCAAACGCCTTGCCCAAGGCCACGCAGACTGTTGACAAAAAGCTGGGAGGAGAATGCAGGCCTTTCGCAGGCGAGACATGGCCCTCGTCCGCACCTGCACGGGAAGCCTGCGAAGCTCCGTCCCTAATTTCCCGGGCTCTGTGGCCTCAGGGTCACTCAGGAGGAAACTCCTGTCCCTCGTCCCTCCGCACTAATCCAGCCCGAGGACAATATAAACTAATTGCCTACAGATTAATTCACTCCAGCCAGCTAATGCTCCAGGCTTACTAGTACCCTCAGCCGGCGGAAGCACGCGGGATGCCGGGAAGGCGGAGGACGGCCGACTTCCGGCTGCAAAGGCCGCCGGGTAGGGGCTTAAGCTGGGTGGCTGCGTGGCTGGGTGGCGGGTCGAGAATTCTGATTTCTCAGTCTAGGGCCCGAGGGCATGTGCGTACTCGCGGTGGGGGGCGAGCCCTCCGCGTCTCGAAACCCCTGCTAGCGGCCCTGGTCCTGGACGAGCCCGAAATACAAGTAAAAGCGCCTCCATGATCCAGGAGCCCAGCAGTGGCTGCGGACCCCAGGGACCTCTGGCCTGAGCTGCCGATCAGATTGTGTCTGGCGCCCCCTGGTGGCCGTTTGGGGGACTGCAGCCCGGTTTTCTGCTTCCCACGGAGCCGCATCCCTCCTCCCGCCTTTGTTACCCCGCACGGTGGAGGAAGTAAAATACACACGCTCACTCTTGGACTGCGCGGAGATCAAAGGAGTCCATCCTAAAGGAAGTCAACCCTGACTGTTCATTGGAAGGCCTGATGCTGAAGCAGAAGCTCCAGTACTGTGGCCACCTGACGCGAACAGCTGACTCATTGGAAAAGACCCTGATATTGAGAAAAATTGAAGGCAGGAGGAGAAGGGGGCCACAGAGGATGAGATGATTGGATGACATCATTGACTCAATGGGCATGAATTTGAGCAAACTCTGGGAGGTGGTGAAGGACAGGGAGGCATGGCATGCTGCAGTCCACGGGGTCACAAAGAGTCGGACGCGACTGAAAGACTGAACAATAAAACAAAAAATGGGAGGAGAGAATATGTTGAGTTTTGCAAGCTGGGTGTGCAGTACAGTCTTTTATCTTTTAAAACTCATTGTTAAAAATTACATTATAGGGATTTCCCCGCTGTGGACTAGTTTAGTGGTTGAGGATCCACCTTCCAAGGCAGGAGAAGGGGTTGCAGTTTCCATTACTGGTCAGGGAACTTAGATCCCACATGCCAGGTGGCAACTAAGCCTGGTCACTGCAACTACTGAGCCCGAGCTCTCTAGAGCCTGTGCTCCACTACAAGAGAAGCCCTCACACAGCAACAAAGACCCAGCACATTAAAAAAAAAAATTGCATTATATAAACTTACATTTAAATTATATTGACAAAAAGTAGCAAATAATCAAAAGTAATCACTTCTATTTATTTTGCTATTATCTGTGTTCTTGAGGTTTTTGTATCTATTATATTCATGTGGTGGAAATACCAATGATGTGCTTCTGCACGTTTACTTCTGACTCCATCTTCAGTGACCACCTTAGTCTAACATCAGCCATAAAGGGAGTATTTACCCCACAGAAATTGGTAAACTCTAGAAATCAGTCCCCACAGCCCCCCTACTTCCCATGGGGGTCAAACATTCATCAACACACCACTTTGGTTAGACAAAGGTGGAGTGGACAGAGAACAAGCCCCACGTCTTTTGGGGTGTGTGTGTGTGTGTGTCTGTGTGTGTGTGTCTGTGTGTGTGTGTGGTGGGGTGGGCAGCATAGGAACATAATTGCTTTCCTCTTTATTAAGGCCCAGCACAGGTCCTGACCCTGGTACTCAATGAGTGAGGAAGGGAGGGAGAGAGAAAATTACCTGCTAAACTGGGCTCTGTCCATTTTCTTAAGATCAGCTTGTCCAACCTCAACTGTACCTCTCAACTGACCTTTTTCCAGGTGACCTAACAGTGCTCACTGCGTGGTGTGCAAGGCCTTGAATGCCAACACTTCAAGTAGTTTCCCTGGTGAAGGTCAGCCAGGGAAGGATTTTGAGTTGGGGGTGATAGAATTCAAATTTTACTTTGGGATGAGAATTGGGCCTGTGCGCAGCACAGGTTGAAGAGAGGAAGGAATAGGATCCAGGAAACCAGCCTGTTCATTCAAGACTTGGTTCAGCACTCAGGGCCTGTGTAGGGGGGCAAGGCTGTGGAAAACAGCGTGGATCACGATCCACAGCCCCGGGGAGTCAAGAGACAGTAAACGGACAAATACTACGAGTGTGATAAGCGCATTGGAAAAAGCAGGTACAGCTGCCAACGGGTGACTCATTCTTCCTGCACTTGATCTTAGCCAAAAGGCCAAGAAGCAATTGACTCATTCTTTCTGGAAGAGGCAGGGAAGCTATGACCCAACCCGGACAAGTGGGGCTTGCAGCTGTCAAAAGAAGAGGGGCGGGTCCCAGGCTGAGAACCGCTCAGGCAAAGGCCTGGGTCTGTAGAGGGCCTTGGAGATCTGGCTGGAAGAGGAGCGCTGAGGGGAGGGAGATGGGTCTGGAGACATGGTGTTCCCACAGCCAAGGCTAAGCAGCAGCCGTCAGCATGGGGGCACAAAGCCGGTCCTGACCGAGGGTCTGGGGGTGTTCCCTGTATTCTCCTGTCCTGATCTGTGTCTGCAGCAGCACGCAGTCCCAGCTACATCTCCTACCTCCTTCTGTGATCCAGCCAGAAGGAATTCTGACTCAGAGTGTGGCTGAAGGTTCCTGACTCCATACCTGGCCCACGCTGCCTGTCAGAAGCTCTTTTCAAACACACTTGTTTTCTCTCTGTCTCTGTCTGTCTGTCTCTCTCTCACATACACACACACCCTCCATTTTGGAAACTTTATGCAAATTTATCATTTAGCTGGGTGTCTGGATTCAAAGTCAGTCCCCTGAAGATATTTTTAAAAAAGAATTTAGGGACTTCCTTGTTGGTCCAGTGGCTAAGACTCTGCACTTCCCAGACAAGGGGCCTGGGTTGATCCCTGGTCAGGGAACTGGATCCCACACACCATAACCAGGAGTTTGCATGCTGCATCTAAAGATCCCAAGTGCCGCACCTGACAAAACACAGCCAAATAAACTGCTAAGTATCAACGTAAGAATAAAGAAAAAAATGGGCAAAGGACCTGAGTCACTAGTTTTCCAAAGAAGACACATGATTTCCAACAGGTATATGAAAAGATACTTGGCATCCCTAATCATTAAGAAAATTCAAATCAGAATCACAATAAAAAAGAAAAAAACACACTTGAGATATCACCTCACACCTGTTAGAATGGCTAATACATATGGCTTTTGGAATCTTAGTTCCCTGACCAGGGATCAAACCCAGGCCTACAGCAGTGAAAGCACAAAGTCCCTGAGGCTGGCTAATATTAGTATTAAAAAGACAAGAGCTAACAGGTATTGGGTAGGGTGTATGGAGAAAAGTGAGCGCTTGTTCCTTGTTGGTGGGAATATAAGTTGATATAGACATGACAAAAACAGTATGGAGGTTTATCATAAAACTAAAAATGCTCTTACCTTATGTTTCAGCAATTCAACTTCTGGGCAACTTTGAAATCGGTATTTCAAAGATATTTGCACTCCTCTGTTAATTGCAACACTATTCACAGTAGCCAAGGTATGGAAACAACCCATGTCCCTCAGTGGATGAGCGGATAAAGAAAATGTGGTGTAAATATATGGGGGAACATTAAGCCATAAAAAGATGGAAATCTTGGATTTCCCTAGTGGCCCAGTGGCTGAGACTCTGTGCTCCCAATGCAAGGGGCATAGGTTCAATCCCCAGTATGGCAATTAAGGTCCCACATGCCTCACAGCACAGCCAAAAAAAATATCGTTTTTAATTATAAAAAAGAGGCGGGAATCCTGCCATTTGGGACAACGTGGATGAACCTGGAGGACATTGTGCCCAGTGAAATAAGCCAGGCACAGAAACACAAATACTGTACAACCTCACTTCTACATGGAACCTAAAAAGCCGGACTCAGAGAAACAGGGAGTACAGTGGTGGTTGGCAAGGGCTGGGAGGTGGGGGGAATGAGGAGATGCTGGTCAAAGGGCACAAACTTCTGATTATAAGATTGATAAGTTCTGACTTCCCTGGTGACTCAGCGGTTAAGAGTCCACCTGCCACTGCTGGGGACCCGGGTTTGATCCCTGGTCCAGGAGGATAGCCCATGCCACAGAGCAACTAAGCTCGTGCGCCACAACCACTGAATCTGTGCTCCTGAGCCCGTGAGCCACAGCCACCAAGCCCACTAGAGGCCGTGCTCTGAAACAAGAAGCCACCGCAGCGAGGAGCCTGTGCAAAGCTACCAAGAGTAGCCCCTGCTTGCCGCAACGAGAGAAAGCCCCAGCACAGCACGAAGACTCCGTGCAGCTGAAAACGAATGTAAAAAAAAAGCCTGAAAAATGACAAGTTCTAGGGACTGAAGGTGCAGCATGTAAGTACAGTTAACGATACTGTATTGTGTACTCAAAATGTGCTAAGAGATTAAATATTAACTGTTCTTACCACAGGCAACACAGTGGTAAAGAATCCGCCTACGACGCCGGAGATGTGGGTTTGATCTCCGGGTCTGGAAGATCCCCTGGAGAAGGAAATGGTAATCCACTCCAGTGTTCTTGCCTGGAAGATTCCATAGACAGAGGAGCCTGGCGGGCTACAGTCTATGGGGTCGCAAAGAGTTGGACACGACAGAGTGGCTGAGCATGCATGCACATTCTCACCACACCCCACACCCCCCCACACACACAATGGTAACAGGTGATGGATGTGTTAATTAGCTTGAATGTGGTAACCATTTCACAATGTACACATGTATCAAATATCACATTGTACGCGTTAAATATGTACAGATTTTATTTGTTAATTATACTTCCATAAAGTGGGGTGAGTCAATAAATAAATACTGTCAAAGAGAAAGAAAGGAGAAACAAACCAGACGGTCGGGCAAAGGTTAATCTGTTTTGCATACTTTGAGAGGTTGGTTATGTAGCAGAGCAAAAGTCTACCCATTCTGTCCTGAGTAGGTTTCCTTGAGGTATCAGAGAAGACACGTTCAGTTATTTCTTGACTCTGGGGAAACCTTGAGAGGTTCGTGGTAGAGCACGGGTGATGAGACGCGCCTGTGTGACACCTGCCTTTGTCCCTCCTTAGCGCCTGCCTGGCTCATCCAGGTGTGCTCCGTTCCCCTCATCAGAATTTCTCCACCTTCATACGTCCTCCGTCGCCCAGTCATTATCCAACTCTTTTGTGACCTCATGGATGGCAGCCCTCCAAGCTCCTCTGTGGAATTTCTCAGGCAAGAATACTGGAGTAGATGGCCATTTCCTACTCCAGGAAATCTTCCCAACCCAGGGATCAAACCCGTGTCTCCTGTGTCTCCTGCCTTGACAGGCAGATTCTTTACCACTGAGCCACCTGGAAAGCCCGAATTTCTCCACAACCCCTTCAAAGCAGGCTCCTACAGCACCACGCTTGACAGAGGCTATTTTGAAGTGGAGTGATTAGTTGGTGCCAGTTCAGAAGAACAGTTTTGTGGCAATATTTGAGCCCCTGAATACCAAACACTGGGGAGGGGCAGAATGATCTGAAAACTATCACAAGTATTGTGCAAACATATCCTGCATTCAATTTTTCAGTCAACCCAGGCCTCTTGTGGGGGGTAAATGTCAAGGATCAGACGGGTCAACCATCAATCTTCAAGTGGCTTCTAAAAATGGATGGGCTGTTTTATCTGGGTAAGAGTCAGGAATAAATTACAGAGACCCTCATTTGTTTAATTAATTAATTAAGGGCTGTGTTGGGTCTTGTTGCTTCGCACAGACATTCTCCAGCTACAGCAAGCAGGGGCTGCTCGTCGTTGTGGTACTTGGGCTTCTGGTTTCGGTGGTTTCCCTCGTTGCAAAGCACAGGCTGTAGGTGAGAGGACTTCAGCAGTTGTGACACACAGACTCAGTGGCTGTGGTCCCCGGGCTTCGTTGCTCTGCAGCATGTGGAAACTTCCTGGACCAGGGCTCAAACCCATGCCCCCTGCACTGGCCGGTGAATTCTTATTCACTGCCACCAGGGAGGTCCCCGTATTTGTTTATTATTTATTTTTGGCTGCACCTCTTTGCTTGTCGTATTTTATTTCCCAGACCAGGGATCAAACTTGCATCCTCTGCATGGGAAGGCAGACGCTTAACCACTAGACCACGAGGGAAGTCACTTTAAAGACTTGTTCCATTGTCTTCTGCTACTGCTACTGCTAAGCTGGAGAAGGCAATGGCACCCCACTCCAGGACTCTTGCCTGGAAAATCCTATGGATGGAGGAGCCTGGTAGGCTGCAGTCCGTGGGGTCGCACAGAGTCGGACACAGAACGTGTCCATTGTCTTCTGGCCTCCATTAGTTATGCTGAGAAGTCAGCAAATTCTACAAACTTGAACTGAAAGGGATAGTTCTTTAGATTCCCAACTTTCTACAGACAAGAAGCAAGTTGGCAGAGAAAACTATTCAGTTATAGACATGAACCATGTCTTATGGGAAAGCACAGATGATTCAGAGGCTAAGAGTCACGAAGAACGTCTCTCCAGACTCTGGACAATTAAGCACTCCTGCTCCTGAGCAGGAGGGGGCAGCACGTTGCTTAGGGAGATTACAGAAATGCTGTGGACCCGTCCTTGCTGTGAGTGGGTTATCTTTGGTGGTCATCCTGTCCCTTCCTCACCCCTGCATGTTGGGTGGGCAGGGTGACCTCTCTGGTTCACAGTTCTTCAGATCAAGAGGAATTATGCCCAAGAAGCCTCGAGTGCATGTGAATCTAGTTTAGTTGACAAGACCCTGGACCTCAAGGCTGGCTGATGCCATAATGGGATGGGACTTTAGGGGGTATGGCCAAGTCTTATAGTGTACTATGTTTGTTTCCTTTCTTAATTTTTCCCCGTAAAGTTGATAATCGCCTTTGTTGCTGTTGATTTCCTTTGTACCTACCCACACTGTATGACTCTCCACCAGAGCAATCTCATTAAGGAACATATATCATTTCATTTCCCTCCCTTCTTTTTAATCCCACCTTGATACACCTATTTTCCTTTTTCTGGGATACTTGCTCTCTGGGTAGCACTGTCATTCTGGGATGTCCCTTTAACTACCATCTTGGGATTCCATTTGTCTTTCTCCTGGTTGGGGTTCCCTGTCCTGTGTCTCACGTCTTCCTCTTTCTTGGCTTACATTCTCCAGATGTTTCATCTGATTGAAAAGATAGCGCAATGGCAGAGGGCACGATGAAGACACTGTGACAATGTCAGCATTCCTGTCCCCTTTGTCACAGTGTTCGTGCATGAAGACCGCCCCCTCTGCTTGGGGCACCGCTGCCGTTCTGGAGTCTCCCTTCACCAGCATCCCACAGACTCCCTTCTCCTTCTTCCGAGTTTGATCTGTTTTCTACAGCCCACATTTGCTGCTTTTTTGGTTTAATTTTTCTTTAGTCAGAGAACATCTTCCCCAACCCCCACCCCTGCCCGTGGCTTCCCAAGAATCGTGCCTGGGGGATAAAATTTTCTGAGACTTTCCATGTTTCAAAATGTCTATTTCACTCTCACACTGGTGTCAGTGTGCTGGTTATCACTTCTTGCTGAACTGTTTCCTTCCCTTCTCCTTTCTGCTAACACACTCTGTGCTGTGGCCACATAGTAGCCATATCACCAGCCTGGGCAAGTTGTGAGACAGTTACTGTCCTTTCCTGGGCTTGTTCACGTTGGATGGGACAGAGGAGGGCTCCAGCCTTCTTCACTGGCATCCCTTGAGGAAGAGACTGCAGTGTGCCTGGTTCCAGGAGTCACCTTGGAGACTGGAGAACCAAGTCACCACCTGGGCGCTAGAAGGAAGGCCATCTGTCCACCGGGTCCTGAAGCTTGTCTCTCTGCTGGAGCATCACAGGAAGGTCCCACGAACTGGCCCACGAACCAGAAGCAGAGGTCCCATGAATACCTGTTGGGCTTCAAGAGTGTCAGCTGGCTTCCTGTCATCTCCTTTGGAAAGAAATCCAACTGACTACAGAATCCCTCCTAGATGGTCACTGCTGAACATTCTGCGAACTTTTCTTTCAGAGGTTGTTGCTGTTGTTTTAAACTATAAATTTTCAGTTATTATACTTCCTAAAAATCTTTATACCCATTCTTTTAAAATGTCCCCTTATATCATGAGCATTTTCTACATTTACCCATTCTCCATGAAAGTGTGATTTTTAAAAATTATATTGAAAAGCTGTTTTAGTTACCAATGTCCAAACAAGGTTTTGTTTTTGCAGTTCTAAGTGAGCTGACCACTGACATCTTCATGCTTTTTCTGTATTTAAGATTTTCTTCTTAGAATAGACTTTCAGTGATGAATTCACTGAGTCAGAGGGAATAACTATTTTAAAAAGTTGAAGCAAACACTAACAAACTGATTTACAAACGGGCTGGGCCAGTTATATGCCCACCAGCTGGCACATTGCCCCATAGCCTCGACTAACAGCATTCCACCAAGGCTGAGATAACTCCACACATCTCCTTGCTGTAGCTTTGATTTGCATTTCTTTAATTACTGAGGCTGAATATTTCTCAGTAAGTCTATTAGCCAAATTGGTTTCCTCTTCCAAGACTTGTCTGTGTCCTTCATTCATTTTGTCTTTAGGGGTCCAGGCTTTGCCTGATCAATTTCTTAAGCGCTCTGGACAATAATGTTGTCAGCATTTGGCCACATTTCCTGCAAATATTTTTCCTATTGTTTGCTTTTTAATTTTTTTAAATTTTAAAAACTGTTGTTTTGGTTTTTTTTTTCAGGCTGCACCATGTGGCTTGTGAGTTCACTGTTCCCCAGACGGATCAAACACTGACCCTCTGCACTGGGAACACAGAATCTTAACCACTAGACAACTAGGGAAGTCTCTGCTTTTTTATTTTGAAGCCAGCTTTGCTTGTGTTTTTTTAGTTTTTGGCCACCTCTCTATTATGCTGTCTACTGTGACTTCTTTTTTTTTTTTGCCACACAGCATGTGGGATATTAGTTCCCAGTGAAAGTCTCCCAGTCATGTCTGACTCTTTGCCACCCCAAGGACTGTCAGTCTCCTCTGTCCATGGAATTCTTCAGGAAAGAATACTGGAGTGCGTAGCCACTATCAAACCCATGCCCCCTGCATTGCAAGCTCTGAGTTTTAACCGCTGGACCCTCAGGGAGGTCCCTACCGTGACTTCTAACATTAGAAAACATGCTCCCTGAAGGAGTTGGTAGATAGCCACTTCTTTTTTTTTTTTAAGGAGGAATTGATAAAACAGAATCAAGTCTCTGAATCCTTCTGGATTCCAGTTCTCCTTTGTTTGGTGGAGGGAATGAGAAAGAGGCCTGGCTTCCTGCTCACCCTGCAGCCCCCATCCCAGCTCCCTGCCTGGTGGGGGCGTCACCGGCCCCAGGCCCACAGGTGTCCAGGGGGACACGAGCTGCTTCTCTAGGCACTGGAGTCACTGGGAGCCCAACTTTCCCTGCGTCCCCGCTGTCTGATCACTTCTGACTTTTGTTGCTTGGTTTATTTCAAGGCACAGCCTTCTTAGAATTGGCTTTGAAAAAAAAAAAAAAAACAAAAACGAAGAAGGATGCCCTAGAGGCAGTGTTGGCCCAGAAGAATTCTGAGAGGCCTCTGAAATCCAGGGAATCGACCATCAGGTGCTGGAGGAATGTCGCCGTCCTGACCTTCTGAAACTTTCCCGTTTGCGATTAGACATTTTCAGCTTCATTCTGTCTCGCCGAACCCTCCACACCGTTCACCTGGATGTTCCCCGGCACGGGACAGCGCTGGGCCCCCAGCGTGCGCACAGAACACTTGTGCAATGAGCCCCAGTGAGTCTGGGCCCGGCTTCCACACTCCCCCCTCCCCAGGGAGCACAGGACGCAGCGCCGAGGGGGCCGCGGCGGAGGCGGGGAGAGAGGGGGCGTGTGTGACAGGCCCCAACTGCGGGTGACGCCCCCTTCCCCTCGCAGGGCTGCTGGAGAAGGGAGGGGAGCAGGAGAGGGGCAGGGGCCGGACTGGGAGGAAGGGGACAGCGAGGAGCGGAGGGAGCCCCCCCAAGGCCTGGCTCTGCCCGGCCGCCCGGCCATCGGAGGGCAGGACTGTGCGGACCCGGCGCTCCAGGGCCGGGGGGCGGGGGACGGGGAGGGGGCGGCCGGCCTCGGCCCCTGCGCCCCCCGGGGTGTGCCGCACCCTCTGCGCAGGCCGGGAGGCTGAGGCCGGGCTCTGCCTGTGCTCCAGCGCTCCCCACGCCAGGCTTGGGGTCTGGGGTCTGCCGGACCTGGTCCCCGGCCCTGGCACCAAGCCGAACCCAGACCAGAGCCTCTGACATCAGCCCTGTGCCCCAGATAACTTCCTCCCGGAGCCGCTTCCGCGGCGGCTGCACGTCCCCAACCCGGCCTGCCACGCCCGGGGCAGGAACACGGTATGGTCAACCAGCCCTGCCTTCCCAGAACCAGCTTCGGCCCCGCCCACCCGGCCCTCGGTTCCGGGAAGCCCCCCCACTGCCCCCACCCTCCGGCTGGGGTAGGAGGGTGCCGCCGGCAGGTGGTCGTGGCCTCCTTGGGAGTCCTGGAACTGCTGGGACCCAGTCCCTGGACGGAGGGCCGGCTAGGGCGCTGATGTCGGTTGGGGACCCCCACTCCAGACTCCTTCCCTGCCCCACTTTGTTCCATAAGCACAGGGGACCGGGACTTTTTGTGCCCATCCCCCACAAAAGTGTAAAACCCAGTCCTGGACTCTGTTTCATTCACTGATGTGGGGTACATTGTGTGTGTGTGTGTGTGTGTGTGTGTGTGTGTGAGTGTGCGAACGCACGCGCACTCTTGGGTTCAGTCATACCAGACTCTTGGTGACCCTATGGACTGTGTGTGTGTGTGTGTGTGTCCGCGTGTGCGCAGATGCCTGTGAGCTCAGTCATGCCCAACTCTTTGTGACCCTATGGACCGTAGCCTGCCAGGCTCCTCTGTCCATGGAATTTTCCGGGCAAGAATCCGGGAGCGGGTTGCCATTTCCTTCTCCAGGGATCTTCCTTCAGGAATCAAATCGGCAGCTCTGTGTCTCCTGCTTTGGAAGACAGGTTCTTCACCACCAGTGTCACCTGGGAAGTAGAGAATCAATACGAATGAATGAACAAATGAAATCAATGAATGAATGAAACAGGGAGGCTCTCATGGGCGGACGGCAGTGAGTTAATGTGGGGCCTGTGGTCGGTTGGGGGATGTGGTCAGCCAGGGTAGGGGTAGAACTCCAGGCCACAAGCAGCCTGAATAGGGCCTATGCACCCTGGCCTCAAACCCTTGGGTGAGGGTTCTGGCCCCTTGGGGTTCAGGGCCAGGTCATGGAGGAACCAGAGTTCTGGGGTGCCTCCTTCCTGTCGAGAGGAACTGGGCTGGCCAGGCTGACAGGTCCAGCAGCATAGCCGAGCTGACACTCATCTGCAGCATATAACCCACTTCATGGAGCCCCGAACGTCGTGCTCGAGCACTCGCGACTCCTGCCACCGCTGTCTCCTGCCCGGCGGGCACTCCAGCCAGGCCGAGACCATGAGGCAGGTGCCAGCCGTGGCTCTGCTCCTGCTGTTGCTGCGGTCCGGTGAGTCCTACAGATCGCAGGAGAGTCCTACAGGTCCTACAGGTCTGTCCTGTTGGCAGCTGTAGCCCAGTCCCCACTCCCTGGCCAGGCTGGGGGCTGCAGCACTGGCCTCCTCTTCTCGCAGGAGGAAGGTTCCAGACATCCCACCTGGGGGAGTGAAGTGGGGAAGGCAGCGTGGGTGCAGGCCTGCGAGCGCCCTGAGGCGGTGACCCGGGCAGGATCCACCCCCACCCGCACCCCCACCCTTGTTCCCGCTGCCTCGAGTGAGCAGGGCCAAGTTCTGGGCTTGGCATTCCGCTTCCTCTCATCTTGGTCTCTCCAAGGCACAAACACAGGGCTGCCTGGGTGCAGGATCTGAACTCAAGACTGCTGGCCTCTAGCCCAGGGCCAGCATCCGCAGGGCCAGGAAGGGTGGCCGAGCACGGCCTGAGCCAGTGAGCCACAGAAGGCCAGGGGCGCTCAGCAGGACACGGGGCAGGGGTGCAGGTGGGAAGGGGCGGGGGGCGGCTCCTGCACCCTGGCCCCTCTCCCAGGCCCCAGTAAGGGTGAGCAGGTGTCAGCCAGGGGCCCCACCTGCCAGGCCCCTCCCAGCCGGGCAGGCTGCTCTCTGCTGGAGAAACTCTCCTGCATTCCTGGGCCCGCCTGGCCTGCCCAGCCACCTCCTCACTTCCGTGTCCTCAAGTCACCTCGCAGGGCCCGGCTGTCAGCCTGGGCTGCAGCCCTGCCAGGGCTCCAGGCTTCCCACCGGGGAGGAGGCACCTTGGTGGGGAGACCCCAGACTCCTTGGGCTCCACAGGGACCCCCAGGCCTCGCGCCCTGCCTTCCTCCCCTGGCACCAGGATAGCAGCGTTCTTTGAGGGAGCTCTTCTTTGCCAGGGTGTGTAACCCTGTGATTGCTCCTGGTGGGTGGAGTAATCGAGGTCATTGCCAAAGTGCAAACAGCGGCCTGCACTTGGCTCTCCAACAGCTGACACCAGAGGCCTGAACTCCTTCAGCACCATCCTGGCCTCTCATCTCTGGCTGTTCTCTCCTAAAGCCTTGGGTCTCTCCTGCCTCCACAAGCAACCAGATACAGGAGCAGAAGGGCCCTGGAACCAGAAGAGGGGCCTGACACCCTGCTGGCTTACCCAGCCCTAACAGGACGCCCACCCTGCCCAGCCTAGGTCTCCACATCGCTCTTCCTCAGGCAGTCCTGCTCCCACTGTCCCGCTTATATATTCTCTGGGCTCAGGCTCCCAGGATGCGGGCCCTGCTTCCGCAGAGATCCTGAGCTCATGGGTGAGATGAGATGACAATTTCACCCCCAGGGCTAGGTGGGCAGAGCTCTGTGGGGCCAAGTGGGAAGACAGAAAGCTCAGCAAAGGGAGCCAGGCTGCCCAGACAGTACAATCAAGGAGGGCTGCCTGGAGGAGGGGGAGGAATTTCAGTTAGGTTTAGCACTCTGGATTAGGATCTGGATTAGCACTCTCTAGAATCTGGATTTAGACCCAGGAGGAAAGGGGTGCTGTGGACAAACATTCACAGGCAGGAAAAGTGAAGTCAAGGTCGCTTAGTCAGGTCTGATTCTTTGTGACCCCAGGGACTGTAGACTGCCAGGCTCCTCTGTCCGTAGAATTCTCCAGGAAAGAATACTGGAGTGGATAGCCATTCCCTTCTCCAGGGGATCTTCCCAACCCAGTGCTCAAACCTGGTTCTCCTTCATCACAGATGGATTCTTTACCATCTGAGCCACCAGGGGAGCCTCAGAGGCCAGGGGCTCAGTCCAAACAAGAAGCCGAGGTGCATCAGGCTGGGGTGCAGAAGCCTGCAGAGCCTCAACAAGAGGGTCTGCCAGGCAGGGTGCGAGTGCCCTTGATCCCAGGCGTGGACAGTGGATCCACATACTCGTACAGGAGCGGGGATGGCTGTGGGGAGAACCTGGGCAAGGCTCTGGGAAAGTCCCATGGGGAGGGAAAAAGCTGGCCAGGGCATTTCAGCTTTGTGCAAGAAGCAAGAGCGCAGGGTCTGGGGTTATCAATCTGACTGTGAAGAAGGCTGAGCGCCGAAGAATTAATGCTTTTGAGCTGTGGTGTTGGAGAAGACTCTTGAGAGTCCCTTGGACTGCAAAGAGATCCAACCAGTCCATTCTGAAGATCAGCCCTGGGATTTCCTTGGAGGGAATGATGCTGAAGCTGAAACTCCAGTACTTTGGCCACCTCATGCGAAGAGTTGACTCATTGGAAAAGACTCTGATGCTGGGAGGGATTGGGGGCAGGAGGAAAAGAGGACGACAGAGGATGAGATGGCTGGATGGCATCACTGACTCGATGGACATGAGTCTGAGTGAACTCCGGAGTTGGTGATGGACAGGAAGGCCTGGCGTGCTGCGATTCATGGGGTCGCAGAGAGTCAGACACGACCGAGCAACTGAACTGAACTGAAATCAGATTATACTAAGACGGGAGGCTGGAGGGAATGCCCACCTGGGGCACGCGTGCATTTTTAAAGAGCCCCTTGTTGACACAGTCAGTGTCTGGGCAGATGTCCTGCTGGCCTGGGCTGACTGCCCTCACCCCCACGTGTCTGTTGGCGCCTCTACCTGGAAAAGTGGCCGGTCCTGCCTGTGCCTGCCTGCTCCTCTTGACCCATGCTCAGCACCCTCTGCAACTGCTTCACTGTCCACCCCCCCCCCCCAGCACTGGGGAGTGTGCCCCTCAGCTGGAAGAATAGGGTCCTGTCAAAACCCACAGGGTCACAGAGGGGTGTGGCTCAGCCCGGCCATTTCCTGCCCGGCCGCAGGGGCCCCTCAGCCGCCTGGGACTGGTTACTGAGAGGGGCTGGAGTGTCGGGGGAGTGTGAAGTGGGGAGAGGCTGTCCTGACCCCCCAAGCTCGGATCAGATCCGCCCCAGTGACCAGATCCACAAGCAGGGCTCTCGTACGGGGCGGGCTACCTGGAGCTGCACTGGTCGAGACTGTCGGCCTGGCTGGGGTCTCTGAGCTGGGGTGGAGGGGCCTGTCAAGGCCAAGAGGCGGGCCCTGTGCCTTGTCCAAAGACTGGGGGACAGTGGTCCCAGGGAGAGGGGTCCACTTCCAAAGAGTGCCCCCGGCCCTCCCACCACCCCTGCTGTCCCTCACACAGGCAGGGGTGCTGGGGCCGCCTGTGAGCTTGCTGGAACGCCCGAGAGAGGGGCTGGCGCCTGGGACTTTGGGATCTTAGGAGGACTGACCCACGACCACCGGCTGGCCTTTCTACTCCCCTGAGACGAGCGAGACCCAAGCGGCTGGGCAGGCGGTTGGATGTGGAGCCTCGCTCACTCTGTCTGGCCCCTTATCCCAGCCAGCCCTAGGCTGGAGGAGGGGGTTGCGGGGGGAGGCCCCACAGCCCCGGGGTGGAAGGCCAGATCCTCAGCAGAGCTTCCAGACGAGGACGAGTGTGGGGTGTGGAGGGAAAGCCCTAGTGGGGTCCCAAAGGAGCCCTCTTGCCCCAAGTGGGAGGGTCAAGCTCTGACGGAGTCCCCTCCCTGGCCTCTCTGATTGGTCCTCGTGTGGCAGGGTGCCTGTCTTTCCTTGCAGGTGAGCCCTGGCCCACAGCCCGGCCTGTGCACACTGTGGGGGCAGGACCTGCAGCTGAAGGCTGCTAGCCTCTCCTGCCAGGTCCCCGGTGGACAGTCCTGTGGAGTCTGCAGGAAGCTGGGTGTGCAGCAGGGGACAGGCTAAGGACCCGCAGAGGACCTTAGAGGTCCAAGCAGAGGACCGCAGCTTGGGCAAAGTTGGCTGATCACCCTCTTTTTTCTCATTTTCAGGAACTCAGGGGGGCGAGGCACTAAATGGTAAGGATCCAAGGATTTTGGGTAGGGGGACAGGAATGGGCTTGGCTGAGATCTCCGAGACTGGCCAGGACCCCCATCCCCAGTGAGACCCATAATGAATGGGCCCGGGACAGGAATCCCACAGTGGGGAAAACTGGGGAGCCTAGACAGGAATTTGGGGTGGAAGGGGAAGGTCCGGGGGCCCATTTGTCAGGCTGGAAAGTGAAGTCACTCAGTCGTGTCTGACTCTTTGCGACCCCATGGACTGTAGACTACCAGGCTCTTCTGTCCATGGGATTCTCCAGGCAAGAGTACTGGAGTGGGCTGCTATTTCCTTCTCCAGAGGATCTTCCCGACCCAGGGATTGAACCTGGGTCTCCCGCATTGTAGGCAGACGCTTTACCGTCTGGCCGGGGGGTGGGGTAAGACCTTTACCCGTGTTATCTCACCCCCACCGCCCAGAAGGTCAGGTGTCACAGGTGAGGGGCAAGGGGCCCACAGCCTGCGTCAGAGGCTGACTGATGCCCAGGCTTCCGATTTAGGCCTAAGGTCCCAGAGCGGGTCAGGGGCAGGAAAGCGAAGTGAACAGGATAGGAAGGCTTGAGTGTGGTTTTTGGGGTGGGAATCAGAGCTGGGGGATGGGCGCCCCCCCCAGCCCCGCCCCGGCTCTGTTCCCCCAGCCTGCGGGCGCCCGCGGATGCTGAATCGGATGGTGGGCGGGCAGAACGCCTTGGAGGGAGAGTGGCCTTGGCAGGTCAGCATTCAGCGAAACGGAAGCCACTTCTGCGGGGGCAGCCTCATCACGGACCGGTGGGTCCTCACCGCCGCGCACTGCTTCTCCAAGTGAGTCGGCCGCGCCGGGCACTCGGCTCCCTGCCCTCCGCCGATGGGCCAGGGGCACAGATCGTGCGACGGAACCGCGCCCTCTCCGCTCGCCTCCCGCAAACGCCGGGCTTCAGCACCGCGGACAGCGCCGGCCCGCGGACAGTGGCCGTGCGGGGCGCCCTGGCCGAGCCCCCACGGCCCGAGAGAGGCTGCGTCTGCGTCATCTGAGCCTTCTTTGCCAGGGCTCCCTTTGGGTCCAGCCTCGGGGCCAGCTTCCAGCAGCAGCCCCCGCTTCCGGCCTCTCGTTGCCCCCAGCCCAGCTGGGCGCGATCCATTCCCCCCCCGGGGGCTCACAGTGAGGTGCTTCCGCCAGACGGGCCGCCCCTGCTGCTGGCCGCAGGGTCCTCCCGTTGCCTGCCTCTCTTCCTCGTCTCCTCCCACACCTCAAATCCAGACGCTCCCTTTCTGGTCGGGGCTCTGGGCACAGGTGGACGAGGCAGAACGGCCATTCCTCCTCCTCACGCTGAGGTCACCTACACTGCCCCTAACCAAGGGCCCGGCCACCCAACCCTGCCTCCACGCCGTGACCTGCCTGGTCCGGGGCCTTCAGGGCTGCCCAGGCATCTCAGCTCTCGCCACACCACAGCTCTTGCAATTCTAAAACCTCACATCTCGAGTTCAGAAATCCAGGCTCAGAGGGAGCAAGTCACTTGCCTCAGGCTGGACCCTGGTGGGTGATCATCTTCGACCCCCACAGACAGCCTTTCAGGTGGGGACTGTTACTGTCCCCACTTTACAGACAAGGAAACGGAGTCACAGAGAACTTGCTGGGTGACTTGCGCGAGGTGGCTGGGCTGGCCAGGGTGGAGCCGGGAATTTAAAGCTGCTTGGGGTTTACACCCTTTCCCACCTCATCCCGTAGTACACCCCCCTGGAGAGTGCACTCCGGAAGACAAAGTGTAGACTGAGCTGTCAGCACCCTGGGGAGCGGGGAGGAAGTCCAACTCCTCCCTACTTCTCATCCCCTTAACTTCCGCTGACGCCTCCCCGGCCGCCTCACACCAGGTTTCTACTCTCCCACCAGCACCTCTGAAACATCCCTGTACCAGGTTCTGCTGGGGGTGCTGCAGCTGGCGAGGCCAGGGCCACATGCCGTGTATGCCCGGGTGAAGCGGGTCGAGAGCAACCCCCAGTACCAAGGCATGGCCTCTAGCGCCGACGTGGCCCTGGTGGAGCTGGAGGCACCTGTGACCTTCACCAACTACATCCTCCCCGTGTGTGTGCCTGACCCCTCAGTCGTCTTTGAGTCGGGCATGAACTGCTGGGTCACCGGCTGGGGCAGCCCCAGTGAGCAAGGTACTGGGGGCAGGGCGGGGAGAGAAAGGGTGGCGGGCCTAGAGAAGGCAGCCTGGGGGCCACCCTGAACCAACCATCTTCTGTTCAAACTGCCACACGTGTGTTAGTCGCTCAGTCGTGTCCGACTCTCTGTGACCCCATGGACTGTAGCCCACCAGGCTCCTCTGTCCACGGGGTTCTCTAGGCAAGAATACTGGAGTGGGTAGCCATTCCCTTCTTCAGCGGATCTTCCCAACCCGGGGATCGAACCCTGGTCTCCTGCACTGCAGATAGATTCTTTACCGTCTGAGCCACCAGGAAGGTCCACAAGATCACTGCTCAAATGGGTGGAGTAGGTATGGGAAAGGGGCAGCAGACAGAGGAGGAGGGGCCACAGGGAACAGAAAGAGCCTGGCCTGGTGGGTGGGAGGTGGGAAGAAGGAACTCTGTCTCACAGACTCCAGCCAGAAGATCTAAAAACACAAGAGAAAAGCAGGTGGGACAGAGCTGCAGTTCTTGAGAACCAGGGCCTGGGGCCCCCGGTGAGACTGTCCCCTGAGCCACACCTGCTGTCTCCCCTCTGTAGACAGCCTGCCCAAACCCCGGACCCTGCAGAAGCTCGCCGTGCCCATCATCGACACGCCCAAGTGCAACCTGCTCTATAGCAAGGATGCGGAGTCCAGCTTCCAGCCCAGAACCATCAAGGACGACATGTTGTGCGCAGGCTTCGCGGAGGGCAAGAAGGACGCCTGCAAGGTAGGCACTGGGGTGGGGCGGGCCGAGGCTGAGCCCTGCTCCCTGGGCCCCAGGCGGAAACCAGCCCACCTGGGACAAGGGACAAGGCCCAGGAGGTGGGCCCACAGGGCCCAGACCAGAGCTATGCATTCAACCAGCCGGGAAAGTAGGTTCCTGGGTTCCGCCTGGGGGAGTCAGTCAGTGGGTCTGCAGTGGGACTCAGGAAGCTACATCTTCAAGACACTTCTCTGAGGTGATTCAGGGTGGGTAGTGTGGCAATGCTAGAGAAATAGGCACCCCAGGCTGGAAAGGAAGGACCGCGGGGGCGGGGGTGTCCTGGGCAGAGATGAGTGAAGGGCGGGAGACAGGCGCAGGCACTGAACCTTGCAGCTGTGGAGCCCGGCTCTTCGGCCTGCCTGCGCTGACACAGGCACCTCTGCTTCGGCCCCAGGGAGACTCCGGGGGCCCCCTGGTGTGCCTTGTGGGCCAGGTGTGGCTGCAGGCCGGGGTGATCAGCTGGGGCGAGGGCTGCGCCCGCCGCAACCGCCCAGGTGTCTACATCCGGCTCACCTCCCACCATGACTGGATTCACCGGATCATCCCAGAGCTGCAGTTCCAGCGGGCAGGGCCGGGCGGTGCCCAGAAGCGGGACCCTCGGAGCTGGCAGCCCCTCAGTCGGAACTCCGCACGCTGCCTGGCTGCCCGAGCCGTCCTGGTCCTCGCAGCCCTGCTCGCTTTGCTCTGAGCCTTGCTCGGGCCGGTGGGCAGTGGCCGCCCAGGTCCACGGTGTACATTTGTAAATAGCCCTCCAGTTCCCCCTCCTCTCCAGTTCCCACTTATTTTTATTTATGTTCACTCTCCAATAAAGACCCAACCTCAGGGCTGGCTGTCTGGACGTGGCCCCTCAGGGGCATGGCGTCTGGTGCTAGGGAGGGGTGTGGGGGCGAAGCTCCACACTGGAAGCTGGATGTCACCCAGCCCCACACGGGCAGCCTCCCCACCCCCCAACCTGTGTCCTTTTTCGCCAACCTGATTGTCACCATGTGTCACCAACGGGCACCCGGGGATGGCACTGGGGGCAGCGACCGACACTGGCAGGGGGGCCCAGCAGAGCTCTGGAGGAGGGGGCTCTGTGGGGCGTCAGGGAGCAACCCCCACTGCCTGTCGGACTCACCCAACAACGTCCCTTGGTGAGGCTGAGATGCTGTGCGGAGGCAGGGGCTGCTCCTGGTGCCCCAGGGCCCCTTGAACCCTGGCTTCCTTTCCTCCACGCCCTCCCTCCCTCCGTGTCAACCTCCTCACAGGTGAATCTGAAGTTTTGGGGGTGGGAGGCTGGAGTAGGGGTCCACACCAGCTGGGAGACCATTTATCTCCTGTGACCCTGGGCAGCACCTCCACCAGCCTCCCAGGTCAGGCCACAGTGTGGATGGTGAACTCGCCCAAGCATACGTCAGGCAAGGCTCCACAGCCACCTGGAAGCGTCCAGGGACCCTGCAGAACCAACAGCCCAGCCAGCTGAACCCCCCCAGACCCGGGGATGCAGGGGTGGGCAGAGCCCTCCTGGAGACCACACGCTGCCGGCCAGGCTTGGATGGTGTCACACAGAAGAGGGAGGCCCAGGCCATGATGAGGCTCGGAGGTCTGCGGGCCAGGCCCCCAGCAGACAGGCCTCGACAGCTCCCTGGGCCAGGACCGCCCCCTTCCCCCTTGCTCCACGTTTGGGATTCAGATTGTTTGCCGGAGCAGTTCATAGTTTCTGCGAGGACTCCTGGGGATTCCCTGCCCACAGCCCCCTGGCCCCAGTTCTGCTGCCCCTCCCGCCCCTTGTCCCACCAGCCACCCCATCCCACTCCCTCCCGGCCCAGGAATCCAGCAGGCGCAGAGCTGAGGCCCGCAGCTCGCTCCGAGCCCTTCACGGCCACGATGGTGAGGCTGTCCCCAGAGGCCGCCCCGGGTTCTCCGCCTGGCCTGTGTGTCCACTGCAGGCCTGCAGCCAGCCAGTCCACTCCCCGGTGTTGGCCGATTCCCGAAAGGCAGCGGCTTCTTGCCCTGCTCAGTGAACATGAGTGGACGAGAGTCCTGGGCCTTGCATGCTGCACACATATGCCCACACAACACACGTGCACCCATGCAGACACACACACCAGTTCCCATTCACGTGCACACGCACACACGTGCACACCCACACACAGAGGGACACACATGCAAGCGTGTGCGTGGGCCCAGCTGGCCTGGCCGGTGCTGGGGGAACGCAGGCCTGGCTGTTTACGGAGCGAACCAGTGAGCACTTAGCAGGCACCTGCTGCGGCCCGACCCTGGGGACGGAGGCAGGAACAAACACCGCGTTCCCGTCCGCTCCGCTCTGCCCAGGCGTGCTTCTGGCGGGCAGGGAGTGCTACCCGATGGCCCCGGGGAGTGGGCCGTCTGCGAGCTCCTTCTCCAGAGCAGACATGGGCTCCGAGGCCTCGGGGGAAGTGGGGTGGGGCAGCAGGTGCAACGAGGCCTGACGGGGAGGCGGTGGGAAGGCAGGGCTGTGGGCGTCCTGAGTACAGCCCCAGGGGCTGGGAGCAGGGGCTAGCCTGGGTCCTGGCGCCATGGAGAGGCCACCCTGCCCGGGGGAGTAGACTCCAGGTCCTGCCATGGTGGGGTCAGAAGAAGGTAGGGCGGCCCACCTGCCAGCTCCGTGGAAAGAGGCCGGGGCGGGGGGGGGCCACGTGGGGATCAGGGAGCACCAGGCTCCCCTTGGGTGTCCTGCCACCCCGTTTTCGCCTCCCCCTGCCTGCTATCCCAGCTTTCTGGATGCCCTGGGGTCTCCCTCATGCCACCAGCCTCCTGCCTCTGCCACAGGGCAGGGGTCTGCTCCGGGTCCAGTGGTTCTAGGGGAGGAGGGGCACAGATGTCAGGACAGCTGAGCACCCCAGGTACCGCCCCCCCCCCCCCCACCAGGCTGGGAGGGCGAGACTGCGGTCCTGGGTGGGCCCCAGGGGGTGGCCAGCATGCGACTCCAGGGCAGGTCCCCCATGACCTGGGCTCCCAAACACCGGCCCCACCCAGACCCAGGCAGACACTCAAGGAGGTGGGAGGGGAAGAGACTTTATTGACGCCGTTCACAGTGAGCTCACAGCTGTAAAGTGTGGGTGGCAGTGTGCCCCCAACTGCCCCACCCCGTCCTGAGGACCCAGCACAGGGGCCTCCGACCACAGGCCCCGGACTGGACCGCCATCTCCTCTTGGCCCTGTGCTCAGACAGGAGACGGGCATGAGCTGCGAGACCAGCTGCTCTGCGGCGTCTCCAAGCGCCCGTCGGGCAGAGGGGCCTGGAGGCAGGTCCAGCGTTGCTCTTGACCTCAGGGAGCTGGGAGATGCCAGGTTTAGTCCTTGCAGAAAGCAAACTCCTTGGAGAATCTGAAGTCCTCCCCATGTGCCCCGCTGTACAGGGCACGCCTGGAGCCCCACTCCCACCCCTGACAGGGAATTCCCACTTGAGCCAAGCGGGCGCTGGAAACACAACAGATCAGCTGGTGAGACCAGCCTCGCAGGGTCACAGACGTCCTAGCCCAGCCGGGGCGGCTGTCCAGGGAACTGCCCCAAAGCCTGAGGAGCCACCACCAGGGGGAGCTGGAGAGGCTGTTGGGGGGGCACCCAGGGGACTTCAGGGAAATGTCTCTGAAGCTGGTGCTTCCAGCACACGCTTGACGCAGTATGGCATAGGCACTTTTTAAACGATTCCAAAAGAACCAGGTGAGGTGGCGGGGGCTGGCCTGGCCGCGGGGGCGGGAGTCGGACTGGACAGGGACCCAGGCAGCCAGCGGAGCTGCCATGAGCCCAAGGTGGTGCTTCCGCGGCAGCAGCTCTTCCGTGCGCTTTAAGACACTAACAGCTGTTCTGCTCAGTCATAAATACACAATTTTATTTGCTATTTTCAGGGGAAACTTAGGCATTAAACTGTAAGCTGATAAAATACGGATACCTAAAAAAGTACAAAAGTATAAATATCCCCTTAGAATAAATTTTAGTGAATTAAGTTTTAATATCTTTAAATTAAAAAAACAAACAAACCACAAGCCTATCTATTATGTCAAGGTCACAAATCAAACGACGCGAAGCAGTCAGCAGCGCCCCACGGTATCCCCGAGGCTCCAAGGGGAGGGCGGGTCTCGGGGCCGAGTGTGCCCTATGGAAAGGTCGGTGTGAAGCCAAAAACGCTGAACCACGCACAACAGACCTTACAAAAGGAGGTAAGTCCTAGTGCTGGAGAACTTGGTTCATCAGGTAATATTGGCAAAGGAGAAGAGGGGCAGGCGAGAAGCCTCCGGTAGCGTCTGGAGCCAGGCAGATCGGCACCCGGACGGGATGGGGGTCACAGGTCCCCGACCCGCTGGGGAAGGTCAGCTCTCAAAGCGTGCGGACAGCCGTCCTCAAAGGAATCCAATCCGGCAGCTCCAGCATCAGGCGGGGGCTGGCCGTGCAGGCTCCTCCCCAGCGCCCCAGAAATGTCAGAGAACTGCATAGTTACGTGAGCGCACGCCGGCAGAGGCTGTCCGTGTGCGCTGTCAACACCCGACCTCCAGCGTGGCCTGGAGTCTCAGCTCCGGGAGCCCGTGGACAGTCCTCCCGCCCCCCCTCCAGCCTAGGCGAGAGCAAGGCACTGCGGGGCGCTGGCTGCCCCCACGCCCCCGGGCGGGCCAGAGGAGGCAAACTTGTCCCACCCTTTAAGTGATGGGACAGGTCCGCCCAAAAGGCAGCAGCGCTTTCAGGCGTCTCTAGGAAGTGAACGCGCTGGGAGTCTGTCCACACCGGGAAAGAAAGGACGCCACGGTCTCTTGTCTGGAAACTACAAACGGAGAAGCCTGGGTCAGCCCGGCCAGGTCAGGCCCAGGAAGTAGTGAACACGCGGAGGCCGGGAGAGACCACCAAGCCGTCACGTCTGGGAGGCACAGCAGACCCCCTGCCCCAAGGACCAGGGTGGCCAGAGGGCACCCAGAGCCCGGGGCACTGTGCCCACCTCCTACCAGTGAGGCCCAGGCTCCGTTACAGACTGTTCATGTAGCACCAAGAACACGGTCCTTGAAATGGTCTTCGGTGATATAAGGGCCAGTCAGGAGCCCTGCCTCGGGCCCGGGCAGCACTTGGGAAACTGAGCGGAGGTCCCCGCAGAGATGCCCGCCCAGCAGGAGCCGCCTGCGAGCAGCGATGCCCGGCTTCGGACAGCTGGTCCCGTCTCTCACCACCCACCTCAGAGGCAGAAAAAGCATTCACACCCAGATCTCTAGAGAAATTGTCAAAAGCAGGTTTCTTCTCACGGCCAAGCTCCCTCGACGTGGCGGATCATTGCGTCTTGGGAAAAGGTAAAACGTCTCTTCAGCTTCGACAGTGTGTTCCTCACATCCTCGAACCCCTTTCTTGCAAAATCTGAAAATGCCAAAGACAGACAGTGAGGACTCAGGTCGTGAACAGAAAGGCAGCGTTGCGGGCCGCGGCCCGGGAAGCAATGGACCCATGGAGGCTGCGGGAAACCACCAAGTGACCGCGCTCGAGGCAGTCGCAGGCCTGTCCCCACGGCGCCTCTCGGGCCGCCTGAGACTCACCAGCGCAGCCCCGGGGGACAGCTCCTCACCGAGGCCCAGAGGACCCCAGCCGCATCTCCCTCAATGGCCTCCCAAGGGTGCCAGAGCCCACCTGGGGGTTAACTGGCCCCAAACCTTGATTTTCTCTCCACCCCAGCTTGGTCCAGGTGGAAGACACAGGTGTGCGGCCAGGGCCCCCACCCAACCGGCCCTCTTTTTCCTTCCATGCCCCACTGCAAACCACACCCCTCCACCTGGCCCCCCAGGCCTGCCCTGTCACCCCCTCGTCCACACACTGCCTGGCTGAGTCTTGTCTTCTGTAACCAGACCCTCAGCCTGGGGGGCCAGCTCCCTCCTTGTAACCAGACAGGAGTCTGGGACACACTCCTGACCACAGGTACCAGGATAGGAAGGCCACTGTTCAGCCAGGCCAACCCAGCCCAGGCCAGAGCAGTAAGATGACCTTCCCTGTGACCTCACTGGTAGCGAAAGAGGTCTCCTAGGGGCATTTTCCACTTGAGTTTCAGAGCTGAGAGAGATACGGCCCTGAGAAGAGGTGCTGAGCCCTGGATCCCCCGAGCTTGGGCCGTGCCTGGGAGGGCGAGCGCACACGGAGGCCAGTCAGTCGAGGCCCTTCGGGCATGGGCAGACTGCTGTCTCGGGGCCAGCGGCTCCCCACCAGCACAGCTGCCCAGAGCCAGGTGGCTAGCCTATCACGTCCCGCAGGCGTGTTCTAGTGACTCAGGAGAAGTTCAAGCTGTTCAGCCCACCCCGACAGCTGCCGCTTGCTGTGGTGTCCGACAGTTCTGGGCCTCCAGGCCGCCCTCCCACCACCAGCCACCCAGGAGGTGCACCTTCCACCAGGCTGGGGGCGCGATGGGCTGAGGGCCCCTCCTCAGGCTGGATGGGGCAGGCCCCCAAGTTGGACTCGCCTGCTCACTGGGAAAGGCCTGGACAGGGACGTGGCCTGAGGACAAGACCCGGGGCTATCTCAGGAGGGCCTGCGACCCTGGCCCCATGGCAGTCTGCAGGAAAAGCTGGAGTCTGGGGGGCCACGAGCCGCCCACTCCGTAGATTCCAGCATGGCGGCGGGCGTCTGAGCGCACAGGACTGAGACGTGGGAAGGTCGAGTGGGCTGGGAGTGAGGGTCCATGCAGGAGGGAGCGGCCTGCTGGTGAGAAGGCCTAAGGCAGCTCGCAGGAATGGAGCAGGCCGAGCCCGGCACGCAGCAAGGCCCTCAAAGGGCCGGGGCAGCACCCCACAGCGGTCCACGCCCGGAGTCAGGGCCTCCGCCAGCACACGCGACAGCTGTAACTGGGGTAGTGCTGAAAGAACCTCCGCCCTCCTCCGGGAGGCTGGCTCCTCTGCGCTCCTGCACCCCCACTGCAGTGAGCCCGAAGGGGCGGTCACTCCAGGCTGAGACGAGCCCCACCCGCAAACTGCATGCCTGACTCCAGGCTGAGAAGAGGGAAGTGAGGCCCTGCGGTGATCCCTCGGTGTAACGAGTGTCACGACCGTCACAGCCGACGCTCGTCGCACCTGTTCCCTGTGTCCCTTTTCTTGGTCCACATGGCTGCTGCAAAGTTTAAAACGACAGCTGGAGCCCGCGCTGCACCAGCCCAGACCAGGCCCTGCAGACTTTGCTAAAAGGGCCAGGCGGCAGACACCGCACGAACTCCGGGTCAAGAGGCACACCGAGGATATCATGTACTCGTACGACCACCAGAAAAACCACCACTAACAACAGAGAAGCCATTCCTGGCCCGTGCCCCCAGACCAGACCTCAAGGCTGGGGGGACCCAGGTGACGCCGGCCCCCGGCCCCTTGGAGCTCCACCTCCGCTGGCCACGTGAGGGGGCAGGCCTGGCGCTCCCTGCTCACCGGGTTCTGGCCGGGCGGCAGCAGGGGCCTGATGAGCATCGGGGCTGAGGGGCACCCTGGGGTCTCCCAACATGGCCAACTGGAGGGTCGGCACAGACCCGTCCACCAGCAAGCCCCATGAGGCACGGGGAGCAAGGCGTCAGGGCCCACCCTCCGAGGCCCCAAGACCAACTCCTCAGCCCTGAGCCAGGGGGTGGCTGGGACAGGGTGGGGATATCGTGAGGCTGGGGCTGCATGTCCCTAGGAGGCACAGGCCGAGGCCCAGCTGCACCCCCAGGCAGATACACACAGTGCCTGGGGGCCCTGGCCAAGGTCTCACCCCGACGCGGGCATCCTCCGGGGGACAGACAGCCCCGCTCCCGGGCAGGTCGGCGCGGGGACTGAGCACAGAAGGGCCTCTGTCAACTACAGGCGCGGGGCAGACGCGGCGGGGGAGGCAGGGCTCGAGGAGGCAAAGGCGCGTGGTCAGTTTCGAGGGCGGCAGGCTCACCGTGACATTTACACTTAATCTGAGTCACTGTCACCGGGACCCGTGTCCTCGTCGTCACTCTGGCTCGGCACGTGGCGGGCGGCAGGGAGGAGAAGAAGAGAGGGCGCGTCAGTGCAGGCAGGGTGGGGGGCGGGGGGCGCCCACCCTTCAGTGCGGGCAGGGGAGCCCACCCAGACGGGCCAGACTCCTTAGAGCAGCCGTGCTGGCCATGGCGGAGCGAGCCGTCCCTGGGTCCCTGAGGCTGCAGAGTTCTCCTTTCCTCCGCGTTGCGAAGCACTGTGCCGGGCCCAGAGCCTGGCCGTTACCCTCAGCTCCTGGGAGGCCATGACCTCCAGGACATACCAGAGTCTGACTGCGTGATGGGGGTGGGGTCAGTTGGCCGGGGGGCTGGAGGCTGCAATCAGGCACATGGGTGATCGATCACTGATCCGTGGATCAATCATGTCTACCTAACCAAGCCCCATAGACTGGCTGAACACAGGTTGGGGTGCATCCCTCGGCGCAGAGCCCCGCGGCCCAAGGGGCACCTCTGTGTGAACTCCAGTGGGCCCACTTTCTGGCCTCTGCCCCACATCCGCTCCGAGTTTCCCATGCACCGTGTGCCTGACCTGGGCGCCTGGGCCCCTTGTCCTGCTGCCCCGCCCCCACTCTCTCGGGTCACCTCCCCCGAGACGCGTTTGTGGGGGAGGCCGGCCCCAGCCTCGGCCCAGGGAGGGGCCACCGTGATGGGGCCCTTGGAGCTCACGGCACTGCTCCCCCCAGGCCGCGCACAGGCTCCCCCAATGACACCCCACCTGGCGCCCACGGCTTCCCACAGCTCCAAGGCCCCCTCTGCTACCGCCCCCGTTTAGAAGCTGCTGTGGTGACCACACTCCAGGACCAGGTATTTCTGGAGAGAGAAACAGGGCCGCGCTTCCACTGGCAAAGGGATCTGGGGTCACGCCCGGCGCTCTGGCGGCACAGACGGGTCCTCCCGCAGCTGAAAAGCACCTGAGGGAGATGAGCCGGGTGGTTGCCTGGGGAGCTCGGCTACGCAAACTTTTCAAGTTCAGAAATGAAAACTGCTAAAAATAGACAACTTACAAACAGCCCTGCAAATGCTCAGGGAGACGAGGCTCCTTTGGAGGCTGGGGCTCCGGGAGGTGGGCCGACTCTGAGCCCCTGGAGCCCCACTCCAGGCAAGGCACCAGCTCCCTCACCTCCGGACCCCTCACCTCTACCTCACCGGTGGAGCCCTGGAGAGGAGGTGCCTGCAGCCCTGGAGGAGGGGGGGACGGCCGTTTACGGACTGTGGGGGCACTGACCCTGCAGTCCGTCCCGAGCCTACGCCTCCAAGGAAGGCCCTGAAAGGCTCACGGCAACAGTTCTAGGCCTGGAGCAGACGGGGTGCCCCTGGGCAAGCGTGTGGGGAAGGCCAGGGAGCCCCAGTTTAATGTCATCAGGTAAAGCCCTCCTGACTCGGGCCTTTCCCACACTCCCTCAGATCACCTCTGACGGCCACCTGAGCCTCCCCCAGGGCCGTCTGCGGGCCTGGCCTCACGGGCTGGCTGCCACGGAGCCCCAGGCCCCCCACGCCGGCTGCAGGGTCGTCCAGGCACCGCTTGGCCCATAGGTTTGGAAGTCCTGCCCATAACGATGCTGGACTCTGCATGGACAGACATATCTGGAGTCCTGACCCAGGGATGAGCCCAGAAGACATGCCCTTAGAACCTGTGACCTCTGGGCAAGGGTAGCAACCACTCCTTGCCCGTTTTCACCCTGGCCGTGCTTGAGCTGCTCTGCGGAGAAGTGCCCGATGGCCCACAGGGAGGGGCTGGTGCTGGGCCGAGACTGCACTCTGTGGAGTCGAAGAATCAGACACCCACCAGATCTGCTCCGTCTACCCCCACACCAGCGATGGAGGCCCTGCCCTCCAGCCCCAACACCGCGTCCCCAGGAAAACATCACAGAGAAGTGCAGCCCCCACCAAGGAGAGCACTTTCAGGAGCAGGCCTGAGGGCAGGGGCGGTGAGGGTGCGGGCCTGGGTGTCCAGCGACCCCATGCCCCATGGCCCAGGGGCGTCTGCGCTCTCTGTTCCCGACTTTCGCTTCCGACACGCCCGGGGAAAATGAGGGACGACAGAGCAGACGCACAGGGTGAGCCAGTGGCTGCGAAGCCCGCGAGGCCACAGCGCAGGGACGACGGTGAGCGGTGACGCGGGAAGGAGCGAGCCAGCCCGGCAGGCGGCGGGCACGGTGCACCCACCTTGGCCTTCTCGCTCGGCTCGCTGGCCGGGCCGTGTGGCGAGTTGTGCAGCTCCTTGGAGACCACACACAGGAACTCGGCCTGGTCCTCGCTGCCATAGTTGTAGGAGGAGCCGATGCTGACCAGCTGAGGGAGAGAGGGCCAGTGGGACATGGGTTGAGAGCCGCCCCCCCAGCGTAGGACCAGCCCACCGGGAGGGAAGCCTTTGGAGACACCCAGCCGAAGAAGCTAGGGACAGGGTTCAGTCGGGAGACTTTCTATGAACTTACTGAAAATACAGTCTCCAGACACCTGGGCTTAGGCTCAGATGCATGCCCGTGCGTGCACACACACACACACACACACACACAGCCATGCAGGACGGGCCTCCTGTGCTGCGTATCCAGCTCCTCTTGGGGGTCCTGGCTGGGCCCACAGGGGATGAGCAGTGACCAGGGAGGGGAGTGTGGCGTTGGAGCTGGCAGTGAGCAAGCAGGGCGCTGGGGGACCCCTCGGGGCCGGGCCCAGGAGCAGGAGGGGCCACAGGGCTCTGCCCTGCCCGCGAGCGTGGGCCAGAGCGCACATGTGTGAGCACACTCGAGGGCAAGCCCCCTGGGGGAGCCAGGACGGGGGCTTCCTCACGCCGGGGCTGCTGACCAAGGAGTGGCTGAGGAGGACCGAGCCAGCACCTTTCGTGACGATTCACAGGGGGCACCAAGAATAGTGTGATTATTTCAAAACACCCCCGAAAGGGGTGGCCTTAACCAGGAGATGCCAGGAGCCCTTTAATTTCTCCCCTGGGTAGTCTGCTCCAGGGGACACTCTGAGGAGCCAGAGGGGCCAGCGGGGTCATGGGGTTGTGAGGTCAAACCTCAGAGTCTCAGCCTGAGACACAGGCATAGGGACACTGAGCTTGTGGGGGCACTGCCCACTCACAGGACACCCTGGCCGTGGGCAGAGGCCCCCAGGTAACGGGCTGCAGGCCCCTGGGGCGAGGGGCAGTGTGCCTGCGGGACCGTCAGCGCACCCTGGACGGGGCGGCAGGTGGGCGGGAGGAAGAGACTCAGCTCTCATCCCTTCTCCCTGGGGTCCTCGCCGGGGCACTGCTGAGGAAGCAAGCAGCTGGGTCGGGCCAGAGTCAGCAGCGCTGCTCAGTCACGGGCAGGACGGAGCAGGAGCCTACCGGGCAGCCCTCCAGCCTACAGCAGCACCAACAGCCTGGGGGGCTGGGGTGGACACAGGCCAGGGGATGGGGGGGTGGAGGACACACACACAGAGACACACACAGACCCCTATATACACAAGGACGAGGACACACACACACAGATACACACATACACCTTTATACACAAGGACGGACACACACACACAGATATACACACACACAGATACACACACCCCTATATACACAAGGACGGGGACACACACACACAAACATACACACAGATACACACACACACACAGAGATACACACACAGATACACACATGCACACACACATCTTTACACACAAGGACGGACACACACACTGCACACACACAGATATTCACACATACACACACAGGTACACACATGCACATAGATACACACGGGCACACACACAATCACACACACACAAGCACAGCACATACACATATATACACACGGACACACAAAAACACATGCACATGCGTTTATACACACAAGGACACAGATGTACATACGTACACATACAGGTACATACACAACCACACCCACGTACACACAGAGAACCACACCCACGTATACACTCAAGGACACACGTGTACACGTATACACACACAAACACATGCACACATGTAGAGATGCCAGAGAGAAGCGCAGGGAACAGTCGCACCACAAAGCAGCGACCGGACGAGGAAAGAGAACTGCGGAGCGAAGACTGGGCCGTGGGACCCTGAGACCAACTCCTGCCACCCCCAGCCCCGCTCCCATGACGATCCAGCCTGGGCTGGCACAGGCTGCTGCTAGTGAGAGGCGCGCGGGACACTCTGGGGACCAAGCTTCCAGGAACCGCAGCCCCCGACACCTCATTACTGGTCCCTGGGGCCAGCTGCCCTGAGCACCGGGCAGGGCCTTGGTAATGAGGAGCTTCACCGCCCTGCGGGCTCAGAGGCCTTTACCTGCTCGAACTTCCAGCCGTCGGACATGGTGGAGACCATCTGCGTGAGCTCCTCCTCTTGACACTGCAGGACACGGTACACGTGCTTCACCGGCGCCTGCGAGAGCAGACACAGGCACGTTGCCGCCCGGGGCCCCCGTCCCTCCCACCTCTCAGCCCAGGCCGTGACGCCCACAGGAACCCCGAAGCACAACAAGCATGCTGCAGCAGCTACTGTCTGCTGCCTCCCCACCCGCCTCCAAAACTATTTCTATTTCTAAATCGCAAAATAAAATGAGTCACGTTCCTGAAACCCGAGAGCACCTGTGGCTGGATGGGAACGCAGGAGGACAGCCCCGCCTGCGCCCTGGGGAGCCTTATCAAGCGTCTGACCCCAGTGGCAGCGCCAGGCAGGACCGGCCTGGGCCCTGCCCCCGGAAGACAGCGCTCAGCCAAGCACGCTGCTCGGACAGGAGCCCGTGGGCCTTCCCAGCTGCGCACCCCCACCCCAAACTCCACCCAGCTCCGCTCCCAGTCTGGGCCGCGCGGCCAGAGCTCTGCCCTAATGCCGCCCCAGGGACGGGGTCACAGCCTCAGTGCTCCGGTCCCCACACAGCCCAAGAGCCTTCACCCGGGACACATGGAGGGTGCTGAGCGCTGCCCCGCCTGTGGGGGCCTCGCCCACGTCCCCATGGGGTTGGGGGTGCGACAACACGAGTACAGAGGGCTGGGCCGGCCCAGTCCCAGGCTTTGTCTCTGAGGGGGCTGGCAGCGGGGAGGAAGGCCGCACACTGGCCAGAGATGATGGTGGGGTCTGTGGCAGCATCACCTGCCTTCCCCCGGTCCCTGACCAGACACCTGGAGCAGCCGATGGTCAGCAAGCTCTTCAGAGAGGCTGAGAGTGCCAGCTCTGGGCCTGCAGGCCCCCGGGGGGAAGCCTGGCTCGGGAGGCAGTGGCAGGGCGATAAGAGGGCAGAGATGCTGAGTCAGGAATACTGGCTCTCAGGGAAAGCGTGCACAGCGGCCCCGGGTGGGGGCCCGGGCAGGGGCCGCACTCTGCAGCCACTGCACAGCCTGGCACCATGACAGGACCACTGCCGAGACCCTCAGGAGCCTGCCTCGGGGAAGGTGCCAGACAGCTGCCTCCAAACGCACTAGCCCAACAGGCAGCGGAGTGCCCACGCCAGCTCCAGCACCACTGACCGTG
The DNA here is from genome assembly GCF_016772045.2 of Ovis aries. Classification (NCBI taxonomy): domain Eukaryota; kingdom Metazoa; phylum Chordata; class Mammalia; order Artiodactyla; family Bovidae; genus Ovis; species Ovis aries. The sequence continues at coordinate 2,623,462 of NC_056077.1, read as the reverse complement.
GCCAGGTACAGACAGGTCCCACGTGGACTCCATGCCCTTGGGATGGGGTCAGCATCAAGAGCTGTCCACTGAGCCCTTCCTTCCTGATCAGAGCCAAGCCCACTCTGCCTACACCCCCACCCCCGTCCCCGTCAGCACCAGCCCAACGCCGGCTCCCCCAGGCTCCCCACCAGCCTTCCAAATGGGCCAAGGAGCTGGCTACCACAGGACCTTTGCACTTGCAGAGCTCTGCCTGCAACACCCACCCTGAGACGGCCACACACACAGGCCCACGGAGGCCTCTCGCTCGTCCTCCACCCCTCCTCGCCAGCCAGGGCACCAAGCTGGCAGGCACTGCGAGAGGCGCCCAGAGGGCAAGGCAGGGCACCAGGACAGCTCCAGAGGAACTGGTCAGCCGGAAGAAGGGAGCGAGGCCCGTAGCCAAGCAGGTCTCGGAAGGGTTCTGGTGCCAGTCACCCATCTCACCTGTGATGTTTTGCTGTCTCGCTCTCTGATTTTGTCCTTGACGAGCTTTATTAGTGAGGTGATGTTGTAAAACTCCGCTTCCTCCAGTACCCCTAGGGTCAAGGAAAACAGCTGAGTCCCACCAGATCAAACAAACGCTGTCTCTGCCCCGCGGTGAATCCAAGGCCCGTGCACAAAGAGACAAAACACACCACGCATGCACTAAACAAATGCTGCAGAGAAAGACGGAGACAGGCGGTCGCCGGAGCCAGAGGGGCCAGAAAGGAGGACGGAGCAGGCGCAGCTCAACAAGCAAAACGGCGCCGAGCCCGGGCTCTCAGGACACCCAGCTCCGTGCCGGGAGCCGGAGCATGGCCGGCGTCTGCAGACGCGGGCAAAACCAAGGGCGGCCGACCCCGGGGGCCCCGGGAGGGGCGCGGGCCCCGCCCCAGGCAGTGTCAGCCAGGACCCCCAGAGAGCAGCGGGCCCGAGGTTAGAGCCGCTCTCCCTGAAGGACAGGGAGTGAGAGCCGCAGCCCCTGGCGGGCAGGCTGGGCCTGAGAGGAGCATCTCCTCAGGAAGGAGCTGGGGAAGGAGCGGGGCTCCGCTCCCAGGGCTGGAGGGCCCCCACCGCCTGCCCCACCCCCTCCAACTCACCTTCCTCTGCCAGGTCTTTGTTAATGACCAGCTTCCCATGTCTCAGGTAGTTCAGCACGGGCCCAAAGTAGGTGGGGTCTCTGTCGATTAAGTAGGCACCTGTTTCGTCCTGTAGAGAGCGAGACCAGCTGAGCCCAGACAACAGGGTGGTTTCTGCAGCTGGCCGCCAGGCCACGGCCAGAGGGGCCTCGCCCACAACCGGCGCTCGGCGCACCTGGCACTTCAGGGGACCCCAGCAGCACTGCCTGCCTCAGCCACCGCGGCTGCTGGCCCGGACCCATCCCCACTGCAGGTGAAGCCGAGTCTCGGCTCTGTGGCGGCAAGGTGACCGCCACTCAGGCAGGGGGGCCGTGCACAAGACCCTCTCTGCTCAGCTCCCAGGACTCCTGAGGCGGGTTCACCTTTTGCTCAGTCAGGCCCGCCCCCTAGTGACCCCACACTCTCTCTGGGACGGCGGCTGATGGCCGCTCTGCTCATTTCGGGGCTCCTCCCTGGGCAGGACTGGGGTGGGGTCCCAGGCTCAGGGAACCGAGGACGCCTCCCCAACAGGCGGTGCCTCCCAGGGCCTGTCTTCAGAAGGCGCCCCTCAGTACCTGGTGGGCCCTGCCCCCCACCGACAGGGCCAGCGTCTTTCTGCTCCCTTGCTGCCCGCGGCGGGCCTTCGGCATCAACTCAGCACCATCCTGGCATGGCCGAGGGAGGTGGACACACACGCCCTGGCACGGGAGAGGCTGTGGTCCCCACACGTGAAAGCGCCAGTGGAGGCCTGTGGCAGCCCTTGGTGCAGAAGCAGGGCACGGTCTGTGGTTCACAGAAGGCCACGGACCCCCTCTTCCAGGACACCGCTGCGGTTTACTGAGCAGTGTCCACTGCTCTCTAGTCTGCTGAGTACGACCTGGCCCAGGCTGCTGTCCAGCAGGGCTGCCGGCAGGATGGGGGACTCAGCGGCTCCTCCCCTCACAGGCGCCCCCTTCCCTCTGCACCCGGGCCAAGGGCCCCAAGACTCCTCTGAGACAAGCAGGTGACTCGTAAGTCAGGAAGCGTGGGGCTGGCCCCCTGTCCAGCAGGTGCCTGCCGGGATGAGGCTGAGGTCCCGGAGGCAAGAGCCATGGAGGCCGCAGGGGCAGCTGACGGGCCGAGTCCCCAGCGCAGCGTCAGGGCGCTGACGGTAGGAGGGGGTGCAGGAGGACCCCCGAGCCTCCTGGACGTGGTGAGCCCGCGGGTGCCAGAGCCACTCTCAACTGTGAGGCAACGGGCTGTGCGAGGGCCCCCTTCTCCCTCGTGCGCATAGACCCCGGAATTTCGTTCAGTAAACCTGGAGGCCTCAAGGGTTTTCCATCGAGTCCATGAGGAGAAAAGGCGAGCTCTGGGATGGACCAGGGGACGTGAGGACGCACGCCTTCCATGTACTTCTACCGTTTTCTATCTCGACTGCCTCAGCGCCAGAGCACGGCTGCCCAGAGCTGGGCACCCACCCACCCACCCTCAGGGCACATGCGCCAGCTCCCGGGGGTCCCAGGACCCACTGCCTGAGCTGGCCTCTAGGGGCCGGGGCCAGCAGAGTGGGCTTCAGGGGGGGCCCTGACACTCTACGCGTCTCCCCTGCAGCGTCTCCAGCTGAGGGCGGGACATTCAGTCCAGCGGCTGCCGCGCCAGCCCTGCGCCCCCTCCAGGGAGGGAACCCCCACCTGGCCCTGGAAGTGCAGGCCCCGGGCACCCTGCAACGCTGCAGGGAAGCGGCCACTCCTGGCAGCGAAGGGCCCACCTCTCCAGGAAGGACCTGAGGAGTCTTCTCAGCGGCCTCCTCGTGGGCCCCCACATGGCTCTCGGGCCCAGCCTCTCTGCGAGCACCTGTTCTGATCAGAAGTGCTTCCTTAAGAAACAAGGTCGAGACTCCACTCAGGAGCAGCAGTGGCGGCGGGGGGGTGGGGTGGGTGGGCAGTGCTCACGCTACAAGGCGCCCCCCAGAAGACTGCACTCGCTCACCTGAGGCACAGAGGCAGGAGCTCTGCAGAAGCCGCGCCCCCAGCACCGAGCCCATGCTGGAGCCCACGCTGCTGGAGCGCGTCTGCGCCGGCAAGGGCAGCCGTGCCCTGGGCCGCGACTAGGCTGCAGCAGGGGCGCCGGAGGGGCGACAGGGCCCTGGGCCCTCACGCTGTTTGTGTGTAAGTGGCCCTGGGGCTTCCAGCCTAAGGCAGAAATAAATCAAAACACAGAGCACAGAGAGAGAGAAGACCCCTCTGTCCCAGAGGCAGCAGCCTCGGGCTCACCTGAGCCGCAGGACAGGGAGGGCGGTCTCCGTGCTGTCTAGTCGGCAGCGGGGGAATGCCGCCTGGTGCCAGATCCCGCAAGCATGAGCTTATGACCTGTGCCTGGCCTGGCCAGGCGGACAACAGGCAGGAAGACTCGAGGCTCTCTCTCCTGCCCTCAGTTTACGTAACAAGCCTACGTCACATTCATATAGTGGTGAGGCTTGAGGTTTTAATTTTTTTCGTAAAAGAGCCAGAAGTAAGACTGCTTGCCCAACAAACCTTGTTTTTAATTGACTATCCCCTCTCCTTGCCGAGCTAGCACGTGGCCTGCTCCCGCAGTGCTGGCTTTGAAATGTGCCTCCACCGGAAGGCACAGAGGAGAGAACAGCCGAACTTGCCCGTGAATATTTAACAGAGGCCACGCCCAGCAGGCGTCTCTCACTGCTCACTCTCAGGCCCTGTCCAGGGCTGAGCAGTGGGCCCCAGTGAACAGTGAACCAGGGCCTTGGGCAACAGAGGCAATGCCATGGCCAGGAACGCCCTGCCCGGGTCCTTCCTCTGGAGAAGCCCACGCCACAGGCACCCACGGGACCCCTGACCTGCAGTCAGAGGAGGGAGGCAGGGAGGGGAGTCCCGAAGGGAGATGCCACCCACCCCCACCCCAGCCCCTGGTGCTGGTTAGGAGGCAGCGCGCCCGCCCGCCCGTACCCGGCCCGCATGGTCCAGGCAGGCTTGAGTGCCCTGCCAGCAAGCACCATGGGTCAGAGCAGGCGGCCGCCCATGCAAAGGGCCATAAAAAGGAAAAGGGCCACAGGGAGAGGGTGAAGCTGGGCCCTCAGGCGAGACTGTAAACAGAGGAATCCTGTTTCCATCTCTCTGTACCCGGCTCCTCTCAGCCACCTTCCCAACTGCAGCAGACACACCAGGAAACACAACACGATCGCGGCTGTCGGCCAGAGGCTAGAAGTTGAGGGGGTTGAGTGTCCCCAGCTAAATGCAAGGTGTGCTGTCCAGATTCCCCACCTGAAACCTGAACGCAAAAGTGTGGAGTTATCTGTGCACAAACGTGTGCCATCAACATAATCAGAAAGACATTTCACTCTGAAATTATCCATTTAAGGGATTCTGTGTCACTTAAAACCTTCACCTCTGCCCTCTTTTCTCTTTAGTTTTCTATGGTTTGGCAAGTGCCTGACCTAGAAGAGGCCTGAGACATCACCAGTTCCAAATGAGGAAACGGAGGCCGGAGAGCAGAGGCCCGGGTGGGCAGCGGCTGCACTGACGAGCGTGGGAGAGCCGGCGGCCCTGACCGCACACCGCCCTGCGCGCCGTGGAGGGGCACCCCCGCGGCACACGCAGGAACGGGGCAGGGAAGTGGGGCCCTGGGCTCCTGGGGCCCCGCAGTCCTAGCATGTGGCTTAGGAACAGAATCTAGGGTACAACCACGACTCCAATGATGCTCACTCAGAAGCAAACCACAGGGTGTGTGACAGGACCCCCACACGAGGCTCCTGGTTCTTCTCTTAGAACCAATCCACCAGGGGGTAGGGGGAGTGGGGAATCACACCAAGCTTCTTGAACAAGCAGAGATGGCTCACAGGACCCGGGCCCGCTTGGAGCGGACACTGTATCAACTGTGTGCAGAGACAGGGGCCAGGCACCCAGGGTGCGGGGCAGTCGTGAGCAGAATGCTGTGGGGAGACCCACCAGCCATGAACACCTCTGTCAAAGGCAAGGGGGCAGCCACCTGTCCGGACTGCTCAGGTACTTCCCTGCCTACAGACAGTCCAGTTACAGGACACCGGCACAGAATTCCCCTACAGATGCCATGCTGCTTATCTTGGTGGGGAGACAGAGAGGAGAGGGGAGAGAGAGAGAGGAGGGGGAGAGAGAGAGAGGGAAGGGAGAGAGAGGGGGCGGAGAGAGAGAGGAGGGGGAGAGAGAGAGGAGGGGAGAGAGAGGGAAGGGAGAGGGGGGGCGGAGAAAGAGAGGGGAAGGGACAGAGAGAGAGGAGGGGGAGAGAGAGAGGAAAAGAGAGAGGGAAGGCAGAGAGAGAGGGAAGGGGGAGAGAGAGAGGGAAGGGGGAGAGAGAGAGGAGGGGGGAGAGAGAGAGGGGGGGGGAGAGAGAGAGGGAAGGGAGAGAGAGGGGGCGGAGAGAGAGAGAGGGGAAGGGACAGAGAGAGAGAGGAAGAGAGAGAGGGAAGGGGGAGAGAGAGGGGAAGGGAGAGAGAGAGAGAGAGGGGAGAAAGATAGGGGAAGGGGGAGAGAGAGGGGACAGGGAGAGGGGAGAGAGAGAGAAGGGGGAGAGGGGAGAGAGAGACGGAGAGGGCGAGCAACCAGGAGGTCAATCTGAGATGGAAACAGGCAGGAACCATGGGAGAGAAGCACCCGCAGACAGGGCCCAGGGTCCCTGACACAAAGCTCCCCAGCGGCTCTGAAAGCCTGGAGGCGAGGCCCCCTCAGGCCCAGAGTCTCCAGTCCCCTGGATGCCAGTCACAGCGGGCAGGCAGGACACTGCAGCTAGGATGCCCACGGCAGGCTCACACCGCACCCGCTGCTCCTGAGGGCCCCACGGCACCGCCCTGCTGGCTCCTGGTGCCCTCTGTTCTCCTCTGAGCCTGGTCCTGCTGGTGGAGCCGGTGCAGAGTTCACCCTCCCTTCTTGCCGGGCTGAAGGGCAAGCACACCGCTCCTCTGCACCCTCTGCACCCTCGCCCAACTCCCCGTCCTGCCTGCCTCTCCCTTACTGCTTTGAGAAGCCCGCCTTGGTCTATTCAGCGGCAGAGGGGCTCCAGAGCCAGCCACAGCTGAGCCTGACTTGCAAAGCCGGCCAGGAACCTGGACGCCCAGCCCAAGGACACCAGAGCCCCCCAGAATGGACCCCAATAAGAGACGCAGGGTACACAGCCTCCCTGAGGACAGGAGCCCGTCCCAGAGGAGCTGCGTGCGCCCTGCGGGCTGGAGGGCATCACGTTCCCTGTGAGGAGGGAACCCGTGCCCCTCCCCCGTGGCACAGCCCCAATGCCCAGAGCTGGGAACGGACCCCCAGGGCCTATCCTGAGAACTGGCAGCTTGGGAGGCCTGCAGGAGGTCTGCAGGACCCAGTGCCCACGCCCCACCAAGGGGCTGGCCCAGCAGCCAGGGCTCCCTGCCAGCGGCATGAGGTTTGCACGCGTGAGTTAGTGTGTGTAAGCGACAAATGGGAACAAAAAACAAGTTCCGAGGGCGATAAAACAGCATTCTTGGGACATTCTTTCTAAAAACAAAGTGTGGAGGTAAAGAAAGCCCAGGGAGCGCCACCTCTATTTCCTGCGCTAACGCAGTGTGGGCAATCGGCGGGGGAGCTGATGCCCGCATCCCTGGTCCTCAAACTCCCCTGGGACTCTGGCTCAGAGAGGTCTGGGAACCGCCCCACACCACGGCAGGTTGGGTTGTGGGTGGAGTCAAAGTCAGGCCTGAGTCTAAGTGGGCCACCGTGAACAACGCCCTGCAGCCCACCAACTCTAGACCACAATGTGCTGGGCGTTCTGCAGGCTGGGGAGAGCCGCGCAGACTGTGCCCAGGGTACCAGGCAGAGTCAGCGCGTTTAAAGATGGTCGGCCCAGTGACTGCAGTCCTCAGGCACCTCCGGAAAGCAGCTGAGCGCGGCCACCCCAGGGGAACGCGGCCACCCCAGGGGAACGCGGCCACCCCAGGGGAACGCGGCCACGGCCAAGCCCTGGGAGCCGGCATCTCTATGTTCTTACAACTCTATCTGCAAAACAGGCAGGTGGACCCCAGCTCTCTGACTGCTGCTGGAAGCCGAGGCCAGTCACTGTCCCGCCGGCCAAGAGTGAGTGAAGGCTGCCTGAGCCGTCGGCAGGAAGGGGAACTGCTCTGCGGCAGACGACCACTTCCTCCCGGCCACCCTTGGACGGCTGGTGGCCGCGTCCGCTGGCCCGAAGCAGCTCTCCCCTAGAAGCAAGCCCTTTCTCAGGACGTCCCTGCTCTGATGCGTGGGCTGGTCAGGGCCGAGGGGCCTTGTGAAGAGATGACCGCAGCATCCTCAGCGAGTGAGCCCCTCTCTGCACTGGGGCACCCCCCGCCAGGGGCCTGAGCCAGGCCCGGGGCCACGGCTGAGGACGCACTCGGAACTCAAGCAAAGTGTGAGGTGAAACGCACAGCCCCTGGGGACCCCCACTCCTGCCTCACACCAGCACCCCAGCCTTCTCGGTGGGGCTACAACGCTCACAGCCTTTCGCCTCTGACTTAGTCACACAGAACATAATCTGCCGTTTCACTCTAAGTAATCCCCACTTCTCCTGCCAAGCGGCTTAAAAGATAGTCCTTCCACCCACACCCCCGTCACTTAGCCCTATCTGTGAAACTCCTTTCACTATCGTTCTAATCCTGAAACTCTAGCCAACACCTGGGGGTCAGCACAGGCCAAGACCTGTGTGGGATACAGCATGTCATCAGAACACCTTGACGGCCCACCCCTCAGACTCACCTGATGCCCCCGCACCTGCAGCCCCGAAACCAGGACAAGGGCCCTGCTGAAAGGCAAAGGCTGATGAGGAACGCGGTCGTCTCCAGACCTGGCTCGGTGGCAGAGAATGAAGCCCCTCCCCTGCAAATCCTATTTAATCTGAGTGGCTTCCAACCACCAACTAGTATTTCCTGTTTCCCTTTAATTCCTAAAGCATCTCCCCACTGAAGCAGGGACGGACTTAACTCTGAACAAACTCAAACCTGTTTTCAACAATGCCACTGGGCTAGGAACCGTGGAATAGAGAGCGAGCCCAAGTGAGTCACATGCCGGCTATTTACACCGCACTTTTGGGAAGAGGTGCTACACCTGGCCCGCCCCTGATGGAAGAGGGCAGAGAAAAATGGCCCAGGACAGCAGACGAACAGAGGCCGAAATGAAGGGTGCAGCCCCAGCCCTGCTGGGGAAGCACCAGCAGGAAGTGAGAACTCGCACTGGGGCTAACTGCAGAGAGAACGTCACGGCCGCCAGAGGCCCGGCTCAGAAGAGCAGGCGAGACGGCACAGTGGGCAGTGGGGCCCAGCGACAGCCTGGCCCCCAGTTCCCCTAACAACCTGGCTGTCCACTGTTGAACGAAGCACTCCTCCAGAGAAATATCCTGACACCACCTTTCCCATCGGGTTTCCCAACAGAGGTCCTGCCAGACATTCTGTCTTTAATAGCAAGCTCTAGGCACTCTCCCAGCAAACTCCAAACCCATCAGGCTTCTCAAAGATTCCAGCCTTCAACGTCTGGGAAGTCCTCCCCATTAAGTCTGCCCACCCAAACACGACCCAAGCACTACTCTGCAAGCCCAAGTGCTCAATAAACACAAGAAATATGCCCAGCAGGAAGTCTTCCAGTAGGTGCGTCCAGCCCTGTGAATATCTTTGAGGTGTGCGTCCATCAATCTTAACTATGAGGTCAGGGCTTGGAGATTTTTACACGTGAATCAACATCCTGTTTTCTCTTCCATCACATAACTGCTAGCATCCCACTCTTCCAAATGCGCCCTTTCCTTCCACCCTCAACCTCAGACTCCTTATTCAGTCAGGACTTTGTTATCCAGGAGTGACTCTCTGGGACATTCTTTCATCAGAACCAAAGGGGAGCAAACTGAGGAGAATGAGGACCTTATACATCTTCTCATTTGAAGCAGAACACTCCTACCGTGAATGACTAAAGCATGGCAGTAAAGTCGTAGAGAAACTAGCATCACTCTTTCTGGCAAGCTCACATCTGCGGCTAAAACTAGCTCACAGTGACTATCAACCGTTTCATTAGACAGGAACCATATCTGCTGCATGTTCTCAATTCCAACTTTACAAATAGATGAAAAAGAGCAGCTGTAACACAGATATAATTTATATTCTGATAAATTACCCCCTGCAAAAAACTACTATAAAGTATAATTTTTTTAAGTAGTCTTGATTAAAATGAAGGGATGAACTGACTTAACAGGCAAACTATAGTTAATCAGCCCTGAATCAACTGTCTCAGTGCTGAATAGACAGCACTGCCTCAAAAACACCCAATGGACAAGAGCAACGTGAAAACGGACTCAGTATACAGAACAGAAAGGCTCAAGTAGAAATGCAAGTGAATGACCACTAAGGCTTACTGCTCAAACAGCAAAACATACACCCAACACTATAAAAGGAAAGTCACAACTAACAAAAGCCTATTTCTATCCTGGAGATGACTGTCATTTTCTGGGAGGTCAATTCTCTGAGAGCAGAGAGCTTGGTCAAATGCGCAATGGAAACAGCTGGGCAGCCGCAGAGGAGGGCATGTGTGGGGCGGTGGAACCCGAGAGCTGGCAGCCCAAACTCTTGATTTCTACCCACGACTGGTGGTTTTGTGGTAACTCGAGCTCTTGTTTCCCGATCGTAAGGTCATGCCACACAGAGGATGGCCTCGGTCAGGCTTTGCATCCTGAAGATGGTCTGAATCTTTCTGGGAAGCCTAGGTCTGGCAAACGCTGGGCTGCCAAGGCTCCAAGCCAAGTGCAATTATGTAGGCTCAAGTGAAAGACACAGGAAAGTTAGAATAAGACATGTGAACTAGAAAAAATATAGGTTAAAAACTTGTTCTTCCAAGTGCCTTTTATGAGTGTCAACGCTGTTCAACTCCTTCAGGCACACAAATCCTGTACATGTAGTCATCACAATAGTTTCTGCACAACTGTAGGAGCATTTAATCTGATGAAAGAATCGGCAAACCAACCTAGAGATTCCTATCTCGGAGAGGGCACTAGGAAAACTAGGTTACTTAGAAGACAAAAAAATGTCCAATCTAGCCCTTCCTTAACACTCCTAAGCCATCCCTTAATATGAGCAACCTTCCTTTTGAAAAAGCACTCTATGGACGGCACTTTCTCGGAGTGCTGAGTGGGTGCGTGTTGCGGCTGAAAACCATGGAGCACCAACTCTCTAAATGCAAGTCACTGGGAAAGAGAGGCCAGCCGCGTAAACCCCCACACCAACGTAAAGTCAAGCTTCTGGAACGTGAGAAGCCGAGAACACCGGGGCTCTCAGATTCCAGGGCCAGTAAGCACACGGGACGGAAAAGAGAAGGTGTTCGCACCAGGGGCCAAAGAATCTAGGGAAGAAAGCAAGTAGATCCACACTAGTCTGGGCTCTGGAAAACCTCCTCCACAGAGGAGCAGAGAGGGCGAGACAGACAGACACCCCGAGGCGGACGGGCAGGGGATCCTGGAGAGTGGTGGGCGCCAAGGTGCCATCCTCTCCTTTCCCGGCCCGAGAAAAGGGGTCGCGGACCTGGGTCGAGCTGGTGACGGAGAACGCGGGGCTCAGAGCCGAGGCGGATCTCCTCAGCGTGGGGCACGGGGCGTGCGGCGGGCCGCTGACCAGGGCGACCTGAACCCTCCTGACTGGCCCGCGCGGCCCTCACCTTGTCCGAGTCCAGGTCGGGGTCGGCCTGGCACAAACGGTACAGGAAGGATTTCGGATCCCGGCACAGCGTCTGCCGAGTGGTGAGGAAGTAGGTGCCGCCGACGTTGAGCCGGACCCACTTGGACACGCTGCCGGGACGCTGGGCCAAGGCGCCGAGCCCCGCGCTGCAGCGCCGGCACAGGCCGCCCCCCAGCCCCGCCCCGAGGCCGCTCGGGGCCGGCGGCAGCAGCTCGCAGTGATTCTCCGCCATGATCCCAGCAAGCCCCGCCACAGATCCTCGCCACCGGAAGCGTCCGATCTTTAATACAGTCCTCCGAGCTCTGTCCCGCCCACGGGTCCGCCTTCGTAAAGCGCCCGCCCCGGCGTCACGCGAGGCGGAAGTTCCGGCCCGGAAAAGCGGCCGGCCTTACCGTCTTCCGGCCGGAGCCCCGCGCGGCGTGGCCTGGTGACGCCAACGTGGGCGAGCCGCGGTGGAGCCGGGTGTCGGGCTCGAGAGGGGTTCGCCAGCCTCCGCCGGGCGCGTGCCATGCCTGGACCCCCTGTTCTCGGGCCCAAGTCCTGGTCGCCCGACCACACCCGACCGGCGCCCCGGCCAAAGGAAGAGCTACGTCAGCGAGCGTCTACACTCTACATGCTTTTTTATTACAAGACTACCGAGCATACGTGGAAAATTCATCATCTGGTAACTACATCTAAAGCACAAATATTTGGGGAAAAAAAAAAGGAATAAACAGATTCATTAAATTATGATATGATTAAATCATCGACCAAATAGAAAATTTATATAATAAAGCCAGAAAAAAAAGTTGTAAAATATAGTTTACAATAATTATTCACATTCAAGGCTGTACATCCATACATACAACAACGTGGCCCCGAACATGAATTCAATCCAAATAATTCATATATTAGATTTTAAATAACACAGACTGAACTAGAGGCCAACAATAGCCAGCAAATAACCTTATATAAGAATAAAAATACAAAAGTGTATATCCTAATATCATTGCATTATTTGTTTTCATAAGTTCTTTTTTTAATGTTTGCTTTGCCTGTACATCACAGTTACAGCTACAGACCAGGTAGAGAATATTACACATGTTATAACTGACTGCCACCAACCTGAAGGACAGCTACCATACTACGGATTCACCCTATTTTGTGTTGTTAAGGAACAGCTACAGCAGCTCTAAATACTGATTTTGTCGATGTCCAATCAAACATCACAATAGAGGCTTTTCATCAGCCAAATGAACCCCTATTCATAGTCACTCAGCCAGATGGGTTAGACTAGGGTGGGTTACACAGCTAAAAAAGTTTGCCTTTTGTAAAAAGTTCTCTGTACATAGTTTGGTATTTCTTCATAGTGAAGAAATGGGTCTGGGGGAAATTCAGGTATCCTTGGAGGCTTGCCCACCATGCTGTCTGAGCTCAGATAAAACTGCCCTCGCTGAACAGCTTCCTCCCCAGGCCAGATCTCCACAGGCAGCCTACTTCACGACCCTGCAGCCTTGGGCCAGCAGCCTGCACCCCGCAGAGGCTCTGGGAGTGACTCCTGCCCTGAGTTAAGGCACTTGCCATGGAGTCTGCCTAAGAGGCAAGAGCCACACCCACTCGAGGCGCCATCAGTTCACGCTAGGTTTGGGAATGAAAGGAAACATGGGGAAACGCATACGGTGCCATCTCCAAGGAGAGTACCTCCACCATGCTCACAGCTGCTCAGCCTCTGCTCTAGCCTATGGACCAACCAGAGGGAGGTGATCAGAGGGAAGGGAGAGCTAATTCTGCACAATCTGGCCACAGCCCCTAACGACGCCAAGTGGCACTGAGCATGGCACCCAGAAGTCTCCCATGCGTGTTCCACCTCAAAATTGAAAGACCCCAAACTAAAGTGCAGAAATTAAGGATGAAGCCAAATTTGGGTGGTCTGGACTTGAAAGACAACTAGGCAACCTGCAACACTGGTGGGCAAGGACAGGGGAGGAGAAATCCTTAAATCCTTTTCAGCCAGGACAATCACCTCCTACAATGAAAAAACCTGGCCAGCGTGCGCTAATGAACGGCTAAGACCTAAGTCCTGTGATCTGAAGAGCATGAGGGCAAGCACACGTCCCTAAAATCCAATCGTCTACATGGTTTCAAGTAAAGCCTTTGCTCTTTTGCTGATTCCAAATGGCCCAGTGTACTTTCTGAGTCTACAAACTTCATTACAAATTATCCACTAAGTATGTGGCAAGGTCAGTTCAACACTTTTTATCTCTGCTGACTGTGCATATGCAAATTCAGTACCATTGTGGACACAAAGTACAAGTTTCTGGAAGTGTCACCAAGCACTTGAAAGCCGTAGCAGCAGGGGAGGGAAGGTAACATGCAAGCATAACCAGGTTTTCTCAATGAAAATAAGGAAACTGGCTTTTGGAAAAATATGTCACAAATAGCTTGCAAAATGACATCACTTTAGGATTAAGAGGGGGTGGGGGGAAAGAGCAATCTTACTCAAACATTCTTGGGAACACACAGCTTACCAGAAATTGATTTGTTCAGAACCTGCAGAACACAACTAAGGAAGTTCTGTACTGGAACTCTGGGCATCTACTCATCAGATCAAGACAGAGAAGAGACACTGTACTACCTTTAAAATGAACAAACTTTTTGCCCCCAAAACACCACTTCTAGGTATCTGGGCAGGGTGGCGGCGAGGGAGATTCAGAGTCCAAAATCAAAGATTTATGAGGATATTAATCACAGCATTATTTAAATGGTGAAAAACCAGAAGCCACCTAAATGTTTTATAGCAGTGAAATGGTCAGATAAATTATGATAAAAATTATTAACCATTGAACTCTACAATCATTAAAAATAAGGTTTTTAAATCACCGTTCAAACATGACACATTAAGAAAAAATACCAAGTGGGAAAAGCTGGATGCAAAATGGTGTGCGCTGTCATGTTCCCAGGTCAGTTACAAGAGCGAACACACGTGTGCAGGCGGGGCGGCAGGCTGGGCCTGTACACGGACGCGCGCAGTGGTCCTTCCTAGGTGCTGAGCCTCCCGCTTTTTCTCAGAACACAATGTTTTAAGAAAGTACAAAATCGCCCGGGAGCCCCACGCGAGCACCCTGTCCTCGGGGGTCTGTGCCACAGGCGGTCGGTCTCCTGCAATTCCTTTGGGCCTGCACCACAAATGCCACAGACTGGCCCCCCAAGGGCGCTGGGGTAGGTGCGGTTCCCCTCAGCCCTGGCCTGACCCCAAGAGTCCTCTTCCCCAAGGCAAGTCTGTAACCAGCCTCCTGAGATGCAAGGTTCAGAATGGCAGGCCCGTGGTGCCCCTCTTGGTGTGGGGCTTGGACGCCACGTAGGGCTGCCCACTGCCCTGGCCACGTCACACCTGGCTTCCTCACGCCCCTGGAGGGAGGCCAGACGTTGCCAGCTGGCAAAGCCCTCAGCCCTTCTGCCCCTGCTCTGTGGCACGGGGGGCCGGGCGGTGGGGGGGCGGCGCTGTCCTACAGGCACTGGCTTCGGCTCTGACACCCCCCGCCCCGCCCCTCTCCGGGCTCCTGAGCTGTTCAACACTAGCACGTTCTCTTCCTCACCCTAGATCAGCCCACGTTTATATGTTTCCAGGTATGTCTGCACGCGTTCGGAGAGTGACATCCACCCACATCTTAGAACGTAAGGCACCTGCCTGCCAGGATGATGGCTCAAAGGATGAGGTGGATAAAACTAAAGACTACACAAGAAAGCACAGGGTAATAAGAGAATATCTAAGGGCCTTTAAAAGAAAAATAAGGGAAGAGGCTTGTGAGCAGAGAAAGGTGGCCGACAAAGAAGGGCTCAGCTGTCACCGGCTCAAGCCAGGGCAGTCACTTCAGCTCTGCCAGCTGCTAGCTCAACCCCGAAGCCCGGGGGCTCTGGCTCTGGAGGTTAAGATGGAGCTTGTCGGTTGAGCCCAGGAGGTAGTGGCGCTCTCCGGAGGGAAGAATGCAGTGGGAGCGTTGTCTCTCCCCGAGCAGCCCAGCCGAGCGTGCTTTCACAGCCAGGACTCAGCTCTGCCTATCACTTCTGCACCCAGACATCCAGGACAGACACCAAGGGGAGCAGCTCCCCACCCTCCAACTGCACACACAGACGCGGGCGCTGTGGTGAGGGGACATTTCAACAGGGTGTGCACCTGAAACCCAAGTCCTGAAAGAAAGGCTCAAGACAGACTCGCTTTTTGGAAAGCAGGTGAACACAGGTAAGCCTCTTCCAAAGCGAGGAGAGGGGGCTCAGTCTATGGCTACATGCCCAGGGCAGTGCCTTATTTCTGGGCCGACCCCCACCCCGGGCAGGAAACCCCTGTGCCTTGGTATCCCCCCCACAAACACACACACCCACCCACCTGCTGGTGAACCCAGCTGCATCCCTGCACCCCTCCAGCCCCCCCGCCGGCCTCCGCACAGTGGGATTCCCCACAGCCCAATCTCCTTCCAAGTTTAACAGCCACTGTTGTGACATCACTAACAGAGATTAAGACATCCTTCCCTCTGTGTGGACTGTGGGTCACACACGGTGATGGGTGGGACAGGAGATGGGGGCACAGAAGTCATCAGGGGACCTTCTCCATGGGAGTTTAAATCGGTGCCTTTGTGAAAGTCCAGAGGAAGTGGCAGTCACCCCTCCCCTGGGGACAGGGCCACAGCACCTGCTCCTCCTCCACTGGGACTGAGGGCTGCCCCCGGGACACCCTGGGCAGGGCACAACCCTGGGCAGGGCATGCCCCTACAGAGCAGGAGGAAACAGCCTGACCCTGGAGGGGCGGGCGGCCCGGGTTCACGCGTGCTGCTCCTGCCCCTGTGCCAGGGGAGCGGCGCCACTCTTCTCCAGGCAAAGCCCACATGACAGGTGACCCGACGACGTGAGGGCTTCTTGATGTTCCCAGTGGACATGTAAAAACGCTCTGAGCTAGACTCGGAGAAGGGGCAACTTTAGCAGGAAAAGGGTGTGCGGGGCGGCCTTGGTGTGATGGAGGACCGGCCCACGTGCCAATGCCGGGCACCTCGCAGCCCCGACTTCACCCGGACACACTCCACCTTCCAACCAAACTCTCAGAAGGGCCATCGGCTTTCACTCCTCCGAGAGGCGGCCACCAGGTCTGTCTGCCCCGCTGCCCCGGCCTCACAGGGGAGGGGGGCCACAGAGCCCCGACTCCCGGGGCTCCCCCGGGGCAGTGCTCGGTCCCCAGCCCTGGAGCAGTGCTGCTCCGTGGGGTGACACACTGGAGCGCTCTGCCGGCGTCCTCCGACACAGCAGCGGCTCCACATTTCGCCTGGACAACCTGTTCCACTTCTCACCGCCCGGAGTCTGCCCGGCCGACACGACGCAGGAGTGCTTGCAGACAGACAGCAAGGACCGCAGGAATCTCACAGCCACGACTACTGGAGGAGCCAAGCACAGTCGTGGGGATTAGGCCAGACACTGGGGACGAGAAGAAAGGGGCAAACGGACAAAAGCCAAGAACCCCCCCTCCTGCAGAACTGGAGGCCCCCCAGCAGGGGCCCGCCTGGCTCCCTGGGGAAGAGTTGGTTCCCCGATGATCCAGGGGCAGGGAGAGCCCAGAGACACGTCTGGGCCCAGGGGCCACAGCAGGACAGGTGTGACGGGCCCGCGGTGGAGAGCTGGTGCCACGAGTCTGTCCCCGAGTCGGGGCGGGAGCCAGGCAGACGTGCACAGCGCTGGTCCCCACGGCGAGCAGAGCGTGGAGAGCTCCACACAGCACAGAGAGCAAGCAAAGCAACCCTGAATTCCTTTTCGTTATTGGTTTTGTTCTTTGTGTGGTTGGGTGTTTTTTTTCTTCTTTTAAATAAAAAAGCTGCAAGGTTCCGCCGTCTGCGTCCCCCTTGAGATGGCCGGCAGGTGATCTGGAAGCGTCCGGAGGCGGCAGGCTGTGCGGGGCATGGCCCCACAGCGGGCGGGCTGCAGCGTCACTGCACGGCGGCATCCGGGTGGCTCTGGTACCTGTGCCGCCACACCTCCTGTATCTTTCGGCACCACTTATGCGCGTTCCCGCTGGGGTCCATCAGGTAATATGTCCTGTTTGGCTGCAGAGAGAGACACGGTGACTCTTCCGCTAGGGGTCCCAGCACGACCGGCACCCACCCGGCAGTGAGAAATCGAACAAAGAAGGTGCCGGCTCCTGCGGCCACCACAAGCACCTCCAGGAAGCCCGAGAGCAGGTGGGCGTTTTCCTTGCACATTTGTGCGGAGATTAAACGTGCAGGCCAGGACCTGCAGTTCCCTGGGGGTGAAGTCACCCTGAGACTGAGAACAAGCACTGGTGTCTCCTGACCCTACTCTGAGCTTAGCCGTGAATGTTGGGATCCCTGGCGTGTGGGGAAGGAGGGACCACGACCCCCCGCTGCACCTGCCCCGCTGGCCACAGCATTCGACTGCTCTGGCTGGAGGCACAGAGGCCCGAGTGCCAGGCAGGGGAGCCCGTGGGGACAAACTCACCGTGTGCACAAAGAAGGTTTTAAAATTCTTGGCCTCTGGTCGGAGTTCTTGTGACCATGGAATTTCACCTTTCAAGACTTTGTTGACAGGATCCACATAATACAAATGTGGCCCTTCCGTGAGCAGCAACTGTCGTCGCCGTGCAAATAAACCCTGGTGCAAATGACAACAGGAAAGGACACTGCTCATTAAGGCTCAGAGCGGAGGCTGAGTGCTCCTGCTGCTGCCTCGGATGCTGGACTGCAGGGGCGCTCCAGCACGGGGACCACCACCAGGCCCTGCCCACTGGCCTGGGACAGGGGCGGGCACACCTCCCCTCATCAGGACCAGGCGCCTGGGTCAGACGGAAGCAGCAGCACCACGCCTGCCGGTGCGAGCCGGATCCCGGCGTCCAGGACGGCACGTCCTACTCTGCCGCACGGGATAGGGCCACAGCCTGGCCCAGAGAGCCTGCCCTCAGCACCCAGGCCCTGCCGCTTCCCAGGCCCTCTGCTCCACGCCAAGGCCGAGTCCTGAACGCTGACCCCCCGCCCGCCACCTTCACGGAGGCTCTCGGGGCAGAGACACCCGGGGCGGGGGAGCCTGAGCCAACAAGGGCCCGCAGCAGCAGAGAGAGAGCGTGTGCAGAGTCTGATATTTTTGGACGCGTTAATCCATTTAATTAATTCATAAAACAGAGTAAGATTTTCAAAAACAATCCTGATAAAGTAATAAATGACTTGCTGGGATATAAACAGAGGTTCCTCAACCAGACAGAAACCTTGACCTCAGTGACCAACCCCAGCATCAGGCAGAAATCAGAACCCTGGCTCCCCAGTCTCCAACAAGAGGCCGGATTTCTGTCTGCCCAGCCTCCAGTACTCTCAGAGGCCTCCTCGAGCGGCTGAGGCCGTCCTTAGCTCTGACATGCAGAGATGATTTCTCAGAGGGAGGAATGGGAGGAAGACACGGACGCTCAGGAAGGCGCCTCCAGACTTTAACTTACCTTCCGCTTGTCTACTGGACCCATTTTTAGTATTAAATTATTTTCTACAAACTGGTGCCTATAAAAAGAAACAAGGATCAGACACTCATGTCAGAGTCAGAAACTCTCCAAACTCCTCCCTCAGAACAAACTCCCCGACAGCACTGTGAACCCTGCCTCAATCAAGCCTCCCCCTTCAGAGACCCAAGCACACGCCAGTGGGGGGAGCAAACTGCAGACGCGCCTTAGCGCGTGCGCCGCACAGAACCGCGCCTGCCCATGGGCCCGGGGCCACGGGTGCTGGCAAGACCCCAGCCTCGGCTCTCCTCAGCAGCATCTGCTCGACAGGGGAAGGCACGGGCAGGCGGCGGGAACACACGTGCTCGCCACCTGGAAGCAACCTGGGGGGAAGAGAGACTGCTGTTCTCACATCACTGCGCTAAGCTGGGACCCCAACGCGGCGCTCGGAAACCACTGCGCTCTGTAGAATCACAAACCCCTAAAGAGTCAAGCTGGAAACTTGGTTTAAGAACATCTCATCTGATGTTTCTATCATAGTAACAAAGCACTTGTATCCAAACATGGCAGGAATTTAGAAGAAAAGCTCCCAAACACAGATTCTGACTTAAAACATATTAGTAACAAGTACCGTCCGCTTTGACTCCTGGGACCTTAGCGTCTGCAGGTTCTCTCTTTTGGTTAAAGCTAGCCGTTAGCGCTTTATGTTTTGTCTGACTTGACTGAAACTCTTGATCTAAAGGTTCTACTGTAGAAACAGTGAAAGGCGTGAGACGCTTGTCACCCCACACAGTGACGATCTTGCCCCAGAGACGGGCAGGCCGCCCACTTCCCTGGCTGCTCCTGGGACTGGCACACATGTGAGGCAGCCCGGCTGGGGGGCCGCCTTCTCCCGTGAGTTTACCTGGCCTCCAGGTCTGCCCCACCGAACCCACCAGACAATGCCCGCCCCACAGAGCCCACTAAACTAGGGCCCCTCAGGAAGGACCCAGATCCAGTTAAACTGACACAGCACCGTGTGGGTTCTGAAAACAACTCAGAAGAACATCAACAATAACAAAAAGTGTCGCGACTTTCATGAGAAAAAGTGCGATGCTTCCTCTCAGAGGTACTTAAAAACCAAACAAAAACAAGACTTGAAACAAAAAGAAAAAAATCAAGAAGTTCGTGAGGAGACGTAATGAGGGTCTCCTGCAGGGCAGAAACATGCAGATGAACCCATGGGGTCCAAGAGGAGCCCCTGTGACCAGCAGGTCCCACCATGTCAGAACCACACACTGATGACAGGTGGGAGATGATCAGATTATCTGATCTGATAATGGGGTTGTGTGTGTGTGTGTCCCCCGAGTACAGTCTAGTCCCAGGGGTGTGTGTGTGTGTGTGCATCCCCTGAGTACAGTCTAGTCCCAGGGGTGTGTGTGTGTGTGTGTGTGTGTCCCCCGAGTACAGTCTAGCCCCAGGGGGGTGTGTGTGTGTCCCCCGAGTACAGTCTAGTCCCAGGGGTGTGTGCGTGTGTGTGTCCCCCGAGTACAGTTTAGTCCCAGGGGGGTGTGTGTGTGTGTGTCCCCCGAGTACAGTCTAGTCCCAGGGGTGTGTGCGTGTGTGTGTCCCCTGAGTACAGTCTAGTCCCAGGGGTGTGTGTGTGTGTGTCCCGAGTACAGTCTAGTCCCAGGGGTGTGTGCGTGTGTGTGTGTGTGTCCCCCGAGTACAGTCTAGTCCCGGGGTGTGTGTGTGTGTGTGTGTGTGTGTGTGTGTGTGTAGTCTAGTCCCAGGGGGGTGTGTGTGTGTCCCCCGAGTATAGTCTAGTCCCAGGCTGGTCAAGGACCTCACTGCCAAAGCCCGCAGTTAGCTGGGTGGCAGGGGCCGGGTCGCCTGGAAAGCGAGGCAGGCAAGGACAGAAGCAGCCTCTGCGGCCTCAGCGGGGATGGCATAAAGAGGTCAAACAGGAGGAGAACAAGACAGCAGGGGACAGCAGGCAAGCTTCGGTGTGAGGGACCCTTCTCTACGCTGAAAACAAGTCACCAGACAGAATAACACACACGATACAAGGGAACAAAAGGAACCTCTAACTAAAGAAATAACCACAGTTTACAGGAAAACAGGCTGGAGAAGACCTTCCGCAAAGATAAGCTACAGACAGCCAACACCTGAGCTTCAGAGTGCACACAAAGCAGCCTAAGAGGGTTAGAACCTCGAGAGAAAGCTGAGCCAAAGGCATGGGCTGGAAATTTTCCCCAAAGAAATGAAGTGGCCCCAAATTCTCCATGGCTCTAAACAAAGACACGGAGCCCTACTCTTCTGGCGTTCTCCCGGGGTGCACTGGGGTGCAGTAACGGCGGGAGGGACTCACTGAATACTGCAGGAATCCCGCTCCCAGGAATTTACCCTCAGGACGCAAAGACAGCAAAGAGGAGCGTGCTCACAGCAGGGACAGTCCCGTCCGGGAACCTGCAGACGCAGGGCTGGCCGTCTCCTGGCACAGGCCTCTGCCCGCACGCTCGCTCCCGGCTTCTCCCGAGATAGAAGAACCTCGGTGGGCAGGGCAGGAGCAGCCCGAGCTGGATGCAGGCTGGATGCGGAGGCCACGGTGAGAAAGCCCAGGAGCAGCGTGCAGAGCGGCTGGGCAGCAGCCACAGCTCGGCAGTCCACTCACTTGGCTGACCAACCAGTCAGCTACCCTGAAACATGTAAGGACTAAGGAAGCATTTTCATCTTTCACTTCCGAAAGTCAATCCCCACTTTCTGAGGGGACCGCCCAGGCCCCATCTGGCACTGGCACCGCCTCCCTGGCAAGCGTGCAGACCCGAGTCAGACACACCTGACTCAGCACACAGGCGGCGTGCGGCCACAGCTTGACGCAGCCTGCTGCCCCACAGCCTCCGGCTTCCACCACTCAGGTGCCAGCCGCCCACGTCACTTCACATGCTTTTTTTCTTTTTGTTTCAAGTCTTGTTTTTGTTTGGTTTTTAAGTACCTCTGAGAGGAAGCACCGCACTTTTTCTCATGAAAGTCACAACACCTTTTGTTATTGTTGATGTTCTTCTGAGTTGTTTTCAGAACCCACACGGTGCTGTGTCAGTTTAACTGGATCTGGGTCCTTCCTGAGGGGCCCTAGTTTAGTGGGCTCTGTGGGGCGGGCATTATCTGGTGGGTTCGGTGGTACAGGGTAACCCCCCTTTCCTGACTCCAGAGCCAGTTCCCTCCCCCTCCCCCTCTCCCACCCCACCCAGACCCTGAGAAGACCCACCTCAAGGCCACCAGCCCAAGGCTGCCAGCGAGCCTGGGCTGCTGCAGGAGGGCTGCCGGCCGGCCTCGGCCCCGCAGTGGGGGCCCCACACCAGGCTGCCAGGCAGGAGAGGGAGGGCCAGGCAGCCATGGCCGGCTCACCCCAAGCGCCCTCTCTGAAGCCTTCAGGGCATGAGGCCCTTTATGTACTCAACTTTACGAAGGCCCCAAAGAGCTCTCCCTCATTTGGGTCAGATGCGTACTTATGCGTAAGAAATTAAAACAGATTTCAAACATTTAGCTTATCAAAAGGCAAAGTAAATCCATCCCATGTTAATATAAATGATTTAATTTTTAAAATAACTTCTTTCAAAACGATGGTAATTAACAAGAGGCAGAAAACTGTTACATGCTCTGCAAATTCCTCTAACATCCGGCTCCACAGAGAGCTGGGTTTCCTATCCGTTTCTGCTTTCACTCTGCTGTGATGCGGTGTCCAGGCTGAAGCGCATGAAGACCTCAGAGGGGAGTACTTATAGCCTTTCAGCTATTTGTGGGCATTCTTCTTTGACACTACACCAGAAGCCTCCAAGTGTCGTTTCTTACAGGTTAGCTGCCACATGGAATCCAAATCCCCAGGGATGGATTTTCCATCTTCCAGGACACCAGAGCCCACCCATCCCCCTGCACTGTGACCGGGTGCTCCACCCTGAATGGTCCGACAGCACCCAACACTGGTTCTTCCGGATCCTGACTGATTTCATTCTATGTTATCAACAAATCAATTCACAAACATTGCTACCTTTCTCCTCAAAAGCACCTTCTCTTTTAAGCACTGGGAAGATGTCAAGCTGAGAGTGATGGGTAAAGTTTGCCCAAATTCTAATTTTCACTTGAATACTGTGGTTTTATCATTGGTAACAAACACTAGCAGTTGTTTTCCCTGAAGCTACAGGCTCATTCCATTAATTCCCCAGAATACCACTGGCTGAACAGCTGAGTGAATAACCCCAACTGGCAGGCAGACCTTCCAGGAGAAACGGGCTCCCAGAAGCAGACCAGCCATCTAGCTCCCAGCGAGGTGAGCACGCAGAGCCCGCCTTGAGCGGCCTCGCCCCGGAGGCAGGGGCAGCAGGCGTTCTGCAGCCCTTTCGCCCGCTCCACAGCACACTCCCCAAACGTGTCCTCCCTAGCAGGCCTTGTCTTCCTCTGCCTGTGACCGCTGGCTGTAGAGCCGGCTCTTCCCGCACCGCCTGGCCCTGCAGCTGGCGGGTCTGCCCATGACTGCTCTGGAACCATCACTACACAGCAACGCGTTTGTTCCAGAAGAAATTGTGACATTCAAAAGGGGTGCTCAACACAGACTGTCTCAAACACGGCGCTTCCTGCCAAGCACACAGGGAAAACGTAAAAGGACACTTTCTTTGATGGCAAGCGGGGCAAACGCTTGCAGACAGATGCCAGCAAAGTGAGTGAGTGCAGTCCCACTGGAGGTCTGTCCACCTGGAAGGGGAGAGAGCCACGTGGAGGCAGAGACACCAACTCTCTCCCCACGTCAGCAGCCATATCTTCACTCCAGTGAGTCATGGACCATGCTCGTGGCCCCAGGGGCTGTCAGCAGAGCCAGTGGCCTGGAACTCTTCAGACTCCCAGCGCTCCACCACAACTAACTCCTCGCTAAGGTGCTCCAGGGGCTGCACGGTGTCTGGGTTGGAAAGAGCTCATCACGTGTCACTTACAACATTCCATTCTTTTATCTCTGAAATTCTGAGTGACTGGTGTCCAGATGCTGCTACAACTTCTTGGGCACCAAAACAGCAAAGATACTGTTCACAGACACAACACAGCAAGTTGTGCAGACCCCACAGGCAGGGAAAGCAGCGTCTGTCTTGCTTCTGTTTCGTACAGTTGTGCCCAGTTTCTCTGGAGTGGATCAGAGAACTCAGGGCCTTTCTCTTGGCCCTGCAAAGGCTCCTCTCTGCCCGTGCAGAAGGTGAAACTAGGAAGACGCTTGAAGACAACGTCCAGGCAGAGAACCTCTTCTCAACAGGACCAAGACGGAAAGCAGAAAAGAAACACACCAACTGGTTTTACTTTGTAAGAATTTGCAACTTCCCCTCCCAAAAATATGATGCACAAGTAGAATGAAAAAATAAACCGAAGAAGAATGCTTTCTCAAAATAAACAAGGAAGTCTTCATATCCAGGGTGCTGAAAAGTCAAATTTCAAAACACGCAAAATGTACACCCCAAAAAGGGTCAAAGGACATAAAAGTACCTCAAAAAATAAACACAAGTGGCCAGCACACATGGAAGAGGTATGCCCGGACCAGAATACAGGTGCCCGTTCACAAGGCCCATTTCTAGAGCAGCCGGATGTTCAAGGGCAGGTGGGCCCTCGGGAAACGGATACTCTCGGACACTGTGGGCACAAAGCACTGCCTCCCTAACCAGGCGCCCCACCCGCTGCCTCAGGGCGCACCATGAAGGAGACAAGGCGCAGAGGGTGACCCAGAGCAGCCAAAACTCGGAGCATCCTAAACTCTCCACCAGGGGGTGGCGGTTATTTACATCACAACGAATCCCAGTCCAACCACACTGCTGGCGTGCCTGGCCCGCTGAGCCCCAGGGAGGCCAACCCCACACAGCCCCCAGCCAACGCTCCAAACACCCACTTCCAGTTCGGCGCTTCGAGGGTCGGGTCCTCATGTGCAAAAGGCAGCTATGCCCGCCGGGGCCCTGACGGCAGCGGGGACAGAGGGCGGGACTGGCGGTGCTGCTCACGCCCGTGCGTCCTTACCAAGGGTTTCCGCTGGCCTGCTTCTCCAACAACAATCTCTTCTCGTCTTCAGAAAACTGTAAGTCCAGTTCAAAGGAGTTCGTGTCCAGGTCGTGGATGTACTGCTCGATGTTGCTGCCCGCCCGCTGGGGCAGGCCTACGTCCACAGACGACAGGGAGTGCGAGGAGGAGGACGCCGACACCTGCATGCAGCCGAACTGGCTCAGGAGATTGTCGTACTGCGGGCAGAGCAGGCAGTGAGCACAGCGCCCGGGTCCCCTCCGCCCCCAGGGTCCTGACCCCCCTGCCCCGGAGGGTACCCCGTGGCCCACACCCTGAAGGTCGAGCCCCCGGGGAGACAAGCTGCTGACCAGGGGCCCCGCTCGGAGTGCCCTGACCAGCGTGGGCCACTCAGACTCCTCACCACACAGCAGGCCACCCAGCCTCAGGCTGGGCCGGCCTGCCCTGCGCCCTGCTTCTGACAGCAACCTCAGAAGCTGTTCACCCCTGAGAGAGGGGCTTATCTTCAGTCCTGACCTACAGGAAGAGGAGAGCCAGGACCTGGGCCTGTTGACCTCCGTGGGTCCCATGCCGCCCTGCAAGGTCAGGATTAAGGCGGCAACACCGGAGCTCTCACCCTGGCAAACACGATGAGACAGCAGACAGAGGGCCTGCACGCGACACTCAGGAGTGTACAGACGCCCTGTGGAGCCAGGGTCCCCGGGCACTGAGATCAGAGACAACAACTCCCTCGGAGCCCAGCCAGCAGAATGTGGCCCTCCGTGGGACCCCCCTGCCACAGGCCCTGGCGACCCTGCCCATGCCAGCATCACGGCTCAAGGGTCTGGTCGGCCACTAGGGCCAAGGAGTAAGTCCTCTGCGTGTGCAAAGGCCGCGGACAGCTGGAGCCAGTGAGACAGGGAAGCAGACCGGAGAGGGGGGCACGGATGACTCCCCACATCTGGCTCTCCTTGGGTCTGAGCATAAAGGATATTTTAGGGCAAAAGAAGGGGGATGTGCAGCTTTAAACCGTAGGTGGAAGCCATGGAGAGGCGCTCTTGATCTCTAGGAGGCGATGCCTGTTGTAATTTTAACTCAGCTGTGAGTTGCTTTTAAGATAAACTCTAGAATTCCTCAGTCAACTGAGGTGGAGCGCTATATATGATGACCGGTTACAAGCCACAATGACAGAAATCACACCAGCAAAACGGACTGTGGCTGACAAGAAAAACATCTGAAATCACACACAAACACAACCTTCCCCAGAAGAGTTACGGAGCCAAGTGCGCCAAGGGCCTCCGCTGCCCACCCCTCAGGCCGGCTAAGAGCCGCCGCAAACAGCGTCCATCCTCAATGCTACGTGCCCTGAAAGCGCAAAGCAGCAGTGCCCAGGACTCGCTGGGAAACAGAGGAAGCATTCCAGAATGTCTTTAGATACACAATTATAAAGACACCAGCCAAAACCCAAAGACAGAAGCCCACCAGGAGAACTGGTGCCCAGGCTCTGGTCCAATCCCTTTGGGCAAAAATTAACTAGAGGAAAGGTGAAAGGGACGCACGCGGCCCAGGGCCTGGCGCTCTGTGCTCGGGGAGGACAGAAGCCTCTTCAGTCCCAGTGGGGACCTCGAGGCCAGTGTTCACTGCCCTCCACCACGTATCTCCACTGACTCTCGCTCTGGCCATCGTCCCACCCCCAGGGACGCCCCAGTGGGGCTCACGTTGCCATAGCAGTCCTCGTCGTCTTCCGACATGGCCGGCAAGTAAGCTGTAAGCTTCGGGGGTGTCTGGTGATGCAGGTCCTCCCACGTGATGGACTCAAAGAATGGGTGGGCTTTCAGAGGGCCATACCCCTCCATTTCTTCACAGCCTAATCTCTTTGTGGCATCTAAAACCTGAAACAGAAGTCGAGACAAGTCAGCATTGGGGTTAAAACACAATTCTGACCCAAAAGAACTCTTCTGAGTAGTTCTCAATTCTTGGGGTCTCTTGGAACTTGGAAGGACACGGAGGGCTGGGGACAACGAAGTCACCCTCAGGGATCCTTCACTTTTCTGGAGTCTCCGCCCCTCCTCACACAGGCGAAAATAATCATGACACTAAAAGTTCATGAATAGTGGCAAGTATCCTCTCAAAATCCTAAAACAAGAAAAAGAGGAGCTCACTGGCTTCAGTAAGAGAATGAAGAGTTCACGCAGACAGAGGGCTCCAAGGGAGCTCGGCATCCTGCTGTTCCCAGCCCCATGGAGGACGCAGGCCTCCCCGACTGGGGACAGAGCATGAGGGCCAGGCAGGCAGAGGCAGACGCACCCTTCTCGCCCAGACCAAGCAAAGGGCAGGCGTGGAGCCAACACACACCAGGGGAAAGGACACTGCAGTTTTCAGAACACACACAGACACTCCCTTCCTGGGCACACTGTCCCTGTGCTAACGTCTGACACCTTGCATGCCTGACTCTAAGGCGGACACCCACCAACGTCGCTGGGCGGAACTTACACCGCCAGCCACGCAGCACAGCCAGCCCCAGCACCCCGCGACCTACAGTGCGGTGTGTGCTGGTGAGCGACCGCAGAGTGCTAGAGCAACTTCCTGTCTTATTAAGGTCAGAAGTCAGACACCTGGGAACTGAAAAGGCTTGATGGGAAGAGACTGGAGACACGCATCTACCTATAACCATTGTCTACCCTCAAATGCCCTTTATTAAACATGGTGCCGCCAAGGAAAGCCCCTCTGACCACAAGATGAGAGGGACTCGGGGGGTGGCCACTGGATGAGCTCACGAGAAGACAACGCAAAACATTTACCAGAAGTTTCTCCACAAGGTCTCTCGCCTTAGGAAAGAATTTTTCAGGGAAGTCATACTCCAATTTAATGATCTTCTGAAATATAAGATACTCATTTCTGTAAAAGAAGAAAAGCTGTCATTCTGGGTGGGGGCACACAGACTCCAGCCCATCCCAGAACAGAGCTGCAGCACTCCGGGCCCAGCTGGCTCCCTCTCCTGCAGAGAGCCACCGCAGTCACTCAAGAGCCGGCAGGAGGGCCCCCCCACGCCCCCAGGACCGCCCTCTCCCGTTCATCAGGCTGCGCAAAGGGGTGGCCAGAGCCGGGCAGGGTCTCTTACCCAGCTCGGAACGGAGGCAGTCCTGCCACAAGCTGGTATATGATGCATCCGAGTGCCCAAAGGTCTGAGCTTCACGGGAAGAGAAAACACAGGAGAGTGACATTCGCAACTCCAGCGGCGAGCACAGCTCAGGTCCCTTCACCTATTCACGCCCCTGCCTCAGCTTCTCACACCTTCCTCTCCTTTAAAACCAGGCCAGTGTGCGGTGGAGACCTCCCCTGCTCTGGGCTCCCCTTGAGGGGGCCTCCCTGCTGGGCCAGACCAGGTGCCTCCCTCGGGGGCAACCAGCGCCCCCACAGGCTTGGCCTGACCCTGACCAGGGAGCAGTGGTCACTCCTGAGGGCAGCAGCCACTGGCAGAAAAGCCCCTCCTCCAGTGCCAGGGAGGGCACAGGCTCAGAGTCCCCCTTTACCACTGTCGCCCCAAGGACATGGACGCCACCCGCGTCAGGCTGCCCACGGAGCACTTCTCCTGCACTGCCTGGACTCGGGACGCACTGCCCACCCCTCAGGAACATTTCAACCACACACTCTGAAAGACACCCCAGGGCTCTGAGCTTCCACGACCAGCTGCAGGAAGCCTGGAGGGGCTGCCCTGCTCCCACCCACGCCCTCCCCTCGGGGCATCGCAGAGTCCTCGCTGAGAACTACTTTGCATGCTTTATTTCCTCTGTCAGTTCTGCATTCTATTCCCAGCTCAGCCCTAGGAAAGCACCAAGAGGCAACTCGCCCTGCACGGCCAGCGGCCGCCCTGCAAGCCCTAAACGTACGAGGCTCGTGGGGTGCTGGACACAGGCAGCTCCTGGAAGAGGCCACACCGGGCACTCCGAAGACGAGCTCATAGGTCGTGGGCAAGACAACGGGCCGGTTACAGAGCTGGGGGCCTGGGTGGAGGCTCTGTCCTCAGACCCACAGCACCAGCATGGCAGGCAGATGAAGGACTCAATGTGAGTTAAAAATGCCACAGATCAGAAATCTGAGTCACAACACACAGGTGGGGTGAAGGCATGTTAAAAACAAATGCGCGTTCTCAACGACTAGTTCTTAACGCTTGGCGTTCTCTGCTGTCTGGTGTGGTTAACAGGGGGAGCTACACAAGACAAAGGCTGACAGAAAAGCATCGGCCTTGTGCTGTGACAGTGTCCAGAAAGTGGGGGGTGGGCTGTGTGCGTGTCGGGGGGCTGCCTCCCTAGCCGTCCCGGGTCATCTCCCGGGAGCAGGACTGCTAGCAGAACCAGCCCCGGGCTAACCTTCCACAAGCGTCTTATCATTTAATGTTTTTTAATGCGATGAAAAATAAAAGGAGAAGCCAATGAACATTTCTGGAAAGCAGTATGCACCAGTGATTTCTTTAAATGCTCAGTTAAACAGTCATTCTATTCTTGAAATTCAAAGCAGACCATGGGGCAGCGTGGCGCCCGGCTGCTCAGGCAGAAGCCTGTCTTCCCCAGCACAGGCTGTGCACACGCGGGAGGCATGTCGGGCATGGAGAAACCACAGCGAAGCTGGACAGAGGTGAGGAGACCACACAGCTCTTAAGAGATTTCTGCCAACACTGGGAGTGACATGGGAGATGTCCATCAGCTAATCGCAGGGAGTGTGATTCAAAACTGGTCATTCAGTGTGATTCCAGCTGTACAAAAACTCCGTAAACACATATACAACACACAGAAAAAAGGAGCTGGAAAGACGGCCACACCAAACCATTGTCGGTGACTGCAAGTAGGCTGGGGACTCTGAGTGCTTTTTGTTTTTGTTTTGACTGCTTGCCTTAAGGAATCTCAGTTCCCCGACCAGGGACTGAAACTGGGCCACAGCAGCGAAAGTGCTGAATCCTAATCACTAGACCGCCAGGGAACTCCCTATTAATTGCTTTCTTCTAGTCTTCATATTTTCTAAGAAGTCTTTATAATGAAAAGGTATCATTTTTACAATCAGAAAGAAAATTCTTAACTATTTTTACGTATCAGATGACTTTAAGAATTAAAAAGCATAAAGGATGCCCAGTGGCGTGCCCCTCAGCCCTGGTGCAGCCCTTGCCCCACAGCCAGCCAGCTGTCCACGCCCTGTGTGTCCTGCTAGAGGTTCAAACGCACAGATGAGCGCCCCTGCGCCCTCCTCTCCCTCAGCAGGGCCTGGAGACCTTCCTCAATCAGCAGTGAGAGCTTCCTCTTTCTAAAAGTGACTCCAACGAGAGGAAAAGCCGGTTCTCAGCCAGCAGGGACACACTGGAGAGTCTGGCTGAGCGTGCCTGGAGGAGGGCTCCTCAGAAGGGCCCTCGGGGTGTCCGAGACCCACCGGCCTCGCTGGGGCCTTCACACTGCGGGACGCTGGGCGGCACGCTGGGCGGCACCCCCGGCTCCACCCAGTGCCTCCCCACCCATGAAGTGTGACATCATAACTGTCTAGACCAGAAGTCCCCTGTCGGGAGAACTGCCCCACGGGGAAGCCCTGACCCACAACAGCGTCTGGCCACAGGAAGAGCTCCAAGTCTGTTGATTCAGTAAAACAAAACAAAAAAACAAAGAGCCCAGCAACTGCTAAGATGGCCAAGTTTTCCTAACATCTTTCTACCCATCATGTCTGTGCCCTGTGGATCCATCCACTCCCTAAGAGTTTTTGAAAAGCCTTTAGGCTCAGAAACAACTTCTGTGCCCAGAACCGTCCTCACCCCTGCTGCCTCTGGCACAGGCTTGTCGCGCCAGGAAGGCGACCGTGCAGCCCACGGGCGCAGACACTGGCCGTGTGGGCCCTGGTCAGCTCTGATGGCACCTGTGGGCCAAGGGCCTGGCCCAGGGCAGGAAGAACTGAAAAGGCCTCACCACAGAACCTGTCCCCGCACCCTGACGGCCCACTCGCACCGCCGCCTCTCCATCCTCGCCTGCCTCACGCCTGCTCCAGACAGCCCCGCAGATGCCCCCAGCCTCAGGCCCTCGGCGCCCACCTGCTTGACCTCCACTGCCCACTGCCTGTCGCTAACCCTCTCCACACTCCGGACCTCCCTCTGGGGACAACATCCCAGCCCCTGCACTTCTCATTTCCACAACTGAGGCCTCTGCCTGGGTCCTCCAGTCTGTGGCCACCACTGGGCCTGGCTCCTGGAGGGCCGGCTGGGCCCGCCCTGCCCTCC
Source organism: Ovis aries (assembly GCF_016772045.2). Lineage (NCBI taxonomy): Eukaryota > Metazoa > Chordata > Mammalia > Artiodactyla > Bovidae > Ovis > Ovis aries. The sequence goes on along the minus strand of NC_056077.1, from coordinate 2,592,962 downwards.
GCAGAGCGTGGCACACTCAGCAGCTGACCAGAGCAGAGGTGGCGCCGAGGCTCCCCGGGCGCCAGGCCACGGCAGGAAGCCTCGGGTCAGTCAGACAGACCCGCTGGCCATGCTGCTCCTCGCTGTTGTCAGTAGTTCCAAGAGGAGCAAGACCAAATCTCAGAGCATAAGAGCAACCACCATCCAGGAAGGATAAGCAGTGACAGTAAGTTAACACGCAGGTCACCAAAGGAAAGATACTGTCTCAACGGCAAAACGCCAACTTCTTCCAAAGGAGGCCCAGCTAGGTAAAGGCCATGGAAGGCAGTCTCTTAACTATTGATTTCACCTGAAAGAAGTACCAGCACTTTAGAGGAGAGAGAAGCATGGGTCAGAGGAAAGCAGGTTACCTCTTACAGGCCGATTTCTCTGTGAGCAGCTCTGGAGAGACATACTGGGCTGTTCCCACAAACGAGTTGGCCCTGGCTGATGAGAAGAGGGGAGAGGAGACGGTCATGCTGAGCCAGCGCTTCCACCGCGGATACTGCCGTCGGCGTTCACCTCTCAGGACGCCGCGGTCACCCGCCATCTACCTGTACCCTCCCGAGAGCGGGACTTGTTGGGGACCCCCTGCACCCTCTTCTGGGGCCCACCCCCACCCCGAGGCTCCCAGGTGGCCCTGACTCCAGGGCAGCCCTCTGGCCCGCCCTCCTCCCGCCCACACCCCCCGAGTAGCCCTCGCACAGCACGCTGTCAGCTGGGAGCACCTTGCGAACGGGCTCCCGTCTGCACACTGCTAGAGCCAGGGTGCCTAAACCAACCCTGCACACACACAGTGTGTGGCCAGGACTGGACCCCCCCGCAGGGAGACCCTCCTCGTAACAACAGCTCATGGAGCCAAGGAAGGCCCGATGCCCTTGTAACATTCTATCCCCGCTAGTCCTGGACTGTGCGTGCAAGGCTCTCCAAGGTCAGCTGCAGCCCTGCGAGGTCTGGTGCCGGACCCACCCCTCACGGCTGAGAGGAGGTGGACGCCGCACCACCTCAGGAGATCCCGGGGCTCCTCCCCAGCTGGCAGCCCTGACAGAGCTGCACTGCGGGCACAGCCAGTCCGTGTGCCCCCTGCCCCCACCCCCGGAGGCATCCCCGCGATGGGGACGGAACAGCCGCTCTTGTTCTTGGCCACAACCAGAGGACACGGGGCCGGGGATTCCCGTGAGCACCCCGCCGTCAAGTACTGTCACCCCACTGGTGGGTCCCCAAGGACACCCACGGCACCGGTCCCTCCGACGGCTCCCCGCAGGGCAACACAGAGCACCTCGCCTGGCTCAACACCGTGGGCACAGACACAGGCCCTTTCACCTGGCCTGACCCTCTGCAGTCAAGCTGACTTTTCCCTCACCATCTTTAATAACGTGGGCTAGAAACTACTGGTCTCTGTTCACCTGAGCCGACCTGGGAAGTGTGCCAGGTGCAACATTACACACCAACCCCTGAGAGGGCCCCAGCCCTGCAGGCTCACCTGAAGTCAGACAACGCTAAGGAACAGCAACAGGCCCCAGGCAAGGGGCCCGCCTGCTGGCCCCCTGCCTCAGCTGTGGACAACTGGGTCGCGGACAGAGGGGTGGGAAGCGGCTGTCATCACCAAGTGGGCAGAAGCCAGGGGTGCACCTAAGCACGCTGGCGGAGCACCAGACAGCCCCTCACCAGGACCTCTCCAAGCCCACAGGCTCAGGGGCTGCAATAGCGCCCTCTCAGACACGAGCTCTGGTCACGCACGCCGCAGGGCAGCCAGCCCGGTGTGGACTGTTCTAGAGCTGGGGAGGCAGGACAGCTCACAGTGCCTTCTAGTCTCTCCTTCTCGAAGCCCACCACCTACTCCACCCAGAGCTCCAGAAGGGGGACCACACTGCGCCTCCCACATAGCTTGAAGGCTCTGTCCTGGGCACCTCAGCTTGGGCCCGCCTCAAACAGCCTGATGGGGTGCGGCTGCCTGCGGTAAACCTGCCAGACCCGTGCTATGCCTGCCCACAGCTGGAGTCCTCACCACACGCAGATACAAATAACCTAACACCAGAATGGAGAGGCAAAAATGCCCAGGGCCCATGGCCACACCACTTCTGCATGCACCTGTCTGCTGCCCGCTGGCCAGTGGCCCTCCGCTCCCCACTTGCCATCCCTGGGGTGGGCACCCAGCAGGGCTTCCCATGGGGGAGACCTCTTGACTGCGTCCAACGACCTCCAAAGGCAGAAGCTAAGGAACACAGACAAGGCCGCCCTGCTGCCTCTTCCCCATTTGTTTCCAGGTTTGGTCTCCAGGCCCTGGAGCCATGAGGGCTTCTCCAGGGGAGAAAGGAGAGCTGGGGATTCTTCCTCCTGGCCCACCCCCAGGACACAGACGCGCCCACGACAGAGGTCCTGCTCAGGTTCTGGCCCCACACACCCCCACCCAGCGCCCTCCTGGGGCCGAGGGGTGCTCAGTCCTGCTGCGGGATCCAGCTTCTTAGGGCCTGGCAACCTGTGACTGGTCCCTGAGGTCAGGGACTCTCCTGCACCTGCCAGGACCCAGATACACCAAGAGCTCGGAGATGATTGCAAAAGGAAGCAGTAGGAGCCGAAGCCCAATGAAATCCTTCAACCTCACAATGAGTCACAGACGCGTTGTGAACACAGGACAGCCAGCAAACCAGCGACGAGGGAGGGAAACACACAGCGCCGAGCGGCGCGCGAGGAGGAAGGCCATGCAGTGTCCCTGGTGGGGATGTGAGATGTCACTTTGGGTAGCAACTTTCCAACAAACATCGAAAGCCACAGAGACGAGGCAGGTGTGCCCTCTGACCCCGCGGTTGCCCTTCTGGCACCCGACCCTCCAGGATGAAGTCGGCACGGACAGCAGGACAAAACCACAACCCTTCAGGGGCTGGGCTGCGCGAGACACTGCACCCGGGCAGCATTCCTGCTCTGCGTAAGAAGCATGCGTTTCTTCCAGGATTTTTTTTAAAATGCTATTAAAAAGCTCTAGAAATATATTTTGTATGAAAAGATATGCATTACACATAATTAAATAATTCAGGCTATCACACAGTATTCAGAAGCACTGATGCTTTGCAGTAGCTACATTTTGCATAAAACAAAGTGGACAGGACACACACACACACCACCCACCCCCCACTGCACAGCAGGGCTTTAAAGAGCAAGTCACAATGGCCCTGGACCGGGCTGCTGCTGCCGCCACTGCTGTAGTTTCCTGGGCCTACGTCTGCTTGTCTCCTGCGACCCTTGCTGCTTCCTCTTCCCAGGAGCCCCACCTTCTTAAAGGGACTCCAAGACCCTGGGGGTACACTGAGTCACACCCCCGGAAAGGAGCTCTTTCATTAGTCTAGAGATGAATCACTCCTCCACAGCATGGAGAAGAACTCCTGCCCTCAGAATGATGTTCTAAAGACATAAAGTAAAATACGTAAGACTATACACATGATGAAAGTATCAAAATATTAAAGTAATACATGCATAAGGTACCAGTTATCTGGTGGTTTTTTTTTTAATGCACTAACAAGATCCGGCGGTGAGCACAAACAACAGACCAACTGTGCTGACCGGGACAGGACACGCAAACATCTGTGGTTTCTACTGACAGACGTCTGCTCCCACCTTCAAACTGAAGAAAACCCTCCATTTCACTGAAAGGTTAGTGACAACAAGGACTGTTCTCTCCAGCTTCACAAACAGCAGGTTTCTCTGCATCTCAGGGAAGAGCATGAGAGCGCAGGAGCAAACCACGGAGGTAATCTAGTCACCTCCCCTGGACGCTCAGAGATCAGCCAGAGGCAAACTCCCCCGGGCCCTGGAGACCAAGCCCAGAGCCACTGCGGACCTGAGCTGCCTCCTCTGGGCCACGGCCCACTCAACAGGGGCCACAGGGTCAGGCCAGAGGAGGAGGATTTGAGCTGGGTTCTTATCTCCACCTTCCAAGCGATTCAAAACACCCGCCCAGTACCCTGGGCTGGGAACCACTCTGGCCACCAGAGATCTGCAAGTTGGACCCCAAGGTGCTGGTGGGGTAAAGGGGCCTGACATGCTGCTGAGCTCAGAAGACACTCACTCTCTCTCCAAAGCTGGAAGTGCACACTGCCGTTGTCTTACCCGTGAACCCACATGTGAGGCACAGCAAACACTCCACAAAATGTGCTTATTAGCCCTTGGACAGAAGACAAGCAAGCCGAATCCAGCAACACATAAAAAGGAGTGTACACCACGACCAAGTGGGAGTTACCCTGCGAATGCAAGGGTGGTTCACCACATTAAAAACCGATCAATTTATGACATCACATCATTAGAATAAAGAACAAGGACGTCCCCGGTGGCCCAGCGGTTAAGAATCCACCTGCCAATGCAGGGGATGCAGGTTCGACCCCTGGTCCAGGACGATCTCACATGTTGTGGGGCAACCAACCAAGCCCGTGCGCCCCAACTACTGAGGCCCGCATGCCTAGAGCCCCTGCTCTGCAACAAGAGAAGCCAATGCGATGAGAAGCTCGCGCACCGCCACGCAGAGCAGCCCCCGCCGGCCCCAACTAGCAGCCCATGCTAGCAACCAAGACCCAGCACAGCCATGAAGAAATGAAGAACAGAGGACAAAACCCACATGACCCACTCGATCAAGAAATGCAGAAACAGCATCTAACAAAATTCAATACTCCTTCATGATGAATTACAAAACAAACTAGGAACAGAAGGGAACATCCGCAACCTGATAAAGACACCATGAAAAACCCACAAGGAACATCACGCTCAGTGGTCAACATCAGCGGTGAAAGACTGAAAGCTCTCCCCCAAGATCAGGAACAAGACAAGCATGCCTGCTCTCGCTAGTCAACAGGAGCGTCAAACCAGGAAAAGCAGGAAAGAACGTGAGGCAAAAGGCGTCCTGCCTGCAAAGGAAGGAGTACAACCATCTCTAATGACAGATGACATCATCTTGTACATAAAAGGTCCCCAGGAAGTTGCTCAAACACTATCACAAGTAATACACAAGTCCATCCAGGCCGCAGGACGTAAGATCAGTACACCAAAAAGGTCAACTATATTCCTAAACACCCTCAATGAAAAATCTGAAAATTAAGAAAACTACTACATTTACAATAACTTCAAAAATAAAATAAAAAACACTTAGGAATAAATTTAACAAAAGAAGCACAAAGCTTGTAATACCAAACCTACAAATAATTTTTGAAATTACAAAAGCTATACACAGAAAGACATTCCACAGTGAAGGGTCAGAAGACAATGCTGTTAAGACAGCAGCACCCTCAAACTGACCTATCCCCGCAACACAAGCCCTGCCCTGATCCCAGCTGGCTGCCACTCAAGCAGTTCTCACAGTTCACCCAGCCTGCAGCCTCTATGAGACCTTCATGCCTTCCAAGGCTGAACAACACTCCACTGCACAGCCAGCCACGCCTCATCTATCCGTCCATCAGCTGAGGGATACCTGAGCTGTTTCTACTCCTTGATTATTACAAATAAAGCTGCTATGAACACCAGTGTACAACCTTTTATATAAATGTTTTTCAGTTCTCTTGGATATATTAACTAGAAGCTGAACTGTCAATTACAACATAACTATGCTTAACCTTTTAAGGAACTGCCAGACTTTTGCAAAGCGGCTGCATCATCTGACAACCCCACCTGCAGAACATGAGGGCTTCAATTTCTCCCCATCCTTGCTAACGCTTCTTGTGGTCTTTTCAACCACAGTCATCCTAGTGGGTATGGAGGGGTGTCTAACTGTGGTTTTGAGTTGCATTTCCCTAAGGATCTTGAGCATCTTTTCATGTGTTTATCAGCCACTTGTTTCTCTTCTTTGGAGAAAATATCTATTCAGACCTATGAAAAAAATTTTTTTGTTATAAGTGCTTTATATATTGTGGGTACAGATACAGAAGCTGAAGGTTTTTTTTTTTCCTCTTCAACCCTATGGGTTCTTTTTCACTTTTTTTTTTTTGAAATTAAAAGCAAAAATTTATTGATCAAATGGTCATTTCCTATAGACTAAATTGTAACTGACATTCTTCCAAGTGTGCATGGCATTTGCAAATTTCAGCATATTAAACTGAAGCAAGAACAGGGAGCCCTCTCTTCCCGAGATGGTTCTCCCGGAGACCTTGTATTAAGCCCAAGCCCAGACCTGCAGGTACTGCGTCCTGAATAAACTCTCCAGAGGTGTCTACTGGATGCTGCTGCGAGCCAGCAAAGGCAGTGGTGGTGAGAAAGAGAGAAGGTCTTCAGGGTGCTGAGTGGCAGAAAGGGATAATGGAGGCACGGAAAAGTGACAGGCACAACCTAAGACTGCGCCCACATCTTTAAGTTTCAGATGCTGTTAAAATAATACCTGCCTCCCAACTCTGTCTGTACTTAGGCAAAATGACAGTGTCAAAAAGACTCCCACGGGATTGGGTGTTTCTACAAAGACCTGGTAACACTGAGGGGCATTCTCCCCCCTCAGACCCACGGTCCTCACATTTGGCATCCCCGGACCACTCAGCCTCTTTCCCTCTGGACTTTGGCTCTGTTAAATTTCCATAGTTTTGTTTTTTTTTTTCAATTTCACTAATTTCTGCTCTTATTTCTTTTCTTCTATGTATTTTCTTTTCTAAATCCTTTTATTTTTAATTTTTTTTAATTGAAAGATAATTGCTTTACAGAATTTTGCTGTTTTCTGCCAAACCTCAACATGAATCAGCCTCCCTTTTGAACCTCCCTCCTATCTCCCACCCCATCCCACCCCTCTGTTGATACAGAGCCCCTGTTTGACTTTCCTGAGTCATACAGCAAATTCCCGATGGCTATCTATTTTACATATGGCAATGTAAGTTTCCATATTAATTCTTTCCATACATCTCACCCTCACCTCCCCTCTCCCCAGGCCCGTAAGTCTATTCTCTATGTCTGTTTCTCCACTGATGCCCTGTAAATAAATTCTTCAGCACCATTTTTCTAGATCCCATATGTATGTGTTTGAAAACAATATTTATCTTTCTCTCTCCGGCTCACTTCACTCTGTAAAAATAGGCTCTAGGTTCATCCACCTCATTAGCACTGACTCAGATGCGTCCCTTTTTATGGCCGAGTAATATTCCAGTGTGTGCATGCACCACAGCTTCCTTATCCGTTCATCTGTCGGTGGGCATCTAGGCTGCTTCCACGTTCCAGCCATTGTAAGTAGCGCTGCAGTCAACAATGGGTGCCTGTGTCTCTTTCAGTTTTGGTCTCCTCAGGGTGTACGCCTAGGAGCGGCGTTGCTGGGTCCTATGGTGGTGTTATCCCTAGTTTTTAAAGGGGTCTCCGTACCGTCTCCCACAGTGGCTCTACCAATCCACATTCCCACCAACAGCGCAAGAGCGGTCCCTTTTCTCCACACCCTCTCCTGCATCTACTGTTTGCAGACTTCTTGATGAAGGTAATTCCGACTGGTGTGAGGTGATACCTCACTGCAGTTTTGTTTGCGTTTCCCTAAAAGTGAGTGATTCTGAGCATCTTTTCATGCGTTTATCAGCCACTTGTTTCTCTTCTTTGGAGAAGCTGTGTCTCCAGGCCATTAAAGACTTGCTGCTACGAAGTCTTCATATATTCTGAGCACAAGCCCCTGATCAGACACAGGAGCTGAAATTTTTTTCCTCTTCAACCCCACAGGTTGTCTTTTTCACCTTCTTAATGTATCCAAGCACCAAAGTTTTAAAACTTGTTCTGCTGCTTATGCTTTTGGTATTGTATCTAAAGAACCACTACCTCACCCAAGGTCATGGAGATTTACTCCAACGCCTTCTTCCAAGAGTGTTAACTGTTTCAGCTCCCACATTCAGAGCTCTGATCTATCCACGTTAACTTCTGTGTACGGTATGAGGTGGAGTAATAATGTTTTTGATGAACTGGTCATCAGGACAGTGAACCAATTCACACTTTTCAAAAGCTGTAAATAAAGGGGAAAGAAACGAGCATTTATCCAGTTTTTCCTTTACAATCAATGTCATTAGTTAACCAAATAATGGCAAAGGAGAAGTTTCTCTTTAAAGAATTCCAGCTCCAGAATGAAAGCACTGGGCTACGATCACTCTGCATTCTCTAATGAACCGATAGATCTAGGCCACTGCAGCTATAAAGGGCTGCTGACATCACAGGGAGAGATGACTGGATATTACATGCTCCCAACAGAAGAACATACTACGCACACCAGCCGCTGGCGTGAAAGGACTGAACCTGAATGTCACCAAGCAGCCGCATCCAACTCCCGACTTGCAAGACGTACAGAGGGGAAAGGAGCACGCTACGGGACTCCACAGAGGTGCCATCAACAAACTCTGGGAAGCTCTGCAAGACAACGACCTGGTTTCTTCAACAGACACAAGGGGAAAAAACAGAGATGCCAAGAAGCTACAGATGAAAAGAGCAGCTGCAGCAAAGTGGGGGCTTCTGTCTGAATCTTCCTTCCACCAGCAAACCCTCTACCCACCCCAGCATGTCTGCCCCCACCCCCCATCAAGGTCCTTGTCTCACGGGTACCCATGAGCCCCAGCAGAAGCACAGCCCCTACGTGGGGGTCCCTGTAGCAGCTTCTCAGGTCAGGGCAGCGCTGACCGTCACACCTGGCCCCACACCCGAGGTTCACTTTCAGGGTCATTTATTAATGCACACATGGGCCTTGAGCCTCCTGCAACCCCACTACACAGAACTTTATGTTCTCTCTCTCTACCCCAACACCTCAACACAGCTTTCAGAGTTAAACTGCCATTCTGTACACCTCGAAGTTTATCATTCCCAGTCAACAAACACCTGAAGGGCTGAAAGATGCCTGCACCCCCACCCTGGCCGAGAAGCCCCTGGCCAGCTAAGACAGCCAGGTTCTCCTCTACCCCAGGCAGGCTGTCAGCAACTGTCACGGCACATAATCCAGCTAGGAAACACCAGAGAGGGGCAGTGGTTAGGAGGGTCTGCAATGATGAACGTGCGCTGGACCAGCAGGAAAAGCCAGCCCCCACTCACTCTGTGACCTTACAGAACCTGTTATCGGCGTGCTGGGGCCACCGCCCCGGCATTTGCACACAGAAGACAGGCAGACAGGGGGCATCCTGAAAGTGTTTCCCCCCGCCCTAGAGAACCCACAGTGCCAAAAGGAGGAACTGGGAGCTGATCCCACTGAGCCCACACCCCTGCATGGGAGAGGAGAACAAATGAGACACCACAGCACCTTCCAGGAAGACGACTAGGGAAGGTGAGCCACGGCAGGCATCCGAGGCCCTGCGACAAGGTACAGAAAGCGCCTGGGGACCTAGCACCACTCAAGGCCAAGAGGACCAACCACGGATGCTGGGGAAGCCTCCTCCCGGCCCCTACTAGACCAGACAGTCGCGACCAGGCCCTCTGCTAGAGCTGCCCGGAGGCAGGGGCTTCCCTGCTGAACACGCCGGCATCTTCTTTACAATAACAAAGGTACTACAAACAACTGTCACTAATGACGAGCACAAGGCACTGCACCGGCTTCTAAGAGGATTTTGATCTGGAGCACAGAGTGGGGGTCTGCAGGAAATGAAACACACACCTTGTTTACTCTCTGGGGACAATACTTTTGCTGTTCCAAAATCTGTGATCTGGATGTGCATGTCTTCATTTAACAAAATATTTTCTGGTTTCAGGTCCCTGTGAAAGCAGATTTTTCACACTTGAGATGAAATATTTGAAACAGTAACATTACACACTCCAAATTTAGCTAAAAACAAAATGAACTGGTTAATACCTATAATCGGTATAGACTAACAACCAGGAATGCAAGTCTAAAGTTAGCACTGAACAACACCAACTGCATCCAGTGAGACATTCGAATCCATCATTTCATAACCGCATCTATCATTTTGATAAAACTTTTAACTGAAGTATAATCTCTCATGTTTATAAAGAGCCTTTAAACCTTCTGTAGTATCATTACACAATAAATGTGAATCAAACCATCACAACGCACACCTTAAACTTGGGGATGTCAACTACTTCTGAATAAAACTGGGAGGGGGAAAATGATTAGATGATAAATTTTTAGGGTATGTGTGTTTTACTACCACTACCACCAAAAAAAAAAAAAAAAAATTGTAAGGAAAAAAAAGCTCAAATGAATACTTTCGATTGGACTATTGGAAAACGAGACCAGAAGTGAGCACCTACAGAATCTGACAAAATAAAAGCAGCAGCCAAGATGGCTGAGAGAGTCATTAGCCTGGCGAAAAAGATGTCTGACCAGTTTCACCTGGTACTTCAGGTCCACGGTCTCTCGGCGTCAGAGAGATGTGCACGCTTCTTAGTTCTCACAGGGAGGCAGCCCACCCTCCAGGAAGGAGACCAGAGCTGAGCCCAGGCCTGGGGAGCAGCCGGCAGCCCCCAGCTCGGTACCTGTGGACGATGCCCTTGCCGTGCAAGTACTCCAGAGCAGACACCATCTCGGCCGTGTAAAAGCGGGTGCACGTCTCATCGAATGAACCGATTTTCCGAATGTATTTAAGCAGTTCTCCGTTTTTGGCATAACTAAGGCCAAAATCTAAACATTGCATGGTTAAGGAAGACAGCAAAAGTCATTCTTTTAAACTAATCTTAGCAGCGCAGTAGCAATTTTTTTAAATTAATGAAAATTGAAGGTACCTGTGGCCAGAGACAGCTGCCCCACCCCCAGCCAGGCCCACCCCCGCCAGACCTGCGGAGCTGGGTCTGGAGGGATCCCCTGGCCTGGCTCCAGGACAGGCCCCCAGGGGGTTCTCACCAACAGTACAGAAACACAGGCCTCTTGGCCAAGTGCCCCTTCCGGACGCCCGTCCCCAGAAGACCCCCGTGGGCTCCGTGAAGGGAGCCGCTGGAGATGCGGGCAGTGCTTCCACCCTCACAGCCCGTGCCAGCCTCGCACCTCGGGCTGTGCGGAGCCAAGTCGCGGAAAGACTCCTCAAAAGAAGGCTCCCGGCACACTGAAGTGATCAGTTCCCTGGGAGAAACCCTGTCTCGCTCACTCTCTCTCTGTGGCCCCGGGGGGCTCGAGGCCTCCTCTCCCTCAGCCCCTCAGTGCGCTCTGTCTCGCTCCTCTTCCCCCGTTTCCAGAGCAGACTACAGGCTGACGCGAGCAACGGATCCCACAGAACTGCTTCCTCCTGGGGGCACAGCGCACGGTGCCTCTTAATGGAAGCATAGGCCACCAGGGACGGGGTGGCCCAAGGCCTCGCCCACCCCGAGGAATGGCGCCGGGGGTGGCCTGTGGTCAAGGTGTTCCATCTGGTTTCTGTTCGCCAAGGCCCTGCATCACCCACAGAGGAAGGTGCCTGACACCGCAGTGCAGGGAGGACAAGACCAGGAGGGCAGAGACCAGCAACCGGAGCGGCTCAAAACTTTCTGACTGAGCCCCCTCCGTGGCTACCCAAGCCCTTTCCAACTAGAACAACGTGTAACAGGCAGCTGAAGCGGAAAACCAACCTTACTTCCAGGGAAAGCAAAGGGCCTCAGCCAGGGCCCCCTCCTCCCTCGCCTTGCTCCGACCCCTCCTCAGGGAAGGCCAGCACCCGTGGCCAGCCTCGCCAGCGGCCTGCAGTCTCTGGCCCAGCCAACTCTGAGCAGAGGTCCCACTGGCCCTGGACTGGCCATGGTGCCGCCCCTGCTCGGGAGCGCGGTCTCCCAGAGACCAGCAGCCCCCGAGAGGCTCGGCCACGGCCACGGGGCCTCTTCCGGCTTCACAGGTTTTGCCCCTTATCTGCCCACTCCCCGAGTTCCTGTTTCCTGTGTGAAGGACACTCTGAGTTCTCTGCCCAGCCAGGGAGCTAGTGACCGACGATTCTGAACACGACAGATGCTGAGGGATCATGGCTCCAAGTCCGTGTTCTCTCTGCCCACACATGTTCTTCATTCCCCAGGAATACTCTCAAACCTCACTGCTCCACTCCTCCTCTCCAGCACAGCAAAGGCCTCAGGGCAGGAGACGAGGAGGCTGCTCTCTCAGTGTGAACAGGTGAATTCCTGGGGTGAGGAGCACAGGCCTGTGGCAGAGCTGGAGAGCCTGCTGAGCCCAATGCCTGCACTCTGCAGGCGAACCCAGCCCAGAGAGGTTAAGCAACTGACTCAAGGTCATCCAGCCTGGAGCGCAGCTTCCTGAGATCTAGTGCGCCATTCCTATCCCCAGGCTGCAAGAGGACACCAAGGGCGGGCAGGGGGTGGCAGAGGAAGAACGCAGGCTGGCCCGGCAGTAGCCCTGAAGCCCCTCCAGCTGCACCCCTGCTGGAGTAAAGGCACCCTGGCCGTCTGGCTCCAGTGCCCAGCCTGCCCCACACCCAGGGAGGGAGGGCGGGCTGCTCTGAGTTCAGCCTCTCTTGGGAGCAGGGACTGAGTTGGTCAAGCTGAACCTCCAGAGGGCAAAAAGGCTGCCAGAGCCCAGAAGTCCCATCGCGGACCAACCTGCCTGCTCTCAGGCTGTGGCAGGGGGGTCTCCAGGCTCTGCCCTGTCTATCCCAGGGCGGGGGTTACCCCTGCAGTTGCAGGAGGCGCCGTTCTCCCCAGCAGACACATGGCTACAGGGAGAATGCTGTGCACTCTGGGGCTCTGCTTCAGGCAGAGTGTCTCCTTTGCTTTCAATTTCAACACACTGTGTGCCATGAAAGACTCTGAGTAGGGTGCAAGTCCCCCCAGGTCTCGCTCCTGTCAGAGGTTAAGTGAGCCCTTGCAATCTCCATGGGCTTTCAAAGTGGTCTTAAAAGGTCAAGAGCAACAGACACCATCGGACAAAGACCTAGAGTCCCCTCCGCCTGCGTTACTCTGGCCAATCACGTCCGAAATCAGACAGCAAGCTCACTCACCCAGCCTTAGGGCCTGCTCCCGCTGCTCCTGACCCTGGGAGGAGGCACCGTCAGTGTGTGCGACTGCCTGAGCCTCCCAGCTGACAAGACGCATTCTCCAGGGGCCCTGCTGGAAGCCCAGGCCTGGGACTCCAGAAAACCAGCCCAGAGAGCCCCACAGGCTGAGAGAGGAGCACAGGGCTCGAGGGGTCAAGGCGGCCTCAGAGTGAGACCCAGAGCAGGCTGAGGGGCGCTCTGATGTCCCCAGGAGGCCCCTGGCAGCACACAGGCGGGGGCGGGCGATGCTAAAGCCAGGCGGAGAGGCACACCCGCTGCGACCCCGGAAACAAGACCACAGGACTCCCCGCCCCGCAGGCCGTGGTCGCTGGACCCCTTCACCGGTCCCCTTGAGAGCGCGACACCGGGAAAACCAGTTGGGCCTGCTCGCCCCTCTTGAGACCCGCGCCCCACCCAGACTGCGCTCTCCACACCTCCCTGGGGGCCAATCCACAGTTCAGGCCTGCGCCCAAGTACTGGCCTACCTGGCGCTGTCTGGCCGGGCAGCCAGCACCCTCACCGGAACCAGCTGGCTGTGGCCCTGGGATCTGCCATCTCTACTCCCTGGAGCTCTGCCCTGCTAGGCCCACTCCAGCCCTCTGCGGCCCTGTCTGCACACCAACCCAACCTCGGGGTCTCAAGCAGCAGGCGCCACCATGCATGTCAGGTGTGGGAGCGATGTGCACAGGCTCCGAGGCCCCGGCCTCCCAGCCCCCTCCCAAGAGCCTCTTCCCAGCAGCAGCCCGGGTGAGAGCACACAGCAGCTGCCCCAGACCCTGCTGGGCTCCACACCACACTCAGAAGAAAACTCAGAACTCTTGCTGGGACTCTGGTCTCTTAGGCCCGGCACCCCCAAACCCACCTACACCTGCCCCTGCTCCGTCCAGGCCTCTGGCTAACGTCCTCTCCTCCGACCACTAAAACAGCAGCTCCAACACTCCCACCTCCCACTGGCCTGACTCCTACACACAGCCAGGAATCATCCGTGTACATCTAACTCTGCAGGGAAACACAAGCCCCCCGAGGGCAGAGCCCTCACCTCACACACCAGCGTGTTCCCACCCCGGCACTCAACAAGGCCTTCTCAATGAACCAAAGACAACATTCAACTGATGGCTGAAGGAGCCAGAAAGCAGTGTGAAAGGCGGAACAGGATCAAGACAAATTTTAACCCAGAAGGTGGAGTGGAGAGAGGAGGATGGGAGGGAGGGGGGTTCAGGGCAGGCCCACCCCCAGGTGGTTGGGGGGGAGGGGCTCTGGCGACCCAAGGGCAGAAGAGAGCAGATGCACAGACTGAGGTTTAAGCCTGAACAAGGTTTAAACCTGAGTGACCCCCCATCAAGCTGCAGCCAAGAGCGTCTGCTGGGCTCAGACAGCATCTCCAGGCAGCCAGGGGCCGGGGAAGGCTGGCTTGGGAAGAAGAGCTGCAGGAGAGGGGCTGGGAGCAGGGAGCACCGGCCGGCCCGGCTGCCCGGGGAACGACAGACAAGCTAACGGCACAGACAGGGCCCCCCAACCCCGAGCAAAGGAGCATGAAAAAGGACAGTGCTCAGGGATTAGAGGACAAGCCAGGGAACAAGTTCAGGGGATGCCCTGAAATAAAGCAAAGACTCGGCAGGGAGTGCCATCCCTGCTGGAGAAGCAGTTGGAGAAGCAGGGAGCACAGCCCTGGAGGGAGGGGTGGGGGGTGGGGTGGGGAGGACAGCCCGAGGCAGGGAGAAAGGTTCTGGGTTCTGGGGGTTGCTCCCTGAACTTCTCACCTGGCAGCTGAGCCTGGGAAAGATGCCCCTTCCAACCAAACCCCAGAGAGCCAGGCCAGGGAGGGCAGAGTGGTGCCCACCTCCCAGGAGCCCTGGATGCCCACGACCCTTCCGGCTCACGTCCCTGCTCTGCGCACAGGATGTGACACCTGATGGGTGCTGCACGAACAACGGTCAAGAGGAGTGGGGGCGATGCCTTCCAGTAAAGGTCTAGCGACATCAGCAGTGAGACAGTTCTTGAGACATGAAGCTTACCAACAGAAACCCTCAAAAGTGGCTGTGATGATCTCCTTTGAAGCAATGTTCGACTTCAGTGACTGTCTGCAATCCCAGGGGTCCCAAAGCAAGCGATGCGAATTCATCTGTGTCTAGAACATGCTACCCTTTCCTTTCCAGGCAAGGGGCTACTTCTGAAAACAAAAACGGGGTCACGGTTCCAAAACAATAAGCAATCGCTGGCATGGCATTTCGGAGGCTTTGACTGTTCAAAGGATACACAGCTTTTCATCATCCTGAAATGTGAAGTAAAGTTTAACAAAGAAGGGATGATCCAGCCGCGACATCACATCTCGCTCTCTGGTTACATACGGGACTTTGTTCTCTTTGATAATGTGGCGTTTCTCTAGAATTTTAACTTAAGAAAGAAGCAAGTTACTGCAATTGGAAATGGTAAGAAAACACTAAAGACACGACACACAAAGTACCAAACACAAATTAAAGTGTTTCACAAAACACACCCACCAGCTTTGTGATCAATAGTGCCCTGTCCCCCGAGCCCAGCGCAGCGCCCTCCGGGGGCGGGGCAGCCAGGCGGCCGCGGGCCCGGGGCGCTGTCCCTGCTTCCTAGACACTGAGCAGCCTAGCTCGCTGGAGTTAGTTACTTACTAGCATATTCCCTTGAGGTTGCCAGTTCTCGGGCCAGGACAACCTGGTTTGGGAAGAAAAGAGGGAAAAAGAAGAGAAAAAACACCCAATGTCACTAGGGCACAGAGTCTCACGAGGCACCCTGCAACCAACCACAAGGAGCACCCCACCCCCTCTGAAATTCCTCTTTACACGTTCTCGGCCCGGTGCGGACAAACGCGGTCAGTGACTAAGATAACGTGTTCTCACAGATAAAGGAAACAGATGTTCCTCACGTGTTTCCAGAAGGGTCCTCAGCATCTGCCAGTGTTCCTCGATGCAGTGAAACATATTCACAAGCACCTCAGCACTAGCGTAGCCGTCACAAACTATGGGAAGCGGCAGCAAGTAATACCTCCACAAAGTGGGCATTGGGGATTCCTTCAAAAAAATAACCCTATGGATATATTCCTGGTACATGTTCACTGCAAAAGGCCACCCTGAATTTGGGCTTTTACCAATAACTGTCACCATCCATTTCACTTGATGCCCCCAACAGATGCTCTAAATCCCACGCCTGCCTGGAGGGCGTGGGAAACGGAGGCAGAGCCACCCACAGCATGCCGGCACCACTCCCCGGCTGTGCCCTCTCCTGGCACAGCCTGACCCTCAACTGACCCTCAACCCTGGGGACAGAGCACCAGTGGGGCCACACACAACAGGGAAGAGACCTTTCTACACACACCTGGGCACAACGTGAGCAACAACTTCCCAGTGCCCGATGGCCCCCCTGGCAGTGAGCTGGGGCGGCCCCTCCTCCACCAGCCGGTGCCAATTCCCCTCCTATGACACCTGCAGGGAATGGCCGAGAACCCACGAGCAGATGGAAACCTGCCTCCTCCTGGGCTGTGAGTTCTATCCCATAACAGAATCCCTCAAGTTCATCACAAGTGACCCTGGGCACTGTGTGAAGCTCTGCAGTCAGTAAGACCAAGGTTGGATTACATGTGCTCAGGCAGAAAGATCAGAAGGATCTCTGTGGGAGAGGGATGCGGGACTGCCCTCAGGTGCTGAAGGGTAAGGAGAGGGGCTGGTGAAGGGCTGGCCTCCTGAGGTTATGGACTGACGCGAGGCTGACGGCGGCACACGCTGGCCAGGTAAGGAGAAAAAGAGGAAGGGTGTGGCTCGGCTGCTAACCTGTAACGGAACCCTATCTGGAGCAGACACCGTCTCATCTTTCTGTCACGTGAACTCTGCACATTCCATGCAGGTTTCCTGTGTCCGTCCACGCGGCCCAAGCTGACGGCAGGCGCACCCTCAGGGAGCTGTGGGCAGAGGACTAGGCTTCCCCTCTCCAGCACCAGCTGCACCCCAGGGAGGGCCCGGCCCAGGATCCAGCCTGGGAGCCGCCTCTTCTCCTCCACTCCCACCCTGGAGACCTGCTGCCGAGTGGTGGGAGAGACCTGCGGGCAGCACATGGAATCGGAGACCCCAGGCTGCAGGACTCCCACCAGCGCCTGAAAAGAGCCTGCGGGCTCTCGGGCTTTCCTGGGCACTGGGAAAACCAGACCAGCTGGGGCTTCTCTGCATACAGAACAGATGGCACGCACTTTCACCCACAGTGGAAACCCAGGGACACTGGGAGAACGTCACGAACATGTCCTCATTTTCCAGGCAACATAAACATCCTGTGCGGGACAGCTGAGAGAAGGAGAACACTGCTTCTTTGACTGGACTCGTGCAAGTAACTGCAGAACACCTAAGGTTCTTTCCAAAACAGTTTTTCTCTTTCTGAAAGGACCTGTGAGTACCAGATCTACTGGGCCTTATCCTCAAAGTTGAAGGTTTTTATCATGAGGACCCAATTCTTTCATAACTTAAATACTGCCAATAAAAAAATCTAAATTAAAAATGTGAACAGAGCAAAAGTTAACAGTTAAAATGATATTGGGAACATGGGTGAGCTATAGTATGTCATGTTCTTTGTATTTTGAAATATTTCATAAATGGAAGAAGAGAAAAGGAAAACAAATTTCACACAAGGTTTCTTCACAGAAAGGCCAGGCAGGTGGCACAGGAGACGAGACCCCACGCCAGCCAGGGGACCGTGGTTCTGGCCTCCTCGTACCTGCAGCGAGCCTCCAGCCCCGCCACGGCTCATGAGGCCTTCTCCTCAGCAGCTTTGTACCTTCACATCTTTGCTCGAAGAGGAAAACTACAACAAGATAGGTCAACTCTCTCGGGGAACAAAAGGAATGTGCTGTGACTGTGACTCGACAGTGCTGTGATAAGGCTTCTATTCATGAAACTGGGGACACAAAGATCTGGAAGCTAGCAGGTCGTGCACTGCAACTCGGGCAAACAGCAAGTGTGCACTTTTAACATACATTTTAAAAACAACAGAAATAATAAAGGCTGTTCAATGCTTCCCGTTTGAAAAGACCCTGATGCTGGGAAAGACTGAAGGCGGGAGGAGAAGAGGACGACAGAGGATGAGATAGTTGCATCGCATCACCAACTCGATGGAAATGGGTTTGAGTAAATCCGGGAGTTGGTGATGGACAGGGAGGCCTGGCGTGCTGTGGTCAAGGGGTCGCAAAGAGTCGGACATGACTGACTGACTGAACTGAATGTTTCCCAACAACTATGAACAGACTGACACCAATACTGATGTTCAATCTAAGGAAGAAAAAACTCCCAGGGTCTTGCCAATAGGGCACAATGATATGAAATGTCACTTGCCGATGCCTGATGAGAATAAAATTTCACTGGATTTTTTAGAAAATTGAAAACAAGATCGTGAAACGCCTTTTAAAGCTTTCACCTACTAAAATCACAGCTTAGATATTTTAACCATCTCATCTGATTGGTGGCAGCCAGCCCCAAGTCACCTTCACTACAGGAGACGATCCCAAGGGGCCCGAGACGCTCCTCTTGGGTGGAGCGCCACCACAGCATCTCAGCGCCCAGCTCCGCGTCCCGAGAAAGGCCGGTGCTCCCAAGGAGAACACCCTCGTCCAACAAACGGCAGCGGCGTGTACTCACTGTTGAAAAGGAGCCTTCACCGAGAATCTTTCCAAATTTGAAGTCCTCGGGCCGTTTCTTCCGAGGCTGCGGGGGCTGCGCGGTGTGCTGCAGAGCGCTGGCGCTCGCCCGGGGCTGGGCCGCGGTGCCGTCCATGGCGGGGCCCTGCCTGCTTCCCCCGCTGGGAACGCCGGGGGCCGTGCTGGGCTCAGTCTGGGTCCTCACCATTGATGGGGATGGGCAGGAGCATAACACCACGCTGGACTGAATGGGAACCGTGTCATACTGGGGACACAGGAGAAAAGAGGTAAGGTTCAAGGCGGCTCACTGTTCTCAACGTCTGAACTCAAGTCTAGATGTCGCTGAGCCGCCACCAAGCACAGGCAGACCGCCCGACGTTCGGACGTGCAGCCCAGGCTGCGGCCCTCTACCCCAAACTCTCCTCTCGCTCAAACCTGGCCCTGCCCTGTCTGTGCGCCCACAGACCCACCCCCACCCAGCACTGACCCGCCCTCACCCTATCCCTCCGGACCGAGTACACCTCCAATGCCCCCAGCCCTGCTCAGCTGGCCTTCCCTAAACACCTTCTGTGGCCTGTCACAGAGCAAGCTGGTCCAAACCTGTTGACCTCAGGGTCTCCCGTCCCAGAACCCCTCCCCTGCTCACCCACCCACACATGACATAAGGCGAGATGCACAGAAGGCACCCAGGGCTTGAACAAAAAGACCAGCTTCAGACTGTGTCCCACAGCTGAACAGAGCAGGTACCTAAGCAGTCCCGGAACACAGAGAGTAACCAAATGGAAAGAAGAGTCCAAGAGCTGCCAACTGCACAGGAAAGGTACAGCTGATAAAGAGATAAGCTGCTCAAAACGAACAGTAGTGGAATAATGCTTAACAACTTGGAAAGGTAACTGGTTTAGAGCCAAACTGCTCACTGCACACCCAAGTTACCTCCAAATCAATTAAAGAATTGTATGCTTCTTTAGTTATTTAAACAAATTAAAAAACCTAACAAGTTTTTAAAATTTGCAATCCCTATTAAAAGAAGCTGGCTTCCTTGCAGAAACTGACAAGATGATTCCAAAATTCTTATTGAAATTCAAGGAATCCAGAATAGCCAAACAATCTCAAAACAAACGAACAAAACTGGAGGACTCACACTACCTGGTTTCCAAATTCATTACAAAGCTATAGTAATCAAGACAGTGTGGTGCTGCGTGACGACACGCGCTGGTGAACGGAGCAGACCCCAGAAGTAAACTCCTAAGTCTGCGGCCAATCAATCTTTGACAAGGGTGCCAAGGCTTCGTGGGGAAAAAGCCTTTTTCTGCTAATGGTACTGGATATCCATACACAGAAAGACGAAGGTGGCTGCCTTTCCCACATCAAAATTTAACTCAAGTGGATCAAAGATCTACATGTAAGAAATAAAACTAGAAAACTCTTAGAAGAAAATATAGGAGTAAATCTTTATGATCTTGGCAATGGGTTCTTAGATATGAAACCAAAAGCACAGGAACAAAAGAAGAAACAGATCAAAGGGACTTCATCAAAATTTAAAACTTCAGTGCTTCAGAGGCACCACCAACAAAGTGAAAGAGCAACCCAAAGACTGGGAGAAAATATTTACAGATCATCTATCTGATAAGGGACTTGTACTCAGACGGTATAAAAAACTCAAACAATTCAATTAAAAATGAAACAAAACACAATTTAAAAACAGTCAGAAAATCTGAGTAAACACTTCTCCAAGAAAAAACCCATACAAATGGCCAAAAAGTACCTGAAAAGAGGTTCAACATCATTAGCTACTACAGAAATAAATGCAAGTCAAAGCCACAGTGATCCATTTCACACATACTGGGATTAAAAAGATAGTAACAAGCGTTGATGGAGACGCACAGAAATTGGAACCCTCACACTGCCGGTAGGATGTCAAACGGGGCAACCACATTAGAAAACATAGAACAGTTCCTCAAAAGGAAACAGGCGCTGCACAGCCGAGCAACCCCCCTCCGAGAAATGAAAACACAGGCCCACACAGATCGGGTACAGGCACGTTCACAGCAGCATTACGGATAACTAAAAGGGCTGGAAAGGACAATCAGCAGACAAGTGAATAAACAAAACGCACTGCAGCTATAAAACCTGAATACTCAGCCATAAAAAGGCGCACTGACATGCTCTACAAGACAGATGAACACGCAGGCACTACGGGATGTGAAAAGGGCCTGACACGAAAGCCACATACTGCGTGATCCCGTCTGTACGAAATGTCCAGACGAGGCAGACCTACAGAGAGAGGAGAGCTGGTGGTCACCACGGGCTGGCAGGAGGGGAGAGCAGAGCAGCTGCTAATGGTCGGGGGTTTCTTTCTGGAATGAGAAGGATGTCCTGGAATTGGAAAGTGGGGACATACAGCCTCATAAATACACTAAAACCACTGAATTACACACTTTTAAAATGGGTGGATTATACAGTATATGAATTATATCTCAATAAGCTGTTATAAAAATAGCTGTATCACACAAATGACTAAATAAATTTATATGTAAGATCTCATTCGAATCCATAAACCATCAAGACTGTTTTTTTAAGAAAAGAATAAGCACCAAAAAAACGTAGCGTAGCTCCGGGCTGTGAAACTGTGTCTCAAATACAAGCGAGAGCCCCAGACCGCAGCACACATTTTTAACCATGGGGAGAGGCTGGGAGATGAACTGTTAGATAAGAAGAATGACTGAGTGTGTTTACAACACGGAGAGACACCAAAGGCCGGCGGGACTACGCTAAAGCACAGCGACCCATCCAGCTGTGCCCGGCACCGTGGACTGTGCTGCCACTGAAACGGTTTCGGACAGCAACGCGGTGACCTGTCAACAAAGTGAGAACAAAACTTTCATCAGTGAGACACAGAAAAATACTTAGGAGAGGCGGACAGACGCACAGTTAAAAATTTAGATGGCCATTAAGGAAGGATTTCTAGATAGTGTCAAAGTTAAATCGGAAATACACAGAAGTTGTAAGAAAAGCCTTTCCAGTCTGAGCCTGAAGCGTTCCAGGAGTGACATCATGGGCCTACTCATCACCAGACTGTTGTGGAACAACATGGAACGAACTCAGAGCACCCAGATTTGTCTCTAACAGTCCTGCCCTTTAAAAGAACCAGAAGAGCACTTGGCTCCACATCTTGGAACAGGAAGAAGGCTGTCAACATGGGCTGTGATCCTCTGCTATGTCTGAAAAGGAGGCTGTCTGTGTAGGAGGAAAAGGCAGGGAAGCTGGCCTGTAGGGACTGTTACTGGCCATGCTGTGTCCCTGCAAACGTAAGTACAGCTACTAAGAATAAGCTGAAACTGGGGAAAATCGAGCCTGCAACACACACAGATAGGTGGTAAGAAGTACATCAACACGGTAACACAAAAGCAGGCTGACGACAGCTGCACACTTCATTTTATGAATTTAAACAGGTAAAGGAGTGTGGCCAAAGTTGTTTCTTATATGTATACTGTTGTTTTCCAGTCGCTCAGACGTGACTCTTTGCAACCCCCTGAAATGAAGCACGCCAGGCTTCCCCGTCCTTCACCATCTCCCTGAGTTTACTCAAACTATGTTTGTCCAGAAAGGCTAGATAAAAATCTTCTCTCTCCATTAACACAGGGAAGAGATGCAGAGAACTATGAAGAAGCCCGAGTCCTACAGGAAGTGCACCAAGAAAGGCTGGACAGGCGGGCAGAGTAACCAACGTGTGCGGAGCGCAACAGCTCAACCACAGGAGAAGCTGACGGAGACAGACGCTCACCTTAAGAGGCACAAAAGCCACACAAGTAAGAAACACATCGAGACGGAACTCCCTGTGACCCGAACGTGACGAGCACAGAGGAGAAGCGAGGCAGCGGACGGCAAGAAAGGCAGGAGCCTGGGCCGTCCGCGACAGGGCAGGCCAGGCCAGGCCAGGGAAGGCTGGCTCAGGCAGGTCACCCCAGAGGACACGCCACACGCCAGCTCCAGAGCTGCTCCCCAGCTGGGATGGGCAGGCTTCATTTTCACTTCAGGCAAGGTACACAAATATGAAGGAATTAACTCAATGCACAGAATCAGTGAAACACTAGGAGACTGTGACTGACAAGCGTTGCAGAGACTGTTTAAGAGAACCTGCCTTTTTAAACGTAGCCGACAGCACAGACGTGACCAGCAGTGCGGGCCCTCTCGTGGAATGGGAGCCCGAGGCACAGCGCTTCCTCCTGGAAAACTGCCGTCTCCGTGGACACACTGAGGCTCACGGTAAGTCTAGTGTGCCTGATGCGCCTCATAAACCCTCCACCTCAGGAAAGGTACGAGGGCTGGACTCAGCTCTGTGGTTCAGCCAGTACCTTAAGGGTTTGTCCCATAAACAAAGCACACAATCTTAACAGAAGTGTTGCTTAGCTGCTCAGTCATGTGCAACTCTTTGTGACCCCATAGACTATAGTCTGCCAGGCTCCTCTGTCCCCAGGATTCTCCAGGCAAGAACACTGGAGTAGGTTGCCATGCCCTCCTCCAGGGGATCTTCCTGACCCATGGATTGAACCCATGTAGCTTGCGTCTGCTACACTGCAGGCAGGTTCCCTACCTCTGAGCCACCAGGGAAGCTAACAGAAGTGTAATCAAACTCAGGAGCTTCCCCTGGATATCAGCTGGAACTTTCTGTCCTCCAGGGCAGTGGGAAGTGGGGAGAAGGTCACAGTCACCATGCCGAGGTCCATCAGGAACCAAGACAGGCCCGGGCTGGCCTCAGCATCCAGGCCAGGGGCCTGATGACCCCAGGCTGTGCCCACAGGCCACCGAGCACCTCACAGGCTTCCCAGACACAGCCAAGGGGTAAGCACTCCCTGTGCCCACGGGGGCATCCCAAGTGCAAACTCTCAGGCCCAGGACTGAGGCGCAGCAGGGCTGTGGGATCCGAAGGGACTCCACAAGAAGAGGAGGAAAAAGCTGGCGCTCCAGCAGCGCCACCCCAGGCACCACTTCAGACTGGTGGCTCGCAAGCCCAGTGGGGTCACTGCTGCCCAACGGGATGGGGGCAGGGAGAGCACCACGGGTTCTGCCAAGTCCAGCCGGTTACTGACCTCACCTAAGCACCTGCCTCCCGCCAAGCAAGGCTCAAGGAGACAACGGGAAACGCAGCAGACAGTGGCAAATGTTTCTGATTCAAAACCGACACATCAACTACCAAGTAAAATCTCAAACATGAAGTTTCTAGATAACAAAATGTGACGAGTTGATTCATGGACCTGAAAAAAGGTAATTTTACAGACATGCTTCTGGACCCAGTGACTATTCCAGCAACGGTGCCACATGGGTCTCACACGGGTCTCAGCCCAGCTGAGGGACAGCACACAGGGCAGAGGCCAGCCCCAAGGCGGGGCGCTGGAGGCGGGGCGCTGGAGGCGGGCGCAGGCAGCAGGCCCCAGGCGTCTGCACGCACGGGGACAAAACCTGGCAGGACGACGGCCACCCTCGAGCCAGCTCGAGCAGGGACAGATGGCCCTGGTGTCAGGCAGCTCGGGGAGGCTCACATGGTGAACACGGCTTCTGCCGGCCTCAGGAACACCTGCTGAGGGCCGCACTCTTCAGCTGCAGCCTCCTGGATGCAAAATGAACACGCGCCCAGCCCACGGCGACAGCCTCCAAAGACAACGACAGGTGCGTCTAATGAGACTCAGCTGACACGGACATGCTCCTGAGCGCCTCCTCTCCACCCGAGCAGTTTCCCCAGAACCGGTTCTCGAAGGACAGCACAGAACACAGAGGTCTGCTCCTGACCTCAGCGGCACAGACCCCACAAGCAGCCTCCCTCCAGGTGGCAGCGCTTCTGGTGGACACGCAGATATCCAAGGCATGCTAAAGATCAAGCCATCTCGACAGAGCTGGACCTGCCTCCAGACCTGTGACACCGAGCGCCCCTGGCCAGCCAACAAGGGAAGGAGCAGAGGGTCGTGATGGAGAAATCCGCTCAGGTCCTCCTCAACACCAGTCTGCGGTGAGTGCCTCGGAAGATGCCCCGGCCACCTGTATCCCCCCAAGCTGGTCACGAGACAAAGGCTGGAGCCCAGGCTTTTCTCACCAGTAAACATCAAGGCCCTTGAGGCCAACACTTATTCTCACAAGTGTTGAACTCTGGCAAACTCCCAGCCCCAAAGCACAGCTTCAATGACAGGTTTGAAGGCAGGAGCTGACAGGCCACTCTTGAAGGACACACACCATGCAAACTAACATAAGCTAGTAGGTCTTTTGTCATTGGAAGCTGGCTGCAACTATCAGCATGCTCTGGACAGCTGCAGAAGGTTCTGGAGCCAGAGCTAAGCTGCGCCCACTTCAGCCTGATGGGCACTGAAGCAGAAGGCTTGACCGGAGTCGGAGCAGAGAAACCGTGTGCACTGGAGCTGCCGGCGGGTAGAAAGGTGGCCCTGGGGCCAGGCTGCGGGTCTGCACACACACCAGGTGCCTCGCCCTGACACAGCACCGTCCCCTCACCTCTGCACCCTCACCCCTGCACAGCAGGCCCGCCCCGGTGTGCCGCAGCCCACAGCCCACAACCCGGGAAGGAGGGCAGCGGAACCCCGCCGACAGCGCCTCGGTGACTTCCCCAAGGACACGCTCTTCTCCAGCACCTTCTGTTATTTCATGACAACACATGCACTCATTCTGCTCATCACTGTTTCTTAAAGGAGGGAAATGAACTACGTTATCAACCCAAAGACTCAACAAACATGGCCACTGTGCTAGCAAAGGCCCAGGCGGACGCAGTCCCCACCTCTAGGAGGCGACATCCTAAGGGAGAGGGAGTGACAGGCGCAGGTTCACACCCATAGCTCACCAAGGAGAGTGCGGCGGCCAGGCACAGGGAGAGGCCTGCGGGGGCGGGGGCGAGCTCCGGGGGGCGGTGGAGCGCCCCCAAGAGGCTGGCAGGGGCTCGAGGGTGCTGCGACGGCACGCAGGGGCACACACACACACACAAAGCGAGATGCAAGAGGAAGCAACCACGCGCCACACAGGCAGAGTTTCACTTTCCTCTAACGTTTGAGACTCAAAACTCAGGTTCAGCGGCCTTTGAGTCAGAAGGAAAACCCAGTCATTCTGAAATGGCAATAACAGATGATGTAATACACAGACACACACACACACCTGCTTTTCTCCCCCACAGGCTTTATGAGAAAGGGCAGGGCCACCACCAGCACTTCACAGGCACTTCAGGGACTTAAGGTAAATGCAGTGCTCCCAAGACCACACTGCTTCCGGGCTTCCCTGGTGGGCAAGTGGCTAAGACGCAGGATTCCCTATGCAGGGGGCCCGGAATCGATCCTCGGTCAGGGAACTAGATTCCACACGTTGCAACTAAGAATTGGTATGCCAAAACTAAAGATCCTGTGTGCTGCAACAAAGATCGAGGGTCCGAGTGCTTCGACTAATACCTGGAACAGTTGAATAAATAAATTTTTTTTAACAGTTTTATCCACCTCATTAACATTCACTGAGCACCTACCCTGCACCATGCTCTGCCCTAGGCATGGTGGACACAGCAAAGAACCAAGCCTGTGCCCTCAAGAGGCCCACGTTCTAGTGGAGGCAAGGTGACCTCCAAACACAAAAGCCTGGCAAAACCCAGCATCTCAAATGGTGATAAATCGCTGTGAGAAAATACAGCAGGAAAGGAGGACAGGAGGGGTGCAAATGTAACAACCAGAGGCGCCCCCACTGGGAAGGTGACTTCTGAACAAAGACCCGAGGAGGTGGGGAACCCTCAGGGAGATGACTGGGCAACGCAAAGGCCCGGCGGCAGGGCGGCTCTAGACTCACAGTCGTCTGCTTGACCCTCAGAACGGGCCGCTTCCAGACAGGACCTCTGGATGCCAGGCAAGACCTCAGGATCCCTGAAACCCCCTCCTCTGGCCACTTCTGGCACCCTCTGGGCACCTCAAACCTCAACGGGGAAGTCTGAGCAGTGGGGCTTCCTGTAGGGTCCAGGTGCCTCCTGCACCCAAGTCTGATGCCGGCCGAACCCCACTGTGGGGTCCCACATCAGCCCTGGGCGGCAGATGCTAGCCACCAGACCACGGCCGCTCTGGACACGCCCTAGAAGCTCCCACTCTGCATCAGCACCACGGGCATGGTGACACAGGAGCCTGTCACTGCCAGCCTTTCTCCTTCGTGGAATTCCGCAATTTCCTTCCTGCTTCAGCCCCAGTGCCCCAGCGCCCCAGCGGGAGACTGCGTCTCAGGGCCGTGCTGACAGAGCGCCGTTCACAGGGACAGCTCAGGGCTCCTGCTTTCTCTCCCTGCAGTCATAACTGGCTGGTATGGGTATGTTTTAATGAACAGTTTCAATTCGGCAGTAAAATGATGGTCGCAGTGTTACCTGTTAAAGCATTTTAAAAGCACCAACTATAACATGAAAAGCCCAGGAAGAAATCCCTCACCCAGAGTGAAAAGCCCAAAGGTTTACCTGTATTTCCGCTGTCACTCTAAAGAGTTGATTTTGTAACGTTTCGAGGCGATAATTAAGCCGCAGAGAAGGAACTCTGAGGCGTTCTCACCGTGGTCTGGAGGACTCTCACCAGCTCTGGCCCGCGGCGGGGGTCAGGCTCACGAGGACCTCCTTCCAGCCCGCCGGCCCTGCGCCCTGTGGAGACAGCACTGCCCGGGGCGCCCGGGGCCTTGGGTGAGTCACTCCCACCCAGCAGAGCCCCATCAGCCCGCCACCCACTTGGTGACCCAAAATTATGGTAAACAAACACATCTGGTTACTCAACAGCTTCTGAAATGTAAGTCTCAGGAGAAATTTAAAGCTCCAGCACCCTGTCCCCCAGTCTCCTCCGCCCTGGTCACAAGTCCTCGGGAACACGGCTCTCCACCGGGTCCTGACAGCACCGCGTCCCCACAAGCCCTGACTGCAGGCCTCCCGACACCCTCGGCGCACCCCGAGTGCAGCATCTCCCATTGAGGGAAGGCTGGAGCCCCACGCCAGGGACTCCAACCCCTACCCCCACTCCCCCACGTCCCGGTTCCAGCACCCTCTAACCCCCGCAGGACAGGACCCCTCTGTTCCTCTCTCTGGCTTCTGGAAACGCACGAAGCGGAGCCTGTGGCTCTGCTCCACCGTGGACAGGGACGGATGGCTGTTCTCAACTGAACTCAGGCTGAAGAGCCGGCGCCACCAACACCCAGCACCTGTGACGTCTCTGGAAGCGCGGTCACACCGCCCAACACACATCACATCCCGCACCATCGCCGGGCCACGTGACCGAGTCAGCAGGCGGCGCCCGAGGGCCCACCGTCTCCAGTCAGGCCCAGGGAAGCACGCGGGCATTCCTGACAGAAGATAAGCCCACGTCTCAAACAACCGACTTCCAAATGAACTTGGAAAACCATCGTCCGTAAACTGGGCATTTTCTGTACGCTTAAATTGGTTTTACAGCAATGTGTATATAAGAACATAGGATTTTCAATTTCTTTGAGGATTGAGTTCAGCAGTCTCCTCTTAAGAGGTAGAAACTCTAAAGGAAAAATTAATTTGAGATGAATTAATTTTCATATCCACAAAAACACATCAAGGTTTAACTTAATGACACTGTCAACCACTAAGGGAGTTTAGGAAAATATGAGCATCAAAATATCCAGAATCCAGGGACTCCCCTGGTGGCCCAGGGGCTGAGCCTCCGCACTTCAGTACAAGGGCCCATGTTCCATCTCCAGTCAGAGAACTAGATCCCACACGCCACAACTGAACCCGCCCCATACGCCGCAAGTCAAATAAATAAACACTGAAAAACCAATCCAGTATCCAACATTCAAAACTGCTAAAGGCGACAAATATGATTGACAAATAGATGAAAATGCAAATGAATTTGGAGCAAAAGAAACCCAGTGACCCACAGGTTTCTTTTCCAGCTTCCATCAAGTTTCCTACACCAGATACTGCACCTCTTCCCAAGCTGCAAGTGACGACTTCCCTTAATCCTTAGGAGACCAACCGCCGGGTGAACGGGAGCTGGTTTTTAAAATACAGAGCCATGTGTTTTTAAAGCACACCCCAGACCTTAATTAGGCGGCGGCAGGACAGTAGTGCGCCAGGCAGATGAGGAAGCAGAGTGGCGGCCACGCGCCAGGCTCCAGCACCACGGCGAGCGTGCAGGGGGCGCGGCCCGCAGCCTGGGCGGCCTCCCAGAGCCCCTGCTGGGCCTGCCCGTGGAGGGGCTCAGCAGAGATGACTTTTCCAAAAGTGCTCAGAGAAGTTGTGTCGGGATGAGAGACTCATGGTTTCTCCTCCTCTGTTTTGAAATGCAGTTTAAAACACTTTACAATGGGGCTTCCCTAGTGGCTCAGTGGTGAAGAATCCGCCTGCCAATGCAGGAGACACAGGGTCAATCCCTGACCCAGGAAGCTCCCACACGCTGTAGAGCAGCTAAACCCGTGTGCCACAACTACTGAGCCTGTGTTCCAGCGCCTGCGTGCCACACTGCTGATGTGCGCACGCGCTAGAGCAGGGCTCCGCAACCAGAGGAGCCCCCACTCACCACAGCCAGAGAAAAGCTCAAGCACTGAAGACCCAGCACAGCCAAAAATGAACAAAATTATATTTTAAAAAAACTTCGCAATAGAAGTGATTTATCTGTTCATTCTGACAGATATTCACTTAGTGCCAACCAGGTGTCCAATCCTACCTGAGCCCTGGGGACCAAGACGAGCAAAGCAAACAGCAAACAGCCCCCAAGTCAGCGCCAGGAAGCAGGGGAGGGGACGCAGGGGAGCGGGGTTGCCTAAAGTTCCTCGGATCCCTGTGGATACTTCTTTCTCATCTCTGTATCTTTACCTCTTTAAAAAGGATAAAGTGCGTGTTAAGCAAGAATTTCACATGAAGAACAAGCTCGACTCATGGTTGGCGTGATGAGAGTCAGTCTTTCAGCCTGAGCGGGGAGCCTGTCACTCCGCAACACACAAGGACTCAGGACTCAAAACTGCACACCCTGCACTGAAGCGACCGCAGCCAGATGCTTTCGAAGCGCCTTGGCTCCGAGGAGTGCAAATCTCTACCTGCAGACCTACCGAGGAAGACACAAACTTCATGATGTCACAAGAGTAAACTGTCCCAAACGCTTAACTGTGACTTGCTAAACCACCCAAATCTCTCACGTATTAATAGTCACCACTTCAGACAAACAGTGACAGGTACAAGAAGAGAAGTTACCTCCAAACTGTTCAAAGCTGCACTCTGCCAGGCCGGACCCCAGCTCTGCTCCTCACTAGCCATCTGACCTTGAACATGCTATGTCACCTCTCTGCGGCTCAGACTCTTCACCTAATAGCAGGGATGAGGAGAACCGGAACTCCCAGGCTTGCCAGGAGGATTTAATGAGTTAATCTACACAAAGCACTCAAGCCGACTCAGACCGAGCATGCTATAAGCAGTTTTATGACTAAAGAACACAGAAGACACAGTTTTCTCAACCAAGGGTCATCAGATCATAAAACAAGCCCTTCACGACCAAAATGAGGCTCATCCCCTTTTCAAATGCTATTCCCTTTTCTGTGAGTAAACCTGAACTAACAATGTACCGAGTGAAGAGGCTCAGCTCTAACTGCAAGCAGACGAGGTGACACAGGACGGCTGAGCTCCGGAATCAGGATCACAGCCAGGCCTTCTACGGTCAGGATGCCGTCCTGCTGCCTAAGGCTCCAGGCAGCGAGAGGAAGGATCCCAAATTCCACGGGCCTCCCTGGCGGAGTGTGCGGCAGCGCTCCGAAAGGCCTTGCTGGGTGCATACAACACGCCGCAGAATCCGGGCCCTGCAGGAGGGTGGCGTGGACTGCCCCCCCAGCCAAGCAGCTCGGCCCCAAAGGGACCCTGCTCTCCAGTCAGGCGTGCTCACTGGCAAAGAACACTCTGGTAAGAACCTCCTCACACCTCAAGAAACCCCACAAAGCAGGGCCCAGCGCACAGAACCTGGCAGAGGCAAGCACAGCAGCCACAAGCCCAGCCCTGCCCAGGCTCCACCACGAGGGGCCAGAGGGATGGAGCCAAGCCGAGGACCCCCACAAGTCCAGCCCTGCCCAGGCCCCACCATGAGGGGCAGCAGGGGAGGCGCCAAGCCGAGGACCCCCACAAGCCCAGCCCCGCCCAGGCCCCACCAGACGGGCCGCAGGGGAGGCACCAAGCCGAGGACCCCCGGTGAGGCCAACCAGGGCAAAGGCCCACTCTCCGAGCCACGGTTCACTCTCTGTAAAGAGAGGTCAAGAACACCAACCCACTCCTTGAGGGCTGCTGGGTGCCCATGACAGACAGGAGCTCACAGGCACTCTGGGAAGGGCGCGTCTTGTATCCACAGGGCAGACGAGACATGGCAACTGCTGAAGGCTGGACTGTGGGGCCTGGGTGCCGCTCTGCGCGCGCTGAGAATGCTGGCGGCCACCAGCTCCACCCACGGGAGCCTCCAAGCACAGGCAGACTGGGAGCTGGCTGGCCCACAGGACACTATGGTCACCAGTGAGCTTGTGCAGCATGAGACACAGCAAAATGCCACCACTCCTGACCAGCATGTAACGACACCAAGGAACCCCAGGTGACAGGCTGACGGGATCTCAATGAACACCCGAGTAAGACTTTCTGCTGTTCATGGTGCAGGGTAGAGAGAGTTCAGTTCAGCTCATTCGTGTCCAACTCTGTGACCCCATGGACTGCAGAATGCCAGGCTTCCCTGTCCATCACCAACTCCCAGAGCTTGCTCAAACTCAGGTCCATCGAGTCGGTGATGCCATCCAACCATTTCATCCTCTATCGTCCCCTTCTCCTCCTGCCTTCAATCTTTCCCAGCATCAGAGTCTTCAAATGAGTCAGTTCTTCGCATCAGATGGCCAAAGTATTGGAGTTTGAGCTTCAACATCAGTCCTTCCAGTGAATATTCAGGACTGATTTACAATAAGATAGACTGGTTTGATCTCCTTCCTGTCCAGGGTGGAGAGAGGACATGAGCAAAGGGGGAAGCTTCTTGTGGGTGATCCCCAAGGGTGGCCACTTAATCCATCCCCCTACTCCCTTCTCCAGCCCCTCAGAGCCTCTCACCCAGCCAGAGGCAGGAACACAAGGTCATGGCTGCCAGCCGCCTGAATGAAGTCCAGTCCTCAGGCTTAACAGACCACCCCATAGATTGCAGCCCACCAGGCTCCTCTGTCCATGGATTCTCCAGGCCAGAATACTGGAGTGGGCAGCCATTCCCTTCTCTAGGGGATCTTCCCAACCCAGGGATTGAACTCAGGTCTCCTGCATGGCAGGCAGGTTCTTTACCACCTGAGCCACCAGTAAAGTCTAACAGACCATAAGACTCAGCAAACGCTGTCTCTGAATTGTGCTAAACTGGCACCTCCAACATTAACTTTATATATACTACAAAACGCTGAAATATAGGATCTCTTCGCCCTTCTCACTTCCCTGCCATACTCTGAAACTGCATACAGATACATTTTACAAGCCATGAACTTGATGAACGTGAGCATCAGGATGCGGATGACTTCTGGACTTCTGGGCAGGTGAGGGGAGATTATAATCAGCAGGACCACTTAGGGGGCTTCTAAGAGCTCAACAAAATCCTGTGTTTACAGGAGGGTGGTGGCACAGGCCAGTTTGTTTCAAATTCTCTATACGCACCCGTTATAAATACAACTTTAAATAACATTACTTAAAGGGAAATTAATGAACTGCCATTTTTCTCAACTTCTAAAAATTACTTTTATTAAGCAGTTACTGTTTAATAACACACTTCTGAGCATTTCACACATGGTATCACAGTTCTCAAAACAACTTCTGGGCATGAGGACCACTGGCATCCCTCTTTACAGACGGAGACACCAAGGCACAGATCAGGCCCTCGCCTGAGTCCCAAGCCCAGCAGTAATGCCAGGTGCACACTCCCTCGGCCCTGCCCAGCTGGGGGGCGGTGGGAGCTGATGCCCAGTGCGAGCCGGGAACAAGCACGCAGGGCCGTCCAGGCAGTCAGTGACGACTCCACAATGCGCCTTCCGGCAACTTCTGTGACACTGAATCTAGCTGCAACAAAATCATACTAAGAATATTATGAAAGCATTTCTTAAGAAATTACTCCAAACAGCTGGAAACAGCCTATGTAAATATCCACCAAGAGAACAATGGCTGCTCACGGTTCACCGAGAGAGGGGAGTAGCACACAGCCACTGCAAGCGGCTCATGCGAAACACTCGGTGAAAACAGCAGGAGACAAAACTGTCTCAGATATACAGTAAGGGTCCCAGTTGGTTTTTTAAAAAATACAAAAAGGAGGGGCTTCCCTGGTGGTCCAGTGGTTAAGAACCCGCCTTGCAATGCAGGAGACACCGGTTCGATCCCTGGTCTGGGGAGATCCCACGTGCCGCAGGGCACCTAAGCCCATGTGCCACAACCACCGAGCCTGCACTCTAGAGCCCGGCAACCTGCACCTACCGAAGTACCTAGGGCCCGGGCTCCACAGCAAGAGAGGCCACTGCAACAAGAAGTCTGAGCACTGCAACTAGACAGTGCCCGCTCTCCACAGCGAGAGAAAGCCTGCACACAGCGGTAAAGACCCAGAGCCGCCCCAAATAAGTAAAGAAAAACACAGAAAGGAAACAGTGATGACCTCTGGGTGAAGGAAAGATAGACCTTCCGGTCGACTCCCTGTAACCACGAACCTGGACAGCTGCAAGGGGTGGGATCCACCTGAGGAGGGTTAGTAGATGCAGAGGCTCGAGACAGTGGGGGCCTCCAAGGGACCTTGTCAGCGGCACACCGACTACAGGGGCCACAAGGTCCTCAAGAGACACAGGTGACACCACAGGGGCTCACAGACTTCCTGAACTTCCTTCCAGGTCCATCAGTTCATTCATTCACAAAAGACACGGGATGTATAAAAGCATCTGCTAATGCGCAGATGAGTAAGTTAGTATCTTTTAGATATCTTTTATGTGAGGAAGAAATCATTAACCACCAGTGGAGGCCCAGCATGGAAATCCTACTTTTGCTTTTAGAAGTCTGTTATCCCAGAGCTGTATCAGAAAAACAGTCATGTCCAACTCTTTGCGACCCCATGGACTGCAGCCCGCCAGGCTCCTCTGTGCAAGAAATTCTCCAGGCAAGAATACGGGAGTGGATAGCCATTCCCTTCTCCAGGGGATCTTCTCAACCCAGGGATCGAACTCAGGTGTCCCGCATTGCAGGCGGACGCTTTACTATCTGGGCCACCAGGGAAGCCCATCCAGATACTTGAGACTCTGTCTCATACCTACATGACGTGAAGGAAACCTAGAAAGAATGTGTATAAAAGCTTTACTCAGCAAAACCGATTAGTAACCAGTAAACAATAATATCAAGAAGCTCTTGCCTTCTATTTTGCTAAAACAATACAACATATTAAACTCAACAACTAAGAAGAGAAACTGAGCTTCTAAACTCAAGTCACACTTACACTACTTACAAATGAATCGTCTCAGGAATTAAACCCATTCAGCCAACATTTTCCCACTACAATCTAGTTTGGGAAACTAAGTGATACCTAACTTGATCCAAAGCAGGGCATCTTGAAAGTTAAGTGATATATCTGGTGAGGCCAGAGGCACAGAGCTGTCTCCCTTCTTCCCGGAAGAGCCCGGGGCTCCTCTTTCCTGCTCTCTAGCTCCCAACCCCAGCTCCTTAGAGGAAACCTCACTCGGCCTTCAAGACTAAAAGGTCAAACGCTAAAATGAAATCTAGAGCACACGGGCACTGCCAGTGAGATGGGAACTGTCCTCCAGAGTCCCAGCCCTCCCAAGCCCCCTCCTCGGCCCCCTTCCCCTCTGCTGGGCTGGGACCCTTGGCACTGCCCACACCTCTGACCGCACCGGCAGCCCCACCACCTTCCCCTGGCTGCCCCGGACCACGAGCTCTGCTGTCTCCCGTGTCCTTCAACCTCAGTGCCATCTGTCCACGCCGGCCCACGGCTCGTGTGCCTCCCTCGGCAAGGTGCAGGGTCCTTGAGAGTGGCAAAGGGGCTGTGGGGACGTCCTGAAAAAGGCCCTGCTACTGTTTATTCTCCATCCAAGTCTCTTACACATAAACAGCCACACTGATAGTGATAACTGTTCTGAGAGCCCAACAGATTATCCTGTTGAAAAAAAAAAAAAGCCAGATTAATGTGTTTAGACTTGTTTTTTAATCTTCTAAAGCTTCTCTCTCTTTGAAATAGAAAATAAAACCCAACCAACCCCCAGAATGCCACTGGCCATACACATAAACAGAATCCGGCAGGAACGCCCTTCCAGCAGTGTCAACTCGCTCAGCTTATTTCTAACTGAGACTGCCTCTCCTGACACCTGAAAAGGCTCCTCTAACAGATGCTTTCCTTTCCAGGGCCTTTATCTACAAATTCTGAATAAAGAGTGTCTTATTGGGAACAATAATGACCAATTGAGACAGAGAGACTTTGTCCGACTGTGAACAGCTAACTCCCACAGCAAAACTTCACAGCATCAGTGTGCATAGAAAGACCGACTTTGTCTAGCATGACCTCCATTCACACCTCCACTGATCACCACCTGCAAGTTCAGTTACCAGAAACAAAGACAGGAGGAGGAGGAAGGAAGGGCAGGCAGGCTGGCCAGGCTCTGCCCCACCTTCTCCTAGCCCACTTCCAACACCTAGACAGCATCCAGCCCCCGGAGTCCCAGGGACAGCTTGCAATGCCCTCAGGCCTCCCTGTGGCGGCCAGGAGCCGGCTCCCTCATTTTCTTCAAAGTACTTTCTTCGTCATTCTCCCTACCAATTCCTACCTTTGTAACAGTCTTGTTTTTGCTGTGGTCATGTAGAAAAGAGGTTGGAGGGGAAATCCATAGATGAGTGGGAAAACAAAACCAACTCATGATTTTCCTGAAAATATCTATCTTCAGAAATCTGCAGAGAAACTCCAAGCTCTGTTCTTGGCTCAATCTAAGAGTCTCAGAGTTAACAGCCCACAAATCAATCTTGACTCAAGATCTTTAGACAATAATAACACTCTAGCTTCAATGGCAACCCACTCCAGTACTCTTGCCTGGAAAATCCCATGGGCAGAGGAGCCTGGTAGGGTACAGTCCATGGGGTCGCGAAGAGCCGGACCCCATGACTGAGCGACTTCACTTTCACTTTTCATTTTCATACACTGGAGAAGGAAATGGCAACCCACTCCAATGTTTTTGCCTGGAGAATCCCAGGGACAGAGGAGCCTGGTGGGCTGCTGTCTATGGGGTTGCACAGAGTTGGACACGACTGGAGCGACTTAGCAGCAGCAGCTTCACGGGCAAGAAAAGAGCCAAAGAAGAACATATCACAGCTGACCACCTACTTTCACGAAGCCCAGGTGATCTAGGACTAGCTTCCTACCTGCAAAGAAAGCACGGAGAGACGGAGCACACGGGACCTGAGCGCTAATGAGATCACACACAGCAGCCGTCAGACTGCCCGCGGGACACAGGCCTCCCCCAGGAGCAACCGTTTCTGTCAGTGAGTTTGGGTTCACTCAGCACCTGCAAACAGCTCTGTCCTGGCAGAGTCCTGGGAGTGCCCAAGCCCGCAGAAAGAGGCCGAGCACCTGGACCCCACGCCAGTCCTGACCCGATACATAAGTCAGAAGCCCTCCAAGTCCCAACTGTCTTCATCTGGAAATCAGAAGGACCCGACTGGGCGAGCAGGAAGGTCCCTCCCCAAGCGAAATACCACAGCCATCCTGGGACACACCATCAGCAAGGGCCGCAGAGCAGGGCAGGGCTGCAGGCTTGACTCCAGTCACTCGGAACCACTCACCACCTTGCCGGTGCTACGTGACGGGTCGCACCAGGCGTACCTGACATCCTTGGAATTCTTCCTGAGCTCAGAACCCCAATTTCATCACCAAAAGACATCAGACAAGCCCAAATTGCAGGACAGTCCATGAAATACCTGAGCGGCACTCTTCAAAAGCATCAGGTTCATGACAAACAAGACGAGATTGAGAGACCGTCACAGAGCAGAGAGGACCCTGGAGACGTGACAGCCAAACGCAATGTGATACCCTGAGTGGGGTCCTGGGACAGAAAGACGACGGTTGGGGAAACTGAGGAAAGCCCAGCAGGTCTGCAGCGGAGTCACAGTGTGCTAGCAGGGTTAGGGCTCAGTTTTGATGGATATGGCCAGGCTGTGTACCTGCTAACCTCCGGGACAGTGGGACGACAGGTATTACAGGAACTCCACGTTGTGCTTGCAACTTTTCTGTACACCCAAACTTTTTCCAAAAATCAAGTTTATTTTAAAAGTAAGTTTGTTTTGAAGGTTATTTTGATCAGTTCAGTTCAGTTGCTCAGTCCTGTGTGACTCTTTGCGATGCCATGGACTGTAGCATGCCAGGCCTCCCTGTCCATCACCAACTCCTGGAGTTTACTCAAACTCACGTCCATTGAGCTGGTGATGCCATCCAACCATCTCATCCTCTGTCGTCCCCTTTTCCTCCCACCTTCAATCTTTCCCAGCATCAGGGTCTTTTCCAATGAGTCAGCTCTTCGCATCAGGTGGCCAAAGTATTGGAGTTTCAGCTTCAGCATCAGTTGTTCCAATAAATATTCAGGACTGATTTCCTTTTATGATGAACTGGTTGGATCTCCCTGCAGTCCAAGGGACTCTCAAGAGTCTTCTCCAACACCACAGTTCAAATGCATCAATTCTTCAACACTCAGCTTTCTTTATAGTCCAACTCACATCCATATATGACTACTGGAAAAACCATAGTTTTGACTAGACAGACCTTTGTTGACAAAGTAATGTCTCTGCTTTTTAATATGCTGTCTAGGTTGGTCAAACAAACGGAAAGGATCTGAAAACATCCTGTGTCATTAAAAACTTGACTCAGGGGACTTCCCTGGTGATCCAGTAGTGGGGACTCTGCGTTTCCACTGCAGGGAGCACAGGTATGATCTGAGGTTGGGGAACTAAAATCCTGTATCCTGCAGGGTGTAGCCAAAAAAAACCTGACTCAGAGTCAATGCTGAACACTAAGTTGAAAAATATATGGCTACTGAAAGAAAAGAATACACTTGACAGGAAGGGAAAAACCCTGACACTGAATAAGCTCAGTATAAACTTCCAAACACCACCACCTTCTTCAGCATGCACTGTCAGAAAGACATCCAGGACTGGGCGCACAGCAGGTGCCCTGAGAAAGCACGGCAAGCACAGCCCACCTGTCTTCCCGGCAGCAAAGGGGCGCCCCCTCCTCGGATGTCTTTGCTCTCAGCCATCCCCCGGGCCTGTCCGCCAGCTGCCGGACAGGACCAGCCCCTGCTCAGCATACCCCATTCACCCTGGGGCCCGGTTCTTCTGGGCTTCTCACAGCAGCAGCCTCGCAAGGGCTGGCCACCCCTTCCTGGCAGGGCACTGCCCTCCCCTCGGGCACCGTCTGCAATGGCGGCGCTGCTGGCCACTTCCCTCCTTCCCCGAGGCAGGGCCATGGCTGGCGGGGCTCACAGAGCGGTGAGCTGCCCCCCACCCCTTGAGATGCAGATGAGGCCTTTTTTACCCAAGGATTCATTCCTTCAGGGCGTAAGCCCGGAGACCTATTCTGTTGACGCTGCTTCTCCTAACCCACAACCAGCCCATCCTCGCCCCCTTAGACCCCAGAGACACAAAGCTCAGTGCCAGCCACTTACAGGCAAGTTTTCTAAGATTTTATTTAAAAAAAAAAAAAAAAAAAGGCATTTAGATGACATGAGTTCTGTTTTTTTAGGAATGAGAATAGGTTCACAAACAAAATCTAAATTTAGATGCAATTTTTAAAACTGTGTATCTGATAATAACCAGCTATGTACATACAATCAGTAGACTGTAATTCTGAAAAACCCTGAAAGAAAAACGCCAAACTCCAGAAAAAAAAAATGAGTTAACAATGAGAAAAGGCGGCAGCGCAGGCTGAGTGCCCGAGACCCTGCAATGAAGGAACAGCCCCCAGTCCAGGTTAAGTCTCAAGCCACTCTGAGAGGAAAGCTGAGCAGCCAAGGGATCAAGGTCACAGATGACAAGACCCCAGAAACAGCAGTGGCCCAGCTGCTGAGCCTGGAACTCGCCTGCTCCCCGGCCCCGCCGCTGCGGGCCAGACCTTCCTGAGAGCGAGCCTGAGCAGAGCCGGCACTTGGGCAGGCTCCCAGAGACTGCGCCGTGCCCATCACTTCCCGAAGGAAACGCTCTGCACGCAGCCAGAGTGGGCACATGCTGGCCTCAAGTGCCCGTCCACCGCCGCCCTCCTCCCAGGCTGCTGGCTCGCTCACTCACACTCACTCACCACACGGCCGTGCACAGGTGCCCAGCGGGCTGCTTGGACACAGAGTGCTGGCGTCCCCCAGGACCACCAGCACACAGCTGTCTCAGGAAGGTGGAGCCCCTCACACCCAGGGCCGCATGCGCCCACGGAGCACGTGTTCCTCTTGGGAGAGGGCACTCTTGGAAACACAGCAGAGCCCGGGGCTGGGAAACACTCCCTCCGACCTGCCCCAAGGCAGCAGAGAGGTGTGCCAGAGGGACCCAGCACAGGGCGGCTGCTTCCGGCAGGAGGGAAAAGCAGCTTGGTGCCTGGTCTGAGAATCCGCTAGGGACACCCTGACCCGCAGTCAGGGTCCACCTCGCCAGCGCTGGCACCTCTCCAGGCTAGACACTCGAGGTCTGACCCGTGAGGACAGTGGTCCAGAGCAGGGCAGCAGTGCCAACGTGGCGAACCTCAGCCCAGAGTACCGCACGCGTGACACTGACTCTTCACTCACCCAGATTTCACCCACATTTGATCAGCAAACTTCCCAGGAGAGGCTTTGAAATACAACCTTTCAAGGCTCAAGTAGGTGGTACAGTGTGTATAAAGAACGATTATATATATATATATATTCCCTTTCGGAATTACATTTCCTCACACAATGAAAAAATGGAACGTGGGACCATGCTTTTAACCATCTGACTTCTAGTTTGGAAAGCTTTCGTGTTAAGCAACAGACTACGGTGAGACCCTCCGCCCCTCAAACACGTTCAGCTCTGAACACAGGGAGTCAGAACAAACATGCAGGATTCAGAGATGTCTTTGTTAATAAACAGCAAAGGTCAGACAGACAGGCTT
This sequence comes from Ovis aries, assembly GCF_016772045.2. Taxonomy (NCBI): domain Eukaryota; kingdom Metazoa; phylum Chordata; class Mammalia; order Artiodactyla; family Bovidae; genus Ovis; species Ovis aries. The sequence continues at coordinate 2,553,294 of NC_056077.1, read as the reverse complement.
GTGACAACTATGACGGGGATGAAAACCAGGAAGAGAAAAGCATGAGAAAGAGTAACAGAAACCATCTAGAGACTCCAAATTCATGGAGACACATTTAACAAGAGCTATACACACCCGTTCCAGAGAAACAGGACACTGCACACCGGGTCAGAGCTGATGCAGACCGAGGGCAGGAAGGGGCACAAAGACGCTGATTGGCTAGAAAAGGCTTCAGAGCCTGGGGCAGGGAGGGGTGTTTCCCGAGGGGGATCTCTTCAGGCCAAGAGGGGAACTGGAGAGGAGAGCCTGGCAGTCGGAGATCCTGAACCTGTCCTGAACCTGCCCGGCAGAGAGCCACACGGCGGGGGCATCTGAGGGACCGGCGTGGAGGAGAGCTAAGTGACAGGCTGGGAGAGGCGAGGGAAGGCACAGGAGCATCAGGATTTGGGGACCCCCCAGCAGCCCCCCACCTCCTCACCAGGAAAGGGAGAACGAAGAAGAGAGTGTGTCCGTGTTTCCAGCACCACCAGGGGGAGAGCAGGACGAGAACGCGGCGTGGCAGCACAGCCCGCCATGACGTCCTTCCTTCACCGTGGGAGGGCGTCCACAGGCACCGACCTCCATGCTCAGGCCCAGGGTCTCCCCCTGCACGCGGTAGTTCTCCGGGTCCCCTGCAGCCTGGCCCTCCCAACCTCTCAGCATCCGGGGGTTGGGGGGGACAGAAAGTGAACTCCGAGCCCCACAGCTTTCCACGGCACTTAAGGAGAACCTCAAGGAGGCTCCAAGCCTCCTGGCGAATCTTATCAACCTTTCTTGACAGCATCCAATATTCGGCTGTCACTTTGAGATACAACTCCTGCTGCGCTAAAATTAATTCCAAAAAAGAAGAACAGGTTGAAGAATGAGACTTTAACAATGAATTCATTGTTAAATAAGCTTTTAGCCGGATCAATTCTGACTGCAATACTGCCGAGAGATACACACACACACAGCCTCTCATCAGCCCTCTCCAGCGTGGGCAGACCAGCCACCTGCTCCACAAACAGGCAGAGGACACGGACCTCCAGACACACCTTCAAACCACACCTTTAAATATTCTGAAGGCTGCAGTGGCCGGCACAGCGGACACAGAATTCCATTTGCAGGACAGAGGAGGTCACTGGGCCGCCAGGAGCTCTGCGTCCCCTTTAGCAGGCCCTCGGCCACACTCCAGATGGCTGTGCACCCAGGGGCCGGCCCGAAGGTCAGGTCTGTGCCTCTTCACACGCAGAGCTTGCAGTGCGGTCAGTCCTTGGTTCTGTGAGCCCACGTGTGATCCAACTATGTAGACAGACGCCTGAACCAGTTGCTCTGGTAAGAGATCTGAAGCCCACAAATGTAAATCCTTTACAGTGAACTCTCTCTCAACACATTCAAAATGACTTGGGATTTCTTGGAGTAAAAACGTCAGTTTAAATTATTAAAATTTTCTAGATCAAGAAAACAGAACCAGACTTTGTGCAACTATATAAACACAACCAGCACCAAGCACCGAAAACAGACCCCCAAGAACCACCATGAACCCAACAGACCTCCATCTTTTTAAGACATCGTCATCAAAACAGGTCCCTGACTGCTCCAGAGAAAGATGGACTCTGCCTACTGACTGCTACACAGACTGGACATACAACTGTTCCCAATATTCAAATAATTTTCTAAAGGGTCTGGTATCACAGGGAACAAGAATGCAACCCAGTTAGAGAAGAATGCATTACCTAAAAGGCCTTAACATACATGCCCCTGTCTACAGTTTCCACACCAGCACTTCCTCCCTGCTGATCTGCCCTTTGAACCCACCTTCAAAACAACTGTGCTCCGCACCCCTACGGCCAGCTGTCCTCACAAGGGCAGGCATAGAGCACGCACACGCTGGCCCCACCCCCACACCTGCTGAGGGAGTCATTTCTGCATCAAGCGCCCCTCAGCAGTGGCTCCTCGCTCTACAGTCACAGAAGTGAAGCATCACGTGGGACTCCATCACAGTCCACATCCACAGAAGCTCCTCCTCAGGAAAGGGTAAAGTGTAGGGCCCATGGAGGCTCTCCTCACACCACCAGCTGGAAGGCACCGACCTTGTTCACCCCTTCCCTTCTGCACCACTTCCCAATTCATAACACACTTGCCCTCCATGCACCCAAACCCACCATTGGGTGGGTCAGTGGGGGAGGGCACAGTCTGAAAAGGGGGCCCACCCAAGAGCTGCCTCTTCCTCCTCCCCACACCGCTGCTACAGGCAGCCCAGAGGCTGGGTACTGCCTTGAGGGACAGCCCAAGGCCTCTCTTCAGGGCCCGTACTGCTCCAGGCTGTGCTGCAGTCTCTTACTAAACACACATCAGAGGAGGAGGGCAAACCTACACGTCCACCCTTCCTGAGTATGTGAGTACAGGGTGCCCAGCTGCCAGCTCTGGACTCAACTTGGTGAGCGTGGCAGGGTGGGGGAGCATCGCTCTGCACGTGCCGCACGAGGAGAAGCTATGCACAAGGGCACGCGAGACCCAGAGCCCACTTCGTTCCGTGCTGCCAGCCTTCCCCACACCCTCCCACACATGCAGCCACCCTGCAAAAGCCACCCTGGCGCACGCAGGACCACTCTACCCAGCCGACAGTTTCACCTTTAACAACATCATTGCAGCTTCTCACCAAGGGAGGATTCCCAAGCTCACCATTCAGAAAACCAGCTCTCAAATAAGGAGGGACCAGAGCCTCTTTCCAAACAGCGGCTTTCTGACGGCAAGAGGCTCCAGGGGTCACAGAGCTCAGCCATCTGCCCAGAGGAATAACCAAGTGTGCTGTCCGCCTAGAAGAGGATGTCCCTCCTGCCTCGTGCATGGCAGTCTGAGGACATGCACGGCCCCCAGAAATACGTCCTGGGCACTGGCACTGAGGACTTCCGCAGGCAGCGGGCTGCGAGCCCCCCTCAGGGAGGGCACCACTCCCAGCAGCGGCAGGCAGGGTGGCGCCCAGGCCTCTGCCATCAGTCAGACGTGGGTTCAAACTGTACTCTATCGGATGGGTACTCAACCTCCCTGCACTGTGGAAACTGAAGCTTTCATACCTGTAAAATGGGAGCAAACCTCAGAACACTGTTGATGGAAGCCCAGCAGCACGAGGAGGGCTATCTGGCAAAGGGCCCGCTTTAAAGTAAGAGCTCGACATCCAGTTCCGACAGCTTCCAGGCCACCTTAGTAGGAAACCGGGCTGGGCCGTTTCCAGACATCCCCACTCATCTGCTGCCCCGCTGGCTGCACACATGTAAAGAAATAGGAAAATAATCGGGTCGGGGACTTCTCATAAAGTGCCACCATAAAAATCCAGGTGCAAACTCACTTGAACAGCACAAATCCATCTGTCCTCAGACAAAAAACCCACTACTGGGGGCATCTCCGCCACTACTGATAGGAAACCCGGCATGTTCTCCCAGACACGTGGGGAAAATCTAGATGGTGAACACACGAAAGCCTCGTTCCTCTCACTTCCTGATGGGAACGTCCATTCTCTCTTTCGGAACTCATTTCTTCTCACTGGATTTCAGCGTTTTTGTACGAAAAAGCTGCCTTCTGCACAGAAACCTCCAGATGCCAAGTGTCTGTCACGTGGAACTACCAAGACCATGAGATGATATGCTCTTTTCCTCTTCCCCTGGAGGCCATCGGAGCGCACACCTTGCATTGCCACAGCATCTCTGTGTGAAAGTTCGTCTCACAAACTTCCACAATCTGTCAGCCCAGCCGCCACTGAGGGCCGCCAAGCAGCCTCGTTGGTGTTTTTTGCACGGTAGTCCAGGCCCCCCAGGGCACCGCCACACGTGTTGCAAGAGTCAGAAACATCCCCTCGCCTTTCACCGTTTGTCTCACCTGCCCAGGTCTTCCTCCTCTCACACTTCAGACTATCACCCATCTCTACAAAGCAGAATTCTCCAGTCCACGGACCAGCGGCAGAAGGTTCAAAAACCTCCCGAAGTAATTACAAAATTCGGAGAAGCCCTGAGTTTTTAAAGGGTCCATGACCCATCAAAAAGATTAACAGCCACTACCGCAGAAAATAAGAAAAATAAGGGGTCGAGTCAATTTCTTGGGTCTTCCTCTGTTGGAGGGATTCGCCTTTTGAACCCGATTTTGTAAGAGTCTAGACCTTCATCCAGCACCCACTTCACAATTGCACCCAAGGTATAAATCCTTAAACCGTCTTCCCAAGACTCCCGAACTTAAGCGAGGACAGACGTAAACACACTAGGGGTACTTTTAGCAACAGACAGATAACACAGAAACACTAGCGATACATTCACCAACACATTCAACCCAACAAGCGCTTCTTCGTTTCCTTCCCCCTAAAATCTCTCCGCCCGGTCACGCTCACCAGCCCGCGGCGGTGGGTTCAAGCCTGGCCTCCCCGAGGCATCCCATCACTCCGGTGCCGGAGCGGAGCCCCCAGGCACGCAAAGCACCCACACGCCGCCCCGCCGGGCCGGGAAAGGAGCGCACCCGAGTGCATCGGACTCCATCCCAACCAGGAATTCGGAGGGGCCCGAGCATCAGGTGCTCCGGGCAAGAACTCGCACATCCCGCTTCCGCGGCGAGCGGAGGCATAGGGACCGGTCCCAGGTGAAGGCCCAGGGCGGCTTCTCCGCAGACGGTCCGAAGGGTAACCCAGGAGGCTCGGCTACAGGCCGCGCCGCGCCGAAAACAAACTTTCCAAGCACTTCCACCGCTGCGGGCCGGTGACACCTCCCCGGCCTCCCCCGCCCTGCGCGCGCCTGTCAGTGTCCCCGCCGGGCCAGCGCCCGCCTCAGCCGGGCCCGGGATTCGCGGGGCGGCCGAGCGACGCCCCGACGGCGCCCGCGGTCGCTGGCCCGAGCGCTGGCCGCAGGTGAAGAGGCGCCGCCCGGCCCCCGGGAGCGCGGGGCCGCCCCGCCTTGCCGGGCCCCGGCGACCGCCGCGCTCAGCGGGTGACGGGCCGGCGCGCCCAGGCGGCAGCCGCTCACTCACCAGCTGGCTGGTGGTCCTGGCCATGGGCCCCGCGTCGGCACGGGCGCCTCCCCCGCAGCGCTGCGCGGCTCGGCGCCTCCTCAGCGTCCTCCTCCCCGCGGCGGAGCCCCAGCAATGGCCGCCCTCATCCTGCGCCCGCCCCGCGGCCCACCGCCCCCGGCGCCGCCCCGCCCCCGCGCGACGCCGGGCGGGACTTCCGCCGGGCCGCCGCCGCCGCCTGCGCCCATTGGCCGCCCTCGCCGTCGCTCTGCCACGGTCCGGGCCAGCCCGGCCGGCGCCCCCGAGCCGCATTTCCGGGATGGGGCCTGGCAGGCGGGAGCGGCCCGGCCCCGCCCCGGTGCGGGGGGGCGACCCCACGAAAGCCAATCCGCGGGCTGCGGGGCGGGGCTGCGCGCGGGACCCGGCGAGCTGTCATCCTCGCTCCCGGACCGGGAAACTGAGGCTCGCTTGGGCGGGGACCCGGCGGCCAAGGTCACGCCCCAGGCGCGGCGGCTGGGCTCCAGCCGCACGGCGCGGACTCGGAAGCCGGGCTCTGAGCAAACACCGAACGAAGCAACTTCACTAGTTGCAAAACTGAGAAGTGTTCACGGAAGCAAAACGAGGCTCTCAAGCCACAGCTGTAAGGCAGAAAACCGTCCCATCTCATCCCTGCTGAGAGTCCCAGGAACTACCTCAGGACTTCCTTCTCTGCTTTTTAACTTTTTTGTGGTTGTTATTGTTGATGATGACGGTGGTATTATTGTTCTAATTGTGATAAAATTTAAGACCTTAACCAGTTTAGAGTTCAGTGGCATTAAGTACATTTACGTTGTTGTTCCAAGATGATGTTATTTCAAAAAAACTTAGAATCACCTTGTTACCTGAAGATTTGCATATTTTAAATATCTTTAAACTAAATATATATTTATATAAAAAATATTTTTTTCTGTTTCCAGAAGAAATACATCTTCACTTAATTAAAAAAAAAAAAAACTCTTTAGACAATAAAGAGAAGTAACAGTAAGATAAGTGAATCCCTAATCTCACTGGCCAGAATTAATCATTGAGCAGCAGTGCTTACTCTTAGTAAGGAATGTTCATGTCTAATCTGCAACCAGCTACTGTTGTCTCACTTCTCAGATGAGAAAGCTGAGGCATAGCATAACTCTAGCTTTCCCTGAGTTTTGTTATCACCAGACCCAGGATCTTGATACTCACATCCCAGAGGCTGTGCTTTGACTAGGCTATATGACTTCTATTTGTCCAGGCATCCAATACTCTATTTACAAACCTTAAAAAACCAATACGGAGGGACTTCCCTGGTGGTCTAGTGGTTAAAAGCTTTCTCTACCACGAGCCTGGGGTTTGATTCCAGGTCAGAGAACTAAGATCCCAGAAGCTGCATGGCATGGCCAAAAATAAATTTAAATAATAAATAACCAGTAAAAAGGCAAATGTAACCTCCATCCCTCAGAAGGCTCCTGCTGTTCTGACACTCACTTTTTTCACTTAACAATGTACCCTCCTGTATCCTGTCCAGCTCTCGGGATATCTATCTTCCTCAGCTGTAAGAGCTAAAGAGGATTCCACTAGAGTCTATGCCTCCGTGCTCAGCCGGTCAGTCATGACTGACTCTTTGTGACCCCTGGACTGTAACCTGCCAGGCTCCTCTGTCCATGGGATTCTCAAGGCAAGAATACTGCAGTGGGTTGTCATTTCCTCCTCCAGGGGATCTTCCCAACTCAGCAGAGTTGTAAAAAAAAAAGAGCAATTTACACATGTCTCCAGGGTCTCCTGCATGGCAGGCAGGTTCTTTACCACTGATCTACCTGGCAAGCCCCAAATCTATGATATTGATCAAGCTCCCACCCGATACTGAAGTGGTTCCCAGACTTTTATGTCATGAGCAAGGCCCCGTAGGTCAGTCTGGACACACCCTTACTTCTTTCCTTAAGATAAACTCTTAGCAGATGGAAATGGGGGTCAAAACACCGGTATCCTTCCCAGGACTTTTGCTGTATATTGCTCTTTGTTACCCCACTTCAGGTACTGTAACCCTCAGGGGACACAAAGGCAAGGCCAAGGTAGACACTGCTCTTACTCCCATGCCAAGCCACATCCAACAATATTCTACATCAATCACACCTACTGTATATTCAGAGCAGTGTATCAGATTTTGCCCCATAACCAACAGGTACTATGATCATTCTTTACACAAGGAAGCCAAGGCTTCAGTAACTTGGTTACTCTTGGTCATAGAGTTATTAGGTTACAGAGCACGGGACTCAGAATGAGCCCGACCTACACCGACACCCTACTCTCAGTCACTGGACTCAGCTGCCTCAACAACCCTTATTTTATGCATACTTCAATCTTCACAAACTAATACCTTGTCCTCAAGGAATTCTAACCATTTTATCTTACTTCTAAGAACAACCTGGAGAGACTCAATATTTATTACCATCTCACACATGAAGCATCTGGTCCCATCACTTCATGGCAAATAGATGGGGAAACAATGGAAACAGTGTCAGACTTTATTTTGATGGGCTCTAAAATCACTGCAGGTGGTGACTGCAGCCATAAAATTAAAAGGCGCTTGCTCCTTGGAGGAAAAGCTATGACCATCCTAGACAGCATATTAAAAAGCAGAGACATTACTTTGCCAACAAAGGTCCATCTAGTCAAAGCCATGGTTTTTCCAGTAGTCATGTATGGATGTGAGAGTTGGACCATAAAGAAAGCTGAGTGCTGAAAAACTGATGCTTTTGAACTGTGGTGTTGGAGAAGACTCTTGAGAGTTCCTTGGACTGCAAGGAGATCCAACCCGTCAATCCTAAAGGAGAGCAGTCCTGAATATTCATTGGAAGGACTGATGCTGAAGCTGAAACTCCAGTACTTTGGCCATCTGATGTGAAGAACTGACTCACTGGAAAAGACCTTGATTCTGGGAAAGATTGAAGGCAGGAGGAGAAGGGGATGAAAGAGGATGATATGGTTGGATGGCATCACTGACTCAAGGGACATGAGTTTGAGCAAGCTCCAGGAGTTGGTGATGGACAAGGAAGCCTGCAGTCCACGGGGTCGCAAAGAGTCGGACACGACTGAGCGACTGAACTGAACTACATGTGAAGAAATTTGCAGATTCTACACTAAATGTGCATGTCAACATACACATAACTATAGACGTCTGAAAATATCTATCTCACAAGCACCCTTTCTCAGAAAATTATGGAAGGATGAGCTCTGCCAAATGAGGAAGTAAGCACATAGGAGGACCACAAAGGGGAGTCCCAGAGACTGTCCATTCAACAAGCATGCACTGCACCTCCTCTCCATGCAAAGCAGTGTGCTAGACATTGGTGAACAAAAAGCAAAAATCTGCCCTCGTGGTACTCTGATACCACCGGTGGAGGGCAGTCAGTGTGTGTGGAGGGGGACAGGGAGGGCAGCAAGCATCATAAATAAGCAAATCTTATGGGATGTTGGAAGATAAGTGCTGTGGGGGAGAAAAAATCAAGTAAGAGGGCCTCAGGAGTACCCAGGGAGATGGTGCAATTTGAAATGGATAATGAGGAGAAGTGGCAAGAGTCCTCAGACACAAGGAGAACAGGCTTCAGAAGGCTCCCCCAAAATACTGAAAATGATAGCTTCTATGAGAGATTTCACCATGTAAAAAATTTAAGGAAAGAAATGAATTAAGGGACTTCCCTAGTGGTCCAGTGTTTAAGAACTCGCCTGCCAACGCAGGGGACTTGGGTATGAACTCTGGTCCGGGAAGATCCCACATGCTGCAGAGCCACTGACCCCGTGATCTGCGACGAGAGAAGCCACTGCAATGAGAAGTCCATGCACTGCAAGGAAAAGTAGCCCCTGCTCACCGCAACTAGAGAAAGCCCATGCACAGTATCAAAGACCCAGCACAGCCAACAATAAACAAATGATAATAATTTTTAAAGATTAAAAGAAAAGGAAAATGATCCTTCCATACAAGGTGGCTTCTTAAAAAACAAAAGTGAATGAAGAAATTGACAGACGGACGAGGAAAACTTCAGAAAAACAGCCATACCAGAAAGGAAGCACCATCCGAAGTTCAGGAGGCTGCTCGCTCATCTCAGCCCTGAGCGATAGCTACTCAGATGCACAACACAGATGTATTGATTCAACCGGTAATTACTCTACTGCGCCCTGGCAGGACCTGGAGAGGAAAAAGGGTATGAGACAGCTGAATCCTTCCCTCTTTTAACCGAAAGGCAGCAGCTAATGACCGCAACCGATACAGCAAGTCGTAAAGTACAAAGATATTATTTAGAAAGATGGACATAAATAACAGAATACTTCCCGGAAGAACCAGCAGTAAATGGAACATGGCTAGAGAGAGATGTGTGTGTGGTGGGGGGGGGGGGGCTGCTTTCTCATTTCCAGCCTTTCTAGGACTAATTGACCTCTTAAACATTGATGCAAATAATGATTAATAAAATGAAGAAAAATATAAAAATTTTTTTTTAAGATTAATAAAATGGTGTAACTTCTTCGTGGAAATTCTAAGCAGCTCTCACCCATGAATGTAAAGCTGTGTGAGGATGTCTGTGACCACATGGCTATATTCTGAAGCAAAAAGCAGAAAAGCCAAATTAAAAAAAAAAAACACACAAAAATATTTATTGAGAGAGCAGTAAGTTAGGTACACTCATCCTGAATTTTCTGCAGCTGCTGAAAGGCACAAGGCAAAGCTCTAACATGGAAGCTAAGTATAAGGGCAAAGAAGCAAGCTGCAGAATGTGAACTGGAGTCTGAGATTTATTTACTTTTTTAAATTAGAGTCTATGACACCAAACTGTGACCATGGTGATCTTGAGTTATTGAAAGAGAAACAGGGAGGGGAACAAAGCTTGAGGGAAAAGTCTGTGGTCAATGCTAGAGCCCACTGGAGAACAGGTGGGGAGGATTGAGCCCAGCCAGACTCAGGGGCAGGGGTGAGGGGAGAGGGGAGGCTGTGGCCCTGAAGGTCACTGAGCGGGGGCAGGGTCAGGGCAGGGAGGGGCAGGTGAGAGAAGAATGCAGGACAATTCTCAGTCTTCACAAGGCAGAAAGGCAACCAGCGTGCAGAGCCCAGGTCAGGCCAGACTGCTCTTCTCACCTGGGGAGAGGCTGGCCACCCACTCCACGGATGCCTCTGGCTGCCCATCCCAGGACAGTGGGCAGGAGGGCAGATGGACTCACCTGGCCTGGCACAGTTCATAGGCACCCCAGCTGGAGAGAAACGGCCCCCTGCTCCCTTCCCTGGGCAGAGCCTCTGTCCCTGGCCGGCCGAGGGTGACCTCAGGCCAGGAGTGCAGTGGCTTGGCCTGACATTGTGAGGTCAAGTCCCGCCTGGGGAGGGGCAGGAGGGTGACAGTAACCAACCTGCGAGGGGGCTGGGAAGCACATGGCCCTGGGTGTGGAGTACTCTCAGCAAACCAGGCCCTGTGCTTTCACTGTGCCGTTTTCTATGTTTCAGTCACTTCTATGACTGTTGGGGCGCAAAGGAGGAAACTGGGGTTCAGAGGCTACAGAACCTAACATCGCAGAGCTAGTGCGTTAATCATCTATCACTGTGAACAAATCATCCCAAAATGTAGAGGCATGAAATAGCACACACTGATGCTCGGGTCAGGAATACGGGAGCAGCTTGGCTAGTCGGTTCGGGCTCAGGGCCTCTCATGGGGTTGTGGGCAAGATGTCAGCAGCGGCTGAGTTATTGAAAGGCTCAACTGAAGCTGCAGGATCCACTTCCAGAAGGGCTCATTCACCCAGCTGCTGGAGGAAGCCTGGGTTCCTCATCATGGGGTCACTCCGCAGGGCTGTCTGTCTCCGTGCCATGGCAGCGGGCTTTCCCCAGAGAGAATGATTCCCCAGGGAACACCCAAGATGGAAGCTGCAGTGACTTTAATAACCTAATGTCCGAAGCAATACAATATTACTTCTGACAGTCTGCAGGTCACACGGGACCTCCTGGTACCACGTGAGAGGCACTGCAGGAGGGTGTGCGTTCCAGGAGGTGGGATCACTGGGCGCCACCTTCCAGGCTGGTCACCACAGCTGGTCAAGGGCAGAGCCAGGACTCCAGTTCTGCTGGGATGCAGGGAAAGACAAAAGAAGAAGGGTGCCAGGCCTGCACCCCTGGAGGTTTGTGGGTCTGGAAAAAAAGGGCTGTACCTGGGAATGGGCAGGCTGGGAGACCAGTCGGGGCGCATCCAGTTAGGGAGAGAGAAGAGGACTCTCCAGGCTTCCCAGGTGGTGCAGTGGTAAAGAATCTGCCTGCCAATGCAGGAGACGCAAGAGACACAAGAGATCCCTGGGTTGGGAAGATCCCCTGGAGGAGGAAACGGTAACCCACTCCAGTATTCTTGCCTGGAGAGTCCCTTGGACAGAGGAGCCTGGGTGGGGCTACAGTCCATGGGGTCGCAGAGTCGGACATAACGGAGTACACACACACACACACACACACACACACACACAGAACTATCAGGAGGTTACAGCTTGGAGATCACAGCATGGAGTCCCTTGGACAGAGGAGCCTGGGTGAGGCTACAGTCCATGGGGTCGCAGAGTCGGACATAACGGAGTACATACACACACACACACACACACACACACACACAGAACTATCAGGAGGTTACAGCTTGGAGATCACAGCGTGGTCTCTGCCTCTGCTTTCCAAGTCCCTGGTCACCACTCCTGAGGCTCCCAAGATGCGTTTGCTCATGGCTGCCAGTGGATGGATGAAAAATGTGACTCAGCCAATGATTTCCAAGCCATCTGGCTAAACATCCTCCTATATGAATCATGCTTTGTGAGGAAAACATTAGACTGGAATTCTGGAAATAGAAAGTTGCCTGAGATCTCAGGTAAGTAAGCTTCCTTCTCTAAAACTGGGTTTCCTCTTGGGACTTCCCTGGCAGTCCAGACTTCATGCTGCCACGGCAGGGGGCATGGTTTGGGTTTCACCCCTAGTCAGGGAACTAAGATCCCACAGCCTGGGCAATGCATATGTGTTGGGAGAGGGAGGGCAGAACTGGACTTTCTCGGCTTTAAAATGGGCCAACTCCTCAAATCAGTCAAAATTCCAAAGACTGCAAACATCCGGTTTGATCAGCATGTAGGGCAACAGCACCTTCATACACTGATGGCAGCCGTGCGGAGCCTGGGCCAAGTGCCTTCTCCCCAGAAGATACAGTGGGAGAATAACAGAGCCTCCTAATATGTCTACACCTGAATCTCCCAACCTGTGAATATGCTGTCTTACGTGAAAAGGAGGAATTAAGGTGGCTTGCCAGGGAGCTGACCTTAAAATCCGGAGATCATTCAGGTAAGCCCAATACAATCACGAGTTATTAAGGCAGCAGCCCCCAACATTTTTAGCTCTACTGACAGGTTTCGTGGAAAACAATTTTTCTATGGACCAGGTAGGAGGGGATAGTTTGGGGATGATTCTCATTAGGAGCTTGTGACCTAGATCCCTCACGTGTGCAGTTCACAGTAGGGTTTGTGCTCTTATGGAAATCTAATGCCGCTACCCATCTGACAATAGGCAGAGTTCAGGCAGTAAAGCAAGTGATGGAGAGCAGTTGTAAATACAGATGACTCCTCGATCGCTCGCCCACTGCTCACCTCCTGCTGTGTGGCCCGGTTCCCAACAGGCCACGGACCAGTACTGTGGCCTGGGGGTTGGGATGTGAGGCTGGCCCGCCACTGCTGGTGTTGCCAGTGGGAGGGAGTCATGAACCAAGGAGGGCTGGTGGTGTGCACCAGCTGGTGATGGTAAGACAGTCTTCCTGAGAGATGTCACAACCTTGACTTCAGGCCACTGAGGCCTATTTTTGAATTTGACCTCCAGAATTGTAAAGTAACCAGTTTGTCTTTTTTGAGCCACTTTGGTTTTGGTAATTTGGTCCAGTAGCACTAAGAAATTATTTTTTTTCAGCACTAAGAAATTTATACAGAAGCCCCATCTGAGGCCACAGAATGGAGAAGGAACCCACGGGGCCCAAAAGAGTGCCCAGGCAGGGTCCCTTGCAGCCTTCTAGACACACTTGAACACCAGAGTTCGCACAATTCCCTGTCCGTCACTCCACGGTCCATCTTCCCCAGGGCAGCTGGGGTTGGGTGGGGAGGAACCCAATAGGTCCACGGTGGGTAAGTCAAAGAATATCCATCTTGGAGAACACTGGACATCTTGTTAAAACAGTGAGACAGGTCCACATATACCCACCTGGGAAGCTCTCCCCTTCATGTCGTTCAATTCAAACAATTAGTGAATGGCAGAGTCGTATTACAACTGCAATTCCGGCTTGTAAAACAGAGCAGTAAATGTGGAAAGGGGTCCAGGACCACGTTAGGAAGCACCACACCTAGCTGTTACAGGTTGGGAGGAGCAGGGCGCCGAGAAGAGGACTGGGGTGCCGGCGCTACAGGTTCGGGAGAGGCGGGCAGGGGGCGGGGCCGGGCTTCCAGCTCCCCGCCCACCCCTTGAAGACGTCAGAGGGCTCCCCGCGCCCCTATTGCTCGGCCGAGGCGCAGCCCTCCGCAGGGCGGCCCTGAATGGCCTGAGCCGGAGCCCCGCCCCCGGGAGGGAGCCCCGCCCAGGGCGCGCGAGTCCTCGGGCGCCGCGCCTCCTCCGCGATCTGCGCTCCCTCAGGCCCGGCGCCCGAGCCGCGGCGGAGCGAGTTGGACCAGGTTCGTTGTGGACGACCGGACTTTCGGGCACAGCCCGGTTCGGCGTTGTCGACCCGCCTGTCCCCAACCCGGCTTCTCCGGCCGCAATCACTGCACACGCCTGCAGCCGGCTCCAAGCCCACAGCCCACCATGATGCCGAGTGCGCTCGGGGCCTGGAGACCCGTCATCCCGAAGACGGGCCCGAGGCTTCGGGAGGGAGCCCCCAGAAACAGCCAGGGGAAGCCTCACAGCGCCCGAGCTCGGCGGCCAGATGGCCCCTGCCCCCGCCCGGGGGAGTCGCGACGCGGCGGCTGAGAGGGACAGGAACGTCCCTGCAGAGCCTCTTACCCACGTCCACCTAACACCCACACAAACCACGAAGAAGCTGGGAGCACGCCAGGTCACCGCCCTGATCCCACCCCAGCTTCTCCAAATGGTGAAAGTCGCCAGCGCTCACTAGTGACTCAGCGCACACTTGGCATCACCTCCCCCAGCATCCCCACGCCCACATGAAGGAAAGCCTGTCCCCCTACTTTACCTGAGTCTGGCCCCACTGCCACCCCACAGGGTCTCCTTACTACCCACGCGGGGCGTTCTTGTATCTAAAACCCAATAGCTTCAAACTCGGACAAGTGAGCCACGAGGGTGAGGGGGTGAGAAGGGGTAGGAGCGAGGGCGTCCTTGGCGCAGGTCGGCTTTGTGGAGACTTGGAGATGCTGATAAGGGCTGTACAGTGTGAATATATTCAATGCCACGGAACTCTGCACTTCAATATGGTTACAATGGCGAGCGATCTGTGTATTTCACACACACACACACACACACACCTCCAATGGCTGCCCCACCTCAAAACCCACACTCCCAGTCCAGCTGCAGGGCTCAGTTCCCCACATCACAGTTCCTCTCCAGCCCCCAAGTCACCCCCTCCAACCCCACACTAAGCCTGAGCCCTGGGCCTGTGCAGGGTAGCTGCCTTTGCTTCCAGCCTACCCTCCCAGGTGTCACCCCACTGACCACCACGTCCATGAGCCCCTCCGTGATTCTGCAGAGGCAGCATTATCCCCTGGGTGGGCAGTCAGGCCACATTCTGGCTGATGCTCACCAGCCCTGGGACCCCGTGCTCCCACTTCCCCAACTGACAAACAGCAACACCCCCTTTGGATTTTGGACAGACAGAAGGAAATGAGGGGTTAATACACTGGAACACCTGGAGGAGGCCTTGGGCTGAGCAGGTGGAGGGGCTTTTGTTCCTCTGGCAGGTGGCCCCCAGCCCCAGATCACCCCTCAGCCCTGAGTCACATGGCTGCTCTTCCCAGAAATTGCTGGGACCTGCAACCATCTTTGTCCCCTTGGGCCCAGACACCTCCTTTACTGTCTAGAGGCAGGAGCAGTGGCTGGGGCCATGGACAACTCTGTCCAGACCTGCTGCCCCCAGGGCTGCTCCCCTGTGAAGGGGGAAGGGGCACGCACCCCAGGATCCAAATGAGGGGACGTCAAGAGGACCTGAGGCTTGGGGCTGCACCAACCCCTGCTGGGTCACGGTCCTCAGAGCCAGCAAGCCACCCCAAACCCCCTGCCCCACACCTCAAAAGTTGTTCTATCTAAGGAGCCCAAGAGCCCAAGCTCCCAGCACAGGGGGCTCTCGCCAGGGCCGGGGACACAGAAGGCACAGGATGACACTGATAGACAGACACAGAGGTCGGATGGGGGACACACACCGAGGACCTCAAGCAGCCCACAAGCACAGGCAGGGTCGCCCACATTTCTGCCAACCCCGGGGGCACATGGATCATTGCACCTGCTCAGGAGTCGGGTCAGGAGGTGGGGCTGGAGCCCTGATTATCCCAAGGGCTCCAGGCAGCGTGGGACTGCTGGTTGGGCAGGTTGACCAGGGTCAGCCCAGGGTCCCCAAGCCCAGTGCAGACTTCTCTGGAAGGTCAGAGAGGAGGGCCCGGTGTTGTGTCTCAGTCCAGTGCTGTGGCCCTGGGCCTCCACTCTGCCCACCCAACTCAGGAGTGCAGACAATGACCCATAGCACACCCTTGCCTCCCAAACCCTCTGCGGTGTCCACCTGAAGCCCCTCCCTTCTCCAGCTCCTTCCACCATTTCTTTGTCTCCAGGAGCACTGGATCCTGTTCTTTCCTGCTGAACATTCCAAGATGTAGCTCCCTTTCCCTCAGCGCCACAGGCAAACTTACCCCTCACGCTTGCTCCCTAAGCCCCTTCCTCCGGCCCTTCACACCTTTGCAACTGGCCCACCTGCCTGTGGGGCTGAGGCCTCCGACACATCCGTCTAACAGAAAGGGGCCCCGCTGCCTCCACTGAGCCCCAGAATCCCACAGGAAGGGTAGAGAGGCCACTACCAACCCTAAGGGACAAACACCCACCTACCCCCACCAAAGGCATGTGGTGAGGGCGGAACAAAGTCCCACTGTGAAGCAAAACTCAGAGACCAGGCGCGTCCCTACGGGGCACACGTTTATCCAAGCCGCTGCCTCCGGGCCGAGGCCTCCACCTGGGCCGAGGCTCCCTTCGCTCTGTGGAGACCAGCTCCCCAGTGCCCAACTAACAGTGTCCAGCTGTGGCTGGGCATCCTCTCCAGCGGTGGTCCTGGGTCACGGCCTGGCCTCCTCCGCCTGCCACACCAGCTCGCCTGAGATGTAGGTGGCCCGGACATGAAGAGAGTCGTCGAGCACCACGAAGTCTGGGTCAGAGGGGGCCGGTGAGAAGGGGGCAGAGGCAGGGCCGCTGCTGCCCCCACCACGAGGCTGGGGTGGGGGAACCAAGGCCCAGAACACGATTTCCACAGGACACCCTGGCCCATCACAGACCAACTGAGGCCCCGGGAGCAAGGCTCCTGGCAGCAGAGGGCAGCCAACAGCGCTCCACACACCCTTGCCATTCCCATCTCAGAAGCCAGAAAGCCTGGCCTGCCTGAGGGGGAAGAGGGGCCAGACCAAGGCCCTGGCCAGGCGAAGCCCCTGGGGATGGGGAAGTGCCTGCCTGCGGCCCACCTGCCCCCACCCCAGCTCTGTCCCAGGCTGCCCCTGTTGGACCCTGACCTGCGTCAGCCCCGAAGTCCAGGGTCCCCTTGCACTTCTCCAGCCCCAGCAGCTGTGCTGGATGCAGGGACGCAGCCTCCAGAGCGGACTCCACACTGCAGCCTGCTTGGGGACACAGGTGGTGGTGACCATCCCCAACTCCTGGCTGGCTCTGCCATTTGACGGGGTGGGGGTGGGGGGGGTGAGGGGCAGAACACCAAGCACCGGGTGGCCTCACGGATGCCCAAGGTCCTGCTTCCAGGAGGAGTGCTCTCCCTGGAAGCCAAAGGGAGGGGCTGACGGCAGCCGGGTCCAAAGTGTTTTGTGAGTGAGTTCCCTGCAGGGCTGGGGTGGGGCATGGTGGCAAGAGGGTCCCCAGCAGGGTCCTTCCCAGCCCCGGAACTTCAAGGCCTCCCCTCCCCAACCTGGGGATGCTGCTGGTACCCCAATTCTCTCCAGCCCCTGCTTCACTCGCCAAGCCAGGCCACCACTGTCATCTGCCTTCTAACCCATCTCCCTGCTCCTCCAACCAGCACCTTGGACCACAGCGTTCCCCCCAGCCCCCTGCCTAACACCTCAGCCCCAGGGCACTGCCTAGGGCTTCGCAGGGTCCACCACGGCCTCTGCCAGACACTCCCCCCTCCCCCCATAACATGCCAACCCTGAAGCACAGCCCCCAGCCCACAGCTCTGCAGCTGCAGTCTCACAGCCCCCACCCTTGGGTGCTGTGGCTCCAGGGCCAGTCACTCTGGGTTCTGGCCCCCAGCTGGTTTGAGCCGCCCTCTCCTGCTGATGGAACCTCCTGCAGGCGGGACCCTGGTCACATTCCTGGGGACCCCACCAGACACAGACCTTAGTGGTCCCTGCCTCCAGCCTCTTCCAGAGACGGCCTCTG
This sequence comes from Ovis aries, assembly GCF_016772045.2. NCBI lineage: Eukaryota > Metazoa > Chordata > Mammalia > Artiodactyla > Bovidae > Ovis > Ovis aries. The sequence continues at coordinate 2,535,677 of NC_056077.1, read as the reverse complement.
CCCCACCGCGGGGCACACACGTGGCACACACCCCCAGCCTCACTGACCTGTGGCCTGCAGGAAGTGCCGCACACAGGTGTCCATCGGGGCGATGCTGCCACTCAGTGTGTTGGTGCCTTGAGAGCAGAGAGGGCAGGTTCTGGGGGCGAGCGGGGGGAAGGACACCAGGCATCCTGGGCCACCCCGAGGGTCAGCAGGGAACACCCAGGTGCTCACATCCCACCGGAGTGCCGAGGGGCTGACCTCACGCTGGCAGGGCTGGGGACAGGGGTCACTCACCTGCCACATAGGCTGTCAACCCATCCACCTCCACCTCCTGCTGCCCCAGCGTGTGTCGGCCATTGCCCAAGCCCAGTGCAGGGACAGCATCAGTGACCAGCACCAGCCCTGCAGGGAGAGGGGGCCTCAGGACCTGCCCCACCTGGTTTCCCCGCCCATTCTGGCCCTGCCCTGCTCTGCCACTCACCCTTGGGATGGGCCCGGTGGGCGATGCGCAGGGCGGCTGGGTTGGTGTGTATGCCATCAGCAATCATCCCGTAGAAAATACGGCGGCCTGCAGGCAGCCGATCGCTAGTCAGGAGCCCCACGATGCCCGGGTCTCGGTGGTGGAACTGGGTGGGGCAGGAGGGGGCGATGAGCGACTGCAGGGCCCCGCCCCTTCCTCCCGAGCAGGCCCAGGACTCACAGGCAGCATGGCGTTGAAGAGGTGGGTGATGAAGGTGGCCCCACTCTGCACGGCTTCCTCCGCGGTACCCAGGTCAGCCACCGAGTGCCCTGTGGGGACCCAGATTCAGCTCTGGGAGCCGCGGCAGACGCCCTGAGGCAAGGACACCCCCCTACCCTTACCTAAGGACACACAGATGCCGAGGGCCGTCAGCTCCCGGATCACCTCGTGGCTGTGGCCCAGCTCGGGGGCTAGCGTCACGATGCGGACATTGTCCAGGCCCCCGTAGGTGGCCAGCATGTCTTGGAAAGCATCGGCTTCAAAGGAACGCAGGTGGGCCTCAGGGTGCGCGCCCCGCTTCTCCCGGCTGATGAACGGGCCCTCCAGGTGCACCCCTGGGGGGAGGGGACGGGCTGGTTCTAGCAGGCCCCCTGCCCTGCGGCCCCCACCCTGGCCCCTCTTGCTTGCCTGCCCTCCCTCCCCGGTTGGGCATCTGGAAAGGCGAGGTGCTGCCAACAGGTTCCCAAGGAGCCTCCCAGGGTAGGGGTGGGGAGAGGGGTGAGCCACTCACCGAGGACCCCTGCCCCATGGGGACCACCACTCTTCACGGGGATCTGAGGAAGGACCTGGGGGGAACCAGCTGTTAAAGCCCTGCCCCCACGGCCCAGCACCCAGAGGTCACAGCCCAGCCAAGGTCAGAGGCCGGAGTTCAGAGCGCAGCCCTGCCCTCAGGTGTCAGAAGATGGTCAAAGGCCTCGACCAGGAAGCACAGCAATCCAGAAATGACCTGGGGATGTGGGACTGGCCTGCCCGAGATGACCCAGAGGTGTGGAGACAGCACCCAGGAAGGGGGCAGCGGGGTCCTCAAGGCGGCCCCATCAGACAGCACCCAGGACACGGCGGGCCGCACACCAAGGGCCTGGACCCAGCCAGGGTGACCAGCCTGACGTCGCCAAGCTGCAGGCTGGGGAAGCGGGGCTGAGGCAGGAGGCGTGCGCGCCATCCAGGCAGAGCAAGGGGCCGAGGCAGGGCTAAGTGGCCAGACAGCTTAGGCACCAAGGGTGCAGCCACGCTGTGCCCGGGTCTGGACACCAGGGGCCAGGTCACCTGGGTGTGCCAGGCGCCCAGGTGACACATCTCAGAGCTGGACAAAGCAGGCAGGAGCCCCAGCCCACACCCCCTTCAGCATGGAGAAGGATGGGGAACAGGGCGCCTGGGGGACCCGGGCACCCTCTGCCGGAGCCAGAGAGGCACAGGGATGGTTAAGAGGCTTATGCTCAGTGGGACAAAGACAACAGGAAACAGGCAGGCTGAGCCGGACGCCTGAAGAGCAGCTGCCAGGTGGGCGGGGGCAGCCAGGGCAGCGAGAGCAGGGCGCTGAAGCTCCCACAGGATGGATGGAACCTTCACGGAACCCCAAAATCCTGAACCCAGAGGGAGACAATGGGCTGAAACCGTGGGGCTGAGTCAGCAGATCGAAAATCTAAGCAACAAAGAAGGTGAACTCCGAGGAAAACAGAGCTGATAGATGAGAAAATGATGAGTCTTGTTAGCTGAATCAGAACCATGGGAGACTCTGGGGAGGGCAGGGAGCTAGAAGGGCATGAGACAGGGCCCGGGGCTAACGCGTATCTTTCCTAGCTCGTTTACGCTGCCCTAAACCAAAAAACAGGAGTATCGGTACATCTTTTAGAGATATGGAGACAAGTTCCACAGGTTAGCCCAGTGGAAAGTGACCATCTCTTGGAGGGAACTGGTGGGAGCAAAGGGCTGAAGTTTTTCATAACAAGCCAAGTGATACACGTAAATTCACTAAAGAGTTAAAGAGTGAAAACTAGAAAAAGAGATAACAACTGAGTTTTCCCAGCACAGAGTTTTAAAAGAGAGACCAAGTAGACAGAACACAGTCTTCAGGCGAAGGGAATGAGACACGTGCAAAGCGGGAAGGCCTGGCTGTCGCACAGAGGAGCCTGATGCTGACTCAGCAGCAGGGCTAAGGCGGAGGACAAGGTACGCTTGACCCGAAGGGCAAGGCGGGAGGAGGAGAGCCCAGAAAAAGAGCAGCTGGTCTCAGTGGCCCTGAAGGACTTCTGACCAACTAGAAATCCAGTTCTGTGCACTGTGAACAGGATCCTTCCCCAGAGGAAGGCGGGCAGAATGGCAGGAGTAGTGGGTGGGGGCGTGCCCCTGAACAGTCCTGTAGCTTCTATGGCGATCACCTTGTATTAACATTTTCATATTCAAAGCCCTCCTCAGTTTCCTCCACAAATCAGTTTACTCTCTACCTCCCAAGGCATTTATGAAGGGTGACCGGTGCTGGGAAGAAAATGTTAAGATGGAAGCCCTACTGGCCAGAAACTCCTTCCCTAAGGCAGGAGCCCCACACTCTCTATCAGGATCTTCTGCAGAAGTTGGGGGGCAGCTCGGCTGCAGGCGCCCACTGCTAGGGCGCCCACTGCTAGGGCGCCCACTGCTAGGGCGCCCACTGCTGGGGCGGAGAGAGCAAAGCAAAGGCCTTCCAGGCAGAACGCCTGGGGGCAGAGGGAGCTGCCTGGGCTGGCTGCGGGGGAGTGGGAGAGGGGTGGGTGATGTGCAGAGCCAGGCACCCGGGGAAAACACCCGGGCAGGACCCAGGGCTGGGACAGCAGTGGGGAGACTGGATAACAGTCACTACGCCCCCTGACGGAGACCAGAGAGGTGAGGACAAAGAATAAGGGAGCAAGAGCGTGGATTTGTTCCTGGGTCCTGAGCAGGAAGATCACGGCCTGATGACTAAGACAGAAAACAGAACTGAGGGCCAGTCTGCAGTGGGAAAATCAGCTTGGTTTTTGACACCAGACTCTGTGATAAGAGAGTGGGGGGAAATTTCCAGAAAGATGAGCGCAGCTAACATGTACCAGGGGCTTAATATGAACCAAGGGTAGTGCTGAGCACACAACACTAATAGATGGACTCCACTGTTCTTCAAACCTTAAACCTTGCTTAAATTTTGACGAAACTGAGACTAGGAAACAAGAAACGAATGTCCTGTGTAGCTCAGCTGACAGATGAAGTCAGCAGGCCGGGACTGAACCCAAGGAGTGTGGCCAATCTCCCCCAGACCTGGCTGGGAGTCTGCGCACACACCCAGATGGGGATCCCGTAGCAGACAGGCAACCTGGGATCCTGGGCTGGACCCTGTTCTGGAAGAAAACTACAGAACTGGGGCATAAAAGATAGAGGAAAGGATAACCTGATTAACTTTGAGAACTCAAGAACTCCGTGCTATTCGTGTAACCACAAGCTTTTAAAAGAGTTAAGTAGTACCAAATAATCAAGTATGATGTATGCCTGCTACAGCTCAGAGAAACAGAACAATACACAGAACAAGACAAGAGGGAATGCAACAATGTGATAAAGAGCAAACCCAGAAAACCTGGGTACAAAGTGAAACTTCTCAAAGGACCGATGGACCTTGGACAACTAAATCCCAAGACTTAAGGAAGTGACGATTAGTGGGTGTAGATGGGAGCAGCAGAGGAAGCCTGGGGTGGACAATGGAGCTCCTTTATGAAAGCTGTTCCCAGGAGCTGCCTGCCACGGACCGGTTTGGGGGATGAGCAGCTAAGGATGTGGCAATCTGAAAGTCCCTGGGGCGGGGGAGACGGACACACAGGACACTGGGTCGAGGAGGCGGTTTCTGGCGCCTAGAGGCGGCCAGCGTGCAGGCTGGGGAGGGTGAAGGCGCTGAGGTTCGGAACGCGGAAGCCCGTGGGCACAGCTGCAATGGCAGACCAGGCAGAGGGCCACCTGGATGAGAAAGCCAGAGAGAGGGGGAGGGGGAGGGGGGGGGGGGGGGGGGGGGCCCCAAGCCCCGGGGGAAGAAGGCCAGCAGATGAGGCCAGGCTCGAGTGCTAACGGGGTGCTGGTTGACCCGAAGAGATGAGATTGGAAAATCAAGAGGCCGAGTGCTCACGGGGCCTCCTTTCTTCGACGCTGGGAGCCTGACCTCCTCACCTTGTGATAAACCTCCAGTGGCGATGTCACCAACGTGGGGCAGAAGGAGGTGACTCCATGCGACAGGATCCTCCGGGCCACTAGGGCAACCCCCGAGCCCACGTCCTCCGAGGCCTGTGAGAAGTCAACGCCGAATCCACCTGCGGCCACAGAGAAGAAGGGGTCGCCCAGGGCTCGGAGCTCCCCTTCGGGGTCTCCGCCCCGCGGGCCCGGGCCGCACCGTTGATCTGTACGTCGATGAAGCCGGGCGCCAAGATGCAGCCGCCGCAGTCCCGCTGCTCGTCAGCCACGCGCCGCTCCTCAAAGAACAGCTTCTCCGGGTCCAGGATGCGGCCCCCGCGCACCCAGAGGTCCTCCCTGCACACAGAGCGGGCAGGGGCTCGCGTCGCCGGCCCCGGGGCCTGCCCGCGCCCCCCGGCCCGCACCCGCCCGCGCCCCCCGGCCCGCACCCGCGCCCACCTGAGCAGCGCGCCACCTCTCAGGATGCGGCAGTTGGTGAACTGGATCACCGGGGCCCGCGCCGCGACCTGCCCGCCGCGCATCCTGAGCCCAGCGGAGCGGGAGGCGCCGGGTTCCGGCCTGGCCCACGTGACCCTCAGCTGACGGAGGCGCAGCCACGTGACCAGCTCCCCCACGTGACCGGCGCGGCCCGCAGTGACGTGGCGGCGGCTTCAGCACCGCCCTCGGCCCCTCCCTCCCAGCGCCCCGTCTCCGCGCCGAGGCCCAGACAGCGACCCACACACAGGCATCCGGTCATATCTGAGAACTTTATTGGACACGCAGCGGCACCAGGGCCTACGGACCCGGCACACTGGCCCGCGGCCCGGGGCAACCAGGGCTGCAGGAGGTGGTTCCATCCAACGGGTCTCAGGGTAAACGGTAACCGCACAACGCAACAACAGTCTACCTAAGGTTACTATAGAGTTGGGAGACGGAGAGCTGCTCCACAGACGTATGAACAGGTCAAATCTTTATAAATAAACATCCAGTGAAGAGAAAATGACAACTCTAATTCATCCTTATACACAGAGCACTCTGGGGCAGATGGGCGGGGACGGCCGGAGGCCGGCGTCCTCACTGGTCAGGGCCGGGGTGGGGACTGGTGGGCCCAGATGTCCACAGCACGGGGCGGGGCGGGCAGGGGCGAGGCTGGGGCAACAGACGGTGTGCACTAGGACACTGCGCATTTACAAGACCGACTACTGGCGGGCAGCTGCCCCGTGCGTGTGTCAGGCTGTTCGCTGTGGAATGAGGAGGGGGTGGTCTTGACATCAATCGTATTCTGTGGCTGGTGGCCGGCAGGGCTACTTTGTGGAGAGGATGAGGGCGACGATGAGACCGTAGAGGCCGAGCACCTCGGCAAAGATGAGGATAAGGATCATGCCCACGAAGAGCCGCGGCTGCTGGGCGGTGCCACGCACGCCCGCGTCCCCGACGATGCCGATGGCGAAGCCTGCTGCCAGCCCGCTCAGGCCCACACTCAGGCCCGCACCGAGCTGAAGGAAACTCCTGGGGAAGAGAGGACCCAGGAGGCATGTTGGTCCACCACCGGGAGGCAGCCGGGCCCAAGGCGCCCCGCGGAGCCCCCCGCCCCGCCCCCGGCTTCCACCCAGGCAGGCAGTGGGGAGAGCCGGCCGGCCCTCACCTGTACAGACTGATGCCGTCATTCAGGGAGTTGGCGATGAGGACTGCCACCACCAGGCCGTAGATGGCAATGATCCCAGCCATGACCACCGGGATGATGGACTTCATGATCATCTCTGGCCGCATGACAGACATGGCTGCGATGCCCGTGCCGCTCTTGGCTGTCCCGTAGGCAGCGCCCAGGGCTGGCGGGAGAAAGTGAGGTGAGCCCAGAGGGCCTGGGGCCAGGACCAGGCAGGCAGCTTTTGGTGTACTCCAGGGCCAACGCAAGTGCTCACCCCAAGGGCAAGAGAGCGGGAGGCAGCCTCTGGAAAGACCGGCCATAGGCCAGCACTTGGGGTCTCCTGTGCCCCTCCCCCGGAGGCCCTCCTGGCTGTCTGGCCTACCTGGGCTCTTTCACTCCTGTGGAACCCCAACCCAGGCTCACGAGCACTCCCCAGGCCCACTACACAGACCCCACGCTTCCACAGAGCCTCAGACCCCCGAAGAGGCGCTGGGACAGGCTGCCCTGTCACGCCAGCAAACAGGTAGTTGGTCCCCAGCAGCAGTGCAGATTCCAGGCTCGTTCCCAGGTCAGCAAAGGCCTGGAAGAGCACAAGCTGCATATCTCAATGGCCCAGACGTCCAGCCAGGGTCAGCCCACCAACCCTGGGACCACATCAAAAGAGCACACAGAGCCCCTGCAGCGCAGGGTCAGGGGAAGCTGGCCTGGCAACTCGCACTCTAGGCCAGAGCTTCATCCACTCCCCACCGCCCCCGCAGTAGTCCCCATGGCTCCAGCCCCGGGACATGTTGCATCAAGCACTGCTGTGTTTGAGAGCTCCATCAGGAAAGGCCCTCTTGGCACACAGCAGGCCAGGACCCTTGAGTTTGAGGAGAATCTCAACCAGACAGTCAAAAACAAGGGACAGGAAGGACAGTGGGCTGTGATGTCATCACCCAGGCCGACCCCAAGGACTCCGCAGACACCTCCGAGAAGCCCGGTTTCTCTGGTAGGCGGGAGGTCTAGGCACTGCGGGGTTCCTGTCTCCCCTGCCATCGTCCCTCCTCCCTCTTCCCAGGGTGGGCTGCCTTCCTGAAACCACCCCCCATACCCCCCAGCCTGTCCTCTGAGTCTAGAAAAACATTTGCAAGCACAAGGGAAAGCCAAGAGGGAGCCCAAGCAGGACACCTTACTGCTGCCTGCCCCCGAGGCTCCTCCTGCTGAGCAGAGGCTGACCTGGGGCAGAGGTGGAGGGGCCAGGACGGTCGCAGACATTCCTCTGGACCTGACTCACCTAGCTGGGCGGTGAAAGATGACTAGTCTGTGCTCACTGCAGAGCAGCGGTGAGGCCAGAGGGGCTCATGATGAGGAGACAGATACGGCCCCTCCAAGCACAGCAACACATTCAGAAGAGTGGTGAGGTCTGGGGAAGGGCTTCATACAGGAGATAACTGAGAAGAGGGATGCCAGTGAGTTGGTGGACATAGACAGATGAGGCAAGAGAAACAGGACGATTCCAGACCACATGGAGCAGAGACACTGCCGGGGAGCAGAGGGAAGAAGTGGGCGGGGGCAGGGCAAAGGACCCGCATGGTCTCCTCCACAGCCCTGCATGTTCGGACATCTGGCCATCAGCTGCTAGTCTTTATGAAGCCGTTCCTGGAGCAACAGGGCATTTTTTGGCTGCCTCCTGCGGGCGCAGAACCACAGCAGGCCAGTACCGGGGCTCCTTACTCAAGGGCAAGGGCACAGGGTGCTGGGTGGCGCCAGGTGAGACCTTACAGGGAAGCCAGCATCCCAGGCAGTGGGCCCGGCAAGGCCGCAGTTGGGGAGTCAGCTAGTGAGCTGGGCCCATCCCCACAGAGGGCAGCACGGAGATCATGTGGCTGGGGGTGGGGAGCAACCAGAAGAACGAGGGGAAGGAATGGGAAGACTGTCAGAAGGAGAAGCAGCCTGGCCTGGGCAGGCCTGGACACCAGCTCCACAGGCCAGGCCGGAAGTGGCTCTAGATGGTGCAAGACAGAAACCAGGAGACGGTTCTGAAGGCCCATCAGTAGGGAGGAAGTCATAGAGAAGACAGAGAAAGAGCCACTGATGGGCCTGCAGAAAACAGGATGAAGAAAGACTCTACAAGACTTGGGTCACAAATTAAGAAAAAAAGGGGGAAGCTGGAATGGGAGACACGGATCCCGCGTGGACCTTATCCAATCCAGGCAGGCCAGGAGCATCTGAGCCAGGGAGAGCAGACACACTGCGGTCATCCTGGCAACACCTGAAGCCTGGCTCTGCAGGCAGGCATGAGAAGGTGGATGAAAACAAGCGCTGGAGACATGGGCTCGAGAAAGAAATCAAACCAGAGTTTGACCCAACTGGACAAGTATGAAAAGTTGGCTACTGTACGGCCACAGCAAGCAGCCTACAGGGAGGGGAGAAGGATGGAGCTGTGTACAAGCCAACCAGAGCAGGTGGCCCCCAATCCCCAGGAGCCTGGACCAGTGACACCCTATTCTCAGTAACGTTCAAAGGCCTGCTGGTGAGGGCTCGGCTCAAAGGCACCAAGTAAGCTCTAGAAAGAGCGGGAAATGAGGCACCTGGTGACTGGAAGGTGGCCAGGAGCTGGATACAGAAAAAGGCTTGGGGGAAAACAAAGCCAGAATTCACATTCCATGTGGGCAAGGTTCTTGTCTTGCTCACTGATGTCCCCAAGTGTCTGGCACCCAGGAGTTCAACTGAGATTGGCTGAATGGCCAATGACAGACACAATCAACAACCCACAAGTGGCCAGGCACTGGCCCTGGAGGTATTCCAGAAGCAAACATCGAAAGAGACTAGAGAAAAAGGAGGCACAGACAGCTGTCCGCCCCAAGGAGTGGGCACAGGCAGCTCTGGAAGATGTGGAAATAGAGGCGGCACCTAGGGTGGAAGGGGAAGTACAGGCATTTCTCCCACCACAAATGACCCCTAACTCGCACATGATGGGAAGGGCAGGGCCCACTCAGTGGCTTGTGACCTGCAGCAGGCAGGCCCGGGCAAAGGGAGGTCCCCACACCCCCACCCCACTGGTGTTTACAGTCAGCAGACACTGTTTGGAGTTCAATCCCTGCACATACCTGCACAAGAAGCCTCTCCAGTCCCAGATAGGGTGGGGCAGGGCGAGTCATCAAAGCCCCAAGCCAGACGAACCCAAGGAAGCCTGGACTAGACCAGGCCAAACCAGTTGGTGGGGCTGTAGGGGGGTCAGGACTCATTTCTGAGTCCCACATCCCTGGCTGGGCCCAAGTGCTCATCTCCCAGAAAGGCCAATTTCCACTGAATTTTACACCGAAGACTGTTAAGACCCCACTTCAAAACTAGAGTGTCATCTAGAACACTGGAAGGCCCCCTTCTCCATTCCTGGGGCAGCCCCTCCCAATTCCAGGCCTCAGTAAAGGGGAGAAAGGTCATTCATTCATTCAGACTCCTCCCAAGGAAGAAAGCTCAATCACCTCAATGCTGAGGCTCCTCGCTAACTCGCCCACCCAGACAAGCGTCCACACACAGTGCAGAGGCTGGCCTGTTTCCTGGACATCCACCCTGCGCCCTCAGCCTGTCTGACCCACCTCCACCTCTAGACTCCACTCCCACCTCTGAGGTCCTGCCCTGCTCTCAAGACCAACCTCTCAATCCAGCTTTTCCTACCAACCCACACAGCCTAGTGTTGGGAAACACCGACAAACCCTAACTGGAAGCACCTGTTTAAGTGCAGACCCACCTGAACGCCCCCCACCCCCGCTGCCCCATGGAGGCGGGGGGGCAGGCCGCCACAAGGGCGAGGGCCATGGACCTCGGCAGGGAGCACCCAAAGGCCGGCCCCTTGTGGGGGTAGCTTTCCGAGGCGTGATGTCACACCTGCCAGCAGGATGGGGGGGGCGGGTGCGGAGCAAGCGCAGGACCGCGGGCCCCCACCCCGGTCTGCCCCCGCCTCTCCGGGGACTAAGATGGCAGCGACGCCGCCGCCCCTCCCCCGCACCGAAGAGACCGGCTGGCAGGGGGCCGTCCGGGACCCCCTGGGACCCACACCTGGGACCAGTCAGCGGGCCCCACTCTCCAGACACCCGACGGCCCCTGCAGCCCTCAGGGTCCCGATAACACCCCCCCCCGCAGTCACGTGAGACCCGGGAACCCCCCCCCCCAACAGCTCGAAATTACGTCAAAATGACATCACACGCCGAACCCCGGGGAGCAACAGGCACGAGCCCCGTGGGTCCCCCGTCTCCCGGGTCCCTCCTGCCACGGCGCTCACCGCTGAAGACCATGGCGGCTGAGGCACCCATGACCGCGAAAAAGGAAGCGTACTCGGGGCCGCTCTTGGCCTCGGACATGTCTGCGGGTGGGGAGGGGGGGCGAGTTCAGCGGACCGAGGCCGGGGCGAGGTCGGGCCGGGCGCGGCGAGCGGCGGGGTGCGCGAGGCGAGCTGGCCGGAGGCTGCGAAGGCGACCCGGCCCGTCAGCCGCTGCGCTCTAAATACCAGCACCGCAGGACAAAATGGCGGCCGCGGCCGCGTCACATGACCGGGGCCCCGCCCCTGCGGCCCGCACCACTCCGCATGGGCGGGGGGAGCCGCGGCGGGGACGCCGGGCGCCCCGCCCCGCCGGCCTGCACCCCAGCGCAACGCCTCGCGCCGGCCGCCGTGGGCGCCCCTGGGACCCCGCTGCGGTGGGCCCGTCCGGTCGCAGGGCCGGGGCGGGGCGGGGCGCGCCTGGATTAGCATACGGGGCGGGGCTCGCGGCGCCCCGCCTTCTCTGCGGCTGCGCCGCTCCGCGGGGTTTCGGTTCCGAGCGTCGCGTTCCTCCACGGTCTCCGAGTGGAGCCCGGCCGCGGGGTTCTAACGGTCCAGACCGCAGGGACTCAGGACTGCGGTCTACCCTCGACGTCCTCACACCCTCCGGGGTGACCTGAGGGCGGAGCCGGAGTCCTGTGTCCCGAGGCACCAACCACCCCCGTCCCCTGTCGACCCCGTCTCCAGTCTCTTCCAAACCCGTCCAGCAATTTGGGATTTCTCCCGTGGCGTCCGAGAAAAAGGAGGCCCCTACTCTGTATCTGTGTCCTCTTTTGCATCAAACCTAGACTGCTGTTTTGGAGGGGTTATCTCTACTCCTCAGCTTGTAGGCGCGGTTGGTTTGAAACCCTGCACGACCTGTGAAGTCTTCCCTGGATAGCTATATCGTCTGGGGTCCCTTGTCCTGCCTGTTTCCACAGCAAGCCCACGAATCCAGGGCTGCCCTTGTTTCTGGAACAGCAGTAAGTGGTTCCCTCTGAGCCTAGCAGACCGTCTGGGCCTGGGGCTGCCCTGATAATCTCATATGGGTATACTGGTACCCTGACTGGCTGCCTTATCGCTGGCCACCAGCTCTGGTTCCCTCTGCCCTTTCATCTGGCGCATTTCAGGAGCCCTGGGTGACTGCCATCTGATCCTGGGTCTCCCTTGAGCCCCACCCCTCGCCCTGACATTAAAGCGCGCTTCATGAACAGCCGGAGCTATAGCAGTCATCAGCCTTCACGTGGGCACTGGGGCCACTACCTCTGGCCTGGCCTTCCCACTGGACCCATCTTCCACACCAGGAACCTGCCTCATAGTCTCTTCTCCACCGTGAGGCTGACTCTGCACCACCTCCAGCACCAAACTTGCAACCCTTGAGTGCCATCTCTTTCCTGTTTCCAAAGAGAGGAGGCTGCCATTCAGCTTGAGCCCTCCCCACCGCCCTCCACCGCCTGACTCTGACTTCTGGAAAGAAATCTTCACTTGGTGTCTCCAGCTCCTCCCCAGCCCGCTGCCCTGGCAGGTTGCTGGTGACCAAGCTGACCGTTTGTCAGGCTCTGAAGGGCCTGTCTTGCTGTCTCAGCCTGCTGCCCACCTCCCCACCCCTCCACTCTCTCTAGGTCACCCCCACCTGCCCTGCTGCCCATGGCCTTCCTCGGGTCACAAGGAGAAGCAAAGACAGGCCCAGGCGCTGAAGCCTCAGCGTCACTGTAGGTTCTGGGTGTTTCCAGGGCTCCGCCTGCTGTGTCCTGGGTGATCACCCATACATTTCCACACTTGAAGCCATCCGGACAAGTGCATGCCTGAATGCCTGCCCCAGGCCCAGCCCCCATAACTCCAGGAACTTAGGGTCCACAGCCTGGGGAGCCCAGAGCAGGGAGCTGGCACAGCTGGGTGGGGGGGGAGGCTGCATGCTGGGGCAGAATTCAGACTAAGGAAAGGAGGTGCAGGACAGCCCCTCGGACAACTGTACAGCCAAAAGCACGGTGGTGGCAGAGCGTGCAAACCCCTCTATGGCTGAAGTCCCGAGACCGGGAGTTCAGGGAGACTGTTCCCTCCACGGGCGTGGAGGGCAGCTCGGCTCTGCTCACTGTCTTCTGGTTTTCTGCCCAAGTTCTGGTGTGAGAGGTCCCAGTGGATCTCCAGTGGGCCACTGACACCTCAAACTGAGCTCACCTCCCCCAACTTCACCAGCGGCTTCCCCTTGGGTTATTTCCATTTCCAGCAAGAGGCACAACCAACCATACAGGCAGCTGCCTCACCAGCAGCCTTCGAGTCACGGCTCACTCCTCATTACTCACCAGGCCCTGAGGTTCTGTGGCTTCCCAGTTTGGCCTTCACCTCTGCCCTGGGTATCTTCACAGCCTCTCAACTGGCCACCTGCCCAGTCTTCCCCACCCTGTCTCAGAGGATCTTCCTAAATGGTACATGGGACAAGCCTCTTGGGAATCCTTCGCCATCCCCTAAGTATTGGCGGAGGGGGCGCGTTACCTAACCCTCATAATGGTCCTTTGAGGAAGGCCTCACCGTTGCTCTCATCGTGTGGACAAGGAAGCACGTCTGGGAAGTGACCTTGCCTAGTGTCAGCTGGCTGGTGAGCAGCAGAACTGACACTCAAGCCCTGCTGGCGGAGCGTGGCCCGCGCAGCTCTCTACACCGCCTGCTTCCTGCCCGAGAGGTCAGGGCGTGTCTGGTGACCAGCGACGGACTCAGGAGGGACCCAGGTCACCTTCCCCTTGGCCCCCCAGCTCCAGGCGAGCCCTGGGGGTGGGAGAAAGTCCAGGGGATGTGGAAGGGACTGGCCAGGGACGCACGCCTCTGCCTTCTCCCCGCCAGCTGTGCGGCCCCTGGTGTGAAGTCTCAGCATCACAAGCCGCTGGCCTGTCCCAGTGCGGATGGGGATTTCCAGGAATAAAGAAGGTGCCCAGACTTCTGTTGTGGTTTAGTGGCTAAGACTGTGCTCCCAATGCAGGGGGCCCGGGTTCAACCCCTGGTCAGGGAACTGGATCCCACATGCTGCAACGAAAGATCTTGCGTGCCACAACTAAGACCAAACACAGCCAAATAAATGAAAGGAGGGGCTTTGGGAAACTCAAGCCAGAGACCTTGGTAGGGAGAGGTATACAGAGATGTGGGGTGGAGTCCCGACTTCCCTGAGAGTTCTAACGGAGGTGAACAAACCCACTGTCTGCACTGGAAGATGGTAGGAGAAACCCAGTAACACTTTGCAGAGGAATGGCTTCCCTGGTGGTGCTAGTGATAAAGAACCCGTCTGTCAACACAGGAGCCGCAAGAGATGCCAGTTCGATCCCTGGGTCAGGAAGATCCCCTGAAGGAGGGCACGGCAACCAACCTACACCAGTATTCTTGCCTAGTGAAACCCATGGACAGCGGAGCCTGGCGGGCTAAGGTCCATAGGGTCGGAGAGAGTTGGACATGACTGAAGCGGCTTAGTACACAGCACACACGTATCATCTCACACAGGGAAGGGAGAGGATGACAGGCCCCCGATGATTGGAAAGCTGAACTTATCCTGAAGAAGGCCATTTCAAGGCAGAAAGAAGAGAGTCCTGCAGCCCGACATGGCAACTTTATTAAGAAATCAGGAAACTGAAGAGGGTGTGTCCACCTAGAGTGCCCTCTCCCAGTGGACAAGCCTTTCCTTTTGAGTAGCGATGAAGACACACCAGAGGGTGTGACGCTGAGAGGGCGCTGGGCCCTCCTGACCTGGCTAGATAAGAGCCATATGTGGCCCAGGTGAGGTTTCGAGGAGATGGAAGAAAAAGTATAGTTGTGTTATCAGAGGGGAAGGGGTGGGATAAATAAGATGATTTTGGGAGTATAATTTAAATAATTGGAGCTCACAAAATGATACACTTTTTTAAAAAAATAAAAAATTGTCCTCTATACAGGCAGGTCGAGGCACAGCCTGGGGCAGCCAGCCCTGCAGGGGAAACTGTATCTCCCAGGTGACTCCAAAATGTCGGGCCCTGAGAGAGGCAAGAGGTGGAGGAAGGGGGTGATCCCAGGGACGGAGCAGCTCTTCTCACTGACCAGAGCCTTGAGGGCTGCTGTGACAGGGCCTGATTCTTTTCTTTTTATCTGAGCTGAGCTGCTTAGCTCGCCTACCAGAGATCAAATCCAGGCCCCCTGCAGTGGGAGCGCGGAGTCTAAGCCACTGGACTTGCAGGGAAGTCCCAGTCTGATTGATTCTCCGCTCTCGTGACCAAACTGGCAGCAGGCGGGGAGCCGAGGGCCGGTGCTGACCGCCAGGGGGCGGTGTGCGGCTCTTTGTCCAGGGCCAGGGCCGGGGGAATCCTGTGGGTTTACAGTAAACCAGGGCCTGGCGCTGAGCCGGGCACAGGGAGCAGGTTCGCAGAAAGGATGTCGAATGAATCCTCAGCCCTGGGTGCCCACGAGGGCACGGTCTGGCCTGGTGTGGGCTCAGCACCGTGAAAGTCAGCGCGACCTTCCCCTGCTCCGACAGTCAGCCTTCGGCCCTAAGCCACTTGTCTGGCCCATGTTGAGCATCTACTGTGTGTGGGCGCTGAACTAGACTCCCGGAATACAGACTGAGAAAGGGACCTCCCACTCTACCTGGGTGTGTGGGTGGGTGGGTGGTGGGGGGCAGCTAGATCCATGGACAGTGAGCTCCCAATGCCAAATCAGCAACAAAGGAGGGAGGGGCCCGTGAGGCTCAGACAGCCCCCAGCAGGTGATCTCTAAATGAGGGCTTAAAAGATGAGGAAAGTTTGAGCAAAGGAGAGACAGGATCCTCCTGTCTGTGCTTGAAATTACAGACCATCCAAACCACAGAAAGCTGGGCAGCTGCTGGCAAGATGGGAGCCGGCGGGTGAGCCCTGGGGTGCGCGCAGGTGACAGGCAGCTGGCTGGGGAGAGCGCACGGGGGCGGTCCCCACCGGAAGTGCACGCAGGGCTGCTGGAGGCAGTGGGCCCCCAGGGACCCTGTGGGTATTCCCGTGCTGGACCAATTTTCTACTAGGGGCACAGTGCACCGTTTTAAAAAACCAGGAGACAGGGAGGAATGGGGAACAAGTGTCTCACTGATTCCCTTTTGGGGGATGAAAATGGGGGCTAGGCGGAGGCGGTGGGCGCACGGCGCTGGGAAGCCCTGAGGGCCACTGTGCCTCACTCCCTTTGAAGGCAACCATCTTAATGTTTAGAGAGACAGTAAAACAAAGCACTTCCATGGCTGGCTGCAGGTGGGAGCTCGAGCTGGGGTTACCCTGCACCCGGCCCAGAGGGGGTCCAAGTGAGGTGGTAGTGGGAGGAGAGGGCAGCGACCCAGCCTGAGGGGGCCGGCCTCTGAGGTGTGGGAGGACAGAGGGTCTTCCCGCCAGGAAGGCACAGGGCCCAGTCCTGGCCTGTGTCCCCACAGCAGGCCCTGAGCCCCGTACAGTAGGAGGGCACTGCAGGCTCCAGAAACCCACGCTGTCACGAGGGGTGCGTGCACAGCACCCCCCCTGAGAACTGCCCGACGGTCACCAGCAGGCCGACAGGGGAGGGGTGGGGACATTGGCCAACAGCGGAGTCCCCGGGGGCTCCTGGGGAAGGGTCCTGGGGCAGGGGCTTGCAGCCTATCGAGGACGGGAAATTGCCCAGAGGCCCAGGCTCTGGGTTCAGAAGAGGAACTGAAGCAGCTGGTGTGAAAGCGCCAGCAGCCCTGGGGCCAAGCCTCTCTTCCCCTCCCAGCCTGGACTTCTGGGCCCCGGGCCGGGCCCCCAAGGGCGGCAGCAGGAGGGGGCTGAGGAGCGGGAACCAGCGGGTCTTGGGAGGGAACCACCAAGGAAGAGGGGGCAACGGGGGCGTGTGTCCAGTGCCTTGGTTGCCTTCCCTCAGGATGGGAGGGCTGCTGGTGGTCCGCCAGCCCCGGGAGGAACAGGAGGAGGGGCACGTGCATGTGTGTGGGCAGAGAGGTCTTCCGTGGTGGTGGTTATATATGCACACTGAGAGGCATGTCGTTTGGAAAAGACTGGTGATGGTGACTTTCATAACTTCCAGGTAGGAGTCTCATTTTGATGAGCATGACTATTTCTAACACTGAGTTTTACACGTGACAGAGATCCTTGCCATTCTTTTATTTTTTGGACGTGACACACAGCACATGGGATCCTAGCTCCCCAACCAGGGATTGAACCTGCGTCCACTGCATCGGAAGGGTGGAGTCTTAACCACCGGGCCACCAGGGAAGTCCCAGGATCCTTTCGATTCTTGTCCGAGAAGTTTGGGCCACGATTCCTGATGGGCATTCCTTATGTTTACAGAGCACATCCACATGCCAGGAGCCATGAACAAGACCTGTCAGGGGAGGCCTCGGCTGGCACCACCCAGGGCTGCAGAATATCTTCCTCAGCTGTGGAGAAACTTCTCCTTGTCCATCACAGTCACATCCAGCACCTCCTTCAGGAACTCCCAACCCTCTGAAATGTTCTCCTATCAAATACTTCACAGTGATGGTGATCACTGATCATTTGTTCTCGTTAACTTTATTTAGGACCCAAAACTAACACTGACCAAACATATCACTGAATCACTTGTTTTTACTTTTTCCAAAGTTAGATTTTTGCTTCACTGCCACATTCAATCACCACACATATTTTCACAAGGTCCTGGGAATTTTTTATTACATTCATTGAAATGCTCCAGATCATCAGTCCAGTAATCCATTTTTCAGCCAACAATCATGCTCCATGACAAGAGGGTCAAATTATTCACACAACTCTTTCTTCTTTTCCCTCTTTAGCTTGCAAACTTCTGACAAGACGTGTCCTTTGCCAGTCAAGGTGCTGCAGGGTGAAACACAACAGGGGAGGGCTGTGTGTCTGTGTGAAGATAGAAACAGAGATGGGGACAGCACGGCCTCGTCCCTGGACGAGATCGGGCCACAGGCTCCCCTGACCAGGGTTGTGTCTCATGGGGAGCCTGACGGAACGGCCAGTCTTGCGCTTCAGTGATCCAAGGTGGCAGCTTTTGTTAGCTGGTGTGTCCCTTGTCACCGTGTCTACTGACTCTGCTTCCTTGGCCCCGAGCACGGTGTGGACAAATTCCCTGTGGTAGGGTGAAACGAGTGGTCTGCACACGTGGGAGGCATTTCAGCGCCAGTCACCAGCCGCGTGACCTGGCATGGCTATAATGAAGAACATAAACTCCTTCTCCACAACAGGTCATTTTAAAAATGCACATGCTTTCCTTTTTGCCGAGCCTGACGACGTCGGTTGAGGCACTGCACGGCGTGCCCGGCACTCCTGCCTGACCCGGTGACTTCTCTGTGCAAAGAGGACATGGGGAGGATGGTTGAGATGCACCAGACGGCCTCATTATGGCAATGTGTTTCTAAGATCAGTGTTAGGCGGATTTGATGACATTTAGAATTTAATTAAAATGTGGGAAAATAAAGTTGTAAAGATTAGATCTGTTCCTGCAACAAAAATCACTACAGAAAAACAGGGAACCTGAATAGAGACTGCAGTTTAAGTTTCTAGTGAGTACTAATGTTCATTTCTTGGGTTTCATAAATGAGCTGGAAATGGGTGGGGGGGTTGGGGGTGGGAGCTCTATACCCTCCATGAAACTCCTAAATCTAAAATTATCTCAAAGCGACAAAAACTGAATCTCCTAAATATTAAGGTATGTAAGGAGATTATTATAAGGGCTCTGTGGCTTCAGGAAATTGATAAATTTGAAGACCTTGTGAAACCTTCAGAATCTTCTAAAACAAGTTGCCCTGAGAAACTAAAAAAAAAAGAACGTATGAAATTAGGAAAAATTGAATACTTATTTTAATTCAATAATTAAAATGGAAAAACTCATAAAATACAATGGACTTACTCTTGTAATATAAACTGTTTCAGGAAAACTGATTTTCTAAAGCCTTAAACGCATACAGTCTACTTTGATAATGAACTGCTTCAAACTATGTTCAATTTTTTTCTTAAAATACATTTTCAAATGTTTCTAGAAAAACAAATGTAATTCACTGTACTATTCCATAAACATTTGGCTAATTTTTAACAGAAAATGCTAATAATAATCAGGAAGAAATAACAGAGAATGTCACAAAATAAATTTTACTCTATTTGGGAAGACCGAATATCAGATAACAAGGACAGTAATCAGAATAAAAAAACTGAAGATAATAATCACACATACCTTTCAGTTTAGCAGAAAAGTTAGGGAGAAGATAGGAAAAGCAAAGAAAGCGAGTACCGTGCATGCACACACAGAGACCTCACGGCACAGAAATGGTGACTCATCAGCTGCCACTGCCGAGCTGGGTGGAGGGGGGCCCTGGGGCAGTCTCAGAGAATCCTGTGGAATTACTCAGCAGGAAAAGGACTCCACAACTCAGGAGGTTCACGGAGGGGCATGAAAGGGTGCTCAGGTGTGCCTTCAGCTGCTTCTGAAAGGCTGTGCTATGAAAAGGCCTTTGATGTTCCGTGACCAGAATGACAAGCAGGAGGCGAGCTGGGGCGGGGCAGGGCACCCAGGGTGGGGTGGGGCACCTGGGGAGGTCCCTCTGGTTGAAGAAACCAGACTCGGATCCCTGCAGTTCACACAGCTGTTTAATGAACACCGAAACACAGGTGAGGGCTGAGGGGGCTCGAGGAGGGGCATCGAGGGCTGCGGTGTCTGGGGAGGAAGATGACTCCCCTGAGCACCTCTCCCCTCTGCAGGCCTCTCAGCAGCCCTGCAGGACGGCAGCGCAGGGTAAACGGCCCCATTTTACAGTTGGGGAAACTGAGTTCCAGGCAGGTTCACCGGCCTGCCCAAAGCCACACAGGGTTCCTGGTGTGTCCTTCCATATTGCCGCGGCCATGCTCGGCAGAGATCTGAGGAGGTGGGCAGGGAGGATGCACGCCCAGCAAGATGAGCATGGGGGTGGGGGTGCATGGGGCACCGAGGGGGCAGGATCCCTGGCCCCAGCCCTGGAGTGTCCACGTCTCTCCTCCCTCTGGGTGGCTGGGCCCTCAGGACCAGCTGAGGAAGTCACGGGTAGAGGGCCACCCTGCAGGCCCAGGAGGCACTGTGAGACGGACGCACAGACAGTGCGTCAGGAAGGTCCATGTGGCAGGAGCTGGGAGGGCGGGTGGCACCAGGTGAGGGGAGGCGGGATAAGACACAGCGTGTGAGGGGTCGGTCGGGACCCCAGACCAGGTCACTGCCATCAAGTGGGGCCATGGCAGGGAGCTTGGGGAGCTGGAGAAGAGGAGGCTGCAGATGGCTCCATGGGTCCAGGGTTCTCCAGGCAGGGCCCAGAAATACTGTTGGCTGGTGTGGGGTCTGTCCCAGAGGGCCCTTCCAGGCGTAACTCTACCCTGAGGCCCAGCAGAGGCTTCAGGCTCTGCAGAAACACAAGGACACGCACCTGGGGAGGGGCCCAGAGCCCTGCATGCGGCTTGTCCTCCCTGGTCTCACCAGCAGTTCTGGTCCAAGGGGGGACCAGGGGAGGTGGGAACTGAGTCAGAAGCTCCAGGCAGACGCTCCCACCAGGAACAGTCCACAGGGCGCTTGCCCTCTCCAGGGACCCACAGCCCGGGGCCCCACCCATCGCAGGCCAGCAGGAGCTGCAGGGCCTCCTCGGGAGATGCCCAGAGGCACCAGCAGGGGGAGCCACGTGCCCACACTTGGGCAGGCTCCTTGGCCCCAGCACCCTCTCACCCTGGGGGACTGAGGCTCAGGGGCCAAGACCCCCGGCCTCCCGCACGGGATGCCTGCCTAGAGGCCGGCCAGGACCTGAGTCCAGGATGAAGGGGTAGCAAGTACGGCAGGTCCGGGAGGGCCAGCTGCAGCTGTGGCACCACTGCCTAGACCAGTACTGTGCCCAGCTGCACCCTGACGGTGCCCACATATGTGGGGGTCTTCACTCACCACCACCTCCGTGAGGAGGGGCCCAGCTACCACCACCCCCTGCCACCGGCAGCGGCAGCTCGGTCACTGTTGACTCACGCCTGTCACTGGATGTCAGGGTCCTGAAAGCCCCAGGCCTCCACAGCGGCAATAAGGAAGTTCTCAGAGCAGAGGGGCTGGTTGTTGAAAGTGTCGCAGTGGCCTGTGCGGCCCCGGTTCAGGTCCCCGTCAATGTACAGTGCCGGGCCGCCCCCTCCACCTGCGGGACACTCGGTCAGTGGCTGCCCTCTGTCGAGCGCTGCCCCAGGGGACCCTCCTCCTGCTCCCAAGCCTCTCCCTTTGGACCAGGCGAGTCTTGGGCTGGCCTTGTCCAGCCCTGCCAGAGGCCTCTGTAAGGCCACGGGGCTGCTCTCTACTCCAACCTGTCCCCCATCCCCAGCACACAGCCTCAGGTCCCCACGCTCCCCACATGCCTGCTCCACCCCCCACAATCTGCTGCTTTCTTCCTGCCACTGTGGGGGCTCTGTCTGTCCTTCAGGTGAGGCACCTACCACCTGGGGCAACCAGGACTGGCCCGGGGCTTCGGCACCTATGACCCTGTATCCTCCTCCCAGCTAAGTGACCGCGGACAGGCAGGAGCCGGTGCCCACCTATGATGAGGCAGTCGCTGCCCCCTGCCATGAACAGGGACTCCGTCTTGGAGGGCAGGTTGAAGTGCCGAGTAGCCAGGAACGGCGAGAGACGGTCAGCGGGCTCAGAGGACACAGAGTGGCTGGGGGAGGGTGGAACGGTGGCGGACTCCAGGGACGCGGGCTTGGTCAGCTCTGGGTGTTTGATGACCACCCACTCGTAGCGCTGGACCTCGGGCTGCAGCTGAGGACAAAGGCCGGTGTGAGGACTTGACTCACGGCACCCGCTCTCCCCCAGGGCTCATCGTCCGTGCCCAGCACGAGGACCCGAGCCGGGGCGGGAGCCGGCGCACACTGTGCCACAGAGGGCTGCCTGCTCTCGGAGCTCGCCTCTAAGGGTCACACCCAGCAGGTGACGGAAGGTGTGTCTGGAAGTAAGCAGGGTCACGTGAGGGGGTGACCTCCCGCAGGGGGCCCACTCACCCTAAACACGAAGCACTCTCCGGTCCCGAAGAAGCCCAGCTTGCCCCCAAACTTGTTTCTCTCACTCCAGTCTGTTGACAGGTAGGCGCCACACACCTGGGGAGGAAGGCCCAGGGGGAGGCTGCACCTGGCGCGCCCACGGGAGCCCCCCAGCGCTCAGGGCAGCTGAGAGCTGAGGCTCAGCCACAGCCCCACACCCTGACCACTGGAGGGCCAGGGCTGAATGGGGCACGGGAAGGTCAGAGTGTGTTAGGGGCGCCTGGCAGGGCTCAGGTATGGAGGCTGCCTTGCCCGCTGATGGCTCCTGGGATATTTCCATTTCCCACCTGGGCCCAGAAGCCTGGAGACAAGCCCGTGTCCACACTCTGACTATGGGCATCAGCCCCGGGAGGCCCCTCAGATGAAAGCTTCCAGGAGGCACCTGCTCAAGAAACACTTCCCAGGCCTCCTATCAGCCAGCAAAGTGCTTTATTTCACCATTAGAGTCACCCCTCCGAGTGGTGACGGAGGTGTCTGACACTCGGGCCACCTGCTGTCACAGACTCCCGGGCTCCTCCTGGGAGCCGGACGCAGGGTCTGAGGCTGAGGAGACAGTCCTGCAGGTGCAGCTGGGCGTCTGGGAGCCACCACCGCACGCAGACGCGCCAGGACGGAGGCGCTCACTTTTCTAGACACCCTTAGTATGTTCCAGACGACAGCCACTGCAGAGAACAAGGCTCTGAGAACTACCTGCTGGGGTGGAGGAGGGGAAGGCGCCGGCAGACTGCTGCAGGAGGGCGTGGGCCTTGCTCACCTGGCATTTCTGCAAAGCTCCTCTAGACTGCCGGGCCAGTCAGGCTGGGGGTCTGGACCCCCGGGGAAATAGGGAGGCCCTGGGAACTTGGGGGGTCATGTGAGGAGGCTAGATTTACCTCTCTGTAGAGGGCAAGCCCTGCTCTGTACCCCTAAGCCCAGGAAACCTGGGTGGGGGCTATGAGGGAACACCCACCCTCCCCAAAGTCCAGGGGCCAGGGTCACCCTGGCTGGTCCTTACCTCCTTCTGCGTAGTTTTGATCAGCAGGACAGTGGGCTCTCGTCCTTCGCACTGGAAGTAGAACCTGGGGGCAGAGAATCCCCTTGCCAGTCTGACAGCAGTGCCCGCCTCTGCCCCCCTCCCTGGCTGCCTCCCTCAAGCCGCTGCTGACCCTGGCTGCCCAGGGCGGACGGACCTGACACTTGCCCGTCCTCCTCTCCCAGGAACCAGGCACACGGCTTAGATGGCAACACCTAGGCTTGGGCGCTTCTGCCAACAGGGAGCCCCAGCCAGGAGGCCGCAGGCCAAGCGGTCAGAGCCCTGGACATTCTGCCCTGATATGCCCGGAGGAGAAGCGGCAGGGCAGACGGCCTCTAGCACATAGCCACCCGCCAAGTGCTTTGGGGAAGCCAGAACCAGAGGAACAGGTCTGTGCTCCGGGAAAGCTCAGAGCGTTCTCGGGCGCTGGCAGCACCAGGGAGCCAGGAGGAGGCCTGAGGCCACTGCTGTGCCGGCGCAAGTGTCCAGGGTTTGGCTAGCGTCCCTCTGTGGGCCTCCCACACCACAGAGGGGTTGCTAGCTATGCCAGAATGTGCAGGTGGCACTCTACGGTGCCCGTCATATGGGCTGGGCCCCTCTGTCTGCACTGCCCTTGACCCAAGGCAGAGCAAAAGTCAGAAGCCACCTGAGGCTCTCAGGGCCGCACCTGGCAGAGCACCCCAGAGAGACGGGGTGCCTCGGGAGAAGCCTGCCAGAATCCCCTGGACACTGGCCAGGGCCCAGCATAGCCCACAGGGCCAAGACGGACCTGGTATGGACTGGTGACACGGGGGCGGAAGAGCAGTCCCCAAGGCCGGCCGCCTCGAGCCGTCCTGACGTTCTGTAAGCTCGGGGCGGGGAGTCTGCTCCTGACCGCCACGCCTGAGTGAGGCCGTGGAGCCCTGCGTGTGCCACAGAGGCTCTAACCCTGACTGCTGCAACAGGGGTGGCCCTGGAGTGAGCGATGCTCAGAAAAGGAGCTCCCAAGTCTAGGCCCCAGGAAGAGGCAGGGCCTTGCCCAGGTGCCTGCGTCCGCAGGCCTGGGTCCAGCCCGACCGGGACCTTCAGGATGTGAGGGCAGGTTGAGGAGCTGGGCAACCCCACGCCTCCTGCTCCGCCTGGCCCTAGGAGTCCAGACCTCGGCAGCTAGAGGGGGCGGGCCCAGGCCCTCCTCCAGGGCGCTACCTGGCCAGGCTGTACCCATGCTGTAGCGAGGAGAAGAGCAGCAGGGGCTGGCAGAGGGCGAACCGCTCGGGGACCCAAGACCAGATGTCTCTCATCTCCTTCACACCGACGATCTCCGAGTGGAAGCTGTCCGCATGAACGGCCAGGTGCACGAACTGCCTGCGGGAGTGAGCAGAGGTCAGAGCAGAGCTGCAGCCCCAGCCCCGGCCATGCACCCCGACCCCT
This sequence comes from Ovis aries, assembly GCF_016772045.2. Classification (NCBI taxonomy): domain Eukaryota; kingdom Metazoa; phylum Chordata; class Mammalia; order Artiodactyla; family Bovidae; genus Ovis; species Ovis aries. Next base: position 2,511,650 of record NC_056077.1, on the reverse strand, counting down.
CCCGGGAGGGGAGAGCCTCTCATGGGAGCTCAGCCTGGAGGGAGCTTCTTACCTGTGGAGCCAGGTCAGAGCCTGGTCCTAGGGGCCCTCAGGAGGGCACGGGGTAGAACGGCCCTGGAGTCCTGCTCCCACCCTGCTACCGAGGGGAGAGCACCCAGCCTGGGGGCGGGAACGGAAGCCCCCTTTCTCTAAGAAACGGGGACAGAGAGAGTCAGCTCTGGCAAGACAATGCTTCCAGGCCAGCCAAGCACCGACAGCAGACAGACAGACAGACGGGCCTGAACATCAGCCAGGCTCTGGGGCAGCACTGCTGAAGCCAGCCCTGAGAGCCAGAGCAAGTAGCCGGGCCGGAAGACAGAGAGAAGCCAGGTGTGGAGACACAGTTTCCAGACCTACCTTTTAGAAAGTGAAACACTGAGAAACAGGAGGAAGCAACGGACACGGAGAAGAGGCAGAAAAATAAAACAGACAAGGAGACGTTAGTGGCAAGTACTAACACCCAGGACACGCCTGCCTTTGGCCCACAAGAAAGGTTTCCACACCTACAGCCAGGGCACAGCAGTGGCCACTGACATCTCAGGACACACGGGCCCTCCCCAGGCTGGCTTCCCAGGTGGCTGTGCTCGGGACAGGGGCCCACCAGCACGGGAGCCCAGAGCTGAGGGGCAGGCAGCAAGAGTGGCTCCAGAGTAACCCAGCGAGGCCAGCCTGGCTCCCTCCTGGGCCCACGGGCACCACCGTCAGCTCCAGCCTCCGTCTTGGCCACAGGCCCTGCACCCACAGCTGCCCTGGCCACCTGCAGCTGTGCCAGGCAGGCCCTGTCTCCTGGCCGCTGGTTTTCTGTATGCGCACGGAGGGCTTACTGGCCAGCCGGCCGGACGAGCTCAGGCCCCAAGCCCCCAGGGTGCTTCCTCACAGGCCCCACCCCATGTGGGCCCCAGAGGTGGCCCCAGTGGCCTGCCTACCTCTTCTGCTTGACGGTGATGCCCTTCTGCTTCAGAGCTTTTTCATTGGCCATTTGCAGGAGCTGAATCTCCTTCCGAGAGAAGAGGCGGATGGCAAACGCCTTCTCCAGCAGTTTCTCGGGAGATACAGTCTTGGCGATGTCCCTGACGAAGGCACGTATGTCCTGCTTCACGTTGTCCGACTCGAGCGGCTGCCCAGCCCTCACTTTGTGGAAGAACTTGAGGATGGCCAGTGCCACGCGGTACAGCACCTTGTAACCCTCCACCAGGAAGACGTCGAAGACACGGGCGAAGTAGCTGAGGGGCAGCTCCCCGAAGAGCCAGCGCTGCCAGTCCGCGTACACCTGCAGGACGTCCTCCGACACGGCCACCATTAGCTTGTGGGCCGCCTGGCAGTACTTGTTCACCAGGTCCCCAAACGTCATGCAGGAAGACTCGAAGGCTAGGAAGCTCTGGTCTACCAGCTTCCTGCTGGGGTCATTGCAGGCCAGGATGCGGCAGGCCTTCTCAAAACACTCGGCCTCATCGGCGCTGTAGTGCAACAGCAGGGCCACGACGGCCGGCAGCGCGGGGCAGAAGGACACGTCGGGGAACTGGTTGCTGATGCACAGCAGGATCTTGCGCACAGCACCCTCGCCCTTTGAGTTCAGGCAGTAGCTCGGCACCTGCGTGTTGTCCACAAACTCGGGCAGGGGCAGGCTGGTGCTGCTGTGCTTGCCCACGATCTTGCCGACGATGTCTCTGTACACGCTGGCATCAGGGGTGACTGTGCGGCAGGGGATGTCCCGGATCAGACGCTGGTACACCTGCCCCCGCAGGGCGTAGCTGCGGGCCCAGTAGCCCTGGCGTGCCAGCTGCTTCAGCTCCTGCAGCTCTGTGCAACTCAGCTCTTTGGGCCCCAGGTCTGGGATGGCTGAGTCCATCTTGTCTCTGTCCACAAAGCAGTTGTAGGCTGGGGGGTGCATCGTGCAGGGAGCGCCCAGGATCGGGGGGCAGGAGGGGTCAAAGGGCAGCTACATCCACCGGCACCCTCTCCGAGGCTTCTTGGCTAACCTCTCTGCCATCTCATGCCCTACAGGATTAAAAACCATGCATAATAACGCACGTGGCATGAAGGTTTACATTTTAAAAAAGAGTCTGTTTTAATCTTTCTACAAAGTTATCAGTAGGGCTTCCCTTTAAGATAAGTGGATATTCTTGAGAATTCACTATGAATTCTGGAGCATAACTTCTTTTCATAGGGCTTCTGCAGGTACTGGGAAAGGTCACACAGGCTCTAGGTCATGAGAAAAGGCTTTGAGAGGCTGACTCAGCTGTAAACACTTCTTTGCTCAGGGGTGGTGGCCCGCCTGGCCCTCACTCTTCCCTTTGCAGCCTGGGGGCCTCTGAAAGGAGCCGCTGGTCTGGAAGACCCCAGGAGGTCACCAGATGCTGCGTTCCAGCTCGCACAGGCTCACAGCCTCTGCCCAGCCGTGTGTCATGAGTAGGACACACACCTACTCTGCCCCACGGTCGCTGGCCTGGAACCTGGATACCGGCTCTTAACTTTCTAAAAATAGCAGCTAAGCTGCAGGCAGGCATTCCACAGAAGAGTCACTGGTGAGAAGACGACATGAGGGTGGAGAAATAAATGGAAGGTGTCACAGCTTCAGAATCAGAAATTTCTGGAACCAAATGAGCCGGAGGTATTAGGGGATTAGGTACCGTCTTTCCATTATGGGTGGGCTTCCCTGGTGGCTCAGAAGTTAAAGCATCTGCCTGTAATGCGGGAGACCTGGGTTCGATCCCTGGGTCGGGAAGATCCCCTGGAGAAGGAAATGGCAACCCACTCCAGTATTCTTGCCTGGAGAATCCCATGGACAGAGGAGCCTGGTGAGCTACAGTCCATGGGGTTGCAAAGAGTCGGACACGACTGAGCAACTTAGCTTTCTTCACTAGGGGCATCTATTGAGATTCCTGTAGACATTTTTTTAAAAAATGGGTAACAGGTGCTATTTGAAACTCCAGCTGCATGGGGACAGTGAGATGGAAGTCTACCGCTGTTTTTGCCAGAGGCAACTGTCCTCAGCACAGAAGTACTAACCGTGCACCTCAGACTAACCTTTCTGCCTGTGACAGCGCACTGTCTGGAGATCTCACAAAGGTTTGTTTGCCTCAGTGATCTTCGGTAAATGATCAGAGTATTCCTGTTTTGCTTGCATCAAGAACATTTATCTGAAAACAGAAAAAGCAAGCAACACTTTAAAAATACTGAGTGAAAAGAACTGTAAGGCAAAATCTACACGTCTTGAGAAAGTATCTTAACATGGTGGTTTTTAAAAAATTTTTTTATTGACGGATAATTGCTTTATAGAATTCTGTTGTTTTTTAATTGTTAAAATATACACGACAAACATTACCATTTTAACCGTTTGTGAATGTACAGTTCAGTGGCATTAAGAACATTCACAAGGCTGCACCACCATCAGCATCATCTCTGAACTTTTTCATCTTCCCAAATGGAAACTCTGCACCCATTAAACACCAACTCCCAATTCCCAGCCTCCAGCCCCTGGGAACCACCACTCTGCTTTCTATGAACTCGACCACTCTAGGCACCTAGTATTAGTGGAATCACACAATGTCTGTCCTTCAGTGTCTGGGTTATTTCACTGGTCATAATGTCCCCAAGGTTCGTCAGTGCTGACAGCATGGATGAGAATGCGAAAGTGAGCGTGTGAGTCACTCAGGCATGCCCAGCTCTGCAACCCCGTGGACTACAGCCCATGGAACTCTCCAGGCCAGAATACTGGAGTGGGTAGCCTTTCCCTTCTCCAGGGGATCTTCCTAATCCAGGGATCGAACCCAGGTCTCCCATGTTCCACGTGGATTCTTTACCAACTGGGCCACAAGAGAAGCCCAAGAATACTGGAGTGGGTAGCCTATCCTTCTCTAGCGGATCTTCCCAACCCAGCAATCAAACTGGGGTCTCCTGCATTGCAGGCAGATTCTGTACCAACTGAGCTATCAGGGAAGCCCATGTATGAGATATATTTTAAAACTTAAGACTATTATTTACAGCAGTTTTAGGTCCACAGCAAAACTGAGAGGATAGTACAGAGGTGTCACATGCTCTCTGTCCACGCAGGCACAGCCTCAATGTTATCAACCTTCCCCGCAGATGAGACATTTGCTACAACTGATGAGCTTAAACTGACACATCACCGCATCTATGAATTAGTGAGGATTCCTTCTTGGTGTCATACATTCTGAGTTTGGACACATGTAAAATGACATGTAACCTTACTACCGTATCATAAAAAGCCCCACCTGTTCATCTCTGCCCCCTGTAACATCAGAACTTCATTCCTCCTTATGGCTGATAGTACCCCACTGTACGCACAAAACACGCTTTGTCTATCTGTTGACGGACATCTGGGTTGTTCCTACCTTTCGGCTGTTGGGAGTAATGCTGCTGTGAACACAGCTGAGTGTCTGTCCAAGTCCCTGGATGTATGTCTTTACAGGGACTTTCCCACAGAAATGAGGTTTTGTTGACAACATCCATTTACCCCATCCCGTTGGAAGAGCCTTGCCTGCAGCGAGACCAGGGCCGCCAATGCTGGGTATTTCTTCCCCAGAAAAGAACCCCAAATGGCAGCTGGCCTGTCTGCTCTATCCTGGGAAGGACAGCAGTTAGGGGCCCCCGTTTCCCCAGGCTGCAAATTACCTATAGAGTCTCATCCTTCACTCTAGGCTCCGAGCACACTAACCGCTGGAGGGACCCCAGGCCTATCCCGTTTTCTTGAATAGAACCTGCTCCTTGTCAGGGCAATAAACATGTTTATAAACAGAACAAGAGCTGGGCAGGACAGTGCCAAATCGCACTCAGCTGGCCTAAGATTCAGGTTGAATATTAAACTGGAAACTCCAAAATCGGTTATTGCACCTTGCAAGTCCCTTCAGAAAGGGCCTTCAGGGAGAAGCAGACCAGGGTTTTGTGTTTTGTTTCCTTGTTGTTTTTGGCTGTGCCGCAAGGCCTGTTGGGTCTTAGTTCCCTACCAGGGAACAAACCGACACCCCCTGCAGTGGAAGCGCCTGAGCACTAACCGCTAGACCACCAGGAAAGCCCCCCAGAGTTTTATTTGTTGCAATAAGTGGCCGGGGGACTCCAAGGCAAAGACAGGAGCAGAAGAGCCCAGAGGAACTCTCTGGATCCCTGCAGGCCTCCTCCCACCCAAAAGCATGTGGTATTTCTGGAGAAGGGCAAACAAAGTTGTGCTGACCTCCTGAGGGGTCAGTGAAGCCAGGACCCAGGGCAGCTTTTTGTCTGGTTTGGTTTTTACATGAATGCATAATCAAAAAAACATCAACTAACACAAACTCACAGTGTACAAACACACACTCCTGCTTAAGCTACCCCTCAGCCCCACTGCCTCTCCTCCCTAAGGCCACCACCCTCACATGAGTTCATGAAGCTGCTTGTTCACAGCATACGCTGGCTGCAGGGAGGGGGAGCAGCCAGAAAACAGACATGGTCACCAGGCGGGACCCTCACCTGGGCCGAGGCTGCGGCCTCCCCAGCTGTCCCTCCCGCGACTTTGGCCATACCACCCACACCATCCACGCCGCCTGCCCCGCAAGGGACGCAGGCCTCACCTGCTCTCGCAGCGCCCAGAGCCCAACAGAGGGGCCCGGCCCAGGAAGGCAGCCGTGCTCCCACCCTCGCCTGGCGGGCGGGCGGGCATAGAGAAGGCTGGCTGGAGCTCCAGCAGGGAGCGAGCCAGTCTGAAGCCGCTGGGCTGGCCTCAGGAAAGCCGCACCTCCTCCCTGAACGCAGGTCTCTCTAAAACAGAGCCCACGAACACGAACACAAGCCCAGCTTGGGCCCTAAGCCCCACACAGCACCTGTGGGTCGAGTTCTCCGCCTGGCGCGCTGGCCGGGCGTGGGGACAGGTACAGCCCACTCTCTCCCTCTAGCCCTGCGGCAGCCTGGGGCAGGTGGCCACTCTTCCTGGCCAGCAGGGGCCCTGGAAAACCTTTCCCTTGGCCTCAGGAAGGTGAGGGAGGGAACGAATTCTAATCACAAACTGCACTCGCCCTGGGGCCACCCCACCCCCAGTCTCAAGTTCACGGCAGAGGGGCGGGGCAGGCCACTCGTGGTGCCTGTCCATCAGCCCGCAGGCAGAGCCGCCCAGGCCGCGGCTCCCCTCCCGCCCTTGGACCACAGGAAGGAAATTTCTACCCTGAGTTTGGGCCTAATCTGCAATTCTGGGCAAACAGGAAAAATTTCACTCCACTTCCTGTTGGACTCACGAGAACAGCTGACAGTGGTCCCTTCAGACGGTGGCGATGCCACAGTGCGCTCAGAGTGGTGGCCGCTTTAGGGGGAGTCATCAGGGAGTCTCCCCCATCTGAGCGGAAGTGCTGAGACAGAAGCTGACAGAGGCGCTGAGGAAAGGCCGCTCCTGAAGAGAAGAGCGAGGGCCCTGAGGCAGAAGGGACCAGGGTGCTGGAGGAGGGGAGGGCGTCTGGTAGGCTGGGCACAGCGAGACACTGGGGTGGGGGTGCGGAGGAGTCCCAGTTACCTGAGTGCAGGGGGCGGAGGGGGAGGACAGGGAAGGGTCATGCCCCAGCAGCCAGACTAACAGCTGACCGGCCGAGGGGATGAGCTGAGCCTGCTCCCTGAAAGCACTCTCCCGCCTGGCAGCGCTCCCCGCTCCCCGGCTCTGGCTCAGGGGCTCTGGGGGGCGGTCAGGAGGGCCAGTGTGGCGCAACCACAGAGGCTGAAGCCAGGACTCCCCCAGGGCCTGGGGAGGCACCTGCTCTCTTTGGGATGGTCCCTCTGAATGGCCCTGCCCGGCACCTCTCCCCACTGCTGTGGCCGTTTCCCTACCTGGAAGCCCCTCCAGTCACTGTCATGCCTTCCCTCACGAATAGAGTCCAGGCTTCCTAATGGAAAGCAAGTCTGTCTTAAAAAGGAAAAAATAAAGCATTCGATGGGACTCAGTGACCTCTGCTCAGGGGGTCAGGCCTCCCTCTGCAGCCCTCAGCTGGCGGCCCCACGGGCTCTGGGCCAGGCAGCTTTCCTGAGGAGGGGGTTCCGGGGACCACGCTCCAGCCTGGAGCAGCCACGGGAGCCTGGCTATGCCCTCCCTGGGGAGCCCCCGCTCCCCGAGTGTGCCCACAGGAGGAGGGAGACGGCAGTGGGTAGAAGGCACCCTGGGCCCCCTGCACCAGTGCCACCCTCCTGGCAGACCCCAGACTGGGAGTGGAGCAGGGGGGGAAAGTGGTCACGGGACGAAGGACAGAGATGCACAGGACCCCCTCCCGCCCCCTTCAAGGGCTGCTGGACACAGACTCCACAGCAGGCAATGTAACCTTATCCCTGTGAGGAAACGGATGCAGAGAGGACTCTGGGGGGCCCTGCACAGGCAGAGCCCAGCCAGCGAGCCCGCAGCGTGCTCCAGGCACCCCGCCCCACTCAGGAGCGCAGCTCACCCGGGGGCAGCCCCAGTGCCCCTGTCCTCAGGCCTGGCTCCACACGCCACGCAGCTCCAGCCGCGGTTGGACGAGTCATGAGACATGAGAAGTGGGGAATGTGATTCTCCCCAACAACTGGATTTGAAAAACAAAAAACTTGCTTTCAAGTGACAAACAGACCCCTATTTTAAGTCTGGGGAGATTCGAAACCACCGAACCACACTGGGCGCTCTGCCCCCTTGTACACCGCCGCTCCGGGAGCGCCCAGCACCCCTTCCGACCCCTTGACTCACACTTTTATTCGTTTCACAAACTTCCCTGTAGCTGCCTGTTCTGGGCAGGGCCCCGGGGACACAGCATAAGGGACAGCTCTCCAGGAGACCGGTAGCCACAGCGCCCGCAGTGAGACGAGAGGCCAGTAGAGCGCTGACCACCCAGCAGGGCACGGACTCCACGTGCGTGCCAGAGGGATAAGGACCCCAGGGTGTGTGACAGCGGGGACGGGGACAAATGCAAACGGGGGAGCTCCTGGGAGGTGGGGCAGGAGCTGTCATCCCCACACGAGGGAGCAGAGAGCCAAGGCAGAAGGTGACACATCAGATCAGCATTGCAGAGAAAACCCTGGTGGCCGAGGAAAGCGGGCAGAGTCCAGAAGCAGAGGCAGGATGAGCAGGGGTAGATTCCCCCAGACACGCTGACCTGGGGTGGGGGACAAAGGCCCCAGCAGGGAACAGAGAACGCTAGCCCAGGGCTGGGGCTCGGGTGGGGCGGAGGAAGTGCTCCCTGGGGGGCTGTGAAGGGCTCAGGCTGGAGAACAAGCTGGGCTGCTGTGCTGAGGCCCTGCCCAGACACCCAGCCGTCAGCCCTCACCCCCACACTGGCCCCTGGACTCCTGTCACCCCATGGGCTTTGCACACGGCCCCTCCACATACCCAGAGCCCACCGAGGAGCCGACTGCGGCCCAGCTGGCAGGAGACAGCCCTGCACAGAGGGAGCGGGGCTCAGACGCCGCCCAGTCCTGCTGACCCCTGCCCAGCCCGCCCGCCCAGGCCCAGCGCCCGTCCTTGCAGCAGAACAGCTCAGGTCTGAGCTCCCAGGGCTCAGCCTGGCCGGGCCTTAGTCACTGCGCCACAGGACAGCCCACGGCGAGGCTGTCTCAGTTGTTCCCTCCTCGCGGGATATTCCCCGCCTGTTTCCTGGAAGTGCAGTCAGGAAACAGAGAAGGAAGAGGAAGGAGGCTGGGTCCAGCCCTGCAGACTGCAGGCCAAGGACGGGGTGGCAGACGGGGAGGCGGGCAGGGAGTCCCACGCGACCAAGAGAGCAGCACCTCTCGGGCAGCGTCCCCAGCGAGGGCGGGCAGGGCGGCGGGTCCCTGACACCTGGTGGCCCTACTCCAGCCCTTAGGGCGTGTGGGGCGTGGGTGAGAAAGACACAGGGCCCATCACTGCCTGAAAAGAAGATGCGCAGGGGGCCCGGCAGGAATGTGGCGGCAGGACAGGGAAGGGCAGATGACCTGCGCTGGGGGTCGGGCGTGCGGCTCTGCTCTCAGGGTGCTTGGGTAGAGGGGCACGGCAGGGGGCACGGCCCAGGGCGTCTGGACCGGTGAGCAGGGAAGAGTGGGAGGCTCTCTGAGGCAGAGAAGCGGGGGACGGTGGGGGCATTATCCCGGGGCCTCCACTAGGACCCCGAGGTGGTGAAGGCGGCCTGGGTGCGGCAGGTCTGGAGCAGGATGCGGGCCAAGTCTGTCCAAGCCTGGCCTCCTCACGGCAGGCCCAGTGCGCCCAGCCACCCACGGCAGACACCAGGGAAACACTCAAGCCCACTCCCGAGCATCTGCTGGAGGCCTCAGCAACACAGCCTCAGGACTGTCAGGGCCGCGGCGGGAGGGCAGTCCCCTCCCGGCCCAAGGCCTCAACGGTCAGATGGTCCCCCACCCGGCGGCTGATGGGGAGTGACGGGGCCACCGACCGCAGCATTCGCCTCCCTCGCTGCCCTGTTTTTACCACCCTCACCCCCAGCTCCAGCTCTCTTCTTGCTCTGGAGCCTGTTTGTGGCAAACAGCCCCCTGCCCCACCCTCTGCCTTAATGCACCCTTCCTCCAGGCCAGAGAGCAGGGGCCCTGCCCCCCTCTCTCCAGGGTCTCCCCACCCACCACCCACTTCATTCCGGTTCCTGGGCCCCTTCTCTCAGCTGCCTCACTACAGGCCACCAAAGGTCAAGCAAGCTGGCCTGGCTCAAAGCTCCCCAACTTCAGCTGCTCTCTTTCTGAGCTGGCCCACGCTCTGTCTGTGGAGTATGTTTCTAAATAAACCCAGTTCTTGTCTCTCATTGAATTCTTTCTGCAATAAGACATCAAGAACCTGAGCTTCAGTAAGTCCTAAGACCAGGTGTGTGATCTCAAGCGCCATGATGGGACAGTGATAAGGTAAGAAAACGTTGAGTTAGGTCTTGGTCCGAGACAGGCTAGTGGGATGCCCGAGCCAGGTGTACCAAGGAGGACGCTCCAGCGATGTCTGCCCGCTTCTGTCAGGCCTGTCAACCCCAAATGCTTTGGGGCTCTGATCAGGAACCTCGCTCCGGACCAGAAGGGTAGCAGCTGTCGGCCTGGCCTGCTGTAGGAAGGTGGCGTGGAATGGCTATGCTCGGGCGCGTCCGACAGCAGGGCCAGGACAGGCCTGTTGAGGCAGGATTTGATCCTCCAGACTCTGTTCCTTGACTCTGACATTTGTCTCCTATGTTCTACGTTCACTCCTGTTTCATATCTTGTTTCTCTTAACCCCAGAAGACCTGTCTGACTGCCAAGACAGACTTCTTATTGACAAGTCCTGACCCTTTACTTTCAACTGAGCAACTCCTGCTCATTGTCAATGCCGCTGGGGACAACTTCTGTGCCGTCCCTTTGCAACAACTTTTCAGGTGCTGGTGCCTGGTTGGAAGACTGCTTTGGGAGGGATAGCATCTAAGATCTAAGTGCAAATCTTGATCAGACTGAGCAGCTAGACACATCACCTCGGGCTTGGGTCTAGAATGGGTCGGGTTGCGTTAATCTGGCTAATATCCCTCTGGGCCATAAACTCCAGGGTTGGGAAAGATTCAGACAACAGGAATTTTAAAAAGTACCCTATATTCAAATTTTCATGACTCCGTATCTAGGCAGTGGAACCCAAAAGGAATTTAAGGCATGTCTAGCTCGGAGGGATGACTCTAGGAAAAACACAGAGGACATTTTACTGACTCCCACGATGGGACCATGCAGTGCACCGAGCGGGGTACGAGGCCATCTCTGAGGCAAACCTACAACGGAATTACCTTGTGAATGCTACTGACAGAGACAAACGGCCATGTGACTGACCGCAGCATATCAGGCACGCTAAAGAACACGCCCACAGGCACTGAGATTTCCAAGGGTGACCCAAAGGCCAAAAAGTGGGTGCTGGCCCAACTCCTGGAGATCCCCACCCTTTCCCCAAATTGCTAAAAGAATCCTCCCACTCATTAGCCTATGAAATTACCCAGTCCATAAAAGCTAACCAAACCATATTCCGAGGCCTCTCTCACCTTCTGAGACAGCCCACACTCTGTGATGAGTGTTTTTCTCTAAATGAATCCACTTCTTACCTGTCACTCTGTCTCTCACTGAATTCTTTATGTGCTGCTGCTGCTGCTGCTAAGTCACTTCAGTCGTGTCCGACTCTGTGCGACCCCATAGGCGGCAGCCCACCAGGCTCCCCCGTCCCTGGGATTCTCCAGGCAAGAACACTGGAGTGGGTTGCCATTTCCTTCTCCAATGCATGAAAGTGAAAAGGGAAAGTGAAGTCGTCAGTCATGCCCACTTCTTAGCAACCCCATGGACCGCAGCCTACCAGGCTCCTCCGCCCATGGAATTTTCCAGGCAAGAGTACTGGAGTGGGCTGCCATTGCCTTCTCTATGTGATGAGACACCAAATGAGCTTCACTAAGCTCTGAAAGCAGGTGTGTGATCTCGGCTGGAAAACCGTCGATTTTGACTGGGTTCCAGTCCCAGTACGTGGATTCAAGTCCCAATCTGAGTTACATAATTTCAGTTGGAAGAAACTTAGAGTAAAATCTGTTGATTATAAAAATGTTAAAAAACTTCAACAGGGACAGGATGAAAAGCCTTCCAAGGGAGACTAGTGGAGGCTTTCAGGAAACACTCCTCCCTGGAGGGACACGCCCTTTTGACTAAGCACTTCATAGCCCAG